>NC_053194.1:2524920-5024920 GCF_905163445.1 Pararge aegeria
ATTGAAACTTTTTCTTAAAGGGCTTTTTCTTTCTGTATGATTTTCCTTTCCTTTAAATAGTGATTCAATTAAAATATGTGTTGTCAATTTTTGCTGTATGACAACCATAAACATAAATATTGATTATGAAGCTACAACTGTGAACTTATTACCAACTGGGTAATACCAAAAGAAGAGCCTAGTGGCAACAGCACAAATCATTTAACAAACATAGTAAGTTGTTGAGTTAGTTGTTGAGTCTAAGATACTCAACAACTTTTGATGTAATAGTAATAAAAATTGTATTTGTTTAATTCAGGTATAACCCATCTCAATATACATGTTACATAAGTAGCAACATATTTGTGGCATTGACCATTTTTATGTATTATATGCACATCAGACCAGTCTGTGTGTTAAGATTTATTGTGCAAAAATGGATAACTATTTTGTATATCATAACCATTACTACTTACATCTGATAAGTAATAAAAAAGTATGAGTTTAATTAAGACTGAATTAATTAGACTTGAGCTCAATGCTAGACAGAATCAAGCATAATCAATCTTATGACTTAATCATTGGGTTCCACCACGTGTGTGTCAACTGGGACACAATTTTCACTGATGATGATGCTGTGTTTCACTGTGAACTAGTTAAAATTAATCTAATACCATCACGGGCTAGCTATCCAATCTAGTGCTGTAATTCTACATGAATGTAATCATAGTGTACAGTATCCAATTCAGGATATTTTAATTGTAAAAAGTCCCTAACGCTGCAACCCTAAAACTTATATTGAATTATATATCAAAATATATTTTTAGGAACCAATGAATTCATTAACAACTCAATGGGCAGTTTTTTTTCTGTGTGAGCATTAAATGGGTTGATTTGCCAAGTTAAGTAGATTAGTGTAAATATATTTCAGAAAATAGCTAACTGAAAAAGAAGAAATTAGCGGTGGAAGGGTATAGATGTGATGTGATACCTTAGTGGCTTCAACTTCCCTTGTGAGGGGACCAAGTTCAATCCCAAAATGTACCTACATTTTCGGAATTGTGAGCGTTTTTATTTTAATTAATTAAATATTATTTGCTTTAACTGTGAAGGAAAGCATTGTGAGGAAACCTGTGTTACTGAGAAATATAGAATATGGCCTAACCCTTAGGGAAACTTGTACATTGTAGGGGAGCGGTAATGGGTTGATGGTGATGATAAAAGCAGCTCCGTCATTTACGGAATGCCTCCTACTGTTGGCTATTATTAACATAATAAGACTAATAAATCTAAGAAAAAAGAAACTAAGACCAATGAAACTATGTAGTAACTAACCCTCTGGTACACAGTGGACTAAAGACATTATTAACTGGCTGTGAAGTTACACTATTCGTTGACGACGAGTTCAGAAGAAGATCAAATGGATCAAGCGCTCGTTTTAAATGTATAGATTTGTCCGGAGTTAAATAACCAGATCTTGTCGAAGATTCTCCAGTGTCTCTTATAGGCTCTTGGTCCTTCAGCCGTTTCACATATTTCCTTTTACGGACTTTATTGGATGCAGCAAACATTGACGCTCCGACAGACATCTCTCGCTTGGTTTGTTTAATATTTTTTATATAGAAAGCATCAAAGACGGAAGCCTTTTCATCCATTGCAAGCACAACATCACGAGGGTCCAGACAACCCCCAGTTTCTTTTTTAGATCTGTATGTTCTCTTCATATTTTTATTAACAAATTACAATAAATAAGACTTCTTCAACTTTTAAAAACAAACGTTCAAAAATGGCTACCGGTAACTTTTGACATATGAGAATGACAGTTGTTTACTTTTTAAATTCACGTGTCACGCATCTAAAACAGATTTCCATAAAGTTTATCATTCATTCCGTCTCAAAAGTTCACATAAATTGGCCATAGATGTGATACAACCGATTTCCGAACCGGGGATAGTAATTATTTGGACGTTCTTACAATAATTCGCGTTCTTACAATAATTATTCGCGTTCTTACAATAATTATTTTAGTGTTTTATTATCATTATCAGTCAAAATGTACATTGTCTTTTTTAACGTAGGACGTCCGTACAATTTTTCTTTCGGTAAAAGTTTTGTCAAAATCGATTGGGCCATTCCAAAGATTAGCCCGTACAGACAGACAACAAAACTTTTGGGTTTCAAATAAGCACATGAGCTTAGTATGAGATCTTCTATTGAATTTACCTTTAATTAGGTATCACGGTTTGTTAGTAGCTACTAAGTGTTTGCCATTCAATAGATCACGTAAATTCAATAAAATACGCAAATTACGTTTACTTACTGACGGCCAAATAATCATCTAAACTTACGTAGCAACTTGACATGTCGTTATTTCCGTGAATAACAATTAAATGTAGGTTGGTACCTACTTAAACTTACGAACTTATATTTTTTTTCGCATATCGGGGCGCTCCGCATACCTATAAAATGAAAACAACTCGAGGCTCCAAACAAGACCTCTTTTGGTGTTGTTTTCAGAACTAAAGTATGTTCCACTAGGTACTGCTTTTTTTAGAATATCGTCAGTATTAAAATTACAGGATTTATTTTGTACCCGTTTTACCTAAAACTTGTATAAATACTTGTATAATGTGGACATGTGTATTGATGCTAGTAGGTACCCTTTACTACAGAGGCAATTACGGGTATTTTCTTCTCCCGCACTACTTGAAAGCCAAGTTTTATTTTAAATAAATAATAATAATAATAAATATACTACGACAATACACACATCGCCATCTAGCCCCAAAGTAAGCGTAGCTTGTGTTATGGGTACTAAGATGACTGATGAATATTTTTATGAATTATATATACATAAATACTTAGAAAATACATATAAACACCCAGACACTGAAAAACACTTAATGCTCATCACACAAACATTTTCCAGGCCTGGGAATCGAACCCATTTTAAATATGTATCAGCTATAAACAAAAGCGGTTTTAAAATAGAAAGCACACGATATCTTTTATATTTTATAAAGGATGGCAGTAGATTTGGGGATTTCGTAGTTGTTCATACTAATCGGTTTCTACAAGTCATCATAGCTCTATGATGATTTAGGTTAAGGTATTAAAAAAGCAAACTACATTTAAATACATACTGTACACTTAGGATTTATTTTAAAATACAATTCCTGTAATAAAGATACACGGCTGAATGTAGTGGCTTACGCTACATTATTTTATAATTATACATTAAGTAAATAACTTCTGTTAGGTACTAATAATTATGACAAAGATCAGGAATCTTTGGCCTAATTGTTTTAACTTTAGAAATTAAAAAAAAAAAACTTTTTTATCGCCGGATCCACATTATGTACCAATTGCCAAATGTGTAAGCGCAAGATCGTGAGGCAGGAATTTAACGGCCTTCTTACTGTACAACTAATATCGGTAAAAATGAAACAATGAATTAGTTCGGTCAGAAGATTGGGAAGGTGACGTTCAGCACCTCCAGGTAGAGTATTTCAATCGTTAGGTACCAGACAAGAGTTCATACGCAACTAGTGTTAACAGGTTTTTTTTTTAAGTAATAATTAACGGGCCATTCGACTCACCTGATGGTAAGGACGAAAACACCGATAAACAGAGCTAGACTTCGCAGGGCATGCAAGGAACACATCCTTTGCCGCTCTGTTCCACTGAGGCATAGGTGTCAACAGTGGCGTGCACTGGGTTTCTTCCCAGGGTATGCATACAGCAGAAAAGTTACATAAAAAGGCAAAAATCCAGTTAAAAATAAATTTTAGGATAGGCAGTGTTTTCGTGCATGTATGAAGTGAACGCCACTGGGTGTCAAAGCCTCTTGTACTAGGGTACTAGACCGGAACACTGTTATTGCCGGCCCCAGCCGTCCCCAGTGTGAGATGACCATAACTGAAGAAATAGGGCCTACATGTATTTACACGGTACACCGTTAGTAGGTCGGTTAGAGGTTGGTAAGGTGTGGTTCGGCTTTTAATTCTGAACTTTCTTTAATTGCACGTGAAGATCTCTTTAAAAACTTATAATTGGATAAAATAAAAAATAAAATATTATACCAAAACAAAGCATAATATAAATTCCCGCCGGCGAAAGCGCACGGAAGATAATCATTTTTTAAAATTAACATCGTTTAAAGTATTCTAATAAAACATTTATTTTGCCGTTGCAGCTTACCCTTCATAAAATAATTAAGAAAACCTTAAAAATAAATAACAAATGTTTAAAAAAAAAAAAAACAATTTATTGGTTTTGAATTAGAAAAAAATGAAATTAATAACGCAACATATAATTTAAATTAGGAATATAACTTGGGCTATTTTCCAGCGCCTATAATGAACCTCTTACCGAGGAATCAATCAATTTTATGTGACTTGTGAGTTTATGACGTGTTAATCTAAATAATATTTTTTTTAATTACTTCTCCAGGCATGTTTTGTATTGTACGTCGTTCTGGAACGCGAAATCCCGTGGCAAAAATTGAACCCCGTCGGGAATAAATTATTGATAATGTCTTCATCCCCTAGATTATCTCACAATTGAAAATAAGCCCTATGTTAATATTTAAAGTAAACATTTAATTCAAAACCGATAAATAAGGAAAGGAATGGCCATAACTTTTTTTTTATATAAAGCTAAAATACAAAAATAACATACTTAATATACCATTCTTATTGTACCATAATATTTATGGTACAATAAGATTGAAATTACAAAAATATATAAATAGTTAAAATACGAAAATCATTTAATTTAACAGTTAAAGTTTAAAGGTCCTTTTATCATTACTAGGAAATAATTCGGCTTTTACTTACGCTTATTTATGGTCGGCGTATGCCCGACTATTTACAAACGTTACCGTCGGGCTTACGCCGACAAAACACGTGAATAAAGCCGAATATTTCATAATAATTAATACCAACCACTAAAGTTTTAATTAAAAAAATTAAAATGGTTCTGTTATCATTAAAATTATCAAGTATGTAAATTAACCACGCTACGTGTTAAAACGTGGGATCGCATCATGTTGAAAATATGTATTCGCCTTAACCTATAAAATATTCACAAATGCTGATTAATTAAGTAATCTTAAAACTAATGGTCAATGAGTTTTGTGCAGATAGTAAATATCACATCAATTTCTTAATTCGGCAGTCTCAGACTAAGGGAAAAGATAGACGTAAACAGAGTGCCCAAATATTGGTAGAGACATATTACTTGCATGACACATGCTTAGTCCAATTTAATTAAATAATGTAGTATATTGTAAACCCAATTTAACGCAATGAAATATTTACATGACCCAATGCCGCCATGTTGTATCATCATCACTTCAGTCGATTGACGTCCATTACTGGACATAGGGAGACACATATTTTGTAAGGAGTTCCAAAATCAACGGTCCTTGACAACTTGTTTCCAGCGGCTCCCAATGACTCGCTAAGACATGAACTAATTTAATAACTTTTAATTAGTGGAATATTCGTCTACCTTCTTCCAGTCTGTGTCGGCAGTGTACCTTAGTCCTTAATAAAAATAGGGTATTTTAACTTTTTTTTTTACATTAAATAGAATCTAATTTTAGCCAATGGAGCATGAATTTACAGCGATAGGGAGATATACAACTATTTAGAAGGAAATCAGTTTAAATGCTTTTAATAACTTATTCAATTTCGGTAGTTATTTCTTGTAAAACAACCAACTTCGCGCCACTTGAGTCCACAAGACTGTTTGTTGTTAATAAACCCATATCTAGGCAAAACTAGTTATTGAAATTAACCTTGATAAGCAATGATTTATGGAATATAAAAGTAATCCAACTTTATTCACATGTGTTTTGTCAGACTGGTTAAAGTGCTAACTCGAAACTAGTCGGACATACGCCGACCATAAGACGCGTGAATAATGAGTATCATTTATAATAGTATAGTTTTAAAATAGAATAAAATACCCTTTAACTACCACTTTTATGAGTTACATCAGCAGTTTTAGTTATAGCTTAAAGGACTTTTCTTTGGCCAACCTATAACGATTGTAGGCACCAATGAATTATAAGTCTTGTTGCTTTATGTTAAAATTTGTAATATAACAACAACTGACAGATGTCGTACGAAGCGAATGGAATAAAATGGAGAAGGTATATCACTCAACAATATTTTTTAAACAATTATCTGTGCAGTTAATTTGCCCGAACTCATAAAAGTGATTGTACTATAAAACATTAATTTATAAGCACACGATTATGAGAACACATCAATGGGTCTTGGTGATAGAGTAGCTAGGTTCACGTGGGTGGGACTTCCTAATGGATCCGTGTGAGATTCTATCCTCTTTGCCTCGATTGTTGCTTGCTTTACTGCCTCTTTGTAAGGACCTCTTTTCTTTTTATTGAAGCGCATCTGCAAAGTTTATCAAAATATTAAGGTTTACATAAATGATAATTGGGTATGAATTGCTCTATGTTCATACTCAAAGCTGGTGGGCTATTCTTAGACCAGGGCGCGTTTGGAACTCTCCTAGCTTTAGATAACAAATAAGTTATCACCCTCGCCTAACATGTTAAAATGTTAAATTTATGAATGCTTTATAAGGGCCTGTGATTTTTTATTTTTTAAATAAATGCTATTATATAGCATGGTCCGAAAGATCAAAATGTCATCAAGCTTTTAAAAGCCCCCACAGCTAGACACAGGTTTTCTTTGTCACAGTATATTCGCACACAAATTTAGTATATTCACCTCACCTACAAAAACTGTCTTGTTGGTCTACTGGTTAACATGTTCCACTGTGGATGTGGACATCCCAAGTCTGGTATACACACACATAGCCATCAAGCTCCAAAGTAAGTGTCGCTTGTATTATGGTTACTTAGATGACTGATGAATATTTCTATATATACAGATAAACACCCAGTCACTGAAAATCATCTTGTTCATCACATTTTTCAGAAGTGGGAACGGACTTGGACTCAAAAAACAGTCAATCAATATGCCCAAAACAATAGTGGAGTAAAGTGCATAAGGTTATAAATTAACAAATAAATGTAAGTTACCTTATAATCTTCTAAGAAGGGGCTCAAGCTGTCACATGGCATTAAGGATGATGTTGTTGATGCATACCATGCTACATGAGCTCTAGAAGTGGGTGTAACACTCATTACCCTGCCCGGCCACCACGGAAACCCTACTACCTACACAAAAAAAGGGAAAGTTTTATGTTTCAACTAAAACACAAATGTTTTAATGACAGCACTAAGTATACAGAATTTAAAATGATACATTATCATACCAACTTTTGGCAGTTAAACTTCAAGTTATGAACAAGTTTTATTTGAACATAAGAGAGAGAGAGTGAACTAAAAAAACTCAGACCTTGTACTTTTGAAAAAGTTTTGTTATTACAATATTTAGTCTACATATTGCTCTGGTAACTTTTACAGACCACAAAAGTTGCTTAAATGTAAGACTTTAATCAACATTTTCTTTAAATTTTAGTTATTTTTATATACTAGTTAACTGATTGCTAATCTGGGGGTAGGTGATAATAAGACCAGAGATGGTATAAGACTAACCTGTCAGGGGTTATATTAAACCCAGCCCTAGTCAGTGAAAATTGGCAATACAGATGTATTGCAATACATACCTTCCCCCATACAATGTCACCAGGTGAAACCCTTAATAATGTTCCACCAATTCCCTCTGTGCTGTTGGCAGGGAAGTCAGGCACTGCCTCAGTCTCCCCATCATCAGAACAATCCTGTTCTCTACGCTCATAAGAGTTACTGCTTAATCTACGCAAATTGATTGACAGTTTCTGCTTTAGACAGTCATTTTTAATATCCCCAAAATATTCAATATCATCTTCACATTTTGAAGTGTTCTCATCGTGCTGCTTCTGTATTTTATGCTTTTTTTTATGCTTCACCTTATGTTTATGCTTCTTTTCTAGTAAATCTATTGTTGTGGAGTTTTTTGACAAGTTATTGCGAGGTGACAAAGCCCCAATATGCTTTGGGGAATGACCTATCCATATATCAACAGTTTTTTCAATACTGCTTTGTTTCCTTGCTTGTTTCTTTGCTTTTTTCAATGCTTTCTTTACAGCTTTTGAGTCAGGTTTTGTTGGTTTAGCCATATCACAGGAAACACCGGAATCTTCGTTAAAATCACCACTGATAGGAGGTATTTTAACAACTGTACCTTCCCCTTCACCAAAACATATTTTGAGTGTTCTAGCATTTGAAAATAAATTGCTGAACGAATTATCACTGTCTTTATATTCTTCCTTATCACATAAATCACTATTGTCGGACACACTGACGAAAGCTAGTTCCCTGGTTTCGTTTTCAGTATCGTCACACGACTTTACATTTCTCGCACTTTTACTTTTATCACTCGGTTTTGATACACTTTTGGATTTGATAGCACTCGTTATTTCACCCGGCTGAAGCCTAGATAGTTTAGGAATCAACATGCTACCCATTAGATACTTTTTTTCCAGCTTCGATGACTCAGAGCCCTTGGGGTGATCGTCATCCGAATCTAATTTGCGTTTTTTGGACACGTCTACATTTTCGCTGTTTTCATTGCAAATTCCCTGGCAATTAGAACACAACACTTTCCTAGGCCTCAATCTCACTGTCATCTTTTGTCGGGGCTGGGGTTTCGCCTTTGTAGATGTCTTCTTTGATTTTTGAAAGCTTTCCACAGCGTATTGTGGCTCTTGATATGTGAATCTTTGACTAGCGGAATGTAGTTTATCATCTTTAGTATCGGTATTTTCGACTTGTTTTGAGAAAGCTGGATTAAGGCTGTACACTCCAAATGGTAAATTACTGTAAAAAATTTGTAAATAGGGAATAAATGGTATGGTTGTGAAATAATCGATAACAATACTGTACGAGTGCCTTGCCAATACGAACCCCTTGTTTGAGTCCAAAAGTACGCCTTGGAATTTTTTATCTTCTGCACAATATGATACCACAATTAGGTCTTCAAGAGCTTCCTCAACATTTACTAAAATCTGTGAATTCCTTTGAATCATCATATCGGCTGTTGCAACGACAGCCGCCATATTCTTACCGTCATAGACAAAATTTAATAATTTTATTGAATGTTGCCCTTTTAGAAAAATAATTTATTTGTTTGTTATGAAAAAGTACATTAGACTTATCTTAATGAAACATAAGTTAATTCAAAATTCATTTATTTCAAGTTGACGTACTTTCATTTGCATTTTGGTTTTCATTAAAACAAACCTAATCAGAAAGAAAACTTTCATCTAAAAGAAAATTACCCAATATTATTGCCGTGCTTCTTTTTGTATATTGAAGTAAGTTGATGCTTGTGCAACAATACAGCAATTCAATTCTTGTTTGTGTTTATTTCGGTTTTTTTTTGTACTTTCTTGAAGCGATTACAGAATTATATATATTTAACCTTTGTCTATGAAAAGTCAAAATGACAAAGACATTTCGAAATATGGGCATTGACAAATTGTTGACAAGTTTCATTTTTTTTATTCCCTCGAGCGGAGGTACGAAGGTGGTGATTTGTACTTCGCTTATCTTTTTGCATTCACGTATTTTCGATAAGGATTTTAAATATTTTGAAATTGCACATAACGGTTGTGTAGAACGAAGTAAGTATTTATTTATATTAATTATAGTATTCTTAATATTCTCCGCGGGATAAATATTTAATGCTAAGAGAGCTTACATAATTCGTCGGACTAATATTATGTTCAATTATGAGTTTTCGTCTAATATTACATAGCTCTTGGGTATTGTAAGACTCAAGGACATAGAAGGGTAAACACTAGACACCAAGTGCCGTCAATATTTATTACGGATTTTTTTTTAACAATAAATAATCTATAGTTTATTCTAGGAGAATATTATTCCTAGAATTTTTAAATTTACTTAATGGTAATCATTACTTAAGAGTATTCAGAGCTCTTTTTCTTCAAAAAGAGCTCTTATTAGGGTGTTTAATGTGCTTAACATAATTGTTGAAAATATCATCCTCATGCTTTCAGCCTATTAATAATAAAAATCTTTTATTTACACGATTATTATATAGTGACAGAAATCATAGCTTAAAACTATGATTGGTTGTATCATTGATACCTAAACTGAGAAAAAACGCATACTATAGATATCACTGCTCTCCCCTGTATAATTAATTTTGATTGAAAAACTTAAGACTTAGACAAGTATATTTTATTTTGAATAAACAAAAGGATTCAAACTAACATGAGACATGCAAAATCCCATTAATGGCCCTCTTCACTGAAAGCTATGTGGGATAGAGCTTAACTTTTCCACCCTGCTTTAATGCAGGTCTAAGGGCTTTTAATGAATATAATAATATGTTAAAAAGCTTAGCTTCCAAAAACTTTCAAAAGTGGGCATTTCTGGACTTTGGAAAGTACTGAGAATTTCCTTACACAAACAGTTTATGTAACAATTTATGAACCCAACCCGGGATTCAAACAAATTTATTAGTAAAACTTGCTACCCATTGCAAAATTAGGCTGTTTATGATTTGTGTAATTAATAATAATATTATTGAAGTATATGACATGACAAATAAATGTCATAGAAGAAGAAAATATTTAGCTACTTTTTCTATCTATTTAGAATTAAATTATAATACATGGATTATAAGAAACAAAAATAAACCTCATTTTATAAATTGTTTTTTTTATTAGATCATGTCCAGCGAGAAAAGGATAGATATCACTCAGCCTCTATGGGACCAGAGCACATTTGCAGGCAGATTTAGGCATTTTGCTTTTATTTCCAACCCTTTGCTATCTTTGGTGCCGGAGAAGGAACTCTATGAGGCAAAGGAGCTGTATTTTAGTTATAAGTAAGTATAAAATAACTAAAACTATTAATGTAAACTTTTGTTTCCATTCCAGGCTCAAGCTTCTTTATCTCTCATTCAGTTAGCTTTCTATTTTTAAGTGTTTCTCATTCTACAAAAATAATATACTTTGTATTTGATTTGTATCCTAACTCAATGTAAATTAATATGTAACTAAAGGAAACAATATACAAAATGTTTAGAGACAACCCGGTAAACATAGTAGTAGTAGTGGAGTTTTGTGGTACAGGGTTTGTCTGGGGAAGTACTATTGCCATGTTTATTTCTGCCGCAAAGCAGTACGGCTGAATTCCAGTCTGAAGTGTGTGGTTGCTAGTGTAATTACTGACGCTTGACAACTACAGTCCAGATTGATGGATACAGGGCAGCATTTTGTAGAGTGTCTTTGTTACATGCCCTTTAAAGTGTTGCTCTGTTTAAGGTAGGTTTTCCAATTATCTTCAGGTTTACAGTCTGGTTGGTCCATGAATTATAACTGTAAAAATGCCTTCAAGTTACCTTGGGTTCAGTATCTAAATCCATTAGATTCTTTAGAGATTTAGATACTGAATTAATATATCTTTTTACATTGCGTAAAGATTAAATGAACATTTCTGGTACACACCATGTACGGAAGCTATGGTGGTGATCCAACAATTCATCTTTGAAAGTTGTTAGCGCGATGCAGGATCTTTGTGGCGGCATCTAGTTTTGTAATGTGGAGACCGCTGTAGCGGTCATTATCATTTTGGATTAACGTGTACGAAGTGGCGTGCACAGGGCCTTAGACCAGGGTATGCATAAAGCGGGAACATGGCATTAAATGGAAATTTTCCCCTCCAATACTGAAACTTGTACACATATTCTTGGAAGTGTTAGAAGTAATATAGGATACTTTTTATCCCGACATTAAGCTCGGTTCCTTTGGGAGAGGGGATGAAAGTGTTTGACGATTTTACACCAGAACTCCGACAAATTATAACCGATTTAAATAATTATGTATTTTTGTACTATATAGAGGTTTTGTACTATATGTGTTTAATTTTGCCCAAACTATGGTTGGAGATAGAGGACAGAACTCCTCAGCGGACAGCGGCAAACCCCTCATTTAAGGTTTAGCGATACTGTGTTTTAGATCTACATCTAAATTTAATGCCACATCAAACAACAAAATCAAACGCAGACGAAGTCGCGGGCAACAGCTAGTATATAATAATTTGGGTATGCAGTGCTTTTGTGCATTTATGAAGTACACGCCACTTCGTGTACGTTAATCCAAAGTGATTATATAAATTGTCTGAAGGACATCCTAAAAGTCAATCATTGGTAGCCTGAATAACAGGCAACCCACTGCAAGCGAATCACCAGAAAAAAAAAGTTTAGTGTTATGCAAATGAAATAGCAAATAGTTTACCTTATTCTTGCTAATAATACCATTGAGGAAAATGAACGCAAAAAGTTGTCATGGCTAATTTAAAGTAATAATACTCATGTATTGAATAATTTTATTTTTGAAGTGTAACTTATTTTTTATCTTTTGTCTTTAGCCTATTTAGAAATGATTTTATGATAACCAAAACCAAAGTAACGGTTAAAGCTGATGTACAGCGTAAATAAATTGAGCATTGAAAATATTTGCTTGTTTTGAAGATATTCTTAAATTTAATTAATCTCTGAACAATCTCTCTTAAATTGCCTCCAACTAACATTGCATTTGAATATGTTTTTGTAGTTGGTAGAGGTATTTCTGTAGTCGATAACTTCATTCTCAATGGGCTATCAACTACATTGAAAAAAATTGGCTATCCAACGCCAATTGTATAGCTTATACAATTGGTATCGTTAATGAGCGATCTCAGCGATCTAAGCAAGATATATTCAAAATATTTTTTCTGATATCCTGGAAAAAATAAACAGTTACCGCAAATTAAAAATGAAACAAAAATTGTAAAATTGGGCATATTTAAAAAAGCTGTTAAGGCTCATTATCTCGCTCAGTAAAGACGACTATTATTATTTATTTATCTATTCAAACTCATTTTTAAGTATTTATGGTATAATAAGATATGTATTAGTATATTTATTTTTTATATTTATCAATAGTATTTTATTATTTGTGTAGTCTGGTTTATGTATTAGTATGTATGCACTAAATAGTGTACCCCACCTATTTGTTTTCTTTTTAGTTTTCCTAATGCTAAGGTTGCCTGGCAGAGATCGCTACTTAGCGATAAGGCCGCCTTTTGTATCCTGCTTCATTCTTCATGTGTTTGTTCTTTTTCTTGTCTCGTTTTTCTGAGTGGTGTACAAATAAAGAGTATAAATAAATAAAAAATAAATAAATCGTAATTATTTTATGCTCCTTTTTATAAATTACTAATATTAACGGCCGTTTGGCGCATTGGGCAGCGGCCGTGAGACTTCTGAGACCAAGGCCGTCGGTTCGATTCCCACAACTGGAAAATGTTTCTGTGATGAACATGAATGTTTTTTAGTGTCTGGGTTTATCTGTATTTTATAAGTATTTATGTATATTATTCGTAAAATTATTCATCAGTCATCTTAGTACCCATAACACAAGCTAGGCTTACTTTGAGGCTAGATGGCTCAACCCTCGTAGCTTTAGGTTTAAGTTGGCGAACGAAGTTATCATCATCATCATCATCATGTCAACCAATCGACGTTCACTGCTGGACATAGGTAGGGAGTTCCACAATACACGGTCCTGAGCCGCTTGCCTCCAGCGGCTCCCAGCGGCTCGCCTGATGTCATCCGTCCACCTCGTTGGGGGCCGACCTACGCTGCGTTTACCGGTGCGGGGTCGCCATTCCAGCACCTTAAGAACCCAACGTCCATTGGTTCTCCGAGCTATGTGCCCTACAAATTGCCACTTCAGCTTGGCAACTCGCTGAGCTGATCTCCTCATTTCTGATTTGATCACGTAGAGATACTCCTAACATAGCTCTCTCCATCGCCCGCTGATTGACTCTGAGCCTTCTTATGAGGCCCATAGTTAGCGGCCATGTCTCGTCATCCCCTTGTAATTATATAAACATATATGTATAAACGTAAACGCATACATATGTGTTTACGCAACGATACATATATGAATAAATGCCTGTGATAGACCTACACGAACAAAGAAATTTTGAATTCGAATTTGTTTTTTTATTCTTCCAGAGAAGGCAAAGAGCCCACGGGCACTCCTATGACCCAAGTGGTGAGGGCCAAACAGCTTTACGAGTCTGCCTTTCACCCCGACAGTGGCGAGTTACAGAATGTGTTTGGGAGAATGTCCTTCCAGATGCCCGGCGGCTGTCTCATCACCGGCGCGATGTTACAATGGTATAGGTATGTACATCTAGGGATTTGGGTCAATCCCAAGACATCTACGCTGGGCTTGACCCAAATCCCTGCCTAAATTAATACAAACAGGACCCGTGTCTCCTCTCGGAATGAGAAGGGTTTAGGCTGTTATAGTCAACCGCGCTGGCTTAAATAAGTGACATTATTCACGTACTAATTAAGTATTATTTACTTATGTAAAAAGAAAACATGAAAAAACACGCACGTAAGCACTATCACACACACTGCATGTTTAATTTGCAGGGCGAAAAATAATTACGTTTAGGCTGTTATAGTCCACCGGGCTGGCCGAATGCGGATTGGTGGACTTCACACGCCTTTGAGAACATTACTCTCAGCCGTGCAGGTTTCCTCACGATGTTTTCCTTTAACATCCGTGGAAAGATTGAGTTGCGCCCCGAGTTTAGAACTCGCTCAGAAATTTCAGGCCGAAGTCCTAACCACTAGCCTCTTACCGCTTACTCTCTTAATTGATTCATTACACTAACCCATTACTGGCCACAATAGACCACGGGTCTCTTCCCACAATGAGATGGGGTTTACGCCGTAGTCTATCACGCTGGCCCAGTGCTTATTGCAGTGGCGTGCATAGAGGGTATGCATAGGGTATGCAGATGATATAAAATGGACATCTCCAGTAAGTGTTATAAAAAACTCAAAGATAGGCATTGTAAGAGTTATAAAAAAAGTATTTATAATGGGGATTTTCTTTATTTTATATCATCTGCATACCCTGTGCATACCCTGTGCATACCCTGCGCATACCCTGTGCATACCCTGTGCATACCCTCTATGCACGCCACTGACTGATTGGTGATTTCCACACCTTTAAGAACATTATGTAGAACTTTGAGGCATGCAGGTTTCCTCACGATGTTTTCCGTCACCATTGAAGCAAGTGATATTTTAATTACTAAAACGTGCGTGTTGGGACTCGAACTCGGCCCCCCGAAAGTAAAATCGAGTCACTACCCAATGCGCTATCAAACTTATAAGTGAAATTTTAATTGATTCATCTGGCATTCAATAAACCTGATTCTGTATTCGTTCTGAGAAGTCTCTTAGTTCTGGAACCTTCCGGGACTTTGATTGTGGGTGGTCTCGTGTCCTGGGGAATTAAAAATGTCGAGACTCTATCGGCTCTATCGCTACGTAGCGTTTTTTTCATGAGGGTGATGAATAAGATCGTATTTTCCAGAACCACGACCGCAGTGGTGTTCTGGCAGTGGGTCAACCAGTCGTTCAACGCGTTGGTCAACTACACCAACCGAAACGCCGCATCGCCGCTGAGCACAACGCAAATGGGCGTGGCTTATGTATCAGCTACTTCCGCTGCAATGATCACTGCCTTCACATTCAAATTTGGAATACAGAAACGCGCCACCAGCCCCATTCTAGCGGTAAGATAGTAAATAAATAATAATAAATATACTACGACAATTCACACGTCGCCATCTAGCCCCAAAGTAAGCGTAACTTGTGTTATGGATACTCAGATGACTGATGAATATTTTAATGAATAATATACATAAATACTTATAATAAACATATGAACACACAGACACTGAAAAACATTCATGTTCATCACACAAACATTTTTAAGTTGTGGAAATCGAACCCACGGTCTCGGACTAAGGAGAGCAGGGTCACTGCCCACTGCGCCAAACGGCCTTCTTACATGGCAGACGCGTTTCCCTAACTTTTATTAAGTCAAAAGTCAAAGTCAAAAATATCTTTATTCAAGTAGGCCCATAGGTGGCACTTTTGATGCGTACATAAGAATTACACGGTAGTGACATGATGGCGATAGCCACATTCGTAAACTTAAAACTAAAGCCGGGTGTTTTTTTTTTTTTTTTGTTATCACGATCTCACAATGTCATTTTAAATTATTAGAAGAGCAACCTGGTTAGAGCAATAATTTACACCCAAGCTTTTTGATCGTTTACGTAGTCATTTATACTATAATAGGACTTTTCTATAAGCTTACGTTTAATACAAACTTTGAACTTTTTAAGAGAAATCTCCAAGATGTCAATTGGTAGTTTATTGTAGAATTGTATGCAATTTCCTTTAAACGAATTATGAATTTTATGTAACCTAGTATATTGCACTGTAAGTTTATTCTTACTTCTAATGTTTAAATTATTGCAGTCACATTTTTTCTTAAATTTAGAAATGTTTTTATGAACGTACATTAAATTTTCAAATATGTACTGACTATACACTGCCATTATTTTAAAATCTTTAAATTTATCTCTCAATGACTCTCTCGGACCCATTTTGTAGATAGAACGAACAGCCCTCTTCTGCAGCACGAAAATAGTGCTAATTTTATATAGACACCTGATATTGGCTAATCTGTGTAAAGCCAGAAGAAAAAAACATATACCACCACCTATACACACATCGCCATCTAGCCCCAAAATAAGCGTAGCTTGTGTTATTGGTAGTAAGATGACTGATGAATATATTTACGAATAAAATACATAAGTACTTATAATACCCGGACAATGAAAAACGTTTTCATTCAACATTCATGTTCAACACACAAACATTTTTCCAGTTATTCAAAAAAAAAAAAAAAAATAATTTATTTCAAGTAGGTCTGTTGTAAGCACTTTTGAAACGTCAACTCTGTCTGTTCGTAGTGACTCGGAAGGCAAATTCTAGCGAGAAGAAGCCGGTCAGAAACTCAGCAGTTGCTCTTTTCCAACATCAACTATTTACATTTTACATTTTAACATTCATATTACTATTTTGTAGGAGAAAGCGTAGTCGGGTGCTTCCAAGCAACCTTGTCGTTAAGAAATTCATTAATTGTACAACAACTGTGTGGTAATGGAATTCAAAAATTGTAGGCCAATTTGTTCTTTAAAAAAAATTAACACAATTCTTTAGCTCGGGTAATATAGTACATTTATTTACATTATCTATAATATTACCATATTCATGAAGCACTCTTTGTCGTATTACAATTTCTTGCATTAAACAAGTTCTTAGATATGTCAAAGTCAAAGTCAAAAATATCTTTATTCAAGTAGACCCATAGCTAGCACTTTAGATGCGTACATTGAATGTTGTTGTTGATAACCATATTCGTAAACATAAACTAAAGCTACTATTTTATGTTTAAGGTAATTCCAGGGGATATTCAAGCTGGAATTTGTTTCGTTTTTTTTTTGTTTTTTTTTATTTGTGTTTTCTTTTTTCAGAGATTCGTGCCGTTCGCAGCTGTTGCGGCCGCCAACTGGGTCAACATTCCACTGATGAGGCAAAACGAAATTTTACTAGGTAAAGTTGCTAACAATTTAAACTAGTTATTTGTCTTCTCATTTCAACCCGTTACGGGCCCACTACAAAGCACGGGTCTCCTCCGAAAGTGAGAGGTGGTTAAGGCCGAAGTCCACCACGCTGGCTCAGCGCGGATTGGTGGACTTCACACACCCTCACGATGTTTTCCCTCACCGTTGAAGCAAGTGATATTTTAATTACTTAAAACGCACATAACTTAGAAAGGTTAGAAATGCTTGCTGGGATTCGAACTCGGTCCCCCGAAAGTGAAGTCGAGCTCCTGCCCACTTGGGTATCACCGCTTCCCATTTGTCTTCCAAAAACTGTACCATTGAAATATGTTTAACAGGTTTAGATGTTACGGACGAGAACGGTAAAATAATTGGCAAATCGCAACTAGCTCCCGTCAAAGGAATATCGCAAGTGGTCACTTCTAGGTAAGTAACGAAATAAAATTAATTCATTATTAAGGTACCCGTGCACCCACCAGATTCTCCCGCCAGTGGGTGCTAGGGGAATTCGTATTTTCCCGTACACCCACTGCGTTAGAGTAGGATTTAAAAGTAAAAATATATCGATGATCTAAACGACAAGGCTGCTTGGAAACAGGCCACTCCGCTCTCATCTCTCACGAAACAGAAAAATTCTAAAGATTGTTTAACTTTAAAATGTTGTTGGAAAAGAGCAATCTGCTGAGTTTCTTGCCGGCTCTTCTCGGTGGAATCTGCCTTCCGAACCGGTGGTAGAGTCACTACAAACAGACTGACTTGACGTTTCAAAAGTGCTTATTGATTAGGCCTACTTGAAATAAATGAATTTTGAATTTGATGTAATTTTTAAAAGTTTAAAGTGAAGGACATAGTTAAAGTACCTAAGGATCTGCATTCCTACGTGGTTGATATACCGCGGTCGCGTACGGAGTGCTTTGCATCTTCGTTTCTGATCCGCACCGCTAGGATCTGGAATGCCCTTCCAGCATCCATTTTCCCTGAGCATATGAGTACCTTCAAATCAAGAGTAAAAGGCCAAAAAATAATAAATACATATTTAGTTACCACCTTGATATAACCTTATAAACGGAAGTTCGTGCGCACACACACGAACACAGGAACATACACTCACAACATTCACGTACAGATGGGCGCAAGACCCATACACACACAAACATAAACACACACACGCATACACATTAACACACACGCACACACACGCTTTCCAGTCAGCATGTTATTCTCACTTAACCGTTAGAGAACTCTACACACCTTTGAAAGTTTCCTTTGTTAAAGTGCACTATATATTATCTCAATGATTGAATGATACGGGATTTCGTAGTTTAGGGGTCTGGATTCCAAAGATTTATTGTACTGAGTTTTTCTTATTTTCTATTTCTATTTCTATTTCAGGCATGCAGGTTTCCTCACGATGTTTTCCTTCACCGTTGGAGCAAGTGATATTTTAATTACTTAAAACTCACATAACTCAGAATCGTTATAGGTGCCTTCTATGATTCGAACTCGATTGCTCGTCGTCGACCTGTAACCACTGGGCTATCAACGCTAACACTACATAAAATCACGCCTGTCCACTGTAAGGAGTTACGCAGATGCATTCAATATTTTGGGGTACACTTACGTTTTCTTTCGAAGAAGAAGAAACTCTTTTAAATTTAAAAATGAAGGCATGCAAAGCTTCCTTATTGCTGCCAGCAATCTCTTATTAGCAACCTTCGAATGACAGAACCTGTGGCAAGACAGCGGGACTAAATAAAAAGAATAAGAAATAAATTAAAAATGTAGTAATGCAAAGGAGGCCTTATTGCTGCCAGCAATCTCTTACTGGCAACCTTTGTATGACAGAATCTGTGGCAACACAGCAGGACAGTGTATAAGCGTACTAGCCCGTTTTTAGTTTTTTCAAATAAAAAGTCGGGTTTTTTTTTTGTTCTTCTTGTTAGTTTGCACTTCCAAGGCTCCAATAGATTCAAAGTTATTGAAATGTTTGATTTTTTTTTTTAACAGGATAGTGATGTGCGCTCCGGGAATGCTTTTGCTGCCGGTGATCATGGAGAGACTGGAACCCAAAGCTTGGATGCAGAGGATAAAGTGGGCTCACATTGGCATACAGACAGGCATCGTCGGGTTATTGTGAGTATTTCACGAGTACTTTGTCAAACCTCCAAGCTATGTAGCATATTCATTTATTTATGTACAAGCTATTGCCCGCTGAGGAGTTCTGTCCTCTATCTCCAACCATATTCATCAGATCTACACAAAGTTTGGGCAAAATTAAACACATATTATTACCTCTATAGTGCAAAAATAGTTTTTTAAATCGGTTATAATTTGTCGGATTTATGGTGTAAAATCGTCAAACACTTTCATCCCCTCTCCCAAAGGAACCGAGCTTAATGTCGGGATAAAAAGTATTACTTCTAACACTTCCAAGAATATGTGTACAAAGTTTCATGAGGATCGGTTTAGTAGTTTTTGCGTGAAAGCGCAACAAACTTACATTGACATTTATAATATTAGTAGGGATTTGCTTCTAATATCCATGTTTAAAGCTAGAAGAAGTCAAAGAAGGTTAACTACAGGGTTAAATTATAAACTCTTGGCTTGTAGTTGTTCACATTAAAGCTAAATACTTTAGATCTACGACTTTTTTTAACTCGATAGTTTTTCATCACACTTAACGTGGACCTTATTGTATGGATATAAGAGTTATAATACATGATATTATTTAACATTACCGCACTTGTGTTTTAATTGGGATGTCCCGATTAAGTTATGTTTGTACCTTAGTGCAAGTTATATGTATTAAGATGGACCATTTTTAGTTTAACCGGTTTATATATTTTAGATGTTTTGATAGATTAAGATATATTAATATAAAGAGCGGCCTGCGAGAAAATAGCAAAAAGGGTTAAAAAATATTCCCATTATTATATTTTTAGTAATGTCACTTTACAGAAATAGCAAGTTTAAAGTTTTAGAACAAAACTTATTAATTTTATTGATAGGAACTAAACAGCCGAGAGCTTTCTGGTAATTTTTATTTAACCCGGTATAAAAAAAAAAAACTGGCCAAGTTCGAGTCTGCCTCGGGTTGAACGGTTCTGTTAACATATCTATAAAATGTAATAAATATTTTTTTTTAATTTTAATTTAATTATGACATCAATTATGGGGAAAACCTTTCGTTGCGAGAGGTTTGTTGTGCAGCAGTGGCCTCTCAAAAAGCCAAGTATATGTACCATCAGTGAAAAGTTATCTAAACGCTGGTGAAAATCTCATCTAAATCTATTGCGTGGTTAAGGATAAAGTAACTCTTAGTGGATTAAAAAGAAAAAAAATCTTTTCCAGCCTCACATTCATGGTGCCGACAGCTTGTGCGATATTCCCACAAAAATGGTAAGTAATTCTAGTCTAGAAGTCTTAAAACTTAACTTTTATTTGCACACCACTATGAAGTTAGAAAAAAAAAAACATTAGAAATACAAAGACAGAAATAGAATACAAAAGGCGGCCTTATCGCTTAGTAGCGATCTCTGCCAGGCAAACTTTGGATTAGGACAAGATGAGCGAGAGCGGACAGGTGGTGTAAAATTATTATAAACCATTATCATCATTCAAATAGCTAAATACAAATACATAAACAAAATTGCACAAATAAGAAAAATATAAAATAATAAACTAATATATACTCAATCATACATAAATACTTAAGAACATATAGATAATAAAAATAAACATAATCAAGGTACTAAAAGTCGTCATTATTGAGCAAGATAATATGCTTTCAACGCGGTTTTAAACTTACCACAAGTATAGGTAGATAAAAACAGTACTAAAAGTTATAACATTACTAGCGGACCCCAGCGCCATCTGTCGGGCTGAATTGTGATCTAAACCATTCAGGATGCCACCCAAACGCATACCAAAAAAATCATTCAAATCGGTCCAGCCGTTTAGGACGAGTTCAGTGACATACACACGCACACAAGAAATATATATATGTAAGGATATAATATCACTTATATTCATATATTTTTTTCCAGTAAACTATCCATCGAAACAATACAGCGCTTCGAAAAGGACAGATATGAAGAAATACTTAAGAACACCGACGGGAAACCCCCGGAATACGTTTACTTCAACAAGGGATTGTAAACATGTTAATTAGTGTGGCATTAGGTAAACAAATAGTCTTAGTGTGGTCAGAGAGATGTTATTACCTTTAGAAGTATAGATCCCAATGTATGAGACGGCCGATTGGCGCAGCGACCCTGCTTTCTGAGCCCAAGGCTGTGGGTTCGATTCCCACAACTGGAAAATGTTTGTGTGATGAACATGAATGTTTTTCAGTGTCTGGGTGTTTATATGTATATTATAAGTATTTATGTATGTTATTCATAAAAATATTCATCAGTCGCCAAAGTACCCATCACACAAGCTACGCTTACTTTGGGGCTAGATGGCGTTGTGTGTATTGTCGTAGTATATTTATTTATATTTATAATCATACATTAGTTACCATATCGGGCCATAACGCCGACTGTAATGTAACCTACGTGATGTCAGCGATATTAGAATCAAATACCATATATTAATTTTAAGTAATAAATAAGTAATAATTTAATTTTTTATATAATTGTACTTTAACATAATATGTTAAATTTCAACTTACCAGCACATTTCAATAAAATTCGTATTTTGTCGGTTAATTGGCGGTAATGGTTCGATATGTTTTTAACTGCCTCGCTGGTTTAATAGTTAGCACGTTAGCTCGACGATGTCCTGGGTCCAAGTCCCGGATCAAGCCTAAAAAATGTCAGTACCAGACCGGGGTATGCAAATTACAGCCCCTGTTCGGAGGCCCCGTTTATTATTAGTAACATTTGATAAATAATTTTTAAAGCCAACCAGATATGGTGCTGCTTCGTGGGTCAACTCTTATTCCTAATCTCCTATAAAAGATAAGAACTGTACTCATTAATAACCTGGGGATGACGACGATGTAAATGATTTCACTCTTGACGACTCTAGAGGTATTAACATCTCACTTCGGTAATCATGTCAATTTTTAGGTTGGAAGTTATTATCTTTTTATATAATTATGGAAGTGAGCAGCATTTAACTTAATGTTTTTAAGTCATAAACTGCCATTACTTTATAGACGCCAAACTAGAAATCCTGATAACTAAGATGTAACGTTTTCTGACACTTGGTAACTGGATATCTGTAAAATGTCATCTCTATACAGAATTTACCATGAGTATACAATCGGTGTTATCAAATAATATTTCGTATAAATACATCGTCCGGAAACCTGTGAGATAAGTTACTGAATGTTGTTACTAGTCGCGACGAATATCTAATTCGTTCAATATCTAATATAAAAAAAAAAACAAATATGACGATGAAGATGATGCTTTCATCTTCGTTATCGTCATCACCATCATCATATCAACCCATTAACGGCTCACTGCAGTGAACGGGTCTCCTCCAACAATGAGAAGGGGTTAAGGCCTTAGTCCACCACGCTGGCCCTGTGCGGATTGGTGGACTCCACACACCTTTGAGAACATTTAGTAACATTCGTAAACTCGACGTAATCAGAAAATTTACTGAACACGGGGCGGGGCACCCTAGTAAGAATAATAATTTATCAAACAGTATTTTTTGAATCATTATTATTTTTATATTATTAAGCAATAAGCTTAAATTCAATCATTACATTTAAGTTGTTTTAAGTTATAATATTTTCTTTTATTTTAATTATATCAAACTCAAGACATTCTTTACTGGTCTAAGTAAAATTTTGGGAGGCAACTTTACTTTGTTGTGGAAAATAGCAAAGTGGGAACTTGTTAAAGAATAAACACACCGAAGCGAGGGCGGGCCGGGGAAATCTAAGACATTGGATAGAAGCAGGCGTTACTTTGCGGAAATCCACGATATATTATCGAAATTAAGCTTAATTTGCTATACTCCGCGAAAAGCAGGAGAATCTGTGTGGTGTAATTTATAATTTCTTCAATCCTTATACTCCACACCAAACAGATCTTCGGCAATATACCTTCTACGCACGTTTCGCTCCGAAACCGGAGCATCCTCAGATGTTGACTTTACAATGAATAATTGTTAAGTCAAGACGATAAGAAATCTAAGACGATATCATAATATAGGTGATACGACATATTGTATTCAAAATGTGCTATCCTTTTCCATCGGAAACATTGTGTTAGGGACTGTACTACTTTTAGACGTCCGAGGAAGTCCTACTGCCATGCTTATGTCTTCCGCCAAGCAGTTCTGAAGTAGTTCTGAAGTAGTCAGTAGCTGCGTTCTGAAGGATGTCGTTGCCGGTGCAATAACAGGTGCATGAATCTTAACATCGACGCCTCAGGTTGATAAACTGGGGGTGGAACCTTCGTGTCTCCGGCAAAGTGTTGACCTGTTTATAGGCGTAAGTTCTAAACTTAACATCAGGTGTACCATCTCTTAGGTCCGTCATTTGTTGCTATAAAAAAAAGATAAATTTCTCAGCCTTACAACGACATTGGCACCATTTGATATAAAGCAAGATCGGAAGGCAAAGTAAAAGTCATTTGTCGCTTTGAATTTAGCCCAACTACTTTTCGCCACTTTGCTATTTTTTCAGAATAGCTGCTACTAAAATACCATAGTTAAATCAATCAATTAATAAATAATAATAATATTTCAATTAACAGTTACACAGTAAATTAAAAATAGTACAAAATAAGGCAAACATAAGGTAATGTGTATCATGAAACCCAAATTCGATAATACTGCTATAGTGCAAGACTGAGTCGCAGTTATTAAATCAATGCTAAATACGTTAGCTATTCTAATATGGCTTGTAAGTGAGATTGCTTTTTTAATAAAGAAGAAAGCGCTAAAAATTTTGGTATGGAGTAGGCTTTCACATACAAGAAGTATATTACCGCTCCCGCCCTCGCACTGGCTTCTATGTGTTTAGTGCTTAATAGTTAATGACTATCGTACCATGTACAGTTTTAAATTTAATAATTTACATTTACTTTTCAATAATTTAATGTGAGTATTAATTTTTACCGTGCACATTCCACTCTGAAGTCTTTATTGTTAAATAATTGAGCCCTTTGAAGAATGTTTGAATAGATTACGTATTATATAATACTTTTTTTGTGCCATTTTGACGAGTATATGTTTTTATATATCGTGTCTTGATTTTTATTATATAACTCAGTATTTATTTCATATATTTTATATCATATTTTTGTTATTTTAGGTATAGAATACTAAATTGAAACCTTTTTTATGAATGATGTATATTTGGACTCGGCAATCTCAGGTATTTTAACCTTTATTAAGTTTGATCAATATTTATTTATTTAACTCAGTAAATTATGTATTAAAATATTTTAAATTGATAACTTATTTACTAGCATATTTTTTTTTTAGTAAATTGAGTTACTTAACAATTCTTAGCCGCTCAAAATGAATTGTTCTGTGATGTAAAACATTAAAAATTATTTTATTTTGTCATCAATTGTGATTTTTCTTTTGTTTATCAATGGGTTTTAATATATTGTAGTATAACTGCAATATACTTTTTATTGTTATGCATTCAGCTTTATGTACTTATTTAGGTGTAATCCATAACTGAGATTATGTCGATTGTTTAAGTCTCAGTATCATATAGGTAAGTGATTAATTCAGTTTATAGATTTCTCAACAATTTTACACAAATTTTACAAAATAAGAAAAAATGTTTGGATTTTGCTTATCACATGTTACTTTCTGTCATTTATGTTGTAGATATTTTCAATTGTTTGAATGTCTGTTGATAAATGCTGATAAGAAGAGACAATAAAACTAGTTATTCTGATCAATTTGTTTCCTTTTTACTTCTAAATTGCAGTTAAGTTGGTCAATTTTATAAATATTAAAATGCATATAAAATTTCAGAACTGACAGGATTTGAACCTGCGACTCTCTGGAAGACAAAAATATTTAGTATGCATATTAAAATTTATAAAATATTTTACGATATCTCCTAAACAGAAATCCTTTGTGGGGACGGGTATAAGCTTTTATAACATGATACCGAAGGTAATGTTAGATCTACGTTTACCTAAGTTTAAACCATATAGTAAAACACATTTAACAAATCGTGGTTACAACACGATTGATCAATTCCTTAACGACAAGGCTGCTTGGAAGCAGTCCACTCCGCTCTCATCTCTCACAAAACGGAAAAAATCTTGTTAAACTATAAAACGAAGTTGGAAAAAAGCAGTCTGCTGAGTTTCTTGCCGGCTCTTCTCAGTGGAATCTGCCTTCCGAACCGGTGGTAGAGTCACTACAAACAGACTGACTTGACGTTTCAAAAGTGCTTATAAATTAGGCCTACTTGAAATAAATGAATTTAGAATTTTTTGAATTAAACTATGTGTCCGAATAGGATATTAGATAACATATAGTTTGGGAGATATGCATATTATTAGTTAATGAATGAAAATAAATCATTTCTGCAATAATAACTAAAAACATTAACTAATCATTTTTAACACAATTAATAAAATAAAAGGTGATTTTCAATCGTCGTGGAAGGCATAGAATGTTAATCCTGTAAAAAATATATATATATTTATGTCAATCCAAAATTATGTAGGTTTATATACTTTGACCTTTATATATATATATATATATATATATATATATATATCTCCCAAACAATATGTTCAAATATCTTAATCAGACACATAGTTTAGGAGATATTGTAAAATATTTTATAAATTTTAAAATACATATAAAAAAATTCTACCTGCCAGAGAGTCGGTTCAAATCTAGTCGGTTCTAATTTTTTTCTTTGATATTGATATTTCCTCGAAGTGTATTTATCTATTAAAATTATATTATGAATATATTTAATTATGGAATTAATTTAATACGAGTTTTCTCACCACCCACAGTTAAGGCGTGCAAAACCGCGGGTAACTGCTAGTAATAAATAAAAATACTTGTATTAATAAGTAATTTGTTTATTTAATATTCGATGAATGATTCTTAAAAGAGAGAATTAAACATTTGAACTGCAGCGTCGCTTACAGGACTAAATAACTATAGATAATATAAATTACAAGTGTTAAATGTACAGTTAGTTGTGTATAATACATAAGGCACCGGTTACGTATGAGTATATAATATATCAGTTCTGATTTGGGCTACCTTAAATTTACACTCACCACGCCAACACCTATTTAAAACCTTAGTATAAAAAATATACGTAAAAAGGATACTAGGAGAACATAAAGGATTCGTTCCTCACAGCTCGAGATTAGGTGTTCAATGTGACTTTGAAATGTATTTGTTTTATCTGCTAGACTCTTCAGAAATACCAAACAGATCACTGTCTCGTACAATGCACGGCGTGTTCGCTACGGTCTAGCATAAATCATCCTTTATACGGCCGCTCAAATAATTCGTTACCGACATATTTTAACTGGTCAATAACAGATAATAAACGGCTTTCACAAGGTTATACAGCGTGTAACGGAATTACGAAATAATGTTGAAGAATACGTATAATTCATAAGGAATCACCCTGTAAAAATATAAAATCAAAAGAAGCATACCTATTTATTTTTCTATACGAACTAATTCAAAACATTCTAAGATGTTACTTTTGACAACCCTAATAAAGATAAGGACCGACACGTGCATAGTACCTACGTTACGCGACGCGTACCTAATAAAGTGACAGGACTCACTAGATTTTACTTTTGCATGTGATGTTAGGGCTGTATCTGTTTATGTTTACTCGACAACTATTAGCGTTTCGGTTTTACAGATAAACTTATCTGTGACGGTAAATTATGTACATCTAAAGCCTCTTAAGTATTATTTCGGTTTTCATTTACACATTGTATGCATTGTAACAGCGTAGTATGTATTTATAAAAATATTGTGTAAGTTGATATAATGATACAATTTTTTAGTGATTAAATCATCTTTTAGTGGGACAAATTAGCAATAAAAATATATTTTCGTAAAATAACGACACTTCAAAGTTACATCGCGCATTCATTGTCGAGCTGTCAGGAGTGTATAATTAATAATGAATGAATGAATGAATGAATACACTTTTATTGTACACCAAAGAAACAAAAAGTAGTTACAAAGATTTAAATACAATCAAGAGAGTACAATTTGGTGGCCTTATCGCTACATAGCGATTTCTTCCAGGCAACCAATGGCGTAAAAGGAAAAAACGTAGAAAAGAGGTAGGTGGTGCAATAAATAAGATTTAAAAATTATACAAATATATAAATATAAATAATATATATATATATATATATATATATATATATATATATAAATATAACTATAATATATGTATAAATATATTATATATAAATACAAATAAAATATATAACATAAATATCTATATATAATGTACAATGTGTACAGGATTATAACGTAGTAGGCCCGTGTTAATAATATCGGTTTATTAATCCGGGCCACTGTTGTAGTGGCAGCTTTTTGTAGTTTCAAAAACTATAACGACAAAGAAAAATGAACCTAAATATCCTTGTTTCATTTTACTCTGACTTAATAGTTTTTCGTTACTCTAACAAACAAGCTACGTTTGTAAGCGTAAAATCGGGGGTAAGTTCTTACCTATTACAATGATAAACTGAGGGAGGCGTGGGGTTTCTAGATATGCAAGCAGTTTTCATTGGCACCTGTTTTGATTTTGGACGAATGAACCGATTCAGTAACTGAAATCGGCCTTATTATAATCGGCCATGCTTCGTAACCAGGTAATTTAGTCAGTTATAAAACAAAATATTTAATTTATACATGCAACGATTGGCAAGAATTTTGTCATTTCAAAGTCTTTAAATTTTAACGCCAAAATAAATTAAATTGTGAAAAGCACGACAATTCTTGGATTGTTTTTATTTCTTTAAATATTTTTTATTACTGGTGCCCATTTTAAATAGAATCTTACAATAATAACAAAATATTTACGTGATAAAGTGTGCGTGCGATTTTAAACCGTATTTTTATATTGACTACTAATTATTAATAAAATTTATACGACAATATTTAATGATACATTTTTGTATGTCAATACAAATCGGTTTATATTTTTACTTCAACACGCACTTACAAATCATTCGAGTAAAGCTTAAAGAAATGTTTGGACATACATTTGACAACTAAGGAAACAACATTATAAATTCTACTGTCTACGGTCTATTTAACTCGAATCGCTACTAGACCAAAATATCTTAGAAAAAAAATATTTATAATAAAAATGATAATACGATAATATTTATAATAAGAATGAAAATTAAGATCCTTTTTTAGTCTAAACGTGCCGATGGCTGATTTTAACGACCGATTATAGGTTGACCTATTTTGAGCAACAATCGGTTGCTTCCATACTACGGTGTAGCATTTGTATTTGGCAACAGTTACTGATGTTAAGATTCAAGAAAGTTTTACAACAGTCAGTAAAATTTTTAGGGTAATTTAGTTAAAAAACTGTAATTTTGCGAAATTATACAATTTTTGTGAAATCTCAAAGAAAGTTAAGTCGTAAGTAGGTAACGGAGGTAGAAGGCAGGTAAGGCTACTTACCTTACCCACCTTCTCACGTGAATGCTATCATGTATTGGCATCTTATTCATTCGTAGTGCTGTCTTATTCACACAAATCGGTCTATCAATAATAGTTTGCATGCGCGTTTAGACTAATTAAAGTATTCGCATCTCTCTCTTACGTATGGCGCTCTCCTCACACTTAAGTTAAATTACATTGGCCTTCTCAAGCAACACAGAAGCGTCGCACATTGCTTTAGCGGTGGAGCGTACTAGAAACATCAAGTGTAGCTGTTCGAAAACATTCAATTGTACTCTAGTTCTTACTAAGCCGTGCAATACTGTTGCCCGTTCGAGGTCTAACCACCTCTGTAGTGATAATTCCCTCTCTTCGGCTGGTACGCCTTGGACTACGTCGAACGGTGCCCATAGCATGAATTCCAGGACTGATTTCGCTTGGTTCAAGGACACTGCACGTTCTTCGTGTAGGATCTCTTTGATGAGTGGCGTTAGTTTGTCTCTGGGCAGGAGGATCTCTGTGGCTTTCGTGGCACATTTGCAAAGCGAACTGAGGTCTTCGTCTGTGGACTTGCTGCAGTTCATGTCGTCAGTTAATCTATGTAAAATAGAGGGGACAAATTAAAAACAAAATTTTAAAAAGCCTTGATTTTTTTTTAAATTCTTTATTAGGTACACTATATCGAAGCTGTGATAATGGTTAGGACTTCAGCTTCGCATTCAGGGGGACGGATTCGAATCTTAGCATGCACCTCTAAATTTTCTAGTTACGTGCGTTTTTAATTAAAATATCACTTTCTTTGACGGTGAAGGAAAACATCGTTAGGAAACCTGCATGCTTGAGAGTTGTCCATAATGTTCTCAAAGGCGTGTGTAGTCGACCAATGATTATTGGGCTAGTGCGGTAGACTAGGGCCTAGGCCTCATTGTGGGAGGAGACCCGTGCCCTATAGAGGGTTGATATGGTGATGGTGACTCTTAATTACTTATTATTCTGATTCCATGGTAATTAAAACATAATTTGTAATATTTTATTTTCTCGTTGACTTATTCCCGTTATCACTAAGGAATCACCTTAATCTGATGCCTAGTCATTTAGGCGATGATTTCTAACGACGTTTGTCGCCATATAGAGTCACGACACCGATTCGGCGTATCTTAAAGTTCATGGGACTCGAAAACTGACACTTGACACATGATAAAAATATAAATTCGTTTTTTTTTCAATAACTTATCCATACGATTTAAATCCTCACGGAAAATGAAAAATATGACAATACAAACACAAAATACCACAACTTATGGCACGAACCATAGATAGGTTAGGTTATAAGTCTTGTCTAGTGAAAATGACTTGCTCTATCAATAAATCCTATAAATTTATGTGCTTGTTTCTTCATCATTACGCATTTTCGTTTCATCGAGTTTCAATTCGTAATATGATAACGATTCTAAAGAAGTTTCACTACAAAAGCTAATAGATTGGCTCTTACCCTTGCAATATACACAGCCGTCCATAGCAGTTGGTCTTGGGCGCTGACAATGAGCTCAGTCTATCGTCTGGTGACGGCAGATTCATCGTGCTCCCGTGCGTGGGCTGAACCTCCCTCAACACGATGAAGGAGGTCAAGCTCTCCGGAATCTCCTCCACTCCTCGGGCTTGGAGACACTTCAGCCCGTTGATGAGCTGCAGCATCATGAATATGGCTTCGTGGATCTGGTCGGTTGGCTGGTTGTCTTTCGCAGTTTCGGAGTGGAGGTCCTCTCCGTAGGACTGGATCGTGTCGACGTTCGCGTGCGCTAACACGACTATTGTGGCTGGAAAAAAAAATGATTTTTAACCGGCTTCTAAAATGGAGGAGATTTCTCATTTCGACCGTATATATGTTTTATTTATTTAGTCATAACTCTGTTGCAGTGTTATTCGTCTGCGGTTATTAATTTCTTTTTACAAATCCGTTGTTAATATCCGCCCATTCAACTCTATGCCAAAAAGCAATACTTTTGGTTGGTTAGTAAATGTGTCAAGTAAGTACCTACAAACAAACACATTTCACATGTACTTTGCTTTCATTTTTTTTGTTATTTTAGTAAGTGATGATGCAGGCTAAGATGGTAGCGGGCTAACATGTTAGGGAGTATGGTTGTCATACCCCTAATCGGTTTCTACGCGACATAGCACCGGAACACTAAATCGCTTAGCACCACGTCTTTGTCAGGAGGGGTAGTAACAAGCCACGGCCACAGGCTCCTCCCAGACAAGACAATTTATTCATAACTAGCCAGCGAACGATAAAAACAGACTTGCAGTGTTCTTCGTACGAGCTTATAACGTTTTCTTACAAATCCTTTAGCAACCGTTTGTTTTACTGGGATAAAAAGTATCTTAAGTTACTCTCCGCCCTTTCAACTCTATGTCAAATTGATTGGTTACTAACTTAAAGGCGTAAAGTTAAGACAATCAAACAAACTAACAACTTTCGATTTTATAATACTAGTACTGTTTTTCAGTCTGGGTGTTTATCTGTATATAAGTATGTATGTGTATTATATTCATAAAAATATTCAACAGCTTTCTTAGTACCCATAACACAAGCTACGCTTACTTTGGGGCTAGATGGCGATGTGTTTATTGTCGTAGTATATTTATATATTAATTTATTTATATTTATCACCGCTATCATGGCATAGGTAACAAATAAACAAACATACACACTTTTGTATTTATAACATTGGGATTTGGAGCTTTTCGTTTCTTTTTAGTTTTCCTAACCCTAAGATTGCCTTGCAGAGATCGCTTCTTAACGATAAGGGCGCCTTTTGTTTACTATGTTTTATTTTTTGACGTGGAGTACAAATAAAGAGTTGAAGAGACTGGTCAAGGGGTACCTCTTAAAATGGTTTGAGTGACACCCTTATCCGCGGCATAAGCACTCTTGCCTCCATTATTCAATTTTTGAATACACGTTCACTTTCATCTACACGTATGAATAATGAACAATGAGAAGGGGTTAAGGCCTCAGTCCACCATGCTGGCCCAGTGCGGAATGGTGGGCTCAGAATAAATAAATCAACGGATCCTCACCTTGTACCAAATCTTCACCTTTCTCCCCGAACTGTTGTAAAGGGACCAAATCACAGAACTCGGTAATAGCATTCAAACTCAGTGTGGTCGGCTGAACGGACTGACAGACCATTTGGGAGACCATCTGCTCCTTATACAGCATCAGGGTGACATTGACTTGGCCCTGATTGGACTTCCATAGCGCTGGGTAGAAGAATCTCTTGCCGGCTTTTGTGTAGGTCTTGTTCTGCTGGATGGAGAAGTCGCTCCATCGGAGGTTGGTGCAGGCTTTGAGCCCTCGCAATGAAGGTTGCATTGCTGCGCTTTGTTGGACCTGGGAAAGAAGTTTTCAACTCATATAATGGACAATTGAATCATCATCTACGACCCGATTGACGGCCGATTGGCGCAGTGGGTAGCCATCCTGCTTTCTGAGCCAAGGACGTGGGTTCGATTCCCACAACTGGACAATGTTTGTGTGATGAACATGAATGTTTTTCAGTGTCTGGGAGTTTATCTATATATTATAAGTATTTATGTATATCTCTACTAATATTATAAATGTGAATGTTAGTTTGTTTGTTACTACTTAACCGATCCTCATGAAACTTTGTACACATATTCTTAGAAGTGTTAGAAGTAATGTAGGATACTTTTTATCCCGACATTAAGCTCGGTTCCTTTGGGAGAGGGGATGAAAGTGTTTGTGACGATTTATACTCCGACAAATTATAAGCGATTTAAATAATTATTTTTGTACTATAGAGGTTATAATATGTGTTTAATTTTGTCCAAACTGTGGTTGGAGATAGAGGACAGAACTCCTCAGCGGACAGCAGCCAACCCCTCATTCAAGGCTTAACGATACTGAGTAGGTACTTTAATTTTTTTTAGAACTACAACTAAATTTAATGCAAAATCAAAAAACAAAGTCAAACGCAGACGAAGTCGCGGGCAACAGCTAGTTATTCATATAATTATTCATCAGTCATCTTAGTACCCATAATACAAGCTATGCTAACTTTGGGGCTAGATGGCGATGTGTGTTTTGTCGTAGTATATTTATATTTATTTATTTATTATTTATCATCATCGACCCATTACGGGCCCACTACAGGGCACGGGTCTCCTCTCAGACTGAGAAAGATTTAGGCCGTAGTCTACCTGGCCAAGTGCGGATTGGTAGACTTCACACGCCGTTGAGAACATTATGGAGAACTCTCAGGCATGCAGGTTACGTCACGATGTTTTCCTTCACCATTTAAAGCAAGTGATATTTAAAATTCTTAAATTAAAAAGCACATAACTCCGAAAAGTCATTGGTGCTGAGGCTCGAAGCCGAAGCTTTTTGGACGCAATGCACTGCGTGCCGTAATGGCTGAATGAGGGTTCTGTTTCTTAATCCTGTGGAACTCTATTGCATTAAAGTTGCTACGGGTATTTAAATCAAAGCAAAGCAATCTAAGTAGGCCCGATTACCCAAGTACGCCGTAAGGCACGAAGCAATTTACCTGTTCTAAAACCTGCGCCAGCGCCTCGTGATTAGCGATAACGACCGCTCCGTAATTATCCTCGAGATTCTTGTGAACCACACTCCTCCCCTTCCTAACCCTCAACTTGTTGGTGGTATTTTTCGGAGACATATCGTTCTGGTAATCATCATTTGTGGGACTGTCTATATTATCTGAGCTGTAGAAACTGTATGGAGAGTAAATTTCCGATTCGGTCTCGCTGCCGCAGTATGGGAGTGACGATCTGAAATTGTATTTCGGAAATTCGGCAGTTTCTTCTGATTTACGCTCCGTTCTTTCTTCTGCTCTAGTTTTGATGCCCGCATCGCATTCTGGGGAGCTAGATCTCGCGTGGTTTACATATTCGTAGTCGCTGTCACTATTTTTGGCGGAATCGCAGTTTTCCTCGTCATATTTCCCGTTATTGTAAACATCGTCGTAGCTATGTATCACAGGGTCGTTGGTGGCTTGCACGAGTTCCTGCGGATCGTCCACGTCATCTTTATCGTCGTCCAGTGAAGTCCTACGCTTGACTAATTCAAGATGTGTCTCACGTTCGCGCATACTCGCCGTTCGTTCTGGTTTCCTTGGCGCCAGCGCCGATCGGATCTCTCCTGAAACCAATGAATCACGATCTATAATTTTTTGTATGCAGCGTTATGTAGACTACAGTTAATTCTTTGAAGCATAGTGCGGGTGACGTATGTACAGCTATCATTCTCTTAAACATTTATTATTAACGTGGCATAACCTCAGAATTGTTAGGCCATTGTTTGGTCACACTACAACTGACTCTACGTTTCAAATGACAGCACGGGGAAAGGATAAAAAAATATCTTCTCCCACAGCTTTATAAACTCTCCGCGCATTGGCGCACAAGTGGAAATAATATGCACACAATATTCTAGTACGCTTAAACTGCGGGTAACTTCTCCAATTCCCTTTTGCCGTGCTTTAGTACAAATGCGTAAATATACGCCACTTTTACGAGGCTCTGAAAAAGCAAAGTAGCCAAGAGACCTGCGACATTTTATTACGAAAAAACATTAGTTAATTTGTAGAGCTGCATCCCAATCCCTATGGCATTAATATCGTCACTATACCTACATGAAAAATATGTTTTGAGTTTTGACGAATTTTTCGACACCTTTTCATACAAAAAAAACAATCAAGTGTCACAAAATATGTGTGTGATACGAATTTTGTTTTTCTAATCACTAGGCACTGCTGTGATTTTCTGTAATTGCTAACCCTCGCCTACTGAAATATTTGAGTCCAAATTGTGTCTCAAGGGCTTCAACGATTGTTGAATACAATAATAATATTTTTACATTCATGATTACGTAAGTCTGACATAATCAAATGAATTACATAAGCTTCCTTCCTATTCGTAAATGTATGCAGTAAGAAGCTGTGTTTCGGCAATTTAAAACCTGAGTCTGAATTTTAATTCTAAGTTTCTGCTAATTTAAATTAAATGCTCGTTTAGAGCTTGAATAGAATATTAATTAGAGAATCCTCGCCTGCTGTCGGTGAATATTGATTTGTGAGTAAATGGGTAAGCGAAATTGTATATATACTGCAATAGAGAAAGACAGTGACTCAAATATGTTTAAAACATTTCTGCGAAGAAATCGAGTGCTTAAATTGCAAAGAATGTGTCACTTAGTACAGTTTACAAAATGTGCCATAGTAAAAAAAAAAATATTACAGACTTACCTAAATTAGCATAAATATTGTCATCCTGCTTCGCGGTATTAGACCAAGCTTGTTGTTTTTGTTTCTTTTGTAAGGCTATAGATTTTGGCGGAGGTGGCCTTGCAGGTTTGGGTATACTGGACGCAGACTTATATTCCTCGCTGGATATCCTCGGCGGAGGAGGAGGTTTGTTGACTACCCTCGCAGGTGCGTCATCGGTTGCTGAGCTACTCCCACTGTATATCGACGAAACATCTTCATGACTCAAGCGACGTAAGCTCTCGGAAATTTCACAATTCGATTTCACAACTTCAACACTTGATCCGTTGATATCCAAAGGATGAATGATGACGAGACGCGGCTTAGGTTTCGGGGTCAAATCATATATCTCCTCGCTCTTAGCAGCGACTTTCGTGACTGTGGCAACGCTTAACTCTTTCTTATCCAAATCCTTTGATGACCCAATACGAAGCAGTTTTTTAATCGAAAATTTTATCTTGCCTTTCCTTTTTTCGTCCAAAAGTAGATTGTCGTGGGATAGAGAAATATTTCTTCTGGGAGCCGGTTCAGGTGTAATTTCTGACTTTTTGGTGTCATCATCCAATGTTCTTGTTTTCGGTAAAGACATCACGGCTCGTTCCCGTTTTTCCATTTCTCTTACAACAGGTGAATCTGATTTCATAAATCCGTTTGGATTTCTTTGGTATAAATTACTACAGTATTCTTCGGTAGGTGACAGAGGTGGTGTTGGTGCCTTTCGCTTACATAAACTATTTAAAGACGTATCGCTGTCCTGTTTCGTGAGCACTGGTTTCGCGTAATAAACGGAATCTGACCGGTATTCGTTAATTTCACTTTTTGTATGATCATTTGAGTATTTAACTGAATTTTCTTCCTCCTCTTTTTTTGTTTGCAAATGCATTACAACTTGTGGTGGTGATGTAACGCTCTTTTTACTTTGTTTCATAACTGGTTTGACAGGAAGTTTAGGCTTTTCTGGAGGGACCGGTTTCAAAGGTATTATATCAGTTATCATACCGTGCAAAAATGATGGACGCGGATCCATAGTAGGCACTGGGCTACTAGGTAGGGCTGGTGCTTCGCTCATATCGTCAGGGTCTGCCCTACCATCCGGCTCACCCGCTAACTCACGACTGGCTTCCGCGGAGAATATTGTTTCCGGTTGTTTCGGTATTATTGATGGCATGTCAATGATCGGACTTTGGAATGTTGAATATCCGTTACTTGCTTGTCCGTCTACTTTTCTTAACTGTCCGATAGGTGACATTTTTATATTTTTATCTTCATTATATACTTTTATTTTAACGGTCTCTTCAATTTTGTGACCTTCAGAGAAATGTCCACTATCATCGTTATCAGAATCCGCGCGACCACTGAAGCTTTCATCGTCAGAAGTCAGGGAGTTATTTGCAGTGGAATTAAGAGTACCTACTGCGGAATCAACACTACTATTTTCAATGTTAATTTTACAAAATTTGAACTCTGATCGACTTAGATTAACTTTTGGCCTTTCTTGGGTTTTGTTTAATGGCGATTTTCTTACGATACTGTTCTTTTTAGTTTCACACATTTCTTTTCTTTCGCAATCATCTTGCATACTTTGTTTCATTTTACCTTCTACAATTGAAGGTTTGTTACATTCGTTTTGAACTAGATGAGACTCTGAATTACTTATCCTATTTTGTTGCAAAGTTTCCGATATTTCTTCTAGCAACGATTTTTCAGTACATAAAATACCATTAGGTGGTTTCGCGCCATCTGTTGTAATAATAGTTTCCGATTCTTTCATGTACGTGGACAGTATTATATTTGTCTTGTAGCTGGAGGATTCTTCCGTTTGTTCTGCTAAATTTATAACAGCTGGCTTTCGAATATGTGTTTTGACATTTGGACTTTTACCATTATTGTCCTGACCAAAAGGGGTTACTGATACCATCAGTGTTTTCTTTTTCCCATCGGAATCTGTTTGAACTTTTCCTAATAATAACGAAGTGTAAGACTTAGTCAGAGAATCGCCTAGTAAGTTAGCTTTAACTGTATTAAAGTCAGTGTTAGATTTTGTTATTCTGTGAAGTTCTCTCTCTTCTTCTGTGTCTGGGAAAGTGTCCTCGTCATCGTTGTCTTCTGAAACTTCGAATTCTTCACCATCCGACCAATCATCGCCCCCATATCCTATAACACTACACACCTCTTCAGGGAATCGTACATTTCGTTTCCCTTTTTTTTTTGGATGTATTTTAAGGATACTGGAAGGAGTTTTCTTGAAGAATGTGCCTCTGTTCTGGAATGGAGTCACTAAGTATTTACTGCCTTCAGTCGGCCTTTCCTGCTTGGCGTGTTCCTCGCGTGATTTGAAACAGTTCGAGCAGAAGTCTTTCTTCCACGCATTCTGTACGAAGTTGTGGCAGACCGGTGACATCTTGCTCTTTGTATAGCGTCTGTTGATTACATAACTGGCATCCTGAAACAAAAAAAAATCGTTGTAACTACTTGTCTGTAAAATTTTATTTGTTTAAGCGCTACGAAAGTTAAAAAAATGAAGTATGATTTAGCTTATATCTTTATACATGAACTTTTTACTTGAACGTTATGACGTTCAAAATCGTGATGACAAGTAATTAAACAAGTTAATAACAATCTTGTTTCACTTTGAATGAAGTCATTATAGCACATTGTCATAAAATCATATCAAACTCACATTATCCGTCAAAATACAGAGCACGGGTCTCCTCTGACAACGAGAAGTGTATAGGCCGTAGTCCACAATGCTGGCTCAGTGCGGATTGGTGGACATCACACGCCTTTGAGAACATTATGGAGAACTCTAAGGCATGCAGGTTAATTTGGCCCACCGAAATTGAAGTCGAAGTCGTAACCTAGTGGCTATCAAAGTGTTTTAAGACCTTTTCAAAGTATCTATATGAGTTCTTTATTAATTCTCACTACCTAATAGAGTTTGAGAAACTTTATATACTTTACATATTGAAATGTTGTTTACATTACAATAAAATTGATGAACCATAAACGTGATCATGTAATGTTTAATTAGAGATACGATTATGATCAATAATTTAACGCCATCCATTCGCATTTTATTTTCTGTGCAATTGATATAAGTGCCTATTGGCAATTGTAATATTGTAGCCAATGTAGCAAATCTTGGTACTTTTTTACCCTTGTTTGTTATAACTTATTATTTAAGAGCTGTTCGCACATTCGTTGGCGATGTTACTAGTTTTTTAATTGGTTTCGATAAGTGATTAACCCAGGAGCTTCAAAAATTATTTTAATATTAGAATAATGCCTCAATTTCGATTTAGATACTGTTAATATCTAATCTGTATTTATTGTAATAGTTTAGCAATCAATTCGATCTTTATTATTTATATAAAATAATATATAGGTATATTTAAATAAATAAATGTTCTTAGTTACATATTTTTAGTTATTAACCAGAGACAAAAGTTATTTAATGTTTAGCGAGAAGTTATTAAACTCCAAATTTAATTCAGTTTTCCATTTAACATTAAAACTTGTACGAAAAAAGTAATAGGATTTTTTTTTTTGTAGCTTCTTACATATTACATTATTACGTATTAGTACTTAGTTACCAATACGTAATAATAAGCTTCTGTTATTTTACTTAATTATGCTCACTATTTTATTAATACTATTTACTAATTGATACATTAATGTTTAGGGTCATTAATTAACTTTGTTTCATACAATTTTCATCTTGGGCATGATGGTTGTTAAGATTTGTAGTGTCTTGTTTTTAAATATATTTTTTGTTTGTTAGTTAATATGATCACGTTCTAGGATTTATAAACACTTTTAAATGCTGTTTATTTATTGTAAATCGCCCAATTCTAATTAAATGTAAAAATAAAGAAGGAATAATATTTTTTTTTTGTTTTAAATTGGTTAGGCTTGGTTACGGCGCAGCCTGCTATGCGATCAGCTTTATTATTACCAGCTAGATTCAACAAATAAGTATCAAGTGTAACAGAATTGCGTGTAAACATTCAAATCGAATCTTACATAAACCAATTAGTGTTCATTCATCCAGTTTTCATTCAAATGTGAACTTTATTGCCGCTGCTATGTATTAACCGATAGTTAAAGACGGGCGTGCCAGTATAATCTTGATATGCGGTCGGACTTGATTTTCTGATAACACGTAACATACCCAGTCTTTATCACAATCATCACCATCATGAAACTATTAATGCCATCTTAACCAATATTATAAATGCAAAAGCTTCCTTGTTTGTGTGTTTGTCGTTCTGTCAAGGTGACTTACCAACCAACAAACTCGATTTTTGGCATAGAGTTAGATTAATTTTATAGCAATAATTATCCTACTTTAGGTAACATTATTATATTCTTATGGATATGATTTTTTTTGTCATAATTAATTATAGCCTATGTTACTTTGTGATAGTTAAGCTTGCCTTGGTCGATGAAATAGTGAAATCGGTCCAGTACTTTCAGAGCCAAAATAACAAAGAAAATAATATTTTCTCTTTACAATTTTAAACGAAGCATAGATAGGGACGCTTCAATAAATCCTGTACCACGCCGGTTTGATGGGGTATTTTGCATTATTCAGGTATCACCTTCCTAAATGTTCTTTAACAGTCAGTTTAAAGGAATACTGCAATGCAATGGTAAGAAGTTGCCTACAAATATTTCTCAGTGGGTATATGGAAATGTGTACCGCAAGGTCATACTGTATTGGAATTATTTGCACACATTGCGTTCTTTGTTAGCGAGCAAAGAGGTCATCGCACTGCATCCTTGGTCAAGCTGACCATTTCAAAAGGTTAGTAAAGTAAGAATTCCCTTTAAAGGCCAATATGAAGTCAAAAAAATAAGCTAAAGTGCAAACCTTGCTCGCACATGAGGGGTTCCGTACATACGCGCAAAATACTTACAGCTTGGTGATAGCGCATTGGGTAGGAGGTCGACTTCACTTTCCGGGGGCCAAGTTCGAATCCCAGAACCTCTAACTTCTCTAAGTTATGTGAGTTAAAATATCACTTGCTTCAAGGGTGAAGGAAAACATCGTGAGGAAACCTGCATGCCTGAGAGTTCTACAAAATGTTCTGAAAGGTGTGTGGAGTCCACCAATTCGCACTGAGCCAGAGATGTGGTTTACAGCCTTAACCCCTTCTCATAGTGGGAGGGAGACCCGTGCTTTATAGTGTGCCGGTAATGGGTTGATGTGATGATGATGTGGCCGGTTTTTAATATATTTTTTTGCTATTGTTAAGTGCGTGCTTAAATTTTCGTGGTCAACATTTCTTAAATAGAGTTCAACGGGTACATACAACGATAATATTTTCAGATATGTCGATATTTCAGTCAGTCCCGTCGTGACCAAGATCCATGCAACTAGGTCGAAATATCGACAAATCCAAAAATATTATCGTGGTATGTACCCGTTGAACTATTTTTAAGAAATGGTGATTAAGCACCAAAATCTAAGTTTAATATCTTTAATTACTAACCGGTACGGGCCGGAATATGTGAGTCCCGTCGTGACCACTGGGACGAAATATCGACAAATCCAAAAATATTTTCGTTGAACTATATTTATGAAACGATTCCTAAGGTTATTTGGGACCTTCAAATTACTTAGGCCATCATGGCGTACAACGACCTAAACTCAGCTTATTCTGGGAGGAAAACCGTTATGATGAATCGACATTCAGCTACATTTGCACCGATAGCTATTTCCGTAGTATTGAGTGGAACAGAACCGACTGGATACTGTTATAGATATTAATATGAATGCAAGCTTAATATTATATGTGCATACAAGTAGAGCAGTAAAAGCCCCGGGGCATTGTATAGTTCGCAGGTATTTAGGTCGGCGTAACACCTGGCTCCGGCTCGGTGAAATTGAGGCGTTATGCGAATTACTTGTAGTCGAAGAGACAGTTCAGATAAAACTAAGCTAGTAGGTGATAGTAAAACCCTGCGCATATAGAAGTATTTCCGTACTAATATTATGAATGCGAAATATGTGTTTTTGTATGTTACATAAATCAACTGCTGTACCGCTCTTGGTGAGCTCACGTGCTTACTTCTTGGAGATACTTTTTATCCCAAAAAAGTATCCGGATAAAATCCCCGTGGATGTAGAAAAAAATAGCTTTTGTTATCCATGTACAGCTTCTCAGCTTTACTTTTCAAAAGTCCATGACTGTCCATGATTTGAAAGATTGGATTTTAGCAAATTAGGCTACATCCTATGTACGAGGGTCGAGAAATCTGTGCTGTGTCCTTTATACATATATTTTTATGTTCATTTATGTCCTTTATATACAAATATATACCTATATTATGCAACAAAACCCTTCTCTTCTCGTCGGTCCGACACCAGATCTTTGATTATGATGACCGATTATATTGTCTACAAGTTGTCTTAACTAAAGTAAAAATAGAGTAGCCCTTTTCCACATATAGCAATATGAAAGTGATGGCACTACTTAAAGACTTAGTAATTTAGTTTAGCTTAGAGAGTAAATTGCATACATCGGAATCGATACCGTTGACTATTACAATGTGGCAAATTCATAAAATACTTTTCAAACTGCACTGTAAAAGCAAATTATTATGTTAAAAACCTATAGTTTTAGTTTTATTATCATCCCATTTCCGGCCCACTACAGCGCACAGGTCTCCTCACATTTTGAAAAGGTCGCAGTCCACCACGCTGGCCGAGCGCGGATTGGTGGAATCCACTCGCCTTTAAAATCATTATGAAAAAAGAACAGTAACCATGCGCTCCGATGTTTTCCTTCCCCGCAAGTGATATTTTAATTTCAAAACGCACATAACTTATAAAAGTTAGAGTGAATTAGAACTCGGCACTTCGAAAGAGACGTCGTAGCACCACTACCACTGGGTTATCACCGCTTATACAATAAATAAGTTTAGTTTACAATAGTCTAAATAATGTTCTTATTTAATTCCATACACTTTGTATCAGCTGTATCTTAGATTATGACACAATGTCTTTCATATGAGACCTACATCTATTGTGCTGTATCAACAGAACATTTATATTGTACACTAGCTACGCTCCGCGGTGATACCTGTGGCCGCGGTGAATATGGCTGTACACGTATTTTTTAACTACAAATACGGGTACATACTTGTTTATCGTAAGGATCACCGCGGAATGTAGCTAGTATGAATCTAATTTTGAAGAAGTTTGCTATCGCAAAGTTTAGCCATAGTTATAGGTCAACGTCGTGAAATTTGGTTATTCACAACGTGCGCAGGAACAATGGATTTTTCCGGAGTAAATTTATTTTTAATTCAAATTCAAATTCAAAATTCATCTATTTCAAGTAGGTGGTATAAGCACTTTTGAAACGTGAAGTAAAAACTAGACTATGTGTCAATGTAGGGTAATCTTTTTCCAGACAAAAATTAAAGATGTATCTATCTTTTATTCTTTGTTTTTGCATCAAAAAGTAAAAAGCATACATCTATACGACCTAACAAACTTTCGCGTTCATTAGGTAGGGTAGGGCGTCCATACATGCATTCACACATACTACCGCGACGGCCGATTGTCGCAGTGGGCAGCCACCCTGTTTTCTGAGTCCAAGGCCATGGGTTCGATTCCCACAACTGGAAAATGTTTGTGTTACTGATGAACGCCTGCTTCTATCCAATATGTCAATTAATAATAAAAACAACGTCACAAACTTACACGTTTATAATATTAGTTTGTAGTAACATAACGTACGTTGCTTACGACGTAGGACTACTATGCGCGCGTGTATTGTTTAATTCGGTCAATATCATTTATTGTTATATTTGTTTACTTTGCCGTGTGTTTGAATTTGTAATGTTGGTTTGTTCTCATTAGTTACATTAATGCCCGCTTTAGACTCGGCTAGCGCGTAACCATATGCTTTGCACAGCCCCGCGTTCGCTCGTAGAAGGCTAGTGACACTATTAATAGGAGAGAATAAATTTTTTTGTGACAGCATTTCTGTGGTTACCGGTGTAATTATTGGGACATGGCTTAGAAACTATGCCTTAGGTTGATCGACACAGGGCCGCACTTTGTAGGTGGCTTGCATGCCCTGCGAAATGTTCGCTCTGCTAATAGGCGGTGAAAAATAAAGTAAATCGTTTCCACTCATTCACGAATTTACCCATAGCCATGTGTTTAGCGCGGACCCTTCACCTTTCAATCGGAGTGGAGCTACTAAGGAAAGGAGGACTCCGATTTTTGGAGCATCCCTACTAATATTATAAATGTCAATGTAAGTTTGTTTGTTACGCTTTCACGCAAAAACTACTGGACCGATCTTCATTCTTCTTCACCGACATTAAGCTAGGTTTCTTTGGGAGAGTGGATGAGTGTTTGACGATTTTACACAATAACTCCGACAAATTATAACCGATTTAAATAATTATTTTTGTACTATAGAGGTTATGATATGTGTTTAATTTTGCCCTTTTTTGACATATTAAGGACAGAACTCCTCAGTGTACACCAGCAAACCCCTCATTTAAGGCTTAGCGATACTAAATACTTTAATTTTTTTTAGATCTACAACTAAATTTAATGCCACTATATGTTTAACAAGTTTATATACTTATAGCTATCTAAAGGTGTGAGTGGAGAGCGAGGCGAGTTCCAAGAGCGAGACACAAACATTCGCGCTCAACATGGCTCTTATATGCTTGCACGCGTGTAAAGGCAACATTACGATTTTAATGTAAGCATTTTAATGCTTTAAATATGTATAATAACTTCTTATTTTGTATGAAATCGAAACGGCCTCACTATTTAGTCACACTTTCGTGGTTTTTTGACAAAGCTTTCACGGCTTTGCTTATGGATGAAAGTTTGGACGAAATATTTTCTAGTAGTATTTTTGTGTACCTTCAATGCATACTAATATTCGTTTTATGTTAGAGCTTGTGTTTGTACATTTGTTTGTTACCTTTAAAGTGAAAACTACTAGACTTTTGGCACTGCGTTAGTATCAATTTTATGTAACTTACGAGTCTTGAGATAAAGTATACAGCTCAAAATTTCTCACTGTCTACCATTTTCCTAAAAACTACTTGCTCGATTTTGATGCGGGTTTTACTATTCGACATATTATATACTTACAGGTTCTTAGATATTGCCGAGGTCATAGAAAACTGATTGCTGTTTTTATTGCATTTTGGTTTTACAGTTCTTGAAAGTAGCAAATGTAAAAATGATTGATTTTTTTATGATATGTAATATTATGAAGAAATGGTCATTCTGTCCAAGTAGGTACTATAGAGTTAAAAAAAATCGCATCGGCGATTCTTTTACAATGATGACGATTTAGGTTTAGGTCTAGACTGCTAGAGGAAGCACCGGAATTTTCCGGTTATTTTCTTGCTAGTTTGAAAAAAGTATATAATTTTATTACAAATATTAAATCTTTTATTAATACACCTATTTTATTCTAAGCAGGTAATCCTTCATTAATATAGATGACTATAATAATCTTATTTTTAGATAGGTACTTATATAAGATACTTATAAGATAAAAAAATATATAGAGATATCAAGTAGCAAGCGAGATGCTGCATTCCAATTACGATTTTTTATTGCATCGTGTTTAGTTTTTTTTCTTAAAACCAGTTTCATTTTTTAATTAAACATTTTACATATTTATCTCATTCGACTAACACTAAACATTCAATCGTTTTTTTATTCAAAGGCAGGGTTTTGTTATCGAGATAAAAATTGTCAGGTAAAAATATTTGGTGGACTTTAAAATAAAATAAAAATATCCCAGCTTCCATATTTAGGCAACCAAATGACATCATGTGAATGTTGCGAGTTCAAGGCTCACAAAGATTTAAATGTTATCCTTGCGATTTATTTCAAAGTATCTGTAAAATGTGACTTTGTCCGCGTTTTTTTGGGTTTCTTAAACTCATATTTATCGGGATAAAATGTATCCTATGACCGTGACTCCAGGATGCAAACCTTTTCTATGCAAATATCAACACGTTAAGTTTAACCAAATTAAATTCAAGTTTTTGAGGTTATACTTCTTTTAAAATTATGGGAGTAAATTTTCTAACTTCGAACATAGGTAACCAGCAAACGTACATACTACTTTCGCATTAACAATATTAGTATGAATTCTCACCCTACGCATTAAACTAACGAAAGCCCACTATCTAAAAGGTTTTTTTTTTTAATTTGACGTTTTCTCGTCCTCTCCCTCTCCGGCGCAGTGGTGAACAGGGAGATAGGGAGGTAGAAACCCGGGTCTGTTCCCGACAGATGCAATTTGGGAATTTATAATTTCTTAATTTTCTTTGGTGGGAGGCTTCGATCGTGACTAGTTACCATTCTATCGACAAAGACGTGCCGCCAACCGATTTAACGTACGATACCGCTTAGAAACCGATTGGGGCTAGAGGTAATTTAGGATGGTAACACCAGGTGAGGTTGCAGTATCTACGATAAGGCTAGCATGGGCAGAAGACCTTTTCTCCACGGGGAAAGAAAAAAAAATCTTCTCCCACAGTTTTATCTACTCTCCAAGCCTGGGTAGAAATACGTGTAATATCAAACAGGGGTAAACTGGATTCTCTGTTGCCTTGGCAGGTGGATAAGTAAATTTTATCCCTTATCAACGGATACTATCTGGGGATAAAGTAATTATAGTAGTTAGTAGTAGGAAAGTAGTTATTACTTTAATAAAAAGTGATGAAAATTGTATCCCCAGAGTGTATCCGTTGATAAGGGATAAAATTTACTAAACTACCTGCCAAGGCAACAGAGAAATCCAGTTTACCCCCGTTTGATATTACACGTACTTCTACCCAGATAAGAAAATATTATAAATATGACAAAATGTCACCAAAACTGACATCAGAGAGGCACGTGAAAGCTAACTATTCCGCACATACAAAACAACTACACGCAAATAGAAAATTTTGCTTTAAATGTATTCATAAGAAAAAAAACACGAACGAAAGTCGTACGCAGTTACATAAATCAAAAAGTTAAATTGATTGCAAATATTTATTTTTACATACTACGTGTGCCCGTTAAATGCTATACGCATAATATTTGTCGACTTTTATCGCCTTTCTCTTTACATAACAGTTCGTATATGATAAAGGACTGTGTGAAAGGCATTTTGATGAGAAGAGTTAAATTAAAAACTGTTACGGCAACACAATTATGTCGGTAATGTGATGACGTCATTTGGCCTTATAAGTATTGCTCGTAAAATATAATTCATACTAATATTATAAATGCGAAGGTGGGTTTGTTTGTTTGTCCTTACTTTACACCCCTACTAAGCTATCAATCAGCTTGATATCTTTATTGCCAGATTGTAAGTAAACAAGGTGTTGTTGTATAGTAAATTTAAATTGTGCAATTTACAGTCAGCCACACAATGGCATGCAATGGTTTACATTAAATTGTACCACAATAAACGATACTTTTTTATCCAATTTTTAGCTTAAAAGACGAAAAGTAAAATAGACTTTCCATCCCAGAAAATCCAACAGTTCCCAAGGGATTCACAAAAAACCGTAATAAAAGCTATCGAAGCTGAGAAAATGTGTTTGTTTATTTATCTGTTTGTTTGTCATTTCGTTACGCCCTAACTAAGCAAGTAATCTCAATGAATAGTATAAGGGCAAGTCGATCAACGCTTTTCTTTAGATGACATTCAGTAAAAGCGCAGATAGACTCACAGAAAATAGATGCTTAACCTAACATAATAAAAGTTAAAAATTATAAATCGAATACTTAATAATCTAATAATCAAATAAAAATTAAACTATGCCTGATGATAAAATAATTTCAATCGCACACCTGCACAGAATCTTCTGAATCTTAGGATGATTGTTTTTTTGTTTACGAACATTTATTTTATTTTATTTTTGCTTTATTCTATACCAGCCCGCGACTTCGTCTGCGTGGACTTCAGAATTGGGTCGAAAGCTACAATTTTAAATCTTACCATGGGACCTATTTGAGAGACCGGTATAGAAAGTAAATGTCCTTTTCCATAGCAAATATAACAAATTTCAAAGCTGTCTGCCCGAGACCTAGCTCGTTCACAAGTTTCAATCATCCCTCGGGAACTACTTAAGGAGTCGGGATAAAAGGCCAATGTTCTTTTTCATGTCAGAGGAGCCGTTTTTGTGTGATTGAGTAACAAACATGCACACTTTAACATTTATAATATTAAGTAGGATTCTAGTTATAAATAAATAATAAATAAATATACTACGACAATACACACTTCGCCATCTAGCCCCAAAGTAAGCGTACCTTGTGTTATGGGTACTAAGATGACTGATGAATATTTTTATGAATAACATACATAAATACTTATAATATATATAAAAACACCCAGACACTGAAAAACATTCATGCTCATCACATAGACATTTTCCAGTAGTGGGAATCGAACCCACGGCCTTGGGCTCATAAAGCAGAGTCGCTGCAAACTGCGCCAATTACTTAAATATCAAAGATTTGGGAACGTTATAAATTATACTTCATGACTCTAATCACTGGCTTAGTAAACGTTACTCATACCTCACGATAATTAGCGTCTAAAATTAATTACGTTAGCACCTTTTAACGAGTGTTTTACAAACTAACCTACATTACTCATAAATGTAACTTCTACCTAATGTAAACGAATTTTCATGTAATATGATCCAAAGTAAACCTAGAAACTTAAATAAATATAATATATTATTTAAGTTTGCTCAAACTGCCTCGTTGATTAAGTGGTTAGGATGTCACTAGTTACTGGGTTTTAATATCAATTCCTTCTCCTATTAAGTATGGATGGAATAAACGAAAACAAGGGTTTTCACCACAGATTATTCAGAAAACAGGTTTTTTAATCTATAAAAAACATGTAAAAAGTACTTATAAGGAACACCACCTGTCAGGGGATATATTTTTTGTCTCCTTCCTATGCTAGCCCTGCAGCACGGCTAGCATGAGCAGGAGATAATTATATCCCCGGGGGCAGGATAAAAAATTATCTCCTCCCACAGCTTTATCAACTCTCGGAGCATTGGCGCGGGCGCACCAGTGGAAATAATATTTCCAAATAAAGTATGTGTAAAAATAAACGGGGGTAAACTTCTCCTGTTCCATGTTCCCGTGATTTAGTGGGTGGAGACTTTAACTACATCCCCTGTCAGGGGATATAATCGGGGGATATATGTCATGTGTCCATCAACCTGATCCGTAGGTGTTAAGTCACATGTATCTGAATGACACCGTCAATATAACCCTTTAGACCTGAACTCATCACTGCTGCTTGGTGACAGCAATGCTGCTTTGTGGAAATAAGAAGAAGCAGTACTTCCCTGTTGGTGATGATCATTAATGTTTAGATAACGAAAATGTAACATCAAGAAGTAATAGTAATAGCCCAGTGGTTAGGACTTCGGCTTCACTTTTGCGGGGCCGAGTTCGAATCCCACGCACGCACTTACTTTTCCAAGTTACAGTTTGCGTTTTAAGTAATTAAAATATCACTTGCTCTAACGGTGAAGGAAAACATCGTGAGGAAACCTGCAAGCCTTAGTGTTCTCTATAATGTTGTTAAAGGCGTGTGATTTCCACCAATCCGCACTGGGTCAGCGTGGTGGACTACATTGTGGGACTGAGATTGTGGGAGACCCGTGCCCTGTAGTGGGCCGGTAATGGGTTGATATGATGATGATGATGATAATGATAAACGTAACATCTGTAGCATATTTTGTTAAAAAAAACATTGAGTGTTTGATTGAAACCAGATACTATAATAATTAATTAAGAACTGCCCGTTAACATCAATATTATTACATCTCCTCTAAAAACATAATATTACATTATAAAATATAAGACAATTAGGTATGTTATGTTATTAGGAAGTCGTAAAGCTATTTAAAAAAACATTAAATGAGCTTACACGAAAGTAACTAGCAAGCGGAGTACATACTGGTTTTAGGGAAAGATAAACTTTTATGTTTCCTCTAAAGGTCGTTAGCTGTTTACGTGAAGGGCAAAATTTCCCAGAACAGTAATTGTCAGACAACGCTTTCGTTCCCACGGGTTATACAATTAGGCTCAAAGTAATCTATAAAATTCCTAACGCTTTAAGTGGTTGTTAAGCTAACGTAAGTGTTTGTTAGCTTTTAGGGTTCGCTCGGGTTGCCTTTAAAAGATTACAATTAGTGATAAAGCCGCCTTTGCACTCTAGCATTAAGTAAGTTCTCTTGGTGACGGCAGATCAGAACAGTACATATTAAGGTTGTCACTATCTCTCCGCTTTCCAAGGTTTTCGTACGAGGCGTTTAAGGGAATACAGCGGAGAAGGCGCAGCAGCGTCCTCTATGGTACTACCATCTTCCGCCATCACGCGATTATGTGCAAACACTTTCGTTGCGGGAGACCTTTAGTCCTGAGTCCAGCAGCAAGCCTACCAATGTATAAAAAATTATCTTCTTCCGCAGCTTTATCAACGCTCAGAGCGTTGTCGCACATGTGGAAATAATATTCAAATAATTTATGTGTAATAAAAGAAGGTAAACTTCTCGTGTTCCATGTTCGCGTGCTTTAGCAGATGGACACGTTAACTATATATCCGTTCTGGGGATATAATCGGTGGATATAATTTTGTCTCCTGCGTGTACTAGCCCTGCAGTAGACTATTATAGACTATTGATTTTCAAACCTACGTTTACGAGTAAGCTAATTTCTCATCCGATAGGGACGGTACAGCTTCGGTATGAGTGCAAAAATCGGGTTTTGCTTGGTGTATATATCATCCAACGACAAGCCGCAGATATTTTTGGTGTAGAGAGTGAGAATATAAAGTTTGAAGAGATTATAAATAAAGCTTTACAGATTATCCTGCTTTTAAGCAAATAAAGCTTAATTTTTTTCCCTTTTTCTACGGGTGATCCTAGAGCGGGCAGTTACTTTGGCCAACGAATTAGTTTGGCCATCCAAGAACACTTTTAATATAATATAGTTATAAGAACACTTTCAATGTATTAAATACCTTTATTAAATACCTTTTTTCTATTGTTAGAGTCATTTTTTCTACAAACATAGAATCACGCGTAAGATAATTTTATACTTCATCAATTAATTTTGCAAATTAAGCTTCATTTTCATAAGGAACCGCAGGTCACTACTAGTGCGTTAATATAAAAGCTGTTATTGTAACTGGTTCTGCTACACTTACGAATGGTAAGCAACCCGTCTCTACGGAATGTTGTAAAAAACTACATTTTCCAGGCGAAAGTTTACGGTCGCCGTGATCATGGCGAGAAAAATAAAGCTGTCTTACCTTAATATGGGAGCCTTGCAAGGCTATTTTCAAACGCTTTCCTATGAGCTACCTTGTTTTATTTTCTTACAGCTTTTCTCCTTTGTTCGATTCGATATCGGATACATGCTATGTGTCCCTCTCGATGCGATATCGGATACTTCGATCTAAACACCAACCCCTTGGAACGTCAGAATAGAAACACCTTTCAAATATCATCGTTACCGCAATTACACACATTATAAGTAGAACGTTGAACTGAAAAAGGACCATCCCTAGTTTTCATATAGTGATAGCGAACGCAGGGAAAATTAGTTATTCTATAAGGCACATTCCGCAGCGTTTTTTGGGAATAGTATTTTCATTATGGCGCCTAAAATATACAACAAATTGCCAACGTCGCTAGCCGACAGAAATATAAATCTTGTGGATTTTAAAAATAAGATTAAAAAATTGCTTATTGGGAATTGTTATTACACCATCCAAGAATATTTAACAGACACAATTGACATTGACATTTACAGTGATATTACATATATATAATTTGACATGAGTAATAATTGATAAGATATTTTGTAATTTTGATGTCAGTATTAAATTCGTTTCTTATTTTAATAATGTCGATTTATTTAAGATAGTATTATTCTAGAAAGTAGGTGTTAGTGTAAGAACATATATATTTTTGCATGACATCTAAGGCGGATTGTCCTTATATTTTATCTACCAACAATGTAAAACCAATCAGCAAATAAACGAATTGAATTGAATTGAACCGTTTTGATACCCAGGTTCTGAATTTTTATAAATGCAATAATTATCCAAAGGATGAAAGAATAGTAATGCAATATTAAATACTTGACACGATATCGTATCGCATAATGTGGAAGCGCACTTTGCGTGTGGGAATAAATCTTTGTCGATCGCTTTCGTAATTGATATTGTAGGCTTTCAAATAGTTTAATTTAATTAGTAATGATGAGCAAGCTGCGAGAATAACAAGTCTCTTTTATGGTCATGTACTTTTTTTAGGGTTCTGTGGTCGAAAGGGAAAACCGTATGGTATCTATAGTCATAATACATTTCTATAGAATAGTACTATATATACCTATAGTAACAATACATTACTATAGATTAAACGATGCGGTGGTAGCCTAGTGAGTAGTAGCTCGACTTAACTTTCGAGGGGCGTGTTCGAATCCCAGCACGCACCTCTAACTTTTCAAAGTTATGTGCCTGGAAGTAATTAAAATATCACTTGCTTCAACGGTGAAGGAGTTTTCCTTCACCGTTGAAGAAACCTTCATGCCTGAGAGTTCTCCAGCTTTCTGGAGTCCACCAAAAGTCCACTGGGCCAAAAAATCTAATTATTAAGCACTATTCCACATAACCTTTAGGGAAATCATATTATATATTTTATTTTTTAAGTGTTTCTTTTTTGTTTCTACTTTAATTTTATCTTTACTTTTTGTTTAATTTAATTCCAAGTTGTGTACACATACTTTATGTTGTAGCTTAGAACAAAACTTGTTATTACTTATATTTAGGTCTACTTTTAGTTATTACCTGTTGTGTGTACCTAATAAAATTAAACAATAAACAATAAAAAATGACCTAACATAAAAATGGTTTGTTGTGTTGTTCAAAAAATTGTTGTTTGTTATATGTTTTTTTTAATTCTGTCTTTACCAGACTTTGATAATATTTATTGATATAAATGCATTGATAAGAAGGTATCGACCGTATGATTAAGTTGGTACTTACAAGTAAACTTTGATTTGCCTCGCCCACCGATCGCTGGCTAATAATCCATCAATGAATCATCGTGACTCACACCTACATGTTACGTAAGAAGTTGGAACAGGTTTAACGTCACCTGCCGATTTGGAGCCTATAATATCTGAAGTCGACTATTATACCAATTATTAAGATAAACAGTTTTGGTTGCCAGTTAGTTGGTAACTTGAGTTCATTGACCTTCAATTACGTAAAAGATTGTTCGCTAGTTTGTAAAAATTGGTATCATCATATCAACACCACGCTGGCCCAGTGCGGATTGGTTGGCTCGACACACTTTTGAGAACGTTATAGGGAACTCTCAGGCATGCAGGTTTCCTCACGATTTTTTCATTCGTGGTGGAAACAAGTGATATTTTAAAAACTTAGAAAAATTAGACGTGCGTTCTGGGGTTCGAACTCGGTCCGTGACAGTGAAGTAGGAGTCCTTATCACTAAGCTATCACCGCTTGAAAATAGGTATAGTTAACCAACCAACACCTTTGTATAGAAATATAAACATTACGTTTTTACGTGCATTAATTATATGTGTATTTATTAAATGACTACGTAATATAAGCATACAGGACGTTGCTTAAATAATATAGAATTTTCTTCATTTTCTAGATATTGAGTAAAACCTCAATGGCCTCCTCGTTGGTCTAGTGGTTAGCATGTTTAAATACGGATCACGAAGTCCTTGGTTCGAATACCGGGTTGGGCCAAAAATTGGAACGTATTGTGTTCTTTTTGTTAAAGAATTTTCAGTCAAGAGTTAGGAAATTGGCGGTGTCAGCCCCCGTGCCTCGGAGAGCACGTTAAGCTATTGGTTCCGGTTACTAACACGAACTTGTGAAAATAGTCGTTAAAGCCCACCGACCCGCATTGGAGTAGCGTAGCGTGGGTCTATGATCTAAAGCCTCAAGAGGCTCAGCAGCTGGACTGTAATAGTCATTTATTTGTGGGACTCGAACCCACGGCCTTGAACTCAAAAAGCAGGGTCCACTGCGCAAAACGGGGACCGAGTTATAACCATGGCGCGTACCTTTAACTTTTCTAGTTATGTGCGTTCAAATATCACAATAATGGTTCAGAAAACATAGGGAGGAAATCCCTGTCTTATAGTGGGCCGTTAATACGCTTTACCATGATATATAACTCCACTGCAACCCGACGCAAATTTATTGTAATGAAATTGTCATCATAATGTAAATCAGCCTAACGTTTCACTTGGCGCAGGCCTCCTCTCTTATAAATATATCCATAGATAAAAATAACCATAGATACTACTCAACTCTCTAAACTCAATGATTACGTTTGCAGTTTTAATTGAGATTGTTAACTCTGCTTTAGAAATAGCCTTGTGGTTCGGAAGCACTGAGATATTTCCTCAGTCTCCAGTTAAAATGAGCTCGAGTTTCATATACTCAGGAATCTTCAAGTGTTTGGAAAGCAAGACCTATCTTTATATTTGCATTGTGTTCGATTGGCTACAGTTTTTAAAGTATTCATGTATTTTAACATATGTTCGTGCACGTGATTTGCGTGTGATTTTATTCAAACTTTTCAGTATCAAAAGCTTGTTTTAGACAATATTTATGCAGGATCTTGGCTCTGTGTAAACAAATAGCAAGCTATTCCGATCCCAGTCACGTTTCCCCGCAGTCGATGGCTATAAAACATATAAATAACTTACTTTAAACAATCTTTATGGCGAGTATTTTACATAGGTCGCTGGACTGACCAAAAATTAATTCTACGCTTTTATATTTCCGTGTTGCTGTTATTAAGTAAATTAAACTAATGGCCTTTTGCACTTAAACTAGGAATCGCTTTAATCGGATGAATGAATGAATGAATACACTTTTATATTACAACCTAGACATAAAGTTGACAGAACACTGATTGATAATAGAGCTTTAAGGTAGAAGGAAGGATAATACAAACAGAAATAACGTACTTTGTGGCATGAACCTTTGCCAGGGGGTCGCAGGTTCGAATCCTGTCGGTACCGAAAAAAAATTGATAAACCCTCCAATTGTAGGTAAAAACATTGATCATATTCGCATCAACATATTACCGGCTCACTTAAGGGCACGGGTCGTTCCCCATAATGAGAAGGGGTTAAGGCCGTAGTCCACCACGCTGGCCCAGTGCGGATTGGTGGACTCCACACACCTTTCACAACATTATGTAAAACTCTCAGGCATGTTTTCCTTCACCTTTCCGTTTAAGCAAGTGATATGTGAAGCGAACTCGGCTCCCCGAAAGTGAGGTTGAGCTCCTACCCAATGCGCCAACACCGCTTAAAACAGTTATATATATTATAAAATAAAAACATTTTTAAACACCCGTACAACGATAACGGACCGCACTATTTTAGACCTTCAATTAAAATTGGGAACTTTAGTTTAATTTAGTTGGCAGATTTTAGTTGCCAAACCAAGTAACCTTTAGACATACAAACAAGTTAGTTGCAGACAAATTGATGTTCAAAGTTGGCACGTCTATAGATACACTTCCAAATTGTGTAGGTACTCGAGGTTACTATGCAATTGATTAATTTCATAATGACAAGGTTGCCTGAAAGCAGTTGGCTCCGATCATCTTATCACCACGCAAGATTGCAGTCAACATTGTGATAACAAATTGATTTATGATAATATTCATTAATATTAAATGTGAGAGTAAAATAAATTTTATTTCAGTTTAAGAATTGTTGAACCGAATTATAAAAAGTAAATAACTATGTGAGTAACAAACGGCCTATAAATATAACCGGCTGTCAACTGAAACAATGCATCCATCACTTTCCATTAGCTACAACGTATACGCGTTGTATTAGTATGTTATGAATTATTGATACAATACTCGGGTATCAGTTCTGGCTTATGCCATCTACAGATGTCCTGACACGTTCCAACCAGGGCCCTTATCCGTTTCTCCTTTTCATTTCAATCGAGTGTGTTTAGCGTTAAATCTGAATATCGAATATGATAATATACGATATAAAACGACCGCTATCCTTTTGCTCTCAGATAGTTAAGTTCCCTAAAGTAATATAATTATGAGATAAATTTGACATATTGAATAAATAAATATACTACGACAATACCCACATCGCCATCTAGCCCCAATTTAAGCGTAGCCTTTGTTATGGGTACTAAGATGACTGATGAATACTTTTTATAAACACCCAACACTGAAAAACATTCATGCTCAAACATTTTCCACTAGTGGAAATCGAACCCACGGCCTTGGACTCAGAAAGCAGGGTCGCTGCAAACTGCGCCAATCGGCCGTCACATATTGACTGTCTTTAATGCACAAAATGCAGATACGTGCGATATCTTGTGAGCAAGTTATTTAGGGTGAAGATGGAAGTTGGTGCGTCTGAAGATACACTCTTCGACAGACAATACTTAGACAACAGTATGTAAGTAAAAATAAAACATACTATGCGTCTCCACACAGCATTGTTTCAATAATCAGCTTTGTATTTATATTCGATTAATTTTCTTAGAAGCTGCTAGTAGTCATCGGCGTCAATGATTTAAATGCAGGACTTAGATAAGTCTTAGTCAATGTTTATAAAAGTTTTTGGCCCTTTACGTGTCTAATATACCAACTGCTAAAAAGACCCAACCAAGTAACCTTTAGAAATACAAACACGTCGGTTGCAGGCAAATTGATGTTTAAAGTTGACACGCCTTTTTTTTTATTCCACTACAACTTAGCCCGTGACTGCAATCTCACCTGGTGGTAAGTGATGATGCAGTCTAAGATGGTATCGGGCTAAACTGTTAGGGAGTATGGTAGTCATACACCTAATTGGTTTCCACGCGCGATATAACACCCTAACATTAAATCGCTTAGCGGCACGTCTTTGTCCAATTGTGTCAATTAACTAACTAGCCACGACCACAGTACACAGTTCGGAATATAAAGGACGAATAGAGAAAAACACAAAAACTGGGGTAGAATACAAAAGGCGGCCTTATCGCTTAGTAGCAATCTCTGCCGGGCAACCTTAGGATTAGGACAACAAATAGGTGGTGTAAAATTATAGTAAATATACATTCAAATAACTACGTACGAATATATAAACAAAAATTACACAAATAAAAAAATTTAAATGGAATAACTAATATAGCTGGGACCTGGGTCACAACCATTGAAATGCCTACAACAACATTATTAAGATGTTATTTGGCAAGAGTAGGCGAATTGTCGAGCGGTGTTAGCCCAGTGGTTAGATAAGATTTTTTTTTAAGGTAAGTATAAACTCAATATTCCTTCGCGTTGTACTGCAGGGGGAGTGATTTCAATCTCCGACCGAAATCTGTATAAATTAAGGAGTTGAGGAATATATACGGACTAAAGCCTTATCATTCTGACAGGAGACCCATGGCCAGTTATGGAGTGATGACGATGTGAAGTTGAATTGTTGAGATGTAGGCCAGAATTCAGTTCTGCATCAATGGAATTCAGAGTGACGAGGTGTTTTTTCAAAAAGATGCGATTGCACTTGTCGACAATAAAACCTAATGGTAAGCAAGGATGACGTCTATGTCGGAGCGCGCTTGTCTCGAAATGCCTATTAACTCTGACTTGAAAAAACTAGGCAGGTAACATCAGAAGAGATTCCACACCTTAGCAGTTCGTATCAAGAGCGTGATTATAAAACGTTTGGCGAGAGTAAGAGAGATCGATATATAATTATCTACTACTTAAAAAGGCACAATTATGTTCTGGTTTATACCTCTGGAGATCATAACAAATCACTGACAACACTGACTGACTTTATTAAGTACTCTATAAAAAGTACTCAAATACTTAATACTTAGATTAACGTAAAAATCATGGAATGTGAAATCTCTTAAAATATCTATTCACAATTTCAGTCTAGTCCACAATCCAAGAAGAATTAAAAAAAAATTACCGGTTTTCGGCGTTAGTACTCCACGAAATATCCAGTTCAAGGTTCGAAATATCTTAATAATAGATTCTAGAAGGCTAACCTGCGGAGTGCAGGTTAGCCTTCTAGAATACGACCTTAAAACAGTGACTTTTAAAATGTTTCCTCCAAAGAAATATAATTTTTTGATATCTCAACTTTAAAATTATTTTCAATAAATTTATAGAACCTAAAAAATAAATTAAATAAAAGAAATGGAATAAAATGAGACAATTTGGAATTTATATTTAGCATAATGTTATTGCGTAATTTTGATTTCAAGTTCGATGTTAGTTTAGTTTTTATGTTTCAATTTATAGTAAATAAGTAAGAATTCCAGCAAAGTTAAATCTAAATTAACTTTTTACAAAAAAGAGTAAATCTAAATTTAGTTTAAAATAGTTGATGTTTACTATTAGTAGTAGTTAAATTTGTCGAACTACCTAAGTTTCAAGTTATGAAAAGCAGTTTAGTGTTTGTATGTGCTTTTTATTTAAACTGTATACAAACATCATGACATCATGGTGTAAAAACAGCGGACGCAAGGTCAGCGCACTTTTTACAACTTGATAGTTGATCGGGACAGAACTTTGTGACATTCAGCGTTCCGCGAAGTTGCACCTAAGTTTTTTTTAAATGACCGCATTAGATTCGGATGAATTGGAGTTATTGAATTGCATGAAGTATTTCATAATAATTGTTGAATTTTTGTTTTTTTTTCTGTTAATTTGTCGGACTTTTTGCAAATAAATTATTGCATCAAGTTTTTTTTTTGTTAGCTGCTATAACTTCGTTAACTATTATAAAAGTTATTTCTCCGATAAAAAGTATTATTGTTAATTGAGTGTGCTGTAATACGGATATTTCATAGAGGAATGTGAACTTTAAAAAAATTCTAATTAAGAAAATGCTTCATTTTCTGTAAATTCCTAAAGCTTAATTACAAAGTTTCCGAAAAAACAACAATAAATCTTCAAGGGGACAAAACCACCTACAAATAAACGTATTTCTAGAAGCCTTTGAACTGAAGAACCAGTTTTGATGTAAAGCAATCGCTTGATATAAAATCTAGGCGGATCGGGTTGCGGAGTCGAGACGATAACGGCAAACTACAAACTGGTTGCGAGTTCTGACGACCTATTTGATTTCGAATCCCATGCGCCGAGTCGCGCCTTATAAAGCTTAGTTGCCCACGTTTTATTTTATAGTCATATTTTATTACAGAGCGATAATTATTAGGGTGGTGTGGAAAAATGGAGTTTGGTCCAAGATGGTTTCGTCGTACATGGATTTATAAGTTTAGTAACGTCATCTATCTTGGAGTTTATTAAAGGACAGGTGGACCCTCACGACTTCGTCCGCGTATGAGTCAATCTAGAAGCTAGAATAGATCTGTTGCTAACATCGTAATCATCGTGGCTTGCTATGTACCTACTTTTATTTCACGCGGTATACTGAGTTGTTAAGTTGTCATTATTTTAGTTGATACATACATCCATACATCTATCCTCACAAACTTTCGCATTTATAATTTAAGTAGGATGGTACGCATGCATTCGATCGTTGTCCCATATGCCTTGCGACTTGCTGTTATTTGTGAAGAGCTATACTTTTCACAAGAATTATTGAACCTGATAAGATTGTTTTTTTTAATGTACCTGATGTATGAAAGACCAATCAAATCCACTTCAGGCACCTGATGGCAATTCTTCTACACTATCTTCTAATCTTCTAAATAATTCAATATCACTATCTTCTTAAACACTTCAGGGTACCACCATTCTTCGAACTTTTATACTAGCTCTTTTCTTTTATCCTATACCTTGATAAACCCCACTCTAGGTGCTTGTAACTTTTAAATAAAGCTACAATAATCTCTTGTATGTGAATGGGTCACTCGCAGAACATTCAATATCTTTGATTCACCATTATCTATTGAATTATTATCACATTTTAGATATTTGACATCACAATTTTAAAGACAGTCAGTAGCTATGTTCAAAACATTAGGCGGATGAAAAAACTAACTCCAAAAGTTAAGTACTTTACATTCAACAATATTCATCTAGTCTCAAAACCGTCTTGAATGGAGGAAACGGACAAAAAGAGCCGACCCCAGATGATGGGAAAAGGCGCAGACAGATGGTGAAAATAAAGACTATATAGATTAAAAAGATTATAGGGCCTCATAAGAAGGCTCACAGTCACTTAGCGGGCGATGGAGAGAGCTATATTACCTAGAGGCTAGATTTACCTACATAGCTCAGCGAGTAGGCAAGCTGAAGTGCCAATGGACGGGGCACATAGCTCAGAGAACCGATGGATGTTGGGGTCTTAGGCTGCTGGAATAGCGACGCCGCACCGGTAAACGCAGCGTAGGTCGGCCCCCAACGAGGTGGACAGATGACATCAGATGAGTTGCTAGGAGCCTCTGAGGGCATGTGGCCCAGTACCGTGGATTGTGGAACTCCCTACAAAAGACCTGTGTCCAGCAGTGGACGTCAATTGGTTGAAATGATGATGATGATGATAGATTAACAGAGGAGGTAAGTACTCACTAATCCAAAACACTTTGCTAGTAACGCCATTTCCCAAAAATCACTTTTAGTTTAAGTCGTTGTTCAGGCTAACTACTATATCGGTATATTCACAGTTTATCACTAACTTTTCACTGATTTTATATGCTTAACCAATTAACAATCGGTCAAACAACTTATCACGCTATCCTTTTTTGATAAGAATTAAATAATGCACTCATTATATCTTGATTTTAATTACGATAGGTATCTAGGTGCAATTGATTTTAAAACAATATTTTTAAACAACGCAAAAAGCAATTGTCCATTGCGAATGTGAAGCAATAAGTCATAGAACTGAACCGATAGATATTAATTACTTCATCGGCGATTACGACACTGAGTCACGGGCGTCGCTTGAAGTGATTACGATTTCTTGAAGACAACACGTTTCCGCTACACATAATACCTACAATTAACATCACGCCTCTTAAATCACGATTACGTGTAACTTCTTCCAAATTAAAAATTTGCGCTTTACACGTGTCGTGTATGTACAACTATGCCCTCCGCATTTTGTATATTTGCGTTATTCCATGATATACAATAAAAATTAAGCTCAATTTGTGAAAAGCAGGAGAATCAGTAGGTACGGTACACTCCACACCAAACAGATCTTCGGCAACGTACTCTCTACGCACGCTTCGCTCTGACTCTCTACGCACGTTTCGGTCCGACATTGGGGCATCCTTAAGACATGTTGACTTTAAGAGAACAATTGTGAAGATTGTAAAGTCAATAAATATCTCATGAGGATGCTCCAGTGTATTTACTATTAAACTTTGTTGCCTCGTACCATTGAGCAATGGTTAAACTGTAGTACACAAGTAGGTACAATGAACTAGTCAGATATACTGGTGCTGTACCAGATCACTTCTGCCACGTACTTGAAAATTGTGGAACGATCTCCCATCTACTGTGTTTCCCCAAAACTACGATTTGGGGTTGTTCAAGGGACGAACAAACAAATTCTTTAAAAGCCGGCAATGCATTGGTGGCTCCTCTGTTGCTATATATATATATACCAGATCACTATTGCCACCCACTTGCAAATTCTAGAACAATCTCACATCTCATATGTTTCCTCATAACTATGATTTGGGGTTATTCATGGGACGGGCAAACAAGGTCTTCAAAAGCCGGTAATACATTAATGGCTTCACTGGTGATGGGCTGTACATGATCACTTCTGCTGCGCACTAACAAATTTTGGAACAATCTCCTAACTACTGCGTTCCCTCAACTTCTCATACTATTGTACTGTACCTACCAGTTCATCGACGTTGTTAATAGCTCAACAACCTATACAATTTGTCTGCTACATATTTATAGTAACTATCATTTTTATTATTTAGTTGTTTAGTTGCGATTTCGATATCCCTGATAACCAAATGAAAATACTAGGTAATAACTCGTGATAATACTGAGTAATGCTCAATACTTAATAAAAAGCGATGGCAAGTACGGACTTAATATTTTAATGACAGAGTATCATGATGAAATGGCAGTAATGACGAATTATGCAAATTAAACTTAATTTGCTATACTCCGCACACCAACACAATAATTTATTTATTGTAAAGTCGCACCCTCTACGCACGTTTCGGAGCGAAACGTGCGTAGAGGGTACACTGCGGAAGATCTGTTTGGTGTAGAGTAAAAGGATTACAGAAATTATAAATTACACCATACAGATTCTCCTGTTTTTCGCGGAGTACAGCAAATAAAGCTTAATTTTCATAATGTATCATGGAGTTCCGCAAAGTAACGCCTGCTTCTATCCAAAAGTAATGATAAAAATAAAAAAGTAAGTAAGAAATAATAAATATTTAATCAAAATTTCTTTACAAGTTAGCAATCTCACCTTATGGTAAGTGATGCAGTCTTAAGATGGTAACTGGATAATCTGTTAGGCAGTATGCCAGTTATAGTTAAACAATATCCCTAATCGGTGTCTACGCGACATCTTATCTGAACGCTCAATCGCTTAGCGGCACGTCTTTGTCGGTAGGGTAACTAGCAACGGCCGAATCCTCCCACCAGACCATACCAAGAAAATTCAGAAGTTCAAAAACTATAGAAGTTCATATAGTTCTGATTTGAGTGTACGCTAAAAGGTCTTATCTATATAATTGACGGGTGTAAAGTTAATTGCCCTTTTTTAAAATCATCCCTGTACGAATATATTATACAACGTGTAAATCAAAACTGAAATAATACTTCAGAGGCTTTAGAGGTACATTATTTACTGTCTCTGAGACTTGTCTGTGTAAACGAAACGATAACAGTTTTTGAGTAAACCAATGCCATAGTTTTTACTGAACGAAATCAGATATACCCTTAACGCCACATCCAAAAGTAAAATCAAGTCTCTCCTGTAACTTTATTAGGTACGCGTCGCGAAGCGTAGGTACTATGCCCGTGTCGGTCTTTTGTCATCATTAGGGTTGTCATAAGTAAACACAGAGAACGTTTTGAATTAGTTTGTATGGAAAAACAAATATGCTTCTTTTGATCTTAAATTATTACAGGGTGATTCCTTATGAAATATACATTTGCACCCTTCAACAGTATTTCACAATTCCGTTACACATTGTATATCACTAATTTGATTTTAAACTAAACTAAATTATAGATTAGAATGCGGATCAGACCAAGAGCTAGTTCGTTTGTTTTAGCTTGCATAACTGACGCAGTTTTTTATACTGGTTTTCATACTGCAGACTATTCGAAATATCTCAGCTTAAGGCGCAGTTAGCATCCGAATCATGAGGATTTTGCGCGTTCTTCAGCTCCTCATGTCTTACAACTAACTCGCCGTAGACAAGCACTAGAGCAAAACAGTAATTTAAAATGTTTATTGCTTATTAAAAAATATGTTGTGGACATTATTCATGGTAATCTGACTTACTTAACCAGATTCCACAGAGTAAGTAGTTGGTTAAACTTTTGCTGAAAACGATTTGTCACATATACATATTCCACAAGAAATAAATATTCTACCATAATACATACATCGCCATCTAGCCACAATGTAAGCGTTTCTTGTTTTATGGGTACTTAGATGACTGATGAATATTTTTAATGAATAATATGCATAAATACTAATAATATACATTAAACCCCCAGACACTGAGAAGAATTCGTGTTCATCACACGAACATTTTCTAGTTGTGGGAATCGAACCCACGGCCTTAGACAAAGCAGGGTCGCTGCCCACTGCGCCACTCGGCCGACATAAATCATCCTAACAATGCGTCCGAACACAGAGAAAAATAAACTAAATTTAGTTTAATTTAGTTTCCTTTGAATTTGTTTGACAATGCTTGCGTCAATCGCAATGCATATAATACATATAATACAGGGGCAGGACAATGTGTTTCCTGTTAGGGTCAACAAGCCCAAAGTTTATCTGTAAACTCATAAAACAGTATTGTGACTGACTAACTTACTGACTGACGTAGTTTACGCTCAGCCTATCGCTAAAGATAAATGATTAATGAATACGTCATATATAATTTATCTGTCTTTTAATTCTTGTTTTCTTATTTTTAATAATAAATATTAGTACATTTTATTTATTATGGGTTATATGTAATATATATATATATATATATATATATATATTACGCATCAAAAGTGCCACCTATACTTGAATAAAGATGTTTTTGATACTTTCTGTTATTTCCTTTTTATATTTTAGTAATTTCTAGTTTGTTTTATTATAATTAATATTAATATAGATAAACATAGTTTTAATTCTAATCATAACTTACTTTTATAATCATAATTTAGTTTTTTCCGTATGTTTTTGTTTCGGCTTTTGTTGTGGTTTTTTTTCTATTTTTTTCGATTCACTTCGAACATTATTAGGTAATAAGCGAAATTAGTATGTATTGTTTACCTTTAAATGGTTTTGCACAGCCTGTGTAATGTGTGTATATGATAAGGAATATTATTTTTCTTTATGTAAAATCGCTGGTAGACCTAATATATAAAAGTCAATGTCTCTTGAGGATGCTCCGGTGTCGGAGAGAAATTTGCGTATATTCAACATTGCCGAAGATCTTATTAGTACGGTTACATCGATCACTAATAAAATTTTGGTGTATAAAGATTGAAGAAATTTTAAATAACAACATATGGAATATTCTCGCGTGGAATATCAAATTAAGCTTAAATTTTATAGCTAACTAGCTGTTGCCCGCGACTTCGTCTGCGTTTGATTTTGTTTTTAAAGTATTCAGTATCGCTAAGCCTTAAATGAGTATAGTTGTATATACATATAACATGTGACTGTTAATTAATTATAGACAAATAATTTGCAATAAAATAAAATTGTGACTTTACTTAAAGATCTAAGCTATCCTATCTCTTAAGTTGGACCAGACTGCTCACGGTGTGCCAATTTAATTTAAAATCGGTTCAGTAGTTTAGGAGTCCATCGCGGACAAACATCGTGACAGGAGATTTATATATATTAAGATAAGATAAAAGTATACATTTGAATTTGAGTAACGAATGCTTCTATCCAATATTGAAGAAGCTATAAATTTCCACATAGTTTTCGCGGATTTAGCTTAATGAGATTGAATAATTAATTTTTAAGAATTATAATAATAATAATAATTAATATTAAATAATTTCATAGAGCTGGCAATGTGGCAGCCCTCCGCCCGACTACTGCACAGACTATTTATAAATACCTAACACATAAACTATATTTAGACGGGAGTTATTGACCCGTTCCCCACATATCCGCGCCACTAAATACACAATATTGAGTTCTGTTCCCGGTAAACTTTATTGTGTACTGACTTCCGTAATTATGCTGCGCGCTTCGATAAAAAGATCAATCAGTAAAAGTAGGTTAGCGCTCTTTATGAGAGTTTCTTATTAATGAATCGGAAGTTAATATTGCCCCCCGCGACTTCGTTCGCGTACAACTACTTGTATGTTTCCCATAAAAACTTACTTTCGCTATTGATATTGCATTTTTGAGTGCCGATTGGCGCGCGGCCCGAGTCAAAGGCTGTAGGTTCGATTCCCACAACTGGAAAATGTTTGTGTGATGAACATTAATGTTTTTAAGTGCCTGAGAGTTTATCTGTATAGTTTTAGTATTTATGTATGAGATCAGCGCGTTTAAACAAAATAAACTCTTCAGCAGTTTTATTAGTATTGATGTATTGCGTCTAATAAAAAAGATACAAGTAGCACATAGTAGTGCCACTATATTCTAATCTATATTTATGTATCTATTATCTGAAAGCTATTTGTTTATATTTTGTTAATTTGAACTTTCAAATCTCAATAAATACCATTCAAATTATAAAAAAAAATGCATTCAGTAGCTTTTTAATTGTTATAGTGATATTTAATATAAAATTCAAAAAATTTCAAAAAATTCAAAATTCATTTATTTCAAGTAGGCCTACTACAAGCACTTTTGAAACGTCAAGTAATATAATACAGCCACGTATGATTGGGGCGGGACGCGGACGATGCAACGCGGTGGGTCGTAGAACAGCAGATCGAGGTTTGTATGAGAACAAAATACTGTTACTTCGTCTATCCAAGTAGAGTATTTATTTATTTATTTATCTTTATATTTGTACAATAAACGAAGCTCAGAAAAACAAAAAAAGAATAAACACTTCAAGAATGTAGTTAAGAGGATACAAAAGGCCGCCTTATCGCTAAGCAGCGATCTCTGCCAGGCAACCTTAGGATTAGGTTAACTAAAAAAGAAAACGAAAAGTTTTTTTAAAGAGTACGTAAGTTTTTCCTGATCAAAATTGTATACACTCCGAAGGCCACTTTACTCTACGCATTATCAAAAAGTCTGATGCTGTAACTACGATTTCAAAAAAAATTGGGAAAAAATAATTTTGAAGTCTAAAACTGAATCTCATGACTTTGAATTATTTGAACAACTACAGAATAGTAAATTATTGCCGCAAATGTTCCAACTAAAGGCGGGGAATTCTGTCAAATACTTATATAAAAATAAACCTCAACCTTTTTTTGACTAGACGGCATCGTTACTAAATTACATTTTAATGGATTACAGAGAGATGCAGCTATTAGTTCTATGAACCATCAGATAACCGAAAGTGGGTTAACGATGTAAACAACGTTATGGTTGTAACTTTTTGCAGACCTAACTATACGACTGACTGTTTAGTTTCACATTTTCTTTATAATATGAATACTCTTGTGAAATTTTATGTATTTTAATTTATATATACTAGCGGTCTTGAAATACAAAAATGTTTAGTAGGTGGAAGCTCCACATAAGCATTTCGTTTGATCTAAGAGGTAAATAAAACTCAAAGGTTTTCTAAATAATTGAAAGACAGGGCAGTGTATAGATAAGGTTGGAAAAGGCTACATCGACTACTGACCAGACTTAGCTCTTAAGTTAATGAAGCAGAGAACTAATGATAATAATTAATCTACAGCAATAAATAAACGTAGGAATAAGTATATTATATTTTAAAATGTTTTTATGTAAGACAGTCTCCAAGTGTGAAGAATGCATGCAGGACCCCACATAACGTATAATGTTATGAGTAGAAAGAAGTGTAAACCCAACCAATGATTATTTAAACAAATATGTATGAACGTTTCAAGTGTGTGTGTGTGTGTGATATGCGTATATGAATAAAGAATTTTTGAATTTGAATTTAGATTTAATAGTAGACGCTGGGACCAAAAAGGAACTTCTGCCCCAGTAGAGAATATCGAAGCCGACTATTGTTTCTTATCTGAAACACTTTTTTTACGTTGTTTGTTTGTTTTCGTATCTTTTGTGTCTATTTGTACCTATTTAAAAAATTTGAAAATAATTTATTTCAAGAAGGCCTAGTTAATGAGCACTTTTGAAACGTCAAGTCAGTCTGTTTGTTGAGACTCTACCACTGGTTCGGAAGGCAGATTCTACCGAAAAGAGCCGGCAAGAAACTCAGCTTTTTTTTAACATCTTTTTACATTTAACTTTTTTAGATTGTAAACTGTAAACTGATAATTAAAACTGTTCGAACCAAGTTCATATATGGCACATTACCGTATCGATCTTGAACTCAGAGTGGAACCATGTCGCAGTAGAGGTATAAGACAATGGGGTCACGTGTGACGTCATAGGGCCCTTGTTGGCTCGGACAATGAGGCCGCGACAATGCATGGGAATCGACGAATGGAATTATATGTACCTGAATGTAGCATGCAGCTAAGCTCTGTGTTTGTTAACACGCTATGGCAGAGTGATGACGGCAGATCACACTACGGTTGTCACCACCCTATTCCCGCGGGTGTCATACATATCATCATCAGTCATAAATAGGGAATATAACGGAGAATATAGTATAAGTATAGTAACATTAATATATTTTTGCAGAGGACAGACTTACATTACGGAGGACAACAAAATGAAACTGACAAGAGCGTGAAATTAAAGTAAATTTATATATACACCAAAGCAAACATTAAAACGTTAAATGATAAAATATTATAAGTTATAACATCTTGTGCATGCTTCAAGCACACAAAATTAAATAAAACTATGATAAATATTAATATATCAAAAAAAAAAACTATCATAAATTGCAATGTAAATTTTAGTTAGTATTTGTTTGAAATATATATTAATATTAACATTTTGAATCAATGTATGTAATCACAGAAAATAGAACAGTGTGAAACTGTCAAAAAGAGTAAAAAAGAGGTATGTCTACGGTAGAGGATTATATAAAAATATATATATATATATATATATATATATATATTTATAACATATAGATTTCAATAAAAAAATAAAGTTTAGCGATTGGGCAACTATTGGCATATACAAAAGTAGAGATAATTTGTATGAGCTCTATGGTGAAAAACAATATAACCATACTCCAGCTTTCCTACAACACGTAAAAATGTACTCTAAAACGTTTAAGAACGTTTGCTTTCATGCTAAGTCGCTATACTTTAAGGATCAAATCATAAAATCGGATAACAAAGTACAAACAACCTGGAAAATTGTTAATAATGAAACTGGGAAAGCTAAATCTCGCAACGTAAACTTTGAATTAATTATTAATGATAATAAAGTTACCGCTGACAGTGAGGTTGCAAGTACCTTTGAAAACTTTTTTCAGAGTGTTCCTATTTTGTTGACTGATTCACTTAATTCTTCACCTACTGCAGCTCAGAGTTTATTGAGGAACAACGTTAATGAGTGCAACGTTTTATTTAATTTTAAACATATATCTGCATATGATATAATAAAGAATTTTAAGTTGTTGAAACAGAAAAAAACCGGTGATTTATGGGGTATGTCTGTAATGGTAATATCTAACATTATAGACGTTATTGCCCCTTACTTAGCCATACTTTTTAATGAATGTGTTGATAGAGGTACTTTTCCAAATTTAATGAAACATAGTAAACTTATACCTCTATTTAAATCTGGCAATAAAAACGACATTAACAATTACAGACCCATTTCAATCTTACCAGCTCTTAGTAAGGTCTTTGAAAAAATTATATTAAATCAACTTTTGAATCACTTCAATGTAAATAACTTACTACATCCGGAGCAGTACGGTTTTACTAAAGGTCGTAGCACCACGGATGCAGGCGCTAAACTTTTAAAACATGTGTACGATGCCTGGGAACGTTCGCAGAATGCCATTGGTGTTTTTTGTGATCTATCCAAAGCATTCGATTGTGTCGATCATAAAACCTTGCTTCTTAAACTAGCCCATTATGGTATCAAAAACGTTGCACTAAATTTGGTTGCCTCTTATCTCAGTGACAGAACCCAAAGGGTTTGCATAAAAGACATTAAGTCGCAGGGGTCGGCTACGTCAATGGGTGTCCCACAGGGTTCAATCTTGGGTCCCTTTCTATTTTTGGTGTATATAAATGATCTACCACACCATGTCAGTGAAACCTGTGACATTGTACTGTTTGCTGATGATACATCTCTAATTTTTAAAACTGATAGAGGTAGAGACAACTCTGACGATGTAAGCCGTGCTATGTCGCATGTGTCGCACTGGTTTACTGTCAATAATTTACTTTTAAATGCAAAAAAAACTAAGTGTGTGGAATTTATTTTACCAAATGTAAAGAAAGTTAATAAAAATATAATAATAAATGGAGAATCACTAAAAATGGAAGATTCCACAGTTTTTCTGGGCATGACCTTGGATTGTAAGCTTCAGTGGGGTACCCATATAGATACACTAGCAGGTAAACTAAGCTCGGCTGCCTACGCCGTCAGGAAAATTAGACAGATTACTGACGTAGAAACAGCAAGACTTGTTTACTTCGCGTACTTTCATAGTGTGATGTCTTACGGGATCTTATTATGGGGCAAAGCTGCTGATATTGAAACTATATTCATATTGCAGAAAAGAGCTGTACGGTCAATATATAAACTTAAATCACGTGAATCCCTCCGTGAAAAATTTAAAGAAATTGGTATACTTACGGTAGCCTCACAATACATTTATAACAATATAGTATTTGTAAGACAACATATTAGTCTTTATAAACAAAAAGTGGATATAAACAGTCGACTTACAAGAAATGGTCATAAATTAGTGACATCTGCATATCGTCTGCGAAAGGTGCAGAAGTCATTTGTGGGATTGAGTATACGCTTTTATAATATGATTCCTAAGGTAATTTTGGACCTACCAATCCATAAGTTTAAAGAATGTGTTAAAACACATTTATTACAGCGAGGTTATTATACAATTGATGAGTTTCTTAATGACAAGGTTGCTTGGAAGCATCCGGCTCCGCTTTCATCTCTCACAAGATAGAAAAATGAATGTTAAAATATAAAATGTAAATTTTTGATGTTGGAAAAGAGCAACTGCTGAGTTTCTTGCCGGCTTCTTCTCGGTAGAATCTGCCTTCCGAACCGGTGGTAGAGTCACTACACACGGACAGACTTGACGTTTCAAAAGTGCTTGTATTAGGCCTACTTGAAATAAATGAATTTTGAATTTTTGAATTTTTTTGAATTTTTTAACGGAGAACGGGCATCGGCATCCTCAGTGTCCAGCGTGGTGGTAAATAATATCTAATCATAATAAATAACCCTACGTAATACCAACCCTTTATAGTCCAGCAGTGGACTTTTACGGGCCATTGATGATATAAATGCTGGTAAACTAAATAAATAAATAAATATTGAATTGCTTAAAACGGAACTTACAAACGGAAAACTTGCTTGTCGGATTGATCTCTGTATCCGGTAACCTAGCCTATCACCACTTATGATATATTCATCGTCATCATATCCACCCATTACCGGCCCACTATAGCCCACGGGTCCCACAATGAGACGTGGTCAGTCCGTAGTCCAGTCCGGATTGGTGAATATACTGACTATAGTATAAATTATTAATATTACGTTATATGTTAGCAAGTCTGCCTTTATGTACGTTTAGTTAAAGACAAAAAGGTATCTTCGTTCAGTCTGGTCAAAATTATGCATAATCTGTGGTGGGTATGAGTTGGAGCAGGAATTAAAATTGACAGGAACCCAGATCAAAAAGGAAGGTCATATAAAATGGCGGGAAAAACAAGAAGTTATCTCTTTGTAGTTAATTAACTAAGTTCAGATTGAATTATGTTTGAGTTTATAATTTGCTATGTTGTAATTAGAGATACTTAAACGATTATGAGGTTTCATTTACTTATATTAATCTTTTTTTTCTTGCCCTCATCCATCTTGCGTTATATTGTGTCGGTTCAATATGATTTTTTCAAACTTGTTCGTTTGTTTTGTTTTACGAAAGAGTTTTGCAGCACTCCTGTGTCTGTTGGGAACGAGCCACGGCCGAATCCTCCCACCAGACTTGACCAGAGAACAAAAGAGGGATCGAACCTGACCCCTTACATTTATAAAAAAGACACCACAGCGCTCAACCGGGGATAACCTCAGATCTTTTTGCGCCGGTGTTCGAAAAAAAACATGTTAAAAACCACTACAAAGTGAAAGCAATAAATACACGCGGAAGTGTTGAAATGAGTTTCCTAAATCCTAAACTCATTTGGAGCATCGATCTATCATCGGTTCTCGAGGCACTTCCACCACATGGCGTGCTGTCCCCGTCTAACACTTCTCAGCGTGAGACAAAAAATAAAAAGATAACGAACACTTTGTTTCACTTATTTATCGTTTGCAAGTGTGTCTCACACGTTTTTTTTTTTTTTGTCAGATATTGCTAAGTGTTTGAAGTGCACTGGGGAATGCATTTTGCTGACGGTTCCAAGTTCGATTGTCGGCGCAGAACAATTTCAAAACCATTTTAAATAATTAAATGAACCTATATTATACGTCCATACCTAGATGGACATAGGTCTTTTGAGAAGTAGTGTGGTCGGAGCGCACTACGCGAAAGCCATATTATATGTTTATAAAATCTTACGCGGTGATAGCCCAGTGGGTAGGAACTCGACTTACCTTTCTTGGGAGCCGAGCTCGAATCCAAGCATGGGCCTCTAACTGTTCGTGATCAAATATCACTTGTTTCAACGGTGACATTCCTCCACAATGTTCTCAAAGGAATATGAAGTCCACCAATCCGCACTGGGCCAGCGTGGTGGATCACGTCCTTCTCATTGTGGGAGGAGACCCTGCTGGCAATGGGTTAATGATTGTCGGTGAAATATGTTTTCTAGGAAGGTTCCAAACGCGCCCTGTAGGACTAGGATGTGCGCCACGAAAGAGTTATGTCTACCCATTATCTCGCAGATCTCCATAGAAAAAATACGAGTAACGTGTAGAGATAACTAACTCGTGGTGCGCTGTAGCCCTACTGGTTTAAGGAGATACATTTTAATTCCGTATTTGTATCCAAACAATTCCAAATATTTCAGACTAGCTGACTCGCGCAACTTCGTTTGAACCTTCAAAAAAAACTAATTGCAGCGCTACCTCCAAACTATGTTATTAGCGGCAGTACGTGTTATTCTATACCCGTCGCAACTTCTAAGCGATAGGTTCAATTTGAATATTTTAAAACTGAATTTGCAGTTATATAATCAAACTTAATACTTAAATTACTTTATTTCTTTCGAATTTATAATATTAGTATTTAGTAGGATGATACGCATGCATTCGATCGTTGTCCCATATGCCTTGCGACTTCGATCGATCTGTGAAGAGTTATGTCCTTTATCTCCAAGATCTTCATTAAAATTAGACAGAACATGCTTGATAGTACACACTTTCAATTAAAAAAAGAATTATAAAAATTGGTCAAAATTTAACGGAGCTATGAAGTAAAATTGATAAAAATTTCATCCCTTTTCCCGGAGGAAACTTATTGTTTATCGGGATAAGAAGTATCCTATATGTTGACCCGGTATATCAGCTACCACTATACCATATTTTATGGACTCAGTGTCGATTATAAAGCATCCCCCGGTCAAAATTTTCAAAAAATATTGAATGTATAGAAATCTTTCAGTTACAGTTTTATTATAAGTATAGATATAGATTACATCATAATGTAATGATGTATGTAAAGTCACGATCTATCGACATTCTTAGCCTTGGGGTCAACCGTTGATCTTTGGTACAGGAAACGATTGGCTCGCTATTTGACACAGCAGTGTCGAACTAATGTTGTCAATTACTATTGATAGATCTTAGCCTATTAAGAGTGTGACGTCACCCGCTTCGATTTTAGAACGTTGCAAACTAAAATTAGAATTTTGCAAACTAAAACGCGACCTAAATTGCCGTGTGGCTGCTCCGTGCATTTCTATTTCCTTTGCTTTTGTCATTTGTATTTACCTAAATAAAATAAAATATGATTTTATTTTTGTATCACTACAACCCAGTTTTGGCTGCAATCTCCTGCTGCTCCTGCCAGCGGCGTGCACTTCATAAATGCACAAAAGCACTGCACACCCAAATATTTTTTTATAACTCGTATTGGAGGGGAAAATTTCCATTAAATGCCATGTTCCCGATTATTTTATTTACAGATTTATGCATACCCCAGGGTATGCATAAATCTGTAAATAAAATAAATCTAAATAATATCTAAGACCCTGTGCACGCCACTGGCTCCTGCACCTACTGGTAAGTGATGATGCAGTCTTTATTTTTCGTTGCAACGGGCTAACATGTTCGTTGTGTGGTAGTTATATGAAACCCATATAACTACCACACAAGAATAGGTTTCTACGCGACGTAATAACGGAACGCTAAACCGCTTAGCGGCAAGTCTTTGTGGGGAGGGTGGTAACTAGACGGCTGAAGTTCTCAGACCAGAGAAAATTCAAAAATTATAAATTCGCAAATTTACCCTGCTGGAGACCGAACCCGGGACCTCCCACTTATCAGGTCAGAAATAATCGAGGGTACCGACATTTTTCCATGTGCAAGTACTGTCCTGTATCATAATAATAATAATAATTTATTTATTTCATATATAAAAGTGTATACAGCAGGAATCTCCTAATGGACACAGTGATACTCTATTTATTTGTGCACAAAGGAGTGCTTAAACACTCGCACTAAGGTAACTTGTGTTACGAGTGTCGCCACCTTCCTTCGGACCCATTAGAACAACGTGAAATTAGGCAAATGCAAACATCGCAATACATAATAAATTAATTACAATGATGTGATTGTTTTTTTTTTTGTGGTATTGTGGTGTGAGTTTGTGTGTGTGTGTGTGTGTGTGTGTGTGTGTGTGTGTGTGTGTGTGTGTGGGAGTGTGTGTGTGCATGTGTGCGTTTAAAAAGTGCGTAAAATACGAATTATTCTATGATTTTAAGTAGCTTCTCTGTTTCCTTGTATGTCAAAGTTTTTAACCACGACGTAAGTATTTGCTTGCATTGATTCCGTGGCTTGGAACTAATATTATTATGTATTTTGTTAATTTTATTATATATTCGAGCACCAAGAACACAAAGGTGCCGACTGGCAAAAGCAGTTCGATATTGTTTAACGACACAAGTGTTCCGTATACTGCGTTTTCTTGGTTTCAAGTGAGATTCTGGTGGAATTTCGGCATGCTTCCTTAATGCTATATTAAAGATATATAGCTGCATGACAGTGAGCAACGCACCTTCTTTAAATCATGTATGTTTGATACTAAATATAGAAATAACCAGTAATCCCTACATAAATATTATTATATTGGTAATAGCGGACCCCAGCGCCATCTGTCGGGCTGATTTGTGAATCTAAGCCATCCAGGATGCCAAACGCATACCAAAAAATTCATTCAAATCGGTCCAGCCGTTAAGGAGGAGTTCAGTGACGTACGCACAAGAAATATATATAATATCAAATATTATTATTATATATCCCATAACTTTTTTTTAACTAAGAAAACCCTACTGCTTACGTCTGAAATTTTTAAATATCTAATCTTGTACAAATTGCACTAACGTAAATGTTTTACATAAAACTTACAAAAAAAGCGATCCATATCATATGAAGAATTCCATATGGAATTATTTTATGACAGCAAAATCATGTTTTTTTACTATAAACTAGTTTAGCGTGGCACTTGTTTTCCAATCGACTATACAACTTCTATAGAAATTTTATCTCAATCCGCCTATTTCAGTTAAATGTGTCAGAGAGATTTTTCCACATTTTCACATTCAATGTTTGTTTTGCACTTCACGGAGAAAACGAAACAAGCGTCGCTAGATTATGTCAGATAAAAACTTTATCTACGACATATTATATGTGAGAGCAAATATAACATACATCATAATATACTAAAGCGATAAGGACCACATAAACGAGCGATCATCGCGCGATCGATTGCACGCATATCGCAGTAACCAGCGTGGAACTTGCAATCACAAAAACTTCGTGCAAGTAGAACGCCATAGAATGTTGTTAAATAGCATTTGCATATTGATTGCAGTTTGCACTAGTAACTTGTGCAAGTATCAGGTTCGTGTAGCATGCAACAGTAGCTCGTGCTAGTAGCTTGTGCCAGTAGCCTGCACTGGTATAGTTTACACGACTTATCACAAGTGTACCTGGAAACGAGCCAGATTACACGCTTAGTTTGGGAGGCTTCGGCCATGGCTAATATTATAAACGCAATATTATTCGCGGAGCGATGGCAAGAGACCTGATGGTATGACGCTCATACCTTGGAGGCTTGGAAGGTCACTTCTGTATGATGCAACTTGTGTTGATACCCTAGCTGCATCACACATCCAGGCCACTTCGTCAATGGTAGGTGCGGCTGCTTCCAGTGCCGAGCAGGCCAAGAGGCGTAAAGATGAAAACCTGGATAGCAGCTTCATTTTTGTGCCTTTTGGAGTAGAGACTTTGGGACCGTGGGGTCCGGAGGCAAGAGCCCTTTTCAAAGAATTATCGAAAAGGGTTATCGAGTCTACCGGTGATCCTAGAGCGGGCAGTTACCTTGGCCAACGAATTAGTTTGGCCATCCAAAGGGGCAATGCTGCCAGCATCTTAGGAACTGTGCCTCGCTGCGGTGGTCTCGAGAGGTTTTAGATTTTATTTAGTTTTTAAATAGTTTATTTTAGGTTATATTTATAATTTTATTTCAACGCAAAAGTGTTTTTGATTCGTTGTTTGTTTGTCCTTCCTTAGCGCCCTAACTGGGCAGCCAATCAACTTGATTTTTCGGATGGAGTTAGTTGGAAGGACGGAGAATAGCGAAGGCTACTTTTTATCCCAGAAAAACAAACGGTTGCCACGGGACCATTAAAAACGCGGACGAAGATCGCGGACAACAGCTAGTAAAAAAAAAATATATGGACATACAGGAACAATCCGTTGCTGACGAGTTAGACGAAGGATCGCACTGTGTATGCCGCCCTTTAGATGCTATCTTGTTAGAATGTATTCGAGAAGATAAAGTTTACATATAACTTGGTACAGTCAGCGTTCAATTATGATCAATCCCGATAACAGTACAATGCCTTAACCGAATGCCTATTGATTAAGGCGAGGTATATACAAAAAAAAACGTTTCACCAACTCTTTATTATTGGTGAACCATTTATCTGAACGTTAACTCAAAACTAAAGGGTTGAGGCTATGAGGGTTCTAATTGCGTCCTGGTCTAAGAAGAAGCCCACAACAAACTTAGCCGGATGTTTTTTGGTTATCACCATTCATAATCACATTCTCACATTGTCATTCAAAATTAGAAGAGCTGATTAGAGCAATAATTCACACCCAAACTTATTTATCGATTACGTAGTCCTTTACACTATAACGTATAAAAACATCCCGTTTCTATACGTTTTTCTAATGTCAACTGTACATAACCGATACATATATTGTTGTTGAGATGAAAAACCGTTTGTGTAGACGCATTGCATGGTCGCTAGCAATATTCATTAATCGTGATTTTATTCACCGGCTTCGTTACAGAACCATGTAATTATTATTATGATCGGTTTCTACAGAAGAATCTTTGTGCCGAGCCATTTATGGCGAAACACTTTTCATTAGATCGTCCGTTGTTTTTGTGCTTGCAATGAGATACATAGGTAATAAGGTATTGCCTCGTGCTACAACCATGAAGTCCTGGTTTCGAATAATAAACTAAAACAGAACTTAAAAATTTAAAATCAATGTAGGCCTTACCAGAGACGCGTCTGAAGCCGTTAACATACAAGTTACATTTAGACGGCCGATTGGCGCAGTTTGCAGCGACCCTGCTTTCTGAGCCCTAGGCTGTGGGTTCGATTCCCACTACTGGAAAATGTTTGTGTGATGAGCATGAATGTTTTTCAGTGTCTGGATGTTTATATGTATTTTCTAAGTATTTATGTATATAATTCATAAAAATATTCATCAGGCGTCTTAGTACCCATAACACAAGCTACGCTTACTTTGTGGCTAGATGGCGATGTGTGTATTGTCGTACTGTATTTATTTATTTATTTCATTTATTTATATAACTTATTAGGTATTGGCTTTAAAGAATTCTCAGTACCAGTCCGGAGTTAGGAATTTGGAGATGTCAACCTCCGTGCCTCGGAGAGCACGTTACGTCGTCGGCAACGGTTACTATCACTAACTCGACCAGTATGCGTTTGGAACCCTCGTAGAAACAACACACAATTTAGACAATTTTGGTGTGCATAAATCTTTACTGAGTACACTAAAGTGACAGGTGTAAAAGTTTAATTTTGTTTCACTACAAGTTACCCCTTGACTCACATGGTAAGTGATGATGAAATCCAAGATGGTAACGAATTACCTTTAAGGGGTAGGTATGGCATTTTTATTGAATCCATGCCCCTAATCGGTTTCAACGCGGCATCTTACCCTACCGCTAAATCGTTTGCTGCACGTCTTCGCCTCAAGGATGGTAACTAGCCACAGCCGAAGCTACACACGAAATCAAAAACTTAAAAACGCAGAACTGGTTTTTCTCACTTATGATAAATAGGCGGTGACGGCTCGATGTAATAAAATATTAGTGGAAAACTAGATCCGAGTGCTAATAGCAGTTTTAAGATGAACATAAAACTGACCCAACCGGTAATCGAACGTGGGAACCTTTGCTTGAGAGTCGAGAATAAGTACCGTTACCTTAAGATAGGTAGGTAGTACACTTATCTACAATACGTAATATGTGTATTATTGATACAAAGTTATCTCCTACCCACCTACCTACTTATTTTTTATTTAGTTTTTAAAAAGACTACTTCGGTAGCGATATCCATAGAACATATAATGAGTAGGTACCAAGGCTATATGTGATTATATGATTCTATAACCCTATTTAGACAATACTGATTTGTCTGTCCGGAGGCTTCGGCCGCTGCTTTACCACCCTGCTGACGAAGTCGTGACGCCAAGCGAAATAGCATTGCATACGAATCATTTAAAGTAAAAAATAAAACTTATAATTTTTGGCATGACCCGGAAAATCGGAACTAGGACATCGCAATATGTATGAGACCAGGAACATCCAAAACAGTTCCCTTAATACAAAAAAAATAGAATATCAATGAATTGACAGCCGGTTGGCGCAGTGGGCAGCGACCCTGCTTTCTGCATCCAATGCGGGGGATTCGATTCCCACGACTGGAAAAATGTTTGTGTGATAAACATAAATGTATAAGTATTTATGTGTACCTATTATATTCACAAAAATATTCATCAGCTATCTTAGTACCTATAACACAATCTACCCTTACTTTGGGGCTAGATAGCGATGTGTGTATTGTGGTAGTATATTTATTTATTTATTTAATGTACCTATGTCATATTAAAACATTGAATGACACAGTAAACGCCGACAACAATCGATCTCTCCGAAGTCTCTATTACATCTTATCAGGTAATAATTTATGAGACCTACCATAAATAATAAATATTTACCTTAACATAATCCGCATTCCCGTACCATCCTTATAATAAGAAGTTCCGAATGAATATTTAAAAACTTTCAGTCCAGTGAAAGTACCTTCGGTTGTTCTCACTGACACTTCATAGCACTCCACTTCACCAGAACACAGATTTCGTTTCGGCTGTGACGTCACCGAAAAAAACTATAAACACCATAAATTTGGTTATGGAAATGGGGATAGGTTTAGGAGCGCACGTCACGACACCGATGTATTGTGTAATGCGCGTTACACACGCCCGTCTCGATTCGATGCGCGTACGCGATTGACACAAGAGAACGAGGCAGTGAGCGGCGCGCGGCGTAGACGCAGCTGAGACGAAGTAATACCAGCTCTCGTCTCGAATCTCCCGATAAAACGTGTAATATTTCCTTTGGCACCAACAACATGACAAAAATTAGAATATTGACAATAATATTTACTGTGTCCGAAGAGCTGAATTACTCAACCTTCTAGAAAGGATTTATGTTCGATAGAAAAATTACTTTTCCGCCAATATTAACAACCTAAATCCACATATAATCATCGTAGAAAATCGCGTAACTTCACTTTGAAATGTATTCGGTAATCGCTAGAAATTGTTAGTAATATAAAAGTGCTAAATATGTAGATCCTAAAATAAATTTTGGCTAAGTAATCTCAAACGTTTTTGAATCAAATAATCTAAAATATTTTGTTTGTATCACTAAATAGAAAGTTAAATTAGGTATAAATAGATTTTCATAAATCAGTGACAATTGATAGTTATTGCAAGTTAATTTCTTTTCAAAAAATAGTATTAATCAAATAAATAATAATACATGATATTAAACCTTATGAATCACGAAACCCTAAGTTTTTAAGTCTTACTCACTCTTGGACAATTTTTTAACTTAAAATGTAGGGCTAGATTTTTCAACAATTTCTGATCTTAATAATTTTCACACTTTTGACCTACATATTTTACTCGAATGTTATTGCTGCATCAGTAATCATCATGGGAAAATTATAATTTTTAACCTTCAACGGTTAGGGGAGGTCAAGTTAGGTCGCAGGCTAGCAACTCGACGGCTGCATAGGCGCATGCGGCCGTGCGCCCGTCGGAATGCAATACACTTCTCTCGCTCTAACACGTTAAGATTTCTCCATTTCTATCTTACTCAAACACACTTATGAATGGCTGCGGTTATGCTATATAGTTGCTTTCAGTATAACGACTTTGGTTATGTCTTATTGGGACCTTTTTGCCTCTGGTTCATATAAAGGTTCACTGTTTACTTTAACGTTTGCGGCAATAAAAATAAATGATAATGGTAGTATGAGCACTTTTGCTGCACATAAACATATTTGTTTTGTTTTTTATAAAGTCATACTTTGTAAGTTATTCAGTCGAAAAAATTTATATTAGATTTGGCGATAATCGGTAAATATCAACGATTTGAAAAGTCGATACACATTGACGTTCGTATCTAATCTTTAATCTGTGGTAAAATAGGTAGGTTATTTTGAGTAGTTTCCCGCAAGAAAAACTGTACCCCAAATAATGATATTAATAATAATTTTTAGGTAGACTGTAAATGCAAATTTATTGTATGCATTTTTTGAATGTAAAAGTCTATAATTACAGAATCTAGGTTACACTAGATATTAAAATTATCGTTATTATATGCGAAATTGTTTGTACGGAAACATATTTTTCCATCGACAGTGGTAATTATTCCGGTATTAGGTCGCCGGCTAAACAAGATAGCATCACATGCAGAAGTCACGTTTTGATTACCGTTATGTTGGTACATACAACTGACTATAAGCAGCTTTGGATTAAAATTGTGTATATATCTGCATAACTGAGATGGCTGTTTAAATACATATGTACGTGAAAAATCTCGGTTCATAAAGAGGTGTTCTTAGATAATCACAATGTATTCGTGTCATATAGTTCATGGAACGCAAAGTTAAAGTAGCACGCGGGACATATAGCTCGGTGGATCGATGGACGTTGGGGTCACACAAGGTGCTGAAATTGCAACACCGCAGTAAACTCAGCGAAACCCCTCACTAAATAGGGAAACTAAGATGGTGGAGTAAGGAAATTCTAAGAAAAGATCAATTGAGATCACTATCATTATAGCCAAATATTTTTAAAATTGGCTAAATAGGCTGAAGTGTGGTTTACATGCAAACAATTTTAGCATTTCCCATCAACAAATTTTAAAAAACTTGTGCTAAAAAAACAAACAACCTAAATGCGCTTAACTTTCTGCTTGTGTGTATTCAATCCGTCTTGATAATAATCATCGATTCTATTCAGCTCAATGCCAGTCTATTAAACGGACGATAATCTCGCACATGTTCAAGACAAGCAGAGGATGTTGCGAGCGAAGCTTGCTCAACAGATGTGAATAAACAATGCTTTTATGCTCATTTTGAATGTGTTTTGTAAGCGGAGCAAATTATTTTATACCGTCTTCAACCAACAATTACTAAATAGAATTATATCAACAAAACATTCTTTATTTCGTTAAAATAATTCATTGTGTAATTGGTTTGATTCGCGTTAATTAAGGAGTGGAAAAAGAAAACTTGATGTGTAGTAGTGTGTTCTAAATGATTAAATACTTCTGCTACTCGGTATAATGTCTATTTAAAATCTCCTTTACATGAGAACGAAAGATCTAGAACGGTTTGCAGCAAAAAGGTTGTAAATATCCCTGAATTGGTTATGTAGGGATTTTTATGATTATTCTTGGAATCATCTCTATAAATAAGGATTACGTCGCTTATATTTGCCTCACCACGAAAAGTAAATTGCCATGAATTATTTAAATCCATGAACTTCCATGAATGATTGAAAAGATGTTTTGTCTGAAGAAATGCGTGATGTAATGTGTCTAATGCATGAAATATCGCCTTGCAAAATTCCTGTAGAATTCGTCATCAGTACTCAAAAATTTGCAGTATGTTTAAAAAAAACAACGTAACCTTAATAAGCTGTACTCATACCGTTGTACGCGCTTACTCACTGCAAAGCTCGGGTTTCAATGAATATTTGTACAGCTTTCGAAGAATGAGCGTAGAACCCGACACCGGAAAGTTGCAGAGCGAGACCGATCTGTTTACAATGGCTAGGCATGTGTAGTCAACGAGGATCGCAAAAAACTAAATGGCATTCCTTTAACAACTGTTGTTTTTCCAACCGAAACTATTCTGTCATTCGTTACAAGATACGAACATAAAGAAATCAAAACAAATTTAGAAACGGTATAAATGTAATATTAGGCTTTGACCAAATGTTGTATTAATTGTGTACATAATGTGCACGATTATTTATCTTTAGTAGATTGTATTTTCAAAAAGCAAAAGCAAAATGTTAATAACAATCTTGCTATTTCTTTTGGCACCTGTAATTAATTGTATCTGTCAGGTACAATTAATTTGGGCATGGGTTTAATATAACCACCATAAAAACCACAGGTTTGCCCACTACCATGTAACTAACAGCTTAGGAGTAGCACTACTAGCATCAAACACTAACGTTGTCAAAGGAGAAGAGATTATGTGGATTAAAAAATAAGATGAAAAGTTGTACCCACCGTTCTAAGTGATGTCTATCCTCCTAACTCACCATTACCAGAAGCGGTTTCAATAATAGTCATCCAATTAGACAGCTCGATCCTTACTAAGCGCTTTACAGTTAACAGCGAATAAGCTCAGTTAAAAGCAGCTAACTGGCAATTATTCCGGCACGCAGGGTCAACATCAATTTGTCCACTTCGGGTAGGTTTACCACTTAATATCGTGAATGTGGACCAGCCCCATTCATCAACTTTTGTAACAGTGACTAAACGGTGTAAAATATATTAAAATAATATATATTAAAGATGCCAACTGTCCACGTTACAATTACCATACAAAACTTGCGCTGACTTCACAATCGGCGCTGTCAAACAGTAGTACACCGGCCCACTACACTGCACCGGTCTACTTGCACAATAAGAAGAGGTTAAGGCCGTAGTCCAGTGCATTGGTGGACTCCACATACCTTTGAGAACATTATGTAGAACTCTTAGGCGTGCAGGTTTCCTCACCATCGAAGCAAGTAATTCAAAATGACTTAAAACGCACAGAACTTAGAAAAGTTAGTGGTGCGTGCTGGAATTCGAACTCGGCCTCCCGAAAGTGAAGTCGAGCTCCCACCCACTGCTATCACAGCTTTTCTTATGAAGATAATTATTTGGCAATTTGTTGCTGAGTACTCAATAGGGCCGGTGAAGTCCAAAAAATCTGTTGGCATCACGTTAGTCTATACTTCCTTAACAATTGAAAAAAGGACTATCGCGAGTGATTGTCTGTAAGGAAGCCTTCTCCAGATTACTAATATCCCCAAAAATTTTAAATGACAACAATCTTTTTATTTAATGTTCAGACATCATTAAAAATTGACGGTAAGTGATGTTGTTGATAAGTTCTACGACGAGTAAACTGCTGTAAGCAGCCAGTACAAAGACAATTAGATTCCTAATATTAATGGGTTCTCTAATTAAAGAATATTGGAAAACGTTCGTAATTATTTTGTTAGAAAATGTCCTCGTAAATCCGAGAAAGTTAGTCACCCTACACTTGGATCCCTTCGGTCATTTCTATAAATTAGACAATTGACTGACGTGAATGACCTTTTATGTCTTGACAGGAATTTGTCTCGAGCAGCCAAGCTGTCTTTCTTTAAAGCTCTAGACCTAATTTCGTAACCAGTATGATAACAGTCTAATTTTCTAGAATGCTACTTTTCATCCCGGAAAATTATACGGTTACCGACGGATAGATTTGTTTTTGATTGTTGTTGTCTCCACGAAAGGAAAGCCGAAGCCACTAGGCTATGACCGCTTCAGTTGTTTATATTTATGTGTTTAGATACCTTAGACTATTATCATATGTTAATGTATTACATGTGATCCTGTTGGAGGGGCTTTGAAGAAAACATAGCGGAGGTTCAGGGATCCCTGGTGAGCACATTGAAACACGCAAACAAAGCGATGTCGCGGACAAGAACAAGTATTTTGAAGTGAAACTTCATTAGGCGCGACTAGGGATTAACTTCGATTTTTTTCTGACGGAAGTAACGCTTACGTCAGACGTTTTTGCAGTTTCCGCTAATTAAAAATAATAATTTTGATTTGTCGTAAGTATATGTCATATACTCCACGCTTTTTGACTTATACGACAGCTAGTGGCAAAGATTATAATCAATTAGGATTATTTATTTCCAATATTTTCAAACGGATCAATTCTGATTAGCAAAGTGAATAAAAATTCAAAGGTTAAAAAAAATAATTGCAATGTTTTTGAAAATCTCTAAATATACTCGTACAAAAGTAATAAATAAATTATTAATACATCTTCTGACGATTGCGACATTCTATAATATTCAATGACAAGGTTATATTGACATGAGCTGTGTGACCTTCAATTTTCTGAAATGAAAATATTTATGAAATGTTAAAGTAATTAATGAATTTTAAATGGAATATAAAATGAAATAGTGAATATTAAAAGAAATGGCGGAGCCTCAGGAACATTTAGCTCTTTCATCAATAAATAATAATACAAGTTTTACTTCAATCGCGCGTAAAGGTTACACGCATACAGTCTTGTTGTTATAATACATTTATTTTAAACGTGAATTGAAAGTAAAGTGTGTTTATGAAGGGAGCTACCATATTTTCGTGACATCGCTGTTTATTTACACTGTATAAGTAGGTAGGTAAGTCACTAAAACAAACTGCAAATGATTAGCACCTCCCAATTGCTTTTGCACGAAGCTTCAATTTTGTTTCAAGCATGTGGGTCAGAATTAATACGCGTAGGTACCGTTAAGCTGCCATAGGGTTGGCACTAACCATAGACATTGTTTTATTTTTAAATGCATTTTTTTTAACCCGATCTAAAATATAGAGGAAAACAAACCAATTTAGTACTTACTTTTGTTAGTACTTTAGTACTTACTTTAGTACTTACTAACTAAGATTAGATGAGATTTGACTCGACCCCCTCCCCCCCTTAAACATCTCACGTATTTTATGAACGCCCCCTTATCTTAGTGAACTTTTTTAACGCGGGCTAAGTCGGGTAAGGGCAGCAGCTAGGTGTAAAACCAAAAGATGGTACTACCGATTTGATTCAACCAGAGTCTTGTGATTACGTACAGACGTACGTAGTGACGTACCTAGAGCTGAGTTGACAGTTTTGAATTCAATTCAATTCAATTCTTGTTTATGGCTTTTGTCTGCGCCAACTGGGCACAAGGTATTTCGCCAATGTCTTGTAGATGAAGAAGGCACGAAGGAGATTGATCGGTGAAACTAATGAAAAGTTAATTTTGAATTTGTACCAAGAAATAGTTGTTATTAGCTAGTTAGCTCTTTAACCTAAGGACACAGACAACACATGCATATATATCTTACACGGATATTTTTTGTACATTATACTTTAATTTTATTACTTACTATATATTTACATAAAAATCTACAATAAGGACTGAAAACAAACATTAAAAAACATTTAACACTCAAAGGACGGGGGACTTTGGGAGGAAGAATGGTGGGATTATGAAGGTTAACTCATGTTTCTTGGGACGTAAACTTTTACAGTTCCACTGTAGCAGGGTTATTGGGCCCATTTTGGAGTAGTTTAAAAAGTTGGCTTAAGTTTTTGGCAACGTTGGGCGGTAAGGGAATTTCACTACATGGAGCGACAATACTAAGTAGAAATTCGGAGATAAACTCAAGCATTTTACCTTGGGAGGGAGGGTTCTCAACATTGTTGTTGAGAGCGCATCCATTAGGAAGGGATGAGGAGTAATCACCGACAATAGTCTGAACAGCTTTTTTATCGTAGCCCTTTGCTAGAGGAGCTCGGGGACGAGGAGAGCGGAAAACTGTTTGCCGGTAGGAGGTTTTGGAGGAAGTTACATTAGTAGGAGTAAACATTTCTTTTGTTATCTCAGCATAGGACCTGCGGACAGGAGGAAACTGAGATGATGCTTCAATGTAAGATTTATTATTCTGAGACATGACCATTTTAATAGATTGCTGCCTGGAGAATTCTGGGCAGTCTTTATCAGTAGCAAAATGACTACCAGAGCAGTGTAAACATGTAGATAATTCCTTGATGACCAAACATGAGTCACCTGTATGGGGCTGAGCACATCTGTAGCATCTGGGCTTAGATCTGCAGATTGTTTTAATGTGGCCAAAACGGCAGCAGTTCTGGCACTGTATTGTTGGAAGTTTATATGTTTCAACTGGCAGTGAGGTGTGGTATGAATATACCTTAGCAGGAAGCATTTGCCCCCTGAAGGTTAGGACAACAGATTGGGTAGGCACCCAAGTGATGACACCCTCTGTGACAGATTTTCTGTTCAGTCGCCTTGATTTCAGAACCTCACCACAGCCAGGCGGGAGCTCTAGCGAATCAACAAGCTCGTCCATCGACCAGTCCACGGGAACTCCTTTCACCAGCCCCATTCTGGTTATGTTGTATGTGGGAATTATAGCTCTATATTTGCATAACTTCAAAACTGGACTAACCAGAAAGTTGTTGGCAGCTTGGGCAGAAGTAAACTCTACAGTAATTTTGTTGCGGCCTATATTTTTGACGCCGTCGTGGATAATTGAACCAATTTTGTGTTTGTGCAAGAATTGACCGAAATTTATAGCCCGTAATGACGCTCCAGAGGATGGGTCCTCCACTTCCCGTGAGACTTGGACGATAAAAGGCCCATTATCATCGTCAGAGTATGACTTGGCGCCTTCGGTGAAGGAAGGATGTATGTAAAGGCTTTGAACGGATGGGTTTACCTGAGTAGGATCAGTTATAGTTTTTTTGGCCGCATATACGTTGGTATCCTCTCCTTGTCGTTTGCGAGACGAGGCTGATGCCCCCGGGTCGGGCGGCTCAGGAGGTGTATCTAGATCCATTTTACTGGAAACACTATAACTACAGACACATAATAAATATTTAACCAACACCAAATACGGTTAGATTTATACGAATATCACCAATAACAACTATTTCTGCTGCTGTGTAAATTCACATAAAACACCGAAATTACACCGGAATCTCACTAACACGTGTGCACAAATTGACAGGCCAAGTTACAGTTCAATATAAACAACACCAAATCCTTTTCAAGACGAGTTTACAGTAAAATCAAAGAAAAATTTGAGAAAACCGCGTCCGCCATGTACGAAGTTTCCCGCCGAAAAACCAGTTTTGAATTATATTTTTGTGAACTATCATCTAACGTCACATAGACAGTGGCGTTTGCTTAACAGTATAAAGCTATATAACACTTTTGTTAAGAATTCGGAGTGAAAACAGTTGTAAAGCAGAAGGCATATAAAAACTTCTTTTTTTTATATTACTAATTGACGGCACAAGTAGACGGCACACCTGATATTAAGTGGAAAACCAGCGAATATAAACAGATCAACACTTCACAGGGCATGCAAGGAGCACGTTTTGCAACATGCCGCCCTGTTAAGCTTCTGGAGTGAGCTCGGCTGGCTGGAGTGATCCAGCGGGGAGCAGCATCAGTGGCCATACGTACAACAGACGATTCCAGACCAACCAAGTCCAGACCATCAACTCGAGTTGTCCAAAGGCCCAGGAACAGAAGAAGAAGAAGAACAAGAAGATGCCGCCCTGTGTCCATCAATTTGAGGGTTAAGCCTCATGTTTCTGTAATGACAACGACAACCCCTTCAGACCGGAACACAGCACTGCAACAATGCAACAGCCTACGACGGAATGAGTAAAGCTTATTAAAGTTACGTTGTTTTTTCCTGATCATACAAAAATAGAAGAAAAAAGTCATAAAAACATTCAGAATCTTAACTGTTACCTATTAGTAAAGATATTCATCAATATCCAAAAATATCAAAGTCAAGTCAAAGTCAAATATTTCTTTATTCAAATAGGCACATAGATGGCACTTTTGATGCGTACATTACATGTAAAATATGACATAGGAGTGAGTTGATGGCAATAAATAAATTGGTCAACTTAAAACTAAAGCTACGAGGGTTCCAAACGCGCCCTGGTCTAATTAGAAGCCCACAATAAACTTAGCCGGTTGTTATTTTTTTTGTTATCACCATCTCACATTGTCATTTAAAACCATCACCATCCATTATCATACAAAAATATAATTGTCTTAGAAACATTCAGAATCTCAACTGTTACTTAATAACTACTAAAGATATTAAACAATCTGAGCATCGCTAACCCTATCTCTCTGAATATTTTCCTTGTTGCGATGTACGCTTCTACCATTTTAAGTTTCGAGTAAATACATTAGCAGAAGCACATTATATACATAAGTGTAATGTCTTATGTTTAGTTATTGACCTCAATCAATCAAAGTAGGTACGTTGCAAAATCGTTTCTAGTTTGCAATAGGTATTAACCTAGCTACGACGAAGCAACAATCCATACAAATCCATACTAATATTATAAATGCGAAAGTGTGCTTGTTTGTTTGTTTGTTACTGTGCTTGTTTGATTTGGCACACGTGTAGCTTGAATCCTCGTGTTGGTCATAGGATATTATTTATCCCGGAAAAGCTGCTAGTAAAAGTTTTTCACTTTTTGTGGCAGAGCTCGCCCTGGGAAGTTCTACCGCCATGGTTAATTTTGCCGCCGATGTGGGCGATGGGTCTCCACTTACAATCAGGTGGGACGTATGCTTACCCACGGCCTTTAACTCAGAAAACAGGGTCGCTGCCCACTGCGCCAATCGGTCGTAGAACATTTATATTTTTAACCCCCGACGCAAAATCGACGGAGTGTTTTAAGTTTGAAGTTTTGTGTGTGTCACACACACAAGTGTTCGTGTGTGTCTGTCTGTGGCATTGTTCTTCTCGTACGTATGACCCGTTTTTTATTTTGTGTTCTTTTGTTTAAAATGCGAATTAGTCGGGAGCTTCTGATGAAGTTTGATGAAAAAATTTCCAAAATGGACGCCGGAATCAAAAAGGCGGATTGCATGTTTTTTCACTACTCTCTCAATATGGGTATCAAATAAAAGGGCTTGACTAGTAGAAAATTATACACTCTGACAAGTTTAAAATCCAAGATGGATGCCACCAAAAAGTGGCAATTTACATTTTTTTCACTACCTACTCCTTCAATTTGAGTATCAAATGAAAGGGCTTGGCTAGTAGAAAACTTTACACTATGACAAGTTAAAATCCAAGATGGATGCCACAACAAAATGGCAATTTACTATTTTTTTTACTACTCCTTCAATATGAGTATCAAATGAAAGGGCTTGACTAGTAGAAAACTACCAGTACATACACTATGACAAGTTTAAAATCCGAGATGGTGCCACCACACAATGGCAATGACACTCCTTCAATATGGGTATCAAATGAAAGCACTTGACTAGTAGGATAATGTAGACTTTATCCTACTACTACTAGAACCAAGGCCCACCTCACTCATGAATCCACATAATACACCGCTGTGCCGAGAGGTCGTCATAATACACTTGTCTCAATAAAAGACCGATGGAGGTCGCGAGAATGTGATTCGTATTTTACGACTCCAAGCACGTCCGTTGAGCACTTTACAGAGATTATGCAATTGTTATTGGAACTGGTACAAAGTGTACAACTTCCTCTTATATTATACTAACGTTCCCCCGGCACTTCGTCCACCTTCGTCGCAACTTATGAAAATTTACCCGCACGAACTTTTATTATTAAAGTGACTTTTTATTATTATTAAACTTTTATTATATCGTCTCAGATTTTTTCGCCTGTGTGTTGCATGTCGCGTGACGGTCGGTCGCGGAGTTGTGATAAAGTGACAGGCGCTCGTCAGAGCCACCGAGGCCAATATGGCGGCGCCTATAGTTCGCATCAGCTGACCGTGTAGTCAAAGTCAAAGTCAAATATTTCTTTATTCAAATAGGCACATAGATGGCACTTTTAATGCGTTGATTATATACAAAATGTGTACATAGTGTGAGTAGTGATGGCGATAACTACAATCGTTAACTTAAAACTTAAGCTACGAGGGTTCCAATCGCGCCCTGGTCTAAGAAGAAGCCCACAACAAACTTAGCCGGGTGTTCATTTTGTTATCACCATCTCACATTGTCATTAGAAAATATTTAATTAGCAACCTGGTTAGAGCAATTGTTTACACCCAAGCTTTTTTTTCGTTTACGTAATCCTTAATAATATACTAGGACTTTTCTATAAGCTTTCGCTTAATAAAAACTTTGAACTTAGTGTATAGACTATCACTAATTTGTGCCAGTGCTCCATAAAATATTGGTAACATTTATAAACTGTGAAACTCATGATGAAGATGGTACTGATAATAGAATGATTGAAAAAAAAATAAGAACGGATCAAAATGACTTAACGATTATGAATAATAAAAAACTGAAAACAAGTGTGTTTTCAGTTTTTTATTATGTGTATATCATCTAAATAATTGTTAAGTAAATGTATGACGTACTCTAAGAAACTGCGTTCAATAATAGGGTCGTTTTTGCGTCGGGGTTAAAAATAAATACCTCTTGAAATTATAAGCTTACTAGCTGGTGCCCGCGACTTCGTCTGCGTTTGATTTTGTTTTTTGATGTGGCATTTAATTGGCATTCAAGTATTCAGTATCGCTAACCTTACATGAGGGGTTTGCTGCTGTCCGCTGAGGAGTTCTGTTCTCTATCTCCTACAACTACATTCGTCAGATCAGCACAAAGTTTTGGCAAAATTAATTAAACACATATTATAATCTCTATAGTACAAAAATAATTATTTATATTAAATCGGTTATAATTTGTCGGAGTTATGGTGTAAAATCGTTAAAAACTTTCATCCCCACTCTCAAAGGAACCGAGCTTAATGTCGGGATAAAAAGTATCCTATATTACTTCTAATACTTCAGAGACTATGTGTACAAAGTTTCATGAGGATCGGTTTAGGAGTTTTTGCATGAAAGAGTAACAAACAAACTCACATTGAGATTTATAATATTACTAGCTGTTGCCCGCGACTTCGCCTGCGTTTGATTTTGTTTTTGATGTGGCATTTAATTTAGTTGTAGATCTAAAAAAAAATTTAGTATTCAGTATCGCTAAGCCTTAAATGAGGGGTTTGCTGCTGTCCGCTGAGGAGTTCTGTCCTCTGTCTCCAACCACATTCATCAGATGTGTACAAAGTTTCATGAGGATCGGTTTAGTAGTTTTTGCGTGAAAGCGTAACAAACAAACTTACATTGACATTTATAATAGTAGGGATATATTAGTAGGGATAGTTCTTTAAATAAGTATCCACACATGAGTAGGCAGATAGGTAGTTACTACCAATGCAATTACGGCCAGGTTAGAGTAGAAATCATGACACAAGGTTACTTTTACAGTGTTCTATGAAGTATGCCGTCCGTTCACCTCGAGGCAGTTATCCACTAATATGTTCAGTTGAACCTATCTAGATTTGCTTACAGCTATTACGTCGTACTCAATATGGAAAGACGGGTCCCAAGACGGGATCACGATGGCGATTGCGTAACGAACAGGATTTAAACACGTAATGTCCAATAGAAGCGTTTTATTTATGTGTAATTGAATAAGGAAAACTGTTTTTTTTTATTTTTTAAACTTTTAATAAGATCACTTCAACCAATCACAATCAATTAATAGCCGAAAAGAATCCACTGCTGGACTGGCTAAAGTCCTATCACAACTCTGCGTAACCCACTTTTGTTTGTACCAGGGAATTAATAACATTTTAGATCACATAAGCTATCGTGAGTTAACTATTGTCATCATCATATCAACCGATAGACGTCCACTGCTGGACATAGGTCTTTTGTAGGGAGTTCCAAATTCCACGGTTCTGTGCCGCTGTTCACCTTGACGGGGGTCAATCAACGCTGCGCTTACCAGTATTCCAGCACCAACCACCTTGAGACCCCAACGTCCATCCTTTCTCCGAACTATGTGCCCGGCCCATTGGCACTTCAGCTTCGCGACTCGTTGAGCTATGTCGGTAACTCTGGTTCTTCTACGAATCTGCACATCTCTGATTCGATCGCGTAGAGATACTCCGAGCATAGCTCTCTCCATCGCCCTCTGAGTGACTCTGTGTAACTTTTGTGTTTACTATTGTGTAGACATAATAATATATCCTCGCGGACTTTTGAATAAATATAAATAAAGAAATATACTACAACAATACACACATTGCCATCTAGCCCCAAAGTAAGCGTAGCTTGTGTTAGGGGTACTAAGATAGCTGATGAATATTTTTTTATGAATATAATATACATAAATATACAGATACACACCCATGCTCTGAAAAACAATAATGTTCATTACACAAACATTTTACAGTTGTGGGAATCGAACCCACGACCTTGGACTCAGAAAGCAGGGTCGCTGCCCACTGCGCCACTCGGCCGTCTTTTTGGCAGGCAATAGGTACTTTAACGATGCAATATATAATTTAAATTTATCACTAATAGTTTTCTCAATGCACGCCAAGTAATTAATTTTTGTAGGAAAAATTTGTCTACCTACTTTGGTTAACTTTATTGCAATTTCATTAATGATTCCCCTTTTTGTTTTAATATAAATGATAGCCTTTCTCGATAAATGTCCAACATCCAACATTAAAAGATTTTTTTCAAATCGGGCCAGTGGCTTTGAGATTAGCGCGTTCAAGCAAAGAAACAACCAAACTCGTCAGCTTTATTATAATAGCTTACAAGCAGCCAAATAATCGAAGTTTTAAAGTCAGCTTATTTTAACACCAAGTTATTAAGTTAAATTTAAATTATATTCTTTTAAACAAAATCAATGTTAAAGAAAACGGATGTTTTAAATAATGTGAAAGTTTGTTTTTTAATCTATGATCACAAGGAAGTGTTTAATAATGTACAGTTTGTCAATAATGTTTATGTGACACAACTTATATAAGATTGTATGTTAAGCTAAAAATAATAATAATATTATGCATAAATTTAGGGATATTTTAAATAAGTTGTTAACTATTCAAAATAGTTAAAACGAAATTCCTACAAAATATGGGATACAGAAGTTCCAAAATCCCTACTAATATTATGAATGTGTATGTAAGTTTGTTTGTTATGCTTTCACGCAAAAACGACTAAAACCGATCCTCATGAAACTTTGTACACATATTTTTGGAAATGTTAGAATTAATATAGGATACTTTTTATCCCGACATTAAGCTCGGTTCCTTTACGAGATGGGATGAATTTGTTTGACAATTTTACACCATAACAATTATTTAAATTATAACCAATTTAAATAATTATTTTTAACTATAGATGTATATAATATGTATTTAATTTTGCCTAAACTTTGTGTAGATCTGATGAATGTGGTTGGAGATAGAGGACAGAACTAAATTGAATGCCACATCAAAAAACTAAATCAAACGCAGACGAAGTCGCGGGCAACAGCTAGTAAGATTATAAATATATTCAATGATTTTATATATAATTATAAATACTAATCAAAATAAAATGGTACCACAAACCACTCCGTATTCGTTTTCTGACGTAGTATTATGTATGTGTGGCTCCTAGGGCAGTGTTGCTATGGTCTTAGTTGTGGAGGTCCCGTGTTCGATTTCTGGTGAGGGCTATTTGGGAATTTATGATTTCCGAATTTTCTGTGATGGTCTGGTCTGGTAGCACTAGGAGGATTTTTCATTTGCTTTGGCAGAGGTTAGTGTTTAGCACACTAGCGACAAAACGTGCCGTTAAGCGATTTTTAAGTTCCGGTACGATGCCGAGTTGACACAGATTGGGGTGCCAACCATCTTGCTATCAAGTGAGTTTGCATTCAAACTCACTTATTTAAGGGCTCACTTGTGATGGAACAAGAGATAGGTAACTACCAAATTCCTGACTCCATAATTTCTTACATCTTGTTTACAACTGGTTTTATTATTCGACAGATGGCGATGTGTGTATTGTCGTAGTATAAAAAAAAATCTCAAAAATGTAAACTAAAGTAGCAAAATTATAAATTCTTTAACGGGCTATAAATAAAAATTATTAGATCGCCGGTAAAATTAAAAGTGGGTTACATTAGTATCGCAGAATTACTACCTACTCGGCTCAATTCCATTCGCGATCTGATTCATGAATGACGTAGAAATACTAGGAAAAGTTTGTAAATCATCCAAAAATGTTTCAGACGTCCATACAACTTTTCCGACGCGGATTACATATATTTTCATTACACTACTAGCGGACCCTCGCGACTTCGTCCGCGTATGAGTCAATCGAGAAGCTAGAATAAATCTGATGCTAAAATAATAATCATCGCATCCTAGCTATGTATCTACTATTATTTTACGATGTATACTGAGTTAGTAAGTTGTCATTTCATTATTGACGGCCGAGTGGCGCAGTGGGACCGAGTCCAAGGCCGTGGGTTCGATTCCCACAGCTGGAAAATGTTTGTGTGATGAACATGAATGTTTTTCAGTGTCTGGGTGTTTATCTGTATATTATAAGTATTTATGTGTATTATATTCATAAAAAAAATATTCATCAGCTATCTCGGTACCCATAACACAAGCTAGGCTTACTTTGGGGCTAGATGGCGATGTGTGTATTGTCGTAGTAGTATATATTAGTATATATTACATATATACATCTATCCATACATCCTTGTGGGAAATAATAAATTAATTATATAACATGTATTTTCTATCAACAAAGTAACTTCGATCAAAGCATTTATTTGAAACGATATTAAGTTTTTTCATCATCCTCTGATGATATTCACAGGACGAAGGCACGCCTGCTGTCAATTCTATCTCAAATGTCTATGATGTTAAATTAAAAAAGTTTATATTGTTCAAAGCGCTAAGGTTAGATTAGAAATAATATTATACGGTAGATAAGTTTTATAAATAAGGATTATTAAATTTTTTAATTTTCCGCGAAAGTTTTTAAACTTTTTCTGTCATAAGAACCTTCTCCTGACAATAACAAACACAACAAAATAAAAAAAAGGGAAATCGGTCCAGCCGTTCACGCGTGATGGCGTGACCAAGGGATTCATTTTTATATATATAGATTTTTTAACTTTAAAGTACAATCTCACCCTACCCTAGGTAATGTTGCAATCAAAGATGGTAGCGGGCTAACCTGTTACTGATATAACAGTTATTTTAAGCCCGTAATCAGCATCATATCGGAACGCTATCGCTTTTAAGCGATAAGGCCGCCGTTTGTATTCTACTCCAGTTTTTTGTGTTTCTCTCTATTCATCCTTTATTTTCCTAACTGTGTAGTGGTGTACAAATAAAGAGTTTAAATAAATAAAAACGCTGAATCGCATTGCGGCACGTCTTTGTTGGTAGGAGGTAACTAGCCACAGCCGAAACCCTGCCAGACCAGACCAGACCAGACCAAAGAAAATTGAAAACCACTGCGATCGCCGCTACGCTAGGATTTTTTATTTTTTTATTCGACTACGAGTTAGCCCTTGACTGCAATCTCGCCTAAGTGATGACGCAGTCTAAGATGGTAGCGGACTAACCTAACCTAAGGAGTACGGTAGTCATACCACTAATCGGTGTCTACGCGAAATCGGACCAGAACATCGCTTAGCGGCACGTCTTTGTCGGTAGGGTGGTTACTAGCCACGGCCGAAGCCTCCCACCATACCAGACCAGAGAAAATTCAGAAATTATAAAGCCGGGAAGCCGGGAAGCCGGGAATCGAACGCTTAAATTCGCAGGGCTCACCGTTGCGCCACGGAGGTCGTCAAAAAGAGACAGTTTACAGTTTTTGACAGTTTCTTTGATGTTATTTACATAAGAGAGACTAGTTAGCAGGATACGTGGTTATTATCTGTGTACCCACTTTTCTTTCGCGCGCAAATAACGTAAAAGTTTGTTTTAACATAAGTTATCTCTTTTCTTTTGAAGCGATGGTAGCCCAGTGAGTAGGACTTCGACTTCACTTTCTAGGGACCGAGTTCGAACGCCAGCACCTCTGTCTTTTCGAAGTTATGAGCGTATAAAGCTATTTAAAAACCACTTTCTTCAACGTTGAAGGAAAACATCGTGAGGAAACCTGCATACCTGAGAATTCTCTCTCATGTTCTCAAAGGTGTATTGAGTCCACCAATCCGCACTGGGCCAGCGTGGTGAACTGCGGCCTAAGCCTTTTCTCATTGTGAGAGGAGACCCTTTAGTTAGTTATTAACGTTGCGATGTCTAAATCTCCTGAGGATGCTCAATACACAGAACTAAGAACATACAGAACCCTTATGCAATCATTATTGAATTGCCCTGGGAAGTGTTGCTCTGTGTATAGGCTATGGTTTTCTACCTACCATCAGGTGGGCCATCTGCTTGGTCGGTCAATTATTATCTTATAGAAAAACATATTTGTATAGATAGTTAGATACTTACATTACTCTGAGCGGCTGTATGGCGCCATGTATAATGTTTGGCTAGAGTGTTTTTTTAATTTTTTTTACGTACTTGTTTAAGTGAATTTTCATTCCAACAATGCTCGAGCCCATTCATATACAATGTGCCTAGGAGAAAGTGCGACAAAAAATACTTACATCAAGGTATCGCGTGGTTAATGATTCAAGTGACGCGATCGACTTTATACCATAACCTAGTTACGTGGGCTTTATGTGATTACTAGCATACCCAGCCCGCGTCGCCGGGCTAGATTTTGCTTTATTTTATTTAAACAATAAACTTACATCATTCAATTTTTAATTTAAGTCTCATAATATATTAAATCACTTATTTCTCTCAATATTCATTCTCTTCTATTCTCTTCTCGAGCGGGTGAAGATCATCATAGTAAATAAAATCAGTATTTGACAGTTTGACAGTTCAAAAATAGGAGTGCTCCGATCGTCACTAAACTTTACAGGATTACTCGCCAGGTCAATCCGGAGATTCCCTGAAAGTTTAATTGGAATCGATCCAGCCGTTTCGGAGCCTACACGGAACATTCCCACACACTTTCTATTACTTCGGTGTTTGAACGTTAAGATATAAGACCTTACGAGTAAACGTTGAACAAAGATGGAAACATTCGTCCCTCAGGATTGAACCCTTTTCTTCCGGGAGGTATACAACGGGTTCGCCCAGGTCTAACAAAGATAACACGAGGGACATGCTGTAATGGTTTTTAGTTGGAGTATACCCCCTTTGGAGGGGAGGGAGTCCCACATTATCGGAGGTAACAACAAAGCTTTTCCACCACGCCAAAAAAAAAAGGTCGAACCCTTTTGAGGTAGAATTTTTTGAGTCACAAACACGCAGTTACTAGTTGTTTTGTCAAACTAAATAGCAATTTTAATCGCAAAACTAGAAAAAAAACGGACTTTAATGTAAACATTCATCCCGTATTCATTCGCCTTTGAGGTGAAAATTTAAAAAGTTATGAAGCTACAAGGTCCGCCCACATTTCAGTGTTTTGTTTAAATATCTTGAAATACTATCTCAACCTACATAAGTCTGCCAATCTAACATTTGGCACTACCAGTACGTTTGAGTAACTTTTCGTTTAGTACTTAGGATATAGCATGAGGAAGTTACGATTATTTTTTAAAAAAAGCTACACTATCGCATTAGGTTTAAGTATTCTGTAATAATGGTGTTAGAATAAGAATATAAATAAATAAATGTTATTGAGGTAGGTTAACTCTATGCAGCATAACGCTGCGTCCCGTAATTTATGCGGGCGAAGCCGCAGGGCACATCTAGTACCTTAATAAGAATCCTTTTTAATTTACTAAAACAAAATAAAAAAATATCATCAAATAATTCAAGAAAAGCTCTAAGAATCATAACAAAGCGTCTCGAACGTGCCGATTGTATAAACAAGATTACACAATGAAGATTGATGGAGGATTACGTAAATTTCTTCTTTCTTGCGTAAATTACTTAATTACACTTGCAAATATTGCTTTACATTCAGTCGAGCGGTGCGCGTTTACTTGCTATGAATTTGAAACAATTACACATTGTAATTATACGTTTTATTTTTGCATATTTATTTATAAGTTAAATTTCGGAGTTAGGTGTAATTAACCCGCGCGTCTGCAGAACCCAACAAAAACCTTTTAAAGAAATCATATGAATAAAAATTCAAAATTAAATTAATTTTGAATTTTTTATTTTAAGTAGGCTGGATATAAGCATTTTTGAAACGTCAATTCTGTCCGTTTGTACTCTACCACTCTAATAGAATAGAATATAATGTCTTCTTTTCACACCAGCCGCAATGCCGCAGTATGTACTAAAATCTAAGCGGGGTTGTAATATTGGCATTGAAAAATACGTTAGTGAGTGAATTGGGACTTTCTTTTTTTGTGTAATTATTGTTTTCGGATGACGGATGACGAGATCGGATACGACCATTGTAAATCAGCAAAATATACGTAGTTTTTCCAGCAGATAAGGAGAAAATATGCTGTAAGAGACAAAAAATGTATTATGAAAATTAAGCTTAATTTGCTCCGCGAAAAGCGGTAAAATCTGTATGATGTAATTTATAATTTCTTCAATCTTTATACTCCACACCAAAAATATCTTCCGCAATTTACCCTCTACGCACGTTTCGCTCCGAAACCGGAGCATCCTCAGATGTTGACTTTACATTAATAATTGTTAGGCTTGACAAGTATTCATTGTAAAGTCAACATCTACATTGTGCGTAGATTACATTTCCGGAGATCTGTTTGGTCATTGGTGTGGAGGATAAGAATTGAATGTATTATAAATTACATCGTACAGATTCTCTTGCTTTTCGCGGAGTATAGCAAATTAAACTTAATTTTCAGAATTTATCATGGAATTCCGCAAAGTAACGCATGCTTCTACCCGACAAAGAATGCTTTACTCACTGCGTTGTAACATAGTTATAAGAGATATTGTCGGTGGGTAGACTAATGATAGAGATTCTTACCTGTAACAAAAAAGAAAGATAACGTTAAAAACTAGGATTTAAAACAAAACATCTTTACATGTAACACTCCTTTTACTTTGTCGCAATGAAACAAAAGGTCACTTTAATATTAATCACTATTTATAGCTAAGCTATGTAGCGATAAGGCTGCCAATTTGTACCTACACGCTACGTGTTTTGCGTTAAGTACCTTCTTTTTTCTGTACTTTTATTTTACTGTACAGATTTTAAGGGTGCCTCCAATAATTCATCTTTCTTCCACCAGTCTTTCACTATTCAGGCTGTTAAGCTTTGGAATGCCTTGCCTCTTGAAATCCGAGAGGCATAGTCGATAAGAATCTTAAAAAAACTTGTGAAAGATCATTTTTTGTCTGAATCTTCGGAACTTTAGTAATGCCTATTCTTTTCGGTTTTGTTTGGGGATTGGGATAAATATTAATTATTAGTAAGTTTATATAATAATATTATATAATATTATATAATAATAGTAAAGTAATAGTTAAAATTTTGTTTAGAAGTTTATTATATATATATATATATAGTATTTATGTATATATTTATACATATATTTATATCCATATTGGATAGAAGCAGGCGTACCTTGCAAAAATCCATGATATATTAGGAAAATTGAGCTTAATTTGCTATAGTCCGCGAAAAGCAGGACTTAACAATTATTCATTGTAAAGTCAACATCTCCTGAGGATGCTCCGGTTTCGGAGCGAAACATGCGTAGAGGGTACATTGCCGAAGATTTGTTAGGTGTGGAGTATAAGGATTGAAGAAATTATAAATTACATCATACAGATTGTCCTGCTTTTCGCGGACCATAGAAAATTAAGCTTAATTTTCCTAATATATTTATATTCACCTACTTCTCGTCTTAGCAGTGTTTTACGCCATCTGTTGCCTGGAAGAGATAGCTATGTAGCGATAAGGCCGCCTAATTGTATACATCGTTATAGTCTAGTTTTTTTTATAACTCTTCCTGTATTTTTATGTGGTGTACAATAAAAGTGTATTCATTCATTCATACTTATATGCTTTAAATGCAAATTAAGTTTGTGTAAGAGCATCCCGGAATGTTTAATTTATTATCATTTGTCTGCTTCGTTTTCAGCATTGTAAACTTTATCTGAGTTGTAACCGTACAAGCAAATAACAATCTCGCAAACGAGACAAGAAAGTGGGGAAATTGTTTTAAATATAGAACATAAATAAATGCGCACCTCAAGAGCTTGCGAACTAATATTGTTATGGGAGGGACCCGGAACTTTCTTTGAATAAGCATTCTTGCTTGCTTTGGAACCTTATTTAACAGTTGGTGTAAGTAAAAAGTGTTAACGGTTTTTTCAATATTACATTAAGTATATATGGAAAAGTAGCTGGTATCGGCCACTTTCATATTTTTGGAACTACGAAAAGCCATAAATCAAAAGAAGAAGATTGTTACATATATTCTTCTTCTTCTTCTTCTTTCTCTGGGCTTGTCTCCGCACTTGGTCGGGCGGAACCTGCCGTTGTACGTAGCACTTTCATATTCTCATACCTAAGTATTAATAATCTATGATTTTTGCCTAATACGTATTATATAAGATCATATTTTCTCCAAATATGTGCTCTAAATATGTTTCCCTCGGCTTCGAAAGCGCTTTGTCAGGACCCAAGCCATAGATTATAACTATTTATTCCTCGTTTACGGAACTGAGACATGGACGCTAACTATGGGCCTCATAAAAAGGCTCAGAGTCACTTAGCGGGCGATGGAGAGAGCTATGCTAGGAGTATCTCTACGTGATCAAATCAGAAATGAGGAGATCCGCAGAAGAACTAGAGTTACCGACAAAGCTCAGCGAGTCGCGAAGCTGAAGTGGCAATGGGCAGGCCACATAGCTTGGAGAACCGATGGACGTTGGGGTCTTAAGGTGCTGGAATGGCGACCCCGCATCGGTAAACGCAGCGTAGGTCGGCCCTCAACGAGGGCGACAGGTGACATCAGGCGAGTCGCTGGTAGCCGCTGGAGCCAAGCGGCCCAGGACCGTGTATTGTGGAACTCCCTACGAAAGACCTATGCCCAGCAGTGGACGTCGATTGGTTGAAATGATGATGATGATGATTATGATTACTCAGGCACTCAAACTTTGAATTACTTTATGCCTGTATCCTTTATCCAACATAGGTTTTTGACTATCGAAATACTGTAATAGCAAAGCTAAATGGAACTTATGAGCCGCTCAATTTCGTCTGCACCTCTTTAGCAAAGCTCTCTTAGCAAAACTATCTCCCCTGTAGTTTTCTTACATCATTTTGCCAAATTGTACATGCTATAATATACGTTTACTTGTGTGGTGTACAATAAAAGTATGTAAATTATTTTTTGTTCAATAATTTTAATGTAAATTACCTAACCTACCTTGCTTACAATATATCAACCGAATTTCCGATTTCTCTTGTAACTTGCAGTCGCGTCTAATTTAATAAACATTAGAAGTTACGAAACTATGATGTCTTCTTATATTTTACGGTCTATTGATGCAAGATTGGTGCCGGTTTGACAGGTCCCGGGTTCATCAAACCCGCGACTATTTAGAATATTGCATAGTTTGAGTGGCAGTTTAGACTTCACAAAATATACTAGCTAGTTTTTTAACGTACTTTGTACTTATCATCACATCAACCGATTGACGTCCACTGCAGGACACAGGTATTTTGGGATATTCGAAATCCTCGGTTCTGGGCCGCTTGTTTCCAGCGGCTCCTACAAACTCGTTTGATGTCTCCGTCCACCAAGGTCATCTATTCTTTAATCTATGTGCCCCGCTCATTGCCAATTCAGGTTCCCAATCTTGCTATGTCGGTAACGCTAGTTCTTCAACGGATCTCCTCATTCCTGCTTTGATCACATAGACATACTCCTAGCATATCTCTCTATAGCCAGCTAAGTGACGATGCACTTATTATTAATAAAAGTTAATTTGAGGAATGGCGTCAACCACAGAATAAGTAAAAGGTGCCTTCTTATTGGGATTTCTGTGGTGTCAACTGTTAACTGACCAACTGTTCTTTAACCAACTCAATAAGAACTTATGGAACTAAGTATATTTTTGGCTTCCTTTGTAGATCCTGCAATTCATCATCATCCTAAACAGTCAACTTTAATAAATACTTCGTCTGTTGATTTGTTTATTTGCGCACATAACTATATATTATAAAAATTAAGCTTAATTTGCTATACCTATTCCACGAAAAGCAGGAGAATCTGTATATTCTGTATAAAGTATGGTGTAATTTATAATTTCCATAGCAGCAAAATTTAGCCTATAACATCGATTACTTGACGTGCGCTGAGAAGACTATTGACGATACATAAAAAGTATGTAGTACTGCATGATTAAAGTACTCATTATTATCTATAAAAAGTCTGCAGGGGAATATATCTAACTATCATAGTTCAGTCGCAACAGCAGCTTTTGTATAGAACACCTTAATAATGAATGCCACAGATTCTCCAAATAAACTTTTCCTAAGGGATGCTTTAGAAACCAAAACAAACGCGGACGAAGTCGCGGGCAACAGCTAGTACACGTAATGTATAGTCGTAACATGGCACTATATTATGTGGCGGCCGGATGGCGCAGTGGTCAGCGACACTGCTTTCTGAGTCGAAGGCCGTGGGTTCGATTCTCACAGCTGGAAAATGTTTTTGTGGTGAACATGAACGTTTTTCAGTGTCTAGGTGTTTATCTGTATTATCGCAGTACCCATAATACAAGCTACGCTTACTTTGGGGCTAGATGGCGATGTATATTTATATTGGGTCAAAATCAGTCAACCGGAAGTTTAGATGATAATTTTATTTTCTGGTTTTGATCAAGTTATTTCTTACCATAAGGTATGTTAAATCATAAACAAAACAGACATTCAACTACCGTATGAAATGCACGGATGTAGGCGTGGGATACTAACTCACGTGGAATCAGTGAGTCGACACTCGACACGGACCGATGGGCTACGCTCCTCGTTTCTTGTAGGTACTTGCTAAAGTAGATACTTTTAACGAAACAAGGTACAACGAAAAGATGTCATCTATCTATACAAGGTTTACTTTTATTATAGTACCAATTGACGGTGCAAAGCAACCCTTCTTTTTGACGTGACAACGTCTTATAATTGGATGGAGCCGACTGCACGCACGAAAAAACATGACGCATGCGGCGTTACCTCGCTCTGAGGCGTTCTATTCAAGGTTTGAAGTGCAAGCGAGAGCGCGGAACGAGCGACAAAGAGGCACAGTCGGCCTCCGCGTTCGACATCTGTCTCTCTCCTACTTGAGTGAGCGATGCGTCCGCGTGGACAGCTTCTATACAATAATGCATTTACAAGTTTCGGTTCGGATGAAGTGCAGTGAAAAGTGAATGTGGTGTCAATTGTTTATAGCAACGATAATATTTATCAAACAAATAAAATTAAAATTTTCTTTTGAAAAATGCAACCATTCCATCAGTATTTTCTTAAGACGACGTTGTCACGTTCAACTATCGTCAGTAAGCCGACTTTACAGACAACCAATTTTTTTTTTGTTCCACTACAATTTAGCCCTTGACTGCAATCTCATGTGGTAAAAGATCATGTAGTCTAAGATGGTAGCGGAGGGTGGTATGGTAGTCATACCCCTAATCGGTTTCTACGCGACATCGCACCGGAACACTAAATCGCTTAGCGGCACATCGTAGAGCAACCTAGTTAGAGCAATAATTCACACCCAACCTTTTTTATTGATTACGTAGTCCTTTATACTATAATAGGACTTTTCTGTAAGCTTACGTTTAATATAAACTTTGAACTTTTTCACAGACATCTCCATGATATAAACTGGTACGCCCATACGGGATGCGCACAAACAGAAACACGGACGTCCAAGACATAACGTTTTTAAACAATTTTTTAATCAGTTTAAATAATAAAAAGAGATTTTATAAAAGCAATAAAGAATAAAAAAGTGACATTTTAAGTTGGAGTATCACTCGGTGTGCGTAAACTGAGAGTAATACCCACCTCAACGTTTCGCTGATGAGGCGTGCAATACTACTGTAGTTTTATCTCGCATACAAATAACGTCGTTTGAATTATTTCTTTCGTTTGTGCCACCCGTAGCCTGTCTCCCGTAATGTATCCGGACTTCAGATTGTCGTGGGAGACTGAATGTCTTGGAAGCAGTGACTCGGTGCTCGATACGGTCCGCTGGACACCGCTCCTTGTTTTTATACGGAACTACGCTGTTTTACTCGTAGGGATTCGTGTAGTGATGCACCTAAAGGGGACCTTCACAACATGAAGTTTATTTTACTTGGCTCCCCTTTATACATTAACAACATGAGGTTTTAATTCTATCTGGATCCCCTCTCGCTTTGAAAAGATTATGTACTGGTAAACCCCTTCGAGATTTTTGTATATTTTTATCCAATCATAAGGTGTTTGTTTTACTTGTAACGCCTTTCCCTTTGAAAAGATTGGGAAAAACTTTATTTATTTTATGTATACACCACAAAAAGAATAAGATGAACAGTACAAGAGGAAACTTAAAAAGTAGAATATAAAAGGCGGTCTTATCGCTTAGTAGCGATCTCTTCCGAGTAAACCGAGAGAAACCGAAGGGAGGGGTGAATTATTATTACCTACATACTTACATGTGAATGATTGCATACTAATACGTATGCAAATTTCAATATAATTATTTATTTATATGAGTTAAAATAAATCACCTAATGTCTTTCTTCAAGTGAAATTTTTCTTTCTTCTTGCTTATTTTTTTGCTTCCACTTCATCTATTGACAGATATTTACAGACAGACAGATATTTGGACTAGCACACACGATGTGTGCTAGTCCAAATATCTGTCCACCGATCAACGTTAGTTTTGTAAAGCAGGCCAGCTGTCAATGTCAAAACAAATTGTATTAAATTTACCACCATTATCACGCCTCCGATCCAACGCCACTCAAGCCTAAATTGTGCTCCAATAAAAACACGACAATATTACTTTACAATGAGTAAAATAAAGCCGTTTTTACTTACATTCATCGGCCACAACCTTCGAACCAATGAAGCCGACCTAATGAAGCGTGTCCGGTAGATACAAAAACTTCAGAGATCGTGATAATAAAAACTTTAAGAAACCGAACTTTTTCTTGCTAAAATTGGAATTTGGAGAAAATATACATTTAGCCACAAGCAAATAATTGCAGTAAGTCGTTTTTGGATTGATTTTCTCAAGCTCGATTAGCTTTTTATGGAACGACAAACGAGAGCATAAAACAAGCAAGAGATGCCAATTTGAGCGTATTTTTTGGCTCTAGGTTTCTTAAAAAGCTCGTTTGCGTAGGATCTTCACCTCGACCACTCTGTCAAGACAGAACATCATATAAGAAATCTCCGTTAGTTGTTAACCTTAAGAGATTTACGTGTAATTTTATAGAACACTGCTAAATAAACGGTTCAAATGTAATTGTTTCAATACTTTAAAACAATTTGCCTGGTTATTAAAAGTTTTATTTTTTAAAACCAGCCAGTTTGCATATTGTAATACACTTATATATTATTTACTCGACAGTATATGCTATATATGTTTGTCGTCTTGGATTTTGAATGCAATGTTAGGGCTGCGTCTGATTTCTTTCAGTAAAAGGTGTGGCAGTGGTTTACTCGAACACTATTAGGTTTGCGGTTACACAGATAAGTCTCAGAGACAGTACATAATGTACCTCTAAAGCCTGTGAAGTATTATTTCGGTATTCATTTACACGTTTTATTGTATACAAAATAGAAAAATTTATTACATTCAGTGGCGTGCGTACAGGGTTATTCACAGGGTATGCAGATTATATAAAATTGAGAAAATCTGCCGCACGATTTATAAAAAACTTAATGGTAGGTACTGTACGAGATATATCTAGCCTACACTTAAGTTTTGATAACCTGTACTGTGGATTTTCTCTACTTTATATCATCTGCATATCCTGATTCCTGTGCATACCCTGCACGCCCCTAATTACATCGATCTTTCCTATCAATGCTGTTAAGACAGATAGTGATCTTTTGAGGAATAATAGTGAGTATTGAATGTATGTTTATGTAGAACAATAAATTACTTTAATAAAGTATTTACTGTAAAACTTATTCCATTGTTTTGAGTTTTGCCTTCCGATGGCAGTCCATACTCCGCTGTTATTTTTTATTTATTTCTGGTGGTTAAATTAACACTATTCATACAAAACAGACATCTTTTGGTTCTTGTTTAGTTCCATACTAATTACTGGTGTTTCTCGGTTTCATTGATCTACAATTACCCGAACTTAATTAGTGACTTCCATTTTGTTTGTCTTAACCATCTGTTCTCTTTCAAACTGCATTTCATTCACGGACGCTGCGCTATCGGCTGCACCTATTTTTAAGTACACTCAAATTGGCTCTTCCTTTCGGTAAGCCGTGAGGCGATACTTCGTAAACAGAAAGATAAATAAACATATTTTTAGATTTTCCATTCCATTTGTGTGTTTAAATTTCCAAGCGATCAGGTTAGTTTAAGATAAATAATAGATGGGCCGTGGTAGTCTAGTCGGTAAGGGTTCGGCTTTCCTTTCGGAACGCATCTCGAACTTTCCAAGTTATGTGCGTATTTGATTTGTGAAGGTGGCGACCGATTGGCGCAGTTTGCAGCGACCCTGCTTTCTGAGTACAAGGCCGTGGGTTCGATTCCCACATTTCCCCTGGAAAATGTTTGTGTGATGAGCATGAATGTTTTTCAGTGTCTGGGTGTTTATATGTATATTCTAAGTATTTTTAAGTAAGTTTGTTTGTTACGCTTTCATGCAAAAACCACTCTACCGATCCTCATGAAACTTTGTACACATATTCTTGGAAGTGCTAGAAGTAATATAGGATACTTTTTATCCCGACATTAAGCTCGGTTCCTTTGGGAGAGGGGATGAAAGTGTTTGACGATTTTACACCATAACTCCGACAAATTATCAACATAACATTAACACAACAATTAACATAATTATTTTTGTACTATAGAGGTTATAATATGTATTTAATTGCCCAAACTCTGTGTAGATCTTGATAGATGATGCAGCCTAAGGTGGAGCTCGCTTGCCTAGAAGATGCCTATTCACTCTTGATTTGAAGGTACTCAGAAGGAAGGTATTTGGTTTGGGTTGGACATAGAGGACAGAACTCGTCAGCGGACAGCAGCAAACCTCTCATTTAAGGCTTAGCGATACTGAATACTTGATTTTTTTTTTACAACTAAACTTAATGTCACATCAAAAAGCAAAATCAAACGCAAACGAATTCGCAGGCAACAGCTAGTTATTTATAAAAATATTCATCAGTCATCTTAGTACCCATAACACAAGCTACGCTTACTTTGGGGCTAGATGGCGATGTGTGTATTGTCGTAGTGCATTTATTTATTTATAAGGAAAACATCGTGAGGAAACCTGCATGCCTGAGAGTTCACCATGATGTTCTCAGGGGCGTTTCAAGTCTACTAATCCGCACTTGAACCCTTCTCATTCTGTGAGGAGACCCGTGCCCTGTAGTGAGCCGCTAATGGGTTGAAATGAACAAAAGATAAGTAAGGTCGGTTACTTCTTAAACTTACTTTAAGGCGTCAAAAGTAACGAAATCGTTTATTTTAAGAAGGCCTTCTTTAAAGAGCTTTCGATAGATTAAGTCTGCTAGCACAGCAAATTCTATCGATAAACTGGACTTAGTGAAAAAAAGTATTCAGCCCACATTGGGATAGTTTTGAGACATTTAGGGCTTTTTAAAATCGTGGGTACTGTGGCTTGACATCGAGTCCACATACCCTTCCTAATACTTCTAAGGCATTGTATATGCATTCCCACGTGCAGTAAAATGTTATGTCAGAGCGTGAAACACTTCAAAATTATTCCGACGGTTTGCCTAGTTTATTAATAATGCCCTTAGTGTCTTACAAATTTATAAAAGCGGCATCACGTGGGAATAGTTATACAGTATTTTTCACTTCCACTGGCCGCACCTTTCAAATGTCAGCGCGTGAAAAAACTGTGCATATCTCTTTTTACTATGAATTGGACGAAATAACCTTTGAGATCCTACCAAACCTATTAAATATGTTCAGCTGTTTGCGATGCGTGTTTTATATCTAAATTAATTCAGATCTATTCAAAAATGCCTGACTTATATTTATATACAGCTCATTTCACTCCCTCATTAAGTTTTGAGGCAATTTAGGGCCAAAAACAATGGGCCTCACTCATTCATGCTATATTTAAATCAGACTAATTTATTACTATTCTTGTAAATACATCAATCAGACGAACACAGTATAACATTTTCATTAAATACAAACAAGCGATAAAATGACGTATCGTGTAGACCATGAGGATTATATTCGTATGAATGTAAAGTGCATATTTGGTGTGTATTTTGATGTTCTTTGTACTTTATCTTTGCCATTGATCTCTTTAATGAAGGGGATGTCCGTTTCTCCCTAATTGGTAATAACAAGTCCATCAGTAATAGATGCAATGGTAAATGGACTTAAGTTTTAATTTGGGAAACATCTTTTTTCTTTTAAAAGGTTCCCCCTATTTTTAAAAATAGGGGAGCGTTTTAAATGCACTTATATTATTATCTTACGCATACTAAGTATAACAAGTTAAATATAAAACAAAAGTATCGATATTTTTTGTTGTTAATTCTCAGTTGTTCGTATTGGCTTGTCTCTGAAACTATACTATATTTAGACGGCCGATTGGGGCAGTTTGCAGCGACCCTGCTTTCTGAGCCCAAGGCCGTGGGTTCGATTCCCACTACTGGAAAATGTTTGTGTGATGAACATGAATGTTTTTCAGTGTCCGGTTGTTTACATGTGTTTTCTAAGTATTTATGTATATAAATCATAAAATATTCATCAGCCATCTTAGTACCCATAACACAAGCTACGCGACGCTTACTTTGGGGCTAGATGGCGATGTGTGTATTGTCGTAGTATATTTATTTATTTATACGTGGGTTTCGAATATATTTTTGGATAGCTTAGTTCTTAAGGAAGTCTACGACCCATAGAAGTTATAGAGCGGGCGGCCGATGCGACGCGGTAATTTAAAGTACATTGCGTAAAATAGATGATTAAAGTTTGTACGTCGAAGTCGCGGCGAAACGCAGCTTTATGAATACATATAAGCTTCCATGATTAAATTGAAACTTGATTATCATAACGACCAATCAATAGCATGGCTCTTTGCATTCGATAATTTGCGATTTGTTACCCCATTCTAATTCATCATCATATCAACCCATTACCGGCCAACTACAGGCTGCGCCCTGTCTCCTCTCACATTGAGAAGGGGTTCAGGCCGACCATGTTGGATCAGTGCGGATTGGTGGACTCCCCACACCTTTGAGAACATTATGGAGAACTCTCAGGCATGCAGGTTTCCTCACGATAACTTCCTTTACCGTTGAAGCAAGTGATGAATGCAAGTTAGAGGTGCGTGCTGGGATTCGAACTCGGTTTCCGAAAGAGTAGTCAAACTTTTGACTTCAAACACTTCTTCATTCTAATTGAATGGTATATACCGATTTGACTTTTTTTAGATTTTTGAAGTTCTACTTCTTTTGGCGCGTTAGGGAAACAGTAAATTTTTACGATGCGCGCCCAGACCATCACAAAAACCGACACCCCAAAAATTTTTAAACTAATATTATGTTGACTGTAGCGTCAACATAATATTAGTTTTTCAAAAAAAGTTTTGACCCTTCAATTGCCAAAGTCTGTCGGCTCATTCCGGTGATTTAATTGATTCAATTGCACAAAAATCTCAAATTTTAATATTGAGTAAAACACGAGTCCTATAGCGAGATAACTGGGTAATGCGTCATAATAAAACTTTGAATGTATTTAATACCCTTTTTTCTATTATTAGTGTCGTAGAATAACGCGTAAAATAAAACTTTTGAACAGATTTTTATCTTGTTACGCCAAAGAAGTATAACTTCTAACGAGTGAAAATAAGTACGCACAGTTTTTTTTTTTTTAGATCGAGGTTGTAGAGTCGGGTCGTCTTGTGTACAAAATGGCGCCATATTACATGTTGCAACACTGTGAAATATTTATCAAAAATCAATCTGATAACTTAATACATCCGTGGGCTTAACAATTGATGGGAATTAGATTTATTTGTAATGATCGATGTGTAGGCCAGACAAATACTGCCTCGTTGGTCTATTACTAAGCTTTTTAGTAGTAGTAGTGCTTCTTATGGCAGAGCTCATCCGGGGAAGTACCTACTACCGCCTTGTTTATTTCCACCGTAAGCAGCGCTGCTTCTTTCTAAAGGGCTAGTTGCCGGTGCAATTACATGGATATAAATAAAAAAAAATATACTCCGACATTACACACATCGCCTTCTAACCACAAAGTAAGCGTAGATAGATAGATAAATGCTTTATTGCATACAATTAAGGGATAAAGATAATATATATTGAAAACATAAATACAAGAAAAATAAAAATGCGCAAAGGCGGTCTTATCGCTTTAAGCGATCTCCTCCAGACAACCCTTAGTGAAAGAAGAAAATGATTATGGAAACGGGATAGTGCGTAGCTTGTGTTATGTGTACTAAGATGACTTAAGCATAGTTCAACGGGTACATACCACGATAATTTTTTTGGATTTGTCGACATTTTGACCCAGCTGCATGGCGGTTTGTACTCATTGAACTAAATTTAAGAAATGTTGATTAACCATGAAAATCTTAGTTTTAAATCTTTAAAATGACTTAAGAATATTTTTATGAAAAAAAAAAACCTTTTTTTTAAGACTACCATACTCCCTAACAGGTTAGCCCTCTTCCATCTTAGACGGCACCTGTTAGGGTATGTATGGTAGTCATACCCCTAATAGGTTTCTACGCGACACCGCAAAGGAACACTAAATGGATTAGCGGCACGACTTTGTCGGTAGGGTGGTAACTAGCCACGGCCAAAGCCTCCAACCAGAACAGACCAGAGAAAATTCAACAAAAAATTATATTCATGCCCCTGCCGGAAACGAACCCGAGACCTCCTACTTAATTTCACAGAGCTCACCGCTGCACCAGGGAGGTCGTCAAAAGTACATTGTAGTAGAATAAAAAAAAAACAACTTGGTATTCCATAAAATTATTGTAACCTATTATCAGTCAAAATGTATGATCGGGGTGTGTATATTTAAGTTGTTCGTATGTTCCTCTTTAGTAGCACATTTTTCGATCGTGTGTTTTCGTACAGTATTATTAAAATGACCTTATCCCATTACATTACCGTCTTTAAAAGCCTTTTATCATAATGAACGCCATACAAGGCATCGGAATTATTAATCTTTGTCAAGATCTCTTAGGCGTTCTCCTTCGCCTTTCAGTAAATTAATTAATATTCCTTCTAAGCCATTGCGCATCTATACAAATAAACAGGACTGAAGTATCTGTCTGTTACTTCAAAATAATTGCCTCTTATTAAACTCATCTTGATTATTTTAAACGATGATTAAGTTTGCAGTACAATCACACGTTACCTACTTTAATAGTTTCAAGTGACAATGTGAGATGGTGATAACAAAAAAAAACAACCGGCTAAGTTTGTTGTGGGCTTCTTCTTAGACCAGGGCGCGTTTGTAACCCAAGTAGCTTTAGTTTTAAGTTGACGAATTTAGTTATAGCCATCAACTCACTTCTATGTTATATTTTACATGTAATGTACGCATCAAAAGTGCAATAATGTGCCTATTTGAATAAAGAAATATTTGACTTTGACTTTGACTTTGTATTATCTAGTTATAGAAGTCGTACTAGCCCCTCTTCAGGTGGGTCGAGTGCGAATACCAGCTCGCACCAGTAGCTTTTCCGAGTTATGTGCGTTTTTGAAGAAGTATGGATTACAACAATCTGCAGCGTGCTGGTAATGGGTTACTTTATTTATTTATTTATTAAGGAAAACCGACAGTTAATACCATTTTCCTTGTCTAAGTTTCTACGTTATGAGCTAAGTGAATGTTCAGCTTAAAGGTTCTCACATCGTTTGCAAATAATTAAAAAATTAATTACATTTTAAATACAACTGCATTACAAAATAAATGTCTAAAAATAATTAATAAGTTTATAATGTTATAAAAATAAAATAGAATTTAAATAAAATTGAAATGAAATTACAGTGGAATAAAACTAAAATGGAATTTAAATTAATATTAAAAATAAAATATTAAACATCAAAGTCCAAGTTTGTTTTATAAATATTTGATAACAGAAGAAGTCCTGTATTTATTTTGTAATGTCAAATGTAGGTAGTACAATTAAAAGTGTCAATAATTGTACGCCTCTAAAAAGTCAGTCAGTTTTATTATGAAATAATAAGACGACGAGCAGTTTTTTTTGCGGCAGAGCCCATCCTGGGAAGTAGATACTACCGCTAAGCACAGAACAAAGAACCTATTTTACCTTTACCTTATTTCTGCCGCAAAGCAACATTGCCGTGGTCCAGTAGGTTCCATACATGCCCTAAAACTATTCAAAATAGGTACAATATTTAATCGTTTACTATCTTATTATTTTTTTACATTAATTACAATAATGAAACAACGTAAAATCAAAATACTAAGTATTAGTTATCTTAATCCGTATACACACCGTAGGTGTACAGTACCTGCCGAGTCTTTGAAGTTGCCGACGCCCGCCCTCAGGCCATTTCAAAGCGCGTAGATCCTCTTTTATAACTAACTAACTCATGCCGTTAAATTGCAAATTCATCAAAATCAAATCATTGTACTAGGAGCACATATCCTAGTAGTTAGTAGATACTAAATATAAAAGCAAGATTAAGCAGGAACCCAATTCAAAGTCATCCGTGGGTTCTGACGATGCGGATTAGTAATTACCTACTTGTTCAGCCTCTTTGTCTCAATGATTGACGTGCATTGTCGAGTATTGTATCAGTAATTGGTGCTATTTTGAATTGACGGCATTCAGTGTTCGGACCGCTCAAGGTCATGAACTTTTTTTGCTGTTACAAAGGTGTTTGTGCGTAGGTGTATCGACATTGATATACCATGCGACTTTATCGAAAATGGCAGAACTAACATATTGAAGACCTTGACTGCAATCTCACCTGGTAAGTAATGATGCGGTCTAAGTTGGTAGCGGGCTAATGTATTAGGGGTATTGCTTTTATAACAAACTCCGTACCCCTAAACTGTTTCAACGTGGCATCGTGTAACGATAAATAACTTGGCCGCACATTTTTGTCGGTAGGGTAGTAACTAGACACTAAATCTCCCACAAGATCAGACCAGAGACATTCCAGATATAATAAATTGCCTAATCGCCCCTGTTGCAGATCAAACCAGGGGCCTCCTAGCAGTGGCGTGCATAGAGGGTATGCACAGGGTATGCAGATGATATAAAATGAAGAAAATCTCCTGTACGAGTTATAAAAAACTCAAGGCTAGGCATTGTAAGAGTTTTAAAAAGCCTACCCTCAAGTATATATAACTCGTTCGGGAGATTTTCTTCATTCTATTTCATCTGCATACCCTGTGACGTTTCAAAAGTTAGGCCTAGGTTATATTAGGCCTACTTGAAATAAATGAATTTTGAATTTTTTGAATTTTGTGCACACCCTCTATGCACGCCACTGCCTCCTAGAGTCCTACTCATCAGACCACCGCGCTCACCACGGCGCCATGGATATCTTCAAGGTTTGATTCTTTCTCTGTTTGATCTTCAAGATCTTAACATTATGATATATGTAAGGCCTATAGCCTTCCCCGATAAATGGGCTATCCAACGCTGAATTTTTAAAATCGGAACAGAAAGAAGAAACAACAGACGGGACAGGAAGAAGAAGTTTCTGAGATCATTGCGTTCAAGTAAACAAATAAAAAAACTAACTCTTCAGCTTTATAAAATAGTATAGGGATTGCGTGCGGGGATCGATATCAAAACCCCTGAAAAGACAGGCAAAGTACTAACCTAATGGTACATACACAATTCTAATAGTATTAATGCTCAAAAGTCTACATAGAGACATGCAAGTAAAAAGCTGTAACATAAATAATGTCGTGTTAATAACTATGCGTGAACCAATTATTTATATCGAGAAATCCGGTTGCCGCATTCCAGTGCAAAGCCTGCCTACGAATTATGAATACTAAACATAGCATTTTATATTATTGTAACCTGAATTTTCTTTTACCATATGCATACAAAGTGAATACATACTAAAATAGAAAACAATATCCCATTTAATGTACAGTCATAAGTGCAAGAAAAGAAGGACGTGAAACTATAAAATCGTTTATAGAAAACATTTTGAATTTCTAACACTTATTTGGCTATGAATTAGAAAACTATCATTCTATAATGTTAGCAATTGTTACAGTAATTTTATAAAGTGGGTAAATATCCAACCTTTTTATAAGTATAAATTCACATTTGCCAGACATTTTACTAAATTGATTAGGATTTTACAAATACTCCAATAATTATTAATTAATTCATAGATATTTTTCAAGAAACCATAATAACCAGTTGGTGGGTATTTTGATATAAATACGGGTGCATTTTCGATACACTGCAGGTAATTTCTTTCCTTGAAAGATCAAAACAAAATCTCTTCTTTTAGAATCTATTCTATAGATACTTTGATAATGATATTCCAATTGAATTATTATTTTACTTATTTATTTATTTATGGGTTCACAAACAACACCACAGTATCATATTACACAATGGTATACATAGTACGAATATTACGCAGTTGACGCCGCCGTTTACTGCGGCGTCAACGGCGTAAACCATAAAACTTACGTACGTACGAACGTATTTACGAACGTATTTACTTATTTCTTAGGACTATTTTTTTATTTCATATTTATTTTTACCCTTGTCGCTTCTAAGGTACCTATTTCCATTTACTAGCATAAAGAAATAATCCTAGAAAATATATCAAAAAAGTGTTTTACGTTTCTTTATACAGACAAAATAGACTTGAGTTTTGTGAAATAAAAAAAACTATATAGTAAATCATTCATTTCGTTCAACATTAAAATGCTAATTAATAAAAATTTAAATTACAAATAAGATTTATTATTGTAATGTTGTAAACTAAGTTTACGTAAAGTTACTATTTACACGACGCCTTTTACTTTTGATGTACCAATTTCACAGAAATGAGAAATTATAATTTACTTTACAATTAAAGCATTGTAATATGAATAATTTTACTAGTGTACAGATACGTTTCCTAGTTCTGATATTTTAATTGAAGAAAATGCGTTGCACTTGAGGTTCCCATGAGTGAGAATTTTAGAACAGAAAAGCTGAACACCATTTACTCCCGGAAATCGAACTCAGGGCTTCTTCCTCCGTAGACCACTAGACCAAGGCACTTATGGACTTACCAGTAAACGTTGAGAGATTAGCGACACAAAAAATATACCTTAACGCTGTAACTCGAATAGTTAGTTATATTATTTAAAGGATTCGAAATGACTGTTCACAGTTCGTCATACTTAAAATATTTTTAAGCCCCGACGGGGGTTATAAGTTTGTGCGTGTGTGTCTACGTGTGTGCATTAGTGCGCGAGTGTGTGTGTCTACGTGTGTGCATTAGTGCGCACGAGTGTGTGTGTGTGTGTATCTGTCTGCATCGTATTTCCCAGAAATGGTTGAATCGATATACTTTTTATTTTTTGAAAGGCGAATTAATCTGGAATCATTTAAGTTTCGTTTGATGAAAATCGGTCCAAGATGGCCGCCGCGTCGACAAAAAATGACGGATTACAAACTTATTTCTTAATAACTTAATAAAGAAAAATTGACAACTTTAACACAAATGTTTAGATACTTGTAAAAGAAAATACCCGATAAGGTAAATCAAGTACCTTGGATCTCCTTTGTTGGGAAACGAAAACAATGGAATCTCTCTACAAATATTATCTGTGTGAGATAATTTTGATAACGCGTGGAGATTCCGATTCCCATGAATCCGGCAACTGATAACTGATAACATATTACAAGACATAAAGTTGCTATATACACAATTTTCCTTCTTAAGCCTCGTTGGTCTATTGGTTATCATATTCGATTGCAAATTACAGGGTTCGATCTCCGAGTTGGGCCTATTCATTGGCCCATATTGGGTGTTTTTATAAAGAAATTCAAAATTTTTTTTTGGTCAGGCTTTGGCCGTGGCTAGTTACAACCCTAGCGACAAAGACATGCCGCTCAGCGATTAAGTGTTCCGGCGCGATGTCGCATAGAAACCTATTAGGGGTATGACTACCATAACCCTACCGCGGGCTAACCTGTTAGGGCTACCCTAACAGGTTAGCCCGCTACCATCTTAGACACCATAATCACTCACCACCAGGTGAGATTGCAGTCAATGGCTAACTTGTAGTGGAATTTAAAAAAAATAACCTGCGCGGAGTTTGGAAATATACTCGTATTTCGGAGAGTGTACTCAGGAACTATTCAATTTGATTGCTTATACTTGTTTCTACCAAGGAACTGTAAGGCATCGTAAGGATCTGCACCGTTACGTAGTTATGTCCCTTGGTCTCGTACAAAGCGTTTTGCTTTCTCGTTCCTATTTTTCACCAAATACCAGATACCTATAATATGGGTTCCTTCAAGTCAAGAGTGAATAGGCTCCTAGGTAAACGCGCTCAATCTTAGGCCGCATCATTTATTTTCGGGTGTGATTACGGTCAAGCACTAGTGAATGAATGAATGAAAGAATGAATGAATAAATGAATATGATACAAAATAAAATAGCTAGTCTATACATTTAAAAAATAAATTATCCCGCAGGGTCTCAGACCTGATCTCTTTCCGGTCGTGCCGGAGTTGCCGTCCCATTGGAATATGAGAGTAGGAGAACAGATAGTGCACCTGTGTTTGCGTGCACTTCATACATACACATAGCACTGCATACCCAAATTATTTTATATCACTCGTATTGGAGGGGAATTATTCCTTGTACCTGCTTTATTACCCTGGTCAAAAACCCTATGCACGCCATTGTGTGTCCGTAATCGGTCAGACATACATACTGTTTCGTCCTTAAAAGACGTTTTATTTGAAAATTAAAAAAAATATATTTCCTCGCAAGTACAAGTAAAACCACTGACCTCTATTATTATTTAGTTATAAAGGTCAGTGATACAAACACTTTAACTACAGTTTTTAGCAGTAATTTTTCAAGTCACATAATTTATGTATACTATTTGGTAAATTACTTTTTTTGACTTTAGTTTTGTCTGTAGCTTGCTTTTTGTAGACTGGCATATGCATCGCCTAAAGATAACTTAACCTAACAGAATATGAGAAATTCTACTTAGACGAAGTTGCTGTTATCCTAGTCTAAGATGTATTGCTAGTTTTACAGTAATATTGTAAAGTGGGAGAATAATAATAATTTTGGCAACTATAATTTGGTAAATGAATTGATTAGCATTTCAACGAGTGTGCTAATAATCCACTATTATATAATACTCATTTGATTAAAAGTTTTTAAGATATAATTAAAATTATATTTGGTTTACATTCGGTCATGACATTGTGTTGGTGGGTATTTTGACATAAATACGACGCATTTTCGGTACACTTCAATCTTGTGGGAGACTCAGACGGCGCAAAGATCGTTATAAGTAGTAATAACTATTTGAATTTGGAATTATTTTAACATATATTGGAATGTTACCCGGCTAAGTTTGGTGTGGGCTCTTCTTAGACCAGGGCGCGTTTGGAACCCTCGTAGCTTTAGATTTAAGTTGGCGAACGAAGTTATAACCATCTCGTTACAATTATGTAAACAAATATGTATGAACGCTTCATAAGTGCCTGTGATAGGCCTACATGAATAAAGAAATTTTGAATTTGAATTTGAATTTGAATGAGATTTAAATAAATTATGCCTTGTAATGCACAATGCAATGAAATTAGATCGCATTATAACTTTGCATAATCGAATTGTTATCGCACGCCTTTCGGTGCGGTAAAGTGTTGCACCCCGTTAATTTGCATTGATCAACATCTAAACATTACGGCACGCATTCCTTCCTGGTGGAACGGGGCTTCCTGAAATACTGAATTATTACAGCATTTACTTACTTAGGCATATTACTACGTGGCGGAGATTTATAACGATATTATGCAGGTACTTTTTGAAGTTATACTTCTTTTGGCGCGTTACGTTAAATTTTACGTGGCGCGCGCGCACACCGTCACAAAAAACCTACACCCTGAAGCTAGCTCGCTAGCTACAGTCAACGTTTTAGTTATTTAAAAAAGGGTTTCACAGTGTACACTTTCAATTTTCAAAGTCTGCGGGCTCATTCCGCTGATTTAATTGATTCAAAACAAAAATCTTAAATTTTTATGTTGAGTGAAACTTGACTGTCCGATAATGCGTTATAATAAAACTTTCAATGTATTAAATACCTTTTTTTTATATTGTTAGTGTCGTTTTTTCTATAAACGTATAATGAGGCGAAAGATACAATTTTTGATAAGATTTTTATCTTGTTTCGCCAAAGAAGTATAACTTCTAACGCGTGTAAAAAAACACGTGTGTGGTGAAGCTAACATTGCATCGTGAGGAAACCTGCATGCCTGAGAGTTCTACATAATGTTCTCAAAGGTGTATGGTATCCACCAAGTAGTTTAAAAAAAAAAATCGTTTTTTTTTTTTAGTGTATACTTACGTATTACGTTTAGCAGTTGTATATATAGATAATAGATGATGTGATGATGATGAGGTACCCATATAAATTGTTATACCTAAACAAATTGTTGCATTGTAAGAAGGTATCTACCAAGCGAATGAAATATTGCTTATAGCAAACCAACTTTTAATGCTCATGAACCATAAAATAAATACGAATGTAAGGTGTGAAGGACATCCAGTAGTCATGAAGTCGATTGCGTTTTGTCTACGCTTAGTTAGGTATTTATCGTGCAATTCTAGGTCACATAAAAAATATGCGTTGTAAACAAAACGGTCCGGTGATAGATTTTTTTGCTGCACATAATAAAGCAAGCGCAAACTCAACCTGAGACCGAGATCCCGGGTTCGATACCCGGAAGGGGCAATTTTGGAATTTATAATATCTAAATTTTCTCTGGTCTGGTCTGGTCTAGTTGGAGGCTTCGGTCGTGGCTTGTTACCACCCTAACGACAAAGACGTGCCGCTAAGTGATTTTGCGTTCCCATACGATGTTGCTGGGTATTCTAGTTATATTTAATCGGTTTCTACGCGTCACTTCACTTTGTGGCACCGCTCACAACTGCGCTAAGGAGGTTGTCAAAATCCTTACGATGAATCCCGTAATACCATGGAATTTGTATAAAACGTGCGACTATGTTTTGAGGAAAACAATATTTATGCGAAATTCTAATTAGTTAGGTAGGTACTAAAAGTACGTTCGGGTTTACCTATATTTAGTTTCAAGTAGGTACGATATTTTCAGAAAACAATGCTCATTCAATGAACAACACAATAGCTACTGGTATTACAACAAAACTGGATATCGGCTTATTGTTACTGGGAAAGTATATGAAACAAATTGTGCAAATAAATTAGAGAACACTTTGTCACCGCCAATGCTCGCTCTCGGGTGACTAAGAAAATATAGGCTGCTAGGAAGCAGGCCACTCCGCTCTGATCTCTTCAAAACATTCTAAAGATTGTTAAATTATAAAATGATGTTGGAAAAGACCAATCTGCTGAGTTTCATGCCGGCTCTTCTCAGTGGAATCTGCCTTCCGAACCGGTGGTAGAGTCACTACAAACAGACTGACTTGACGTTTCTAAAGTGCTTATAAATAAGGCCTACTTGAAATAAATGAATTTTGAATTTGATAATATCACGGAGAACGAGCAGCAGCGTGCTCTGTGCTACTACTACAATCTGCTGCGATCTCCCCCATTGGGCAAACTCCCCCGTTGGAAGAGGCCTTTAGTCCAGCAAAGGGCTGTTATCTAGCATAAAAATGACCGACATATGAAGGACGGCCGATTGGCGCAGTTTGCAGCGACCCTGCTTTCTGAGCCCAAGGCTGTGGGTTCGATTCCCACAACTGGAAAATGTTTGTGTGATGAGCATGAATACTATACATATTTAGATAAAATGTGACGAAAATATTACAATCATAAGCGAAAGGTGAGATAAAATCGACTGTAGTTATGCCTGTGAAAAATCATGCTTAATTTGCTATACTCAGCGAAAAGCAGGAGAATCTGTATGGTGCAATTTATAATTTCTTCAATCTTTACATACCAAACAGATCTTCGGCAATACACGTTTCGCTCCGAAACCGGAGCATCCTCGGGAGACGCTCACTTTACAATTATTCTCATTCTGAGGCATCCTCAGGAGTTTTTGACCTTCAATGAAATGTATTCCGGTGTGGTGTATAAAGATTTAAGAAATTATAAATTGCAGCATTCAGATTCTCCTGCTTTTCACTGAGTATAGCAAATTAAGCTTGATTTTTCACAGGCATAACTACAGTCGATTTTATTACACCTTTTCGCTTATGATTGTAATATTTTCGGCACATTTTAGCTATGTTTTAAATACAGTCAAACCTGGGTAAGTGAGAACTAGATAAGTGAGAAAACTCCATAAGTGAGAGTAATAGCCAGGACCCGTCATTTTAAGCTCCCAAAACCTCTATTAGCGAGAAACAGAAACCTTTAATAAATAATAAATAAATATCTATACCTCTATAAGCGACAGTCGAGTAAGCAATATTCGACAAAATTTATGAGTTAGAGAAAAACATTCAAAATACAAAAACAGAAACCCAAACGAAATTCACGGATTTTTTTAAATGTAAATAAGATCTAAATAAAATAAAATTACATAGTTCATGAATATGTCTTGTTATTGCTGCGTACCTCTATAAGAGAGAAACGCTACCCATGTACCTGCATTAGCGAGAAACTCGGGTTAGTGAGAAACCTCTATAAGCGAGAATGAGATTGTGCTCCCTTGAACTCTCGCTTATCCAGGTTTGACTGTATAGTATCACGGGGTCCGAAATTCGATATCCGAGTCGGGCCAAGAATTGATCCTATTAGATAGCCTACCACCGTATCATCATTATCACACATTACCTTTCGGACCACGAGTCTCTTCACAGTATGAAAAGGGTTAAGTTCGTATTCCACAACGCTGGTCAAGTCAAACTTGGTGCAGTTCACACGTCTTTGAGAACATTATGGAGAACTCTCAGGCATGCAGGTTTCCTCACGATGTTTTCTTCTACCGTTAAAGAAAGTAATACTTATTTAAGTCATTATAATAAAATTAGACGAACAAATTATTCCCAATGACCTTTATACAAGGGTAGCTTACGTATAAGACAATACCATTCCTTATTTAAAGCTCTTGGCAATAGAATAATCTAATGAAAGTATTAAGGAAGTGTTCTTTTGCACATACGGGATTACATCCATGTTGTGGATACTAGACAATACTTGTGAAATACGCCATGTTGATGATAAGACAAATATAAACTGTTTAGTAAGCACTAGACTTTTTTTTTTATTTGGAAAACAAACAGCTATAAATAAATTGTTACAATGGATAAACTTAATTATAGATCTTACACAAACCAATAAAGTTTTCACTATTAATTAAAATTATCATAATGATACGGGAGTTTGGTTTAATTATATATAAGTAACTTATACTAAGTAATACTGGTTACAATAAGTTAATAACGCAAAAAAGATTTTAGGAAGACTTCATTGAAAGGTCACGTAAGTGATCTTCCCAAAGGGTAACTAATTAAATAAAAAGCGAAAGGATTTTTGAGCAAGAACCCACCACGCTGCTCCAATGTAGGTTTCTGGGTTTATAACCTTTTAATGACATAACCGGTACCGACAGATTACCGTTATATTCGAAGCGTTAGCGTTAGGGTATATAACCTCCAAATTTCCTAATTTTATGCAGGAAACTCGACCGGGAATCGAACCCAGAAAGTAGTGATGGTTGTCACTCTGACGATGGAATGGATGATGCACTTAGTATTTTTTTAAATAATACAAAGTTATATTATTATTAGCGTCAGAAACAGAAACAAGAATGACTTTCAAGGCATTTCCACAAAACAATCAAAAAACCTCACCTCATTGTTTGTCTCAAAATACCGCCATCAACAATCCTCTTATAAAAAGTAACACAGCACAAGAACTGACACAGAATACAAATTTTCATCAATTGAACTATCGTCACGGTTTTGAAAATTTCTGAACGCGGTTTTGGGGCGTAAAATGACGTAGAAACTTTTTAAAAATGGCGAACTCAAACTGGTATAGCGACGCGCTCCGGTGGCGCGCGAAGAAACACTGAGAGGCAATTTTCAAGGCAGTTTGCACCGAAGATTACAGGCTGGCTGTAGGAAATGCATACGAGACTGAGAGGTAACTATTATCATTTTAAGGATTCCGTACCTGATGGGTGCCTACACGACCCCATAACCAAACCTTTGCAGTGCCATCTCAAGAACAGTATCTTATAATTTTTATAATTTTGTTTAGTGTTTTTACCTACACTTGGAGGAATTATCAATTTTATAAATTGCTTTGAAATTTTCGGAACCGACAGGATATGAACCTGCGACTATCTTACAATCGCGGCCTGAGCGCTTTCTCCAATTAAGCTACGGCTCTCCTACCGTCGATGCCGAAAATTTTTGTATGCTTTTTAAATTTATAAAATATCTTATAACGGTTATAAACGGTTATAGTTGAAATTTTCGGAATGATTATTTCTACTAACGCGGAGTTGATATTTTGTTTTTCTTTTTAGTTCTTCTAAACCTAAGGTTGCCTGGCAGAGATCGCTACTTAGTGATAAGGCCGCCTTTTGTATGCTACTACATAATTGAAGTGTTCGGTCTTTTGAACTTAATGTGGTGTACAAATAAAGAGTATAAATAACAATAAATAAATAAAATATTTTGGTAGAGACAACTTATATTCTATTTCACAACAACGCAAACAATAAGAAACCAATATAACGAATTACAAAATGTCCGTCTTTACAAAATACTTTACTCGCTAAATTGCTTAGCGGCACGCCTTTGCTGGAAGGGTGGTAACTAGCCGCACCTGAAGTCTCCCATCAGACCAGACTAGGGAAAATTTAGAAATTATAAATTCCCAAATTATCGTTAAAATAAGTAAACAGAAAAGAAGGGAGACTAAACTAAGGGGAACTATTACTGGTTTCCTGGCAATAGAGATAACGTAACCTAATGTCTGGTCAGCAGCAATCAAATCAAATGAAATCAAATATTTTAATTAAAAGTAATATAATACCTACCACTTTCTGAATGTCATACAAATCTGTCATTATTTCAATAATAAATATTATTACATGAATTGGTTAAACCATTTTGTATCCAAGCTACTTGACACTGGCAAAAACATTTTGCTGTTGTTGGCACTACAAAAAGCCATAAATCAAAAGAAGAAGAAGAGCCATTTTGTAATAAAGTTTAAAAAAACTAGTAAATTATATATAAAAAATTTGTAATTATTGATATAAATTTATGCGGTGAAAATAATAATTTTAATCTAGCTTTAAAATATTTTCATTAATACTAAGTCTAGGTAAGTACTTTTTCATTTAGAAATTTGTTGGAATAGTTGCCGTCAAAGGCTCCTTATCAGATATATGGTCGACTTCGCTGTAGTAACCTCTTTTACATAGGCCCCCTTTATATAATGATTTGAACCTCCCTTCTGTTAAAGAGAGGTTCAAATGAGAGAGAGATTCTGATGTAAAATTGTTATACAATCGTACGCCATTGCTCATAAATGAATCGCCAACTTTCTTTAACCTAAACCTCCGGGTTGACAATTTTTTTTATTACTTGTTATAACATTATTACGTTCATAACTTTTTTTAACGATATTTATTAAATAAGAAAAACATTAATATTTTTTCGAATGTTCATTATATTTTCAAATATGTATTTACCTGCTCGCTACTGTCAATGTATTACTTGTCTTAAAAAAACCCTCCCGCAATTTAGGCGTATGTCATAGATAACGCGAATCGCTCGCTATTGTAATAAAAATATGGTTTTAATATCAGCTGCTCGACCATACCATAACTTCCTGATTAAGACAACTCAAGTGAAAATCTCCGGTAAGCTCACATAAAGCGCTCAATGCCCCAAGCTGCCAATAAAGCAACTTAACTTGGCAACTCGATCCAAATGTCACTTTCTAATAGCACACCAAAGCTTCCTTAAGGGACCAGTTTTCTTACAGCTGATGCCATGAGCCTAACCTAATCGAAAACTAACGGATCCGGTTGCATTTATTACTCGACTGCGATAGAAGTAGGGTTTACAGTGTATATAAGGAATGAATGAATGAATGAATATACTTTTATTGCACACCACAAAAAGTACATAAAGAAAAAGTATAACAGAACAACGTATACAATTCGGCCGCCTTCTCGTTTCGCAGCGATTCCAGGCAACCAAAAGCAAAGAAAAAAAATACAGAAAATACTTATCATCAACGTCACCTCAACCAATTGACGTCCACTGCTGGACAAAGGTCTTTTGTAGGGAGTTCCACAACACACGGTCCTGGGCCGCTTGCCTCCAGCGGCTACCAGCGAATCGCCTGATGTCATCTGTCCACCTCGTTGGGGGCCGACCTACGCTGCGTTTACCGATGCGGGGTCGCTATTCTAGCACCTTACGACCCCAACGTCCATCGGTTCTCCGGGCTATGTGCCCTGCCCATTGCCACTTCAGCTTGGTAACTCTAGTTCTTCTACGGATCTCCTTATTTCTGATTTGATCACGTAGAGATACTCCTATCATAGCTCTCTCCATCGCCCGCTGAGAGCCTTCTTATGAGGCCCATAGAAAATACATATACACATAATATATTTCTTTGGCACACTGTCAACGAAGATTATTAAGAACCAAGATAAAATATTCAAAAATTGCAGATTTTTTGTTCATTATTCTACTGTTTAGCTGTTGCCCGCGTTTATAACGTTTTTTCCCAAATTCTTTCCTGGAATGCCTATGTTACTCTCCGTCCTTTCAACTAACTCTATGCCAAAAATCAAGTTGATTGGTTGCTTAGTTAGGGCGTAAAGCAAGGACAAACAAACACACTTTCGTATTTATATTACGTATTAGTAACTTTATTTTATAACTTAACTAATACATAAGCAACATTCTAGGCCACTAGTTGGAACTAGTAGATCGCATTGACAGTACAGCAGAATTCCTTTCATTTTTAACCGATTTGAAAAGACGAGGAAGGTCAACCAGTACTCTGTTCTAATACGTTTTGTTGTATCCATTGAATTAAGAACATACAGAATCCTCATTCAGCCATTATTGTATGCAGTGCATTGTGTCCAAAAACAGTGAAAACGCCCCGCGCACGTCTCACTTTATACCCGCGGAATGTTGCTAGCTCACAATTTCTTTCGCATTTTCCCATTTTATGGTGAACGCTTAGAACATTAGAGATCAAATAATAACTGTAGACTGCTAAATGGTATAAAGTAACTAACCGTTTGTTCGGGAAACCAATCTAAAGTGCATTGGTTTTTGATGCTTCAATTTTAGTCGTGTACACGGTTTCTGTATGTTTTTAATTATGTGGTTGTATCGGCGATATATATTACCAGTAGGTAAGCACTTCATTAAGGTTTTAACCTAGCTGTTACCCACGACTTCATTCAAGTATTTTTAGTACATAGCAGCAAACCCGTGCATAGGTAACAAAGGCTATAATCGTAAATTTCAAATTCAAATTCAAATTTGTTTTTTTTAAAGTAGGTCTAATATAAGCACTTTTGAAACTTCAAGTATGTCTGTTTGTAGCGACTCTACCACTGGTTCGAAAGTCAGATTCTACCGAGAAGAAGCCGGCAAGAAACTTAGCAGTTGCTCTTTTCCAACATAATTTTACAATTTAACAATCATTGTTCTATCTTGTGTGAGATGAAAGCGGAGCGGCTTGCTTCTAGGCATTTTGTCATTAAGAAATTCATCAATAGAGTATATTAAATGTGTTTTAAAAGTACCATGTGTCCTTTTCTATAAGGTAAGCTATATCTGTACCAAATTTCATCAAGATCAGTGTGGTAGTCGGGCTACACGTTATAAACAAATCAAACATTCACACTTTCGCTTTTATAATATTTATACAGATCCTCTGACACAGAAGACTGTGACATTAAAATTCAGCATATCAGTAGTTGTATACGACTATGCGTAAGTGGTAAAATAGTTAATTTTTTAAGATATTAATGTGAAGTAAGTCCACCAATCCGCACTGGGCCGGCGTGGTGGACTCCGGCCTTAACCCCTTCTCATTGTGGGTAGAAACCCTTGCTCTGTAGTGGGCCGGTAATGGGTTGATTTGATAATAATGATGACGTTACTTTATTTGACACTTACCTATATTTTGACGACCTTCCTGGCGCAACGCTGAGCGCTGTGAATTTAAGTAGGAGGTCCCGGGATTGATTCCCGGTAGGGGATATTTGGGAATTTATAATTTCTGAGTTTTCTCTGATCTGGTCTGGTGGGAGGCTTTGGCCGTGGCTAGTTACCACCAGAGACGACCCTACCGACAAAGACTTGCCACTAAGCGATTTAGTGTTCCGGTGCGATGTCGCGTAGAAACCGATTAGGGGTAGTCAAAAGTCAAAGTCAAAGTCAAATATTTCTTTATTCAAATAGGCACATAGATGGCACTTTTGATGCGTTGATTATATACAAAATGTGTACATAGCAGTGAGTAGTGATGGCGATAACTACAATCGTAAACTTAAAACTAAAGCTACGAGGGTTCCAATCGCGCCCTGGTCTAAGAAGAAGCCCACAACAAACTTAGCCGGGTGTTCTTTTTGTTATCACCATCTCACATTGTCATTAGAAAATATTTAAGAAGCAACCTGGTTAGAGCAATTGGTTACACCCAAGCTTTTTTATCGTTTACGTAATCCTTTATACTATAATATGACTTTTCTATAAGCTTTCGCTTAATATTATGACTATAGTATGACTGCCATACTCCCTAACAGGTTAGCCCGCTACCATCTTAGACTGCATCATCACCAGGTGCGATTGCAGTCAAGGGCTAACTTGTAGTGGAATAAAAAAAACTTTGTATCCTATATTACTTAATTTATACCTATCCTTCCTACCTAATTCCTATAAACTTTGATACCTATCTAATCAGCTGACGAAATTTTTTACACAAATATGTACCTTGTAAGATACTTTTAAACCGACCGACAAAGACGTACTGTGTTGTTACACCGGCTATAACGCTCCTCAGACCGGTACAGAGTAATGCAAACAGCATTACTCTGTAACGGCAGTAATTATCACGGCGGTAGTATAGACCACCTCTGTCCCACAAAGCTCTATAGCTGCTACTTCAAATTAATCAAAGTTACTCTAAAACGAGCAACACCAACTGGCGTAGTGGGCAGCGACCCTGCTTTCTGAGTCCTAGGCCGTGATTCAATTCCCACAAATGGAAAATGTTTGTGATTGTTTTTCAGTGTCTGGATGTTTATCCGTTTAAATAAGTATTAATTTTTTTTTATACTCTTTATTTGCACACCACTCAGAAAAACGCGACAAAAAAAAGAACAAACACATGAAGAATGAAGCAGGATATAGGCCATATCGCTAAGTAGCGATCTCTGCCAGGCAACCTTAGGATTAGGAAAACTAAAAAGAAAAACGAATAGGTGGGGTACACTGTTTAGTACATACATACAAATATCTACATACTAATACATAAACCAGACTACACAAATACAATAATACTATTGATAAATATAAAAAAAAAATTATTAACATACCATAAATACTTAAATATGAGTTTGAGTAGATAAATAAATAATAATAAATAATAATAATAATAGATAAATAAATAGTAATAGTAGTATTTATGTGTATTATATTCTTAAAAAACAAATAAAAATATTCAAGATATATAGACAAGATTGCTGATCTTCGTACCCATAACACAAGCAACGCTTACTTTGGGGCCAGGAGGCGATGTGTGTATTGTCGTAGTATATTTATTTAAAAAAAAAAGATAGCTGATCTTAGTACCCATAACACAAGCTACGCTTACTGATAGACGTTACGGTAGATTCAATCTCGAAAACAACTCTACAATTGCGAGCATGCTAAGCGTACCGTTAGGAATTTCGCGATCATTTCCAATCTTCCGATACATTGCATCACAGCAAAAACGATAGCTTATAACGGATGCGCGCACGATCCGGTTTATGTGCTTGTACAGTAACTACAACATTAGCTTACTCGTGAACTTAGTATCAGTAGAACAATCCACTGCTGGACTCGACACCTCTCCTAACGGGGGGTTTGGCATAGCATATAAACACTTTTACTCTTTATGGTATTTACATTGATATACGTTCTGTCGTTATCATTAACTATGTAATATATATTCTTCATCATCATCATATAAACCCATTGTAGGCAACAATTAGAAGGGTTTAGGCTGTAGTCCACCACGCTGGCCCAGTGCGGTTTGATGGGCATCCATCTAAATAGTAGGACTAGCGGAACCGCGCGACTTCGTCCGCGAATGTGTCTACTTAAAAAAATAATGGTACGACTGCATTCAATCGTAGTCCCATATGTCTTTCAACTTGCTGTTATCTGTGAAGAATTATGCCCTTGATCTCTGACAATATTCATCAGATCTTCATTAAAATAAGACAATACATGCTTGTTAGTACACACTGTCAAATAAAAAAAAGAATTATTAAAATCGGTGCAAATTTAACGGAGATATGAATTTAAATTGATAAAAAATTTCATTCTATTTTCCGGAGGAAACTTATTGTTTATCGGGATAAAAAGTATCCTATATGTTGACCCAACATATCAGCTACCACCATTTTTTTTTTTTTTTTGTCGTGGTGGAAAAGCTTTATGGCTACCTCTGTCCTTTTGGGCAGGACAGAGGTTATGTGGGACTCGTTTACCCAACGAACTAAAAACCACCACGGCATGTCCCTCTCGTTGGATTTATTGGACGTCCGGGGAACCCGTTGTACACTTCCCAGACGATATCAGCTACCACCATACCAATTTTTATTAAAATCCGTAAATTAGTTTTCACGTGATGCCCAGACAGACAGACAGACAGACAAAAATTAAACAAAAATCTGTTTTGGGCTCAGTATCGATTATAAAGAATCCCTCGGTTAAAATTTTTAAAATATATTAAATGTACAGAAATCCTCCAGTTACAGTTTTATTATAAGTATAGATATTAGTAGGATAATATTTAATGAGAACGAGCACATACTCATAATTTGATATGAATAACTTTACCCGTATCTAACAGTAATTCATACAGTAAAAAGTTTTGCCTAACAGATTTCGGAACGGTTCTCGGTGAAAAGGACAAAAAATTGCAAAATGGTCAAGATGAAACGGGACAAAATATAGTTTTAGACTTCGGTGATGCATTCTCACGATAATAACAATGAAGGACAGTTGTACAAACGAAATATTCTCATTGTAAAGTAGTTTGTAACTTTGTATTGGATGACAGTAGCAGGCGTTACTTTGCGGAAATCCATGATAAGTATAATAAGAAGAATGAAGATTAAATCGCCTGAACCCGCAATGCTAACTTTGACGTACATTATACTACAGACGTACTTATCTATAGTAATAATAAAACTGAAGAGATAGTATGAATGAATGAATGAATACACTTTTATTGTACACCAAAGAAAAAAAAGTAGTTACAAAGATATATATACATATATATAAATATAACTATATATAGTATTTTGTTAGAACGCGCTAATCTCTGGAACTAGGTACCTATTGGATTTGAAAAATCGTCTTGCATTTTATAGCCCCATTCTCGAGGAAGGATGATACATAACTTTATAATTTTTAAGTAGGCTGTGAAATTTATATCAAAATCCGTAATTTTTCTTGAAATGACTTTTAACATTTTAGTGCACGCTGTAAATAGTTGAATATTTACTATGTTACTCATTCCAAAAAAAGAGCATGTAATAATGTATCTACTGTTGGTTTGCCATTATAAATAAAGAATACCTAAAATATAAGAAAATCGTTTTCTTTTTAATTATAATTTTACTTAATTCCAATTTGAATTTGAATTCTTAATCTTTGGTATTAGATTAAAATTAAATCTGAATTAATTTTATTTTAATCTCTTAAGTTTGATATTCTTTTGTACTTATACGGATCCCCGACCAGATATAAATAAAATGATTTAGTTTAATTATTTCTTTATTTGGTCCTATGTGTTTGTTTCTTTATCGTGACGCATTATCGTTTCATCGAGAATTCATCGCAATTAAGAATTAAACAGACAATGTTTATAAAGAATTTCACTTCTAGTAAAATATATGTTTCTTGATTAATAAAAATTCCCGCACCATAAGCGATTTATTGAATTTTGTAAAGCCTTAGTATCCAACAATTATTGTCCTGAACTGAACCTCGTGTCCTCAATCCTAAGTCCTAAGTCCTCGTACTAAGTCGAATACGCTAACCTCTAAACCAACGAGGCAGTTACGACCCAATACTGTTAGGTAATATAAAACCTCATTATGACCTGAATATTCATAAACATAATTTATTAATGTACAGTTTATCATAATAAAAAGAAAGTTAATAAGATAGTTTAAATTAATATAAAGTTGTATAATAGTTTACGTAATAAAATAAAAGTTACTTTAGTTAAAAGTTGGTGTACAAATTGGTCGTGCAAATAGAATCGTACGGACATTTTCTGGTTATCAAAGTTTGATTGGTGTAAAATTCAATTTAACCGTTCTGTCGGTGTTGAATGAATATTATCATCTATACAAATAAGTCAAATTGAAGTGTCTCTTTCTTATTTCATTATAACAGATTCGCTGTTTACTTTATGAAACAATTTTAATTTTTTTTTGTCTGTCTCTGTGTTTCTTACGAATAATTTCTGATACATCCACATTTGACCTCCCTGGCGCAACGGTGAGCGCTGTGAGATTAAGCAGGGGGTCCCGGGTTCTATTCCCGGCAGTGACAACTTAGGTTTTTTTATTTTTTTGAATTTTCTCTGGTCTGGTCTGGTGGGAGGCTTTGTCAGTGCTTAGTCCGTCCGTTACCCCCCTACCGACAAATACGTGCCGCTAAGTGATTTAGTGTTCCGGTGGGATGTCGGATAGAAACCGAATAGGGGTATGACTACAATACTCCCTAACAGGTTAACCCGCTACCATCTTAGACTGAGAGTACGGGATGTAATTGTGTATTCACTACGCTTCCGCCAGGTGTTAAGCCAGCTCTTGTACATGGCGGGTTCCATTGCCGTAGGCAGCCCGTCCACTGCTGAACATTTTAGTGAGGCGCGCCATTTCTTCAGACCCACCATTTATGTAACGACGAACTCGCCAAAGACTGCAGGGCCGAGGTCAAATCAAATCAAACTACACACTGTGCTTTTTTGTACACCAAATACAAAGATTTAGAACAAAAAAAAAGGAAAGGTACAATAGGCGGCCTTATCGCTTAAAAGCGATCTCTACCAGGCAAACTACAAAAGTTCATGAAGGTTCGCTCTCCGATGCTAGATGCGTCTCTTATGAGAGGGATGTTGAAATACGGCCGTCTCATTGTGGGAGAAATCCCATGCCCGGTAGTAGGCTGTTAAATCAACATATTAACCCACAATAATGTTAACAACTACAAACTAAGTACTTTATCAGTCAATAAGCACTTTTGTCAGGCCTACATCTGTTTTTTTGAGTTTGGGTTCGTTTGAACCGCGGCGTAACTAACGCTAACAGTTATTTATTCGCCAGTGCGTTCGAGCACTAACGACTGCTTTATCTTATCCAAGAATACGTGTTCGTAGACTAGACATCACAATTAACATTACGTGTGCTTGTTTGGCTAACAATCCTACACAAAATGTAGAGATATTTATATTTTATGCGCGTTTATAATTGAATGCAAACAGGGTCCGTTTTATAAAGTGAAAACATAACTTTCACTTGATTGTTTTGTGACCGATCCGTTCCGATTGCTGAGTCAAGGTCCGAGGTTTTGGGCAGAATTATTAGGCGTTACTACCCGTAGGCTTAGTGGTTTGGACCGGGCCTTCTGTTACTGTGAGGTACCGGGTTCTGAAATAAATTTTCAGTGCCAGCCCCGCGTTATTGGCATTGTAGGTATGTTAAACCGTAGCGGTTATTATAACTGACGTAAAATAATAATCGTGAAAGCCTGCCCTCGTAGGCACAGTAAACTGCGGAAAGGGTTTATGTTGAGAGGCCAGTGCCCAATAGTGCGACTACAATTCTTTAAAAAAAGTTTTAATTACATGCTCGTGAGAAGTTTTCCGCGTGGCGCTGCGGCCAAAAGCTCTTCAACAACCCATTACCCCTGCACCTTAGGGCCTAGCCCCCTAAGGTGTAGGGCTAATAGATTGATAATGATGAATGACCAATATTATTATAATAATTTGTGGTCAAAGGGTCACCTACTCAGCTCTTTGTTGCAATATATTGCAATATACTGCATGCAACACACAAAACAGATATATTTTTAGTAGGTACCCATGGTTTCCGTACTTATGTTTTCAGTAGGGCCCGATGTTTTCAGTACCCACATTTTCAATAGGAACCCATATTTTCAGTAGTGATATATGAATTTGTCGCAACGGCATTTAGATTCATTTTCAAAAACCGTAATAAACGCTGTCTACACATAAAGCACCTAGCCACCCAGCTATAGCTATGTTAATAAAAATAATATAAAGAAAAGTTTGACAACTTTATAATGACAACGGAACACTGACGCGTCTGTGGGCATCAGATGAATGATGATGAGATTACGGAGGGCATCATTTATATAATCATCCTCGAAAGGGAAAGTTATGACAGCCTACAGCGGTGTTTTATAAAGGCACAACGCAAAATTCGTTCAGTCACCTCACCTGTTGCAGCCGAAAGAGAAATCTAAAGTATTTAGTAACTTGATATAACCAAACGTGACACTATTCGACCTCCCATAACACGGCGCAAGGTATATGCGGATGGCGGGTGGTTATATGTTAAATCTTTAAGTTATAACTATATCATCGTCGTCATTTTAAATGGTGATCTCACATCGAAAAGCGCAACGTTGGCATACTGAAGGCATCAGTCGAGTTACAGGGGGTCACTGCAAACATGAGGCATAAAAATAACATTTTAAATATTAAAACGAATACTAAATTAAATAACTAATTTCTTTATTTGCTCGTGCGTGTAAGTAAATAACAGATGATTCGTTTGATTCGAGGGCGAAGTTCAGTTACAAATCTGTGAATGACAGCCCTAAAAGTCATTTTAATTGTCAGAGATGTGTACAGCTTACAAACTCACTTCAGAAAAATTCATATTCATTTATTTCAACGAGGTCTTATATATGCAAATTTTGAAACGACAAGTCTGTCTGTTTGTAGTCTTGTCTGACTTTACCACCGGTTCGGAAGGCAGATAGTAACTCACTGATTCTGTTTTACTAAAATATATAACAGCTTAAAATTGGTTCCCTTTAGAAGCGCTGAATGTTACATACGAGTGTGTGTCTGGAACTAATAATATTGTATTTTTAATATTCCTAACATTAGTTCCTTAGACACTCGTATTACAGTTTCACATCTTGCAGCGCCAAAATGGCGTCAATCACTGGACGCAGTAACAATTTTGCAGCATCCTTACCAATACAAGTTTATATGAGAGATCATTGATACAATCCACGAAAGCGGAGATGTGAGGAGATGAAATAAGTGTTTCAACTCACTGTACGCAACTCACATCTCTTCTCGTCTTCTCGACGCGGAGAAAAGATGTAAAAATAGCGGAACTCATTTATAGCAAATCTTCGCTCTTTTAGTCTCATCTCAGTGAGGAACGCGCTTCACCTTGACATAATAAATTCAAAATTATCAGAATTTTATAATTATTTTAATAGTCTGCTTACCTCGCGCAGAGGTAAGCAAACTGTTAAAATTAAATCGGTCGATTCTTATTACTTAAGCCACCAATTAAGGCTATTGCATAAACAGTCACCTTTCGCACAACCTTTCAACTTAACAACTTCTAATTCATATTTTAAAAACAATTTAACTAATTCTTGAAAGACTTAAACAAATGGGCATAAGGTTAAGAGTCGACGAGCATTAAACACAAAGGTTTTGTTATGCTACGAGTATGTATTACGTTGATAAAGTCTTCTGAAGAAAATGATGAATCATTTCTGTTTATATCGAAGAAGAAGGTACATATACTTATATCTTATTTTATAGTAGGTAATTATTAACTGACCAAGCAGGTGGTCCACCTGAAGGTGAGTGAAAACCTTTGACCAAACAGAGCAACACTTTGCAGGGCATTCAAGGAACACGTCCTAAAAAGTGCTCCAAATTCAAATTCAAAATTCAAATTCAAATTCATTTATTTCAAGTAGGCCTACTTTATAAGCACTTTTGAAACGTCAAGAATGTGTTTGTAGTGACTCTACCACCGGTTCGGAAAGCAGATTCTACGGAGAAGAGCCGGCAAGAAACTCAGTAGTTGCTCTTTTCCAACATCAACATTTACAATCATTTTTCTATCTTGCGGGAGATGAGAGCTAAGCTGGTTGCTTCCAATCTACCTTGTCATTGAGGAATTCATCAAATGTATAGTAACCTCGCTGTACTAGATGCGTTTTTACACATTTTTTAAATGTATGCATTGGTAGGTCAAGAATTTCCTTAGGAATCATGTTGTAAAAGCTTTACTCAACCCCGCAAAGGAGTTCTGCGCCTTTCGCAGACGATATGCAGATATCACTAATTTATGTCCGTTTCTGGTAGGTAAGTCGATTGTGCTCCGACACGACAACCACGCCCTTAAGACCGGAACATAGCATTGCTGCTTGGCGGCAGGATTAAACATGGCGTTAGTACTTCTCCAGTGGAGCTCTGACACAAAAAAATCTACTACTACTAAAAAGGAATGTATAAACAAAAATGTGTATTATTTTCAATTTTAATATAATCGTACTTAGTGCCTAACGCCATCTGTTGACAAAACGTGGAATTTTATTGTTCAAGCACTCTTCAAGTTTAATTGTTAAGTGTTTTATTATATAGATACGAGGCGTTTTAAATTTCGAGTATCCAGAATATCTACTAAAACTTGGTGTATCGAGAACAAAGTTATGCGTTTTGTATGAATTCAATGATGTCGTCGTAATTTAAGGCGCGCACAGTATTTTAGACCAGGGTAGGTATAAAGCACCAAAAACATTCAGTAAAAAACAAGCCAAGTCTCGATGGTGCTGCTTGTTTATCTCTAATAAGTAATGAAATCTAGTTTCAGCTCTGAGTTTATGGGAAGTACTAGTTCTATTCTGATGATCATGAGTGAGTGAGTGAGTGAGTGTTATAAATACGAAACTTTGCTTTCGCTTAACTTTGGAACCAAATGACCTACAGACTTGAAGTTTTGGATATTAAGTATGTTACTATAGCTCTAACTATGACGAAAATTTCTGCGTTCTAGTCTTATCCAGAGATTCTCAAATAGGGGCCCGAAAATGCGGCAAAATGGTTCCAGGAAAGGATGGTACGGCACTGTTTGCTTCGTGCTCGACTTGGCAGGGGCACCACCGTGCCCCCCGGTTAATACTTATAAACTTGTTGTCATTGATTGTTTTAGAATGGTTGTCATCAATCCGTTTGCGTTCGATTAAACCGCTAAGCAGAGCGGAACGGCCCCGTTGCGTAACAGTGCAGACCGCGAGCTGTTTCTATGACATTGTGCTGAACACAGATGAGGGGAAGAACAAAGGGAGGTCATTTTTGGGCCGCGGAAGATATATTCATAGGCAAGTATAACTCATTGCGACGCATAAAGTTTAAGAAAAGTGTAGAAAACCTTAGTGAGGCTGAGTATATGATTTATAACACACTGGGTTGCTTACTGTCAGAAAGCTTTATATTTCAAGCATAGTTCTTAGAAGGCACAAAACTTTACCGTTTATAACTACCAGTAAACGAAATAGATATTGTGCAGCTAATTCATTTAACACCAAAACTGCCTTTGCGCGGAAACAATACTTGTCGCAATAAAACTATCTGTATAACGTTATTAACAGGAAACTTAAAATATACCCACTAGGATTACATAAATGCAAAAAAATTTTAAATAAGTACCTTTTATCACTAAATTGTGATGAGGTGGAATCTTTATTAGAACGTTTTATATAAAATTGAATTTATCAGTCGTGAATTTTCACAAATTCTGTCTTACACAAACTTTGATCACGCACACACACACACAAACATACACACACACATATACACACACACACACACACACACACACACACAAATATACACAGAAACACGCATACTTATTTTGTATATTGTTATTTTTTTCTTTTTTATTATCATTTAAATTTCTTTATAACATGTCTGTCCTTTTGTATATCATTGTATCTCTTATTTTGTTTGTTTACCTACCTTCATTTTAATGTATTTTGTTAAGTTTATTTTAATTGTAATGGAAGAGCGGAGTCTTCTGACACAGGGGTAGTACTACTACTCTTAAAAGAAGGCTTCAGCGATATATTGATGCCACTTTGTTTCATACCGAAATAAACTATTTTTTTTTTTTTTTTTTTTATTATTTTATAACATGATACCACGAAGTTAATAAAGAAATCCCTACTAATATTAAAAATGTGATTGAAATTTTTTTTGTTACGCTTTGATGCAAAAACTTTGTACACATATTTCTGAAGGTATAAGAAGTAATATAGGATGCTTTTTATCCCGAAATTAAGCTCAGTTCTCTTTGGAGAGGGGACGAAAGTGTTTGACGATTTTACACCAAGCATAGCTATCCTAAATACATAAAGTGCTGCCACATTTATGAGGTACATGTTTTTCGAAAAACAAAAACAAAAGTGGACGAAGTCGCGGGCAACAGCTAGTAGACTAATAATAATGTAATAGATGACCTTAACATAAGTTCAAAGAAAGTTATCAAAACACTTTCTATATATCTATTTTATCTTGTCTATGCTATAGAAGAGTGAGGCCTCATGATACAGGCATTTTTATACTTACTCCTAGTAAGTATAAAAATGCCTGTCTCCACAACATATACCATTTAAAATGTAAGAGACGAAATAAACGATTTTTATTTTATATATTTTTATTTTAACACATCTAATTCATCAAGATGACTATACACTGAAGAATACCTTAATTACTTGGATGCTTGGAAGCTGATCTTGATGAAATTTGGCACAGGTATATCTTACGTTATGCGGACACATGGTACTTTTAGAACACATTTAAAACGTCGAGGTTCACCACGCTGGCCAAGACTAGTACTCGTATTTGGATTGGTATTGTGACGAATCTACCCTACCCGCTAAATAAGCAATATTTTTAAAGAACGTAATATCGAGAGAAAATTGAACTTCATAATTTTATTTCGTAACCAAATCCGATCAAACCTGGCTCAAAACATGGCATTATAAAATAAATACATTTTGACAGTTTAATTTTTTAATATATGCATTAGGCCCGCCTCGCCCTGCGACTTCTATAAGGGACGATGCGTTCGGATGCTCAGCACTCCGAAGTCGATCGCGGATGATGTGTAAAGTCATTGTGGAGGCAACCGTTTGAGGGATAAAATACGTACTACTAATAATTTGAACTTTTGGAGAATGATGATGATGATGAATGATGAGAAAACCTGGAGTAGGGAGATGATGTTGAATATGCTATGAAGGATTGAATGATGAGGAGATTGAGACATTATGTTGATAATGGGATCTAGTGGTTATCTAGATCCTATTTTTTTGCCATTTAGGGGAATTGAGGACTTGTGAACTCATTGCTTCTGACGCCCTAAAAGAGTAATTATGGGACAACAAGGATGGGGTCTTAGCCTCTGGAAGGTCATGTGCCAGTATTTTTTAAGAAGTTATGAAACCTTACGGAGAGATCTTTAATAGGACCCAGTTGGATTAGTTAAAGTACACTTGACACGCCGTTTAGAACGCTATGGAGAACTCTTAGGCATGCTGGTTTCCTCACGATGTTTTCCTTCCATCATTAAAGCAAGCGATATTTTAATTGCTTGATTGCTTATCCGTAGAGTTAGATGTACGTGCCCCCGTCCTTGAACTTTAATTGAATTTGATTGTACCCCGTCCCGTCAAGAGAGCTGAAGGTTCACAGGTTACCACCGCCATATATTATGAATGCGTACAACAAAACAAGATATAGCAGCCTCAGGCCTGTGATCGGTAGTCAGTAATAGTAGATAGTAATACAGTATCGAGGCCGAGGTTTCGTAAGACAATTCTCACGCGCTGCCGAACTGCGGGTACAAATGTTTTACTTACATTAATCACGTCTCGCACCTGACTTCTTTTCTATACTTCACAGATATAAACTGTCATAAACAACCTCCGTGGTACGTACATAAAGCGTGGATTGTTAAAATGTGTTCCGTATTCAAATTTCAGGAATTCTGTTATCTGTGCCACTTGTCCGGGAAGTATACACCGATTTCCCCGGGCGTGTTACAAAGCCAACAAGCACCAAGGGGCACCGGGCATGCTGTGGTGATTTTAAGTAAGTGTAAACCCCTATGGTTAAGAAACATGATCGCTGATTATAGGCCTTATAAGAAGGCTCAGAGTCACTCAGTGGGCGATGGAGTAGCTATGCTCTGAGTACCTCTACGTGATCAGAAATGAGGAGATTCGTAAAAGAACCAGAGCTACCAACATAGCTCAACGAGTCGCGAAGCTGAAGTGGCCATGGGTGGGGCACATAGCTCAGAGAACACATGACGTCGGGATCCCAAGGTGCTAGAATGGCACTGGTAAGCGTTGATCGACCCCCAACGAGGTCGCCAATCAAGCACGTCGCAGGCAGCCGCTGGACACAAGCGGCCCAAAACCTTGGAATTTAGAACTCTCTACAAAAGACACGTGTCCAGCAGTGGACGTTTATCGGTTGATATGATGATGATAATGATACCCCTTTTAGAGGAGGGGAGTCCTGCACAACCTTTGTACAAACCAAAGTCATAAAGCATTATTAAAAATGTGTGAGAAGTTTTTTAACACTCACAAGTTTGTATTCCTTAGATTGTTACAGCGAAAATAATAAATTTTCTAACACATGACATCGTAATAACTTTTTGTTGATGTTCGTTGCATAGGGGAATTAACGTGTTCAACAAATGCATCTTACGTCATGTACAAAAAATGTAACGACTGTGAAATAATTAAAACTTAATATCAGTTTAACATGAAATTGATTTAAAGTTTAAGATGCTGGCCGTTTTGGATAACGGGGTGGTGTGTTACTGCAGTAATAAATTTTTTGTTCACAAAAGCTTTACCCACAGAATTATGAACCTACAGAAACCTTGTACTCGACTATTATTGAAGCAACAAAAACCACTCCACTTTAGTAGTGTTTCAGTAATTATTTTACAGATGACAGTAATTATTTAGTTAATGGGCTGCGGATGATGATTTTGATAATTGATACATTGCTTATACTTAACCAATGGAATTCTTTATTCACCTCATAAACGAGTATATTAATGATAATACATATAAAGTCATCATTATCATCATTTTAGCCTGGCGACATCCACTGCTGCACAAAGGCTTTTCCCATAACAAAGGCTGAGCACCGGCAGTGGCGTGCATAGATGACATGCACAGGGTATGCAGATGATATAAAATGAAGAAAATGAAGAGAAGTAAGAGTGATAAAAACATAAGGGTAGGCATTTTTAACTCTTACAAAGCCTATCCTTAAGTTTTTGGACACGAACTGGAGATTTTTTCATTTTATATTATCTAGCCACTTAGTACATACCCTGTGCATACCCTGTATGCACTATACTGCCGGTCCTCAGCCTTCCGCCTTCCTCATCTACCCTGTCCCCGGCAATCTCTTTTTGTCTTCAGTCCATCGTGCTACGCTTGCTAATTCGTGCAACACGTAAGGTATGTTAGGAAAATTCAAACAAGTTTACACAGCCTTTGGAGTGGGTACTCATAAAAATCAATTAAAAATATCCAGTTACACACAAAGTAAGCATATAAAGCCTTAAAGTAAATACTTGTGACATACGAAACGGGATATTGCTACATATTCTCCAATAGCGTAGTTTAAGCTAAACTATTTAAAAAATTTGATACTAAATATATTATTGCTCAACCGCAAGGTTTAAGTGTGCTAGACCAGTTACTATTTCCGTTCGCTACATTTTAATAGGCAAACGGACATATGCTTGTACCTCTGACATTTTTCCGGCTGTACCCCACTGGCCACTGGGTTGATGTCGAAATTTGTGATAAACACAATTCCATTATAGCAAACCGTTGTTACTGGCTAAATTTATATTGACTGCCATTAAATAGTGAAATACTTATACCCGTTTTAACTAAAGCTAGGCAGCGCCTTAATCGGATGACTAGTGATATAAGTTATTCGTGGAGAAAAAAAAGGTTTCAGGAAATCTTAAATATGTGATGTCAAAGTCAAAGTCAAAAATATCTTTATTCAAGTAGGGCGATAGGTGTCACTTTTGATGCGTATATAAGAATTACACGGTAGTGACATGATGGCGATAACCACATTCGTAAACTTAAAACTAAAGCTACGAGGGTTCCAAACGCGTCCCGGTCTAAGAAGAAGCCCACAAACTTAGCCGGGTGTTTTTTTTTTTTTTTTGTTATCACCATCTCACAATGTCATTTTAAATTATTAGAAGAGCAATCTGGTTAGCGCAATAATTTACACCCAAGCTTTTTTATCGATTACGTAGTCCTTTATACTATAATAGGACTTTTCTATAAGCTTACGTTTAATACAAACTTTGAACTTTTTAAGAGACATCTCCAAGATGTCAATTGGTAGTTTATTGTAGAATTGCATGCAATTTCCTTTAAACGAATTATGATTTGTATCTATTTTATGGATGTCTAATGACGTTAGGCGCTGTCTAAAGTTACGTCACTGATTCAGCGGATAGTAAAGTTCTTCTCCTTCTTTTGATTTATGGTTTTTCGTAGTGCAAAAACGGTATAATGTTTTTCAGTGTCAAGTAGATTGGAAAAGGCACGAACTAGAGTGGTCAGTAAAGAAAAACAAATGTCTATTTCCTAACTTTGTCCTGCAATAGTAGTTGTTAGTGAAATTAACTAAATAGGCATGAATTTAACAATCATTGGAAAATGAAAAAAATAAAAATTGAAATCCAAAACATAAAAATCATAGTTTTAATTTATTAATTTTAATAAATTTACATAGATATTTAACGTACCGACTATACACTGACATTAACACACACTAGACATTTAAGGGACGAGGAATTTTAGAAGAAAGTATATCATAAATATCGTAAAGTTTAGAGGACTCGTAAACTGACATTTGACAGATCAAAAAATATAAATTATATTTTTTTAATAATCTTAAATCCATACGAGAGATGGAAAATATTATAATACTTGTACTATAACAATCGTCTGGCGAGAACCATAGACAAGTTAGGTTAAATGAGTCGCCTAGTGAAACACGATGTTTTGGTTTTGTTAGGGCTTTTATACAACATAGGATGTCAACTAGCTTTCACAGCTTGTTTAACATACAAGCCATCATACGAACAAAACTAAAGAGTAAAATACACGCGGTAAATTTTTATACGTCAGAACTGGATGCCGGTTTCCTCACGATGTTTTCGGTTCGTTAGGGCTTTTATACAACATTCTGCTGTCCTTACGTACCTTATCCATTAATATTCTGAGCACCCTTCACCTTGAAAGGTGATGTTTAATTGCTCTTCAAATACCTCTTTAGATTTACCTCTTATCCTTACTTAAATTACGACAGTGTTTGTTTGTTTGTCCTTGTTCTCCCTTCACGCCCTAGCTTACGTAACAAATAAACTTGATTTTTGGCATAGAGTTAGTTTAAAGAACGAAAGGCTACTTTTTATCCTAGGAAAAATAAACGCGGAAGAAGAAAGAGGGCGATACTACAGATAATAATTAATTAAAAAAGATAGCTCTAGACTAGAATAAATTGCCATATCTAATTACCTATACAAATCACTCGTTTTTTCTCTCTTTCCTTACCGGCTTCAAAACCCAAATCCAGGATGTAAATACACCAGTTTGTTGGCTGTTATGTAAAACCCATGTAATGGATTGATAGCTTTCACACCACTTCAACATTTTATTGGCATTTCTGCTTGTAATGCAACGATAGCGTTCGAAAATTTCTATTAGTGTTATATCAAATGCGGCGAAATGAACCGACCTTAAGCGTGGCGACGCACAGTGGGTGTATTTTTTTTTAACTGGGCTCGTTGGCGTGACGTAGCGATTTTGTTCCTTAGAGCTGGAGCAGTGAAGGTATCGTCTTGAGGGCACCTCATGCAAGGCGGAACCTTAGCTCAAACGACGAGTTGAGTGAAGTGAATGACGGTGTTTCGGACGGTGATTAGACACGTCACTAAGCTCAAGTCGGAGTCATCCATAGAGATCTTTGCACGACTCATGACGCGAAGCATCAGAGAGTGCTTTACGATCGAAAAAATCTTTTCGCCTCATTTCGGCGGCTATTTTTATTATTATAGCCTTGTTAGTTCACGGAATCAAGATATTTTGCATACTATTGTCGAGATAATTTAATGGAGATTAATTCCATACTTTTAAAAAATTAATTACTGCAATAGAATTGGAAAAAAACACCAAAATAGGTCAAAAAAATTTCCTGTCCGTCATGTGTGAAACCCGAAAACACTCTAACTTGTGAAAAAATCCATTATTTAAGTTAAATTTTTTTTTTAAATATTCTAATCGACGATTTTAGGTCACTGAATGCGAATGATTAATTAATTCAGCGTAGTTTAATTGCAATTAATAAAAAACGAAAACTGCAAGACTGTATCTATATATATCCATGTAAAATTAACATGGATGGTGATATATCTGTATCTATAGATATTATGTACATTTTATTCCACCATTACGGGGGCGCCTGTGCATCACTTTCCTAGTACAGATGTTTTAAATTTTTTTTTTTTTTTTTCTTTTTATTTTGCACGACTCATGTGTTTTTTTTCGTTATTTATTGACAAATAATTGGATAGCTATTTTATTAATGAGTCGTGCACTTTTGGATTTTCCAATTTTTTTTATTATTTGTATTTGTGAAGACAAAGATAAAATTTTTGCCTGGCGCAGTGGTGCTGTGGTCTGATAAGTAGGGGGTCCTGAGTTCGATATCCGGTAACAATATAGCAATAGCCGGTAATAGCAATTCGGTAATTTATAATTTTGGAATTTTTTCTTGGCTGTTCAGGGGGGCTAGTTATTACCACTCTACCTCCATTGATATGCCGGCAAGAGATTTAGCGTTACGGTACTATGTCGCGTAGGCGTATTGGATACAACTGCCATACCCGTAACAGGTTAGCCCGCTGCCATTATAGACTGCATCCACAGAATTAGGAACATACAGAAACCGTGTACATGAATCATAAAAAAACCACTCAACTTTGGGCAGACAGGCCGCTTGCACTGTTTTTGGAACCATGGCACTTTATGCAATAATGGCTGAATGCGGGTTCTGTATATTTTTAAATCTAGGACTGCATCATCATTTAACCACAAGAGACATGCAATTCTGTATCTTGTAGCCGTTTAGAGATTCGTATACAGATTTTGCACCACTGAGGCTCAAGATGATTGATGATAATGACTACAATGTACCCAGTTATTGCCACAGAACCATTTTTATATACCGTTGTTATTGCCAATGGTTTCATCAGCGTAAAGTTAATTTGCATCCTAAGAACATTAACACGTTTTGGCGAACTAGAGGGTATGCTAAATTTTGAGGGTCCCTCTACATGGGAATGGCTTATAAAGTAGGACCTTTGTAAAGGACAAAAGCTAGTTCTATTAAATGTCAGTCTGCTGTCTTTCCGTCCGTCTGTATGCGTTGGTTGACCAACTTTAACCCAAGTTTGTTAATATAAATGACCGAAGCTGAAAGTACCTAATATTACTATATATATCTTTTTGTTTCGATATGTAACGTTAAGTTACCTAAAAGTTCCTGTTTGTATACTCTTTGCCTAACATTCCGCAAGATAGAGCAATTTGCAGCTAATGCGACTTTTTGTGTTGACCTTTTAAAAACAAAGACATTATGGTATAGTTTATAATCTGTGTATCACGAGCAACTACCGAAAGTGAAAGTTACTTACCTCGAAATTGCCACGGTCTCGCACCACCATCACTTTTTTGAAAAAAATTTGCGGCATAATGTCACCTTTGACCTCTGCACTCCGATCGAAAAAAAATTTATTCCATTTTTTTTAATGTTTCAAATCTCAATTGTCACTATTCAGGCAGAATAATACAATGCCATGGCCGCACAGAAGTTTTTATTATAATTTTTGGCGCGAATTTCAATTCCCATTTTACAGCTAGATACAAAAAAGCACTTGTTTTAAACAGTTTCACAGATGCTGCAAAATAAAATTTCTGGAGTGAATTGAATAAAGTTTTTGATTAAAAGAATCGAGCTAATATTTTTGTTTATAAATACAGAACTCTGCGTTCTAACTCTATGCACTCAACTAAGCTACCTAACCAGTATAATGTTTATAAGTATGAAACATTGACTGGCACGAGCTGGCCTGTCGCAATGGTTGATTTACCTTCCACTTTTTGGTCGCTATTCTAATTGTAATAAGGTCCTAAATCATTTGTCTATTGCAAAATGTACATTGATTACCATTTGGCCTACGTACAGTGCAATATACCTATGTGGTACGAGATCCAATCTTGATTAATTTTATAGCGAATACCTTATTTTCCGCTTAAGTGAGTCTGTTACGTCCTTTTCCTTATGGAGCTTTACCTAATCTTGTATTTTAACAGCATTAAAATACTGTAGTATCTTCTTAAACTATACCAACAAATCTACAGCCCAATTAGCTAAACTTTATGATTATAAATTTAGAAATAATATCTTCGCCTCCTACAACACGGTTCGTCGGATATAAATTTATTTTCACCCACAGCTATATCAACTCTGAGAATTGGCGAACAAGTGGAAATAATGTCCGAATAATATATGCGTAATAATAAACGGGGGTAAACTTCTCCTATTCTCTGTTCCCGTGCTTTAGCAGGTGGAGACGTTAATTCCCCGATTACGTCCCCTAACAGCAGGGCTAGCACAGGCAGGGGACAAAAATTATATCCCCTCTACGCACAATGTAAATGTTGACTTTACAAAGAATAATTGTTAAGTGACAACAACAATTCAACGGCAACATCTCCTGAAGATGCTAGGGTGCATTGCCGAGGATCTGTTTGGTGTGGAGTATAAGTATTGAAGAAATTATAAATTACACCATACAGATTCTCCTGCTGTTCGCGGAGTATAGCAAATTAAGCTTAATTTTCATAATATATTATGGATTACCGCAAAGCAACGCCTGCTTCTATCCAATACTTAGCCACTCGTCCGACAACCGCGTTTAGAGGAAGGGTGATGACAACAGTATTCCGATCTGCCATCATCAGAGGACGAGGCGGTTTACTTCGAATCGATCTAATATACTTCAATAAATAGTAAGTATATGTGGACGTTAAAATCGATACCGGCTGGTGACACGACGCAATAAAGTTTAACGCAAATCAATTAAATGCGTCGCGACGCACTAAATAAGGGACGGACAGACATACAGACAATTTACGACGTGAGCGTAAGCTCGTTATCAATTTGTCAATATTTAATCGATTTTATTTGTTATTGTAGGTAACCTTAGGTCAATGCTAGATAGATAGAAGTTGAATAGATCACATTTAATAGTAAATAGATTAGCAAAATTCCGGGATTCGGAATTTTGGGATTTTGAACACACACATATACCCACAAACAGACACACACACATTATTATTACGTGAAGCTTCTCGGAGCATACAATCGAAATTGGCAAAGGTACTAAACTAATGTATACACTGTCAAACTTGGCAGAGGTACTGTAAAATGCGAATACACACAAACTTGGCGCAGCCGGAGGTTCTATACCACGGTCCACACAGACAAAATTGGCATAGGTACTATAAAACGCGCATTTACACAAACTTGGCAGAGATACCATTTCATGCTTCACACAGACAAACTTGTTGGACGTACCTACTATAAAAAGCGCATACACACAAACTTGGCAGAGGTACTATACCACGGTCCACATAGATATACTTGGCGAAGGGACCATAAAACACGCATACACACTGACTTGTCAAAGGTACTATACCCAATCAACACAGACAGACTTGGCAGAGGGACTATAATACGCATACACAAACAGAAAAATTATGCCCTTGGATTAGTAGCTAGTTGTGGCAACCAAGTTAGTTCCTTTTGAATTCATTTTATATCATCTGCATACCCTGTGCGTACCCTGTATGCACGCCATTGGAAGAGACCCATGCCCCGTAGTGGGCCTAAGTATGTTTGTATGTGATGTTTCATAACCTATGCCTTTATCAAGAATTGGGCTATAAAATAGAAATAAATAGAAATAGAAATAGGAAATATTTATTACAAAAACTCAGTACAATAAATCTTTAGAATCGTGACCCATAAACTGGGAAATCCCGTATCTTAAATGCAATAAGAACTTTCGGAATCCTGTTAGTTCCAGATATCTGCGCGATCAAACATAAAAACAAACTTCAGCTTTAATTGTTAAGACTTCGTGGATAATTGCAATAAAAATGCATAGCATGTCGAAAACCGAGACATTACAAAGTTATGTCGCATAACTTATATAATGTGAAGTAAGTACTTATCTTGCAAGTTATAATTAAATAATAGAGATAAATTTAATTAATAGCTTTGTTACTTAATGGGTACAGGCAGTTTCGTGCACTGGTTTTTTTGGGTATGCATAAAGCAGGTACATGGCATAAAAAGGAAAAATTTCCCTCCAATGTGAGCTATATAAAATAATTTGGGTTTGCAGTGCTTTTGTGCATGTATGAAGTGCACGCCACTGGGTACAGGTGTATCGTACATTTTTATACTTAAGCGAAGATCTAACTGAACTACTAAACTTTCTTGTAAAAGCACTGTATTCGAGAATTTAAAAAAATAATTTAATTGGAGTAGGCCAGTTTATTGGGTGGTGATAGGCCAGTAGGTAGGTAGGTTCGGCTTCACTCTCAGGGGGCCGAGTTCGAATCCCAGAACCTCTAACCGCACGCACCTCTAACTCTTCTGTTACGTGCGTTTTAAGGAATTAAAATATCACTTGCTTTAACGGTATTAGCTAGGAATCGAACCCGCGATCTCTAATTTTAATACCACATTATCAGTCACCACTGCGCTAGAGAACTGGATTTTTTTATTTAAAAAGAACCGAACGCTAAACACTTCGATGGCATCTTCATTGTTTGAGTCTCAATACAAGACTGTTGTATACCGCTTATCGAACTACCGTTAAAATATATCAAGCTATATGTATAGACTTTAAAATAAAATAAAAAGTCTTTTTAGGTATCCACATAAAAAAAGTTTTCTTTATTTATTTATTTAATCGAAAAATACAAACAAAAAATGTTTTATATTTAAAAGGTGTAAAACATAAACTCTTGAAAGTTTTAACGTTACACCCTGCGCCGTCGACAATCATTGGTCGTGAATAACTACGCGATAAATTCTAAAATTATTTTCTTATATCCACATACGATAGTTAGACTATACCTAGATTTAACAAATGAAAACTTCACATTGTATTGAAAGCCTTGACCCCGAAAAGCACATAATATAGAGTTATTTATATAGATGCGATCATTGATCAATGAATACGAGTAAGGAAAATAATCTCCGATCGCCATTTATAGATTTAATTGCAATGAAACATTGCAGCTCACTTGAATGCCTTATAAATAGTAAACGCCTGTCGTTTATTTGCGGCAACAGGCAGCCGGCTAACTTTGTGTGTTATATTTTTAGAAGGTAATCAAGTATATTAAGAGAAGGAATTATATTATGTGGCTTGAGAACATAATATAAATAAAGTTTGGAAAATCCAAAAGTGCACGCCTCATAATCTCATTTTTCACTGAAAAAAGTACCTTAAACTTTCACCGCCTGATGTCGCTCCAAGTCATCTATTTTTTTTTTAATTATATTATCATTTACTATCAGTCAATGACAGATGGAATAAAAAAAAATACTTTCAACATTTCGCGCAAGCAAGCAAGCAGGCCTCGCAACCATCGTGAATGAACACAATTTTTATAGAAGGCACACTAAACACTAATCACATTTTCTTTACTTTAATATTAATTGTAATTAAACGACAACGAATTACCCAGAGATTTTCAATAGTAAACAGCGATGCTATATGAAGCATTTAAAAGAAAAACTATGTTACATTAATTATTACGGTCGTGACAGTACCCATACGGGCAGTGCTCAAATATTTTTGTAATTTAATATTTTTTGAAACAAAATAATAGTTTTTTTTAATATCAAATACGTTTAAACGAATGTTTTTTCTTGATATATATATATATATGATAATATTATCCTATAAGTGCAATGTGAGAAAAATACAGTCATATTTAACTCGATTTCAGTACCTTAGCTTACATAGGCTAAACTACAAGAGATTCTTATTCTGTTGATTCCTAGTAGAACAGATTAACTATTTCTATAAAAAAATTAATCTTTATTAAAAATAGCGTTATTTGCGACACTGAAAGCTGTACGTAAGCTTTCGCGCGTCACTTCCAAACAATTTTTTTTTGTATTGTACAATGAATTGTTAGCTGCAAACATTGTTTATAACGAAATTCTATAAACAAAGGCAGTAACTCTACTTATTTATAACCCCCACAAGCTGTTGCGGGTTGCTCGTATCACCGAATTAAGAAAATTCAGAAACCGTGTAAAGTAATCGTATAGAAACATCAAAAACCACTCCACTTTAGTAGTGTTTCAATTTCAACTTCAATTTAAATAAATTAAACACAATACATAAATTTACATTTACAATAAAATATTTAAAATAAATTGTTTTTCACAGGCACTGGCTCACCGCCTGTGAGAAATACTACTAAAATGTCATTCCATTTAGCAGGTGACTATTCTACTCTAACGTTCTAAACGTTTACCAAAAACTGGGGAAAATGGGAAAAGTATGTGAGGTAGCAGCTTTCTGCGAAGTGAGACGTGCACAGGGTGCTGCTTTTGGACACAACGCACTGCATGCAATAGTGGCTGAACAAGGGTTCTGTAAGTTCTCAACTCTGTGGCTAGTATAATATAACACTCTTCTTTTTTCATCGACGGTACATTAAAACGAACCATCTCGGGTCTCGTAACAGCTGGTATGTAGGTAGGTATGCAAATTGGATAAATAAGGAAGCACTTTGTCACGCGTCGGTCGGCGCAGGCCGGCAAATGTGCTCGCGAACCCGAATTCGGAGGCGCAGTTTTTGTTCTGTAGCCTTAGCACAAGATATGCTCGCTCGCAGTCGAGAATCGTTTCGAGTGTGGAAATACTTACCCAACGGAGTCAAATGGATCTTATTAGCATTTTTAAATTAAGACTTTTATTACATCGTCTCAGACTTTTTCGACTGCGTGTTGCATGTCGCGTGATGGTCGGCCGCGGTGTAGGGATTAAGTGACAGGCGTCAGAGCATTCGAGGCCAATATGGCGGCGCCTATAGTTCGCAGCTGTATGTATAGGCTATCACTCATTTGTGCCAGTGATCCATAAAATATTGGTTACATTTATAAACTGTGAAACATTTGTAAATTATTTAAAAATATTGTTTTCAGTTTTCAATATGTGTCATCATCTAAATAATTGTTAAGTATTATGTATATCGTACTTACTCTACACTGAGTCCAATTAAAATATTAGACATAATTTCCATTTTCCAAGTATAAAATTAAGATTGATGAAGCTATTTTTATACCCTTAATAGAATATTATTCCGAAAATTATTTATTAAACGACTATAATGTAAAAAAAAAGTTTTACTTTGACCGTGGAATTATGAAAATAATACCACACAATCATTTTTTTAAAGCGATTTCAGATGCTTGTCAGATGAAAAGGATTTGCAGCTCTAGAACAAGTGACAGGTTCATTTTACATCGTAGATTTGATGCGTTCAAACGAATTAACTAGCGAGCAAATCTTACACTGCGCAGTAAGCGTACTGTAGCCTAAGAACAAGTTTCAGAGTTGCAAATCCATCACTACAGTTTTTTCTTTAACTTTTTGTACAAATCTTGTAAGAAAGTACGCAAATTTGCGCTTTGAAATATTTAGAATAATATCCATTTTAGTCTGAATTTCTAGTGTTATGATACTCGAAAACGACTCGTCGTTTGCGAGCGAGCGGACGTTGTACTAAGTGTACTGGTGAAAGTGAACACTCGCTTAGAATACGTACTGATTTTGTATAGCGTGTTATCTATGGGTTTCATCTTTTTGTTATTAACAGTAGTGCATTGGATGGAAGCAGGCGTTACTTTGCAGTTGCGTTACATGCTTAGAATGCCATGATGGACTTGCAACCTTTTTGACGACCACCCTGGCGCAAGGGTTACTGCTTTTCGAAGTGCATGTTTCCAGGTTCAATCTCCGGCACTTGGCAGGGCCAATTAAGAAATTTATAATTTCTGAATTTTCTATGACACAGGGTCATAGAAAATCAGAAATTAGTTATTATTAGTTGATCCTTAGGCTTTGGCCGTGGCTAGTTACCGACCCAAAGACGTGCGTTCAGATCCAGACAGTTCAGAGCCAGTGCGTTTCAGTACCGATAACGCGTAGAAACTAATCGGTTTCTACGCGACATATTAATGGAACGCTAAAGAGCTTCGCGGCACGTCTTTGTCGGCAGAAGCCTTCCACTAAACCAGACCAAAGAAAACTCTTCAATTGTAAATTTCCAAATTGCCATTTTCCGGGATCGGACCCGGACCCTCCTACAGTAATACACAGCGCTCACCGCTGCACAAGGGAGGTCGTCAATAGATTAAGATAAACTCAGCAGTAGCTCTCTTTTTAAACATGAGTGATTTATCATCATAAAACAATATTATACCGTGAAAGGTCTTTTGGGATTTATGTAAATGAGGAACAAAACAAGTTATGTTATATATATACTAAATACTAATAGAAAAAGGTGATGTCACATGAGATAAATGTCTGTCATGTTACATAATATGTTGTATTGCACCTATGTTAACTTCATCATCACCATCATATCAACACATTGTCGGCCCACTACAGGGTACGGGTATCCTCTCAGAATGACAAGGGCTTATGCTGTCGCTGTAGTCCACCGCGCTTGCTAAGCGCGTATCGGTGGAATTAAAGCGCATCACAACCTGAGCGTTATCCATAGCGGTATTGCTTGCATAACGATGCCTGCGCTCACCTTTAAAGCAAGTGATTACATAACAAACAACAATTCTAAAATTTTGGAGATGTCTCTTAAAAAATTTAAAGTTTGTATTAAACGTAACCTTATACGAGTAGAAAAGTCCTATTAAGTTTGTATTAAACGTAACCTTATAGAAAATTCCTATTATAGTATAAAGGACTACGTAATCGATAAAAAAGCTTGGGTGTGAATTATTGCTCTAACCGGGTTGCTCTTCTAATAATTTTAAATGACATTGTGAGATGGTGACAACAAGAAATAAAAACACCCTGCTAAGTTTGTTGTGGGCTTCTTCTCAGACCAGGACTCGTTTGGAACCTTTACCTCGTAGCTTTAGTTATAAGTTTACGAATGTGGTTATCGCCATCATCTCACTACGCATCAAAAGTGCCACCTAAGGGCCTACTTGAATAAAGATATTTTTGACTTTGACTTTGACTTGGATAGCCAGTTCGTCAACACATTATATGTGCAATTTTGATGAAAGATATAGACGATATTTTTATTATTATTATTAAGTAATAATACTACTAGATGGCGCTCTTTCGATTCGATACAAATCATAGTTAACTTTCACGCGATCGAATAGTTATACGTAGGTATTCCTACTTACGATGATCGTACACTTTGGCGCTTTGATTTATAACCTTCAGATGCTCCCACGGTCTTATAAATTATGCTATATGTAGGAGTGCGGATTGTAAACGCTTTTACGCTCGTACCTAACTAGTTAGTCATTTTTCTATCATTAGCGGTGACCGGCGTTGGATCAACTACATACAATCCTAATAACAATTGTTACCGAGTTGTTAATCAATAACATCAATCCATTACCGGCCTACTACAGGGCATGGGTCATCTCCCACAATGAGAAGGGTCTAAGGGTTCAGTATAAAGACAGTAAAATGCAGAAAACGATAAACTCACTTCACAACCGCGGAATGTTACTAGCTCACAAACATTTCCCATTTCTCCCATTTTATGGTAAAAGTCTAGAGCATTAGAGATAAAATAATAATTAGTGTCAACTGCGAAATGGAACGTCATATCAGAGCAATGTGATTTGTATTGTTGCGCTCTGAGTGAATTCTCAAGGATCGCAATGTGGGCTGTTACGGGAATAGATAATTAAATGGCATAGGATATAGCATAAGGATGTTAAGATCATTTTTTAAAAAAAAGCTACACTATCGCATTAGGTTTGAGTATTCTGTAATGATAGTGTTAGAATAAGAATATAAATAAATAAATAAATAAAATAACACTGCAAGGGGGAATACGAAAAGTTTACCCCGGTTTTATTATAAGACGTATTTATATTATTTTTCACACCATTCCCTCGACAATGTCTTATTACATAGCCTAGTATTGAAATGTCAAGTACGTCAACACATCCTTTAGGCTTAGCGGGTAAGTAATGTTGTACCTACTGGAGTCCCTAGGGGCTTTTATGATTTGAATAAAGAACATGTCACATGGCGTATTTGAATAAAATCTGCTCGTTCTAATATTGCTATCTCTCTCCAACGATTGAAGCGTCATTGACACTCACCAAAGCCTGTGGAGCGCAAGCCATAAATTTGTAAAAAAAAAAATATCCCTTCAAAACTTTATTTTATTGCCTTGTGAGGTGTGAAAAGTAGAGTTAATCAGAATTAAAGCTGCTTTCGTTTTGGGCGCCCCCTAGCCCTCGCTACACTCAGGATCCTAGATGCAACAATTCTTGATTTAATTGGCTATCTAAAGATTTTGGATTAGGGTGTTAGTATCGTAATCGTAAATAGTATCTACATCTGTCTTATTTTTATATGTAATCTATACATAAATACGTGAAGGAAAAATTTTGTAGGTACCTACGAAAATTGCGTGAAGTATGAAATATCCCATACTTATGTTTATATAGAGAAGGAGTGCCACACTACCACGTATTTGACACACACAAACGCATATATACTCTTTTTAAATAATTTAGGTATCGGATTACAATTTGTTTGTAATTTTTTTTTGGCGAAAAGGCGACCCCTAGTTTTTTGGTTGCGTTAAAATATGGTGTCAGCTGAGATACAGAACCAGCCTGCTAGAAGTAATCTCTTTGGAGATAAATGGACCTTGTGTATGTTCTGCCTTTTTCATATTTGATTTAATCTTGGGTAATAAATTAATAAATAAATACCTAAGTAGTTTTCATGACGGAAGATTTAAAACAATCAGTGTTAGAAATAGCTGTATGTATAACTTACATTTAAATCGTATCCGGTGCTAAGCCACAAATGCTTAGTCAGTAGGCCTCCAACATACTTCCTTTTCCATCTGGCCAGCATCCCATCATTGCTCCTCCTACGTTTAGAGTGCCGGGTCACCACATATCGGTCCATAATTCACAAAAAAAAACTCAACCAACCGGTGTAACACTACACGAAACAAGACGATATCTACGACTCGCGGACGTGCTAAAACTAAATGCATTCAGAAAAACAAATCATGAGCACCGAAGCACACAAATTTTACTCGAATAAAAACCTCCGCGCTTAAAAATAATTAAGTACGCCTTTCTGCATAATTAAAAAAAACTTGGTCACTACACGTTTTTTTTTGTGTTTAACTGCTGTGTTTTTTTATTAGAAAGTTTGGATTTGTCTATGGCACGAAAAGTTTTTAAAATTAAAAAAGAAAAGATATTTGCTATACTTAATTTTTATTGAACAGTCAGGTGGAGTTGGAAATTTAAAATTTCAATTGTAAACGCGCGCGCTTCGCCAGGAGCGCTCTGAAATCAGACGACTCGTCCTGTGACTAAACGTTCACGGACAATAATATCGTTCAGAAATCACATGCCTACACTTTATTGTTACCTTATTCGTATTACGGTATGTTGGAACGAATACATGCGCGTGATCCGAATACTATGAGCGTATGTTTTTGATTGTCACACCATATAAATCGGACAATAGACACTCGATATGCGCCGCATGAATCCGTCCTCCATGTTAGTAGGTAATTTTCCTAACCTAAATACTTTATCAAGGACGTATTTTGTGTGGGAATTGGGAATAGATGACAATAGATAATAATTTATACCTTTACCATGTTTGGGCAGAAAGTTGCCTGCGGTATTTATGGCAAACTCTCTTATTTTCCGCGTTATTTATAATTAGCCACAGCTACTTGCACTCTAGACACTCCTTTCTACTCGTACCTAACAAAAAAAAACAATTCCGCCAGCAGATAACAAATAACAGACAGACACTTCGTTATTATTAAGATTAAGATTTAAGAAAAAAGAATTTGGAACATTGTTCCATTCACTTACCCTCAGACAAAACCTAGGGCGTAGTCGGTAGCCTCACGAAAATGTGGTGATAGGTAAATAGGTGCGCCTTATCTTTATGTAGGTACTTGAAAGTAATTAATTATTTTCAAGTCCATCGACTTAAAACGTCAGCGTAAACAATCAAAGTCAATAAGGGCTTCTTAACATTAGTGCGGTGTGATTAGCAAGAACCTAGATTATTTTTTTACTGAAGTACCAAGCAATGAAATGCTCTGAAAGCCTAAATGCAAAAAAAATAAGAGAATAGCTGGTGTCTATGTAAAGAAAAGTGCAAAAAATCGGTAGAATTATGAAAATACTAGCTGTTGCCCGCGATTTCGTCTGCGTTTGATTTTGTTTTTTGATGTGGCATTAAATTTAACTGTAGTTCTAAAAAAATAAAGTTTTCAGTATCGCTAAGCCTTAAATGAGGGGTTTGCTGCTGTCCTCTGGGGAGTTCTGTCCTCCATCTCTAACTACAGTTTCGGCAAAATTAAACACATATTATAACCTATATAGTACTAAAATAATTATTTAAATCGGTTATAATTTGTCGGAGTTATGGTGTAAAATCGTCAAACACTTTCATCCCCTCTCCCAAAGGAACCGAGCTTAATGTCGGAGTAAAAAGTATCCTATATTACTTCTAACACTTGTGTTAGAAGTCAAAGTTTCATGAGGATCGGTTAAGTAGTTTTTGCGTGAAAGCTTAACAAACAAACTTACAACTTACAATCTTAGTGTTCATTCTTTTAGGGGTCGATTTTTGAGGAAACATTTCTAAACGGCTCTCAACTCCTAAAATTAGACCTTAAATCGGTGATAGTCTTAATCGCAGTTTTGTGTTCAAGTGAACACTTTTGATTATTAGATGAAAATAAACCTTTTGAATTATAAAGTCCCTATGAAAAACATAGGATTCTCATAAAGTCTTTGTTCAACACAACTATAGTTTTCCGCATTAAAAAGAAGATCCAATTTGACTCCTGGCTAGTACTAGAGAAGGTATCTCTAGAAAGATGAACAATTTTTTACCTGGCCCAGAAATCAAACCCAGGACATCGTAATTCGTAGTCAAACAAGCTTACCATCAGACCAACGAGCCAAATAAGCCAATAAGCGTTAAGTCAAATAAATAATTTGTCATTAATTAATTCACTCTCTCAAATCAAAATAATATCAAGTAGTGAAACTTGATTGCTTTTCTGTGAGTCCAATTAGCCTAAATACCCATTGCTGTGTTTTGGGTAGTGATTAGTGAGCATAACAAGCGGTTTGGACTATCATACTCTACTCTTACTTTATGAAGGCTACTTATATGCAAAGAGGTAAGAACATATTTATTCATACTCTTTATTGAAGCGGTGAGGGCGCCACCACACACGGTCCTCCGCCTCTCTCATCCAGCCGCTTCCAGCCACCTGACGGCCGATTGGCGCAGTGAGCAGCGACCCTGCTTTCTAAGTCCTAGGCCGTGGGTTCGATTCCCACAACTGGATAATGTTTGTGTGATGAGCATGAATGATTTTCAGTGTCTGGGTGTGTATATGTATATTCTAAGTATTTATGTATATTCTTCATAAAAATATTCATCAGTCATCTTAATACCCATAATACAAGCTACGCTTACTTTGGGGCTAGATGGCGGTGTGTGTATTGTCGTAATTTATTTCTGTATTTATTTATTTTTAAGGTCATCTGTCCAGCGGGCTGGAGGTGGTCCCACATTGCGCTTACCAATTCGCGGTCTCCACTCCAGAACACGTCTGCTCCAACGGCCATCGGTCCTACGACAAACATGATCCGCCCACTGCCACTTCAACTGGCTTATTCTTTGAGCTATGTTCTTGACCTTGGTTCTTCTACGGATTTCGTCGTTGCGAATTCTATACCGAAGAGAGACTCCCAATGTGTGGTTTAGGTAATTCAAATTTCACTTGCTTCAACGGTGAAGGAAAACATCCTGAGAAAACTTGTATGCCTGAGAGGTTATTAAAGGTGTGTGGAGTCCATTAATCCGCACTGGGTCAGCGTGGTTGACTTCGGCCTTGACCCTTTCTTACAGTGCAGGGAGGGAGACCCGTGCTCAGTAGTGGGCCGGTAATGGGTTGATGTGATGATGGTTGTTCACACATCTTAAATAAATCTATATATATAAAAGAGAAAGTGTATGGGTATGTTTCGTATAGGCTCCGAAACGGCTGGACCGATTTCAATGAAACTTTCAGGGAATCTCCGGATTGACCTGGCGAGTAATCCTGTAAAGTTTGGTGACGATCGGAGCACTCCTATTTTTGAACTGTCAAATACAGCTTTTATTTACTACTAGCTGACCCGCGCAACTTCGTCTGCATCAAATATAAATAAAATATTTTAATACCCGTCGCAACGTTTTAACGATAGGTCCAATTTGAAAAATTTAAATTTTATTTAAATTTAATAAAAAATAAAGGAATTTGCAGGTACATAATCAATTTTAACTATAAAACTATTTATTTGGATAAAGATTTGGATAGGAACGTTACCATCTTAAGATTGACAAATTATAACAAAAAGCGGTTATTGTGCCTTAACAGTTAGACATTTAGCCTCCCGGACTTTGTTTTAAGTAATAATGATTACTTTGAATATCTCTATAGATACGTACTGACAAACTTTCGCATTTATAAGATAAGTAAGATGGTACGCATGCATTCGATCGCTGTCCCATATGCCTTGCGACTCGCAAATCTGTGAAGATTTATGTCCCTTATCTCAGACAATATTTGTCAGACCTTCATTAATATTACACAACACATGCTTGATAGTATACTTTGAAATAAAAAAATAAAAAATTTTAATCCGTTCAAATTTAACGGAGCTATGAAGTAAAATTTGTAAAAATTTTCACCTCATATCCCGGGGAGAAGCTTATTGTTTATCGGGATAAAAAGTAGCCTATATGTTGACGCGGAATATCAGCTACCACTATACCAAATTTTATTTAAATCCGTTCAGTAGATTTTACGTGATGCGCGGACAGACAGACAGTAATACAGAAAATAAAAATCTGTTTTGGACTCAGTATCGATTATAAAGCATCCCCCGATCAAAATTTTCGAAATATATTAAATGTACAGAAATCTTACAGTTACAGTTTTTTTATAAGTATAGATGATGATATTCTATTGTTGGGTGTACATGGGTGTAAATAATTATCTTCACCCGCTCGAGAAGAGAATAGAAGAGAATGAATACGGAGAGAAATAAATGATTTAATATATTATGGGACTTAAATTAAAAATTTAATGATGTAAGTTTATTGTTTAAATCAAATAAAGCAAAATCTAGCCCGGCAAAGCGGGCTGGGTGCGCTAGTAATACATAAATATGTTATAACAATGCAAATGTCGTCCTCTAGTTTATAATAATTTAACCTCGTCAAGTCGTTACCTAGATGGCACCACTTGTTTATAATGTCGCGCTAGCGACTTGTTCAACGAGAACTATAAAACGAGTTGAAAAAGTTTCAATCAGTGTTATGCAGTGATTTATTAGTGCGGTGAGTGAACAATGATGAATGACTCTTTGATTAGCCGGTGGTAAGAACACCGGCTTTACTGTCGGGTGGCAGTGTTTGAATCCCAGCACGAACCTCTAACTTTTCTAAGTTATTTGCTTTTTTAATGTATGCAATTAATATATCACTTTAGCTTATTGTGATAGAGCTCGTCCGTCGTCCTACTATCGCGTTGCTTACTTCTGCCGCTAAGCAGCATTGTTGCAATGCTGTGTTCCGGTCTGAAGGCCGTGGTTGCCCGTGTTATTACAGGTAAACGAGGCTTGACACCTACGCCTCAAATTGATGGACACAGGGCGGTATCTTACAGGAACTGCTTCTTACATGCCCTGTGCAATTGTTGGTCTGTTTATAGGCGAAGGTTTTCCACTTACCATCAGGTGGGTCATCTGCTTCCGTCAATTATTACTATAAAAACCTCATGTACTTAACTTAATAAAGTGAACCTAAAGCAATAAACGCAAATCGTCATATTCTATTAGAATCTCAACTGCCAAGTAATTTAGCATAACTTCAAATTAGCTAAGGAGCTTAGAGTAGGGTTGCCAGACGGTCGGGAATTGGCGGGATTCTCCCGAATTTTTGTATGTCCTCCCGACTCCCGACAAAGCAAATAATCTCCCGAAAAACAAGTTCGATAATTTTAAGTTCACCTATTTGTCAAACCAGACTTGCAAACAACACACAAAAAAAACGACACATACTCATGGCAAGAACAAAAACAATACACATGCTCATTCGGTTCTTATCTTATGTGTCACAAACACCTACTTTGTTTTTTTTTCTTATATCTACAGTGCAATTCAAAAACATGTTTTTTTACTTAATATATTATGTATAATTATTATTATTAACTTATTTTATTATTTCTCCCGACCAAAGCCCTAAAATCCCGAAAATTCGGTTATTGATCCCGATAACAGGAAGAATCGATCTGGCAACCCTGGCTTAGAGGCAGGGCTTTAAGGCTCACACAGGCGTTAAGACCATGAGGTGCGCCTCCAGCGAAATTTTATTTTGCTACACTTACACAACAACATATTCTTTGTATCGGAGTATATCGATAAGTAAGACGGTACAATAGGTTCAAATAATGCCTTGTAAATAACAAATTATAAAACATAATATTTATTCATGAAGATTGTCAAGATTCGTGATGAAAAGAGACGCTTCATAGGTTTCGCATACAGATGCATAGTAGCTCTTTGGGCGATAGATCTTTGGATGTTAGGTATCATAGACTAACAAACAAAGCCTTTCCCTGATTGACATCTGGCTAACATCCCGCTCCCAAATTAGTCTTGGGCCTAACCGGTCACCACAGAGAGCGCTCAATTTAGTTCATAATCCAAGTATGAATTATAAGTAACTTATAGTTTGCTCTATTTTTTGAAATAATTTAGTAAGAACAATAAATAAAGAAAAAAATTGAGTTATGATTATTGAAAGTCCTATTTTTTTTTTATGGGGATGTGAAGTTATTTTGTATCGATATCGAAATACCATGGCGCGCACATTAAAAGTAAATAACTCGGTTGGTCACGTAGCGCCACTGTCTAGTAAAGTAGACGCTGAAAGAAATATAAAAATAATTAAGAGCGGGATTTTCAATGCCCTAGTTCGCATAGTTTACCTGAAGGAGCGCTCTTCCCATGTAGGTCGTTCGCGAACTACCCAAGACTAGTCCCAATGAGTTCTCATTGATATCAGTTACAATAGCTAAATATTAAAATTGACTCGGGCACACATAATTGAAGGAAACGAACAAGCAACAAATTATTTAGCTAAATCCATTATAAGTCAGTATTCCGATGACGTCATATAATATCTTACACTGATTGATTTGCATTCGCAAAAAATACTCTATTTTTGAAACCATACTCATACGATGGAGATTCGGACATTGTCGTTTTATAGCTCATCTTAGCAGGATGAGTATTATCTCCTCCCAGTTGTGCCCATTCTGAAATAATAGATTTGAAAAACTTTAGATGTTTTTTTTTGTTTGTCCTAAATTTATAACGGAACATCTACTATTCATCAAAATATCAGAGTTTTATAAACCACCAAAGATTATCCCGGGCACTACACGAGAGCTTTTAAAAAACACGGAAGCTTACAAGATTCTATAAGAATATAATCAACAAAATAAGACCACTTCGAATATTTTACTTTTTTTTATATTATTAACTAGCCGTTTCCCGCCCGCTTCGCTAGGCGAATTGAAAAAGGAAATAAATTACATTTTATGTTTCATTTTTATTTATTTTTTTCATATTTTTATTATTCTCCTTTTTTTTTATTTTTGTATGAACATAAATAGGCCCCGCGGATAGAACTGTAAGCATCGATATTGTTTAGACTTACTCAAATTCCAAATTCCATCGATTTAGCCTGTATCTTTCATCCAGGTGATTTTTCTCACTAATATTCATTGTAACTTTCAATGTGCAATCATTATAACATTTCCGTGCCTTTCTTCCAAAAATTAATAATAATTGACATGAAGAAAAAAATTTGAAATGAGCATTGAAAGTTTAAGTTAAAGTCATTGCAAGTCTCATATGTGAAGTTGAAATCTGTCTAGGTTCAAGTGCGCCGAATTTTCTGTTAACTAAAATTTTCTCCGTGACATAAATTTTTTATAGAAAATTAATTGTGCATGTTTTTTATGAATTCTATTGGAATAAGTAACTAAATTTCTTTTCCACATCTCATGTGCTTGGAAAATGCATTCATTTTAATCTGTTACATTTCCGCGATCCCGCAATAAAAGAATTCGTCGGTTATGTAGTCTGCAAAAGTAAAATGAATGTAAAATTCTTAGTCCGTTGATTGGATAGCTACATGTAAAGTTAAGTTTTTGAAACCTCTCAATGACTTTTTCTCCGCTGCCAAAAAGACGATTGTTGTAAGGAAATACACGAATATCCCTACATACACGAAGATCCCCACCAAATTTGGAGTCTGTAGAAGTTACAGGTTAGAAATAAAAATTTTAGATTTTAACACCCACCCCCGCAATTCCTGTCGGAAGTAGACTTTATTGAAATCCATTTTGAGATGTTCTTTATGTGAATAATAAAAGATTCCAAGATTTAAAATTTTTAGAAGCTATATTTCGAAATTGAAATTTTTTATTGTTAACACCCACCCCCGCGAACCTTATTGGAGGTGATTCATTGTAAAATCCGCTCGAAGATCATTTTTATATTACATATAGAACACTCTCACTAAATTTGGAGTCTATAGGAGCTATCGCTTGGAAATTGAAAATTTTCATTGTTAACGCCCCCGCAATCTTCTTTGGGGTGGGATATCGTAAAATTTGTTCATAAATCATTTTTACATCACTTATAGAAAATTCCTACAAAATTTGGAGCTTATAGGAGCTTTAGCTGGAAAATTAAAAATATTAATTGTTAATACCCACCCCCGCAACCCCCTGTGGGGTGAGCTATCGTAAAATTCATTCATAGCCTATTTTTACACCTCTTACAGAAGATTCCTACCAAATTTGAAGTCTATAGAAGCTATAGTTTAAAAACGGGAATTGTTCATTGTTAACGCCCCCGCAATCCCCTTTGGGGAATGAATTTCTTAAAATCTATTCCTACCTGACCTCTACATAGCAAAAGTAATATTCCTACCAAGTTTCACGTTTCTAAGTCTTATGGTTCCCGAGGTTTCGTGGTGAGTGACCATATAGATGGGAATTCTTCGATTATCATCGAAATTTTTAACTTTTTATCGGGCTTTTTTAAAATTTTCTTACATTCAAAACTTTCTCCTGACAATTCTGAAGATAAAAAAAGCCCAATTGGTCCAGCCGTTCTCCACTACCGTGAGTAGATTCTCAGTTGAATGTAAAAAACCATAATCCGTTTAATACACTCTGTTGAAATCCATGAAAACAAAAGAATCAAGAGAAAATGCTTATCTTTTGTTTTTATTAGCGGGATAAATGTTCATAAAAGTAAAACAGCAATAAAAAAATGAAGGAATGTTGGAATTCAAAAAATAGATAGCCATAAACCATCTAGGAAAAATTTCGCATCGAATGGTGGTAGTTTCATGTCGATACGATCAGTGGTTTAGGCGTGATTGAGCCTCAAACGAAGACCATTTTCATTATATATATATAGAAGACATTGCTTCATGGCCTACCATGAAATTGGATATTAACATTTAAGACCAAACGGCTAAAGACATGGCTTTAAGCTTTACAATGGGATTGAATGTGAATATTAAACACTAAAGACATGGCAAATGCCTAACAATAAAATAAGATATGAATATTAAATTCTCAAGAAATGGCTGCACGGTGATATACCTTTGCCTTTTCCCTACAAGAAGAAGTAGGCTGCATGGTCAATGATCTTTGCCTGTCCTAAAGGGGACAAATTAAAAAAAAACAAAACAGACAAAACATGCAAAATGTCAAAACCACAATTAGACAGCGATGGTTTTCAATTAGTTACATCGAAAAAATCTGCAAAAAATAAATCATTAGTGCCTCAAGGCGATCTAAATTATGCACCTGATATTAAAATAGACATTAAAAAATCATACAGGTACTCATGCAATATATTTTTGAAAAACTAAATTTTCAGGTTACCTGCGAAGTTATTTTGTCTATATTATTTACATTTTTTCAGACACATTCAAACTGCTGTAGGTGAATTTGAGGGTTCAGAATATTTGGATAATATTATTAAAGCTGTAAGTAATGTTATAAAAGATAAAAGCATTAAAGAATTCATATGTTTTGGCCTCGGCCATATTGCAGAGAGCCATATTTCAAGGTACCAATTAGCCTTATTGTTGTGCTTAAAAGAAATCTTTAAACCGGAAAAAGTTCTAGTCCACGATCCAGTATTTTATTCTGACGAATGTGCACTTCTAAAAAAGTTCAATTGTACTCTTATCGAACAAAATACAGAAGCCACATACGTAATACCTACGCACGGCTTCTCTCTAGTGTACTTACCACATTGTCCTAAGCAGCTTACTAACAACTTCCTCTGGAGTAACTGGGGACCAAATTTGTCAAATTGCATTCTTCTCGGCAACAGTTTCTCATGCATGACAAATGTTTTAGATAGAATATTAATTAAAAATGTGCCATTCATACATAAAATATTTCCATTAACTCATGAAGTGTATTTAGCTAACAATTTTGTGCACAAAGATATATTTAATAATATCTCGTTACATTACTTTTGTAATGAACAATTAAAGTCTGTAACAGCAGAATTTTGGGATACTAAAGAAAAGCCAGAGTATTCAGATGATGTTGAGTTTATAACAAGTATGATGGTTGAAAAGTTGAAACTATGAATTTCTTTGAAGGTCTGAAAATGGCAACCATAAGTGGTAAACCGGCTCTAATTACTCTGAGGCAATTGCTCTCTGAATTGAGGAAGCAGAGTTCTACTAAGAAACTTGCAGAGAACCAAATGGCGAGATACATATTGACCCAGTACAGGAAACATCAGACTACAGATCAGCAGCTTTGCAAGGCAGCAGATGAAATGCATTTCAAAGCAAAGTCTTATTATGATTATCTACATTTTACAAGATGCTACAAGGAAATCAACACTGAATTTAAAGGAAAAGGCGAAAGGAGTGTGGAAGACACAGCACGAATGGTTGGTTTCAAACTACCACATGATCCAAAATAAGCTATCTGCTAGGTTTTCACGCTATATGCTACAAATTTGGTATTTTCAAATTATAGGCTTACAAATTTTAAATTTATATTCGCTTGTTAGATTTTTTTGTAGTGTATAAAGTACTCATTATTTGTATAGAAATATTATGTAGAATAAAGATGGAATGTGTAGAATTAACATTTATTTTATTTACAATTCCATTTGGCATTGTTTTAGGTATAGTGTAGAAACAGAACGTAGAAAAAAATAAAATAAAATATAAAATCAGATTCCCTACTTCATTGTTTTACTTCATCTTTTAAAATTCATAAAATTATTTAATTTAAAAAAATGGCTGCGCCCAAACAGCGTGTTCATATGTAACATTATATAATTGAATTTATTTTAAATATTGTAACATGTATTGTGCTGAAAATTGAAGCTGATTAGAGGAATGGGTTTAAAATAACTGCAAAATATACCCTTCATAGCCCATCTTAGACTCATTGCTTACCACTAGGTGAGGTTGCACCCACTAACATGTAGAGGTATAAAAAAATACCTACAGTTTCATTTTATTTTAGTGCATTGAAATTCAGGGGAAATATGAAAATTCCTAATTCAAAATTCATTTATTTCAAGTAGGCCTAATATAAGCACTTTTGAAACGTCGAGTCTGTCTGTGTGTAGTGACTCTACCACCGGTTCGGAAGGCAGATTCTACCGAGTAGAAGCCGGCAAGAAACTCTGCAGTGCCTAGTGCCTATGCCTATATAATGGAGAAGGTGCAGTACTATGCTCCATGGTACTACTATTATCTATTGCCATCTCTAACCTATCTGCCCAATGTTGCGATTATAGGCTAACCCTCCGTTGGAAGAAGCCTCTAGTGCAGCAGTAGACTTTTAAAGGCTATTGATGATGAATTCAGATGACTGAATGAATCCTTAAATTGCAATTAATTTCCAGAAATTTAGATAACTGATTGAATAATAAGTTTCTAATAGTAAAAGAAAATGGTGGTAGTTTAGTGGGTAAGGCATGAGCTTACCTTTTTTGGGACAGCATTCGATCCCCGGCACACATCTCATTTCGGAGTTATGTGCGTTTTAATGTAAGAAATTAAATATCACTTGCTTTAATGGAGAAGGAAAGTACCTTGAGGCAACCTGCATGCCTGAGAGTTCTCCGAAATGTTCTCAAGGGTGTGTGAAGTCTACCAATCTACTACAGGTTAGTCCTTGAATGCAATCTCAACTTGTGGTATGTGATGACGCAGCCTAGCATGGTAGCAGGCTAACCAGTTAGGGGTGTGGTAGTCAAACCCCCTAATCGGTTTCTGAACACTAAATCGCTTAGCAGTACGTCTTTGTCGGTAAGGTGGTAACGAGGCACGTCCAAAACCTAAATTCTTAAAATCCCTCGGCCGGTATCGAACCCGGAACTTCCTACTTAAATTCAAAGCGCTCTCCGTTGCGCCAGGGAGGTCGTCAAACTGTAAAAGAATTGTTCAGATTCTAGGTTCAGTATTTATTTAGTTGCTATTAAGTATATACATTACTAGTACATCTCATGAAGAGAACGACAGATTGTTTAGAACTTTATGCGGTTTGTAAATCTGGAATTCATGCTTTTGGTATTGAAGTAATGAAGAGTGGAGTGAATTTTTTATGGGCAAATAAACAGACCAAACTATTTTTTATTAATATATATACAGATTGTATAAGAATTTCAGTACATTAGAATATAAAATAGCAAGTTATAAAAATCGAAAAAATATATGTACTTTTTTTTTAATGTTGTATGTAACACATCAAATGTATGAATAAAACAGTTTATCGGTTATTGTAAAATCTCATAAATGCTTGTAACCGTGTTTAATGTTGCAATATCTTATAACTACTGGGTGTATTCCTTTTCGATGAGTTTGGCTATGGTTTGCAGCTGCATGTTGCTTGTTCCTTCATAGATGGTACCTATTTTCGCGTCCCGGAAGAACTTCTCTTGAGGGAAGTCTTTGGTGAAGCCAACTCCTCCCATGAAGTCTATGCACTTTGATGTTAGCTTTTGGGCTATTTCTGTAAAGAAATACATGATGTTACGTTATTAAGCACTACAGAACAGCTTGTGACCAGAGAAAATGTACACCAGCAGGAGAATTTGGCATTTAAAATTTATGCTTTTTTTTTTTTTTTGTTTGTTTAACAACCCGAGGAGTAGGTTTTAAGCCTCGTCATATCAACCTATTACCGGCCCACTACACGGTACCGGTTTCCTCCCACAATGAGAAGGGTTTAAGGCCGTAGTCCACCACGCTGAGTGGCGTGCACTTCATGGATGCACAAAACCACTGCCTACCCTAAAATTGATATATAGCTCGTATAGGAGGACGATTTCTGCCATTTTATGCCATTTTCCTGCTGTATGCATACCCTGGTGAGAAACCCAGTGCACGCCACTGACCACGCTGGCCCAGTGCGGATTGACGAACACCTTTATAAATAAATAATTATACTACGACAATACACACATAGCTTGTGTTATGGGTACTGAGATAGCTGATGAATAGTTTTTTATGAATATAATACACATTAATACTTATAATATACAGATAAACACCCAGACACTGAAAAACATTCATGTTCATCACACAAACATTTTCCAGTTGTGGGAAGCGAAACCACGAACTTGGACTCAAAAGCAGGATCGCTGCCCACTGCGCCACTCGGCCGTCTTTGAGAACATTATCGAGAACTCTCAGGCATGCTGGTTTCCTCACGATGTTTTCCCTCACTGTGATATTTGAATTACTTAAATCGCACATAACCTTAGAAAAGGTGAAGGTGTGTGCTGGGATTCAAACTCGACTTCCTGAAAGTGAAGTCGAGCTTTTACCCAACGGGCTATTACCGATAGTAAATAACAGTGCTTGAGCGCAATCACACCCTCCTCTTAAGATGGAGTCGACTTGCCTAGAAAATGTCTATTCACTCTTTCTCCTTACGATGCTTCGCTGTTCGATGGTGGTAAAGCCTCATATACCGGAATATAACCATAGAAGTGATATTAGAGGAAGAAGACATTGTACCTACCAAAGCCTTAGAAGAAATTGTATAACCAAATTATATATGTTGTATGTACTTTTTGTGCAATAAAAGTATAATCATTCATTCAAATTCAAAATTCATTTACTTCAAGTAGGCCTAATTAATAAGCACTTATGAAACGTCAAGTCAGTCTGTTTGTAGTGACTCTACCACCGGTTCGGAAGGCAGATTCCACTGAGAAGAGCCGGCAAGAAACTCAGCAGATTGCTCTTTTCCAACATCATTTTAAAGTTCAAGAAGTACCTATATATAATGCAAAGGAAATTTTATTTAATTTTATTTTTATTTACCTGACGCGTAGTATTTAGCCATGGCGGCTTCTTTCACGAAATCAAGGCCATTTTCTTTTAGCCTTGCAGCGTTGTAAGTCAGAAGTCTCGCCGCTTCTAATTGTGTTTGGAGATGTGCTATTTGGTAGCTGATGCCCTGGAAAGGATTTTTAACTCAGGTCGAGATATAAATGGATCGGGGCTTACTGCCACCGCATAAAGAAGTATTATTTTAATATTGTTGAAGTCTCGCCGCTTCTAATTGTGTTTGTAGATGTGCTATTTGGTAGCTGATGCCCTGGAAAGGATTTTTAACTCAGGTCGAGATATAAATGGATCGGGGCTTACTGCCACCGCATAAAGAAGTATTATTTTAATATTGTTGAAGTCTCGCCGCTTCTAATTGTGTTTGTAGATGTGCTATTTGGTAGCTGATGCCCTGGAAAGGATTTTTAACTCAGGTCGAGATATAAATGGATCGGGGCTTACTGCCACCGCATAAAGAAGTATTATTTTAATATTGTTGACCTTTTTATTCCAGAATAATTATGAAGCTTATATTTAGGATGGCAAATAAACTGTAATTTTTACCCTGAACATCTTATCAGAAGTTTGGAGCTAAAGTTGAAAATATAATTATAATTGTGGCTTAAATATCTATAGAATCAAGTCAAGCCTAGAAATTTGAAAGAAATCTATTCAATTAAAACTGCAGTCCAAGTTGAAAAATACTGACAAAAAGTCGCGATTTTGATTTATTTATGCCCCAGCCTGATTTATATTGCTATAATCCGTGAATAGCAGGAGAATCTGTGCGGTGTAATTTATAATTTCTTCAAGTAAATAAAATAAATGTTTAGAACCAACAATTATTCATTGTAAATTAATAATTATAATGGAACAAAAATTAATCATTGTAAAGTATTAATTATTATGGAACAACAATTATTCATTGTAAGTTAATAATTATAAAGAAACATTTTTCATTGTAAAGTAAAAATTCACAAAAATTATGTAAAGCAATGTACCCTCTACGCACTATATTTTGTTAACTTAACAATTATTCAATCCGGTTTCGGAGCGAAACGTGCGTAGAGGGTACGTTGCCGAAGATCTGTTTGGTGTGGAGTATAAGGATTGAAGAAATTATAAATAACACCATACAGATTCTCCAGCTTTTCACGGAGTATAGGAAATTATACTTATTTTCATAACACAGCAATGGTGCTTAGCCGCAGTAATGATCATAGCGGTAGTACTTCCCCGGACGCCGACTTTCACAAAAAGCTATACTTCTACTAAAACAAAATTGCTGTAGCCTTAGTATAAATTCGCTAGTTCGCAATCGAGGAGTCGATTTCGAATCTGAAAATACTTAAATACCAGAGTAAAATGGATCTTATTTGCATTGTGTTAAAACACAAATTTGCCTACAATGCTTTAGTTCGGGCCTTTCACAGAACGTTTTTTTTTCATAAGTAAATATACTACGGCAATACACATATCGCCATCTAGCTCTAAAGTAAGCTTAGCTTGCGTTATGGGTACTGAGATAGCTGATGAATATATATTTTTAATTAATTTAAATACTTATAAAATACAGATAAACACCCAGACACTGAAAAACATTCATGTTCATCACACAAACGCTTTCCAGTTGTGGGAATCGAACCCACGGCCTTGTAGTCAGAAAAACAACAATCAGTACAAGATTCGCTAGCTCGCAATCGAGCAGTCGTTTTCTAGAATGGAAATACTTGATTATCGGAGTAAAATGGATCTTATTTGCATAACATTAAAACTCAAATTTGTCTGCAATGCTTTAGGTCAGGTCCATTTTACTTTGGCGATGCTTAGTTTGATACGCGAGAAAGACTCCTCGGTTGCGAGCGAGCAAATCTTGTACAAAGGCTATTATATCTTATTCGCTTGTTTCGAATCGATAACGTATGTTGAAAAGAGTAAATGCTACTTACTTGAAAAGAGTAAATGCTCTTTCCAAACTGCTTCCGTTCCAGCGTATATGGGATGGTGGCGTCCATACAACCCTGGCACAGACCGATCATCTGCGACGCGATACCGATGCGACCCTCGTTAAGGAAACCAGCCGCGTATTTGTAACTGAGGAACAAATACATGATTAAAATAATATACAACGTGTAAATGGAAATCCTTTTTTTCACAAGTCCCCCAATATATATTGGATAGAAGCGTTACTTTGCGGAAATCCATAATATATTATGAAAATTAAGCTTTCTTTGCTATACTCCGCGAACAGCAGGGGAATCTGTAATGTGTAATTTATAATTACTTCAATCCGTATACTCCACACCAAACAGATCCTCGGCAATGTACCCTCTACGCACGTTTCGCTCCGAAACCGGGGCATCCTCAGAAGACGTTGACTTAACAATTATTCCTTGTAAAGTCAACATCTCCTGAGGATGCTCCGGTTTCGGAGCGAAACGTGTGTTATTAATTGCGTTATTAAGCGATAAGGCCGCCTTTTGTATTTTACTTCTTTCTCTTCTGCTCGGAGGTTTAATAAAGCTGTGGGACAACATAAAATTATGACCTGTCCCCTGGTAGGAAAAAATAACCAATTGCGAATATACATTTCCACCCCCGTCCCCCCTGGTTAATAAACGCAAAAAAAATATTTTTGCGTTTATTAACCGACTTACAAAAAAGGAGGAGGTTCCCAATTTAATTGTATAATTTTTTAAATTTATGTTTTACTTAGTTTATTTATGTTTGTAAACCTATCACATTTTTAAGAACGTCGGTGCCAAGTATAAAATGTTATACGAAGTATATGATATACATAGTAACTTTCTACATTTTACTTGGCAGCGACTTCAAAATGTTGTAGAAAATATTTATTTCTTGCTTTTTAGTTTTTTAACAAAGTCGGTTCTTTTTTGATATATGATTAAAGGTAAAGCCTGAAAAAAAACATTTTTAGAGCACTCTTAACGATTGACACCTCACTTTGCAAGTACCTACTCACTTCTTTACCATTTAACTCCTATTTTGCCTGAAACTCACCCTTTCCCATATTCTCCCAGGATGTTCTCCTCGGGCACTCGCACGTTATCGAAGTGCACCATGCATGTGCCGGAAGCGCGAATGCCGAGTTTGTTTTCCGGCTTGGCTACGGTCAGGCCAGGAGTATCGCGTTCCGCTATGAAACATGTGATGCCTTTGTAACCCTGAAAGAGAAAAGAGAATTATATAATATTAATAAAAAGTAATATCCCTATCCCTACTTAATATTATAAATGTGAATGTAAGTTTGTTTGTTACGCTTTCACGCAAAAACTACTTAACCGATCCTCATGAAATTTTGAACACATATTCTTTGAAATGTTAGAAGTAATATAGGATACTTTTTATCCCGACATTAAGATAGGTTCCTTTGGGAGATGGGATAAAAGTGTTTGACGATTTTACACCATAATTCCGACAAATTATAACCGATTTAAATAATTATCTTTGCACTATAGAGGTTATAATATGTGTTTAATTTTGCCCAAACTTTGTGTAGATCTGATGAATGTGGTTGGAGATAGAGGACAGAACTCCTCAGCGGACAGCAGCAAACACCTTAGGCTTAGCGATACTGAATACTTACTTTAATTTTTTTTAGAACTACAACTAAATTGAATGCCACATCAATAAACAAAATCAAACGCAGACGAAGTCGCGGGCAACAGCTAGTAATATTATATAACCTTATATCTTTTAACGAGCAATTCTTGTTTATATATAATTGTAATATCGGAATCGGCTCTAACGATTTTCATGAAATTTAGTATACAGGGGGCATTCGGGGGCAATAAATCGATCTAGCTAGGATTCATTTATATTGGAATCTCAGAATCATTTATATTGGACATAAGACTATTTTTTTAAGTCGACTCATTTGCGGACGAAGTCGCGCGGGTCTGCTAGTATTAATAATCTAAGACGACTGGGGTTCTGTCGTAGTTCGCTCGCAGCTAAGATGCAGAAAGTGGTGTTGCTGGACTTTCTTATCCTGTCGCCCTTATGGCAGGGGAGGGTTCTATCCTCCGCCCGCTGAAAATATGTATTTATGTAATGTATATTTATGTGTATTAATCTCTACGTATTTAAAAAAGTATATTAATGTAGTTTTGGCTCTATATCTTGTATGTACATATGTCTTGTACACGGGCGTGAGAGTAAATTTCGATAGTAATAATTGTTGAGTCGACCGTTATTGTTCCGATCGTCGTTTCAGTCGTTTTATGGTCTTCTCGCGAAAAGCTTCGACCAATATCTTAAGAAGCTTTCGCTTGGTTGTTGGATCAAGGATCGGATACAGAAGGCAGTAGTCCTTGAAACGGCGCGTTTTGTGAGGAACCTCCTCACTCTGGTGCCCTGACCGCCGGTTGCTTGGGCATTCAAAAGTCCCGCAAGCGGAGGGTGGAAGTTTTTTTTTTTTATAAATTTTGAATAGTGTTTTTTATTTTAATTTTAAGCATTGTTAATAATTTAAAAAAAAAGGAAAAGAATAAATCTTAGAGTATAAATATACTGCAACAATACACACATCGCCATCTAGGTCCAAAGTAAGCGTAGCTTGTGTTCGGGGGCGTTCATAAAATACGTGAGATGTTTAAGGGGCGGAGGGGGTCGAGTCAAATCCAATCCAATCTTACGTTGGAGAGAGAGGTGGTCTGACTGGGATAAAAGTTAAATAAAAAAATAAGTTTGCTAACTTATTTTTTTTCGTAATGTGTAGGTACTGCTGTGTCTCGGAGACACGTTAGGCCATCGTCTCATCATCAGCCATTGTGCGTCCACTGCTGGACATAGGCCTTTTTCAAGCAGCGCCAACTTTTCCTATTTTCGGCTTTCCTCATTTCGGAGGTAGTCGCTCCATCTAGTTGGGGGGCGTCCGACACTACACTTCTACCGAGAAGAGAGAATTTTTGACTCTTCCTGGAAGATTTTTAGTGGGCGCCAAATACCATCTATTTATATATAAACCTTGCATAATATATTGTATTCAATGTTTAATAAAAGCCACGAGATTAACCCATTAATTGCATCAGTTGTATCGTCAGTGATAACACGCTGGGTCAGTTCGGTTACGTATAACTGATAAGTTCTATTTTATTATTTGCGTTTACTATAGTTAATTAAACTCCACATCTGAATTAGAATTAACTAACTTTTCTAAGTCATGTGCGTTGTAAGCAATTAAAATATCACGTGCTTCAACGGTGAAGGGTTTTCCTTCGTTGAGAGGAAACCAGCATGCCTGCGAGTTCACCACACTGTTCTCAAAGGTGGAGTCCACCCGCACGGGGCCAGCCTGGTGGATTACGGCCTTAACCCCTCCTCATTGTGGGAGGAGACCCGTGCCCTGTAGTGGGTCGGTAATGGGTTGATATGATGATGATGATAATTATTTACATAGTATATATAATTTACTGTATAAGTAATATATAAAATAAATAAAATAAATAAATATACTACGACAATACACACATCGCCATCTAGCCCCAAAGTAAGCGTAGCTTGTGTTATGGGTACTGAGACAGCTGATGAATATTTTTTTATGAATATAATACACATAAATACTTATAATATACAGATAAACACCCAGACACTGAAAAACATTCATGTTCATCACACAAACACTCTCCAGTTGTGGGAATCGAACCCACGGCCTTGGACTCAGAAAGCAGGGTCGCTGCCCACTGCGCCACTCGGCCGTCGATATATATTTAATATTGATTTACATTTAAGCTCTGGTAATATAAAGTAGGAATAATCAACTATTAAATTTAATTTGGTATACTCCGCGAAAAGCAGGAGAATCTATAAGGTGTAATTTGTAATTTCTTCAATCCTTATACTCCACACCAAACAGCTGCTCTTCGGCAATGTACCCTCAACGCACGTTTCGCTCCGAAACCGGAGCTTCCTCAGGAGATGTTGACTTTACAATGAAGAATTATTTTCCGCAAAGTAACGCCTGCTTCTATCCAATAAATAACCAATTAGTTACAAATGGTGTCCGTCCCCAACGAAGTGAGGTGAAGGAAGGCCGCGAGTATAGCAAGCGGCGAATCACGCAGCAACCATACTGTGCTGACATGACGAGTCGGTTTCGTAACACAGGGTTTAAGTATCAAGCGGAAATTACACAAGAAAATTAAATTTAAATCAAAAACTACTCTAGAATTATAAGATAATATACCAAGGTAATTTTGGACCTACCAATGCATAAGTTTAAACATTGTGTTTAAACACATTGTTATTTAATTTTAATAAATTGTTGTTACTATGAAATTGATGATATACTTAACGACAAGGCTGCTTGTAAGCAGGCTCCGCTCTCGTCTCTCACAAGATAGAAAAATAATAAAATCGTAAACTGTAAAATAATGTTCAAAAAGAGCGATCTGCTGAGTTTCTTGCCAGCGCTTTGCGATGGAATCTGCCTTCCGAATCGGTGGTAGACTCTACACACAGACTGACTTGACGTTTCAAAAGACGATATAAATAACGACGATAAACCTATGCCTACTTGAAATAAATGAATTTTGAATGTTGAATTTTGTTTTTAGGATAATATTTAATTGTTATGGATGGGAATACTTCTAATGCATTTAATTTGGGTTTTTATGTAGACGTAGTTAGAAAAACCTTAGAACAGTCTATACAATTATCATTAAGCCTATAACAGTCCACTGTTATTATAGGCTATTGATGGAGTTTTGATGGCCGTTTGAAATGTTTTGAAAAATGATAAATAAATATACTACGACAATAAACACATCGCCATCTAGCCCCAAAGTAAGCTTAGCTTGTGTTATGGGTACTAAGATGACTGATGAATATTTTTATGAATAACATACATAAATATTCAGAATATACATATAAACACCCAGACAGTGAAAAACATTCATGCTCATCACACAAAAATTTTCCAGTAGTGGGAATCGAACCCACGGCCTTGGGCTCAGAAAGCAGGGTCGCTGAAAACTGCGCCAATCGGCCGTCAATGATCGTCAATGATCAGGCTTTACAAGCAATTACAAAGTCAAAGTCAAATAGGCACATAAATGGCACTTTTGATGCGTAGTTACTTATATAGTAGTGAGTAGTGATGGTGACAGCTACATTGGTTAACTTAAAACTAAAGCTACGAGGGTTGCAAACGCGCCCTGGTCTAAGAAGAAGCCTAAGAAAACTCGGGACGTTCGATTGCCACAATTGGAAAATGTTTGTGTGATGAACATGAATGTTTTTCAGTGTCTAGATGTGAATCTGTATTTTATAAGTATTTCTGTTTATTATCGTAAAAGTATTCAGTCATCTTAACACGCATAACGCAAGCTATGCTTTCTTTGGGGCTAGATGGCGATGTGAGTATTGCTATTTATGTATTTATAAATAAAACCTGTTAGTCTAAACGCCTCAAGCCTGTTAGTCTAAACGCCCAAGAGGGTTTGCGCATGATCGCGATGATGAAAGATGATGATAAACGATGACGATGGGCAGACGCGTCAGTGATCGCAGTAGATGGTAGTAATATCGCTGAGGTCGCTTGTGCCAGTTCTCTGTATTACCATTAGTCGCCTCCTACGACTAAGATCTATAATTTTTTTTTTTTTTGTTCTGCGTTTTATTTTGATTCCGCGGGACGAGAAGTGCCACACGGCACAGATACTTTACTGATTCTAAATTTATATTTTAAAAAGTTTTAAAATTACGAATCAGATGCTTACCTTTGAGGGATCAGCATTAGCCATGATAAGGAATACGCCAGCTACATCCGAGTTAGAGATCCACATCTTGGAGCCGTTAATGACGTAATCCTTGCCGTCCTTTTTAGCCACTGTTTTCAGAGCAAAGGCGTCTGATCCAGAGGTTGGTTCTGTGAGGCAGAAACTGCCAGCCTGGAAGATAAATTTTACTAAGTAATTGCTACTTCAATTGTACAGACGGAATATAAACATACCAGACCACATTTTACTCAAAAAGGGAGGAATATCCCAGTAAATAAAGTAATAATAATCAACATTTCTTAAATATAGTTCAACGTGTAGATATTTTTGGATTTGTCGATATTAAGATCCAGTTGCATGGATCGTGGTCACGACGGGACTGCGTAGGTACGACTTATGAGATGTCAAGATGTCAAGTTGGATGTCACGGACATAATCTGACTATGGGTCTACAGGTCTGCAACTGGGTCGAAATATCGACAAATCCAAGAATATTATCGTGATATGTACCTATTGAATTATATTTAAGAAATGTTGATTAACCACATAAATCTCTGTTTACAATCTTTAATAATAATCAATAATCGGATTTTTACTGAAAAGCCGATCGCAGATAAATATAAAGGGGAAAAATGATCAGGCTTTACAAGCAATTACAAAGTTAAAGTCTAATAGGAACATAGATGGCACTTTTGATGCGTTGACTACATACAAAATGCGTACATAGTGAGTAGTGATGGCGATAACTACATTCGTAAACATAAAACTAAAGCTACGGGGGTTTATACGCGCCCTGGTCTAAGAAGAAGCCCACGACAAACTTAGCCGGGTGTTCTTTTTACTTTAACGTGATCCAATATATTGGTACATTGCCGTTAATAACTCATAAAATTGGCAGAATTTTATCTCATCTGTTAACTATATATCCGAAAATATGTATAGAACATACATAGAAGCTTAAGTAATATATAAAATCAACGCATAGAACAACCACGGTTGAATTCAAGCCAAATCCATTTTATAGGGCCAATTTTTTTACATCAAGTAGAAAATTTGCCTAAATCATTAGGCATTCGATTAAGCTGATGCCTAGATTTAGTGAAAACATAACTGTAGTGTTTATAGCTTCGGACACAAGGGCACGTTTCGTGAAGCCACAGCAGTTAAGTCTAGTATATGCGTCTGCACAAAATGTATGGGCATTATCGAATTGCATTGTGCTGGTTTTTCACTATGCAAAGCTATAAAGCAAAACAAGATAAAGGAAATGTATGAGCCGAAATTCACCAGTCGCGTTATGACCCACATCCATTAAATGCGACTCCAGCTTTCTTTTCGCAACGTTACTGAAGTTTGAAATTTCAATTTCCCAATTGACTACAGTAAATTACTTACGTATTCCGTACACAATTTCGTCAGATACTTCGTCTTCTGTTCTTCGGTTCCTAACTTCATGAACAAAGAGTTGACTAATGTGTTATGGATGTCGACATACGCGGCAACTGCTGGGTCAACCCTGGACAGTTCTTCCACTACAAGCATCATTGTAAGGAATCCGCAGCCAGAGCCGCTGTATTCCGCTGGTGTTTCTATGCCCATTAACTGCAAAGCAATATTTTTTAGATTAAATGAAATCGAGATGCACCTCATATATTGTATTGAAATTTCAGCATTTTGTCTTATCTCTTGCCTCAGTTGTGTCTATACTAAAAAAGGGGAATCTCTTAAGTATGGAAGGAGATTCACCCCTGTTCTATTAAGCGTCTTTAATAATCCTAACACAACTGAGTACATACAAAACTTTTAGGAAAGAAGGCAAGAATTAATATTTAAGGTGAAAAGGACCCAAATATTTTTTCATTAATAGTTTCCCATCTGGTATGAAAGTGCTATATTTTTTTGTTTTAGATTCTTCGATATTATTTTAAGTGATCTTTTATTATGCCATGTGTAGCTGTTGTATAATTTTAACTTAATTTTTTTATTATATTATAATACTTAATTTTATTTTTTAACGAGGCTTTACGCCAGTTTTGGTTTTATCCTCATACCTATTTATTGAACATTTTCATCATTATTGATCGAAGCTCATGTCTGTAGACTACAAATTTTCAAGTACTTATGTTCAATGATAACTAGATTATTATTATTTGCATAATATTAATATAAAATATAAAATTTATTTGCATAAAAGCATGCTGTTTAAGGTAGGTAATGACTTGTATTCCAAGTAATGCTGTTTATATGAATGACTCAAATACAAGTTTTTATGTAGATAATGCGTGTTCGCGTGTCCTCAAGAACTTACACCATTATCGAACAGCATTTGTCTGATTCCTTCGTCGATTTTGTGCTCGTCTTCCATCTTTTTGACCAGTGGTGCTATTTGTTCCGACGCCAGCTTTCTAACTAGAAAATATTTTTTTTTTATCAGTAGGCATATTTGTAGGTGTATTTACGCTTAAGATAAGCTCCAGTGTCACGATTATTTTTACATTTTGAGGATACATACTTATATATATATAGATTTTGGGTCTCATAAAAAAGCTTAGAGTCACTCAGCGGGCGATTCAGAGAGCTATGCTCGGAGTATCTCTACGTCAGAAATGAGGAGACCCGTAGAAGAACCAGAGTTACCGAGCTCAACGAGTCGCGAAGCTGAAGTGGCAATCCGCGGGGCACATAGCTCGGAGAAAGGATGGACGTTGTTGTCTTAAGGTGCTGAAATGGCACAGGTAAGCGCAGCGGTGGTCGACCTCTGACGAGCTGGACAGACGACATTGCAAAGTGTTTAAACACCGGAGAATTCAAAATGCTTACTGACGGTGCTTTGGAAAAGTGCGTTCCACATCGAACTTAGTATCTAAGATAATTGTTTTAGCAGTTACGAGTATATGTGTTTTGTTGTGATGTATTGGGTAAATTAAATATATCAGCGGGTTCTCATCTGGCATACCAATATACTTCTAAACTACGTCTTTTCTTATGGCAGTATAATGCGGTATTTTTATCATAGTGGAGTTGTCACTGACAAAGTACTTGTATTTATTAATTCAATAAGAATCCACACTAAAATTCCATACTAACCTTCAAAAATCTTTTTGACGGGAAAGACAGAAATTATCATATTTATCACTTATCAGTAAGTACCATGTTGTTAACTTTAAAGGCCTTTTATTTTATTAAGACCTAAAATCGTGCGCAGATTGTTGCAACACCCGCAATAGATTCCGAATTATTTCCAGGCACAAAGTATGAGTATTCTGTGGTGTAAGATTTGTACTCTCGGAATCGTAGAGTATAAAAACTATCTATCCACATTGCCACAGCGTGCGCTCTCGGCGAAAATTTGTTTAGTAAACATGAGCACCCAATGTACAATTTCCAATGCTAAGAAAAATTAAGGTCGCGCAGAAGAATGAATGCAGATCAAAGTTCTCATTCGTTTAAGGAGTATGTCGGCGTAGAAGAAACACTTCTCTACTTTTTCCGTAAAATAAATGAGTACCTACTCCATTCATTGAATTCAGTATTGCTATCCTTATCGACAGAGAAGAGTAGGAAAGAAAAGTACTCCTACAATCCCCGCCCCGTTTTCCGACCTCACTTAGACGTGGAGTCCTCGAAGGAGGCGCCCTTGGGTCGACGGCCCCAATTTCCCCCATCATAGGATTTTTTAGCCGACTGGCTAAGTCGACTGCCGACTGGCTTGGGTCTCCTCTCAGAATGACAAGGTTTTTAGCCGAAGCCCACCACGCTGGCCAAGTGCCTGATTGGTAGACTTCACACACCCACAAGTTATAAACACTATGGAGAAGTCTCAGGCATGCAGGTTTCCACACGATGGTTTCCTTTACCGTTAAAGCAAGCGATATTTAATTGCTTAAGTTAATACGCATATAACTCCGAAAAGTCAGACGGGCATGCCGGGATCGGATTCGGTCCCCGTAAAGCGAAGCCTTACCCCACTAGGTTATCACCGCTCTTAGTAAGTACAATTGTTTATTTGATTTTAGAACGCATCCCAAGTAGGTATGTATTATATGATATCCATAAGAACGCGTGCGCAATGTGTGTTATGTGTGCCTACAGGGGAATCGCCAACATTTTAACACGCTTTTTTTACCAGTCTATTTGGGAGTCTTTATTCAACTAATTTCAATTGGGAGAGCGTCTTTGCTTAATTTTGCTCGAAACCGCAGATCCGGGACAGTCCGTCTGAAGGCAGCAGCAAAAGATGGAGCAAAAGGAAGAAATGACGCCAACAAACATGATATTGCACAGAATTAGCACCCAATATTCTTCGATGGCGTCATATTTTATAGAATACTAGAAAACTGCATTTGCACATTTCGAAAATTTACGAGTGTATTTGCGTTAACGATAACAACTTCTATTAGGTACACATTCATGCAGGTACTTATCATACTTTTATCATTATATTATGTTAATAACTCACAAACAATTCTTATTTTCATTCCGTTTATCTTTGTTATCAAAGAACGTTTTATTCGGTCTTATCTCTAGAAAGAAGTGTTTCGGTTTATAATAGTTTTTATTTTAATGAAAATAAGGAGGGTGTTTTTTGTGTGTGAAGTGTGACAGTTTTTTCTTATTGTCTTTCTTTGTCATTGAGCACCTGACGGCTGATTAGATCAGGGGGCGACCATGCTTTTCGAGTCCAAGGCTGTGTGTTCGATTCCCACAACTGGAAAATGTTTTTGTGATGAACATGAATATTTTTCAGTGCCTTGGTGTTTATCTCTATATTTATGTATATTATTTATCAATAATCATCAGTCGTCTCAGTACCAACATAACACGAGTGATAAACGACTAAGACACCGGGAGGTATCTCTGTATCGTTCCAGTCCATGTAGGACTGCGGTGCAGCGATAATGCAGTCGTATTTATATCAAAATACCCACACCCAATGACATGAACATAAATGTCTGGCAAATATGAATTTATAGTTATCAAAAGTTTAATTATTTACCCACTTTATAAATTAACTGTAACATTCGACCATCCTGACAAAAGTTTGCGATCCCGCAAACGTACCTTTGCCTAAAACCGAGAAGTTAAAGCTGTGAATCTACCACCGATTCGGAATTCTGATTGTACAGAGAAGAACCAGCAAGAAACTCAATACTTGCTCTTTTTACATATAACAAACAGACATATTTTAGCAGGTAAGTGGCATGGCAAATATGATGCAGCTAATATGACACGGCTCGCAATTACGCGGTCACACAGACGTAAGGCACTTGTCTCACCGGCAACGATTAACGAGTAACGAGTAGAGCTAGAACTAGAAACGAGTTAGCGAGACGCGGGGAGCGAGTGCGTAGTTCCGATATTTGTGTAGCTCGGCTATAAGCGAGTGTGCGAGTGAGTGACGATTACTCGCATCACTCGCTCATAGTATATATACTCTCAAATCCTATCATAGAATTCATCATCATCGTCGTCTGAACTAGATAACAATGATAATTCAAATGAATTTTCGATATTCATATTAAATAAAAAAAACATGTACTTTCAGATACGCACTGTAGAGAAATTACCACTGGTTGCTCTCTCGGCGTGAGCTCTAATCGCTTGGCGAGTGTTATCTTTCATGGCTCTTGTCGCTCAGCGACAAACTAGTGAAGCGAGTGGTCGCCGGCAGTGTGAACAGTCAGCGATCAACTGTTTGTATATGCATCTCTTTTGTTCACACGGAAAGTATATCTATTGTACGTTTCTTGAGCGAGAAAATAGCCGATAGTTAGTCGTTTTCTCGTCGTTGGTGGGACAACTGCCTTAACGTAGATGGTCACATAGACTTTCACGTAAATAGGTCACACAGACACATTGCTGACACTGTATGATTAATAGCATAACATTTATATCAAAATACCCACACTCAATATCATAAACAAAAATGTCTGGCAAATATGAATTTATAGTTATCAAAAGTTTAATTATTTACCCACTTTATAAATTAACTGTAACACGAGCTACGCTTATTTTGGGGCTAGATGTGTGTGGCGAAGTGTGTATTGTCGTAGTATATTTCTCCTAGTCTAGTTTTAAGTTAACAAATGCAGTTATCATTATTACCTAACATTAGTGTTAACATTTTAACAAAATGTCATATTACCCTCTGCTACGATCAACAAACCCGTTTGCCCAGGCTTGATGATTATCAGGCGTGAGGCAGAGAGAGAGAGGCTATTAGTCCAGAAGTGGACTTTTATGAGCTATCTTATAAGACTATCTTAAGATACCTTTGTATTTACCTATACATTTGCTGAATGGTTCGCCAAGTGAACAATTATAATGTTGCGTAAGTTATTGCGGTAAGGTTGTGTAAAACAATAATGTAACACGATATTAAGTGCCACCATTATGCGTAAATAAGTTAACACAGTGACATGTTATTACGACTAGATTGACTTAAGAGCAATGTAAACCTCGTGCGTTTAAGAAAAGGTTATTATTACTTAGTACTATTGCTAAGTACTAGTCATCTGCATCCTCCGCATTGCGAAGTGCGATGGTGTAGCACGTGCCGATTCTTTGAAGTAGCCGACACGCGACAATCGCCTTTCGGCATAAGATACTATCACAGTGCACAATACAATATAACTTATAACTGTACAAGTCGTGCCCGCGTGGAATCGTGCTAAGAACGCTTGATACATTTCCGAGCTTGACAGCAAGGCTGGTCTTTCAAGCAAAAAGTTAGCCAGCCTTTCTATCAGCAGCAGTGTAGAATTCCCACCACGAGTAACGGGTAGAGATAACATTCTCTTAGCGCGCATGCTACAGTAGGGGCAATCAACATGTACTATCTCGCCAGAATTCTTTGTCTCCATGGCCCCAAGGTCTCAAATGGTACACTCATTTCTAAATTAATATTCCTAAGATATAGTACTTAAAATATATACCTACGTAGATTTTTTTTACTTTGAATAGGTACCAACTTACCTAACTCAATAAAGCGTTAGATAAGATTTTACTCATAAATATGACGCTTGGCAACTTATTATTAAACTAATGTTTCCATGTGAGGGCTTGATAAGGTCTTCACATTACGTCGTGATAACTCGCAGAGGCTTATGTTACACAAATATAGTAATTCTACAGTATACCTACACTAAATCTCTGATACACTAATGTAAAATAGTTTTACCACAGCTGTTATTATGCAAAGTTATTAGAAAAGTGAGCTCTAAGATTCCATACTATCAAAGTATTACTAGCACAGAATTGATTTTGAAGATAGAAGATACTTGCTTCCTATAAAAGAGACGTACGAAATTTGTATGAAAGGCACTTGAGACCTGTATAGGTAGGTAAGAGACGTTCCAAACTCTCATAAAAGAAACTCGCGACCTGTATACGAGGCGTACTAAACTTGCTTAAAAGACAGTTGTGACCTATATATATATATATACACGAGACGAACTAAACATGCATAAAAGACACTAACGACCTAGGTATATACGAAACGTACTAAACTTGTATAAAAGACACTGCGATCTGTGTACGAAACGTTCAACACTTGCTAGACGTATACTAGACGTACTTGCTAAACCTGCTCAAAAGACACTTGCTTCCTTTATATGAAAAGTACTAAACATGCATAAAAGACACTGCAAACTGTATATGGGACGTACTAAACATGCATAAAAGACACTAACGACCTATATACGAAACGTACTAAACTAGTATAAAAGACCTGTTTACGAAACGTAACTACTAAAATCAAGAACAAATTAAAATAATTATTGATCTGATTCACACCGACTTCTCACAATAATCCAGACACTCGCGCATGATCTTTATCCATTCATCAGCAATCGCGTCGGGGTCAGGTTTTGCCTCTAGGACAGCATTGAGCGCAGGCAGTGTGCGGGGTATTGGCACGTACTGGCGAGCGAGCACGCGCGGTAGTAGGTACCACGAACAGTTTGCGCCTACTGAGGCGTTTGCTCACATCATGAGCGGATATCCGCAGGAGCTGCCAAAGCATCGATGGTACATCAATCCCGCCACGAATAAATTTAAGCATCGTTGTGACCTGATGGAGTTTCCTCCTAACCTCCAAAGAATTGTAGGCAGCCCAAAAGGTGAAAGGATGGTATCTATAAATACGCTTATACCTACCTAAGATAGGCCTTCTGAACCTTGTATAGAAGACATACCTACTAAACATGCAAAAAAGACACATGCGACCTGTATACGAGACGTAGCAAACTTGCATAAACAACGCTTGCTTCCTGTATACAAGAGGCACTTAACTTGCATAAAAGAGACTTGAAGCGGTTGCAAAGTGATCGCTCGCTCGCGGCCCGGCTAGGCTCCTTGCCGAGCGAGCCTTCATAAACCGAGGTTTTTGCTTCTCTTTGATGTGAAAATCTGTACAGAGTAACGCGGCCGAGTACTCGGTTTGGCGACATTGAATTTGAGTAAAACTTGGTATTCGGTTAATCGGCGAACAACAGAAATATAAGTTTTGTTTAATAAAGATAGTATTATTATAAATATATTGCGAGGCTACAGTAAGTATACCTATTTCTTTAAATTTTGTACGAAGGGATTCGCGTGATCTAAGTTTATTTATCGATCGCACAGCTCTTTTCTGTAGTATAAATATAGTTTCTATATCAGCAGCTCTGCCCCATAACAAGATCCCATACGACATTACACTAACGAAGTATGAAAATTAACAAGCCTAGCAGTTTCAACATCTGTTAACTGTAAAATTTTTCTGACAGCATAAGCAGCTGCAGCTTTTATTAGCATCTGCTATGATTCCTAATAGGTACTTACTCCATTGGCATATTACAGCCTTTTCCGACTGGCCACCAGTATACCTACGAGGATTTGCCCACAACAAAAAAAGGTTAGAATATAAATATTCTGGTGCCGCAGACCCAACAAGTTTAGGTTTCATAAGGTAAAAATTACCACCCAGTAGTAATTTGCAGCCGCAACAATGCATTCGCTAACTTAGTTTTTCAATAAGCCATATTCATTCATTGCGATGAGTATTACCTTTAATACTGGTATTCATCACTCTTTCGAATTCAATCCATAAGTATTTAATAAGAATGTAACTTGTTATTTGAATTGGTAGAATATAAGTAGTTATCTACGCAAACTAGTTGCTTTGAAAACAATCACCGAATACGTATTTACTCAAAGGCATACGTTTACAACGTTGAAGGCCAAAAGAACCGATAGCGAACTCGCTTATTTACTTAGTACGAGCATATTTTATGTTTTTAGAGAACTAGGTACTATCGATGAGGTACTCGGTTCGGTTTTGTTTGACCCAAAAAAAATGTAAGGGTTGAAGTTTGAACCCAGGCAATTGATTTGTTATCCACTCCCGTGCATGTAAAGCCAGATAATCACGCTCACCAACCTGCATTAAAGCGGCTTTGTGGGTCGAACGTCTTGATTCCAATTATACTTAATACCAAAGAAATGAATACCAATAGATTAAACCAAATCTATTATAGATTCCGTAGTCAGAAAGGACGTTCAATCTTTAAACTAGCTTGCTTGCTTGATAAAATAAATAAATATAGTACTACGACAATACACACATCGCCATCTAGCCCCAAAGTAAGCGTAGCTTGTGTTATAGGTACTAAGATAGCTGATGAATATGTTTTTATGAATATAATACACATAAATACTTATAACATACAGATAAACACCCAGACACTGAAAAACAAACATTTTCCAGATGTGGGAATCGAACCCACGACCTTGGCTTCAGAAAGCAGGGACGCTGCCCACTGCGCCACTCGGCCGTCTAAATATTATACATTAATAGTTACCTATGTATAGGTACTATTACAAGGTATAAGAAAATATAGGTGTATTCACTCGTTTCTTGAAGGTATACAAGTTATAAGTGACCCTAGTTTTGAGGGCGCATGCCTAAAAAATGCCTTTGCACTGTTGCCTTGAAGTGGGCATAGGTAAGTTACTTACTAATAGTTATTGGCCTTGTCTATAGGTAGTTATTTTTAAAAACAATATTAAAGTTAATTACAACCTACGGTGAAAAATACTAAGGTGGTAGGCAAGTAGGTACTTGTTGTAGACATTAAGGTACATATACCTACATATCCCTACTGATATTATAAATGTGAATGTAAGTTTATTTGTTACGCTTTCACGCGAAAACTACTGAACCGATCTTCATGAAACTTGTTATACAATATATTCTTGGAGGTATTAGAAATAATATACCTAGTATAGGTACTTTTTATTGTAAAAAAAATTACGTATGATGAAAAATGTTTGTGGAAAAATCAAAAAATATCATACCTAGGTATATGACTATAGGTGTAGACTATGTAGCAGTACGCTGCCTCCCAAAATTACGCGGGCGAAGCCGCAGGGCACATCTAGTTCTACATAAGTACCTTGAAGGTGTGTTCTAGACGACTACGCAAGTAGGTAGGTAGGTACCTACCGGCCAATATGATTATGGAGCTCTGACCTCTTTTATACTTACCTATGCCCGTTTTCACTAACGATGAACCAGGCAATGCCTTAATACCTAAGTAACGCCAAATCTAGGGAGATACCTAGGCACACATCAACCGTTCACCAATAGTTGTCACCTAAGTTGGTGAAACGATTTTTTTCTATTGAGACCGCCTAAATAAAGGCTTTCAATAAAGGCGATGCCAAAGTGAAAACGGCATTAGGTAATATATGAGAGGTCAGTGGTATGTGGAGCAATTGGAGCAATTGACAAATTGCTGATTGCAACACGCACATGGACTTGACATTCAACTGTTTTTATAGGTAAGTAGGTACCTACTCAGAAGCTAAGACGATATATAGGTAGGAGCAAACGAATGAAATACCAATAATTAGGTAAAACACTGCAAAAAGCTACACTGCAATAAGTTATTTTTGTAAACAATCGAGAAATTGAAAATATCTATAATAATCTTAAGAAAAAACGTAATTTTGTAAGTCAAATTAGAAAGAAAATAATTAGTAGAAAATTAAAAGAAACACAAGAAAAAATTAAACTCTAATAAAAATATAATACCATAAATCAAAAGAAGAAGAAGAAATTAGGTATAATAAAAGTAAAATATATAGGTATTTTAGGTATTTTACCTAGTTAAGTAAGATTCGAATATGAATATTTATGTGCTCGGAATTTAGATAAGTATGATCAATGTTAATATATCCTCAAAATTCACCGATTTTATTTCCTATAAAACAAATTTCCAGACAAAAAAAAAATATGCAAGTTGGACAGGGAAAATCCCCCCTCCCACGTCCAAATTCCCGGCGCACGATTTAAAAACCTTACCAAAGAAAGTAAGAGATATAAAATGACATTACTTGTCTCCCTCATAGCTAATTCATCTTCAGTCAGCATTGTCAAAGGTCGAGGTGCTTCTGTACTGAAGTTCTTCGACTTCGCAGCCACCAAGACCGGCGCCCGCCATTGTTCTAAAATCTGCGAACGATGTTCCAAATTCGAATCATCTTTGTTTCAAAGAACACTTTTTTTGTTAGTAACCCAGATTAGAAAATTAAAGATCATAGAGCCTTTTCAAGCATTAAACACTCGATTTTTTTTCAAACACACCTTACAGCCGACACGACGCAAAGAAAACATTTTATGTTCTTATTTTTATGCGACGCGTAGAGCGTTCATACAACAATCGCTGACCGAACCGGAATACAAACTGGTTGATACGAATTTAATATTAGCCTATTAGCTGCCAATTGCCATTGGTAGTTATCTCACTCACATGGAGATAACATACCTATTGCGTTTATCACTAGGCATGTTCAATCAATTAAAAAATATTAATAAAATAGATCTTATTTTCAAAACGCGATGTACCTAGGTACCTAAACCATTTGATGTGATATTGAAATAACGCACACGAACATTTATAATTACTTGCGCTTCGTGTGGTTTTATTTATAGAGCATTACTAGCACTAAGTAATTTTATGTAAAGAATATTTAATATTAGTCCGTATAGAGATTCGAAGCTATAACATACACATCTAAGATCCTGTAATTTTTGCGTCTATTTATCAAAAAAATCCTTATTTATTTGAACAATATTATGTATTCAATTGAAGATCAACCTTGATATGAAATGTAAGTGCATTGGTATTTTAAAGTACCTGCTGCGGACCGTTTTGTTTGCTTGTCTAGATGTTAAAGGCGTTTCATATCGACCCTGCTTTTTTAAACCATTTTTTTATTCAATAAAGGTCTTTTTAATTTTCATTAATAGTTGAAATTTATTTTAATTTTAAAAATGATAATATTAAAATAATGCAAAATTTCTAAAGCTTCATCAATCTTGTTTGCGTAAAACGGACCTTTACACTTAAAGTGACATCCGGATAATATTGTTAGGTTGGCAATAAGTTTCTAGAAACTTACAGAAACAACTAAAAATATTACCTTATAACGAGAGTTTCCTGAAATTACGGGAGATTAATTTTAAGAATCTGTTGTTAAAAATAATTCAAAGATATTTGGAGGAAAATCCTTCCGTGTTTGTGCTTGGGGACCGCGCCCCAACCATTCATTTTGAAGTTGTATATAATATGGTCCTGATTGTGAAAACTTCGAAGTTATCTACTTAGGTAATGTGGAGATTGCTACAAATATTCAAGTTATTTACAATTATTAGGTATCATGCAATTATCAGTAAATAGAATGGGTACAATAATGATTTTAGTTTTAAAATTTCAAATCTTTACTCATACAGTGGGCGATAGCCCATAGTACTTTAACTTCTCTGTCAGGAGTCCGAGTTAGAATCCCAGCAGCAACTTTTATTGTTATGTGACGGAAAACAGCGTGAGGAAACCTGGATGCCTGAGAGTTCTGCATAATGTTCCCAAAGGTATGTGGAGTCCACTAATCCGTACAGGGCCAGCGTGATGGACTACAGCCTTAACCCCTAATCATTGTAGGAGGAGACCCGTGCCCTGTAGTGTTCCAGTAATGGGTTGATATGGTGATGATAACACAATATGATTATTGCCATTCAAAGATGGGAATGACTTCATCAAGCATCGACTTTCGACAAGCATAGTTTTTGAATAAATAATAGAAATAAATTGAGAAGTTGGGGTAATAATCATGGCAACTGGCAACATATTTTACCGCTGTCACTGTCAGTTCTATTCAACTGCCATTTGATTGTGCACGACGTTTCTCGAATATTGCGATTTGCAAGTTAAATAGCTGAGCCTAGCGAATTTCTTATGATAATCCTTTAGCGTTAAGAAAATTTTTTCAAGACAAAAAAAATAGTTTATCGGGAAGTGGCGTTAGTGTGTTCTGTGTCCTTATTCTGTAAAAATATCTTAACATCAGGTCAGGTCTGAATTGATCGAAAATCTTGGTTCCATAAAACCTCGTGTACGTTTAGGTTTTAATCATGGCTAAATGGGGAGAAGGCGACCCTCGATGGATAGTAGAGGAGCGTCCGGACGCTACAAATGTAAATAACTGGCATTGGACGGAAAAGAACGCTGGACCATGGTCACAGGAGCGTCTGAAAGAATTGTTGAACAATTTAAAAATAGAACAAAATGGTATCGACTGTAAAGTCACAGAGGTTGAAAGTATAGTTGGCGAAGCTACTGCGAACAATAGGAAAGGAAAGCTCATATTTTTCTATGAGTGGGACATTAAGCTGAAATGGGAGGGATTGCTGGCTGGTGGTACGGACAAGATTAAGGGGGAGGTGAACATCCCGAACCTGTCAGAGGAGAATGACGTCAGTGAGGTTGATGTAAGTACATTATCTTGAAATGTTTGCAACACAACCCTTTCAACTCAGTATAAATTTAAATAAATAAATAAATATACTACGACAATACACACATCGCCATCTAGTACCAAACTAAGCGTAGCTTGTGTTATGGGTACTAAGATAACTGATAAATAATTTTTTTATGAATAATATACATAAATACTTATAATATATAGATAAACACCCAGACACTGAAAAACACTCATGTTCATCACACAAATATTGTCCAGTTGTGTGAATCGAACCCACAGCCTTGGACTCAGAAAGCAGGGTCGCTGCCCACTGCACCAAACGGCCGTCAAAGTAGGTAGTAAGGAAGGAGGAGGAGTAGTATGAAATAAGGTACTAGTTTTAAGGTGCTAGCCATCCAATTTATGACTGCCCACAAGAATCAACATACCCCCTTGCACTCTCTTATTTGTGGTCCACAATTCACAGCTACACATATATATATATATACCCATTTTCAATTGAATTTTTTTGATTTCAAGTAAATTCATAAAAATCTTCTATTCATTCTCCTTCAGACTTTGTATTGTGGATTTTGCTTTTAATTTTATTTTTGCTGTTTACTTTGGATAAATGCCAACTGTTTAAGAGTGTTCTAGGAATTAAATGTGTTTAAAGTTTGAGTTGAAATTAACATTCTCAACAAATTAACTGCCTAGGTGGAACACAAGGTTAAGTTGGATTTGAATCGCAGGTTGGGCAAGAAATAATAAAAGGTATTGTGTATTTTCTATTAAAGAATTTTCAGTATCAGCATGGAGTTAGGAAAATGGTAAAGCCATTGGTCAGGGTTCTCTGGTTATCATCAGTTATCTGTGGTAATAGTCATTAAAGCCCACCAACCTGCATTTGATCAGCATGGTGGCATGCGTCTCTCCTGTGAGAGGGGAGGCCTGTGCTCAGCAGAAAAAGCCAAAATTAGTTTATTTGTTTTATCTACTTTAATAAACTCAATATATAATTTATAAAAATTATGAAAAATTACTGAAAACAAGGTATCTATGTCTAAAAAAACATTTTGTTTCCAAGAAAACTAACCAGGAATCTAAGAACCCTGTAAACTTTATTTATTCTTAACGTTTTGGGTTAATATAATCATAGTAAAGAGTTGGATTTAAATTTTTCTAGATGACTGTAACCATCAAAGGCAGTGGTGATGAAGCACAGAGAGTAAAAGCATTCATGCACAATGTAGGAAAAGCGGTGATCCGAAAACAACTTGAAGAATACATTAGAAGCTTAAAAGAGGAATTTCCTAAAGGTATATCATAAGTTGCATTATGTATCTCACTTGGCAGAAAGAGTTTGAACTGTGGCTTTTTAATGTAAGCAATTAAAATATCACTACCTTTAATGGTAAAAGGATTTTGTTAAAGGTGTAGATTGGTAGACTTCTACCAATTACTTTAGTGGGCATATAGGTTAATAACAATTTAAAATATATCTTTATATGTATATTTCTTGTGTGCGTGTGTATGTCACTGAATTCCTAAACAGCTGTACCGATTTAAATGAATTTTTTGGTATCCGTTTGGGTGGCACCCTGGATGGTTTAGATTCACAAATCATCCCCACAGATGGCGCTGGGGTCTGGCTGGGGGAAGTAACTTATATATAAAATATTTTCTAAACTAGCAGGATTTTGATTAGCTATATTTTAAAATTTGTATGATATTTTCTAAACTAGCAGGATTTTGTGCTGCAGAACACTGGTGATTCTAGTCTGTGTCCTTTGCCACAAAGCCACAGCTCTCATGTGAATTGTGGTATGATACCATCCATCTGATACCATCTCCAAAGTGAAGGGCTTACACGGTGGTGAAAAATACAAGACTAAATGATAATATCTACTCCCTCTTAAACTCTTTTAATTATACTTCAGGTCTGATCCTGCCCAAGAAAGGAGAGGAAACTGCAAAACCGGACAATGTTAAAACCATAACAAGTGGTTTCAACAAAAAAATTAATATGGAACCTGTAGTAAATACCCAGCAGAAGCAGATTGGTTGTAAACTAGATACAAAAAATATAGAATTGACAGAAACCTTCCAGTGTAGAGCACAGGAGTTTTATGATGCTATGACTCGAATAGAAATGGTGACTGCTTTCACTCAAGGTATTTTTTTTATTTTGTCTTATTATGTCAAGAGTTTCTAAATAGCACTACACACAGGGGTCAAGTGCCTTCCCAGATTGCATAAAATATCAGCTGTCCAGTGTTGGGGGTGTACCAATGTTGTGTTTACTGGTGCAAGATTGCCATTCCATTACCTTGGGATTCAACGTCCAACAAGTTCTACAAAAGCTCCGGTTTTTCTACAGATCTCCTTATTTCTGATTTGATCATGTAAACATAATCCAGTCATAGCTCTCCCCATCGCCCGCAGAGTGGCTTCATTCTTCTTATTAATCATCATGTCATGAGCGTGAAACAGGAACGTGAATGTTATAATAATAAAATAATACTGCTTTAAGAAATGCTAGTAAGCCCTTGCTCAGCGATATAGCATTACAGCACATTAACTTATGGAAGGAACTGATTGCTATTTCAAATTCATGCTGTTTCAGCTAAGCAAACTGAATACCAGTCAAATTGTGTATCACTACAAGCTTCACTTGTGTGCATACTGTTGAGTAACGTCTATGTAAATGCTGTGCCATTCTTCCTTAGAACAACCATCCAGAAGCTTCTATTGAATACTGTGTCATAATTAAAAATATTATAGGAATAAAACTTATTTTGTTTTATAAGGTCATGTAAAAATGGATGCAGAAAAAGGGGGAAAGTTTTGGCTCTTTGGCGGCAATGTGACAGGGGAGTTCCGTGAATTGGTTCCGGGGAAAAAGATAGTGCAGTACTGGAGATATAAGCAGTGGCCAGATCAGCACTTCTCGGAGGTCACCTTTACTATTGATGAAAAGGTATGTTTTCGGATTTTTGTTTCATTGTGAGTTAGATGTTACGAAATGATATTTTCATAACATCATCATCGTCATTGCTATCATCACCATCACCACAATTATCAATATCATGATTTCAGTAAATATCAATTCAAATCGATGTGATATACTGAAATATACACTTTTTGATCTTACAGGAAGACCACACGCTAGTAACACTGAAACAAAACCTGGTTCCAACTGCGGAGGTCGACCAGACATTGCAGAACTGGAAACGCTACTACTTTGACAGCATTAAGAGGGCCTTTGGCTTTGGTGCTTTCCTGTGATTACGAGATGCCTTAGAATAATTAGGTAAGTTGAAATATTTTTATCCTCACTCTCACATATATAATTTATCATATATTCTATATTCATAATATTAACGTGTTCACCTGCCAAAGAACGGCAATAGGGAACAGAACAAGCTTTATAATAACAAGGTTTATTAATTATTATTATTATTAATAATTTTTTTTTTTTTTTTCTCTAGTTTCTTTTATTGCTGTAACTCGGCAATCTGTCTTGTGACATTGGGCCGTTTGTTTGTGGGTTAAGGTAATTAAGTGGGTTAAGTTAAATTGATAATATTAATAGTAAAGGTTTATTTATTCCATCGAAATTTACAAAATAGTTTCAATCTTTACAAACTGCTTAGTTTAATTACTTAGCTTAGTAAGTTTCTTTTATTGCTGTAACTCGGCAATCTGTCTTGTGACATTGGGCCGTTTGTTTGTGGGTTAAGGTAATTAAGTGGGTTAAGTTAAATTGATAATGTTAATAGTAAAGGTTTATTTATTCCATCGAAATGTACAAAATAGTTTCAATCTTTACAAACTGTTTAGTTTAATTACTTAGCTTAGTAAGTTTCTTTTATTGCTGTAACTCGGCAATCTGTCTTGTGACATTGGGCCGTTTGTTTGTGGGTTAAGGTAATTAAGTGGGTTAAGTTAAATTGATAATATTAATAGTAAAGGTTTATTTATTCCATCGAAATGTACAAAATAGTTTCAATCTTTACAAACTGTTTAGTTTAATTACTTAGCTTAGTTCTTGGTTATTGTGATTTTTAATACATTCTTAACTTACTGTTAGTATGTTAGTCATTATGTTAGATGGATCCCATAGGATGTTATCCATCCATAGAAAACCTCCTCCTGAGGCTTTCTGAGGCTTTCTATTAATTATTTCTTGGATTTTTCTAACTGTTTGTAAATGTGAGAATATTTGGCTTTGACCTTTCCCCGGGGAGAAAAATGCCTTCCGCCTATTATATGACACCAGCAGTCACCATTATGAATGGTACAGAGCTATGAATGTTTGTATGCAAAAACCAATGAGTTATAAACAATTAAAGAATGTGTTTGTTCTGTTACAGGTTCAATTAAACCAGCGTTATAAGAATAATGAAATCGATTTCGCCCCGCATCTGCGATCGCTCGGAGCTATGATGATTTGTACCGCAAAGTACGCGTCATGAAATAAAGTTATACAAAAAAGTGTATATTGAGTATGAAATTCCTAGTAACCTTCGGGCTCTCTTTCAGAGGACCAAATTCGATCTCCAGGAAGCACTTTTCAGTGTTGTGTGCATTTTAAATTGAAGCATTGAAATATAACCCCCTATGATAAAGGGAAACATCGTGAGGAAAAATGCATGCCTGAGAGTTCTCCATAATGTTCTCTCTCTCTCTCTTTACGTCGTGTTCCTCATTGCTGAGGGTCGTGACCCCTTCAACTTACAACCTTTTGGACGATTTTGTGCCATTTGACTCGGCTTTTAGCAAAGTTTAAGGCAATATGCACTTTTGTGTCTAGAGCAGTGCGGATTTGATCCGACAAACGAATCGGGCTACGTCCTCGAGGTCTCTTTCTTTCCACTTTGCCAGTGACCACTATCTTTTCAAGATTGTCTCCATCTCTTCTGGTAATGTGACCGAAGTACTCGAGAATCCTCTTAAGACAGGTGGTTTTTAGCCTTCTTGTAATTTTAAGCTGTCTCAATATCGATGCATTGTGTGCCGTTCACGGGATTCGCAGCATTCTCCACCAGCACCACATCTCAAAAGCGTCTATACGTTGTCTATCAGCTGCTTTAATGGTCCATGTCTCAGCTGCATACGTAAATATAGGAAAAATAAGTGCGCAGACCAGACGCACAATGTTCTCAAGGCGAGTTTAACTAATTTGAAATTCTCATTCTAAGAGGAGACATGTGACCTGTAGTGGTCCGATTATGTTTTGATAATGATGATACTGCGGTCACTTTGATGGACGCCATTTTGGCGCTGTACGTTGTGAGGCTGTAATGCGAGTGTCCAAGGAACTAGAATAAGAATACTTATATTAAATTCAAATTCAAATTAAAAACTTCTTTATTCACGTAGGCCTATCACAGGCGCGAAGCGTTCATACATATAAAGTCAAAGTCAAAAATATCTTTATTCAAGTAGGCCCATTTGATGCGTACATTACATACTCGTAACAGTACGTACCATATTCGTAAACATAAAACTAAAGCTACGAGGGTTCTAAACTCGCCCTGGTCTAAGAAGAGCCAAGAACAAACTTAGCCGGGTAATTTTTTTTTTGTTATCAGCATCTCACAGTAAATTTATATTACGCTATGAAGTTAGAGCATTTCACACCCAAGCTTTTTTTATCGTTTCAGTAGTCCGTTATAATAGGATTTTTCTGTAAGCCTTCATTTTATATAAACATTCAACCTATTGAGAGACATCTCAAAGGATTCATTCGGTAATTTGTTATAAAATAATATACAATTTCCCTTGAATGAATATTTTATGTAGCCTAGTAAACTTAACAACGAGTTTATTTTTGCTCCTAATATTTATATTGTTACAGTCCATTTTCCTTTTATATTTTGTTATATTTTGATGGACATAAATTAGTTCCAGAGACACTCGCCTGTCATGTGGCGCTTCAAATATTGACAAATTAATTATGTCATTTGTATAGCGACAGACAGTTCTGTGTGCTTATAATAGATTTCGGTGGCTGCGAACCTTGGTCTTTCCATACTCAATAATATAAAAACGTGTTTGTTTGTTTGTCCATACTTCACGCCCTAACTAGGCAACCGGTCCACTTAATTTTTGGCATAGAGTTAGTTGAGAGAACGGAGAGTGACATAGGCTATTTTTGGGCCTGGTCATCTAATTCAAAAAGGTGTACACGAACATTCGCGGGGCGCGGCTAGTATTATATATATGAAAGTCTGTCTGTTAGTTTTTTGTTTGTTACCTTTGTTTGGCACCACCACTGCACTGAGATTGGTATTTGGCACATATGTACACTTACTTCCTGGATATGATATGATATGACCAATATTATACTTTTTTATCTAGAGAAAACAATTGGGGCTTAAAAACAATGGCCTTTGCTATTTATACAACGCTTCAGAGCAGTATAGCCTGCATGGATACAGGATACTTTCGATCCCAGGAAAACAAACTGTTTTCGTGGTGTTTTTGAAACTAAATAAGCTATTGTAATTTATAGCAAGATTGTTGCAATGCACGGCTCTTAACCTTATGTAGGTACTGTACTAGTGTAACCTAACGTCGTTAAATACCGCGTAAGTAACATTGTATGTACTAAGCGTTTGGTTACCCGTATTAGATATTCGTATATAGATACGTAATAGTATATATATACTCCATTCCGAAGATAGATACACTCAATTGGACACAAATTCAACTATATAATATTTTTTACAAACATTGGTATGCAAAGGTGGCCTTATTGCTAAAACAATATTTTCCATTAAAAGGGTAGCGGCGTGAAATCCAAAATATACTAAAATTATATCTCTATTTTTTATTTTTTTTAATATAATATTCACTAATACAAACTACAAAATTTAATATTTAATTATAAACATGTATAAATATAAATAATTATACTACGACAATACACACATATGTATTTAGTATTTAGTTATTTACAGATATGTGTATTTAGTTCATACAAAACGATAAAGAGGCATACGAATGTCAATGGGTCAATACAATAACCGTCTGGTGGCATAAAAGCGCTCGTCTATATAAAAATTACTAACGCGGTATTTACAACGTGCACTTAATCGGTAATTAAGTATTGGACTGAGTTATGTGATATAGAATTAAGCGACGAAATTTGGAAAGAACGTTATAAATTTAGTATGACTCTCAAAAGTTACACTGTAAGCTACCAAAAGTGACCTTTGAACACAATGTTTGCTACGGCAGGTACGTTACCTATATTATAACTGCATAATATTTATTTTTGAAATTTCGTCTCTTAAATTGATGTCAGATAACACAGTCCAATTTCAGTTCTGCGGTTTATCAAAATCAACTTCGATAAGCTATAATTATTATCTTCTTAAGTTGTATACACTCATGATTTTAAAAGAAATTGTTTGCAGATTTTTCTTTGAGCATAAACCTAAAATATGTTATGAATTATAACTTATGATAATATATACAGCTTTCCGTAGCTATTATGTAATACTGTTAATTTGTGGATTTTTCCAATAAATTATATTAGGAATTATTTCTTGGTTTTATTTTCGTTCATAAATTAGTTGGCAGATTTAAAATGCTTTAAAATTTTTGTTTAAAATGCTTGTTTCGGACAATAAGGTATGTCAAATAAAATGTCATTTTTAGATAATACTGTTTTAAGCGATATGGCAGCAGGACCCCTAAGACCAGACAACTGATTGAAATACAACTTTTGGGCCACATTAATCCTCGCTTAAAGTTGGTTCAAGCACTAGAGCATTGCCTACCCTACAATTTTTATGTAACTCGTTTTTTAGTAGGTTTTTTTTCATTTTGTGCTACTTTTCTGCTTTATGCGAACTCGATCTTAAGCTCTGGGCACGTCACTGGTCACAACTTTTTGCTCGATCCGGTAATCAAATACCAAGACCTAGAGATTTCTACTTATGTCTAATTATTCAATAATTATACATAAGTAGAAATATTCGAAATAGCGCCATCTAGCGCGATACTATTTCCTCTTTGGATTCCATACGAATCGTAGTTAACTTGCAGACGATCAAATTTGTAGAACTAAATAAATACATAAATTATTATATTATTTATGTGTATTATTTTTTTTATATAGAATTGCGATTTCTCGACTCATTGCCTTATTCCATTAGTTAAGGTAGCCTGGAAGAGATCACTTTTAGTGATAAGGCCGCCTTTTGCATATAATTTATGTTAATGTAAGTGTTCCTGTGTGTGTTTCCTTTATTATGCAATAAAGTTGTTTAAATAAATAAATAAATATACTACAACAATACTCATATCGCTATCTAGCCCCAAAGTAAGCGCAGTTTGTTTTATGGCTACCAAGATAACTGAGAGATGAATTATATACATAAATACTTATAACATTCAGATAAACACCCAGACATTGCGATCATTCGACCAGCGCTTTGTTTGAACCACTTAGATTTCGTAAACAATTAAAAAGTAATGCCTCGAAAAGGCCAACACCACAAGACACTATAAAAAAGCATAAAAATATAAACAACAGTAAGAAAACGAACGATGAATTCAAAAACAAATATGGCGTCAAGCAATAACTTATTACTCAACCTCCAACGAAGGAGTTTGCTAGTTTATCAGTTGACCTAAGTGTTAGTAGGTATGCGAGATCAATGTGTCTGTCTTTATCTATTTTACGCTTAGTTGATGTTTATCCGCCGGGTCGAGCATGAAGCTTCTGTGCGCCATTTTGTTTTTGCAAACGGTAAGTTTGATTTTGTCTAAGTAAATTTCTCCATAAGTTTTCTCCATAAGTTTGATTTTATCTAAGAAAGTTTAAACGTTAATATCATAACTAAGTAACGTTTTAATTTGACGCTTTGTGAATGCTACGTTATGTATGTGCACATTTAAATGACGTGCATATTAGTCTATGTTATTTTGTGTGTGTCGTATACTATATCTAAAAACGTAGTATCTTACATATTGTTCTTAAGTGCTCTTAATAAATAAATAAATGCAATGCTTAACAAACATAAATCCACTGATTTTTTTATTATACTTTTGTAAACCTACGTAAATTTTTGCGTATAAAAGAAACATTAGGGTCATTTCGCCTGTTTGCGTCTACTTAGTGGAGTTGTTAGGTTTGAACGTGAAAAAAAAAATGTCCGTGCGGTAGTTTTTAATCAAATATGGTTGTAATGTATATATAGTCTTGTCAAGTTTAATGCACAGTTTTGAACAACGCATCTGATGTTTTATTCTACACAGGTACAAATAGCTGAAACAGGCGATTTTCCCATTTTGCGTCCACAAAATCCAGATTGCGTCCGCCTGTGGACCAATTGGCGTCCACCTGTTTAGAAATAATTAGGAAGGGAAATAGGAAATAAAAAGGGAAGCTTGTGATTTTAATCAAAACATTTATTGAATACCTAATTGCTGATATCATAAAAGTTAACATAAATTGCATTTCAGGATATTTTTTTTTTTCTCCTCCAACTAACTCCATTAATAGATTCACTATTATTTCGAATATCATGTCGATGGCTTTATACGATTCTATTTTACCATTTCGGTACAAAGCCTTTAAAATTGGCCAAGTGCGAATCGGACTCGCGCGTTCCGTGTTTTATTTTATTTTTTAATATTTATTGTTATAGCGGCAATAGAAATACATCATCCATGAAAATTTCAACTGTCTTACTATCACGATTAATGAGCTACAGCCTGGTGACAGACGAACAGCGAAGTCTTAGTACTGGGTTCCTGTTTTTACCCTTTGGGTAAGGAACCCTAAAAATGGAACAAAATTCAAATATTGGCAAATACATAAAATAATTTTCGTATAATAATTGTATATTTTTAGGTTAGGTAGGTTATAAAGAGTATATTTAAATAAAATTATATAAATTTTACTCTATTATTTTCGTGTGATAAAAAGATGGACGCAAAATGTTATAGGGTTTCTTATGTAGGAAAACTGTGCGTCCAAGTCTGATTTTTGACATTCATTATCTTTTTTTATATTTTTAATAATATGGACGCAAATCGGCCATCATATTATGCATGTTAATGTTGTTAAAATTTATAGGAAGTTTATATTGTTTTTACCATGTTATCGTATTTAATTAAACATCTTACTGAGAAATAGTTAGAGTAATCTGCGTCCACAGCGGACGAAAAGTGGTTTTTTTATAAATTTTATGTACCAGTTCGCGTCCACCTTATATAAAACTGTCAGTAGAAAAATATAAGCACAAACATCGTTATTCCTATAGTGTGGTTCACAATTAAGGTCTAGGGATAACAAAGTATTCTAAATTTCACATAAACACCTTAAATACTTACCGTGAAAAGTACAGCTGCTCACTATTTTTTTTACAACAGATTCGCGCGTCAGCACTTGTTGGTTGCACACGCAAGATTAGTTTATTTTTCATTAAATTTGGATTGCACGCACAGATCTTTTGTTTGTGTGTGAGTACCTGTCATAGGTCCGAACATCAATAGAAGCGCTCTTGTTTAGATTGGTGTGTCGGTATTGTTATTTTTCACTGTTGTATAACAGTGTACCGTCGTTTGGACGCGAATTGGGCGTCGGACGCGAAAAGGCGAAAAGACCCTATTTCTTATTTCATATTGAACGAAATCGACGATTTCTCATAGTAATAATAATCTAAATATTAGTTTTTATTTCATAATCGCTTTTGTCTTTATGTTGGAGTAATTTAACTATTATTTAACTTCGCCTAAAGCGCCTATTGTCAATAATATTGACGTGTGTGTGGGGTGCCATAATCGTAATATTCAACCATTTGGGATAAAGCGGTGACAGCCTAGGGTATTCCGAACCCCGGCACGCACATCTATGCTTTCGGAGTTATGTACGTTTTGAAAATTACGTATGAATGAATGAATGAATGAATACACTTTTATTGTACACCAAAGAAAAAATGTAGTTACAGAGATATAAATACATATCAAGAGAGTACAATTTGGCCTTATCGCTACATAGCGATTTCTTCCAGGCAACCAATCGCGTAAAAGGAAAAAACATAGTAAATAGTTAGGTGGTGCAATAAATAAGATTTAAAATTATACAAATATATAAATAAAATATATATATATATATATATATATATATATAAATATATTACATATAAATACAAATAAAATATAAACATACATGAAATTACCCATAATTAATGTAAACTACTAACAATCATATACAACATATATAAACATGTAAATATATAACATAATTACCTATATAAATATATAACGTACTTATATACGTATTTTAACGTTGAAGGGAAACATTGTGAGGAAACCTGCAGAGTTTTTCATGATGATCTCCAGGGCGTGTAAAGTCAACTTGGTGGGCTATAAAGGCCTAAACTGGGAGGAATTCTAACAGGAGACCTGGGCCCTGTAGTGGGCCCATAATGGTTTTATGGTGATGATTCCACCAATGGCAGACAGCCTCGCGCGTCGTCATGGTGGCATTTCTTGTTATGGCAATAGTAAATAATTGGACGTATTGGTAAAAACACTAATAAAAATTATAAAATTATAAAAGGAAGCAATGGGTTATCTATTGTTTCAAACGTGTGTCATTGTAATATGCACCTTTGAAAAAGTAGATTGAAACTGCAATGTTTCCTACTATAGTCCTAAAAATGTAATAGGCCCGTTTTGACATTTGTGCAAGACCATAGAATGTAACTTGGAACGAAACTGAAAGAAACATTAAAATAAAAATCAATTACATACAGTGTTTTAAAAAATACGTAAATTTTTTTGGGACGTTAAATAATATGAAAGAATATATCGCGAGTATTCTTTTTGCGCTTACTTCATAGTAGCATGCAATTTATAATTGTTGCGAAACGTTTCGAAAACAGTTAGTTCTCAGTCTTTTTTTTTTATCATAGAGCTGTAACCATTTTTTTACTGAATATCGAAATTAAATATTGTGTAGTTAAATCTTTACTGCAAAGAATGAGCTTGGTTCTCAAAATGGGTTCTAAATAATGAGTCTGAGTTGATGTATCTGACCAAGCGGCACATGACTGAAGCGTCCCCGCGCGCACTGCGCAGTTTTTCGTTCCTCATCTTGTAAAGTTGACTGTGCGCTCGTTTAAGTTTGATATATATTGTTTACTATTACGTTAACTATGGCTCTTCTATTTTGGACATTAATTTAAACATAGTGATTTGACTCGATTTTTGTGTTTGTTGTTATATATCTAGTACTAACTCTGTTTCAACATGTTTCAACAAAAGTGGACGTAAAATCAACAGCCACTCACGCGTATTGGTTGTGAAGTTAAAGGAATACTTTGAATTAACGAACACTTTACAATACATAATTATATCAATCAAGTACTGATACAAACTTGAATTGATTTATCGTGAGTATCGAGTCCCGAGTCTCATGGTTTCATAACTAGTTACGTCGCGATGACAAATGTCAAAACGGGCCTATTACATTTTTACGACTATAGATGGCGCTACAATCGCTATAACACTGATTTATTTATTTCTTACAATCATAAGTAGATATGTATTCATAGGTGACTTGATGTCCTGAAACTCCATTGAGTTTGTATGGACATTGCACAATCCTCTAATGTTATACAAAATTTTAAAATCTAAGCGGGTATACAAATACGCGGCCAGCAGGTCGAGATACCGCGTCATATGCAATCCCACCGCCAGTTGACAAGCGGCGCATAGGCATATACAAGTTGATCCCAGAACTCGATTTCAATATTCTTCCAATTTCTGATATAAACGCCTATACTAATCCTGTCAGTTCCGAAATTTTTATATGCATTTTAAATGTATAAAATTGATAAGTCCTCTAGCACGGCTAACATGGGCAGAACATAATTCTTTCACCGGGTAAAGGATATAAATGTATCTTCTCCCACAGTTTTATCAACGCTCAGAGCACTGGCGCACAAGTGGAAATAATATCAAAATAATATATGTATATAATAAAAGGGGGTAAACTTCTCCTGCAGCAGGGCTAGCACAGGCAGGAGACAAAAAATAAATCCCCGGATTATATCCCCTGATATGGAATATAATTAACTTGTCCACACGAGAACATGGAATAGGAGAAGTTTAACCCCGTTTATTACACATATATTATTTTGATATTATTTGGATGACTTCCACATGTGCATTATCAAAATTAAACTTAATTTGATAATACTCCGCGAACAGCAGCAGAATCTGTATGGTGTAATTTATAATTAATTCAATCCGTATACTCCACACCAAACAGATCCTCGGCGTAGAGGGTACCTACCCACGTTTCGCTCCGAAACTGAAGCATCCTCAGGAGATGTTGACTTTACAATGATCTTAATAATTATTCATTAGGTCAGGACGCTTATGGACCCCCCGGCCCCCTAAGCATTTTTGCAATTATTAACCCACCATTCCCCCTCGTCAGCAAAAGTAAGCCTTACCCCTCCCTCCCATGCTTACGTAAACATTGGTAGAATTGATTGTTTGATCAGCAATCATAAGTCTCGAAATAAGAAATATGTTTGGAATAGAGGACTGTAACGTACATAATATTCAATAAATAAACTTTACTCAAGACAAGACCAGTGAATAGCGCGCGGTATTACTCAGTTCTAAGCGAGAACTTGAGCATTATTTGGAGAAATAATGCATTTCGTTTTCTGCATACCTAGACAATGTACAGATACTTTGAGTTACAGTTTAGAAAAACTTTTAGTTATATAAAAGCGGTCTTATTTGTACTTAAAGCTCAAATTTGCCTACATTTTTTTAGCACGGACTTTTGACATAACGTTTGCATGACAAAAATTAGAAGTACATGATTTGCCACTCTAAACGACTGACACTAGGTCAATTTTAATTTGACTTTGATGATGATCGTTGAGCTTTCCTTTTAAAAAACAATAATTATCTTACGCTACATAATTATTGGAATTTTATACTACTTAAGTACCTACATTATAAATGTGGGAACTGTTTACAAACAATTAGTAGGACTCATTAGCATTTCTTGTTTAATGTCACGACTTTACGGAAGTGAACATCTTATTTAGGGTCGTAAGATGGTGTTTCAGCCAATTCATCTAACAAGTTTGTTTATAATAATTACTATTGTGTAATCATTATAAACAAAGTTGTTTTCAATATGCTGCTTTATCGACCCCCCAGGCGCAGTGGGATGCGCTGTGGTATTTTATGTGGGCGATCCTAGGTTCTGTTTATTTTAAGCTACTAAGGAATTTCTTAACGCATCCAACGTTCAAATTAAAAAAATATGTAGACCTTTTAGACCTTATCACAGGCAATTATGAGACGTTCATACAATTATAATATGTTATCATACATTTTAAGTGATGGTGATAACTACATTCTTTAACTTAAAACTAAAGCAAGGACGGTTCCAAACGCGCCCGTCTTAGAGCCCACAAGGAACTTTTTTTGAAATCACTATTTTCTTTTTATATCAAATAATTTTATGAATTTTAAAAATATAAGTAAGATATCGTATAGTAGGGATACCGATTTTATTGGGGATGCACAAAATAAAAAACAATCATTTACAGAATAAAAGCATTGTACTATGAGGTAGTTTTTTAATACTTTATTAAATTCATTGTTATTTTCAGTGTTCCTAATAAAATGTGGCAGAAGGTTAAATATTTTTGATGGTTTTTTTTTCCGGAAAACGCATTATTTTCCTTTAATTTTGGTATGAAATTGTATATTTTTCTCCACAAATTTGCAGATTTCATAGATATAATATGGACGGACGACTTAGGATGTTAAATTTTTTGAATTAAGGTTGGCATGGGTCTATCTTATTTATATTAACTATTATTTGTATGCATTTTTTTTAATAATATAAATAGGTCCTGTACATTTGTTCTATTTCCCCACAAGATAATAAATAATAAATATACTACGACAATACACACACCGCCATCTAGTCCCAAAGTAAGCGTAGCTTGTGTTATGGGTTAAGATAACTGATGAATATTTTTATGAATAGTATACATAAATACTTATAATATACATATAAACACCCAGACACAAATGAGAGACATCTAAACGACGAGGACACCGGAACTCAACGTAATGCCCACTAAATGTGGTGTGTCACAGCGTGTACGACTGTCATAGCATCCCAGTGCTATGACAGTCGTACACAGTCGTACATAGTGCAGTCGCTGACCGGAAGTTTAGGAATTTACATTTTCCGTATTTCCTCTGGTCTGGTCTGGTGGCAGGCTTTGGCCGCGTTTAGTTGCACCCATTTCGGCATCCTAATTTGTTGTTTTAGTGATTTTTTATAACCTTTTTAGTGATTTTTTATATCTGGTATCACCAAGAAAATTCAGAAGTCCAAGGATTTAAAAATCAGACTAAAGTAGAGCTTTTTTGACAGCGCTCGTCCGAGAAAGTATTACCATCATGCATAATTCTGCCGCTAAACAGCATTAGTACTGTGTTCGGTTTGAAGGGCGTGGTTGCCGGTGTGATTCAATGCGCGTGAGGTATCAGTTTGGTAGAAGGACGGCACTTTTAGGACATGTTCCTTGCATGCCCTACGTATTGTAGCTTTTTAGGCGAAGGTTTTCACCTGAAGATGATGAATGTTGATGAATTTTTATTTGTGTCAATATTTTCATCTTATTGATCAATTAATTTTGAAATTATGCCAAAAACTAAAGCTTAAAAAAGAACCGTGCACGCACTGCACTACGGAGTTATATTGTATTGCTTTGTGTTATAATAATTATTGAAGGGAAATTAGAACCGTTGTGATTTTAAAGTCGATGTAACGCAATGCTTGACGATCATGAAAGAAACAGATTTATACACTACACATGTATGTGAGGGAATGAGATAGAATACATCACACATTTTGTTTCGTATTTAAGTTACCAAGTAAACCGAATATTATCTAGATAAAGAAACAAACACATATATGTATAGGACAGAGTGAGATATTAAACATTATACATTTTTTTTAACTATTATAGTTACCATGGAAACTTAATAATAAACCTTACATTTATCCTAATAGTTCTGAAACTCTACATCCACCTCAATCTCTCGTCGGCTACTTTTCAGAAGTTACACTTCTGCCGTGTGTAAATAAATTGCACAGGATTTTTTTTTTATATCTTGAATACTTGTTGCTTATTCAACTCAACCGTAATATTGCCATAACACAAAATAAATAATAAAATCTCACCGTCTAAAAATGACTCGTTACAATAGTTATAATCCGCTTATTTATATTATCCCTTTGTATCCTACTTTTTAAGTTTATTTTTGTTGTGTGCATTGTTTTTTTTTTTACTATTTGTAGTTTACAAATAAAGTGTATAAATAAATAAATAAATAAAATTATCTTAATCTAAATAAGATAATTTCTTTATTTTAAAGGTTTGGGCGTACACTGACTTCCGGGGATATTTCAGTAATTCTCGCGTGGTGAGTACACAGATTAATCTATATTTTATAAATATTATATATATACATATATATATCTTATATACGATGTGTAACAGAATTACGAAATAATATTGAAGGCTGCATAAGTATATTTTATAAGGACTCACCCTGTAAAAACCAATAAATCAAAAGGAGCATATTTTTTTTTTCATACAAACGAATTCAAAACGTTCTGTGTTTACTTATGACAACCCTGTTGAAGATAAAATATTAACTCGCGCATAGTACCTACCTATGCTACACGACGAGAACCTAATAAAGTGACAGGAGTCACATGATTTTAATTTTGCATGTGATTTAAGGGCCTAACGGATTTCTTTCTGTAAAAACTATGGCAGTGGTTTACTCAAAAACTATTAGGTTTGCAGTTTCACAGATAAGTCTCAGAGACAGTATAATGTACCTTTAAAACCTTTGAAATATTATTTCGGTTTTCATTTACACGTATATGAATTGCTGAACCTTAATCTCACTAGAATTAAAGAACAGCTGGACCGAATTGGATAATTTAGGTCCATATATATTGTTGAAAGGCCAGGGAAGGTTTTAAAGGTGAGAAAATATGTAATTTCAAAAAAAAAATGTTTGCAAATAACTATTAGCCTCAATTTATCCTGTTCTACGGGATGCAGCGTTTAGCTACAACCTTTCTCAGCAAATCAACTACCTAACGTTAATATTTAATTGCCACGCCAATTGCGAGCAGGACACGTTTACAGAGCTGGGCACATTTTAGAAAAGTTCTATTATAGTATAAAGGACTACGTAATCGATAAAAAAGCTTGGTTGTAAATAATTGCTTTAACCAGGTTGCTCTTTTAATAATTTAAAATTACATTGTGAGATGGTGATAAAAAAAAAAAAAACACCCGGCTAAGTTTGTTGTGGGCTTCTTCTTAGACCAGGACGCGTTTGGAACCCTCGTAGCTTTAGTTTTAAGTTTAGGTACGAATGTGGTTATCGCCATCATCTCACTACCGTGTAATTCTTATGTACGCATCAAAAGTGCCACCCATGGGCCTACTTGAATAAAGATATTTTTGACTTTGACTTTGACTTTGACATACTTTGAGCTGTCACAAAAGCTGTAAAACTACAAAGTCTATAAGAATGTTGCCTTTGCCCAGCAGTGATACATTCATAGGTTGAGGATGATGATACAATTTAAACAACGATTTTAGAATTAATTTCCTAATATTATATTTTCAGCTTAAAGTTTTACGAATACAGATAACAGTAGGCTAAGAATGGGTTCCCAAGTATCAAACTATTCTTAAGACCGAGCTTGAGCACCGGTGTTTAGTTCGATCTCGGTGTATGAAAACAGGCCTTATAAACAAAAGTAGGAAAAAACAATAGGATGACAGTTGCAAAGAATCGCTAAAGTATTGTACCAAAAGCAGTAATCCTTAGCTATGGAATGAAACAAGAACTTAGTAACGCAAATAGCCCTAATTTGCCTATGACGTCACAAGTGCGGCAATGCCACCCGGCAAGCGTTTTCGTTGGAAATAATTTATATAATTCTTTAATATCTGCAAAATAATATATACTTTTTTTGATATAGATTTATTTATTAGGGACAACAGACAGTCATGCACAAAAAATAACAAAAAAGACATCTAAAAATAAAATAGCATTAGCACAAGACCCACATCATTGTCCACGAATTACTAAACTTATATTAAAAAATAGGGCTACATAAAAATTTTTAAAAGAGATTAAAGTTATTACAAAAATAATAAATAATTCATCACTTAAAATGCAAACTAACTAACTACTTAAAACGACTTTTTTTTTTTTTTATATTTCAGATTGCTTATTACCAACTTCTTATTTATTTTATTTTTATTTATTTATACTCTTTATTTGTACACCACTCAGAAAAACGAGACAAAAAAAGAACAAACACATGAAGAATGAAGTAGGATACAAAAGGCGGCCTTATCGCTAAGTAGCGATCTCTGCCAGGCAACCTTAGGATTAGGAAAACTAAAAAGAAAACAAATAGGTGGGGTACACTATTTAGTACATACATACGAATATCTACATACTAATACATAAACCAGACTACACAAATAAAAAAAAAAAAAGTACTTCTTGAAATTATTAGGGCAGTTACTTCTTGAAATTATTAGAGTAGTTATACTTCTGAACATATTAGGGCAGTTTTTTGGAATTGGCGTGTTATAATTGGAAAGCCTAAGTCTAAGGTCTATAAAATATGGCAATGTCTATGTAAGTACAAACTTAATGATAGCTATTGCCTATCTGAACAGTTCTCGATCCGAAATTGACGTCACCGTCTATATTGGATAGCTCATAGTGGTTGCCATTCTGGTCGGTTTTCGCATAAGATGCTCCCCAGCCGCCACGATTGTTTATTTGTTCAACTTGCGTTCCAAAGGAGATGGGCCCAGTAATGTTCGCCAGTTTTAAATAATTGTTATTTAGATCGTATCCGCGGAGGCCATTTAGTAGCCGGTTTAACCTTTCTGCGATATCCATGATGTCAGGTCCTGCAGACACTGTGCGACATTGGGAAACTGTAAAAAAAATGCTTAGCGTTAACAATGCTGAATTTGAAAGTGAAATTATTCAAATTTCGTTAAATTTTTCGGGCAGTAGCTGAAAAGTTCCGATCGTGCTGAGGACCGGGTTCGGGTGACGTCAGAAATCAGTTATGTCAAGAATCAAAAGCTTTAAATTCATATCTTACAGCGTTAACTCGTAGCATAAGTTATTATAAACTAAAACAACTAGTAAAACTCTATGGGGTTGTCACAGATTTTTTTAGTAGTTGAAGATATATTGAATTGTGCAGATTTATTGGTCGTCTAAACAGAAAAATGTGATAAATGCAATGAGGATCGAAGTAAATGTGCAAAATTGAAATTACATCATAAAAACAACGAAACAAAAGTTCTAAAATTTTCTGTAAAAGACTACCGGGGCTACAACCGTTACAGAAGATTGTATTTGTTATAAATAAAAATAAATTCAGGTATGAGCATGTAAGTTCATATCAATTAAATAAAATACCAGCACCAAAATGATTGAAATAGGAATCAAAACGCATGTTTTACGTTTCGTCTCCTTATTATGAGACAGTTTTACAAAATTTTTGTTTTTAAATATTTTTGCTTTTAATCCCTATACTTACTAATATTATAAATGTGAATGTAAGTTTGTTTGTTACGCTTTCACGCAAAAACTACTGAACCGATCATCATGAAACTTTGAAAACATTTTCTTGGAGGTAATAGAGGTAACATAGGATATATATTTATTCTGAAATAATGCTAAGTTCCTTTGGGTAAGGTGATGAAAAAGTTTGACGATTTTACACAAGGACTATTTAAAATTGATAGAAATGTTCTTCGTTAACGTTTAGCATATAAATAAACTAACAATGCGATTTCGATTCAGCCTATAACGATTGCTATTTTTTGTAAGTGATAGGAGGAGCTGAGACTGGTCAGACAGTTCTTTTCAGATATTGTTTATGCGAATAGTTTTTTTTTTTATAAGAATGTTATATGTACTTAAAATTTCAGTACAACTAAACCTAAATTGAATGTCCATGTGTCTCAAAAAACAAAAAAAAACGCAGACGAAGTCGCGGGCAACAGCGAGTAATTAATAACTCAGGTAGTTACTTGGAATAGTTTTAGATATAAGTAATAAATATAAGTGAGATTCTACAAACTTTTGAGAGGTAAGTATGGTACGGTTCCCGTTGCGACCTGATACAACCTTTAAAGTGTATAACAGCTATATTATGAAAATTATGCTTAAATTGCTTTACTCCGCAACTTGATGAGATGCTGAATTTACAATTAATAATTGGTAAGTGTCACTTACAATTTTTCATTGTAATTGTTAACGTTCCGGTTTTGCAGTGAAACGTGCGAAGAGGGTGATACATTGCCGAAGATCTGTTTGGTGTGGAGTATGAGGATTGAAGAAATTATAAATTACACCATACAGATTCTCGTGCTTTTCGCGGACTATAGCAAATTGAGCTTAATTTTCATAATTTATTCTTGGATTTCCGCAAAGTAACGTCTGTTTCTATCCAAGTAGGTTGCGCAATTTTAAAGTCTTACTATGTTCTCATAGTATTGCTCGGATGGAGAAATTTAATTTTGCCGTATATCTTGTATTGTTTCTGAAAGTTACACTGCCATCTGATTTTATAACGAGCCTATAATTTTTCGCGCCTATTACTTAAAAAAGTGTACCTAAGGGAACCCATGGTGTTTACATTGAGGAAATTTATTTTATAACATTATTTTTTACTTACTTGGTGCGCCGATGATGACGACAAAATATAAAATGGCAGAAAGTTTTGCGAACAACATGGCACTTTTTGAAGAGTAAATGAGTTGATGTCTGCAAACTACTTAACTCCGTCACTTTCTGGACACGACTGTTTTTGACAACACTGGCCATCTCGTTATATAGTTTTAAGAGGATGTGTTGAGATAACCCGCCAATTAGAGCCTCGGGAGCGCACTATTTCCGTGGGATCGGTTTTACTTATCAGAAACTTTAGGAGGAAACAAAAATAAGCTGATAGTGTGATATCAATGACTCAAAGGCCGTTCGAGTCAAGTTTAGTTGGGTATTGACCTGCACAATTGTTTTAATCCAAAACATCTTATGAGGAGGAGGACATAACATTACAATGGAATATTTGGCTAATTTAATTTACTTATATCAAACATTAATTTCCTTAATGCATTTTTAATTTATTCAATTAAAATATCGGTCGCTTTTTCGGTGAAGGAAAAATTATGAGGAAACCTACATACGAGTAGCTGAGAATTCTCCATAACTTTTTCAAAGGCGTGTAAAGTCTACTAATACGGACTTGGCCAGCATAGTGGCCTACGGCCTACCATCCTTCCCATACTGATACGAGGCCGGTAATGAGTTGAAAATGCTGATGGTTTGTTTTTGCATTCACAGTGCAGCAAATGGGAATGTCTGAATAAGAAATTCAATTTCACCGACATATTGCCTGACAAAGACAACTACACCGATTTTATCAAGGGGCTCCTTCCGGTGGAATGGCACGCCAGTGCGGAAGGCGCGGTGGAAAAATGCTACGAGCCAAGAGGACTGGAAAAATATGTAAACACTTGCCCCGGTCAAAGTTTGCTGCATTGTGTTGTGGATAGGATGGTTCAGGTATGTAGGACACATGTTGACCTCCTGGGGTTGATAATAATATGATGAATTACATTTTTTTCAGGAATGCCCATCAACGTTTTGGAATCAAGATGACGGTTGTGGTTCTGTCACATCTTTGGCCGGTAACAATTACATGTTTTCTCAAAGGTGAGTGTATAGCCTGTATTTTTTCATTAAACTGGATTAAAACCAAAGTATAAAAAGAGGTATTTCTGAGGTATTAAGTGCTTAAAAATGTTGTGTTGGAAGCGGTGGTAGCCTATTGATTAAGACTTCGGCTTGACTTTTGGAAGCCGAGTTCGAATCCCAGCAGGCACTTTACACTTTTATAAGTTATGTGCGTTTTAATCAATTAAAATATCTTGATGAAAACTGCATGCCTGAGAGTTCTCCATAATGTTCTCAGAGGCGTGTCGAGTGTACCACTCTGCTCTGGGCCAACGTGGTGGACAACCCTAAGCCTTCTCATTGTTGATGAAGATTCTGTCATAAGTTACGTTTATCTGTTGCAGCCGTTACAGGAATATGAGTAATATGCCGTCGGAAAGGCGATTTTTACCCAACGTAAGTTTTGGTTCTTTTGCTCTAAATTATTCTTTTGCAATTCAGGCTTAACCTATTTTACTCTACGCCATTTTTCAGTTCTTTAAATCCAGATGCTGCGATTTACCGCAGATGTTCAATGAGAGTTTACTCAGGGAGTGCGGCTTTTCTGAGAAATTGCGCTATATTTATCGGGAGTCAACATTTAGCACTCATTCATTCAGGAATGGACCCCGTATGCCGGTAATTATTATTGACAGAGCTTTGTTAATACAGAATAAGATTAAGCAACATTTGAAGGTACTTATGGAGTAACCAAAAGTCAAAAAAATAAATATTTAAATATCCATAAAATATTGTATGCAAAGTGAAAAAATTTGATAATTATTTTCCCCTTCAACTTACTGGTTTTAGTTTTTTTTTCAGGTATTAGCGAATTGTGTAGCTAATCACTCTTCACCTTTTATCGGCTTCGTACGCTAGGTTGCCTTTAACAGATCAATTTTAGTGATACGGCCGCCTTTGCACCCTAGCACAAAGTACTATTACTCCGCGAAAAGCCGGAGAATCTGTATGGTGTAATTTATAACTTCTTCAATCCTTACTCCACACCAAACAGATCTTCGGCAATGTATCTCTACGCACGTTTCGCTCCGAAACCGGAGCATCCTTCGGAGATGTTGACTTTACAATGTATAATAAGGTAACATAACAATTATTCATTGTAAAGTCAACATCTCCTCTCTCCTCCGAATACATATTCTCCTGCTTTTCGAGGTGTACAGCAAATGAAGCTTAATTTTCATAACATGTCATGGAGTTCCGCAAAGTAACGCTTGCTTCTATCCAATATTTCAGGACATAAAGCCTAAAAGGACAGATGGGGAGGTTCAAGGTCAAGTATATAACTTTCATTTGGTGAGTTGCACAAAAATTTTCTTTCTACGACTTACCGCGTTGCATCGCCAGCCTGACTCATTAGGCGTTATGATTTTAATTAAAGAAACAAACATTTCGTTAACTAGAGTAAAAATATTTTCCATTCGACTGGTAGTTACAGAGAAAAAGAAGTGACCGAAATAAACTTGCTTCCTATTTAAATCGTTCGGAGGTGAAAACCCATTTGAGGAAAGATTTTATAAAAACTGTGAAACCTTTAATTCCTTATTTTTAACAGAAAGCCAGTATCCCAAGTTTTATGGATATAACTTGAAAAATGAAGGACTTTCATACAAGTTTTCATTACCTATTCATCCATTCGAAGGTATAACTTTCAAAAACTGAAATATAATTTTAGCCGAAAACCCGAACACTAAGTGTCATGGAAAATTAAATGGTTTTTTAAATGAAATTTTCGAAGTTAAAAATCAGGCTATTTCATTAAAAAAAAACCGAGTTCCTTTTGGGGAAGAATTTCTAGAAATACTTGCTTAGGGGGCGCCTTGCGTTAGAAATAATTTACTAAATAAATATAAAGATACAAAAACTAAACTTTATCTAGTGGTTTAGGCTGTGCCTTAATGGATAGCAGGATAAGTCTTTTTCCCAACTAGCAGAGCGACATCTAGTGACAATGCTGAGAAACAGAATTGTCTATGGCGCTCTTTTAATATTAATAATTGAAATCCTAGTTAACTTTCACGCGATATAATAAGTAAATGTAGATAGAAAATCTCCCAATAATTTATCTTTCGTTGCTTAACTTCAGTTACCCGAAAGCACCACGTCTGTATTAAGCACTTCAACAAATGTGGAAGATCAAGAAGAGGGAAACGATGAGGTGAGTCTGACCCCGACTCCTAGTTAAAAAGTTCTAAATTCAAATTAACAAATTCGAGATTGAAGTTTAGAATTCTTATTTCACGTAGTATTTAAGTTAACAGCTTCTAAAGCAATGTACAAAAAAGCGGTCATTTTGGTTGAGATTTCAGCTTCCCTTAAATAAAATTATTGTAGCCTATGCTTCTTGATCTCCTCTTAACATCATAGGTAATATATTTTCATAGTTTTGCGTTTACTGAAGTGATAACTTGTTATGGGAGTGGAAACCGCGTCGTTATGTAACGGGTTACGGCGCAGTCTGACTGGCTTCTCTTTCTCTCACGCATACGGCAGCGGTAGGAAGGCTCTTCCTCTCTCACTCTAACCCACAGCGTTTTTATTGATAATCAAATATATTTTATAATCAACAAAATATTTTATTGATAAAGAACTTTACCTTTAATGATCAAATTAATAAACATGAAATTTAAGGAATACCCTAAGCTTTTCTCAAGTTAAACAATTTCAATATCATACAATATGTAGTTCAACTTAGATTCATTTAAGTTATCATTTCTGTCGGGCGTCTCGAGACACACACGTTTTTATTTTTATTTTTGAAGTCTATGGAATTTTTTTGAATTACCTTATTAGTTACAGTATCAAGACCCGTTAGATTGCTGCGAAGAGATCGACGACTTCGTTCATCCCACCTGGAGGTGCGAATGCGACTTCAAACTGAAATGGGACTTACGACATAGGCTCACAAACTTCAATTATACCGAGTTTAAGGTTTCAACTAATAATGCAGAGGTACCTTTCAGTAAATAAATAAATAATAATATTACTACAATACACACATCGCCATCTAGGAACATCTGGATACTAAGATGACTGATGAATATTTTTTATGTATAATCCCTAGTTAATATTATAAATGCCAATGTAAGTTTGTTTGTTACGCTTTCACGAAAAAACTACTTAACCTATCCTCATGAAACTTTGTACACATATTTTTGGCAGTGTTAGAAGTAATATGGGATACTTTTTATCCCGACATTAAGCTCGGTTCCTTTGGGAGAGGGGATGAAAGTAATTAACGATTTTACACCATAACTCCGTCAAATTATAACCGATTTAAATAATTATTTTTGTACTATAGAGGTTATAATATGTGTTTAATTTTGCCCAAACTTTGTGTAGATCTGATTAATGTGGTTAGAGATAGAGGACAGAAATCATCAGCGGACAGCAAACCCCTCATTTGTATACATGATACTGAATACTTTAAAAAGAAAATCAAAAGCAGATGAAGTCGCGGGCAACAGCTAGTATATACATATAAACATAATACTTATAGATAGATAGATAGATAGATAAAGTCTTTATTGCACAAATTAAAAGCGAAAACAAGACATAACAAAACAATAAAAAATATATTTATAAGATGCGGAAAGGCGGTCTTATCGCTTTAAGCGATCTCCTCCAGACAACCCTTTATGGTAGAGAATTAGGTTAGGGGAAACGGGATAGTGCAACCAGTGATACAATTATGTTAAATACATATAATTATAATATATACATACATATAAATATATATAATATACTAGCTGTTGCCCGCGACTTCTTCTGCGTTAGATTTTGTTTTTAATGTATTCGATATCGCTAAGCCTCATATTATATCATAGCCATAGTAGTATATATATATATATATATATAACATGTGACTGTCAATTAATTATAGACAAATAATTTGCAATAAATTTGAAATTGCGACTATAATTAAAGATCTAAGCTATGCTATCTCTTAAGTTGGACCAGACTGCTCACGGTGTGCCAATTTAATTTAAAATCGGTTAAGTAGTTTAGGAGTCCATCGCGGACAAACATCGTGACAGGAGATTTATATATATTAAGATATATATATAAACATACAAAAGAACATACATACACTATATCATATTATATATATTAAATTCTTTATTGCACACACAAAAACAAAATACAAAGAAATACTACTGTATACTTATAATATACAGATAAACACCCAGACACTAAAAAACTTTTATCTTCATCACAACATTTTCCGTTTGTGGGAATCGAACCCACGGCCTTGGACTCAGAAAGCAGGATCGCTACAAACTGCGCCAATCGACCGTCACTGAAGCGGTGATAGCGCATTGGCTAAGAGTTCGACTACTCTTTCCAGAGGCCGAGTGCGAATCCCAGCACGCACCTCTAACTTTTCTAAGTTATGAGAAATATTCTTGAGGAAACCTGCCTGAGAGATCTTTTTTTTTTTTTTTTTTTTTTTTTTAATTTATTGTTCTAAATAAAAAGTTACAAATATTTTTCCAACATAATTATCCATCCCCATAGAAACTATGCGTCCCCTTAGAAACTATGCGTATATATCTACATAATGTTTTCAAAAGGTGTGTGGAGTCCACCAATCCGCACTGGGTCAGCGTGGTGGTCCCCCTTTCTCGTTGTTGGAGGAGACCCGTGCTCTGTAGTGGACGGTAACGAGTTGATGTGATGATGGTGACCTATTCGTTGTCATATATCATTGTCATCATATCGACCCATTACCGGGCCACATTACAGGCCACGGGTCTCCTCTCGGAATGAAAAGGGTTTATGCCAAATGCGGATTGGTAGACTCACGATGTTTACCTTTACAGTGTTGCAATTAACATTTAGTTGCTTAAAATACACGTGCCGGCTTTCGAACTCGGTACCCCCTAAGAGAATCCGAAGCCTTACTCACTATCAACGCTTTCACTATACCAATAGGGTGTTAAATTTTTTATTCCAGTGTGAAGACCTCAAGCCTTCTTCATCGTGTGTCTTGGACAAGATTGGTCTCCTAAACCAGTTCGGTTTCATCAAACACTTCGAGATGAAAAACAGAATTCGCGCGTACAGTAACGGTAAATCGTCGTACCTGTACGCTGTGTTTAATAGTGCCTTCCTAAACGTACCGCGTTATGAGAACCAATGCGATTCGCCGAGGAAACTGTTTAATCTTCTGGACGCAATGTTGGTGGTGAGTAAATAATTGAATCCATAGAAATATTATGAAGTGGAAAGGTTAATTTTGTTCGTTTATTTGTATTCGAATAAATACAAAACTGGTGAACCGTTTTTAATTTTCCTTCTTTCGATGAAGGACAAGTCTGTACTACTATTAGAACGTCACCTCTATATATAAGTCTGGACCCCAAACTTTGTCCCCAAAATTTTCGTGAATTCGCCATTTCGTGTTGGTGGGCAACTTGGACTGATTTTTATCAAACAGTTAAATTAACATCCGCACGGGCTCAAACTCACGCACACGCACACGCACACATTCGCTATCGTATATGCACACGTACTCGCTCTCGTATACGCACACCCACTCGTTCACGTATACGCACATGCACTCGTACACGCACAAGCACACGCATACGCACACGCATTCGCACACGCACAACCTCTTTCACACACACACACACACACACACACACACAAAACATACACACAGGTCAAACTTATAACAATCCATCGTTCATGCGACGGGGGTTCAAAAAGCTTTCTAATGGTAAAAAAGTTAGCTCGATCGATTTAAACATTTCTTTCACTTTTAGAAAACCGTATGTCTTTTTTTTTGTGTAATTCTTATGTACGCAACAAACGTGCCACCTATGGGCCTACTTGAATATAGATATTTTTGACTTTGACTTTGAGCCAGAGAAGTCGTCAGTCCAGCAGTCGACTGTTACGGGCTATTGATGAGTTACTTGTGTTACAGGTGTGCAACCCAACAAAGCGTCGATCAAACCGCCAGTGCAACAAAATATTTACAGAAATAAGAGACTCCGTTTCGGACATCACAAAAGAGAGTCTCGACAAAATACTGAATAGTCAAAACCAAAACGTGGAATACACTGGTTTTACTTCAACCCAATCAGTAATACAACCCGAGAATCTATACTTCCCAATTCCATCTTCACATAGGCGTTTGCGTCAACCCAACTCTAGGATTGAGAACAGTTTGAGATACGACTTCGGCGTTCTGGGATTGTTAGGTACGGCACCTCCAGTAGCCACAATAGATTTGAAACCCAAAAATAAAACTTTGGTTTTACTGCCAGTCTATCAAAGGACGCCGAAAAATGATCCTTTAGCCATTAATTCTTTGCACAACGATGGTGTTATGAGAGGCTAAAATATATGGAGGATTTACCTTATTCTTTTACAATATACTAAAAAAGACTAAATTGGAAGCACTAATGCCGTTTTGCTTAAGCCCAGGTAACGCCTAGAATGATGCCTTTTTTTAAATTCCACTACAAGTTAGCCCTTGATTGTAATATTACCTGATGGTAAGTGATGATGCAGTCTAAGAAGGGCTAACCCGTTAGGGAGTAGTGGTAGTTATACCCCTAAAAGGTCGTCGTCGCGCCGGAACACTAATCCTAATGATAAAGGTGTTGCCTAGAGAAGGATAACGTTCAACCAAGTCTAACCGATTCACCGGTACATAATGTTCAGGGAACTCTTAAAATGACACTTGACCGATACAAAATTATCATTTTTTTTTTTTTACAACCTTAAATTAGCATTAAATCCATTAAACCTCTACGAAAAATGAAAATACAAGACTCACAAGCTGGCCTGTTAATCGACAAAATAACACAAAGAGCAACAAAGATAAAATATGACAACTTGTGGCAAGAATTCGTGAGAAAAAATAAAATGAATTTCCGTTACTCATTTTTTTTTTTATTTATTTCCCTAAAATATTACGAGACATTCCTCTAATGCGCGTTCCTAAACTGTTACGTACTACAAAAATATAAGAGATATACTTTTTTGAAACCGTCGCATTAAAGTCAAAGTCAAAGTGTAATAAAAGTTATATATAAGTCCGAAAATGTTGTAGCGCTACTTGGAACATGATAAAAAGAAAAGTAGGTACTTCTCTTAAGTCAACTGAAATAAATAATAAAGCTTGTTAGCCTTTTGTTTTGTTCTTGTCTTTTGTTGTTTTTGGAAAGTGTCTGCTGGACCTGGCATCATGGAATGGAGAAACCAGCTACTACATGGCATCCACGGATACGATATAGAAAAGCGAGCGAAAATTTTTTAAAAACTGCCCAACCTTACTGGGCCCATCTCCTTCGGAACGCAAGTTCAAATAATAAACAATCGTGGCGGCTGGGGAGCATCTTCTGCGTTAACCAACCAGAAGTGCGACCACTATGATCTATCCCATATAGGCGGTGACGTCAGTTACGGTTCGAAATCTGTTCAGATTTTATTAAAAAAAAACTTTTCCTTTAATGATCAAAACATGAAATTTAAGTAATACCATAAACTTTTCTCGAGTTAAACAATTTCAATATAATATAATAGGTTGGGGAAAAAGTCTTACCGCATTATAGTACCTACGTATGAACTTGTAATATAATATCTTTGGCTATACTATTTGTATCTGGCTGGTTTTGGTATCATTAAAAGTTTAAATTTTAAGGAAGATAATTACAAATTCAAATTAGGAAAATGTGTGATTTTTATTTATTTTTCGTATTGTGAAGATGAGTGAATCTTATTGAGAAATTCGATACATTTCAAAATTATACTACAAAAAAGGTAAAAATACAACGTAGCTGAAGAACTGAGAATTACACACAAAATAGTTTTAGCGCATTTGATAAAAACTGGGTACACAAAAAAGGATATTTGGGATATTTGGGTACCTCTACAGCTAAATGAAAGAAACCTAATGAACGGTGTATTCATTTGTGATTCTTTATTACGACGTAATGAAACCGAATAAAAATAATTTCTACAAATTTTATTGCAATGCCCCGGCGGGGCGTCATGTTTCTTATGTATGTGTTTCTCATGTAGCAATTTATAAACAATAAACAATAATCTTTACAGAAATTGTTTAGATAATAGGCTTTTATAATAACATGAATATAAATAATACAATTATTTCATACGAGCTGACCCGCGCAACTTCATCTGCACCGCATCGGTTTTTAGAGGTTTCAATATCTTATAAAAACCTAGAAACGAATTGCAGCGCTACCTACCAGGTCTAGTTTTATTTCCAAACTATGTTATTCGCGGCCGAGCGGCCCGCTGCATTTTTCTTGATTTTTGCGTTTCTATACCCATCGCAACTACTAAGCGATGGGATCAATTTGAATAAATTAAAAAGGAATTTGCAGGTATATAATTAAAATTATTAATACATATTTATAAAAGTATTTGTTTGGATAAGGATTAATATCAAGATAGAAATGTAAACATCTTACGATTATATGTACCCGTGTTTGAAAATGAAAAATTATAGAAAAAGCAGTTATTGTGACTTAACCATAACAACTGTTTAAGTGTTTAGTTGTTATGGTTAAGTCACAATATAGCCTCGCGGATTCTTTTGGTAGATAATCATGATTACTTTAAACACGTAGTACATTATTTTAATGTATCATCGCGCTTACGCCAGTAAAACTCAAAGTCGATATGACATCTTTAGAAAATATCGTTATATTCCAGCCAATTTACAGAAAACCCAGTGGCGTGCATAGCCCTTGGACCCAGGGTATGCACAAGGTGTTCAGCACAAACATAAAGTGAAATTAAAATTTAGATTATAGATAGGTATGTCGGTTTATAATCAAATTACTTTACGAAAGTTATATTTTTGATTGATTTAATACTATCGTCTATCTACTGCTAATTGAATAAAAGTACATACCCTGATTTACGTCACAAAATTATGACACACCATTCGGCAGCATTTTCTAAGCACACTGAAGATGATAATATTTTTCCAACATATCATATTTTTAGCGTCTTTATGAAAATTATTAAGATCACAATATCCTTTATCATTCCACACTATACGTATATTGGACAATAAAACAAAAGGAAAGCAAAACAAAAGGAAAGCAAAATAATAGATTGGTATGTACAAAGCCGCTTAGCCAAGAAAAGTTTTCGTAATATTTATTATTAAACATACGTGTTACTTTATCACCTTTTTTTGGGATATTTGTAACATTGGTACACTCCTTCCTTTGCGAATGATTTCTAATTTTACGATATAGGGATAGAAATTAAAGTTTTCTCTAAGTACTTTTTCCAGGCACACTGAACCCAAACAAAGACCGCACGAATATGCTTTCATTATAAAATGAATGAATAAACTATAAATTAACCTTAACACATTAAACTATCACTACTCAAACTTTTACTAAAGGTTAAAGTTACTGAATTTATGCACTTGAACCGTTTATTTATCACCAACGCCATACAGCATTGTTCGAAGGTAAACAATAATGGCGATTGAATATGCTATAGATAATATTGCAATCGAAATTAGTCAAAATAGTCTTTAATTTTTTGTAAGAACGGGTACGAACGCTATTTTATTTTGATATGTAAACAATAAATAGAAACCATATTTATTGTTAACTCTCTCACTTTCCAATGATTCCTGGAAAACCTAAATTAATCATTTGTCAAAATTTAGACAGCGTTTGGTTTCATAGATTATTTTCAAAACGAAAGACTAACTCGATAATATTAGTTCCTTAATTTTCTTAAAACACACTAAAAGGTATTTACATTTGTGAATAATGTTTTTAATTCTAAAAAAAGAATAATGACCGTTAACAACAATAACAAACCAAGCAAATCATTTTATTCATAAAAAAATCAAACACGTAATTGATTATCCACTTCCGTAAGCAGTGCTTATAGACACCCATACATAGATAATTTATGAATGAAACTGTTCTTGTGTGAACCGATGCTAATCTTGTAAGTACAAGCGCACGATTATAACATTACACGACACACACTACTAACTTGCACGCACACATCTAGCAGAACGATTCTTTTTTGGGCGTGCTTATTTTATTTGATATTTCTATGCAACAGTAGAGGGCGTCATATGTCGAGTGATTCTTAATAATGGTTTTACCCTGCAATCGATAACATGAGATTTAAATAATAATATAGGTATTTTTACGTGTTTTAAAAGGTAAATGTTTAGCGTTTACGGTTAAAAATTAAAATACGAAGTAGAAGATTTTATTTTGTACGCTATGCGCCTCGCGCGCGCTGGTTGCGCTGTCGCCTGTCTAGCGACAATTGACCTAGAAGTTTTGCCGCTTATTACTAGATGGCGCTTTCATATATTTTTTACTAAGTGTTTTTTTAATTACAAAACTTTAATGGTCCTATCTGAAGGCTCTTTAAGACCCTGAGGGTAGGGTATGCACTGCTTATTTGCATATATGCAATGCACGCCACTGAGAAAACCATAGTGAAATATACACTAAAACCATCCATCCATCCATACATACATCCATCTATCCATACATCCATCCTCACAAACTTTCGCATTTATAATATTAGTAAGATGGTACGCATGCATTCGATCGTTGTACCATATGCCTTGCGACTTGCTGGTATCTGTAAAGAGTTATGTCCTTTATCCCCAACAATATTTATCAGATCTTCAGTTAAATTAAACAATACACAGGCGTGATAGTATAAATTTCAAATAAAAAAAGAATTATTGAAGTAAAATTGATAAAAATTTTAATCACGTTTCTCGGAGCAAACTTATAACTACTTATGATATAGTTTATCGGTATCCTATATGTTGACCCGGAATACCAGCTACCACTATACCAAATGTTATTGAAATCCGTTCAGTAGCTTTCACATGATTTAAAAAAAATTAAAAAAAATCTGTTTTGGACTCAGTATGGATGGAACAGTAACAGAGAATCGCTAAAGTATTGTACCAAAATCAATAATCTGTAGCTAAAAAAAACTTACTAAGGCAGATAGCTCTAAATCACGAGTGCAAAATAAGATTATTTTTTTCGGATATAGTAGATACTTCCGGTAACTTACTACACAATCAGTCATAATGCCTACTATAATAGAGGAGTTTCAGGTACAAATAAAAAGTTCAAAAGTTCAAAATTCATTTATTTCAAGTGGGCCCAGACTGTTTGTGACTCTACCACACTACACAAATTAGGTACTACAAAATATAACAATGTCTATGCTACTACAAACTTAATCATAGTGATTGTTTTGTTGAACAACTATCACACCGTAACATTTATTGCAATGATACGAGTTGCCAGTCTGGTTGATTATCACAGAAGCTCCCCTGTTGCTAAAATTGTGTGACCGTTGAACTTGCGTTCCAAAAGAGATGTGCCCAGTAATGTTATTTTTATCGTATCCGCGGTTGCCATTTAGTGGCTGGTGTATCCATTCTGAGGCATCCATGGTGCCAGGTGCTGCAGACACTGTCCCATTTAAATGGCGACATTGGGAAACTGTAAAAAATAATAGCCTAATGTTAACAATGTGGAATTTAAACGTCAAATGATTAATTTGAACATTCAAACATTTAAGTAAACTTTTCGGACAGTAGCTGAAAAAGTCTATTTTTTCTAACCTGTCTTATAATGTAAAGTTTATTTTAAATTCTTAAGGTGAAAAATACACCTACATAAAGGAAATCTCTTTCGATGGTTGTTATTAATTTTATCATAGTTGTTTTTTTTTAATATTTTTTTATTACAATTTACACTAAAAAGCATTGTAAAGATTGTTTCCCTTATAAGACAAGTTAGAAAAATTAAAAAATATTCAAAATATTCAAAAAGTAGGCCTAATACCTATACGCACTTTTGTAATGTCAAGTATGTCTGTTTGTGGTGACTCTACCATCGGTTCGGAAGGAATCATAATCGGAGCACAAGTCGATATAAACTCAAACATCAAACTATTTGACTGTTGTTGTAATTACTATTTAATTATGAAATGGTTACAAACAAAATACATAAAAAATTGCAACTAGTTATAACTCTATGGCGTAAATCACAGATTTTTTTTAGTAGTTGAAGATATTTAAATTTGTGCAGAGTTTGTGGTTCTAAAAACAGAAAAAGTGATGATCGAATTAAATGTGCAAAATTGAAATTACATGACAAAACAACAAAACGAATTTCAAAAGTTTTCTGTAAAAGATTACAAGGGCTACAACCGTTTCTAAAGATTATCTTTGTTATAATTTCAAATAAAGAACTAAGTTAAGCAAAAGTCGACAAGACACCATTCCTATTTCAAAAATACCATCACCAAAGTGAGGTAGAAGAAGAAGAAGCGGCGATAGCCCAGGTGTTAGGACTTCGGCTTGACTTTAAGTAATTGAAATATTACTTGCTTCAACTGAGTGTATATGCAGTAAAAGGGAAAGTCTTTTGTTTTTAATACTTGAGACGATTAGTTTACTTATTTTGATAAGAATTCATAATTTTTGATGATTTTAATTATTTTTTAAGTATAAAAATCTTTTTGTTACTTAAATGTAAATGTATCGTATGTGTGATGCTATCGCCAACATTTTTGTCGGCATTATCAAGTTCTACAACTTTTCTACAGAACTCAATCATATATCTCTCATTGTTAAGGCAGCGTTCGTAGGAAACTTTTCGTTCGTTATGGCAAATATGGTTTGAATTTAGCATGTTATCTTTTGAATGAATGGAATTTGTCCGGGCGATTTATGATTACTAACATTTGTGTTTTGTTATAAAAATTATCTTTTATGTCTTTGTGTGATGAAAATAAAACATTTTTTTTAACTTAATTGATTTGTTAATTTCCTTACCTTCAATTTCACAAAGTATGGCACATTCCTATAATCTGCATTCTTAAACTGTACCGTACCTACTTTATTTAATGTTATTATTAGACATAAATGTTTTTGAAATAAGTCGATGTTATGTCGAAATAAGTAATAAATGGTCATCAAAAAATTAACATTAATTTTTTTGGGCTATCCGCTAACTGTATTTTCACCTTCACCAGTGATGATGCAGTCTAAGATAGTTCTAGACGTAGCGGGCTAGCATGTTTGGGGTATACCAGTTATGTTAAACTCATACTGCTATTTATGTTCTGCGCGACATCTTAGCGGTACACTAAATCACTTATACGCATATCTATGAGGGCAGGTCAAGATCAGACCAGAGAAAATTCAGAAAATCAGATTTCCGAATTGCCCCTGCCGGAGATCAAACCCGGGACCCCCCACCTATCCTTGGGAGTGGGAGTGAGGTCCTGGTTCAAAGTGCTCCAAAGGACCAGCCAGGGAGGTCCACAAAATATGTGGATGGAATAAAACAAACAAGATATGAAGCAATATGTGTATTTATTAATAGATACTCTCACAGAACTATTTATTGTACTTACAATAACTTTTATAATAGCTATACTTTCTATACATGATCCGATGGATGTGTCAAAATTTCAGCCTTTTATTAGAAATTTTCAAATAATTGTATCTATTATATCGTCGTTTTAAAGAAATGAATAAGGAATATTTAGTTGCGAAGAGCGTGCCAATGCGCCATTGAAGTGACCACATTTCCCGATTTTCTTCTTTCTAGGTGTTTTTACCAAGTGCTTTGTTGAAATTATGTATCTAATTTTCTAGTTGAATTTTAAGTGTTATTTTCTTTATAACGTTTTATAAAAAACAATTTTTAATAATAGAATGCCACCATTGCGCACTAGCGAATGTCACCATTTTAGTTACCACTTCATACTTAGGCACGCTTTTTTCTTAGAACACGCCCTCTGCTTCCTTAGTCATTTTTTGTATAGCGGGTTAGATTATGCCGTTTACATTTCACATCTTTTTCAAATAGATGGTTATAAATCCATACCTGGGTATAGGGTTGCCAACTTTTTAAAAAAGAAATTTAGTATAATTGATTTCAGATAGAGGACATACCATCAAAACATACCTTCCAAAAAAAAAAAAAAAAGAGTAAATTTATTTTTATTTTTGAAAAGATTTGTTTTATCAATTACGGCACCTAACAATTTTAATTCAGAATTGTATGACTCCGAACATTCAAAACTTACATTTTGAACGTACGTATTAGACATAGGTATACAAACATTTTAAGAGTAAACGGTAGAATTTTTGCATTGTATGTATGGTTATTTATGACAGTAAATAAATTTTCTACAAATTCCGTGGGAACAATTTGTTTTCCTGGGACAAACCTCATTACTGTATAGTGGGATACTGTTCGTACTTTGAACTAACTCTATGCAAGTCAAATCAAGTTAATTGGATGGTTAGTTAGGGCGTAAAGGAAGAACCAACAAACAAACTCACGTTCCCATTAATAAGGATTTTAGTGTTCTCTATTATTACTTTATATTATAAAGTACACATACAAAGAACAGATTACAATACTCTATTTTAGAGTACGGTTGGCAACCCTATCTGTGCAGTATTTGCATTCATTCATTTATTGTCATATTTATTTTAATACATATCTTATTGGGATGTTTTAAGAGACTTCAATTTTTAAATAAATAAATCACGCCATAATTATAGTTTATACACATAAAACCATTCTAAATTGTTTCAAATTTCTATAATAATTTTATAAACGTTACAGTTCTGCCTCTAGATAAAGGTATTAAAACTATTAAAACATATATTGTAATAAATTAAAATAAAGCAAGAGAACGGGCATGTGAGTTTAACTCAAAAAAAAAAACCTAAATTTTAACAATAAAAACCATGAAAAAGTTATATATTTCACATTTAAACGTACGTACGTTGCTTTGCACAGGTATTTATGTTTGTCCAAATTAATCAGATTTTTTTTGTTGTTTATTTGTGTACTTAACAACAATAATAATTTGTTATATGTGTTTGTGTGATATTTGTTAAAACAATTTTTTTTTATGTAAGTTGTAATTAACAGTAATTCTTCGGTTTATCGATAGCAACATCTTTTATTTTATTTATCGTATTATTGCTACGATAATTTTAATCTTATTTTTTATATATTATATAAATTTGTAATAACTTATATTTATTGATTGAATGTGTTAAATACAACAGTAAGATATTACGGTTATTTAAAATGATAATAAAATAATAAAAAATAAAAGCAGTAAAAATAATAAGTGGCAAGCGAATTTTTTTATAATATATGAAGAAAATATATATTCGAGTAATATAAAAAAATATATCTTAAAAACCCTAATACATTTCCACATATCATGTATGTAAAGTGAAATACTTATTTACAGAAATGTCATTTGATCACAAAGAATCAGTAAAACCTAAAAATAATAAAGCTTATTCTATAAATTGACAACACTATTTTGTTGATGATAATAATATTAATAAAAAAAAAATAATCAAAAACAACCTTCCTTAAACGCGCTTAAAATAAGAATTTTAATATATAAACGTGCCAGCACTAAAAATAATATAATTATAATTATTATTGATCATACATTTACACAAAACAATTGTAAAACACTTTCATATCATAGGCAATTTTGCAAGGCAATTAATATTATACTTACTTATACTTACATAGTCAAATATATACTTATACATACAACTCCTTTCCATTACATAATTTAAATTAAAATATTCACAAAATTTCAATATTTTTGTTATTTTTTCAGTTTTTAACACCACAACAAAACCTAAATGCAACAATCACAATTTTTTTACTACCATATTATTGTCGTGAATAAACCAATAATAAGCCGGTATGCCAAAATAGTACGTTTACTTGCCGTCAAAAATATAAACCGAATATTAATTAGTCAAATTATTTACACTTAAATGAGAGAAGTGGAATATCATTCTATCTCTGTCTTTCATACTTTATGGAGTGCCATTTAAAAAGTCACAATCATTTAACACCAGTACTTCATGAAAAGCTAATTATACGTTAAAGAAATAGGGCATAACGCATTAAGGAACATAAGAGCCAATATATCATTACATTTATATGTCGCACTTACAAAAGAAATAACATAATTTACAAAACTAAAGAGCGCTTTTAAACGGACAAGATTTTAAAGCCATTTCTAGAATCATGTAGCGACTTAAGAATTCAGGAAATTCTTTATTACTTCAAGATTCAGCAATTTAGCGACCGAAGGCTGAAACTCTTATTCATTCATAAGCCACCTCAAAGATAATAATTTATTGCTTTGTTCAAAAAACAACATAAAAAAAAATAATGGTGAGTTTTGATTATTATTAAGCGTTTCAGTTTCAACGGACAACTTAAGGCATGTTAAGACTGATGCTGTCATAGTTTCTCATTGATCGGGTATCGCCATTTAAACTATGAGTCCCAGTGTTGATCCTTGTAAGAATTTCTTGTTGCAGGGCCTTTAGAGTCCTCATAGCAGATAGATCCGTCGAAGGTGCTAGAAGTAAAGCTCTTCTGCAATGTGGTAACGCATCCGAAGGTTTGTTCAGGGCTAGAATAGCCCGGGACATTGCATATGCACAATCAAACGCATTGGGACGTAGAACTGACGCGCGTGCAGCCAAGTCAAACGCTTCCGATGGTTCCTATAAAACAAAAATTTCATTTCTTAGGTATATACTTTTGGAATCGGTAATATCATATTTTTGGTCATAAAGATACTTATGATTATTCTTTTCCTGACTTTTTTTTCAATTATTGACATTACAGTAATCATGCTTATTAGTAAACAAATAAGCTAATGAACTAATCATTAAATTAGCTTAGTTATCAATACATTTTTAGTTCAACAAAACTTGGCCATACGCTTTTATATATTTACATTTTGGGTTGGGTAATAGAAATCTCAACTGAGTGTGGGAGGAGACTCTTGTCCTAAAATGGGTTGATATGATGATGAATGAATGATAAATAGAAATAATTCATCAAAACTTAAAAAAAATACTCCTTTAAGGATGTGTAATTGATATCTAAATTATCATAAGATTATACTTAGTTAGGTTAAAGATACATACGTTTAGTTTCCTCTTGCATCGAGATAGGTTCAATAGCAAATTCGTCTTCAGCTGTACAAATGCCGATACATGTTCATGAGGGACTGGTTGTGTGGATGGAGTAGTTAAGCCTTCATCACTGATCAGTGGGTTTATCTTTTTAAGAGCATAATGGTAACGGTGCGCAGCTTCTGATGGTCGGTTCTTGCGATAAAGTAAGTTCCCGTCTTCAAGCAACTTGTTTAGGAGTACTAGCCTGTTAAGAAATGTTGTATTGGTTTAGTACCATAAATAATTCATATTAAGCTTAAAAGTTAGTTCCCTTGAAACAAAATCATACTTTTTTAGCAAATTAAAGAAGTAAAATAATTGAAGTTTTCGTACTTACATAAATTCTGGTTTGCCTGAAGCCATTACCCACGTAGTGGGGCCCAATTTTGCCCCTTTTCTCAAAAAGCAGTTCACTACCTGAAAAAAACACACGTCAAAGTAAATATGAATAAACTACACTTTAAAGGGGCTGTATCGTATATTTTATTCATTTGTCTGCATTATTTTGGTGTATATTAGGGGTAAAGATGTTGAGATATAAAAATATCAGCTTTCATATCTGTTTGGACCATCCGATAATAAATAATTCCATCTAGCATAATTAAAAGTGAATACAATTTTGAGTTAAATTGTAAAGGGGGAACTTACGGGAACATTCCGCTGTCCAATAGCCCTGTCCAAAGGCCTCAGTCCGCTGTGATCAACCCTCTCCAATGATGCACCTCGTTCTAACAGTAATTCCACAAGTTCTGCCGGCCCACCGCAAGCGAGCCCTAATGGCGTTCTACCGCTTCCATCTGGCTGGTCTGTTAAAATAATATGTCGTTAGAATATTATTGTTTATACTTTCGAGCTGTTTTGAAACATTAGCACTTTGACTCTATACTTTAAATAATGATTTATGAGCTGATATGTGAGTAGAAGCTGGTGGTCCCACTTTAATTGTTTCAGCTGCAATTCTTTATATTTTGTACCCGAACAATCAGTACAAGGAAAATTAATGTATTTTTTTTTGTAGTAATATTATTATATAGACTTCTAAAGAACAATCCAATTTTCCCTTGAATGAAATAAACCATCAGGATGTTATTACGTATCAAAATAGGTTTCTTACTTTTCTGCAACACGTGGGAAATCTAATGTAAATTTCACTTACCGATTATGGCTCCTTTATCAAGTAGGACGACAAGAGTTGGTATTCTGGATCGAAGAGCAGCCCAACCAAGCGGAGTAATACCATCTCCATCCGCAGCATCAGGGTCAGCACCTAAGTGAAAGATACATTAAGTCACTATTATCTTTAAATTTCTGGTTACATTGTGTAATAGATCTAGTGTGCAATATTCAAGAGTCAATACCTTTTGCAAAATTATTAAGAAAATAGACTCACCGTGATCTAAAAGCATTGCAACAACTTCAGCATGACCTTCTGCTGCAGCCAAAATTAACGGATTCTTGCCCCCGGATCCCATCACATCTGCTCCCGAATCCAAAAGCCGTAATACTAGAGCTGTTCTGCCATTCTTTGCAGCTAAAGCCAAAGGTGACATTTGTCTAGCGTTAAGTGAGTATGGAGTGGCTCCTCGGATAAGTAATGCATCGGCGATTGCTGCGTTTCCGGTAGAACAAGCTGCTGTAAGGGCTGTTTCGCCAGTTACTGGACATATCCCATCAGGCTGGAGACAAAAATAATAAATTAAGTGATGATAATCAAGTCGAACTTTTGGATGTCCGAAGTTGGTCTTGGGACTTACAATTAATTCAGCAGTATCCAAAAGATATTCGACTATATCCAAATGACCGTTTTGCGCTGCACCAATCAATGCATGCCTGGAGCCAGGAACTAATTGTTCGATATTACACTCATCTATATCCAAAGGATTCCTATCATCTTTGCCTGTTTGACACCCCAGGAGGTAGATCACTGTATCTCGATGGCCATTTTTAGCTGCGTGGACTAATGGTGTCTGTTCTGCTGTATCGGTGTGACTTAGTGAAGCACCTGCAATAATAAATAGTTGGTCACTTTTGATCTACATATGTTGATGGCAAAAGTAAGTTTAAATCAGCGCAGAACCAAACGTAATTTTCTACCGCCGTTCACATTATTCTCTAAATTTATTATTTTTAGACAGTAAACTAGATACTAACATTTAGTTTTCAGGTTTATATTATAGTACATAACTATAAAATTGCAAGTCAACTGAGCTACAGAAGTACATTTACTTATAAGAAGATAGAATAGAGATTCAGTTACCAAGTATTTATAAATAACAATTAGTTATCACACCTTCTCGCGAAAAAAATAATTTTAAATCTAGATCCTGATTGCATTAAAATCTAAAGTTATTTTACGCAGTAAGCTCAAAATTAGACAAAATGTTTTTTTTTTTAGATTACGTGCACAATTAAGATTAAAATTCCATGGAACGAGGCACTATTTTGTGTCTTGTGGCTCTAGCCAATGCAAAAAAATATTTCAGAAAAGTACTTGATTTTTTTTTACCTGATGCTATTAACATCCTTGCAACATCAGTATGACCTCTTTGGCATGCCAGAGACAACGCAGAGCATCCTTGGGAATTGGTCATTTCTAGGTCAGCCCCAAATTCTATCAGCAGTCCAACCATAGAGATAATTCCTTGATATGCGTACATGCACAACAACGGAGCATTTCCAAGACATTCCGTAATTTGATTGGGAGATCCTCCAGCTAGCAACATAAGACGAGAAACCTTCACATTCGGTGTGTAAATGTTCCGTAAGTTAGCAACGGCCTCACCAACGTTAGCGGAACTTGATGCGACCATCATTGCTTGTAAATCTCTTGGACACAAACCCAATTGGGCAGGTCCCATATTTCTGTACATATGAGCTTTGAGAATGTGATGGCCTAACTCCATTGACTTTTCTGGATCCAACGGTGATTGTACTCTGGAAAGTCTAAACGCAATACCACAATGTCCAGCTCTCAAATCGCACAAGAACTTTGGACTTTCACTATCGTCACGGCGTATTAACCATTCTCTGAATGATGGATGGAAGAACATATAAGTATTGTCGATTCTCTTCACAAGAAAATCGGTCAGGCTATCGAATCTGTGACAGAACTCATCCCATGGCAAAAATGTATCAACCAGTAAAGAGTTGACTGAATAGTAGATTTCTACCAAAGTAAGCGGATAAAGCGCAGCCAGACAAACACTTAAAATGTGTGTAACTTTTTCAAAGGATTGCACGGTGGGGAACCTTAAATTAAACTGCAGTAGAAATATTTGTGCCAATGAAATCGGTACAACTTTGTAGTTGGTCGACTTTACTACTATATGACTTCTTTCTAGAAGATCTAGTATAAGTTTTAGGAACAGAAATGAGCCTTGGCTTAAGTGAAGCACGTATTGTGCGAATTTCATAACAGAATTATGCATGCCTTCAGTTTTGCCTGTGGAGCTTTTGATATTAGTTTCTATAATGGGAGCCGTTTGAACTCTCGCGTTGAAATATTCCAGTAAATCTTTATGAACGTTATCGGAGTCATCTAAGCTTAACCTCGTGTAAGGTAATTGTTTAGTTAATTCGAGGAATTGTGTCCTAATAGTTGCGACAACTTTAAGCCACGAAGGCATTTCTGGTACGTGTCTCGCTAGAAACGATGCGATTGTGTAACCGTGATCCGGTCTATGATATTCAGCTTCGCAGAGTCCATCAACTAGAATTATACTATTGGATGTATCTATGCTTCCGTTCCTTCTTAGAATAATGAGAGGCTCTATGATACCTCTCATGAATGCCAAATCTGGGTCTGCTATGCATTCTTTTAATGAGAGACATGACAAAAGGTGCGGCTCGCTTAGTAGATATTCTCTATAGGCTTGTAGTCTAGGAGCCTGGCAGAGTTGTGCTGCGAGAGAGTGAACGAACTCGCCAACTAGACACGTGCTGTTGTTATCCGCCTGTAACATAAAAAATTAAGTGTTAAGGACCAAATACAAATTTAACATCAACTAAATATTATGACGACTTTTCTGATTTTTTTCTTGTCTGGTCTACATTAAAGCATTGGCTAGTTACCACAGAGAAGTTCCGCTAAGTGATTTAGCGTTCCGGTACGATGCCACTTAGATAACGATTAGGGGTGTAGCTTATAACAGCCATACAGATAATCCCAGTGCCATCTTAGACTGTATCATATTTTTTTATATATGAGGTGAGATTGCAATCAAGGGCCAACTTGTAAAAGAAAAAAGTTTCATGTGATATTTACTTTTTCTCTTAAGGTCTATAAATTAAATTCTAGGTGTTATTTTAAGTAAGTAAAAGTGCTTCAACAAATTTTAAATCAACTTACTTGGCAAAAATGATATGCAACGACTTGCGAAGCGAGATTCGTGACTGTTCCCGCGGCAATTTCTTCAGGTAACACCTCTCTGATATCAGATTGTTCTCTTAATTCCTCGTATTCAAAATTCCTTTTCCGACCAAAGCAGGAATAGTCGACTAGTTGCAGTATTAGCGCCGTTTTCCCTGTGCCTGGACGTCCAGAGATCATTATACCTGAAAACAAATATCACATTTTAGATTGCGGGATTTTTTTTTTAATACTCCCTAAGTGGAAGTGAGTAAGTAAGAGTAATATTTGAAAAACGAAAACATGTGTACTTATGGGCACGCGTTAGAAGTTATACTTCTTTGTAACAAGATAAAAATCTTTATTCTTAATATCTCTTAATCTTAATAAAAATAATTTTATCTTTCTCATTATTCTCCGTTTAGAAACATTGTATTTACTGCCATGAAAGTTTTATTATAACGCATTATCTAGTTAAATAAACTTTATTTAAATATCACAAAAAAAAATCTACATAATTAAAGAAATGGACATAATAAACATAATAAAATTTGGAATGCTAATAGACTCACTATCGGACTACCAAGTTTCACTCAACATTAAAATTTAAGATTTCTATACTACAAGTACATTTGAATCAATGAAATCCCCGGAATGAGCCTTTGACAGTTGGAAGTGTACTCTTTTAAACCATAAAATAAAACAAGGCATTGATTTTATAACCGAGCATAACATACCGGAAATTAAAATAATTAATAAAAGTGGGAAATATAAGTGACATAAGATCTACGGGTAGTTACAGACCTACCCATAGATCTAAGATAAAATAAAGATAAGGGAATTTTTTTTTTTCATAATAAGATAGATACGAGGAAGAAGGAAACTCAAGTAAAAGACGGCGGCGTCATTGCATGTTTATCGTGAGAATCATACAACAGCATCAAGACTTGTTAAAATTAGTTTTAACTAATAGGGTTAGAAGTTGATAAGTACTCACCAGAAGTAGACTCTAAGGCTTTTTCCATATCCCTCATGAGCCATTGCCTACCAGAGAAGCAAGCTTCATTTTCAGTGGAAGGCACTTCAAAGAATAAAGGTCGCAGGTTAAGTTGCGGCGAAGGGTGAACTAGAACGAAAATACAAATTGAATTATTTGATATGGTTTATAATCATTTACAAACACAAATAATGTGTGCGCAAGCAATGCATGCATGCAAACTATAAATACCTATGAAAATCATGTGTGACTTTGGTTGGATCTTATTTTGGTGTGTCGACAAATTTATACCAATTAAAACCTCATTTTTGCATTATTTACAATCACGAAACTGTGGATAGTAAAAAGCATCTGCATCCTCTGAATCATGTTTATTTAAAAGATTCGCTGTCAGTTCATAGAGAGACGCAACAATACACTGCGGATGTAGCTAAAGCTTATGCCGAGTCTTTGAAGTAGCCGATGCTAGCCAGCGGCTGTTTTGTGACAGCATAACCAAACCTTGCTAACTTTTCCAGCAAACTATCATCTGCTTATCTAAAGGCTAACATCTACACGATTCGAGACCCTTTTGGTCACCACTGACAGAGATTTATAATAATAAAAGCTATTGCCCGCTTTCTTCGTCTGCGTTTTTACGGTTTTCTACAAATCCCGTGGAATCGTTTGATTTCCTAGTCCCGTCCTTTCAACTAACTCTATGCAAAAATCAAGTATTGGGTGCTTGGTTGGACGTGAAGGAAGGAATTACAAACACCTTTACGTTACCTTTTTTAAGTTCTGACGATGTGGAAGACTGCTTGCTGTTGACGCGTGCCGACCTCCTCGCTGCTGTCTTCCTGGTTTTGAAGAAACCGCTTGACATCCGAGTCAGTTCTTCTCGGCCATTTTGTAATGCTGGTACAAGGACAATAATTATTGGAATTGTTTTATTGCTGTTAGCGTGTGTGTTTAAGTAATTATAACATCACCTTAACCGATTGACGTCGACTGCTGGTCACTCGAAATTAATAATCAATGTAATCCAAAATCTTCTGTAATTTTCTTGCAAGTTAATTGCAAAGCAGATGGCCCACCTGATAGTAAGTGAAAAGTGTTAAGCCTCATGTGGCTGTAATTACACCGGAAACTACGCCTTCCAGACCGGAACACAGCATGGCAACAATGCTGGTTAGCGGAAGAGATAAGTCTAGTGGAAGTACTTCGGACGAGCTCGTTTAGAAAAAGCTCTACTACTACTGAAGACTTACTGTCTATGATTTACGCTGATAGTTAATAATAAATCTATTTAAATTTCTTCATATGGAAGATTTTATTTAGAAGAGCTATTTTAATGTACAGGGAATAACAGGAAAAGTCTATACCTTTCCTATGCTATTATTACTACAATGCTATCATTGCTAAATTGAATCTGCCATGGGAAGATTTTGGATTCGAATAATGATTAACACTATATTTTCACTCACTCACTATATTAACTACTATGTCGGGTGGTATTGGTAGACATGTTCAACTCCGGAACACAGGTCCATGGTTTCGAATTCTCGGTCATGCCAAGAAGTGTAAGGTATTAGATTTTCTTTTTAAATTTCTCAGTACATAGACCGAAGGAAACTGGTCACTAATGTTATGAATTATGGATACATGTTATCCTCTTTCCTATGAGAGCAAGCCTGTACCCAGTGGGACGTTAATAGACGGTAATAGGATGATAATGACGATGAAATAAAACATTACTAATTTTATAAATTTAAAATGCATATAAAAATTTTTGGAACCGACAGGATTTTAACCTGCGACTCTCTGACAATCGCGGAATGAGCGCTTTATCCAATTAAGCTACGGCTTTCCTACCGTCGATGCCGAAATTAGTATATGCCTTTCACATCAGTCCTTTGAAGGTGTAGATAAAAACTGCAACGTTTCCTACTAGATGACGCTACAGTCGCTATAAGACTGATTAAATTTATAAAATTGATAATTCCTCCAAGTGTAGGTGAAAACACTAATAAAAATTATAAACATTACTGTTATCAACATCGACACTGTGACTTTATAATAGATGGAATCACAGATTAATTGACGAAAATGTGATCATGAGACTGTCATGTTTCCGATATTCATGTTGGTAGCTTCTTTTTAAATATAATCGGCTCGATAGGACGTCAATAGGCATCAACCCACCATCATCTTAAACGATGGTAAAGATATGGCAATATTTACTCACCGGTTACGGAATGCCGCCTGCTACCCGGGCTGGATGATGAACAGTTGCTGGCAGCAGACAGAGACATTGAAGCGAGGGAGCCCAGAGAATCTCGACCCAGTGGAGTTGTTGCGTCCACTTCTGAAGACCCAGTTAATGTGGACACCTGAAGATTTTCAAAATGTTATGTAACGCGCGAACTTTATTTATTGACTGCAATTTTACTTGTTAGTACATAATGATGCCGTCTAAGATGATAGTAAGATTACTTTTTAAAGGAATAGCAATAATATTAAACCTATAAACGAACCTAACCTGTAAACGAATTCTACGCTGCATCGTACCGAAACTTCAAATCGCTTAACAGTACGTCTTTGTGTGTGTGAATCCTTGTCCAAAGCCTCCCACCAGACAAGACCAGAAAAAATTTAGGAAATATAAATTCCCAAATTTTATCCTTAGATCTACAAAGCAGCCTTGAAGCACACCAAAAAGTTGAGCGTGATTTTAAAATAAACTTTTATTAAGTAACTGTATACTGACGAAACATTGTGTAGTACGTCGCTACTTGTAAACCTACGCTCTTTAAATTCATTCATAAGAGGTCAGTTACTAAGTCAATGGCTTACGCAAGATCTATGAATAAAGGCCCACATAGGCACTTACGTCCAGCATCCAATTTAAGTGTAGACTGTGTGTATTACAATAAACCAAATACAAATCGAAATTGCTTAATTTAAACTGACATTCAAATTTTGTTTTGCCATTCTTGAAGAACTTGTGTGTTATACATATAAGCATGGTAAACTTGGGTACTGTTTTAGATATTGCACTGTCCTATATCTTCCAGAGACAGAGAGACATCTTCAAAATAACGCTAATCGAATTGGATGAGCAGTTTAAAGTACCTAGTTTAAAAGTCTTGAGCAAATAAATTAGTAAGAATAAATAGGCTTCCGGAATAGTCTCAAAATCTGTTTAATATTCCAACTCATATTATTACACAAAGCGATAAAATCTGACCTTACTAGTTAAGGATAAAACAATCATTGAATAAGATTCACCTTAGGTAACTATCATCAGATGTTTGTGATAAGAAACGAGGTCAACCATTACAAGAATTTCTAAAATGGTCGTATGTATTTCGAATTCCACTCACAGGTCTGGTCTGTCGAAGTAAACAAGATTTGTGAGTGTTTTTCAGATACTTAACTTGATGAATCTTTATCTTTCACTAATGAGTGTTTTTTATGTTGACAAAGAAATGTTTTCCATTCTTACCGGACTAGTATTATGCGAGGCTAAAGTGTGAGCGTCCAACGAGGCTAATGAGGTACAACTATCCCTGGATTTATTCCGGGATCCTCTCCTCTCTCCCAGAAGCAACCCCAGGCGCATATACAGATCATTCTGCCTCCTCGATTCGTAGCCTTGTTTGATGTGACCTCCCTCGTCATCTGGAAAGAGATACACTTATTAAATGGAGGTTTTGTTTCTCCCATTTATCATGCTTCACACACATTCCATGCTTGTGCCATTTTCTTACAGAGTGTATAGTTATTGATAATTAATTTGGTACCTTTATTTAAAACACAACAGGCCTTATTCATAGCTTATTTAACTGCTTAAAGTAGGAATATTTATTATTAATTTCTAATATAATTATAATTCCAATAATCTTGGAAACACATATATATGTGTTTTAAGCATCATTGTAATACAGTAATTTAGATAAGAAGTCACGAAGAGAATTATTTACAAAAACCTGGAAACAAAATCCATTTTATACAAAACATGCTAAAATAATACATAGCTATACAATTTATCCCACTGTAGACATTACCACACAATATAATTCCAATAATACATACATGCACTTAAAATTGTGCAAGTAAAACATATTATCCTACAAAATAAAACAAAGCAGAAAACAACAATAAACCCACACATTATGAAATTGATGATGAGAAAACTTCTTTTTTCGAAAAAAAATTGAATCTTCAAATTCTCAACACCAATTATAATAAAATAGTATTTTAATTGTGGAGACTCCGGGAAATAAATTTCATTTATATAGTGTTTTGCATTGATCATTAATATGACAATAACTCTTGATGCGGAAGTATTAACAATTTCTCTCGTGGATAACAATAAAATGAAGCTTATGTGCGAGGTTTCTCATACTTGATATTAAAATATGCTTGCTTTCTTATCCATGAACTATGATTACAATTCTATTGTGTTTAATTGACGTTCGAGAAAACATGGTTACTTAATAGTGACTGCGAGAAGTCGATTAAAAAAGTGAATTCTCTCGTTTTTTCTTGTATTGCGTCAGTTTGACAATTAGTAGCTATAACATATTTACTATTTATATTCGCTAAGAGCAGTAATTCATAGTTTTAATTCTAAATTGCGTAAATATTTCGTCCCGTACAAACGCTATGCACAGGTTAAAAAAAAACATTACTGGCAGTGGTTAGTACATAGAGTTTTGCAAACTCAAGTAATTACTTGGTTACGAGTAAGTTCTAATATCACTAATCTTTTATTTTAAGATATCTATAAATTCAAATTCAAATATTCTTTATTCATGTAGGCCTATCACATGCACTTATGAAGCGAGCGTATCATTTGTTTAAATAATTGTGTAATTGTAAGTTGAACCTAAAGCTACGACGCGCCTTGGTCTAAGAAGAGCCCACAACCAACTTAGCCGGGTATTTTTTTCTGTTATCACTACCTCACGGTCAATTAATAGTTATGAAGTTAAAGCAATTCACACCCAAGATTTTTTATCGTTTAAATAATCTATATATATAAAACAAAGTTGTGTTAGTTACACCATTTATAACACAAGAACGGCTGGACCAATTTTTATGATATTTGATTTTTTGGATTCCTTTTAGACCGGATTAGGATAATAAGTATTAAAATATAACATTCATAAAAAAAAATTATCCGCGGTACGAAGTTCGCCGGGTCAGCTAGTCCATAAGATTATAATAGGAATTTTCTATAAGCGTTTTATATAAACTTTGAACTTGCTGCAAGATGTCAAATATTTTATTCGGTAATTCCTACTGTGATACTAATAAATAATAAATCCGCTTTACAATTTTCCATAAAATTCAGACAGAATAATTTTGCCAACTAGTAAAGTAACTCTTATTATTCGACTTTTAATTCGATTATTAAGTCGACTTACAAGAAATGGTCATAAATTAGTGTCATCTGCATATCGTCTGCGTAAGGTACAGGGATCATTTGTGGGATTGAGTATACGCTTTTATAATATGATTCCTAAGGTGATTTTGGACCTGCCAATGCACAAGTTTAAAGAATTTGTTAAAACACATTTATTACAGCGAGGTTACTATACAATTGATGAATTTTTTAATGACAAGGTTGCTTGGAAGCATCCGGCTCCGCTTTCAGCTCTCACAAGATAGAAAAATTAATGTCAAAAATGCAAAATGTAAATTGTTGATGTTGGAAAAGAGCAACTGCTGAGTTTCTTGCCGGCTTCTTCTCGGTAGAATCTGCCTTCCGAACCGGTGGTAGAATCACTACAAACAGACAGACTTGACGTTTCAAAAGTGCTTATATTAGGCCTACTTGAAATAAATGAATTTTGAATTTTGAATATTTAAATACGTTACAGACAGTGTCTTAAATGTATATGCTGAACCATAATTTGATTGATAGATTAAGGCCGCCTTTGTGCATATGTATATTATCGTTTTTTTTTTTGTTAACCTGGTTTTAGATTTGCATGTGCAATAAAGACTTTTTCTTCTTCTTCTTCTTGATCCATTCTATTCAATGAAAAAAAATAATTTGAATGATTATTGAGGCACTAATTTCATGGTATTTGAAGTTTCAAGCTTCATACTATCCATAGGCATCTAAAATAATGCAAAGTGATGAGTTAGTCAAATAGTTTAAGATAATAATACGAATAATAAGCAAACTAGTTTTATCACCAGTTAATACTGGAGTCTAAGAAGTGAATTCAAAACAACTTATTGTCTCAGACGTAAAATGAGAAATGCACCTGTACGTGGGAAATAAACACGATTCCGCGGTTTCATGTGATACCACTGAGAGCCATGAGATATGAGATTTCACGAGCGAGTTTACACGTAACTGTAATTAATTGTGGTGATGCGATTTAAGGGTTCCAAATAGGGATAATCAGGAGCTCCGTGACGTATGAAAGTTATCACCTTGTTTAATGTTCTCTAAATTATCACTTGCTTAAGCTATAATTTTAGTTTTGTGTATGACCCTTCGCATCCTTAATATTGTTCATCAGAATCCATTGTATTGTTAATTATCAAAATAATAATAGTAGAGTTCATTTTGGCAATTTGGATAAGTCACGTAGCATATTTCAATTAACTAATATTAAGAGTGAAAACTCCGAGCAAACTTTCATCTCCTAGGAATTGTCCTCGTGCAATTATTATTTTAATTATACATTAAATTCAAATCATGACTTCGCAATCTGTTGTGTTGGTTCACGAAAACCATAAATTAGGTAGGCCATTTCTCAAGTCTCTCTCACGACCTGTGCTCTCTCTAACTTATTAGATATAATCGTATTTTATATAAATGTAAACAAAAGGACAAACTTTTATTAGATGAAAAGCAAAATATCACGATTTACCGTTGCTTCACAAGATAGGATGATTAAAGTTTCGTTAGCACGTATTTTATTTTAATAACTAAGCTAATGAATTTAATGAATAACGGATATCAAAGTTCTGAATTATCTTTTTTAAAGAAGGTGGAAATTCATATCAGGCGTATTCTGTATCTCGGTGGATATGAAATATTAAAGAATATTATAGATACCAATTTAACACAATTTAAGAAGAAAATTGACTATAACAATGTGAATTATATATTAGAAGAAGAAATAAACTCGTTGTGCAGTTTACTAGTAGTAGCTACATAAAATTAATAATTAACTCAAGGGGAATTGTATATTATAACAAATTTTAGATGTATGTTAATTATTTGGATAACTTAAACGATAAAAAAGCTTGAATGTGTATTGCTCTCACTTCAAATCTAGCTATATAAATTGACTGTGAGATGGTGATACCAAAAAAAATACCGGCTAAGTTTTTTGTCGGCTCTTCTTAGACTAGAGCGCATTTGGAACCCTTGTAGCTTTTTTACATGTGACTACATGAATAAAAAATTTTTGAATTTTGATAGCTAGCTAGATTTGATGCTTCTCTGTCCTTCCCAAGGATCGGAGGTAGCCATAAAGCGTTTCCCATAACGCCAAAAAAAAAACGGTTGCACGAAGGACATCGATTTCAGCAACTCCGGGAAAGGAAGGCGTAGTCTTACAAACAAATGACAGGTTTATATTATATAACATTCATAGCTCCATAGAGACGATGGTACGCCATTGTCAACAACCGTGACTACAAGTGGGGCGTAACCACAGCGTATTTATTAGACCATTGAGCTTCAAATCCGAGATGTGAGGCCAATGGAAACGACTCATAGCGTAAAGCGCAGTTGAGGTAATTGATTTTGTATTATATTCAAAGTGTGATCCGAAATATCATCGCAAATAGTTGAGTCGATTACGGAATTCGTTATTATCACGTTACGATTATTGCAGTAGCTGCTATTGGCTATTTTTTTGGTGCTGTTGCTAGAATAGCGTATTTTAGCCAATCGCAAGGAGTTGCGATCATCACATGACAATCGATAACTAGGACTCGTACGCGGTTTTCTGGTTTTTCTTAATCTTGCGGGATCCGTATATTTTCCCGGGATAAAAAGCAACCTATGTGTAAAAAAAGGGAATAATCTATCTTCATTCCAAAGTTCAGTAAAATTGGTTCAGTAGTTTTTGCGTGAACGAGTAACTAACATACAAACATTCGCATTTATAATATACTATATGTTGCCCGCGACTTCGTCTGCGTTTGTTTTTGTTTTTTATAAGACACGTGGACATTACATTTTTTAGGTGTAGTTGTACTGAAATTTTTAAGTTGTGTATTCTTTAAAAAAAAAAAAATGTCTATTCGCATAAACAATATCTGAAAAGAACTGTCTGACCAGTCCTCCTATCACTTACAAAAAATAATAATCGTTATAGGACGAATCGAAATCGCACTGTTAGTTGATTTATATGCTAAAGGTTAACGAAGAACATCTCTAACATTTTTTATATTGCCTTGTGTAAAATCGTCAAACTTTTTCATCACCTCTCCCAGAGGAACTGAGCTTTCGGGATAAAAAGTATCCTATATTACTTCTATTACCTCCAAGAATATGTTGCCAAAGTTTCATGAGGATCGGTTCAGTAGTTTTAGCGTGAAAGCGTAACAAACAAACTTACATTCACATTTATAATATTAGTAGGGATAGGGATACAATTGGGACTCAGAATTTTACTTATTTTAGCAGTACAGCAGCAGTAGAGCTTTTAAGCAGGGACATTTTCTTGGACTGTCAATTATAAAATTACATCATAACTGTCGCATATGGAGGCTAGTAATAATTTAAGTACAGCGAAGCATGTAAATGAATTCATAGACGAATAACCTGAGTTATTTTGTTGCATCATAATTTACAGCGAAGTTTTAACGTTAACTTTCAAAGATTCATTATAGTTTGATGACTCCGAGCCAAACTTTCGCAGCGTACCTTCACATATAAATCTATGAATAAATAATCAAATTTGAATCAGCATACCAGCAATATCCCACGACCGCCCAAAACTCAACAGATTAAATAAACACATTACTATAATCCGTTGATAAACTGGCGGCTATTATATACGTTCGTAATGTTAATATACAAATAAATGGCTTACTCTATGTAGGTCATACCGAGAAGTTCGTGACCACGGCAGGTGCTCGGGTTAATCGTCAGCGCGCGTAAATGTTATCGCGATAGGGTTTACGTGCGACAAAGTAAGATATCTTTGAAGGCCCACTCAGGCGCCGCTTTATTACCTCTTTAGGTACAGCCTTTTTTTTTACTGACGCAATAACAACGAGGTGTTATAAGTTTGACGTGACTGTGGGTCTGTTTGTGGCCTCTTAGCTCCTGAACGGATGAATTATAGGCGAGGGTAAACCTGATTGTTGGCGTTGCGATACAGGCCATGGCAACGCATCGCCACGATATATATGTACTTACTATACGTAAATGCATTTCTAAATTTGGATTTTTTGTATTTAATAAAAATGCATATTTATGTAATAAATGGTCATTATTTTATGGAAGAAATTTGTAATGCTTTATCTTTTCACTATGTCATATATTCCTGTCGTAAACTGTAATGTTATGCATATAACTATCATGCATATAAATTTCGATATTTCAGATCTGCCAGGCGTCTTATTTAATTAATTATTAGGGAGTGCTCTTAGCTATTTTTGATGAAAATTGGCCCAAAGTGATCGCCGCCACAAAATGGCGGATTTTGTTCACATTTTGATTTGATTCTTCTTTTGATTTATGGCTTTTCGTAGTGCCAAAACAGCACAAAATATGGGTATCAAATGACAGGGCTTGACTAGTGTCACTATGATAACATATTTCAAATACATGACTGTCATCCTGCATTTGAAGTACAAAATTGCCAATTACATTTTTTAAACAAATCTCTTAATTTAGATATCAATTTCCTAGTTTTAGGCTTCTTTTTCATACTATTTCTATTACTTACTGTGCGGGTTTTTTTTATGATTTTTTAATTTGATTATTAGTTTACTTCTAAACCTGAAAGCCCTCTGCTCTTTTGCCTCTTATATCAGTTTTATTTGAGTTCATTTGAACAGATAAATCAGTATTATAGATGATATTAAAAAATACTGTGAAAAAATTTCATGTTTCTGTTTTTGTTGTTCTGAAGTTGAGCAAGAGAGCAAACAAACTGACTATCTCTGGAATGCAAAGTGCTTGCATTTGCAAATTGCTAGGTAACGCCTAATTTTGACCGAAAACCGTTTTTTTTTTTTTTTTTTAATATATATATATATATATGTTTATGTAATTTTGACTGAATTACAAAAATGGAGACGGTTATCAATTAGGTTGTATTGTGTTATGTTTGATACCTTAGAAATCTGTAATTAATAAACCGATTTTTTTTTTTAAATATATATATATGTTCTCTAGCTTTTGTTTTTTAGTTGTATAACAAAGTCGGTTTTATATTGTCAAAATTTTTCTTCACTTAACACTCATGTATAGTTTTATATCAAGATTATATAATAATATTAATTCTTTCGTTACTGACAAAAAGCGTCGATAAATTGAGCGTATCTAGTTAATTTATAAGTTTCACGTTACGAAGGATGTGGCGAGGGGAAGGCTGTTTCAAAAAGCTCTCCCACGCTTCAGGGGCAAGATGCTCGTCATCTCCAGTGTCGTAAATTCAACCGCTTCATAAATTATTTCACCATTGTGTATTACGGAGCATTGAACAAAGCAGATGTCCAATGTTGGGACTGATGGTAAAACATCGACTGATATTATAACCGTGATTTAGTAAATCGTCGTGAATCCATCAAATCTTTATTTGCTGGAATGTGGCCCACATTTAGGACTCCTAGGCACTTAACTATTTTAAACTAATTGTATGCAAACATTTGACTAAAACTTCATATAATTTAATGTAAGTCTCAATAATAATAATAATATAATAAACGAACAAGAAAAAACTTTCATAAGTAAAGTACAAAATATTTAAATAACAGAGTTAACTTAGTCCCAACTTTTAATATCAATTATTATTTAATTTATTTTTGGCGTACTTGAGTAGCGGTGATAGCCCAGTGGGTAGAAGCATGGCTTCACTTTCGGGGGGCCGAGTTCGAATCCCATTACGCACCTCTAACTTGTCATGTGCGTTGTAAGTAATTAAAATATCACTTGCTTCAACGGTGAAGGAAAACATCGTGAGGAAACCTGCATGCCTGAGAGTTCTCCATAATGTTCTCAAAGGTGTGTGGAGTCCACAAATCCGCACTGGACCAGCGGCCTACGGCCTGCGGCCTTAACCCCTTCTCATTGTGGGAGAAGACCTGTGCTCTATAGTCGGCCGGTAATAGGTTGATGTGATGATGATTATAAATGTAAAAGCCAAGTATTTCCACCAAGTGTAGGTTGAAATACTTATGAAGTCAATAATTCAAATATATCCTCACTACTAACAAGAACAAATTTATTAGTGTAACCAATTCTACGTGAAGGTGCAAAGGGGCGGGGCGACGGAATTATAAGATATTTGATGGCCGTCTGGCGCAGTGGGCAGCGACCCTGCTTTCTGAGTCCAAAGCCGTGGGTTCGATTCTCACAACTGGAAAATGTTTGTGTGATGAGCATAAGTGTTTTTCAGTGTCTGGGTGTTTATATGTATTTTCTAAGTATTTATGTGTATATTATTCATAAAAATATTCATCAGTCATCTTAGTACCCACAACACAAGCTACGCTTACTTTGGGGCTAGGTGGCGATGTATGTATTGTCGTAGTAAAATAAATAAAAATAAAAAAAATATAGGACACGTATGAAAATCAAAGTTATATTTAGAATTCACTTAAAATTACTTCACAGTCCAGAACAGTGTCCCTGGCTAACGTCTCTCGAAAAAATCTCTTTAGCGCGATTTACATTTCACGCAACTACAACTAACGCCATCTAGTGTTAGCGGGTCAATATTGCGTTTTATTTTAATGTTACATTAGTTTTTTTTTTAATATAACCCTCTAATGTTAAGGCTCTAAAACGATTACTAAAGACATATTAACCACATTTACCGAAACTAAGGATATTGTCCATCCAACCAGCATATTGGCCATGACAAACAGCAGTGGCCCTTTCATATCGCGTTTTACGATTCAATTGCCAACAACAATTAATCCCAGTTTCTGAGAGTCTAATCGAATCAACGGTCAATAAAATTTGCTCTTAAAAATAATCAGCAATGTCTTAGGTGTGGACACACTTGTCCGGTATTATTGTTCCACAGTTGCTTCCACATTTTTGCGGTTTCATCTTGTGTTTAGGTGTGTTATACACTGAATCTGAAATTTTATAATTCATGCTTTATGAAACAAGAGACTTACACGTGAAATCGTTAATAAATATGTATTGAATGTAGTTTGAAATTAACAAATATTGACATAAACTAGCATAAACACATAATACGTCTTTGCAGTATTACATGTAAGCCATGATTTTGCCGTACGAACTCGAGACGATAGTTTGGACAAACGACTGTATAACACCAAATTTTTACGGCATCACATATTCAATATCTTGTAAGCAAACAGCTTTAACATCAGCTCGAAATTTGTTGTAATAGTTATGTTAAAAGAGAGTAGGCCGATTTTAATCTGATCCAGGATAAACGATTAATTTAAGCAGAGATCAACGTTTCCAAAACCGGGTTTTATTGTTATACAATGGATGACACTGTCAAGGCCTCCAAAACTTAAAAATTTGATACGCCTGACGTGAATCGACGGTATTGTTTTCAAAGGTCGTAGAAAGTATCGGATTTTGTGCAACACTGTCATAATAGATTTGGGACGATAGATAAATAACGTACTCATGTCTAGTTCGCTTTATCGCCTGCCAATGAGTGGTTTAATGGATTAGATTTCTTTTGTAGGGCTTGTGCCGTCCTGTGTGGTGTCGTGGTATTTCACAACTGCACTTCAATACTTACGACCGTAACATGAAGGGAATCGATTTAAGTATTCGACGATTAATTATTATTTAGATATAATTATTTTTTTAAAGGAGTCGTCGCATTTATTTTTTATACTTTTTGAGTGCTTTTTCCCACACTGGCGAAAGTACCAAAATACATACTCGGTAAATTAAACACCGATACCCATAGTGAGTGATGCCCGTGTCCTGGAGTTTCGTATTTCTTTGTTTTGAATTTCTTAACGACAAGGCTGTTTGGAAGCAGACAGCACTCCGCTCTCATCTCTCAAAAGATAGAAAAATTCTAAAGATTTTTAAAAACTATAATATGATGTTGAAAAAGAGCAATTTGCTATTTCTTGTCGGCTCTTCTCGTTAGAATCTCCCTTCCGAACCGGTGGTAGAGTCACTACAAACAGACTGACTTGAAGTTTGCAATAAACTTGAAATAAATAAATTTTTAATTATTAATCAAAAATCAAAATCAAACTTATTTAGAGTTCATTACGAAATAAGTTGTTTTTTTACAGACACGGAACCACGGATATACCTGTTCTTTAATGGTCATAATCTATACAAATTATATAGGTTAATGCGAAAGTTTGGATGTTCGTTATTCAATCACGCTATAACGGCTGATCGGATCTGGATGTAATTTAGTACAAAGATAGATATATCTCTTATTAAAATATTAAATAATTCATAGAGCAATGCTTTTATTACGTAAATGATTTATTTTATTTTTAGATCCCCAATAAAACCGGTTTCCCTAGTATACGATGTCTTACTCATGTTTATGTCTCTTATGTTTTGAAATTCATAAAATTATTTAATTTAAAAATATTGTTATACGTTACATACGTTACACACGTACAATACGTTCGTGTATATACGTTACAATCAATTATTAGAATTGTTTCAAATACTGTATGATAAAAATATTATGCATTGTGCTGAATACATTGAAATTGAAATTTTATCTAGTCTGGAATGGCATATAGGTTATTCTGTAAAAAATGTACAGGCCACGTGATGTCCGATTTGATTTTTGTTTTTCATAGAGCAATTATTAGAGATAGACATGTTTTTGGCATGCTGGTAGTTCAGGGGTCACAGGATCAGTTTAACATAGTAACAACTAGTTTTTATATACAAGCGCAAACCTGTTAAAAATACAGGGTATCGGCATCTTGTATCACAATAAATGTATTCAATTCGAGCGATATCCGGTCACTTCAATCTTACGGGTTACGAGGTCGGTTACGGTTAGGTGTATGACTACCATACTCCCTAACAGGTAAGCCTGCTACTATCTTATACTGCATCATCAATTACCACCAGGTGAGATTGCAGTCAAGGGCTAACTTGTAGTGGAATAAAAAAAATGCTGCATGGCAGCAGAAATAAGCATTTCTTTGATAATCTCGATCACAAAAAACTTTACTTTTACTTATCTAGATAAACTCTAGAGGAGCAATGGGAAGGGTACGTAATGAATGTCTTACTTCTATCTGGTCTTGTCTGGTCTGGAGTCAAACCAGGGATCTCCTACTTAAATTCACAGCTTACTGTTGTGCCAGGGACATCGTCAAAGCATTGCTGTGTTCCTGTCTGTGGGGGGAGGCAGGTGTTAAACGCCCATGAGGCTTCACCTCAAGTTGATTGGCGCATAGCGGTACATTTTCATTGAGTGCCCTGCGAGGAGTTGCTCAGTTCATAGGCAACGGTTTCCTCCTTTGGCTAAGCATGACCTTCAATCATTACTATAATAAAAAAAAAACTTATGAGAGCTATAGAGTGTCTGTACCCATAATGTAATTCATACTCCCCCGCTCGCCTATGCATCATGACCACAGCCTACAGATTTTGAATGACACAACGGTTACGTGCCCTCTCGTTTTGATGGTTGTACTGTAGCCCGTTACTATTCTGTGACCTTCCAACTTCTCTTATTGTCCCGTTATCTAGTGATGAGTGTATTATAACTTGCCATGTGGGCAATGTTCTTAATTATTGTGCCATGATAGTATTACCCGCAACCCATTACCGGCCCACAGGGCACGGTTCTCCTCTCAGAACGGCTTGCAAGGCCAGGGGACATTTTTCTCCACGGGGAAAGGATATTAATATTCTCACAGTTTTTTTTACCCTCCGAGCACGGGCGCACGGGTGGAAATGATATCGAAATAAAATACGTATAATATTATATATTGCCATGTGGATGGTTAAATTTTATACCTTGTTATTGGATATAATAAATAAATGAATTAATAATACACTTTTATTTTAGAAAAAAAGGAGCTACAGAGATATAAACATAGAGCAAGAGAGTACTATTTGGTGGCCTTATCGATTTCTTCCAGGCAACCATAGGCGTAAAAGGAAAAAACGTACGAAAGCGATAGATATTTTTTCTTCTAATTGACCTGATTTTCATTTTAGTTACTTAAGTTTAAGTTTAATTTTATTTATTATTTTTAAGTCATTAATTATTTTAATCCGATTTTTTTATTTTGTGACTTTTTTATTTGATTCCTTGTAATTTATTATATTCCATTATTATACTTTTAAAGGTTTATATTAAAAGACTAATAATTAACTGTGAATAATTTATAGGAATGACTTTTTACACTTTAATAATTTATATACAAATAAATATAAATAGTTGAACATTTACTATGTGACTCATTACAAAAAAAAATTAGCAAGTGCATAATGTATCTAATGTTGGTTGTAAATAAATAAATAATCATGCTAGAGAAGGGTTCTTTTCGGTTCGAAGGGCAGTCGTTTTCGATACTGGCCTTATGAGGATTGTTTAGACTTTACACGCCTGTAAGAACATGATGGACTCGCAGGCATTGGACAAAATAGATCCATTAGATGTTTAAAGCGATGATATTGATAGCGAGGCCCCTGAACCTACAAATAATACGTACAATTATTGTGTCTAGTTCAATCTAGTTATTCGATTTGAGTATTTAATCAGTTAATCTGACAAATTGTCGGCCAATAGCAACGTGTTGTGGGCGAAGGCTGCGACTGGACTGATTGTTGTGCGCTGTGTAGGTTTTGTCATGTCTGCAATATAGAACAAGGTGAGAAACGCCTGCATGGATTGACAAGCAGATGACGAAATCGCTTTGCTATTGTGGATACCAGTACATTAACTACGTTATATCATTTTTCCGTAAATAAGCTTGGGCGTTATGATTCAGATAAATATATCAAGAACACAATGAGCTATAGAGCTGGAATTAAAATTCACATGTTAATTATATACTGGTAACATGTATCTTTGACATACATTTGACGGAAAATAATCACGGGTCTCCTACAACAATGTGAAGGGGTTAAGGCCGTAGTCCATCACGCTGGCCCAGTCCGGATTAGTGGACTCCACATACCTTTGAGCAAATTATGTAGAACTGTCGAGCATGCAGGTTTCCGCGAGATGTTTTCCTTCACCCTAGAAGCCAGTGATATTTTGTAACTTAAAAAAGTTAGAAGTACGTGTTGGGATTCGAACTTGGCCGCCCGGAAGTGAATTCAAGCTCCTACCCAAAGCGCTTCCTGCTCTAATAGAGCAGGAAGCTCTATTTTTTTGTATATTTCTATATCTTAGGTAACAGTAACTAAAACATAGTTAGTAAGCGGCTAGTCGGTATATAAGTATTTCTCCGTTGAATGAATGGTAACAACATTTATCTTAATTGATTACTTAAAAGTATAGAGGATGGTAAACGTGCCCTATTTTGAGGACTTCATTAGTTTACTAATTCGTTGTCTACGTTTATCAGCTAATACGTACGTACTTTTTACCATTGTATCAAGACAAAGGTTGTAACTACATTCGTTAACTTAAAACTAAAGCTCAGATTCCAAACGCACCATGTTTTAAGACTTAACGTTTCTTTAGTAACGTCTACAAAATATTTGTCAACTTTAAACAACTGTTAAAGTCTTACTACAATGGAAAGATTTTTATGTTAGTAAACAAATCTTTCCATTGTAGCAAGACGACATGAGTATACATTTGTTAACTTTAACTGAAGCTTACTACGAAAATTTGTTGTGGTATCGGTAACAAAATCGGTGTCTACGAGTACGTTTAACAGCGTCTAAATGCCAATATAATGTGATTGTTGCACACCAGTAAACACCTTGTAGATCAATAAACAAACGAGTACATCGGGTTCACGCTCCAATGAAGAAACGATTTAAATCTTTACTGACATACCGCATGTCGATGTGCCAGTGAGAGAATGAATAAGTTTATCAATCAAAAAATAAATTCTCATGTTGATTTTTATCTGTGGAACGGAATTATTGTCTTCAGATTTTTTAACAAGAGAGAGAGAGTTGTCGTGTGGTGCCGGCAGATCAGAATACAGTTGTACCGCACCAGAATCCTCTGTGTTTTTTTTTTACCATCTTTAGTTCCGCAGAGGACTGTCATAGGCTATAGATCGCACGAGTATTGGCGGCTGTCGGATGAAATCTTTCCTGAAATGGATGTAGATAGGGCTTGCGATAACGCAAATAGTGTGAACGCTCAAAACCAGAATTTAGCCTTACCTGTTGTCTGTAGTACCCATGGGCTGTTTATTTTTTCGAATTGTGTGTAGCTGATCAACCCTAATAATTTTAACAGAGTAACGCGGTTGAAATTTTAATGTATTTTGTTTGTTTCATATAGAGTTTAGTTAATATTTAGTTTTTATTTGGAACCACTTTATTTTTATATTCTTTTTTAGACCACAGTCACCTTTTTTTTAAAATTTATTTTTTAAGCTGGGTATCTAGTACTATCTGTTACTTTCTGAATACTATACATACATATCATAGGGATGTTAATATATTATTTTGTCGGTCGGGCACTAAATTAAATAATTTTTTTCTGTATATAATCTCAATACTAACCCGGAGTTAGGAAATCGGTAGCGACCCCGTGCCTCGAAGAGCACGTTTAGTCAACGCTCCAGGCTATTATAAATAAGTGCGAAAGTGTTTTTGTTTGTTTGTCCTTCCTTTACATCCTAACTAAGTTACCAATCAACTTTATTTATCGCATAGAGTTAGTTGAAAGGCCAGAAAGTATATACGGGCTTTGTAAAAACCGTAATTAACGCGGATAAAGAACGAGAGAAACCACCAATTACTTTATAATAACCGTTGTAACTAATTGTGTTATAACAACTGTTAAAGCTCACCAAATGGTTGGTTTGCTAGAAGACCCTCATTCCTATGAGATAGGACCCTGTACCTGGTGGGATAGTAATTGGCTGGTGATTGTTTATTTATTTATTAATAAAGAGCACTAACAATATGCATACACGTTTTTAAATACAGCACACACACAAAAACATGGGCTGATATGCACGTCAATTACAAGTGCACCTAGCATTGACAAAGCGTCATGAATTCTTAATTTGACAAAAAGTTCAAAACCATCAGGCCTCTTAGATAGCAGAGACATAGAGTTTATCTCACCCGCTGTGCAGGCGAACGGGGATAGATACAGAAATAGATTAGATAGGACCTATGTAATGGAAATTTCGTCCTAATTCAAAACACCATCGCGATTAATAGTCCTAAAGATTTAACAACAAACATATTGTATGCTAAAATATGGCTAAATTGGGCTGTAAAGGAATTAGAAAGGCAACTAAAGCGTAATTTTCAAGCGGACAGGTGATCTTCGCAAGCGATAACTTACAAATGTTACGGCTCAAGTCGGTAGGGTGTGCAATGCTCATACTTCCCGGGTATATTGACTTTAGACAGTATTACTGACTACAGGTCTCAAATTGAGACTAATGCCCCTATACCCGCAGCGTAAACTACCTTATCTTAAATATAAATATAAAATTCAATTAAAAACTCAAATGTTCACTCACTGACTTACTCATACACTGATTAACTCTAGACAAATCCGGGATCTATAATAATTATAGATGAAAGAAATTTTGCACAATTATTGTGCAAAATTTCGTCAATGTCAATGTTGTTTTTGAGCGTACAAAGGTAACAAATAAACGGAACACAACATATAAAGAAATATACACTTATAACATTAGCTTTTCTCAGGACAAAAAATCTCTCTCAAAAGTATGGCAACACCATTGACTATTTTCGAGCGTCAGTAGTCATGTTTTGGCCAAGTTGCGAACAACAAATGGAGAAAATTAATTTGAATTCTCTGCTAAAAGACAACAAACAAAAACAACCTATACTGTAACTTTTCTCTTGTTCTGTGATAGATCGCCTTTTAGAGATCGTTTGATAGCGATAAGGCCGCCTATTATACGTGCCTAATATTTGTTATGTTATTCTAGTTAAATTACTTTGTACTATGTTTTGGTGTATAATAAAGTGTTTTTAAAAAAGAAAACTGCTGATGACAGGTGGCAAAAGGAAGGAGACGCAGTTTGCTCGTAACATAAACACTAAAGGTAATACATGACTACCAACAGCGTACGCATTATTTAAGATTGTCTTAAGATTTATTTAATGCAAAGGATTTGAAATTTGCATTGGACTAGACTTAAATCTTGAAAGGCAAAAGCTGCTAAGATTACAAAATCAGGACATTTTATAACATTGTACGTTTTATTTAGTTCGGTATCAACATGAATAATAAACAGGAAAACTAATTTATTATATACAAATTAAATGCAATGTCGTTATAATGATTCGAAGCATCAGACCATGATCCTTAGATATGCTATCGAATAGAATTATACAGTACTAAAAGTAATAAAAGTTTTTAACAAAATATATTGTTATTAGACAATGTTTGTAAGCACAGAAAAGAGAAATCCGAAATCGAAAAAACAAATGAAACACAAATTAAATTACATGTTTTATTGTTTTACATTTAGATGAAAGTAAAACAAGAGAATGTGTCCTTAAATTGTCTACTCGTATCGAGTAAACTTTGTGCATACCATGACATACAGTGTCAGACAGACGCAATTGATTTTGAAGTGTTCCTAACTATTAAGAGAAAAAGTATAAAAGTATCTTGTACATATTTAATCTTTGTTTTTGTGACGACGTAACGGTAGTAACATATTAAACAATGCAAGTTCTAGAGCTAATGCTAGTTAAATTAAGAAGTTTTAAAAACTATAGCTCTGCTACTAGGTCCCTAGATACTTTATCGAATATTATAACATCATTTGTCCGGTTGTCATCTTAAACTCAATTATGAATCCTCTAGTCATGCGTGTAACAATCAAAGGCTTTCTAGTGTACCGACACTCAACAAGCATATGATAAAATTTGCTGACTCACTCCACAATAAGTATTGATGGCCAATTAGATGGATATGTTAACAACTACGATGAATATATTAGCATTCGCAGATGATACTGGGATACAAGCTCAAAAACACGCAAATTAAACACAGATGTAAGATGAAATAAAAACAAAACCGGTTCGGATAAAAAAGCTGTGCATCAAATAGCCGACTGGCCAATGCAAACAGGCAAAAAGATGTGCAAAAATCGAGCGGCCGTGCCCGATTGGGCTTGAAGGAATGTGGATCGTATACCAGCTAAGGTATCTCTTTAGTCCAGATTTAGAACTTTGTAAATTTCTAAATTGACGTGAGTATTGTTTGTTTATTTAGAAAAAGTTTTATCCAAAATAGAAACTTGAAATAATTTTGCAATAGATTTGATATTTAGGCGAAATCGTGTCAATGTTGAATCATTTAAATGTTGCACGTTAATAGGATCCGATCAACATTCCTTCTGAATATAACAAATTCCGTGCCTGCAAATTGGTTGAGCCCTTGAGGTACTGATGAGTAAGCGGACCACAGTGACCTTATTTTATTGAACACGAGGCTTGGCCAAGCCGCGCTCCTGGGACCCTCCTCCGGCAATCCTGTTAAAATATTGCTATCAAAATAACGCGAGTACTAACTCAAACGAGTCCTGAATACAAACATTTATAAGCATATATAAACTCTAACTGTATTTAATGCTATTGTGTACATATCAACTACAATAATAATTACAAATGACAATAATACCAATCAACAAATAATAAAGGACAATGTTATTCACGTTTTAGAGATAGAAACGTTATACCATTGATTAAGTACGGTAGCAATCGAGCAAGTGTTATTTTGAATTGAAACTAGTAATTTATTAGGAAACGCAGCTGTGATCGGACTGCTTTATATTTCGACGTGAACTAGAATGATGTAATTAATGGAAATAGAAAATGAACCAGATAGTGAGATAACGCTCGCCGGCCCGCTGTCTGCGCAGTCGACGTTGCAAAAGTCTGTTCTACACCTAAACTAATAAATACGCGCGGCAGACAACCGGTCCTTTGCAGAACCCCTACGTACATCCGGCGGGAGCGCGTGGGCCCAGCGACTGTCACTCACTATTATTTACGATCGGAGGCATCCTCGTTTCGATGCTCATAAAAGAATCTAGTTGGAAAGTGAGAGGCTTGTGAATGAAAACTCAACATCAATGAAGTAAAGTGCATTGCGTGTTCGGTTCGTTTGCGCAACGCAATGCAAACCGGAGGCCACCGCGGTCCCACAGGTATGCAAATATCGAGATGTGGTGCGATAAGAGCTTACCAGATAGTGGCACGTGGTTCTCGTGTGAATGGCGACTGCTCCGTTGGCCGAACGGACTCCGCAAAGATTTGGGGCTGGGGAAGAATCTTCGTCTTGTGTGTGGCGGTGTCGGACAACTTTGTGCAAGGCTTGAAGGCTGTTTGGGTGGCTTCGGTAGTCGCAATGGAGACTGCCATTCCGGGGCTTGCTGTTGGGGAGAGGGTGTATATCTTTCCATGACTTGTCTCCTGCCTTGGCTCTTTCTGGCGCATATGGGGCACGCTTCGTTTCTGAACATGCAGGAGTAGCACCGTTCATGACCGCACGTATCAATAAGCTTTCTCTTTTTACCCTTATCAAAGGGCATGTTACAACTTGGACAGGTAGTGCCTCCCGTTTCGCTGTCCAACAGTTGTCGTAACGCTGCTAAATCTGAAACAAAAATAAATGAACATGAACTTCTCGTTTACGTAAAACATGAGGACGTTGATGATATATTAAATACAGTTGTTGTATTTTGCATGATCAATTTATTTAAACGTCAATACCCTTGTAGTTAGCTTGTGGAATATAATTACATAATTCATTTTATGCGAGAATGTAGTACAAGCAATTACATATAAATGAACACGTTGAATTAAATGTAGGTGAGTTAAGGTTGGTCAACTATAAGGACTCGTAATTTATTTCTGGAATCTGCAAGATATACAATACTGTATAAGTCAGAGACGTCGGTAGTTTTTAATTAATTCTGATTTATAAGTGCGCCTGATTGCGAGAGATTCCGAAAATGCTTCAAAAAAAGATTTATATCAACAGTTTAAATTAAGCGATCCGTTAATCAACTGTTTTTGAACGCGGTAATTAAATTCCGATGTCGCGAAGTCGAAAAACAAAATCATACTTTCTCTCTTGTAAGTTTAGTAGTGATTTAACCAGCGACAAATGACACCGCGAAAAGATTGACCGTCGTATTCGCATACTTTAAAGTGTACATGTCCTTTTAAGTCCATTTTATGTTTTTTTAACTATACAGTGTATTGACACGTGTATAAAATAAGTTTTTACTGCCCAAATTATGGAAGCTAAAATTTAATATTCCGTCCCTCGTGAACTTATTGTAAACAAAGTTGTGCGACGCAGCCTCTGAACTTGTTTTATTTGCCCGAAGCAAGCTTTCCTTTTCTGACCTTTATGTAGATACTCCTTTTACACGAGCATTAATCTGAGATAATAAAACATACGGCCGGGTTTCGCGTACATAATTATGATATTAATCAAGAGGGCAAGATGGATCAAGTTATAAAATCTGACGGCTACAATTATTACAAAAACAAATACTTAATTAAAACATTGGCATTGTTCAAAATTATGTTGCCCTTCGACGCAAGCAAAAAGGTCATGACCTTTTTGCTTGCGTCGAACAAATGTGGCACACGTAAACTGCGATATAAATGTCGTATTTACGAAGTCGTTACAGGTAAAACTCAGATATAACAGATACGTTACATGTATCCTCAAATCTTTTTACTTTTAATAATACTTATTCTAAGAAAATTGTATTCTTAATTAGCGAATGCTGGTAGCTTCCTGCCTAAGGTCTTTAAGAGTACGGATGTAGGCAAAGCTTAAGGAAAGTGATCGAATGAATGAATATAACTTGACAAATGAAATTCCAGAAACTTTAATTCACAATTTAACCGATTGAGAGATTTTTTTTAAAACTGTGTAACATCCTACATGTTATTTGAAACACTTGTTTTTTAATCTTTAACAAAAAATGCCAAGTATTTTATCTTTCCTGGAAATTAAATACTTTTTTTTAAATAATTCTCATGAAGACATTACCCTTCTTTTGAGTTGGCTAATTAACATCATTCCCCATTTATGAATCATTTATCGAGCACAGCATACGTCCATGTTTCAACATGTCCAAAATGCTAAGTATCAGTTAATGTAACGTGATAACGGTTATTTGGTTGAATTAAACTTTGCGATTCAAAATTAAATATGCCACCACAGTTAAGAGCTGAATTTTATTGAGTTATCACATTTTTAGGGTAAAGCATGTACGATGAAAACCCTTATAAGATTCACAGCAGCACAGCTCTTTTTCTCCGAGTCTACTAAATGGAAAATTGGAGTGTAACATAACCAAAATCACGGATGTATAGCGTAAAAAGAAAATCTGGTTTTGACGTTTCTTTTTCCGTAGTACACAATCCCTACTTCCCTACTAATATTATAAATGTGAATGTAAGTTTGTTTGTTACGCTTTCTCGCAAAAACTACTGAACCGATCATCATGAAACTTTGGAAACATATTCTTGGAGGTAATAGAAGTAATATAGGATACTTTTTTATCCCGAAATTAAGCTCAGTTCCTTTGGGAGACGTGATGAAAAAGTTTGACAATTTTACACAAGGACTATATCAAAAATGATACAAATGTTCTTCGTTATTCTTTAGCATATAAATCAACTAACAATGCGATTTTAATGCGTCCTATAACGATAACTATTTTTTTAAGTGATAGCAGGAGCTGAGACTGATAGGAGGAGGTCAGACAGTTCTATTCAGATATTGTTTATACGAATAGATTTTTTTTTTTATAAGAATACACAACTTACAAATTACAGTACAACTACACCTACAAACAGAGGAATACAAATAATATTTTGGTGTTTTCGACTTAATAAGCATATCTTGTTACTTAATAAACATAGTTGTTAAAAATGAGAAAGTGTGCGTCTTCTTTTGTTTGGTTGTCCTTCCGTTACACTTTAACTAAGCAACCAATCAAATAGATTTGTTACATTGGGAAACAAAATCGATTTGTTAAAACCGTAATAAACGATGATGAATAACGTGGGCAAATGGTAGGATTGGCGGGAAATTTCGGAGTTTGAAATATAAAAATGATTACGGAATGAAGAAGGCTTTACTCATAGTTTTGAGTTCTTGTAATTTCCGTGGAGTTCTAAAAATAAAATGTGTAGTACGGAACACTCGGAAGCGGTGATAGCCTAGCCTTAGCCTTCGACCTCACTTTCGAGGGGCGAGTTCGAATCCCAGCATGCACGTGTAACTTTTCCAAGTTATGTGCGTTTTAAGCGATTAAAATATCTCTTGCTTTAACGGAGAAGGAAAACATCGTGAGGAAATCTGCATACCTGAGAGTTCTCCATAATGTTCACAAAGGTGTGTGAAGTACGCATTGGGCCAGGCTACCAGCGTACTACAAACTACGGCCTTAACCCCTTCTCATTGTGGGAGGAGACCCGTGCCCTGTTGTGGGCAGTTAATGGTGACGGAACACTCTCCACGCTTCCAAACCACACTTGACCGTTTTTTATCTTTCTTATGTTATTTTCTGAACACTGCCAAAATTACTGCTACCTTTGTTATAATTATTGTTATTGATTTCCATTTCTTTTCTGATATTTTGAACGTGTTATGGCACTTGTTACACACTACGTTTTATTTAAAATGAGACATGAGAAATAGTATTTACAGTAGTGATTGACGTACCAAGCAGGCAATACCTGATGTTGAGTGGAACGCCATCGATAATAAACAGGGCATATATGATATAAGCAGCACGTCCTGCAACATGCCGCCCTGTGCCCATCAATTTGAGGCGTAGGTGTTAATCCTCATGGGCCTATCATCACACCGGCACCCACTTCCGGAGCACAGCATTGCAAAAATGCCTTTCAGCGCAGAAATAAGCATGGCAATAGTACTTCCCCTGAAGAGCTATGTCACAAAAAGGCTTACGACTATCTACGTAGCTTCTTCTGTGGCCACGACCTGTCTGTGGCGACGCGTTTAACCTTACTCCAGGTAAGGGCAATCCTCTGCTATCTGCTGAATTTTTGAGTCGTACTCAGTGATTAACCAATACAACCTTATGGCATACTGTGCAATAAAAATATGTTTTCCCCCGGCATACTAAAACTGATTGTATTGGGGAAGAGTTCATTTCCAGAATAATTAATTTTATTTTTAGGTAGCATTGATTTTGAAACGTGCAAAAACTAAGTATCTTCACGAGCGCCAGATGTTTAAAGAGCCAGATAGTGAGATATGTTACTTTTTATCATCAGAAAACTAGTCTACGTGGACATATTCGCGGCTGAAATTCCATTAGTTTTTACCAGCTCTATTAGTATAATTACAATTCCAATCCGAAATAACTCCTCAGCCGACATTAATCCTTCTAAGATCTCGAATAATAATAGGACTCTCCAGGAAGACGTAAGCGGCTATCTCTTTCTAATGCTCTAAAGATAGAAAGAGAGGTGTATTTTCGTCTGTAATGGGATAGCACGCAAATATTACGGACGTCTGGCTCGGCAGACGATGAATCATTCGTTTCAAGGTAACAGATCACCCGAGGGAATCTTTGATAGTCTAGATTTGGGTCATATAGTATCAATTTGGGTAAAATATGCCCATTAATAGCATGGTTTAAAGTAGTTTTTTGCGTGCATCAGCTAAGTTTAGGTCAATTTGATTTGATTTGAATTTGAATTGTAATAGAGCAGTGAAAAGGTGTTTTTTTCATTTTTCTTTAAATAATTTCTCAATTAAAAAATCCGGAGCAAGGAAATTGGTTTTATCCACGTGACGCATAAAGCATGCTAAGTCACTGGTATTAGATATAATTAAAAAATTCAAAATTCAAAAATGTTTTATTTATGTCGACCTTATCACAGGCACTTATCAAGCGTTCATTCATATAACATGCTATAACTAATGTTAAGTGATGAACTTAAACTTAAAGGAGGGTTCCAAACGCGCCCTGGCCTAAGAAGAGCCCACAACAAGCATAGCAAGGTTTAAAGAAATATTGTTTATTAAGTTGTATTTATAAATAGCGTGTTGTGATCGTACCTTTAAATTCCTTATAAATACATATAGGGTAGATAATGTATTGATAAGGAGGGTTCAGAATGAGAAGAGTTTATGCCATAGTCCACCACACGGGCCTAGTACGGATTGGTAGACTTCAATGGCCGTTGAGAACGTTATGAAAAAATCTCAAGAATGCAGGTTTCCTTACAATGTCTTCCTTCATCATAACTCGAATAGGACTTATCCATTTTATACCATTTTCCAGCTTTATAACTACGCTGGTCAATAATCTTGTGCACGCCACTGGTGGTAGCCACGGCCGAAGCCTTCTTGAAGAACCAGACAAATTAATAAAGCATTATAAACATGTTAGCAGTTTATGTTATTGCAGTATATTTTAGTGGTAACTTAGGGCACCTTTACCGTTAGGAGACAGCTGTTAAGTAATGACAAAGTCAATTAACTCACAAAATATGTGTAGTCTCCCTACGTTCTGGTACCTAAAGCAGAAGAGAAGAAGAGAATCAAACATCAGAATAATCTTTTTATATATTTCTTTATATAACATATTTTTATGTTAACAAATTTAGCCATCACCACAAAATAATGGTAACATATTATATACATGATCGCTTCCTAAGTGCCTGTAAAAGGTCTACGTGAATAAAACATTCTCAAATTTGAATATTTTTAACGAATAATTGACCACATTCCGTTTTCTCTAATTAGATTTTTCCAGTAAGGTTTGTCTGGAGGACATCGCTGCGATAAGACTGCCTTTGCATTATTTTTTGTATCTCTTTTTTTGTCTATTATTTGTATATACTAAAAATTCAAAAATTCAAAATTCAAAATTTATTTATTTCAAGTAGGCCTAATATAAGCACTTTTGAAACGTCAAGTCTGTCTGTTTGTAGTGATTCTACCACCGGTTCGGAAGGCAGATTCTACCGAGAAGAAGCCGGCAAGAAACTCAGCAGTTGCTCTTTTCCAACATCAACAATTTACATTTTGCATTTTAACATTCATTTTTCTATCTTGTGAGAGCTGAAAGCGGAGCCGGAAGCTTCCAAGCAACCTTTGGTTATCTATCTTTACGGAAGTATTTTTCAATTTATGTCTTCTATACAATATATAATGTTTTTTTGTATTGTGGTAGCTCAGCCGCACTAATTTGTATTCGATTTAAAATATACCTTGTATACTCTTTCTCAATACCATTGAATATGACTCGATGATTTTAGTTAAATTTTTATTTTGATTCATTATTTTCCGCATAGCCAAAAACTACAGAGGTAGTGAGAACTGCCGAAAGAAGTGAAGACTGTGACCAATGTAATAAGAAATCTGATATTAACAATCGACTTACGAGAAACGGACATAAATTAGAGATATCTGCATATCGTCTGCGAAAGGTGCAGAACTCCTTTGTGGTGTTTAGTAGACGCTTTTACAAAATGATTCCCAAGGTAATTCTTGACCAACCAATACATACATTCAAAAAATGTGTAAAAACACATCTAATACAGCAAGGTTACTATACATTTGATAAATTTCTTAATGACAAGATAGATTGGAAGCAGCCAGCTTCGCTCGCATCACCCGTAAGATAGCAAAATGATTGTAAATGTTGATGTTGGAAAAGATCATCTACTGGGTTTCTTGCCGGCTCTTCTCGGTAGAATCTGCTTTCCGAACCGGTGGTAGAGTCACTACAAACATATATACTTGACGTTTCAAAAGTGCGTATAAAGTAGGCCTACTTGAAATAAATGAATTTTGAATTTTTTGGAGCAAAATGGAACCACTCGGTGACGACAATTCACTAGATTTTACCCGTCCAAAATGTCAAACACGCATGAGATACAGTGAAGTATATATTATAATACAATGGATAAGTGTATCTATATATGCGTATAGTTACATGTAGACAGGCTACTATACTACGCGCCGCTACTTTATTGCGTCATCGGTGACGCAAACCCATAAGTTTTGCTAATGCCAAAATTTGCTTAACGGGGGTAAAGTTTTCATTTTAGAAATGAAAATTTATTAATGTTAATATTCTGATATTGTAAAATTATATGTAGGTCGCGATCTTCTCATCAAACTCACACCCTTACGATATAACTCAAGCTCTCGTTATCAGATCTGCAGCCTTAGTACAAGATTTGCAATCGCAGTCGCTTTAGAGTTTTAAACTCTATATCGTTAAAGTAAAATGGACTTAATGTCACTAAGTTTAGAGTCGCAAATCCTTTACTTATGACTTTTGTTTTACTAAACTTCTGTCAAAACCCCGAGCTAAAGAGTTGTTGGAAATTTTGAGTTTTAACTCAATACTAATAAGATCCATTTTACTCCGATGTTCAAGTATTTCATACTCTAAAACGACTCCTCAATTGCGAGCGTGCGAATTCTGTACTAAGGCTTCTGAATACATTTCGTTATCAGCGCCGGATCAGACACGTTTCACGGTGGAGCATAATTCAGCAACGGCAGCAAATACCAGCTCCAGGTCACAGGTCAGGTAACTTGGTGTATACTCGCTGAAATTGGGCGGTATGACCTAGTTATGAAACTCATCGCGTATTTGTTTTGTCGGTATACAAGTAACAAATTGTGTCGCAATCCACAGCGAAAATATAATAAAATAAATAAATATAAATAAATATACTACGACAATACACACATCGCCATCTAGCCCCAAAGTAAGCGTAGCTTGTGTTATGGGTACTGAGATAGCTGATGAATATTTTGTTATGAATATAATACACATAAATACTTATAATATACAGATAAACACCCAGACACGGAATAACATTCATGTTCATCACACAAACATTTTCCAGTTGTGGGAATCGAACCATCGACCCGACCCTGCAGGGTCGCGCCCACTGCGCCACTCGGCTGTCAATATATAATAATCGTCTAGAAGCGCTCATCATCAGTCTATTAACGTCCCACTACTGGGCACAGGTCTCATAGGAGAGAGGGCTTTAGGTAAGCTCTTAAACCCCCACTTTGCTTGATGGGCGTATGTTATGAAATTCATCGTTTTGTCTGTACACAATTAACAAATAGTGTTATAATCCACGGCTTAAATATAATAATCATCTAGCGCTCATCATCAGACTATTAACGACGGCCGATTTGGCGACGGCCGATTGGCGCAGTCTGCAGCGACCCTGTTTTCTGAGTCCAAGGCCGTGGGTTCGATTCCCACAACTGGAAAATGTATGTGTGATGAGCATGAAAGTTTTTCAGTGTCCGGGTGTTTATGTGCATATTATAAGTATTTATGTATTATTCATAAAAATTTTCATCAGTCATCTTAGTACCCATAATACAAGCTACACTTACTTTGGGGCTAGATGGCGATGTGTGCGTTGTCGTAATATATTTATTTATTCCTATAATTAACTTATATGGAAGTTATACCTATTTTCTATTGAACAATAAACTACTATTATTATTATAATTCTTAGGTTAAAACAAAACAATAACCTAGTTTTGGTGGATATCCTAGAGCGCTAAATAAATTAACGTCCCACTAATGGGCACAGTTAACTAACTTTAATAGGAAGAGGATAAGACTTTTTAGGTAAGCTCTTAAACCACCAATTTGCTTTTAGATTTGTGGATTTTAACCATTATCATAAAATGTTAGTTAAAATAACAACGAACGAAATTTAACGTACCTACTCTCCGAGCAAGCGGAGTGTATACAAAAATTTGCCTAACTCCGGGACCACTCAATAAATACGACCTAACAAATGTTGGGCGACTCGGTATTATAACTCGGTACCTCGTGACCGTGTTAAACATGCTACGAGTAACTCAAGGAATTTATAATGCCCCTCTAACGACGAAGAGTTCCTGTACGATGCTGGTAGCTGGTAAGGGTATGGGTCTAATATATCTGCTATACCCCTGACAAGTTGGCCCGCTATCGTCTTAGTCTGCATCGTGACTTACCACTACACTGCTAGCAATGCAGGAGGGAAAAATTACATCCCCCGATTAAAAAATCCCCGGAAAAATCCTATTATTATATTAAGGATTACTTTAACGATAAAATAGCTTGGGTGTGAATTGCGTTAGCTTCATTGCTGAATATAAATTTACAGTGAGATGGTAATAACAAAAAAAAAAATCCCGGCTAAGTTTGTTGTGGGCTCTTCTTAGACCAGGGCGCGATTGGATCCCTCGTAGCTTTTGGTTTAAGTTGGCGAACGAAGTTATCACCATCCCCTTACAATTATGTAAACATTTATGTATGAACGCTTCATAAGTGCCTGTGATAGGCCTACATGAATAAAGAAATTTTGAATTTGAATTTGAATTTATATCCCCTAACAGGGGATAAAGTAAACGTCATTAAAACACTGTAAATTGACTACGTTTATTATTACACGAATATAATTTGGATGTTATTTCCACATGCTCGCAGAGTTGCAAGCTGTGGAAGAAGATAATATTTTGTCCTTTCCCCGCGGAGAATATAATCGGTCTCCATGCTGGCGAGTGTGCCAGTTAAACCAAAATCAAATAAGTGTTAATATTTTTGTGATTCAAGGGCCACTGCTCGTCATAATTAAAAAACTTACCAACTAAAAATACTCCTACATATAAAACTATTTTCATCCAAACAAAAGTTATGATCGAATATAATCGTGTGCGGTCCCGTATACTAAACAACGGACGGACACCTTGCAGCTCGGCTCCCAATTACCCACCAATCAGATGCAAGCACTTTACGAGCTGCACAGCGATACAGTTTATGGCCGAAGCGCTACATAAATGACGCAGTTTAACTATCGTACAGTTAGGCAATCGGACTTAGGACGTTGACCATGCATTAAGTAAGTAGACAGCAAGAAAATAGAATGAACTTTATCGTTAAATCAAAAGATATGCGCAAACATAAAAATATTTTCTTCTAACAAAAGTTATTAAGCAATATACAGTGTAAACTCTTTATAACGAAACTCGAGGGACTGAGCATTTTTTGTCGTTATAGAGAGTTATCGTTATATGGAGTGAACAAAAAAAAACCAAATTAATAAGAATTTTTAATACAAGAATTTTTAATTGTATGTATGTCTTAGATAATAAATGCTTATACATATAAATTATTGTTTACACATATAGTCTGATAATTTCGTCTGACGTTTTTTGCTATGCCAGTACTTGTTTTCATCACTTCCGAGAAAACAATGCGTCATACTGCACGTGTACAAGGCAATTAAGGATAACAAAAGCTAGACCGACCTCGGATGTTTCGGAGCTTCAAAGTCTTTTGTTACCTGATAACATAACATAAACAATAATACCGATAATAAATATTTACTGTCTACAAATATGAACACATTTCTTCGTAATAGAGAATGGCGTATCGCTATAAAGAGTGTTTCAATATGTGAGTTTTAACGCAAACCAACCAACTTGGGCTCACTCCAACGTTATAGGGAGTTTATCGTTATAAAGGATAACGTTATAAAGAGTTTACACTGTAATGGTGTTCTATCTCATTTACTAAACAACAGACGGAAATCTTGCAGCTACGCTCCCAATTGCTTACCAATCAGATGCAAGCACTTTACGAGCTGCACAGCGATACAGTTTATGGCCGAAGCGTTATATAAAAGGCTAAGTTTAGTTATTATACAGTAGGGCGCTCGTCCAAAGGACTTTGACCATGCATTAAATACTTACAGACACAGCCACACGATAGCGGTCCAAATTGATTGACCCTTTTACAAAATTTACACGACACAAATGTGAACAGTAGAGTCTTATCTTTTCTTCCGTAGAATTTTTCCATCTTGTGAGAGATAAAATCGGAGGTGTGATTGTTCTATCTAGAGTCTAGAAGACGGACCAAGTAGTTGGCCTAAATGATGTTAAGTTAAAAACCATCGCTTAGAAACAGAGCGATACTTCGCCGTGCATGCAAGGAATACGTCCAGCAATCTGCCACCCTGTGTCGATCAACCTGAGGCATAAGTGTCAAGCCTCGAGTGCCTGTAATAACAACTGCAATCATGCCCGGAATACAGCATTCTAACAACGCTTCTTGGCGGCAGAATTAGTATTTCCCCGGACGAGCGCTATCATAAAAAGCTTTAATACTACGGACTTACTTTGGGTTTATACCCCGCTTGGTCGTAGTCTTTGGTTCAACTGTCGATTTGCTAAACTGTGTAAACAAAAAGGGGGAATGCCCGATTGCTCGGCGTCCGGCGCATTTCGCATTCGCACTCATCGGTTATCGTAAATCCCAACTTAATTTCAATCGGGGACTGGCGATCGTGATCACGTTTGGTAAAAGCAAAATGTGCGTACACCTTAAGTGACCTTTACGTGCAGATTCCTGCTAAATGCGGTTGAAAGAAGTCAAACCATTAATAATCTAGCGACCATGCTTTCTGAGCCAAAAGCTGTGGATTCGACTCCAACTAAGCTGGAAAATGTTTGTGTGATGAAAATGAATGTTTTCAGTGTCTAGGTTTTTTGTATATCTGTATATTATACGTATTTAAGTGTATTATTGTTATAAAATATTCATCAGTCATCTTAGTATCCATAACACAACGCTTACTTTGGGGCTAGATGGCAATGTATATCGTAGTATATTTATTTATTTATATTTATTTATTTATATTTTTTTAACTAAATGGTATTTATCCGCCCATTAACAGTCCACTATGGGGCACGGATCTCCATTCAGAATATCGTAGTCCACCACGCTAGCCGAGTGCGGGTTCTTAGACTTCGGGGAACTCCGGTGTTACAGAAAGGATGGCCGAAGCCTTCGCCTCGACTATAATATGTGATTTACACGCTTTACACAATAATTCTGTACCTTTTTCTCGATTAAAAAAATTACTAAGTTCACTTGTAACTAAACTTGTACGTAGATAGGTGGATACGTATATATTACCGAGTATTTTGGTGGTTTTAGCTTTTTTTTTAAATTGGTATCTAATCTGGTCATGTTATGATCTTTATATGGAACACGTACGAGGCTGAATAAATTATAGCTGAGATGTAAGAGGCTATGTAGGAGTCTCTGAGGTTTATATCACGTAATCAGCGAAGTAAAAAGTAAAAGGATAACGTTTGTAGTAAGTTTGACTGCTTTGCTATTTAATATACAATGGTGAAGAAGCGCTCGAGCAAATAAAGTCATCGGTTTTCCGCAAATATAATGATTTTTATTATTATTTATTTATTATTTCTGTTCTTCTATGTACCTACATTCTTGTAAATAAACTATTTTATTATTATTATTATTTTTATTATTTATACCATGAATTGTGATTGTGAACATATGATACATGAAGTGTACAAAGGGAAGCTTATATCTATAAGAGATCTCTTCCAGCTACCCTAGGATGTGAGTAAGATGATTTTATTGTGATATAGGTCAAATAAAGGTTATAATAAATGATAACTACTGAAAATATGTATATGTAATATTAACAAGATTCTACATACTAATACTGAATAACATTTGAAGATATAATATAATATATATACAAAATTCCTAAAAATAATAGAATAAATATTTTATTTCCTATCCATATTAGGAAAGAGTTTGGGTTTATACTGAGTTTATTCATTTTTGTCGTACCAAACCGTCCTCCAGTCAAAAATATCACTACTTTTGTACTGCTGTTTAAAAAGCAACTGCTAAATTTCTTGCCGGCTTCTTCTCGGTAGAATCTGCCTTCCGAACCGGTGGTAGAGTCACTACAAACAGACAGGCTTGACGTTTCAAAAGTGCTTATATTAGGCCTACTTGAAATAAATGAATTTTGAATTTTGAATTTTCATGAGTCTGGACACGCTAGCTAATCATGGATAAAAAAACAATAATACCATTAAACTTTAAGAAATAACACATGCAATACTGTTTTGTCTGAAACCCATTAAAATGTGGTCACGATCTGCGATCAAAACGAAGTTCAAATTAACATTAAAGATCGGGTGAGAATTTCTGCAGATGCAACGTGATAGGGCATTCCGTACCCATCTCTTAATTCAATACAATCAGAAATCGCAAGCCTTTAAAGTAGACTAAATTGGCATAGAATAGCCCGCCAACTCTCTTAAGAGAGCGGATATGAGTAATTGTAATAATAAATAGATCGATCAGTGCGCCGTGCAATAATTGTTGACATTCTATTCCACATGACAATCAAAGCAAACATGAAAGCTGAAAAGGAAAAAGTATCTAAATACTTGGACCTTGCTCACGAGATTACCGCCATGTGGAATGTTGAGTCGACCGTTATTGTTCCGATCGTCGTTTCAGTCAATGGTCTTCCCGCGAAAAGCTTCGACCAACATCTTAAGAAGCTTTCGCTTGGTTGTTGGATAAAGGGTCAGATACAGAAGGCAGTAGTCCTTGAAACGGCGCGTTGTGAGGAGGTTCCTCACTCTGGAGCCCTGACCGCCGGTTGCTTGGGCATTCAAAAGCCCCAAAAGCGGAGGATGGAAGTGTTTTTTTTTTATACATTTTTAGTAGTGTTTTTTTTTTAAGCATTGTTAAGAATTTACTTACTTTACAACTAGAAACGATGCTCTTATATGACTTGTGTTAACTTTTTTATAGAATACTATTTAGAACTCCAATACGAAAAAATCTAATCCATCAGCTTTTTGCTACTACTATGTGTCGCAACAATGCAGGCAAGCGTTCTCCATTATTTAGAATGACACAATCATATAACGAGAACTTTAATAATATAGACATTTTTTCTACGCGAATAGGCGCCTTTAAGAAGTTGGTCATAGATCGTTTAAAATAGTCTTAAAATTAAATTTATATACTAGTATTCCGGGTGATAATCAATTACTGTTACAGACAAAGTTTTGCGATCACAAGATATAGATAAATAATTACAGATCTCCTTCTTATATTTTTTTTTTGTTCGTATTTTTGTAGAAATTGTTGCAACAATAATGTTTTATTAGCTTTTGAATAATTAACAAATATTTCTTGTAATATGTGGTTTACGTAGTTGACGCCACAGTGAGTAATTATTTGTACTGTGTATACCATTGTGTAATGTGATATTGTGTTGTTGTTTGTGAACCCAAATAAATAAATATATAAATAAATAAAAAAAAAAAAAGAAAAATAATAAATGATAGAATAATAACAATAGATATCTTCATTATCAACCCATTATTATCGGCTTGTACCGTTGGGGCAGACGTGTTCTGGAGTGGAGACCGCGAATCGGTAAGCGCAGTGTGGGACGACCTCCAGCCCGCTAGACAGATGACCTTAAAAAGGTGGCTGGAAGCGGCTGGATGAGACGACTGTGTGTGGTGGCGCGCTCTTGGAAAGGCCTATGTTCAGTGCACGCTTGTGGGCTGTTGACAATGGTGACAATGGTGATAATGACTCAGTTCTGCTCTCCTCTTAAAATGAGCAGGGTTTTTTGCGGCACTAGGTCAGGTAGTACCCAGCCAGAAGCGGCTTATGGGAGGCAAGTCAGATTTTTTTAGTTTGTCTGCGGCTTTTTCGTCATTCACACTACACAAAGACACCTCTATGAACATATTAATAGTGGTAGTGGAAACAGCCACGCAATTTTTCACGCCACAGCTATGAAAAAGCATGGCGACTGTAGTGCTTGTTCAATACGCGGTTTTAATTTATGCTAACAGCACCATGTAGTTTGCCAGTATAGACTTGAACTACTGAACGGTTAATTCAAAAGTTAGCACATAAGGCCCCTTATTCACTTTGAAAAGTGATTAGGCAAGTTCATTCATTTTCTGAGCGATTTCCAGGGGGACAGCTGCCCTCCCCTGCTCGCCCCTGCGTACGCCCATGGTGGTAGTCCAACACACTGGTCAGTTGCGGATTGGACTATATAGACTATATAGTATGAACGCTTCTACGAACATAAGAACCTGATGTCTTAACCACTAGTCCATCAACGCATCTAATAAATAAAAATAATTAAAATAGTAAGTACCTCTTCTTAATTATATATTATAAGTATAGTTTTGCCTCTGCTTTGTAAACTATAATAGTTCGACTTATAAGAAGATATTTAAATCTTCTCAGCCATTACAGATCAATCACACTAGTGTCTTCTGCATAAGCCGGAGATGGAGCCAGCTTTAATAGTTGACATAAGTGAAAGCCGTAAGCTAGAATTTAACTTAATTTCTTTTAGCAGTAAATTTAAGGCGAAAAAACTATAGTCAAAGTCAAAGTCAAAAATATCTTTATTCAAGGCCCATAGGTGGCACTTTTGATGCGTACATAAGAATTACACGGTAATGAGATGATGGCGATAACCACATTCGTAAACTTAAAACTAAGGCTACGAGGGTTCCAAACGCGTCCTGGTCTAAGGAGAAGCCGACAACAAACTTAGCCGGGTGCTTTTTTGTTATCACCATCTCACAATGTCATTTTAAATTATTAGAAGAGCAACCTGGTTAGAGCAATAATTTACACCCAAGCTTTTTTATCGATTACATAGTCCTTTATACTATAATAGGACTTTTCTAATACAAGCAAGGTTATTGTGAATATTCCACAACAAGCTAGCCTTTGTCTGCATCTCACCTGACGGTAAGTTAGGATGCAGTCTTATATGGTAACGGGCTATCTGATGGGGGCAGTATATACTACTCCTAATCGGTTTCTATCCCGAAATTTTATCGAATCGTTTAGCTGCACGTTTTTGTCGGTAGGTTGTTAACTAGCCACGGCTGAGGCCTCCCACAAGACCAGCCCAGGGATAATTCCCAAATTTTCCCTGTCATGGATCGAGCCCGTGATCACTCATTTCAAACCACAGCGTTCACCGTTGCGCCAAAGATCAGGAATGCTGCCGCAAAGTCAATCAATATTCACGTTTTCATCTCCCCCATACCTTCGAGAGCATATTAAACTTTGACCTCGGCTATCATCGCAAATATCTCGATAGCGATCTAAGGAAATTGATTAATTCAACTAAGTGTACGGTTTAGCAATAATGGATAGCGAAAGGTTAGTTAGATCTCTCTTACTTAGTTTGTTAAGACCAGTTAAGACTGATGATCTGTCAGATTTTGATTTTCGTTAATGGTCACTTCACACTATACCAGTGGTATATCCGTCTATAGATCACTATAGGCTTTTCGTTTAATTTTTGGGTCGGGAAAAGTAATAGACTCTTTTAGCAAGAAATTTGTCTGCTTCCCTGCTTTAGAGAGTTGTCATTCTGGGTTCACTATGGAACCCGCTTTGAAGGTCGCTCATAAAAAAGAGGGATTTAGAGCTTGGGCAACAAGCAACTTAAAGCGAAAATAACATAATACTGTTTTAAGTGATTGTAGTAGCTCAGCATGCAATTTAGAGTATTTGCAAGTCCATTGCCTAATTATTCAACTACAGGACTCCTCATAGAGTATAACTCCTCTCCTTATAGTTGTGGCTAAGAGACAAAGTTATGCTTCAATATAGTTTGGCAAGCCTAGTTAACGATCTGACGTAGGGAAAAAATTGTAAATTAGCGTTCATCGGCAAAAAATAACGGCCACAATATGACAGTTGCAAGACTTTCTGATTTCCAGACACTGATATTGTTCTGGCTTAAATACGCTGTTGAGCGAGCGTACAATAAATTCAGCCAATAACAGTATTATCCTGATTATCAAAATGGCATTAAAAGTTTTGCAATCAACCCAATTTTGCCTCCATGTTGATATCAATTTAGCACTAGAATGAAATTTTATGATCCAGTGACCAGAGCAATGTAAACCAACCTTTAATAGTAATTGGTGAGTCTATATGCAACGTAAAATATTTTTTGTAATGTATCCACTATCTTTCTTATTCAATGAAATCGTGCGGATCTAATCATATTGAGGTATTCAGAGAATAATTTCGACGATAATGTATTGATGCTGCTCTAACGGATACCTACACTTTATCAGGTAATTTATCAATGCTTTTAGAATCGATTTAGCTATCTTTATTTCGGAGACTCGTGTCAGATTTTGATAAATTTCAACTGTGGTTGCAATTTAATGTTATTTCTCTTACACTTTTTTAGCTAACGTAGTCTTTCTATCCTCAATGGATTAATGTAGTACGTTTTTGGTTTTTAAGCAACCACACTATCAATATCATTGTCTCAACCGATGGGTGTATAAAATTACAAATTCAAAATTCAAGTAGGCCTAGTATGAAACGTCTAGTCTGTCTGTTTGTAGTAACTCTACCACCGGTTCGGAAGGAAGATTCTACCGAGAAGAAGCCGGCAAGAAACTCAGCAGTTGCTCTTTTGCAACATCAACAATTTACATTTTACATTTTAAAATTCATTTTTCTACCTTGTGAGAGATGAAAGCGGAGCCGGATGCTTCTAAGCAACCTTGTCTTTGAGAAATTCATTAATGGCATAGTAAACTAGTTGGAATTAATGTGCTTTAACATATTATTTTAACTTATGCATTGGTAGGTCCAAAAATACATTAGGAATCATATTATAAATGCGTATACTCAATCCAACAAATGACTTCTTTATCTTCCGCAGACGATATTCAGATGTCACTAATTTATGGGCATTTCTTGTAAATCGATTGTATATCCACTTTTTGCTTATATAAACATGACTCTGCACCATTCGTTTCTAATATTAACTGTTACTTTATATGACAAAAATATGGATTTTACAGTAAGAAAACACTGGTTCAATCTACCCTGCATTAATCTTTCCTAAAAGAGTTTAGGTCTGTGCCTGTCAAAGGGTCATTTATTAGTTTAATGGTGATGATAGAGGTTGTTCCAAGTTTTAATAATACTGAGCTTGAAAGGAGGGGAAATAAAGATTGAATTTTTTTATTTGGTTGATTGTCTTTTAAAGACATCAAATCTGAATATCTCACTTAAAGGGTTTCTTCGAAGGGCATGAAAGTACTCGTACATAGATGAAGTCGCAGGCAACCGCTAGTTTTACATAATCGTAAAGCAGTTATCAACTAAAACGGTTAAGCAGTTTCACTTTCTATCACGCAATGGGGCGTTTACTATTAAATTATAGAAACTAGGTTTCTTTAGCCAGTGTGGTGGGTCGTAAACAATAGTTCTGTGAAACTGCGCTCGTATTCCTGCGAGATGGTATCGGTCGATCGTGACGGCAATACGAACGTTCGCACGAGTCGTTACGAAATTTTCGTGATGAGACATCGTGGCGATACCATCTTCGGTGTCGAACGCGTTCGCGTTTTCTTCTATTTTCTAAAAAAAACTCTCGTTTTTAACCGAGCACGATGAGAATAATAATAGTCAGTGGTTACGCAAGACTGCATGTTTTTGGCACGTTTACTTCTGGCACTAAGGGGAAACCTCTGATTCTTAAGCGTGGCGAGGGGTTGTAGGTCTAGCAGTCGTGCCGTCTTTAACATTATATTCTTTGCGCCAAAGCATTTTTAGACCTGCAAATTGAGTTGAGTTTAGAGATTTGTGTCCAACAGAATTGCCACTCTTAGCTTGAATTCCCTAATTTTTAAGTCTTTAGGGTAATTTGCCAAATCGGTCCCATCTTAGATTAACGTTTCTATTCAAAGCTAGGGAAGACAGTCAATCCAATGCACCGAGTATTGTGTCTTTTTGAAGATCTATTTTATTTCTAGGCAACTTAGTCCAGAATTATTTTGAAAGTCGCACGGAATCGACACCTTTCGTTCGTAGAGGAGGCTTCGATAAGTTTGACGATGTGTTGAGTGTTGTCAAAATAAATTCAAACCAGTTTATGGTTTAGGAGCTTAATACCAATATCACGCTTGGTATGCAAATGTATGAATGGGCAAACAATGCTAAGTATTTGTTAGAGATCTCGATCAGTACTGTCTATACATTTAGTACAGCTGGTGTGTATTTTAATTGGCTCGTTGTTCAAGTCAAGTGCCTTATAGCCTTTTTTTTCTTTTGGAGGGAACTCTTCTTGTGAGAGACAGCTTCCTTGGGGGGTAGCTTGCGTTATTTGTTATATTAGCGCAGTTTGCGCAGCGTCCCTGCTTTCTGAGCCCAATGCCGTGGGTTCGACTACCACAACTGGAAAATGTTTCTGTGATGAAAATGTTTCTCAGTGTCTGTTTGTTTTTATGTATATTATAAGTATATATGTATATTATTCATAAACATTTTCAGCAGTCATCTCAGTAGGTACCCATAACATAAGCTACGCTTACTTTGTGGTTAGATGGTGATGTGTGCGTTTTCGTAGTAGTATATAAAATTTGGGATAGATGGCCACCCTCGGCACATGTTGGTATGCTTCTGGGTGTCCTAAGAACAAACCGGTGCTTCATTAATACAACGCCCATGAGGCTTATCTTGGGGAAAACGGACCCGGAACCTTGTTCGCACGCCAGTCTTTAACAAGCTGCAGTCTTCTTGGGATCGCAAAAAGAGATCAAGCAGCCAGAAGGCCTAATTAGACTGGCCGCGTGAATAGCCTATAGCAGACCACTGCTGGGCTAAAGTAAAATTCACCACACTGGGTTGGACGGATTGGTGATCGCAGTAGCTGGCCATAACTTTAATCTAATCCGCAGTATAATAACTAATTATATCCGATAAAGCAACTGATCTCATCAATTATGCGACACTGCTAAATACAAATCTGGGTTATAAACGTGCCAAGCTGAGTAAATTACAGTAGAAATATGAGGCGTAAACAGCAATTACATGTTATCTAAACAGTTATTACTAATGCGATATAAATACAACGTAAATTGTAGCATAACGTGCTGGAATCTCTTTAAAATTGCTAATGCGGCTCAGAAATGACACATTTATAAAGCCTATTAGTCAAAAGGTGAATTGGTTCTAAGGTCCCTATCTATTAGAATTAAATAGTAAAGGGCGTCAGAAAAAAATGCTAACATTCACACAGTTAGTTTTACAACTATGTAACTACATATTTTTACATTTGAAACCTTCACGCTAAATGGAACTCTTAAAGTATCGCCCCGTTTTCTTCATACCTATCTATTAGCCCGAGAACCCCTTTTTAAATTATTTATTAATTTGTGACTTCTTAACAATAAGAATGTCAGCCCCATCGTTCCCTTCACGAAAATTTTATCACAAAAATTCGAATGAGGTTTAAATTTCTAGTCTGTTATGAGAATAGTGCAAGAGTTCAAAGTGTTCTTTAGGTATAATTCATATATTTCATAGCTTCATAATTTTAAGTAAGACTCTACGTTGTATCCAATATAATGGATACGACAACACTCAAAACGATTTAATAAAAAGAAATGCAAAATGTACCCAACATATTGCATTTTTTTTTATGATGAATTATTGTGATAAGATTACATTGTGATAAGATCCAGACATTTATAGAATTTAATGAAAAACCAAGCAGTATTTATCAGAATTGTAGTTTTTAAACTGACATATTAATTGGTCCCTCATTGTTCTATTCCGAACCGATCCCCAACAAATGCAAGACAACTTTGTGAACCTCTTTTTGATCACAAAAAATTTGAATGAGGTTTAATTTTTAACAGTCTCTTATGAGAATATTGCATGCGTCCAAAGCGTTGCTTAGGTCAAAGCCCCATAAGCTTTGATAATACTTTGCGATGTATCCAGTATAATGGAGATGACTACACTCACTACGATTTCATGAATTAAATGGCAAATGCAATATGTTGGGTATCAGATGAAAGACTCTTTGCTATTGCGATAAGATTCAGATGTTTATAGAATTTAAAGAAAAACGTAGTAGTTTCTAACGTATATCCTGTATCATTTAAATGTAATATAAGTTTCACACATTATATAAACAGCCTGCAAACTTTAGGCTTGGCCGTATATACTTCAAATACGATACTAAAAGACATAATTATATCTACCAAAGGCGTTGAATACACCATTAAAGCAAAAATACAGTACTTTACACCAGTAACAAGTACGGTTGGAACCGAATTAACAATATCATACGAAAGCCTTATTTCGTAAGACTTAGGGTACATTTTAGAAATACAGGCATGCCAAAAGTAATGCTTGTGGCACAATGCAAACCGAGTTGATTCTTCGCTTGGCATCTTTATTTGAATTTACTGCCGTCTGCGGTAATGAGGTGTAGATACAATACTAGCTTAGTAGATCTATTTTAGACACTGTAGAGTGAATTCTGAATACGAGATCTCTATAGGAGTTGCTTAACTAAAGATACAAAGACTGCATTCTTCCTACACTTAGAGGAAATTTCAAATATATAAATTTGAAAAATTTGCCAACTAAGCCGTGGTTTGTATGCCAGCCAAAATGATCATATGAATTTATAAGTCTGCGTGATCTAGTAATACACGATACATTACAGTTACGATCTTATTTTCAAAAGTTCATTATATTACAGTGAGATACATTAAATTGTTTTTATAAAATATTTAAATTTAAAATGAATATAAATACTATGGCCATGGCTTCATTGGCAAAACACTTTGGGGATTGCCGGAGAGATAATGGTTCAAATTGTAGTTAAGTTATTGAATCTCTACCTTACATTGTATCGTTGATAGGTTACCAATTAACTTTCAACCTAGCGTGTACTCAAACACATTAATTCCAGGCTTAGTATTTTAAAGGTATTTTGGCACATAAAAACTGAAAAAGTTTAAATATTGCCGACGGCGGATTGGCGAAGTGGGCAGCGACCCTGCTTTCTGTTTTCATGGCTGTGGGTTCGGATTCCACAACTGGTACAAGTTTGTGTGATCAACATTAATGTTTTTCAGTCTCTGGGTGTTTATCTGTATATAAGCAGTATTTATGTATATTATTTATAAAAAATTTATTAAATTAATTATTAAAAAAAAAATATAATATAATTATTCTGAATTGGCTTAAGTACATTTAACATAAATTCCATTCCCTTTAGTTGCACTTCTAGTATCACCAAATAAGCAAATCCATTTACGCTTAATAATATTGTCGCAGGCCTCAATCACATCAAAATGGCTTCATTTAAATAGCTCACTTCACGCGTCATTTAAGTTGATATCTAGCTTAGTTAATGGATTTTGTTATTATTATGGATTTAAGTCATTATCATGCTATTTCAGTATTCATGGTTGGCATTGCTTTCCCTTTGTGGGTTATTTTTAATTGATACAATAGGTATAAGGAAAAAAGTCGTTTGAAGTCGATTCCTGATTCTCAAATTAGGCGCAATTACGTTTTACTTAATGCCGACACTTCTTCCGTGTGATTTTACTATTCCGGTATATAAAAAATTGTGTTAGTTACTCATCGGCGTTTTAATTTGTTGATCTAACACACTCACACAACACATACGTTTTTTTTTTTTTGCGTGGTGGAAAAGCTTTTTATGCTACCTCCGACCCTTGGGCAGGATGGAGGTTATGTGGGACTCCCCCCTGTAAAGGAGTATATCCAAACTAAAAACCACCACGGCCGCGGCGTATCCCTCTTGTTGGCTTTGTTAGACGCCCGGGGAACCCGTTATATACACAACACGTACATACCTGATATACGTAAACACGTAACACGTAAATACAAACCAAAGAAAAAATTCTAACCCTAACTAATTGAAATGTTTTTTTTAAATATTATCTATGAACTTAAATAAACTATGGTAACAATGCTGTTGCCATAGTAATCCATATGATATGATAATATTTTTTTTGTTAATATTTTGGTTGTCACTGCGTATACACTTTATGTATTCAATTACTTACATACGTTATTATACTTTGTAGTTCAATTAATTTTATTTCCTTCAACGATATCCTGACCATGTATTAAACCAAAATGAACCGATCATAGAGCACTTTATTCAGGTATTGGTACGGCCAAATTGATATTAGAATATTTTTACGTAGAATAATTAGTACGAGCAATAATTTTTAGGCTTTACTGGTATTTTGTTCTCTTATAAATCATTACGAACCTCAGTTGCTCAAAATAAGAAATCTAGCAAGATCGATCTAAAGGACGATATCCTTTCGTTCTGCATAATAAATTTAATGAAAATTCTTGGAGCCGTTTCCGAGATCCAGATTATACAAGAATTGCTCTTAAGATGTCTCTAAAATTATTGATATCGGGAAGAAGTCGTGGAACAAACGTGGAATCATTATTATGAATGTAATAACCCCATCACATTAGTAATCCTTTTCCAACATAGTATATTAATATGATATAGCATCATATTTACTTTTCAAATCATTTTACACTATCATATTATTATTATCATCTGAAATGATTGCAACATCATTTAGTTCACAGCTTAACTAACATTAACAGCTGTTAGACAGAGGACTGGTGGACAGCGCTAAGTAGACTTACATTTATTTATCTCAATCTCTTAAGCCCTTAATGAGCGTCCAGTTATAGTCCAAGAGCTGGTGGGAAATATTGAGATACTTTTTAAGCAACTTAAAAAAGAGCAAGTTATATTTAAAAGAAACAGCAATATATTCACATCCATTAAGGCTCCCGAACAAATATAAATAATGTTATAGGTAAATGGACAGATGTTTGTACATGCAAGTAACTTTAACTGGTTAAAATCGGTTTCAGTGGTTTTCAAGATTCATATCTTACTATGGAGTAAAGTGTAATTTGGACGCCTGGCTTGTAAATACGAACAAGGGCTATGTCAAAGGAAAACTCTCTCAAAACTTTTCAGTCAGTTCTTTCTTATCACAATAAATTACGAAATAAAAACGTAATGGATAATAAATCGTTCAAGAATTAATATACATTTTTACAAGGCAATTTTTTTTATACTTCCTATTTGATGGCTTAACAAACGCTTTCTTGAATAGGTACTGGTGCTTTGAATACGGTATTCAGTTATGTGTCATCATCATCATCATCACATCAACCCATTATAGGCCCACTACAGAGCACTGGTCTCCTACCAGAATGAGAAAAGGCCGTAGTCCACCACGCTGACCTAGTGCGGATTGGTGGACTCAGGACAGACAAAGGACACAGACCTTTGAGAAAACTATGTAGAACTCTCAGGCATGCGGTTTTTTTACGATGTTCTCCTCCGCCGTTGAAGCAAGTGATATTTTAACTACTTAAAACTTAGAAAAGTTAGAGGTGCGTGCTGGGATTCGAACTCGGCCTCCCGAAAGGAATTTGAACTCCTACCAAATGCGTTAATTCGCAGTTTTGTGTAACCATCACAAAAATATCCATGCCAATTTTCTCCAAAGTAGTTATAGATTTGAATCATGTTTACGCAAATACTACAGAATAAATTAGGTATGCTTTCCGAAGATTGGCCAGTACTTTTTAATCTGTTTGTTCAAATATATCCACGTACAGTGCGGCGAGCTCTTCGGCTATTAGCGGAAGTCTAGACTGGATACACTACTAGAATGACGTGTCCCTTATAAGCAAGTAGAGGGTAAACAAGAAAGTAATTGATAGCTACCACTGAGAACTTATTAAGCTGTCGACTTTTTGTGTACAAATGACGAAGAAAATCAGAGATTGATGCTAATAATTTAGGTCTATTTTATTGTGCCTCGTTGGTCTCATGGTTATATCTAAGAACGGTACGCGAGGTATACTAGGTTCGAATCGGGTTAAAAATTATATATGGTTTTGCGTATTTTCTATTAAAATAATTTGCTTTACCAGCCCGCAATTAGTAAATTGGCGATAGTAGAACTAGTGACATAAGAAATAGTTAATTAAAGACTTGAAATTTCCTTATCATATCGCCTCCAGACATCTATTTGTAGATTAAATTCCAAAGATGTTTACCTGTGGACAAAAGAAAAAAAAGAAAATAAGTGAAAACGTATCGAATGCACGAAATCTGATATTTGAGTAATTAATAAAATACACCGTAACGAAACACCAACTACGTACTCCAATAAACAAAACTATAACGATTTGTTTATCTCAGCATCAGCAATTAATTGGTGATTCGATCAGAGTTTAATTACCATATTGTAATCGGAAATAAAAAATAATTAAAACACAGAATTTGAACCCAAGTTTTACCACACTTTCTCCAATTACTAACTAGTTCTTAAAATTCTGTAATTAAAACAATAATAACAATTCTTAATTCTCAAGAAGGTATTTATTTCGATGATGTTTTTGATAAGGTATAAAAATACAAAAAATTAAATTCGTTTCATTCTAATTGCATTTCATAACGGCTCTCTCTTAAAATTTCGTGTCTTTAAAAATTTCGCGCAGATAAAGTATTATGATAAAGGTCTGATCAAACTGAGGCGAATCCCGAGTGGGAAGCGGTAAGCGATTTAGATTAATTCGCTTGCTCGCTTAGCCTTTCAAACTGACGCGACTTCCTGCATACAATACTTTGTACATCAATGGATTTACATAAGCAACACTTATGTTACAGAAATTTTGTAAAGTGTGTAAATTATTCAACTTTTGATAACTTAAATATAATTATAAATAATTTTAATACGACAATACATACATCACCATCTAGCCCCAAAGTAAGCGTAGCTTGTGTTATGGGTACTAACAAATGCTTACAATATACAGATAAACACCCAGACACTGACAAACATTCATGTTCGTCCCAAGCATTTTCCCGTTGTGGGAATCGAACCTACGGCCTTGGACTCAGAAAGCAGGGTGGCTGCCCACTGCCCCAGTCGGCCGTCAAATAACAATAATTTGTTAACTAAAACTTGTTAAAAGTATTACTTGTTATGTCCCAGATATTTATTCAATTGATTACAATTATAATAATATTTAAACCAACGCAAATGTGTATTGACAAGTTATCGGTAGGTGTGTTAGTGATATTTTTTAGTCTTGTACTGAGACTCAAAGACGACAAATTTAACTGTTCTTATTCTTTATCATTTGATTTTGGAGACCAACAATTTAAAACAAATTACCAAATACTTTAATTGACATACCTCTGCCTAAATTTAAGATTAAAATTATTGAATGGCTTATGCTTCATCAATTTTATTCAGTAGACGAATATCTAAAATCAAAGGCTTAAATTATTGTATTTCTAGGTTTATATTTTGTTTTACTTTACATTATTTAATTTTAAGTTGATATTGTGATTTAATTTCACAATTTTTGATACCTTAATTTTCTGACATTTTGTATAAATTGGAAAAATAATTTTATAATTAAGGTGTTATTATAAATTGCAAGCCATAGAATGGCAGATTGTAGCACGGAACTTGTTATGTTTTATTATAAGATCAAATTTGTTAACCTGCAATCACGCAAATAAAGATTTGAATTTGAATTTGAAGATTTACTGTTATATTCTTAAGCAAATCACAATCTTCTAAATAAGTGAGTTCAAAATAACCGCAAGATTAAAATAAAATTCCGGCAGCGTAGGATGCGGTGTCCCGCTTTTGTTTCGCGTCAATCGAGTGACTGAACACGTCGAAATGAGTAACGTGGTGGCCACGGAAAAGCAAACGGTAAAGGAATATACCAAGCATGCCACGGAATGACGATGCTATCCGTACATTTATTCCAATCCCGCAGCCGGCACTTTAGTTGACAAAATCGAGGCGTCCATTTTCCGCCGGCAATACGCGCGGGATTTGATTCAATCTGAACAGATTTCAAATTAACAAGATGGTCAATACCCCTCTAATAGTAGACTATACCGAACCTGGTTATAAAAAAAGTATAGTATGTAGTAAATGTTTACTTGATTAATGTGAGGTGGTGGTAACAACTACGAGTACGTTCGCCAACTAAAACCTTAAGCTACGAAGGTTCCAAATGCGCCCTGGTCTAAGCGCTGGCCTAGTGAGCCCACAACAAATTTAGCCAGGAATTTTTTTAATCACCATCTTACAGTTAGTGTAAGTGCTTCCTCTATACTTTTGCTGACTTCATAGCTAAATATTAAGCTATGAAGTCAGAGCAAAATTATACATGTGCTCATAGTAAATGAGTCTGGTTAATATTGATACAAGTTGATGGATAAACGACTTTTTATGTCGAAATTTGGGCTTTTAGTTCAAAGATTGGTTGTCATAAAACTAATTTTATTTTATTTTATTTTATTCATTTATTTGTAATCAACAGCGTTGCATACAATATAATTTTACATTTAGACTTAATGCTAAAATAAGGCCAAATAGGATTACAATCCTTAGCTTGACAATTTACTTAAATGCTATACTTAAACTACTAATTACAACAGGTTTGGAAATTTGAAGAAACTAAACAATTTAAACAAGCTTTACAATTTAACAAGATATTAATAATACAAAAGAGTAGTAAGAAAATTACAAAAGTGTGTGTGTGTGTGTTTGTAGTGTGTGTGTGTGTGTGTGTGTGTGTGTGTATGTATGTGTGTGTGTGTGTGTGTGTGTGTGTGTGTGTGCGCGTGTGTGTGAGAGAGAGTATGCATTGATAATATGTATTTATGTACTATTATAGATATTAATATAAATATTATAACTTACACGTTATTAAGTTTCCGATGTAGGCTAGATATTTCTGTTTTTAATTGTATTTTGGATAAGTGAAAAAGATCAATATCTGAGTAAGTTTTATTATAGGTACGTGCCAGGCGTAAAAGCACGGAATTTCGAGCGTAGATTGTATTTGATTTTGGTACACGTAATAGCTGCGGTTTTCGAGGCCTAAAGGAGGAAGCATTGAGTGAAAATGCAGACAGCAGTCTAGGACAGTCTAATGACAGATTTCCACGGATAAGTTTTATATAAACAGGGTTACCTGGTAGAACCCAGCAAAAATGCAGCAAACTATACTTAAAAATTCTGATTACCTAACATCCAACAATTTATCTAATAGGTTGCTAGTCATATTACCATAAAATAGGTCGATTTCGGAGTCATTATGAACAGAATTAAGAAGGCGAGAAACAAGTTTTCCAAAATAATTAAATCTGTTCTTAGTTTTAGTTAACGGTATGTGCAGAATCTTTTTATGACTGGGTAATCGTAAGGGTACAATAGAGTCTAACTTTGTTTATTCCACGAAAGTTGACCCTTAACTGCGTGCACGTCTGGATGCAGTCTAAGATGGTAGCGGGCTAACCTGCTTGGGGTATGGCACCCCCGATCGGTTTCTACTTGTCATCGTACCGAAACGTTTAGTCACTTGGCGTAACTTCTTTTTCGATAGACTGATAATTAGCTACGGCTCAAGTGTCTTACCAGAACAGACGAGACAAAGACAATTCTGAAATTATATATTCCGTAATTGCCCCTGCCTGGGGGGTTTAAAATGCCCCGCGACTGCGCCATACATTCCAACCAAGATGACGTTAATGATAAGCAAGTAATGTTTAACGAATGTCAATTTAGCTTGTAAATACTGTGTGTTAATTTAGCAGGTACTCCATTTTCATTATTAGCAATCGGTTCATATAATATATCATTGCATTCAATGTACCATTCATTTGCTCTTTCTGTGAAAGCTTATGATTTATTAACTCAGACTGACATACACGGAACGCGTAGTATAACTAATGCAACTAACACCGAAAGATCTAGCAAAGATACTGATTACTGTTACTTTAATAAGACGATTCTAGATAAGAAGGATTACTTTAGTCTAGACTAGATAGAGTACATATTAACCAGAAGATCGATACAGGATATTTAATAATTTTTATGATGATTTCTTGGATTCTTTGTTGAATAAGGATTAAATTTTTAAAAGATTAAACTTTAAAATACTTAGAGAAAATATGCTAGGCTTTAAAATCATGTATAAGATATTATGATATACTTTTTCGATCGCGTTACTTGTAAAATACAATAACTAAATTCAATACACTCCAACTTTAGTTTACTTAATACTTAGAGAAAATATGCTAGGCTTTAAAATCATGTACAAGAGATTATGTAATCCTTTTAGATCGCGTTAGCTGTAAAATACTTTTTCAATACACTCCGCATCCGCAGGCTATTAAAGTCCCACAGCTGGGCACAAGTCTCGTCTCTCATAGGTGAGCTGTTGGGCTTTAAAGACTATTATCACACGTAATTTTTCAGAGTTACGTGCGTTCTAGCCAATGTAAATATCACTAGCTTTAAACGGTTAAGGAAAACATCGTGAGGAAACTTGCTTGCCTGGAGGAGGAGTTCTGGAGAGTATTCGTTACCAAAACTTATAGTGTGTCATACTACCTACTTAGTAGTAGTATAGTTTTTTGAGACAGTCGTCCGGGAAGGATAATCGCCATGCTTATTTCTGCCGCTAAGCAGCATTGTTACAAGTATATAAAACAACTGCTGTTCTTGACAGCGACCAATGCTATCTGGGAGAGCTAGATAGCGGCGTCACAATAGATCGTAACCGGTCGACGTGACACCAAGTACCAGGCAAACATAAGCCGCAAGCAGAAGAAGAAGTAGCAGTATTGTGGCAATGATGTGTTCTGGTCTCAAGGTTCTGCCGGTGTAATTACAGGCATATGAGGCTTAACAACTACGTCTCCAATTGATGGACACAGGACGACATGTGACAGGACGTGGCCCTTGCATGCCCTGAAGGGAAGCTCTGTTTATAGCCAATCGTTTTCCACTTACCATCAGGTATTCTATATAAAAAGTGCTAAACTAAAACTGTACTTATATATTTGCTCTGTATGTATTTGTATATATATATATATATTATATATATTTGCTCTGTATGTATTTATTTCTATATTATTTGTATTTGTATTAGCTATTTATCAGTTGCGTGCACTTGGTTTCTTCCCAGGGTATGTATATAGCAGGAAAATTGCATACAACGGCAAAAATCCTCCTGCTATACGAGTTATATATAAATTTTAGGGTATGCAGTGCTTTTGTGCATGTATGAAGTGCACGCAACTGCTATTTATGTATTATTGTTATATCTAGTAGATGTAGTTTATGTTATGACATATTTTGAAAATTGCACTATCCCGTTTCCATAATCTTTTTCTTCTTTCATTAAGGGTTGTTTGGAGGAGATCGCTTAAAGCGATAAGACCGCCTTTGCGCATTTTTATTATTTTTGTATTTATGTTTTCAATTTATATTATCTTTATCCCTTAATTTTGTGCAATAAAGAATTTGTCTATCTATCTATCTATCTGTACAGAAAGTTCTTCCTTCGCAATCCAGGTATCAGATATTTATTGTTGTAGTAAAACCACGACTGATGAGCATAGAAGTGAGATTTGTCAACAATTTACTACTTATTGACAAGTTAGCAGCGGTTAACGTGATTTAAGATAGAAAGTAGAACGGATATAATTTATGTTTGTTGCAATACAGACATTTAGAATAGATGGTAAATAAATCGAAACATAAATACATAGGTACAGTACAACTTTCTCCCCTGTAACTAAGTATGTGGTTGCGAGCATGTAAGCAATGGAAATACATTTGTAACATGCGTCAATTCACAACTGCAATCTTTGACCTAGCGCTATCAAAGCACTTGTTTTAGCATTATATTTAACTAGCGTACGCAGCCCTAGGGCCTAGGGCTAGATTTTGCTTTATTTTATTAAAACAATAAACTTACATCATTAAATTTTTAATTTAAGTCTCATAATATATTAAATTATTTATTTCTCTCCATATTCATTCTCTTTTCAAGCGGGTGAAGATCATTATCTACGCCCATGTACACCCAACAATAGAATATCATCATAGTAAATAAAAGCTGTATTTGACAGTTTGATAGTCAAAAATAGGAATGCTCCGATCGTCACCAAACTTTACAGGATTACTCGCCAGGTCAAACCGGAGATTCCCTGAAAGTTTCATTGAAATCGGTCCAGCCGTTTCGGAGCCTATACGGAACATACCCACGCACTTTCTCTTTTATATATATAATAATAATAATAATAATAATAATAATAATTTTATTTCAAGCATCAAATACAGCTCATATTTTGTTAGTAAATACTTAGCCTATGTTAGTAACTTACGTATAAGAGAGGGATATGCGAATCACCGCCGTTCTAGTCCATTTGAAATAGCACAGCAGTGATTCACATATCTGCAGTCCAACCTGCTGGCGATCATCTTTAGGATGCTGTTGGAGCTACCCCGCAACCTGTGCACCAGGGCGCCACATCTTTTGCGCATTGTGGCGAAGAAGCAGTCAACTTGTGCATCCGCAAACATCCCCGATGCACTACAAAAGCGGGGCAACTTCAACAGCACCCTACAGGCATTATTATACTGTATACGGAGCGCGTTATACGATTTTTGAGAATACTTAGCCCACAGGCTGCACGTGTAGAACGTCATACAATATGATTTAAACAACGTGATTTTAATGGCGTTGGTACACCGCGCAAACCTGCGAGCCAGCATATTTGCTCTCACTGACAATGCTCTCCGTTCTCTTTCGATGTCAGCATCATCTTTGAGGCCAGGAGTCAAAATATGCCCGAGATACTTGAATTGATAAACTCTCTCCAATACTACCCCATTGATCAAAATAGGAGGTACTTTATTCGGTGTCTTACCCTCAGCCTCAAAGACCATCACCACACTCTTTTTTGTATTGTAGGTAAGTCCATGTCTTTCTACATAAGCCTCACAAATAGCCATCAGTACCCTGAGACCGCAGACCGATGCACTCAACAGCACCATATCGTCGGCGTAACTTATATTATTTAAACAAACCCCATCTATGTAGCAGCCAACCCTGGTGCTGCTGAGCTCACAAAGCAATTCATTCATGTAAAGGTTGAAGAGAGTCGGCGAGCATAAACCACCCTGCCTCACCCCGCACTCCAACCCATACGAATTCGAAAGAACGCCTGCCCATCGGACATTGTTGACTTGGTTTTGATACCAATATTTAAAAATATTGGTAAGTTCTGGAGGTATATTTGCTTCCTCCATCTTTTTCCATAATACATCGTACGAAACCAAGTCAAATGCCTTCGACAGGTCTAGAAAACAGGCGTAAATCGGAGTCTTCCGCCTCGCATAGTACGTAACAGCATGCTTTAGCCCCAACACAGCACTCTCTGTTGACAAACCAGGCCGAAATCCAAATTGGTTGTCATGTGGCATAATTATCCTGTTTAAGAGAGTGTTTAGCAAGCTGTCAAATACCTTTGAGATGACGGTAGCCAATGAGATGGGCCTATAGTTGTTTTTATCGGATAGGTCCCCCGTTTTATTTTTCGCTATAGGCACAACTATCGTACGCATCATCTCTTGAGGCATAAAACTGTGGCTTATACAAACGTTGTACAGCATCGTCAAAACCCGCGGTACATGTGGCCCAGCATATTGTAAATGCTCAATGCTGAGACCGTCATGGCCTGGGGATTTACCTCTGGTCATGCGTTTAATTATACTTGCTACTTCTTTACACTGAAATTGAATACCCACTACCCTGCCGGTCTCAACATTAGGCATCGAATGAGAGGGCCCCAATGGCGATTTTACGAAAAAGTGTTCCTTAAAAACATTAGCAATCTCGCCAGGCTCGCTCACGCCACTGACGCTCACGGGTATAGACGGCCTATAATTTAATTTATTGGTATGTTTCCAAAATCCTCTAAAATCATTTCTAGAATGATGTGAGGCCAGAATATCCATTTTAATCTGATCTTGGTGGTTTTGACACCATTTTAAACGTGCTTTGAAAACTCTTCTGGCCTCCGCCATCTCCAAATAAATCGGTCCAGTAGCTGGCTTACCGTAACATAACCAGAACAAAAATTTTTGCCTCGCCTGCCCGTGTGCTTCAGCTACGTGTTTATTCCAGCCTATCACTGTCTTTTTTATTCTACGCTTGCCGATGGGTTCTCTACTCGCCACCGAGGAATCTCGAAGGGCCTGGACGATATCACCGTACAACTTTGTAATAGCGACTCCATGCTTAGGATCACTACAGGTGCGGTCGCAGCACTCACGAAGCTCATGCGGAAAGTCTATAAGTCTAAGCCTTTCATGACATTCTCTCTGGTATGTATGGATCTGCTCTTGACCTCTCTCACCCCAAGTGATTACATTTAGAGAGGTGTTATTAAGAGGTTTCTTTGGTTGTAACACATTTAAATTACATTCTACCACCAGAGGGAAATGGTCAGACCACATAATATCATACAACACATAAACATTACTCACAGACGCTATAGCTGCCTTAGTAGCTACGCAATGATCAAGCCATCGCTTGGAGCCGTGGGCTTCGCTTATAAAAGTGTAGGTATCCGACATTAAACCTAACATTTCGACATCTACACAAGTCCACTCTTGCTCTATGCAAAACTGAGACAGTTCGATATAAAATCTCTCCGTAGGGTGTGCGTTGTAGTCCCCTAATATAAAAACACAACTCTCACTGTAAGTGTCAATAACCGCATTTACCGAACTCAGTACATCAGTAAATTCTGCTAGGTTAGCCACTGCATCCGTAGGCATGTATACACTCATAACTATACACGATTTCTCCGGTAACACTATTCTGATAGCACAAATACGCGAGTTATGACACTGCACAATAGACACATTTTGAAATGCACTACGTCTCCATAGAAGCGCGACTCCGCCGTACGGTCTTCCACGCAACATGCCTGCCGCGGTGTCCACCGCTGACACACCTGTCGAGCTGAAGTCGTCACTCAGCGTCTCGAGGAAAGACAACTCGTCTGGCAGCAGCCACGTTTCTTGCAGCGCTACTATATCAGCTGTCTTACAAAACTCGCGTATGCCATCTGAAGAGCGCTTCACACTCTTACAGTTGAATGTTACTATTCTACATGTTAGGGCCATTCCCAGTTTGCAAGTTTTTCGATAACACCTCCGTAGCAGGTGTGTCGTTAGAGCGTCTCAGTTTAAAGTGCACAAACCGTCTGAAAATAATTCCCAGCGGCCAGAGGTTCTCATCTAAGTAAAGCGATAGCTTGCTTTGTGATACAAAAAGTTTATAAGCATCGTGTTCACACTTTCGTTTAATTAAAAAATAATAAATAAATAATAATATACTCGTTGATAGAGTTGCAAGTTTTGCTAAGTAAGTTTTTTTTTATTCCACTACAAGTTAGCTCTGCAATCTCCCCTGGTTGTGAGTGATGATGCAGTCTAAGATTGTATCGGGGTAACCTGTTATGGAGTATGGTAGACATACCCCTAGTCGGTTTCTACGCGACATCGCACTGAACTAAATCGCTTAGCGGCAATTCTTCGTCACAGCCGAAGCCTCCCACCAGGCCTGAGTATTGCGCTAAATAACTAATAACAATTATTAAAGTTATTCAACAGCTAATAATACTCTAAATTCTTTTCAGTAAAATGTAATGAACAACTATTCCAAATCACTTCTGACATAATCAAAATATTTTGACAGCACACGACATCAATTTAATTTTCGCACCCGTTACAGAAATCGTCAATAACTCACCGACCGTAGCACCCAATAAAAATTATATAGCCGTTCAAACCGGCTACAAATCTGCTAAGGGCAATAACCCATGTGGGCTACCACTTCATCCTTTTGTGGAGTCCAATCCAAGACGGGAAAGTGAGAATGTCCAACTGATTTATAGCAAATATTTTCTGCAATTACAGGCAAACCAAATAGTGTATACTGAGAGTTTAACTCTCAGTATACACAATTTAATTTTTGAAACATTTACAATAAATAACACATCGCCATCTAGCCCCAAAGTAAGCGTAGGTTGTGTTATGAGTACTTAGATGACGGATGAATACTGTTACGAAAAATATACATAAAACACTTATAATTTTATACAGACAAAACATTCATGTTCATGACACAAACATTTTCCAGATGTGGGAATTGAACCCATAGACTTGGACTCAGAAGGCAGGGTCGCTGCCCATTGCGCCAATCGGCCGTCTGGCGTCTAAATATTCAATACACAATATACAATATTCAAGTGAACTTAGGTAGACAATGTTGAAAAACATACAACTTTTATGAAAGGGCTAAGAAAATGCTGAGTGAAATGAGAGTTTGAATAAGAAAGTTACAAATTTAATGAAACAATATCTCAATATTTCAACTAACTTCTGGACGCTATCGGGTCTACTGATTCCGATCGTTGCGCTTGCACCACCCACGCTAATAGACGTCGTAATTTAAACACTCTGACACCGACAAGTTACAATCTGTATTAAAAAGCAACCTGTTTTGTGAACCTTTGTTTATTGTACCTACAATGTCGACGTCGAGTCGTCGGTAGTTAAACTGGTGGTCTGCCTCTGTTTCTGAGGTATAACACAGTCAGGCAGAAACCATATGAGTGGGTTTTAAAACATTCCTTAACGGAATAATAATATGTGTACCGTTTTCTTAACATAATTCTTTCTTCAGCTTCACTTTTAACCCCCACAAGAACGGCGGGGTGACATTAGTTTGACGTGCCTGTGTGTGACAGATCCCCATCACCATCAGCCTCACTTCTGGTCAGACGCTTTTCACACATAGGAGAGAGATATTTTCTACCTATCTCTGTCACCAGAAGTTCTGCTGGACAAACATTTTTTGTAACTTTCAAAACAATTCTTATCGACAGTTGCATAAGATTGAAGATTATGTTTTTAGTGTTATTATGTATAAATTGCGTTCACCAAATTACAAATGGCGTAATTACCTTGAGTTTAAACATAATTTTATCAGATATATACTTTAATTGAAGGTTTGGAGTAATATTCGATGTAGCTTAAAATGGTGGATTAATTGCGAAATATAATTTTCAATATTGGTCAAAATATTTTTTGTAGGTAATTAAAGTCTCATTAGGTAAGTAAGTTTAAATGAGTATTGATCGATTGCGAAATTTGTATTTCCAAAACCTTATACATATATTTTTTAATCACTAGCTTTAAGACGTCGGCTCTTACTTTTCTAAGTTATATGCGTTTGAACTAATTAAAATATCACTAGCTTCAACCGTGAATAAAAATATCGTGAGGCCTGCATGCCAGAGAGTTCTCCATAATCTTCTCCAAGGCATGTGAAGTCCACCAATCCGCATTGGGCCAGCGTGGTGGACTTCGGCCTAAGCTCTTCTCAATGTGGCAGGACACCCGTGTCCTGAACTGGGCCGGTAAAGGGTTGATGTGATAAACACACCTCGTTTCCAAATATATTTAGAGCACTATGATTCTAGAAGGTCAATCTTAATATAAGTTATAACACTGTTTAAGCTCCGTTCTAAATTATGTTTATAAGGATTGCGGTAATTTTTCAGCAACTGAATTTAAAGTAAGATTTATTTTTGGAATTTTGTTAACAATACCCCGCTCAGTTTTATCCGGCTTCTTCTATTATTTCTTATTTTTTTTATTTATTTTTTTTATTTATTAGGTTTACTTACAAACACTTACACTAATACAACCGTTTTTAAAATTTTAACTATTCTATTTAAGTGTAATGTTTTCTTAAAAGTAAATACAGCATATGAAAATATACAATAACACCATAACATGAAAACAAAAGGTATCGTGAATGAGAATATAATAACAATCGCAAAAAAGCTTTTCTGCTTTATTATGAGTATGTATACATTGATTGCAAAATTTGAATTTATGATACTTTCATTTTTTTTTTGTAGTTTTGAAACATAATCCACTTTCGAACTTGTTGAGTTTTGACTTTTTCGAAAAGTCGTAACGTGAATAATATCGACAGTATGTCAATCCGTCTCATTAGCTTCACGTGTTCACGGGTGATTTGATTCCACTGAATTTAATTGAACCTGACAGCGATGATAACGTTAATGAGGTAAAAAGCTGTATAATTGGTTTAAGAGATTTTGATTTTAGTGTCAAGATTATATTCGGATGACGTTAAATTTTTTAATGCCTCCTTCGCGTGATTTCGAAAATATAAGATTGTCATTGGATAAATAAGGGCGGTAACAATGAGAAGTGAAGTGAAAGTGGCTTTTGAACGCCTGCTAGCTTTATGCGAAGACTGGCTACCGGATTTACATGTTATCGTCTTCTTAAAGGTTTACACACACACACACACACACACACACACACACACAAACACAAACACACTGTCGCACACGTACGACATTAGCCACCAACTAACAAATAATGTTAAGATCAACCTGTGAATTTATTGTATTGATGTACAATTTTCCTAAAACCTACTACAGTCCCAAAAACTGTTGACCTATTGATATAAATTGGAATGGAGAACGAAAACTTTAATAAGTTAAAATAATTAAAACAATATACAGAACCATAGTGAAATAATAACACGAACACATACATCATAAAATTGTAAACTGTATTGTTTTAGTTAGTTGTAATATAACTAATACAGTTGTTATCGTTCCTTAGATTATAAGAATCGGTTGTAAATGAGATACAATATAGACAATTATTTCGGTAACGCGACACGCTGACGTCAAAGTTAGCTCTGTAATGATTTTGGTAGGTTTTTATGTGGATCTGCATCTTTTATTTTTTGTTTAAAGCGCAAATATCCACAAACATTCCGCAATTTATTTATAAGGGTTGTAATAAATTTATATATTATTTACATATTGTTTATACTCTAGTAGAGACTTTGGGACCGTGGGGTCCGGAGGCAAGAGCCCTTTTCAAAGAATTATCGAAAAGGGTTATCGAGTCTACCGGTGATCCTAGAGCGGGCAGTTACCTTCGCCAACGAATTAGTTTGGCCATCCAAAGGGGCAATGCTGCCAGCATCTTAGGAACTGTACCTCGCTGCGGTGGCTTCGAGGACGTTTTAGATTTTATTTAGTTTTAAATAGTTTGTTTTAGGTTATATTTATATTTTAAAGAAACAATATTACTATAATAATACAGGGTTGTAATTCAATATCATTTGAGATGTTTTTTTTTTTTTATTCCACTACAAGTTAGCCCTTGAGCGCAATCTCACCTGGTGGTAAATGATGCAGTCTAAGATGGTATCGGGCTAATCTGTTAGGGAGTATGGTACCCCTAATTGCGCACCGGAACACTAAATCGCTTACCGGACGTAGTTGTCGGCCAAAGCCTCCCACTAGACCACACCGGTGAAAACTCCAAAATTATAAATTTCTAAATTGCCCGAATTCAAAACATTCTATGTGTTTACTTATGACGAGTTGGCATAAGTAAACACATAGAATATTTTGTTATTGAAGATAAAGACGACGCGTACGGCGTACCCAATAAAGTGACAGGAAAACATTTTAATTTTCTATGATGTTAGGGCTGTATTTGATTTATTTCAGTAAAAACTATGGCTGTTTTTGAGTAAACCATTACTCAAAAACTGTTAGGTTTCAGAGATACGTCTCAGATACAGTAAATTATGTAGTTCTAAAGCCTGTGTTACGGTTAAGTATTATTACGGTTTTCATTTACAAGTTGTATATGCTTAGAGAGTACAACAGTCTAGAATAAAGGAAGGTGGGATATTCGGTATTCATGGAGAGAATTCCTCCAAAAAACAGTAGCATATCACTTTAAATAAACTCTCAGCAGTTTCCGAATATTTCTAGTTAATACATTTGTAGCAAATGTAAATATGAGTCGGTTAGAATGGTGTTGCACAGAACATTAATTATGAAAATGCCACAGAATGTAAGGAAGCATAATGAAAGGGAGACAAAGCCTAAGATAAGGTGGGAAGATGATGTTAAAAAGGTGGCAGGACCAATGTGTCGAGAACAAAACGTGGGAGTCTCTAGAGGAGGCTCTTGTTATAGAACAAGCCGTCAAGATGATTATGAAATTTGTATTGGAAGAAAGTTGTGTATTTTATAGAACAATACAGCCCATAGCTTACGCTGGAGCTTTACGAGGCACAGCTGATATATATCTACAATTAAAGATTACATTACAAAGTATTAAAAGTATTTAATAGCTGACGCGTGGAAGCCAATACTTCAACATCTATTGAATTAATCTGTCTACGATCACGTGCCTTCTTTCTCTATTTACCATACTAATCTTCGATTCATAGTGACTCTCACGATTCTAATAGCTAAATTGTCGAATAACTTTAGACATAAAGCTGTTTTATTATCATCCATTATAAAGGACCCTCTGGAGAGTCAGTGGGATATTAATATAAAGATATTTTTACTGCTGGATGATCTATTATAACATTTAAATCAGTGTGAGCTGCTTTGGCTGAAAATATTGTACATTCATCTTTATTTCTTCGTAAAGAAAGTCCATTTTTAAAAATATTAAAACTTCTATGATATCGGGATTGGAGCCCACATGTCCAGCGGTGGTCGTCTATTTGATGGACATAGGTGTTTTGGGGCAATCTCCAAGTTCAATGGTCTTGTGTTCATAGGGTCATGTGTCCAGCGACTCGCGATATAATCTTTCCACCGAGGTGAGGTGTACGAACGTTTTCTACTGTGGGTCCGCTATTTTAACACCTTGGGACCAACGCCCATCGATCTTCCGAACTAGGTGTTCCGCCTGTTGCACAATTTAACCTTGTATCTCGTTTATCGCTCAGTTATGAGTTGTTATTATTTATTGTTTAACGTTTGGTGTATTTGTATGAACTAGCTATGTTTGTGTATTAGTATATAGTAATTTGTTTCTGTTTTTATTTGATTTTAATATATGTTAATATTGTGTGTACACAAATAAAGAGTTAAATAATAATATGTCAATAACTCAGGTTCTCCTCAGTTCTCATTTGATATCACATCTATATATACAATATTTATAATATTAATAGTGATTTTTAATTTGATGGGAATACTATAAAACATTTTAATGAGCTATAAAACTATACGAGAGCGTTTATTGATACGTTTTCAATTTGATTTACGACTTTACTTTTAATGATAAGAGGTAGAGGTAGTCTTTGTATTTACTTACACTTAAATAACTTTATAGTGACCGTGTCTTTACGCATTAGGGATCTTGGATATATTTGAACATTATTATATATATCATAGATACATTTAAGAAATAGTATAAGTAGTAGTCAGTAAGTTCAAATTTTAAAAATTAGTCTTCTATACATAACATACTTTGATCGAAGGGGTTACAAATAATGGATAACTGGGTGGATGGATAATGGATAATCTCTGGAAAATTCACAAGATTGATGTTTTTAACAATATTATTTTATTTCATCATCATCATTTTATTAACGTTCTACTCGTTACAGGCTTCCTCTCTCACGCGGCAATACGGGTTGTTGAGCTTGAGCTTTAATGTTTATGTTTTAATAAGTAGGAAATAATAATTGGAAATCTCAAATATCTTTAATACAGGCAGTTACTGAGAATTTTGTCAGAAAAATTATAATTAATTTTGTATTCACCCCGTATTCAAACCTAGGACGTCGCGATTCGTGGTAGAGATTGCTAACCTGTAAACCAACGAGGCAGTTTGATTAAGCCACTAACAAGTTACGTTTAGTAAACTGTAAATTTATTTTATTGAGGTAGAATTTTACTAAAATCTACAAAAGTCGCAAAAACCGTTTACCTATTGATATAAATTGGAATGGAGAACGAAAACTTTAATAAATTAGAATAATATACAGAACCATAGTGAAATACTAAGGCGCTAAAAGTTTAAAATCAATGATTTCTTTTTTATGACGGTTTGCTTTTAAGGAAAATTGTGTAGGATTAGATGATGGTATATTTTATGGTGACATTGTTTAGAAACTGTTTGTTTTATACACGGCAACCTTTTTATCGTCTTTTATTGCCCGCTCCTCTTTATCACCCAATCTCTAGGCGAAATGTTAAGTTTAATAAATATATATAAAATTTAATAGAATATTATTTTGTATAGAATAAAATTTAAATTAAAAACTAAACTAAACTAAAACTTAATAACAGTTTTGAAAAATCTGACCGAATTAAGTATCTATTCTTATATTTCTATTGCTAGTGTGAATGAGAAGAACTGTGAATTAGGTATATCGCCAACGCAACATGCCGAGGGCACTCTATATAGGATGCTGCTTAAATTTTAGAATAATCTAAAATTTATATCACTTATTAAATAATTGCGAGTTCTTACTAAGTTCAGTCAGAATTTGTCTAGTTTTTTTGCTGAAATAGTTTGTCCCTAAATTCCTGTAGAAAGACGCTACAAATGTTTGCATAATTTCGCGTTTTGTTGTAAAAATCAAAATAAGGTAGCGAACAAACTGTAACTACTCGAACAAAAGGTATAAATTTGACGGCCGATTGGCGCAGTGGGCTTCGATTCCCGCAACTGAAAAATTTTATGAACATGAATGTTTTTTAGTGTCTAAATGTTTATATTTATATTATTATTGCAAGTATTCATCGGTCATATTAGTGCCCATAACACAAGCTACGTTTACTTTGGGGCTAGATAGCGATGTGTAACACACACATCGCCGTCGTAGTATATTTATTTATAAAAATAAATATTATTATATGTAATATATTTATATAGGTATTTATGTTATATATTTTATTTGTATTTATATATAATATATTTATATATATATTATAGTTATATATATATATATATATATATTTTATTTATATTTATATATTTGTATAATTTTTAAATCTTATTTATTGCACCACCTACCTCTTTTCTACGTTTTTTCCTTTTACGCCATTGGTTGCCTGGAAGAAATCGCTATGTAGCGATAAGGCCACCAAATTGTACTCTCTTGATTGTATTTATATCTTTGTAACTACTTTTTGTTTCTTTGGTGTACAATAAAAGTGTATTCATTCATTCATTCATTATTATTTTATCAGTATTTATTCATTTTTATAAGTCTTAATTTACAAACTCACGTAGATTCAATCATTTAAGTAAAGTTGAATCGAACGGTGCTTAAACTAAATGGCCAACGTGACACCACATCCTATCACGTCATTACCAAAGCACACCCACCTACCAATTTGAATTACTTACAAACTGAAATGTCGGTAATATGATATAAATGCATTATAATGACAAATCACGGGACATACAGACTACACGAGTTCATAGATTTTATTAATGAGAAGTCGTTATATTTGTATTGGCTGTGGGAGTGACACTGGATATGTGACGTCATATTAAAGGACATATTAGTCTGTCTGTCTTTCTATAGATATATTCGATAATTTAAGCGGGGTTAGCCCAGTGGGTAGGCGCTTGACTTTACTTTCGGGGGGCCGAGTTCGAATCCCACAACGCACCCTTAACTTTACAAAGTTATGTGCGTTTTAAGTTATTAAAATATCACTTGCTTCCAAAGGTGAAGGAAAATATCGTGAGGAAATCTGCATGCCTTAAAGTTCTCCATAATATGCTCAATAGTATGTGGAGTCCACAAATCAGCACTGGGCCAGCGTGGTGGACTATGGCCTTAACCCCTTTTTTTTTTGTTTTTTTGTCGTGGTGGAAAAGCTTTATGGCTACCTCTGTCCTTTTGGGCAGGACAGAGGTTATGTGGGACTCGTTTACCCGAAATATAAACCACCACGGCATGTCCCTCTCGTTGGATTTATTGGACGTCCGGGGAACCCGTTGTACACTTCCCAGACGTCTACCAACAACCCCAGCTGATTGCCAGGGCTACTAAGCCAAGGAGGAGGTGATCAGGACAGCTTCCCCCCCCCCCCCCCCCTCAGACAGCAGGGAGACTCGTATAGGGACGGGTAGCTAGCCCAATAACTACCCGCCGCCTCCCAGGATGGCCTTAACCCCTGCCATTGTGGGAGGAGACCCGTGTCCTGTAGAGGGACGGTAATGAGTTATCTATTGATTCTTGGCAATAACTAAATCCTAACGAAATTGGGGCGGTTGGATGGATTTATTTAATTTTATTCAACTCTGTATGGAGTCGGTTTGAAATTTAAGAAAATTCGGAAAAGGAAGAGCAGAAATGTTGAAATACATGGCGTTCTCTAGGTGGTACAAAGAAGGGAAATTTCGGATCGTTTAGTTATTGGTTAGAAATAGACCACGAGGTCCGGTTTCGATTCCCGGGTCAACAATTGTTTCGCTGTGATTTTCGTTCTAAGTTTTCTGTACCAGGCCCGGGTAAGGAGATTGCCGCTGTCCGCTCTCGGCCATTGTGCTTTTAAGAGCAAATTGGAGTAGCATGTAGACTACCTATCTCAACTTTCCTCTCGAGAGGAGATTTGAGAGAGGTAGTATACGCTGTTTAGGATGTTAATGGGCCGCAAGTAAGAAAGTTCCTTTTTAATACAGTTAGGATTCACCGCAGTGTACGGGTAGGGAGCTATGTCGTGAGCCATGATGTTCCCATTTCGTGACATTCACTATTATTATAATTAACTCGTCAACTTCCCTAGCTTTACTTGAGCAGCTTTGTGTAAAATTACAACTTTCGAACCTACAATTTGCGCTGTATTTACTCTTGCAGCCATATACAAGGCGTAAAATACGCCATGACAACCAAAACATCAGTATTTATTTTGTATATTAAGTCTATCGTTAGTCTTTTTCATAAAAAACGAATTCGCAAATTTCTCTTCTTGGCTTCGAAAAATATGTAGAGTTACCGTTTTCTGAGCGGTCCTAGTTATCTAATTATTGTTAAATACTCTTTGCTGCTTGTCTTTAGCAATAAATACAATATATTTAACCGATAATTCATATTTTATGATTCATTTTTATGAACGACGGGCTCATTTATTGCACAAAGGTATTAATAAAGTATATTAATTAATTTTAAAATATAAGAAAATAAAATGTAACATTCAATACAGTGTTTGCTGGTACAGTGGTAACTAGCCAGGCCGAAGCCTTCCAGACAAGATCAGACAACATTTAGAAATACAAAAAAATCCTATAGAAATTTCAAATTTTAGTTTTCCATAGAGTTTGTAGTTCATACTTTGCAAGTTATATTAGTTCTCTGCAGCTTATGGTTAACGATTACGACTGTTATGGATATTCAATATTGGAGGTATTAATTATGTCCTATATTTGTATGAGCAGGAAGGACTGAAACATAGGCGATAAATACGTGTTTTAATTAAGTAATATATTAACTAAACGACAAGAGATAAGAATCTGACATTATGTTATGGTAATTTGTACATAAAAATATAAGGGTTCCTTTGATAATGAGTACACTACACTACACTACACACACACTAAACAAGACGAACTTCTTCGCGCGCGTCTAACTCTTGTACTATGACCACAGTGGAAATCCCACCAATCATAAATAGCCTATGAAAGTCCACTTCCGGATTGAAGGCGGCTCCAAAACCCAACGGTGGGATTGGCCCATAATCACCACGCTGGGCAGACGTGTTGGTGATCGCAGGACATGCCAGTAGTAGCACAGGGGATGGTGCAGCCCCATATCCGTTAAATTCTCATCTCTCACAAGATAGAAAATTTATTATAACTATTTAAATTTATTAAACTGTAAAATGCCGTTGAAAAAGAGCAACCTGCTGAACTTCTTGCCGGCTCTTCTCGGTAGAATCTGCCTTCCGAACCGGTGGTAGAGTCACTACAAACAGACTGACTTGACGTTATAAACTGGTCCTACTTGAAATAAATCACATTGTGCGACACCTGCTTGAAGAGGAGGGGTGGTGACAATTGTATTCTGATCTGAGATCACTACAGGGCCTGTAAATCTCCATATTTAATATTAAAATCTCGATTGACCTTGGATTTTTAAAAATCTTTGCTATTATCAACCCATAACCGGCCCACTACAAAGCACGGGTCGCATCCCACAATGAGAAGGGGTTAAGGCCGTAGTCCACCACGCTGGCCCAGTGCGGATTGGTGGACTTCACACACCTTTTAGAACATTTTGAAGAACTCTCACGTATGCAGGTTTCCTCACGATGTTTTCCTTCACCGTAGACACCGTACACACATAACTTAGAAAAGAGAGAGGAGCGTGCTGTGTTCCGAACTCGCCCCCTCGAAAGTGAAGTCGAAGTCCCACTGGACTATCACCGCTTCAATTTACTTTACTACCGTAAATGCGTTATATATTATGAAACTTAAGCTTAATTTGTTATATTCCGCGAAAAGCAGGAGAATCTGTACGGTGTTATTTAAAAATTCTTCAATTCTTATACGCACATTTCGCACCGAAACCGGAGCATCCTCAGGAGATGTTGACTTAACAATCAATAATTGTTAAGAGAAAAATTCGATTTCGATTTTCGGATGGACACTTGCCGATAACCACCTGAGGGGTTGCTACGGAGTGACCAGGGGAGTGGGAAGAGCGCGAAAGCTCGCCATGAGAAGAGCCCCAGGACTCGACGACATTGGCGGGATGATGAATTTGCCGAATGTGTCGCCTTTTATACCTTTCTGACCCCCACCTTATCTATCTAAGCCCCGCCCCCCTCATAACTGCCTCTTCGAAATCTTCCTCGGAGTCCCAGGTTTGGGGCTCGGGGGTAACCGTTCAGGGCGATGGCCCTTTTCGGTGGTGTTCACCGCCGTCTGCAACTACAGACGGGTCACTTGGTGGGACCGTTGGGTCCGTGGAGACAAATCCGGGGGAAGAAGTCGCGGCAGCGCGATCAAGCCTGCGTTATGACGCGGCCATCAGCGGTGTTGCGACTTAGCATGTCCGTGGGGGAGCTTACGCCCGCCGCTCAGCGAGGTCCAGCTTGCCAAGGTTGAGGTGTGAGTTGGCAAGCGCCCGTCAGCCAGCGGCGAGGAAGACTGCCTCTTAATGTGTTCAGTTGTATTATAAACACGCTGTTATTTTGTATTCTTTGCTATGCTAGGTTGTGGTAGCCTGCTGCCATTTAAACTGCTTCACCAAATTGGAACAGTCTTAACTGGGCCACATCACGGTCGGGATACGGAACCCTCTACAAAGTAAACTGTAGAGAAACAAGGTAGGGACAATTAGTCTCGTTCATGGTAATGACCATTTATTACCATAGTTGTTGCAAATTGCACGCCATATGTGGTGACATTAGCAGGAAAATATGTAATGTATGTAAAGGGGTTTATGTATCCAAGGGTTACCACTACGTTTACTGTGCTTATGAAGTGGATTTCTGATACCCTGCTTTCTGAGTCCTAGGCCGTGGGTTCGATTCCCACAGCTGGAATGTTTGTGTGATGAACATGATTGTTATTCAGTGTTTGGGTGTTTATCTGTATATTATAAGTATTTATGTGTATTATATTCTTAAAAATATTCAACAGCTAACCCATAACACAAGCTACGCTTACTTTGGGGCTAGATGGCGATGTGTGTATAGTCGTAGTATATTTATTTATTTATTGACTTTGTCTTTTGGGTTTATTTTTAAATTATTATTTTCGCGGGGTAAATGGAACGTGGCCGTTTCATAGATGTTAATTAATTCCACGCTTAATTTCACTAACATAAGTATAGTTAGGCCGTCAGGCCGTGAATAGGTAACAAATGATATTTTTTAAATACCGCGGGTAGCTTTTACCAGCTGGTTTTCCGGGTTAATATTATATTAGGGTCTTCTTTTATTAGGAAAAATATTATCCGGATAACGGGATAATTCCCATCTCCATGCCGTGGTGGTTTTTAGTTTGGGTATACCCCTGTATAGGGGGGAGTCCCACATTACCTCCGTCCTGCCCAAGGTTCGGAGGTAGCAATAAAGCTTTTCCACCACGCAAAAAAACAATATTAATGGAAGATACAGGTATGTGTACAAAATTCGTCAAGGTTCAACGGTTCAGACATAACTACTCAATCTCTAACGCCAAATATAAAGCCTCGGCGTGAGTACAAAATTAAAACGCCGTGCCATGTGGTAGCAACCCTGGGTATTTACGACTAGCAAACAACCTCGCCTTTCTATCTCGTGTGATATGTGTAAATCCTTACCCTTTTTTTCATGTCATCACCAGTAAGCTTACTTATCTTGGGTCTTCGCTTACAATCGCATAAATTTTATTATTTTAAAGAACAATTTGAAATACCTTTTTTTCTTTTTTTTTCATTTTGTTTTTGTTTTTCTTTTGTTTAGCGGCTAAATATCACCAAATATTGTTGTAAACAAAGAGTGTATTTTGAGTAAGCCTTTAAGTGGAGTGTCCAACATTATAAAACATTTGTTAAATGTGTTAATATATTAAGATACGTTGTATACACGTTGGCTTCCTAATAAATAAATAAAATAAAATACCTTGACGTCCCTAACATAAGGATCATAGTTCTGAAACACGACCAACATTTACATTGCTTCAGTGATTTTAATACGTACTATTCTGACGTCATTGAAGTCATGAATGTGCTCAAAATTATTTTCTAGTAATGTTGAATTCGACACTTCTGCATTCATTAACCATTGATCAACTTGTATGTACCTACTGGGGTTTGTACCTACATGGACGTGTCAAATATAGTAAGCGAAAATCTAGTAAAAATGATGATAAGTAATACTATTTCAAACGCAAAGAAATTGCAGTTGCCGCTTTGCAAAAGTTTCGTACTTGTAATAGGAAATTGTGTCGTACTTCTAAGGAAATATGGTCGGTTTTTGTGAAATGGTTGTGTTACAAATGTAAATGTTTATAGTTACGGTTGTGCTTACGAGTATCCAGCACGCTTTCGGGTATACATTTGTTACGAAGAAGAAATACCAAGTAGCATTTAGTTGATCGATGATTTACTAATTGTAATTTACGAGTAGAACATTCAAATGTCATACAGACTCTCAGTGCAATCCCTCGATATCGAAAGATTTTCGGCGAATTATGTGCCTGTTTAAATTTGTGTACTCATAATCCTGGCTATAAAATATAAAAACACTAACAAAGCTTGGTTTGATATCAAAAAGGATTAAGAATAAAAAGTAAAAAAAATCTTTGGAGGTGCTGGGATTTGAACCCAGGACTTTCAGCATGCGAAGCAGACACTCTACCACTGAGTTACACCCCCGGTTATGAATAGCGTATAAATGAAGCATCTTAACCTAGAGAGACATTTCCTTTTACCCATTATTAATATAATCAATGATTTTTATACGAAAGCTGAGAAGAAATTGATAATATAATGTGGATGTTACACTGCACCGTAGCAACGCGTCGTCTGTCCTAAATTGACCGAATTTAGAAGACGAAGTACCTCGCTTCTCTGTTATATAAAATATTAGTATTAAATAATAAATGTGTAATTATAGTGGATATATTGAGTAAAGCGTACGTACGTAGGTACGTAGAGAAAATTATCATTAGATACCTCTCCCGTTTCATAAGGAAGTATCTAGCTATATACTTAATTATGAAACCACAGTCAAAATTAACCTGAATCAAAATACTCCTGTCTCGTACGAAACGTGAGTAGAAAGAATGTTTTGGAAGATCTGTTTGGTGTAGAGTATGAAATATTGCACGAGTTATAAATTGCGCAGTTCAGTTTTTTTTTTGTTTCTTTTGGAATCTAGAAAATTAAACTTGAAGTTCGTTTGTGTATCATGAAATTCCACAAAGTAACGCCTGGTCCAAGGATGGGTACCTGATTAATATTTCACCCGGGAAAAAAGCGGTTTTCGAAGCGCGGGATTTGAGGACGAAGTCCCAGGCAACAACTATTTATTTATATCAGGCATTTCAAATATGTCAAGATAGGATCAAAATAAACCGCCTTAGCCCGTTGTCCTTCCCGACTTCACATTCAGTCGCACAACAACAATCGGATCCTTCAAATAATTGTCGTAATCAATAATGCATTCCGTGTTTTGTGCTTAGGAATGACAGTTATGCTTAGCTTGTTAAGATTTTGACTGCACGCGTGCACGTATTGTTTGAATCGTATCAGGTTTTGTATAATGGTCTTTATATTTGATGGCCGATTGGCGCAGTTTGCAGCGACCCTGCTTTCTGAGCCCAAGGCCGTGGGTTCGATTCTCACAACTGGAAAATTTTTGTGTGATGAGCATGAATGTTTTTCAGTGTCTGGGTGTTTATATGTACATTCGAAGTATTAATGTATAGTATTCATAAAAAAATTCATCAGTCATCTTAGTACCCATAACACAAGCTACGCTTACTGTGGGGCTAGGTGGCGATGTGTGTATTGTCGTAGTATATTTATTTATTTATATTTATATTAAGTTTAAACACGCGTATCCTATACGTGAATTCTTTTTTACTAAATAGTTATGTATATGTATATACTAACAGTATATATTTGGTGTAAAAATTTGTTTTTTTTGCTTAATCTTAAGTTGTAGAGCTTTTTGTGACAGAGCTCGTCTTGCGAAGTACTACCGTCAAGTTTATTTCTACCGCTAAGCTTCCAAGCGGCTTTGCGATCTGCAAAAGCGTGGTTGATGCTGTAATTACAGGTGCATGCGGCTTAAAACCTGCGCCTCAGGTTAATAAGGCAGATCAATGCCGTTATCACCACCCCTTCTCTTCCCGCGGGTGTCGTATGAGGCGACTAAGGGAATATAACGAAGAGCGGGCCTCGGCGCCCTGGCTGCTTCTACTAAGTACCATCCGCTGTGGCCACCAACTCGTCTGCCCAGCGTGGTGATCATGGGCGAACCCTCCCATTGGGAGAGGCCTTAGTCCAGCAGTGGGCCGCTATAGGCTATTGCTGAATAGGTTTAATTAGCGTACCTAATTAATAGTATTCTAATTAAAATAGATTACGTTACTATTTTAGATTTATAAATCCTCTAACCCACCTGCGCAGGCGTCATGCTGATAAATGGAACGGATATAGTTAATATATTGGGTATTTAGCACTAATAAGGAGTTAATTATTTTATTCAAATGCTACAATGATATGCTAACTAGCATTGAATGTAGAATCTCGCGCGTTTCAAGTTAATTTAACCTGTCGTAAATTGTCTTTTTCTGCAAGCGGATAATTGGAAGAAAATAACTCGCTTTAAATAAATTGTTAAACTTTACATAGTGTGCTGTAAGGGGCCATCCATAAAGTACGTCACACGAATTTTAGGACTTTTGAACCCCTCCCCCCGTCCTTGTCACAGGTTGTCACATTTTTATAACCCCCCCCCTCCTGATGTGACGTCACACATTTTTTTAATTTATGTATGTATTTAAAAATAATCGAGAGAAAACAGCTATTTTCATTTTTTACTTATTTTTATTAAATAATAATCTAATAAAATCAAAATTTTTAATTCACATCCAAACTTTGCGTTTTAGTATTTTAAATTTTAACATGTGACATCACAAAAGTATTGACCCCCCATGCCCCTTGTCACACGATGTCACACTTCGGTGATACCCTCCCTCCCCATTAACGTGTGACGTACTTTATGGATGGCCCCTAAGTACTACTTAGTACTAGTTATAAAAGAGGAGGCTATTTTTTTGCGATGCAATTCGATCACACCACGGAATCTCAACTGAATTCTCATCATCATCATATCAACCCATTACTGACCCACTGCAGGGGACGGGTTTCCTCCCACAGTAAGAAGGGGTTAAGGCCGTATTCCACCACGCCCATCGCGGATTGGTGGACTCCTTTTGGGAACATTATGGTGAACTCTCAGTCATGCAGGTTCCCTCACGATGTTTTCCTTTACCGTTGAAGCAAGTTAAATTTTTATTGCTTAAAACGCACATAACTTAGAGGTGCGTTTTGGGATTCGAACTCGGCCCTCCGAAAGTGAAGTCGAAATAATGCCCACTGGGCTATCACCGCTTCATTTTGCTTATTCAGTCTTAAACTATGAAAAAACTTATACGGTTATCGAGACTAAAGTATAGACCACTGCTATCCCAACATTATAACTTAGATACTTGTGGGAAATATTGATGAATGTTAAATTGTTTAACATAATAGTAAAACAATGTGAAAATTACGCTTAATTTGCTATACCACCGCTTCCAAAAAGCAGGAGAATCTGTATGGTGTAGTTTATAAGTCCTTCAATCTTTTTACTCCACATCAGACAGATCTTCGGCAATGCACTCTCTACGCACGTTTCACTCCGACACCGGAGTAACCTCTGTCGATGTCGACTTACAACTGCTAAGCAGAGTGTGCCCACTCTGGTCACTAGATGGCGCTCTAAAAAGAAGTTAATTAAGTGACTTAACTTCTCCTGCTTTTGTGGAGTACAGCATATTTAGCTTAATTTTCTTTACCTACATGGAATTCCACAAAGTAACGCCTGCTCTTATCCAATACGGCACAATAATTACTATTTTGCACGGTAGCTATAAATCGTGTGATAGCATCTGCTCCGGAATTCTTATATCATTATAATGTATCTTAAATTCGAAAGTTATTAGTTGTAGAAAATTAACCTCGGGCGAAATATCAATTTTTGGTAGGAGGTATATAATTTTCGTTAAGTGCCTCAATGTAAACATGATAGCATATTGATTTAAAAGGCATGCAATTATTGATGTGGTTTTGATACTCCGATAGTTTTTTATACACGCAATTTTTTCAGTATGGTTGTGCGGCGTAGGTGCATGCCAATAAAGACAACGTTACTGTGATCTTTTTTTCCTTAGCATATCTAATAAAAAAATTACAAGTTTCAGGTTTTTTCTCGTAAAAATGCATAAGCAATGTAAGTATCTTTCTATAATGCTTAATACAATGAAGTTATAAAATGTTTAAATGTGTGTTGAAGAATTTTAATTTATGACTTTTAAAAAAAATACTCAGTTGCAAATATGACTAAGTTAAACTAGATATATCCAGAAGAAATAATTGCGAGTTTTTTCATCCGGATAATGTAATGGCAATAGAGTAAAATATTGCCTATCTTTTATATGAGGACTTATCGTCGATATTAAAACTTTTAAGCGATGGAGTTTGGGTCCCAAGGTAATGATGTGGGGACCTCAATGCAAAAAAGTGCCTAAAAACTTGATAGACCCCCCGAGATAGAGAGTTGATATAGACGCAGATGAGTAGTAGGTATCGAAGAATCAAGAATCGTTGGTACAGAATCGTAGAATTTTGGGATACTGAAGCCCTCGACTCTTCGACCGCTTCGTTGATCTAGTGGTCAGCATGTTTAAGTACGGACAGGTCGGGCCAAAAATAAGGCATACAATTTTCAGTACCCTCAAGTTTGGGAAATTGGCGGTGATAACCCCGAGCCTCGGAGCACGTTAAGCCACCGGTCCCGGTTATTATCTTTAACTTGTGACAATAGTCAGCCCACCAACTCGCATTGGAGCAGCGTGGTAGGTCTATGGTCTAAAACCACCACTCCTATGAGAAGGCCTTTATACCACAGTGGGATAAGATGATGATGATCTAGTCCAGGTATCGAAACCTTTCGGCTGATTACAAAAATTAAATGAATACAGTAATAACATACAAAATTTAACAGAAACACACACAAAGGTTCCCGCAAGGCCATTTGTCAACGAGAAATTTCATACCCTCCCGTCTGCACTTGCAAGATACGAATAAACCTGATACCCGATCGCGAAGATTAGTAAAATCTGCGTTCTCAGGCAACGCAAACTTGTCCCATATCGCGAAGCCTCTACGAGACACCATTCAACGACCGCGCGTAACTATACACCCGCAGTGATGTCTGCCTACGTAGCAATATCGATAAATAGACTATCGAAGATTTATCGTGAATAACAATATTGACAGTTTTAAGAATTCATCATCGATCAGTTACTTTATAAGCACCTCGAAACGTTAGTAATCACGTCGGGGTCATCACTTTTGGGTATCTTTATGTCGATATTTAAATAGAAATAATTAAACACGAACAATATAACTGGAGTGTGTTCTATTTATAAATTTAACAATGTAATGGCACGAAATACAGAGTTTTGAGCTGTCTTATAAAGCAAATAATTTTGGTATTGTATAACCTTTTATAAGCACGTAGCTGGCTAAAAATAACTTGAGAATATACTGGAACTATGCTGCAATGGATTTAGATAAATACCTCCTAACAAGGTATGTTAGGAGTTATTTAATTGAGTTCAAGCTTTCAGCTGGAATCAATTTATGCATACATAAAAGCAAATACGTTATAGATGTGTTACAAGAACATCCACAACATCAAGAACCATCAAGTGTAGTGCTCCCACATATGAGGGAGTAAGATGTCAAAATAAGAAAAACCCATACCCTGACCGGAGAATAAAAACGTAAACAGAAGTAAAAAAAATAAACTACTAACATTAGATATCGAGGTTATAAAACTAAGCAACGAGATATCTTATCGAAAATATAAGCACGAAGAAATGTAACACGCACAAATAAATAAAGTAGGAATAATTCTTCCAAGACATAACAAACACGATTATTATTGACGCTTGATCATTTCAAGACGACTGAAAACCCCATTACCGTCAAACCTGTCATTGTATGTCAACGTCGAGATTGTTTATCGATAACTTGATCGCGTCACTAGTTGCCAGACGGGTATTATTAGGTCTTCCTGCTCTCGATTCGCTGCCATGGCTAGCGTGCATACAGACAGGTACACTTTCGCAGAATAACTTACAAAATAACCATTTTTTTAGTTTTTTTAGTGTTCCGTACCCAACAAGCTACCCGTCACTATACAAGTCTGCCTACTGTCTAAGGGAGGGTCAAGCTGTGTAATAAAAGTCTAAGTTATATATACTACCAATTAGTTAACGGCAATTACTGAATTAATGACAGCCGATTGGCGCAGTGGACAGCGACCCTGCTTTCCAAGAGAGTCCAAGGCTGTGGGTTTGATGCCCATAACTGGAAAATGCTGGTGTGATGAACACAAAGAATACATTCATGTTTTCTTTGTGTTTATCTGTATACCTTTTATAAGTATTTATGTCTGTTATTCATTAAAAGAAAAATATTCGTGTGTATTGTCGTAGTATGTTTATTATTACAGTGCGTTGGTCATTAAATCTAAATGTAAAGATCGCAAGATAAAAACTAGCTATTTTTTCATGTTAGTGTCCATATTACAGTCCGCGATATAGCATAGACATCTCGTTCGCAGCTTATTAAATCAAAATAGCGGATCACTGGACATAATTAATATGACATACAACCTACGGTCGCTAATAAAAAAATAATAGCGATCGTTACGTACGACTAGTTAGAAATTAAATCATACTAGTAGTTAATTTAAATTATAAAGCTGTTATCTTATATATCTCACGATGTGATTTTATCTCTCTCAGTCAGTAGGTATGAAACTTAAATATTACAACAGTTAGAGACAAAAATTACCGTAATATTTGGTAAAATGAGTTGTCGTATCCACAAAGGAAACGCTTCTGCGGATAGAATCTTACGATAGTAAAGAATAATAAAAACATATTTTTAACCGACTAGAAACGGTGTTTTAAAACGCCGCATTAAATTACTTTATTATTTGCACCTGTTGTCTGTTGTTTTTACTCAGTCACGGTTGTTATTAATTACGGTAGGTACCAATGTAAGCTAATAAAATAAAATAAAAAGTCATTCAAATCGATCAAAAAAAGATGAATACGTATTTAGTTAACGCTCATAATTGAGAACCTACTTACTGATTTTATTTTCTCTGGTATAACATAAAAGTAACACGCTGGTTCCATTTGCAATGCCTCAAGTCTTAGAAATTTCTTGCAACGTTGCGCAACGTTGCTACTTGCAATTTTTATTTTTATAATTTTTAATGCACACTGAAGAGTTGTCGATTTTGTCGCTAAATAAATTATACATTTAATTAAAGTGTGTTTAACTATACTAAAAGGATGTTGATATTATTATCGGTATAAATTATGAATTTAAAGAATTGAAACAACCAAAATTCTCAGCAGTAATTCCATAATAGTCCAACTATAACATTCCTAATTCCAATACTAAAATATAAATCAATTGTTAAAATTTTCGTTTGAGAAAACTTTGACTTATTTTTTTTAATTTTACTGATTCACAGTAATGGAAATTACTTTAAAAACACTTAATTTTGTAGGAGCTTTCATCAAATGTAATTATTAGGAAGATCCCTTCTAAATTCCGACGCATGCCTGAATCGTGAATCGTGCGTCATGCAGCACGTAACTTAAGTTTCATAGCGTTACATGTTTCATTATTTTCCTCCATCGCCATTCATTAAGTTTCAATTCAGAAAAGTGTTACTTCACAAATAAGGGCTATGTAATATAAATTAAATGAATTGGAAGTCAGTTCGAAAGTTACACTTAACATTATGTATGTATAAATAGAAATAACTGAAATAGAAGTAAAAAAAGCAAATCATTCGCCACAGATAATTAATTTATATGACACTCGCTTTAATTAAATGTTTTTATGTTGTCTGCATTTACATAGCCAATTAGTGTGGCCAAATAAACGATAACTGTCCGTAACTTTATAGGGTAAGAGTCGATAAACATTTTATTAAAAGTGTTTTTAACGGTCCAAATCTATAAACCTATTTGAGTTTCTTTATAGTTAATTTATAAAAGCGCAGCCTTAATTGAAGAAAAAATACAGTTTCTGTTTTCTTGTTTTAAAAGAGTTTTTAAAAAGTAGGACCTAAAATGAAATGTTATCTAACCAACGACGCAAACATTTTCGATGCTATTTTTTTTAAAGCGTAGGCATTTTAGCATTTCTTTTTTTTTTTTAAATATGTGAATTATTGCCTTGCAAATGTTTTTTATAGATTCCGCTGGGCGATTAGAATACAGACGTAATTTTTTGTGGATCCTCTTCCACCGGACGTTGTACGAGGCGACTATGGGAATATAACATAGAAGAGGTAGCTGTCCTTTGCTTATCTACCATCTAAGTGCGATCACCAACCTGTCTGGCCAGTCTGCTGGGCTGGCACGGGCAGGAGATAAAAATTATATCCCCCGATGAAATCCCCTAACAAGGAATATAATAAACACGGGAATATGGAATAGGAGAAGTTCGGAGGTACCGTTTATTACACATGTATTATTTGGATATTATCTCCACTTGTGCGCCAGTGCTCTGAGACTTGATAAAGCTGTGGGGGAAGATTAGTTTTTATCCTTTCCCCGGGGACATAATTGTCTCCTGCCCATGCTAGCTGTGCTGGTGAATATGGATAAACCCTACCGTTGGGCGAGGCCTTTAGTCCAGCAGTGGACTGTTATAGGTTATTGATGATATTTTTTTAAACAGTAAAATATTGGATATAGAATACATTTCAGAAGATCTTTGGTGGGGAGTATTATAAAGATTGTAGAAATTATAAATTACACCGTAGAGATTCCCTTGTTTATCGCGGAGTACTGCAAATTAAGCTTAACGTTCAATGTATAACTGTAAAGTAAATATTGTTTGCAGGCTCTTAGACGATTACGCGGTAGCAGTTTTAACTGCGTAATAAACAAATATGGTTACGAGTTCTGTTGAACTAAGACCAGTGACTATGTATTCATTAAACGAGTTCTCTTTATTTGAGTTTGCGTTATGTTTTTACGGCCAGGTTGTTCAAGAGATACAGTTTGATTATTTTGTTTTGAACGTTAAATTGTCACTTCGTCATTTAGCACTATCATAATATAAAAAATAATAATAAGGTTAATGTACGATCAGGAAAATTTCATCTTGGCGTTTTCTTTACTTAGTAAGTAAAGACCATTTTAATAGTGTATTTGTTTTATTAAAACTGCCTTATTTCAGTGTTATCTATATAAATCTAATAATAAAATACGGATAAAAATTGAGAAATCTTTTTTTATTTTTTTTTATTAATTACGATTGATTTTCCATCAAACGGTGCACCCTCATTATCACAATTATTAATGGTTGCCAATCATAATTAAAGAATCATTTTTAAGATATAGTTGGGTGAAGAAAGTAAGACCTATGTATGTCTTTTGTTTAAATGGTTATTACTGTAAAACTATTTCTATTTACTAATACTAATTTTTTTTCATGTTAAGCTGGAGTAATTTTTTGACGCTATTTCTGGCACAGTGAAGAGCACTATCTTATAAGTGGGAGTTCCCGGGTTCGATCTCCGGCTGGGGTAATTTGAGAATCTATTCTATCGTATCTGTGGTCTAATCTCGTGGGAATCTCTGCCACTGTCACACGCCAATAAGGCTTGCCCGTTATCATATTAGAAGACATTATCACTTTCCGTTGACAAGTGCTACCTTAATAGTGGAATAAAAAGACGGCCGATTGGCGCAGTTTGCAGCGACCCTGCTTTCTGAGTCCAAGGCCGTGGGTTCGTTTCCTACTACTGGAAAATGTTTGTGTGATGAGCATGAATGTTTTTCAGTGTCTGGGTGTTTATATGTATATTCTAAGTACCTATGTATATTATTTATAAAAAAAAATATTCATCAGTCATCTTAGTACTCATAACACAAGCTACGCTTAAATTGGGGCTAGATGGCGATGTGTGTATTGTCCTAAAGAAAAAAAACATTTGGCTTCCGGATCATTTTTAAACAGGTAATGCTAAATAATTAATAAAAAATCATAAGTAGGTATTTCGTTTGAGTACCGATGAATCATAAGAAGTCTAGACCGCTATTTAGAAGTAAGAACAACCAAACAAAAACGCATCGTTAAGTCTCAGCTTACATTCCAATCCTAAGTATCACACGTGTAACACTGTCGAGAAGAATGACTAACCGATTCAATAAAAACTAAGCCGTCTCAATGTTAATACGTTTTATTAAATAACGGAGAAATTTTTTGGCAGTTATCATAAGGTTCAAAATTAGAAAAAAGGTTCTTTTTGCATTCAGGGAAATGAGTATAAATAAATCTTTATGAAAGTGTAATTTACAGAAGCTGAAGTGTACAATCAATTATATAAAAACGGAAAGAATGCGTCAACTATCGCGACTCAATGAGCTAAGGCTGAGATAATGTAGCAATATTTTACAAGTTGATCAATTTTTAGATTGTATCTGATATATTTTTTTTATCGAGAATTTAGAAAACCTTTGGCGTATGGAGCTCAAAAATTTAGAATTATAAATATATTTATCGAACTACAAATACCCGTTGGTTTTTATCAAATATAGAAATAAGGCATAGGATCATAAATACTTATCAAACGCATGTCTAGTGTGTGCAAGCAAACGAACAAAAACAGTCAGTTATATCTACGACTAACTATAATGCCGACTGTACTTTATTGCAGTATTGTATTACTCTAGATTCAAGTCCTTTCACCGGAGGTAGTTTTTCTTTGTGAAAAAAAAAGTGTTTATGGTCCATAAAGCTGACAGGTACATCATTGTTCATAACTGTCTTCTTTAGCTTTTATCGGTTAAAAAGGTGTTCTATCATCTGTTGTTTTCATGAGTCTGCCTATCCTCACTCTGTTTTTCTACTACCTACTTCCTTTGGTGCCTCTCCTACTAGCGAAGTTTGGTCGTCGGAATGTCATGTTTCACCTTGAATCTAAACTTGTCGAGGCTAAAGAGCTGGGTCACATTCGCGATCCCAGTTCACTCCCTGATGTTGCGAAATCAAGAATTTCCTGTTGCATACCGATTTCCAGCAATTTACGCATCATTATGTAGCGGTCTCCATATTACAGAACTCAATGGCGGCACAAAAATCCTGCATCGCGCTAGCGAAGTGTTCACGAAGAATGCCTATATAAACAACTTCCAAAATGAATGTTCGGACCTCGGTCCCCGAGCACGATCACTCGCTCGGAGGAAGATCTTCCTATTGTTACGGTCGTCGAGCGTATCACCATAGCTCCCGTACAAATAAGTCACAGGAGCCCTGTTGATAAGCTACTTTTTTCCTTTCGACGGTTTCTGCACTCGTAACCAACTCATCGGAAGACTTCCTCATAAGTTGTCTTTAGATCTAGCTGACTTTTAGCATGCTTTCTTCTTCTTCTTTTCCATGCTTCAATAAGTCCTATGCTTCGATAAGTCCTACTAACCTATAATTACTTATCTTATTAAACTCAAAGCAAGTTTAAATTTGCCTTTGACAACCTAAATAAGGCTTTAATCGCTATTTGGCCGTATGCCATCAATTATAATCAGTCTATGCCTACCTTTGTAATTGTCTTCTGTATATCTTGTCTTATGATGTACGGCATCAGAAGCACCTTTATTTATTTAGTGCTTAAACAATATATATGGAAATACACGTTAAAATGTATTTGTTTATTAGGATTATTATTAGGATTTAGATCTACACATGGTCATATTATAACACCATAATGTGAAATTAAATTTATGAGACGCGATTTTTGCTACTGTGTATGTCCACAGTTGAAACATTTCTGGAATGAGGCTGGTATTTAAGATTTATGTTTGCCTTTGCCGCCCATTAAATTATTTGCTAAATGGAGGCTATATTTTAAATACACATATTTTAAGTTTTCTAAAACCTTTCTCAGATTGTTAATTAAAATACTTTTCTCATTATTATTTTAATAAAGTTTTCATTAAATACCTAACATGATTAAATTATCTCACGCTCTATTCAGTAAAAGCAACTCGTAGCACGGTTAAAATGAATAATATATATATCCATCATAGCTAAATAAGCTTATTAATTTTAACAGTTTTTAATTATTTTCTTTATTTCCACTACAAGCCCTTGACTGCAATCTCACCTGGTGGTAAGTGATGATGTAATCTAAGGTTGTAGCGGGCTAACCTGTTAGGGGGTATAGTGACTATCGGTCTCAAATGGCATTTCTTTGTCGGTAGGGTGGACCAAAGCCTCCCACCAGACCAGACCAGAGAAAATTCAGAAATTATAGTTTATAATTTTTTTTAATACACTAAATGCGTGTTAACGCGAGTCACTTGGTGTTATGTGCATAAACATTTGCTGATAACATACTAAAAGTAACCACAGTGTAGATATAGCAGATTTTTTGAGGCATTCTTTATCTGCCTCTTTAATATTCTATAATGAAACTTCTGCTGCTGCTGGGAATACTGCTGATGGGATTAGGCTTTACAATTCACATATACGTAATATAAAAATATAAGTTATCACCTTTAAGTTATGTGCGTTTTAAGGAATTAAAATATCACTTGCTTCAACGGTGAAGGAAAACATCGTGAGGAAACCTGCATGCCTGAAAATCCTTCATAACGTTCTCAAAGGTGTGTGGAGTGCACCGACCCGCACAGGTATTAGTGTACTACCTGCTGTATACTGTGTTGCTTTTTAATGGTTAATATATGATATTGTATATATTTAAACTTATGAGATTTTAGAGGAATGTGCAGCGTCCAAATAAACTCATGTGAGTTTCAGGATGCGAAGAATAATAATTTTAGTAGTTTGTGTAATAAAAAATAAATAAATAAATATAATAAATAAATAGGTATGTAGAGGTGGTAGTGTCACTACAAACAGACTGACTTGAAGTTTCAAAAGTGCTTATACACCAGGCCTACTTTAAATAAAAATAAAATCATTTTATTTCAGGTCGGGGACCCATATACAAAATTTAACACAAAATAAATATAAGACAGATTTTAAAAATAAATAAATAAAGAAAAAAAAAACTATAATTAATTAAAATCTAGAATTAAAAATTACAGTCAATTAAATTTCAATTAAAAAATAAATTTAATTTCAATTAAAATTAAAATTAAAATCCAACTAAACTTATATTATTTCGTGTTTGGAATCTGGAATTATTTAAATAAATTAATTTTCAATTTTTTGGGCCAGCGTGGTGGACTGCGGCGTTAACCCCTTTTCATTGTGGGGGGAGACCTATGCTCTGTAGTGGGCTGGTAATGGGTTGATATGACGATGATATAAATGATTAAGTTAAACAGGTGTTTGAGAAATACCAGCCATCGAGATGGTGGGGGTCATTAGTTTCTATGCTGTATAGTTATTTATAACAGGAAATCCGGTATTAATGACAACGACTTTTCAGAATGAACTACTGACAATAGAACAACGTAAAATACTCCAACGACTCTCCTGTGATATTGAGTTTAACATTTAATTTTCCTTTTTAAAGTGTTAAAATGCTGTCTAAGTTACGAAATGTGTCGATGAACCTTCTCTAAAAGGCACTATGGTGAAAATTTTAATTATAAACTTTTCAGCAGTTGTCATGATCAGCAGTTTCAACGGTCAGGCACGGAGGTCGGCTTGACAGATAGTAATTTTTGACGAAGCTGTTTTATTACTCAGTTAAGATGTTACAGTACAAAAGCACCAAGATTTCCAATTAAACTACAGGCAGCGAGCCCATTAATATAAGTTTTCTTTGGCTCGGCTATTTACTATTGTAAAGTATCGAACTTTATTAGTCGAAGGGAATGTGTAGGTGTAAATGAACAAATTGTTTTTAATGATTCCCCCGTCGGCAAATCAATAATGATTTTTATCATAGCGTGCCTTAAATGCCCGGGTTTTCATTAAAGTTTTCGGTTTCTTGGTCTCGAATGCTTTAAAGGTTATTAATGATGATAGATTAAAGATAATATAAGATAGTGGGCTAATAAAAACTGTTTAAAAATAATATGAAACGGAGAAATGTTAGGCAATTATAAGCGTTGAACTTTTGAATTAGAAATTCCATAAGATTATTACTATCGAAAAGCGGTGATAGCAAAGCGCTAGGTAGGAGCTCAACTTCACATTTGGGGGGCCGAGTTCGAATCCCAGCGTGCACCTCTAACTTTTCTAAGTTATGTGCGTTTTAAGTAATTAAAATATCACTTGCTTCAACGGTGAAGGAAAACATCGTGAAAAAACCTGCATACCTTGGAGTCCTATTTATGTTCTCAAAGGTGTAGGGGTCCACCAATCCGCATTGGACCAGCGTGGTGGACTACGGCCTTAACCCCTTTTCATTGTTGGAGGAGACCCGTGCTCTGTAGTGGGCCGGTAATGAGTTGATGTGATGATGATGAATGACTAGACGAAATATATATTTTCATATATATTTGACTGTAATAAGATATCCCCTGTGCTGGTGTTATCCTTAGATATTATTATTTTATAATATTATTCCATATAAAATGGCTGGCACAGTGGGAAGTGTCACTGCTTTCTGAGTTTAAGGCCGTGGGTCCAATTCCCACAGCCGGAAAACGTTTGTGTGATGCACATGAATGTTTTTCAGTGTTTGGGTGTTTATCTTTATATTATAAGTATTTATGTTTATTACTCATAAAAAATATTCTTAGTGCCCATAACACCTAGCTCCCACGCTTACTTTGGGGCTAGAAGGCGATGTGTGTAATGTTGTAGGAAAAAAAAATTACAAAACTAGAGAATAAAGCAGAGTTGTATCTCAGTTTACCTAATTCTGTATTTTTATTTTTAGTAAAAACTTTATAACTATTAACTACTGTTCCCAAATAAACATGACAGCTTTAAAATACTGTTGTATTTTTTTTACAATTACTATAAAGTAACAATAATTGTACGGGACATTTGTATATATTCAATTTTTTTAAAAAAAATTGTGTTGTGTTTGATTATTGACTACTAGCTGTTGCCCACGACTTCGTCTGCGTTTGATTTTGTTTTTTGATGTGGCATTAAATTTTGTTGAAGCTCTAAAAAATTCAAGTATTTAGTATCGCTAAGCCTTAAATGAGGGGTTTGCTGCTGTCCGCTGAGGAGTTCTGTTCTCTATCTCCAACCACAGTTTGGGCAAAATTAAACACAAATGTCCCTCTCAAATAACCTCTATAGTACAAAAATAATTATTTAAATCGGTTATATTTTGTCGGAGTTATGGTGTAAAATCGTCAAACACTCATCCCCTCACCCAAAGGAACAGAGCTTAATGTCGGGATAAAAAGGCCTATATTACTTCTAACACTTTCGAAAATATGTGTACAAAGTTTCATGAGGATCGGTTAAGTGGTTTTTGCGTGAAAGCGTAACAAACAAACTTACATTGACATTTAAAATATTAGTAGGGATTAACAAAAACATGGCAAGCTAAATCAAATTGTTTAAAAATATGAATATTTAGCAATCGTATTATTAATACCTAGTTTCTCGGTTCTCTTGTATTAAAAGTATGTATACTTTCGGAATTATAAAGGTGTTGTTAAAAATTACTTTTGCGAAAAATACTCAGGTGTCATAAGAGAAGTGGCGGCAAATGTAAAACAAAACATGGTGTCAAGTAATTATTATAATAAACATTCTTGTTATTTTGATATGAGCTCATTTATTGCGGTTGGCGAAACGTCAACAATTTGACAGGTTCATTTTTGGGGCGGCGGCATGCAAAAAGTGGAGAGTAATGATAATCTTTATGCACAGATATAATAATCATCTTGCATCATTTTGTGTTTAATAATCGGTAGTTTTACGCCTTGCAAAAGAAATGGACTTTTGAAGCTAAGAGTACAGCCTTTATGGACAGCCATGGTCAGCGTGGACTTTGCGATAAATTGCGAGAGCATGCTGGAGCTATCGCTCTTGAACTTCCTCAGAATTCAATCACAGATTTTAACTGTAGGTATGACGGTTTAGTATTCTCTCTCAATCGATATTATATCCCCGTATAAGTGTACCGACATAGAGCTAAGAACTTATTCTCAATGATTCGTCAATATATACTTAGAATAAAAACTTAAGAGCCTGTTCTTACGTCCATATCTGTCCATCACTGAGACAGTGACATTGTCGGGTCATATCTACAATTGTTAAATATTCAATTCAAACTATAACTCTTCATTCCTTTGTCTAACCTTTAGGTCTAATTTAAGGTAGAAGTCGCCTCACCAGCGTAGGCCTCCCGAAGTGTTTCCAAAGATCCCGCACCCTATACATAGTCACAAAATTAACTTTATATATTTTTATCAAATAAATTCAAATTAGTATTTATGATTACTAGAAATGTTATATACGAAAAATGTAAATTAATAATTGGTGGTAGAATAAAGGCTTTCGAAGTTATACTTCTTTTGGCGCGTTAGGGAAATTAAATTAGATTTTTACGATGCGCGCGCACACCGTCACAAAAAACCGACACCATGAAGTTCGCTTTAGTTTTTAACTTTTTTTAAAAAAGGTTTGACATTAGACTTTCAATAATTCGAACAATACTTATTTTCCATTGTTAGTGTAATTTTTACTGCAAACGTAGAACAAGGCGAACGATAAAATTTTTGAAAAGACTTGTTACGCCATATAAGTATAACGTCTAACGCGTGTACAAGGTTACAGACACGTTTTTTTTTTTAGTTTTTTTTTTATAACTCTTCATTCGCAGTCTATTAACCCAGCGATGGACGAATTTCTCCTCGCTCATAAAGGGGTTGGCGGACTGAAAGTATAGATTCGAAATTCCCTAATCGTTAAACCAATTTCACTATAAGAGTTAAGATAAACGAAACATCTCCGAACCAATATTTTTACTGAAAAACACTAATACCATACATTAATATTTAATAAGAGCTTAAACTCACAATTATCGTTACGAAGTTTCGTGCAATAATGAAATATAATTGTTTTTCGTAATGTTAAACGTTTTCTCTTAATTATTCTCTCCGATTCGCTAACGTAACTGACCATTGGTTATGATTATAGTCCCGCATGAAAATTACATGGTATTATTATATCAATGTTTTCACGTTTTAAAATTGGTTGCACCGTAAATTTTATAGCCAAGGAGCTAGTGGCAAATTTCGTATAAGCAAAGCCTAAAGAGAATAATTACCAAAGTTTCCAAAGAAGTAGGTAACAACAAAATTAATATAAGTGCCTATAATTTACGTGTTTATTTATTTATTTTATTTATTTATTTATAAAACTCCGAAGTTACAAGTAAGGAGTGACAGAAATGAACATCTAAAATAAAAGAGCCAAGTTCTTTTAGATATAAATAATGCTACCGAGTTCCAATCAAAAGAAAAAAACTGGCCTTGATACATACTTGTGCACCGAGGGTTTGTGTCCCAAAAGAAAATGTATGTATTAGAATTTACAAAAAAAAAACCTTTTCTTTATGGTTCACAAAACTGAGATTGTTATAGCTGATGTCAGTTAAGACTTAGTTTTATTTCTCCTGAAAAGTTTCTATAAACTTCTATTAATACTAATTATTTTAATATATCATACAATATGTATGTATATATGTATTTAGTTCCACTTTCATACAGTGGCGTGCACTTCATACACGCGCAAAAGCACTGCTTACCCTAAAATTGATATATAACTCGTATAGGAGGAGGATTTTTGCCATTTTATGCCATTTTCCTGCCTTATGCATACCCTGGTAAGAAACCCAGTGCCCGCCACTGCTTTCATATGAGCCAGACATTATCCTAGTTATCTCACATCATCGTTATAATCCATTTCCGGCCCACGACAGGTCACGAGTCTCCTCTCAGAATTTAAATGACAATGTGAGATGGTGATAACAAAAAAAACCACCCGGCTAAGTTTGTTGTGGGCTTCTTCTTTAGACCAGGACGCGTTTGGAAACCTCGTAGCTTTAGTTTTAAGTTTATTCGTAAACAAATGATTATCGCCACCTAAAGTCAAAATCAAAAGTGCTACCTATGGGGCCAACTTGAATAAAGATATTTTTGACTAAAGAAAAAAGAATGAGAAGGGGTCAGGCCGTAGTCTACCACGCCAAGTGCGAATTGGTATCTCACTTGGACATTCTGCATAAGAATTGTGTGGATGTGTGGATTCGAAATGTTAATAGCTGTGAACCTTACGGGTTTCAACAGCGTCACCGGTGGGTCGGGGCGAGCGCGTAGCGTCGCCTAAGAATTGTATTTTACGCATAATATTGTATGATTTGTTGAAATAATTAGTATTAAAATACCTTTTGGCGAACACACCTTTTTCCCCGGCTTTAATTGTTTCACTGCCACTTGCATATTCTTTTCATAGCTATTACGACACTTTTTATTCCCTCGTGCATAGTCGACTTTGCTGAATTCGATAATTTCATTATTTGCTTTCGTGTGTCAAGGGCAATGCTCTTAATATTATTCAAAGTCAAAGTCAAATATTGCTTCATCAAAAAGACACTTTTTACATTACATGTAAAATATGACATAGAAGTGAGTTGATGGCGATAACTAAATTCGTCAACTTAAAACTAAAGTTACGTGGGTTCCAAACGCGTCCTGGCCTAAGAAGCCCACAAGGAACTTAGCCGGTTGTTTTTTTGTTATCACCATTTCACATTGTCATTTAAAACTATTAAAGAAGCAACCTGGTTAGAGCATTTTTATCGTTGACTTAGTCCTTAATACTTAATATTAAGAAGTAACCTATCACTGCGGCTAAGTTTCAAGTGTGTCGAAGCTTTGTAGATAAAATATCGCAATGACATGCAAGCTGTCGCTATGAAAGGAATATTTCTATATACCCAATCCAAAATTGTTGAAATAAAAAGAGAAAATTACTTTTATTTTATATTAGCGTGAGATAACCGCATGGCAACACAGTGACAGTAAAACAAATAAAGTAGGGAAAATAAGACTGAGTTTGACGGATGAACAATGTCATGTTTAAACCGTCAAACTCAGCCTTATGCTGCCATGCCATGTTCCATCACATTTTGCTACTAAAAAAGTGCTACAGACAAAAATGTGAATCCTAATATGTGTGCGAAGTTCTTGTAAAGAGAAGAGCAAATTATTTCAAAACGTTTCCTGAGACGAAGCCGCAGGCTAGTATTAGTGAACGGTTAAAGAGCGTGTTGTTCTCAGAAAGTGGGGAGTCAGGCGCGAGTTGGGCAAATAAGCTTGGCCTACATTAACAAGTGAAAGTGTGTAGAGTGCGGTGTGTACACGGGTTTACGGTCGTAATAGGTTTCATTATAGGTCTTTATATAGTGCTAGACTTTGTAGCGTACCTACGCTTTCTGATGTAACAGTTTGTCTATCAATTACTTATTTTTTATTGAAACACTAGGTTTTGCCCGTGGCTTCGCTCACGTTAAGTTCAATTTTTGATTTGGGTTAATTTTAACTACAAAGGTTAAAAAAAGTGTCCTGCTGCTAATAGAAAACCACCTGACCCACATCGGCCAGTCCTTTACCTCTTTCACGAAAAGTAGTTTAACAAGTCAATGTGATATTCAAGGGTACCTACTAGGGGTATAGGAGGGAATATAAGTTATGAGAAACAGCTATTAAGGCTATAAATTTATATTATAAACAAGCTTGGATTAAAATATTTAACCGCTGCAGATTTAGTTTAATTGCACGCTTAAAATGTGAAATAAACTGAACCGCACTTATCTTTGATATCTTAAAAGCAAATGCATACAAGATTACGCAATGTAACAAGTTTAGTTTAAGAAATGCAGCAACGCATTTAGGCTACATTTAGCATATTTTTACTGGATTTAATTACTGTTTATACCTTAGCCATGTTTTTATATATAAACGGCTATCTAAGGTATGGTAGGTACCAGTGGCGTGCATAGAGGGTATGCACAGGGTATGCAGATGATATAAAATGAAGAAAGTCTCCAGTAAGAGTTATAAATACTCAAGGGTAGGCTTTCTATAACCCTTACAATGCCGATCCTTAAGTTTTTTATAACTCGTACAGGAGATTTTCTTTATTTTATATCATCTGCATACCCTGTTGTGCATAGCTTCTATGCACGCCACTGGTAGGTTGTCTTAACTGAGTTGGTAATAAACCCTCAAGGTATACCAATATGATGTATGATTATTATATTTGATTATGATGACCTACCCTAAGACCTACCGTTTATATATTTTTATTTTTATTTAAATACTTTTCCCTTCAGGTACTATGTAAAATATGCAAACTTACTTTAAATATCAGAGCTATAAAACTCTTAGTGTTTACTTTTTCAAAGTGATATAATCCAGTAAATAATGTTACCTGAAACAAAAAAGATACAAACTATTAGATTAGCATAGACCAATCAAATTAACAAAGAGGGGTATAGCGTATTCAGTTAATTAAATATTATTATATTATATTAATATAGATAACTTGGCGATGGAGAGAGAGATATGCTAGGAATGTCTCTAGGTGATCTAATCAGAAATGAGGAGATCCGTAGAAGAACTAGGGTTACCGACATAGCTCAGCGAGTCACGAAGCAATGGGCGGGGCACATAGCTCGAAGAACCGATGGACTCTGGGGTCTTAGGGTGCTGAAATGGGGTACCCGGTAAACACAGCGTAAGTCGGCTCCCAACGAGGTGGACAGACAACGTCAGGTGAGGGAATCGAACCCACGGTCTTGGACTCAGGAAGCCGTCGATGACGATGGAGATGAGATAGCTTTACATATTTTTTAAATTAATTATAAGTATCAACGCTTGAGATATCTTATGAGTAGAGTGAGATTGGTTTACGAGTTTGTCCTTTATATATAAAGGCACGCTAAGCAGTTGATGTCGATTAATATCATTATCATATATAACTGAATATCACCAACCCGCTTTGACACAGCGTGGCGGGTCAAATCTTTACATCCTTCGCCTACGACAGATGATGCTAATGTGCTAGGAACGGGATATTGATATAAGAAGGAATGAATAAAAGAAGGCCTTAAAATAAGTATGAGGAGAAACGTCATTCGGATACTTTTTAAGGCATCCCATTCCCTGGGGCGTTGCAATGGACCAATCCTGCCACCTACCATCGAGACCACCACCTACCACCTAGACCAACGCCTGTTTGAGTAAGTCCTGTTATTGGTCGGAAATTGCACGACACCGTGGACCCGGTAGATACTTTGGTAAGGCCTTGCCTTTTGGCTTAGATACAAGTGTTACAAGAAAATTAGTTGTCGAGTAATTGCGGACCTTAAATTAAGTATGCCAAGAGCTCTTCAATCTCCTATTCCGATATTTTTTTAACGAAAAACTTACTACTATATACTCAGTGTTTGATCTATTTTCGGTCAATATATCCAACCATTGATAAGTGCGCCTTTTTGAGTCCGTTCTTTGATTGGTCGCAAATTGCGCACCATTCTGGCCGATGTCTTTGGATAGATACAAGTCATACAAGAAAATTATATGTCACGTACGAAATACATACAAATCATAAAGTATACACTGGAGTCAATTTAGAAGCGATTGTTTTCGTTTACGATGCGAATGTTAGCACCACAGCTGTTGCGGTTTCATAAATTTAAGTATACTCGTTCCTTTTGACACATAATTCATATTTGAGACGTTTCTTATTATTGCATTTAACAAACTTGGGGACGAAATTTGTGCTAAAAATGTTTTAAACGTTAAGGCAGGGGCTCACTGATCACCGAAATATATATATAGTATGTATATCTACATATACTTTTTTCAAAAATACAACTGTCGCTATTTAGCCCCAAAGTAAACGTTAGCTTGTGTTATGGGCACTAAGATGACTGATGAGTAATATACAAAAATACTTATAATAAACAGATAAACACCCAAATACTGAAATCCATTTATATTCATTACACAAACTTCTTCCAGTTGTGGGAATCGAACCAATTCAGAAAGCAAGGCCCACTGCGCCAATCGGTCGTCTAATTATTATCATGTGTTTCCACCCTAAGATACGTCCATACTACAAAGCGGATCATAACTCCGACTTAACTGACCTTTTATCAAAAGCAGTTTAATTCTAATGGCCCAAAGAATTATTGCGGAGGATACCTGCTTTATGATCTGTCGTTAATCATGAGTTAAAAATAAACACACAGACACACATGTTGTGCATTCTTTGAAGCTATTTATGGTCACGACACGTTTAGTATAAAAGGGATATTATTTTACATGTGTTTACATAACCTACTATTGTCTAGTAGTCAGAGTGCCTGTTCTTTTATTACTTAGTCTCATATTCTATGTATATAGACTATAGTCTTTAGCCTATTTCTATGTCTCCTCTTAGAGTGAGGAGGGTTTAGGCCATAGTCTAACGCTGGCTGAGTGCGGATTGGTAGACTTTACGCACTTTTGACAAACTTCAGAAGAACTCGCAGGCATCACGAAGTTTTCCTTCACCGTTAAAGTTGAAATGATGGTAATCGAATTTTATGTTAAACTATTTGATGGAACGCCGTTGGCGTCGTTGTATTTCTTATTATATTTAATTAACATTCATATAGTCCCCCAACCCGCAACGCTGGAGTGGCAAGTCTATGCTCTAATACCGGCCCGTTTTGTTAATAGGCTGCAGATGAGGATCATAAACTTATCTTAAAATCTGTACTAATATAGTTAAGTGATTGTTTTGAATTTTATTTTTCTAACGCTCGACTTTTTCTTCTGCCAACCGTTTAGGTTTAAGATTTCAAAATAGAGAAATAAATACATCCGAAGCATGAAAATATATATTTTAAGTACGTTCGTTCGTTGCTCACGAAAAACGAAGTGTCGATGAAATGGTGAGCAACAGGTGAGAAGGGAGTTTCGGATGAATAGTGGGGCAATTTTGACACTATACAAAATTAAAAAGTCAACGTACAACGTGCGTCGTTGCTTGCAGGATAATGGAACTACTTGGTAAATGTTATTGTATCTTCGAGATCACATAAAATATAGCTCAGAGGACGCTGCCACGTTCACCGTTATATTCCTTAGTCGCCCTTTTTCAACCGCTGGAAAAGGCGGGCGGGTATTCTGATCTGTAAAAGTGATATTGCTCAACACAACTAATAAAAAAAGTTGGAAAATTCAAAAGTGCACGCCTCAAAATCTCATTTTCCACTAAAAAAAATACCTTACACTTTTCACCGCTCGTGGGCGCTCCAAGTCATCTGTTCTTTTTTTTCATTATTATTATCATTTACTATTAGTCAATGACGTAAATGGAATAAAAATAATACTTTCCTCATTTCGCGCCATTCTCGACGTATAACAACACAATAGCTCGCAAGCATTTTGAACGAACCCAATTTTCATAAGAGACACACTTAAAGACTAATCAAATTCGTGACAGTGAGATCCATACGGAGAGACATCCGGACTTCCTCGAATATTTTTGTAATTTACTTTTTTTTACTTTAAACAATTGTTTTCAATATCAAATTCGTTTAAATGTTCGTTTCGTGTGTTTTTTCTTGATACATATATAGGTATATGATAAAATTATCATATAAGTGCAATGTGAGAAAAATACAGTCATTTTTAGTTTCGAAAACTTTTCGACTTTCCTATATCATATAGGAAGTAGAGTAGAGCATCACCTCAACGCTTCCCTTATGAGGCGTGCAATAAGGTTTAATATCGCCTAAAATTAGAACACCTTTGCTAACCTAATTAACACTCGAACCGAGATTAATTTATTTGCAAGTACATTCAATAAAAAGTTTAATTAAGGTTAAATAGATAACAATTAGCGGATTTGCAAGTTAGCTGGGTGTGAACTAAGCTGTTTAAGAGACTATGTTTATGGTCGGATGCGCACCGGTGAATTTCTGACACGACGTTATGGTTTACGGGTCTGACATAGCTTTTCTGACCTGGTGGATAGCAATGATGCATTCTAAGATGGTAGCGGGCTAACTTGTTAGGGATACAAATATAATAAATATATATTAAGACAATGCACACGTCGCCGTCCAGAGCTTAAGCGCAGCTTGTGTTCTGGGTACTAGCATAAATTATGAATAATGTACATAAATAGTTACTGTATAGTACGAGCTGTTGCCCGCGACTTCGTCTGCGTTTGATTTTGTTTTTAAAGTATTCAGTATCGCTAAGCCTTAAATGAGGGGTCTTTCCGCTGATGAGTTCTCTCCTTTATCTCCAACCACATTAATCAGATTATAACCTCTATAGTACAAAAATAATTATCGGATATTAAATCGGTTATAATTTGTCGGAGTTATGGTGTAAAATCGTCAAACACTTTCATCCCCTCTCCCAAAGGAACCGAGCTTAATGTCGGGATAAAAAGTATACTATATTACTTCTAACACTTTCAAGAATATGTGTACAAAGTTTCATGAGGATCGGTTAGGTAGTTTTTGCGTGAAAGTTACATTGGCATTTATAATATTAGTAGGGATAGGGATAGGGAAATACAGATTAACACATGAATCTTTTCAATGTCTGGGCATTGAAAAGATTCATGTTCATCACAAAAAAAAATCCGGTCGTAGGAATCGAACCCACAGCCCACTCAGAAAGCAGGCTCGCTGCCCACTGCGCCAATTAGTTAATATACAAGAAAAAAAATTAAACTTTTAATAACAAGTAAAGAAAAACACAGTGCTTACGCGCTATTTATTTTAGTTAGTTACACGCTTTACGAAAACACATTTTCAGAGACCGGCCGTGGAAGATATTATTCGCTTTTTTGTTGAAAACGATATCAAATTACATGTTAACACTTGCTTCTCTTAAAAGTACATAACTTACAATACTGTTGACAGGTTATAAAATTTATATCTTTATTACACCCTGGATATATCTGTGTTTATGGAAGTTGTTGTAAAAGAAACCAGGTTATTTTAAAATTTAATATTAAAAATGGTTATCTGTGGGCACAAATCGGCACTTGAGTTTAAAACGCGGGTTTTAAAACGTGCATTCTTTTAGTAAAATTGGTTATTTTTGCATCTTTATCATATCGTTAACATCAGTTTATTCAACACTATTGCTTGTTACTGTCCCCTTCTTTGTTAGGAGATGGGAATATGGAGTTAAGGCCCACCATATTCGTCCGTTAGTAAAAATTATGAAACAAAGCACCCAATTTCTAACTACGTGTACAAATGTTTTTTTTTAATCTTTCACTTTGTGCCGACTATTCGTTTGCCTTTTTATCCAACCACCAACTCCAACGCTAAAGCCCAGCAACTTGAAGTTATTGAGCAAGGTTTTAGCAGTAAATCTATCTCTCCTTAGAATGTGTCCAGCAGTGGGACCCTAGGCTCAGAACACGATGAGTTATTATTTAAGTACTCGTATTTTAGCGAAAAGAAGACATTTTATTGGTTCATTCATGAGTGACAAACACTGATGAGTATTCATCTTCACTTATATTTTTTTTTGCCTTGCGATAAAATTAAGAAGCTTAAAAGGAAATGAAAACAGTTTCGCGCTTCACAACCAAAACTCTCCCTTCAAAATGTCATCAGCTGTAACCTCGATCTTTTTGTTATTTCTCAAAAAGAACAAAAAACTGACAAATTATTTAAAAGTTAACAAACTAACTTAAAAAGTAATCAATTAAACTTAAACCAGACAGCAGGGCAATTCATCTTATTATGGGTGTATTGACAGTCCATCTTATTAACGACAAAATATTGGCACCAGCAAATTACGTGATGCAAGAAACGATTAAACATATCTCGTCCATCACAAGGCCTCCAAGTCTAACCACAGCCTTAAGTGTACATAATAATTTCACACCTACAAACGTTGAAAGCGTTCATGATACAACCGTCTTTAAAACTATGGTGTGAAGTACCAAAACGGCGTGCTTAATATTTGATCTGTGATCTATATCTGGGAGGTTGCAAACGGAGTTGTCAGGTTGTCATTAAAAACTACCACCTACCGTTGCGTAAGATACTTGCCTTTTGGGTATTTATTGTGGGGATAAAATTGCTTGAATTATTTACATGAAGGAATTTTTAAAGCCTTTATATTGGATTGTAAATTTTAGGAGAAAGTTTTATCGAAGATGCTTGCATAGATAATACGTGTACATTTTACAGGTTCAGAAGCATGTTTTTTTCATTACACGTTTTAATGAAATTTGTAATTTCTACGTTGCAGTTTATCGAAAATCATCCACCCTTTGGTTGTTTGGATGCAATTCGACTTACGTGGCATGACAGGTAAATCTTCATAAGGAAAGTTAGATATGTATACCAGATCATTGTTTCCGCCTGCATGCAAATTCTATAACCGGATTCCTTTTGCGGTACTTTCACTTAGTTTCAGTATAATGGAATGTATTTATTTGGAGACAAAGAAGAAGATGAAGAAAGAAGATATCTTTATTAAACAAATAGCTTTTGCCCGCGGCCTCGCTCACGTTAAGTTCAATTTATGTTCGTAAATTTTAACTACAAAGGTTTAGAAAAAAATGAACGTTAATTACTTAAAAAATCTCTGATTTTTCTTCAAATAAATTTTCATTCACTATTCGATGCCTTTGGAGTTGGAATTTTTAAAATTTGTGAAACGTGTTTTTTTTATTTTTAATCGAAAACCTAAAATCAATGATTCATGGATGTAGCTTGAAAAAAAAATGATAATTGAAGAATTTTATACAAACAAACTTTACAAACTTTCATCCCCCATTTATCCCTCTTAGGGTTGGAATTTTCAAAATTCCTTTCTTAGCGGATGCTTACGTTGTAATAACTATCTGTGTGCAAAATTTCAGCCCGATCCGTCAAGTGCTTAGAGCTGTGCGTTTAAGAAGTTACAAGTTTTTTTGCTCATGTATTGGGTAAAGTAACAAAATACTGTAAATAAAATCTGAATAACGAACCACGGTAGGGTCACAATAAACAATCTACATTTAATGAAAGTCTACAGGAAATAAAGATTGATATTTTATTATAGACATAGTTTTGATATTGATGAGTTTTGGTATAGGTAGGTAGGTCTGTTTTAATAATATTTGATTATATATTGAAGTATTAGCAAAGTTTGATAAACATAGAGCCTAATTTGTTTTTTATGCATGAATAAAAAAGCATTCCCTACATCTTTACAGAAAAGGTAAGTGTCAGTCAGTCAGTCAGTCAGTCACCCTTGCCTTTAATATACGAGTATATAGAAGATTATGCCAGTGTTCCTATGCCTCGCTGCGGTGGTATCAAAGACGTTATAGAATTTATTTAGTTTCATTCGGGTACATAGATTATTGTAGGTTATTTTCGATTATGCCGCACATTATAATTTACAACAGTTTAGTAGGTAGTTGCCGGCGCTTTCACTTCTTATATACTTTTAACTCATAGCTGGAAAATACCTCAAAAGCAGACAAAACTATGCAAAGAGTTTATAAGATTCGCTGAATTAATCCTATAGTGAATCGTACGAAATTAATTAATTTTAAATGAAAGCAGGTAATTTCTTGTGCAGTAATATGTAACACATGTTATAATATGTACAGTACAATTTAATATGTGAATATTGAGAGCATATTTGCATATCATATAGATACGAGTTTAATTTACGTTTTCGCAAAGTGTGGTTTGTCCCGAAAGTGTCACATATGGTATCCGGCCATTTAACTTTCCAAGGACCTGACAGCTGGGGCCTGAATATGATAAGACTTTATATGCTGAACTAGCGCTCCCCCACGACTTTGTCCGCTTATGATTCAACCTTAAGAGATAAAAATATGCTGTCCCAATTTTTTTTTTGAACTTAAATTATTCCTTCATACACTATTTTGGCGTTACTTTAACCGTTAACGCATGCACGCAACTGAAGCTCTCAAAAGATATAGTTTTTTCCCGTTTTCAATTTCCATTATTCTCCGCTCCTATCGAAGCGTGATGTTATATAGCCTTCCGCGATAATATATGGGCTACCCAACACAAAGTATGTTTCCCATTCCAACTAGTAGTTCCTAAGATTAGCGCGTTCAATAAAACAAACCTTCAGCTTTATAATATTAGTAGATACAAGTAGTGCCTAAATATAAATCCAATTAGAAAACACATAACAATATAAATTGCCTTGCGGTTTTATGTAGGTATGAGATTGACGAAAATTTTGAAACTATGGGCCCACGATGTGTTGATAAATGTTTTATAATGTAAATTACTGCAAAATAATACAATTATATTGTATTGTTTTAATACAATTATATCGTACTAGCTGTTGCCCGCGACTTCGTCTGCGTTTGATTTTGTTTTTTGATGTGGCATTCAAGTATTCAGTATCGCTAAGCCTTAAATTGTTTGCTGCTGTCCGCTGAGTTCTGTCCTCTATATCCAACTACGTTCATTAGATCTGCACCAAGTTTTGGCAAAATTAAAACTCATATTATAACCTCTGTTGTACAAAAATATTTATTTAAATCGGTTATAATTTGTCGGAGTTGTGGTGTTAAATCGTCAAACACTTTCATCCCCTCTCCCAAAGGAACCGAGCTTCATGTCGGGATAAAAAGTCTCTTATATTACTTGTAACACTTCCAAAAATATGTGTACAAAGATTCATGAGTATTGGTTAAGTAGCTTTTGCGTGAAAGCTTAACAAACAAACTTACATTGACATTTATAATATTAGTAGTGATAGGGATAGGGAAGTAGGGATAAGGATAGGGATTATTTTTAGGTAATTTATACTATAAATCGATTTAGTTTTTTGAAATTATTTTTAACTTCATAATTTTTAGTTTTAAGTTTGGACAGTCCAAGTTTTTGAAGTGAGTCTGCTGTGAGTATTAGTAAAAGTGGCAGGTAAACGCAAACAAGCTTGTTTACTCAATAAATTCTGAATTGTTTGCCCGTACATTCTTCACTGTTTGCTCTACATACGCAGGCTATCATTGGGCTAAACGTAGCCTGCAATGACCATCAATCTAGCCTGTAGCCCGAGGCGGACCACCCGATAGCCCATCATTTTTGTTGACCCACTTTTTATAAACGGCGATAGACCCGCTATATTATAGGAGGCAGCAGTCGTGTAATTTACTAAGATTTTAAAAGGCTTAATCTCTTTGTAATTGTTATTTATAGGCAAACCGATTTGTACGAGGATTTGTAGAATAGTTGTATGAGTTTTTTTTACTTTATCGAACAATCTATTAAACAATTTTAGTTAATATTTGTATTAACACGATGGCTTTGGGGATGGCCTCCAGTTCTTATGGAAGGTGCCAGACCTATCCCAAAAAGAAGTAGAAGAAACAGTTTTTTGCACGCAAAATAGATAACACAATAACAAAAATAGGAAATTAATTAAAAAATGTAGGCATGCAAAAGCGGCTTTATTGCAAGCAATCTCCTACAGGCAATGTTTGAATTACAGAAAATTACAGTATCAGTGCTGTCGCTCAATTTATGATAGCTTAGCTTTCCATTGATTAAAAAATGTTTAAAATCGGTCGTTTAGTTTTGGAGTCTATAGGGTCCAAAACTTTACAGTATAAGTATATAAAATGAGATAACATTTGTAAGAATGTAGGGCACAACTAAGTTCACACTGAACTACAAATATGCCCAAAACAGTAAAGCACGAGCGGAATGAAAGCAAAAGTCATGACGGCTTATTTGGTATTCGCCCACTAATGTCTGCCCATCCAAATTGTACCTACGTTAATTATATCGCTTCGCATTGTAGCACGTTGGTGAAGAAATAGCGATTTTAGTTAAATTATAGTAAAACCGAATTCAATAACCACCTTCTCAATTTTTAACTTTTCGTAATTAAGTGCTTTGGCCGTGGCTAGTTACCACGCTACCGACAAAGACGTGCCGCTAAGCGATTAAGTGTTCCGGTGCGATGTCACGTAGAAACAGATTAGGGGTATGACATACTCCCATACAGGTTAGCCCGCTACCATCTTGGACTGCATCACATCATCAGGTGATATTGCAGTCAAGGGCTAACTTATAGTGGAATAAAAAAACTGCACATACAAGTATAATATCGCTTAGCATTGTAGCACGTTGTTAAAGCAGTAGCAATTCTTGTTAAATTATAGTAAAACCGTGAACAACCTTCCTCTGGATCTAGATAGCTATTCTATTTTATATTTTTGGAACCATAAAACAACTCATTCTTTTGCCATAATAATTCACCCCACTAGATAGTAATCTTCCCTTTATTTCATGGTGTTTTTATTTGTAGTGACTCTCTCTTGCCATCTCGTGTTTCGAAGTCTTGATTCTCGTTCAAAGGTAACGCTAGTTTGGCGGTGTTCTACAAAATATGTTTCAGAGAGAATGCTCAGAAAGTATTAGAACTTGTTCCTTCTTACCCATTATACCTTCGCATCGCAAGAAAGTTTCTTGTTTTTTTGTGTTTGCAATTTGGCCCCTTGGCAAAGATTTACTACTGTACCTATTTGGAATCTAATCGCAGCACCAAGTATTTTAGAATGCCGATCAATTCAGATTTAAATCAGATTTTATTTTGAAAGAAGGGCAATGGTGCAACCGCTGAAACGATGATATCGTTTCAGCGGTTGCACCATACAACTACATACACTACATACTACACCAGAGACAAATCTGAAATTATCAATTCCCCAAACTGCCGGGGATCGAACCTGCGACCTCCCACTTAGCACCATTGCGCTCATCGCTGCTCCAGGGAGGTCGTCAAATCTTGATGGGTGGAATCGCGTGCATGATTGCCTAACGTTTCTCCCATGACTAATAATGGCACTATGATCTGTCCCTAAGCGTTCGTAGCTTGAGTCAGGCGTGAGCGACACATAAAAATTAGCATTTCCGCTATTGCGCCGGCGCTTGATTGTTGGAATTAGTGTGGGCCCAAGGCTGAGTGGGTCCTGCTCTAAAACCATGACAATTTACGGGATACATCTCCTTGGTTTAGTGGTATCTAAGCATATTTAACAACGCGGAAGCGGTTATAGTACAGAGGAGAGGACTTAGACTACACTTTCGGGACGACGACTTTGGAGTTATGTGCGTTTTTAGCATTCATAATATCACTTGCAATCATCAACACTGGAAAAAAATATCGTGAGGAAACATGCATGCCTGAGAGTTCTCCATAATGTTCTCAAAAGTGTGTGGAGTCCACCAATCCACACTGGGCCAGCGTGGTGAACTTCGGCGTTAACCCTTGCTCATTGTGGGAGGAGATCCGTGCTCTGTAGTGGGCCGGTAATAAGTTGATGTGATGAGGTGAAAGTATGTTTGTTTTTTTTGCAAATAAAACTGCTGGATGGATTTTTGTTACAATCTCAATTTTAGTGCAACATTGTAAACTGTAAAATTGTGTTGAAAAAGAGCAATCTGCTGAGTTTTTGGTGACTTCTTGGTAGAATCTGCCCTCCGAAGTGGTGGTAGGATCAGACCAAACAGACTGACTTGTCACTTCATACAGGTTAGTATGTCGACCAAACCTACTCGAAAAAAAATTAACATATGTCAAAACAATGTGAAACTTCATGAAACATTCATGGTTATTCAATAATGCAATAGTATGATTTCGAGAATTGATCCGATATTACCGACGCGGATTGTTATACGCAAGCTATTTTTCCATTCAATAATCCGATTACGAATATCACGGCGGAGATTGCCTTGGCTTTAAACGGATGAAGCCAATAAACCGACGTATCCGATTTGCTATCATTGCGTAATAAAAATAATCAGGTAAGTAGCGAAACAGGTCAGGAGCAAAGCGGATGAATACCATCACACCTTTAAATTCATTATCGTCATCATACCCTGCTCTGTTGGGCCGGTAATAGGTTGACCCATAACGGGTCTCAGAGTTTGAAGGATTTCGTTTGTCAATAATTAATGTAATCCAAATTTAACTAATGGAAAGGAGAAATGGAAAAAGTATAGATAGAACTACTATATTCAATCGGCCATCTAAAACTTTTGGATTACATTGATTATTATTAATGCAAAATCAGGAACTATAGATGTCATGTGTACATATTCTCTGTCACTAAAATTTTAAGTTAAAATAAAGGCCCAAAAGTAGGTCGTACATAAGAGTAATGCACAAAAATATACAAATAACCGAACCGTCATATCCTCCTACATACGTGCAACAACAATGAGAGCTCAGCGTGTCACCTGAGCCGGCATTGAGACGGTGAGTCACCAGATGGCGCCAATTTCGACGCCACCGCCCGTATGTCCACTGTCATTGTGTACAACCCACCACTCAGCTTCCGCACCTTCAGCACATTCAGTTTGATTATAAGATATGAGCTAATCTCATTCATGATACTGGAAGTCGCACGGATGTACACTAGCTTCACCACCTTCAGTTTGGCAATAAGATATGAGTATATATGCTCTCTGATTCTAATCTCATTCATGATACACTGGAAGTCGCACGGATGTACACCAGCTTCAGCATCTTCAATTTGGCAATAAGATATGTGTTTATATGCTTGCTGAAAAATAAAATATATAAATATACTACGACAATACACACATCGCCATATAACTCCAAAGTAAGTGTAGCTTGTGTTATGGGTACTAAGAAAGCTGTCTAATATTTTTATGAATAAACATAAATACTTATAATATACAGATAAACACCCAGGCGCTGAAAAACAATCATGTTCATCCCCCACCCATTTTCAGGCTGTGGGAATTGAACCCACGGCCTAAGACTCAGAAAGCAGGGTCGCTGCCCACTACGCCAGACGGCCGTCTAATAATCATAGTGACGGGTAGATAAATAAAAATAAGTTCAAAATAAGTTTCAAAAAGATAATAAATAAAAGTAAGTTTCGGGGAATTTACTGATGTTATCTGTGGTTAATGAACAGTTAAAAGCACAAGTGTGTTTTGAAGAAGCATTTTGGTTGTCATCTTGGTATCATTAATTATCAATCATCATCATCATAACAGTTGGAATAAAGTCCTTTCCCAAGCGGAGGGTTTGCCCACGCTGGGTTGGCAATCGCAAAAGTAGCACAGGCCACGCTGATGCCCATTCTCTGTAATATTCCTTTAGAAGTGGGTGGGTGGTGACATCTGTACTCTTATCTGCCACCACGATACCACATAAAACTTATTATCATTATCAGTATCATATTATTAGTTTAGTGCTACAAATGGTACGTTGCAGAACCCATTTAAGACTGCGAAGGTACAGATACAGATACACTATCCACATAAATATTCAAAATTTATATATTTCAAGTAGGCCAATAAATTAGCACATAGCAATATGGGCCTCATAAGAAGGCTCAGAGTCACTCAGCGGGCGATGGGGAGAGCAATGCTAGGATTATCTCTACGTGATCAAATCAGAAATGAGGAGATCCGTAGAAGAACTAGAGTTACAGACGATAGACGATTGCTCAGCGAGTCGTGAAGCCGAAGTGGCATTGGGTAGGGCACATAGCTCGGAGAACCGATGGACGTTGGGGTCTTTAGGTGCTGGAATGGCACCGCCCAGGCGAGTCGCTCGATTGCAGTGCGGCATTGTGGAACTTCCTACAAAAGACCTATGTCATAAATTAATAAATATAAAAGCAATAAATAAGCACTTCGAAAAAGTCTAGTCTGTCCGTTTGTAGTAACTCTATCACCGGTTCGAAAGGCAGATTCTACCGAAAAAGAGCCGGCAAGAAACTCAGCAGTTGCTCTTTTCCAACATCGATACTTTACACGTTACATTTAACATTCATTTTTCTATCCTGGTGAGAGAATGAAAGCGGAGTCGGATTCTTCCAAGCAACTTCGTCATGTTAAAGAAACCTGAGCGGTTCTTCGTACAGCGAATATCGCGTCCGCATTTCAGCGATTTACATCAGGTGTGAATGTAGCGGTGTATTTATTCGCGGTGGAAAATAAAAGCAGGCGTAATTATGTTGCTTTTAAGGCTGGCCAGTTTTATGATTGATCCACAGGGTCTGTCGCGAGCGAATTCTTTATTGTTTACCGGTTTGAGCTCGTGCGCTTATCTCAACCGATCGGGAGTGAGGATGCAGTTTGATTTTGGAACTTTCCGCAGAGCTTTATTTTCTGCGTTTATTTTGTTTTTGACGACCTCCATGGCGCTGCGGTCAGCAATATGGGAATTTATAATTTCAGAATTTTGGTCTGATCAGCGTTAGGTATCCTGAATGCTTGAGAGTTCTACATAATGTTCTCAAAGGTGTGTGGAGTCCAACAATCCGCACTGGGCCAGCCTGGCCTAGTGCGGATTGGTGGACTCCCCCTAATTTAACCCCTCCTCATTGAAGGGGACTCGTGTTCTGTAGAGGGCCGATAATAGGTTGATGTGATGATGATGATTTTACGATGACCTCGTGTCCTAATATTATTTTCAGTTGTGTGGCATTATGTTAATACCGTGAGCTATTAATACGGGTATATAACTGTAATATTTTAGATGAAAGCGTGAGATAAAGATGAAAGCAATGTCAACACTTCTAATCGAGTTTAGAAATAATGTAATTACATGGTAACCTGGCAATCCAAACATTAGATACCTTAACTTAACACAAACATTCCCACCATTAAGCACTTAATTCGGAAGATAATATAAAAATTCCTTAACATACAATACCGTAACGAAGTCTATAATAATATTGGTGTTCTAATGTCATTACCATTGATTTATTGCCAGTTGTTTTTATGTTACCAATAAATAAAGTGGGCACTAAGGATACAATATCACATTTGAATAAATTAAAAAGATAAGCTTCACAGATATTAATTCCTCAGAGTAATTTATTACAATCTTCTCTGTTTAGATTGTATATCCTGGAGGCTAATTAAACCGTTGTGATATATATCTCCGGCGATGGAAGTTAAATTAATAAAATAAACCAATAAATATACTACGACAATACACACACCGCCATCTAGCCCCAAAGTAAGCGTAGCTTGTGTTATGGGTACTAAGATGACTGATGAATATTTTTATGAATAATATACATAAATACTTAGAATATACATATAAACACTCAGTCACTAACAATGAGATGGTAGCGGGCTAACCATTTAGGGAGTATGGCAGTTACATTTAACCTATACCACATTAAATCGGTTTCTACGCGACAACGTAGGACGGTACGGAACGCTTTGGGTGGTAACTAGCCACGGCCGAAGCCTCCCACCACCAATGAAATACCAGGCAGTAAATAAAGTAGTCATTAATCGGATTTTAATGCTTGACTTGCCTCCGTTAATGTCATTAAGTGCAATATCAACCAAATAAGTTATTGTAGAAGTTGAACCATGCAGTGTTACTTAAGAAATAAAGATATAAACAAACAAACTCACTTTCCCATTCCTGATACTAGTATGGATAAATTGTTTCTCTTGCTTAGACGCTGTATTAAATTATTTAGAAAGCCATTAAAATTAACAACCAATATAATTTCTGAATAAACACTGCAGACTGAACCTCCGGAGAAAGTAAATATAAAGACATAATGCGAAGTTAATAAACCGCTATTAAAAATCAAATCTACCGACAAAGGCCATTAAGCATCTTGCCTACGAGTGGTCATAGCCCTTCCTTCTAATAAAAAACAATTCTGGCAGTTATTGGGAAATTGGATTTAAAAATTTCGATATACTACTACTATTATAAATGGGTGTGAAAACGTGTGTGAAGTGTGGATATTTGTTACTCAATCACGTCGCAACGATTGAACCGATTTGGCTTAAATTTGTCACAGAGATAAAAGTTAGTCTGGAATAGAACATAGGATACTTTTTATTCCGGGAAGTAAGTTAGATCACGCGGGAATAAAAAGGCCGCAAACGTCGAGCATCGGCTTACTTTGTCAATTAAAAATGTGTCGCTTAGACTATTTGAATCGTCTCCCAAAGCGTATAGGACAACGACAACAACAACAACAACAATTCCATTTCGATGTTTTAAAATACTTAGCTTCTTTTTCTTAGCCTGAATTTTTTTCAATCACTATCTTCATTAATTCCACACTACTGGGCATTTTCCCCCTTGCTCATAGAGTATTAGAATATAAAGCTTACCCTATTAGCAGGCTGTGTCCCATAAAACCAAGATATTTAGAAATGAAAGCCGCCTTGAAATGAAAGTTTAAGTTTAAAAGTGTCTCCATCACTTATTTTTTAAGGATAACTTTTACTTATTAAAATTGTATAGTTTACGAACAGAATGTCAAATGATTTGACCAAATGGTCTTGTACATTGGCAAAGAAGAATGCTGTCCATATAATCCTCGCCTTTGGCGGAATCACCGCGTTGCTTATTGGTGATGACTAGATACATTGTTGAAGCTTCTATTAATTTATTTCATACACTTTATCCGCGAACTCGTTTTATAAACGCAATCGCAGTTATAATGAAGCGTTCGCAGTTTTTATAAGAGATTTGATTCTAATGACACGTAATTTAGTGGTGTTCAAAAGTGAATTACAGTTACATTTTACGTTCACACGTTTCGTGAAAGAAGGCCGTGTCTAACTGGTAAAAGAACAATATATTATATTTATTCTTGACAGAACATACTGGATTTGTTCATGGATTTGTGCTAAATATAATAATGTGTGTTTAAATATTAAAAGAAGAAGAAGAATAAATACTTTATTACTTACAAACATCAAAATATACATACATAACATAAATAAGAAACAAAAGAACAAAAATTGTAGGCATGCAAAGGGGGCCTTATTGTTGCAAGCAATCTCTTACAGACAACCTCTGGCAGAAGGAAAAGCTGCAAGAGAGCGGGATAGTACAATTACATATATATCTTATATATATATATTTCTTGTGTGCGTGTGTATGTCACTGAACTCCTAAACGGATTGAAAGAATTATTTGTTATGCGTTTGGGTGGCACCCTGGGTGGTTTAAATTCACAAATCAGCCCGACAGATGGCGCGCGAAGATGATACTAGCAGACCCCAGCAGTATATATATATATATATATATATACATATATATATAAATAAATATAATTATATAATGAAAGAAGAAAAATACACATGAATAAACATGAAACAAAACGTCAAATCTTATAATCCCTTAATAATACTGCTTCAAGCGATCTAAGGATCCTGGTCGTCGCATCTTAGAGGTCATCGGTAAACTCTTTCGCAACAAAGATAATGAGTACTTATTAAAAGTTTATTTATTTTAATTTCGTCACCAATTAGTCAATTAAGTATACTGTAGGTATGTTTGAGCCCACCACCCACGCAAAAAATACAAAGTTGCCACATCAAGTACGTTTATGTCCAGGTTTACCAATTTAACTGTCACATTCGTTTAAAAGAAGTGGTTATAAATGCTGCCAATTTTCGGCACTACTGTTTTTAGCTTACGGCGTACATTTTGTTCGTATTTTGAAGTCGGGTATAGTGGCTGCACGTGACTTCATCCATGTACAATTTGTAATTCGCCCTTTTTATAGTAAAAACTAGCTGCATACCACCGTGTTACCCCCTTTTTAGTGGTGGAAAAGCTTAGAGGTTATGTGGGACTCTTTTATCCAAACTAGAAACCATCTCGGCATGTCCCTCTTGCTGGCTTTAGTAGACGTCCGGGGAACTCGTTGTATACTTCCCAGACGTTTACCAACCGCCCCAACCGAGTTTCAGGCCTACCTCGCTAAGAAGTGAAGTGAATACGTCATTTGGTTGCTTTGTTAGGTTAGGTTAGTTAACGATATTTGGTGACGCTGACCCAATACGCAGAGGAAGACGGGGGGTTAGGAGGCACCGGTATGCAAATCTTCTCCCACTCTAAATATCGGCAGGGAAATGTGGAGGGGGAAATAAAAAAAAAGCCAAAAATCTAGATGATTGGCTGTTTAGTTACGGCGTGACAGAAGGATAGACAAACAAACGTACTTTGGCATTGATAATATTAGAAAAAAGAGCGAAATTCCATGTTATATTATAAAACTAAAGCTTAATTTGCTATACTCCGCAAAAAGCAGGAGAATATGTATGTTGTCCTTTATTTTTAAGTTCTTACCAAGTATTATTGTAAAGTCATCTTTTGAGGATGCTCTGGTGTCGGAGCATAACGTGCGTAGAGGGCTCATTATCCAAGATGATAAGATCTCAGTTTGGTATGGAGTATAAAGATTGAAGAAATTATGAATTACACCATAAATTTTCTCCTTTTCACGGAGTATAGAATTTTTTTAAGCTTTATTTTCATAATACTAGTAAGGATTCAACCACATAGAAAATGCATTAGCATAAACTTGTAAGGTACGTTCTCATAAGGATCTTGCTGTGGAGGAATAAAATTGAAATATTACAGAGGCTTTCAGAATACATCGCCTTTAATTAAAATCTGTGTAAAATGCAATTAATTTTGTACTCTGCGGGTACAGTGTTTTAATGTTAACATGTATGAAGAAAGCTTACACACCCTGTGCGTACGTACATCTCTGCAAAGGGCAAACCTTTAACCCTCTTGCAATAACAAGCTAGGTGATCAAAGATATTCAAATACTATATTAATTGCAGATAGGACAAAGCGACAAAAGCAATAAGCTTAAAAGAAGAAACCGTTTTATATTCTTTTTCACCTTATTTGAATTTTCCTTTTTTGTCTAATTGTCAAACAATTATAACGAGGGTTTTATTCTTGTTTTAAGAGAGCTTAGTCTTCTTCTAAGTAGGTTCCGCTCTTATCAGAGCGTTCGTGGTCGCAATTTTCTGTTGGTCATCTAATGGGTGATATTCCGCGTGCTCTGATGCCCTCGACTCTTCCTTGGATAGTAAGTACCATACGAGTATAAGTAGCACTTCAGTACATGCGTCTCTAAGAGAAACAAACCCTGCGAATTGTTTACTTTCTGTAGTAAACGATACGCCAGATATATGATTCACTTACTACTAAGTGATAAACTAATAAAAGTATCAAGTGACGTTAAATTTATTCAAGACTTTGATGCATGAAATAATTATGATTCATATTACTATTTTACACACGGAGTTACGATTGTATCAAATATAGTATTTGATTATGTTTGTATTGTATTTCAAACATTACCTGAAAATTTTCGTAAAATATGTAAAAAGGCAATATAGCCTCTCTAATCTTGAAGTAAATTTCTTTGTGGGTGATGAAATCAAAGTGCAAGTGAATACTTTATGCAAAAGACTTTAGTTCTTAAGTACAAAGAAATAGAGTTGATTTTCAAACCTTATTTTATCAAGTTTTGTATGAAATAAGTCATTATGACTGCGTTGTAAAGTTATACCTATGTGATAATTATTTATAAGTAATTTGACTTTGTTTCTGTCTCTACCTTTGGATATACTCGTAGAGAAGAACTGAGAGAAGAAGAAATTTGTTATATTTAAATATACTAGTAGTAGTACCTATTATACATTTTCTCTAACTTTTCTTATCATAGAAACAAACTTTTTGAATGCAAATAAAATAACAAAAGGATTGACCTTTTTTTTAGGTATGTCTTTGCGATTTTTTTTTTAAATTACGACAATGTTATTTGCATTGTAAGACAAGGTGCAATAATTGTGAACTGAGCATAGTTTACAATAATTGGTTCAACAAATGTTTTACTTTTCCCGGGATTAAAGTCCATCTTTAGTAAACACGATATGTCTGCGTTAATCGTTGAATTTTGTCGCGATCGGCCAATCGGTTGAGACAAAGATCGGCAACCAATAAACAAACACACGGCCCATAAAACAAATCACGGTATAGACAAATAGAATTACAGTCACTCCGTACTACTAATATTAAATATACTTACGAATCCAATACGATTTAAAACTGCTTATACAAAAAAATTGCGTTTGTTACCTGTAACAAAAAACATACTAATTAAATTTAATAAATCTAAATTTATTTATTCTTAATAGGTCTAGTGTATAGGCACTTTTGAAACGTAAGTCAGTCTGTTTGTAGTAACAAATTTTTCTATCTCGCATCATTTTCGACGGCCCATTGGCGCAGTTTGCAGCGACCGTGCAAAGGCCGTGGGTTCGATTCCCATGACTGGAAAATGTTATGTGTGATGAACATGAATGTTTTTCAGTGTCTGGGTGTTTATTTGTATATTATAAGTATTTATGTATATTATTCATAAAAATATTCATCAGTCATCGTAGTACCCATAACACAAGCTACGCTTACTTTGGGGCTAGATGGCGATGTGTGTATTGTCGTAGTATATTTATTATTTATTTATTTATTTAATTAATCTTCTATGCACATCAAAAATTAAAAAGCAGGGATAGCCGAGTAGTTAGAACATCGTTATCGAACAGTTATGACCGGGTTCGATCCCGGGGTCGCACGTTAAACATTTCCAGCATATTGCGTTTGAGCAATTAAATATTAACGGTATAGGAAACATTTTGAAGAAACCAGCATGCCAACGTGTTTGGTATTATGTAGGTATTACAACGCGTGGATGTCCACCACTAAATGTAAAAAAACTGTTAGAAATATCCGAATTTATTTTAAAACGTTGGTCAGCAGTTTAAAATGTTTGTTTGTTAAAAAAAAATAAAAGACGGTCCATTTCGGTCCATAATTGCTCTATGCGTATATGTTCAAAGCATGTTCAAAATTTGTTTATATAGTGAAGTTGTTTGAACACCGAGTGGGCGGTGACAAAAGCGTTAAAATAAACATACTGTTTACCTGCTCTGTTTTGTCACTGTAATGAAGGTAGTTGTGTATTTTTTGATCTTTCACTAGACAGATGTCGTTTTTTTTTCTGCCCGGGGAAAGGATAAAATTTACCACAAATTTATCTCGGAGCATTGGAGCACAAGTCGAAATATTATCCAAATAACACAGTGTAAAAATACACTATAATACGCCTATTCCCTACAAAAGCTAGGCTTTTCCCGAGCTTAGTCAGAGACGCGTAGACGCGTTAATTTTATTCCTTGTCAGGGGCCCCTATTGCGGTCATAACCCAGTGGTTGGTGATAGAGCGTTTGTAATAGACATCACAAACTCTGCTTTTTTTCTTAGCGCGGAGTTCCAACAAAGAGAAGTGCAGAAAGGTGAGGATGGGATGGATATGTTGCAGCTGAGTTAAAATTTAGCGTAGTCAGTTCAGCGACATACTTTGACTTGTAGATAACTTTTTTTGATAGCACTGTATACAACTATACAGTCACTGTTTTAATGTTGCTATGAGTTTGCCACAGTATGTCTTTACTACATAGGATAATAACAAAGACGATTCCCCTGTCTGTCTGTCCCTATATAGCTTAGATCTATAAAACTACGCAACGGATTATGATACAGTTTTCAGTAGATAGAGTAATTAAAGATTTATATGCATAATACATGAATGTTATCAGAGAGAAATACTGATAACTTTAGAGGTTTTAACGTTATTTCTAGACTTTTGTGAAGTACAGAAGGAGCGCCTCACGGTGCACTTTTATACTTTCTAGGCGTCTCAAAGCTCTGCGTTACCCAGGTTAAAAAGTCCTGTCTTGGAGAATATCAGAGATAGCGGGGGCAGTCCGGGTGGCAGGAGGTATATTCAAACTCCCGAAAAACAAATTTAAATTACACAAGCACTAACATACATTGCACCCGTGCGAAACCGGGGCGGGTCGCTAGTGCAATATATAACTGAGACATACTAAAAGTCTTGTTTACAACTGGGTAGCAAAGTCTTCCTTATTGCATCACACGCATTCCATTTGCTCGGGAAATAGTAATCGCGCGCATAAACTATCACTCAAAGTTCTGTAATCTATGCATTTCTATTCTATAGTCACAATCAAACAAACTAATCGTGCTAGACAATTTATAGGCATTCCAATGTCCATTCTATAGGCATCGGCGATGCTCGCGAGGTTTCAATAAAATCAATTAGATGCAGAACGATTGCCTCAAGTGCGATCACTTTATACCAATTACTGCACACGTACAGTGTAAACGTTATCAGCATATCAATTATAAATGAAGCTATCCTTGTGAAATGTCTAAGGTGTATATCAAAATTATAAATTTATAAAACACAAGATAAAACACACTTCAGCAGCACTGGCCAATTTGAAAATTTTGGAGTTTCCTTCTTTCGCTGTGTATTTGTATCTGCCCGCATAGACTTTATCGGAAATTACTAAGATCTCGCAAATAGTTTAAGAATCAGGAAAATGTTGGAAAAAAATATTTATTCCGTATATTGTGACAAGAAGCTACATTCGCGTAACTAATTTGAACTAATTTAATAAAAGAGCTATAGCTCTGTGAAATTTATAAATTATTTTTTAGTTATTAACTTACCACACATAACGTAATACATCACAGGTCTCAATTTAAAGGTAAGCATAAACTCAAAAGATTTTTTCCGTACACCTAATACGACTCACTAATGGCGAGATCTTCCAGAAGGAACACATAAGCAATCTCAAATGGCGCATTCAAATCGATTCATCCATATTATCGCTAAGAGACTCAATCATAAAGAACTTACATTTTTATTTATCGTCGTTCGTCAACTCTTGTAGAGCTAAAGCTACTGCCTGTTACTTGTGAATGCATGTCGTCTGAAAACTAGTGGGGACTACTGAGCTTACATGTGCAGGATGTACATTTTTTTATCTAAATAATTAATTAATGCTTTAAGAAATCATGAATTCAAATACATGATACGATAAGAGTTCCGTGTAGGTTATTTTGTTTTATTTGGTATGCTTATTTTTTTAGGCTGTGTAAAATTTTGAATGTCAAACAAATTGATTTATTTGTAGAGCGCAACTGAACGTTTCTGTGCCAATAATATAAAGTGCAATTAATATACCTACTTGTAGTAGGTACGGGTCGCGTTCCATAAACAGAAGTATCTTTAGGGTAGCATACATTTATCTTCGATGTACCTCATAAAATCATAGATACCATACCGTATTAAACCATTGCAAAACTAGAGCAAAATATTTAAAAATCGAACAATAGGTATTTTCACCGATTAAAACGTAACATCAGTGACTATTAATATGCCAAATAAAGAGACAAATAAACCTTAGAAACAATTAAAGCTTAGAAATTAAATATCTTGTGAAATTACTAATGCATAAAAAAAGGTAAGCGCATACATAATTCAATAAAAATAAAAAGACGTAAAAGGCATTGTGGCTTTATTCGGTAAGCCACACGAAGCAAAAATGAGCACATGGAATTAAAAGTAGCTTTCTTAAACCAGACAGAACGAAGTAATCAAACCACCATGTCAATCAGAATATCGAAACGTGTCTATGCTCCCACACACAAAGTTTTAGTAATTGCTTTATTAGACACAATAAACCTGACATTGGTAGTAAGAAATATTACTCTGAAGAATTATTACATTTCTAACAATAAATCACTGGCTGTCGAGTCATATCAAGTAACTTATTAGGGGCTATTCAACGGTGTCTTCATCGTTGGGCCACTGCCTTGTCACCATGAGCGAAAATAGCTTTAGAGAAAACGTGAACGTGACCAAAAACCGAAAAATGTATTTGGTCGTTACAACTTTTTTTCCACTACTTAATAAGCCCTTGACTGCATCTCATCTGGTAGTAAGTGAAGATACAATCTAAGATGGTAACGGGCTAACCTTAGGCGTTTAGCAGTTATAATATACAAATACGAAAAAAAAAATATGCGGTGTGTGTATTGTCGTAGTATATTTATTTATTTATACTCCTTATCGGTTTCTATCGTACCGGAATGGAAAGTAGCTTAGCGGCACGTCTATGTCAATAGGGTGGTAATGAGCCACGGCCTAAGACTCCCACCAGTCCAGATCAGAGCACATAAGAAGGAATTATGAATTATACATTCCCAAATTGCCCTGCCGGGGATCAAACCTGGGACCTCCCACTTAAAACCACAGCGCTAACCGCTGCGCCGCGAAGGTCGTCAAGACAGCTAGTTTGATAGGTCAACATCTTGTTGCTTAATCGACCGAGCGATTAACAAGCTACCTACAGCTGTTTGATCTCCATCGTAAAATTTGCTGCTAAATGTCCAAGGTCAAGTTTGTTTTTCCTTAAACATTTGCACAACGGTTTTATTATGTCATATCAAGAGTAGTTTACACATTTGTGAGAGAATACTCGTAATGTGCTATTTCTTTATCATTCCACTAACTTTGAAAAACTTGACTCATTAGCTGCGAAGTCTACCGCAGCCAATTTAAAGAACGAGGTGTTCAGATGAAATGATTAATAACATTTTCTCTAGAAAGAAATCTATTTTGTATGGAAACCTTTGGTTTTCGTCTGTTAAAATTAATAACTTTTTTTAAGCTTCGTAATTTGTCGCTGAACCTTATCCCGTGGCCCCGCGGTCATGGTATTACCACAGTGTAACTAGTTTCATAAAGTCATGACATTCACATATATCGTTTTAATTGAGATTTTAGTGATGACAGATAAGGCTTTCTGCGGGTTAAATCTGTCTTATAAATTGTTCTATCACATTAGCGCTGACCTTGGTGAGAACACTGTTTTATAATTTGCATACGCTTTCAAATGGCTGAAGATAGAATCCAACTGATTTTATAATTCTCAATGTTGTAATGAACGGGATTTAAACCTGCATACGATGTTTGTTTTTTATACCCAAGACGCACAAACGACGGGTGTTATACGTTTCTCGTGTCTGTGTGTGTGTCTTCGAACAGTGTGTGTTGCCAGTGATGACCTATGGTTCTGAAACATGGTCATTGACTATGGGCCTCATAAGAAGACTCAGAGTCACTCAGCGGGAGTTGGAGAGAGTTATGCTTGGAGTATTTCTATACGATCAAATCAGAAATTTGGAGATTCGTAGCAGAACCAGAGTTACCGACATAGCTTAACGAGTCGCGAAGCTGAAGTGGCTATGGGCCGGGCAAATAGTTCGGAGAAAGGATGGATGTTGGGGTCCCAAGGTGCTGGAATGGCATCCCCGAACTGGGAAGCGCCGGACATTAAGCGCATCGCAGATAGCCGCTGGATCCAAGCGGCACAGAACTCTGGAATTTGGAACTCCATACAAAATACCTATGTCCAGCAGTGGGCGTCTATGGGTTGATATGATTATCATGTGTATGTGCCTGTCTACGGCCTTGTGGCGGCTGAAAGGGTGAACCGATTTTGGTTTTGTTTTTTATTACAAAGTTGAAATATTCTGGCGTGTTTTTAGCTATGTTTACTGAAGATCGAGTTCCTGGTGAGATCTCAGCTCGATCCGATCAACACTGTTTTAAAGTCAGACCAGAAATCTTTAGTGTAAGAAATTCTTATGTTATCTCTATATGTAGTAAGTTAAATCCTCCATTCTGCCTGTGATTATAGGGATTCAGATTAATAAAACAGATCCAGGATACCGAGAACATAAGCAAAAGACGAACTGTAAACCTAAATACAGTATCATAAACAAATAACCCAGAGCATAAACACAATGTTTCGGAAGCCCCAATCCTCCAATAAAACAGTCGGACCGGATACGGCGTCTCTTTGATAAACCGATTACCGGCTATACACCAAACATGTTAACCACTCTCTCAGCCGTGACGAATTACTTGTATATCCCTATCACTATCAAGTACCAACTCGCTTATCAAACGGTAAATATGACTTTGTGGTGCCGACACGATGTGGAATATTGATCATAGATCTATATAGAGCAAGTTGTTGTCTTTGACTCTATTTTGTCGAGCTTTCTGGAGCGGTGGTGAGCGCTGCGTTCTTTTAAGAAAAAGGTTCCGCAGGGTGATCACGTATCTCTCGACGGGCTTGCGACAGGCGTTAATCTTGCAATTTTTGAAAAATCGCGAGATTTACGCCTGCCTGTTGTGAGATACGTAATCACCCTGCCGTTCTCGATTATGGGCAGGGAAATTTTGGGAATCAATATTTTTGGTTTTTTTGTGGGAATCGCCAAGTGATTTACCTATAACGGCATGATGTCGCGTAGTAACCGATTAGGTGTATGAGTTTCATACAAGAGCCGAAGCTCCATCATGTTAGCCCGCTAGCATCTTGGAATACATCATTACATACATGAATATCGCAGTCAAGGGATGCCAGGTAGTGAGAGAAATATAATAAAAAACTACGGTATACAAGCTCCCTGTTTTGACTCAAAGTTTACTTCTTTTCGTTTTTTTTTGAAATTATACTTCTTTTTGCGCGTTAGGGAAAAATGATGAGAGTGAATGCGCGCGCACGCCGTCACGAAAAACCGACACCCTGAGTGTGCTATAAGATTGACAGTGTACACTTTTAATTGTCAAAGTCTGCGGGCTCATTCCGGATTCAATTGTACGAAAACCTCAAATTTGAATGTTTAGTGAAACTTGGTGGTCCAATAGTGAGATAACTAGATAATGCGTTATAATAGAACTTTCAATGCATTAAATACCTTTTTTTTATTGTTAGTGTACGTTTTCCTTCCGATGTTTTCCTTCACCGTTGAAGCTAGTGATATTTTAATTACTTAAAACGTACATAACTTACAAAAGTTAGAGGTGCGTGCTGGTATTCGAACTCGGCCCGCTCGAAAGTGAAGTCGAGCTCCTACCCACTGCGCTATCACCGCTTTCCAAATTGAATGAGCTGATGAGAATGATAATGACAAACACTAGCGTCTAAATATCATTTTCTGTTGAAGACTTGCTTTAACTTTAGGTTACACGGAAATCAGCTTAGCGGCACATAATAGATACCAGCAAGTGACGAGAACCACTTCCATAGACGGCGTTGTACATGGTGGTTGTGTGCCCAATGTCCATGTCGTACAGTCTACCATAACGGGCTGCAAGATTTTGTAAGTGTAACAGTAGCGAGCCTTCGGCCACTTCATAACATCGTGGGATTCAATTGCATAACATTTCTTACTAGCGGACCCCAGTAGACCCCGATAGTTTAATTATATTCTCAAACCATCCAAGAACCCATTTAAATACACCAATATATATATATATATATATATATATATACATACAAAATTTCATCAAAATCGGTCCAGCTGTGTTATAGTAATTGGGGGATAAACACACGTGTACGGGAGCTATGGTGATACCGATATGCTCGACCGTAACAATAGGAAGATCTTCCTCCGAGCGGGTGATCGTGCTCAGGGACCTAGGTCCGTAGGATGATTCTTCGTGAACACTTCGCTAGCGCGATGCAGGATTTTTGTGGCGCCATCTAGTTCTGTAATGTGGAGACCGCTACACACGTATAGAAGAATTATGTATATTGCTGTCGTTTTAAGTATTTTTATCACCGTTTAAATCTTCCTTCAACGAATATTTCAAGACTAAAATAAGCCAAATCGGTCAAGCCGTTCTCGAGTTTTTTATAGACTGACGAATAGCATTTATATTACTCAAAGGATTTTTTAAAAGAGAACGATTAATTACGGTTCGATTGACGGGGGTAAACTTCTCTTCTTCCTTATAAGCAGGTGGACACGTTAGTTAAATCCCATATCAGAGGATATGGAGTGATCCAGCGGGGGGAAACCAATTTTTTTCCTATTTATATATTGTGTTTCACGATGCATTCAAACATGTTCCTATCGACATGTTAATACTACGTGATAAATGTGAACATAAAGTCCTATGAACTTTTGTTTTATTCGATACATTTGTTATACAATTCGAAATATGTGTATACTAATGAATACGTGGCTTAAATTGCGTCCATTTCTTGTCACACTGTTGTAATTGTCCTGTAACTCACCTATCAAAAACCGACAAGTAATAAATAACTTTACTCACATATAAATAGAGTATAAATTTGTTTATGTTGTAATTATAAATAATGGATTTCAATTACGTATTTACAGGATATCGAATTGGGTTTCGATTTAGATTAATATTGGATAGAATTCGTTTGCGTCATTTCGAGATGGTAATTAATAGGTAAACGTAGGTGGTTGGAAGGTGGGTTATAGAACAAGAGTGTTATTCAATTAAAACCCTTTAATTACTTGCAATAATGATCATAATCCTTTAAGCTGAAGTGTCTATTGTCCGTAATATTATTTCATACGTAAGTATTAACATTAATAATTGTAGAAACTAATCTGTTCGTTCATTAAATTAATTAGTTGATTGAAAATTTAAGTGAATAGTTCAACTTATTTGAGTAATTTAAATTAGTATTCTACGATAAAATGTCAAATTTGACAACAAAAATACAAAACAAAAGGATATATATTTCAAATAGACCTTTATAAACGTCAGGACTGTCTGTTTGTACAACAAGTACCTCTACAACCGGTTTGCAGTGACTCTTCCATCGGTTACCTCTTTTTTATGTTTATGGAGGAGCGCTTTACTGCAATCACAACTGATGGTAAATGATAATGCAGCTTAAGGTGGAACGCGCTTGCCTAGAAGATGCCTATTCACTCTTGATTTGAAGGTACTCATATTGTAGGTACTGGAGAAAATGCACGCTGGAAGGGTATTCCAGAAACGAAGATGCAAAGCGTTTCGTACGCGTCGACAGTATATCAACCACGTAGGGATTCAGACCTCTTCCATTGAGTGGCGTTCAAGGTGACTAAGGGAATATAACGGAGACCGAGCAGCCAGCGCCTTCTCTGCTACTACCTATCTACCTGCCTACCTACTACCTACCTACCTACTACCATCTACTGCGAATCAACCCGTTCCCCATCTTGGTGATTATGGGCCAACAAAACTACAAAGAAACGGCAGAAATACCTTAAACTAACAATGTAGGGACTGTTTACACTGGGTGCGCCTGCTCAAGGTTTTGGAGTTCCGTTGGAGTTATACAAATATGTTTTTTTTTTAATTTGAAGGAAAAACATACTGTTTCGATAAAACAGACTAAAGAAAGATCTATGCTCGCGAAATTTCATTAAGAACTAATTATATCAATGCTTCAAATGTCTTTAACCTCTGAAACATGGGAGCTTTATAGAATGTTAAATTTCACCCCTTTAGATGAGAATTTTTGAAAATAAAAAGAAACTCGTCGATAAAATGGGTTTAGCCTGTTTTTAGATTATCTAACTATACGTTATTAATAAACGTAGCATAGCTTTAGACTAAAAGTTATGCAGCATTTGTTTTGTTTGCTTGAGAAAAAACACTGCGTAATATACCACCCTTGTTATTACCATTAATACAGTCCATAAGTAATCACCAAGATGGGGTGATTATGGGCAAACCCTCTCGTTGGAAGATTCTTTTAGTGCAGAAGTGCTTTGGGCCACTGATGATTTTAATTTATTAAATACGAAACAAAACGTAAACAATTTGTGTAGAATTTAGTCGCTCGTGGTGGAGAAAAAACAATAAGAACACTCTTAGAGACTCAATATTTTACTCGGAAAGTATTAATTAACATGATTGCGATAAAGACAATTTAACAGTAGGATGAACAAGCAAAAAAAGAGAGCAGATTACGGAAGGAAGAAATGAATGTCTATAGTAATACAATTCCTGTCTGTGCCATAGACAAAACACCGTAGATGGGTTGCGTTCAATTAAAACAAAGAGAAATCTAGAACTACTATAAAACAGACAACCTAACACAGGGCATGAAATAGAAAAAGTAATTATGTCTAGGGTTTACAACAAATAAAATAAAAATAAATAATATGGATATATAACTTAGCACGTGCCCCCAGGACCAAAACATCGCGTGTAGATAATAACCTATCGACCTAAGTTAAGACATTATCTCAAGATATTTCAAGACATTTCCGATTGACTTGTCTTCATGTCGAAACGACGTGTGATGTTATTAAGGGACGGCCGTGTCGAAAGTAACTTTCTCCGGAATTAGTGCCCTATAAGTAGATATCTATAATCTCTCTATAGAGGTGTGAAATTTACACGTAATGTAGAGAGGATATTAAAAACATTTCTTAACTTAGTGTTTAGGGGGGATAGGACTTTGAATAGTACTAGTTCTCACACATTACATTTGACATACAATCGAGCAGAGTTTCCCCCTAAAACTACTTGATACAGAAAGAATGCTTGAGAAGGTAATGCTTCTTTTTTTATACGGTTCAGGTACCGTTCACAATGTTGACAACAAAACGAACCAATAATAATATTTTACGATATTAGTTTCCGGTAAGTTATTTCACAAAATATATAGTTATTATTCTATTTGGAAAACATTAAATATTTAGATAAGTTTACATTACTTTTTTTTTAATTATAATAAATATATAAATTAAACCCAGTTGCAGAGTAAGGCAAAAAAAAAATAGCAATCGTGACCATCATCGATAAACTTCCATGAAACATAGCTAACACACACACAGACACGTCAAACTTATTTTTTACGTTTTTGCGTTAGTGTTTAAAAAGTGTTTTATGTCCATCTCCAGATTCCAAGTTATATACGACTATTTGCCAAGTTTTATTAAGATCGATGCAGTTGTTGAACGAAACATAGCAGAGAATCATAGAAACGTTCGCATTTTATAATATTAGTATAGATAAAAACAAAAGTCGTTTCAATATCAGGTGAATGCACGATCGATTTCCGGTCGCGCAATAGCAAACAGAGCTCATAATTCCAAGTAAAAACATAAACTCCGGTCAACATTTCAGCTTCTAAAACAAATCGAAAATAAGAAAAATAATAAAACTACAAAGAAACGGCAGAAATACCTTGTACAACAGTGTAGGGACTGTTTACATTAGGAGCGCATGCTTAGGGTTTTGGAGTTCCGTTTGAGTTTTACAAATATGTTTTATACCTGTTTCAATAAAAAAAAAATCTTTGGAGGAAAAAGATATTGTTTCAATAAAACAGCCTAAAGAAAGATCTACTTTGCTTGTTGTTTTTCATGTTTTTCATTTCAACTTTTAAACATGAGAAAGTGTGTAAATACAATTCAATTAATAAACGTAGCATTGCTGGGTAGTGTAGTCCGGTCAATCTAGACCCAAAAAATGTGAGTGAAGGTTCATAAAATCCCAACAAGCTGAAAATCGTTCAAAACATAATTTTAAATAATATTTAAAAGCTTCCAACCATTCCCGAGTATGGAAAAAAAAATTAAGGTTAATGGTCAACAAATTAGTTTTACACGATTTTCAGTAAAACTGTAAGTTTTATCATATAAGTACGTTTAATAATATTGTAGATCATAAAATTATCTATAAAAAATGTATCACTACTTTTTTTCTTACGAGCAATCGTTTCTGAGATATATTCAAAAAGTTATAAAAGTTGTTATCGTCAAAATATGCACACGTCTCCACGCTACCTATGACGTGGTGTACTTATCGAAATTTTTTGTGTTACACTTCCACCAACCCGCACTTGGCCAGCGTGGTTGACAACCTAAAATCGTGGTTACTACACGATTGATGAATTCCTTAACGACAAGGCTGCTTGGAAGCAGGCCACTCCGCTCTCATCTCTCACAAAACAGAAGAATTCTAAATATTGTTAAACTTTAAAATGATGTTGGAAAGAGCAATTTGCTGAGTTTCTTGCCGGCTCTTCTCAGTGGAATCTGCCTTCCAAACCGGTGGTAGAGTCACTACAAACAGACTGACTTGACGTTTCAAAAGTGCTCATTAATTAGGCCTACTTGAAATAAATGAATTTTGAATTTGAATTTGAATTCATTCAAAATTCCAAATTAATTCTGAAAGCAGACCCGTGCCCTGTAGTGGATAGATAATGGGTTGTTAGGTAATGATGATGATTTCCATAATGAATGAATAAATGAATGAATGAAATACACTTTATTGTACACAAAATTAGAAAAAAAACAGGTATAAAAATACTCACTTAAAGTAAAGGAGAAAAGTTACAATATCTCTAAAAAGCTATCTGTAACAGGCAACCTACCTAGTTATAACTATAATAAATACTAATTAAATGCCTAAAAGAATCAAATCAGAGTAATAAAAATACGCAGCAATTAACTTTAGGGCAACTCATAAATTATAATAAAGCAAAATATACTTTTGTAGCCTTCAACAGGTCTAAGAAATATAGTCCCGTATAAATAACGATTATGCTTCAAACTGAGATATCTGCGCGGAATAAATTGTAATTATTAGATAAAATATATTAATTATTCAAACTGTTGTGATATTTTGCGTTATTTAATCGATAACTTGCATAATTAGTTTTAATATACTGTATAGTTAAAGTTTTGTCTGTGGTGTTCTGTATAACGTCATGCAGTCTAGTTAGTGTTTCTGTTCACAATCTATTTTAAGTAAGATACAAGTTTAAATCTCTAGTTAGTTGTCACTAAATAAATAAATAAATATAAAATTAGGAGGGTTGTGAAATGGTTGTAAGCTTACACCCACGGTACTATATACGACTATCCCATATAGTCCAGCGGTTGTCATACGAGGCGACTAAGGGAAAATAATAAGGCTGAAAAGTCATCATCATCATCATCCCAACCTTATTAATCCCAACTTATTACAAGTAGTCCACCACGCTGGCAAAGCGCAAATTAGTACCATACGCCCTTGAGAGTATTGGGAGAGCTCTCAGGCATAAAGGTTTCCTCATCAGGTTTTCCGCCACTGTTAAATGACAAATTAATTTCACGTATATTTATTTGTTAAAATTTAAAAAAAAATGCTCATAACTCTGTAAGTATACCCAATATGCTATCCCCGCTTTTGGTACCGCTTGCTTCTATCCATTATATTTTGTACTCTTTGAAGTTGGCACTCACACGCAGTATGTACGTACCTATTACGTAGCTAGACATTACGATACGTGCATGAGATAAGGAGGTCCATAAATCTCAAAGTTATCGTCGCCAGTGTTTATCAGGCAGAGAGAAAGCTGTGCCCAATGAGTTACTAAGAGTGCGTGCGAGGAAAATGTCCTCTTTTATATTTTATTCCTAGCTACTGCCCGCGACTGTCCAGGTTTATAACGGTGTTTTAAAAAAGGAATAAATATTTCAGGGTAGAAAGCAATCTTTGTCAGATTTTAAAATGCGAGCTACCTTGCTAAATTTTTGAGTCAAGCAGAGGCAGCATACAAACAAATAAACACCTTATCTATTATCTTCTTTTATATAAAAGGCAAAGGTGACTGATTGACTGACTGACTGACTGATCTATCAACGCACAGCTCTAATCACTTGACGGATCGGGCTGAAATTTTGCACACAGATTAATAAATATCTGTGTGCAACGTAGGCATCCGCTAAGAAAGGGTTTTTGAAAAATCCAACCATAAGAAGGTTAAATGGGGATGAAAATTTGATAAAATCAATCATTTATCAATTTATTTTTCAAGTTCCGTCCATAATTTTTTTCTTAGATATTAGGTTTTCGATTAAAAATAAAAATACATGTCTGGTAATGAAAATGTATATGAAAGTTACAAATTTTTTAAGTTTATATTTTTCTATTAGCAGCAAGACTTTTTTTTAAATCTTTGTGGTTAAAATTTACCAAATCAAAAATTGAACTTAGCGTGAACGAAGCTGCGGGCAAAAGCTAGTTTCCAATATAAGGTATTGATGTAGCTTTGTATATTCCTAGCAAGAATGCATTGATTTATCGGGATAAAAGTATCCAATGTCCATCTCTAGGAGGCCAGTTAACTCCACAAAATTAAGAACATACAGAAGCCGTGTACAAGACTAATATGGAAGCATCAAAAGCTACTCCACTTTAGAAGTATTTCTCGAACAGGCGGTTAGTCACTTCTTTCCATTCAGCAGTTGACAGTAATTATTTTACCTCTTATGTTCTAAACGTTTCCCATAAAATGAGGAAAATGGGAAAAGTTTGTGAGACAGCAGCATTCCACTGGTGTGAAGTGAGTGGGCAGCCGTTTAACTCACTTCACATTTCTTCGCTGTATTCTTAATTTTTGATGGTAAGAAAAGTAAATGTGTGGTATATTTTGTTAAAAAAAGCCTTTTTCTGATTTCTTAATATTTTTATACGATACCCCATGTTAATAAATGCCTCACATTTACTTATCTAAATACTTCTTCAAAAGAGATCAAAGAGATCAAAATTTATTTATTCATGTAGACCTATCACAGGCACTTATGAAGCGTTCATACATATTTGTTTACATAATTGTAAGGGGATGGTGATAACTTCGTTCGCCAACTTAAATATAAAGCTACGATGGTTCCAAACGCGCCATGGTCTAGGAAGAGCCCACAACAAACTTAGCCGGGTATTTTTTTTTTGTTATCACCATCTCACAGTAAATTTATATTAAGCTATGAAGTTAGAGCAATTCACACCCAAGCTTTTTTATCGTTTAAGTAATCCTTAATATTATAATAGGATAGTTAAAATCATAACAGTCAATACAATAACGAAAATAAGTAAGCAATTCGAGAATGAGAACTTATTTTAGTAGGTAACTGTTTGAATAATGTATGTCTAATATCTAATTGATAGGGGGTCAAAATAGATTTGTCGTGTTTAACTTAATAGGTAAAACTCGATTGGTCAGGGGCTCCGTGTAGAACCACCTTCCTTATGGGAAGGCAACAGTTAGTCCTAATTAATCGATTACTGTACACTTGTAACTGGTTTGAATTATTCATTTATGGGCTTCGAAAGTGCAAACATGGTATATAGCCAACCCAGCTTTAAACCCTATCTTAGACATATTTTTATTTATTTATTTTATTTTAACTGGCTATGAAGTATTTATAAATTTACCCTCAAGTTTTTTATATAATTCCTGATTGTTTTGTTCGTGCCGTTCGTTGTAGTTTTAATATTACCTACATAAAAATAGGTTGTTAATATTCTCATTGAGTGAAGTTGTAATTTCTTTTGAGAAAAAAAACGTCTTTAACCACAAACTCTTCATTTGTACACCACTCAGAAAAACTAAAAAAAAAAAGAACAAACACTAATACGTAATATAAATAAATAGAATTTGTTTTCATTTTAAGTAAATTCAGAAGTATTTTATTGTTTATACAAAATAGCTCGTGGATATATACATAAATTATTAATTCATTCAAAAACAATCATTCTATCGTTTATTTTTATTACACGGCATTGCAATAGAAACATATAAAACTATGGGTTGGTTAAGGCCATTCACTTTATTATCATTATCGTCATCATCAGGACACGGGTTTCCTCCCACAATAAGAAGGGGGTTAAGGCCTCGTCCGTCACGCTGGCCCAGTGCAGACTGGTGGGCTTAACAAATCTTCGAGATCATTATGGAGAACTCTCAGGCATGCAGGTTTCCTCAAGATGTTTTCCTTCACCGTTGAAGCAAGTTATATTTTAATTACTTAAAACTTAGAAAAGTTACGAGGTATGTGCCGGGTTTCGAACTGGGCTACTACCACTGGAACCTACCATTGGAAAAAATAATCAGCCACACTGAGAACTGATCCCAAGACCTCCTACTTGTGAGAGAAGAAAAGGCCTTCTGCACACAGCGATCGTCGACGATGCGGAAATAACTCACATAACTGAATTGCAAATTAAAACTCAAATCGAAAATCGTTATAACCATTGATTTACTTAACAATAACTTTTTAAACGTCTCCAATTTAGTTTATATTTTCCGTAGTAATAAAACGCGATGTTTATTGCTCAAAGATTCTGATCTCAGCGGTCATGCCCGATGGTTGACTGTAAAACCCGTGTCGCAATGACCGACGTGCAGCGTAAATATGTCGCCTTGAAAAACTGACTTATCTGCATTGAGAGCTTGCGCACACTTCTGTCACGCATAAAATGACAGGTTAAGTTGATTTTTTTTCAGCTTTATTATCATTATGGCAATCGACGCGTTTGGTAAAATTAAAAAAAAATAACGTATATAATACCAATGCTTATAAAACTTAATAAATTGTGAATAAATTTCGAAACAATATAAATATATTTCAGTTAAGCTTTGAACACTGTTTTTGGGTAATGGTGTTTTAGGAATTTGCAAAGCTTAAATAATTTTTAGGCTAAAATAATTTTAAGCGACTTCTGACTTAGTTGATCTCAATGAACTCAGAAGTCGCTTTCAATTATTTTATCGGTATATGGGTATCGCTGTTTTAAACAGATGGCTTAAATCTGGGTAAAAAAATGTTATGGAAACAGTTCTTTGAAAAGAGGTCAAAAGAAAAAGCTATTTGGTACAAGATCATAGATGCTAAGCCTTTGATGATTCTTGTATTCGAGACGCTTCAATGAATGGAAAAGACACTAGTTTTGTTGCAAGTTCGATCGGGACACATTCAATTAAATAAAATCACCTATTTAATGCGTAAGGTTTCCACACCCAACTGCACAGAATGTGGTGTGGTGGAGGACGTATTCCATATTTTGATGGAATGTGTTCGGAATGTATCAAAAAATTTATTGATTTATATAATGTTGCGGTGGGTTAAGTCGAATTATGTGTACAGAGTGGCATAGTTGCATTGGCGGTAAGCATTTTAAATAAAGATTATAAAAAAAAACTGTGTGTGTAATTATGTACACGCGTTAGAAGTTATACTTCTTTGGCGTAACAAGATAAAAATCTTTTCAAAAACTTTTATCTTTCGCCTTATTCTACGTTTGTAGAAAAAACAACACTGACAATAGACTAAAGTATTGTTTGAATTATTGAAAGTCAATTGTCAAACTTTTTTTAGAAAAACTAAGATTTTGACTATAGCTTACTTCATGGTGTCGGTTTTTTGTGACGGTGTGCGCGCCATCGTAAAAATTTACTCCCACCGTTTTTCGCTAACGCGCCAAAAGAAGTATATAACTTCAAAAAAACTCTTGCGCCTTGCGTAGCATCCGCATTACCGTGATTTGCCCGTGAAAAAGCTGTACTTGGAAGATTTCCCAAAATGAGTTAAAGTGAGTAGAGTTATGTTAGGCAGAAATTATGTGGCGCCTTGCGAAAGCCGCATGCGATATCTTATTAATCAGCCTTGTGCCTACGTGTTTTGGACCGGTATTGCACTTTATTCAAATTCAAGGCTACTAGTATAGCCAGGTCATTATCATACGTCTAGCATTGTTATTGTAGTTGTGTAAATAAAAAAAAGGTATAAGTTATTTTTGTTTATAGGTGTTTAAACGACTTCGAATATGCCATGTTAGTTTTAAACAACTTCGAATATGCCATGTTAGTTTTAAACGACTTCGTATATGCCATGTTACTTTTAAAATTAACAGTTTACTCCATTCTTATGATCATCATCTTTATTATCAACAGCAGCCTTTTAACGTCCTGTTTGTTTACATTTAAGTTTTTTTTATCTCCAGTACAAGTTAGCCCTTTGCAATCTCACCTGGTGGTAAGTGATGATGCAGTCTAAGATGGTAGCGGGCTAACCTGTTAGGGAGTATGGTAGTCATACCTCTAATCGGTTTCTACGCGATATCGCAACGGAATACTAAATCGCTGAGCGGCGCGTCTTTCGGGTGGGGTGGTAACTAGCCACGGCCAAAGCCTTCTAGACCAGACCAGAGAAAATCCAGAAATTACAAATTCCCTGCTGGGAAGTGCAATTCGCCAACCGAAAGACGCCGATAAGGCATATAGCCCTAACGGCTTGTTTTAAAAACTTGTAGATTGTAAAGTAAAAGTGCCTGAGCCAACATTTGATGCCTCTTTGGCATTGTTTATCAAAAAGATCAGCAGTCGTAGATTCTAATTAAGAGACAGACCATAACAAAAGAAAGATGAAAGTATCTTATGTCTAATGTATTCACTAAATTCGATTATATTAGCGTTTTAAAGAACAAAAAGATTAATAAAGGATAACACTTAACTATGGTACTCATTTAACCTCAGTATCTTCGGTGGTAGATCAAGATTGTGTCTAATGCTATTTGTAGGATGGAAGCAGACTTACAATCTGCGACGCGACGCAACTAAATGCGATATTACTATTTTTTTACGTTACCCGCTATATTTATATAGTACTCAATGAATAAATCACAGTACAAAGGCGTGACCCTATTACGAACTGATCAATATTTTCAGTATATTGTCATCAACGTCGATAACTGACAATCGGATCCAGTATACGTCACATTTAGTAATCGCGAGCGAGGTTCTGTATATAGGGGTATTCCATGCCAAGATTTCGCTGAATTTTTTTTATCTTTTTCTACTCGATGAAAGACGTTTTTCAGAATTTTTTAAATTTTTTTTATCCAACCCCAAAAAAGTTATGAAGCTTTAAAAAAAATGGCTTTTTTATTTTCAAATAGCCATAAATCTCTCAAAAATTGACTTTTCAGGACGTTTTTTTTTTAAAAAATTTTGTTTTTAATTGAATTTTTTGAAAAAATAAATAAAAAAAATTTAACATGATCGCTTCTATGAAATAATCGCGTTTTTTGTATAAAATCGTTATTTTTCCGAAGTTCGTCTTTCTAAATATAATATACCCCATATATGTATATATATATTATATTGGTATCATTTTCGAGTATTAAGTCGCAGTAAAGTAAGAGTAGAAGGAAGGATGTTCTCCTACACATAGCCAGCGGTGGTAACGGAAGTATTGTTTAATTAAAATGTAATATAATATATTTAATAGTCCAGACTCCAGTATATGCGATTTAAAATAAAAAACCTAATGTCAGTTTTACAGTGGTTCAATAAGGTTTTAACTCTCGAAAACGATACCCAAAACTGCGAGCATACAAATCTCATACTCTCAACGGGTCGCATGGGCAGACCCGATCCACACGCTAGACGTGTCGCGTCTGCCGTCGCGTGTATAAGTATGTTTCTGTGTTAGACTCGATTCTTTTAAGTGCAATAATAGAAAGTAATGGTTAAACGTGATATATCTCGCTCTACCATAATCGATTGCTTTCTTTCTGTCAACGCGTCGAATCTCGACATTCATCGATTAATGAAAACGAAAGTGACGTATACGTAGCAAAGCCCAATTCTATGTTACTCATATCGTTCAAAAACTCTGTTCTTCTAACACAGGTGGGATCGCCACAGCATGATCTTTTTCATAATATGACGGGTAAAAAATATACAACTTCTTTGTAATGTATCGTCTATTTTAATACATTGTTTTCGAAAAAAAATCATGCTTCAGTTAGCGATAATCAAGCCGAGGTATCTGCTACATTTAACTTATACGTCGATTTTTTTAGGCTGTACTTTATCAGCTGTCGGCCAGTCAGTCCCCCAGTTCAAAACCCCAGTTTTGAAAAAAAAAAATTATTGTTTTTTTTTATGTATTTTAAAACTTTGTTATTAATAATATTGTTATTTGATGTAAAAAAAATTTTCAATAAATTATAAACAATTCAAAAAAAAAATCACGTGACTATAAACGCGCCATGATTGGTCACCATAGTTGTGACGTCATAATGTTGTAGCTATTTAATAACAGTACGGCGTTTACGGCTTATACGTGAATTGCTTTGAATCCCAATCATTAGATAAAGATCTATGAATTCATTATTTAAGAACTTATTTAACTATCAATAAAATATTTTTATAGAAAATATACTTTTTGTTTCTACATCAACTGCAATGAGTGAAAACTAACATTATGACGTCACACGCGCTCGGGTTTGTTCAGAAGTTGTCGGCGCGTCTTCGGTACTGGATTCAAAAATTAATTTTTATTTTGAAATAACTTTTGAATTATTGCGAAAAAAATTAAAAAAAATAGTTTTGTTATAAAACTTATATATGATCTTTCCATTAATCACAAAAAAAAATTTTTCAAAAACCCAATTTTGGTAGTAGTAGAGCTTTCTGTGACAGAGCTCATACGGGGAAGTATTGCTTTATCCGGTCTAAAAGGTGTGCTTACAGGCGCATGGGGGTTGCCTATTCCTTAGGTTAACGGAAAAAGGGCGGTAATTTGTAGGACGCAGGTCTTACTTTTTTATTTATTTAGCAACGCACCCCGTGGAGACATTACAGTTGCCCAATTCATCTCCCCGGGGCTATTAAAAGAATGTATGAACGAGTAATAATTACAACAAATTAAAATAAATTAAAACATAAAAATAAGCTATATAACATGCCATTGCATGAAGTATTTTTCTGTTTATAAGCGATGGTTTTCTATCTACTGTCATGTAGGCCATCTGCTTGGTCTGTCAATTATTAAAATATATGTATATATACCTATGTGTTGTATTTAAATATATATATATATATGTTTTAACTATCTCACATGTCTGCAAAATGATATAAGTAAAAGAAGAGCCAACAATTTCTATCGCAACTTTCTACATGAAACTGTTTGTGACGTTTAACAACCGCTTCTAATTAAGCTTACAGATTGTTAATTTGCTTGACTGTGTAAGTCGGAGAGCTGGCGGAAAAGGAGCTTCTTATAACTTCAGGGCGCTCAACAGTCAAACGTGATGTTACAGCCAAGAACAGGTTCCTATCACATATGCAAGTTTGAGCTAATATCGATACGGCCACTCTTCTGGGCTGAATCAGCAGAATAATTAGTATTAACGTCACAATTTTTATTTACAATATACAATATTTTGAAACTCAAGTAATGAATTTATTTTTAAAGCGAGTTCTTTTTGGCTTTACTATCAAATGATAAAGTAGCTCTTTTTTCTACCTGTAGATTCTATCAGTACTATTTTGTGCCTACCAGCATGCAAATATAAAAAAAACAAAATAGGTGGTAAATCTTGAAATTAAGTTACCAACTGTTTCTACTTAATATTTTATGATGATATTCATGGCTAACACCGCGAAGGACAATTTTATTTTTCTGTCTGTGCACGTCGTGCCTCTATTGTGGGTCTATGCTCCAAATTCCTTGGGGAGGTACTTAACAGCGTGACTTTAATAGTCTGATGATCTGTCTTACTGAAGTAATTTGAGATAAAAATGAACCGTCTTTAAGAGGTAGACGTGCTTTCTGTAAAGTACTTTCTTAAAATATACCACTAGCTCTTGGAATATCGTAGCGTCGTGATTGCTTTTGTTTATTGATTCACTCTATCTGATTTTATTGGCGGAGAGAAGTTTATGAAACTGTATGCGTTACGAAATTTATTACAGCTAACGAGTCAATTGACTTTTTGAATTAATTAATAAAACATGCAATACGTTTTCTTATTTTACGTAAACTCCTAAGAATTTCGTGTCGGAAGTATTATTTTTTATAGAAAGGTACGATTCGATTGTATTTTCAGCTTTTACTATATGAAAGGCGCGTTACTTTGAGGAAGTCTATAATAGACAATACACAATAAGCTTAATCTGCATGATACAGACAAATAGTGCGTGTCGTGAGTCGCGTGTTATACCGAAGCCTTGGCCGAGGCTTTGAATGTATCGCTAGCTTAACATGCTTAAATAATCATCATATAAATACATCATGCATCAGTATGGACATATGCTGAGCATGATGATAAATCCGATGTTACAGATTACTAAAAGCTTCACAGTTAAATTTAACATTGCTAAAATTTTTTCGTGTTCTTTTCTTTGTAATTTCTTTTGGTTCTAACAACCAACAACCGAACACTTAGAAAAATCTATAAATGACTATTGGATAAAAGTCACATTTAACTAACACGTGATTTAAACAAGTATAGCGGCAGTGCTAGACTACACTTAAATCCGAACTATGGCGGACGGAATAGAACGCCTCGCATGGCGGCATAGCGTCTTTTACTTACGTGACGACTTCTACCAGGTAGCTCATACTGCAAGACGCTTTATCATTGAACTACGTTTCAATATTAAATTAATATATAACTGACTCTAATCACACAATTTTCATTGAAATATACTAGAAATTAATCGTGGTAATTAAGTAACAACTGAGTTTTCAGTAACGTTTATAAACGAGAAGAAACACTGCTATTTTTGTCCAGTTAAGTTTAGATTTAGCAAATTATCCCATTGGCAAAATGTATGTGAACGATCTTCTCAACTAGAACTAATGACATAACTGACAAGTTATGTAAGAAGTTAACCACATTTCACATGCTAATTACTGTCACTATTTTGTTGTTGCTATGATAATTATTGTAATATGGCACCTAACTATGCGTTATTGCGTTGCTAACTTGCTTGTCTCACTTTGGTCAGCACAGTTCTTATATCAATACATTCCGAAGTACAAAGTTTAGAAGCATCACTTGAAGATTATTCAAGTGAAAAAATTAACCGGCGTGACTAAATATTTGTCATAGAATGAACGTAATAAGCCTAAATCAAACAAATTGATACCCATATTGAGTTGTAAATAAAATTTAATACGCTATTTTATGCTGGCGGTCGAGTTAGAACGTGATCTGTTCGGTAGCGCAGATGCTGCACACACAAACACACACAACAAACTTATAACACCTCGTTGTTTATGTGTCGGGGGTTAAAATAATGTTTAAAGACAAAATCACGCTACGCGAAGGTCAGGGTCCCTAATGACGATGATTGATGAATTCCAACAGAAAAAGCGTGAGGAATTACAGTACAATTACAGAGCGAGGCGATACTGTAATAAATTACACTGTGCACGGCTGGGTCTCAGCTGTGTCCACACAGGGCGTACATGCTCTTGAGCGGGGCAAAGGCATTCGTTATTGGCTCGCGTAACAGTAACATTATTGTAATAATACTGCAGCGCTTTTATTTTCCCGGATGGCGATAGCCTAGAGTGTAATTCTTCGGCTTTCCTTTCTTGAAGACCGAGTTCGAGCCCCGGCACGCTAAACTGGCTGGAGTTATGTCTGATTTAGATTTAAGTAATTCAGATATCACTTGCTTTAAACGGTAAAAGAAAACATCGTAAGGAGACCTGCATGCCTAAGAGTTCTCCATAATGTTCTCAAAGGCGTGGAAGTCAAGCCGTTAGGATTCCTATTCACACCTGATTCGAGATAGTGAAAACGTTAGAAATGAGTAAATAGCTTGCTTTGTACATGCCCGTGACATTAGAAATGCGCTAATAACACCAAACAAACTCGCAAGATATGCCGAGCTATTCAGAAGCGACTATTACTGATGTCTGGTATATTGAATCGCCTCTTAAGCCATAACACAAGGGGTACTTATTGCACGTACGTTCAAACAACTCCTTTTTTTTTTCGTATTGTGAGTAGCTGATTAACAGCGTAACGCGGGCTTGATGATGGGCCTCGGAATGGGGCTCTGCCAGGAAGAGTTTGAACCCTAGGGCTCGAAGAAACGAAGGGATCGTCGGCCTGAGGGCGCCTTATGTGAGGCTGTAGCTCGGCTCAGGCGAAGATTGGAGTGAAAGGGTTACGGACGGTGATTAGTCCGCACGCTTCTGAGAACGTGGTGCGAGCCCACGTCCGAGAAGTCGGGGACCTCGTCTTCGCCGGCGAAGACGCTGTGCAGAGGTTGATTGTGTGTTCTGATATGGAGTATTGTCAGTCTGATCTGATCGTCAGGGTGAGTAATCTGATCGTCAGGGTGAGTAATCCGATCGTCAGGGTCAAACAACTCCGAAGCACTCTATCTAGTGCAGGGCTCACCAACCTGGGCGCCGTAGATAATAAAGAGGTACTGTATCTGTATAACTAGATAAGTTTTTATAAGTTTTCGTGCAGCGGTGGCACAAAAAATTGTGTGGAGATCACAAAGCTTACCCATTGGTGGGGTAGTTTTTTTCTTCTTCATTAGTTCCATAATGAAGATGATTTTTTTTTGTTATCTGCCTCACTCACAGTACTCTACCTATTTTAACTAGCTAGGTTAGGGTGCGGGCGCCAAGATAAATCGAGTAACTTGTAAGTACGCCGCTGGCTTAATAAGGTTGGGAACCCCCGATCTAGTGCATTGGTATGTGGCTCGCGAGGCTTTCATGTAAAAGTCTGCGCTTTGTGTGGACCACGCTTTACACTATGCACGGCCGGACGTCATTAGAGTCACGAATTGTGTTAAAACCCTTCTGTAGGAAGATTTATGGTTACGCTTCTATCACCTGGACTTATTAGAAGCTGTGTATGTAAAGGGTAATTGAATGGAAGTCTAGAACTAGTCTATTTTCAATGTTAGCAGATCGTGACTGTATCTGAATTAGTTGGCTGAGACATAACTTAGAAAAAGAGGTTGAAAAGCTATATAGCTATTGTGGTAGTGAAACCTTCTATGACCAAACGAGAGAAAGTATTGAGTAGCTCCGATGCCTGCTCGATTAAAGCACTGTTTATGAAGAGATACAGTAGTTAAACGCCTTTGATCTCATGGTACATGCCGACGCGATAGGGTGAGCCACGGCCGAAGCCTCCAACTAGACAAAAAGAACATAAACATATAGATTCGAACACCGACCGCCACTTTTTTTATTCGGTCTACAGTAACTATAAGCAATATTCAAAGTAATTGTAGTTTAATACACCAGCAATGAAAATTGGAAGCAGCTGATCAAGTTAAGTTATTTTTCAAAGCAATTTATTGGATTGATATTGGAGCCGCACCGCACCGCTAGCACTCGATGTAGGATTATTCATATGCACCTAAATAATACACCTCCTTATACACTTAAAACGTGTATATGTTTTAAGTGTATTTTTAACTGCTTTTAAATGATAAGGGAATAGTGACGCGTGTAAAAGCTCACCTTGAACTTACTGTAAAAGGACTTAAACAGAAAAATGGAAGCGGCAACTCAAATAAAGTTATCAACAGCAAATACTCGGAATACGTATGTAGAATTACAGCGGCTTAACGATATAGTGATGTGTTTGTATGAATGAGGACATTATGTTGGATAGCTTGATAGAGAGTAACTTTAGGTGTTATAAGTGTTGTGCAATGATTATCGAGCACGGTAATAATAAGGACATAAAAAAATGGACTCTCTAAAACAACTTGAAAGCAAGAAATAAATATATTCTACAAAATTTTGAGACGCTGCCACGTAAAATATAAATTTTCTAAGTAGAAAGACTCAAATCTCTACGGGTGAGTATATAATATTCACAGAGTTCTATCGATTTAAATTCCATTCAAATTCCAATTCTAAGTTCTTAGTTGCGAATTTCCGATATATCTTCACCACGGACCATGTCTGATATAATAATATGACATACCAAACAAAACAAGAATCATCAAAATCTTTTAATTAATTAGCGGTGTAATTGCGCAACATTTATATAAAAATAAACATACAATGTAATTGAAAACTTTTTTAAGTCGGTCGAAAGCGAAAGAATAAATGATTTGTTAAAACTACGTTGTTTCATTAACAACTTTCAGCATCATAGTCATTATTCTATAGATGACCGACTTTTTGAAACCCTCTGATCATCTATCTACGCAGAAAAAATACTTTTGCGACTTACTTGTAAAAGAAACCCCATATTCATATCTTACAACGTTTAATCGATTAAGTATCTAATTACAACATGGCACATCATAAACTCAAACATCAATCTATCTGAACTTATATCCCACAGAAAAGAGATAACTTCTTCAATATTCCCTTGTCACTCATGTCTCTACTCCTCTGTCCCTTTATTTTTTCCCGCCATTCTATGTGACCTTCCTTTTTGATCTGGATTCCTGTCATTTTGAATTTCTACTCCAACTCATACCGACCACAGATTATGCATAATTTTGACCAGTCTGAACGAAGATACCTTTTCATTTTTAACCAAATGTACACAAAGGAAGCTCAGAACTTCAACATTGTACTCTACCTTTACTTCCGTAAAATCAAATTCACGTAGTCGCGTTCACAAGCTAGTGATCCTGCAAGCCATTATATGATTTTGATGTAACAGGACACTTACCTGAAAAGAGTAAACAAATAGCGTTAATTAAATAGTACTCATCACAGGGCATCATCAGGGGCGTGCACTTGGTTTCTTACCAGGGTATGCATACGGCAGACAAATGGCAAAAGTCCTCCGCTTATGCGAGTTAAATATAAATTTTAGGGTATGCAGTGCTTTTGCGCATGTATGAAATGCACGCCACTGGGCATCATGATGACCTATGGCTCCGGAACAATATCTAATACTTCATAAGAAGGTTCAAGGTTACCCAGCGGGCAATGGAAAGAGCTATGCTTGGAGTATCACTATGTGATTCCTCAGGAATGAGGAGATCTGTAGAAGGACCAGAGTTACAGACAGATCTAATAATTTAAGATTTTAAACTAAGATTTTTCGTGGTTAATCAACATTTCTTAAATATAGTTCAACGGGTACACACCACGATAATTAAATTAATTAAATTAAATATACTACGACAATACACCGCCACCTAGCCCCAAAGTAAGCTTAGCTTGTGTTATGGGAACTAAGATGACTGATTAATATTTTTTATGAGTAATATACATAAATACTTAGAATATGGATATAAACACCCAGACACTTAAAAATATTTACGCTCATCACATAAACATTTTCCAGTAGTGGGAATCGAACCCACGGCCTTGGGCTCAGAAAGCAGGGTCGCTGCAAACTGCGCCAATCGGCCGTCAATAATATATTTGGATTTGTCGATATTTCGACCCAGTTGAATGGATCGTGGTCACGACGGGACCACGATATTTCAACGTCCTTAAATTATTCAGTTTTTTTAGTATTTGTTGTTGTAGCGGCAACAGAAAAGATATGAGAAACAGCCTAATGACTGACTCTTAGGGTTCCGTACCCAAAGGGTAAAATGTAAAGTAGCTTTCACACTTTGGGTACGGAACCCTAAAAAGTTATTGCGTAAGAATCGAGCGATCATGTGAAAACGGAGTTGGTAGTAATTTGCCACCCCGTGAAGTTACAATTTGAACGGTAACTAAAATTGCAAGTCATCAACCGTTTATTGGTAATACGGAACCACAGTTACGGTGGTCGATTGGATTCGCCATTCGTTATTTTTAATGAACCAAGCGAGTTTCCGTGTACACTTAATATTGTTGACGACCTCCCTTGCGCAACGGTGAGCGCTGTGAATTTAAGCAGGAGGTCACGGGTTCGAATCCCGGTCGAATTTTGTATTTTCACTGGTCTGGTCTAGCGGGACGCTTCAGTCGTGGCTACTTACCACCCTAACGACGAAGTCGTGTCGCTAAGCGATTTAGCGTTCCGGTGCGATGTCGCGTAGAAAGCGATTAGGGGTATGACTGCCATACTCCCTAACAGGTTAGCCCGCTGCCATCTAAGACTGCATCATAATTTATCACCAGATGAGATTCCAGACAAGGGCTAACTTGTAGTGGAATAAAAAAATAACAAAATAACTACCTACTACCTAAGATTGTTAAGGACTCCGTTTGCGGAGTAGGTGTAGCAAATTAAGCTTAATTTTCACAATATATTATGGATTTCCGCAAAGTAACGCCTGCTTGCAATAATAAAACTTTTTCGACAGTGCATAATAAATACCTATACAATACATACCTAGCTTCACTTGTACCTATATTTTGTTATGCCCATATGTAGCGGTAGAGTTACAGCGTAGCTGCACTCTGTTATCAGCCAGTACTAATGTGGTACACGATAGGCGGCTGGCTTAAACATTACTTACCAGTTAGCTGATATCGGTTATGTTGCATTTACAAATACAACTAAACTTAAACTTGTGCTACTTAAAGAAGAAGATATATTTAATGGCCGGTAATTTGTTATAGCGTATTTAACATTCGCTTATAGAATTAGAAAGGAGCGTTGCTTTGCGGGAGTCTGTGATATGCAAAGTATTCATTAGGTTTTTTTTTTTAATAATTATTCATTGATGGACCAATCAAATAGCCCACCTGGTGGTAAGCGGGAAACTATCGCCTTTAAACAATAACTTTGGTTTGGGAAGTCTAACAGTCTCATTTTCATTTCATTTGATTGTTTTAACTATCGTTATTTTAATTTATACGTGACGGAAAACATCGTGAGGAAACCTGCATACCTGAGAGTTCTCCGTAATGTTCTCAAAAGGTGTTCGGAGATCACCAATCCGCACTGGGCCGTGGGAGGAGACTTAGTGGAGGAGATTTTGTGTCTGTATTTAGCCACGACCAAACCAGAGAAAATTCTGAAATTACAAAATTACCAAAGAGACCCAACGCGAGATAGAACCCGAGAACTTCACTGAGAGACCGAAGTGCTCACTATTGCGCGAGGGAGGTCATCATTTTTTTTACGATCAAGCATCTATTCCTGTGGCATTAAAATCCCACAGATAAATAAACAAGTTTTAAGTGATCGTTAAACAAAGGGCGCTAACATCAGTAAAAAGTAAATTTCCCTTGACCTTTCAGTTAATTGAATACTCTCTTTTTATTGTGGCATTTGAAAGTAATAACCTCTAATAATGGAAAAGGAAGAAACAAACAAAAATACAGCAGCTGCTTGTGAAAGCTGATCGAGGGAAGATCTCACATTTAAGTATTCCTTGTTATAATTATCTACCTAGGTATAAGAAAACAAATAATAGGATAAATAACAAAAACTACAACGAATTGTACACAGCTATACCTACTGCCATAGAACTAAAAACATCAAGACAGCACGGTGTCTGTACAAACTAATATTAAAGCATCATAAACCGATCCACTTTAGTAGTGTTTCTTTAAAAAAGAAATGCCCAAAAAATAATTCAAAAATCATATATTTAATGCTCTTGTTAGAGACATTATTTATGAAGTTAATGACTTTTTCAAATTTAAACTTTTTTAATTGTTATAATCTACTTATTTGTATCAGATTGAAATTAAACGTTATTTAGATTATACTTATTTTATTATTTCAAATTGGGAATCTTCTTTAAATCTTATATCTTTAAACGAGCAATTCGTTTTTTATATACATAAGGAATCTCGGAATCGGCTCCAACGATTTTCATGAAATTTAGTATACAGGGTATTTGGGGGGCGATAAATCGATCTAGCTAGGATTCATTTTTAGAAAATGTAATTTTTTTGTGTTTTCCGCTAATAACCGATTTGGTTCAACGAAGTTGCACGGGTCAGCTAGTTTTTATTATATCTCAACTGCAAAAGTAACTATCGCATTTTTTTTCCATAAATTCACATTAAAAATGTATCTTTAATATTTAATAATTTGTCAAATATTTCTTACAATTAGTCTTATTTCTGGCGTAACATGTACGGGCCTTCATTTCTATATTCTATGCGTGCTGTAATTTAAACTATCACCGCTTCTGATCTATCCTATAGACTCGTAGGTCTATGGAACAAAGCTGAAACACGTAGGTACTATTCACATTACTAACTATTATTAACTATTATGTTTCTTGCATGATGTACAAAATAACTGTATACTTGATTCATACAACAATTTTTTTTGGAACATAATATACTCATAGCTTTAGTTTCGGAGATTGGCGGCGTGGCGGCTGGAACGCAGTTTAAAACTTTTCCTAACGCCATCGTCTCTGTGGTTATTGATCCAATGTAATATGATCATAAATAAATGAATTTTGAATTTAATTTGAATTACTTCCTAGCGTCATGTAAGTACGCATGACAAAAATCTGGAATGCCCTTTTCCTCATTATTTTAATTAGATACCATTAAATGAACAGATAAATGCATTGTCCAGGTAAGCGCAGCATAATCATTTATCATCAGATAGTATTCTGGCCTATCTCTATTCTATTTATATTTTGGTTAAAAAACTAGTTAAACGTGGTAGTTTACACATATATAGATAAATATATAGGTCATATAACAGAAAACTATTTTTTTTTACATTTGCATAGACTCTAGACGTATCTATATTTAAAATTACGAAAAACAAAACTCCACGTAGGCAAGATTCCATTACAAGACCACGCAGGCGCCGGCGTTCGACACTTTAAATCAACACTATTTATGGCAAGGAATGTCTTAAGACAACACACAACGTAGATAACAATTAAAACTGAACTTTATTACCTAGACTCAAAGTACACTTTTCTTGGACGTTATAAAATGCACTGCCTTATTTCGAGGCTTAGTACAAGATTTGCTCGCTCGCAATCGAGGGGTCGTTTTATGGAATACGAGAACATCGGAATGAAAAGGATCTTATTTGCATTGAGTTAAAGCTCAAATTTGTTTTAATTCTATAGCTATGGCTTTGGGGAGAACGTTTGTAAAACAAAAATCAACATTACAGGATTTGCGACTCTAAAACGAGATACATAAGGTCCATTTAACTTTGACGATTTAGAGTTTAATTCTCGAAAACGAATCATCGATTGCGAGAGATCAAAACTTGTTCTAAGGCTACCGGTAGTGAATTCGTATGCGAAATCGCAATTTTATTGCTTCTCGACATTGAACTTTAATACTTGATAATAGGTTTTTTAGAATTATTTCGATTTTTGAAATAACCTATTAGCCTAAAGCTACGCGGAATTGGGTGGCCACTTGACGTTTTCCTCTGCTAATACATTGAATAAGTCGACCTTAAAAGATGGATAAATGCTATCGCAGACTTCTTTTTGGAACTTTAAAACAGGAACAACTTCACACACGATTATATCGTATTATAACTTTAACCGTTTACGCAGAGCACGCACCGGAAGCTCGCCAACGAAAAACAATCCCCGATTTTGAAACATTCTTTATAAGTGCTTCTATTAGTTATAGCATGATGAAATATAGCCTATAGCCTGCCTCGATAAATGGGCTATCCAACACATAAAGTAGTTTTTAAATAAGACCAGTAGTTCCTGAGATCATCGCGTTCAAGTAAACAAACAAACAAACTCATCGGATTTATATATGTATTCCTATAAGATATAAGAGTTCAGACCAAGCGGTGCGAAATATAATACTGGTGTTATTAAAGTTTGAGTTAATTGCTCTTCTTTCTGTTTTATCTAGAAGCAACACATATCCTTTAGCGAACGAAGCATCAGAAACATTATGAAGTAGAATTATAAGGTAGTAGGGGCTACAGGTATGACTTTAAAGTGAGAAGAATTGTTCTCGCTCATGTTGTCCCAATCCTAAGGTTGCATGGCAGAGATCACATCTAAGCGATAAGTCCGTCTTTTGTATTCTACTCCAGTCTTTGTGTTTCTCTCAATTCTTCCTTTATTTTCCTTACTGTGTAGTGGTATTCAAACTCTTTTTAAATAATCGTCATCATCATCATATCAACCTATTACCGGCCCCTACAGGACACGGGTCTCCTCCCACACTGAGAAGGGGTTAACGCCGTAGTCCACCACGCTGGTCCAGTCTGGATTGGTGGACTTCACACACCTTTGAAAACATTATCGAGAACTCTCACGTATGCAGGTCTCCTTGCGATGTTTTCCTTCACCGTTGAAGCAAGTGATATTTTTATTGCCCGACACGCACGTAACTTAGAAAAGTTATGCTGGGATTCGAACTCGCCCCACTGAAATTTAAGTCGAAGTCCTACCCACTGGGCTATCACCGCTTTATAAGAATTTTAACTAATGAATTGTTTATTTAACTTAATAAAAACGTTATGTATTAATATGTTTTCTGGAAAACTATAGCTTTTGAGATCTGTAGAGTCTTACAAAGGGCACTGGATTCATTTCGGTGCGTTTGAGTCCTTCTGCGAGACTAATGTCAACAGTGTATGCCCACGGTCAACTCTATCTGACAACCGTACCGTTTATCGCCATCTACAGTTATCAAGTTTTATTATTTATATTCTATATGTACGAATTGCAACACGATTTTATGTAGATTTAAATATTGAAATGAATTTTTAATGTTAACTATATAAATTGCTTGCGAAACGAAACGAAACGCTATCAACATATAATACAGTCGTTAAATGGCATTATTATCTGGTTTCAGTAAAATTACACAAATGGATTGATTTTAATCGTTATCATAACTTTGTTAAACATGTCAAGCGCGAATAACTATAAAGTTTCATGGTTGGTACACAATAACAGTCAACGGTTAGTATAATATACAGCAAGTGTAGGGAATAACGCACGTGCGATACTTTCAAATTGATTCGAGAATAAAATTTAAAAAAAACCGAGCGAGCTAGCAAATTGGCCACCCAATGATGACTCATAGGCTTGTACAGAAGTTTGATACTTTACTACTTAACGCATTCGCTCATATAGCTGCTCAAATTATACAATAATGACTCTTTAAGTATATATTAAAAAACTCGTTGGTCTAGTGGTTACGATATTCGACTGCAGACCACAAGGCTGGGTTCGATCCCCTGGTCGGGTTATGGATGGTATGGGGGTTTTATCATCATCATAATATCAACCCATTATCAGCCCACTACAGGGTACGGGTGTTCTCCCACGATGAGAAGAGGTTAAGGTCGTGGTACACCGCGCTGGCCTAGTGCGGACTGGTGGACTCCACACACCTTTGAGAACATTATGGAGAACTCACAGGCATGCATAAAGTTGAAGGCCTAGCCACTGGGCTGTCACCGCTTATATTTGGGTTTTATATCAAGATTTTTTTAGTACCAGCTCGGAGTTGGAGCAATTTAGCAGTGATTTATCCACGTGCCTAGGAGAGCACGTCACATCCGACCATGAGAATGAGGGAAAAGACAGTGCACCTGTGTTTGCGCACACGCTTGTGAACTATTAAATGTATGTATATGATATGTCTTATTTATCTATATAGATATTTTTTATTTCTTTTATCCTTTTTTTTATTGTTAGTGTGGTATTTTTAAAGTAATATGTGTTTTTTTTCTATATTATATTAGGGTATCAGACGACGAGTACGCAGTATGCATTTTTAAGTTTTATTATTATATAGTTGATTTTCTTATTGTTAGTGTTCTTTTGTTTAGTTTTTTTTTATTTCTTTACCTAATAATTAATGTTGTTTCTTTTTTCCATATTATATTATGGTTTCAGCAGACGAGTTATGTAGTTTTCAGTTTTATTATTATAATAATATATTTAATACCTCAATAATAATTAATATGTTTAGTAAACCTTTGAGTTTGTAAACAATGTTAGTCTTTAGTTTAGTTTTCTTTTGGCTTTTATGAATGTGCAGTCAATATGTACATATTTCTATTAATTATCTCGCTTTCTATTAATAAAATAAAACATATCGAGTAGTTTGTAAATCTCTCTGGAGATTTAGTCGCTTAGGAAGCAGGTAGCAGACGGCGGTTTGGCCTTGCCTTTGAACGATCAGTATGTAATTACTTCGTCTTTAGCGATACATCCATAAATCTAACGATCATTATTTCGATTTTAACAAATTAAAAGGAATTCTGAAATTACTGGCGCCATCGGGACGATTGTCCGCCAATTGGTATCGATAAAATAACGATAACGAGTTCGGTTATCGTTATCGACAAAAACATAAGATGTACAACGATAAGTAATGTTGCGTTATTTTATTGAACTTTTAGAACCTTTCAGCATTAGATGCCTATCGTCTAGCCTATTATATTGTGATAAGTTAGAAGTACAATAAAATTTTGTCGATAACACCGAATCTTATTATTATTTTTTAGTGTAAATATGTCTATAAAAAACAGAGGAATAACAACAAACACATGCACTCATAGACACACCAGCACGTACACACACACACACACACACACAAACACTAACACACACGCAAACGCACTACTCACATGACAAATATTTTTTTAATATTTTCAAATCAAGTGGTCCTACTAGGGCAGCACGAATATTAAAGAGGTGCTTTATTTAAAGTTAAATTATTCACTGGCCCTTAAGCCTGATGTAATGTAGTAAAGGAAACAACATGCGAACACATAATACAGTTGATTTAAGTATTGAATGCATATCAAAATTTTCAATCCAAACCGTGCATGGGATTACGTGGGCAAAATTACCTGCATCGTCAGGATAATATGAGTATGAAATTGCATTTTCATTACAAATAAATACATTTCGTTATAGTTTTAATGAAACCACCTCTAACTGAATTCAACGCGCATCCAATTTCAACCAATAAGATAAAGTATACCTAACATAAACATGGGGTTCTAATGGGACCCTTAACGGAATTAGTGGCGCGATTCACATTTCCAGCGCGGGTATAAGTGATACAGAAATAGTCTAGTTCACTTTGAAATTGATTAGCTGTTGCCCGCGTTCTTCGTCCGTGATTATTACGGTTTTTAACAAATCCCGTGGGACCTGCGTGTTTTCCTGAGATAAAAATAGCCAATGTTACTCACCGTGTTTTCAGCTCTACAACTATAAAAATCAAGTTAAATGTTGGCTCAGTTAGGGACAAGCAAAGAAGCAAGTATGTGTGCATTTGCTTAATGTATAAACATAAAAGAAAGTTGTGTTAGTTACACTATTTATAACTCAAGAACGGCCGGACAAATTTTTATGATATTTGATTTTTGTGATTATTCTTAGTCCGGAATAAGATAAAAAGTTTTAAAATATAGTATTCGGGTCAGCTAGTTTATATAAAAGAAAGTTGTGTTGGTTACACCATTTATAACTCTAACACGGCTAGACCAATTTTAATGATATTTTTTTTTTTGGATTCCTCTTAGACCGGAATAGGATAATAAGTATTAAAATATAACATTCATCAAAAAAAAAGATCCGCGGTACGAAGTTCGCCGGGACAGCTTGTTTATAATAATATAAGTAAGGTTAAAATTGGAATCGTCGATAATTGTACCATGTGACCATATTAAACGACCTTTTAATATCAGAGAAGTTAGCTTTTTTTAAATATGAAGTGGTGCGCTTGCTGGCTAATGACAAATGGCCAGTGTTGTTTAAAAATAAAAGTGGCATTTCCCTTACAATACATTTTTTACGCCGCCCTTGTATGGAGACAAAAAAAATCTCGTGTCTGGAAAAGGCATTCATATAAAACTCATATAATTACAAAGAGCTACTAGCATTAATAGATTTATAAGTAAATAAATAAATATAAATATACTACGACAATACACACATCGCCACCTAGCCCCAAAGTAAGCGTAGCTTGTGTTATGGGTACTAAGATGACTGATGAATATTTTTATGAATTATATATACATAAATACTTAGAAAATACATATAAACACCCAGACACTGAAAAACACTTAATGCTCATCACACAAACATTTTCCAGTTGTGGGAATCGAACCCACGGCCTTGGACTCAGAAAGCAGGGTCGCTGCCCACTGCGCCAGTCGGCCGTCAAATATAAGTGTTAATAAATGAGAAGCAGTATGATGATTCTTAGTTATGTACGTACCTAAGTTTATCTCGGCAGTATGGCGTAAGCTCAGATAGTGATTTCAGAGCTTATATACAGAGTAGAGAATACTATTTCCCTCTTTCTTGTATGTTTCAGACGTGCATTCACCCATTTATCATTTTTGTGAGTTATTGATAATAATCATAACTAACAGTTACCTAGAAACTTAAGTTACGGTTATTGCGTATTTCGCTGACCAGCTGAATGTGATGATCACTACGCAAAGTGATAGTTGCATAACAGTTGAATTAGTTATGTAGCGTTGGCAACCTACTGAGATGAAGTCATTAATAGTGTCCATCTCGTTGATGGACACTTGAGAAGGTTTAACCAAGATGTGACGAAAAAAATGTGCAAAATTCAAAAAACTAACTGAACAAAAGAATGAGATCGTATTGAAATACAATTAATATCTGTTTATTGTTAAGTAGTCATTTATATTAGTACGTTATTTTCATACATCAATAAGCTCGCACGTCAGAAAGTGATCGATTTGTATCTGAATTGGTATTAATTGTGTTTCAATATCGTAATTTATAAATAGTTTATTGTTTATTTTCTTATCATATACGTTATGACGTATATAATATTACTATAAACTATTAAAGGTCTATGGTCTAACTATTTAGGTAAGGAATTTAAGATAGGTTAAGGTCGTAAATATGATTTATTTAGTTACTTTTGCCTCATTCTTTTAGTTGTTGTTATTTCTACCTCATAGTTTAAAATATAGAACTCCAAGTTAACTCTACTATAAATTGACTTTTCAGTTTTCAGTTATGTATAGTCCAACCGAATGGTGATGCAGGTATGTAAGCGTTGATAGCTCAGTGGGTAGGACTTCGACTTCACTTTCGGGGGATTGAGTTCAAATCCCAGCACGCATCTCTAACTTTACGAAGTTATGTGCGTTTTAAACAATTAAAATGTCAATTGCTTAAACCTGCATGCCTGAGAGGAAACCTGAATGCCTGAGAGTTATCCGTAATGTTCTCAAAGGTATGTATTATCGACCAACCCGGTACTAAGCCAGAGCGCAGAGTGGTGGACTACGGCCTTAACCCCTTCTCGTTGTGGGAGGAGCCCGTGTCTGGGCCGGTAGTGGGTTGATATGCAGTTATTCAAACTAGCTAATTCAAAAATACTATTCAACTAGCTATCTTTAAGGCACCAGTGACCCCGCTGAAACCAGTCCAGGGTGAGAGATGACAAACTTATCTTTTAGCAAGTAGCGGTGCAATATAAATAACTTTTAGTGCGTTAGTATAGTACTCCCGGTCCCAATATTTCCCGTTATTATCGACGTTGATAAAAAGAGAGGGTCGGGATGTATTAGGGAACCCTTTTTTAAAAAGAAACTAAGAGAATATCTTCTGCAAAACCTCACCATTTAAGCAATTGTCCCTGTGTTTTTTATTGCTTTTTTTTTGGTTTTATCACTCAAACTAAATATTTACTTTATTTTATTATTTTTTTAATTGTAATATACTAGTATTTTATAGCATATCCACGTGGAAAATAAGACTAAGCTATTACTAAGCGGTGATATGTCAACGTCCAAACGTCACGTCTGGCTTCACGGAAGGTCAGCTCTGGGTCTTAACACAGGAAACATGCTGAGTGAAGACAATTTTGAGATGAAATCGTACTTTTAACTGCAGTGTAGAGTTTTAGTTTTATTTTTTATTTATATTTTAATTTTGGTTAAAGATCCGGTAAGGTCTAGAGAGAGGTCTGTGCTGCAAATATGGAACCACAAAATGAATTGATGATGATGAAAATGATAATGTTAAGTTCTATACTATTGAGTCCACGTGTCTCAGCCTAGTGAATTGTCAGCCTGTCTGTTTTAAAGGAAAAAATCACAAAAACAACAAATACGAAGTTTTGTGTGCAACACCGGCAGTTACTCCTATCAGCCGATATCGCTGATACGGCTTCAGACTCGTGGCCTCGTTAGATAAGAGTTATCACAAGTTCTTAGTATTACGCAAGTTTTACCTTTCGGTCATGTTTAGAAGAATTCATGAATGTATTTCTGATATCTTTGCTTGCAAACACAAATTGCTATTCCATTGGAACATTTTCAGGATCACTTCAAACAAAACACTACATTCTAAATATTTTATTAGTTTCGACGTTTCATTTATCTACATAAATCAACGTCTGCACTCATTCATTCATTAGTCATCTATACGTCATTGCCAATAAGCTTTACGATCACCATTCAAACTTTCTTAAAGCATTGTTACTCATTACCGTAACACAAATTGTCTTACTGTAGGTATATCAATATATTAATAAATCAAATCTTCAAAGACAAGACTGTACGTTAAGAGACTGTGTGCAGATCTAAATTAATTTACAGCAACTTGAAACTCTTCGGTGTTCTTGTTTCAATCAATTACTATTTTAAAACTTGTACCATTTATCTCTGATATATTTTTGTTTAACCATTAGTCTTTTATATTTTTATCAAAGCATTTATTTCGAGTAGGATTCCAAATCATTATTCTAATTATACCAGAGTCTATCTATCCTAATTTTTGCAATTCAAATTGACAGCCCTTTTGTTAAGAGATGCCTAAGTTTAGGTCACAAGGGTCATGGTTAAGTTAGATTACACAATTTCTATTTATAATATTTTTATAATTTCCCGAAAATTGTAGCTTTGTTTTTCTAATTATGACTAATGATCTATTCGATAAATCTTTGTAACGTCTCCTATGATTGGTGAGTTTATATTTATTATTATAACTGTCATATGTTATGTTCTCATGAAACTAATTAAGCAGTTAATTATAACTTTTCCGAAAGCGTTGTTATCGACAAAAATATTTCTGCGTTTTGCCCAAAAACGTTGAAATTTATAAAAATGGCTTCTTGTTATAATAACCCCTCTCTCACTTAATTTCTTATTTCACGTCTTTAACTTAAATTAATAATGTTGATACAGGAATATCCGCAAAAGATTTTAAAGCACTGTAAATTATTACAGCGCGCTATCACTTAATTAATCTTCGTAATATACGAAGCTATCGACAAGATATATGTGGGGAACTAATTGTAATTACTCCTTTAGTGTTTTACTGATTTCATGAGTGTCAGTATCTTTATAGCTCTGCAATAAAGTCCGGCATTCAATAGTTCAAAGTTATCGCCGACAGTATTGGAACTTTTCCTTAAATCATTTACTACATCCTTATTACGCATTGCTGTTTTACCTGCCCAATTTAGCTTCGAATTTTAAATGTTTCACCAATTACATTATTAAAAACCTAATAAGTATCTTGTTTCTTAAAGGTAGCCTTAGGTTTTTTCATAGCATTTCAAATCCATTAAAAATAATTAGTCCCTGTAAATCACGTAAAAAGAAACGCTTTATTGTTTGATTCTTATTTCCGTGTCATTTTCGTACCTCTGCAGTTAATTTCTGAAATTCACCAAGGATAATCAGTTTAGATTTCTAATTATATTATTATCATCTGACATAATTTTCTCGTTAGAAATGCTTAGAACTTCTATTTCAGAATGCTACTAGATTCATCGTCATCATTTATCATGGTCGTACAGGGAGAGCCATTTTAATTGTTTAAGTGGCTATAAGTATAAGCTCGACGAAATGACTCATAAAATTATAACGTCCAGCGATTTTCCCGCGTCCCCACTAATTACACACATTATGGGCGTATATTTAAATGTCAGCAAGGTTCTCTATTTTAATTTATAATTTTGTTATTTTAAGTTTTTACTTTATTTAATTCAAATAATTACATATTAAGATATTCTAAATATAGCAAATAAATCGTCAAAAAAACTTTCAGCTTGAATTCAACATGTCTGTCAAAAATAGTTTTTTACAAGCTGTTTTAGAAAATGCAGCAACATTTTGTTGCATATTGGATAGGAGCAGGCGTTACTTTGCGGAATTCCATGATATATTACGAAAATTTAGCGAAATTTACTATACTCTGCGAAAAGCAGAGGAGTATGAAGATTGAAACAATTATAAATTACATCATACAGATTCTCCTGCTTTTCGCGGAGTATAGCAAATTTAGCTTAATGTTCATAAAATTTTGTACAACAGCAATTCCGGATTTTATCCTTAACTGCGTTAAAATGGTCTAAAGTGGTTAAACATAGGGAAGTTTGTATCCTGGTTTATAAAACAGCTTACCACTTATTGCTTTTCATAAGACAAAGAATGAAGATTTTTTGGGTTAACGTGTTCTACGTCTTACACTGCAACAAAAAAGCAAACAAATAACAAATTTTCTACTTGTAATACTATAACTGATACTAGCCAATCGTTTATAAAGGTACTTCTATAGATAAAGACGGAACATAATTTGTTGTTGCCTCGAGGAAACTTATCACGGCTTTCCAGACCGAATTAGACTGTAGAAAGTTCTGTTACTGCATATCAAATCCATTCTGTTGCGCAACATTCATTTAAGCTGGAAACGAAGTCATTGCTGCAGGCTACAGTCTGAAGTGTGAACTGGGATCTGTGAACTTATCATAAATAATAACTTATCAGATATACGAATGGCTGACATTCTTTGTCCCTTGTTGGATTAAAAATTAATATTTTTGCCCATCTTTTGGCAATTGTCAACTCGCTTATAGGATATGATCGGGTTGAGCCAGTGTGCATATTGTAAATAATAACTGCTTTTACAGGGTGGGATGAGATTGACTCAGAATCTCGCGTGATATGGTCTCGCTGGCGATGGTTTACCCTTTTAACCCCTTCTCATTTTGGAGACCCGTGCCCTGTAGTGGGCCGGTAATGAGTTGATATAATGATGATGATGATGATCTATTCAATCTAGATCCAGACCTCGTAAGCTCGTTTTAAAATCATAAGATCCTTATCATACTTGTACTCTTATAAAAGAACAAACTTCTTATTAAAAAATCACCCGAATTTCGCAGTCGATAGCGACCATGCTTTTTGTGTCCATGGATGTGGGTTCGATTCCCACCACTGAAGAATGTTTGTGTAATGAACAAGAGTGTTTTCAGTGTCTTGGTGTTTATCTGTATATTATAAGTATTTATGTATATTATACATAAAAATATTCATCAGTCATCTTAGTACCCATAACACAAGCTACGCTTACGCTTTACTTTGGTGCTAGACGGCGATGTGTGTATTGTCGCAGCATGTTTATTTATTTAATCAAATGTAAAAACATCACTCATGTAAACACTACATTACTGAAACGGCTATTAACTTGTTTTATATGAGCATAACGCAATCGCTAGAATATCGCGTAGAAATTCAAAAACGGCTGTTGCGTGTGCGCACCGCGATAATATCGTGGGCTCGCTTGATCTGGAAACGCCGACAGCGGGCCAGATTGAGGCGATTAAAGCCTGCGCTACTTTTGTTGCTCTCTTAAATAATAACTGCTTTTACAGGGAAGATAGTTCACAAATTACAAGTCTAAGAAAAATAAAGTTATTCGAATCCCTTTTCGTTAGTTGATAGGAGAATAGTTAAGTGATATGTAACAGAACGATTAACTTAGAGCCTTTCCAGAAAATTGCTCTTTTTTGAACAAATTAAGTGGTTACTTTAAAAGTTACCTAAAAATCACAACATAAAATAGCTTTTTTTTCAGACTCTTGGGGCTTACAATCGTTTAAAATAATACTGCTTTAAACATTCGGAAAAAACTTCTCTATCTTTTATAAAAATAAAGAATCAAAAGTAGTATTTATGCGAGAAATTTTAGTTGTGAAGAGTTGTATAAGACCGCCTTTGCACACCTAAACTAGTTTTTTATTATTTTTATTCTTAAATGTGTTTCTCTTTGTATTTTGTTTTTGTGTGTGCAATAAACAATTTAATAATAATAATAATAAAGTTTCAACTTTTAGTACTTTTATCTCTTAGGTTATACAAACAATAGGTGACAACGGTATCATCAGAAATAGCATTTGCGTTAAGATTTCAATGTTTTAAAAATGTCAGGGCCCTGTTTTAACCATAACTTAAAGAACTGAATATTGTTAGCATTTATAGAAGCATCGTTAGGAAACTTTTATGCCTGAGAGTTCTACATAATGTTCTCAGAGGTGTGTGGAGCGTGGAGTGTCACTAAACCGCACTGGCCCAGCGTGGTGGACTACAACCTTGACCCCTTCTCATTGAGGGAGGAGACCCGTGGCCTGTAGTGGTCTGGTAATGTGTTGTTATGATGATGATGACAGAAGTTAGTAAGTGAATAGATGACCATAAAGATGAAACAATTCAAAAAGACGTAATAGAGCAGTTGAAACTGATAGCAGATTAAGTGTGCTTTTTATGTGGACGAAACATCAAATAAGTGTCATCAAGGCGACTAAGGAATTTTTGTATATCATTTACATTCATAATCCAGTTTATTATCATAGATGGCATCATAAAGTGATATTATAAAATTCGTTCTTAGAATATTTGTAGTACTTGTTTTAGCTACTCTTTGAAATGGCCAAAGTGAACGTTGATTAAAACAGCGATAGTTGTATTGTAATAAATGAGCGACTAGATACAAGTACATCCACTTGATTTATTTTGGTATTAATATTAAGAGAAAGTTTCCCGGGTTGATTATGTTGATTAATATTACTCATTCCGTTTAAATTGCTACTGGTTTTATCTTTCAGAATCGGTATCGATTTTATCGATTGATTATAACCTGTCATATTTCATCCCATATTTTGGATGTTTGCGTAACTTTTATAAAGTTTAAAAATAAGGTAAAAGATGATTTCGTATTGGTAAGTAATTCACGATAGACTAAACGGCAACGCATTCACCTATGGAAACACGGTTGGTTTAAACCAGAGGTTATACAGATTGCTGTGTTACAACTTTTGCAATTTTTACAATATGCGCAATATGAATGAAATGCGGTGCGTGGGCATTCACGTTGTAGTTATACATCATTCCGTCAAAACAATATGCAAAATTACTGTACACGACAACATCCGATGAGGTATTGTACCAGACCATATCCTGTACAAAACAAGGTCGAATGGAATCAGCCGCCATTATTCGCGAAAATGCCTGCATTTTTCATAATGTGTGTCATCAAATCATTTTAGATGTATATCTATCTACTAGACATCTAGAGGTCGGTTTCTTTTGTTCAAATTTAAATGTAACAAGGTGACACTAGATTTTAGCGTTGGCCAGTCATCAGAAATCAAAGATGATTGTAAAATAGCTGAATTTACGTATGGTTAGGTACATTCGACGGCCGACTGGCGCAGTGGGCAGAGACCCTGCTTTCTGAGTCCAAGGCCGTGGGTTCGATTCCCACGACTGGAAAATGTTTGTGTGATGAGCATAAGTGTTTTACAGTGTCTGGGTGTTTATATGTATTTTCTAAGTATTTATGTATATAGAATTCATAAAAATATTCATCAGTCATCTTAGTACCCATAACACAAGCTACGCTTACTTTGGGGCTAGGTGGCGATGTGTGTATTGTCGTACTATATTTATTTATTTATTATTCAATGGTGCGGGCTTAAACTTTGTTCATTTCTCTAGTTAATTGTTTGTTTACTTTAGATTGTCTATTATTATGCTTACTAAAGGCTGCGATGGTATTGAAAATGTATCAAATACTAAGCAAGGATATCGAAATGCTGCGCTTTGAAAATTTGAGTATAATGTTATTCAAAACATGAATGTTAATAATATGTGAAAACATAAAGGACTAAATAATGGCGTATCTTGACATCGCCTATTAACTCAATGCAGATGTAAAGAAGGAACAAGATAATGAAACTGCTTAGCACTTACGTCCACTGGCCGACACCCTACAAGATAGGTAGACTAGGATAAGAAAACCGACAGGTAGACTTTGTATTGATGTTGAAAATGCCAGGGTTTAGTTTGAACAACAGATTTCCTTCCGATAAGGCGGTACGGTGTATATACGGTGATTTACAAATGCTTTGTAACACACTGCATTATGTTTAACAGATGTACTAGCCCGCTTAGGGTAACTTCTGGGAGTACAAGATTAAAATGAATATGTGTTTTTTTTAAATAGCATGGTAACGCTAAAATACCTTCTTCTTTCTAGCTAGTATCCTTATTTATGTGGGGTCAATCCTCCTTTTATTTTCGCGCCACAATGCGAATACAAATATTTAAGATTAGCCAAAACATTACCTACATCCAATTTACCTTTGCAAATTAAAGTATTATCAGCTACTGCGGTAGCCTAAAGTACGGTAGCCTCATTAACCCTAAAGCTTAAAGCAAAATATCTTAAAACCCGATGAGATTTTATCAAAACCAATTGTGCAACCCAGTTACCATTTGCAGGTTTGCCTGTTACGTAATGTTCGACCATTTGTGCATCGCGTTCTTGTTTTTTTGGTCATTGTTTTCCCTTTACTCTTATTTTACAGTGGTCTTATGCTTAAGTATGTTAATCAATTATGGGGCTAAATCCATCGTGATTGAAGTTATTTTTCCATGACCACCAACGCAATGGATTTGCATAAAGCGAGAGTAAATAAATGATTCTTTTCAATAAGGGACAATGGCCACATGGATAAATGATCGCGACATAAATGATCATTTTAAAAATGTTGCAGTTATATTTTTACTAAGGTTTTATGCTTTTAAGGCTTATATGTACTGTTATTATATTAAATTAATTTAAAGACTATACAAATCTGGGATTCAAACCTTTTATTCTTTTTACAGTTATCAAAACTCATCAGATTACTTTTACGGCAGCTGAAACTTTTTATCTTTATTATTTTAATCTAGAAGTTAAATTATAAAGAAAGTTTCTCTGTGACATAAATTTCTATGTTACAATGTATCTGGGTTTCGTGAGCGGTTTTCATAGTTATCTTATTGATAAAGATACAATCTATAAGGTCACTGAGTTCACACTATTGTTTGTATTTGAACCTTAGTTTAATTTATTGAAATTTCAAACCATTATTGGTTTTATTGCCTTATTGAAATTGCTGTTTGGTGGTAAGGAATTTTAACTCTAAGAAGAAGTTTAGAAAGGAAAGTTAATTTTAAACTTGACTGAAGCCACTTTTACTCTCAAACGTTTTAACATTTTAGAAAAGAACGTGTTTATTTTTAACAAATTATGAGTTGGCTTTTAAATACCTACTTAATGATTTTCCGATATATTATCATTACTAGTGTTTGTTCGAAAGATTATAAGTTGGGATTATAATTATGACGAAAGATACTTAAATATTCTCTGTTACAAGCGTTTCTGTTACATATCTTACCGACCTAAAAATGAGGAATTAAGTTTCTCATTTTTAGGCAGCAAGTATCTTCAATTCCTAGCGAAAATATTTTGCACTATGTTCTGAATTAAATCTATTTAAATCATTATATAAAAACGTTTACTTTACAAATGAACAATCGGTGAAAGGTGTTCATTAATTATAACACATATTATTTATAAATTCATCATTAATTAATGCACAAGTACACATAAACTTAAAATAACTTTTTACACATTTCCCTAACCACGCCGTTGCGTTTGAGACCCCCTATGAGTAGGTAATAGCTTACTTCCTTCCTGTTGCACATATGGTCTTAAGTGGATGCCAGAAACGTTTCCACTGGACTACTGGTAGGATGTACCTATTAAACTAAAGTTCCTTGCCCTTGAGTTTTCATATTTTTATGATAGAATAATTGCTGTATGGTAAAATACTTATGTGTGAAAAGAACAACTGCAAAGTTTCTTGCCCTTTCTTTTCTCTGCAAAACTGTCTTCGAAACAGTGGTCGGGGTACTACGAAATAGTCCTATGTGATATGAATTACGTATTAACGCCAGCAACATATTGTATTGAACCATCTTCCAATCGATCATTTTTTTCTTTGGCGATGTTACTCAATATTTCTGATAAACCAGCAGTCGCTTTTAACGGTCAACAAGAGATAGGGTTTCGGACTCTTGGAATTTTTCTGCCCTAACTTTACTAGTTGTACAGGAGTTACAGAGAATGTAATCTCTTCGCATATAAGCGACTCCTTCCTGTCCAATACGGCAAAGGAAAAAAATGTCGAGTAATGTGAAAGTAAATGTCAATTCTACTACTATGAATGTCTGTCTAACTACCAACTACTAATGGTAAATATACTATCGATTGCAACTGATCACTTTTTTCTTTTCGGAGCTCCGTTGGAACTCCATATCCTAAGATCACCATCAGATCCTCATTGAATTTAAATAGAACGACCAATGAAAAAGAACGAAATACAAAATGAACAACAAAAACCACTAGTAAAGAGAAGACACATTTTTAGAAGTGTACTGTAATTAAATCGATATTAAGAGCTTGCAAAAAATGGTGATAATGAACGTCCTGAAGACCGATATTCAGAACACATGCATTGTTTAAAAATAGGCATTGTGTAATAACTCAAGTTCAACGGCCGAATTGAACATGGTTGGCATGGCCTACCATCACTACTGTTTGCACAGATGTCAAGTTTTTTTAACGGCTCGCCATTTTTTCGCCTCAAAGCTTAGTGCACACTGTGGTGTTACTTTAACGAAAAAGAATTTTTATTATTTTATTGAATATCACGCAATAACTAATTTTCCTCGCTGGAATCATAATTCATGTATAAGCAACCTACATCTGCGCTACGTTAATCTTAAGTTAGAAGTAGAACATGAACATAAACTTTTAAATGCTGATAAATCATATTTATATAATTTGTAAGTATTGGAATGTATAATATTGTAGATTTCGAATCACTTAGCTTTACAAAACTAAAGATTATAAACAATAATGGACAATAAGGCCCACCTTGACAAAGTTTTATCTGCTCCTCTACATAGTTAAAATTTTTAAGTAATCGTAAATATAACCTTAAATAATTATAATCTTACTTTGAACTAACTTGAATTAATAAAAAAATATATATATTTTGTTACTTTTTCATAAAAAACAAACTAAAAATTGTAACACAGTGTGAATGCAACTTCACATTAAGGATCGGAGTACACAGTTCGTTAGTGTTGTTCCCAGAAAGATTTACTAGCAAGTAGCCAGTGGAACAGGCTTCTAGAGTTAAGTTGTTTATTTCACGCCGCACTTGAAGGATTTCTTTATAAATACCTATCTCTAGATGTACAACACTATTGTTTCTCACTTTTCCACGAAAGTGTAGACATTAAAACGTTGTATAGACGTATTATTATGAATCCGCTAACTGTACTATAATTTTATTGCGAGTTATTTGCTTTTGTTCAAATAAGTTCGGTTTTAATAAATTTATTTCTCAAAGAGGACACAATAGTTGACTTACATCGAGAATACAATAATATTTTTAAATAGGTAAATACAAAATCTCAAAGTGCGTTTTACAAATGTATAATATAATGGAAAGATCACGAAATCCTGGGTTCTATTTCCGGGACGGACCAAAGAATTGTTAGGAACTGGGAATTCTCAATGCCCAATGTTCGGACATCGATATGCTTATAACAGAAGATATATGAATTTTTTTATTGAATTATATGAATTATTTTTGATAAAATAATATGGAAAAGGGATTTTTAAATCATTTTACGCTTGAGTATCAAAATTGAAATTCAAAAATCATTTATTTCAAGTAGGCCTGGTTTATAAGCACGCTTGAAACGTCAAGTCAGTTTGTTTGTAGTGACTCTACCACTGCTTCGGAAGGCAGATTCCACTGAGAAGAGCCGGCAAGAAACTCAGCAAATTGCTCTTTTCCAAGATCATTTTATAGTTTAGCAATCTTCATATCAATAAAAACAACAATAAATTGCTGTGCTAATTTAAGGAAGTGCAATTTTTAATAATAACAGCATAAAGTCTATACTTTTACGACTTCAATTACGTACATAATATATGAGCAAGACGTATTACGGTCAGTAAATAAAAGTTAAAAAGAAGCAACGTAAAGTGTAAAAAGTGACTTAAGTGCTTTAAAAAGTGCCGAGTCCATTCATGAATGTCGAAGTAAGTGTTTCTGTGGACTGTTACTTGTGAAATATGGTCGATAAAGATTTGGAAACCTTAATGAAATGGCTCCAGTACGTTGTTAACTTTCGAGAAAACTCGAACTTAGCTCGAGTAGGTATCTACTTACGTTGACAACAATGTAACGAGAGTTCAATCTTTTTAAATGGGTTCATATGTGAGCATAGAACCACCTGCGTCAGCCTATATAATTCCAGTATATGATAAAGTATATGATTACATGACTAACAGTTATCCGCGGTTTCACCTATTTTAATATAGGAACGTATGTATGTCGTCGTATGTATAACACACATTTTAAAAACATTAATGTGAGCAGTATACGATTACATGACTAGTAGTTGTCCGTGGTTTCACCTATTTCAATATAGGATTGTTGAACAGTCTTCCCCATAAATTATGCTATCAAATACAAAAAAGAAATTTCTCGACTCGTAATTCCGGAGATTAGATATCTTTATATACAGAAAAGCAACCGAATTCTCAAGCTTTGTTATATTTCTTTAGCTTTTAGGATTTCGTAACAAAATGGAAAAAACCGGTCAAGTCCGAGTCGTTCGCACATAGGTATTCGTACCGTTATCCATTAAAACATCAAAAAGGATCATGTCTGGTGTATAGGAGGTATCCTTAAAGAATACCTTTATTGTGACTTTAGTATTTGTAGTTATAGCGGCAACAGAAATACATCTGTGAAAATTTCTATCACAGCTCAGGAGTCTTACTAAAAAACTACTGGAATAATGATTACATATAATTAACCATGAAGTGATCACAAAAGGGCAAGACATACTCAAATCTGTGATCAACATTTAAATCTTCTAGACCTGGGGTTCCCAACCTTATTGCGCCAGCGACGCTCTTACGAGTTCAGAAATTTGTCACGGCGCCCGCGCCGCAACCTAGCTAGTTAGAATGTATGTACCTGTTCGTAAAAATTTACTCTCACCATTTTTCCCTACCGCGCCAAAAGAAGTATAACTTCAATAAATTTTAATAAAGAATTAAGAAAATAAAAGTACCCGCACAATTATAAAACGGCTAAGCCTTGATGATCTCAAAAATCTCTTGGTTAATAAAAAAATTTTTTTTGGCCTTCTCCGTGGCGTAACGGTGAGTGCTATGAATTTAAGTAGGAAGTTTGGGAATTTTATCTGGCCTGGTCTGATGGGAGGCTTTGGCCGTGGTTAGTTACCACACTACCGACAAAGTCAACCCGCTAAGCGATTTAGTGTTCCGGTGCGATGTCGCGTAGAAACTACCACACTCTCTAACAGGTTAGCCCGCTATCATCTTAGACTACATCATTATTTCCCACCAGGTGATATTGCAGTCAAGGGCTAACTTGTAGTGGAATAGAAATAAAATAAAGATTTTTTGAAAAAATACAGACGGAGCACCTCGCGGTGCATATATGTGCTTTCTACGGCGTCACAGGGCACCGCGGCGCCCAGGTTGGGAAGCCCTGTTCTAGACCATCAATAAAAGCTAAGCAACCAATCTCTTTAAGAACTCTTAATTGAAATGCCCTCACGATTCCAAACGGCTCACGATCGATGTGTTTTTCGCAAAAACAGGCTTCCTTCACTGCGCTGTCGTGGAGTATAAATACACTTGCGTAATAGACTTTACTTGTTTCGTGTTAAATGACTATTTGCTTTGCGATTGCCAGACGCCAGTGAGCGTAGTGACATCATTGCACACGGATTTTGTAGAAAGTTGACTCGAACAGTCAAAAAGATTATCATCAAAATCGACTTATATCAATGTGTCCTTGGATTTAAGGGATTAACTCTGTTAAACAATGTTTGGATCCAATTTATGTTTTCTACATCGATATTTCATGCGACTGGCTTTAACATTGAAGTTTGCATCGTGCCTTCCTTTGGAAATAAGCATCAATAGAATATACATATAACCAGAGTACCAAAAAATAAATAAAAAGAATTATTATTTTTCAAAAGTGTAAAAAATTTTTATGTGCAATAACTGATACCTTCTATCAGGAAGAGTTCCGAAAGCTATAACACAAAATCGCAAGATTTTAGCTTACTTAGGTTTTGGTTCAACCATTTTAAATTAATTTATTATATTTTGCACCATTTGATAAAGAAAACTGTTAATTTCTTCTTCTGTTTTTAGATAAATTATATAAAATTGGTATTTGTAATGTTTTCACCACTAACAATTAAATACATTTAAAGTTATTATTAGATGTGGTTAGAAAGGAAGACCTTATATTCGGTTTGTTACATTTATTGAATTATTCCTTTTTACTGATTACTTAAACATACGTTGGTGTAAATACAAATGGGTCCTGCATTATTCATCTCTGTACTAACATTGATTTAAAGTTGCGTTAGATTTACGATGTCAATGGTAAGAATTTACAAACAAGAGACTGTCTCTTGAGTAGAAGACGATGGTACAGACAGTTTATATGTGATGGGCAAGGTCTGTTACCTATAGATGAAAGTTTCCAAGGTCTTTCTTAGAAATAACTTTTTTTATTCTTTTTCGACCAAATTGGTGTAGGCCTCCTTCAACATCTTCCACTTCTCGCGACATTGAGCTGTGTGGATCCTACCTAGGCAACCTTCTTCACGTCGTCCTTCCAGCGCATTTGTGCTCGTCCTTGAGGTCGCTTTTCTCCCCATGGCTTCCATTCGAGGAGATGTTTGCACCAAGAGTTCTCCTTTCGTGCTATATGTCCGGCCACGTAAATTTAAGATATGCTACTTGTCTTAGAAACAAAATAAATTTGAATTTTTCTTATACTTTATTGAATTCTAGGATTCTAGGATTACTAGAAGCAGACCGTCTAAAGCTCGCTTTCCCCCAGATTATGCTAAAGGGACAGTAGGACCAACAATAACATATAGTAAAAACAAAAAAAAAAAACTCTTTATCTATGATCGTGAAGTGCATTTTTAAGCGTCAAGTTCGCAAGGCTGTTCCATTAAATACAATTTTCCATTAGGGCGGGTTGAGATAAAGGACATTATAAACTACATTAATTACGTACAGTAATGGTGCCACCGTTTTAATTTTATCTACCATTCTCTTTCGACCACCCAAGTACAATCGATGACAGAAGTAAAGTTATATATATATATAAGTTAATATTTAAATTGTCAAAAAATAAAATTAAACTGTAATAAATACTGAATTGTGAATGGAAGTTCACTTCAAAAATTTATTTGCCTACAATGTCACAAAAATTACTTTTTGTTTTATCTACCATTCTTTTTCGGCCACCCAAATACAATCGATGACAGAAGTATCATTTTTTTTAATTTTTTTTTTATTCTGTCTCTCTCTCTGCTCTCTTGCTTTTAATTCTGCCACATAATAGCAATATTGCGCAACTGTATATTGTAAAAAATAAACAATTTATTAAACTGTAAAACATACTGAATTGTTAATGTAAGTTCATTTAAAAAGTTGTTGGCCTACAATGTCCCTAAACTTAGTTAAATAAAACTGCCATAATACAAATTGCAGCTTAATATCAAAAATAATTTATACAAAAACAGTTATATTCATTCATTGTGACAAATCTGGTAGTTCCTATAAAACTGATCGTAATAGTCGGGCTTTGATCGCATTTGTGACACCGTTTGCTAATAAAAATAAAAGTGTACCTTTAAACAAGTTCTTACTTACGCATCGACTTTTTCTACCTCTGTATCCTTAATTTAAAACGCTCCACATTTTTCTGTCTCGTGACATTTAACATTTAAAAATTGTGACAGATAATCCATTGATATCGAAAGCGCATGTAATTAGTGGGCAGTTAAGCGATTGACATTTAAACTGGTTTCATAACCACTTTCTCGGGTAACTGTCTCAATATGGCGTAACCGAGGGTTTAGGGCGTTACATACAGTCACGACGGAGTAGTTAAATAAGGCTTACTGGAGTAAATTTCTTACGTCTAGGTAAAGGTGTAGTCTTACGATTACGTATTCCGTCGTTTTTTAAGGATCTCTCATTCAGTCTAAAGATCTGGTTGGAGGCTTAGCGTAGGATGCTGCATCGAAAGCGATTTAATATCACTGCGGTACACCTAACAGGTTAGCCCGCTACCATCTTAGGTGTGATTGCACTCAACGGCGGAATGGTGAATGAAGTGGAATTAAAAAGAAACATAACTGGTAACCAGGAACTCTCAGTGAGAGTTGCCTCGGTCAGAATATTACTGGGTAACTCTACCAAATATCTAACTATCTATATTTTGTTATTTTGTTCTTTTACGTGGAATTTTAAATTAATACTGCATTCCACTACCGATTTTCAAGAGACTCCTTAGCAAATATTTTATGCCAGCCTAATTAGTAATTTTTTTTTTTTATGCTTCTGATTATTTTCTTTGTGCTGTAGGCTTGTACTTTGTATGATATAATAATTGATATATAAATATATATACATATATTTTTTAAATTTGGTAACTGCTTCTTGTGTACAACCTAACCCTTAAGGCTGTGTTTTTTTTTTTCCTTTACTTTGTCGGGTGGCCTGGCAGAGATCGCTTTTTAGCGATAAGGCCGCCCATTGTACCTGTGTTTTATTTAGTGTTGTTTTCGTTTATAATTTCATTTCTGTTAGATGTACAATAAAGTGTATTTTTATTTCATTTCATGAGATACCTAAAGTGATACATATAAAACGAAATTTATAACAAATATGTTACATCATTAACTTATTACCGGCCCACTACAGGGCACGGGTCTCCTCTTAGAGTGAGAAGGGCTAAGGCCGTAGTCAACCACGCTGGCCAAGTGCGGATTGGCAGACTTCACACGCCGTTGAGATTGTTATGAAGAACACTCAGGCATGCAGGTTTCCTCACGATGTTTTCCTTCACAACCGTTCACAGCAAGTAATGTTTAAAGTAGAGCCAATATAACACTGGTAGCAGGCATAACCACAGGACATTGCCTGTTAAATAACGGTAATGAGAATTGCAGAAGATCCATCCTGTCCAGAGTGTGGTGAGGTGGAAACCAGTTTTCATTTCATAGACGAATGCCCCATGTACGCGTTGGTAAGATGGGAACTACAAGGTAAGGACAGTTTTAGTGTAGAAGACCTAGCAAACCTCTCTATAGGGGTTATCCTGAGGTTCACAAAAGAGACTGGTAGGTTTCAGGGGGAGATGTTGCCGGGACACCAGTAAACCCGTGTCTCAACATGGGGAATAGGGTGGAATAGTCCTTACAGAGGACTGATCACCCGTCTGGCAATGGCAGGCGTCCCCTCAATAAATAAATAAATAATAAATAAATAATAAATAAATAATAAATAAATATACTACGACAATACACACATCGCCATCTAGCCCCAAAGTAAGCATAGATTGTGTTATGGGTACTAAGATAACTGATAAATAATTATATGAATAACATACATAAATACTTATAAAATATAGATAAACACCCAGACACTGAAAAACATTCATGTTCATCACACAAACATTGTCCAGTTGTGGGAATCGAACCCACGGCCTTAGCTAAGAAAGCAGGGTCGCTGCCCACTGCGCCAATCGGCCGTCAATAATAATAAAAGTGATGTTTAATTAAATTAAAAACGCACATAACTCCGAAAATTCATTTGTGCGTGCCGGTGCTCGAACTCGGCCTCCACGAAAGGAAAGCCAAAGCACCACCCACTATGTTATCACTGCTAGCAAATATATATTCAGTAATAATTTAAAATGGCACATAATATGCAACTTTTGTTACCATAAACGGGAATTAGATATCGGATATCAGGGAACAATGGGCCATTTGCCAGCATATACCGCAAAACAATAGCACGCTAAAACAAACTGGTCACATCTAATAGAAATGTTTGCATCAAATGTTTATGCAAAGATGATTCTAAGTATGTCCACATATTAAAACAAAGTAACGGTTATGTGAAAGACAAGGTTTTCAGTATGCCAATGTGGTGATATAAATTGATGCTTTCAAAAGTTCGGACCACAGACAAAATTCTACATAAGTGGGATATTTAGAGTTCTAACGCTTCAGTCGTTTCTATAATACAGAAGATAAGAGAATACGCTGGCAACGCATCGGTGGCTCCTATGTTTATGGGCGGCGGTGATTACTTAACATTAGATGCCCACTTGCTCGTTTGCCCGCTATTATAATAAAAAAAAATCTTCAGTCAAAGTATATTTTTTTATACTATTAATTGACGTACCTAGTGCCTCTAATTATACCGGTGACCACGCCCTTCAGATCGGAACACAGCTTTACAAAAATGCTGCTTAGCGGCAGAAATAAGCATGGAGATAGTAATCCCCCGGACGAGCTCTGGCCCAAAAAGCTCAAAGTTTCTTGCCGGCTCTTATCGGTAGAAACTGCTTTCCGAATAGGTGGTAGAGTTACTACTAACAGACATACTTGACGTAGTAGTAGATAAATGAATTAAGAATTTGAATTTATCAGCAATGTGATAGGAAACACACGAAATTAATTTTGTGTCAATGTTATGGCACAAACTGTTCTGTTATTCCGTCTGTTTTATTTTCCTCGACAGGTTAGACCTTGACTGCAATCTCACAGGTGGTACGTGATGATGCAGTTTACGTTAGCGGGCTAACCTGTTAGTGGGTAGGGTAGTCAAACCCCCAAATCGCGACCTCGCACCAACATTAAACACCTTTGCGGCACGTCTTTGTCGGTAACTAGCCACGGCCGAAGCCTCCCACCAGACCAGACCAGAGAAAATTCTAAAATAATAAATTCCCAAATTTATTATATTCCCTGTTGGGAATCGAACCCGGAATCTGCTACTTAAATTCAAAGCACTCACCGTTGTTCCAGGGAGGTCAAAATGTGGCCTCAAGACGTTTCCAGAACCGCGAAGAGCTACCAAGAAACTCAATAGATGTCTACCGTTCATTTATTAAGCCGATGTTAACACAAGTCTATGTACGAAATTAATTAGTAGCTTCCCGTATTCCGTGAATGTTGCGGGCACAACGGTTTGTATAAATTAGTTGGCAATTTAGCGGAATCCGTCATCTATAATCTGTACCGTTATGCGTGGGCACCGTTTCCCAATTCATGAATGAATTGAGTCGGAGCGGTCCGCCCACGCGCTGTATCAATGAAAATGCTGTTCTAACACTACAGCCGTTGTGTCTGCGAATGCCATCACGAAACTCAAAGGCGACACATTTGGCGAATTTTTCACTTAACAATTATTCATTGTAAAGTCAACATCTCCTGATGATGCTCCGGTTTCGGAGCGAAACGTGCGTAGAGGGTATATTGCCGAAGATCTGTTTGGTGTGGGGTATAAGGATTGAAGAAATTATAGATTACACCACACAGATTCTCCTGCTTTTCGCGGAGTATAGCAAATTAAGCTTAATTTTGATAATATATCATGGATTTCCGCAAAGTAACGCCTGCTTCTATCCAATATCACGAAACTCCTTCGGTGCAGGAAAACTTATGTAACAAGGTTTGTATCTACGAATATTAGGTTGCCGATTTTGTAGTTCAGCTACATTACCATGATCGCAAAAGACCTTCTTTTTCCACAAGATAACAAGGTTTTTATCTTAGGGTTTCCATTTTGTTATTTAGCTACATTAACATGAGTAGTAGCTCCGCGGAAGAGCTTTGTCACAAAAAACTCTGTACTTAAATCACGAAAGTCCTTCAGATAGACAGGAAAACTTATGTAAGGTATGTTATAAGACTTTGATTTTTAGGTTTATTATTTTGTTAGCTACATTATTACGATAATAATCAGAGTGTTGTTGATTTCACACCTCCTCACTGTCATTGGAGAGAAAATTTCAGAACATATACCACCCCGCTACTTTAATGTGAGTAGACGAGTTTGAATGATTACAATCAATTACATGTTAGTTATAAAACGAAATCGATATCGTACAAAGAGAAACAGAAATTGACAGTCCCAATTTCCAAAGCAAAAACTAGATCTACGATATTTCTAGCAGAGCAAAGGATACCTTAAAAAATTAAGTTTCCGTCTTCTATAACTTAGAATACCTATATAGTAGGAAAGCTCTGAAATAATTAGGCAGACAGAAATTGGAAAACTCTTTCTGGAGCATTGGTATCAATATATTAATTGTTACTTTTATCATACAGGATATGTACCTTTGGTTGGGAAACATTAATTTAAGCCGATAACTGATTAGGTGAATGAACTTTGTGATCACTTTGTAGTAAGTTGGCTAACCTACCTACGATTATCATACCAGTTATGAATATGCACTTGTTACTTTATTATCTGAGCGTAGGTGTCTTAAGTTATTAGTAACTTGGTAGTAACTTAAGTTTAAGTTATTGAGGATAGGATTAGCATAATATTTTGTAGTGAATCTTACTGCAACCCATTATGAAGTGTCGTTTAAAAGTTTACCTGTAACAAAAAAAAAACAGTAATTACCGAAAATTTTAAAACTGTTCGAAATTCGTTGTTTTGTTATTGGATGAAAATCAAGCTTAATTTGCTATACTCCACACCAAACAGATCTTCGTGAATGTACTCTCTACGCACGTTTCGCGCCGACACCGCAGCATCCTCAGGAGATGTTGACTTATTTATGAATAGTTGTTAAGACAATGGCAAGACAATTATGCATTCATCTCCTGAGGATGCTCCGGTCTCGGAGAGAAACGTGCGTAAAGGAATATTGCCGAAGATCGGTTTGGTGTGGAGTATAAAGATTAAAGAAATTATAAATTACACAATTTAGATCCTACTGCTCTTTGCGGAGTATAGGCAATAAAGCTTAGTTTTCATAATACATTGTTTTGTTCACTACAATCTTTTCGTTCTAAGTTACAACCATTTAGCTATTTATACGCTTAAATAGATAGATTATGACATAGTATTTTATGTAACATACATTACATATATTACTGTTGGATATTGGTCTTTTATAGTTTTCACACACATGCGTCCAGTAGATCTCCGCGTTTTTTTAATGTCATCTGATGACCTAGTAATAAACTCCTAAATATTACATTTCTTGTTACGGAGTTGTTATTGCAGCAACTTGAGATATCAATAACATTGCCCCTTCAACCTATCTACTAAAGATTTAAGAAATATTATATAAATTTCAATTGTTTGCAGTTGGTTTTATTTATAGCGTCGTTCCTGGTAAAAGGTTTAGAAGTACCAGGGAAGCAGAGCCAGTCAGTAAAGCAAATAAATAAGGTCAAACAAAGTTTTTGGTTTGCAATGATTGAAGTAAGTTTTACGGTGTAACTTAAGAAAAAAGTATTTAGATTTCTTACTGCGAAGACCTCGTAACGCCAAATCGTCGCAAAAAAAATCAAGTGCCGTTGCTGGATAGTCTCGTACGAGAGAGTACTCCTTTCTCTTATGAATGGGAGAGATAAAAGCCTATACTCTACATGCTATTGGAGCGATAATGATCGGAATCGACGGCTTATCTTGCTCTCTATAACCGTACGTAATATTTTACAAATTTCCTATAACGTTGTCATTAAAGACACAAGCCGCGTGCATCAGCAACTTTCTCGCCGGGCTCAACTAGCAGCCAATCACTAGCATTGATCAAATGGGCCGAGGTGTTAATCATTTTATAGCTGGCTGCAAGCCTAACTGTACTACGGAACTTTGAGATACCATGTCCTAATTTTCCAGTGAAATAGTGTTAGTAAATATTCTTATGCTACGTTTCTACGTGTCCTAGACATTGTTATTTTCCAGAAATTGCACTATTAAGGGGAGTTTACGTTTTTTTTTCTCTAGAAGTTAGCCCTCGACTGCAATCTCACCTGGTGGTATGTAATGATGCAGTCTAAGACGGTAGCGGGCTAACCTGTTAGGGAGTATGGTAGTCATACCCCTAATCGGTTTCTACGCGATATAGCACCGGAACACTAAATTGGCGCGTCTTTGTCGGTAGGGTGGTAGCTAGCCACGGCCAAAGCCTCCCACCAGAGCAGACCAGAGAAAATTAAGAAATTAAATCCCAAATTGCCCCTACCAAAACGAGGACGGAGGACGCCAAAACGTGACTTTGTAGCATTGATAATTTAAGTTTCCATATTTACTACCTTAAATACGTGTGCATCAACTAAACAGTTTCGTCTCTTGACACAAAAGGCGTTAAGAGACCTCCTGTTGATTTTAGTCGCGAGTCTTCGAACGAAGAACATTTAAATATGTGGGCGCCACGATAACCATTGCTATGTTAGATCGTCTATATATGAAACCATTAATACAACACATCGCTACAGAAACAAATGCTATCCACTCTAAGAATTTTGAACAAACACGAGTTCAAACACACGATGCAGGCCATACCAGACCTCAACCCACTACTAACAACATAAATTCTGTAACAGAACCAGGTCAAACTAAAGAATATTTGTAGGGACGATTACAAAGCATTGCTGAATAACCGAGCATTTTATCATTTTAATTCTAGGAATAGTCATATACCTGACAGTCCTTTAAGCAAAGCATGAGATATGAGGAAAAGGCAATACGTGTATCGGACAGGTAATGCTGTGATGTCACGAAGTATTAGCGCAACGGACAGCCTTGGCACAACATTATCACTCGGCGACCTTGGCAGCCTGTCAAGCTTCTGGAGTGAATAGTATCAACCCTTCAACAGAGACCGGCCCAGGAACAGAAGAACAAGATGATATGCCGGTATCATCATCTATATTACCGGACTTCTGTGCCACGCCTTCCAATGTAGGATTAGGTTATGAACTCAAAATTAGGTGACACGTATTATCAAGTGTATAATGAATGTTTAATATGCTCTACAAATACTTAATAAACTTCTCTTAAGTCGGTTACTTCATATAGTTTTAGTTGTTGTGTACCTGTTTGCCAAGAGTGAAGTGACTGAGAAAAAGTAAATTTGGTCTGTTTTGAAAAAGCCAATGCCTGCCAGCCAGAAAAAGGACAGAATCAATATCATCATTGATAGCGCATTGAGCTTATTTTTACGCAAAAAGATAAATAAAAACTAACTATGAAAAAAAAGTACACTTCAAAGATGAGTCTCACCATCGGGCACGTTCTAAAAGCATCAAGAGCTGTCACTTTACATCTTATCGATATAAAAAAAAAAACATTCAAATAGAATTGATAGGCCGTTTGAATGAAACGTCAGTTTAACTGTTACCTGATTTCACGATACTCTCCTTTGTGCTGATGTACGCGATATAGCCGATAGTGTTGCGAGGGGAGTTATTATCGACAGTGAGATAGTTTTCGAGAGAAATGATACAAATTTTCCAAAATGGTACAGGAAAGTGACTTATATAGAAAAAGATACTTCATGCGTATCTTTCTTTATAAATGCAATGATTCCATATTTATTTAGTCTAAACGGATTTCAATCATTATTTTAAAATTTGTCCAGTACTAAGATGATAACTTTCCTAGTTAAGTTTATTGTGGACTTCTTCGGAGCGTTTAGAATGTTTGTTAATTCAATTGAATGACATATTATAACTACACTATAGCGTAAATATTTAACGTCTGTAATAAGCCTATTTGACCAATTTTTTGTGGGAAATAAGTGTGTCTATGGTTAACATACTTTTTAATGATCGGTAATACCCAATTAAACATAATACAATAATATATAAGAATACATTACCAGCTTTATTATATATAACATAATAGTGTAAATTAATTTTGAAAGTAAATTCGATACTTCCATTTTAAGCTATCACCAACATCAGAAACCAAATTGTTTATGAAATAAAATGCCCGAGGCGTAACTTCGGGAACACAAATAGACGGTAATAAGTCACGATTTGTGACTTAATTGCTGTATCAAATAATTCGTGAATAATATTATCATTTCAATAAGAGTCACTTTAATTTCTCTATTACTACTAAGTAAGTAGATATTAAGTAACTTTAATTTGTTATACATTAATTAGTTTAGAGCGAGCTTGACAAAAGCTGATCAGCAGTTTTTGTCAAGCTCGCTCCAACCTCAGGCCTCATAATCACTTACTTGAAGTTACTCATATAATAGGTATTTGAGCCGTAAAGCAAATCAGATCTCTGATATGCGTACTAGAAACAAAGAAGCAAAATGCTTCAAACGGCTCCATGAGAAATCAACTATGCAACGGTGCAGATCATTACGAAGCCTAACAGTTAAGAAGGTGACGGGGGAAACTAGATCAAATAGTCATTAAAACACACATGTAAAATGTATCTTGTAGAATACCGATAGACTGGCAACCGTGCTCTAAGCCTTGTGCTAAATGTATACCTCAAACATTGACCAGTGATGACGTGCGGATCTGAAACGTGATCGCTTACTAAGTGCCTCATAAAAAGGCATTGGGCGATGGAGAGAGCTATGTTAGCAGTATCTCGACGTGATCGAATCAGAAATGAGGAGATCCGAAGAACTAGAGTTACTGACATAGCTCACCGAGTCGCGAAGCTGAAGTTGCAATGGGCGGCAAAGAGCTCGGAGAACCGATGAACGTTGGAGTCTTAAGGTGCTAGAATGGCGACCCCGCACCGGTAATCGCAGCCCTAACGAGGTGGGCAGACGACATTAGGCGAGTCACTACAGGCAAAGGACCTTGGACCGTGTATTTGGTTGATTTGGTACATCATCAGCATCGTCATCGTTGGAATTAGTGATGATGATGATAATGATGATACTCGCTAGAAGTCTACAATACCCATAAGTAGTCCGCAGAATTTGCTTTATAATTATCTCGTTAGCGGTATTAATTCAAACTATTTGCTTTATCTGCATTATCAAATGATACAGTAACTCGTAAATTACACTCTAGATATTATTGTAATTTACGACCACAGCAAAAACCCGAACACCCTTGTACCATTTTCACAGCACAAAAACGCAGCAAGTGTTTTAACTAATTGAAATTCTCGAACAAAAAAGCACTATATGACAGCATCTAGGCAGATAAAAACTTATTAATATTTATGTTAACAATTGATATTACGTAAGCTAACATGGCATTGGTTGTAATTAGGATCATGGCTAGTTTTTTTTTTTACAGGTATAACTATAGAAGAAAAAGATCACTCACACACACACACGCATACTTACTTGGACCCTGATTCAGTGTGGCATTGAAATTAACTGCATAAATTTTCTTCCATACATTTTGACAGATTTTCATACAAGGAACTTTTAATTTTTACGTCCCAAATTTTGGTTAAGATCAAATTATTATTTAAAAATTTCCTACCAAGTAAGACAAAATCAGGGCCAAGGGTAATATGTAACTTGTGAGCATATATCTGACTAAATTTCTGTGCAAAAAGGTCCCACTTTGTGGTATTATAGATGATTTTAGAAAAGGAGGTATCAAATAAATTCTGAATAAAAATCAGAATAAAAATTTGGGTCAAGAAATCAAAAGCAATGCGGAGAACTATATTGTGCGTGATTTTTAGGTATTTGAAGTTATGACAAATCCGATAATCAGCAGAAACATGACAAATACGTGATATATGCTTTCTTATGTAACTAAAATTAAGGGAAAACATTTTGTCATGAGTAATTCAATTTCGAATAAATAGATAAGAACATATTTAAGTATTTTAATATAAGTTTTTAATATGATTTGGTGGCGCTATATATAGCAATAAGGCCACCCAATTTTACCTTCTTGTTCTATGTTTATATCTCTGTTTTCTTTGTCGTAAAATAAAAATGTATTCATACATTCATTCATTCATGATAGTCAAAGGGTTAAAATATCTAAAGACATAAGGAATTTTGTAGAAGCTGAAGCTGTTTATAAAAGATTTTTTTGTATAGATAGTAATTATAATTGTAGCTGTCTAGAATAATGTAGTTATATTAATAAAAAAAATATTGTAAACTAACAAAGAATCCATAGAGAGAAGACAAACCGACCAGACATTAATGAATAAAATACGGTACTGTTTATGGTTTTTATTTTTTTAGGACGTATCAAAGTACGCGTTAACTGTCTATTTATGAGTTAGTTAGTCCGCTGCCAACGGTTGTGAGGTCAAAAATGGCGATATCGGCCCTCGTACAAACAGCGAAAGATAACTTATTCCTTTTTCTGCATTTTATGGTTGTTATTGGTGTAAATAAATTCCTTTTCAAGTCAACTAGCAGTCTCAACTATTATCGATCCAGAGTATTCTTTTTGCTCAGAATTTTCGAAGTACCACAGCTTTTTGCTTTAACCCACTGTATCGACGGCCTTTGTTTACTTTTTGGATACGTGGATGCCGAGGGCTGCATTTTTGGAATCACTTTCAGATAACCATTTACGGAGTTGAATGCCTCATGAATTATCCACTGGCATAATTTCTTTTTCCGACTCATTGATTTGTCATGATTATTACTTTAGAGTATTGGTCGAGTAAGTTAAGTGGGGATCTTCAGTAAAATAGAAATAAATCTAAGTAATAATAGAAAAGTGACGGTTTATCAGTTTCTATATAGACTTGTGATTGTGCTTGACGTTTTACATGCACCATGCAAAACGTCAATCAGAGCAATTAAACGAGTGTATAGCGATTTAAACTAAATAAATAAAAGCATAGCAAAAATGAATCCATACATGTTTAAAAAAGTGTCTTGTTTGTTTGTTATATGGCTTCTTTTATTAGTTATTTATGATATAAAATATTCCAAAAAAATACTTCGAAAAAAAATCATGTAATAATTTCTAAAAATCTATATATTTGCTTTTTATGGCAAACCTTGAGGTTCGTAATTAAGGAATACAATACTGAAACAAGAGCGATTGTAATATTTATGATATAAAATATTCCAATTCTTTCATAAAAAATAATTTAAGTTAATGCTAAAAAATTATGTAATTTTTAAAAGATGTTTGTATGACTTTTCTTGACGTGCCTAAAATAAGGAATCCAAGTTCTGAAACAGGAGCGTAAGAATTATAATACTAAATCAACAATATAAAACAGAATGAGTATTGCTTAAGCCCTAGACTATGTTGATCATTTGTCGAGCAGAATAACTTTGATTTTAAAAGGCTTGGCCGCGGAGATGTCGTAATAAATATAATAAAGTATAACCCAAATAATGGATATTTGTTAAAAATAAGATTACGTTCGTTAAAAAACAATATCCGCAATACAATGGAGTGATTCACCCCGTATAATTTACTAATACAAGCGTTAGGATGCCGTTAAAGAGAATGGTATCGAGCACCGATACGCGTTTTGTATTTTTAACAAGATCCGTGAACTCCTAAAACTTTGTAGCCTCCAAGTAAATAACTTTTTTTAATTATAAATGCATTTATTACTCTCGTAAACTTGACTATTTGCCATCTAGGATCAGCTTGGTGAAAACCAACTTCCATCGAGGTGGATATTCTTGACGAATCAATGATCAATCGATCATAATTCTGGGCATTGCAAATTAGTCAACATTAGCTTAAATGTCAGCCTCTAGAGTCTCATTCAGAAATCTTACTTGGCCTCTTAGTATCTTGGAAATAAGTTAAGCCGTCGGTTCTGGTCATTATGACCTAGCGAACGATGTTTTCCTTCACCGTAGAAGCAAGTGCTATTTTAATTACTTAAAACTCACATAACTTAGAGGTGCGTGCTGGGATTCAAACTTGGCATCCCGAAAGTGAAGTCGAGGTCTTACCAAAAGCGCTATCATCACTTCATATTACTTCAAATTATTGTGTACTACCTGTTGCCCGCGACTTCGTCTGCGTTTGTTTTTGTTTTTTGAGACACAAGGACATTAAATTTAGGTGTAGTTGTACTAAAATTTTTAAGTTGTGTATTCTTATATTAAAAAAAATATCTATTCACATAAACAATATCTGAAAAGAACTGTCTGACCAGTCTCCGCTCCTCCTATCACTTACAAAAAATAGTAATCGTTATAGGACGAATCGAAATCGCATTTTTAGTTGATTTATATCCTTAAGGTTAACGAAGAACATTTCTAACATTTTTTATATAGTCCTTGTCAAAATCGTCAAACTTTTTCATCACCTCTCCGAAAGGAACTGAATTTAATTTCGGGATAAAAAGTATGCTATATTACTTCTATTACCTCCAAGAATATGTTTCCAAAGTTTCATGATGATCGGATTAGTAGTTTTTGCGTGAAAGCGTAACAAACAAACTTACATTCACATTTATAATATTAGTAGGGATAGGGATAAATACAAGGATTTATTGGATTCTATATAACGGCGGGCAAGAGTGTCCTCTATGCTACTGTCTACTACTGTCATCGACTGTAATCAACAACTCGGCTGCCCAGCGTGGTGATTTTGGGCAAACCCTCCTGTTGGAGAGGCCTTTAGTCCAGCTGTGGGCCGTTATACGCTACTTATGAGAAGAACATAATGAAAATTTGATTACAATGATTTAGTGAAAGTGGAAGTAAAATCTTAGCGCTTATAATATGCACAGGCAGTGTTAAGACAAATTCAATATGTTCCCACGAACAGCGCAATTTCGCTTATCACATTCAGCGTTCAATCTAATTAACTTGCTTATAATTAAATCTGGCGGCGATTCAATGGCCGATCAGTATGTAAAGGTGAATTGATAAAGTGGGGAAACTGGGAGATTGTTGTGTCTACCTCGTAATTCTTATTTGGCATTTGAATTGGTAGTAGTTGCGACTGAATCAAACCCTGCTCCAGTGAAGACAGCTATGCTCGAAGTATGTCTACGTCTTATCGGAAATAAGGTGATCCGAATGTCACGAATATTTTTATAAGTGGATTATCTGTCGACGGTTTTGCTATGACATTTTAGTCTAGGGAAGAGTTTCCGGTTTTGGTATTTAGGTTGTTAATGCGAGCTAACGGATGGAGCCATAGGGAAATCATATAAATTATTATTAATCGTTATGCTTTGTTTGAATTAAATTAGCTTTCATCATACGTTAAAGTACAAGAGTAACATAAGAAAAGTGCTAATGGGTGGGGCATATGATTGCGAGTACTAAAACGTACAGAGGATATTTAAGGTGCTGGAAATGGAATACCGCACCCGAAAATTACTCAGTGTTCAAGAGTGATTCAGATGACCGAAATTTTCTGAGGACATTTAAGCTGTTGAAAGTGAAATCCTGTACTAAAGCTTTCGCACCGAAAAATTATTCAGTGTTCAAGAGTAACATTAGATAAGTGGTAATGGATGGGGCACATGATTCAGAAGACCGAAATGTACAGAGGGCGTTTTAGTGTTCTTGTATTTAAATTCCGCACTAACGCTCTCGCACCGGAAAAATATTCAGTGTTAGTAAACCTCACATAGTTAGATTGACGCCATCTATCGAATTGCAGGTATCTGACAGATGTAAGCAGTGTCAAAAGTGTACCTATTTCCAACGTGAAATTTAAAAAAATACCTTATCCATTGCTTTACTTTCTTAATACTCACCTAAATTGGGTACCATATGTGTAAATCTATTCGGTCAGAAAGATCCCAAGTGTGCAGTTTTCACTCGACTAATAATTTGAACCCGAATCGCATTTCAATCAAGAGAAGCTGCGGGCAAAATTTAATTTAAAACTGAAGCCTTAGATTAACTTATCACAAATTACGTATTTTTTAAAGACAAATGAATCTGTAACATACTTATTCAATTTCAAAAATCAATCAATCTTAATCAAAGAATAACAAAAGAAAGAATAATTTTTTGAATAGTCTACAACCTAATAACTATGCATAATACAAAGGTTAGTGTGTTAATTACCGAAATTATATTTCATCTACATTAACTCTAATGATGAAGGCTTTCATGCTCGTTTAGGAAGTCATAAAAAATAGTAAAGCGTGGGTTACTACTACACGAAATAGTAGTTATCTTGTCGGAAATACTTTCCTAATTAAAAAGTACAAAGCTAGCGGTAAATTTTGTCTAAAAACGATTTTATTCTTAATACAAAGTAATTAAAACTAACTCTTTTAAACAGACTTACAAAAAAGGAGGAGGTTTTCAATCCGGTTGCATTTTTTTTTATTTTCATTCTTTATGTTTGTTAGCTCAGAACTGTGCCATTTGTAAACCGATTTGAAATTTTAATTTTTTTGTTTGAGACTGTAAAATTTCCATGCGGTCCCAATTTTAGTCAGCTCAAGATCTGTTGAAGCGATGCTGGAGAAATTCGAACGATCAACAAGGCTATGCCAAAATAATGCCGACGAACAAACTGGGAGACCATAATATGCTTAAAACTTTTCAAAGTCAAAGTAAAGGTGGCACCTTTGATGCGTACATTACATGAGAAATACACGGTTGTGAGACGATGGCAATACCATACTCGTAAAATTAAAACTAAAGCTAAGAGGGTTCCAAACGCATCCTGGTATAAGAAGAATAATTTATTGAAAGTGTTCTTAAAAAAAGGTCTAGACTAGACCATCAGTCATTGAAAGGTTATAAAACTGCTTTACTTTTATAAAGCCACTTTACCTTTTGAACTCCTTAAAAATGTAGTTTTCGGTAAATCCATACATGCGTTAATGCAAAAGTCTTGTTAATTGTACAATTGAACCCAGCGCCAGTGTTATGGTAGCTATAAAAAGAACTATTTTATGTAGCATAAAACTTACATGCACCTTTTACGGCTCACACCCAAAAACACGATGTTTATGATGTAGAAACTGTTACTTTCGTACATATTGATGTTTGGTATTTTTTTAGCCTCATCTCTTAAGTGCCTCGTTCGTATAGTGGTAAGCGTGTTCGATTACATATCACGAGGTCCTAGCTTTGATTTCCGGCTCTAGCGATACTTGTTATGTATTGAATATTTAGACATTTTAGCCGCTCAGAAAATGCATTGAGCGTTCCAGTGTCTTGAAGAGTCTCAGCCGTCGTTTCGGTCATTATCAATAACGTTATTTATAAAGCTCACAAACATGTATTGTAGCAAACATATCTTAATCCACCAATCCGCACTTGGCCAGCGTGGTGGACTACGGCCTTAACCCCTTCTCATTGTGGGACCCTTAACCCGTGCTCTGTATTGGGCCGGTAATGGGTTGGTATAATGATGATAATGATCATATCTTAAACCTATACCTTTCATATATCAGAGAATTAATGAAGGTCTTTAAACTCAGTCCGAGTTTAAAGACCTTCATTAAGCAGTAGAAAGAGCTGCAATCTAGCCTGGTGGTGAATAACGATGCAGTCTAAGATGGTACCGGGCTTATTTGTTAGAGGTGTAAACCAATACCCCGGTCTATAAGCGGCATCTTAAAGGAACGATAAATCACTTCGTGGCACGTATTTGTCTGTTGGTAACTAGCCACGGCCATAGCCTCCAACCAGACCAGACCCAAGAAAATTCAGAAATTAAAATTTTTCAAATGTTCCTCGCCGGAGACTGAGGCCGGGATCTAAAGAGTACAGTCCTCACTGCACCTGGGCGCTCCTCACACACAGCCCTGATAGGAGATTATCATTATCTCGCGTTAGTAATTCTACAGAAATATTTTCCCACTGCGGTAACATTACTAAACCCATCCATGACTTTGAGAAGCAGACGTTGAAATAGATTAAGATGTCAAAACAGACTTGGAACATACATGGTTTCGACGCCAATGTTTAACCAAATATGGCTCTTATTACTTTGAAATTAAAGACTTCGAGTATTTAGTTCGTACCTGTATTCATAATCCCATATGCTGTGATATTGCATCAACTTGATCGTAAGCTTCACTATCATGCCCTTAAATAGATAAGTACAGGAAATTAAACATCGAAGGAACGATAAGAAGGTTCAATATGGGAGTATGTCTATGTATATAGGCCACTTTATTTATGGCACTGTTGTGTAACCTTTGATAGCAATATGTCTATCCTTACAATACCAATTTTTAACTGCTGGGCAGTATTGGATAGAAGCATGCGTAACTTTGCGGACAAGACATTCATTTTCCATGACATTTGAGCATGGGATTGCTAAACGAACAAATAAACTTATCAACTTCACCTCTATCGAACATATTCTGTGGCACTAATGAGGTGGGAGGGGCTTAGATAGATAAGGTGTAGGTCAGAAATGTATAAAAGGCGACACATTTGGCGAATTATTCACTTAACAATTATTCATTGTAGTCAATGCGGGTGCTCGGAGCGAAACATCGCCAAAGATCGGTTTGGTGTGGAGTATAAGGATTGAAAAAGTTATAAATTACACCATACAGATTCCCCTGCTTTTCGCGGAAATAACTTAATTTTTTTATTAAACTTAATTTTCATAATAATTCTGGGCAGTAGACTTATATAGAAAAGGGAAATACTGGAAGGGATTGGTTATGATAATAATGGAAGCATTTTGGTACTTGTATTTATCGCAAACTAAGCGTGCTCTCTGAGGCTTATTTTTTAATTTCGGACTCGTAGCTACTGAGGAAAACCCAATACGAACGTCAAACACTTTCATACATTCCAGACTCATGTTTTGCTCCTGTAGGGGATGACTTTTCTACTTTATAATAGCTATCTGTATATCAAATTTCAGCCAGATCTGTCAAGTGTTTTCAGCTGTTCATTGATAGATCCTAAGAACAATTAATTTGTTCTTTGTCCTTAGGATAGATCAGTTAGTTAGTTAGTCAGTCAGTCACCTTTTCCTTTTATGTTTCCCGATAGAAGTAGATACGCTATTGATATAATGTAAAAAATTATGTCCGATAATAATAAAACACAAACAACTCGTAACGATCTAGCATATAAAGGTGTTAATGTGGCAATAAGGGCCAGGAATTTGTTGTTTAAATTATGTTTAACTATAAAATAATAAAAATAAAAGAATCCACTTAAAGCTTACTCAGTTAAGTAATGTTCAATTAAGATTCAGGTCACATTTCGCAACCAAAGTTGTTTTACTCTCACAGGCACTCAAAAATTTTAACAGACAGATTCAGTATCTACTCGTAGCAGTTATCTTTGAAAAGGTAAGTTATGTTGCACCCGTTCTAGACTCATAAATTGTGATATTAATAAAGTAATACAATATACACATTAAAGTTCTCTTTGTTAAGTTTTTTTCATTACACTAATAAAACGTTTTATAACAACAAACCAATTTATAACTTGTGATATGTGATTTGTAAATTTTTTACTGACATTAATGTTACCATTTTTGTTGGAATTCCTGTGTTGGGTGGGATCCATTTTTCCTTTCCTTAAGTAGAGATACTAATGGTTGGTTTACATTATTCCAGTAGAATTCCAGTTAGAGATTTAACAAAGAGCTGCACGCTGAACATTATGAACAGAAAATTCTAGACATGTGAAGGCAAGCAATAGCTTACAGGTAACCTTTGTTGATAATTCCTGCTAATAGTAGGATAGTATAAGCTTTCTAATGAAATGTATGTATTACAAATTAAAATATCATCTTCTATAACTTGACGCCTTAACCTTCTTAAATGTAATAATTAACAATATTGTTAAATGTTATGTGTCTTATCCAGATGCAAAATTTTAAGTGTGCGAAACACGTTCCAGTGTATCACTGTCCAATTGTCTTTAAAATAAAGAAAGTAATGGAGAGATCCATTCCAGTTAATTGCAGGAACGAACATAAACCATTCAGCAGCAGCTGGAGTAAAGTGAGCTAAGCAAAACAAAGTACAATGAAAGGAAGTAATAAAATTTAGAGCCAAAAAAAGTAGGTTAGGTAGGTATATAATGCAAAGCAAATTCCAGTAACTAAGTCGATACTAACTCCATTAACGACTGGAGAAATACAAACAGGACATAAGCAAAACAACGACATAAATAAAATGAAAGAAAGTGGTACAGTTTAGAGGAGCTTAGAAAATTGTATGACGAACAAGCAAAGCACAATTATGTTAATAGCTAAACCTCGGGCAGTCTCAAAGTAAAAGATTCCTATTTAGATACAACTTTACGCAATAAGTCAGTGAAAGCAAAGCGAAATGAAGGGTTCGAGATGTTTAATACTTTATACTTATTACTGGATTTCTCTAGTAAAGGTCTGGGAAAATAATTTATTTTGAATAACGATAAAAGACCTTCCACACGAATACGTGATCGTGGGGAGGCAATGAAACTTGATATCATGCTTGTTAAGAGCAACCATGACAACACGAGTCTATGAATGTCATACGACCAGTACTAAGAACATACGAAAACCATTTTCATAACATAGTTAAGGACCTTGGTAAAAGAGACAACTTCATTTATTTTGCTTACTTTACCATACTATATCGCTACATTCTCTAAACGAGAAATCTGTATAAAGTTTTGTAAAACCTTATTAAGATAAAGTAAAATCATGTAAATTCTTTGGAACTCTTACTTATCCAAGTACCTACATTCCGCAGATAAATGCTTCAATTCAATACTTGAAATAGAGTTAGTGAAAGCCCACTAAATCCACAACCTTATTAGACTTAACTAAGCAAAGACGCAGACATTTCTGGGACGGCGATTTAATTTCTACACATCTCAATAGACCAGTAGATTTACTATTGAAAGGGATTCCGATTTCATTCCAAGTACGTAGCAATTCAATCAAAGATAAAAACAATTTACTATTGTATATAAAGAGTTTGATCACTTTGTCTGTTGGTCTATGTTTGTGGGTCCGTGTATTTGTGTCATCGTTATAGTTTTAGTTTTAATCGATGAAAATTTTTCGAGTTTAATTTTATTCCAAAGTGATAAAAATGCTATGTTATGTTGCAATGTTTGTTTTTTTATCCATTTCATTAATAGTTTGATTTTTATTAAGAGTTTGATCACTTAGTCTGTCTGTCTATGTTTGTGTGTCCGTGTATTTGTGGTTGTTGTTATGGTTTTAGTTTAAATCGATGAAGTTTTCATGCTTAATTTTATTTCAAAGAGTATTAAAATGCTATGTTACGTTGCAATGTTTGTTTTGTTATCTATTTTAAGATCTTCAGTCGAATTCAGCTGATGAAAGGATATCAGTCGATATATTATATATAATCGATATAAAATTTGGTCCACTAACATATCCTGATTATTTTGTTACCTTACCGAGTGCCACAAAAGACGTGAAAGAGAGGGATGTATTTTTCATTTTCTTAATAATAAAATGAGGACAGTTTTTGGACTAACTCTTTAAAAATATCCCAAGGTGTTTTGTCGTGTTTGGGCTTATTGATTTAGCTTTCATTTCGTCTTCTTCATAAGTTTTTAAAAAAAATGGAAATTGGATCCTCATTTACAAGGTATCTTACCATGCTACACTACATTGATAAACGCTGCTGAATCGTACAATCGTGTGAAACTGCCCATGCCATTCTATTACTCGTTAACGGTGCATACGTTCAATGCAATGTCGGCAGTCAATTTATTACGCAAAGGTATCGGGAGTCCATCTGGACTTGCTATACGAAGTACAAATGGAGACTTGTGAGACTATCTATTGTTGGTACCACTTGGAAATACAATGGTTACTTTGATGATACCGTAGGAATGATACTGTATCAAGTATATGCGATTGTGTGCAGCGAATTGTGTTATAAGTTTCGAATTGCAAAACTATTTAAATAAACTAGGTATTGACAGTAAGTATAATTCAAAAGATTTTATTATTTTTATGAAAAAGAAAAGAAACCATTTTTCAAAACGAGGTATTGAGTTTAAATTATTTAGATTCTGATTTAACCCAACAGTTTATTTTGTGGACGCAGAAAAGAAAATACTATGATACACCTTGCAACAAAACGTCACAAAGCAGAGAACATTTCTTCACAGAGTTCACAGATAACAGAGTATGTCAGATACTCTGTTATCTGTGAGATACTCTGTTAAGTCAAATCACTTTTTTTTTAAATTTCTTCCATTATAGAATTCCGGAAAGTATAACCAAGAGATAACACGGCTTCCTTATTCTGTAACACAAAAATAAAATCCAAAAAAATATTCCTAGAACGACTAAGATGATACATTTGATATGCTTGACTCAGTTTATCGCGAAGTGAAAGAGCTATAAAAAGTAACAGCAATAAAAAACGAAACCAAAAAGATTGAAATCGTTATAATCTCACTAACTTTTACACTCCAAGTGTAAGTTCGTACTTAATCAGATGGCATTATTTCTTTTTGATCACGTTTGAGGTCAAGTCGTGAAAGACGCCGCCAATAATCTCTGAGGAGGCCTTGTTGAGAACAAATTTATTAGCAACAATATAGCCTTTTAACTGCCACGTACCGTGAAATGAAATAATGGATGGACGCACGCATCCACCGTAGAAACCTAAGGCAATTTATAACAGTATACGGCGCCATAGTGAAATAAAGTAACCGAGTGTACTATTCGATGTACTAACGGAATGCTGGAAAATTTACATCTTCACCTTCGATCGTATATTAATGCACCTTGACACTTGACAGTTAATACTCCTGGTTATGATAATAAAGTATTGAGATATAATATATTATTGTGATAATAATTGTGCCTACATGTACATATTAATTGCATTAAATTTGTATATGCTTAGCATCGATTGTAACAGAGTCAACGGCTTAGAGGCTAGCACGAGCCTGGGTTAGATTTCCGAGATGGGAAAAAAATTTTTGGTATTTCACGTTTTCTGCAGATGACGTTTTCTCAATGTCATCTGCAGAACGTATTATTTTTCTTTTTCTGTACATATTGCTGCTTGTTCGTTTGCAGTCTCCAACTTTATATTTTTTAAGTTACATTTTTTTATTACTATCTTTCAATTTTCTTTTTGTTTACTTTATACATATGTCTAGTAATTCTATTAATTATAATTTTAAAACTCTGTTATCTTATGATTGCTACTTCATATCCACTATGATAGTATATATACTAGCTAGTATTATCTAGTAGTAGTAGTTGTAGTAGTCTAGTGTTGACTAGCTATTGCTTATTCTCAGTAGAACTAAAGTATAATGAGATAAATTAATACGAGAGATATCCATAAATACTTTAGCGGTTAGGTATTTCAGTTCCTAAGTGTAAACACTTAGGAAATAACTGAAATCTTATAACCTTTACTAATATATAAATTTGAAGAATTTGTTTGTTTGTTTGTTTCCTTGTACGCGAAGATCTCAAGAAGTACTGGTCGGATTTGAACAATCATTTCAGTTTTGTATGGCCCATATAACGAGGAAGGCTATATATCATCATGTTCAGACAAATAGGAGCATAGCACCAATTAATAATGTTTCCAAATCGGGGTTTTGTTTTCCTTCTGAGACTTTCCGCTGCTTTTTGTTCCCCTTCTATCTTTTAAGATTGACTTATACGCGGACGTAATCGGCTAGAGTATTTATGGAGACCTACAGAAAAGAAAACACTATCATACACTAGAAAATCTATTTACTCGATACTCTAATAATAATATTTCAAAATTTATACTTACCACTCTTTTTTAAAATACGTAGACGGTACTTATATAAATGATGTTTTATCGATTCAGCTTTAAATTGATGTAATAAATTATTATGCGTGAAGCCTCTGGCATACGCTATTTACGTATAATAACACCCCGATTTGAGTAATAAGTTCGTTGAAACATTTAGTCCCCTTCGATACTCGAAAAACTAAATGTCAAAGGTCGTTTATGTAACACATAATTATATTTCACTTTCATTGTAAAAAAATCGAGGACCTTTAATAAATGGGCGTTACGGCCGAAAATTGATTAACAATATTTTTGAATTCCACCAAAATATGATATAGTTTCGCCACTATGGCCTACCTGTTCGGTAACGTCGTGCCAGGGTTGCCACATTCATGTAAAGCACGAAAGGGATTTTGTTTTAGTATAAAATACCGTTAATCACATAAATGACGTTCCAATGAATACCAAAACTAAGTGGAAATTATTTCAGCCTTTTTTGTCTATTTATTATTTTAAATAGGTATATATATTTTTAATTTACGTGATATTTCCATTACAGTGTAACAAAAACCCAGTCGGGTATCACCGAATACCTGCCCTCAGCGTTCAGCGTTCGGAATGTGTTAGAACCGTGTTAGACTACGAACAACGTTGTGATTGGCTGGGTATTCGGCTAATTCTATCAGGATTTATTCAGTACCAGCACAGAGCAAAGACAGAGGTTGCCCATCCCAATGCCGTCCTTGCAAAACATTAACCTGTGATAGAAATGATTAGATTTAGCTCGTAAAACCGCATCAAAGCAGCTCTAAGAGTCCATGCTGTAAATCCCTCGCCTTTGGAAAAGGATATCTGTGTATATTATAAATGCGAAAGTGTGATATATATGTTTGTTTGTCCGTCCAACTAAGCATCCAATCAATTTTATTTTTGGCATAGTTAGTTGAAAGAGCGGAACATAGATTACTTTATATTCCAGGAAAACAAACGGTTTCCGCAAGACTTATAAAATGACCGTTATAAACGCGGACAAAGAACTCTGTTAACAGCTAGTGATGATCATAAAACAAAGCTCATACGAGGCAGCCCTACTTACGTCACACCTTTTCAGCATACATTGTATCAGGTTAATTTCACTTCTTTCAAGTGCAGTTTATCAATTTACAACACCTAATTATCGTTACAGTGACAGTCGCTCCGTTTAATCACCATGTACCTACGCTATTGCGTTATTTCCATTAATATTATCATAATGAGCTTTTTATTTCACACAACATCCACGTAACGTATTTGTAATTGTTTTTTTCTTGTAATAACAATCAAATTCAATAACCAACTTCAAATCGTAGGAGAATTGCGCAACGCAATGACAATTATTACAACAATCGTTATTAATTTTTAAAGAAAAAGGATAACGTTATTTATATAACTTTTAGCTTATATTTTGTTGCCTTCCAATCAATAAAAGCTTATGGCCCACATAGCTCTTCAAGCGGAATTGAGTTTCGGATGTTCAGGATGGCGTTGTAACTCACAAAAAGTGAAACGAGCGACTGCATCTTACTCTACCTCAAGATGTCGCGTCAATATTGTCACCTAACGACGATCCTAATGAAATTTAGTACTTATATATAGCGGGTGTCCTGAAAATGGATACAGGATACTTTTTATCCAGGAAAAGCACCATGATAAAGTTCCCTGCGGTTAAAAACGGCTTCACAGCAAAACCGATAATAATAATTATACTACAGGATATTCTTTATCCCGGGAAAACTAACGGTTCCTACGTTATTTTTACGTGTTGAGCTACTCCCAGTAATATAATTTAAATTAAATAAACATAAATATGGTTTGAAAAAGGATGTTTCGTGTCAGTTATAAATAAATCTTACCATTAGATATTAATACAGAGATCAAAATGAACAAAATTAGTTTCATTAATCTATACTAAAAGCAAACGCCTCGAAAGGCAATCAATGGTTAATTGTCTTCTCAATAAATCTTTTACATGCAGAACTTATAGCTGGACAAATTGCTTCGGACTTGCTACATGAAAATGAACTTTAAGACACTAGTTTTATGTTTCATTGTATTGGTAGGAAGTTAATACTGAAATCAGAGTTAGAACTAAAACTTTAATGCTCTTCAAATTACATTTAAAATTCACAATTATGATTATCGTATTGCGCAAGGTATTATAATATCTGATGAGACGCGGAAGGATTATGTTGATAAAAATAACTGTAACTCTACTGTCGGGAATTAGTTTTAGCTCTGCTGGATAGCCTGATGGTGAGGCTGGTGGTGACTCCATTCTTCTTCTTCTTCTTCAAACTCCGGCAAGTAGGTAACATTAACTTTTCGGAACAAGGTGCATTAAAAATAATTAAAGGTCACGTGCGGGTACGCGTGTCTGTCTACTGTTTCGTCACATTTCCTGAACGGATAAACTATTTTGTTTTTGTTTTTCTTTTGAAAGGTGAATTCTTCGGAAATGTTTTAACATGCTAATGTTTGATTAAAAAAGGCCAAAGACGCCACAAATAGAAGATGGCCGCTACCAAAAAATGGCGAATTATATATTATTTTTCACAACTCCCTGAATAAGTATATCAAATAAAAGGGCTCGACCAGTAGAATAATGTAGACTTTATTTTAAGTCGCTTAAAATAAAGTTGGGGAGACTTAAAATAAAGTAATCATTATTTATTTTGAAATTATAAATATATTTACCATGATAATATTGCGGGATTTGTCGATATTTCAACCCAGTTTCATGGAACGTGGTCAGGACGGGACTGCGAAGGTACAACATGTCAAGTTGAATGTCTCGGGCAGAATCTGACTTCTAGCTTTCGTTTTATTTTTTTTTGATATTTCACGAACTACGCTGACAGCGTCACTTTTAAATTCAGAAGCTGTACGATGCTTTCTTGGTTCCAAAATTCTACCATTAAATTCCACACACTTGTTAATTTGAAACCGTCCTCACGATTGAAGGTTTATGTGCTTCCGAATTTCAATCGCTTCACAAACAAGTCTTGGAATATAGAGACGGTCGGTGGAGCTTTAGGGTCGTGTAGCTCTATCCAGTTCTGGATGCAACCTTGTAGAATATAAATTTATTAAAAATAATGATTTCCTTGTTTAAAGCTATAATAACATCTCACAGCTACTAAAGGTTTGTTAGATCATTAGTATATCTCACTCAGTTAACTCGTACTCAATTATAGTTATCCACTAAGGTAGTTTCATCTTAATTGGCTGTTGATTAACTATTGCTGAAGTCAGAGGCCAATGAGGAATGCTATATAAAAACCTGGTAACATACTTGGTCTCGAATTAGATTGGAAGATGCTTAGCATTTGTATTTGCTGCAACATGGAAATATGTTCAGAGACAAAAGCGCCTTTAGACACAAATTTTATACAAGTTGACCAAAAAGCTAACTGAAAAAGGGATATTTGCTTCAATAATTTGATTTGCTCATCCTATTTTATATTATTTATTTTTAATTTATTATTATAACAACATTCGTAACAATTAAACAGTGTAATGGTTTTTTTTTGACGGCCGACTGGCGCAGTGGGCAGCGACCCTGCTTTCAGAGTCCAAGGCCTTGGGTTCGATTCCAACAACTGGAAAATGTTTGTGTGATAAACATGAATGTTTTTCAATGTCTGGGTGTTTATCTGTTTATTATAAGTATTTATTTATATTATTCATAAAAATATTCCTCAGTTATCTTAGTACCCATAGCATAAACTACGTATTCTTTGGGGCTAGATGGCTATATGTGTATTTTAGTAGTATATTTATCTATTTATTTATTTTTAAATCCCCTAAAAACGGTTCCTTGTTGGTACGTACTTCAAGTTTACTATGTCGCATCTACAGAGTAAAAATACATGCTTTTTGTACGCAAATTTTCATCAAAATTGGTGTAGTCCCTTCGTTTTTGGAATTTAAACGGTACCACTTCACACTTAGTTTGATTCCCGCGGGGGGGCCGATTTGGAAATGAAACTGAACAGGTTTACTACCTGCACAATCGACCAGGCAGTCAATAAGGGTTACTGTATAATGTTTATGAAAGTTTTTATAGCGCAACTATTTAGGGTGTGGATCGTCGTGGAAATCGTGAATCGAAGCGTCCTTATTTTGGCTTTTGCTATAAAAAATATAGTTGCTATGTTACCATATTTTGTTACGCAATCAAGCCATTTCTTACTATGCTGGACAGCCAATGCAGAGATGCTTTATCTTGCTCGTTTCATTTTTTGTGGGTTGAGCTACAAAACTTTGCATAAACCAGATATAGTTTGATGAAACGTAGGAACCTCGTACATAATTACGACGTACATTAACCATCTTCTGAAGATGCTTTGGTAAAGTAGCAAAACGTGCGTAGTAGGTACAGTACCCAAAAATTCCATGTTACTCTGTAAAGTAACAGTAAAATGAAATAAATTAATGAGATTACGGAATTCGCGACTAAAAAATGAGTGCCATTAGGTTCATTTTGATCTTCACGATTGCAAATAAAATGCTAAGCGTTCAAGCCGTACTTTGCAAGATATGTGTGGCCATCATCATCATCATCCTCATGATCACCGTAATTATCAACCCATTCTAGGGCACGGGTCTCGTATCAGAATGAGAAGGGTTTTGGCCGTATGGCAAAGTGCTGATTGGTAGACTACAAACACCTTTGAGAACTACTTAACTAAAACGAAATTAAAATAAAGACACATTTGTCTTGTCGCGGGTAAGCAAACTACGCTTTGACGGCCGAATGGCGCAGTGGGCAGCGACCCTGTTTTCTGAGTCCTTGGCCGTGGGTTCGATTCCCACTACTGGAAAATGTTTGTGTGATGAACATGATTGTTTTTAAGTGTCTGGGTGTTATCTGTATATTATAAGTATTTATGTGTATTATATTCATAAAAAATATTCAACAGCTATCTTAGTACCCATAACACAAGCTACGCTTACTTTGGGGCTAGATGGCGATGTGTGTATTGTCGTAGTATATTTATTTATTATTAGTATTAAATGTTTATTTAAGGTACATAATTAACTACTGCAAAGTTAATAAACTTCTTCTAAGCTGTACCTGAAAATACTTTATTAAACTTTATAAAGTAACAAAAGCTCATTTCCAAACGATTATAGTCACAACAGAATAAAAATAACTTCAATATTCACTTTGCTATACAAGTACGATTCTTATACCCTGATGTTACAGTAAAAAATCATTCGTTGTTGTATCTACTTGTCTTTTTATGGGGTCCTTTTTTATAACATTAACAGGTAGTAATTTTTGTGACGCAACCAGTATGTTTTGAACTGTATTGTAGTATTTTTAACATAAGTGAAGTTTTTATTTTTCTTATGCTAAGAAGACCTAAACCTGGTCTGTTTAACAAGGATTTATTAATTTCTGCAGCAGCTATTTTGTCTTAATTTTCATATTTGATCTAAACTGATTCTTTTAATTTCATACTATTACCTTAGTATTTTAGACGTACACTATTTTACTAAAATAATTTGTATCAATGTCCCATTAGTAGATGCGTTTCATATTTTTGTCTATCTCTACAGTGCTGGGAGTGAAAGAGAAAAAAGATATTTCAACATCAACTGTAATTAATTTTTAGTTCCCCGCTGTTGAATGTAATTTAGTTTAAAGTCTATAACATTAAAGTTCATCAAAGAAATATGTGTTTGTGGATTGAAACTAATTTAAACTCTATATTGTGAATAATTTGTACTTGTACAATAATACACTACACATTATAATTACTGAGGTGATACTCTTTATATAAGAATTTTGTTTACACACTCAATGATAGAACTTTATTTTTAGAACCGATGATAGTCATAAAAGAACCGCATCATTGCCATTAATATATTACAGTTATACGCACATGCGGACAAATAATCTTATTATTAAAAAGAAAAAGGATAGAGAGAGAATCCATAAAAATATCGAACAATCGGCGATCGATAAGCAAAAAAATGCAGCAGACGCAAAGCAAACACCTGTCTCAACGGACCCCTCCTATTGATCCTTTACATATAGGAATATAACAAAAAATGTATACCGAAGTCAGAATACGGGCTAACCGTCTGATATGGTATGACTCAACATCAGATATGGAATACGTAACATGATTTAGAATGTGTTTATAAAATTTAAGTGTTGTCATTTTCTACGTAGAGACATTAACAGTTTTAGCCTTGAGTTTAAGAACTTAAAATGACATGAATAATATTACAGTTTTTTGCAAGTTACACTATAAAAGTATAACATCAACTAAAAAGGAAAAATATCATCAAAACTAAGGACAAGATAGGTGCAATGACAATACTTTGATTCACTTCGGGGTCATTGCCTTGCCAGTTAAATTTCATTTCCAGCAATAAAACAAATGTATTAATAAATAACGCAATTTTTTTAAAGATGAGATGGTTTTTGTATAAAATAGTCACAATCTGTAACTAAAACCATAAATCCAAAAACCATTAACCAAATATGGCTGCAATGACAATACTTTGATTCACTTCGGGGTTATTCTTCCTGACATATGCTTTTCTTGCCAGTTAAATTTCATTTCCAGCAATAACCTAAATTTATTAATGAATAACGCAATTTTTGAAGTGAAACTTCTTTATCAGGGTTGGTGAAATTTAGTGTAACATTTTTCACTTACGCGTCACATTTTTTCGTTACGCGCCGTCTTTTTCTTGTCCCAACCACGGTTGATTCGAGTTTATTAGAACTTCAAATGCATTGCAAAATTTATTTTAAAGATGAGATGGTTTTTGTATAAAATAGTCACAATTTATGAATTAAATCACAAATCCAAAAACCATTAACCAAATACACACACATTGCACATTGGTCAAAATTTGATTACGTCTTATAGTAACAACACATGAATACATGATATTCGGCGCTAAACCAGGATTTACTACTATGGGAACAAACCGGTACATCACAACAATTAACACTAGAAACTATAAATGGTGTAATTACACCCACCTGGAGATATAGTGGTTTGTTCGCTAAATTAGCGTTGAGTTGAACGAACTTGAACTTGCTGCGTTTTGTTGAACTCTTGTTCTGTGTGAAAGGTTTTTTGTACTCCTTTATACTTTATACTACGTTTGGATACGTGAGAAGCTATAAAAGTGTTAGAACTTTTTTGGTTGTAAAGAAATTATAAAGACACTCAAAACTCTGGGGGCACTAAATTCTTATGAAATTGAAACCCACATATTGTCCACCGCATATAACAAGAATTGAAAGTTCAAGAATCCTCCAAGAACTTAAGACAAAAGACGGAACATCATCTACTTAAACTTATAATTACAGCCTGGAACAGTTTACTATAAAGAGATCATTTTCATCATCTAATTGTACCTTCAACGTTCTTCCCTTGAAATTTCATTTTTGTTATAACCCTTTATGGTGTACAATAAAGTATATACGCAATAATTCAGTATAATCATTCACGCATGAATGATTGTATAATTTTTGATTTAATTAATGATTATTTTAATTTTTGTATACTTGAAACATATACATTGAACAACAGCGTAAACTGAAATGATCAAAAAAACCAGAAGTATTATAGACTATCATAAATCAATTGACACTGGATTAAAAACGCGATTGTAAACCTATCCTGTTATACGAAAATAATTTAAAATATTTTATCGTTTACGGTGAATAGCATTGGGACAGCGAAAGCTCCAACGACCTAAAAAACGAGTTATATTATAGAATTAAGAACAAAACAAATCAATCGAAATCGCATAAATACAAAAATAGTATTTAACTGATGACTGAAAACTAGTTGATTATTATTTATGTAGATTGCTAAATAATAAATTTTGCATATTTATGATTTTCTAAGTGGCAATTATCATTTACTTGCGAGTTTTTTCGTTAAATCTTATTATTATTTTGATTTCTACATATTTGCTATTTAATAAGCGGTTTTCATTTGGAACTAATATTATGATTATAATATCTAAACAATAGTTCGAAAAGCTTTTAAGTTGTCTTATTTAAACTAGTGTCTATAAAAGCATAGTCAATATTACGGGAACAAATTAGTGAACGTGTACCATTTCAAACTTCGGGGTTTTGTTTATATTTATTCAGGTTCAACATCTTAATGCATTGTCTTTACACCAGCCATTGGCTTTTCATGACTTAAAAAGTTATGATGATAAAGTGAATTTTCATTATTGTAACTCATCATCCTTAAATATTTTGTAGAAGAGTTAAGCAATTTTCACAAAGATCAATTCTACTTACAGATACTTGTGGTGAATTGTTTCAAGTAACCAAGCATATTATATAACTTCATTTTCAGTTTAATACGCCGAGTGAACCAAACTGAAACTGCTTAGAAGTATCTATAAGAAGTTTTTATAATGTAGCAAAATTTTATAGCTCAATGATTATAAAGTTCCACTGAGATACGCAACGTTGTAACTTCAATTTCATCCGGTGGGCCATTTACAAACCTACTCGTATCCAATAAGTATCCTAGCACACGCTTTACGCTTTGAAAAAAAGAAAAAGAAGAATACTAGTCATGCAGAACATATTATTCCTAACAATTAATAACTTTAAATTAATTGGTAATCAGGCAATACAAAAACTTGACCATAAAAAACTTTCAAACTCAAACGTATAATCACACGAAGTGCTTTTGATTTAAAGAAGTTAGTAATAAAATGTAGTCCAATAGATTCACGATTTGATATTCTGTTTCCTGTTCACAGATTCTACGACAATTTCCTTTCTATCAACGAGCACATCTCTATACTTATCAGATAAGTGTTTAACTATGCTATCAATCGTTTTATCGATCCAAGCCTATGATCGTAAAGTAACCTTTCATCTAGCCGCCTTATAACTGCTTTAAGGCTGACCACATATCAGCTAAAACGGAGGAATTAAAAGATTTTATATTTTTTATTAAATCTACTTATTATGTTGTAGGACGTAACTCGCTGTATATGGTACAAAACTTAACGTTTTATTTGATTATTTTAATTATCTCGTCTTAAAAACCAATATTAAAGCTTATTAATTTGAGCTACACGATTTTCTTGTCTATATATTCTTGGTGAAGGTGGTAGCAATTTGCCATTGTCCTTAAGCAAGTTTTGTCGTAGATCTCGGTTACTTTATCTAACATATTGTGATAATTAATAGTCTCAGAAGCCTTTCTAGCGTATTTTCCGAACATCGCCATCACAGTTCTTACAAAATCTTCCAGGTCCTTCAATGAGGATAGTGTAAGCTAGTTTCACGACGAAAATACCAGTACACAGTACAACCATTTTGTTAAAAAAGACAAGTGTAAAATGTTCGGTCATTACAGCAAATGAAAAAATGCGCAGTTTTGATTACGCGATATCAGCTTATATACAGGCGGCCTAACGATGTAAGCGTTCGACAGTTTTACAATCTGACTATTGCATATATCTTGTCTACCATCTCGCTAAAATATGCACCGCCCGCATTGAACCGTGGGGTTAATGGTCTACCCATCCTGTTTCCGTGTGTGACCTTAACATTAATTATTTTTAATAATACGGTTTCGTACTTACTTATTACTTACTTACTTATTATTTTTAATAATACGGTTTCGTACTCTCTGTTGTTGATGGATCTAATATTCCTGGGTTTATTCTTGGGTTTTCCTGGGTTTGTTTCCCAGCAGGGGCGATTTGGGAATTGATATTTCAGAATTTTCTCTGGTCTGGTCTGGACGAAGGATTTGGTCATGTTGAATTACTAACCTACTGACAAAAATGTGACAACAAGCTTTCTGTTACAGTGACGCATTGACTCAGATTAATGGTTTTGATACAATATAACTGCAATACACTAAACAGGTCTGCCGTCTTTGACTTCACATCCCCAGATCAGGTTAATTAGTAGTGGAATAAAATATGTATACTATATAGGTATATACTTATAAATTAACTTCTTTTATTATATCTGAATACTTAATGGCCCTTAGATCATTCGCACTTTTTAATATTGAAGGATAAGCTCGCTCTTGAGTCATCGACGATTAAGTCCACATGCAACTATATACTAGTTAAGAACAAAGAAACTATAATAGTTACAGTTTTTTACGTATCAAGAGCAGTGAGTTAAGGCATGTCTAAGCATGTCTTATCATTTGAATGCTTGAACTCGTTTTAAGATAAGACGGATAATATATTGAAGGTCTACATAAGGCATTATCAATCTATTTGATCTTAACAAACGGACATTAATTTATATAAACACAAAAAATAATTATAGTCATTGATATTTAAATGATTACCATTAAGATAATTATTGTAATAACATATCAATAAATCTTTGGTGTATAGGAAAAATCACGTCTTGAAAATATTCAAATAAAAAGACTAAAATGTACTAGATAGATAGGTAGATTCATTTTGTAAGGCCGATATAATTTGGGTCAGTAATAGTTAAGGTTTACGTACAACGGACGGTCCCAGACCAACCAAGTGCGGAAAAGGCCCAAGAACAGAAGGTAAGTTTTTTGATTTTATTATTTAAAAAAATTCATGTGGGGCCTTTTCAGTAGTACACAAGTTTCAAAACTAAACTTTAGACAGGTTTCAAAGTTTTCTTTCGTTGTTTAAAAGTAGTTTAGTCCCGTGCACAGTGTTTCCGTCGAAAAGGATAGCAGTACCTTTAGATCAGTCAAGGTTTATTTGGGGAAAGGAATTTAAACAGTGAGCTATTAAATCCTTATTCTTTAATATTACAAATGCAAAGGTATGTTTTGATGGTTTGTCCTCCAATCACTCAGTAATATAGCAACGTAGCAATGTGCGATTGAAAAGAGACAAAAGCTACTTTTTCTTTGGGTAGCTTTTACGTCCTACAAAACTCCACCTTTTTTTTTTTTTTTGTTGACCGGGGGGGAAATCTTCTTAAAAGATACCCAATTCTCTGTGGGAGAATTTGGGTTATGTGGGATTTCTACCCACTAAAACCCCCTCGGTTGCCAGCCTCAGTACATAATGGGAGGCTCCGGGATCTCCTAGGAACGCACCGGTGCCTCCCTTGCACAACGCTTATAGCTCGTCCCGGGAAGATTTATGATTCCCGATTTCCTGGGTACGTCACTTTGAGGTAAGGCAACACCTTGCCTCTTCTTGTCTTCTCAGGGTCGTAAGTAGAGGTGATGACGTGACTACTAGTCCCCGTCAGACCGTTCTCTCTGATGTCCCTTCGTACAAAACTCCACCCTGTGTCCATCAACCTGAGGCGTCGGTGCTAAGCCTCATGGGCCAGTAATTACTCCTGAATCCACGCCCTTCAGACCGGAACACAACAATGCTGCTTGCATGCTACTAAAAGCCTAATTCTGCAAAACTCTCAATCTTTCGCATTTATGACATCATTGGGAAAATACTGAGACAGTAGCTGCGAATACATACGAGCAAAGCCGTGGACGCTTTTAGTGTAGAATAATAAGAAACGTTATCTCTGACATGATCATACAAATATACTGAAATATTGACACAGTTATGGGAGTAGCTACACACGATCGTGCCAGTCGTGAGCGTTAGCTTGGACAAAAAACATTTGAACAAATAGACGGCCATAGAATGCCACTTGCAAGTTCCAACTCACTCGAAGTCGGCCGTCTAACATTCAAAAGACATAGAATTGACAATAAAGTTTCTCTTAGGGCCGGAAACTACTTACAGTTAACAGAATTTATTCGATGAGTAAAAAGATTTTCATATATTGCTAATAAAAGTAAAATTTAGTAAGTCAATTTATCACTGAATAAATTTATGAAAACACTTTTATTGTATACCACATTTAAATACAGAAAATAGTAAAACGCATTTCAAAGAATTTGGCCTACATATTGATCCAAGCAACCAATATTACTTAAAAAGAGGGTTTAATATAATAAAAACCTTCCACTTATTGTGTACTGCTACATAATTGTTAGAAAGTAGATTTTTTGTCAAAATGTTTTATGTTAGCCATTGAAGAATTCAAAATATAAGATCATCATCAAACTTTAATAGAACTAACTAGACTTATATATATAGAGCGAAGTAAATACACCTGCTTGTGCACCCTTTTAAAAGACTCATCGAGATGTGTGTTGATTCCACGGATAAAGTTGAAAGCCTAACCTAGACATCAAATAATCTCTTAATTGTTTTGACGTCGCTTGAAAGTAAGAAACGAGGAGTTTCAAACTCAATTTGCGGAACTAGAACTCGCAACCTACATACTTTTGTTTTACCACAATTTTGCTTTTGTTTTAAACCTATTACAAGAAATCTAAGTAAAGAAAAACATGTTGAATATCTATTAAGCAGTCCTTGAAGACCTTTGTAGGTCTATGCGCAAACCATTTAATTATAAGAAATATATTTATAGGACAATGTTCTAAAATTTTACTATAAATTTTGTACAATTTACATCGAACATGGTATCGAATTTATTCAAATTGAACACGTGAAATAATTGTGTTGGGCTTAACTCAAGCAATATTATCTAACATGATCTTGTTCCAACCATAACCATTGCTTATACTGTGTTAAACTTTGGTCCGTTTAGTAACTTATAACCATTTATTTTCGTATGAAACTAACTGTTACTTGAATTATTTATGGTCATTTTTAGGTATTCAAGTAAAATATTTTAAACGGTATCAGTGATTACCTATCAAGCCTAACTCAAACATCTAAGAAGCTTACGGATTTTCTATTATTTCAAATGTCTTCTTTTTATTCTATTCGAATTCAGTAGCTTATTTATCTCGTTTAAGGGATAATAACTCTAAAAACGGTCGTACTTTATCTTGATTTGCTCAATCAAATCCGTAAGTACCTTACTGGTATTTGAGTAAGTATTTCGAAATAATAACAAAAGGTCGCCAAGTGAACTGAAGTGGAAAAGGTTTTATATTAATCTTACTTTATACTCTCCACCTACACAGTATGGTTAAGCATGTTTTGTGACTGTTGTTAAATTGAAGTACCTACTTAACTTCATCATTACAAATGTTTTCCAATAAAATCTTCAAAATTTAAAACAGGATTCAATAAATTGAGTCAATAACCGAGAAGTGACTTTATTTGGCTGTTCAAGACTTTCAAGTTTGATTTGTGGAGATTAAATATAACCCCCCGCCTACCTGCCCTATATGTTTTTTGTACCATTTTAGTAAGCAATTCAGCAAGGGCTGAAGTTTAAAAGTTTATCCTTAAAAGGTTCTATCGGTATAAACCTAAGTAACACAAAACCAAGTATAACCTAAACTTTTTGAATGAATTTCTGGAATTCAATCGGGACTTATATGTAACTTATTTAAACATGTATACTGTAAATAACACAAAGAGATAAAGAGATCAGCCATAAAGAAGCAGAAATGTCTGTTATATAGCTGAGTCCTGTGTTACCATTAAGGCAGGTACAATAAATATTTCTTCTGCTTTCATTCTTTGTTTATTTCAATTTCAATTTTCATTCGAAAATTCAAATCTTAGTAGATCAATTAGTACGGAATTCAGTGTTTCCGACCTTGATAGTAGTCCAAAGAAAAAAATACAAACGCAATAAACTATCGAAAAGGCAAAAAGAAGTTAAAAGGCGTGAAAACGATCCAAATTTGGTACGTATGCAAAAACAAATAAAACTCAGAGATTTGAATAAATAAAAGAAAACGTTTTAGCTATAGAATGGATAAAACTATTTAGGGAAATCGGACCAGCTATTATTCTCATGAAACAGCTAACAAACAAATAGGTGAAAAAGGTAACAATAGAAACTGGAAATCATCATCGACGATTGTACGACTGTATCAGGGCGGGATCTAGTTATTTTATATATGATTCGAGTGACAGCATAAATTGAAGCTGTTAAACTGTATATAGGCACCCACGAAACAGGAATACCTAGTGTGGGTACCATCTGTTACATGGAATCTGTAAATGTTGTTTTTGATAAAAAATATTTTTACATTTAAAAAAAAAATCGTTGGATTTCATGAATGTCAGAATCTAAATGCATTTGAATGTAATGTGAGACTTCATATTAATGTTTGAGAAATGAGAATGCAGGTTTTAATACGTTAACTTTATTTGTTTTGTTTGAGCGTCAAGTAAAAAACTCTGTGTAGATTGAGAAAAAACCATCGTCAAATCGCTAAATTAAATTCGGTTCACTAGAATCACTATCTCAATACAGCACTGTTTTCATGCTGATACCGAACTCTAATTAATTACATAAATACTATGTAAAACATGCTACCATTTAATTCAAATAATATTTGTCTTACGCCATTTAAATAATTTCAACTTCCAACTTTTTGGAATATTTCAAATATAAAATTTGGCAATTACATATGTAATAAATTCACATATTTTTTGGAGTTACTAGCGTTACAAAAAGTAGCACAGATTAAATCAAAGTCATCTATCAAATATATTTTTGTGTCGGCTGTATAAGTCTTAGAGGTCACTAACGATTGAGCTGAAAGAGACGCGTAAGATAACAACGTCGGAAGGAATTTTATTAGTATTTGGGTCATCTCTGAGCGCGTGAAGAATTGTGCTCTTAATTGATGAAGCCCATTAGAAGGATCAGATTAATAAGAATATGACACCTCTGAAATACTAAATGAGATGAACAATAACCTAATATTATTTTACCGATGCCCATTTTCTTGTTTGAGATGATAAAATTACGTATAAGTTAATAAGGATTTGTAAGAAACTTACCAATATGTGTTAAGCGTTTATTAATATGTCTTATATTGGCGTAAACGGGGCACATCCTGGTTAGGTATAACGATAAAAACAAATGGTAATCTTTTTTTATTTTTGATATAAAAGTTGTAGCCGTTGAAACTTAAACAGCACCACCGAATCCACTCTGGTTTAATTGGGTGCCAGAACCATCTCCAATACATTGTGACCAAGAAGAAAAATATTACTTTAGTTTACTTTTAAGATTATCCCTTGTTTTTTTTTCTAAGTCTATTATCCAGTTTATTTATTAAGCGAGGGATTATGTATGCACTTGTATGTTTACCGTACTTGTTCGTCGTTGATTTTGTCACTTACTTGCTTTCTAATGCCCTGCATGTAACTAGCTCTTTTTAATAGAATCTTTATAATAGAAGATTTAAAAAGGTACCTAATGCTCCTTTATAACTTTATAATATGGATATTTTTTAAAGATTTCATGCCAAACTATTATTATTATGGTAAAAGGAAATCGTGTATGCAGGGTTCTATGAACGCAGACGAAACTCACACATTGTCAGAATAATGACTTTAGCGTACCCTTTCTAAGGCTTTAGTTTAGATAGAGATAACTATACAGGTCCTTTTAGCCTCGGGACAAGGTATGTCGATTTGCGGTATGCTTTTTATGTGAGAATTGTTATTTATTATTATTTTCAAGAGACTTTATATAACGGAATACGCTTAGGGCTTTCGAAAAATAATTTTTATTTACGATCCTTCCAATATTATTATTTATAAATCCTCATAATTACTACCAAAAAAGGCCATCATACAAGATTTTTTTGTCACCATAGAATTCATAAAAACAAGTTAATAGGGTAGGTATGTAAGTAATTATCTAGTTACTTACATTTTTTATACCTAGGTAGAATTCATAAATGTCAGAATCTCAAATCATTATGCATTTGGATGTACCTAGGTACCTATCAATATATTTTAATGAATATACCTACCTAGTTAATCTCTAATGAAGATCTAAAAGGTACGTATTGCTTTATTAGTGCAGGTTTATTTATTTTCTTTAAGAATTCAACGTTCACATAAGAATTGAATACAATGTAGGTTTGGATGACCTACTTTATCCGAAATTTTAAAACTTCATGAATCAGACTAAAAAAATTGCAAACGTAAACTATTAGTCATTGATTTTCTACCTACGTATTGTTAAATCATCTTTAAAGATTACGAAATCAGGTGAAATATAAAAGGATTAAGCTCATATTACAAAAGTACTAAAAACTTTATTTTAAGTAGGTAAGTATTTAAACGAAAAAAGAACTGTCTTACTTTATCGATTAACGCAATAATTAATTTTTAACTATGGTTATTTTGAAAGCTCTTTGTATAGTATAGATAGATGAAGTATTTATTACACAAGTTACAGAGAAAACATAAGAAAAAATTACAACGAATAACAAAAAAAAAATAAAAAATATACAAAGGCGGTCTTATCGCTTTAAGCGTAATAATATAGATAGAGAAGAACTACTTTTCGAAAGAACATTCTACTGGTGACCCAGATATTTTATGTTATTACAATCAGTAGGTATAAGAAGCTAACTGTTAGTACGATAAATCGAGACATCGATGAACTTTATTTGTCATTTATTAATAGTAGTCTCGACATCTTATCATTAAAGGCACTTAGCTTCCTTGATATTCATAACAACTATGCAGACACCTATAATTAAACGCCACTAAAAATCAATTATACCTAGTTCAATACAAATTTACTTGCTAATGATGAAAGAATAAAATATATATTATTTATATACAAAAAAAAGCTTACCTAGACAACTGAGATTTATTTTCTCATCCACCGAGTCATCGTCGTTAAAGTATTCCAACTTTTTAGAATTCATGTTTACTATTTACCACTTATCAATCGCACGGGTCACACACTTGGTCTGGCACAACACTTTTGCACACACATAAACAATTCGAGTTTTTGAAAATGGAATTACAACGGCTCTTTTTAAATGTTCGGAAAACCGGCGCGCGCGCTGTCGACCGACGCGTACCGAGTCAACGACGCGAATGGTTGAACTGCAACTGAATGAGTGACGCATGACGCTACACACACATGGATAGGAGCGATAATCTGATTAGTGCCCTTTGCGATTATTGTTCTATTTTCTATAATGCCTTTGTGAATGAAACGTTTATTGTTTTCCGTGTTTAGCGCGGCCGAACGCTGCACTGTTTTAGCGGAAATATAATTTTTTTATATTAACATCAGCGGGAAGTATTATATGCTCTATAATAAAGCGCTGATCAATGTATTGTTTTGAATTCTATAGTAAAATAATGAGCTTGGAGTCATAATATTAAACCGTTGAACTTATTTTAGAGGACGTCATACTTTTTTATGATACCTATCATTTAAAAAGAAAGTAAATTTCGTATAACCTTGGTTTCTAATATATAAATAAAAATATACTACGACAATACACACATCGCTACCAAGTCCCAATTTAAGCGTAGCTTGTGTTATCGGTACTAAGATGACTAATGAATATCTTTTATAAATAATATACATATGTAAATACTTATAACATACATACAAACACCCAGACACTGAAAAACACTCATGCTCATCACACAAACATTTTTCAGTAGTGGGAATCGAACACACGGCCTTGGACTCGGAAAGCAGGGTCGCTGGAAACTGAGCCAATCGGCCGTCAATATATTTATATATATATAGTATGGTGAAGTTAGTATGTGCCTTCCTACTTACTTTACCGTAAATACTCGTATATGGAGATAAAGGGTCAAAGCGGTAATAGTGTAGTGGTTAGAGCTTCGGCCTCCGTTTCGGTGATACCGAGTTCGATCCCCGGTCCGTACCTCTAACTTTTCGGAATTAAGTGCGTTATTAATTATTAAACAATTAAAATATCACTTGGTGAAGGGAAACATTGTGAGGAAACCGGCATGCCTGAGAGATTTCAAGGTTTGTGAAGTCTACCGCTTATTTACATATATATATTCAATAGATACAAATAAACTGAAACAAATAAATAAAATAGAGGTGTCTGTACTCTGTCCGTTTTTGAAATATCCTCTTAAATTGAGTCAAGGTTAATAAAACGTTTTTAGATTGTTTTTGCCAACGTGGTGGAGTAAGGTGTGAGAGGAGACCCGTGCCCTGTATTGGGATATGATGATGATGATGTTGAGATACTATTATTTCTCTAAGTGTAGAAACACTTTTCTGAAAATATAAAATTAAATTTATGATGACTCTCGTAAAATGCGTTAAAAAGTACGGAAAATGTACCTAATATTTAAATCGAATCAATTCATGTCACGGCCATAAGGAGTCATTTCACATTATAAAATCTACTTAAATACCAAACGACTAAAAACTTTTTTTACAAATAAGTAGGGGCTTGTACAAAAACGTAAGTAGGTAGGTACTGATACTACAAAAAGCTCATTCAGTCGAAGTTTACATTCAATTATAAATTTTACGCTGTACTGATTCTCATTTTTAAAAGATTTACTTGAACTATGTCAAAGGCTACATGCATGCCAAATTTCATCCAAATCCGTTCATCCATTTTTGCGTGATAGCGTAACAAACATCTACACTTTCACATTTATAATATTAGTAGGATTAGTAGGATAGTAAGATAGTAGGATAGTAGGATAGTAGGATATAAAGATCCACCTAGCTAAACGTAGGTACCTTCCTGCCTGGTTATCTATTTAGTGAGAGACGGGAATTTTTGATACAAACTGTATAAAATAAAGCTTTCAAAATATTAACTCGATGAAATCGATAGTAATCGATTAAGAAGCGGATTTTTTTCCAAACTAGCTGCTTAGTCAAAAGTTACGTTAGAAAATTCGTATGGATTAAGTATTTAGGTAAATTCTTTAAAACGTTTACAAAAAGTAGATGCAGTGAACCCTTTTTCAAAAGAGTAATTTGTTCTTTCATCACATATCTTCGTATCTGTAAGGATTGATTTTTTAATCCATACTAAAAAGCTTTTAAAAATAATTATTGGGTAGAATATGGATTTGGTTGGTCGATCAATAATAAATGCGTGGGTAGAATTTATTTTCGGAAGGAATTTCGACTCAGGAATAACTTTTAACTTGAAAATTGGTTTAAATTACTTTTTTCTTTCAAAAAATCAATGAAATTTAGATCAGAAGATTAAAATTAATTTAAATCATCCCTCAAATATTACAATATATAATAGGTATTATTAAGAAGTGTTAGCGGCGATAGCGCATTGGGTAAGAGCTCGACTTCGCTTTCGAGGGTCGGAGTTCGAATCCCAGCTCGCACCTCTAACTTTGTTAAGTTATGTGCGTTTCATGTAATAAAAATATCACTTACATCAACGGTGAAGGAAAACATCGTGAGGAAACCGGCATGCCCGAGAGTTCTACATAATGTTCTCAAATGGGTGGGGTGTCCACCAATCCGCACTGTACCAGCGTGGTGGACTACCGCATTAACCCCTTCTCATTGTATGATCTTCCCGTGCTTTGTAGTGGGCCGGTATTGGGTTGATGTGATGTTGTTGATTAAGAAAGTAGTTAGTTAGTGTATTTAGGAATTTTTAGATTAAATTGTTGGTATTATTATAAATGAAATAAATAAAAGGGAAATCTATTTTTCACTTCTCATTAAAGTTGACGTTTATGTATATTACAATAAAAGTAATTTTACCAACACATGAAGGTTATATCAAATATATTAATTGAAATTATTACATCAGGAACCCTATTAAATCTCTATGCCAGGAAACGTGTGAAAGTGTCCGTGTGTAGAACAGAAATTAACTAGCATTGTTACTATAAATAGCTGGTGCGAAAAATATTTTAAATATTGCAAAATAGTCCTTAGTCTTAACGAAATAACGCTTAGAACTAATTTTAAAATTGCAATAAGTGCGCTGTGGATCATTAAGCTACACACACCGAAGAAGATATAGTGCTATCGGCTTATTATTTTGTGGTTATGGTATGCGTGTTGCCAATAATCTACAATCAGTAATCAGCCCGCCAACCTGAAGTAAGGCTGATAGAAGGTCCATCGCCATCATCGGACATTATTAGGCTGACTAAAATTTTTAGGTTGAGTACCTGACCTGACCTCCTAACCTGTCTGCAGGCAACAATAACTTAAAAAAATAGCGTTGTCTTAGCTAGCTTATTAGTAGCTAGGAATTTTGTTGGTACAAATATAGAATACCACACTAACAATTTATGCACAATTAGAGTGCACTTTATATTTTTCTTAGTTGTCTTAATATGTAGGTAAATCATCTTTTCATAACTTAAAGATATGGAATTTTTCGTAAAGGAAATCAAATTTTGTCTTATAATTATAATATATTTGGAGGAACTGGTTTATATTCTTTTTTTTGCTGAAGCATAAACATATGAAACATTGCACTAAGAAGTAATAAAAATATAGCTTACATTATACAAGTTGAGAGTATTTCTTGTTTGACCAATAGGTCTGGTAATTTAGAGGAAGGCAAGTTTATGTCTGCAGTCTCTGCCGAGAGAGGGGTTGCTTTTTGTAAGGGATGCTATTTTGAATTGTGATGCGGCACGTTCGGAGAACAATGCGGAGAGCCAGTGGGTCAGGCGTAGATCTGTATCAGTCTCTAGGGCCCTTATGGCTATGCTATAAGGGCTATTTTAAAATACCACCTGGCTTAGGGTCGGGCCCTTTCGCAAGTAATAATTTGTGCGTCACATTTGCACGCAGTCAGTTTGTTGACGCGTAATTTTAAAATGTAAATTTTCTAATACAACTTTATTATCCATGTCCGAATGGAATAGGGGCTAGTGCATTCGTTTGTTTATTTTATACCTATATACCCCACAAGAGAGAGGGGTTAAAGAGCTTTGCCCCATCACGCCGCTCCAGTTTGGATAGGCGGGCTCTATCAATTTTATTATTCATCGTCACCATCATGTCAACCAGTCCCATTGACTGGACGTCCAGTGCTGGACATAGGTCTTTTGCAGAGATTTCCAAACACTACGGCCTTGTGCCGCTAGTGCGGTGGCTTCCTGGGACTCGCTTGATGTCATCGGAGGTGTACCAACGCTGCGTTTACCGGTGCCATTTCAATACATTTAGATCCGAACGTCCATCGGTTCTTTAATTTATGTGCCCCGTTTCCGATTGGGTAATTTGCTATTAAAATAAATCAGTAGATATCTAGCTTGCCTTTATTGTATAAAGCAACGGCATATAAAGCAACGGGGCATACCACAAGTGACAATACAAAATTAATGTATGCGAACGAAGCTGCATACAGAAGCCAGGCGATACATCAAAGAGGCATAATATATGAATACGCATTAACTCATAAAAGCCAAGATCATATTACAAAAGGTTATCAAAAAAATTCTCCAAATCTATTCGGTGACATTAATTATTCCATATTAATTATTATTAAACTCCGAGACGTTGTCACAGAAAAAGGAATATGATATCAGAAATTGATTGGATATCGCGTTGTAAATACATTAACAGCTGCCATAAAAATTTGATCGGTCGAAAGGGCCTCCTCCTTCAACGCGTTTGGGCTTTTTAGACCGTACGACTACAGAAAAACAGACAGACAGAAAAGCAAGAGTAGGGATGTAGGAAGGACCAAGAAGTACCGCTACTAATATAAATATGATACAGTTTTCGTTATATGAATACAATATATATTGGTATATGGGTAAACGAAGTTAAAACAATCTAGCGGTGTATGTTAGTGGCAACAAAGCTGCTGTTGTTCAATTTGATAAATTGTTGATATATATGACTCCTTTCTTGTTTATTATTGGCGTGGTAGAAAAGCTTTATTGCTACCTGCGACCTTTGGGCAGGACGGAGGTTATGTGGGACTCCCCCTCTAAAGGGGGTGTACCCAAACTTAAAACCACCACGGCATGCCCCTCTTGTTGGCTTTTTTAGACGCCTGGGGAACCTGTTGTTTACCTCCCGGACGTGATATGACTTCTTGAATATACGACATATCGTTACATCATACCTACTTTAATTTGTTTGAGTACCAAGTATTTCCTTTATTCTTTAACTATTGCTGATGAGTTAGTATGAGTAGTATGAGATTTAAGCGTGGTTACAACAACCGACAAAGACCTCCTAAGCGGTTAGCGGTAAGCGGCGGCTAAGCGGTTTAGTGTTCCGATGCGATGTCGCGTACAAACCAATTAGTATGACTACCATAGTTCCTAACAGGTTAGCCCGCTACCATCTCAGGCTGTATCATTATTTACCATTAGGTGATATTGCAGTCAAGGGCTAACTTGCTAATTTTAAGTTAGATTAAGCAGCGGTCTACGGCCGCAGCCTCCCACCAGAAAAATAAAATTCATGTTTTGAAGTGCGCTGCGCCAAATGATTTCGCACAGCGCACTTCAAAATTTTATAGGCAGAATTTTTCTACTTTGGGTTATATTCCTCAACTCATAAATAAATATAACAATGATAAACAAATTTGCAAAATGAAACGATTACATCGCAACAAAATTCTTTGGTGTGAGTGTAGCTCTGAATTGAATCGCTGTCGTATCGTTGGCGCCTGTAAGAAAGACGCCTTTGAAAGTTCAAAAGAGAGTAAAAACCATGGATAAAGTCGGCCGGTTCCCACACAAGTCCCTTGTTTTTGTGAACTCCAAAATGGCCACGGACCCCGTGTTTCCCGAACCAATTTCAGAGGGTACCACCATATAATTTGGCGTTCCATCAATCTTCGGTGGTTCGGAAATGACAAACCACGGTATTATATTGATGTTGAAAACTATATTTGGGTTATGTCTGGATTTGTTTACGGTGCTGCCATTGGACTTATTGTGTCTATAATTTATTTTTTGACTGCCAACTCGGAAAGGGGTCTAATAAGTTTTACCACTTTGTGTGCCACATAGGTAGCGATGGTATGTGTTATAGTACCGCGGGTTATCTTAATTGAATGTTCGCCAACACCCATTGGAGCAACTAACGTATCGGGTCTTTGTTCTATTTTATTTTGTGTTATGAGGAAACTTTGTGTGTGCAGTGATACATTTTTAAGTAGAGGTATATGTTCTTAAATATGTTGTAGAAAATCGTGCTTGTTATAATGTTTTACTGGGGTATCTATACGCGACTAAAAGTACAACTGCGTAGTTTTATACCGGCCTCTTCTCTCTAGAATCTCCCTTCGTAACTGGTGGTAGAGTCACTACGGGAAGACAAACCATACGTTTTAAAAGTAAAAGAAATCCCATATTGCTCTCTGCGGCACATCGGCTGTCAGCCTCTGAGAGTGTGAAGCCAATTGCTGGTAAAATGAGCGATTAGTCGTTAACATATTTCCAACCAAACTCATTGGAGTAGCGTGGTGGCTCTAAAACCGTCTCTCCTTACAAAAACGAGTCAGTGGGACCTAAATAGCCTGCGAATGATGATGTTAATGATTGATATAAAAGGGAAGAAGCATATCTAATATGATGTATCTCCGTTTAAAGCAAGAAGAAAAGTTAAGCCAATATGCTGATGCTAGGAAGCTAGCTACCAAAGACCCTTTACTTAAACGCAAACGCACACACAGATCTGATAGGGAGGTTATTAAAATTGTAAGTAAAGCCTCAAGTTTAATATTGAGGTTATCTTTTTACCGTACGAAGCTTAAGAAGATTATGTTTTTGAGAATATGGAAACTGGCGCCTTGCTAAGTGGCCGATAACCTGATGAAAGTTTAATGATCCTATACATAGGTATAGGATCATTAAAACGAGAGGTAAACATAGTAAGTACATAGGTACTTACTATGTTTACCTCTCGTTGGTGCAGAAATTAGTAGTTTCGAATTCTAGATAGCGCCAAAAGTTGTTTGGTATTGAGGTATTAATTCGAAATTCGAATTCTTTGTTCGTGTAGGCCTATCACATGCATGTATACTCATACACACATTTTTACATTATTGTGAGATGATGGTGATAACTAGGTTAGGCAACTTAGACATAAAGCTACGAGGGTTGGTCTAAGAAGAGCCCACAACAAACTTAGCCGGAATTATTTTTTGTTATCAACATTTCACAGTAACTTTTTCGTAAATAATTATTCATTATTCTGTCACGACATTGTTAGTACCGTGCCTTGGAGTGCACGATGACTACGGACCACGGGTTAAATAAATAAATAAATATACTACGACAATACACACATCGTCATCTAGCCCCAAAGTAAGCCTAGTTTGTGTTATGGGTACTGATGAATATTTTTATGAATAACATACATAAATACTTAGAATATAGGTTCTTTGGATTTCTAAGTAGAGCCAAAATATAAAAAAATAAATAATAGGTACAATAGGTGCGATGATCAAGACAGCCGGCAAGCCAACAATTTAGCTTCTGTTACCCTTCGCAACATATCTTAAGTAGGACAATTATATACAACATTTGCACAGACAGCAACTACCCTGGATATAATACTGATGTTGGTAACTAAAGTCTGTCCAAACTTATCTCAAAGTCGAGGTCGTAGGGTTGACTTCCACGCTTCCTCCCCCGAGGTCTTCAAACCCTGTCATCCCCTGGTGACACTGTTACGGCCCTTAAGATTATCAAAAACTGTCCAACCGAAATAACAACAAAAAAACAACAATTCAGCTAATTGCTTTGACAGTCCCAAGTTCTGTAATTGAACCACATAACATTGGTTAACATATTCCCGTACTAGGTAGTAATCCACACTACTACTACATGACATCGGAGTTTAAAAAACCACTATTTACAAATTAAAGTCGAAGTTTACAGAGCAGTAATCAAATTATACCTATTATTTTATAACTATGACGAAAACACACGACCGCGGCCGACACGAGCCGAACGGAACGCAGCGCCACTAGTGCAGTGACAACCAAAAGACAATCAATTACGTAAAGAATACTATTCGAACGTACGCGACGTAACGTATTAATTAGTGTTCGCGTCTTCTTTGAAAGTTAAATTTACATCTTTCAACAATTGTAAAATCTAATATTTTAATATAAGTACTTATGTTAATATAATCATCGTTAAATTAAATATTCAACAAAGACTTTGAGGTCGTGGGTACCGGGGGCTTTAAAATAACTGTCAAAAAGACTTAAAAAGTGTACCGGTGATCATAGAGCTGGCAGTTACCTTGGACAAAGGATTAGTTCAGACTGCATTTTAGGCTGCAGTGGTTTCGAAGACATTTTAATTATGATAACTTATTTTGTAGTACATAGGTTATTTCTATGGTTATCTTTAATATATAAATAATAAATAAATTAACGAACCATTGATAGGTCATTATTCATTTAAACGTAAATATGCTTTTTCTGTACCTGTAATAGTATCAGATACGCTTTAATGTCCATTGGCTTTCTGAGAAATTCATCTTTAAACAACATAAAAAACGAGACATCCGGCACCAAAAATCTGTAGACAGGTGGCATTATCATTCGATTACACTGTATTACTATTTTTAAGAGTGATACAAGCTGTATCCTGGAAATATACTAATTAGTTTTTTTTTATATTAAGGACTCACTGCATATATCTCTCTTTCTCTATTCAATTATATCTATAGAAGGAATTAGATTTTTTTCTATGGTAATGATAACTACATTTAAGTATACCAAACGTGCCCTGTAGTCTTACTACCATTGTTTAAAGTAGTACTACTTTAAAGTCTCAGTTTAATATGACAAACCTTGTCAAGATCGGTTTGCTGCAAGGTAAATCTATTTTGTTGATACCTGCGGGATATTCCCCCAACTGTCACTGCGTCAAGTGGTTGAGCCAAATATAAGTCACGAACAAGCTAGCAACGGGAAATTAAAAAGCAAAGCAAACAAAGGAGAGTCGATTCGTTTAAAGAAAATTGCATACAATTCTACATTAAACTACCCATTAACATGTTGGAGATGTCTCTTAAAAAGTTCAAAGTTTGTATTAAACGTAAGCTTATAGAAAAGTCCTATTATAGTATAAAGGACTACGTAAAAAGCTTGGGTGTGCATTATTGCTCTAAGCAGGTTGCTCTTCTTATAATTTTAAATCACAATGTTAGATGGTGATGACAAAAGAAAACATCTGGCTAAGTTTGTTGTGGCTTCTTCTTAGACCAGGACGCGTTTGGAACCCTCGTAGCTTTAGTTTTAAGTTTACAAATATGGTTATCGCCATCATAACACTACTATGTAATTCCCATGTAATGTACGCGTCAGAAGTGTCGTCTATGGTCCTACTTGAATAAATATATTTTTGACTTTGAAACAGAGACACTTTCGCAATCATAATATAAATATGAATGACAAAAGAAATATATTCGTTAATAAATAATGTATTGGGATGACAAATTGTCGACACGGGCGCACCCTGACCTGATAGCTGAGAGCTAGTGGATATATTCAGGAGGGACTTGATACAATTTTAACTATGGATCATATTTTATTATTGAATCCACCATAAAGCCTCGGATCAAAATCATAATGCTCATGGATGCAACTAAACCGCCGAATCCAACTCGGATGCGCATGGTTCGGCTCGGCTCGGCTCCCCACGACTCGTTTGTTGTCTTCTGTCCACCTGGTTGGGGGTCGACCAAGGCTTTGCTTAATGGTTGCCACTTCAACACCTTGGAACCCCAACGTCCATCCGTTCTCCGAGCTATGTGCCCCGCCCATTGCCAGTTCAGCTTCGCGCATTGGTGAGCTATACCGGTAACTCTAGTTCTTCTACGGACCCTAATTTCTTCAATTTGATCACGTACTACCTACCTACCTACTCCTCACATAGGTCTTTCCATCGCCCGCTGAGTGACTCTGAGCCTTCTTATGAGGCCCATAGTTAGCGACGTCACGTCACGTCTCAGATCCGTAAGTGATCACTGGCAACATGCGCTGTGCGACTTTGGTCTTCAAGCACTGAGGGATGTTGGACGAAAAGATGTTACGAAGTTTCCAGAACAAAGCCCATTCGAGTTGGATTCGGCGGTTCACCTCTTTCTCAAAATTAGACCTACCTAACTGGACGTACCTGTACTGCATGTGTAATTACATTTTTTATGAACGTGTTGATAGATAGTTGAAAACGATTTATTCAGACATGAAACCAACACCTTGTGTTTATTTTATATTAAGTTTCTGTATCCAAATTATCAAGCACCTTCTCGAAATATCCCATCAGCTCTCATGCCGTGGTGGTTTCTTTACGGTCAATCTGATTAAACGAACGCTTGACTTTCACGATCGTCTTCTTTATGACCGCTGCAGGTAATATCGTTGTAATTAATGTTTCACATACCTGCAGCTGTATTACGTATTATGATTGATGTATTGAGCTGGTCGCAATGGTTGATATTGGCTCCATTGATTATAAGCCGGCACCACTTTTATTTATTTTTACCACTACAAGGAAGACCTTGACTTCAATCTCACCTGATGGTAAGTGATGATGCAGTTTAATATAGTAGCGGGCAGAATGCCAGTTATATTACCCATACCGGTATGATTTATTCGTGTAAAATGGTTTTGCGGCATATCTTTTTCGGTAGGATGGTAACTAGCCACAACCCAACCGATAAATAACCAAATTTACCCGCCGAGAATCGAACCTGGTACCTCTCTCTTCTTGTCCAATATAGTATACTTTCCTACTTCACATCTACACTTTCCAACAGGTGACATTGTAGTCATGCGTTAGTCCGTTAACGTTAAAAAAACATGGTTTGATATTCATTTAACATTATCACTTTGTTAAATGTTAAGTGAAGTCGGCACTGCTGAATTTATATTAAAAACTGTTATTGTGGCTTTATGACAGACATTCGTAGAACAGAAATCGATTGGAGCCAATATAATGATTGGGCTTCACGTGTTAATGGGCCTTATTTCGTGGCTTTTCAATAATGTTATAAGCATAAAGGCTTGCGTATACTTAAGTCTATAACAATGCGACTTCTCAACCTTAGGTATGTCTCAAGAAACTGAATATAAATATGGATACATAAAAATAGTATTTGGGTATTATAATCCTACTCTACTAATATTATAAATGTGTAGGTGTGGATGTAACTCAATCACGTAAAAACGGCTGAATAAATTTGGATGAAATTTGGCATGCATGCAGCCTTTGATATGGGAAAGAACATAGGCTACCTTTTTTCTCGATTCCTAAAGTAGTTCCCGAGGGAAAATTTAAGCGGGTAGACATAGAATAGAATTTGGTATGCTATGGAAAAGGAGATGTACTTTCTAAACCCATCTCTCAAATAGTTAGTGTGGTATGATGAAACGAAAAAACGTGCGAAGCTTTAGAACCAATTCTAAAGTCCAAGCAGACAAAGTCGCGGGCAGAAGCTAGTATTTGTATATTATCAATCAATCTCCTAAAGGGTGGGTTGTAGTAGCACAGACGCTGCTGGCCGTTCTCGGTTACATTCCTCTAGTGTGAGACTGAAAATAATCCGATTTTTCCGGAAAATAATCGGACCTTTTATTTATTTAGCAACGCACCCCGTGAAGACATTACAGTTGCCCAATCCGTCCGTAAAAAAATGGCGGAATTGGATGGGTCAAAAATGCGCTAAGTTTCACTCATTCTGAAGTAGGTACACGTCATACGTTTTGAGTCAAATCAAATCATAGTAAGTATTTCATTATACTCCAGTAATCAAGTTTGCTGGTAGTTTCGTCCAGCTCTAGCCTCCAAATTAGGTCTTTCGGCTAAAATCTACTGTTAATGGATGTAGAATTCTAGATCATTCCAAAGCTGCAAAGAACCGATTTAAATGAAGCAGTCATTCTTAATTTGAATTAAACATTCTAAATCAATTAACGATTGTTTTTTGAACACATCGTGCTTGTTGATTAAAATCAAATAATAATATTTTTATTTTATAACCGACTTCAAAAGGAGGAGGCTCTCAACTCGTCGGAATCTTTTTTTATGTATGTTACCCGATTAATCGAAGACACCGGAACCGATTTGAAAAAAATATTTTTTTTGGTCCAAAGGGCATACTTTTCAGATGGTCCCATTAAAAATCGGTCGAAATCAGTCGAGCTGTTATTAAAAAATCAACAATAATGTAACCCAAAGTAGCAAATTTCTGCCTATAAAGTTCATTATTTGGCGTGCGCTGAGAAAAGTATTGATGGTACATAAAAAATATGTACTAAATGATTAAAGTACTTATTATAATCTAATTTATTTATCTTATTTACGTCACAATAGTAGCGTTTGTTTCAAAAATTTAATTAGATCGCCGGTGGAAACAATTATATTCTGCTTTTTAGTCCGCTTTTTTTTAAATATTAAGTTTGCAAATAAATCATCCCCATATTATCATCCCTGATTACTCGGAGAACCGATGGACGTTGGGGTCTTAAGGTACTGGAATGGCGACCCCGCACCGGTAAACGCAGCGTAGGTCGGCCCCCAACGAGGTGGACAGATGACATCAGAGTCGCAGGGAGCCGCTGGAGGCAAGCGGCCCAGGACCGTGTATTGTTGAACTCCCTACAAAAGACCTATGTCCAACAGTGGACGGCAAATTCAAAATTCAAATTCAAAATTTCTTTATTCATGTAGGCCTATCACAGGCACTTATGAAGCATTCATACATATATGTTTACATAATTGTAAGGGGATTCGTTCGCCACTTAAACCCAGAGCTACGAGGGTTCCAAACGCGCCCTGGTCTAAGAAGAGCCCACAACAAACTTAGCCGGGTACAAACAACCGTCGATTGGTTGACATGATGATGATGATGTTGATCATATAAATCATTTCCAGCTTCCAGCAGCAGCCTCCAACCTAACCTAACCTCCTCCTGACTAATGAGGTACTAGAATCAACTGATTTAGTTTTAATTCTAGATCATTCGAAACGGCTTGTGACACAGACCTATTTAAACAAAGCAATCACTGACCAAAGGACCTACCTGTAAATTAATAAAGCAATCAATGTGAATTTGAATAAAACATTCCAAATCAATTAATGAATGTTTTATTAAGGTTAGTGTGCCGGAGCTTTATGATATCGCCTCGATTCACAATATCGTTGCAAATAAATTGACCCGCTTCGTTGACAGGTGCGTAATGCGTCCAAAGATATAATAATAATTATATGAAAAAAGCTGGTTATTAGGTATGTTAAAAGTATATAGGCTGATTAACAAATAACGCTTTTTCTTTAATAGTTGGATATTAATTTGAATTGAAATTTAATTTATTTTTTAATTGAAATTTAATTTATTGTAATTTTTAATTGTAGATTTTAATTGTAGATTTTAATTAATTATTGTTTTTTTTTTTCTCTTTATTTATTTACTTTTAAAATCGGTCTTATATTTATTTTGTGTTTATTTTTAAAATCTGTCTTATATGTATATTTATTTTGTGTTAAATTTTGTATATGGGTCCCCGACCTGAAATAAAATGATTTTATTTTATTTTTTATTTTTTATTTTATTTATTTTATTTTATAATTTTTTTTACAAATGTCATCTACCCATTTCCGGCACAATAAAGTAGTAGGCCGTAGTCCACCTCGCTGGCCCAGTGCGGTTTGGTGTAAATATTAGAAGTAATTAATATGCGACTCTATAACAAGTGTCATTGGGTCCATGTTGCAATGACGTTAATATGTGTTGATCTTACACTAAGGGTACTGGATATTAAGCAAGTCCTAGGTACTGGTTTAATATTGATTGAACTCAGGTGGTTAGGAGATCCATACAAAATACCTATATCCAGTGGCGTGCATAGAGGGTATGCACAGGGTATGCAGATGATATAAAATGAAGAAAATCTCCAGTACGTGTTATAAATATTTAAGGGTAGGCTTTTTTATAATTCTTACAAAGCCTATTCTCAAGTTTTTTAAAACTCTTACTCAAGATTTTCTTCATTTTATATCGTCTGCATACCCTGTGCATACCCTCTATGCACGCCACTGCCTATATCCAATAATCGATATGATGAAAGCTTAATAAGTGCCCTTTACTTTTCAGAAGCTTAGGTTTTTTTTAATAGTAATAATTGACTGACCAATGAGATGGCCTCAAAATAACATCTCGTATAAACAGAGCAACAATTCGCAGGGCACGCTACGAAAACGTCCTGCAACGTGCCCTATACCAATCAATTTGAGGCGTAGGTGTTAGGTGTCATGTGCCTCCGGCAACCGCACCCTTCAGACCGGAACACAGCAATGGAACAATGCTGCTTAGCGGCAGAAATATGCATGGCGATAGTACTTCCCCGGACGAGCTCTGTCACAAAAAGCACTATTACTAACTAAAGAATACTAAAGATTACACGTTAGTATATTACTATTGCCCGTTTACACTAAACGTAATCATCGCCTGAATCGAATGCCTAATGATTTAGGCGGTGTATAAAAAAACGTTTCACCAACTCTTAGGTGATAACTCTTTGGTGAGCGGTTGATGTATGCCTATGAATCTCCTTAGATTAGGCGTTACTTATTTAAGCATTGCCTTGTTCGTCGTAAGTGAAAACGAGCATAAGGATCGCACGTTAGTATATACAAAGTAGGTCACTTTTTTGTCAGAAGTTTAAATTCAAAAAATTTAAATTTCATTTATTTCCAGTCTAGTTTATAAGCCATTTTGAAACGTAAGTCAGTCTGTTTTAAGTGACTCTACCACCAGTTCGGAAGGCAGATTCTACCGAGAAGAGCCGGCAAGGAACTCAGAAGAATCGTTTTATAGTTTAATAAACTTTAGAATTTTTGTATCTTGTGAGAGATGAAAGCGGAGTGGGCTGCTTCCAAGCAGCCTAATCGTTAAGGAATTCATTCATCAATCGTGTAGTAACCACGATTGATTAAATGTGTTTTATATGCTTAAACTTAGGTAAAGGTAGATCCTAGTTTGTATATATGGATGGTTTGATGGATGTTTGTTACTCTTTCACTCAAAAACTACTGAACCGATTTGATTGAATTTTGGAAAGAAGATAGATTATACCCTGGATTAACACAAAGGTTGCTTTTAATCCGGGAAAATGTACGGTTCTCGCAGGATTCATGAAAAACCAAAAAACTGCGTACGTTGCCGCGGGCAACAGCTGGTAAAGAATAAAGATACACGTGTATAACCTTAAACTATTCGGTTATCACGTTTATATACAAAACAAAAGAAAAGGGTGGATCGCGTAAATCCAAAAATAAGCTGTTTTTTTTTTTAAAAAGAAACAACAAAAACTATGGGAAAGGTCCAAGAAGTGAACGCCTAAAAATGTCCGGCGCGATCGGCCCGGACGGGAGCGGAATTTTAAGCAGGACTCCTATAAAAGGAGAGATTGGGATGCTTCGGATGTATCGAAAAACTCCCACCTTAAGAATACGACCGTCCTTTTGACCTTTGAATAGTTCAAGCGGCTTGTCGGGTTGGGGCGATCGACTTTGAGTTATTTTTAGATTCCATTTAGTTATATTCTATATGATGATACTACGATGTACCGACGAGCTTCCTGGCGCAGCAGTGAGCGGTGTGGTTTTAAGTGGATGGTCCCAGATTTGGTACCCGTCTGGGGCCATTTGGGATTTTTTTATTTCTTAATTTTCTCTGGTCTGGTCTCGTTCGGGGCTTTGGTATAGCTAGTTAGTGGCTAAGTAGTACCACCCTACCGACAAAGAAGTACCGTTAAGCGATTAAGCGTTCCAGTACGATGTCGCGTAGAAACCGATAAGGGGTATAGGTTTAATACTAATAATTATAACTACCATACTCCTAAGGTTATCCCCAATACCGTCTACGCATCATCATTTACAAGCAGGTGAGATTGCAGTCAAGGTTCGGGTTGTAGTGGAATACAAAAAAAAAATGCAAGCCTAGCTTAAGTTAACGAACGTAGTTATCACCGTCACCTTACAATAATGGTAACATATAAAAATAAATATATTACGGCAATACACACATCGCCATCTAGCCCCAAAGTAAGCGTAGCTTGTGTTATGGGTACTAAGATGACAGATGAATATTTTTATGAATGATATACATAAATACTTATAATATATAGATAAACACCCAGTCGCTGACACAAACATGTTCCAGTTGTGGGAATCGAACCCACGACCATGAACTCAGAAAGCAGGTTCGCTTTCCGCTGCGCTAGTCGGACTTCAGTATATAGTATATAATTAATATAAAGTATGAATGCTTCAGTGCCTGTAATAAGCCTACATGATTATAGAACTTTTAATTAATTATATAAATAAATATATCACGATGATACACAAATCGCCATCTAGCCCCAAATTAAGGGTAGCTTGTGTTGTGGGTACTAAGACAGCAGCAGATGAAAGAAAAGAGATCGCTAAGTAATGCCGCCAAACTGTACACATCTTGTAAACTCGTTATTAAAAAAAAATCTCGTTTTTTTATGTGGTGTGCATTAAATGTCTATTCAATCATTCATTCATAAATACTTATAATATATAGACAAACACCCAGATACTGAGAAACATTCATGTTCATCACACATACATTTTGCAGTTGTGGGAATCGATCCCACAGCCTTGGACTAAGAAAGCAGGGTCGCTGCCTACTGCGCCAACTGGCGGTCAACAAATTGTTTTATTTCTTCTGTCTATAAAAATAAGTTAATGTATATAAATAGCTAATTTTTTGAGACTTTTTCTTAAGTAAACTTTGGGGTGCTCGACTCGCACTTGGCCGGTTTTTTATTCAACTAAAACTGTGTTCGATAAGTTAATTTTAATAGTCAAACCCCCTCTAGTCCCGTGATGTGAAACATGATAGTAATCTCTAAGTTTATGACGTCATCATTTACGTTTGTCTCGCTGCCTGGTGGTCATTGAAAGATAAATTGGCATGATTGTGACACTCCAAATATGTGATCCGAATATTAAATTATAAACAATAGACACTTGAAGCTTTACTGACTGACTTTGCTTGTTTGATGCGATTAGGGTACTGAGTGCAGGTTAAAAGAACGTAAACTATTCATAATCTGCGTAGTACTTCTTTGTCAAAAAAAAATGTTATTATGCGAAAAAAAGATATGCATTTGTTGGACTAAATGGTTGTCAATTTAAAAAAATATATATATTTTAAGTTGTTTATTAATAATCTAATTATTGTGGAAAATTGTGGAACTCCCTACAAAAGACCTATGTCCAGCAAGACGAGAGCCCCGATTTCTGACGTCGTCCGGACGTGGACCCTTACCACGGTCACGGGGGCGTTCGGACTAAACAATGATTAGTCCAAAAGTCCACCAACAGTCAGATTAACGTCGAACCGAGCCGAGGTTCGAGTCCTCGCAGGAGGCAACATCGGGTCGACGTCTCCCACCTTCCCCCCGATGTCGTCGAGCCCTGGGGCTCTTCTCATGGCGAGCTCTCGCGCTCGCCCCACTCCCCCGCTGACGCCGTAGCAACCCATCGGTGGTTATCGGCAAGTATCTATCCAAAAAAGAAGTGGACGTCTATTGGTTGAAATGATGATAATGATACCTATACTGTCTACTAAAGGAGTGAACGAGGACGTCTGAGACTGGCTTTTGTGGGACAAATAAAACGAAAGGTTGGTGTGGGGACTTATAAAGAAGTAAAAGAGAGAGCCATGGATAGAGAGGACTGGTAAAGGCTGCACCGATAAAAGCTCTTACGTTTAAGCAGATTAATAATATGAAATAAATTAGCACCACGCCGGCCCGATGGGATGATAATCGCAGTAGATATTAGTAGTAGCACAAAGGACTCTACTGTCTGTTCTCCGTTACAATCCTTTAGTCGCCTCGTACGACGAAGATGAAGACGAAGGACTTTGATGAACTATATTCTGAAAACAAACAAACATAGAGACCCTAAGTATATCAATATACTTATGTTTTCAGAATATAGTTATCAAAGTCCTTCGTCTTCATCTTCGTCGTACGAGGCGACTAAAGGTTTGTAACGGAGAACAGACAGTAGCGTCCTTTGTGTTATGTTTTCAGAATATGAAAAAATAGAGCCACTAAGTATATTGATATACTTAGTGTCTCTATGTTTTTTATATCATATTTTATATTCTGAAAACATAGAGACACTGAGTATATCAATATTCTTAGTGTATGTTTTCAGAATATAGTTATCAAAGTCCTTCGTCTTCATCTTCGTCGTACGAGGACTGTTCCTAAAAATATGCCTCAAACACAGATGCACCTACATATTTTTCTTATCAATATAAAAAAAAAAGCACGCGCTGTTAGTAAAGGGTAACATTAAAAATGTCAGACATTAAGTGGACCGGATCGTGAGTTGAATTTAAAAAAAAACAACTCCCAAAAAAAATATATATATAAATTTTGAAACAAGACGCTCGGGTCGGTATACCGTATACCGTGTCTTTATCGGTGACGTTTTACCGCTTCACTGCGATAATTCATGACCAGGGCACAGGATTTCTTATTGAAAGGACGTATATAGAGCTTCTAGGAATCTATAGCATTCTCTTTGCACAACTTTTTTTTTCTTTTTTATATATCACTCAAGCCGTGTGATATATAAAAAAGACGTAACTGCAGTCTCAGCTTCTGGTAAGTAATGATGCATTTAAGATGGTCACGGGCTAACGTTATATGGTAGTTATATTAAACCCAGGTGGGAGCCTTTGGCCGTGGCTAGTTACCACCCTACCGACAAAGACGTGCCGCTAAACGATTTAGAGTTCCGGTGCGAAGTCGCGTGGAAACCAATTATGACTACCATACTCCCTAACAGGTTTGCCCGTTACCATCTTAGACTGCATCATCACTTACTACCAGGTGAGATTACCGTCTTGCTATGTATACTATATATATATATTGTTACTATATATATATATATGAAATAACTATATATATATATATATATATAGTAATTTCATTATAGTAACATCAGTGGCGTGCACAGGTTCTTTGACCAGGGTATGCATAAAGGAGATATATAGCATAAAATAGAAACATTCCCCTCCAATACGAGCTATATAAAATAATTTGGGTATGCAGTGCTTTTGTGCTTGTATGTAATGCACGCCACTGAGTAACATGGACACCGGGTGTTATCTTTGCATCGTTCGAGTCCATAAAGGACTGCCGGGTATCGAAAAAGTATTCGTATTTATATCAAAATACCCACCAACTCAATGTCATGAACATTGATTTTTAATTAAATTTGTAAAAATCCTAATCAATTTAATAAAACATATGCATTTATAGTTATATAAAATTTAATTATTTACCCAATTTATAAATTTACTGTACCTAACATTTGAATTTTGTATGATCAATCTTAAATTTACTATATCTTTCTATACTCAGTATATGAAAAGAAGGATGGTCTATTTAAAGTCAATATGGCACCTATTAAGTTTATGTTCAACGTTGTTTATACTTTTATTGCATTAGCGCTCGCAGGTAGGCTTGTAAACTATAAAGCTTGGATTTTGAAAAAAACGTCCATCAGCGAGCGAGCGTTGACTTTGTGACTCATCCGTCTCGCACGCAAAAAGTTGTCGGGGGACGCTAAGATCGCGCTTCTAAACCGAGGGCCGCTCCGAATGCATTTCTTGCCATCATTTGCACGCTAGGCGCAAACTAGAACGTCGCAGCAGTTCCGGCGATGTGGCACTCGCTTTAGTTTAAGATTAAAGCAAAAATCTGTTCGGGGACGCTAAGAACGTGCTTTGTACCAAGGAAAACAATGCTCGAATGCACTTCCTGTGGTTACCCGCACGTTGGATGCACACTTGAACGCTAGTGATCCGACAAAGCACAGAATCCACATTTCCACCACCACACACGTTAGACATACATTACCACCACGTACATTAGAAGACAAATATTCAAGCATAATATACTTGTATGTAGCGTTATAGTATGTAGTTTACCTATTATAATTATATTTATGAACAATATATATTATATATAATAATTATATGTGTAGTATTAGAATTTATACTATGTAGTTTAGTTTGCAATATTTTTAAGTGTGAAATTTTTATTGCCGCACCAACCCGTTCCTTATAAAAACTACTTTCGCCAAAGGTTGTCTGGTAGAGATCGCTTTACCGATAAGACCTTAGACGAAATATAATCACTCATTTTCAATGGATTAGTACTTTAGTACACAATTATTTTTTACCATCGTTTATTTGTATACAAAAAAAATATTTAACAGTGTGAATTATAAAAGAAAAACAAAAAACACTATTAAAAATTTATAAAAAAACCCCTCTTCCGCTTGCGGGGCTTTTGAGTACCCAAACAACCGGCGGTCCACTCCAGAGTGAGGAACCTTCTCACAATACGTGCCTTTTCAAAAATTACTGCCTTCTATATACGACCCTTGATCCAACAACCAAACGAAAGCTTCAAGATATTGGTTGAAGCTTTTTGCGAGTAGACCATTGACTGTAACAACTATAGGAACATTGACTGTTGACTCCACACTCCACATGGCGGTAATCTCAATTACACACATTTTATTATAATAATTCTTTCTTAATCCCTAACACTACTTATTTCGGAAAGTGGCATTTTATTCACCATATTTTTCTGTTCTTCTAATAAGTAAATTGTTTGCTATAAGCGGCCCGGCAACCTGTTTTCATTGTTATTCTCTCGGGAGAGAAAATGCATGTCGGTACACGGGCCCGCTTGATTTGTGCGAATGGAGCTGTCACTTTTGTATGGGAGATTGTTTTTGAAATAAACTTTTATAGATTCACTCTTTTTGTTTAAGTTATTTATGCAGTTTTGTCACACTGTATAGCGAGACTGTGTTTCGAAGTTATACTTACTTCTTTTAGCGCGTTATGGATATCGAAAAAGATGCCAGTGTTTTTTAAGAGCTGAGCTCTCCTAAAGTTATCCAGAAGAGAGCTGTTAATTCAAAATGAAGGCAACAACAACGTTTTTAAATATTATTTCTTTCGCCATATTATTTCTGACACAAAGCAGTGTTCGGGGACGCAAGGCGTGGTTGCTATTACCCTGTTTATAGGCGATGGGGATCAGGATAGCCATCTGCTTGGTCCGTCAATTCATATTTAAAAAAAGGCTATACAAAGCTCGGATGTCTGATAAACGTTTGGGTCACAAGTAACTGGAGTGGCGATACTGTACCGGAAAAGGCAGAATCATAGTTAAAAGTCTTTAATTAGCAATACGGAGATGATTCTATGAAAATTATTCAAACAACATAACCCTACCTTCCTCTAGCCCTAATGCTAATCGTAATTTAATGCCTTCTATTTCTGTGCGTTGTATTACGGAAGCGTAGTAAAAATTATAAATATTTACGGCTGCCTTCCTTGCATCGCATCTGGCTTTTAGCTTACATTGACACTATCGTTGTATCCCGCGGCGCCTCTTTAGTCGACGCGTGTTTGGTTTTGATTTATAGGTAACGGTAGAGAAAATTAAATAAACACATTTGTTGCGTTGAAAATTCTTATCTATTCGAGGGATTATAAAAGAGGCAATAGCCGTTGATTTTCCAGAAATGGTATAATGTAATAAAGAAAAAATTTTTATGATGTGCCCGATTGTTAAATATATAAATATAATGCTTGTCATTATATTTATATATTTGCATGAAAGCAATCCACGCTTTTATCTCATTAAAGATAGAACAATTATATTTAAATTGTAAAATGATATTGGACAAGAGCAACTGCTGAGTTGGTAGACTCTGCCTTCAGAACCAGTGGTAGAGTCACTACAAACAGACATACTTGACGTTTCAAAAGCGCTTATATTAGGCCTAATTGAAATAAATGAATATAACCTACAATCTTCACCAGTGAAAGAATATTTTTTTTACTGGTGAAGATTGTAGGTTATATTCATTTTGACATTTCTTTACAGTTTGGCAGATCGTGTCGTAAGGCTACCATTCCATATCTGAGATCCTTAGGTAATTCTAGAATATTATTTCCCAAATAAATAATAGTACCGGAAACAAAAGCTTGCAGTTCGACTTGTTGATGATCGCAAATTGGTTCTAAAGTTTGGAGTTGTCCATACAACAACGAAGAGATTCCTCTGTGTGTTCTATCTACTTTAAAACAGAGTTTTCTAAAGAGTTCTTGTTTAATTTCACCCCCTCCATTTGGATGCTTGGTATTCTTCCACTCTTCATTACCAGATCATATTTTCTACTACATATTTGCAATCTACCATCTAATTTGTTACGTGAAATCTAAGATTTAGGTTTATTCAAGGTAATAAACCAATACTTTATCCGGACATTCAACATCAGGCGACCCTCTTGCTAGTTTATCCGCTATTTATATTTAAAAAGTAAATTTCTTTAATTTTAGTCCTTATAAATTTAAATATCAGTTGCATCCTGAATTAAAGGTATCTGTTTAAACATACACTTTTTTGTTGTACGACTTGTATAGAAAATTGAACACCTATAAAGAATAAATAGTGCAATAGTTTTTACTCGCCACCCGTAGTGTAACAACACGGTGGAATGGGCTCCCAACCCACTTCGTAATACGGAAGGTGGCCATGCTGTGACATCAATAGGCTTTCATATACAGATGTCGTAAAAGACAACGTCGGTAACACTACGAAAAAAAATTATATTAATAGAATATTTACCTACTGTGTAGTAGAGAATATTTATAATATGTATTTTCAATTTGCGTCGTCAAAAGAGAGGTGTTATAAGTTTGATGATAATATTGTCACTGTAAAAGTTTCAAGATAAGATTGTCTTAATAAAGAATAAATATTATAATACCTAAATAATATAAGGATAAATATGTTATGCCTAAAAATTACGGATGAAAATCAAACGTTTTTTTTAATTACAAATAAAGAAAGAGGGCCCATTTTTTTTTAAAGTACGAATTACTAAACTCAATAGAAAGCAATCACTGGTTGTATTGAGTACAAAAAGACTACCAGTTTTGTAGCCTGCACGTCTAAAAAAAATATTTTTCCATCATTGAAAAATTCCAGCTAAAATGTCGACTCACAGATCTTCTTCTCGCTATATCTTCACATATAAATCTATGGATATGTATCCAGCTAGTCATTAAAACAACCGTTTTATTGGGTATCCCATTAGGTAAGTGTTCTCTACAAAATAAACCTACGAACGTAATACGTTTTTAACAATAGTTTAATGCATCTCTAAAAGTAGGCCACTTTTAATGGCAGACCATCGTCTAAATATTGAAAATGTATAATATATACGAGTTATGTAGCCCAAACTTTCGTCATGTCTTAACTTTTAACATCCATTAGCACGAATAAATATACTGTTATGAGTCCGATTGTTTCTTGAATGGTTCGGTCGGGCTATAATATTGCTGTAAATCTTGCTGACAAGTCTATTCCTGAAGAAGAATAATTATGAGCTTTATGCTTGAATTAAAAACGCACATAACTCTGAAATCTCATAACTTAGTGTTGGGGCTAGAACTAGGTTTCCTCGAAAGAAAAGCCGAAGCCTTACCCACTAGGCTGTCACCCCTTCCGAAATTATTATCACCGTCTTATTATCACCGGCAACGGCTAACAGTCTATACTCTGCCAATTTCGAAAGTCCCAGTTGAATATGCTAACCAATAGACCAACGGACGAAATAATATTTTTTTTTCCTTTCTTGTAGTCATAATATGCTCATGTTTACTTAATGCATTTAATATTTCCGAAAGCTTGCTCGTTGCATGATAGGTAGGGACTTTATTACTGATGCAAGCTAACAATGAAACTTGCTTCTACGAAATTGCGTCTTGTTATTGCCAAAAATCTAGCCAGTCTATAATTGTCTTTGTAATATAATCTAATTGAGCCGATCGTTTGAGTTGTCTCGCATTGCATTGTTTTTGTTGTATGTAATGTATGATTACTGAGGCCTACACATGCCTATTATGTTTAAAAATTACCATATTGAAGCATACAATATAAAAAATAATCTCGTATTAGTAACGTGCCGTTTGATGAAGCAGATACCCTGGTTCTTTGTCCGCGTTTCTTACGGTTTTGACAAATCCCGTGAGAATAGTTTACTCTCCGTCCTTACAACTAACTTTATGTCAAAAAATCAATTTTTTTGATTGCTTAGTTAACACGTAAAGTGAGAAACAAACAATCAAACATATAAACAAACACACTTTAAACTTTATAATATTGGTAAGGATAATTAAAAGTTTTATTTGTGCACATTATTATTCAGGCTTCACCTGAGAAAAATTCAATATAAATCGATGTGAATTCTTTAGTTATGAATAACAATTTATACCTACATGAATGAAAGACAAAGGTAAGGTAATGAAGGAGTTGGTGGGTCATTTTGATTTGCCTTACAGATATATAACTTATCTACTAGAGTTTTCATAGGCAGAACAATACCCGAGAAGCAATTTTCTGTTAGTAACAGTATTGTAAAGAAACATAGCCTCAAGGCCTTCGAGTCTCTTATTCATAAGGAAAACCGCTCGTCCCATAAAATCTCTGTTTACATTGTGATGGTTACATTTGTGGCGCATTGATGTGCACTGTCTCTTGAGTGGAAAGTTCAGCGTTAGACAAAATAAAACTGAAGCTACTCGTAGTTACAATTCTATCAGAACATGAAAATGTGTGCATCAGCGAGGTTACAACTCCGTCAGCACTTATTGCACGAAAATGTATGTAACAGCGAGTCGCGAAGCTTAAGGGGCATAGGGTGTGACACATAGCTCGGAAAACTGATGTACGTTGGTAAGGTACTGTAATAGCGACCCCGTACCGGTTAACGCAGCGTAGGTCGCTGTCGCTGGGAGTAGCTGGAAACAAGCGGCCGAAGACCGTGGGTTTCGGAACTCCGTTCAAAAGATGTCCAGCATTGGACATCAATCGGTTGAATGGATGATAATAAAGAAGTAAAGAGTATAGAATTGTGTAAAGAGAAGTGAAGTGGAATGCCTCAGGATAAAATAAATTGAAAGGCATATTTTTGAAAGCATAATATTATTCTGGTAATCTAAACTTCTAATAATAAGAATGCGGAAGTATGGATGGATTTTTGTTACTAATTCGCATCAGATCGTCCGAAAACATCTGGATGAAATATAGCACAGACAGACATCGAGATATTATATACTACATCTCTCTCTCATTGCTTAAGATCGTGGTCTTGCTGTAAGTAGATAATATCAAAGCGTATTAAATTAATGTCTATATAATAATAATAATAATAAAAGACGCCTCTTCTTACATTTTATTCAGCAATCGCCTTCACCACGAATGTGCCATGGCTTTGCTCCATGGCATGTTTAAATTCAGAATACTTTTCATAAAGATTAAAATGAAGGTTTTATATATTAACAGTGCGACCCAGTTGCTTCAAACGGCTCCTAGCAATAGTGTAAAGTACGTGTTAATGAACGCCCACACTCCCTAATCGGTTTCTGCGCAACATAGTACTGGAACGCTTAATCGATCAGCAGCGATCGGCAGCACGCCTTTATCGGTAGGTTAGTAACTAGCCACGGCCGTTGCCTTCCACCAGAGCAAACCAGAGAAAATTCAGGAGTTACAAATTTCCCAATTGTTACAAATTGCACTTTCCGGGTATTGAACCCGGGATCTCTTCTAATAAGATCACTGCGCTTATCGCCGCAGGGAGATCGTTAGGCGGGTCGTTTTATACGTTTTGCGAAGGCCACTTAAGCTAGTTCATCATATCAACCCATTACCGGCCCACTATGGGGCACGGGTCTCCTCCCACAATGGGCAAGGGTTAAAGCCATAGTCCACCACGCTGACCCAGTGCGGAATGGTGGACTCTACACACCTGTGAGAACTCATTTTGCAGAACTTTCAGGCATGCAGGTTTCTTCTCGATGTTTTCGTTTACCGTTGAAGTAAGTGATATTTAATTACTTAAAACGCACATAACTTAGAAAAGTTAGAAGTGCGTGGTGGGATTCGAACTCTGCCTCTCGAAAGTGAAAAAAAAAAATATAAAATTAATAATATACTAAGACAATACACCGCCATGTAGCCCAAAAGTGAGCGTATAGCTTGTGTTATGGGTACTAAGACGATTGATGAATGTTTTTATAAATAATATACATAAAAACTTTTAATATACACCCAGAAACTGTTAAACATCACACAAGTTCATCAAATAAACATATTCCAGTTGTGGGAATCGAACCCACAGCGTTGGACTCAGAAAACAGGGTTCTGCCCACTGCGCCAATCGGCCTTCAAATCTTAGTAACATCACAATTATTCATATCTCTCATCACTTTATTAACAAAGTGAGGTATAATTAAGTTGGAGATAATCGCCCGCCGTCATCGTAACAAATGTAACGATGAAATCGGCGTGGTTAATTAGGGAAATCAAAATAAAAAACGCTGAGAGCTTTAGCCGGGCTTGCTTTCACATCGCGAATCAATCGTCCATGAACGTTTCTACCTACCTAATTAAAGTAAAAGTCAAAGTCAATGTCAAAAATATCTTTATTCAAGTAGGCCCACAGGTGGCACTTTGCACTGAGGCGTACACTACATAAGAATTACATGGTAGTGAGATGATGGCGATAACCATATTCGTAAACTTAAAACTAAAGATACGAGGGTTCCAAACTCGTCCTGGTCTAAGAAGAAGAAGCCCACAACAAATTAACTAAAAGTGTTTTTTTTTTGTTATCACCATCTCATTTTGTCATTTAAAATTATTTGAAGAGCAACCTGGTCAGAGCAATAAATAACAACCAAGCTTTTTTATAGATAACGTAGTCCTTTACACTATAATAGCAGTGGCGTTCCTAGGGTTTTGAATTTGAGCAAGCCCACTTACCTAAAGGACATGCTATCGGGTTAGGCTGGTTGCTACCACAGAGTCGTCCTGCCAGAGTAACGTAGTGCTTGCAGTAACGTAGACAAAGAGTATATACATTATTTAGCAAAAGTTAAAACATTCTGTTTATATCCTCATTGCTATTAAGTGTTAATTATTCTGTTAATTTAATTTCGGAATAGTCGAGAAAAAATCAAAAGAGATATTTATTGTAACGCAAGTCCAGCATTTCGGCTTGTATGGTAGTACCGCCACTGTATAATAGGACTTTTCTATAAGCTTACGATCTACAATTATTTTTGCTTGATCACGGTGAAACAACTGACTGGATTGTTTGTAAAGTTTATGTTATTTTTCACACCCTTATCCCACGTTACACAGGGTTAAATAAAAATACCAGAAAGCTACCAGCACTGGAGTTCCTATCATTAAAACTAACAACTTTTGTTAAACGGCTTTTCGAAATTCAATATAAATTTAGTTTCATACAAAAAAAAAAAAACATGTTATTTCTGTAAAGTGACATTACACTATGTAACCAAATACATGTGATTCTAAAATGTCGCTTAGTCGGGTCAGTGACCGCACTATAGAGACGTGGTTTGCGCATTGTTACCGATGTTTAATTACAGTGTAGAAATAAGAATAGTATCTAGGTAAAATATTGAATATTTAATATTATACAAACTATGGATTAAAAAAAAGTCTTCGAACAAAAGTTGTTAGTTTTAATATAAACAACTAGGGGCCGAAAGCTTTCTAGTATTTTTTATTTAACCCTGTTTAAGGTCGACTGTGAATGTTTTTGATTTTGGCGTACTATTACGTCCGAACGCAAGCATTAACCGTCCTTAGGAATATTATATTAATCAAATTTATTTGTAGACTTCACACGCCTTTAAGAAGGTTATAAGGTTATGTAGAACTATCAGGCATGCAGGTTTTCTCACGGTGCCTTCCTTCACCAAGAACCCTTCACTGAATAGTTAGAGGTGGGATCATTTATACGGTTTTGTATTAATCACTGATAATACTTCGTTCGTTCATTCGTAAAAGCGGTGATAGCCTAGTTGTTAGGACTATGGTTAAACTTTCAGGGCCCGAATTCGAATCACAGCACGCACCTTTAAGTTATGTGTATTTGAAGCAATTAAAATATCCTTATCTTGTACGGTGAAGGAGATATAGGAATATCCTTATCTTGTACGGTAATTGTGAGAAAACCTGCATGCCTGAGGAGAGTTCCCAATAATCTTTTTTTTTTTGGCGTGGTGGAAAAGCTTTATTGCTACCTCCGACCCTTGGGCAGGACGGAGATTATGTGGGACTCCCCCTTCTAAAGGGGGTATACCCGAACTAAAAACCACCACGGCATGCTCCTCTTTGGCTTTGTTAGACGCCCGGGGAACCCGTTGTTTACCTCCCGGTGGATAACGGCCTCGGCGAAGTCTTAACTATCACCGCTTACAAACTGACAAGTTTTATAGATCTTATTTATAAAAGTGGTTAAAATATACTCAAGAAGAGCTATTTCCACTGACTGTAATTAGCTCGTAATTGCTTTGAAAGTGGACGTAGGACACATTTTTATAATTATCTCTTAGGTTAGCTACAGACTTAAGACTTAATCTAATATAATCTAAGACTAAATCTGCATAATTACGATCAATCAAAAATGCAGAATTTAGTTTTTTTTTTAAATTTCAACAAGAATAGTGTAGGTTAATCAATGAGCCCCTTTTCTTGATCCATATTAGTTTTATGTGATCATGTCTTGAGTTCATAAATTTAAAATTTTTTATATGCATTTTAAATTTACAAAATTGATAATTCCTCCAAGTGTAGGTAAAAACACTAATAAAAATTATAAAAATGTAAGACCTTTAGTTTAGACTGTAATTTCTCAAGGTAGTCAAAAAACTCCGCGATTTCTCTTGGTTTTTGCTGAGGTTAAGTCAGCCATGCTAGGTGTGATATGCTATATGCTAACTTTGACATTTTTGTCTCAAAAATACATCAAATGGCTTGTTGAAGCGGATAAATAAGTCAACAATAAAATTTATTCATTCAGTAATAAAATATTACTTGCTTCAACGGTGAAGGAAAACATCGTGAGGAAACTCAAAGGAGTGTGGAGTCCACCAATCCACACTCGGCCAGCGTAGTGGACTACGGCTCATTGTGGAGACCCGTACCCTGTAGTGGGCTGGTAATGAGTTGATATGATGATGGTGATGATGAATGAAATTCATTAAAATGCCTGATTAGTGTTGCGACTGTATAACTGCTGTGCGAGGCCTAAGATGCCTTGTTAGAAAGTTGATACGTATTTATTTAACGTGAACCGTGCGAACGTTATTATTTTATAGTAATATGTGTTGGAAAGCCGAGGAAAGTGCGTCTGTCGGTTTATCACGGTCAGGTAATAGGTGTTTGTGGTGTGATTATACCTGAGTCTTGAAATCTGCTGATGGCTTACTGATACCGCCTCTAAACTATTTATCTTCGATGATAGCTCATGTTCTCTAAAGCTTGGCATGTCATTAAAGCTTGTCCAATGAATACTTTACATTTTTAATACATTAATTTGACGGCCGATTGGCGCAGTGGGCAGCGACCCTGCTTTCTGAGTCCAAGGCCGTTGGTTCGATTCCCACAACTGGACAATATTTGTGTGATGAACATGAATGTTTGTCAGTGTCTGGGTGTTTAGCTATATATTATAAGTATTTATATATATTATTCATAAGAAATATTCATCGGTTATCTAAGTACCCATAATACAAGCTGCAACACTTTGGGGCTAGATGGCGATGTGTGTATTGGCCTAGTATATTTATTCGCGCAACTTGGAAGTGGAAAACCACACTCGTATGGCGTCACGGTACACGGCGTGACGTTCTTTTGCGCCTTCACGCCCCCAAGCAGATGAATACTTTAAATTTTTTAAGACATTAAACATTTATTCGCGTAACTTGTAAGTGAAACACCACACTCGTATGGCGTCACGGTAGACGGCGTGACGTTCTTTTGCGCCGTCACGCCCCACTAATAGTAGAGCTTTTGTGACAGAGCTCGTCTGGAGCAGTACAACCGCAATGCTTATTTTTGCCGCCAAGCAGCTGTGTTACGGTCTGAAGGGCGTGGTTGCCGGTGTAATTACAGGCGCATAAGTCTTAACACCTACGCATCAGGTTGTGGGACTTCGTAGGACGTGTTTGCATGACCTGCGAAGTATTGCGCTGTGTTAAGGCGATCTATTAATTATTAAAAATAACTTCTATTAAAAAACGCAAGTTTCGGTCTGACCATCCTCAGTGACTTGACTTGAGAGGTGTTGACTTAAGAATGCACAATTGCTTTTTCACATCATGGAATCGCGCAAAGTAATGCCCGCTTCTTCCTAATTTCCCTGTTCTCTGACCGCACCTCACGCCATAGAAATAAATTCCAACCTCATCATCTGGATGCCTGGTATTCTTCTACTGTTCGAAATACCAGATCATTTCTGCCGCGCACTCGCAAATTATGGAACAATCTCCCATCTGATGTGTTGCCTCAAAAATACAATTTAGGGTTATTCAAGGGGCGGATAAACAAATTCCTTAAAAGCCGGCAACGCATCGGTGGCTCCTCCGGTGCTGCAGATGTTTATGGGTGGCGGTGATCACTTAACATCAGGTGACCCACTTGCTCGTTTGCCTCTATTAATATTTAAAAAAAAAAAAAATCTTAATGCTAAAAAATGGTAAAGAAAACGTAACGCAGGGCTAATATAAATCAATCGGAACCGGTTGAGTGGTTGAACCTGTTCAGTCATTTACAAAGGACAACTTCCTGATTATCATTACAAGCAGTCAAGGCGCGTTAGCTTAAACAGTTTTTTATCCACCTAATGGCGGAGGCAGCGCCGTAAATCAGCAGCTATTGGATTAGCGGCCCCATTCTCCCTGCATTTGCATATAGAATACAGGTACCTGCAGCGTAGGTACTTTGTTATAGTTTATGGATGTGGTCCAATTTAAAGGTAATTGCGTTTATTCTTGTAATTCTTGAGTACCAGTAGGACTGGTAAAGGTGGAGGGTTACATTCTTCTTCTTTTGGTGCTTTTCCACTATCTGTAGGCCGGCTGTCATCTCGTCATATAATTTGGGTTCTTCACTATACGGAGAAGTTTTGCTACGTTGGCTATCCCAGACCATTCACGAATCTAAACCACGACTTTCCTCTTGTACCGACTTTATCTGTTATTTATCAGTAACTTACCCATAGAGTATACAAACACTACGTCAGACTATCTCGCTGCCTGTCCGTGAAAACGCGTGAACTTGAGTCCCTACTGAAAATCAGCGTTGCAGTATTCCTTGGCAGGTACTTACTGCCATGGTGCAGAGCTGAATAGGTGACCCGTAGGTGATGCAACATAATCTTTAATTATTGTATTTGTGTTTTGTTTTATTGAGATTTTTCTCTTAGTTGTAGTAGGTTGTAATTTATTTTGGTTAATCAACATATTTGTTACTATTATTTATTCCTTAATAATATTTACGGCCGACTGGCGCAGTGGGCAGCAACCCTTTTTTTTTTTTTTTTTTTTTTGTCGTGGTGGAAAAGCTTTATGGCTACCTCTGTCCTTTTGGGCAGGACAGAGGTTATGTGGGACTCGTTTACCCGAACTAAAAACCACCACGGCATGTCCCTCTCGTTGGATTTATTGGACGTCCGGGGAACCCGTTGTACACTTCCCAGACGTCTACCAACAACCCCAGCTGATTGCCAGGGCAGTGGGCAGCAACCCTGCTTTCTGAGTCCAAGGCCGTGGGTTCGATTCCCACAACTGGAAAATATGTTTGTGTGATGAGCATAAGTGTTTTTCAGTGTCTGGGTGTTTATATGTATTTTCTAAGTATTTATGTATATTTATATATATATATAATTCATAAAAATATTCATCAGTCATCTTAGTACCCATAACACAAGCTACGCTTACTTTGGGGCTAGGTGGCGATGTGTGTATCATCGTAGTATATATATTATATTGTTATTTATTATAATATTATGCGTGAACATTAGTAGAAAATAGTAACATGTACTTCTTCTGTCTTAAAGTTTAAAAAGACCGCCTCTTACGACTCAGCCCGACTATAAGTCAATAGACTAGACTAGACACGGTAATGACGTCAGCCTACTTGTAGGATGGTTCAGGCATTCGTCCCACTTCGATCACTATCGCTCGGGTACCATTTAACGTACACTTAGTGATATAGATGAAATGATTCAGATAATGATTTTATAGCTAAGCCCGGACTAGCTGTCCATGTTTGGGGATCAGCCCGCGTAACATCTAAGCCGAAAGAGGTATTCTATTTCAAATCTCTACCAGTCGGTCTTTAAATATCTTTTTTGAATGAACTAACTTAGCTAGCAAAGTATTACCCTATTAAATAGCCATGACACTACGGCCCAAAAGTCAGAAAAAGCAGAACGCGAATGCGAAGTAATAACGCTTGCGGGCGATGCGACGAGGTGGGTCAGGGTTTATTATGTAGAATAACGTTGAAATTTTTAAAGGAACAGATATTTCGAGTTGAAACCGGCATGCCTAGAATCCTCCATAGTGTTCTCAAAGGCGTGTGAAATGTGCCATTCATGCCAGCCAGAGGACCAATTTCAAATACAAATTCAAAATTTCTTTATTCATGTAGGCCTATCACAGGCACTATGAAGCGTTCATACATATATGTTTACATAGTTGTAAGGAGATTGTGATAACTTCGTTCGCCACTTAAACCTAAAGCTACGATGGTCCCAAACACGCGCAGCCCACAACAAACTTAGCCGGGTTGTTATTTTTTTGTTATCACCATCTCACAGTTAATTAATATTAATCTATGAAGTTAGAACAATTCACATCCCAGCTTTTTTATCCTTTAAGTAATCCTTAACATTATAATAGGATAAAACAGACCAGTAAAATGTTAATAATGATGTTAAATAATTTCAGGTGGAAGCGATCAATGACTGAATTTTCCAAAGCCGCAAAGATTACAGCTGCAAAAGTCAAAGCGATGAGATTTAAAAGCAAAGCAGTTCCACGATTTTTTGATAACGTAATTTTAAGGCAAGGCGTAAAAAGTGATGTTTTGAATAAAAAAGGCAAATTTAAAACTTATAAAAATCGCATTTATCAATCACAGACACATAAGTAAAAAATTCATTTATTTTAAGTCTAAAAAGTCACAACTAGTTTATAAAAACTTTTAAGCGTCAAGTCAGTTTGTTTGTCGTAACTCTACCACCGTTTCGGAATGCAGATTCTACCAAGAAGAGACGGTAAGAAACGCAGCAGATTGTTTTTTTAAACATCATTTTACAGTTTTTCAGAATTTCAGAATTTGAAGGATTCAAGCCGTAGTCGACTTCACTAACCGAGTGCGGATCGGTGGAAACGCCGTTGAGAACATTATGGAGAACTCTCAGGCATACAGGTTTCCTCACGGTGATTTCCTGCACCGTTAAAGCAAGTGATACATAATTGCTTTAAACGGACATAAAACATATACCTTACATAGAAAGGATTGAACAGAAAGTTTAACGTATAGACGTTCTTTTTTGAAAGTACTTTATATGAGCAATAAATTTCAACGTGATCTAAGATGTAAGCTGAAAATCTTATCGTACAGTTATTTATTGCCTGCAAGCGCCATAATATCTGTTCTAGTTCATCTATAGTTCTATTGAAAGTTTTATAATATTATGTTTTATATCAATCAACACTAATATAGAGTAGAAAAATAAATTCGTCAGTAAATTCATCAAACATGTAAACTCGTAAACTATTGTCTTTAAAACATATTTCAATCGTGCCAATTCTAGTTAAATATATAGCTTCTAAACTAAACAAAATTCACACGTCCACAACTAGCGCTATCCTCTTCGTGTGGATACAGTGTGTAAAGGATAGCAATATTCTTCTTACCCCTGCTAATGAAGTTTAGTTTATAGATTTACTAGCGTACCCAGCTCGCTTCGCCGGGCTAGATTTTGCTTTATTTTATTTAAACAATAAACTTACATCATTAAATTTTTAATTTAAGTATCATAATATATTAAATCATTTATTTCTCTCCGTATTCATTCTCTTATTATCTACACCCATGTAAACCCAACAATAGAATATCATCATAGTAAATAAAAGCTGTGTTTAACAGTTCAAAAATAGGAGTGCTCCGATCGTCACTAAACTTTACAGGATTACTCGCCAGGTCAATCCGGAGATTCCCTGAAAGTTTCATTGAAATCGGTCCAGCCGTTTCGGAGCCTATACGGAACATACCCACACACTTTTCTTGTATATATATAGATGGAAGAGAAGATGACAACAGAATCTCAGTAATCAGAAACAGAATCTGTCAGAATTAAATAAATATACTACGAACATCGCCATCTTACCCCAAAGTAAAGATAGCTTGGTTATTAAGATAAATGATGAATATTTTAATAAATATAATTAAAACTGAAATATTACATCAGCTTTAGAGGTACATTATTTGCGGTCTCCAAGACTTATGCGTGAAACCGAAACTCTAATAGTTTTTGAGTATACCACTGTAATAGTTTTTACTGAAAGAAATCAGACACAGCCCTAACATGACGTGCAAAATTAAAATCAAGTGATTCCTGTTACTTTATTAGGTAATGTGCGCGTATCGGTCTTTTATCTTTAATAGGGTTGCCATAAGTAAACACTTAGAATGTTTTGATTTATTTATATGTAAAACAAATAATTTATATTATATGTGTTCCCCAAAATAAATGTTAGGTATTTGCGAAAAGTACTTATGCTTGTGGTATGAAATTCTTTAACCATTTACTACACTCATGGTAAAAGCATTAGACGGAAATGTTTTTAAAAAATAGGTAAAGAATTTGGTTAATAAGTAAGACGTATTATAATATTAACGAATATTTTTGTGACAGTTCTTAGTTTTTGTCTAAATTTAAAATCTTAAGTGTTATAGTAATTTGTAATATAAATTCTAAATATGTAAGAAAATTGCACGCCAGAAATTGGCAAACTATTGGAACTATTTCCACTTACAACACCAAAAAAATTTACACAGTTAAAGCAAAAAAAAAATTCTATTCTATGCTATTCTATTCTAAATATGCTTATTTTAATTTAATTATGCACCCTTAAACATATTCGATACCTTTAATCTTGGTACCTTCAAGAGTGAATAGGCAAGAGTGAATAGGCCTCTTCTAGGCAAGCGCGTCCCATCTTAGGCTGCATCATCACTTACTATCAGGTGTGATTGCAGTCAAGCACTTATCTATATATTAAAAAAAAAACAGATACACTGAAAAAAAAAATTAAGAAATAAAACATTAAACTCTTCTCATTGTGGTCCTCCCACAACCGTACCAACAACCCGTACTCTGTAGTGGGTCGGTAAATGAAAACATTATCAAGTCACACTGTAAAGGTGGTATTCCACCTCAAGGTTATCAAAAGCTACCGAAATGTATCTATGCGCGATGGAGGTGTCACATTTTATTTTTAGTGGGCGTATTTAAGCTGCGTACAGACTACTACAGTGTACGCGTAGTCATAAAGGGCTGGGAGCTGGTTTTATTTACATACATTTTGGTTGGTAACCGATTAAAATATTGTTTCACCAGTTAGTTGACCGAAAGATTTGTTGGGAAACAAACTGATTAATAACGACAAATGCACCTTAGCCCATTAATAATTGTTTTTAATTTTATGTCAGTTGTCAAAAATCTCATGATTTCTAACTTATTTTTTACATTTTCTTAATTTTTCAGAGAAATGCGTATAACAAAATTCAAACCACCTATCATGGTTCTGTAAACAGCCTTGGCTCTCGAAATAAATTATCTATATGACTGTGTGATTAACAGAAATTTAAGTCTACAAAAAATTGTATAAAAACGGTAAGAATTGCGTCAGCAATCGCGGCACAAACTTTCATCCTTATGAAAACTCATACATATATATTTATATTTTCAACTCAATCAATTAAATTTATTGGTACATTTATATTTTCAAGCCCTGTCTAGATAAGTTAATTAGCATATGGCGACATCCGTCGGCTATAGCAGCAAAGTTGGAGTACTGAACGCAATTTTCGTTATTTTAAAGTTGACTGGTGCACGTGATTACTTTGCTGTTAAAAAAGATCGTACAAGTCGCCCCAATCCGGCCCAAGCGTCGGCCGCGTCATTAACGTCGCTAGGTTCGTATCAAGACTGACTAGTTCGTGCGACACGTGTTCATTATGTTGTTTTCAAGTACCTTATGTGTATTCCTTATGTGTATGTATGTATCTTATGTGTGTATGTACCATATATGTGCTGCAGGTATTGACGTTCCAGACGCAAACAACCACACGTACAGTGAAACGCGTAGTCTGTACGCAGTTTTATATCTATCTCTCTATGTTTGATATGCATTCATTTCTATACGGTTCTTGGGACTTGGGAAAGTCAAGTTCATTAGGACGACGCACGACACAAAATAGATAAAGTCCTTTAATTAAAAGTGAAGAGTTACTTGACAGGTTAGGCTTGTAATGAATGTAATGCACAACCTGTAAAATTATAAGCGTACTAACAATACTAAGTAATTGATGCAAAGTTTACATTACTAATGTAACGTAAACTTTGATAACATGGCTCGTACAGGCAGGAGACAAAAATGATATCCCCTGATTATTCCTTGATAAGGGATAAAATAAACGTGTCCAGTGTCCACCTGCCAAAGAACGGCAATAAGGAATATGAGAAGTTTACCCCCATTTATTACAAGTATACCCATGCTAGCCGTGAAGGGTCGTTCTGTCTAGGTAAATACCAACTTTATGTTTAAATAATTGACAGTGTGATATTAAAGTAATACTGGAAAGAACATCAATTCTAATGAGTAGTGGATCTTCCGGGGATTTGAGCCCTCGTAGTTTTAGTAGTAACAATAATTCAATTATGATGGTTTAATATAACTGCTACAACCCTAACAGGTTAGCCCGTTACCATCTTAGACTGCATCATCACTTTCCAGTAAAATAAAAAAAAACATCATTCATTCGATAATCGAAGACTTCTGGTCTGGTTTTGCCCTTACATAACAGAATAGGGTCTTAGAGCATTGGCTGTTTCAATGCTGTTTTACAAGTAATTATTGTTGCAGTGGTCCCGGGTTCTATTCCCTATGCTCGGAGTATCTAAACGTGATCAAATCAGAAATGAGGAGATTCTTAGAAGAACCAGAATTACCGACGTAGCTCAACGAGTCATAGCTCGGAGAAACTGGAATGGCAGCCCCAGCGCAGCGTTCGTCGACACCCAACGAGGTGGACAGACGACATTCAGCGCGTCGCAGGTGGAATATGGAATTCCCTACAAAAGACCTACGTCCAGCTGTGGCGTCTGTCGGCTGATATGATCATGACTCAGATAGACATTTTAATAGTACGTCCGTATGTAACCTTAAAATGTTGGTTGTCTTCTTTGTAGTTGCAGACATTCAGATCCCGCAATATCTTGCCATTGGTTTTGCTGGCAATAAAATAAAATAAATTAATTGTATATAATACCAGTTAATGATGGATTATGATGAAAGGTACATTATACGTCGCCCCTCCATTATCAAGAAACGATTACCAGTAGAGTCCGCTCCAATTACTTTAATGTGAATTGAAAGCCCGTGCGTCGTGACACTTAGATCGCAAGCTATTTCTTTCTCAGCTAGTTTATAGATCGACTTTTTTTGTGATCGCTACTAGTGATGTAGGATGAGCATTGACACGTCTTAGTCTTTAGAGTGATAACTAGCCACTGCTAAAGCCTTCCACCAGCCTCGACCAGCGGCAGTACAGAAATAATAAATTCCCAATTCGCCCCTGCCGGGAAGCGAACCTGAGACCACTACAGCAATAATCACTTGCTTGGTGAGCCAATGCTCCAAGACCCTTTCTGTTATGAGAAGCCAAAAGTCTTCGAACATCGCATGGTGCCAGTGATGAAATATTTTTATTTCACTCCCAGTTAGCCGTTGACTGCAATCTCACATGATGGTAAATTAAGTCTAAAAGTGTAACCGGCTGACCTGTTCGTCGTATATCAGTTATTTCATATAACTGATATACGACGAACAAACAAATACAACCCTAAATCCCTAATCGGTGGTAACTAGCCACGGCCGAAGCCTTCCACCCGACCAGACCGTAATTTCGCATGGATCCAAGTTCCAAACTATGGACCTCGTGAATCGTAGTCGACAATGCTAGCCATTAGACCAATGGGGCAGTTGGTAACTCACATGACCTTTAATCTTATACTTATATATAAAACTGAAGTGTTTGTTTGTTTGTATATTTGTTTACTTGAATGCGATGATCTTAGGAACTATCTACTGTTCTGATTTGAACAATTATTTCAGTGTTGGATAGCCTATTTATCGAGGAAAGCTATAAGCTTTATATCACCACGCTAAGACCAATAGCATCAATGAAAGCTATAGGCTATATATATACGAGTGTATATCATCAAGCTAAGACCAATAGCATCAATTAAGAATGTTGCAAAATCTTTTTCCCATTTGAAAACTTCCGCTGCGTGCGCTGCGTTAGCTAAAATTTCGATAAAATCATGTATAACAAAAATGTTACTCTTGAAAAGTTTTAAAAAAAAGTCTATCACAACATAAGTCTATCTTTTGAGGTTGACTTATACGCGGAAAGAGTCGTGAGGGACCGCTAGTAATAAGATATTGATTAACATAAGATATGTGATTTATGAATTTAATACTTACATCACAATTTCTAATGATATGTTAATCGTGAAAAAATACGGGAATAGATTTTTAATTTGTCTTGGCTTCTGCATAAACTTGACCTAAACCTTATGACACTATCGCGCATTATATTGAATACTAGCGGTCGCCGGAGGGCGGGCTTTATTACAAACTGTTATTTTACGTGCATTATTTGTCTGTTAATCAGAGAAGGAGATCGGATAAGATGTTTTTTCAGGGCTTTTAGTAGATTTTTAACATGGAGATAGTCCCCTATGCCAAAAATCATGTCTATTGGAAGTTTTTTTTTAAATAAAAAACCGTAAAATATCAATACTCAGGTCGGTCAGGATAAAAATACGTAAAATATCATTACTTGTAATTGTCCTATAACTACACGGGTATTATCACAATCATAATCATATCAAATTATTACCGTCCCACCACACGTCACGGGTCTCCCCCCACAATGAGAAGGGGTTAAATCCATGGTCCACCACCGGCCCAGTGCGGATTTGGTGTACTCCACACACCTTTGAGAACATTATGTAGAACTCTCAGACATGTAGGTTACCCCAGGATGTTTTCCTTCACCGTTTAAGCAAGCGATATTTGAATTACTCAAAACGCACTTAGAAAAGTTAGGCAGTGCGTGCTGGGATTAAAACTCGGCCTTCCTCGGAGTTCCTTTTTACTGGGCTATAACCGCTTGTATAGGTATAGGTATTGCAAGCAATAATAAATAAGTAGCCCAAAAGTTTGTTCATTTGAACGCGCTAATCTCTGGAACTAACTGTCGGATTTTTAAAACTTTTTTTGCATTCAATAGCCCAGTTCTTTAGGAAAGTTATAGGATGTATACACTCTTTAAGACATTTAGGGGAAGAGCTAAAAAATAACAGCGAGAGCGGGCGATGCGATGCAGTGAGTCGGGGTCAACAATCCAAGAGACTATGATGATGATGATGATGATGACTGTGAAGATTTCAGTGTTCCTGGTTTAGTGTTTATATATATTATTTATTTATTAAATTATATATATAAACCATTGCATTTATCGAAACCCATATAAATACAACTTAACCTGAGGTTAACATTGATGGAAAAATGTCTATTACCTACTGTAGTGATAACTCAAACCCAACGGGCTATTTGTAGGACATTTTACGTGGGAAGTGATTATGTAAATCGGTAAGTTCATTCATTGGCCATTGATTTGTGATCATCGGTCTATAATGACCGGTTTCGAGTTTGTTACATAATTTGAACCTGTGTTTAAATGTAGAGATTTTATCATTATACGCAGGTAGGTTCTGTAGGTGGATTAAGTTGTTTTGTGTGACTAGAGAGTACTACCGACTTTACATGTGATAAGCGAATTTTTTTTTAATATACTACGACTATCGCCATCTAGCCCCAAAGTAAGCGTAGCTTGCGTTATGGGTACTATGATGACTGTTGAATATTTTTATGAATAATATACATAAATACTTATAATATACAGATAAACACCCAGGCATTCAGGTTCATCACACAAAAAATTTCCAGTTGTGGGAATCGAACCCGCGGACTTGGACACAGAAAGCAGGGTCGCTGCCCACTGCGCCACTCGGCCGACAACTAGTAAAAAATAATATAAGTAGATTCCTTGTGTTTTATCTCATTGTGTTGTGCTGCAATAACGTTTTTCTATTCTATTCTATTTTAATACGTAGGTACTTAATCATACATAAATACTTAAGAACATATAGATAAACTGTTAGGGAGAAACAACACCACAGATATGTTAACGTTACATAGTATTATGTTACTGCCAACATAGCATTATATTTGTAGGATTTTAGTTTATTAAATTTTATTTAGTTACCTTAATTGTAAGATCTTTTCTTTTTCTTTTTGTTTATGTTCTCATTGATATGTTTTTGTGTAGCGTGTACTCTATTTGTTTATTCTTATATGTTGTTTTCTCCAATAAAATATTTATTATTATTTTTATTATTAATAAGAACCGCCATGTGTCTATCGCCCTGAGGTGTAGGTGTTAGGCTCATGTGCTTTTAATAACACCGGTAACCACACTTTTTAGACCGGAACACAGAAATCCCGTGCAGGTAAACGCAGCGTAGGTCTGCCTCCAACGAGGTGGACAGAAGACATCAAGCGAGTCACTGGGAGCCGCTGGAAACAAGCGGCCCAGGACTGTGGATTTTGGAACTATGTCCAGCAGTGGATCAATCGGTTAATCAGTTAAGAAGATGATAATGAAAAAATATTCGCTAAATTAGTTATATTATTAATCGCCGAAAAAGAAGTACGAAACACTTATGGAATTCAAAGTTTTTAAGTTGTCGCACTCACCTTGATTCCAAGCTGATGTAACATTCTCATGGTAGAAATACTCGTTCTCCTCTTCATCGGACCACAGGACACCTTCGATGCTCGACGTGATCCCTTGCCCCTCCGCACCCTCCACCACAGACCTCCTTGACAACTGATCGTAACTGGGTGGACGTGATAGAGAGTACGCGGAAATATCAGCTAGTGACGACCTAAAGTTCTTAACACTGCGACTATCAATGGGCCGATAGTAGCGCAAAGATCTTGTGTCTTCCGATTTAACTGACCTCAGGGATCTACAATCGTAATTGAGGCCTTCATTCGTGATGTCCCCAAGTGAAACTTTGAAATTATTAGACGAAATATCCCCGAGTGAAACTTTGAAATTATTTGATGAAATGTCCCCTAAAGGGACTTCGCATGATCGTCGCTTCATACTCGTTTTCTGAGAAGGTGTTTCGCCGGTTGCCTGCATGTGGCGACTTACGCCGGCACTGTGCAGGAATTCGTTCGAGTTATACATTTTTTTTATCTAACTTACTGCTAATATTTAGGAACTTTTTAATTGACTACATGTGGAATTATTCGTTCGTTCGCGCCCTAAGTGAAGTGGTCGTAATCTGAAACAAAAGAAACGAAATTGTTAATTTAATATTGTTATATTGTTTGTTTAGAAGCTGTGATAGCCCAGTGGGCAGGACTTTGACGTCACTTTCGGGGTGGGGGGGCGAGTTCGAATCCCAGCACGCACCTCTAACTTTTCAAAGTTATGTGCGTAAAAAATGGTGAGGAAACCTGCATACCTGAGAGTTCTCTGAAATGTTCTCAATGGTGTGTGAAGTCCACCAATCCGCACTGGGCCAGCGTGGTGGACTACGGCTTTGACCTCTTCTCATTTTGGGAGGAGACCCGTGCCCTGTAGTGGGCCGTAGTAGGTTCATGTACGTAGGCTAGGCGTACGGTACGTAGTATTTTGTAGGCTGTGTTGATTTGTTTTGATGGCTCATGTGTTTGATCTGTTTATTATAGCTATATAAAAAAATAACCCTATTAAGATTCGGTTGCCCTTAAAAATCACTCTAAAGTGATAGGACTGCCTGGGCGCAATAGCTCTATGTAAAATTATTCTATCTAGCAGCCTTAGGTAAATTTTATTAGGATTTTATCAATCAAAAAATATTAAGGGGTTTTCCAGAAGTAGACGGTGAATATTTAATTATAATTAAGATATGTTTCTACCTAAAAGAATTTCTTGCTTAGTCTAAAGTTTATTTTCCCCTTCCCTTGCAAAAACTGCATGAAATCCAAGTATTATCAAAAAATAATAACTTTGATTGCATTTTGTTACAGTTCTTGAAAATATAGCAGCGCCATTTAATTAGTAAAAAATTTTCTGAAAGAGCCATCTAGTACAAAACGCTTGCACTACAATACAGCATGTGTATTCACAAATTTAAAAAGCTTGGCTGCTCACTCTCGTGTTGTATTGACAACGTAGTTTTAAAGTAGTGCGACAGATGGCGGTATTCTCTATTTCTTTCAATTAGGAAATGTAATTTGTATTTTTTTATCGTTAATATGTTTGAAGCATGTCTCAATAAATAGGCTACGACAAAAACTAAAAGGGGATAATGAACATGAATAGGGCAATCCTTTGTTTTTGACCTTTGTAATATTGGTATAGGATTCCAGGCAGGATATTAATTTGCCAGAAGCAATTACATTATTGGGAGCCGTTGGAGGCAAGCGGCCCAGGACCGTGCATTGTGGAACTCCCTACAAAAGACCTATGTCCAGCAGTGGACGTCAATTGGTTGAGATGATGATGATGATGATGAATTACATTAACTTAGGTAGATAGGGCATGCAATAACAAGCATGTGCACATACAATACATGCTCGCACAATTAGTTTTATTAAGCTTGCAATTCATCCCCTAATCTAAAAATAAACTGGTACCTACTTTTTTATTTATTTAATCGAAAAATACAATAAAGTTTGTAAATAAATATTCATTTTTGAAGGTGTAAAGCATAAACTCTTAAGAGTTTTACCGTTACACCCTGCGCCGTCGACAATCATTGGCCCTGTGTAACTGCAAACTTATCTCATAAAATTATATTTATGCTAAACTAAATTGTCATTAGGTAACTAATCAAAAGTGGCGACAAATTTTAAGTATTAAACAACGATATACAGCTAAATGAGTGTAGGTCAAAAATAAGTACTTAGATAAAAAGTGAACGAGGAGAGTACAAACCATTTGTACCTATACGCATCAAGACTGCAGTAGTAGGTGCTCTAAAGAGCCTTCTCTCTCAACCGATCACAGAATGTTTCAGGTCTGTTGTTGTGATATTTTTGCGTAAGCAGAACTAACAGATTGTATCTGTTACATTTCTCTTATAGTAGGTATTATTGTCATAATTAAGTTTTTTGTTATTTACCTAGTTACTTAAGGGATGATATATCCGTTGGCATATCCGTGTTAGATAAAAGTCTCAAAAAATAAAGATAAAAAAAAAAGACGGCAGTATCATAGTTTAAGAGGATTTCATTAAATTATTTCAACAAAGTTTCAGAAATAAATATTTATATTTCCATATTTATTATCAGTTGACTTATTGATGTCGTATTTCTGAAAAGAGGCTTCTACCCGCCTCTATATTCCAACGTGAGTTGGTGGGTGTAATCAAATCTTAGCACTTAATCATAATATATATAGAATACTAGCTGTTGCCCGCTACTTCGTCTGCGTTTGATTTTGTTTTAAAGTATTCAGTATCGCTAAGCCTTAAATGAGTATAGTTGTATATATATATATATATATAACATGTGACTGTCAATTAATTATAGACAAATAATTTGCAATAAAATAAAATTGTGACTTTACTCAAAGATCTAAGCAATCCTATCTCTTAAGTTGGACCAGACTGCTCACGGTGTGCCAATTTAATTTAAAATCGGTTCAGTAGTTTAGGAGTCCTTCGCGGACAAACATCGTGACAGAAGATTTATATATATTAATATATGGGACTTGCTCCCACTAAAAACTCTGTGTGTCCCTCGACAGACCTATAAGTACGGGATTAACTTGCGTATTCACCGGACTCTCGCCATGGTTTTGACCCCGATGCATGGCCGGTTCAATCGTCGATGGCCTGGCCATTGCGGAATCCTCCAGGTAAGGCAGGCTACACGGCACACTGCCTACTCAGGTGCCTCCTGCGAGGACTCGGACCAAGGCTCGGTTCGACGTTAATCTGACTGTTAATGAAGTGTATCGAAAAAGCAGTCGTATTTATATCAAAATACCCACTAACTCAATGTCATGAACATTGGTTTTTAATCAAATATGTAAAAATCTATATCAATTTAATAAAATATCTGTCAAATATAAATTTATAGTTATCTTTAGTTTAATTACTTACCCACTTTATAAATTCACTGTAACACTTGTTATCCTTGTTCAAATATTGTTGTGACAAAGGATCATTGTCTAAAACACAATTGTTGTTACCGCAACTTCGTTTAATTACGTCTGCGAGCTAAAACTGGACTGGTCAGTGGTAATATTGTTTCCGTGATTGTTGTTCCAGAGCTGTAAACCAACTTTCAAGTTGGTTAACTTTTTGTCACTGACCGACCGACTCTGTGACAAATCGGAAAGTCTGGAACAAAGTACATTGAGAATTATTCCGCTATTTTATCACACAAGTGTGTTTGAAATGTTTTGTATCTTGTCAAGCGTTTCTTTGTATCTATCGGGGGATCTTTCTATAAACGATTTGAACAGAGGTTTTTTTAAATTATAGTTTTTTTGGCATTCATTTATGACGGTGAAACGTGATCATGAAAGAAGAGATTTGCTGCATTTAATTTATTTATACCTATTGTCAGTTTCTTAATAAAAGACTAGGTTATTAATTTAAATATTAATATTAATTAAAATTTGAATTCCTTACAATTTTATGATAATGTTCTACTTATAACCTCGCAAACAAACTGGTTCACCAGTTTGGCAAGAATTTTTTTTATGTTACGTTTGTATGCACCTCTTTGTAAAAATAATTAGAAGAAAAAATAACCGCCTGCTTCTGATTTATGCTAACCTTGTAGTGTCGACAATATAGTTTGCTAGCACTGTCCCTTGGTTATGTAAACCCTTCCCTGGAAATTTAGCAGAAACTGTATACGAGACAAAAATAAAAATAAAAATACAGTTTAGGCTTCAATATTGGTTATTAGGCTCAGGGCTAAGGGCCCTCTAAAATTTTTTATACAAAACAGCCGCGGAAGATCTGACCAAAAAAAATTTCACTTGCCCCCCCTAGACCAGAAGCTAGTTACGCACATGTACCTATATTATAAATTCAATCCATTGACATTATCTTCAACTCGCATAGCACTTTTCGTAAAGTATCACTAATCAGTAATCTGATATGCGGTTTGGTTAATTATGTTTTACTAGCGTACCCAGCCCGCTTCGCCGGGTTAGATTTTGCTTTATTTTATTTAAAAAATAAACTTACATCATTAAATTTTTAATTTAAGTCTCATAATATAATAAATCATTTATTTCTCTCCGTATTATTTCTCTTCTATTCTTTTCTCAAGCGGGTGAAGATCATTATCTACACCCATGTACACCCAACAATAGAATATCATCATAGCAAATAAAAGCTGTATTTGACAGTTTGCCATTTCAAAAATAGGAGTGCTCCGATCGTCACCAAACTTTACAGGATTACTCGCCAGGTGAATCCGGAGATTCCCTGAAAGTTTCATTGAAATCGGTCCAGCTGTTTCGGAGCCTATACGGAAAACACCCACACACTTTCTCTTTTATATGTATATATACTTTTATTTCTGTTAGTCTAGTTTAAACATAGTTGTAATATTAATTTTAATCATTGCTTATACATATTTTTCTTTTGGGTCGGCTTTTGTTGTTATTGTTTTTTAATTTACTCTGCGTTTTTGTATCTCTAAACGTGAGGCGTAGGTTTCAAGCCTCGTTCTCCTGTTACAATGCTGCTTCGCGGCAAAAATGCCTTCACCATGCTAACCAGTTGAACAACGAGGCAGTTACCGCAACAAAAACAAGTAACCAGGTTAGTGATTTGCTACCATATTACATTTTTGCCGCCCTGGGGAATAAATCCCCAAATAGCAGCCAACTGCGGAGTTTGAAACTAACGCCCACCACAATTTAAAACTGAAACTTTCAGCGAATGCCCCTGATAATTGTAGCCGGCGCGCGCTTTGAAATTTTTACGCTTTTTGAATTTTTAGCGCGCTAACTTTGGCCATTTCTGCATTGATGCAATGCGGTTTGGTTTCGGAAACTCTAGGTATGACGTCGTTTATACACGTCGACTTGTTTTTGTCGTTCAACAGTAGCCCAATGTTTGCTATTCATTGGTAAAAATCAACAAAATAGAAATATTTAAAAAAAAAACATACTGTTTGTGCATGAGAAGGATCCTATTACGAGCGTAAGCGGTGCGATGCGGCGATTCCAATAAATTACAGTCGTTTTATGCAGCAGATAAAAATACTCGAATAGGCACTTAATTTGATCAGCTGCTTCGAAATTCCTAACTGCACAATTAATGTTAATTTTTTGTAACTGCTTTAGCAAATAATATTCAATATTGTTTAGAGTTACTGTAGATATTGGATACGGATAGAACACAGGGGTTGTTGATCTTCGATTCGAGGACACAGCCTTTAATTTTTGAATCTTTAAATATTTATTGTCTGCTGTTTTTGCGGCAGTAAACATACAGTCATGAAGTAAGTACAAATATAAACGATTCATAAGATACAACTCGCAGACAGGCAAACGCACCTACAGACGGACTGACAGCAGAGTCTTTATAATAGGGTCCCGTTGGCACGCTTCGGGTCCGGTAAACATAACTTTGCTTTTCCGTTTAGCTTTAAAGCCTTTCACCACAATATCTGAGTCTGTGTTAGAAACGGCAGTTATTGTACCTATCGCAAAGCAGAACTTTTAAGGTTATCTCACATATATGTAGGAGGAAACGAATCGTACCTCGATGTCAACCAATAGCCTTAGTGTTAGTTTTCTTGTGAACTAACGTTACCTCCACGTTAGCGTTATTCTGTAATTTTGTATGAAATAAAATAAATAGAAATAAATATACTACGACAATACACATATCGCCATCCAACCCCAAAGAAAGCGTAGCTTGTGTTATGGGTACTAAGATGACTGATGAATATTTTTATGAATAATATAATACACATAAATACGTTTTATATACAGATAAGCACCCAGCAATGAAAAACATTCATGTTCATCACACAAACATCTCCAGTTATGGGAATCGAATTCACGGCCTTGGACGCAGAAAGCAGGGTCGCTGCCCACTGCGCCAACTGGTTGTCAAAATATACTTAGGTCATAGGTTGGAATAATTTACTTTTGTAATTAAAATGTTTTTTTTTTTCAAAATAATAAGAAACTTTTTAAAATATTATATACAAAATGACGTTTGACAGCAATGATCGCGTGATTTACGCCTGCCGCAATCTAAGAACAACGAATAATAATCGCAAGTCACTGTAATGGGTATTAAATAACCTTGCCGTTTCCTAGTTGTTGTGTGTACGATAACCTCAAATCTGTTTTAGAAACGTCAGTTGTATCTGCAGCACAACTTATGTTGCCTGTCACGACAGTTGGTGCCTAACTTCAGTCTGAGGGCGCTTGTACACGCTAAGAAAATTTGCCGTTCCTGCGACAGACAAGACAAATTTTTCGTGTAGACGACAAGAATTTTGTCTGTTCCACACACGAAAACTTTTCGTGTCTTCCGCAGACAAGACCAATGGAAACGTGTACACGACACGATTCTTTTCGTGCAGTCGACAGTCGGGCGTAGGGCGCGCAAGTAATAACAAGTGTAATCAGTGAGTTTCGTTTATTTATATAAATGTTAACTACAAAGCAAAAAAGAATGATAATTGCATATTATTATTATAACAAAATAAAAAAGGAAACAAAAAACAAGAGACTTTACTGGGTTCATCCAATTATACAAGAGAAAAATGGGTTTGGCGGGTTCATTACCCTTTACCGTGTCATGCGACAACATGAGGAAAAATTTGTGGATTATTTTCGCATGAAAATGTCTACGTTTGACAAGCTTTTGACAACAATAGAAAATAATATACGACATGAAAATACCAAAATGCGAGAAAGTATTCCTCCATACATTAGATTGGCCGTAACATTAAGGTAAGTAATTTTTTTAAGCATATTGATTTGAACGTTATACAATAATAAATGTCTTTGAAGTGTTACATGTTTCCAAATTCAACAGACTCCACATGTTCATATTCTTCAGAAAAGTCAAAGTGAAATTCATCTGTATGCGATGTTTCCACACTACTAATAGTTTCGGTGTCAAATTCAATGGATGTAGATTTTTGAGTACTGTAACCTGGTCGAGTCGAGTATGATGGGCCGGGTACGTTAAATGACGACGTAGAAGGCTGCGTTGTTTTGTAATACTCAGTACTCCATTGATGCTGAACATCACTTCCCTTTCGTTGTTGCGTAGAACGCACAAGTTTTAAAACTTCAAACTGGAAATCCACCATTTCCTCATCACTGAACTTATCAACACTCGGAGCTATACTTTTAAAAAATGACATGGCACGGCTCTCTTCTTCTTTGGTAACAGCCTTTATAAATTCTGCCATATTTTTGTCCACCTCGCTAACATCCTGTTTCTTTTTTTTCGCGATCGGTGTATGTTCTACGGGACTTTTTTCCACGTTTGTTGTTTCGGGTATATTTGACTCAGTGTCTCGGCGTGTTACAATTTTTGTCAAAAATAACATTTCGTCGTAAAAATCACATTTACGAATCTTCTTAGCACCCGATCCCGATTTCATTTCTTTAAGTCTTCTGTGACATTTCATCCACCTATCTCGCAAACTTGTCCATTTTTTTGCTGTAGACTTTGCTGAAACAAAAAACGAACTACCGTTAGAAAGTAGGTACCATCTATTGCAAGTAGACATAAACTTCATATAAAAAAGGAAATGACCTCATTGTAAGAGTAAGAACACACTTGCAATTAATCGCACTGCAAGTTGCAAGTGTGTTCTTGCTCTAAGACATTGTTACAATTTTTTACAGATACATGGCAACTGGAGATACCTTCGCACGTCTTCATTTCGATTTTCGAATCGGAATAAAAACAATAGCGAACATTGTACGTGAAGTTACTCATCATATTTGGTCAGAATTATCTACAGTTTATATGCGGATGCCAACACAAGAAGAATGGTTGAATATAGCACAAAGATATGAAATAAATGCCAATTTTCCACACTGTCTTGGAGCACTGGACGGGAAACATATTAGAATAATTAAACCCGAAGAAAGTGGATCAATGTTTTTAAATTATAAACATTTCTTTTCTATTGTTCTCATGGCTATTGTGGATTCCAACTACAATTACATTTTTATTGATGTAGGGTCGTATGGTAAAGAATGTGATTCAAATGTTTTCAAAGAAACACAGTTTTGGAAAAAACTTGTTGACAATACGTTAAACATACCATCCCCATGCTCTATAATAAATACTAACTATATATTACCATATGTTTTTGTAGCTGATGAAGCTTTCGCACTTCATGCTAACGTACTTCGACCCTACGGTGGTAACGAACTCACAAAAGAACAAAAGATATTTAATTATCGCTTGACAAGGGCAAGAAGATACGTCGAGTGTGCATTTGGAATAATGGCCAACAAATGGAGAATTCTGCACCGATCTTTAAACTTAAGTCTCGATTTAACAGTTGCTATTGTAAAAACTACTTGCGTTTTGCAAAATTTTATTCATACAGAAGAAGGTCACGTTGAGCCTTTAATCAATCGAGACCGATTAAATAGTCCATTGCATTTAGAAGGCAATAATCTCACAGCAGACGAAATTCGTCAAAAATATACTGAATATTTTTCCTCTGATGAAGGATCACTGCCATGGCAAGATAAATACACATAAAAAATAAGTTCTAAAACTAAAACCCGACTACTAAATTTTAATCCAAAAAGTGTGAAACAAGGAATTATTCTTACCTGCCATATTGTTTAAATAAACAATTACATGTTATATTTTTTTTCATGTTTATACGTATTTTATTATAAGTATTAGTCATTATCGTTTTTAGCAAAGCCGTGTCCGTATGCTACTTAGCGCTATTGAACTTATGATTGCTTGCAACTTAAATCTTTTATTGTAGATGTATTTAATGTGGGTAACGACAATGATTAATATTTATAATAATATATAGCTATATAGAATATATCTAGTAATCTGTATTTTTGAAAATTGTAAAAAGATAGTAATATGTTGTATGTACTTACCATATTCATTTTTTTTGACATTTGTCATTTCGTCGAAGTCTTTGTTTAAGATAGTAAATATTTCTCTCCATGCTTCGTATGTGAGTCTTTTATCTTTATATATGTCTAAAGTTTTGTCCCACAATACCGGTCGTCCTTCTACTAAAGTTATAAGTAACTCATCAGCCATTTTGTACTCTACGCTGCAATACACGTCCACACCAAACGCACAACGCACAACAAAAACTGGGCTGGCTCAACCCTACTACACCGCCCCCCCGCCGCTCCGCAACAACGTTCGCCGCGTCGTGTCTTGCGCAGACAAGATTTTTTTTCGTGCACCGCTGCGAGCAGTGTACACAGTTATTTTCTAGTTACGACACGAATTCTTAGGTACGCCCGGCGTTTTTTCTTAGCGTGTACAAGCGCCCTGATTGGCTTGTTGTTATCGTTCAACAATAATTATTATTTCACCCCGAGGGTAAGGTGCAACTTTTGCATGCTTGTGCAAAAGTTGGACGCTTGTGTGATACATTAATATAGATAAGCAGAGCTGCTTTTTGTATAAAAATCAGTGTTCATAATTTATCCAAACATAAAAAATACATACGGCATTCTGACGGCCGATTGACGCAGTGGGCAGCGACCCTGCTTTCTGAGTACAAGGCTGTGGGTTCGATTCCCACAAATGTGTGTGATGAACATGGATATTATACCAATAATGAGTTGTGAAACAGAAATGACGGGGTTCACTTGTAGAATAATATAAATACAACTTGTATATATTGAAAGAAGGGGTATTTTTAAATTAATAACTTACCTATATGCTAGTTTATAAGATATTTTTACATCCTAACATGCCGACCTAACTGCATTAGGTTATGTATGTAGTCGTATTTAAAAAACCTATTGCATCCAACTAAATGATACCAGCATGAAAGCACTTATCATAAAAGTCGTTTGACATCTAGCCAAGGCGGATGTCACTCTGTAAAATTCCAATTCCGGGAAATTGGAAGGTAAAATGGAGTGTAATTATCGCCCGGCGCCAAACGCTTTGACGTCCGCATGTCAAGCCAACCGACTTTCAGCGATGCTCCATCCCGCCATGCGGGACTATTGTCCCGTATCACAAATGCATTCACAAATTTGGGCCCTTTGCTGGCAATGCGCATTCAATTTACGTGCAGAACCGCGGATATTCCATTCATTTAATTGAATGTTTGATTGTTATATTCAACTAGACTTGTGACCTCGTCGTTGTTGGTGCCGCGTATTGGGTTAATTTTCTACTGCCCGTTTCCAATAAACTGAGGTAACGCCTAAATCGAATGCCTAATGATTAACGATGTCTAATAAAAAACTTCAAACGCGCCCTTGTCTATGGAGCTTATAGAGCTATTATCACCATCTCACAGCTAACAGCAATATTTATTTAGAGCAATTCATTACCAAGTATGAATGACGCTAGTGTGGCGGGTGTGTATAGTGTGTGTGTGTGTGTGTGTGTGTGTGTGTGTGTGTGTGTGTGTGTGTGTGTGTGTGTGAATCTGTCAAGAGAAGGAATAGAGTTATTTATAATTGAGAGTATCCTGTCTATTATAGGGATTGGAAAGATGTATTAATATCAAATTAGACTGTATCGAAGTCCGTGTATTATCGGGTCTTCATAATCTTCTCCTATCTATGTACAGCAGGAATTATCACATATTTACAACTAATATATAAATGTATCACAAACAACCTTAAAACCTTCCTTAAGTAATAGGATAATATGAAATAAAAACGATTTTTCGAATACAACTGGAAGTTAAAGAGATAAGAAAAACCAAATCAAACTCTAGCTTTATTATTAGTAACTATAGATAAAAGACGTGCATTCAAAGACAAATGAGTACTGTTTCGAAAACGGGTTGGTAGTTTAAATATTTTAACGTTATTGTTATTTCTATTAAGTACCCTTAGTTGAATCCCTTTTACCCCGGAATGAGAAATCAGCAATACATTCAGTAAATAACCCTTTCAGGTATGCCCGGAGTAACCAAATTCCTATAAATTAAATAGCACACCAAATAATGAAGTGGGCTCCGAAAACTTTTGGGGTAACCCCCCTGACTTATTGTCGTACATAAATTACCCCAAGTTTTGACAATAAAATTTACTGGGCTGATCTGTAGATGTTGATAAAATGGAAGTGACTTTTAGCTAATGGTGGAAACATATTTGAAAACGTTGATATCCACTGAAAAATCTACCCGTGAAGGAGTTTAAAAAAACATTATGTTGACGTAATACTCGTATTTCAGTTAAATTTAAAATAAAACTTAAGGGTAAAATTTGCGTTATTCTTTTAATAATGATAATAATAATAAAATTTTATTTCAGGCATAGCCCATATACTGTGCACTTAACAGTTTTTAAAAATAACATAAAAAGAAGCACAAATTAAATTAACAATAATAATAATAATAATAATTAAAATTAATAAAATACTAATAATTAAACACGAAACAAATATTTAATCAGCAAGCGATGCCGTTTTCTTTAGCATAGTACGAAATAGGCTTGTTACGAAAACAATTTTACATTTATCTGAAAGTACTATTAATTTTCACAATGGTCAACTTTAGCATGTTGAGTTAATAAACTCTTAGATGGGATGATAATTTTCAAGCGATACTTACATATTTAAATAATATATATATATCAAAATCAAATCTATAGTTTCCGGTGTAAAAATTTTGTTCAGCGAGACATTTAAGAAAGTTGAAGATAAATTATGTATCACAATGGTAAACCTATAAGTTAAAACTATAAGTCAAAGTCTAAAGCTAAGTTCAAAAATACGAATTATTATTTCACCATGAGCATTTTAATAATTTGAAACCTCAATTTGTTGAGACTCCGCAACGGGTTTAGATGGCAGTTACTTTCTGTATACTAGTAATTGACCGACCAAGCAGATGGGCCACCTGATGGTAAGTGGAAAACCATCGCCTATAAACAGAGCAACACTTCGCAAGGTATGGAGCACGTCCTGCAACATGCAGCCCTGTGTCCATCAATTTGCGGCATAGGTGTTAAGCCTAACTTGCCTGTATTTACTCCTGAAACCACGCCTTGACCTTCAGACTGTAACACAGAACTGCAACAATGCTGCTTAGCGGCAGATATAAGTAAGGCGACAGTACTTTCCCGGACGCCCTGTCACAAGAAGCTCTTCTACTACTAAGCAAAGGCAGGAGAGAAACTTAGTGGTTGTTATTGTATCTTATTAGAAATGAAAGCTGAGCCGACTCAGTTAAAACTTTACATCTGTGTACTTCTGTGATCCTTGCCAGTAAAAAGTCATCAATGGTATAGTAAACTGGATGAAATTCCTGAGTGTTACGATTTGATCTTAAATGCTTAAAAGTTTTGAGGTCTCAGTTTAAACTTTACATCTGTGTATTTCTGTGGTCCTTGCCAGTAAAAAGTCATCAATGGTATAAGTAAATGGATGCAATTACTGAATGTTACTACTTAAGCTTACATGCTTAAAAGTTTTGAGGTCTATGTTGAAACTTTACATCTGTGTATTTCTGTGGTCCTTGTCAGTAAAAAGTCATCAATGGTATAGTAAACTGGATGCAATTACTAAGGGTTACGATTTGAACTTAAATGCTTAAAAGTTTTGATGTCTCAGTTTAAACTTTACATCTGTGTATTTCTGTGGTCCTTGTCAGTAAAAAGTCATCAATGGTATAGTAAACTGGATGCAATTACTAAGGGTTACGATTTGAACTTAAATGCTTAAAAGTTTTGATGTCTCAGTTTAAACTTTACATCTGTGTATTTCTGTGGTCCTTGCCAGTTAAAAGTCGTCAATGGTATAGTTAACTGGATGCAATTACTAAGTGTTACAATTTGAACTTAAACGCTTAAAAGTTTTGATGTCTCAGTTTAAACTTTACATCTGTGTATTTCTGTGGTCCTTGCCAGTTAAAAGTCGTCAATGGTATAGTTAACTGGATGCAATTACTAAGTGTTCAATTTGAACTTAAATGCTTAAAAGTTTTGATGTCTCAGTTTAAACTTTACATCTGTGTATTTCTGTGGTCCTTGCCAGTTAAAAGTCGTCAATGGTATAGTAAACTGGATGCAATTACTGAGTGTTACGATTTGAACTTACATGCTTAAACGTTTTGAGGTATCAGTTTAAACTTTACATCTGTGTATTTCTGTGGTCCTTGCCAGTAAAAAGTCATCAATGGTATAAGTAAATGGATGCAATTACTGAATGTTACTACTTAAGCTTACATGCTTAAAAGTTTTGAGGTCTATGTTGAAACTTTACATCTGTGTATTTCTGTGGTCCTTGTCAGTAAAAAGTCATCAATGGTATAGTAAACTGGATGCAATTACTAAGGGTTACGATTTGAACTTAAATGCTTAAAAGTTTTGATGTCTCAGTTTAAACTTTACATCTGTGTATTTCTGTGGTCCTTGCCAGTTAAAAGTCGTCAATGGTATAGTAAACTGGATGCAATTACTGAGTGTTACGATTTGAACTTACATGCTTAAACGTTTTGAGGTATCAGTTTAAACTTTACATCTGTGTATTTCTGTGGTCCTTGCCAGTTAAAAGTCGTCAATGGTATAGTAAACTGGATGCAATTACTGAGTGTTACGATTTGAACTTACATGCTTAAACGTTTTGAGGTATCAGTTTAAACTTTACATCTGTGTATTTCTGTGGTTATGCCAAACAATCGACAAAGCTGAAGTGCGAATGTGGAAGCACGGAACAAACTTTTGTATGGAAATGAATACATACATAGGTTTGGCAGCATAATGTTCACGTTAGAGCTAAGTGTGTTTGGTTATATCTACTGTTAGGAGTCTCAATTTTATATTTTTACGATGAACCTTAATACTAGGAGTATAAAGTTCATAATCACACGAACGTAACGTGTAGGTACTTAAGCTCTTTGTTTCGAATACACACAACATTTTATTTTTATAGTACTAATTGCCGGAGGAAGCAGATGGCCCACCTGATGGTAAGTGGAGAACCATCGCTTATAAACAAAGCAACACGTTAAAGCATGCAAGAGGCACGTCCTGCTATATGCTACCCTGTGTCCATTAGTTTGAGCCATAAGTGTTCAGTCTACTTTCCTGTAACTACACCGACAATTACGCCCTTCAGACCAGAACAAAGCATTCATTACATAAACCCATTACCGATCCATGACAGAGAAGGGGTTAACGCCGTAGTCCACCACCCTGGCCTAGTGCGAATTGGTGGGCTCAACGCCTTTGAGAACAAACACAGCATTGCAACAATAAAATAATATTGTATTTCCAAGAATAGGCATAATTCTAAACGTTTCTCGATCGTTCCTTTTCTTTACTTGTTTCAGTTTTCGAGAAAAGAAGGTTCTAGGCCTCCGAACCGGAATATAAATCGGATTCACGCCGCGATTAAGTCAGTCTGCTCCGAGTGCGAAGTGAAGGAACATGGAAGTGATACTAAACTACGATTGGCCTGCGTTCAGAAGTGGGTTCTGAAACTTTGTATTGAAGACAAGACTTCTAATTCAAATATCCTGGCGCGAAAAGAATTTTGAATTAATTAATTGAAATTAAAAAAAGGAGTGCAAAATGATTATTTATCAATTATTCGTATTCGCGCGCGGATATTTGAATTAGAAGACTTTATTTTTGTTTCATTACAATTTAGCACTTGACTGAAATAAAATGATGCAGTTTAAGATGATAAAAGCTAACACAACTTGCTCCATTAATGTAGCAAAAGCTCCGCGGAGCTTGTTACCAATGCACCGCATAGGGCAATAGAGTGTGGCAATAAAGGTTTTATTTCAGCAAAATGAAAATTAATTTGGTAATAAAATGCGACGGGCAACGCTCCAGTGTGCGCGAGCCTCTACCCATGAGCCTTGAGTCGTTAAATCTGATATTACAATATTTGCTGAAACCGAATCGTTATTAAATTAAACTCAGCGCTATACTCTCCACAAATCACGGTTGCGTGGCGACATCTTCGTTTCGTATTAATTCGTTCGCAGTTTATTGAAAGAGGTACCTAGGTAATACTGATGATATTGATTTGTTCGGTTGAAACTTAAGAACATAATGACTTATGGCCATTATTATTTTTATTATTCTCAGCCTATTCAAATCTGCAGAGAGCCATGCTTGGAGTATCTCTACGTGTTCAATTTAGGAATGAGCGGCACACCACTAAATTTAAAGTATCTTTCAAATACTGCAGATCTGTGTACGTTAGGTACACAGATCTGCAGTATTTGAAAGATACTTTTTGTAACAAATTTCGCTAGATCTATTCCCTTGATAAAATCCATAATAAGTTTTTTTTGTAACGTAAAACCTTTTCATTCTGTGAAACCGTCCACACGTCTCCTGAATGCGCTCGTCTCCGAGGAGCCGGTATTTCATTAAATTCCACCAGACACGTCTGTAGAACCTCGAAGGCGTTAAGTGCTTCTTTATTATTCATAAAGCTTTTACCTTTGTATGCCTTATTATTTAAAAGCAGTTCACTACGAATTCTTCCGTGCAGAATTTCTGTTTTCCCGTTTCTTACATAATTAAGATCTCTGTATGACTTCGTTTAAGCTCTCTAAAATCTGTTAAGTTGTTTCCAAAATCCGTAGGGATTCTATATTTCAGAGGTATGAAACATTTTCATATATCTGCAAGGATAAAAGCTATGGTGGTGTGAAATTTCATCAAAATATGTGCAACGGCTGAACATTCGTCGAGTGCATTGTTATTATATACAAACAGACAAAAGTATTTATCTCCAAATGGAATGATTTAACCAAATTATCGTGGAGAAATATAAAATATCCCATGTTGAGTACGTGGGATTTTTTATATTGCTCTACAATAATTGGTAGTTAAAAATATTATGAACTGTTTATCCAATTCAATTCCACCTTTTCTGTAAAAGTGAAGTTATTGAACAACAAACATTTAAACACAAATTAAAAAAATTGTACTCAAGTACAGTTTCTCAGAGGTAAAATCTGTCCCTTAATCCTTTGTTAGTTATTTTCTGTGTGCTTCTAATAAAGAAACCTACAATAAAGTGGTAAACAGATGTGAATATATATCTATAAAATATACACTTGAAGGTAAATCTTATCTTTAGCATAATTTCGACAAACTACATCAGAAAATTTCCACTTTCACAAGATTCCTGAGAAGCACATAACTCTGTAAGCACATAACTCTGTAAACTTCGCGCCTCTAAAGGACAAATTGTGGTACAGGGCGTGGAATGTATGAAATCTTGAGGTTTAGGTATACCAGGAATGCTATATTATACCGAGACTGTGCCAGGAATATTTGCATTCCACAGACGGGGAATTTAAATAATGCCTATCCTTTGCATTACAAGGGTTGAATTACGGAGGTGAGGTGATTGACGTGATAAAGGTCCGCCCCTTGTAGTTTAAGGATTACTCTTGGTAAAACATGGACCAGTGGATCGAGTTTAAATCCGATAAATCTCGTTACTATCAGATAAAAGTGGGTTGAAAAGTAGGATGACAACGGTGATCTTGCATGGTTAAGAGCATGACACCACAATCGGATACGAGTACAAAATGCGAGGTTGCAATATGCATTTTTTTGTTTGATGATTTACAGTAGTCAGCGAATTCAGTATAAATTAAATTTTAATAAAGTAAAAATTGAAAGTGACTTAAATACAATACGAGGAAATAACAGTATAAATTAATTGATAATTCAAAAAAATAACGAAAATACTATACTAAATTTCATTCATGTTTTATTTTATACCAAAATTTTAATTTTCTTTACTTTTTTTTAAATTGTCGTACCAACTACCAACCTTTTTGTTCTCCTTAACTATATTGGTTGCCTGGAAGAGATCACTACCGGTTGATAAGGTCGCCCGTACGCCCTATATTAATTCATAAGTTATGTTTCTATTTATTATGTTTATTTGGTTTAATAACTATGTACGTACGCCTTATGAAAATTAACACAAACTCCACACCAAACAGATCCTCGGCAATGTAGGGTACATTACGCACGTTTCGCTCCGAAACCGGAGCATCCTCGGGAGATGTTGACTTTACAATGAAGAATTTTCTTCATTGGAGTATACCGATTGAAGAAATTATAAATTAAACCATAAAGATTCTCCTGCTGTTCGCGGAGTATAGCAAATTAAGCTTAATTTTCATAATAAATTATGGATTTCCGCAAAGTAACGCCTGCTTCTATCCAATATTTATGTACGCCTACCGTTTGGTGACGGCAGAATAGAGTACAGTGTCACCACCCGTTCTTTCCTCGCGGGTGTCGTATGAGGTGACTAAGAGAATATAATTATCGGAGAAGGCAGAAGCGTCCTCTGTGGATCTACTACCATCTACTGCCATCACCAATCCGTCAGCCCAGCGTGATGATTATGGGTGAATCCTTTCGTTGGCTTAGGATAGGTGTACTTTTATAGGATATGATAATTAACACATGTGATTAAAGAAACGTCAAATTTGACGTCTAGAAAATTTATTTTTCTCTGTAGTCATGATTTTCGTACCAGTTAGCTTATGAATACATGGTAATAATATACTAAACCAATGTTGAGTATTATGTATTATGACAAGATTCTAAATAATTAAATCTAGTTCTAAAGGTTCCATATTAGAAACTATTTCTAGAGGTAAAAATATTTACCCACCGAGCACACTTCGCAAAACTAAATTTCACGTTACAGTAGAAATTTCCGCGGGAAACCATTTCAAAGTATTGGTTAAATTGATTTACAGGGACATTACCCGCTCCAGAGCGTAGTACGAGCCAATTCTTGAAAAAGCAAAAGGTTCCTTTGAGGGGAGAGTATGAAAAAAGTACTTCCACTCTGCCAAAGTTTAAGACCACCAGGTCATAAACAATGCAAGGGTTTATCAGCACGTGTGAGCATGTAGGTAAATGTTATTTCGGTGTTTCAGAAGCATTTTATCAAATGCCAACTAGGATAGCTTTCAATGTGAACAAGCGATCAATTCTGATCGGATCTCAGAACCACCAACAATTGCCATAGCAACAGCATCCATTAAGTTAATGGGACTTAAATGATCACTTGGGATGGTCATTTCAAATTTGAAATTGATGATTGATGAGTCATTTTCATTGATTGTCGTTTATGAAACAGTTTATTTGTCTATTTTCTATTTGTTGCATGTTATATAATTTTATAATACCTACCTATCCACGCCTCCCAACTTTAGTAGTTAGAATATAATCTGCACCAGTAGATAGAATAAGTGTCATATGGTGCTGGGAACGATTTACGTATGGATCTAAAATATTATTTGTTTTATTGGTTTGAGGTAAGTACTCGTTGTTGTTAGTTATTGAGTTTTTCATTCAAATGTTTTTTTGTGTCTATCCTACGTTGGCCTGTGTCGAGAAATTATGAGAAATTTTCCCGTACTCGGAGTTAAGTTATTGACACTAACATGCTATAGGTTACAATCGTTAAAGCTATCCAAACCACATGGTTACTGTATGGAGGCTATATAAGTGAGTCTTTCTTCTATAAAAGAAAGAGAGAGAGGGGCTTAATCTATGCTTACCGAGTTATATTAATAGGTTGGCAAAGTATATTTCTGGTGTTCTTTTTGTTTTGTGTTTGTCATTTCTAGACCACATAAAATGTGAACTTTTTAAATATAAACTCTACTCGTAAACAGTAACGTATACTAGGCGTGTTGCTTATTGCAATTCTATTACCGCTCGATAACTGGCAGAAGCAGGTTGACTTAAATAACGTGAATTGGTATTTAATTTTAACATATTATCACCAAGTTAATGGCAGGAAGTCCAAAGAACGAGCAGTCTTTCTCGCATTCAGAAATGGTTTTAGGGTTCCGTATCAAATTAGCAAAAAAATAATCGTTGTGGACTTCTATCTACTTGTATATACATCTGTCAAATCTTTTCATTTCAGTGACTACTAATGCTATCCACTTGTTATCTTTTAATAAGCAGGTATAAACAAAGTTTGTACAACTAGCCTAGCTATTGTAAAGACTGTTTAGTAAAATTATATTTTTAATGGAATGCCAATTTTAGACTTGCTGTTCTTTCAAATCATTAGATGTTTAAAAAAAATCAAATTTTAAAAGAAATATGAATTATAGGAGCTGTCTCTCGGTTTACTAATGATATAGAGTAAAATATATGAAAGTATACTAAAACTTTGCCCGGACTTCTAAAGTATGTGTGCCATTAAGCCGCTCGTTAGAATAAGCAACTTTGCTTGAGCAAAATAATAATTATTATTACAAGTAGGTATTACTTACATGGGATAAAAGCTATGATTTATTTTCCTTACATGGAACGTCAAGTTATTTTATAATATTAGTTAAATATAAAAAACTCGTTTTTGCTTTTAATATACAAATTGATGAGATAGATTATGGGCTATTTAAAACTCACGCTACTTCCCGAATAACTCGAGAGTAAAGAAAACAATTCTGAAAGAGCGCCTAGCAAAAACAAATAGCACGGGCGACAGAGCGTAGAATAGTGGATGAAAGTTAATACGGTAAACTTATTAGACGCATACAAACAGGTAGTACTTGATAATTTATTTAAGGTGGGTACTTGCTTATTATAAAATTAGTTTCCTTAAATCTGCGTCTGGTGACCAGCAGATTAATCATGTTTGACTGCTACTCAGTTCGATTTCCAGGTCGGGTACCATTCGTTGTACGACATGAGAACCACTATACAACTAGGCAGTTAGCTGCAGTGTTAAAACTAACAAACATAGTCTAGAAACCTCTAGTATCTTCGTCACACAACTTATATGGAAAGGCGCCTGTCATATTATTATTATAACGAGGATTATGAATGCAAGCTTTAACCAAGTCTGCAAAGTTTCCGGAGCCTAGTTACTGTTAGGAGTTTAAGATTAATGGATTAACATCATTAGGATTATCCATCCAATTATTCCAATATCACGACTTGGATGAATTAATTGAATGGAATAAAATTTTCGAGCTTTGGCAACTAACGAATTATCTCCGCATTTAATGAATTTAGATGACTTAATGCATCAGCGAAATTGGAGTATATTGAAAACCCGTAATGGATAATGTAGCGATAGTTCCCCCACTATGTTATGCACAGATAGCGAGACTTCCCCCCCTATGCTATGTACATAAGGAGCAAAAACACAAGACACTGGTAGGACTATGACAAGTCACTGGACACAACCTGTGCCCCAGTTAACGGAAATTCGATAAAAATGGAGCACTCCACCGTTTTTCTAGGAGTGTCCGTGGATTGTAAGCTTCAGTGAGGTGCCCATATAGAGACATTAGCGGGTAACCTTAGCTCAGCTGCCTATGCAGTCAGAAAAATTTGACAGTTTACAGACGTTGAGACTGCTAGGCTTGTGTATTTTGCGTACTTTCATAGTGTTATGTTCTACGGGATCTTGCTATAGGGCAAAGCCGCTGATATTGATACTCGGTAGAATCTGCCTTTCGAACCGGTGGTAGAGTCACTACAAACAAACAAACTTGATGTTTCAAAGTGCTTATATCAGGCCTACTTGAAATAAATGAATTTTGAATTTTAATTTGAAAGTTATATTACCCTAGTCGCCTCGTACGTCACTTGGGAAGAAGATGGTTGGTGACAACTGTTATTCTGACCTGCCGTCACCACAGGGCACATATATTGTCTTCATAAAAGTCTCTTTCGTATAAGCTGCAGCAAGCTGCATCGCCAGTTTTCAGTGGGAGCCTGATAAGACGTTATATAGTTGAAAGCTTTCGGTAGCACTAAAGTATTCATTGGAACTGCAGTAGAAAACGCAGGTGAATCCACTGCGGACGGTCGGTATAGCATTACTTTGGGCTGTTACTGTTGCAAGTATACTTTTGGGATCAATAAACATACTAATAAATTTCTTGGCTACGCTGTTAACATCACATAGCCCACCTTTAGAGTTGCAGTTTTTGTTCTTCCGAACACTCAAGTAATGTTTAAAAAAAGAAATGTTTAGTCCATTTTACATCTTAAGATTTTTTTTTTCTGAGGTAAGAATTACCAAAGACGAAAAATTCAGCGATCTCATGTCCGTGCGACTTGAAATTTGCGTGCAATTTTTTATGGACAAACCAAGTTTAGTGGCGTTTGGCGTCAGTTTATCTTAATAATAAATAATATTTTTGTTCCTACGTGATATTTCAATATTTCACGCAGCAATTGACAACGGATTGACGTGATTTCTGCAAAAGGATGTTCAATTAATTTTATAAAAAAATAAATGCTTTAATTAAAATTGAGTTAAAGAACTGAAAAAGATGGCCTTTCCCGATGAAAAGTTATTTAAGTACAATTTCTACTAAAAGAATCTAAAAGAATTATAAATGCGTATGTAAGTTTGGTATTTTTCTTAGATTGATAGATATTAAACGCATAAATCGTTTACCCAACGTGGTGTTGGTGGTGGTTTATGGGCAAACTCTCCCGTCAGGTTGAAGCCTTTAGTCCAAGAGTGGACTGTTATAGGATATTAATGAATATGACTTAGTAGTATGCAAAAAAACACTCAAAATATTTTAGTGTTCAAGAAACTATTTAAGTAAGTTATACCCACTATTTTTTTCACTAATCTAACATTTTGAAAATATTTAAAATACGCTGCAACGTACACGTATGCACAATATACTGTTATAGGATATTAATGAATATGACTTAGTAGTATGCAAAAAACACTCAAAATATTTTAGTGTTCAAGAAACTATTTAAGTAAGTTATACCCACTATTTTTTTCACTAATCTAACATTTTGAAAATATTTAAAATACGCTGCAACGTACACGTATGCACAATATAGAGCTGATATTTGTTTTGGAAAATTGGAAAGACGGCTTAGTGTGTGCCGGTAATAGGAAATTATTTGCCGATACTACCCATCTTCCGACATGCCGCTATCACGGGCGTGACAACTCGATTTTAAATTTAGAACAGTTCGTGTTAGCGGAGAGTTGCCTCGAAATAATATTTGTTACCTCTTAGCTGTATTTTGTAGGCGCAAGTTTTCTTCGTACTTTTTTTTTCTCGATGCGCTATAATATGTGTAAAGAAAACCACTTTTCTCGAGTTCGTATATCGAACCTTTTTTTTTAGTCAACCAGTGTTTTTTACAGTTATACATTTAAAAATATATAATAAGAGTTTATTTTAATTGATTATGATGTGTTATAAATTATTATGATGTTATCATCAGATCTTTTCTAGCTTCTCGATTGACTCGTACGCGAACGAAGTCACGAGGGTCCGCTAGTCGCTTATATAATTTTTCACAGATTGTTTTTTCATGTTTCCCAACTGATTTGAAAATCTTCCAAATATTGAATTCTGTAATCCTTACCAATTTTATAAATGCGAAAGTGTTTTTGTTTGTCTGTCCTTCACGCCCTAACGTAGCAACCATTCAACTTGATTTTTAGCTTAGAAATAATCAAAAAGAAGGAGAGTAGCATGGGCTACTTTTTATCCAAAGAAAACAAACGGTTCTTACGGGATTTGTAAATAGCCGTTATAAACGATGATGCGGGCCACAGCTAGTCTAAATATATAAAAGAGAAAATTGTTTATAAAATAAAATATATATTGTCGTAGTAGGGGTGTTTAAATTGATTCGGTTCGGTAATGCTGCTGACAGACTCTCCATCACGCCCGATGCTTCCTTCGCATAATTTTCCCGGCTCGAACAAATAACATTAAAAATCAACTTTTATTCCACTGGAAAAAATCAACTCCAAACCCTTCGTACTCGTACTTCGAGAGAATATGCGACGGATTTTACGTGGGGATTGACTTGATGAGGTTTAACATTTCAAATGGTATTTTGCCAGTATTATCTGAATATTTTTATAGGCCGTCTGGATATATTTTACACGATGTTCTTATAAAGAGTTGTGTTAAAAAATGCATTACTGAAGTTGTTCTAATTGAATGTGTTGGCTTTTGGCTATGGTTTCGCTAGATTCCATAATTGTGACAATGGACAAAACTGCCGCCGCACCTCTGAACCAAACTTAGGGTGTTTCTTAATGCATTTAAGCCTTGCTACTTTTGGTTGGTCTTTGTCTTCGCTGTGATTTGGCATACAAAGTATCTTTATTTCAAACATGATCTATACGTGTGTTTGTACTTAATATACACTACTGTTAAACAACTATTAACACATAACGTCTGCTTACATCAGTTTTTAAGCGTTTTGTAAACTTTTGAACTGGGATAAAAACGCATGGAGATGATGTTGTAAAGCAGGAATGCAAATGGTTCTTGTAAAAGGTTGATAACCACATCGTCATTATTATCATATCAGTACATTACCGGTCCACTACACGGCACGGGTCTCATTCCACAATGAGAAAGCGTTAAGACCATACTCCACCACGCTGGCCCAGTACGGATTTGTGGACATAAATAGATAAATAAATAAACAGATAAATATACTTCGACAATACACACATCGCCATCTAGCCCCAAAGTAAGCGTAGCTTGTGTTATGGATACTACGATAGCTGATGAATATTTGAATGAATGTAACACACATAAATACTTATAATATACAGATAAACACCCAGCCACTGAAAAACATTCATGTTCATCGCACAAACATTTTTCCAGTTGTGGGAATCGAATCCACGGCCTTAGATGCAGAAAGCAGGGTCGCTACACACTGCGCCAACCGGCTGTCAACACGCCTTTGAGAACATTATGGAGAACTCTTAGGTATGCAGATTTCCTCACGATATTTTCCTTTACCGTTTAAGCGGGTGATATTTTAATTTCGTAAAACGCACAAAACTTACAAAGTTAAAGGTGCGTTCTGAGATTCGACTTGGAATACAATTTTAATTGTTTTGTTGAAAACTGTCTTTTAAGTAATTAACAATTATTAGGGTACCTATTTGTAAAATCCTAATCAGTTTAATAAAATAACTGGCAAATATGAATTTATAGTTATCAAAAGTTTGTTTATTTACCCACTTTATAAAACTACTGTAACACTTGTTAAACTACGTTCCTACTTAATTATTGCGCGCGTGGTATAATATAACAAAGTGAACAGAAATGGCAGATATGCATTTAAAACCATTAGAGGCCGACCCCCTGCAAACGGATGGGCTGTATCCGTTCCAAAAATAACGCGACGTAAATAGTTAACTACCTACGTTGCTAACTACGAAGGGCGTTAGATTAAGTGACGCATAGCGATATCATATACCAGCTGTTTAAATATTAAACTTGTAGATTAGAAGGAAAACTTTCACAAGTTCAATGAACTTTCGTTTAGCTGTTGGGCCGGTATAGTTTAGGATATAAGTTGTCTAACATAGGATAGTGGTTTTTTTGCTACTAACATTATATTTATTTATTTTAATATTTGTTTCGTGATTAATTATTAGTATTTTATTAATTTTAATTATTATTATTATTGTTAATTTAATTTGTGCTTCTTTTTATGTTATTTTTAAAAAGTGCACAGTATATGGGCTATGCCTGAAATAAAATTTTATTATTATTATTATTAGCTATGTTCATCATCATCTCAACCGATCGACGTCCACTGCTGGACATAGGTCTTTTGTAGGGAGTTCCAAATTCCACAGTTTTGTGCCGGTTTAATCCAGCGGCTACCTGCGACGCGCCTAATGTCGTCCGTCCACCTCGTCGGGGGTCGACCAACGCTGCGTTTACCAGTGCGGGGCTGCCATTCCAGCACCTTGGGACCCCAACGTCTCTCCCTCCTTCGAACTATGTGCCCCGCCTATTGACACTTCAGCTGTGTCGGTAACTCTGGTTCTTCTACGGATCTCCACATTTCCGATTTTATCACTTAGAGATACTCTACTAGAAGAACCAAGGTCACCGACAGAGCTCAAATGATAAGCAAGTTGATGTGGCAGTGGGTGGGTCACGTCTGTCGTAGGATCAATAGCCGTTCGGCAGACGTGCTCTGGAGTGGAGATCGCGTAGCGGTAATCGCAGTGTAAGCGGGACGACCTCCAGCCCGCTGGACAGATGACCTCAAAAAGGTAGTTCGAAGCGGCTGGATGAGAAAGACGGAGGACCGTGTGCGGTGGCACGCTGTTGGAAAGGCCTATGTTTAGCAGTGGACGCTTGTGATGATGATGATAATGGTGATATATACTACGTCAATAGACACATCGCCATCTAGCCCCAAAGTAAGCGTAGCTTGTGTTATGGGTACTAAGATGACTGGTATATATTTTTATGACCTACCTCTTCGTCTGCACCAAATTGGCAACTACCGGTTTTAGTATTATTTCCAAACTACGTTATATTTCTTAACTTGTCGTAACTTTTTGCCTTTCCGGAACCTCTTAACTAACACTTAAACTTTATGGTATGGTATTAAAGTTCATATTTACTTTTAAGTATTACTACGAATCTTTTGTATGGGAGTATAGAAAAGTGTTGTTTTTAGACTTTTTTTAGGCAATTTTATAAATGTTCCTTTACGCAAGAACCATCCTCGTACTTAAAGGAATATTCTAAAAAAAAAAAATTAGCGAAATCGGTTCAGCTGCTCTCAAGATTTGCTCGTAGCAACACATTCAGCGAGTCATTTTTATATTATAGAACAAGATGTAATATTGTTACTCTAAAATAACCGCTCCAATAAGTATCTGATTAGGGGATCTACCATGTGTGAAATTTAACCACACTCTCTGAAACGCGGACGAAATCACGGCCATCTGTTAGACATTAATAAATCAACACATCAATCTAACGTAGCGGGTACCGTCAGCACGTGGCATACCGCCCTTATCTCAACAGATGTCCGTCCAGGATAACCCTAATCATTATATTTATAAATCTATTTATGTTATGAAGACAAACATTACCGGCTCGGAATAATGTATTTCGAGAATTATAATCTGTATATTCCGGGCACGTTCCCTTAAATAAGTTTAGATACTTGATAGGAAAAGTTCCTACCCCCAATTGCCTTGATTGCGACAGGCCACAAGACATATACCATTTATAACTTATTCATTGTAAAGTCAACATCTACTGAGGATGCTCCGGTTTCGAAGCGAAACGTGTGTAGAAGGTACATTGCCGAAGATCTGTTTGGTGTGGAGTATAAGGATTAAAGAAATTATAAATAACACCATACAGAGTCTCCTGCTTTTCGCGGATTATAGCAAATTAAGCTTAATTTTCATAATATATCATGGATTTCCGCAAAGTAACGCCTGCTTCTATCCAATATTAGTGGAATGTCTCCGTAACAAGGCAGAACGGTGGGAGACCATTGCCGAGTTCCCTATGCTCATAGAGATTGGCAGCTGCAATAGTGCCCTAGCAAAGAAGAGGATGCTCTTTCAGAGGAGGTAAGGGCTCTGTTGCGGCTGTACAAAAAATTCCTGCGGAGAGTAGTCACTCTAACGTAAACACGTTCTTAACTAGACACGTAAGAACATCATAAATCTGTACATAATAAGAATTAGTTATTAATTTTAAATGAGGCCCTTACGGAGCGACTTAATCCTATTTTAATTGACGGCCCATTAGCGCAGTGGGCAGCGACCCAGCTTTGTGAGTCCAAGGCCGTGGGTTCGACTCTAACAACTGGAAAATGTTTGTGTGATGAAAATGAATGTTTTTCAGTGTCTGGGTGTTTATATGTATATTATAAGTATTCATGTATATTGTTTATTAAAAAATATTTATCATCTTAATACCCATAACACAAGCTACGCTTAATTTGGGGCTTCATGGCGATGTGTGTATTGTCTTAGTAATGGACCAAGTTCCTTAAATAAAGATGTAAAAAAAAAATCTGTATATTATTGTTAGATTTCGCTGTCGTCTCAACCTTTGGAAGTAGGTATCTTGTATAAAAACGTTTAAAACAATTAGTAGCATGTTATTGTATGTATAAAGAAGAAATACAGTAGGCAGTTCTAGGCCTTTGATCTCGTCGTAAACGCCGACAGTATATAGAGGCTATGTAGGTTCCTTATTACATGCAATGCAATACTATACCCCTAGAGAATCTCTGTGGTTTTACAAGTAAAAGTCCCTTGTACGATTCCCGGGCAGAACTAATTTATAATTTCCGTTTTTCTCATGGTATAGTCTGATGGGAGACTTCTGCTGTGGCTAGTTACCATCCTACCGACAAAGACGTGCCACCAAGCGATTTGGCGTTCCTGTACGATGTAGTATGTAAAACCGTATTTTTGATTGGGGGTGCCATACTCTAAAAAGATTGGCCCGCTATCATCTTCAACGGCACCATCATTAACCACCTGGTGATTGCAGTCAAGGACTCATTTCTAGTGCAATTAAAAAATAAACTATCCTTACTCTGTGCTATGACGTAAGCTTAGCCAATCCCAGGTGAAGCAGCGAGGTAGGAGCTAGTTAGCTTTACATATATCTCTGATTATGGTTCCATCATCAACAAATCTGCCTTGTTCTTTAAGTTTGATGAATTGAAATGAAATGAGAATGAAAATTCATTGAATTTCGCGATTGTTATAATAAGATGCTGACCCCACATAACGTAAAATAACGGCAAGAAGAAGTATTTATGCTCCCCATAAGTGGTTTAGGTATACTGAAAATAATAATTTCGTCAGCTAAATTATATTAGTGTGAAGGTATTAAATCAAATATTTCGAAACTTAAAAAAATCATATTTTATTGAAATAATATCATAATGAAAAATGATAATTCCGGCAAAAACATATTAAGTGTACCAACCAAACGAGAGTTTTAAGGCTAAGTAGTTCTTACTATATGTAGTGAGTAATTACCATTTTCACCAAACTTCCTAGGTTTTGTGCAAACATGAATTACTCATTAGGCATTCAATTTAGGCGATGTCTATAAAAAACGTTTCACCACCTCTTAGGTGCTAACTATAAGCGAATTGTTTATGTATGCCTAGGAATTTTAAGAAATAAATTAATAAGACATTGCCTTCTTCGGCGTTAGTAAACACGGGCATTATATAACTCTTTGAAGCACGATGCTTTTACATTGCGGGTTGCTAGGTCTAATAAACTAAGAGATTCAAAATAAAAGCGGTTTGAAATAAGAATGAAGTCACGTAAATGGCGCAACATGAAGTTCAGATATTTCTCGAACAGGATTTCGAGTCGTCAGCAAAATATGACGGTTTTGCACTAAGTCGTGTGCCAATAGAATATCGTCATGTATTACGTATCCAAATAGCGATTGGTCTGTTTGGTTTTAATGGAGATAAATGAATATACCGAACGTTCTGATTGGTAGATTATGTTGTTTATAGATAAATAAAAAATTCAAATTCATTTATTTCAAGTAGACCTACTTTAAAAGTACTTTTGAAACGTCAAGTATGTCTGTTTGTAGTGACGTTACCACCGGTTGGGAAAGCAGATTCTACCGAGAACAGCCGGCAAGAAACTCAGTAGTTGCTCTTTTCGATCATCAACATTAACAATCATTTTTCTATCTTGCGGGAGATGAGAGCGAAGCTGGCTGCTTCCAATCTACCATGTCATGTCTGTCTTTCTCAGCTTATTTTTATCCCAATGCTGGCTGGAATTTTTACACGAGTTGTAAAGTTTCTAAATGCTTCTATGATGTGAATTCATTAAAGTGCGATAAATAGCAACACATTGATGATATTGTAACAAAGAAATTTAAATTTCATAATCGCTCGCTGCTCGAAGTCTGTGAAAAATTACAAAATTTAACATAATATGTGATTATAATATTTGAAGATTAAAAGGAATGATAAAGTTGCAATGATATAACTGTACTGGACTACATGAAGTTAGAAATGTATAAAGAGGAAACTGTGTACAACTTTACAACAAAGTAAATTGTATATACCTTAAACTTATTTTATAAAATATAAACTAGTGCTTAACTGCCAGTAATTGATCTGAAATAGAAAATGTTTCGTTTTCCACACTAGATTTATTTTGAATTGATTGAAAAAACATCTTCTACGCAAGCGCACTGCACTTTAGGCATGTCACTTACAATCCGGCATCACTTGCCGTCAAAGACTTTCCTTTATCATAAATAATCCATACGCACGTTGTACCACTAGCCTAACGAGGCAGTTACTCCTGGTATAAGTTAATAAATAAATAAATACACTACGACAATACACACATCGCCACCTAGCCCCAAAGTAAGCATAGCTTGTGTTATGGGTACTAAGATGACTGATGAATTTTTAATTGATATCACAGTCGCTATCCCCGTACGTAATAAGGACATAATCCTCAAAGTTCCACACTCAGTAATCCTTTTGTAACAAAGCAGTTGACAGATTGTTTCGAGTTTTTCCGTTTACCTCCATTCCAACACTCTAAATAGGAAACGCTGCTACTTTTCAAGTTATACTTAGATTGGAAAGAGGTCGTTTTAGTTGCTATTTTGTACGAAAAGTTTCCTCTATTGAGAAAAAAAATTACTTTTTACTGAGTAAACTTAACTGATTTGATTTTTATCTAATCACATTCGAGTATTTTCATTCTGCTTAGACGATTAGGGGGTACGGGACTCGAAGTTGCGAATCCTTGCCCGGGCTTTTGTTCACAGGCAGGCTTTGGTGCCTGGACTTTCGTTTTCAGCCAGCCTTGTTGGGTTCGTGTGAGATATTGACAGGATTACTTTCCTGTCGTGGTGTTAAGTCCTTTGGATTGTCGAATTCCATGTGTCGTCCTTCGCCGCCATTGATAAGAACTCAAGAGGCAATGGACGCCCATTAGGTAAGGTTGCTTGGGTCGGGGCAATTCCGTAAAGATGTGTGTACGCACTTATGTCCGCGCTGGCGTACACATAGTCAAAAGTCAAAGTCAAGTCAAGTTATTCAAGTAGGCACTTTTGAAGCGTACATTCAAGAGAATTACATGGTAGTGAGATGATGGCGATAACCATATTCGTGAACTTAAAACTAAAGCTATGAGGGTTCCAAACGCGTGTTGGTCTAAGAAGCCCAAAACAAACTTAGACGGGTGTTTTTTTTTTGTTATCGCCATCTCACATTGTCATTTAAAATTATTAAAAGAGCAAACTGGTTAGAGCAATCATTCACACCCAAGCTTTTTTATCGATTACGTATATATATTGCATATATATACGTAATTGATAAAAAAGTAAAAAATATTTGAATTTTGAATTTGAATTTATTGCATGCAAGATGGCGGACAAACTCCTCTACGGTTGGTGTCCGGGTTCATATAGATAACGTCGATGCGGATGGATCTCTGCGGAGCTCTTACAATGCTGATATTAACAATCGACTCACCAGACACAGACATAAATTGATATCTGCATATCGTCTGCGAAAGGTACAAACTTCTTTGTGGGGCTTTAAGAACATGATTCCTCAGGTAATTCTGGACCAACCAATACATACATTTAAAAAATCTAATCCAGCGAGGTTACTATACATTTGATGTTTTTCATAATGACAAGGTAGATTGGAAGCAGCCAGCTTCGCTCTCATCTCGCGCAAGATAGAAAAATTATTGTAAATGTTGATGTTGGAAAAGAGCAACTACTGAGCTTCTTGCCGGCTCTTCTCGGTAGAATCTGGTTTCCGAACCGGTGGTAGAGTCAGACAAACATACATACTTGACGTTTCAAAAGTTATACAGTAGGCCAACGTGAAATAAATGAATTTTGAATTTCAATTTTTGAATTGCAATGAGGCGCAGGATTCTGTTCTGCTGGACTTGGAGTCGCTTTTACTCGTATGGGAGCAGAAGACATACCACGCCGGACTGGCGCATATGTCCAGCATAAGCGTACGTATGCACCGTAGAATCTCAACTTAGTTCTGTTGGTCAGGTGAGGCAAAGAGTAAGTGCAGCTTTTGTCCAATATTAATTAACAATATTGTTTCCCCGCTCTATAACTAGACGCTGCACCTTCGATTATATATAAATCTTTCTTAACTATAACGCGATCGAATAAGTAAACGGAAGTAGAAAATATCACACTTTGAGCTCTATTGTATTCCTTCCAAAACTTCACTTGGTCAAGTACCACAAAATTTGTCGTCAAAGACATGATAATACCCTAATTATGACGGTAAAGTGTTACTATACAAAATGTCCTTTCTGAAGCGGTACAAAATTTATACAGAAAACAAAGCATGCATAAAGCAAGCCAAGCTATTGTCCCTAAAAGCCATAAAATCTGCATTGGCTTCATTGAGGGCGCGCTGCCTTAGGCATGGTATTTCTAAAATTCAAACAGAAATTGGTGCAAGTTTAATCATCTTAAGTCAATAGAAAATTTTAGTACTTGGTTATTTTAGTCTTATTTCTTCTTTCTTAGTTATTATTCTGCCACCAAGCAGCTTTCTTGTTCTCAACTGCGTTTGAAGTTTTTTTTAAATACCGAACTGTTTGTATATATGATATCTTATTAATTAGACGTTACATATCAGACAGTTTTGACAAATATACCTGCCGGTTTTAAAGTATTGATCACATTTGCATTGAGCAAATGAGAAAGCCTGTTGGTTCCCCCTCCGTCCCGTTTTTTTATCGTCATCTCCCCCCTCAATAAGGAGTTAAGATATAATTGTTATAACTAATACATAATCTGTACTGATGCCAATTCCAAAATTTTAGAACATACCAACATTTTTCTTAAATTTGATTCGAATTTTAAAATACTAACTATACTAACTAAAAGCATAAAGCATAATAGCAAAGCTATATAGCATTGGCTTCATTAAGGGTGCGCTGCCTTGGGCATGGTATTTCTAAATTCAAACAGAGATTGGTGCAAGTTTAATCATCTTAAGTCAATAGAAAATTTTAGTACTTGGTTATTTTAGTCACTGCAAACACTGAATATCAGTGGCGTGCACTTAACACAAGCACTGCATACCCAAATTATTTTATATAGCTCGTATTGGAGGGGAATATTTCTTTTTGATGCTATATACCCTGGCCGAATACCCTGTGCACGCCACTGCTGAATATAATATATATTATGATTAATTAGATGTTACATATAAGACAGATTTGACAAATACACCTGGTGGTTTTAAAATATTGATCAAATTAGCGGGTTCCCCCTCCATCCCAGTTTTTTTATCTTCGTCTCCTCCCACAATAAGGGGTTAAGGCCGAAGTCCACCATGCTGGCCCACTGTGGATTGGAGGACACGTTTTTATACTGTATTATAATTATATAAATTTTTACGTGGCGTGTTTTTATACTGTATAATAATTCAGTCAGACAGACTTGACGTTTCAAAAGACAATAAGGCCACTATGACTTAAATGAATTTTGAATTTAAATTTAAATAATAATTATACAATACACATGCAATATCTGGCGCATTGTGGAAAAATATGATCTTTAACACGACGTAAATAAGATCAGTTTCACTCGGATGTTATTGTAAAACGACTCCTCAATTGTGAGCGTGCCATTCTCGTACTAATTAGGGTATTGATCATGTTAGCGAGCAAGAAAATGCCCTCAATTTCTCGCTTAAAAAAAAAACGGACCCAATTCCGCATCCCCGCTAGTATACAATAATTCTAATATCAAGCAATATTATAAAACATAGCGTCTGTATTCCAATTTCAAATAAGAAATTACCAATCGCTTATAGCTGTTGGTTTTCAATTCGGTTCCAATTTTGAAATACTGATCAAGTTTGCGCGCGAGCAAATGAGGGAGGAAGCATGGCGGGTCCGCTTCCGCCGCCCCCGCTTCCGGTGACGTCAGCGTCTGTAGAGTCTTTAGCGGCCACACTCAGACCGTAGGCAAGTGACATAGGTATATTTATTTTTACAAACGTTAGAAGAAGACATAACAGACATTCGAAAATAGAATATGCAAAATATGACATTTATTGGAAGAATGATGATAGGACTACCGAACTTGGGACCTCGACGGTCATCGTTTTTCCGAGCTATAGGCTTTGTTTATGGTTTTCTTCACTTTATCTTCGAAGGTAAAGTTATAAAACAGGCGGGCGACGCCATGTGGTTTGTCGGAAAAATAATTAGTAGGTAGCGAATAAAAGTTTGAATGGGAAAAATATACTTAGCAGCAATATAACGAGGATGAAGTCCCGGGAAAACGTCTGTATGTCTAACCGTTTGTTTATTAAACAAAACGGTTGATAATATACGTACTGTGGAATGTCATCATTTTTAATATATTTTGCTTGATAAAACATCAAATATTTTTACTACATAAAATATGTAAGAATTTTCCCTTTGAAAAATAACCTTCTCGCTCTTTTAATATTTATTCATAAAAAGTATTTAATATCTGGTTTCGTAATTTAATATCTGGCTACATTTTATCGCTTATAAAATTGACTAGCAAAGCGTAGGCAGTAGATTTGATTACTTTGATTGCTTTTGAATAACTATTTAAGTTCATTATTTTGTTCATACATTATTTTATTATTTTGCTTTTGATGTAACTGATAAGGGTGTTGCAGCCACGTAAAAATTTATATAAATTGAAAGTGGTTTAGAAGACCTATGTACTATGATGTCCAGCAGTGGCCATCCCGTGGTTAAAATTATGAATATTAATTAAATTATGTCATGATGCAGTACAAAGAAGTGCATTCACCTGGCTCCTTAACAATAACAGCATGCTGTAACTTAAAGTCACCTGATATCTAAAATAATGCGTATAAAATGGAGAGATACGTCTAGAAAACTAAAGGGTATGCAATGTTTTTGTCATATATGAAACTTGCCCTACCCCAGTAAACTTGCCAAATTCGGAATAAAATTGAAATATTTTGAAGTTCGGTGTAACATGAGGCCAGAATCGCAGCCGAGAGTAAGCAATCAGATTTGCTTTTTTTAAAGAATTCACTGCAAACATTTTTTCAGTGAAATTTTTCTCTTTTCATCCAGCCAAAGAGTTAATTTGAAAAAATTGTATTTGAAAATATTTTTATCTCTTTTCTATTCAATGAAATTTCACTAATTCGTGGATGAATGGATTTAGACTTTCTATTCATTTAATAAATAGTGTTACCGCACAAAAGAGAAGTCGATTTATGATTCAAACGTACACGATATAAACTGGTATGTAATGTGCGTGGCGTTCTCCAGATAACCAAACTAGATGGCGCCACAAAGATCCTGCATCACGCTAACGAAGTGTTCACATAAATTTACCATGTATACAACTTCCAAAGATGAATGTTTGGACCTCGGTCCCCGAGCGACCGGGGCTTATATCTTATATTATCGGTTGATAATGAGGCTTAACATCAACACTCATATAACAATAATAATAAGCTTTGTTTAAGCCAATCACTTTATACGTAGATTTCTAAATTAAGTATGTGAGATCTTTCAATACAAAAAAAACTTCTTAAAACATAATATTTGGTTGCTAGTGCTTAAATAAGGTTTCACTGTTTAATGAAATGAATACCTGCGAACTTAATAAAAAAGGTAAGTAACTACAATCATAGAGAAATTACCAAAATGCTTGTAAGACCAGGCTCCAGTTACGCTAACACCTGTACTAGTTCAAACAGTAGTTATCACAGTGAGTTGCCATACCTTGTTCCCAAGTGCCCACTATACAAACTATACGTTTTATTCCATATTATGAAATAGGTAAACAATATGTCTGCAGTTTTAATATACAACGTGTAAATGAAATAATACTTTACAGGCTTTAGAGGTACATTAAATTTCAAAATTCAAATTATTATTTTTTTATCCATGTAGGCCTATCAGAGGCACTTATAAAGCGTTCATACATATATGTTTACATAATTGTCAGGGGAGGGTGATAACTTCGTTCGCCAACTTACACCTAAAGCTACGAGGCTTCCAAACGCGCCCTGGTCTAAGAAGAGCCCACAACAAACTTGACCGGGTAATTTTTTTTTTCTTATAACCATCTCACAGTAAATTAATTTTAAGCTATGAAGTTAGAGCAATTGCCACCCAAGCTTTTTTATCGTTTAAGTAATCCTTAACATTTTGTGCTGTCTCTTACCCTTATCTGTGAAACCGAAAACCTAATAGTTTTTGAGTAAACCACTGCCATTGTTTTTGCTGGAAGAAATCGTATACATCGCATGCAAAATTAAAATCATGTGACTCTTATCACTTTACTAGGTACACGTTGCGTAGCGTAGATATGTGCGTTTCTTTTATCTTCAATAGGATTGTCATTAGTAAACACTTACAATGTTTTGAATTCGTTTGTATGAAATAATAAATATGCTTGTTTTGATTTAACAATTTTACAGAATGATTCCTTATGAAATATACTTATGTTTCAATATTGTTTCATAATTATGTTACATGTTGTATTATACCGCGTACTTGTAACGTAAAATTTGTAAGACGTGTTAATGTATACCAAACGAAGTATTGTTCCGTTTATAGATGGAGGTTTTCCATTAACCATCAGGCTGGCCACCAACTCAAGAAGTTTATGTTTGAATTCCTACGACTGAAGTGTGTTTCCATCCTAACTTTTGATCGGACATCACTTGGGTCATTGCTGGCACCTGCCCCTAACTCATGTTTTTGTCATTACGAAGTTTATACATGCTCCCAACGGACTAACGACCTAGATCACAAAAAGGCAAAGTTCCTAACTACAAAAAGATGTCAGAAAAATGGAGTCCAATTTGTCATCGTTTAATCGTCTGTGTGTTAACCTTTTTCTATTGCCGACCTTTCTTTTCTATATTGTATGAAATGGAAAATATATATTATTTTTAGTTCATCCACAAGTTTTATAAGGAAGTTATTGTTGTGTGTTTCGTTTTAGAAAAGTAGGTTTATACTAGTTTTTTCCTGGACTGAACTGAAATATTCTACTAAAATTAAACTATGCTATTTGTTGTCTCGGAATTAGTAGATATAAATATGTGTGCTCAGTTTGACAATGTTATGTTGGGAAATTTTTCTCCAGTCGGCTCCTAGTCTTCAGCAACCTCAGAAGTGGGATGCCCCGGATATGATTTTTTTCTGGTCTGGTCTGGTGGGAGGCTTCGGCCGTTTGTTACAACAACCTACCGACAAATACGTGCCGCTAAGCGAATAAGCGTTCCGGTACGATGTAGCGTTTCATTAATTCATTCATTCAAATAGGCACATAGATGTCACTTTTGATGCATTGATTATATACAAAATGTGAACATAGCAGTGAGTAGTGATGGCGATAAATACATTCGTAAACTTAAAACTAAAACTACGAGGGTTGCAAACACGCCCTGGTCTACGAAGAAGCCCACAACGAACTTAGCCTTGTGGTATTTTTGTTATCACCATCTCACATTTTCGTTTGAAAATGTTTAGAAACAGATAAGGGGTATGGGTTAATATAACTACCTTACCCTAACAGGTTAGCCCGTTACCATATCAGACTGCATTAACATTTACCAGTCGGTAAGATTGCTTTATTTGATAAAGCGTTGATTTGCGGTGAAATAAAAAAAAATGTTTTATTTAAGGGGTACGCTATCTCTGCTCTCATTTCTTCTCTTGTCTAGTTATCCTCATAAAACAATCAGAATTGTTTCTCAAGCCATTCGACACGAAAAAGACAAAACAACTAATGTCACAGAGCAGAACCAATATAGCACTGGTAGCAGGCATAACTATCGGACATTGCCTGTTAAATAGACACCTAACGAAAATGAGAATGGTAGAAAATCCATCCTGTTCAGAGTGTGGTGAGGTGGAAACCAGTTTTAACTTCATAGCTGAGTGCCCATGTACGCGCTGGTAAGATGGGAACTACAAGGTGAGGATAGAATAAGAGAAGAAGACCTAGCAAATCTGTTTAGGGGATATCGTTAGGTACACAAAAGAGATTGGTAGGTTTCAGGGAGGGGGGGATGCTGCCGGGACACCAGTAAACCTTTGTCTCAAACATGGGGTATAGGGTGGAACAGTCCTAACAGATGACTGATAACCCGTCTGGCAATGGGAGGGTCCCATCACTAAATATATACTCGTATGTATCCTCATAAATTAACGTTGATAAACCATGAGTATAATGTAGACATTATACTCATGGTTTATCAACGTTAATAAGCAGGCCTCTTCTTATGTGGAGGGGTTAAGGCCGAAGTCCTCTATGCTGGCCCAGTGCGGATTGGTGGAATCCACCTTTGAGAACATTATGAGGATGTCTCAGGCATGCAGATTTCTTTACGATATTTTCCTTCACCGCTGAAGCAAGTAATATTTTAATTACTCAAAATGCACATAACTTAGGAAAATTAGAGGTGAGTCTGGGATTCACATCAGAAAGAGAAGATATATATATGGGATAAATAAGCGAATATTACGCTTTACAAAATATCAAACGAGTTATATTTGGTGGCTGTCTCGAAGCGTGGTATTAAATAATCAACTCTGAAATGAAATGGTGTCCGTTTCCACCGAAGTGAGGCGAAATAAGGCGGCGAGTATAGCAAACTGGCGAATCACAGCAGCAACTCGATATTGTGCTGACATGTCGAGTCGGCCACGTAGCAAACGGCATATATGTAGGGTCGATAATAAGAGGATGCTAAGACTAATATAAAATTATTAGTCTAAATAAATAAATATTTTTATTTGGGAAAAAAACAACACATAGGAATTAACATATAGAGTACACGCTACACAAAAACATATTAACTTAAACTATAGAAAATAACTAAAATAAAAATAAAGTATTTTAAAACTAAATAAAAAACAATAAGCTAAAAAAAATCAAATATTATTCTATGTTAGCAGTGACATGTTGTTCTCCCAAACAGAGTATCGCCTCAGCGTTATGCTGTAGCAGTGGCTTAGTGATCTCTGTGAGCGCTGATTTCTGCGCTGCAGTCTAAGCACTAAATTAATAATTGTTATAATATTTTAGAAAAACTTATTAACTATGCTCGGCCGATTTGTGGCACGAGCTACCTAGCCTAGGTTTATGAATTAATTCTCATAGGAAGCGTGGTAAAAAAGGTCACCACTCAAAGCTAGTCTCCGGAATTCGCTGCGCCGACATAACTTAAACATGTTGCGATACGGCCTCTTGATTAGCAGGCATACTACGCCTACGTAACAAACCAGTAAATATTATACGTAAATATCGACAAAACAAACTTCCATATGGTCCAAATTCAAAATAACTTCCTTATTTGAAATCCCACCAACTAACAACCTAAAGAAGGTACCATTTAACTAAGATCAATCTATAGGTATGTCACGGAGGAAAAAAAGAATCTCAGTGAAGATAACAGACAAAAAAGGGCTTATCAGTACAAAATACGGCAGTTGCGTGTCCGTGTGATCGGTGATTGGATGCTAGGCGGGTTATCGGCCTCGGGATCAAGTGAAAAGCGTAAATTTGCTACGTGCCCCATAGCGCCGTTCGCTTTTATTTTTTCTTAATTTTGGGTTCCTTATGCTAATCTTACTTATATTTGAAACTAGCTTATGCCCACGTTTGTTAAGTTTTTTAAAGAATCACGTTGGAACAGTCTGTTTACCAAAATTAAAATTATTCAATGTCAATCTCCAGGATGCAAGCTTTAGGTATCTATGCGAAATTTCCTCAAGATCAGTCTTGATTTTCGGATAGACACTAGCCGATAACTGCCTGAGGGGTTACTACGGCGTCACCGGGGGAGTGGGGCGAGCGCAAGAGCTAGCCATGAAAAGAGCGTCAGGGCTGGACGAGAATCTACCTTCCGAACCGGCGGTAGAGTCACTACAAACAGACATACTTGACGTTTATATTAGGCCTACTTGTAATAAATGAATTTTGAATACGAATTTGAGTTATTCTGTATGTGCTGACCGCTGGTGAATGACCGTTCTCGCCACATATGGTGAACTGGCCTTCGTCCTGAACTGACGGTAGTAAAGAAGGGAAATCGTAAATTTATACAACGAGTCTAATTATCTTTCTACGGACAAAGCTGCTCTGATAAGCGGCTTAGTACTCCCGCAGGATGGCGTGTAGAAGCCAATTAGGTGTAGAGCTATGCAAATGTCACGTACCGACCTCTTATTTCGACATATGCAACACGTTAGTTAATTGAAATAGTAATTAATTATTTGCTGCTTAGTGCAATAGTTGACTTGACAATGCGAGGCCTTAGAGGTTACTTGGGTGGAATTTCATTTCTATCAGAGATAATTATTTTATGTATTTAGAAAGGCGGTAATTAACCCTAACTTTTCGTTGTTATGAGCGTTATAATCAATTTAATATAACTTGCTTAAACAGTGGATAAAAATGCTAGAGAATTCTCCATCGTGTTCTAAATAGTGTGTCCCAGACACACAACACAACAGGGCAGGCACCTCCCATAATGAACAGGGTTTACGCCTTAGTCCACCACACTGACCCAGTGCAGATAGACTAAAAGACAGGGAAAAACCTATCCATCGGTGTAGGAATCCATCGTTAGGAAACTTGCATGTCTAACAGTTCTTTATTATGCTCTCAAAGGCGTGTGGAGTCTATCAATTCGCACGTGTCAGCGTGGTTGACTAAGACCTAAATCTTTCTCATTCTGAGAAGAGACCCGTACCCTGCAGTGGGCCAGTGACGTTTTAATAATAATGATGATACAGAGAGAACTAAGTATTTAACAGCTGAATGGCTCAGTAGGCAGCGACCCTGCTTTCTAAGTCCAAGACGGTGGGTTTGATTCCTATAACTGGAAAATGTTTGTGTTATGAACATGAATGTTTTTCAGTGTCTGGGTTTTTATCTGTAGGTAAATTATAAATATTTATGTAGCTAGGTATATTATGTTCATAAAAATATTCATGTAGTATTAGTACCCCTATTACAAGATATGCTTACTTTGGGGCTAGCTGGCGATGTTTGTATTGTCGTAGTATATTAAGTTATTTTTTAATGGTTAGATGGATTTAATATAGAAATAATTAAACTAATAAAACAAACTTGTACAGAACCTCGATAAAAACAAAACATCAACGCACTTTTCGCTTTATTTAAAAACACACTTCGCTTGTTTTGAATTGAATACAGCCTGTGAATATTAAGAGGCTTGAGTGCTTGCGACTGAGAGTCGGGAGGGAATTTTTTCATCAAAATAAATAGTTCACTAATTCTGTTACAGTTGAGGTTTTTTCGTAGAAATAAGTAATTATATAAATTAATTTGTACATTACTTGTAAGAAATAAAACTAGATTTACTTACGTAGCTACCTACTACCCTCTTAAAAACTTAATTTTTTTATGCCAGTAGATTGAATTGGAGGCACTGGACCTATTTTATTTGCGTGCAATATCAAATATTTAGACTGATGTAGAATCTTTTGTGGTTTAGTAACGTATTGTAGATGGTACAGTAAAATTCGTAAGAATTTATCATTACACCATGTTTAAAGTGGTGAGAGGTGGTGTTACTGAAAGTGAGAACTCCAAGGTTCGAGCCCACATTTTTTTTCTGCTAATAAATTATTGTTTTTTATTGCACTACAAGTGGGACCGGGACTGCAGAATCTGTTTAACCTGTTAGGGGTATAGCAGTTATTTCATATAAGCCATACCCTTTATAAATCTCTAAGCTACATCGTATTGGAATTTAATTGTAGTTGTGTACATTACCCGTTTATTGAGGATGGCTTTATATGTTTTTTTTTCTTTTTTAACTGTCACTCGCGTCAAACCGATTAGCACAGCTAGTATATCATTAATATTATGTTATATAATATGTTTGCGTTAACTGATATATGTCTGCAACTAATTAGATGTTATCAGGCGTTGATTGTTCGTATAATTAATTACTTAATAATATGCTTTGATATATGCGACAGTGTGTTAATAATATACTCATAACTTAAATACCGTCTCGTTAGTCTATTTCACGAGGTCTAGAGTTTGATCCAGGTCAGGTCGCGTTAGTGAATAAGTATTGGGGTTTCTTAGCAAGGAATTTTTGGTTAGCGTTCATTCACGCCCATGCCTCGGAGTACATTATCCTGTAGGTATTGTTCCCCATCTCTCTCCAGTCGTGTCGGAGCTGCCATCCTGTCGGCTTAGAGAGTTTTTTTTTAAATTATTAAGTATAAATTTATGTTTTGACTCCAAGTTTGATTCCAAGGCCGAGGGTTAGATTCTCAAGACTGGAAAATGTTTGTGTGATGAACATGATTGTTTTTCAGTGTCTCGGTGTCTTTATGGATTCTAGTTAAGTATTTATGTTTATTATTCATAAAAATATTAGTCATCGAAGTACCCCTAACAGCTACACTTACTTTGCGGCTAGATGGCGATTTGTTTAGTGTCGTATTATATTTATTTATTTATTATTCATTTAAATAATTAATAATGTATTATCTTTTACTCTAATATATATTTCTGGCCTAGCGAGTAAGAGAACTTGTAGAGTGTGTAGCTGTGTTTGCGCTCTTTAGCGATTGGCAGTTGCGCGATTCGATCTGGGAAACTGTTTATTTTTATAACTGTTTATATCGACAGGAGAATGCTGCGAATCCCGTGGACAGCACATTGGACCAACGCATCGATATTGAGACAGCTTAAAATTACAAGAAGGCTATCAACCACCTGTCTTCATAGGATTCTCGAGTACTTCGGTCACATTGCCAGAAGAGACGGAGACAATATTCTAAAGATAGTGGTGACTGGCAAAGTGGAAGGAAACGGACCTCGAGGATGTAGCCCGATTCGTTGGTCGGATCAAATCCGCACTGCTCTCGATACCAAAGTGCTTTACGGGTTTCTAAAAGTGGCAATTCAAATGGCACAAAATCCTCCGAAAAATTGTAAGTGGAAGGGGTCACGACTCTCATCAATGAGGAACACGACGTAGAGAGAGTTATAATCATATGCCTATTAGTATAGACTATAGATTAAAGTAACGGAAAAATTAATAAAAACCCGGATGGGAATACGACTTACTGCTGAGGGTTCCGTACCTGGAAGGAAACGTTTATTCATTATTTATTTGATTAAAATATTTTTTTAATTTAAAATGCATTTAAAAATTTTTGGAACCTACAGGATTTGAACCTGCGACTCTCGGGCAATCGCGGCCTGAGTGCTTTCACCAATTAAGCTACGGCTCTCCTACCATCTATGCCGAAATTAGTATATGCCTTTCACATCAGTCTTATAGTGACTACAGTCGCTATAAGACTGATGTGAAAGGCATTGTACATTTTCCGTATAACAAATAGTACGCAGTCGTGGGCAACCGCTAGTATAACATATTGGTATCGACGGGGATTGAAAATTATATTTCGACGAACGAAGTAGGGGGTTTGAAAAGGATTATTTCCATTTCAGCGCAGTTCATGTTAGCTGTAAGTGATCTTCAGCCAACCCCGTCTCTGAGGTCGAAGGTCAATAACCCGCATTAATGCAGCACGGATGGGAGAGAGTAAACAAAGGGCCCGATTCATCCATATGCGGGATGAGGTTGAGAGCTGAGATGAGAATAGATTTTCAAAGTCTAAATAAAGCATTTGTGATAAAGGTATGTCCATTATTCTATATGTCCTTTGTGCAATACGGTATTTGAAGGATTTTTTGATTGAAAATTGGTACCAGGACAACAACAAATCGAGAAGGTACCACTGATACTCGATTCAGAGAATTCTTTGTCATTTTAAATAAATAAATAGTTCTGTGTTCATAAAAACAAAAAAACCCCAACAAATATAATTTATTAAAGTTTATAAATAATAATAAAAAATAAGCAGGAGTCAAAATAAGACAAAAAAATTGCCTCATTGTTTTAATTAATACTTATGTAAAATGTATAATAAAATACTTTATTGTACACAACATAAACATGCTATTATGAGATAACAACGTTTAACTTAAATATAGGTAGGTCCAAAAGGCGGCCTTATCGCTAAAGGACGATCTTTAGGCTAGTGAGTTATTAAAAGATATATAATATCAATAAATACCTAATAAAAATAAATATTTAATAAAAAATAAACTTTCAGCGGCGCCGAGTAGGCATAATCGTATAATTGAGTGTCATGCCATTTGAAGTGACGGTATATAGGTATTTAACTGCCAAGATGCGTCACTAGATGTTACACATTACAAATACTGTACTCTTTCCATATCATGAAACAAATTCGCGTAACCTCCACCGAAGCGTGTAGGATGAGCTTATCCATATTTTTCAAGATTTTGAGGACTTAATGCCGCGGGCAGCCATTCGTGCATATCGGGGTTTCCCTGCCATTGAGTTTAACTGCGGGACAAGGGCGCACGGTCGATTTGGAATCAATTGGCTTTAAATAAATATAAAATTATGTTTTTCAATACACTCTCTCTGGTAGTTAATAAAATCACTTAAATTCAAAATAAAGTATTGTAATATGTAGACTTATCTATCCTAATAATAAAACTGTAAGGGGTCAAATTATGCACATTGAAGATGTTTAAAAGGTTTTTTTGATTAGCACTCTATAACTGATATTGAACACAAAACTGTATTTTATTCATTCAAATTCAAATTCAAAATTTCTTTGTTCATGTAGGTCTATAACAGGCACTTACGAAGCGTTCATACATGTATTTTGACATAATTGTATTGGGATGGTTTTAACTGCGTTCGCCAACCTAAACCGAGGGTTCCAAATTTTTGCTCTCACCATCTCAAGGTTAATTGATATTAATTAATAGAGCTATGAATTAGCAATTTTATAGTAATTATTAGAGTAAGTAACCCTTAACATTTTCATAATAGGATGTTTCTGTAAGCTTTCGCTTTATATAAACTTTGAATTTCTTGAGTGACATGTCATAGATTTCATTCGGTAATTTGTTATAAAATAATTTACAGTCGCCTTGAATGAATTAGCAATTTTATGTAGCCTAGTAAACTGCACAACGAGTTTATTCTTGCTTCTGATTCGTGTCTGTCTGTCTGTATCTGAGCAGCGCATCACGCTGTAACTACTGAATTAATTCAAATGAAACTTTGTACGATTTGAGTTTATACGACGCGGTAGGACATTGGATACTTGTTATACCGAAATTCAGCTCAGTTCCTTTGGGAGATGAGGTGAAAGTATCCCGTAATTAACGCGGGCGAAGCCGCAGGGCACATTAAGTAATATAATATACATAAAAAATAAAAAAAAATCCTATTTTCAATAATAATTGTATTAGTAATTATTAAAAGTAATTAATTATTATTCAAAATTCAAATTCAAAATAGTTTTAATTATAAATATTAATCTTCTAGTCAAGCCCGTTCGCGTGATATCCTCAGTGAGGAAGTTTTGAAAAATCAAATGTAATCCGCTATTTTGGGGCGGCAGCCATCTCGGACCGTATTAAATCAAACATAGCTCAAGCATAGAACAATCCCGAATAATTCACCTTCAAACAAAAAAAAAAAAAACAAAATTCAAGATCGGTTCATCTGTTCGGAAACTACGATGCCACCCACATACACGCACTCACACACTAGACGTTCCTCAAAGTTTACTTGCTTACCAAAGGACCCAAAGGTCGTAAAGTAATGTTATATTGGCCAAGCTGATATCTTAATAATAGACGTAAACTCAGCATGTTTACTTAACTCTTAAAGTTTACTTTGGGGAATGCTTTGTCAGGCCGTCCATGTGAATGTTTGTTTGGGCTGTCAATCAGAACCCTAAAGTTTAAAAAAAAAGTAAATTGGTCCAAAGCGACAAATAAAATATTAAAAAAAACAGCTTTTAATTAAAAAAAAAAAACGAAAACTAAGTGCCTTCTTAATTCAAGGCTGACGATTTTTTTGCACGCCTCATAAGCGAAGCGTTGAGGTGGGTATTACTGTCAGTTTACGCACACCGAGTGATTCGCCAACAAAATTAATTAAAAAATTGTTTAAAAAAGTTCTGTCTTGGACGTCCGTGTGTCTGTATGTGCGGATCCCGTATCTTGTGGTCACGATAACGAGCGAAATACTTCACTTATCGAGTTGGTTTTTTTTTATAGGCTTCCTGTTTTGAGGAATAGAAGCCTATTACTTTTCACGGTATAATTAGAAGTTGTTTAATTATTATTAAAAAATAATCTCAATTTTATTGCAATGAATGAGATTACGAGGCCTGTAACCCCCACAGGATATTAATTAGTAGACAGTGATTTAGTTTAAGACAGTGATTTTGTCTATTTTTTGCCCAATATGTATGTATATTATATGTAGTATAAATGCACTATCCCGCTCTCTTGCAGCTTTTCCTTCTGCCAGAGGTTGCCTGTAAGAGATTGCTTGCAGCAATAAGGCCGCCTTTGCATGCCTACAATTCTTGTTGTTGTTTATTCTATATTTTATGTATATTCTGATGTTTGTGTGCAATAAAGTATTTCTTCTACTTCTTCTTTAATTATGTGTTATGTAAGTGAGAGAGTTTTAATGATACAGTAGAATCCCCTTAACTCCAGTTCATACTCAAGATACGGGATAGTAGCTATAAGCCGTCTGAAATGTATATCCTCAATGATGATTTAGATAAAAATGGAAGAGACAAAATTTGGTTTTTAAATACTCTACTGTAGTTATTTAAACCCTTACCAGTTTCTACGCCGTATCGTATCGTTCGGTGGCACGTCAAGTCTAGCCACGGCTGGAGCCTTTCACCAGATCAGATTAGAGAAAATTCAGAAATCATGGATTCCTCCCGACTTCGAACCTTCCACTTATAAGAAAATAGCGCTGTCGTCTTATGAGCCCCATGAGTATCTTTTTAGTTAAAAAGTCACAGTCCTATTTTGACTGTAAACGAAGCAACTGTGTTGAAATATGGAAATACTCATGTCACTTGTGTGATATGCATTGTGTATTATTTTTTTAAATGTAGAATTTAAGCATACCGATTTCTCCGTTGATGCGAGGGTTATTTGTATCGTAGAGGGTACGCTGGGTTTTAGTGGGTATTCTGGTCATCTGGCCAGTGAGTCCCACATACCCTCTCGTAAATGAGGCTAGGGAAGATCTCCTGCATCATTTGCGAGAGGGATGCGTAAAAGCATTTCCCAGCGAAAAAAAAAAAAAACAAAAAAGAGGGTTATTTGTATGATTATTTTTTTATAATGTCGTTGACTTACTTCATTCATTTCATTTGATATGGCTGAGTAGTTTGTTTGTGGCCCAATACTATAGTTATTATTTTACACAACTCCCACAATATGGGTAACGAATAATGTACAATGTATTCAAAGCCATACAATATATTTTTTAAATTTTTATTACGTAAGTATTGTTATTATTCCAGGCGTATTGTTCACTTTCGGGGGCCGAGTTTAAAACCCAGTTCGCACCTCTAACTTTTAAGTTATGTGCGTTTCAAGCAATTGAGATATCATTTTCTTCGACGGTGAAGAAAAACATCGTGAGGAAACCTGCATATCGGAGAGTTATATCTAATGTTCTCAGCGCCAGCGTGGTGGAATACGGCCTTAACCTCTTCTCAATGTAGAAGGAGATCCGTGCCATGCAGTGTGCCGAGAATGGGTTGATATGATGATGTATTCTTACTTTTCCGCACTGCTAGACACCTCTAGCTAGGTTCTAAGCATCTACGTTGTCTGAGTACACAATCCCACAACGGTATACTGTTATTAAAGGGCGCATTATTTATGTGGGCCGCCCTTGCATTGCGTATTTAATTTTCCACCTCCGCACCTGTGGCTTTGTTTATTTCGCTAAACTTACAGCACCGAACGTAACGTACCGTGAACCTGCCTGATTGTTTGGAATGAAATTTTACCGCATTAATATATGTACTACGTGTTGCCGGCAATCGCGTTTTTTTTGTATTTTACGGGAACCGTTTCTATTTTAAGGTACGTGCCTGTGTATTCTCTAAGTCAATTTTTACCAAGACTGAGAAGGCAAGCTATAGTAGGTACTTAATACTAGTGCTTTTTCAAGATAAAATTCTACATCCAACTAAAATAATTAAAAAATAAATTTCATCAAAAGGGGTGCAAAACGTAACAACGAACAGAGATACTTCTGCTTTTATAATTATAATCTGGATTATGACATTATGTATGTTTTTACAGTTTGTTTTACAAACACTCTATTAATTTCACAAGAAACTATTAACTTCATTTTCTTAGTATATACTTTGTTTATTATTTTTACCAATGAATAGCGAATAGTAGACAGACATAAGACAGATTAACTTGGTCCCTGAAGTACGTCGAAAAAAAAAGTCACTAGTTTATAGATGAAGTATGTGTTGATGTGTGTATCAATGTAATCAGGAAGGAACAGTACCATTAGTGTCAGCTTCCGAGGCAAATACGAGCGCGAGCTTAGAATTAAAAGGCAGGTTGTATTGAGGGGACTGCGGTTGTTGAGTTCTTTGCAAGCTTTACAACGTTAGGGTAGAGTCAGAAGCAAAATGATGTTAGAAATTTTACCTTTTAGAAATAACGCGTTTGTCCCGGTTTTTAAAAGAGCCTGACCTTTTGTTTGACAGAAGGCCTATTATTGTATAGAAGCAGGCGTTACTTTGCGGAAATCCATGATACCGGAGCATCATCAGGAGATGTTGACTTTACAATGAATAATTGTTAAGACAACATCTCCTGATGATCATTGTAAAGTCAAAATCTCCTGATGATGCTCCGGTTTCGGAGCGAAACGTGCGTAGAGGGTGTATTGCCGAGGATCTGTTTGGTGTGGAGTATAAGGATTGAAGAAATTATAAATTACACCACACAGATTCTCCTGCCTTTCGCGGAGTATAGCAAATTAAGCTTAATTTTGATAATATAGAAGGCCTATTGTTTTTACGGGCTGAAATAATATAAGTTGGTAATCTGTGTGGAGTGTAATTTGTGTAAATTTCAAATATTACTATCACATTCATCATCATCATCATCTGTCTGCGCCTTTTCCCATCATCTGGGGTCGGCTGTCCTTGTCCGTTTCCTCCATTCAAGGCGGTTTTAAGCAGTTTCCGCGTTAATTTTATTTAGTTTCAGGTGATTTTGGACCGTCGTTAACCAGGTGGAGGGGAGTCTTCCGCGCCCACGCTTCGTCGTTGGTATGTCCAACCGTGTTCGTACCATGTGGTCTGCGGGTCGTCTGATAACGTGTCCGTACCAGCGCAATCGTTATTCCTCTAATTTATGAACGATGGGGGTGATTCCATAACTACTTCTAACATACTCGTTCTTGATTTTGTTGAGAAAGATTAGTATCTTATTACGTAGACATAATGAGGAGATCCGTAAATTATCCAGAGTTACTGACATTGCTCACAGAGCTTGGAGGATTAATGGAAGTTGGGGTCCCATGATGTATAAATAGCAGTCCCGCACTGATAAAGGGTTATATATTTTTTAATCCGCGAGAACTGTTCCCGGGTAAATCTCCTTTCCTTGACAAAAAAAATTGGTTGTCTGTAAAGTCGGCTTACTGACGATAGTTGAACGTTACAACGTCGTAAGAAAATACTGATGGAATGGTTGCATTTTTCAAAAGAAAATTTTAATTTTATTTGTTTGATAGATATTTTTTATCGTTGCTATAAACGGTTGACACAGTGGCGTGCATTGAGTTTCTTACCAGGGTATGCATACAGAAGGAAAATTGCATAAAATGTCAAAAATTCTCCGCCTATACGAGGTATATATCAATTCAAGGGTATGCAGTGCTTTTTTGCATATATGAAGTGCACGCTACTGGGTTGACACCACATTCACTTTTCACTGCACTTCATCCTTGCCGAAAACATGTAAATGTATTATTGTATAGAAGCTGTCCACGCGGACGCTACGCTCACTCAAGTAGGAGAGAGACAGATGTCGAACGCGGAGGCCGACTGTGCCTCTTTGTCGCTCGTTCCGCGCTCTCGCTTGCTCTTCAAGCCTTGAATGGAACGCCTCAGAGCGAGGTAACTTCGCATGCGTCATGTTTTTTCGTGCGTGCAGCCGGCTCCATCGAATTATAAGACGTTGTCCCGTCAAAAGTATGACATCCAGAATGCGGGCTAGATTAATGCCAGATATCATCAAGATCAGTGCAGCGTTTATGACAAACAATGAAACACACACAGTACACACTTTTTAATGTATAATATTAGTCTGTATTACATACGCGAAGTTTGTTCGTTGGTTTGCTCTTCTCTCGAACTAGCAGAAATAGCCACGGATTGATTTTATTTCATACCGTTCTCAAAAAAAAACTCAAAAAAAACGTTTTTTTTGCTAACAGTAGAAACAGAGTCTTTTACACGCCTTTTACAAACGAGAATTTTCCATTGCAAATTCTGTATTTGTTTATGGGAACGCGGTCCGTGGTGCATGCTTTGATTAAAAATATTTTTCTTTGATATTTCTCCGCCGTAGGTACCGCAGTTTTTTTTCTATGTAGTTTTATAAATCAAACTTTCCGAAATTGAAGAAAAAAATTAATCTCTGAAATTTAGTGTACCTAAATAAATTTATAGGTACCATAGCGAATATTTAGTGTTTGAACACAATGATAATAATGTAAGGGCATGCTTACTTCTTTTACTATTTTAAATATAATATTGGTTGTCTAAGTATCAGAATTAGTATGCGAGAACTTAATTAAAACTTACCTATACGGGTTGTTTAAAAAACTGCATGAAAGTATTACATTTTTAGTCTAACTGCAATTTTAATGTTTTTGATCAACTTATCATTCATCACATACGTAGTTGAGCCAAATGTTGCATATAAAGTAACAAACAGAGACATATTTTCGTATTTATATTTATTTATTAGGTATTAAGCGCTTTGGAAGCTCGCTGTTTGCTTCTCATACTTTTAGAGTTTTCAAGGGATATTGGTTAGTTATTAGGACACATGCCCTATACATAGCAATGCTACGTGTGCTTTTATATAGAGTTTAACCGATATGTCCTGCATAGAGTTCTAAAAACCTCTACGAAAGACTCGAAAATGATGACCCGCATTCCGCAAGCGTAATGATTGGATTTTAATAGTTGTTACCTCACCTGTGGGAAATCCCCGCATGCGATTGCTCGACCAAGAAAAAAATTGTGTGTGGTATACCACGCAGTAAGCCCAGTACTAGATCTAACCATATTATTTAGTTTAGTGAGGCGATGACTGCAATCTCACTTTATAAATGATGGTGGGGTATGTCAGTTGTATTAAGCCCATACAAGAAAACTAAATCGCTTGTCGGCATGCCTTTGTCGGTAGGGTGCTAACCAGCCACGACCAAAGCCTCCCACTAGAGAAAATTCAGAAACTAAAATTCCTGAATTCTTCACCTCTGCGTTAGGGAGGTCGTCAAAAGTTCTAGTCCTTTACAAATAGAATGATTACATTTTCAAGTCAATGAACTTACTTGTAATTTAGGTCTAAAAGAAGTCCCAATCCCTTTAATGTCGAGCACATCAGCGTAAATTACGGGTATTCAAACAGAGGTGATAACCCAATCGATTTAATACTCTAATACCTATCGAGTAAGGCTGGCAATCGCTTGGATTGATTAACAAAGGCTCGTTACACAAGAGATTAGCAAATATTGACGTCTCATTAACGCTATTGATATTCAAGAGTGTCCTGTTCTGAGGACACAGGTCCTATTAAGGGCGCAGAGGTTTGAAACAGTTCGGTGGTTTGTAATTATCAAAAGTTTGATCTGTGCTCTGAACGGTTTATAGGTTATAATGATAATCAAAGCTTGGATATTTACTACTGCTCCCACTAACTTGCTATTTCGAAGGGAACACTCAAGCACGTGATGCTGGAGTGCACGGGCGTGACAGAGCAGCGCTAGATCTACCTGAGATCCTCAGCCTCTTTACTGGAAGTTCCTCTTTACAGTTGCTATCAATAAAAACTATATCTACTTTTATATGAGATAAAATCCTCGAAAGTCTATTCGTCACCACTAAATTAAATCAATGAAATAACAATCTAAATACCAAAGTTATTTAATAGTTGCTCAAGTAGGAGATTTTTGAAAAAGGACTCAGTTCTGTGCAATACCACTCATATTTCACTAAAGCGCTCATTTGGAAACTATGCCAGTAAAATTGCCACTTGAAAACTACTTATATACAAAACTTAGCGTTCATGCTGGGCCAAATCTAATTTAAATCATTAATTTAAAAAATGTCTAATGAATATTATAGAAGCGGTGATAGCTCAGTAGGTAGGAGCTCGACTTTACTTTCGGGGGCTGAGTTCTAATCCCAGCACGCACCTGTAACTTTTGAGGGGTATGACTACCATACTCCCTGACAAGTTAGCCAAGAATATTTTTATGAATATATATACTTAAAATATACAGATAAACACCCAGACACTGAAAAAAAATCATGTTAATAACACAAACCTTTTCCAGTTATAGGAATCGAACCCACAGCCTTCGGCTCAGAAGTCAGGGTCGCTGCCCGCTGTGCTAATCGGCCGTCGAAATTATAAACATCTAATATTGGATATAACAACAACAATCTTAACAATTATTCATTGTAAAGTCAACATCTCCTGAGGATGCTCCGGTTTCGGAGCGAAACGTGCGTAGATGGTACATTGCCGAAGATCTGTTTGGTGTGAAGTATAAGTATTGAAGAAATTAGAAATTACACCATACAATCTCTCCTGCTTTTCGCGGAGTATCGCAAATTAAGCTTGTTTCATAAACACCTAATAATAGAAAAAATATGAACGAACCTCTCTGAAGTGTCTTGAAAGTTTGAAGTACCTAGAACGCGCAACTTTAATTCAGTACATCAGTACACGTACGATTGCAAAATTAATTTCGAAAGCAGTTCAGAATATGTTGGTTAATCTGAACTAACCACAAGTATTCTCAGCAAAGAGTTGAGCTTTACTTCGCAACTCGTTAGAAACTTCCACGCGTGTGTTTGTTCGTGTCAGGTTGAAATGGAAATGTGGTTTTAGTAATTATAGTTAAGACATCCGGATAGTGAAATAATTAAAGATCTTTAAATTTTTACTTAAAACTAGCGGACCCTCGCGACTTCGTTCGCGTATGAGTCAATCGAGAAGCTAGAATAGATCTGAACATCATAATCATCGTGGGTATACTGAGCTAGTAAATTGTCATTATTTTAGTTGATACATACATATATATATTCAGACTCACATTCTTTTGCATTTATAATATTAAGTAGGATGGTACGCATGCGTTCGATGCCTTGCGACTTTCTGTTATTTGCGAAGAGTTATGTCCTTTATCTCCGACAATATTTATCAGATCTTCGTTAAAATTAGGCAATATAAGCTTGCTAGTATACAATTTTAAATAAAAAAATAATTATTAAAATCAGTTCAAATTTAACGGAACTATGAAGTAAAATTTATGAAAAAAATTATCCCATTTCCCGGAGGAAACTTATTGTTTATCGGGATTAAAAGTATCCTATATGATGACCCGGTATATCAGCTACCACTATATTTATACGAATTTTATTTAAATCTGTTCAGTAGTTTTCACGTGATGCCCAGACAGACAGACAGACAGACAAAAATTAAATAAAAATCTGTTTTGGACTCAGTATCGATTATAAAGCATCCCCCGGTAAAACATTTCAAAATATATTAAATGTACAGAAATTTTCCAGTTACAGTTTTATTATAAGTATAGATTATACTCACTACTACATTTTGATAGCTTCAGTGGCCTAGTAAGTATGTACGAAGACAGGACTTCGAAATACCCGTTTCAGACCAAAACAAAAAAGTTTCTCCTATGAGAAAAGTGGATAATGCCTGGTGTTGAGTTATTTATATGCGTTTTTTATATTAATCATTGACGGTCCAATCAGTTTTAAGTTAACGAATGTATTTATAACCATCACCTAATATTGATGATAACATAAAAGTCAAAAGTCAAAAATCTCTTTATTTAAGTAGGCCCTAGGTGGTCTTTTGATGCGTACATAAGAATTACACGGTAGTGAGATGATGGCGATAACCACATTCGTAAACTTAAAACTAAAGCAACGAGGGTTCCAAACGCGTCCTGGTCTAAGCAGAAGCCCACAACGAACTTAGCCGGGTGTTTTTCTTTTGTTATCACCATCTCACAATGTCATCTAAAATTATTAGAAGAGCAACCTGGTTAGAGCAGTAATTCACACCCAAGCTTTTTTATCGATTACGTAGTCTATACTATAATAGGACGCACATATTATATGTACGAACGCTTGATATGTGTGTTTTTTTTAGTATTAATTACCTACCTAACAGTAAGTTGACAATCATCACCTATAAACAGAGCAACGATTCGCAGGGCATGCAAGGACAGAGTGTAGTCTTGTGTCCATCAACCTGAGGCGAAGGTGTTAAGCCTCATGTGCTTTACACGGGCAACCACACACTTCAAACTGGAATACAGCACTGCTGCTTGGCGGCAGAAATAAGAAATTCAAAAAATTCAAAATTCAAAATTCATTTATTTCATTTCATATTTAGGTGAGCCATCTGCTCGAACCGACAATATAAAAAGCTACACGCGTTGCGAAGCTAACACGACGATGGGGCACGAGGCAGAATTTGTCTATCAATTAATATTTAATTTAATGATATACGTAAAATGGCATGGCAAAACCACAGAGTTTCGACATTAATGCAAAATTCAAATTCAAAATTCATTTATTTCAAGTAGGCCTAATTAATAAGCACTTTTGAAACGTCAAGTCAGTCTATTTGTGACTCTACCACCGGTTCGGAAGGCAGATTCTACTGAGAAGAGCCGGCAAGAAACTCAGCAGATTGCTCTTTTCCAACTTCATTTTAAAGTTTAACAATCTTTAGAATTTTTCTGTTTTGTGAGAGATGAGAGTGGAGTGGCCTGCTTCCAAGCAGCCTTGCCGTTTAGGAATTCATCAATCGTGTAGTAACCACGATTTATAAAATGTGTTTTAATATATTGTTTAAACTTATGTAAAGGTAGATCTAATATTACCTTCGTTATCATGTTATAAAAGCATATACCCATCCCCACAAAGGATTTCTGTACTTTCCTTAGACGATATGCAGTTATCACTAATTTATGTCCGTTTCTAGTTAGTCGACTGTTTATATCGACTAAGAATGATGGTAGTAGTTCTCCGATGAGCTCTGCCACAAAAAGCACTACTACTGCTAAAAAGTTTTAACATAAGGATGAGGTAAATTACATTCCCGAACTTTTAACAAAGGTATGGCAACACCTACAATAAACATACAGGGTAAATATTGACCGGAAAATTATTGTTGTTAAATAAAACTTATTTACCTTTCCGTATTTCCATCCATTGTATTAAGCTGTCTTTTGCACGTTAATTATGGTTTTTAAACTACGAACAAAGGCTTTGTAATAAAAAAAGCTCTTAGTCGAGCTTAAAATTCTGTGAATTAGGTTCACCCGAATAACCCCTGCTATCTCGTAAAGATTATAAAATAAATAAGGATTATTAACCAATTACAGGCCTACCCACGGGCTCGGGTCTCCTTTCAGAGTGAAAAGGGTTAGGCTATAGCCCACCACGCTTACTTAGTGCGGATTGGTAGACTTTGCGCACCTTTGACAACATTATGGAGAAATCTCAGGAAAGCAAGTTTCCTCACGATAATAAAAAAATAATAAAAAAAAATTATTCACAAGAATGTAGGTACATAGAGTTTTTATAATGTAAAGTAATTATAATAATAATTATACAAACAAATGCGTACCTCACAACTTATATTGGTGTGTATGTAATAAATGCATGTAATGGTGCAATTTTAAATCTACTGTCCCTGATTTCGGTAAAAACCTGTATTACAGGCGACAGTACTGGATACTTAAATTTAAAAAAAAAATGCATAGCAAATCTGCCTTTGTATGTACATTTGGTTAAAGATAAAAAGGTATCTTCGTTCAGACTGGTCAAAACTATGCATAATCTGTGGTCGGGATAAGTTGGAGTAGAAATTCAAAATGACAGGAACCCAGATCAAAAAGGAAGGTCATATAAAATGGCGGGAAAAAATGAGGTACAGAGGAGTATTGAAAGTGTCAAAGAAGATTCTTTGTAGTTAATTAACAGTGGGATTTAAGTTCAGATAGTTTGATGTTTGAGTTTATAATGTGCCATGTTGTAATAAGAGATAATTTTTTTTTTTTTAATTTATTCGGGACTTTCCTTAACAATAAGAATGTCAGCCCCATCGTTCCCTTTACAAAAATTGATACTTCCTTTCTCTTATCTTAACTTAAAATCTAATAGCAGTCTGGCTACCTCTGAATAAGGTGCCGCCTGGATACTTTGCCAAATCCCCACATCATGAAGATTTATTTTAAATTTACATATTAATTGGTCCCTCATTGGCCTATTCCAAACACACTCCCCCAACAAACGCAAGACATCTTTAGAGATACTTAAACAATTCAACGTTGTAAGATATAAATATGGGGTTTCTTTTAGGTATAACTCCAAAAAGTGCGTGACGGAGATCTGGCCACTCGAAGCACTAACCGGCGCATATCACCGCTTTATTATACAAGAATAGATATAATAAAGTATAGATAAGTACAGAGTTTAATATCAACGCGCCCGGACAATTCAAACAGGAAAGATTTGCAAACCAATTCACAAGGCATTACCCCGGGCTAGAGGAAATCTCGCAGTTTATATTCGAGGCCATTGGTGGCCATCTGTACTTCACTGGAAGAGAAACTTTAGGGTTCCCAGTCAAAAAATTGCGGATACAGATATCTTCAAGAGATGCGAAGTGGAGCTTCTCTGGAAGGTACCAGAATATTAACGTGAGGATGTTAAAAGGTACTGAAGGGAATTACAGCCTTACTCCTTTGAACTGAGAGGAGACATTATTCCATCAACAAAAACATTACCAATGACCACAGACATGCATCTTAATGAATATGGTGTTCAGTATTTTTAAATTACTTGCAGAAACCAATCATCATCAGCGTCATCACTTCAACTGATTTGCTTCCACCGCAAAATCCCAAATTTATTTATTTCAAGTAGGCGCAGTTTATAAGCACTTTTGAAACGTCAAGTCAGTCTGTTTGTAGTGACTCTACCGCCGGTATGGAAGGCAGAGTCCACCCAGGAGAGCAGGCAAGAAACTCGGCATAAGGGTAGCCCCCTACCCTTCCTTATCTATCTAAACCCCGTAATCGTAGGGGTACGAAAGTTATAAAAGGCGACACATTTGGCTAATTTTTCACTTAACAATTATTCATTGTAAAGTCAACATCTCCTGAGCATGCTCCGGTTTCGGAGCGAATCGTGCGTAGAAGGTACATTGCCGAGGATCTGTATGGTGTGGAGTATACGGATTAAAGAAATTATAAATTACACCATACAGATTCTCCTGCTGTTCTCGGAGTAGAGCAAATTAAACTTAATTTTCATAAAAGCAACTTCCTCTGTGCCCTAAGGACCATCTATTGAGTTCACCAATCCAGCATGGAGTTTATGGGAAAACCCTCTTTATAGGAGAGAATTTTAGTCTAAAAGTGGACTTTGATAGGCTATTGAGTGATGTGCTTACAAAGGAAGGACGAATAATATTATGACATAAACAAAAAAAAACAAGTCTGCTTTTAAAAGTTAGAAGCCATTTTGAAGGGGGTTTTCCCAAAACTCCAATATTTACAGCTTTAATATGTACAGTTATAATTTATTTTCCTACAGGCAATACTAACGTAAGTTCGACTCCTGCTTGACCGCTTTATCTGATGCTATGTGATTCTAGTCTTGCGTAATATAAAAAACGTTTTTGCGGGTTCGGTTCGTGAATAGATACACCAGCAAAGCAAACTCGTAAAGGTGGAGTTCTTAAGTTCATATGAATTTGATACTTTGCTACTTATTGTGAATATAGTCCTATTTCTATTGAAAAAAAAATGTGCGACGAAAGTCAAGTGTGTAGGAATTCAGCCTTGCTTTAGGGGATCTGAGTTGTAATCGTTACATTTTAAGACTTGCTATAACCGCGAAAGAAAACATCGCAAAAAAACCTGCACACCTGAGAGTTCTCCATAATGTATGCATAGACGTGTGAAGTCTTCCAATCCGCACTGTCACACCATCCGTGGTGGACTACAGCTTCCACCCATCTCATGCTGTTATTAACCCATTACACACCCATAGTCCAACACGCTGGCCTAGTGCGTAGTAGATTTAACATGCCTTCAGAAACAATAAATAAATATCGAATCGAAAATCTGCACCGTATATGAAAGTCGGTAAAAAGCAGCAGCAGCAGCAGTCCACAGCGGTAATAATCCGTAAGAATGGGGTCAAAAATTACGCGGCCCGCGTCGAAATTAGTTTATTTTGAAACGGTTTGTTGTGCCCACCCACGATGGCCGTGCTACTTCCGAACTGTGTCAATTGGCTAGCGAAAAAAACGGCGGTGGCTGCCAAGTTTGCGAATATTTTTTTCCCATTTTTCCCAACGCCTAGACTTGTATTAGACAATCTAGCGATATAATCTGAATTGGATCAAGGTTGTTCGCTATCGAGATATATTTTATCGACGATGTTATGTTTAACTAAGGTTTCACTCCTGCTATCCATCATCTGCCGTCATCATCATCAGCGTTTTAATATTGCTGAAGCGGGAGTTTACGCCACAATGCGTAAAAAGATGTGGCTTCTTGTCAATGTCCAACCTGCTAGTAGGTACTACAAACAGACTGACTTGACGTTTCAAAAGTTCTTATTAATGAGGCCTACTTGAAATAAATGAATTTTGAATTTTGTATGTGAATTTTGCATTAATGTTGAACCTCTGTGGTTTTTGCCATGCCATTTTACGTATATCGTGTAATTAAATATTAATTGATAAACAAATATTGCCTCGTGCCCCACCCACCGTCACGCTAGCTTTGCAACGAGTGTAGCTTTTTTTATTGTCGGATCGAGCAGATGGCTCACCTGATGGTAAGTGGAAAGCCATTGTCTTTAAAAAAAAGCAACACTTCGCAGGAAATACACATACAAGGAATACCTCCTTCAAAGTGTCCATTAACCTGAGGTGTAGGTTTTAAACCTCAAGAGCTTGTGAAGCGGGCCTGCTGGCGTCATCGGTTTCGCCGAAAGGTTTGTAGGAAAGTTTGTTACCGGTGTCAGCAAGATGCCCTTTTCCCGCTGTCCACTGTCGGTTTAATTGTAAAGTTATTAAATATTTAAAGTCACTGTTGTAGCCTCATTTAATCTCCAGTTACCTTGATAGGGAACACAGCGCTATGCGAAGAGTCGTGCAATTTTATGCAGCCCAGAACCCCATAGGCTGCAACGCAGGTCAGGTCGGAAAACAGCAATGCTGATCTGCCAACGATCTAGGCATTGCGATAGACCTTCCCCTTATGAGCTCTGTCACAAAAAGCTCTACTCCTACTCAATATTCATTTATTTTAAGTAGGCTTACCCTATAAGCAATTTAAACGTCATGACTGTCTCTTTGTAGTGACTCTACCACCGGTTCGGAAGGTAGATTCTATCGAGAAGAAGCCGGCAAGAAACTCAGCAGTTACTCTTTTCCAACATCAACAATTTACATTTCACATTCTAACATTCATTTTTCTATCTTGTGAGAGATGAAAGCGGATCCGGAGGCTTCCAAGCCACCTTGTTATTAAGAAATTCATCAATTGTATTATGTATAGTAACCGCTGTAATAAATGTGTTGGAACAGATTCGTTAAACTTATGTATATACTAGCTATCTTTAACTTTGGTTAGAATATCAATCTCGGTATACGAAGTTATAAACTTATATCATCATCATCATATTGACCCATCACCGGCCTACTACAGGGCACGGGTCTCCTCCCACAATGAGAAGGGGTTAAGGTCACGGGGTTAAGTAATTATATCCACCACGTTAGCCCAGTGCGGATTGGTGGACTCCACATACCTTTGAGAACATTATGTAGAACTCTCAGGTATGCAGGTTTCCTCACGAAGTTTTCCTTCACCGTCAAAGCAAGATATTTTTGATTACTTATTACGCACATAATTTAGAAAAGTTAGACGTGCGTGCTGTAATTCGAACTCGGTCCTCGAAAGTGAAGTCGAGCTCCTACCTACTGCGCTATTACAGCTTCATTTACATAATTTTATATAACCTACTTTAAAGTCATTATAATTTTACTATAAAGGACGTCAAGCACATCTTCTGAAATATCTGGTCTATAAACTTGCTTTTGAAAGCATCGGGCTCTGGAACCAAATTACCAGATCCATGAGCACCTCATTATTATTCCTTCAGAGCCATAACAATCCGGGCCTTTGGATTTCACTCATTTTACGGTTTAAAGGCCGTGTATGACACCGCAACTCTTTGTAGGTCAATTATAAAAAAAATGAATCATTGCGTGTTGCCAGTGATGACCTATGCTTCTGAAACATGGTCGCTAACTATGGGCTTCATAAGAAGGTTCAGAGTCACTCAGCGGGCGATGGTGAGAGCTATGCTCGGAGTATTTCTGCGTGATCTAATCAGAATTGAGGAGATCCGTAGAAGAACGAGAGTTACCGATATAGCCCAATGAATCGCAAAGGCGAAGTGGCAAAGGGCGGGGCACATGGCTCGGAGAACGGACGGACATTGGGGTCCCATATTGCTGGAATGGCAGCGTTAACCGCCAACTAGATGGTCAGACGACATCAATGGCGTCGCAGAGAGCCGTTGGACACAAGCGGCACAAAACCGTGGAATTTTGAACCCTTCAAAAGACCTACGTCCAGCAGTGGCCGTCTATCGGTTGATATGATGATTGCTATACTCAATGCTTCCCACTTGGTTACCTTTACTGTCAATAGATAGGAAAATATTAAGTTTCATATTCACTTACATAATATTATTAAAGTGTTCGTTTGTTTGTTTGTTCCCTATTTTCGGCCCGAAATAAACCTGCTATTCTAGGATTGAAATGAACCTATTACATCTTCAGGATACAAGCTATACTTATACCACGTATCAAGATTCATAATGATCAATGCCGTTGTCGAGCATATTCCGCATTACACAGTCTAAAAAGACGCAATCGATATATTTCTAAAATATCACATTGCTTTTTTTCTTTAGTGTATCTATACTAATTCTTTTCTCAGTTTCTATTTTGGTCTAATGTGCGATCGATTGCCTCATTTCCTTAAGGTGCGACGAGGGCAGGATAATTCGTACAGATTCCTTAACGAATTTATCAGCGATGTCTGTTAGTTTATAATATAAATCAATGACGAACAGAAATAACCTTGTAACATCTATCGGTTTATATGATGAAATTTAGTTGTTATTATAATGATATCATTTTTAATGATAATAACTTATCGTTGGTAGAAAAATCATTTCTAAAAAAATTGCTATCGTAAATGCCACTTCAAAGTTACATCATTTATTCATGACCTGACCTGGAATCAGTAGCATGCACAAGATTTTCGAGCAGAAAATAAAGCAGGAAGAAGGCATTCAATTGAAATTTTGGGTAGGCAGTGCTCTAGTATACATGTGAAGTACACTGCCTGGAATGTATAAATTGAACGGCCAAACTAGGAATTTAATATTTATGTCTCCTAGATATGTCGGACGCAACGGTGTGACAGTTGCCCTTTGTTACGTGGCTCAAGAGCGCGTAAACGAGATACGGCCCGTGTTTTACGGACGGCTTTACGTTTTTACGAGATCTCTCATTCCTTTAATAGCTTTATAACCCTAGAATTATCTGTACTTTAATTATAATCAAATTCCTTACGTATCACCTGTGAAGTTAGTATTAATTTTAGTAGCTCCTTATCGTCCTATAAATGTATCGGAATGTGACACATATTTAATCAAATTGCCAACCTAGGCTGGTTATTAATATTATTTACGGTCGATTCTTTGAATTTAATGTTATTGTGATAAATAATAAAGTAAAAAAAAACTGTGCAATTCAATACACACGGCAGAAGTGTAACTTCTGAAAAGTAGCCTACGAGAGATTGAGTTGGATGAGAGAGAGTATCAGAACTATTGGGATACATAAAGGTTTATAATATTAAGTTTCCATTGTAACCAGAATAGGTTAAAAAATGTTTAATGTTTTCTATCTCACTCTGTCTTATACATTTATGTGCTTGTTTCGTTATCAAGATATTATTCGTTTTCCTTGTTAACTTAAATAGTAAACTAAATGTGTAATGTTCTATCTCATTCTCTCGCCGCTTAATTCTATACATTTATGTGTTTGTGTCTCTATGGACTATTTTTTTCGTTTTATCGAGTTTGAATTCACAAAGATTCTAAAGAAGTTTCACTTCAAAAAGATATAATATAAAACAATAGGTATAGATAATGGATTTAAAATAGAGTATGATATATTATAACAGCGGTGATAGCCTAGTGGTTCGCCCACACTTTCGAGGGGCCGAATTTAAATCCTAGCACGCACCCCTAATTTTTCTAAGTTACGAGCGTTCCAAGCAATTATAATATCATTTGTTCCAACCATGAAGTAAAACATCGTGAGGAAACCTGCATGCCAGTGAGTTCTCTGTAATATTCTCAAAGGCGTGTGCGGTCCACCAATCCGCACTCGGCCAGCGTGGACTACAGCCTAAACCCTTCTCATTGTGGGAGGAGACCCGTGCCCTGTAATGGGCCGGTAGTGGGTTTATATGATGATGATGATAATGATAATATATATTATCAATGTTTTAAGTAAGATTTCGTCTTTGGCTATTAAGCCAAGCACCGGTAACAAAGATTTATTTTGAATCTCGCAGGAACTGTTGCGTGCAAACTGTATATATGTATGATTACAGCAAGATCGGTTTAGTGGTAAAAACAATAGATACATGTTCCTATTTATAATCCCAATCCTCCTTCCTTAATATCCTTCCTTCCTTAATATTATAAATGTGAATGTAAGTCTGTTTGTTACGCTTACGCGCGAAAACTACTTAACCGATTATCATGAAACTTTGTACACGTATTATTGGAGGTATCAGAAGAATAATAGGATACTTTTTTTATTAAAAAAATATATTTTTTACGAAAGAATAAAAATGTTTGTTAAAAATCTCATGTATGACTATAGGTTCAGCAGCACGCTGCGTTCGTTTATTAATTTACGCGGGCGAAGCCACAGGGCACATCTAGTAATATTAAAAATGTGAAAGTGTGGAGTTGGAGTTTTGTTACTCAATCACGCAAAAACGGCTGAAGGGATTTGGATAAAATTCAGCATGCATAGTCTTTAACATGGAAAAGAACATAGGCTACCTTTTATCTCGATAAGTAGGTCCCGAGAGAAAAATTGAAAACTGTTTACGAGCTAAGACGCGGGCAGACAGCTCTGAAATTTGGTATGCCATGGAAAAAGACATGAGGTACTTTCAATACCGATCTCTCAAATAGTTCCCGTGTTAGGATTAAAAATTGTCAGCGAGCGAAGCTTTAGAACCATTCTGAAGTCCAAGCAGACGAAGTCGCGGACAGAAGCTAGTACTGCGGTAGCTATATATATATACTGGTATAAATTTTGTAGTCAACCAGCTAACAGAGTACTGAGCAGGGAATACTAAAACAAACGAATTCAAAATGAAGACACTTGACTAAATTAGCAATGAAGACGAGTTCTGCTGCTATAGGTATGCTTTCTTGCCTAAAGTGTCGAGTGGAACAAGCCTGGTTCAAAGAGAGCAATCTAAATGCATCTACTATTCAGAGCTCAGACAGTTGGCAATATAACGTAGCGTTTTTGAGATACATCTTTACCATCTATTCGTTCAAAAGTTTTTTTCTATTGCTGTGAATGGCACACCGACAACCATCATTTTGCAATTTTTATATTGTTTGATAAACATCAAATCCGTCTGATCCTATTAAATTGATCAATAAGCTAGCTTGTACTGCTGGGTCTTCCTTATGCACACCTGCAGCTTTTATGAATAACTGAAATTGTGTCTTCCATTTCTTCCACGCGTCAGCCCGGCTGACTGGGCTGCCATCCACACTGAGTTCCGGCGGGGGTTTTGCATGCTCCATTGCGAATAAATATGCAATCCACCGTTTACTACTTTTATTATAGTAAATCAAAGCAAACACGGCACTATATCAACATTAACTTAATTAATTTCACACCGCTGTCACCATGTTATGTTAATGAAACTCGTGTTGGATGACAACTACTTTATTATAAAAATACCCACAACAGTAGGGTAGGAAGAATGGTATGAAACAAGCTGAAATGACGATGATAAAGTACTATGGATTTATGAACCAGTAACACTTTACTATTAAATAAATGGCTATTCATAAATCCCTGTACCGGGTTACTCTAACGCTGTATATTGCAGGTAATAAAATATGTGCCGTACAAATAACATTGCTGATAACCGTTTTTGTCTTCATTAGTCGGCCTGTTGGAGCTACGGAGAGATAGGTGGTCGGCACGCGAGCATTTCTCTTTGACGTACTTAATGGGAGTTTCAGTAGGTCAAAAATTGCTGAGTGAGCAGCTAATGAGGTCATATTATTGTTTATTTATTCGTTAGGCGGGAGAATGTACGACTGCAAATCTAGGGGGTTTTGAGGTTTTTCTATCATTAGTTACAGATCGAAGTTTGGTTTGGTTTGATTTGGCGGTGATTCAATTCTGCGCCTCGAAGAGGAAGTAAAGTTGTCTGTCGAGCGCCTGGTTTGAGAGTGAGGGAGTAGAGAGCCAGATGAACTCTCTATTCCCTCACTCCTCCTAGTCCAGTTTGCGCAAACATTTGTGCACTATAACTATCTCCACATAGTTGGAAAATCTCTCTGGAGATTTACCACCGTGGCTGAGATTCACCTTTAATTTAATGGGTTAGCTTGAGAGAGTTTTAAAATTTCTGAACTAGCTCAGCTCCGGTTTTGTTTAGGTTTTTGATCTTGATTGGTTTGAATCAAGGGACAATACATTTTACGTTTGTTACAAGACATAATATGCCTATCATTATGTTATATGTAAAATTTAACACTCATATTCCTGACAAGCCACGTTAGGTAAGCAAAAACCTTTAGAATCAAAACCAAAGAAATCTATTTCCTTTTTCCGAAAAGTAGCGAAATTAAATAGCCAAAATAGTCAAGCTTTGAATCGTTATAATAATACTACCCTAATGGAGGGTCCAAGGCAATATTCCGTTCACAGTCACTGAGCAGAACAGGTCCAACCCTAAAATATATGGAGCGTAAAAATACCACCAATAAGGAATTTTCTATTTACATAATTGTCCATTTACAATGGCCAACTAACTTGGCCCGCTTTTAAGATAACGTCAGCTTGGCAGAAGTAGATACAGCCTTAGGGAAGGCCTTAGTCCAGCATGGAGCGCTGATGTTGTAAGATATAACAGAAAATGTTACGAAAATTTAAGTTGCAACTAAATTGCACATAGATTTTTATATAATTTATGATGGTCCCCCAAGACTTCTGAATTCAAAGAGCGGATTAACAATCAACACGTAAAAGGGGGTCGCAGATGTTCATAGCCAGCTTTAATTTACTTGACAACACCTCGTTTGGTTGTTTATTCTATAATGTTGAACCTATGTTGACATAGACCAGTCCAAACTATTTTTATTTAAATAGCCCTATTTATAAAAGACACTTTTGATGCGTACACACGAATTTTATTTTAGTGAGGTGTAGGTCATCATTTTCATTTTTTTTAACTTCAAGCGAAAGCTGCGAGGATTTTAAATTTACCTGCAGTAAAATAAAAGACCTGTGAGACTCTATTAGTTGAGGAAATTGTATTTTAAATTTAAACGATGTTATTATTAAAAAGTTAAAACACATAACAAACATGACTGATTTACAGCTATAGCCAACAATTTGTACTGGTAAATCGTCCTAAGTTTACGCGTCACTGAATTTCCTGACTACGATATGAAATGTATCAATAAAATGCGTCTCATTTCAATATACCACCCTACATTAAACGTTGTAACATTTTCCATGTCAAGGAATACTCACAAATGGCAAAATATTGTCGAGAAAGTCTTTGAGAATAACTTCGGAATTTCAACACATTATATCGATGTCGGAAATAGGTATATTGTGATGAAATGGACATATTCCATCAATTTCCCAATGATAGGTAATCATTCAAAATCGTTTTATGGTTTTAATTGGGAGATTTAAGTTTGGCGTGTTTGAAGTTGTAAGTAAGGTTTGATCGCCTTTTGATCAGGGAAGAACGACGGTAGTAATAATAAAAATAGCTTTACAGACAGATCAACAAAGCAGATCCTTAGCAGCATGTTGCAGATCTCGAGTTCTTGGATTCATCCCACGGGTCAGGTCAATTAATAGTACGTGATTTTTCATATTTTTTTCCTAAGTAATAATTGACGGACCTACAGGACAGGACAGACACGTGGCCCACCTGATGGCTATGTCAATTAAGTGGAAAACTATTGCCTATGAACAGAGAAACACTTCACAGTTGGCTCTGTGTCCATCAATTTGAGGAATTTGGAAAAATCCCCGAAATTCTCTTTGGAGATTAATAAATAATAAATAAATAAATATACTGCGACAATACACACATCGCCATCTAGCCCCAAAGTAAGCGTAGCTTGTGTTATGGGTACTAAGATGACTGACTGAATATTTTTATGAATAATAAACATAAATTATAGCAATATACTTATAAACACCCAGACACTGAAAAACATTCATGCTCATCACACAAACATTTTCCAGTAGTGGGAATCGAACCCACGGCCTTGTACTCAGAAAGCAGGGTCGCTGCAAACTGCGCTAATCGGCCGTCTAAACTTAACGTTAACTATCGTAGCCGAAAATGTGAGAGAAACTGTGTTTGGAGAAGATGTAACGCTGATAGACCAGTCCATTAAGTAAATTAAAAATATTATGCACATTAATGCGTATATCATAATCGAAAGACCCGTATAACTTTCAAAATTAATTCAGCAGAACGCGTTGTACACGCGTTGTACACGGTGCGTGGATAACGCGTGGTTCAAACAACACTTTATTGTACTGCTGAACTATAAGTTGAGTGCAGTTGGTTTCAATGTGGATTAAGAAGCCATTATCAAATTTTTCCCAAACCATTTTCACATTAATAATATTACTAGTTTAAAATATCCACTAAATATATAATTTTAAAATGAATGTTTAGGACTTGAGAGTATTTTATTTTGTAATACGGACCTTTATAATTAAATAAATATACTACGTCAATACACATTGTACGTCAGCTTGTGTTATGGGTACTAAGATGACTGAGGAATAATTATATGAATAATATACGTAAATACTTATAATATATAGATAAACACCCAGACACTGAAAACATTCATATTCATCACACAAACATCAGTTGTGGGAATCGACCCCACGGCCTTTGCTCAGAAAGGAGGGTCGCTGCCCATTGCGTCAATCGGCCGTCCAATCCTTTGTAAAGTAAGTAAAGTGATTGATACGGCCTAAATTAATTTCAGCATCGGTGCTACGAGAAACACAGCAAAGCACTCAAGTCGCGATGGTTTTAAATATAAAAGTACATTGAAAACCAAGTATCTATCATTCAATCGTAATAATCTAATATCGTAATAATCTAATTACCTCTTACCTGGAATCTCTCCTTTGTTAGTTGCGAAACTAACATTATTCTCGTCGGTGCCGTAATTCCTAGAAGTTTATAAACACACGCTGCTCCGTCGGATTTATGGCTTGTTTTAATGTTTTTATTGGTGTTTATGGTTGCTTGTTATTGGGACTTAAGCGGTTGTTATGACAGGTGACTGGAGGCTTTGATAAATGTTCTCGTGCGTGATTTTTGTCGAAATATAAGGGAATATTAATAGTTCAAGTGCCTCGTTGTTCGAGTGGTTAGCATTATTGGATACATGAAAACATTTTAAATCGTGCGCCCTGAATTTGAAGGGGAGTGGTGGTTGGGGAGTGCCACCCTACTCCCCTGGTACCCTTTTTTGTGAGGAAATGTCTAGTTTTTGAAAAATATAAATATTTATAACTCAAACAATTTGAGGTTATTTTTATCTTTTACTACTATATACTACTTTAGACTATTGGGAACGCATCGCTTCGCTCCGCTCCGCTCGGCTCTGAGTGGTTCTATAACGGTCTAACCTAAATTCAAAATTCAATTCAAAATTCATTTATTTCAAGTAGGCCTAATACAAGCACTTTTGAAACGTCAAGTCTGTCCGTGTGTAGTGACTCTACCACCGGTTCGGAAGGCAGATTCTACCGAGAAGAAGCCGGCAAGAAACTCAGCAGTTGCTCTTTTCCAACATCAAAAATTTACATTTTACATTTTAACATTCATTTTTCTATCTTGTGAGAGATGAAAGCGGAGGCGGATGCTTCCAAGCAACCTTGTCATTAAGAAACTCATCAATTGTATAATAACCTCGCTGTAATAAATGTGTTTTAACACATTCTTTAAACTTATGCATTGGTAGGTCCAAAATTACCTTAGGAATCATATTATAAAAGCGTATACTCAATCCCACAAATGACTTCTGCAAATTTCGCAGACGATATGCAGATGTCACTAATTTATGACCATTTCTTGTAAGTCGACTGTTTATATCCACTTTTTGTTTATAAAGACTAATATGTTGTCTTACAAATACTATATTGTTATAAATATATTGTGAGGCTACCGTAAGTATACCAATTTCTTTAAATATTTCACGGAGGGATTCACGTGATTTAAGTTTATATATTGACCGTACAGCTCTTTTCTGCAATATTAATATAGTTTCAATATCAGCAGCTTTGCCCCATAATAAGATCCCGTAAGACATCACACTATGAAAGTACGCGAAGTAAACAAGTCTTGCTGTTTCTACGTCAGTAATCTGTCTAATTTTCCTGACGGCGTAGGCAGCCGAGCTTAGTTTACCTTTTAGTGTATCTATATGGGTACCCCACTGAAGCTTACAATCCAAGGTCATGCCCAGAAACACTGTGGAATCTTCCATTTTTAGTGATTCTCCATTTATTATTATATTTTTATTAACTTTCTTTACATTTGGTAAAATAAATTCCACACACTTAGTTTTTTTTTGCATTTAAAAGTAAATTATTGACAGTAAACCAGTGCGACACATGCGACATAGCACGGCTTACATCGTCAGAGTTGTCTCTACCTCTGTCAGTTTTAAACTAACTTAACCTAGTGTTTTAAATGCATTTTGACCTATATGGTAATTACTATCCTAACGATAAAGGCTTTATATTACACCGCTTCTGTAAAATTTAGGGCAGATTTTGATACTTTTAAAGATGTTATAAAATAAATAATTAATTAACTTTGTAGTTGTTATTTTCCGCTTACTTAGACAATGGCTATTTTCTGAAAGCGCTTCTATTGTATTATGCATTACATTAACTCTGTAACATACGATTCCCGACTCATGGTCCAGACATATTGGGCCATCCGTTTTAGCCGAATTATTAAGGTAGCAACAGAAAATCAGGGAGAATTTAAATTCATAGCAAATTACATAAATATAGAACATAAGAATAAATATTTACAATTATTTGTTATGCTTATCTTCACGGCTAGCATGGGCAGGAGACAATCATCTTCCCAGGGAAGGGATAAAATTTTATCTTCTCCCACAGCTTTATTAACTCTTAGAGCATTGGTGCACAAGTGGAAATAATATCCATATAATAAATGTGTAATAATAAACGGGAATAAACTTCTCCCATTCAGTGTTCCCGCGCTTTAGCAGGTGAACACATTAATTATATACCTTGTCAGGGGATATAATTTTTGTCTCCTCCTATGCTAGCCCTGCAGGTGTTTTCCAACTTGGGTATACAAATAAAGAAATAATGTGACTGCGTTATCAAAAATCTGCTAATTAAAAAATATTAGTTAAAACAATGATAAAAATTATTAAAATAAAATACTACATTTTTTAACAACAAATGAAGTCTGTATATCAAGGGGCACGGTTCTCCTCCCACAATGAGCAGGGGTTGAGGACATAGTCCACAACGCTGGCCCCGTGCAGATTGGTAAATTTCACACACTTTGAGTACATTATGGAGAACTCTCAGGGGACCATGTTTCCTCATGTTTTCCCACCATTGAAACAAGAGATTGTTTAATTGCTTAAAACTAACCACACCCCTAACTTAGAAAAGTTAGGGGTGTGTGCCTTCGAACTCGGCCCCCCGAAAGAGAAGTCGAAGTCCTACCCCCTGGGCTATATAAATAAATTATTTGGGTTATATTTTCCTATTTTTTTTCACGCATTTGGAACCGCTTGGTAGTCAGTTATTAGGTACCTTTTAAATAAGAATTCAACCAAATAATACGAATATGTACTCACTTTAGAACAAATTTACGTTGGCTGTTCCCGAAGAAGCGAAACGCGACACAAGAGACACATTTAGAGTAGATTAACGCCCTTGTTTTATATTAGGTATGTAGCCTTCAATTGCTTCTTGGAAGCCTTTATATTACTATCACCTGTGTTATGGGTTCCTGGTACATAAGCGAATAATATTTTTTTTTTTTTTTTATTAACGATAGGCCAGCGTTTGACGACAATCATGCCCGTTAGAAAGCAATGATGAGGTCTAGGTTGGAGCACGCTTGCCTAGAAAAAGCCTATTCACTCTAGCCTTGAAGGTACTTAAATTATACGTGGCAGGAAACACAGTTACCGAGAGGGCGTTCCACATCTTAGCGGCACGTATCAGAAACGTGGATAAAAAACGTTTCGTGCGTGTTGATGGGATATCAACCACATAAGGATGCCACCGCTCTCGGTGTCTCGCTGTTCTGTGGTAAAACGGGGAAGGGGGAACAAGATTGTGAAGTTCCTGAGCACACTCACCGAAGTATATCCGGTAAATCATCCGGTTATCATGTAATAAACCGATTAACGTCCGTCCGATAGAGATTTTTCCAGTAGGCTTCGGCCTAGACTCATTGCGTAGCTTTGACTCATTAGACAAAGCGATTTAGCGTTTCGGTACGCGGAGAAACCAATTATGAGTTTAATATAATTGCCAAATCCCGAAACAAGTTAACCAGCCACCACCCTAGACTGTTTTATCACTAGGCACCCCTCTAGACTGTTTTATCACTAGCCACCAGGTGTGATTGCAGCCAATGGACTAACTTCTATTAGAAAAACCGGGTTTCCCTTTGGTGCTTCCAACAGTGCAAGCTGGCAGTTACAACACCGTAGAGTTTTGGGAACTGCTCTCCTACTCCATGTCTTATTATGTAAAAAATCTTCAGTTACATTTTAGATAAAGAAAATATATCTTTATTTTATTTCTTTCAAAATATTCGTTTTTCTTTTACGTAATCGAAACAGGTGAATTCCTATTTTAATAGTTTGACTGGAGGATTCCACACTTTGAAGGAATATTGAGTATAAAGATAGTTAGTAACAGGATCACTATATAGCGACAAGTCCGCCATTTATGTCATCTTTTGTTTCTATTGTATTTGTTTTATCCGATGTACAAATAAAGACCTAAGTAAATAAAATATATAAATAGGAGTTCTCTCTTTATTTTCGTTGATTTCTAAATAAATATACCGAATTTTCCTTTAACATTCAGAATGAATAAAACATTTTATACAAGGAGCGAATGTCAAAGGAAATTCATCCAACTAGTGAACTGAAATACCGAAGTCGTACTCGTACAACTACGTTTGATAATGAACTCGTTACGCAATATTTTAAACAACTATTGCCCATCCGCAGGTGTAACTATTGCAGTGCAATTATTTTAGAAAGTCATATTTATTATAGGTATTTCCTTTTCGTAGTTATAAATGACGGACCACCTGGTGGTTAGAAGAAAACTGTCGTCAGTAACAGCAACACTTTGCAAGGCAAGATTGGCATTATGTAGGGCAAGGACCTGCATAATGCCAACCTGTGTCCATCAACCCGAGACGTTAAGTTTAATATGCCTGTATCAATGCCGACATCATCATCATCATCATATCAACCGACAGACATCCACTGCTGGACATAGGTCTTTTGTAGGGAGTTCCAAATTAAACGGTTATGTGCCGCTTGGGTCCAGCGGCTACTTGCGACGCGCTTAATCACCGCTTAGTCACCTGTCCACCTCGTTGGGAGTCGACCAACGCTGCGTGCCCCCACTCTGCTTTTTCAAGTAATTCTGACTGCACTTTTGGATTGTATATTACTTTTGTTTAACTTTTTGTATTTTTACTATAGTTTGTAGTGTTAATATCGGTTATTTTGTAGTAAATGCTGTGCACACCTATAAGTGGCTAGGGCACACTGATTAGAAACTGTAATTTTCCTTTACTATGTATTGTGAACAAGCTGTTGGTGTTCCTTTAATAAATAAATAATAAATAAATAAATAAGCTTTGTCCCCACCCATTGCCACTTCAGCTTCTCGACTTGTTGATTTGTCGGTAACTTTGGTTCTTCTACGCATCTTCTCATTTCTGATTTGATCACGTAGATATACTCTGTTCATAACTATCTCCATCGCCCGCTAAGTGACTCTAAGCCTTCTTATAACGACTTCAGGCACGCCGACAAATACACCCTAAACATACAATGCTGCTTGCTTGGCAGCATAACTCAATTGCTGTGTACTATAAAAGTAAAAATATGTTAAATAAAAAAATGTGTGGCTTACAATCAAAAAAATGGCTCGTTTGTAATATATCTCCCGAGTTCCTGAAACAAAAAAATATTTCTCAATTAAAGACCACGCTTTTGTTCTCCGTGACATTACACAACGTTTTATTGTTTCATTTTATCCGGTTACACCTTTTAATTATAGCTCGAATTATAAATCACAATGAAGTTCCAAAAGGGGAAATCTTTCAGGGGTTTCGTTCTTTAGGTAGCGTAAAGGTGAGGTGAAAACGCGGCGTACTAACTGCGTCCTTTGTGGCGTTCTAGTTTGCGTTCGTCAAGTGGCCCATAACAAAGCTTGCTCCGACGTACCCTTCTTGTGATTGGTTGCCCGCTATGCAATATTAAACGAAGCTATTCAACCAGGTAATTCAATCAATCACGGGCCTCTTTCAATAGGAGAGATTGTCTATAGTCACTACATAATCATCGCAGTAGATCACAGCATTAGCACAGAGGACGCTGCTGCCCATTCTCCGTAATATTCCCTTAGTCGCCTCGTACGACACCCTCCAAGGAAGAGGAGGGGTGGTGACAATGGTATTCTGATCTGCCGTTACCTTACCGCATTTGGACACGGCAATTGGACCGTTAAATATGGTTAAGGTATGAGTTGCTATTCCACGAAGGTCTAATATCACTATCATCTTAACAACCCATAGCAGAGCAACGCGCAGCATACCTTGGCTCCCCACCATCACTCCCTGAAGCACTTGGCGACCTGGGCGGCCTGCTAAGTTTCTGGAGTGAGCTCGCCAGAGTGACCCACTCCAGCCAGTCGAAATGGGAGTCCAACAAGTGGCACTTCGTACAATAGAAGGTTCCGGCCGACCAAGTAAGTAAGTAAGAGACAAGCTTAGGAGAACGAAGAAGTCTCCTCTATCAATGAGAATGCCGAACACACTTTTGAGAAAATAATAAAGAAATATCAGGTTTTTCTTCACCGTCAAAGCAAGTGATATTTTTAATTTCTTAAAACGCACGAACATGAAGCGGTAATAGCGCAGAGGGTAGGAGCTCGAATTTACTTTCGGGGGCACGCTTATGCTGCCAAGCAGCATTGTATGTTAAGGGTGTGGCTGTCGGCGTGCCTGAAGACCTTATAAGAAGGCTTAGAATCACTCAGCGGGCGATGGAGAGAGCTATGCACAGAGTATATATATATACCCCTCCTGGCCGTATCCGACCACAGCGAATCCTTCTAGCTATTATGAGCGTGAAATCCCAGCAAGCACTTCTAACTTCTAAGTTATTGAGACTCATCATAATCATCTCAATCAATTGACGTCCACTGCTGGACATAGGTCTTTTGTAGGGAGTTCCACAATGCACGGTCCGGGGCTGCTTGCCTCCAGCGGCTCCCAACTACTCGCCTGATGTCAACTGTCCACCTCGTTGGGGGCCGACCTACGCTGCTTTTACCGGTGTGGGGTCGCCAATCCAGCACCTTAAGACCCCAACGTCCATCGGTTCTCCGAGCTGTGCCCCGCCCATTTCCACTTCAGCTTCGCGACTCGCTGAGCTGTCGCTGGTCTATGTCGGTATTGAGACTCACGTGGCTGCAATTACACCAGCATTCAAACCCTTCAGACCGGAGCACAGTAATGCTGCTTTACGTCTGACATAAGCATGGCTGTACTACCCTGGACGAGCTTTGTTACGAAAAGCTCTACTACATGAACATGCGTTAAAGTGTTCTTACAGGACTATTTTAACAGTGCATTGTTGTCAGAAAAATAATGATCTGTCTAGTGCTAAAATAAAATATGAAGGTGTACATTTTGCTGAGCGGCTCCTTAAAATATATATTAGGGCTTACAAAAATGAAAGTTTTAATGAATGGCCCAAAGATGGCGTATCTTTACAAATTGTATTTTTCGTTTATCATGAAGCACGGGTTTAGTACAATTGTATTTAATAAAGGCCTCTATTTGAATCGACTGAAAGTTTCTTTGACGTGGCTGTGATTGTGGCTTTCCGGGTATGTATTTCGCAACTACCAGTAGATGTTATCCGAACCGTATATAATGACTATAGAGATAATGATCAAAGAGTCATAAAAGGTTTATATGTAACCCAAACAACCCTGATAACAATTCATTAATTAGACGAGAAAAGTTCGCAAATAATTAAAAGGAACAAACTAATTTTTTTCACTGAATAACTCAAACTTTCAATCAGTGATAATTCAAAAGTCTTTGATTTAGTTTTTACTGTATTCAGTTCTCCAAAATGCTAATATTTTAAAAATAGAACGTGGATTCAAATTAGCGGGGTACATCCGACAATACTGAGAGAAAATAATAAAGATATTATAAGCGTCGTAATAACTATTATGCTTAGTGAAAGATGTACCTACTAAATTTATATATTTTCTATGTTATCTGTGATAAAGCATGACGTGTGTTCCAGTTATATACAAATGTACAACCACAGATTAAACAAAACTTTATATCACGTGACATGAAAAAATTATTACATTCCTCTCACTCCTCTTTCTCTTTTTGTGCCTCTCCACTTCTGGAGGTCGGCCGTCAGCTCAGCGAACTTCTCGCGGTCTTGCGCCAAGTGAAATATTGTTTCCACGCTTACGATATTGGTCCATCCACGGATGTTGCGCAACCATGACCTCTTCCTTCTTCTAACACGTCGTTTGCCCTCTACTTTGTCCATCATTATGAGCGTGAACAGTTGGTATCGCTCATGTCTCAGGACGTGACCCAGATATTTGACTTTTCTCTTTTTAATAATTGGCAGGAACTCCAGGCTCCTTGCGACGCGTTGTTACATTCAATATTATGTAACTACATGGGCCCACCAGACTCCTGGGGGGACACCAGGCTCCATGCAATAATATTTTAAATATGTAACCAATACTACGTGACGGGGCAAAAGGGGCGACGGAATTATAAGACACGTGTGAAGAATAAAGTTGTATTTAGAATTCACTTAGAATTACTTGACAGTCTAGAACAGTGTCCCTGGCTAAAGTCCCACGCAGTGGAAGCAAAAGCTGGAAGCACGTCCTGTAGGTTTCACTAGCAAGGTTCCTAACTACAGCGTCCGGCAAGTGTCTTCGAGAGGTAAGCGTTTGCTGAAGCACTGCAGGCAGGTACCGCTAGAGATTGACAATGGCGGAGTGATTGACAATGGATGGCCGTGGCACCGTCTTGTACTAGTGGGAAAAAATCTCTTTAGCGCGATTTACATTTCACGCAACTACAACTAACGCCATCTAGTGTTAGCGGGTCAGTATTGCGTTTTATTGTAATGTTACAAGTATAATTATGACTTGACAAATCTCAGGTTGTTGCGGATTTTGTCAAACTTAGTTTATAATTAATTGAATACCTATAGGAATTCCTGTCTGAAAGCATAGTTTAAATGTTTTGATGGAAACGTTTTGATCCGTAGAGACTAAGTGAAGTTATCGCAGTCTCAAGACACCAACTTGAGTTTTGTTTTGACGATCGGTAGTGATTTTGATCTCGTTCCGTCATTATTATTACAACTTCTCTTGGGAGGGGCTGACAAACTAATTTATATCTATCATCTTTCTCGTATTGCTGCCTCATTGGTGAGTTATTTCGATTTCCGTAGGAGGTACTGGGTTGATTCCTGGCCCGGAACATAAATATATAAACGGTAACATTCTTACCTAAGTAACTAAGTTAAGCGATAAAATTCGATCCCCGTTACGCACCTTTAACTTTTCGGAGCTATGCGGGTTTTATTAAAGCAAATAAATTTTCAACGTATGCAGCAATATCATAGCTGTCTCCTTCACCCGCTGAGTGACTTTCCTCTTATTAGGCCTATAGTAAACGACCACTTTATAGATCTTAAGTCATCAATGGCGACATGCTTCGTATGAAGGCGCTGGTCTTATTCAAAAATTTCACTTAGATCATTTCAATTCATTCAAACAACATATCCCACGAAAACAAAGCTATAGTTAGCTGAATAGTTTTTTTTTTGCTAAATTAGTTAACTAGTTACTAGTGACACATAGAATTTAGTTCAGGTTTTATTTATTACGTATAGAATCGGTTTAATTCAATTCCGCAGCAGTTCATCCATTTGAATGTATGGCAGTAAATTAATTGTCAAAATCGACTAGCTCACTGTCACAGCAGCCGGTGACAAATGAAATTTCCGAACGAACTGACGTAACGGTCGCTCGATAAGCGAACGTTTGGGCACTAACGCCTGAAATGAATAGTGTAACTAAACCAAAATCTGATAAAAAAAGGTTTATTAGAGAAACTCCCAAGATAGATAGACAAAGTTTTTATTGCACAAATCATAAAATAAGTCTTTATTGACGGCCGACTGGCGCAGTGGGCAGCGACCCTACTTTCTGACTCCAAGGCCGTGGGTTCGAATTCCACAACTGGAAAATGTGTGTGTGATGAACATGTGTGTTTTTCAGTGTCTGAGTGTTTATCTGTAAATTATGAGTATTTTTGTATATTATTCCTAAAAATATTCAACAGTGTTCTTGGTACCCATAACACAAGCTACGCTTACTTTGTAGCTAGATTGCGATGTGTGTATTGTCGTAGTATATTTATTTATTTATTTTAATTCAAACAAAACGAAATAACAAATACAAAAAAAAAGTCTTAAGTCAGTTGGAATTATTAAATTCATAATCTTTTATACAAAGACTATTGAATAGTAGTGCCCAAAAGGATCAAGGCCGACGCCATTTTATAGAGCACGTAACTACGTAACTGATCGGAAGTTCATTAAACTATGTAAATTGGTAGTTAAGTGAGCTTGTAATGATATTCATTGGAGAGTTAGAACACTTCATAGTCACCTATAAGAAAAGGACATAACCTAATGGTTGTATGTTTTTACAAGTTAACCTTTGCCTGCAATCTCACCTGGTATGTAATGATGTATTCTCTGTCGGTAGGGTAATTAGCCACAGCCGAGGCCTCACACCAAAACAGACCAGAAAAAAATATAAATTCCAACTACCCCTTCCGGGATCGATCCCCGGAAGGGGTAGTTGGAATTTATATTTTTTATTAGTTAGAACTTAAGCCACAGCGCTCACAGCTGCGCCAGGGAAGTCGTCAAACCTATGTTAATTTAGGTACCGTGCTTGTGTTCAGGTAATCACATAATCTACCATCTAATCATCTAAATTGCCAATTTATTTTTACTATATCCCGCTCTCTTGCAGTATCCCGCTCACTTGCAGCTTTTCCTTCTGCCAGAGGTCGCCTGTAAGGGATTGCATGCAGCAATAAGGCCGCCTTTGAATGCCTACAATTCTTGTTCTGTTGCTTATTCTATATTTTATGTATATTTTGATGTATGATATGAAAGTATTTCTTTTTCTTCTTCTTCTTCTTCTTCTTATTTTATATTCTACTATATTGAATTTTCTCTAGTCATGTCTGGCAAGCCTAGTAACCACCTAACCGACAAAGATGTGCCACCAAACGATTTAGGATTCCGGACGATTCCGGGTAAAAACTGAGTTGGTCGACAGCATTACCCCCAACGAGGTGCCCGCCAACTTATTGTTTTATGAGCGGGCTATCAATATCTATGCGAAGTCAGATTGATCACTACTTTTTTTTATTCGACTAAAAATTATATTGATTACTTTTTAAAGTAAAATTATTTAAAAACAAAAAAACAATAAAAAGAGATTTCCTTTCTGTAAGTGTGTTTTTATTATTTTCTTAACAATTTAAAAATAATCTTTACATTAAGAAGTAGCAAAAAGATTCTTTACTTTTTGAGACAAATAGGAAAAAAATTACTGTAAGTGATGATGCAGTCTGAGATGGCAACAGGCTAACCTGTTAGGGAGTAAGTAAGTCGTATTAAACTCATACATCAAAAGAGTCGCTCGAGCGGCCAAGACTGTGGACTTTGGAACTCACTTCAAACACCTATGGTCAATATACTTGGAGATTTTGGAGGTATACATGATATAACTTGGTACCTACCAAGTTATATCATGTATAACAGCGGTCTACATCATCATAGCAAAATAGCAGCAGCACCTCCACAAATTTATTTTCAGTTGGAATATATTTTCGATTTGATACCACGATAATCAGAAAAACATGTGTTCTGCGCGGACAAAGTAGTGGATTACGCTTGTGTAAAATATAAAAAATGCGATCTCTTTTTTTTCAAGAGGACAAATATTTCCATTGTCTGATGGAAAAGGGGTTACGAAGGAAGTCTAACCTAAGCTTATGCATTATTTATTACAAGGCTACCCCAATTTCTGGCGCTCTGCGGTTTCTTACAATGGTAAGAAGTTGTTAGGTAAAAGCAATCAAATTATTTATAAGGCTGTTTTGAATAAAGATAAAAGCCGATTTAGTTTTAACAGTCTTAAGAAGATGTTCTTAATTCGAATTTTGGGTCTTATTATCATCATCGCTCTCACCCCATTAAGGTTAAATGGATGGATTGTCTAAATTATTCAGCCAAGATGTACCTCGTTGTTTGCTGCCTGTAAAATTAGTAGATAGTAGATGTGATACTGTATCGGTCTTAAGACTTCGCTCTGGCTGCATGGTTCTATCAACTTCCCTGGCGATCTGGTCTTTTAAGTGGGTGTTTCTTGATTCCATCCCTAGCTGAGGCAACTCAGTATTTTTTTACTGTAATAATGCACAGACTAAGCAGATGGCCCCCAGCACGTCTAGCATGGGCAGGGGACAATTATCTTCCCAGGAAAAGGATAGGATCTTCTCCCACAGCTGTATCAACACTGTATCATCTCAGAGCACTGGCGCATAATATATCCAAATAATATATGTGTAATATCTTCCCGTGCTTTAGCAGGTGGACACATTAATTATATCTCCTGTCAGGGGATATAATTTTTAACTCCTGTCCGTGTTCTCCCACAGCTGTATCAACTCTCAGAGCACTGGCGCACAATATATCCAAATAATATATGTGTAATATCTTCCCGTGCTTTAGCAGGTGGACACATTAATTATTTCACCTGTCAGGGGATATAATTTTTAACTCCTGTCCGTGTTCTCCCACAGCTGTATAAACTCTCAGAGCACTGGGGCACAATATATCAAAATAATATATGTGTAATATCTTGCCGTGCTTTAGCAGGTGGACACATTAATTATATCTCCTGTCAGGGGATATAATCGGGGGATGTAAGTTTTGTCTCCCGTCCGTGCTAGCCCTGCTGATGGTAAGTGGGAACCCATCGCCTGTATACAGCAACACTTCGCAGGGTATACGAGGATCACGTCCTTCCACCCTGTGTTCATCAATCTGAGGTGAAAGTTTTAAGTCTCATAGGCCTGTCAACCACGCCTTTCAGATCGGCAGGGTGATTACATATTTTGTATGCAAAAGTGACGTTTGACAGAAATTATTGCGAGATTTACGCCTGAACCATCCTGTTGTGAGATATGTAATGGAACCCTACGGAACACAGCAATACTGCTTGGCATGACTTTATTTGTGCTTGCAGAAATAAAGACGGTGGTATAACTCCCTCTGCGAGCTCTGTCTGCACGAATAGCTCTGCTAACTAGGCTTGTTCAAAACTATATTTACGGAACCCCAAAAAGTATTGAAATGATTGCAAATCAACGCTGAGTTCTGATAGGATTATTCTGTAGGAGTATGTATAAACGTGACGGGTGGAAACGGTAAGCCCCACGTGGGTGGAAGCGACAGGGAAATAAATATTCACTTTTCGACGGAGCCGAAACAGAAACCAATCCAATTGATTTTGGATATTTAAGTGCTTTAACGAATATTCATACAAATTTTTCTTTTGTTCATTCGTTATCTATTTTCAGAATATCAATACACCGGTCAACCAATGCACAAACGGTAGCTAACATCCTCGAAACGTATATGAAAAATATATATTTATATAAACGTATATATGCTTTCTATTCCGGAAAAGCTTCCGAGGTTCGTTTACTCGATACGTATAAAAAAAAAATTTGGTTATACGCGTTAGAAGTTATAGTTCTTTGGCGCAACATGATAAAAATCTTATCAAAAATTTTATCTTTCGCCTTCTACATTTGTAGAAAAAACGACACTTACAATAGAAAAAAGGTATTGTTTGAATTATTGAAAGTCAATTGTCAAACCTTTTTTTAGAAAAACTGAAATGTTGACTGTAGCTAACTTAATGGTGTCGGTTTTCTTTGGACTGTGTACGCGCGCATCGTAAAAATTTACTCTCACTATTTTTCCCTTACGTGCCAAAAGAAGTATAACTTCAAAAAAACTTTCTCGATATTTAAAAAATCGAACTTGATGGAATTTGGTGAAACCTAGAGATTTATGGACATACAGGCCTTTTTTGTGTATGACCAAGCGATTTAGCGGTACGATAGAAACAACAGCGATACATTTTTTATTATTATCCCTATCATCAATGAGCTACTTTGAGCTACCTTCGGGAATCTAAAACGACGGAGCCGGGTTCACTCAACCTCATGCATTTGCAATTGGTCGTTTGCTTACTACCTATTGGCGTTCGACTTAACGAGAATCAGGATCATACCTTGTTCCTACAGGACACGGCCGTATTCCACCTCGCTGGCCAAGTCCGGATTCACTCGCTCTAGATATTTATGGAGAAATCTCTGATATGTAGGTTTTCTCACGACTTTTCTTTTTGTTTTTTCTATGTTAATTTACTTATAAATAATTAAATGAACTACGACAAAACACACATATCCATCCATATCCATCTAGCCCCAAGGTAAGCGTAGCTTGTGTTATGGGTACTAAGAGAGCTGATTAGTATTTTTTAGACACAAAAGACATAGACACAGAAGAATATTCATGTTCATCACACGAAATTTTTTATTATTTTATTTTATTCATAAACTTTATTCGTACACCATAAATAGAAATAAAAACAATGAACACAACAAAATGAAACTTAAAAGTTGCGGGAATCGAACCCACGTCCCACGAATCGAACCCAAGCACGGTTGCTGCCCACTGCGCCAACCGGTTGTCAAAATTTTGCTTTCGCTGTACCTAAACATCAAGTATATAGTAACGGAACAGCGGAGTCTTCTGATACAGGTGTAGTTCTACTAAATGTAAACCTATTTATTATTATTAATAATAAATTCCGACAAAAATTTATTAAATTGCTTAAAACGTACGTAATTTCGAAAAGTCAGAGGTGCGTGCCGGGGATCTAGCTTGGTCCTCCCGAAAGTGAAGTTGAAGTTCTAACAATAGTACTTTATTTGGTTGCTGTCGTCATACCCCCTTACCGAGTGAGTTCCTATATCGCAAAAAATAACAGACTGAGCGTAAAATACATTAATTTAATATGTTACTATAAGCAAACTGGTAAAATGTAGCACGGTTCAGCTACTAAAAAATAAAAGTAAGAAAGTTAGATTCCCTTTTCCTTTTCTTTTATTACTTACCGCACAATATAATCTTACAATTTTTCGCTGAGAAACCTCGAAACGCAAATTTAATTTTCCACCCATGCGTGAGTCTTTCATTTTCCGCGGGACGCGTAGATTTAACAGTATGGAAATGAGAAAGGAAAATATGATTCAGCTTTACGAGATGTATTTTAACCGACTTCATTCAGAGGTGGCTGTTGGGGTTTCACTTTTATAAGCCAGTGCTTAAAAGCATTGATAATTATTAACGAGAGTTGGTAACAAAAGAAATTATATTTTTATTTTTATTGGAACTATGGAAATAATAATAATAATAACAGTTTTATTTGCTTAAAAGTACAATGTTTTTTCTAAAAGTACCCTGGACCCCCAAACTAGGATATCCCGTGTCTTGGGGGTCAGGTTCTTTCCATATGTGCATCGAGATTAGAGAAATAAAAAATCAGAAGAGGGATTTTTTTTCTCACCTACTTCGTGATGATGAATTTATCACGAATTGAAAGTAATACAACCTTAATGTTATTAAAAAAAATTATTGAGTAATTTGATGTATAAGAAGTTAAAAACACTGAGCTCAGCGGCGCGGTGAAATATTAGAATAATCAATAAATATTAAAAAAATTACAATCTAATTCATAGTACGGAATACTATATAATACTATGTGCGATTGAGGGTTCCGTTTTTATTACGCATAGAAACGATAAACCGATTAGGTGTTGATCTGTTTGGGGTGGAATATAAATATTGAAGGGTTATGAATTACATATATAATACAGATTCTTAGCTTAATTTTTATAATACTGAAGGTTGCAAAATAACGAAGGAAAGTTTATGTGAGTGAATAAATAAATAAACCACGACAATTCACACATTCGCCATCTAGCCCCAAAGTGAGCGTAGCTTGTGTTATGAATATAATGCAAATACAAAACCCACTGAAAAACATTCATGTTCTTCACACAAACATTTAACAGTTGTGGGAATTGAACCCACGGCCACTCAGAAAGCAGGGTGGGTTCGCTGCCCACTGCGCCAACCGGCTGCCAAATTACTTATCAGAATTTGTACACCGATGAAATTCAAGGCAACCGCTGGTATTTCCTAAGTGTAGGCGAAACATCAAAGGGATGTTAACAGTAGGTAAACACTCTAAGCGTAATACATCCCTTAATTTTGTAATTTCTTCCATACGTGGGATCACACATCAAAAGGGTTCGTTTGAGTTAAAAGCCACATTTTGTTGTGACGCGGTGCGGAAGATCTGAGGGTCGCGTTTTCGGCGGCGTTTTCAATTTGTGGCTAAGGGCTGCGTTGTTTTGCAAAATAACCCTAGTTTACTTGGCAAATCCAGCTTAGAAATTATAATCGATATTGGATAGAAGGCGTTACTTTGCGGAATTCCATGATTTATTAAGAAAATTATGCTTCATTTGCTATTAAGTCTGATTTTTTTTATTTCTATTATCTTTACTTATAATAAAACTGTAACTGGAAGATTTCTGCACATTTAATATATTTTGAAAATTTTGATTGAGGGATGCTTTATAATCGATACTGAGCCCAAAACAGATTTTTATTTAATTTTTGTCCGTCTGTCTGTCTGTCTGTCCGGGCATCACTTGAAAACTACTGAACGGATTTAAATAAAATTTGGTATACTGATAGCTGGTATTCCGGGTCAGCATAAAGGTTAATTTTTATACCCGATAAACAATAAGTTTCCTCCGGGAAACGGGATAAAATTTTTTATCAATTTTGCTTCATAGCTCCGTTAAATTTGAACCGATTTTAATAATTCTTTTTTTATTTGAAAGTGCATACTAACAAGCATGTATTGTGTATTTTAATGAAGATCTGATAAATATTGTTGGAGATAAAAGACATAACTCTTCACAGATACTAGCAAGTCGCAAGGCATATGGCACAACGATTGAATGCATGCGTACCATCCTATTTCTGTAAATTGGCTGAAATATAACGATGTCATACCAACTTTTAAGTCTCAAAATGCAGCGGGCCGCCCGGCCGCGAATAACATAGTTTGGAAATAAAACTGGACCATGTAGCGTTGCAATTTGTTTCTAGTTTCTTTAAGATATTGAAACCTCTAATAACTGATTCGGTGCAGACGAAGTTGTGCGGGTCAGCCAGTTATTATATAAAAAGCAGGAGAATCTGTATTGTTTAAATTATAATTTCTTCAATATTTATACTACACACCTCTCCTCCACTTCCCAAACAGATCTTCGGCAATGTTAAGACTACTTAACAATTATTCATTGTAAAGTCAACATCTCCTCAAGAGGAGGTTTCGTGGCAAAATGTGCTTAAATTGAGTTTAAAGATTGAAGAAATTATAAGTTACACTATGTTCTTTGAGGATAATTTTTTTCGACACACCTACTTGTTTTTTTTGATTTATGTTTCCTAACAACAAATTTAAAATAATAATTATCTAAAAAGGTCTACCAAATCAATCAGCAAATTGGTGGAATGGATAAAGTTACAAACTGAATTCACGATCAACTTCGTATAAACAATTAAAAGCGTAATAACTCATCTGTCCACCCAATTAGCGTTGGGGAAATAAATTTGCTCGACGGATGGACAAATTTTGTTGTTGGCTGGCTTTGTTGCAATGACAAATTGTTGAGTTGTTCCAATGACACATTGCTGTGGCATGTTTAGAGTTATAAATAAATAATGAATAAATAAATATACTATGACCATACACCTCGCCATCTACCCCCAAAGTAAGGGTAGCTTGTGTTTCGGGTTCTAAGATGACTGATGTTTTTTTATGAATATTACATATAAATACTTATAAAATACAGATAACGCCCAGAAATATTCATGTTCATCACACAAACATTTTCCAGCTCTCGGAATCGAACCCACGGCCTAGTACTCTAAGCAGGGCTGGGCAGCAGCTGCCCACTGCGCCAATCGGCCGTCACATTTTGGCCGTCCGGACTTACGCATGCCATAGTAGATTTCCTTTTTTTCATAAATCATTATCAATATCAACCCACCAGCTATCGCCCGCGTTCTTCAACCGCGTTAATAACGGTTTTTTACAAGTTTCGCTTGTTTTGCCATTACATTAAAAATAAAAAACCGAAAAAAACACACACACACACACACACACACACACACCACACAACACACATGTGAAACTTATAACATCCCTTCGGTCGTAACCAGCCTTCGTTTTGGGGGTTTAAAAAGTAACCTTAGTTACTCTTAGTCTTTTCAACCAACTCTCTGCGAAAAATCACCACTTTCGCACTTATAATATTAGTATGGTTTACCAGCCCACTACTGGGCACGGGTGTTCTTTCATAATGTAAAGGGGGTAGGCCGCATTTTAACACGTGGGCGGGTTGTTAGAACTCAGACTTTAACAACATTATGGAGAACTTTTAAGCATGCAGGTTTCCTCGGTGTTATTTTTTTTTCTTAATCTTCATTTAAAATTACTACAGTAAAATGAATTACAAACATTCCGTTAAACTGTAGAACAGTTTGTTGACAGGATCGGCTCTCTTAAAATAGTAAAAAGTAGTAAGTTTAGATGCTAAAACTATTCCGACTTTTAAGTAGGTAAGTAAATAGCGTATAAAAACAAGTGACGTTTTATGAATGTTTTCATAATAGACCTGCAAACTTCTCTTTCGCACTTATAATATTAGTATGTACAGAAATATCGACAAATCCCATAACATTATCGTTGTATATACCCGTGGATTAAAATCTTTAGTAGTTTTCTTTCATAGTAAAGCGATGTATAATTGCTTAAAACTCTTATGGTCTTAGGTTATGATGCGTGCCGGGAATCAAACTCGCTCCCTTCTTCCGATAGAACGCGTTCGTTGAATGCCCTGCGAAGCGTTGCTCTGTTTATAGTCGATGGATTTCCACTTACAACCAGCTGGGCCATCTGCTTAGACCATCCAGACTAAAGGCCTCTCCCAACTGGAGGATATGCCCATAATCAGCACGCAGGGCAGTCAGGTTGGTGATCGCGGTATGTGGTAGTAGTAGCACTGAGAACGATGCCACCCGCTTTTCGTTATATTCCCGTAATTATATTCCCTTATTTACCCGCAGTAAGAAAGGGTGATGACAATAGTATTCTGATATGCCGTCACCACACGGCACAAATTCGTCAATTATTAATATAACAAAAATAATAATGGAGCAAAAAAAAAACTTTTTCGCCGTGGAAAATATACGCAGCTTTCCCGTGACTTAAAGATTCCCGTGAATTACCTACAGCTTATACTGGAAGCTTACGGCTTAGGCTCCATAAGGGATGAAATGTAACACAGTGGATCGGTGACATTTTGTGGCACACGATATTGATGGTTTCATGCATCGTTGAGCCTCTTTATGCAAACCTACCGTCAATTCACTTGAAATTATATGAGCTGGAAATTCACAGCGTGCAAACTTTAAATAAGGAATACATCACCCTTAAATGTAGTAACATTATACTAGTAGTCATTACCTATCACTTGATACCCATATTGAAAGAGTTGTGAAAAAAAAATTAATTTGCCATTTTGTGGTGGCCATCTTGGATTTGAGATTTGACATAATGTTTAGTATTCTACTAGTCAAGTCCTTTACTTGGATACCCGTATTGTAGAAGTTATGAAAAAGTATGTGCCCAAGCTAACAAGTTGTTTTATAACACTTAATTCCTATACTTGGTATTGGAGTGAACTTACCTAGAAAGTACTTTTGGTTATCTGTGTGATATCATGTTTTAAAAAAAACTCCTCTTAATTTAACATGAACAGAAAAATATCTAACTCCGCACCGGTCTATTGGTCCGGTTTTCATGCATTATTTTCATTGAAATTCGAAGCTGAAATGTTCATTACGTATCATTGATCTTCGCAAAATTACGCCTGCCTCTGTCTAATAACGATTGAGCAATTAGTAGAATGCAATTTACAGCACGCGCCAATCACAGCGAGTAAAACCGTACCGAGTCACTTGCTCTAGGATCAGGAGCTTAACATTTGTTCGGATCGCGTTCAGAGTGCAAGGATTTGTGAGTTCTGCGCAATTTCGAAGGGATTTATGGAATCCTTGCATCTGGTACTAGTGCCGATCGAATACCAGCTGAGTGTTACCTTCGTTAGCGGAGATTTAAATCGAGAATACACTCGCGGAAATCCTGCGCAAAATGCGCACACACAAGCCCACCTCATTTGTCATTAGTGTGCGTTACATAGATTGATGTTTTTTACTAAGAACACGTGTGAGCAAGTGCGACGTTTTTTTTTTTTATTAATTGACAAAGATTTTATAATTGGACCAGCTGGTTTTTTTACTACACTACAATTTAGCCCTTGATTGCAATCTCACATAAGTAAGTGACATAGGTAAGTCATGCAGTCGAAGATTGTAGCGGGTAAGCCTTTTAGGGAGTATGGCTGTTATATTTAAGCCGTAGGTATACTAAAAAAGATTTTTTTTTATACGGGCAAGAAATTCATCGCCCAATCTCTGGCAGTGAATAGTCAAATTTCCGGTCCTTTGCCTCACTCTGATTAAAGGGTTTCGTCTATGTCAATTCTTGTCTTGAGGTTGATTTTGATAGGTATACATTAATCTATCTTCCTTTGTAAGAGGCGATGCAGTGTAAGATGGAAACGCATGCACATAAAAAAGTATGGAATCGAAAAAGTATTTTCATGAAATATTAAATAATAAAAATAAGAATAACGACTTTTATTACAGTGTGCGTTCTTCTACTAGTGACGCCCTTTCATTTGATACCCATAGTGAAGTTGTTAAAAAAAAAAGTAATTCACCATTTCGTGATGGCGGCCATTTTGGATTTGAAATTAGACATAGTGTATAGTATTTTACTAGTCAAGCCCTTACATTTCATACCCATATTGAGACAGGCCAATTTGTGGCGGCGGCCACATTGACTGATTTTCAGCAGACATAGCTAAGAATACTAGCCAATCCAATATAGATTCAACAAAAAGATAAATAAAAATCGTTCATCCGTTTCGGATTAACGGTGCCCCAAACAGACACACAATCACACGCACACACACACAGACACAACTGTTCGGGTGGTGACCACTGTATTTGATCACTGATCTGCCATCACCACCCGGTATACATTCTATCAAAAACTGTTTTAAAACTGCATTAACTTTTAAGGTCTGTTTAAGAAAATGGTAAAACTGAAGTTATATGCTGTTTGAACGCTACTTTTTTGTAGTGGAATAAACAAATTCAAAAAAACCGAACGCATTTTGTGTATTGCCTAGATATAATTTACATTTGATAGATTTTTAAAAAACTGATTTAAAATTCAACCATTCAATGACCAACTTTTTTAACTATGAACCCACTTTTTTATTTTTGCGATTTTGTCTATGCGTTGAAAAAAGGAATCGCCATTTTGTTTGTTGTGAAAAAAACATTTTTGGCGTCACTTTGACGCTAACTGTCAGCTGTCACGCGTGTCTTTTCCGGGGCATTTTTAGACAGCTTGGTTTGTGAGTTCTGTCCTACACAGACCTGTCTCTTTCACTTTATTCTATCCGCCAATACGGTAATATAATTACGGTATAGTAAATTCCGACTAATGCTAGTAAATCATTTCTCTTTGACTATTTTGTTTAATTTAAATTTTTACAAAACCATCAGATACCGGTACTTCTACAGGATAAACTTTTTCTTTTGATCTGCCTCAGTAATTATTTGATCTTTTCCATGTGTAAAATACTAATAATAACTTAAAACACTGATATTCCACTGTCTTGCCATTCACCATAAGCACACATTCCATGCTTCGTTCCTCAACTTTTGACCACCAGTTGACAGTTGACAGCTGGCATTTGACTATACTCTACCACAACCTCTGTGTACTACCTATCCACTACACCATGGACTCGTGAACCACCTATGAAGCGCTTAGCTTCCTCGTTTCTAATTCGCACTGCAAAAACATAGAACGCCCTTCGGCTTCTTCCAAGATACCTATATTATGGCCCAGTGGCGTGCAGAAGATATACTCAGGGTATGCAGATGATATAAAATGAAGAAAATCTCTAAAACGAGTTATAAATATTTAAGGGTAGGCTTTTTTATAATTCTTACAATGCCTATTCTTAAGTTTTTTATAACTGGTACTGGAGATTTTTTTTTTCATAACTGTCAATGATAGACTACTGAAACACAACTGTAATAGCAGACTTGGGCCCGCGTATGTTTGGTAGTATTCAAAACGTGAACAAAAATCATAGCTTTACATTAAACCACCGTCCATATTAGAATAATAAACGAAGAGCACCGTGTAGTAACAACAACCTCCGAGGCATATAATCAAGAGACGCAAAGTTCCGGATATTCGTCCGTAGATGCCCATAGTACTTCATAGATGGCAAATATTGTGCCATGCAATTTTGTTATCTATGCAAACACAATATGGGTGCTAGTGGGATATCAACTTGACTATAGCTGCCAGTGATAACAAGGGACGCTATCGCAGTGGCTTTATGAAGACCTGAGATGGCGGTGGCGTGTTAGATAGACCTTTAGATAGAACGTATTGTACGCTTGATTGTTGGGCTTTGAAATGGTTTCGCTCAAGAACTTTATATTAAAGCGACACAGCATTTTTACTTCATGTTTTTGGCAAGGACGCTGGCTAAAGTCATAATGATATTGTTTTATCGCCACATCACGCAAAACTTAGATATTAATTATTATAAGATAACAAATTATTGTTGTTAAAAAAAAATATATTGTATTGCAAAACAACACTTCGTTTTTCCGATGAAGCATATTGTGGAAATTATGTAGTGATAAAAAAACGGCTGTGTGATTTGGGCTATTCTTAGACAAAGCCGCGTTGCTTTTAGCTTACATTTTAAGATATTGAATGTAGATATTGAATCTTCACATTACAACAATGCAAACATAACTGTGATAGAACTATATGAATTATCAGAATTTTGAATTTAATGCGCATAGAAGCACAGACAGACAGACAAACCATTAAATTTGATAACAACCCTCTTTATAAGTCAGTGGTTAAAATAGGCTTTGTACATCAAAATATACCACTATAGGTGAGGATACAGTTAAAACACTTTTTATCGAGCAGCTGAGACCACTCGTTATCACTCTGGGTAATGGCCGGTGCAAATAGGGCAACCATGTTGTTATTATGATAATAGTAAATTCCTGAAAAAAATTTAATATAAATACACATAAACATCGCTAATCCGGAGTTGTATTCCATTAAATAAATATACTACGACAATACACACATCGCCATCTAGTCCCAAAGTAAGCGCAGCTTGGGTTATTGGTAATAAGATGGCTGATGAATAATTTTATGAATGATATACATAAATACTTATAAAATACAGATATATAAAACGCCACGGCCTTCGACTCAGAAAGCAGGGTCACTACCCACTGCGCCAATTGACCGTCAAATGCCTAAAGAGCAATGAATTAAATATTGGACTTTTCTTCGGAGGTTAATAGGAATCAAATAACATAATCAAAAACAAAATTTACACAAACTCTATGATAAACCGCTGAAGCTTTACTAAAATAATTTAAACCACGATACCACTATACCATGATATTTTGAGATTTGTCGATATGCCAACGACAGCCGCGCCAAATAAAAGTCACGTTTGTCCGCTCATCCCGTACATATAATCTAGCTAGTAATTTAGAGAATTATCTACATTTTTGATAAATCACGAAAATCTTAGTTCAAAATCACTGAAAACTTGTAAGTTACACACTTGCACTACTAAATAATATTTTTGCCGATGCAAGTATTAAACATTAATATAGTTAGCGGTGATAGCCCTTCAACTCCTCTTTCGGGGTCGCGAAATCGAATCCCAGCACGCACCTTCCTTAAGTTATGTGTATTTTAAGCAATTAATACATCACTTGCTGCAACGGTGAAGGAAAACATCGTGACGAAACCTGCATACCGGAGTGTCCTTCATAATGTTCTCAAAGGAGTGTGCAGTCCACCAATGCGCACTGAGCCAGCGTGGTGGCCTTAAGCCCATCTCATTGTGGGAAGAGACCCGTGCCCTGTAGTGGGCCGGTAATGGGTTCATATGATGATGATGATAGTAAAAGTTGCAATACTGTCTCTACTTTAGCTCTAGTTCTATTTTTATTTAAATCATGTTATTTAGGCGTTTAAAATATCCAATTTATACTAACGTCAATGTCATATTCGCTTACATGATTAGTTGCACCTACCTAAAAATTGGAACATGTCCGAACAAGTTCGAACATTCGGCTACCCTAATTGGAAATAGTCGGTCGGCCGGGAAATTATTAAGAGAATGGGGGCACTGGCCCGTTTATTAATTTCGCTGTAAGCGTAACTTTCGACGCGTTTCAGCCGACTGCAGTGGAAGCTTGTTAGCTTGGTCTGCATTACGCAATAATTTACCCACTGTTGGGAAACGTTGTGTGTTTATACTAGAGTATTTCATCAGCATTCAAAGTGATTTGTGAAATTTTCTATGCACGTTTACTTATTGGCTCCCGTGAAAGGTAACTACAATTTATGTGGAATTGAAAGAGCGACATCTACTTTTCGCCAGTATTGTTTTTTTTTTGGCCCCATCCTTTTTTAAGTTAGCCCTTGACTGTAATCTCACCTGCTGGTAAGTAATGATGCAGTTTTGGTAACGGGCTAATCTGTTAGGGATGTGGCAGTTATATTTAACTTGGACTTCCCGCTTAAATCCACAGCGCTTAACATTACGCCAGGAAGATCAACAAAACTAGATGGCGGTCTTACAGTCACTCAGACATTGACATCAGGCTTTTGGACAATTCTGATGTACATAAATCTCTTAGAAAAACTAAAATGAGAAACCTTTATAAGAGTTACCCTTTCTTAAGCAAAATATGTGATAAGGGCAGCACTGCTTGTGAAGAAGACTCCAGTTAATGCCGACTTAGGACTGCTAAATGCTACTTATGACCATTTTCACTAAACCTGGTAAACGCTAACTCAACTAATGAGTTGGGTGATGCATATAGAAAAAAAGCGTTTCATGAACTCTTAGATGATGACTAAAGACGTTAGGCACCATCTTAAGTTACAACACCGATTCGGTGTTGCTTAATTTTTAGGGAACTCCTAACTTGACAGATGATAAAAATAAAATGCGGTATTTTTTAGGTTAAATGAGAAATAAGAACATATAATCACAAAATACCTTGTGGCGAGAATCGCAGAACAATTAGGTTATAAGAGTTGTCTTGTTGAAATCGATTGGTGAAAAGTAATGTTAGGTTAGGCGTTACTTCTTTCGGCATTGCCTTGTAACTGGCATTACAGTGATGTCCGCTGTCATCTCCAACCTTCACCATCATTAGTCTTTGTAAAAAAAACCTCAACTACTGTTTTACCCCTATAGGATTTCTTTTCTACCTACCTTAGCTTAGCTACCTTATATAATAAGGAACCTCATTTACTAGTAAGCTGTTACGTTATCAGTTATTAGTTAAGGTAGGTACTTTTTTAGTGTTACAAATAGCTTTTTCAAAAAGGTGCATAAGTATATTTAATAAGGAATTTCATAAGAAAGAAGCATATTTACTTTTCCATACAAACTAATTCAAAAAAAATTCAGTGTTTACTTATGCCAACCCTATTGGATATAAAAGACCGACACGTGCATAGTACCTACGCTACGCGACGCGTACCTCATAAAGTGGCAGGAGTCACTTGATTTTACTATTGCATGTGATCTTAAGGCTGTATTTGATTTATTGTAGTAAAAACTATGGCAATCGTTTACTCGAAAACAATTTGCGTTTCTCTGATAACTCTCAGAGACAGTAAAAAATGTACCTCTAAAGCCTCTGAAGGATTACTTCGGTTTACATTAACACGTTGTGTACTCATAGTAGGTATGTACTCAACTTTTACTACTTTATAATAAAAGGCCAATTGTGTTATTAGTAACGACTCAGAATCATCTCTAACAACCAGATGTATGACTATAAACCTGGAATATGAACCTGAAACTGGTATATAACTGGAATCTGAATCGGATTTGATGAGATCTAAAAAGTTAAGGTTTTGGTAGAGTTTTTAACTTTTTGCCCTTTAATTTTTTGATCTCAAACATTTCAACAAAGGGATTACACACAGGCACAATATATAATTACACAAATCATAATTACTATATCAAAATATCTATATTTTTTAACTTCTATTTCGAATAGAAATAAATTTTATACGAAGACAAGATCAATAGATTCACCAACTCATATAACATTATAACTAAAAGCTGTCTGACAGACTAAGCCTTAGTCTTTGAGTATTAGGAACGGGCCACCTAATATTAGAAACACGTGGGCATTCACTAACCCAAATAAAAGTAAGCACTAGAAAAGTACATGTAAAACATCTTACCAATAGAGGAAGCTCCAAAAAAGGTCATAGAGCACAAAAAAAATCACAGCACACCATAGATCACTCACACCACAACTGAAACTTTTGAAAATCGAATTCGGCGCGATTATGCGCACGCGCCGGCGCGCCGAGCATCACTGACTCACGCGCATGAAACTCCCAGCTCACCCTTCGAAATTCAAATCTATTTTTCAACGTAATAGGAACAAAAGAAGAGGGCGGCCGTGCGCCCTCGCCTCTATATAAATAGCACGGCACAAGCCGAGTCGTCCGTTCGTTCACTCAGGAAAGCGTAAGACTAAAATTCCATTTATTTCCTCGTTACTAGCTCCACACGTTAAGATAATAATTAGGGTTGACAACCGTGTCCTTTTCCATCTTTTTCGATGTTATAACATTTGAGCAAGAACGTACTATGTTCAAGAGACTTTGGCAACGTTTGTGGTTGCGCTTTTTTGTGCCTAGTGGGAAAATAATATTTACCACCTTTGACTATTATAGCGTGAGTATGCATGTGTTTCGTAGATCTCTGTAGATTTCGGCATTTTGTAAAAATAGGTGATTTATTTTGGTCTAGACATATAAAATAAACGTTTAATCGTTTAAGTAACTCTAATTATAACATGGTACATTATAAACTCAAACATCAATCTATCTGAATATCTGAATATATCCACTACAAAGAGATAACTTCTTCTATTTTCCCTTGACACTTCTCTGTACCTCTATTTTTCCCGCCATTTTATATGACCTTCCTTATTGATCTGGGTTCCTGTCAGTTTGAATTTCTACTCCAACTTATACCGACCACAGATTAAGCATAATTTTGACAAGTCTTAACGAAGATACCTTTTTACCTTTAACCAAATGTACATACAAAGGCAGATTTGCTAACACATATTTTATGAAAAGTAACTTTTTAGAATTCATATTCATGGTCTAACTAGATGATTTCTGTACGTCGATGGACCCGTGAAAACATAACTACAAAAGAAGATACATAAGAACCCTAGAATATAACAAAATGTTTTCGTAGTTAAAGTTCATTTATGATTCAACCCACTCCGGTCTCTCCTGAACATTATTTTCCTCGAAATAAAGTAGACAACCCTAATAATAAATTAAAAATAAACGTCCGGCCCTCTTTAATAGCGCCGAATCCACGGTTCCTATTCTCATTAAGTATTGAAGTCGCGTTTCCTATTTTTTACTATGCCCTTTGATTGAAGAGTGTCGTGACTCGTTAGTTCCGAGAATTTGGTTCTACGTCTATCTTTGTCTGATTACATGTCTTTGATGATATCTTTGACTGAGTGATGCAAATGGTACCACTTCATTTGGTGCTCTAATCGATGTACTATCAACCCATATATTTCTTTAAATCTCCATTCCTTAATAAGTACCTTTTCTGGTATCACTTGCTTTGGGCCTCAAAAGTACCTCCCTACAGCTTCCAATACCTATGCCTGATTAAGTCGCATTCTAGGCTCTTCTATAGAACAGAGAAGTAAAGAATATTACATCAACTGTTTCTCAATGCAGCCTTCAGCTAAATATTAAATAAATAAATAAAATAAATGTCATGTCTTCCATCTAGCTCATGCACATTACATCGTAATGTGTCAATTCTGTACTTTTACCAATATTCTAGATAATAAAAACAATTATTAAAATTTACAGTAACACATATGATAAAGCCAGGTATTCTATATTACCAACAGTTACGAGTGATAAAGTACATATAATCTTGAAATGAAATGAAATGAAATTTTATATTTGCTTACACAATCGCTTACAATTGTATACAAAAATATATCTAACAAAAAGCATGTGGACCAATAGGGTTCTGCCTCAGCACGAAGCCATGGCGCTGGTTTTCTGGGGGACCCTGTGTGCCCACAGACGTGTTCGCGACATTCGAAAATTCCTTCTCAAAACTCCTTATAATAAGTAGCTGAAATAAATATTGAAAGCTAATCTAACTGGGATATGACTGTGAATGATGAACAATGAACGAATCATCATTCACCATTCACAGTCTATTAATAACTTTATTTATCCCCCACTTCGATGAAGCAAGGCAATATTTATTAGCAAAAGAACCAGAGTTTAAATCTTTTTAAATCTCGAATAGCAAGTATGATAAAGCCAGACATAATATATTATCATCAGGTATTAGTGACGAAGTAGATAATATAACCTACCCAAAACTTCTTATAACAGTAACTGAACTAAATATTGAAAGTAAATCTAACTGGATCATGGCTGCAAGCTAGTCTAGACACTCGTGTCAGCTGACTCATGTCTGATCGCGAGGATTTATTTAGATTTCCTTTGCAGTGAAGTGGAAAGTTCATTATTTTGGTCGATATCTGTGCAGAGATGGTTTGAGAAGGGTTTTTTCATGAACTCAAATTCAAATTTGAAAATGTTTTATTCATGTTGACCTTATCACAGACACTTTTGATATAATATGTTACCACCTATGTTATTATGTTTGTAATATCAAAAAAAAATGTATTTCTAAAAGATGAAAATCTAAAATACAGCTGGTCCACTGTAAAAAAGCTGTAAAAATTTTTCCAATTGAAGTTTCTTAAATTACAACAATCAATATTCTGTTATTGGATAGAAACTGTGGTGATGGGTATATGCTTTTGTAACATGATACCGAAGGTAATATTAGATTTACCTTTATCTAAATTTAAACAATATATTAAAAAATATTTAACCCATCGTGGTTTCTATACGATTGATGAATTTTTTCATGACAAGGTTGCCTGGAGGTCACTCCACTCTCGGCTCTCACTGAAAAATTATAAAGATTGTTAAAGTATAGAATGATGTTATATATATATAGAAAAGAGCAATCGGCTGAGTTTTTTACCGGCTCTTCTCAATGGAATATGCCATCAGAACCGGTGGTAGAGTCACTACAAACAGGCTGACTTGACGTTTCAAAAGTAAACTAGGCCTTCTTGAACAAAAATAATTTTCAATTTGAATTTGAAAAGCGGCTATACTTCTATTTTACTCTTAAAACTGAAAACTGAATTGACTAATGAAACACAAGAGGATGGCCGGTAACTGTCCCGGGAACGCAGTTGTGTCACAAATTTAGATCCCCGGATATCGGAGGGGAGTGACACTTTTTACCGTACCCACCGGTGACGGAAAGTCAAACATAGATATAGAAATCCCGAAAAGTTAAGTTAAAGTTTGCTATAACGCTTTTAACGTATGGTTAACCCCCACGCTGGTTAAGTGGTTAGCATGATTTGTTACAAAAATTTTCAATACCAACCTCGAATATAACATAAAAAGTATCAAGGTTACTAATTCTAATTTATTTATTTAGAACAGTTTGAAATAAAATTATAAATATAACCTAAAATAAACTATTTAAAAACTAAATAAAATCTAAAACGTCCTCGAAACCACCGCAGCGAGGCACAGTTCCTAAGATGAATAAATAAAAAACGTAGTATTATCAAGGTTACTATATTCAAACGTGACAATTCTTACGAACGTGGCATAACTGGATTGGATTCCAAATCATACAAATTTTCAAACACGCCTTGAAACGTTGCGTGTATTAAATTAAACATAAACGAATTATTAAATTCGAAACAACATATACGAATAACTGATATTGACCCATACATAAAATATATTATAAAAAATATATAGTGTTTTTAAACTTATTTCAATATTTTTTTGAATTACTAAGAAACATACTGCAAAAAAAACTTTTTCATATTTATGTCGAGAAAGATTTACATATCTAATCGTGTACAGTGGATAACCTTTTAGTCAGAAATGTGGTCAAGATTAATATATCTTGTTTTCGCATTAACAAATTACATAGATTTAGTAATCGTATATTAAGTTGTTGAATCTCATTTTGGAATTCCCAGTATCTTAAAGCCTACCGACCAGCATAGAAGCAGCTTGGTGGGTCTATGCTCTAAAACCCCTCTAACCCAAAACACCCCTCTAAAACAAAACAAGGGATATAATTAACGCGTCCACCTGCTAAAGCACGGGAACAAGGAATATTAAAAAAAAAAAAAAAACATTTATTTCAAGTAGGCCTAATATAAGCACTTTTGAAACGTCAAGTCTGTCTGTGTGTAGTGACTCTACCACCGGTTTGGAAGGCAGATTCTACCGAGATTAAGCCGGCAAGAAACACAGCAGTTGCTCTTTTCCAATATCAACAATTTACATTTTAAAATTTATTTTTCTATCTTGTGAGAGATGAAAGCGGAGAAGGATGCTTCCAAGCAACCTTGTCATTAAGAAATTCATCAATTGTATAATAACCTCGCTGTAATAAATGTATTTTAACAAATTCTTTAAACTTATGCATTTGTAGGTCCAAAATTACCTTAGGAATCATATTACAAAAGCGTATACTCAATGCCACAAATGCCTTCTGCACCTTTCTGAATAGGAGAAGTTTACCCCCGTTTAGTATACGCCAGTGCTCTGAGAGTTGATAAAGCTGCGGGAGAAGATAAATTTTGATCTTCTCCTTGGGGAGATAATTTTCATCTGTCCATGCTAGCCGTGCAGAGAGACATTTATAGGCTTTGAATGATGAACGATGAACGAATTCATCATTTCCAGTCTATTATTAACTTTATTACACCCTCACTTCAATGATGCAAGGCAATATTTATTTGCATTCAATAACTGATAATGATGAATGATTAGAATAACAAAATATATGGGGGTTTCCAGTTTGTTTATTTTATTTAACTTTTTTCTTGCCACTTCCAGCATTTTATTTTGTGTTAACGTCACATCACTAGCCGATAGGTATTTTTCCATTCTATTTTTTTATTTTTCTTTTCACGCCCAATGCATTAAAGTGTTTAATTTATTTCTTTTGATAGTTTAAGATAAACTCCGATGGGGACGTTAACATTCAGCGATAAACTTGTGGCTAAAATGTTCATATTGAAGTAAGTCAATGTCAAAGTCAAAAATATTTTTTTATTCAAGTAGGCCCATATGGCACTTATGATGCGTGCATTACATGAAAAATGGGTACCTACAGTTTATGGCAATAGGCTTTTTAGGTAGCATTAATGCCTTCAACCGGGCGACATAGACTGATTTTGCTGTTGGCTGGTTTGTCGGCAGCTTCACATCTTGTTGATAAGTTAGAATGCTTTGTCGGTGAAGTCTACAATTTTCAAATTTGTATAGCAAGTGATTACATGTCAACGTTCAGACAAAGCTCGGTGGTTTAGTCGGTGACGTCACAAATTCACTAATATACCACCTTCGAAACGCCAAGTACGTATACGTCTCTTTGTAATCATTTTACCACCCTTTCGGATTCTTCCGAAGAGACGCCGCCGGCAGCTTTTTTTTTGTAGCACTACAATACAGCCCTTGACTGCAATCTCACCTACTGGTAAGTGATGCAATCTAATATAGTAGCAGGCTAACCTGTTAGGGGTGTGGTAGCCATATTATAGGTTTCTACGCGACATCTTACCGGAACGCCTTACCGTCTTTATCGGTAAGGTAGTAACTCAGCAGTTGCTCTTTTCTTCATCACGTTACGCGTTTGAAGATTCTGTCGCCATGAGATCAGCCTGATATCAAGCAAGGTGCTCCGGATTTTGTATGTAGATTCCTTTAGGTTTGAAACTATAAAGCGTGTTTATACTTAACTAGACTAAGCTTATGGTTAGCATATCCTTAGTTAAGAATTTATAAACGTATCACGCCAGGTATGCTGAGCATACGCGACGTACGTAATAGAAGTTCTATGAGGCGTCAGATTAATCTTACGCAGTGGCGTGCACTTCATACATGCTAAAAAGCACTGCTTACCCTAAAATTGATATATAATTCATATAGGAGGAGGATTTTTGCCATTTTATGCAATTTTCCTAACTTATGCATACCCTGGTAAGAAACTCAGCGCACGCCACTGATCTTACGCCCACATATACATTATAGCTAAAAACATAATGCAAGTTTCTTTTGGAATGTAAATATTTAAATTATGTCTTAGTAATTAATAATATATTTTTCTATTATAATATTAAGGATTGCATGTATGAAAAAGCTTTGTTATGAATTGCTCTAACTTCATAGCTAAACATTAACTCGAGTGTGAGATTGTGATAGCAAAAAAAAACCTGGCTAAGTTTGTTGTTGGCTCTTCTTAGACAAGGGCGCACTTGGAACGCTCCTAGCTTTAGTTTTAAGTCAACGAATGCAGGTATCACCATCACCTAACATTAGTGGTAGCACGTTAAATGTATGCACGCTTCAGAGTGCCACAAGGTCTACATGAATAAAACATTTTTAAATTTAAATTTGAATTTAATCATTTATTTTAGATAACAAAGATTATTATGAAAGTTAAGCTTAATTTGCTATACTCCGCAAATAGCAGGAGAATCTGTATGGTGTAATTTATAATTTCTTCCATCCTTATACTACACACCAAACAGATCTTCGGCAATGTACCCTCTACGCACGTTTCGCTCTGAAACCGGAGCATCCTCAGGACATGTTGACTTTACAATGAATAATTTTTAAGTCTATAAAATATAAGGATTAAACAATTTATAAATTATATCACGACTGATTACGGATTATGGATTTCTGCAAATAACGCCTGCTTCTACCCAAATCCAAAGTTTAAGTGACCATAAGTAAGATAATAATAATTTGATTATAAAACATAAAATATAATAAAACTGGCCTCATGCCCGGTTCCTCTAAACCTATGCATCTATATCCAATGCCTAATCATTTAGGCGATGTTTATAGAAACGTTTCACCAACTCTTAAGTGATAACTATTGGTGAAAGGTTGAGAAATGCATAGGAATTGTCTTATATAAGGTATTACTTATTTAGGCATTGCCTTGTACGTCGTTGGTGAAAACGTGCATTAGTCTTTGTATGCAACGTTTCGTCCTCAACAGCGGTTAATCGCACAATTTTGCTTAAGCTTTCTATAGTTGTTTATTTTGTAAACTTAAGTTTTGTTAAGTTGTAGCTGAGCTAAGACTCAAAGATAACATAACTGAGCTGAAGCTAAGCAAGCACAAAGGCTTTTCAGATCTCAGACTTAGGGCCTAAAATATCACTATGTTTGACACTTCAATCAGGAAAACATAAGATGTGGCAGGTAGCGATGTTCCCTTTACCCCTTAATAATATCTACTTAAAAAGAAAGAACCAGGTATAATATTTTTTTTTTGATACACTTTATTTGTACACCACAAATAAAAGCAAAACAATGGACACAACAAAAATAAACTTAAAAAGTAGGATGAAAAGGGCGGCCTTATCGCTTAGTAGCGATCTCTTCCAGGCAACCTTATCATTAGGAAAACCAAGGGAAACCGATTGGTGGGGTGTATTATTATTATATACATACTTACGAACAATTACACACTACTACTTATCAAGATTACATACATAAAATACTAATAATAATAATAGTTTCGTAGTATCTAAGTACTTGGACCTTGCTCACGAGATTACCGCCATGTGGAGTGTTGAGTCGACCGTTGTTGTTCCGATCGTCGTTTCAGTCAATGGTCTTCTCGCGAAAAGCTTCGACCAACATCTCAAGAAGCTTTCGCTTGGTTGTTGGATCAAGGGTCGGATACAGAAGGCAGTAGTCCTTGAAACGGCGCGTATTGTAAGGAGGTTTCTCACTCTGGAGCCCTGACCACCGGTTGCTTGGGCATTCAAAAGCCCCGCAAGCGGAGGGTGGAAGTTTTTTTTTTTTATAAATTTTTAATAGTGTTTTTTAATTTATTCTTAAGCATTGTTAATAATTTAAAAAAAAAAATTATAATTATAAATGATAGAAATATAATAATAGTTTCGTAGATAAAGTAAAAATCGCGTATTTTATCATCGGTACATTATAACGAGTACTTTAATTATGTAGTACATCATTTTTAACTATCACAAATAGTCTTCCCAGTGCACACCAAGTATTGAATTTTATAGACAAAATTTTGCTACTTTGGTCCGCTGTCATTCAATTCTGCCGCGGCCAACGCAAGCAAGTGGTAAAAGACATACCGTAATCGGACGGGTACCCCGGAATGAGAGTATAGTGATTGACATTCTAAGTCTGACGCCGTTGGTGTTGCATAAATAGACTGCCCCTTCATGGTATCCAGGCGACATTTTAGTCGGCGAGTTATTTTTAAGTCCAGAATGTTTTAGTAAATTTGATTGCACACTGTTGCTTTAGCCGCATAGTTTATTCGGCGTAAACGCAAAAACGAGAGGTTACACGGATTGGTCTGTGTATCTTTTTTTTAGACTGCAATCGACCCAGGTAAGTGTTGAGCAGATTAACCCACCTATTGCATCATCACTTAACACCTGGTCATCTGCAACCATTAGCGGGCTAACCTGTATGGGGTTTGTATGTTGGCAGGGCTGGTAACTAGCCACGACCGAAGCCCACAAACCTTTCCAAGGTAACATCAGAAATTATGATTTCCCAAACTGCCTTGCTTTACTAAATTCTAACAAGGTTCTCACGATAGACTCTAGCACAGCCGACATAACCTAATAATCACCGGATACTAATAATAAAATTGCCAAAGTTGATTCGTTTGTTTATTGCTTTCGTATGTTGGACTGAGTTAAGCTGATCTTGACAGAATTCGCCACTGGTGCAAGCAAACTACACCTGGAGACGTTAATTTCAATAGCACCTTTGATAAAAATATACAGTTACCACGAGAAAACTGATTCGGATGGTTAAAGGAATAACAAACGGCCGAGGAAAATCAAATATTGACTCTTGCAGTTCCTACGACTGTTGCGGTAGTCTGCAATCAACATTATAATGATTCTAACTATTATCTACTATTATATCTAGAATTATCTTCTTCATGCTAGTTAACGAATGTAGTTATCGCAATCATCGCATCGTAGTTAAAAATAAATATGAATGTCTTCAAGGGTGTTTTTTTAAACTGAACTTTTTTGATGAACTCACTGGCACAACGGTGAGCGCTGCGAATTTAGGTAAGGTAAGGCGCAATTTGGTGATTTATAATTTCTGAATTTTCTCTCGACTAGTGAGAGGCTTTGGCCGTGGCTAGTTACTAATCTACCAACAAAGACGTGCCGCTAAGATGAAGTGTTCTGGTGCGATGTCGCGAAGAAACCAATTATTACTTCCATACTCATGAACAGGTTAGCCCGCTACCATCTTAGACTGCATCATCACTTACCACCAGGTATTACAGACAAGAGCTAACTTGTAGAGGATTTTTTTTTTTTTAAAACACGCTAATTCAATAAATGTCAAACCTTTTCACAAAAATCAAGATTCGTACTTATTTTATCACTGTTGTGTTCTGATAGTCCTTCGTACGTTAAATCCATTAAACGTCAGAAATTGATATCTTGTTGTTATTCTTTTTCTTATCTTGTTAATATTTTGCATTATGAAGATAGATTTTGTTCCGCACAAGTATCCAGAGTACATTTTATTTTCTTCAGGCAGAACTGAAGGCAAGAGTAGGACTTGCAAACATTCCGTACCTAGAATAAATCAATCACACTGAACAAACTCCGCTTATTAACTTTATTATTGGAAATGTAATGAAATATTCAATTTTGTTAAAGCCATTGTTTTGGGAGTGTACACTTAATTAAAATGGCCACCGGAGCGAAAAAAACAATCTCCGAACTTATTAACGTAAATATTATTGTGATTTTCTTTGCTTCACTACGCTCAAGAGATAAAAGTGAAATATTTTTAATTATCCTGAGATTTCGCCTGCGGCTATCTTTCTATCTTCTATCTGTATATGTACTAATATTATAAAGAGGGAAGATTTTTATGTTTGTTTGTTTGTACCCAATATAAACGAATTTAACAAATTTTTCGCTTTAAAAAAAACTTTCGCGTATACAAATATTACGCATTTATTTTTTATTATCTTTTATGAGCCTTAATGCCTGAAATAAAGAATATGATTATAATTATTAAAGTATCACGCAGTATGGTTATTTTCAATAAAAATTGGAGACATACACTATTTGTATCATGTGTTTGTTTTTTTTCGACGTGGGTTGCCTGGAAGAAAACGCTCTGAAGCGATAAGGTCGCCGAATTGTATACGTTGTTACGTTATACTTTTCTTTTTTATGTACTTTTGTGGGGTGTAAAAAAAGTATATTCATTCATTTATGCATTAATTCATCTGATAAAAAACTTATTCTTTCTTTCAAACTTTAAACCACAATCATCACCTTTCGGGGTTGATTTTCAAAAAATCCGTTTCTTAGTGAATGGTAACGTCATAACAAAGACCAAATGCCAGAACACCAAGATTCCAACCTAAGCGATTTAGGCTGAAAATTAAATAAATAAAATAAATAAATAAATATACTACGACAATACACACATCGCCTTCTAGCCCCAAAGTAAGCGTAGCTTGTGTTATGGGTACTAAGATGACTGATGAATAGTTTTATGAATAATATACATAAATACTTAGAATATACGTAATATACGTACTCACTAGGTAAGATTGCGGTTAAAGACAAATAAACTAAAAGTGGAATAAAAATAACAGTGGAAGTGATTAAAAGTAAATTCAACTATAACTGCAACGCGTTAGCTGCTAGTTTTTGTTTTACTTTTACGAGAATTCCGCCATTTTGAATGAAAAAGTCATGTACAGTAACTCATCTTTTTTCACTATTAAAGCCACCATAAAACAGAAATTTACAGTCCCAGCTCTGTTCCTATTAAAAAAGGACATTCCTTTTTTCAAATTTTTGCACTACCCCGTTTCCGATATTTCCCTTTCCTTTTTTGGCGGCAAACAACGCGACGTTGATTGATGTTTGCGAATATGAAATACTAGGGACGCATAAAAGGTAGTAGGTGTAACGATCGCGTCTGATGGAGTTTTGATTTTGCTGTTCGCAAATGAACACTGCCTTATGCAGCCTCTTCCGCGGGTCGATCTCACCTGACGAAAAAGTTTATAGATATTGGGATTCTCTTTTTAAACAGTTTATATCCGCACAGAGTTAGCCACAATATCCAATGTATTTAATTTGAACAATAACTAACCAATCTAGAGTCATCTATATATTTGAGATCAAACAAGTAGGCATGTTGTACTTGTATTATAGCATCGACCACCCTGGCGCAACGGTGAGCACTATGAATTTAATTAAGAGGTCCTGGGATCGATTCCCAGCAGGGGCAATTTGGGAATTCATAATTTCTGAGTTTCTCTGGCTAGGGCTAATAGCACTCTACCGAAAATGTGCCGCTAAGAGATTTAGTGTTCTGGTGTGATGTCGCGTAGAAACCGATTACAGGTTACCATACTACCCTAACAAGGTTGCTTGGAAGCATCCGGCTCCGCTTTCAGCTCTCACAAGATAGAAAAATGAATGTTAAAATGCAAAATGTAAATTGTTGATGTTGGAAAAGAGCAACTGCTGAGTTTCTTGCCGGCTTCTTCTCGGTAGAATCTGCCTTCCGAACCGGTGGTAGAATCACTACAAACAGACAGACTTGACGTTTCAAAAGTGCTTATATTAGGCCTACTTGAAATAAATGAATTTTGAATTTTGAATTTTGAACCTCCGCTACCATCTTAGACTGCATCCTCACTTACCAGGTGAGACTGCAGTCAAGGGCTAACTTGTAGTGAAATAAAAATAAATAAATATATTAAAACGTTACTGTACTATAACTCGGAGTTGGGCGGTGGTACATGCAGCACAGTTTTTACTATTGCAGTGCCACCCTTGCTAGTATTTTAAGTGCCATTGTAACTGTTCCAAATAAAGATTTATTATTATTATTATTATAATTCCCAACAATACACACATCGCCATCTTAGCCCCAAAGGATGTGTAGCTTGCGATATGGTTATTAAGATAACTGATAATAAATTTATAAGTAATATTCATAAAGACTTATAATAAAAACATAAAAACCCAGGCACTTCAAAAAAATCATTTCCGTCACACAAAACATTTTGTTGTGGGATTCGAACCCACAGCCTTGGACTCAGAAAGCAGGGTCACTGCCCACTGCGCCTGGTAGCTTAAAAGTATGTTAGAAACCATATATCTTTAAAGCGTCTGCCATTGCATCGATCAATGTAAACCGAAAGAGTTCTAGCTGGAAAATGTGTTAAATAAATTGGTTGTAGAAAAAAAGGCACGTTACTTACTGATATACTTACAGTTCCATATTAATCAGGACTTGCAAAATGGGATCTTTTAAATTATTAGTAACATTTTAGTAGGTAAAACAGTTATCATCATCCATACTTATAATAAAACTGTAACTGAACATTTAATATACAAAAACTGTACATTTAATATATTTTGAAAATTTTGCCCGGGGGATGCTTTATAATCGACTATGAGTCTGTCTGTCTGTCTGTCTGTCTGTCTGTCTGTCTGGGCATCACGTGAAAACTAATGAACGGATTTAAATAAAATTTGGTATAGTGGTAGCTGATATACCGGGTCAACATATAGGATATTTATTATCCCGATAAACTATAAGTTTCCTCCTTACTTCATAGCTCCGTTAAATTTCGACCAATTTTTATACTTCTTTTTTCATTTGAAAGTGTATACTATCAAGCATGTTATGTCTAGCTTTAATGAAGATCTGATAAATATTGTGGGAGATAAAGGACATAACTCTTCACAACAGCAAGTTGCGAGGCATATGGAACAACGATCGAATGCATTCGTATCATTAGTAGGCTAAATACTAATATTATGAATGCGAAAGAAATAAAGTAACATAAATATTAAGTTTGATTATATACCTCCAAATTCAGTTTTATTGTATTCAAATTGTACCTATCGCTAAGAAGTTGCGAGATATAGAATAACAAGTACGGCCGCGAATAACATAGTTTGGAAATAAAACAGGCCCACCTGGTAGGTAGCGCTGCAATTAGTTTCTAGGTTTCTTTCAGGTGCAGACGAAGTTACGCGGGTCAGCTAGTTATCATATAAACCCATTACCGGCCCACTGCAGGGCGCGGGTCTCCTCGCACAATGAGAAGGAGTAAAAGCCGTAGTCACAATGAGAAGGAGTAAAAGTGCGGATTGGTGGACTCCACACGCCTTTGAGAACATTATGCAGAGCTATCAGGCATGTAGGTTTCCTCACGATGTGTTCCTTCACCATTGAAGCAAGTGATAGTTATAGTAATTAAAACGCACACAACTTAGGAACGTTCGAGGTGCGTGCTCGGAGTCGAACTCGGCACCCCGAAAGTGAAGTCTTAGTCCTACCCACTTCACTATCACCGCCTTACAAAAAGTTTTTATAAGATGAGAAAATGGCTGAGATCGCTTTACAAGCAATTCTACGGAAACTGTACAACGCACACCACTAAAACTGATTTTTTTAATGTACTACGGCAATAGTTGCCATCTAGTCCCATATTAAGCGTTGTTTATGGGTACTAAGATGACTGATGACGTTATTCACGCAAAAAAAATCCAGGAATTGAACCCACGGCCTCGGACTCAGAAAAGTAGGATCGCTGCCCTCTGTGCCAATCGGCCGATTATCCATCCCATCTAGTTAAAGACTATGGGTATTGTTGTAACCATCTAAAGTGATTTAACGCATTCAGGTAAAAACCGTCCTTATCCGTAGTAAGATATGACCATTTTTAATATTCAATCTATCAGTAATCTATAGAGTTACTGGCTTGTGCCCGCGACTTCGTCTGCGTGGACTTCAGAATTGTTTCTAAAGCTCCGTTCGTGAACAATTATTTTTCCTTCCACTGGAACTATTTGAGAGATCGGGGATTTTCAATTTACCCTCGGGAACTACTTAAGGAATCGGGATAAAAGGAAATTGTATACAATTTTACAATAAATTACCGGTTGATATCTTGGGGATGTCACTAAAGAAGTTCAAAGTTTGTATTAAGCGAAAGCTTATAGAAAAGTCCTATTATAGTATAAAGGATTACGTAAACGATAAAAAAGCTTGGGTGTAAACATTTGCTCTAACCAGGTTGCTTCTTAAATATTTTCTAATGACAATGTGAGATGGTGATAACAAAAAGAACACCCGGCTAAGTTTGTTGTGGGCTTCTTCTTAGACCAGGGCGCGATTGGAACCCTCGTAGCTTTAGTTTTAAGTTTACGATTGTAGTTATCGCCATCACTACTTACTGCTATGTACACATTTTGTATATAATAACGCATCAAAAGTGCCATCTATGTGCCTATTTGAATAAAGATATATTTGACTTTGACTTTGACTTTGGTCAAAGGCTACATGCATGCCAAATTTCATACAAATCCGTTCTGCCGGTTTTGCGTGATTGAGTAACAAACATCAACACTTTCACATCCCTATCCCTATCCCTATCCCTACACTTATTATAAATGTCAATGTAAGTTTGTTAGTTACGCTTTCACGCAACACACTACTTAACCGATCTTCATGAATATTTGTACACATATTCTTAGAAGTGTTAGAAGTAATATTGGATACTTTTTATCCCGACATTAAGCTCGGTTCCTTTGGGAAAGGGGATGAAAGTGCTTTGATATTTTACACCAAACAAATTATAACCGATTTAAATAATTATTTTTGTACTATAGAGGAGGCAATAGCTAGTATATATATTAGTAGAATAGTAAGTTATACACTTAGAAAGGTTGGTGTTGTCAAAAAATATCCATACATTTTTTAACAAATAACAAATTATCTTAGCAACTTATCAACCGATAACAGATTGATTGTAAATAGAAAACGGACGTTAGTGATACTAACGATGATGCAATGTAAGATGGTAACGGGCTACCCTGTTAGGGGTATACGGTATATATTAAACTTATCGGTTTATGCGACAACGTACAGGAACGCTAAATCGCTTAGCGGCACGTCTTTGTCGGTATGGTAATTAGCCACAGCCAAAGCCTCTCAGAAATAACCTAACAAATTTGGCATGACCTAAATCCGTAGGAGCTAGTTATTAGTTTTAAATACGCCTAATCTGAAATATGATTACAAAAAGGTGAATAGCCTCTACGACGTACACAGAAGGCCCAAAAAAGATAGTATATCCTTTGCGTATTAACGCTTCGTTTAACAGAAATTGTAATTAATTAGCCACGCTTGGTTTACAACCCGAACGTTTTGTGTAAAAAGGCTTTTTTAGTAAAAACGTTTTACTGCTACTACCTTTCTTTTGAATAAGAATTTATGGTATTTTCAATTATGTAGCTACCAGATGTTTATTTTATTATTTAATCTCAACTTTTTTCGTCTTTGAACTTTGCTCTAAATTCTTTTAATTGTTTTGTTTTTTCTTGAAAGATAATTATGTAGAGTTTGACTCAAAGCTATCTTGACCATAACGAAGTCATCTTCAGACTCTTAAAGGTAATGTTGGGCCACGGCAGGATCAGGAGAGAATTGCAAATATGGTAAGCATAACATCTAGTTATTATCAGCTAAATTTCTTTACAAATGACTAGCTATCCTATATCTAGTTTCAGGATGAAAACTGACCTCTATCCTAAATTTAGCCAAAATTGTTTAAGCTCTAAAGCTGTGCATAGGTAAAAAAAGTTTTTCCGACACTTGCTTGCTAGTTTTTCTTTTTTTATATTTAATAGACTTGCGCTTGACAACTACGAGCCTGTAGTAAAGCAATGATGCGGTATAAGTTGGGGCGCGCTTGTCTAGAAAATGCCTACTCACGCCTTGTTTTGACTTGTTTTAACTACAGCGAGGAGTGCGACAAGGAGATGTTTTCTCCCCGAAGCTGTTTACCGCTGGCACTGGTTGGACGTGTTCCATGTCCTGCAAAGTTTTGACCTGTTAATTGTCGATGGTTTAAACTTACATGTGTTGATTCATCAATTAAAACTATAAAAAAACAATATTATTGGTAAATATCGTGGCATACAGACAAAAAAAGGAAAAAAAACCCTTGGTAGTATATTTTGGAGTAGAGACTTTGGGCTCGAACTTTTAATGATTCGTCAAAAAAAGTTAACGAGTCTTCTAGTAGTCCTAAAACTGTCAGTTATTGCCAATATTGGTTATAAATATTCATCATCATCACTTCAACCGATTGAAGTCCACTGCTGGACTAGTCTTTTGTAGAGAGTTCCAAAATCCACGGTCCTGGGCCACTTGTTTCCAGCGGCTCCCAGCGACTCGTTCGATGTCGTCTGTCCACCTCGTTGGGGGCCGACCAACACTGCGTATACCTGTGCGGGGTCGCCATTCCAACATCTTGGAACCCCAACGACCATTGGTTCTCCTAATAAATATTAATACAGTATAAATGATTATTTTTGCCATTCAAAAGCAATGCCTGCATCTGTGGCACCATGCCCGCTGTGAAGGTTTCTATGACGTTTTAGATTTTATATTAGTGATATTTTAGCTCAAAAGTTATTCTAGGTTATTTTTATTTTAGTTTTTTGTCCACCAATCTGTAATTGGCCAGCGTGGTGGACTACTGCCTTAACACCTTGTCATTGTGGGAGGAGACACGTGCCCAGTAGTGGGCCGGTAATGGATTGATATAATGATGATGTATATGTTAATGGTGTTGAGATTAAAATATTGGGATGAATAAAAAGAAAATCTAAGTAAATTTATAATCCTTACAAGATCACGCGCGTTTGAGCGCTCGTTTAAATTATGTACACCAAGGCCCAAAAAAGGTAGCAATTCCTTTGGGTGCGAACGGTTCGTTTAGCAGCAATTGTAATTAATTAGCCACGCTTGATTCTTCGGTTACTTAAGGATTTTCTCTTGGAAGATAAATATTTTAATGAAAAATTTCTTGCGCACCTTTTTTTCTTTTTAAGACACTAATTTATTGTTTTGATACGGAGCTACATTGTTGTTCCAGCGAATTGCTTTGTTTTTAAATTATAATAATAAATAAAATAAATTAATAAATATACTACGACTATATACACATCGCCATCTAGCCCCAAAGTAAGCGTAGCTTGTGTTAAGGGTACTAAGATGACTGATCAACATTTTAATGAGTAATATACATAAATACTTATAATACACCCAGACACTGAAAAACATTCATATTCATCAAAAAACCTTTTTTCTGTTGTGGGAATCGAGCCCATGGCCTTTAGACCCAGAAAGCAGGGTCACTGCCCACTGCGCCAATCGGTTGTCAATTACTTTTTTTTTAAATTCTATATATTAAAAGCCCTTCACGGCAACTTAACCTGCCAAGGATGGTAGCGGGATAACCTGTTACATGTATGTCAGATATATTAAACCTCTTGGTTTCCACGGGGCCTCGTATCGGAATGCACTTGGCGGCTATCACTTATGCAATGAAAATTAATGTTAATTTGAATAATTGTTAAGTGAATAATTATTGACTTAACAATTATTCATTGTAAAGTGAACATCTCCTGAGGATGCCGGTGTCTGAGTGAAACGTGCGTAGAAAGTACTTTCCTTAAGATTTGTTAGGTGTGGGGTATAAAAATTGGAGAAATCATAAATACACCATACCGATTCGCCTGCTTTTCGCGGAGTATAGCAAATTAAACTAAATTCTCTGAGTATATATTCCGCAAAGTAAAGCCTGCTTCTGTCCAATATGGCCGTCACTTTGCCACGGCCATAGCCACCCACATGACCGTACCTGACAGAAATGCAGAGTAAATAAATGGGTATAAACCGAGCTTGAATACTATAGTAACGACATTCTGAAAGCATTAATAAATATATCCAATTTACAAGTTATATATAAATACGATTATAAGTTACGAGGTTAAACTCCATGTAGGGATGCTTGCAGGCAGAGATCCGAATTTGTAATAAACTATTTACAATAAATTATTTTGTATATTTAATATTAATATCTCATGTAATTTTGTTTATTCAGTTTTTGATTATCACTTTTTTTAATTATTCTGTTATAGAATAGTGTAGATTGGTCATAGTTATCAAATAAATAATTTTTATTAGTATTTCTATCATTTTGAATTCTTAACAATGCTTAATTAAAAAAAAGCACGATTAAAAATGTATAAAAATAAAAATCCACCATCCACGTGATATTATTTGTATGATCGCTTATTTATATAATATTTTATTGTTTATTTATTCCTATATAGTTATTTTAATGTAGGTTTATAATTATTTTACACCACCTATTTGTTTTCGCTCTTTTTGTCCTAATCCTAAGGTTCGCTTTCGTTCGCTTCTAAGCGATAAGGCCGCCTTTTGTATTTTACTCCAGTCTTTGTGTTTCTCTCTATTCTTCCTTTATTTTCCTAACGGTGTAGTGTTGAACAAATAAAGAGTATACATAAATAATAAATAAACAAAACTATTCAAAATTACAACAATATGATAAGGCACAAATATGCATAGTTTATGCAATTACCCAACATAACATCACGCCTGTATACTCAGGATATCGGGGATACCCCCCCCCCCCCAATATTTTCTAAAAAAAGTTAGTAGTTGCATATTTTTTTGCGACTGGAAACTATATTCACACTTAAACGTGTTTACTTTTTAGTTGGGATAACATTTTTATTTTAGAAGTCGGCCCTTAAAAAAAAAATTATACTGTTAAGTTGACCACAAAAGTCTAAACTACGGGCGCCCACACGAGTGGTACTCCATCATATACCTATACCGAACAACCAAAGTACCAGGTTTGTCCTTGGTTTGACAGATATTTCGCATTACGCGCTAACATTTGGATTGAGGCTTTGAAACCCGCGATTTATGTGGGTACTTTTTCCTTTTTTATTTCACTAAAAACCAGCCCTTGACTGCTATATTACATTGGGGTAAGTGATGATGCAGTCTAAGATAGTAAGGGCTAACTTGTTAGAAAAAGAAAGAAAGAAAGAAAAGGTTGCTGGTAGGGTTATGGGAGTGATATTAAACCCTTGCCCGGTTTCTACGCGGCATCGGATTGGATAGTCAAATCGCTTGCCGGCACGTTTTTGCGGCAGAAGCGTAGCTCGCCACGGTTCCTTCCACCAGACAAGACCACAAAAAAAAATTAAATTCCCAAATCGCTCCTGCCGGGGATTGAACCCGAAACCTCCACTTATAACGCCTCAGCGCTTACCGCTGCACATCGATAATTTTTAAGCTTTAATGAAATGAGCGTAAATCTATTTATACTCGTGTTATGAATGCGAATGTGTGTGTTTTTTTGTTGGTCCTTCCTTCACGCCTTTACCAAGCAACCAATGAACTTGGTTTTTGGCAAAGACTTAGTTGAAAGGACGGAGAGTAACATAGCCTATATTTAATCCCAGGAAAACAGATGTTACTGTATGGAAAAAAGTGTGTGCGTGCAACCTTTACGCGCAATTGAAGTAAAACTTTTATTATTATTTATTGATGAAAGAGTAAAATGTTCCTGGGACTCGGCCATTTCATTTAATATTCACTATTTCATTTTATGTTCTATTTATTAGTTATAGTGATATTACCTAATATAACTTTCACATTTTACAAAAGTAATAAATAAACAAGTATATTTAGAGATTTTCAAAAAACTTTACCGTTTAATATATTTTTTTTAAACTGTTGAATTTTTATTCACTTTGCTATTCACAATTGATCCGTTTGAAAATATTGGAAATAAATAATCCTGATTAATTATGATATTTGCCACTAGCTGGCGTATAAGTCAAGAAGCGTGGAGTATATGACATATACCGACGACCAATCCAAATTATTATTGTTAAACAGCGGAAACAATAATAATTTGGATTAAGCGTTACTTCCGTAAAAATCTGAGTTACTCCCTAGTCGCGCCTAAAGAAGTTTTGCTTAAAAAACTTGATAACTTCCTCCCATCTTTACTTCCTACATACTCTTAATTGCTTAAACCGCAGAACAGTACGCTGATTTCGTGACTGCACCGCAATAATTTTACTAAAATATATGACGCTTTCTGCGTACTTTATGTCCAGTCCTCGGGGATATATTCCATTATCATTTTATACGCTTAATTATATACATTGTAGTCCTAATAGAGTAAAAATGTATGCCCTTGTCGCATCAGTCTAATCTAACTTTAGCGAGGATAGATTTGTTTGTTTGAATGGAATAGGCTGCAAAACAACGTGACAGATTTAAAAAAAATCTGCGTTATCCCTGAAAAACGAAGGCTATAAAATAGTTTTTTAAATGTTTAGATTACATATCACAGTAAAGTTCAGTAATACGACAAACGTACAGGAACTTCTGTGGTTTGTTAGCAAGAGCCAACTACGGATTACTGTAACTTTACCACGTTTACTACAACTTGTGGCCGGTAACTTTGCCACGTCGTGAATGCTAGAATGAATATGATCCTAATATGTGGGAAACTTAAAAGTTAGTAATATGTACCTAGCATCGCAAGATATCCCCATAGACTTGTGGTATTAGATATAGGATTCATACTAATCTACTTATTTCTTAAGACAATTCTGGACCTACAAATCAAAGTCAAAGTCAAAGTCAAAAATATCTTTATTCAAGTAGGCCCATAGGTGGCACTTTTGATGCGTACATAAGAATTACACGGTAGTGAGATGATGGCGATAACCACATTCGTAAACTTAAAACTAAAGCTACGAGGGTTCTAAACGCGTCCTGGTCTAAGAAGAAGCCCACAACAAACTTAGCCGGGTGTTTTTTTTTGTTATCACCATCTCACAATGTCATTTTAAATTATTAGAAGAGCAACCTGGTTAGAGGCAATAATTTACACCCAAGCTTTTTTATCGTTTACGTAGTCCTTTATACTATAATAGGACTTTTCTATAAGCTTACGTTTAATACAAACTTTGAGCTTTTTAAGAGACATCTCCAAATCTCCAATCATCATCATAAATTAAACCAATTGACCTACACTGCTGAACATAGGCCTTTTGTAGAGAGTTCCACAATACACTACTTGCTTCCAGCGGCTCCCAGCGACTCGCCTGTTGTCGTCTTTCCACCTCGCTGGAGGTCGACTTACGCTGCGTTTGCTGTGGGATCGTCCATCGGTTTTCCTATGAGCCCCGCCTATTGACACTTCAGCTTCGCGACTCGCTGAGCTATGTCAGTAACTCTAGTAACAAACATTCACACTTTCTCTTTTATATTATTAGTAGGATTGTAAGATATATTATCAAAATTAAGCTTAATTTGCTATACTCCGCGAAAAGCAGGAGAATCTGTGTGGTGTAATTTATAATTTCTTCAATCCTTATACTCCACACCAAACAGATCCTCGGCAATACTACAATAATAAGGAGATGTGGACTTTACAATGAATAATTGTTAAGTCAACATCCTTAACAATCCTTAACAATAATTCATTGTAAAGTCCACATCTCCTGATGATGCTCCGGTTTCAAGCAAATTAAGCTTAATTTTGATAATATATCATGGATTTCCGCAAAGTAACGCCTGCTTCTATACAAGGATTGTAAGATGTTGATGTTAGAACGAATGAAAACTGAGCTGAACCGGTGGTACTACTACAAACATACACACTTGAAATTTCAAAAGTGTTTTGAAATTTCAAGTTAATTATTCAATTAAGTCGTTTTTAAATATGAATTTTCAGCAACAGCCGCTGAGCTTTAAAACATCAAGCAACAATCCACAGTTAGCACGGATGAATCGAGGCGCGGTTAATTATACAGTAAAAATATCGGTCGAGCGCCTCTATTTTTACCTAGTCACGCGATGAATTGCAAATTTGACCAGGGACCGTCCCAGTCTGACCCAAATTATCCCATTAATATTCAAACGACAACCCAATCGTATCTTCCGTTTAATCACCGCTAAGCGAATTATCCAAAGTGTCAACGATTATAGATACGCTCATCAAATTATCTACATAATCTTATTCAGGGTCCCGATTCTCACTTTATTTATGACGTCATATCTTCAAGAACTCTTTAAGTCAAAGAAATTTTTAAGACATTACTTACAGTTACCTCTTTAATTATTAATGATCCAACAGCGTTACAAATAGGTAGATATAATCATACTAACCCATTACCGGCCCACTACAGGTCACGGGTCTCCTCCCACAATGAGAAGGGGTTACGGGTTTAAGATAGAGAGATTTAGAGCTAAAACCTTTGATGCCCCGTGTCCGAGTCCGAAAACCTTTCAAATGTCAGAGAATGATAAAACACTAAACAATCCACATTGCCGAGGATCTGTTTGGTGTGAAGTATACGGACTGAAGTAATTATAAATTACACCATACAGATTCTCCTGCTGTTCGCGGAGTACAGCAAATTAAGCTTAATTTTCATGACATCATACGCACGAAGGAGACGGACCACGCATTCCTGAGGACTGAATAACGCATTGCTTGCGTCTTGTGTCATTGTGTTACAAAAGATCGCCATAACTAAAGAGATATATAAAAGTTAAGACTATTTTATTACTACTTTTGAGGTGACTTAGTTAAAATATAATTATGTCAAATTAAAATTTATGCATCACTTGTGATTAAACCTCACTAAAACTAATCAAATCGGTCGCTAGAGCACAATTAAATTGATTTCGAGATTACAATTACGAGGCCCCGATTTTTTTTAGATTTTATTTATAAAGTAAACTTTACGATCCTCACAAACTATTTGTTGTATAAACCTATCTGACCAGATAACTGCTTCATTAGTTAGGACATTTTTATATCTAAAATGTGATTTTTAAATACATAACAGTCGGAAACGCTCATGTGTTATGTATTTGAGAAACATAATGGGGTTATTGTATCACTTGGTCTGTTTTTTCTAACTAATATTATATATATATACATATATATCTATTACCCGTGATATCGTACACGTATTTTTCGTTTTTATAAAAACTCCGCAGGAATCGATGGTTTACCACTGCTCCCTAAGCGGGCAGATAGGAATAATCCGTGTTAAAAGCCCAGAAACACAATTATGTACCCATTAGTATGGGTAACCAAAACAAATATTACAAATGAGGAAATTTAGTTTAGAACTTATTAACATTTTTTTTTGTAAACATTAATGTTAATATTTGTTTTCTATTTGGAATTACATTTAATCTTAATAAAGTTAAATACAATAGCCTAAATTAAAACAAAAAATGTGATTAACAATGGCCATTCTAAGGCATACAATATTAAATAATAAAAAAATTACATTGTTTAGCTAGAACTAAATGTGCGTTAGTCACACATCTAGTTATAGTTTGAACTTGATCGATGTCAGATCAAAAAGTGATCGTTCTGCATTTCTACGGTTGACGGCCTCCAATAGGTCTGGGGTCGTTGCTTAAAAGATCCTACCCTAAACGACCCCTGCTGTACGTGTTTAACATGTATGTTTGTTTGTCTATGGTCAGCCAACCACTAGAGCGCCAATCTTGATACAATTTTGCATAGAGATTTTTCATTCAGGTGATAAAATACTTTCCATTTATAATATTCATGGAGAATTTAAAAAATAGCCTCTGTTGCGATCTTGGCGTAATAGTGCAACGAAAACTGGTATATCGTATATTTTTAACGGATATGCTGTTTAATTTGTATCCTGGGAAAACGAACATTCGTTCGGGATTGAAAAAAAAACGGAAACATATGCGGAATATGCTGCGAGCAAAAGTTAGTATATTTCACCTAGTTGGGAGCTAGTTTCCTTTACGTATGATATAAGCTTGTAAGCAAGTTGTCATGGAAGGCTTTTTTAAAACGTTCGGTCCGGTCGGTATCTATGGTTATCATAACAAAGCTCAAAGTCACAGAGTAGATGACTGCGAGTTATTTTTTTTTTTTAGTTATAATTACTATACTAAGATAAATTACAAACATTCCTTCGAACTAGATCAGTTTGTTGAAGGCACAAGGTCTCTTATGATATAACGTAGTAATAAATTAATTATTAGATATTAAAACAATTTCTACTTTGTAGTATATAAAATCAAGTGAGTTATATGAATGTTTTCATGAAGGAGGTGCAAATGGTTATTTTACTAGTATTTAAAAGTCCCACACAAAAACATCTCTAAGGCTCTTTTTGGGACCCTTTTTAATGATCCGACATCTACGTGATCAAATCGTAAATCAAAAGAACCCAAATTCGATGGGGTCCTTTTAATTCGTTAAAGAGTTGCCTTCGCCAATTCAAAAAACTCCAACTCCATTTCATAACACTACATTGTTATCAGAATCGGTTAAATATAATTCCAAAGCGGTTACATATAATTCCAATTAGAAAACACATTAATATTTACAAAAGATATAAGCCGTCTAACTGTTCACTTATGGGCATGGTACCCAAAATGCTGGCGCTATTGCCCCTTTAAATTGCTAGACTTAGCCGTTGGGCTAAATAAGCGCCAGCTCTTGGGTCGCCAGACGTCAAGAACAATTTTTGGGACACGATGTTAATAACATTTTTCGTTGTCATTCGAATTACATATGCATCCAAAACTGCAGCTCAACCAAAACGGAAAGTGGGTCAAATTTAACATGCAATATTGGATTACAGACAGACAGACAACAGTACAGTTAAAACTAATTAAAAGCCTGTGGTAAAATAAACAGAGCACAAATATTTTTTTTCTGTTCCACTACAAGTTAGCGATTGACTGCAATCTAATCTGCTGTTAAGTTATGATGCGGTCTAAGATGGTAACGGGCTCACCTGTTAGGGTTATGGCAGTTATACCTCTGATCAGTTTGTACGCGACTTCGTACCGGTACGCCGAATCGCTTAGCGGCACGTGTTCGTCGGTAACAAACCATGGCCCCATCGTCCCAACAGAACAGAGAAAATTCAGAATTTATATTCCTAAATTGTCACTGACGGAGATTGAGCCCGGGACTCCCCACTTAAACTGTGGTTTTAACGTTCTACACTGCGCCATAGAGCTCGTCAAAATATTCACCAATGCGTCCAATCTAGAGCGTTATTTTTGGAAAGCAAAATTATACGACGTAATTACTTACTCGAATAAATTGAACGTATTAATTTTATTTCACCTTTGTAGTAAATGGCATAATCGAGTGCTGACAATTAATTTTCGTAAACGCAAATTGAATAAATTTATCCCAGTTAATTTATTTACACGGAAATTTTATTGACGACACACGCTGGTCGGAATTTAACGGAAATGTTGTATTTTTTTTATTGCGTATCGTTAATTACTATTTGTGAATTGTTTTCGTTAAAAGTGAAGTTGTTATGATAAAAACAATTTAATGGGCCTTAATAATAATATAATCCTTTATTCAGGTACTCTTCGTATTTCACAATATAGCTTAACTTGAATAATATTATCAGCAACTGGCTTTGTCTGTTTTTCCATTCATGTCGATCTTTGGCTTTCCTTGACCATATCTTTTCAGCTACAGCTTTGAGTTCATCTTCCCATCTTTTTTACAATGTACTCCTCGTCTTCTTTTCAGGTTGTGTGGGTACCAGTTTGTGATTGACTTTCTCTATTTATGCACGCAATGTTTGTCCTGTCTGTAATGGGCCTTTATAACATAAATGTGAATGAAAACAATCAAATATGTATTGGATTTGCAAACAGCAAAATAAATAACAGTCAAGGAATGTTATATTATATGAATAGTTGCAATCAAGGAATGTAAAAACTTAAAAAATATTATAAATTATGAAAAATCAATATACTGTATTTAAGTATAGCTGCGGATATGCAGGTTTTGTAATTATTGTATTTTTTTCGTATTTTATAAATAGCATCCAGGAACAAGAGTGTTTTTTCAATTATTGCAAAACTACCTGTACTACTGGTAGAGTCACTACAAACAGACTGACTTGACGTTTCAAAAGTACTTATAAATTAGGCCCAATAAATGATTTTTTTATTTTTTTTTAATTTTTACTACTACGGCTCTCAAGATACATTCAAACGACCGACAGATGGACGTACAGCGTAAGCTTTCTAGCAGGGTCCCTCTGTAAATTTTTGTGTATGGAACGCAAAAAAAACACTGCGAACGATGTAAGAACGCCGTTTTTATCAGTAGAACAAATCCACACGTACAATCTTCGCACATCGCGTTTCAGACTTAAAAATTGTACTCACAGAGCGAAATAGAAAACGTGACGTGGGCGTTAAAAGCGCTTTATTATGTGTTACTTACTGCCATAACTTTCACTGTTTTATTTCATTGACTTAGAAATAAGTAATATTGCTACAGTTTTATTGGCTAACTGGTCTACGATAAAAACCTTATCCGCCTTATTAATAACCGTTGTGTAGCTTTGGAGTACTTACGCAGTGTTTTGCTACGTTCAGAATGTAGTACGTACATTTAAAAGGTGGTAGCGGTGGAATTGGGATATGTCGCTTTCAACAGACAGCATCTTTAAAATGTCGCCCATGTACGTCTTTAGCACCAGAGGACCTACCGAAGCGTGGATTATTAAAGTTAGTATTTTGTTTATAGGTTCTTGAACTACACCAAATTGAAATTACGAGAATGTTATAGATGAAATCCAGATGATTTAGGCTGCGCAGTACACTGAATTTTTTTTAAACTGTAATAGACTAGCGCTTGACAATTACACACCTAAGATGGGACGCCCTTGCCTAGAAGATGCCTTTTCACTCTTGTTTTAAAGATACCCAGGTTGTACGAATTAGGAAACAGAATTCTGAAGGGAGTTCTTAACCCTAGCCATGCGTATAAGAAAAGAAGATGCAAATTACGAATGGTAGAAGAATAAGATGGTGAGGATGAATTTTGTTCCTAGGGCACTACGCTACGGTCTTTAGAACACTCTCCAATATAAAGTCAATAGATACTCGTATCAATAAAACTACATATAATAATAATAATAATAATAATAATAATAATAATAAATTTTATTCAGCTTCCACACATAAGTAAACTAATGAAAACTAATTACTTATTACATTAAAACTAATGAAAACTAATTATACACTATTTTACAAAATAAATGCCTTATCGAAAGGTGCTTCAGCTGAAAAGGCTGCTACCTCAGCATGTTGCTGCAGTATTTGACAACTGCAGCGCTGATTTTCAGGTATAGCCTTGATTGGCGTCACGGATTTGCCGGGAAAAGTTTAAAAAGAAGCGAAGTGAACTTGACAAGAAGAGGAAGTATACGGAAAAATAAAGTAAAATAATATATATATAAAATTATCAAACGATACAATAGAACCACCACCACATAAAAGGAAAAATATATATATATATACATATAAACAGATGTTACGCGTAAGCCCGACAACAAGCAATTAGTCTGAAAGATCCGGAATGTCTTTTTATTGATGAGTTTTTTGATTATCCAAAAATACCTTTTTAATGGCATTCTTGAACGAAATCATTGACTTCCTCATACGGGCTGGAGGTGGAAGGTCATTCCAGACCTTACAGGCAGAGTACTTAAAAGTACCACGAAAAGCAGCAGTTTTATGCCATGGCATTGAGATCCGAGGCGCAGACCTTGTGCTACGTTTTCCATTTTCGTGAGCCCATTTTATTTTTGAACGCAAATATGCTGGTTTGCCTGTGGACATTATGCCAAACAGCATAGTAGCTAAATGGAGTCTACGTCGAGACTCCATGTTTAGCATATTTGCGCTATTAATATAAGGGCTGACATGAGAACGAGGAGCTATAGAAAAACAAAATCTGGCGCAGGCGTTTTGGACTCTTTGCACTAACTTTGCTGATCTGGCCAACATACATGGCCCGTAAACAGTATCAGCATAGTTAAGTTTTGAGAGGACTAGAGCTTCACATAACTGTATTCTAACGTCGGTGTTGAGGTATTGGCGCATTTTATATAGAACTTTTAACCTATATAAGCTGTTTTTGACTATATTTCTAATATGAGTTTCAAAGTGTAAGTTAGCGTCAAATATTACCCCTAAGTTTCTGGCCTCATAAACTCTTTCCACTACGTCGTCTTTAATTTTTATGGACGGCATATACGCTTCAATCTTACCGACTGTACATTTAGATCCTAAAATCATCAGTTTTGTTTTTTGAGGATTGAGATTGAGAGAGTTTATTTGAGACCAGTTTGATATATTTTCAAGGTCCTGCGATATTTTTATTACAGCTTCATTTGTGTCTAGTGGATGAAATGAGTGATACAGCTGAACGTCATCTGCGTATAGGTGAAATTTGCAATGTTTGATGGAGCGGACCATGTCTGCAGTGTACAGTGCGAAGAGTATAGGACTCAAGACTGATCCTTGAGGAACTCCTCTGAGTACTGGAGACGAGACAGAGGCCAACTTATTGCCATTAACTTGATTTATTTCGACAAATTGTTTCCGATTCTTAAAGTAGCTGTCAAACCATTTTACTGTGTTGTTAGTAAATCCGTAATAGGCCAACTTAGATAGAAGTAATGAAGTATTTATTGAGTCGAAAGCCCTAGAAAAGTCTAGTAGGACTAGTATAGTTCCCATGCCTTGATCTTGTGCAGTGAGGATATTATCAATTACGTCCATGACGGCAGTAGTTGTACTATGGCTTTTGCGAAAGCCCGATTGGAATTCTGGTAAAATATTTTTCTTTTCAATATAATCGGAGACTTGCTTACATACTACCTTTTCCAAAATTTTTGATAAACATGGCAGTATACTTATGGGTCTGAGATCTTTGAAGTTGGAAGGGCTGTCAATTTTTGGAAGTGGCTTTACTATAGCTATTTTCCATGCGTCTGGGAATGTTGATGTAAGTATGGACCTATTTATCATGCTTGTTAAAGTGCTAAGGCTTTGCGGGAGTGTCAGTAGCAACATATCTAAGGAGATAAGATCCGAACCTATTGCATTAGACTTTAGTCCTTTAATAATTTTTAAGACTTCATCCTCGTTTGTTGTTCTAAGACTAAAAGAGTCATTGTTGTTAAACCTTTGGAATTCGAAATATGTGTATGTAGATAGCTTTGTGGTGGTGTTATACGTGACATCTAAGAAATGGTTATTAAGTATGTCGGGATTGCTCAGGGATGTAGGTAAATGGTGATCCTTCTTCTTATTAATTACCAGAATATTTTTAAAATGTTTCCACATGATTACTGGGTTTCTACTATGCAAATTTATGTAATATTTATAATATGCGCATTTTTCCGCCTCCATAGCTTCATTAACGGTTTTTTTTAGGTCTTTGTAGTATTTTTTGTATGATTCTTTTTTTGTTGATTTATATCTAGTGTGACTCTCATTTCGTAACCTCATCATCGATTTTTAAGTGAATGTTATCCATGGGCAATTCTGCTCTTTTATAACTACTCTCCTATACGAAGCATGGACGTCAAATATGTTTAATAAATAATTATTGAAAGATGACACCAAGTTGTTAATGTCACTAATATCATTAATATCTATCCAGGGAATATTATTTAAATGTTGGTTAAACAGATGATGATCAATATCCTGTAGTGGCCTTACAATAGCCCAGCTAGGTTTAATTTTATCTTTTTTCATATTTAACGATGCTATAATCATAGCGTGGTTTCCTAATTCTGGGATATGTTTAACTGAGACTTCCCGTACTTTTGCATCAGTACAAAACAAGTCTATAAGAGTTTTACTATGGTCAGTGTAATGAGTAGGATCAGTGACCAGTTGCGCTAGATTTACGCACTGAATAAAATCATTGAATAGCTTAGATTTATTATCGTATGGGTTCAATAGATTAATATTGAAGTCACCCAGCAGCACAATATTGTCACAATCCGAGAAGTTGGTCACAGACTGAGTCAGCGCCTCCAGAAATAAATTAACGTCCTGCCATATCTTTATCATATCTCACGAACAATAACGGTTTATTTAAAGATTTGAAACTTTTGATATTTTTTTAAGACCTAACTATCCTGCAGTCAATTACCTGTGTACCTTTAATTATATACTAATTATATACTATCTTTGAATGCAAATGCCTAAAATACAACCGATAAAATAGAAAGCATAATCTCAGTAGCACCCAGATCAACCAGTACTAAACGTAGCTAAACTCTGAAAATGCAGCTGCCTTTAAGTTTCTAACGGGTATATATTGAGCAAAGCGTCCTTGCATAACTAGAGCGTCATCGAAAGGTTGCCCGTCTATCGATATTCCACGAGATATCTTCGCTCAAGGACTGTTCGCTCTAGTCCTTCACATCTTTACCATCAAACCACAAGACATCGTAAGGATCTTTGCCATAGACTGACTATATTATAGGAAATATACGATGCGTTTTGCTTTCTCGTGTCTACTCCGCAAAGTTCTCGATTCCTCACCCGGCTTTCGCTATCCACTAATCTAAAGTGTGTAGGAATTTTTGAGGCAAGTAGCTCTATCTTTGGCTTTCTCACCATGTACATAAGATGAGATTGCCGCCAAGCGTTAGCCTGTTCGCAGATTCAGCGATAAAGAGATTCTCGTAGTATCTCTGAGTAACCAAATCAGTAATGAGGAGATTCCTGGTATAACCAAAGTGACTGACATAGCTTAGCGAATCGCGAAGCTTAAGTGGCTATGGGTGGGCCATATAGTTTGGAAGAGGCTAGGGCCCCCAAAGCCAATGTGCTGTAATGGCGACCCAACACTGGTAAGTACAGCATTGGTGGTCTACATAAAAAGATGGACAAAAGAAATCAAGCGAGCCGCAAGGCAGAAGACGATACAATTTATATTTCCAGCAGTTGATATGATGATAATATGAACCTATCAAAAAACCTCTGCTAGGAGTATGAAGGCGCCCCGTTGTCATATTATAACAACGTAGATTAGGACGTGAAGCCAAGCTTTAACCAAGTCTGCAAAGTTTCCGGAACCTAGTTTCTGTTACGAGTTTAAGATTAATGGATATCATCTTTAAAGTTATCCTTCCCATTATTCCAATATCATGGCTGTTGAGTCAATTATTTCAATGGTACTTATATACGGCAGCCAACAAATTAAAACAACAAAGTTTAAGGTTAATTGGATAGAATAAACGACATCAAGAGTATTTTCAGAAGATTGTCTCTAATAATTCTGTAATAATTCTAGATGTTAGACTTTTTAGAAGATTTGATAATTCGACAATAAAAATGAAAATAAATTATATAAAAGGTATAAAGAAGAGGCTTGTACGCGCTTTTTTATTTATAGTTGCGATGTGAATTTTATATGTGCCGGAACAATAAGTTGGCTTTATAATTTTAGGGGCTCTATTATTTTTTACCTTTGCGTATATAATCACGTTATGCGGTTTATTACTTTCTCACTACATGAAATATGGATGAAATTTAACATAATTACGCATTAAAAATAAACATAGAATTGACATTATAAAAAAATATATCAGTTTTTTTGTGTTATATATATTGATGGCCGATTGGCGCAGTTTGCAGCGACCCTGCTTTCTGAGTCCAAGGCCGTGGTTTCGATTCGTTCGTTCGATGAGCATGAATGTTTTCCAGTGTCTGGGTGTTTATGTGTATATTCTAAGTATTTATCTATATTATTTATAAAAATATTCATCAGTCATCTTAGTACCCATATAACAAGCTACGCTTACATTGGGGCTAGATGTGTGTATTGTCGTAGTAAATTTATTTATTATTATTTATTATATCTATCTAAAGAAAAATTACCTGCCGGCCAGAATTAAGAAAATACAGAAACCGTGTACACGTCAAATATTGAAGCATCAAAAATCACCCGATTTTAGAGTTGTTTCTCGAACAAACGGTTAGTCACTTTATATCATTTAGCAGTTGAAAGCAATTATTTTACGTTTTTGTTAACTGATATTAAAGTCGATTAAAATAAATAAATAAATTTTATACAACATGCTCTGTGACATACACTACTAAGACAATATCTTCTTCTTGCGGTGCCTCTCCGACTAGCGAAGGTTGGCAGTCAGCTTCGTAAATTCTTGTCTATCTAAGACAATATAACGTTACAATAACATACCCTCATACCCAGTGGCGTGCATACAGGGAATGCACAGGGTATGCAGATTATATAAAATGAAGAAAATCTCCAGTACTAGTTATGATAAATCAATGATATTATACTCGATATATTGTAAGAGTTATAAAAAGCCTACCCTTAAGTATTTATAACACGTACTGGAGATTTTCATCATTTTGCATCATCTGCATACCCTGTGGATACCCTCTATGCACGCCACTGCTCATACCCGCGTTCTCGTAATCATCACGATCAACCCATTGCCGGCCACTGTAGTGTGAACTCTTTTCAGGATGAGGAGGGTTTAGGTCATAGTCCACCACGCTGGCCAAGTGTCAATTTCTAGACCTCACGCACCTTTAAGAACGCCATGGAGAACTCTCATGCATGCTGGTTTCTCACGATATTTTCCTTCACCGTTAAACCAATTGATGTTTTTATTGTTTTAATCAAAAATGCAGATTACTCTCAAAGTTAGAGGTGCGTGCCGGGGACTTAACTCGGTTAGCCCGATATGGAGGCCGAAGCTGTAACCACTGGGCTAGTACCGCTTAGTTATAATTGATCATCCTCATACCCGTATAGTTGGTTAAAACTTGATCCAATAACGATACATTTTACTCTATTTTCTTTGAACTTTGAACTTTTAAGTTAACTCGTGAGCAGACTTGTTGAAATCGAATGGCTCCAAGAAGCCACATACGGGGTACGAAACTAATTGAAAAAAAAACTACTGTTTCTTCGAACTTACTAATGAGTTTCCCGCTAACATTCTATTTTTATAATTGTTAAAACTCAAATAGCACTGTCTTTTTTGGTAAAAATACGATTTTAATTATCCGTAAAACTAAGGTTATATAACGGAGTAGTGTGCTTTATGCTTCTAGGGCCGTCTTCTGCGATTACAAACCCGTCTGCCGAGCGTTGTGATTATGAGCAAAACCTCTCGCAGAGAGAGGCCTTGGGTCCAGCAGTGGGCTGGTATAGGCTATTGATGATTCGTTTAACATTTACTTAACGTGTACTTAAAGCGGTGGCAGCCCAGTAGGGTAGGACTTCGACTACACTTTCGTGGAGTTCGAATCCCAATCTTTAACTTTTCTAAGTTATGTGCGTATTAAGCAATTAAAACATCAATTGCTTCAACGGTAAAGGAAACTTGCATGCCTGAGAGTTCTCCACAATGTCCTCAAAGGTGTGTGGAGTCAGCTAATCCGCACTACGGCCCTTACCTCATCTCATTGTAGAAGGAGATCCGTGCCCTGTTGTGGGCCGGTAATTCGTTGATATCTGATTATACGAACGCGCCAATCATTGGAACTAACTTATGGAATTAAAAAATCTTTTTTCATTTCATAGAACAATGCTGTTTTGTGGTTGAAAATATCAATATAATTTAGAACTTTATTTCCTCGCAATATCTCACAAAACTTCATGAAGTATTTCAGTAAAAAAAACTTTTAACTTTGAAGTACAGTGCAGTTACTATATCAGTTTCCCAATGCACCGCGTTAATGTTTAGAAAATATTCACGATTCACACAAAATTCCCGTCACGATTAAATAGTTCGTGAATCGTTCCGGAATCATTCATTCTCACAGCTGAGTCGAACGATCGAAAACGACGTGATCAGAGTCTATTCACATTAATTGCATGAAATGAGGACCCGTTTATATTGCTGAATTTCAGTCTGCTACACGTAAAATATACTAGGGGTTTCCCCCAAACATATTCGGGTATTGCTCTAGTATCATGAGAAAACTGATGGTACTAAAAAAGAGGCATACGGTTTGGTATTGCAGTTACATAGACTATTAAATTAAATTAATTAAATATACTACGACAATACACACATCGCCATCTAGCCCCAAAGTAAGCGTAGCTTGTGTTGTGGGTACTGAGATAGCTGATGAATTTTTTTTTATGAACATAATACACATAAATACTTATAATATACAGATAAACACCCAGACACTGAAAAACATTCATGTTCATCACACAAACACTCTCCAGTTGTGGGAATCGAACCCACGGCCTTGGACTCAGAAAGCAGGGTCGCTGCCCACTGCGCCACTCGGCCATCATATTATCTACATCCAAAAATATATGCCTGAATCAAAAGGTTAGTTTTAGGTTATTTCGTTGCGTTACTCAATTTTTGTTAGTTTAATTTTTGTTTTGTTTTGTTACACGTTCGTTTGAGCTTTAATCATCGTATTTCCTCATCAAGTTCTATCGATTTCGTAGGTATATTAAACACGTACCATCTAGACATGTAAATTATACGGCCGTGTAAACGATACAGACACACTACGATTTCTGAAAGTGTAAATCCCATTTCATTTCGGAGTAAGTCAGATTAAGATCGTCGGAGATGGAGTAACCAATTCATCAACGTGCGATATAAAAATGTTCGACATATATTCGATATATAAATTGCAAAAAAATATTTAAAAGTATATGTACCTTAATTACAGATGGATATCATTTCAGCGATTGTGCTTACAACGTATGATATAATCGCAATGACTAATTTTTATTCCTAATGAGCGTGTAGCACATAATGAAGAACATACAGAATCCTAATTAGCCAACCATTATTTCATGCATTGTTTCCAGAAGCAGTAAAAACCCTCGCGCACTCTCACTTTACCCCTACGGAATGTTGCTAGCTCACAAACTTTTTCTCTTTGTCCCTTTTAATGGTTAACGTTTAGAACATTAGAGGTAAAATAATTGCTTTCAACTGTTAAATGATATAAAGTGACTAACCGTTTGTTCGAGAAACAACTCTAAAGTCGAATGTTTTTTGATGCTTCAATATTTGACGTGTACACGGTTTCTGTATTTTCTTAATTCTGGCCGGCAGGTAATTTTTCTTTAGATAGATATAATAAATAATAATATATAAATAAATAAATGTAATACGACAATACACACATCGCCATCTAGCCCCAAAGTAAGCGTAGCTTAGATAGATATTGGTACTAAGATGACTGATGAATATTTTTATAAATAATATAGATAAATACTTAGAATATACACATAAACACCAAGACACTGGAAAACATTCATGCTCATCGAACGAACGAATCGAAACCACAGCCTTGGACTCAGAAAGCAGGGTCGCTGCAAACTGCGCCAATCGGCCGTCAATATATATACCAATACTCTGGCCCTCCATGGCACACGTATACAATAAGGTATTTAAAGTTTCATCTTTTAAATATATATAAATTCATTAATTAAAAATTTTATTCAGGTTATTTAAATTTTGCGGAGTTAATTAAAACGGCTGACGTGAAATCGTCCATAAAATAATTATAGTTTGGCATTTAATTTCAAACATTTTTTTTGAATAGGTAACAAATATATAAAGAGTTCCAACTCTCTACCCTAAAGGTTGGTGTCAGAATCATCGTCGAAAAATCCTTCGTTCAGAATAAAAACTTTGCCTTATTACCCTTATCAAGCCTTTTCTTTGCATGGTATTGCAGGTATTAATTTTTTTTCTATTAAGCAAGGCGTGGTACTTTCTAGTATATATAGTTTCTATATATATTAACAATGGAAACCCCATTGTTAATATATATAACCTTCATGTCAATTTTTATGAACAATATCATGAATTTAAACATCTTCGTTTAAAGGCACATTCGTTGTCATCGTGATATTATAAATGTGAAAGTGTGGATGTTTGTTTCTCAATAACGCAAAAACGGCTAAACTAATCCGTTTAGCTGTCAAAGGCTACATGCGTAGCCTTTGACATGGAAAAGATCATAGGCTTATATATAGGGACATACTTTTTATTCCAATTCCTTAGGTAGTTCCTGAAGGAAAAATTGAAAATTGTTTACGAGCTATGTAGCGGGCAGTATGTACTTTCCATACTGATCTTTCAAATAGTTCCCGTGGTATCATTAAAAATTGCTAACTACCGTAGCTTTTGACCCAATTCTGAAGTCCACGCAGACGAAGTCGCGAGCAGAAGCTAGTTGAGAATAATTTTATTATAAATTTCCTATCTTTCTCTTTTATTTTAGTTATTCTTATTCTGATGTCATTTGTAACCAATTTAATGATCCAATAAAAAAAACTCAGGTGACAAGTCTATTGGAAACAGATTTAAGTTTCGACGTCCTTCCTCCCCCGTCATGCTGGCGTCCCGCGCCACACTCGCTTGTTTGCAGTCTACACTCTAGGATTTTTGTAGCCAATGGCCATCACACTGCGTTATGCATGGCATTTTTTTTACCATTATTAATTACCAGAATATTTTTAAAATGTTTCCACATGATTACTGGGTTTCTACTATGCAAATTTATGTAATATTTATAATATGCGCATTTTTCCGCCTCCATAGCTTCATTAACGGTTTTTTTTAGGTCTTTGTAGTATTTTTTGTATGATTCTTTTTTTGTTGATTTATATCTAGTGTGACTCTCATTTCGTAACCTCATCATCGATTTTTAAGTGAATGTTATCCATGGGCAATTCTGCTCTTTTATAACTACTCTCCTATACGAAGCATGGACGTCAAATATGTTTAATAAATAATTATTGAAAGATGACACCAAGTTGTTAATGTCACTAATATCATTAATATCTATCCAGGGAATATTATTTAAATGTTGGTTAAACAGATGATGATCAATATCCTGTAGTGGCCTTACAATAGCCCAGCTAGGTTTAATTTTATCTTTTTTCATATTTAACGATGCTATAATCATAGCGTGGTTTCCTAATTCTGGGATATGTTTAACTGAGACTTCCCGTACTTTTGCATCAGTACAAAACAAGTCTATAAGAGTTTTACTATGGTCAGTGTAATGAGTAGGATCAGTGACCAGTTGCGCTAGATTTACGCACTGAATAAAATCATTGAATAGCTTAGATTTATTATCGTATGGGTTCAATAGATTAATATTGAAGTCACCCAGCAGCACAATATTGTCACAATCCGAGAAGTTGGTCACAGACTGAGTCAGCGCCTCCAGAAATAAATTAACGTCCTGCCATATCTTTATCATATCTCACGAACAATAACGGTTTATTTAAAGATTTGAAACTTTTGATATTTTTTTAAGACCTAACTATCCTGCAGTCAATTACCTGTGTACCTTTAATTATATACTAATTATATACTATCTTTGAATGCAAATGCCTAAAATACAACCGATAAAATAGAAAGCATAATCTCAGTAGCACCCAGATCAACCAGTACTAAACGTAGCTAAACTCTGAAAATGCAGCTGCCTTTAAGTTTCTAACGGGTATATATTGAGCAAAGCGTCCTTGCATAACTAGAGCGTCATCGAAAGGTTGCCCGTCTATCGATATTCCACGAGATATCTTCGCTCAAGGACTGTTCGCTCTAGTCCTTCACATCTTTACCATCAAACCACAAGACATCGTAAGGATCTTTGCCATAGACTGACTATATTATAGGAAATATACGATGCGTTTTGCTTTCTCGTGTCTACTCCGCAAAGTTCTCGATTCCTCACCCGGCTTTCGCTATCCACTAATCTAAAGTGTGTAGGAATTTTTGAGGCAAGTAGCTCTATCTTTGGCTTTCTCACCATGTACATAAGATGAGATTGCCGCCAAGCGTTAGCCTGTTCGCAGATTCAGCGATAAAGAGATTCTCGTAGTATCTCTGAGTAACCAAATCAGTAATGAGGAGATTCCTGGTATAACCAAAGTGACTGACATAGCTTAGCGAATCGCGAAGCTTAAGTGGCTATGGGTGGGCCATATAGTTTGGAAGAGGCTAGGGCCCCCAAAGCCAATGTGCTGTAATGGCGACCCAACACTGGTAAGTACAGCATTGGTGGTCTACATAAAAAGATGGACAAAAGAAATCAAGCGAGCCGCAAGGCAGAAGACGATACAATTTATATTTCCAGCAGTTGATATGATGATAATATGAACCTATCAAAAAACCTCTGCTAGGAGTATGAAGGCGCCCCGTTGTCATATTATAACAACGTAGATTAGGACGTGAAGCCAAGCTTTAACCAAGTCTGCAAAGTTTCCGGAACCTAGTTTCTGTTACGAGTTTAAGATTAATGGATATCATCTTTAAAGTTATCCTTCCCATTATTCCAATATCATGGCTGTTGAGTCAATTATTTCAATGGTACTTATATACGGCAGCCAACAAATTAAAACAACAAAGTTTAAGGTTAATTGGATAGAATAAACGACATCAAGAGTATTTTCAGAAGATTGTCTCTAATAATTCTGTAATAATTCTAGATGTTAGACTTTTTAGAAGATTTGATAATTCGACAATAAAAATGAAAATAAATTATATAAAAGGTATAAAGAAGAGGCTTGTACGCGCTTTTTTATTTATAGTTGCGATGTGAATTTTATATGTGCCGGAACAATAAGTTGGCTTTATAATTTTAGGGGCTCTATTATTTTTTACCTTTGCGTATATAATCACGTTATGCGGTTTATTACTTTCTCACTACATGAAATATGGATGAAATTTAACATAATTACGCATTAAAAATAAACATAGAATTGACATTATAAAAAAATATATCAGTTTTTTTGTGTTATATATATTGATGGCCGATTGGCGCAGTTTGCAGCGACCCTGCTTTCTGAGTCCAAGGCCGTGGTTTCGATTCGTTCGTTCGATGAGCATGAATGTTTTCCAGTGTCTGGGTGTTTATGTGTATATTCTAAGTATTTATCTATATTATTTATAAAAATATTCATCAGTCATCTTAGTACCCATATAACAAGCTACGCTTACATTGGGGCTAGATGTGTGTATTGTCGTAGTAAATTTATTTATTATTATTTATTATATCTATCTAAAGAAAAATTACCTGCCGGCCAGAATTAAGAAAATACAGAAACCGTGTACACGTCAAATATTGAAGCATCAAAAATCACCCGATTTTAGAGTTGTTTCTCGAACAAACGGTTAGTCACTTTATATCATTTAGCAGTTGAAAGCAATTATTTTACGTTTTTGTTAACTGATATTAAAGTCGATTAAAATAAATAAATAAATTTTATACAACATGCTCTGTGACATACACTACTAAGACAATATCTTCTTCTTGCGGTGCCTCTCCGACTAGCGAAGGTTGGCAGTCAGCTTCGTAAATTCTTGTCTATCTAAGACAATATAACGTTACAATAACATACCCTCATACCCAGTGGCGTGCATACAGGGAATGCACAGGGTATGCAGATTATATAAAATGAAGAAAATCTCCAGTACTAGTTATGATAAATCAATGATATTATACTCGATATATTGTAAGAGTTATAAAAAGCCTACCCTTAAGTATTTATAACACGTACTGGAGATTTTCATCATTTTGCATCATCTGCATACCCTGTGGATACCCTCTATGCACGCCACTGCTCATACCCGCGTTCTCGTAATCATCACGATCAACCCATTGCCGGCCACTGTAGTGTGAACTCTTTTCAGGATGAGGAGGGTTTAGGTCATAGTCCACCACGCTGGCCAAGTGTCAATTTCTAGACCTCACGCACCTTTAAGAACGCCATGGAGAACTCTCATGCATGCTGGTTCCTCACGATATTTTCCTTCACCGTTAAACCAATTGATGTTTTTATTGTTTTAATCAAAAATGCAGATTACTCTCAAAGTTAGAGGTGCGTGCCGGGGACTTAACTCGGTTAGCCCGATATGGAGGCCGAAGCTGTAACCACTGGGCTAGTACCGCTTAGTTATAATTGATCATCCTCATACCCGTATAGTTGGTTAAAACTTGATCCAATAACGATACATTTTACTCTATTTTCTTTGAACTTTGAACTTTTAAGTTAACTCGTGAGCAGACTTGTTGAAATCGAATGGCTCCAAGAAGCCACATACGGGGTACGAAACTAATTGAAAAAAAAACTACTGTTTCTTCGAACTTACTAATGAGTTTCCCGCTAACATTCTATTTTTATAATTGTTAAAACTCAAATAGCACTGTCTTTTTTGGTAAAAATACGATTTTAATTATCCGTAAAACTAAGGTTATATAACGGAGTAGTGTGCTTTATGCTTCTAGGGCCGTCTTCTGCGATTACAAACCCGTCTGCCGAGCGTTGTGATTATGAGCAAAACCTCTCGCAGAGAGAGGCCTTGGGTCCAGCAGTGGGCTGGTATAGGCTATTGATGATTCGTTTAACATTTACTTAACGTGTACTTAAAGCGGTGGCAGCCCAGTAGGGTAGGACTTCGACTACACTTTCGTGGAGTTCGAATCCCAATCTTTAACTTTTCTAAGTTATGTGCGTATTAAGCAATTAAAACATCAATTGCTTCAACGGTAAAGGAAACTTGCATGCCTGAGAGTTCTCCACAATGTCCTCAAAGGTGTGTGGAGTCAGCTAATCCGCACTACGGCCCTTACCTCATCTCATTGTAGAAGGAGATCCGTGCCCTGTTGTGGGCCGGTAATTCGTTGATATCTGATTATACGAACGCGCCAATCATTGGAACTAACTTATGGAATTAAAAAATCTTTTTTCATTTCATAGAACAATGCTGTTTTGTGGTTGAAAATATCAATATAATTTAGAACTTTATTTCCTCGCAATATCTCACAAAACTTCATGAAGTATTTCAGTAAAAAAAACTTTTAACTTTGAAGTACAGTGCAGTTACTATATCAGTTTCCCAATGCACCGCGTTAATGTTTAGAAAATATTCACGATTCACACAAAATTCCCGTCACGATTAAATAGTTCGTGAATCGTTCCGGAATCATTCATTCTCACAGCTGAGTCGAACGATCGAAAACGACGTGATCAGAGTCTATTCACATTAATTGCATGAAATGAGGACCCGTTTATATTGCTGAATTTCAGTCTGCTACACGTAAAATATACTAGGGGTTTCCCCCAAACATATTCGGGTATTGCTCTAGTATCATGAGAAAACTGATGGTACTAAAAAAGAGGCATACGGTTTGGTATTGCAGTTACATAGACTATTAAATTAAATTAATTAAATATACTACGACAATACACACATCGCCATCTAGCCCCAAAGTAAGCGTAGCTTGTGTTGTGGGTACTGAGATAGCTGATGAATTTTTTTTTATGAACATAATACACATAAATACTTATAATATACAGATAAACACCCAGACACTGAAAAACATTCATGTTCATCACACAAACACTCTCCAGTTGTGGGAATCGAACCCACGGCCTTGGACTCAGAAAGCAGGGTCGCTGCCCACTGCGCCACTCGGCCATCATATTATCTACATCCAAAAATATATGCCTGAATCAAAAGGTTAGTTTTAGGTTATTTCGTTGCGTTACTCAATTTTTGTTAGTTTAATTTTTGTTTTGTTTTGTTACACGTTCGTTTGAGCTTTAATCATCGTATTTCCTCATCAAGTTCTATCGATTTCGTAGGTATATTAAACACGTACCATCTAGACATGTAAATTATACGGCCGTGTAAACGATACAGACACACTACGATTTCTGAAAGTGTAAATCCCATTTCATTTCGGAGTAAGTCAGATTAAGATCGTCGGAGATGGAGTAACCAATTCATCAACGTGCGATATAAAAATGTTCGACATATATTCGATATATAAATTGCAAAAAAATATTTAAAAGTATATGTACCTTAATTACAGATGGATATCATTTCAGCGATTGTGCTTACAACGTATGATATAATCGCAATGACTAATTTTTATTCCTAATGAGCGTGTAGCACATAATGAAGAACATACAGAATCCTAATTAGCCAACCATTATTTCATGCATTGTTTCCAGAAGCAGTAAAAACCCTCGCGCACTCTCACTTTACCCCTACGGAATGTTGCTAGCTCACAAACTTTTTCTCTTTGTCCCTTTTAATGGTTAACGTTTAGAACATTAGAGGTAAAATAATTGCTTTCAACTGTTAAATGATATAAAGTGACTAACCGTTTGTTCGAGAAACAACTCTAAAGTCGAATGTTTTTTGATGCTTCAATATTTGACGTGTACACGGTTTCTGTATTTTCTTAATTCTGGCCGGCAGGTAATTTTTCTTTAGATAGATATAATAAATAATAATATATAAATAAATAAATGTAATACGACAATACACACATCGCCATCTAGCCCCAAAGTAAGCGTAGCTTAGATAGATATTGGTACTAAGATGACTGATGAATATTTTTATAAATAATATAGATAAATACTTAGAATATACACATAAACACCAAGACACTGGAAAACATTCATGCTCATCGAACGAACGAATCGAAACCACAGCCTTGGACTCAGAAAGCAGGGTCGCTGCAAACTGCGCCAATCGGCCGTCAATATATATACCAATACTCTGGCCCTCCATGGCACACGTATACAATAAGGTATTTAAAGTTTCATCTTTTAAATATATATAAATTCATTAATTAAAAATTTTATTCAGGTTATTTAAATTTTGCGGAGTTAATTAAAACGGCTGACGTGAAATCGTCCATAAAATAATTATAGTTTGGCATTTAATTTCAAACATTTTTTTTGAATAGGTAACAAATATATAAAGAGTTTAATAGTAGTAGAGAGTAGTCCAGGAAAGTACTACCGCGATGCTTATGTCTGACGCAAAGCAGCACTGTTGCAATGCTGGCACTTTACTGGCAACCATGCCAGTGAAATTACAGGCAGATGAGGCTTAACACCTTCGCCGTTTTACACGTTATATATAGTTAGTTACCTAGAAGAAACTTAAATTAATATAGGGTGAGTCAACAACAGGAAGCCAAATTGATGATCGTTATTTCTTTATTTGGGAATAAGACTATGCTTGATGGAAAGTAATTAAAAAGTCTAAGAGTGCACTGACCTGGATAATGCCTATTCTAACTCACCTTAGGGTATTTATGTTATAATTGGCAAAATATTAATTGGAAAAAATAGATGCTGGAAGAGCTGGAGACGTGGCTAAACACGAATTCGGCTGTTCGGTTTACCAACTCTCTACCCTAAAGGTTGGTGTCAGAATCATCGTCGAAAAATCCTTCGTTCAGAATAAAAACTTTGCCTTATTACCCTTATCAAGCCTTTTCTTTGCATGGTATTGCAGGTATTAATTTTTTTTCTATTAAGCAAGGCGTGGTACTTTCTAGTATATATAGTTTCTATATATATTAACAATGGAAACCCCATTGTTAATATATATAACCTTCATGTCAATTTTTATGAACAATATCATGAATTTAAACATCTTCGTTTAAAGGCACATTCGTTGTCATCGTGATATTATAAATGTGAAAGTGTGGATGTTTGTTTCTCAATAACGCAAAAACGGCTAAACTAATCCGTTTAGCTGTCAAAGGCTACATGCGTAGCCTTTGACATGGAAAAGATCATAGGCTTATATATAGGGACATACTTTTTATTCCAATTCCTTAGGTAGTTCCTGAAGGAAAAATTGAAAATTGTTTACGAGCTATGTAGCGGGCAGTATGTACTTTCCATACTGATCTTTCAAATAGTTCCCGTGGTATCATTAAAAATTGCTAACTACCGTAGCTTTTGACCCAATTCTGAAGTCCACGCAGACGAAGTCGCGAGCAGAAGCTAGTTGAGAATAATTTTATTATAAATTTCCTATCTTTCTCTTTTATTTTAGTTATTCTTATTCTGATGTCATTTGTAACCAATTTAATGATCCAATAAAAAAAACTCAGGTGACAAGTCTATTGGAAACAGATTTAAGTTTCGACGTCCTTCCTCCCCCGTCATGCTGGCGTCCCGCGCCACACTCGCTTGTTTGCAGTCTACACTCTAGGATTTTTGTAGCCAATGGCCATCACACTGCGTTATGCATGGCATTTTTTTTTTGTTTGAAAAAGCTTTTTGACTCCCTCCATCCTTTCGCCTCATGCATGGCCTGCCCATTGACATTTCAGCTTATTGATGCTCTGGGCTATGTATATAGTAACTTTGGATCTCCTGCAGATCTCATCGTTTCTAATTTTATCTTTCAGGAAAACTCCTAACATAGCCCCCTCCATATTTCCATCTCTTCTCCATCGTTGAGCGACAATAAACTTAACCGTTTAACAAAGTAACTGGTAAATGAACATAAATCGATATTGTTGTAAATATAGAGTTGTTGAGCGGGGCTATTATTTGAAACGTTCGGGACAAAGGGAAAGTTTTAAGGGCGAAAACTCTTAATACCTTTTGTTGGCAGTTTCAAACGAGAATTTTCCGGTATCTATTGTTTTGCTTTGTTTTTATACTACATCGGTTTGAATTCACCGTTGGGCAATTATTCGATAAATTTAAAACTTTTTTACGTTTTTTATTCAACACTCTTTTAATGTGTACCTACGCTGGCGTACGGGAAAATTTGAATGAGCAAATATTATGTTTACACCATTTTTTTTTTGCAGCAACCCATTGAAATAAAAACGTAAAAAAAAAATCTTTATTTATAATATTGATCCGACCTCGAAATGTAGGTTATGTAATAAACAAAGCTCTTTAACCGGCTCCTTTTTGTTTCGTATGTTTAAACAACGTGTAACTGAATTAAATATACGAAATACTGTTGCAGAGTGCACTAGTGTTTACTTATGACAACCATATTGAAGGCAAAAGACCGACAAGCTCATCGTACCTACGTTACGCGACGCGTTCTAATAAAGTGCCTGTATCAATATCAATAAGTCACTTGATTTTACTTTTGCTATATATCTGTATCTGATTTCTTTCAGTAAAAACAATGGCAGTGGTTTACTCAAAAACTACAAACAATTTTTCTTGACGTTATTTCTTTCAGTAAAAACTATGCCCATGATGTCAGGAACACATGATATCTTCACAGTTATTTTAGTGAAGGTCGACTGGCGACCCTGCCTATTGAGTCCAAAGCCGTGGGTTCGATTCCCACAACATGGAAAAAGTTTGTGTGATGAACATGAATATTTTTCAGTGTCTGGGTGTTTATATGGATATTATAAGTATTTAAGCATATTATTCATAAAAATATTCAACAGTTATCTTAGTACCACAATAACACAAGCTACGCTTACTTTGCGGCTAGATAGCGATGTGTGTATTGTCGTAGCATATTTATTTATTATTTATAAAATAACCAATAATATCTACTTTGTTCGGTCTGTGTGGATATATGATTTACTATATTAACACACTTATGTTCGAATGTTTTAGCTTCACTCTTCTTAGATTAACAGTAAGTTGTAAAGCATTTTTTTTTGTGCTGTCGGCGTAAAATATAAACTTTTATTGCGAATCGGATCCGACCGAAAAGTTGGCGGAAAAGTATTCGTTATTCGATTGCGAAGAAATGCAGAGCTTAAACTTAAACAAAAGAGGTTTCACAAAGGTTTTACTCAAAGATATTTACTCGAAGAATTTAATTTTTAGACAAAATAAAGGCGGGTTGAAGCGACATAACTCTTTTTACTATTTTTAAATCTTTGCTATTTAAATTTACATATATATATAATTTACAGTATATATAATACTACTAGCTGTTGTCCGCGACTTCTTCTGCGTTTGATTTTGTTTTTAAAGTATTCAGTATCGTTAAGCCTTAAATGAGTATAGTAGTATATATATGTATAACATGTGACTGTCAATTAATTAAAGACAAATAATTTGCAATAAAATAAAATTGCGACTATAATTAAAGATCTAAGCTATCCTATCTCTTAAGTTGGAGCAGACTGCTCACGGTGTGCCAATTTAATTTAAAATTGGTTAAGTAGTTTAGGAGTCCATCGCGGACAAACATCGTGACAGGAGATTTATATATATTAAGATATAGGTATTTGTCCATTTTGTTTTATTCTCCAGGAGGCAGTCTATCAATCTGTCTCTTTTCTAAACTACAATACCGACGTTTGATTCAGCGGTTGAGTCAAACTATGAATGTTGTAATATATGTTACCTACATATACTACAAATTTTTTTAAATTTTTATTATGTAACCCGTAAGAATTCTTTTTATTCCCAGGATAAAGTCGTACTAGGCTCAACTTTAGTATGTGTAGTGCTAAACATACTAAGGTTGAGCCGAACGTAGGTAAAAAAACTAACAGCTACTACAGGGAACGGGGTCTTCTCCCACAGTGAAATGTGTTACGGCCGTAGTCCACCACGCTGACCCATTTCGGATTGGTGGTAAAAGGCACAACTTCTTATTGATAATATTAGTATGGATGGTTTTGTTATATTAGTTGGACGTCTGAATTCCTTGTATTGGTTCTATATCCACATTGGACCTTTGGTTACAAATCTCTGGCTTGCGAAAGAAACATTGACGATGTTTAAAAACAAATATAAATAGTTAATATAAAAATAAGGCTAAAAAATATGACTATTATTGTAAAATCATAAATCTTACAGTAAAATTTAAAGTTATAAGCACGTTTATTTTGCAGATATCACAGCGGGAGGCTACAGGCAAAGTAGCTTGCTTGCTTAGCCTTTCAAAACTCGACTTCATGTTATGCTTTACACCTTAGTTGGGAAATATGTCACTTGACTTCGAAGATAAAGTTGTACTGTTGTTAGTAGTACCGAAATAAGAACGACATGATTTAAATTTAACATAATGCATTTATTTTTAACACGTTTAACGTTAAACGAGTGCCAGTGTGAATACGGTTATTTACGAGTTATAAATAAATATACTACGACAATGCAAACATCGCCATCTAGCCCCAAAGTAAGCATAGCTTGTGTTATATATATATGGTAGGTACTAAGATGACTGATGAGATATTTTTATGAATAATATACATAAATACTTATGAAATAAAGATAAACATCCAGACACTGAAAAATATTCATGTTCATCCCACATACATTATTCAGTCGCGAGAATCGAACCCACAGCCTTGGACTCAGAAAGCACGGTCGCAACCCACTGCGCCAGTCGGCGAACGAGTATTTGCTTAATTTGAACAGACCTTTACTATTTTTGTGGCGTTATATCCATGTAGTTACTTAGTACTCCATTAAATTACCGTTTTTTACTGAAAACTATGAAATATCCGCTGAACAAACTCCTTATTCTATCCTACAGTTGATAAAGATATATTAATTAAACAGCTGAAAAACATATTCGGATTTAAAAGCTTTTCAAACTAAGATCGATAATACTTCTCTTAAACATGTTATCTATAGTTCGAATTGAATTAAATATAAGACTATTAATGGTAGGTATAAGATAAAATCGCTTCTCTAGCTTTTAATAAAATCTCTTTGGTTTCACTGCTGAGCTGAATTCCTCTTACAAAGTTTGTAAGAAGTTCTCACCCTATAAGCCGAAACCTTCAGAGATGGGTCAAAAAAACCCCACTATGGTGGTACGTACTTAAAAAAGGCTTAAAGTATTTTTTAAGTTCTTGTGAATATAAAAGTGTTTGTTACTTATTAATCTATGTTAGCACTCCTTTTGAAATACTCAACTTTTCAAGTCCGTTTTTATGTTTACTATGCCTTGTTTTAACTTATTTTATATCTAATATTAAACGGTATGATTGCCTCGTTTGTATACATGCTAGTGTCTTCAACCACAGATCGCGTTTAGGACAAACGCCGTTTTGAAACTTTTACTTTCTTACTTTAGTTTAGCTAAGCACCGGTGGCCATTACCGGCCCACTACAGGGCAAGGGTGGCATGCCACAATGAGAAGGGGTTAAGAACGTAGGCACGCTGGCCCAGTGTGGGTAGATGGACTGACACCTTTGTGAACATTATGTAGAACTCTCAGGCATGCAGGTTTCTCCTCGATTGTTTCCTTCACCGTTAAAGCAAGTGATATTTTACTTAGAAAAATTAGAGGTGCGTGCTGGGATTCAAACTCGGCCCCGCGATCGTGAAGTAGAGCTCCTACCTACTGGGCTATCACCATTAGAAACTCGTCCAACAAAGCTGTACTTTTTGTAAAATGATGGAAGCTACGGCACTAGGTAGTGCTACACATACTAAGATTGGATAAAATAAGTATGTTTAGTTGTCAAAAAAGAACCATTTTTACTGTTTTACATAAATAGAGTCAATCATATTCTACGGTTTCATTTGAAGTTATAAGTAATGGCCTAAACATTTTAAGCCTGTGTTTCGGTAGACATATATTATTCGGATACCAGTCAGTTTAGTAGTGTTAAAGTTAAAGTCAAAAATATCTTTATTCCCAACCGACCGTCATTGGCACTTTTGATTCATGCATTACATAAAGATGGCAGTGAGATGATGGTGATAAGGAATATTCATAAACTTAAAACTACAGCTACGAGGGTTCCAAACGCGCCCAGGTTTACGAAGACGACCACAGCTAACTTAGCCGGATATAAACAACTTAGCTTTCATGGAAACTTTCACACATTATCGTAATTTAACTTTGACTTGAGCTTCTCGCATATCGCACAATTCTGGTGGAAAAGCACCATGAAACACATTATCTAAAAATATTAAATTACCCGAACCGGGGATCGAATTCAGGCCCTCGTGATCTGTACTTGAACTCGAAAACCATTCGATCAACGAGGCAACGCTGCTGTAATGCTTTAAGATTTATCATAGTAATAGGTGCATGTTACTTTTAAAAAGTTTCCGTCCAAGGACCGCGCCAACTTTACAAAGTAATTTCATTGAAAGATAGCGTAACGCTGACTCAGGATGTAGGCGTCAAGTTGGAAGTATAAATGGATAATACGCAACGATTTCACGCCGAGCTAGCATCAATAGTAGATTGTACACCGAGTGCATAAAACAAGATATTTTATTCGTAACCTTTATCTGTATATAAGATTATAGAAAACTTTAAATAGTTTCCGTATGAACTTAAAATCTTCACTCGTAATGACACTAAAGATCCATATGCAGGTGGAGAAAATGCTTGCGTAGCGCTAATGCTACGAAAACACGTAGAGCTTGCATTCTATTTAAAATATTAACCTTTAAGCAGAGCTCTTAATTATAATAAAATACGTAGTTCAATAATCAATAATTAATATCTTTTTTTTCTATATATGACCTCCTTAATATGTATTATTTTGACAGCAAAGCAAACGCTTAAGCGGGACACTACCTATAAAAAAAATGTATATTCCTAAATAAAACATAAAAGTATTTAAAAAGTACTACTACTATAACCTAAGTAACAATTTGTAAATATATTAAATGACATGTAGTGTTTCTTTAAAATAAAAGGATTTTCCTTTATATATGTTTGCCGAAATATGAGACCGTATTTTACATAAATAAAGTTGCTAAGTCAGACTTCTCAGGCAGGTAAGTGACTCTATTCTTCCCTCAACTGACGATAATTCATTTTAGATGAAAAAAGGAACCAAGACGTTGGAATAATACAAATTTAATCAGCGTTTTTTAAACGAATCTGATAAACGCTTCGCTCTGAATAAATGAGATGCTAATCTTTGGTATACAAAACAAAAACAACAACCGTAATTTACTCGTTAATTTGCTTATTTTGCCTTCAGGCGGGAGTTTTAGATCACTTTATTTTTTCTTTGTTTGGTTAGCATGTATGAGTACAAATCATGATGTGGGTTCGATTCCTGAGTCGGGGAATAAGTTGTAAAGTATTGGGTGACATTTCAACAGGATGTTAAAAAGTTGACTGGGTTCTTCTTATTGAAGTATCAACCCACATTTATGCATTGTGGGTCAATGTTTTAAAATCCACTCTCCTATGTGGTGGTGCTGTGGAGAGGGCGATTAACACCAAGGCCACAGGTCGATGTACATATGGCGGCACGTTGCTTGAGGTTTTCTTTGCATGCCCTGCGAAGTGTAACTGTGCGAAGTGCTCTGTTTAAAGGTTGTGATTACCATCAGGTGGCCCGTCTTTTTTTGCTCGTCAATAATTATAATTATTATAAAAAACAACAAAAAAAAGATTTATAAAAAACTGGAAAATCTAGTTTCTTAGAATTTTTGATTTAATTTTAAATGCGTTACTCGATTTCTCCAATATGAAATTTAGGAGAAAGAATGCTAAGTGAAATCGGTTGTAATTTTTCGGTATTTGCGTTGAAGCGTGTCAAGATTGCTTTTATTTCCAAAATTCTATTTACGTCCACATGACATAAAATTCCCATTTGCAGTCAAAGTAAATCAGAAAAGTCGAAAGGGAGTTGCGAAAATAAATGCAAACGATTTTCCAGTTTCAGCGTCTCGGTAAAGTCTTCGACTTTTAGGAATGACGGGGCGACGTGGAAATGTAAATTTGAGAAGTCGAACATGGGAAGGATTGAATTTTTGCTTTAGTTGCTCGACTTCGGTGGTTACGTGTTGGTAGAACTCGACAGTTATTTCTACTTTTATTATCAAAATCCGGAAATAAACTTGTGACTCTATCTCTTTAAATAAATCAGATAAAGCAGATAACAACTATGTCGATAACTTTGGAAAATCCGTACTTTTTTTTAATTTTTTTTGTTAGTAAGTGATGATGCAGTCTAAGGTGGTAGAGGGCTAACCTGTTAGGGAGTATGGTAGTAGTACCCTAATCGGTTTCTACGCGACATCGCGCCGGGACACTAAATCGCTTAGCGGCACGTCTTTGTCGCTGTTTATTTGTTTGCTTTTACTTTACGCCATAACTAAGCAGTCCATCTGTAGATTAGTTGAAGGGGCGGAGAGTAATATAAGCTACTTATTTGCCTAGGGTACAAAGGATTCCTACGGGATTTGTAACGAAGAACGTGACCTAAAGGTAGTAGAAAAATAAGCCCCACGCCAACCCGCAGATCACACTATTAGAGTAGCCAAAGTGATGAGCTTTGTTCTTCACCTGACGTTGTTAAAATATCACCATAGAGACTGCTTTTATTGCAAATTACTACTCATAAAAAATTAGATTGCCTGCCAATAAATAAATATACTACGACAATACATACATCACCATCTGGCCCTAGTTACCTGCCAATAAATAAATAAATATACTACGTCAATAAGCTTAGCTTGTGTTGTGGTTACTAGGATGACAGGTCAATATATTTATGAATAAAATACATTAATACTTATAATATACATACCAAGACACTGAAAAACATTCATGTTCATCATACAAATATTTTCCACTTGAGGGAATCGAACCCACGGCCCTGGGCTCACAAAGCAGGGTCGCTGCCCACTGCACCAATCGGCCGTCTACAATAAGTTTGTGACGTAAAAAATTAGGAAAAACGAGTCAACTTTTAAAAGAAGGTTACGTTACAGCTATCATTCAAATATTATTTTTTGATTACCTCCTCTGGTGACAGAAGGGCTGGCTCATTTTTAGCACAAAGAATAATACTGGCTGTTTAGGGCGGAAATGCTGCCGACATTCTTGCACCATACCATATTACCTTCACAGTTATTGGATTACATATAAGTTTTATTGTAACATTATCAAATTGTCACTTAGAAATCGAGCCTTTACAGCTGAATTAGTAAACGGTAAACGGCAAATAAAAAAAATCCAAAAAAAGCTTTAAAAATATTTAAATAAAGCTTCATTTGGAAAATTTATGATTTGTCGGTTACGCTAATTCGGCTGTAAAGATTCGATATGCTGCTTCATAGATACACATACAAAATCGGGATTCCATTACGTAATAGCAACTGACTCCATCAGAAAGTTTATTAGTTATATCAACTTGTCTAAATTTTATCTGTAACAACCTAAAAGAACATCAAGCTTTAATAAAATTCCTATCCACATACCGCTGAGGCCATTAATCAACCTTTGTCCTCGGCCACGATATTATCTGCTAAACTATTTATAACAAGGGTATCTGTGGCTACCACTACCTCTGTGCGTGTTTCCATTACGTCACCGGACCGTTTGATTAGACGGAAAACGTTGACGTGCGTTTCCTAAAAGTAACAGCGTATTTTGTGTTTATTTTTTATTATCACACCACAAAAAGAAGAAGACATGGGCAGGAAATGTGTTTATTTATTATTATTACACCACAAAAAGAAGAAGACATGGGCAGGAAAAGAAGAAACTTAAAAAGTACTACACAAAAGGCCTTATCGCTTAGTAGAGATATCTTCCAGGCTACCTTAGGATTAGGAAAACCAAGTAAAACGGTGGGGTTTATTATTATTACATTCTTACGTAAATATATAAATTACACACTTATACTTATCCAGATTACCCACATAAAATAAAATCAATCATCATTATCATCATATCAACCGATAGTCGTCCACTGCTGGGCATGGGTCATTTGTAGGGAGTTCCAAATTTCACGGTTTTGTGTCGCTTGGGTCCAGACCTGCGATGCAACTTATGTCATCTGCCCCCCTCGTTGAGGGTCAACCAACGCTGCGCTTATTAGTGCGAGGCTGAAATTCCAGCACCTTCGGATCCCAACGTCCATCCTTTCTCCGAGCTATGTGCCCACCCATTGCCACTATGAGTTGAGCTATGTCGGTAACTCTGGTTCTTCTACGGATCTCCTCATTTGATCACGTAGAGATACTACGAGCATAGCTCTCTCCACTCTATACGATAACATACTTTATTCATTCGTTTATTCACAACCTAAAATAACTATGTACCAAAATAAAACTAAAAAATATCTAAGATGTCTTCGAAACCACCGCAAGTCATAGTACCTAAGATTCTGGAAACATTTGAACCTTTGAACAGCAAAACTAATTCTTTGACATACACTTTCTTCACTTTCTTTATATTGCAACATACTATATATACTCGTACTTATGAGTAAGAATAAATCATTATAATATCTTTACTTTTTCATTGCTTTTTAATTTTTTTGTCTTTTCCACTTCAGTTTCGCGGCTCATTAAATATGTTGGTGACTCTGATTGTTCTATGGATCTCCTTACTTCTGATTATCGAAACTCCTGCAGACATATTCAAAAAACAATAACAGGCGTTACTTCGCGGATTTCCATAATATAATTATTGTAAAAATTAAGCTTAACTTGCTACGACTTTACAATGAATAATTGTTAAGAGTCTTTACAATTATTCATTGTCAAGTAAACATCTCCTAATTTTATATGATCATACAATGCCACAGAACTGTTTATTATAGAGAATTAATAATTTAAGGTTTTAAAAGACCATACAGATTCTCCTGCTATTCGCGAAGTATAGCAAATTAAGCTTAATTTTCATAATAGACTCAGAGCTTACTTATCAGGCCCATAACTAGCGAGCATTTTTCCAAGACAATGGAAACTCACTTACTCCGCTTAATAATGAATACCCGATAGCTTCAGGCAAGCGATGATTCATTTATGAATAAAGGAACAGTTTATGAACTATATTTCTATAGCCTACATAAAATCCGTTCGTGATACTATTTTCTGTTGTAATTATTTTTGCTAGTGACGGCGTTATTTATTGGTGAATGTTTTATTTGTTTATCGTTTACTTATTGCTTACGTTAAAGAAAAACTAATGTTTATTGAACTTTTACAGTAGTACTCGTTTTATCAATGCCAAAGTTAGAATATTTAGAAAATTATATAACTGACAGCAATTGTAAGAAATTTGAAATAATCATGAATTAAACAATTTCCCTTTACGTCACGCTCATGAAACTTCAGGGCATAGTTATTTACTACTGTTATATACCTGAATTAAAACTTATACAATTGAAAAAATCACAAAATCCAATCTGATCTACTACCTGTAAATTGATCTTTTACGTAAATTTACCAAGGTGACTTTTTTAAAACGGAAAATAGTATATTTCATGTACAAATATTTAAGTATTTCGTAGTTATTTCAGACATAATACAAGTATGTTATGAGTGACAGAAAATGCGGAAAACATCTAGAATTCAAAAACATTAACTACCTATATAAGAGCTTAAATAAATAAAAATAAAATAAATAAAAATAGCCTTTATAGTACTAAATCTATTATTTAATTAAGTTATATTTATTCCTAAAAAAAATTGTAACACCAGCGCGCTTAGTCAGGCTGTCCTTGGACATAGGCCTCCTCTAGAATTCTCCAGTGTGCTCTGTCTCTGGCTACTCTGCGCCATCCTTTTGGCAAGTCATCTTCCCACCTTTTTTGTGGCCGTCCTTTTTTCCTCTTGCCATATCTAGGGTACCAAGATATAATTTCTTTAGTCCATTTTTCTTTCGAGGATCTAACCACATGGCCAGTCCAGCGCCATTTTAGCCTCTTAATCTTTCTGGGGACATCCGTTACTCCTGTGGCCTTCCTAATTTTCCTTATGCTCCACTTGTCTTTCAGCTTAATATTCAACATGCTCCTTTCCATTCTATGTTGGCATACTTTGAGCTTCTGTTGGTGAGCTTTCGTCAATCCCCAGGTTTGACATCCATAAGTGAGGATTGGGAGTGAGATAGAATATGTGGACGAATATGTCTATTTAGGACAAATAATCTCACCAAACATGCAGATGGACAAGAAATTGCAAAGGCGAGTGAACAACAGCTGGGCTCGATACTGGTCACTCAAAGAAGTACTAAAAAGCAAAGATATTCCAATGCCAACCAAATCCAAGGTATATAACATATAAGAGCTTACTTGAAAATAATAATAAAGTAAGAAAACTAAGAGGATTTTTTTTTAGTAAGTAGTAAGAAATCCTTGCCTTTATAGAATTATGAACTGTGTTAGAATTAGTTTTTTTAATCCACTACAAGTAAGCCCTTGACAGCAATCGAACCTGATGGTAAGGCACAATGCAGTCTAAGATGGTAGCGGGCTTACCTGTTACAGATTATGGCAGTTATATTAAACCTATACCACAAGTCGGTTTTTACGCGACATTGTTCCGGACATCGTACCGAAATATAATAAATCGCTTAGCGGTACGTCTTCATCGGTAGGGTGGTATCTAGCCACGGCCGAAGACGGGTCTAGAGATATTCTGAACTTGAAAATTCTTAAATTGTTCACGCCGGGATTCGAACTCAGGACCTCCAACTTAAAACCGCAGCCACAACCACTGCGCCAGAAACAGGGAGGTTATTAAGTTCAAAAGTTATCTTTATCGTAGAAATATCATTTTGTTTCCTATTCAAAATATATTGATGCTGTCAATAAAAAATGAATAGAAGAAAAACTAGCGGGTGAACAGTTCTATTATTTTCATTTTTTTTTTCGGCGGGAATAGGCGTGCACATTTGTTTTTATGAATTTGACAGAATTCGTAGTTAAAAAAGAAAACTAAAATACTTTATTTGAGTTGTAAAGGTATATAGCTGATGTTTTTTCCGTTTACATCTCTCGTTTTGTAAAAACTACTACTGTCTGTACTGTCCGAGCAAGTGTAGTGTAAAATTTATTATCTTTTCAATCCTTTAGTACCCCACTAAGTAATGTTAATGACATTCTTTATTGAAAGTGAAGTACTAAAAACGTGGCGTTCATTAAAAATTAATTAAGCTCAGAGACGGTCTCGAAACCGTGATTATGTTTCAATTTCGCCACTCGTTACGTCTTGATTACGGATATAAATTCAATTATAATAATTCAAATCCCTGCTTTTAAATAATCTTTTCGTCTTGCTAACCTATTTCAGGCTTAGGAACGTAAGCGGTGATAGCCCAGTTGGTAGGAGCTCGAATTGACTGTCGGGGGCCCGAGTTGGAATCCCAGCTGCAACTTTTCTAAGTTCTTTGCGTTTTAAGTAAGTTTTAAGTTGCGTACTGTGTCAAGCCTCATGTGTTTCGAAACCGTGATAATGTTTCAATTGTATGTTTGTAACTACACTTGCTGCTTTGCGACAGAAATAAGCATGGCGATAGTACTTTCCTGCACGAGCACTGTCATAAAAAGCTTTACTATGGGTTTTACTGTCCAATATTATCCATGTACATCTCCAAGCCTTAGGGAGCATGCTAAGACGTCAGTGCTGGTTACTTCCCTGCACGAGCACTGTCACAAAAAGCATATGGTATTAGGCCATATTATCAATGCCAGTCCGAGGGCAGGAATTCTATGGTGTCCATCTCCATGACTAAGAGATCATTCTAAGACGGTTATTATCACTTATATGTGAAAATAATTATTTAAGCCCACCAACTCGCTTCGGAGCAGCGAAAAAACAACTGCTTGTGCCCAGCGCTGGGACGTGATAATGGTCATCATTAATTTTCAGTATTGTAGATGTTACCGACATACAATCATTGAAATACACGGTAAGTGCATTAGTAACGTAATGCACTACAGCACTGAATATATAATAACAGCAAATATTTGACAGAACGGTCAATCAAATATGCAAATACCTTGAACCAATACACCATCTTGTTGACCAATCCACAAGATATAATGGGGATGGTTGACCAAGTTCCGTTCGAAACTCCAGGAAACAATCAAATGCATATTGTCTTCGATCAATAACCTATGTATGCAGTCTGCTAATTTTAACCCACCTTCGTCCGCGTACAATTTGAAACAGGATTTTTTCTCTTATTCAAACTTTTATACTTTAAGATTTAAGTTTTAGGCTAATAGTATCGTATCCAGAATCCAGGAGGAGTCTCATATATGAGCCAAATATCACATAATTATTTTCTGTAATATATATTATTTTACATTATTAAAAGAGTAAGTAAGTGTGCATTTCCAAGCACACAATAAAAAAGTATACACTTTTAACCCCTTACATTTATTATAAATATGTCGGCAGGGGGGGGTCGGACATGAAAAATAAAAGAAGCGGATAAGTCAGGAAAATAGTCTTTGTAATTCTATGAAATGAAGTGAAGTTATAATCACTTAGTTAATAATAACTAACCACTACTTCAATCAAGATAATAATTATGCGAGATGGTTATCAACTATAAATTGTGGCTACTAAATCTAATTTATAGTTGGGAATAATAATTAATTCGTTTTCCACAAATTAATTATCCAAAGCGTCTAGGATAAGCTACTAGCAGGGTACATCATGTGCACCGTGCTACGCCAGAGCCAAGACTGCCTCGCCTTGCTTTTTCGGAAGGACACTTGCCGATAACCACCTGAGGGGTTGCTACGGCGTCACCGGGGGAGTAGGGCGAGCGCGAAACTCGCCATGAGAAGAGCACCAGGGCTCGACGACATCGGGGGGAGAGTGGGAGACGTCGACCCGAGGGTGCCTCCTGCGAGGACTCGGATCTCGGCTCGGTTCGACGTTAATCTGACTGTGACTGCCTCGCCACTGCAGTTTCGGTCTTTATATACGGATCATAACGACTTGAGTAGTAGGTGAGTGGGGATAATGAACAATGCGCCAGGTGGCGAGAGCGGTGCACGTGTTGTTTACAGATTTCTTGCCGGCGCCGTCAAATATTAATTTTAGTTTGTTATTATTATTTCCATAGTTTCATTATTAAAATTTAAGATTTTACAAATAATGTGTATAAAATAGGCAACCAAATATTCACTTACACATAATTACCGAATTGGATATATGAATTAAAGATTTCACACTAAGATTTTTGTGGTTCACCAACATTTCTTAAATATAGTTCAACGGGTACATACCACGATAATATTTTAGGATTTGTCGATATTTCAACCCAGCTGCAATATCGACAAATCCAAAAATATTATCGTGGTATGTACCCGTTGAAATATATTCAAGAAATGTTGGATATATGACTAGCCGAGTAAGAGGAACTATGTCAGATGCTGTGATACAAAGTTTACTACTTGTTTTGAAATGTATTTTCAAATGTTTTCGCTTTTCATGGAGGATTACAAATTTGGCAACACATAAACTGCATTTATGTGCCGGTTCAAAGTGATTCTTTTCTGATGTTCCAATCTTCTAGATGAAGACAGAAAGTATTCATCACATAGAAGATAGGTCGAGTGATTTAGCTGAACGAATAAACATTTACGTTTATGTACTGCACTAGATGGATATTATTTCATTAGCACTCACAATAGTTTGTTATCCAAAGAATTGATACATAGTTACGGAAACCTTTTCTATATCTCAGTTATAGAGAACGAGCTAGCAATTTAGAGTTTACACTCATCCTCTAAAGTATGTATAAACGAAGATCAAAGCTATCTTTTTCTGGCTCCTCATATCCCAACGAAACAGTGGATCGCTTTAGACTTATCCGATACTCCACTTTGCAGCGTATTACGGTCAATTGATTTCTGAACGGAGGCGGGTATATTCGGATTTTACTATCTTCTTATATAACGTTACTTTACTTTCAAGGCGGTTACCAAGCTACTGTAACTAGCTAGTTTTAACCTTCTTATTTGATGATTAATAGATAAGATACTAGTACCGTAATATATTATTTTAAAGTAGTACATTATAATATTATTTTTCTTAATTGATGTCTATACTTTAAAAGTAATATCTTAATATATATAAATCTCCTGTCACGATGTTTGTCCGCGATGGACTCCTAAACTACTTAACCGATTTTGAATTAAATGGGCACACCGTGAGCAGTCTGGTCCAACTTAAGAGATAGGATAGCTTAGATCTTTAATTATAGTCGCAATTTTATTTTATTGCAAATTATTTGTCTATAATTAATTGACAGTCACATACTACTATAATCATTTAAGGCTTAGCGATACTGAACACTTTAAAAACAAAATCAAACGCAGACGAAGTCGCGGGCAACAGCTAGTAATATTATAATGAAAAAAGGTGATATCCAAAAAACGTTATTATAAGATTTTTTTATTTATAAATAATAACTTAAGTATGCTGATAGCGGTGTCTCTGACCTCGAGAACATAGTACTTTTATACAAACCTCCAACCTCTGATTTACACCTTCAGGGGTAGGTTTTGACAAAATATTTTATTAGCTGCTGTGTATGCTATAGAAGAAATTTATTTTCTGAATTGCATCTCCCATTTTACCACCCTCGAGGAGGGATTTTCCAAATAAATTATATTGATTTTTATTATTTAAAGCTGATAACCTAAATACCGATTTCCACGCACCTGAATTCAAAAACATAATGAGGGTTCTTTCATGGCTAGTTACCATCCTACCGACAAAGAAGTGCCGCTAAGTGATAAAGCATTCTGGTATGATGTCGTGTAGAAACCGATTAAATTTAGGTATGGGTTTTACGTAACCGCCATTCCCCTAACAGGTTAGCCTGTTACCATCTTATACTGCAACGTCACTTACCAGATTGCAGTCAAGGGCTAACTTAGAGGAAAAATAGTAAAAAAACGTGTGTGTACTTATGTACACGCGTTAGAAGTTACTTCTTTGGTTATGCCAAAAGAAGAAATCAAAGCTTTAACAACCCATAGTTAAAGCTGACAAAATCAAGGGTAACAGCTAGTGAAAACTAAAGTAATGCAAACCGGCTATAATACGCAAATTCCTTAATTAAGCAACCCTAGCACTTATATTACAGCGTCCCTATCGATCCTTCTAATCTCGTATTTAAGCTGATTCATAAAATGTTTCCGTTTAGCAGATTACAGGGGACAGAAGGTTAGTGATTGGGGATTACTGTAAAGTCGGCACTAATATTGTGATTACATTACAGACCTTATTTCAAAACGAATAGGCCGGATTTGATGTCCAAAGTGAAATGGGCTCATATTAATTGACCGGCTAACTTTTAATTAAACAAATAGTTATCTCAGGAAACAAAGCGGCTGAAACTACAGTTAACCATATACCTTACCTTTTAACTTAAGGTAGGTTATCCAGCTTTAAAGCGACGTTATTTTGACCGAGTAAAATGAGGTGCTTTAAATTTATTTAGAATGACAATGACAACGGACCACACTGATTCACCGATATACAAATACAATAAAGCATTAACCACCGAATCGGGAATAATCGTTTTTATATAAAATACAGTAGCACGAATTGTATGCTTACGTATATTATATACTTAAATACGAAAGTTTGATGTTTCATCATGAAATAAACCCGTTACTAAGCCAATACAGAGCACGGGTCTCCTCCCACAATAAGAAAGGGTTAAGGCCGTCCACCTATGGCCCAGTGCGGATTGGTGGACTCCACATACGTTAGAGAACATTACGTAGAACTCTCAGGCATGCAGGTTTCCTTACGATTAATTTCTTTTATATTATATGTGTGCGTATATGCAGTAAGTATATTTTATTTATTATCATTTATTTATTTTTGTAATTTATCTTTATTATTTAAGTTCATGTATTCAATTTGATTTGGTAGGTTGCCTGGTAGAAATCGCTTTTAAGCGATAAGGCCGCCTATTGTACCTTTTCTTCTTTATATTAATCGTGTTTTTTTTTTTTATATTTTGTATTTGGTGTAAAATAAAGTGTATTTGATTTGATTTAATTATGTTTTTCTTCACAGTTAAAGCAAGTTATATTTTAATTTACTAAACCGCACATAACTTAGAAAAGTTAGAGGTGCTTGCTGGGATTCAAACTCGGCCCCCCGAAAGTTTAGTCAAGCTTCTACCTAGTGAGCTATCACCGCTATGCATTTATAATATTAGAATAAAGTCGAAGGTAGAGCCTTATAATATTAGAATAAAGTCGAAGTCGAAGCAAGGTAGAGGTAGAGGCAAATCGGAAAACAGTTGTGAACCCCACCTCACTATTATCACAAGTTAGTGATAACAGCTTACTGTGTAGCTCAACGTGCTCTTTGAGGCACGGATGCGCTCCAGCGCTTATCTCTTAACTCTAGGCTGCTACTGACAGTTTTATGTTATTAAAATAAAATAGCTTACAACATTAGCTCGACGCAGGAATCGAATCCAGGATCACATAACCACTTGATCGAAGAGGTTTTTCCACTTACATTTTAACAGCCCTAACTACTTTGATCAACTATTTGAAAGTGTTTTAACACACTATTAAAACTAATACATTAAGCCCTCGTTCCTTTAATACTTGCTCATAAAAACAATACCTCTGCATAAAAACTTTTTCATGAGTCTGATAACATTTGTGTCAACCTTAAAAAGTTACTCAACTCTCATTTCCATATTAATTTATTCAACCCCTTTTTAACGAGATCATTGTAACTAAAACCGTACCACAATGGCTGTGAATGAGGACTGTTGGTTTTACAAACGCCTGCCGGCGTCGAGTCTTGCCGGGTTAAATAAGTAATATAACTTTGGGCTATTTTTATAGGGGAATGGTGTATTGCTGGCATCGGCCTTTTACACTATACCAATAAATCAGGAAGTAAAGAAAATATTAGAATGTAAGTAAGGTAAAGAGATCTAATCAAGTTTGTTTTGATTATTTTACATTATTTCGTTTTCGGTTTCTAGCCTTACTTGTACATTAATTTTTGAACTAGCTTATTTTACACCAAATACAAAATATAAAAAAAAAATACACGATTAATATAAAGAAGAAAAGGTACAATAGGCGGCCTTATCGCTTAAAAGCGATTTCTACCAGGCAACCTACCAAATCAAATTGAATACATGAACTTAAATAATAAAGATAAATTACAAAAATAAATAAATGATAATAAATAAAATATACTTACTGCATATACGCACACATATAATATAAAAGAAATTAATCGTAAGGAAACCTGCATGCCTGAGAGTTCTACGTAATGTTCTCTAACGTATGTGGAGTCCACCAATCTGCACTGGGCCGGCGTGGTGGACTACAGCCTTAACCCCTTTTCATTGTGGGAGGAGACCCGTGCCCTGTAGTTGGCCGGTAATGGGTCGATATGATGATGTTGATTGTAAATGAAAAAGTGTGTCTGTTCCTTTTTTTGCTGGTACTTATTTTCTGCTCATTCTCAATCTTTACTACATATACTTTTTATATATATCTTTACTAGATAATCTATATCCTAGATATATATATAGATTATCCATATGTATAAAAAGCAAAGGTGACTGACTGACTGATCTATCAATGCACAGCTTTAACCACTTGACGTATAGGGCTGAAATTTTGCACGCAGATAAGATATTACAATGTAGGTATTCGCTAAGAAAAGATTTTATTAACCGTAAGAGGGTTAAATGAGGGATGATAATTTGTATAAAACCCTTCATTTATTAAATTATTTTTCTTTGATTTAAGGTTTTCGATTAAAAATAAAAAAATACGTGTTTGACATATTTTATATTAATATTCCAACTTCAAAGGCATCAAATAGTGGATGAAAATTTGTATGAAAGTTTCTGATTTTTTAAGCAATTAACGTTAATATTTTTCTAATAGCAGCAAGACCTTTGTGGTTAAAATTTAACAAACCAAAAATTGAACTTAATGTTAGCGAAGCCGCGGGCAAAAGCTAGTTATAATTATTCTGCGAAAGTGTTTGTTATATATTCGACTCTACCACTACACCGTTTTTTTATAGTATCAATTGGCTGATAAAGCAGATAGCTCATCTGATGTAAGAGAAATCCATCGTCTATAAACAGAGCAAAACTTCGCAGGTCATGCCAAGAACACATCCTGCAACGTGTCGCCCTTTATCCAACAACCTAAAGCATACGTGTTAAGACTCATGTATATAATAACACCGGAAACAACACCCTTCAGACCGGAAACAAAGCATTTCAACAATGCTGCTTTGTCGCAGAAATAAGCTTAACGGAAGTTCGCCCCGGACGAGCTCTATCACCAGATCTGATCCAGAATGCAAAATTTTGAAGAAGTTATATATGCTGCTATACCTATATACTATGTTGCTATTTCTGAATTTTCTCCGGTCTGGTCTAGTGGGAGACCGTGGCTAGTTACTATCCTACTGACAAAGGAGTTCCGCTAAGCGATTTAGTGTTCCGGTGCGCTATCGCATTAAACCTATTGGGGGTTCTAGCACATTCCCTAACAGGTTAGCACGATACAATCTTAGACAGCATTATCACTTCCCACCAGGTGAGATTTAAGTCGAGGGCTAACTTGTAGTGGAATAAAATAAAAAATGATGCCTAAAAACCTATAAGAAGTGGAGAAAGCAGTCAAGGGTAAACTTCAAGAAAAAATACGAGTTGTAGCACTTTGCGCAATAAACCTTTCCTGTTGCTGCAAAAACGTGCTTATATGTCGGTCACCGTCAGAAAGGTGACTGATTTTACCCAAATCCATGTTATACAACAGCGTTTTCATAAGCGGAGCCTGTAATACCTATATCTTATTATGCAAACTGGTAGAAAGATAATCAAAAACATTGCGATTCTGAATCATAAAATACTGCACCCAATAATGACACCTAAACCAAAGCAGTAGACACTGAAATAGCGTGTCGTCAATTTCCTTTGATAGTGTTTCCTTATAACAATGCAGATGGTGCTTTTGTCAAGACGTCGTCGCCTTTGAGCTTTGAGCAAAGGTGCTCAGTTCTGGTAGATTGACGCAACCGCAATTAGTGATTTCAATCAAATCGCCTCAGTCATTTTGCTATCAACTGAATTTAGAGTATAAACCTTTCTGCAGATACAGGAATAAGCAACCCCACTTTGGGGTACAAAAAATAAATAAACTGATATATACTTATATTCCGTTCTCTTGCTGTAAGTCCTATCTACAAAGGTTGCCTGTAAGAGATTGCTTGCAGCAATAAGGCCGCCTTTGCATGTCTACATTGTGTACTGTATACTCCTTACTGTTTCTTTTCCTGTATGTTATACGTGCAATAAAGTGTTTCTTCTTCTTCTTCTTCTTCTTCTTAGCATACCATTAATACTTAAATATGAGTTAGATTGATATGAGAGATTCTGCGATGATCGCATCTTATTCTGTATGTTATATACTAATAATACAATATGTATATATAGGTATGTGCAAATATATATGTTTATTTATATGCACCACCTACCTCTCTTCTTGAGATGTGGTTTACGCCTTTGGTTGCCTGGAAGAGATCACTATGTAGCGATAAGGCTGCCAAATTGTATACTTTTCATTAAATTTTTACAATTTTTTTATATACGTGGCGTAAAATAAATGTGTATTCATTCATTCGTTCATAATATTATACTACACGGACTATGCACGAGGGATGCCCTGCCCAGTCAATCAAGGTCTACGACACGGCAGGTTCAAGTGAACCGCCGTGTCGTGGACTTGTCCGTCAGGGATCACGTGATCACTGGTGTCTTATTTATTTATGACCTGATCTACATGTCTTTTAAGAAATGCACCTTCTTCCCCTACCTTGATATTATGCCCCGAACTTAAATTCGACTGTACTTTACGATTTTTCCACTTCTCTTCCTCCGTAAACTTCCTAGCCATAACCGGGTACCCATCCTTATATTATGACTTGCTCTTTCTAGTCTACCTACGACTTGTAACAAGTAAATTGGTTCCAAACAAACTATTGTTCTACGACCAATCGTATCGCTTGCTCGCCTCTCCGATCGACTCCTAAGGGTTATATGTGCATGCATAAAAACACATTTTACAATTTAAACTAATAGTATTAAATTACAATGACATAATTTCATAGTACGTTAGTGTATAAATTAATAAACGTTATACCGTTTTATACATGGGATGACAAAATACAGACGTTTTGTGCTGCCCAAGTTATCTGTTGATCCCATTTATCAACTAGATGCTCTCAATTGATAATGTGGCCTTTTCTTAGGGGAGTTGGAAACTGTAAGCGAACAAAAATCAACAAATATTATAGTACTAAAAGAGACAGCGGGGTACATATATATTATACATATATTTATATATTTTATATGTATAAATTTTATATATTTTTTTTTACCTCCTAAAGTTTTTGGCATCACCCTCACTCGTTTTTCTAGCACGTCCGAACGTTTGCTGGTAGAAAATGCTTTAGCATTAAGTCCGACAACCTGAAGGGCAGCATCCACCTCGGGAGCTTCTGCAAGTACCTACGCAAACCGCAGGTGCGGTTGTAGACAATGAGGATGACGACGATGCAAGCATCACCCGAATCGACAATGCCAATTGCAAGGCGGCGAACCTTTCGCCAACAGCGCGGCGGTCTCGGATCTCATTGATAACCTTTAGGCCCTTAACCATGATCGCAGGCCCTAGCCTAGATTTGAAAGGCTTAAAGAACAACACCGGGGAAGTTTTCTTCCCCGTGCTAACCTCCCCGGTAAGGAAGTTCAGCCTCAAGACTCGTACCCTTGCTTGGCCGTCCGAAGATGACCGCGACCAACCCGTCTGCCCAGAGCAGGGTGGTGACTATGGGAAAACCCTCCAATCCGAAGAGGTCTTTAATCACGCAGTGGACTATTATAGGCTTTCGATGATAACGATAAAGTCTCTTTACTTTAATGTCTTTACTTTAATAAAAGTCTCTTTATTTTAATTTCTTTTACTTTAATTTTTATAATAATAATAACCAATATTGTGATTCGAGCTCGAAAAACGAATGGCAGATAAAATATAGAAAAAAGGAAATAGAGTTATGAATATTATGTACGAAATTGTGCTTATGCATAGAAAAAAATGTTAAAATGTTTTACAAATTCTCATTTTTGTTATTAGATCAAAATTTCATAATATAATCTCAATAGGTATGAAAATGAGAGATATTGAGGGGGTCTGACACACAGACGGACAAAATGATGTTATATTTTTAAAATTGGGTTGGTCTTTTGACAGAGTTTGTTTGCAACCTTATTTTTATTTTTTCTTATGCCCTTAAGAATAAGATTGCGTTTGAGAATATTACAGAGAACTCTCAGGCATGCCGGTTTTCTCACAATGTTTTCCTTCCCCGTTGAAGCAAGTAATATTTTAATTTATTAAACTTGAATGGGAAGGGGAAATACTTAGTTATAATATTTGTTCTATATTCGGGCAGAGTTTCTTCTTTCAAATACTTGTTCAAAATGAATGTAAAATGCTTCTTCTTTTATACTGTTCAGATAATATTTAAAATGTTATCAGCAAAACAAACCAACAATATTAAATAATATATTTGAGATATCAATGTCCTATTAGTTATTTCACAAACTGTATAGAGATCAACCGATTGGGAATAACATAATTTATTAAAGTTAGAAATATAAGGAATTATGTGAAGCGAAGTATCATTATAAATTGCAATTCAATATCAATGAAACTTGTAAGTGACGTCACAACATGGCGTAGCTACCCCGTGGCAATCGCTAACACTCACGTGCCACTTCGACTAGTGCGGATGTGCGTTGATCGTATAGACAGTAAAATCAATATTAGCTGCAAAACGCGCTACAAGAATGTTGTTTTTTATCACGCATACGCGCGAAATAAATTAAGTTTACTGTTAGTAGTTTCATATGCCGAAAAAAGCAAAGCCTTTAAAGGTCACGCCTCATTACTACAATAATGAACGCTTTAACGTGGCATGTCTTTCAAGATATTTGCAAAACGACGCAGCGTTGACGCAGTGTCGACATTGCGACGACCCAACGCAATGGAACGCAGGCAGAGTTCTAATCACCATTATCGACTCAGGAGACCGTGGCCAAATAAGAATTGGTAGACTTTACTCGCCTTTAAGAACGTTATGGTGTTCTCTTACGCAGGCAAATTTTCTCACGATGTTTGCCGTCATCGTTTTTTTTTATTATTTAATACACAAAACAGATCATAACATAACATAAACATAACAACAGCCAATAACAATAAAAAAAAGCCACTCTCCACCACATGCGTGTGTTAGAATATAGTCAGAGACTATAAGAAAGTATACTTATTTCCGTAATAAAATATTGGAATATTATTGTTTACATAATTCTACAAGCTTCTGTCAATGTTACTCTGTGGTATTATTCTTATATTATCTCTATTCAGTTGTGTGTGTTATTTTTAACATTTAAATGCAAAACAGCTTAGCTTAGCTTAAAGCTTTATTTCATTTGCTAAATTAATAACTACTCCGATGTTGTACACTAGAGGTACGTGCTGGGGATTGAACTCGGGCCCACCGAAAGGGAGTTGAAGACCTAACCACTAGGCCGAGAGCTCTAATAGGTAGAGAAAATATATCGAGAAACTAGGGTGATCATTGCGTCCGTGTGTCAGATCGTCACCGACGCATTAAGTAGGAGCCGCAATCTGTTCGCGGCGTCAAGGACCTGTTAAGAAGCCGATCATTCGATACGACGCTTTCCAGACGTTATAGAAATCGAGATTGAAAGACGTTTTTGACTTCATTTTAATTTATTTGCCGATTCCGTGGATTTTTATTCGCTTCTTGACTCGTTTTTGTTTGGTTTTGTATTAAATTAATAAGTTATGATTGGAAAAACCGTTTGGAATCCGAGCGGTTTAGGATTTTTGACGTGACAACGTCTTATGATTCGATAGAGCCGGCTGCACGCACGAAAAAACATGCCGCATGCGGCGTTACCTCGCTCTGAGGCGTTCCATTCAAGGCTTGAAGTGCAAGCGAGAGCGCCGAACGAGCGACAAAGAGGCACAGTCGGCCTCCGCGTTCGACATCTGTCTCTCTCCTACTTGACAGCTTCTATACAATAATACATTTACATGTTTTTTAATGTGCTTTACCTTTTCTAGCACAAGTTTGGTAAAGGTTATAGGGGGCTTTTTGAGACGAAGCTCGCCTCGAGTACTATGCTTATTTGTGCCGCTAAGCAGCTTTGTTGCAAAGCTGTGTTCGGTCTAAAGGGCGTGGTTGCTGGTTTAATTACAGGCACATGAGTGAAGTGCTTCTTTGTTTATAGGCAAAGGCATAGATATAGATATTAAGTAATTTTTTTTCCTCGTAACATCAAGTGGGCCGTCTGATTGGTCTGCCAATCATCATCATCAAAGCTCTACAGCCCTGGGTGGGCCTTTGCTTGGTCAAGCATATTTCTCCGTTTGAGGCGGTCAGAAGCTGCTTCTTTCCAGCTCCGAACTCCCAGAACCCACATATCCCTCTCAACTCCATCACTCCACCGACCCCTAGGTCGTCCTCGGCCTCTACGCCCCTCCAAAGTGCCCTCCATCAACCTCTTTGGCGCTCTCGTGCCTTCCATGCGTTGCACATGCCCTGCCCATTGCATTCTTAACAGTTTGATAGTTTTGACGACATTCGGTTCTTTAAATAGTTCGTATAGCTCGTGATTATACCGAAAACCATTATCCTGCATAGCACCAAACACTCGTCGCAAGACCTTTCGTTCGAAAATGAGCAGACTGTTTTCGTCTTTATTATTTTTATTATTATTATTTAACTCTTTATTTGTACACCACAATGAAATTAGGAAAAAAAAAACAATAGAAATACAAAGACAAAAGTAGAATACAAAAGGCGGCCTTATCGCTTAGTAGCGATCTCTGCCAGGCAACCTTTGGATTAGGACAAGATGATGGTCTTTCTTGCTTAAGACCACTATAAAAAACAACACAGGTATTTGCAAGACGTGTCAGCGATGTCTCTTATTTCTGACGTCAACCGAATTCTTAATTAAGTCATGGGAACATACGTACAAGGCTTCTAGTTCACAGAACCCATACACAGTAATGAGCTCTAAGGCGAGTACGCTAATGCTATCCCAAAACTGACAGATAATCCCACAAAACCTTTTTGTTTTCTAATTTTTTTACTCGAATTCGTCGCTTTTAGGTTTACATTATATTTGGAAAGAAAAATGCTCATTTGGGACCTAGACTCGAGAGAGACATTTTTTTGGTTACATATGAATAACAAAAATAACACTTGACTGACTTTACAATGAATAATTGTTAAGTAAGACTTAACAACTATTCATTGTAAAGTCAACAAACAGATTCTCCTGGATTTCCGCAAAGTAACGCCTGCTTCTATCCAATGTTTTTAATCGGTTAACCCTGAAACTTTAAACAGATTTAATAATACTTTTAACATTACAAACTTATTGTATCCTTGTATCCAAAAGTAACTTAAAATATGTTTATTTCATATAAAGCAAGCCAGAAAACAAAGCGCTCACGTGCTGCTTTATTCGCTTAAACTGACTAATGGTTCTTCATACATAAAAACTACGTAATACGAAAATTGTTTTTAGTCGTCTAGTAAAAGTCTGCGAAGTTATAAACCTATATTATACCTTTAGACACGAAAAATAATTGTATTCATATGGTCTCCCAAAATTTGGTGTTGACTCAAGAGCTGGCGCTTATTTAGCCCAATGCAACGGTTAGACAAATTATTATTTCAATAAATAAAACGTTTTGGATAAAATTGATCATTAAAAAATATTTATTTTATCGTCCTAACAAAGATATTATGTAGATAAATGTTACAGTTTTTTTATTAAGACCCATAGTTGAGATGGTGAAAAATTAAAATGACAGGACATATGGGAGGGATTTATGTGTATTAGTAAAATATCCGCGTGGTCAAACGTTACGATCTATTGCCAACGTGCATATTATGTAACGTGTATATTGTAGCTACTAATGGGAGATATAATTTTTCTTTGGGTAGACTTAAATGTAGCAAAAAATAAATTCTATGGGCTGTGAGCATTCTCTTTTTATGCGTGTCAAGTGAACTGTAAGCAACACACACAGTTTGCTTCGTCCATGAATATTTTAAGTAGCAATAAAGTAAATATAAACTCTTAAAAAGATTTCTCTACAGTGGGCGATAATCATTCAAATTTGAATTCATAAAACATTTTGTATTGAATTTTCTGGACATTTACATAGTGCCGCCCATCTTGCGCTGAAATTATTATCATTTTTATGAGGACCTGATGCCTTCCACTGTGCGTTAACGTTTTCTTGTTATTTATTAAAAAAATCGAGTAATACATACATACTATTATTTCCTCCCGGTTTGTTCAGGGATGATGGCAAGAGACCAAACGGTATGACTATAGTACCGTGGTCGATGGGGTAATGCGCTGGTGTGGGATGCGACCTGCGTGGAGACGTTGGCAGCTTTCGACTTCTCACAGCAGCTGCCGAATCTGCTCAAATGCTTAAACGCCGTAAATACTCCGTTATTTGTAATGACTATGTTTTTGCGGCGCTTGCGTTTGAAACTCTAGGCCTATGGTCTATTAACATCGTGTCGAAAAATTTTATTAACATCGGGTCCTTACGTCTGGTGACCCAAGAGCTGGCGCATATTTAGCCCAACGGCTAACTCTAACAATTCAAAGGGGCAATAGCGCCAGCATTTTGAGTACAATGCCCATAAGTGAATAGTTAGACGGCTTATATTTATTGTAAATATTAATGAATGAATGAATGAATATACTTTTATTGCACACCACAAAAAGTACATAGAACAAAAAGAAAAGAATAACAAAACAACGTATAAAATTTGGCGGCCGTATCGCTACATAGCGATTTCTTCCAGGCAACCAACGGCGAAGATAAAAAACAGTTACAGAAAATAGTTACGTGGTGCATATATACATATACTCATTAAATACTTATTTCATTACTTAAATATATACATATAATATATAAAAAAAACAATATTTGTAACTAAAGACAAATAAATAAATATGTAACTACAATTATAAATAAATATATATAATATAAAAATAATATTTACTTAAAAATAATAAAATAAATAAATAAATATACTACGACAATACACACATCGCCACCTAGCTCCAAAATAAGCGTAGCTTGTGTTAAGTGTACTAAGATGACATAAATACTTAAAAACACCCAGACACTGAAAAACATTCATGTTCATCACACAAACATATTCCAGTTGTGGGAATCGAACCCACGGCCTTGGACTCCGAACGCAGGGTCGCTGCCCACTGCGCCAATCGGTCGACAAACTTTACCCTTTTAAACTTTACCCACTACACTATAACCACTCCATTTATTACCAATAACAAGCTCGTAAGAACAAAGACATTAAAAAAAATCGGATTTATAATATGCGCTTAAGCTAATTATACACTGCAGCAACTAATGGCTTTAAAAGTGAGAAGACGATTGGAATAGTTCGGATAGTATTCCACTTTAACGAGTTTGTGGGACGGAGTTTCTGCAGTGTGCCTGCAAAATAAGCTGAACTAGTTTGTAATAGGATCTTTAGGTAATTAAAAGTGAAGCATCACTGGCTACTTATACACTAAACTACCGTTATATATATAAGTATAAGAAACCAACTATAAATTAATGAAACCAAGCTTTATAAAGAAAATCTTAATATATACTAGCTGTTGCCCGCGACTTCGTCTGCGTTTGATTTTGTTTTTAAAGTATTCAGTATCGCTAAGCCTTAAATGAGTATAGTTGTATATACATATAACATGTGACTGTCAATTAATTATAGACAAATAATTTGCAATAAAATAAAATTGTGACTTTACTTAAAGATCTAAGCTACCCTATCTCTTAAGTCGGACCAGTCTGCTCACGGTGTGCCAATTTAATTTAAAATCGGTTCAGTAGTTTAGGAGTCCATCGCGGACAAACATCGTAACAGGAGATTTATATATATTAAGATAAATCTCCTGTCACGATGTTTGTCCGCGATGGACTCCTAAACTACGTAACCGATTTTAAATTAAATTGGCACACCGTGAGCAGTCTGGTCCGACTTAAGAGATAGTATAGCTTAGATCTTTAATCATAGTCGTAATTTTATTTTATTGCAAAATTATTTGTCTGTAATTAATTGACAGTCACGTGTTATATAGATATATATATATATATATATATATATATATATATATATATATATATATATATATACTTCTATACTCATTTAAGGCTTAGCGATACTGAATACTTTAAATACAAAATGAAACGTAGACGAAGTCCCGGGCAACAGCTAGTATTATAATAGAAATACCATCTCAATGTCGACAACATCGTATACCTTCCGAATCGGTAGACTTGACGTTGCAATTGTTACAGAGTGCCTGTACTAATATAATATAAGGTTATATATGCATTTTAAATTTATAAAAATTGATAATTCCTCCAAGGACGTTTGAAAAAGTAGATCGAATCTGCAACGTTTCCTACTAGATGACGCTACAGTCGCTATAAGACTGATGTGAAAGGCATATACTAATTTCGGCATTGACGGTAGGAGAGCCGTAGCTTAATTGGAGAAAGCGCTCAGGCTCGATTGCCAGAGAGTCGCAGGTTCAAATCCTGTCGGGTCCGAAAATTTTTTTATGCATTTAAAATTTATATGAGTAAAAAACTAATAAAAATTATATAAAAAGAAGGTTATATACATAATCAATATCAATTCGCTAACCAGTAAGTACCTAAATTAGGAAAGTGGCCCTAAGAGGATTTATTCTATTTCGAAAGGAAGCCCCTAGAAAACAAAAGGTATTTCGTATCCAATTGTGAACAAGAACGGAGTACAATAAACAAAGAGAAAGTTGTATTGACCTGGGATTCTTGTTCAAAGTTTGTATGGAATTGTTTTCATTGAAAGTAAATCATTCTCTGTTAAAGTTTTTAACGTCGGTTTAATTTTAACGTTGGCTTAATGTAACGAGATGTTACAAACACTGTCCCACTGTACAAGGCCAGTCTGTGGAAATGCCTTCAGATAGAGACAATTCAACAAGAAGAAGAAGAACTTTTAAACAGCTTTAATTTGTTTTTTAATTTTTTTATTAATAGAACGTATTTGATTTCTGGGATATATTTTCACACAACTCGAATTCATCTTTTGTAATATGTAGTTACTAATAAGCTAATTATCCAATAAAAATCCTGGCTAATACAAAATGAGCAAGGCGCACGAATAAAAAATATTCTAAACGAAATTTCTAACAAAACGAAATACTTCTTTTGTTTTCGCATTCCAATGATAAGCATCGTCCTCATTCACAGAAAAGCGTTTATCAGATTCATTTGCAAGGGACACTGAATTTGTTTTATACCTGGTTACAGTACTCCAGTAGCATTCCAGGTCAGCGCTGTATTGCTATTAAAACATTATGCTGTTTGTAGAATTAAGTGGCACGTTGACCTCTGTGAACTTAAGTAACTTTAAGGCTACAGGTACAATGATATGACGAAGGTAATGTTGACGTGATTATTTATTTAAATTAGCATTTGGCTATTTCATATTCTACTGCATCAGTTACCACAAGTTATTGAATTTGCTTTATCAAAATATTATCAATTTTAGCCCAATAATAACGAATTTACTGAATCCAGCGACTCGAGTAATGTAAATAGGCCATTATTCCATCCAATGTTCCAGTCTACGCGGTTTCTTTTTTCCATTTAAAATAAATTATCGCCACACGAGGAAATAAAAGAGTCGCTTACCTGCCTGAATATTTGTGAGTCTGTAACTTCATGTGGACGAAATACCACACCCCAAACACTCGATTGAAGTGGCTAAAAAACGGTATTTTAATAATTCTTGGTCCTTATTTGTAGGTAATGAAGGCCTTTTGCCGAAATTTTAATTTTCACTGTTAAAAAGTGCAGGTTCGAATAATTATATTATTTATATATCATATTTTGATGTATTTACACTGAAAGTACCTGCTATGGCTGATTTTTTTAAAATCGATGTTAAAAGCGATGGGTTTCACATTTTTGTTACCTAGCTTTTGTTGCTTATTTTGATTTTAGCTGCTGATGAACATACATTATTTCAGTCATTAAGTCAGACTAGCTTTGATTCACTCTATTTTAGACTGCAACAATCCTAGTCTTTTTTTTTTCAATTTAAAATCAAAACCCCACTTTCAATATACTATATTGAAAAAAATGTAATACACCATTTTGTGACGGCGGTCATCTTGGATTTGAAATTTGTCATAGTTTCTAGCAATCTTGAACCGATTATCATCGAACATAGCTAAGAACACTACTGACTAATTCACCATTAAAAAAAAAAATCGGTTCAACCTAACACAGACACATACAAAAACTTAAAAAATAAAACCGTGTCGTTTTTGCGTCGGGGGCTAAAAATAATACTCTCCATTTAGTATAGTCTGCTCATAAAAAGTTCCTAATGAAATGTCATTAAGTTTTTAATTTTCATTGAAGTAGAACGTAGCCTAAGGTTAAATTAACGTCAATAAAATAGTTCAGAGACGTCTGCTTCGCCTGGAATAAGTATATGCAAATTGAACAGTCTAGTCAGGTGTCTCGAGATGTCGTTTAGGAAGAAGTAGATTTACATTCATTACTAGAACTTTCTGTGTTTTACTGATGTATTTTATTCTGGTACCCGTTAATTTCTGTTGGATTTAAATAAATGCATTTCAAACAAATACATTTGGGTGCCTACATGAGTTTCGGATATCGATAAATATCCCTAATTTTATGTATGATGTTCAAATATTAGTATATAATAGCTGGAATAAAAAATATATTCGAAGTCAAGAATCACAATCCCAAGCTCTAAATTGACTCTTGCCTTAAAATAGTAAGTATTTCAAGAAGTTCTCAGCTTAATTTCAAAAGAATAGTAAAAATCGAAAAATATAAAATAAAATAATATACTTGTTTAGTAATAATTGTTTTAGTTAAAATAAAAATAAAAATAGTTTATTTGGGTAAATAAAATTACTGTAAACGCTAATTGGAGCCTTCTTTTAAGCGTAGTATTACTACCCCTTTGTCAGAAGGCACCGCTCTTCCATAACAACAAATAAACATAAAATCGAGGGTAGGTATACAAAGAAAAATCAAAGATGGCTGCCGTAACAAAATTGCGAATTACATAGTTTTAGACGCGTTAAATTAGCTTCTCCTGTATGTGTGTTTGTATGTTTGGTACTTTGGACTTGATTTTGACACTCTAACGACGGTCTGATATCTTTCAATCTTTGAATATGTATCGAGGACCTATGTCAATACACAAATTTGATAAGATTATTCCATTTTTCAATTTGCAAAATAAGATTTATGTGAATTAACATAATTTTCATCTATAGTCGATGAGACAAGAACTATGTCAATTTTAATTTCCTACCATTCTCTTATATTAACAAATTTGATGTAGAACGTGTTACCAATTAATTTTGCTTTAATAAAAAACAAGTTTAAGAAAACCTAAAAAAACACTTTTTTATACGTGTGTTTTTTTTAGTTTTTTGTACTATTAATTTATTTGTATTTATTAAATAAAGTGCTTGACTAGTAGAAGTAGAATAATTTACACAATATTCAATAATCAGCACTTTCCAGTAATTGTAAATCAATGCGCCGTTCTTGGATAGCTGATTGCTTTCAAATTGCATGTAACATGAGACATTTCATTTGGATGAACGACCGCCAGTTGCTACACGTTCCAATGAATTTTCCGTTTGATTGCAGGAAGCAGTTACGTTATTATGTAACAGTGATTCCGTTAGATTATTAACGATCGATGCACCTTCGTAAGGGTAAGTACGGATAGGTTCAGTGTAACGAAGTAAGAGTCAATAGCTATGGAGCACGGAGAGTTAAAATGCTTGTAGAGCTGTATAATATATAATTTCGTTGTTAACTCCTCGGTAAAGGCATTTTTACCTAGCTTTTCTTGTGTTGAGATTGTGAAATGTTCCCCTATATCTGTCTCTCTTTTGTTATAATACTAATTTTAATAGACCAAGCAGATGGCCCACCTGGTGATAAGTGTAAAACTATAGTTTATTATAAAAGAAAATTAAAGTGGGGGGACCTTCAATATAATATACTTACGAGTACATTATTGTGCCAAAAAAAAAGTTTTGTGGTGGCGGCCATACCGATATGAAATTTCTTATTTTTTATTCCACTACAAGTTAGCCCTTGACTGCAATCACACCTGCTGGTAAGTGATGATGCAGTCTAAGATTATAGCGAGCTAACGCGTTAGGGAATATCGTAGTCATACCCCTATCGGTTTATCGTTTTCTACGCGACATCGCACCGGAACAATAAATCGCTTAGCGGAACGTCTTTGTCGGTATGGTGGTTACTGGCCACGGTCGAAACCCCAGACCAGACCAGAGCAAACCAGAAAAAAAACTGAAATAAAAAATTTTCAAATTGCCCCTGCTGGGAATCGAACCCGGGAACTCCTACTTAAATTCACAATGCCCACCCTTGCGCCAGGGAGGGCGTTAAAATTGGATATAGTATCTGTATATAATACAGATGTATTGGATTCGGTTTCTGTATTTTTATGTGGCTTGCAATACAAGTATTAACCTTGAATTAATAATGAATGAAAACATTCATTCATTCTTAATGTTAACGTTCCCTCCATACCTTGGTGTGATTGAGGTTAGGTTAACTTTATTTTATAAATTTATAGATTGGGTCCTGTTAAATGAACTCTCCACTTGACCTGAAATCATCTTCATTTATTTCATTTATTTCTCATTTTCATTTATTTCTTCATCAAAATCACACATCTATCAATTTAAAACAAAATAAAAACTGTTTCAATTCAATGGAGCAGTTTTTTCACAAATTAAAAATTATCTGGCTACATGCACTATTTAGTCTTTGGGGTTTAGGCACTGAGGGAAGCTTCCGGAATCCAATTGATCCATGTAGGTACATTGTTTTTTATTAAGTTTGAAATATTCCTTTCATCATCACCATCGTCATCAGCCATTTTGCGTCCACTGCTGGACATAGGTCTCTTTCAAGCAGCACCAACTTTTCCTAGATTTCCACGCTGTCTCGGCTCTAGGACCTTTCGATTCCAACGTCCATTGGTCCTCCGTTAAACGTAATATTCCTTTAACTGATTACAATTTTTTGAAAAGGTCAAACCTTCTAAAAGAACCAAACGAATTGCCACTTCACTAAACGTGACCGTCCAATCAAAGACTTTCAGGAATAAATCTTTTAAATTTCATTTCGATAACCTAAAAGCTTTTAATGGTTGAAATGGGATCATTTGTCCCTATCAACTTCGTCGGGGCGTGCAATCAAATAAGGATCAAAGCACTTCAAAGCCCGGTGGCCTTTGTGTGCTTTTTGCTCAGCCCTTTCATTGGTCCACCGCATTAAATCGCATTAAGGCCACGCAATAAAGCTGAGATCTGATTGGTCAATTTGTGCAATTGACTTGTCTACTTAAACTGACTGTATCCGCGAAATCTTATTGATTAAAAACATTTCGTCAGACCATCAAGACACTAGATCTTGACACTAGATTTCTTGATACAAGGTCTTGAAACTCTGACGAAAGCGCGGAGCTATTTATGGATTCCATTTAATTTAAAAGATGGATATAAAATTGAAAAATTTCCTTTAATTTTCATGGGATCCCTTCACCAGATCCTCACTTAGTTACATTTAGAATACCTTAAGAACCCAGAAATAAAAACAAAATACAAGGACCAGTCGATAAAGATGGTAATCAAAAACAATATATACCAGGAAATCTAGTAAAATAAATAGCAAAAATAAATGAGTAAGAAATGTAAGCCATCAGCTTCTCATAAAAATGGAAATAGATTCAGCGCAAGACGAAGTCAAGTCAAATGGAGCGTGGATTCGATTCCAAATGTTTTTAAATTCAAATTTGAATGATTATTATCGTCCACTGTCTAAATAAGAAAACACTATTTGGTCGAATGGATCTGGAATGCTTTTATATTTTCGCTGGGAATTTTTCTGGCTTTTCTACATATTTAAATAATAGAAATCTGTGTTATTTTTTTTGAGAGCTTTTTAAATTAAAAGTAACATTGAAATTAGAATATTCTGCAGTAATTTATTAGACACTTACGTGTTGAAAAATGTTTTACACATAAATGTGTACGCGTTGAAAGATTTTTTATTATTAAAGTACACTAATAAACACACCCAACTTAACGATTTTGGTATGTATAATGTTAATGATTCTTCAAAGACTAATGAAGTATATACGGGTTCAATCATATAGTCTTATCACTACTGAAAAAGCGTACACAACGTGTAGATTAAAACCGAAATATCACTTTACAGACTTTATAGCCACATTATTTACTGTCTCTGAGACTTATCTGTGAAACCAAAACGCTAAAAGTGTTTGAGTAAAGCGCTGCCATAGGTACATAGTTTTTATTGAAGAAAATCAGATACAGATAATAAAATCACATGCAAATTAAAGAGGAGACTTCTGTCACTTATTTAAACTATTATAAAGGTGCACATTTCGTAGTGTAGGTTCTATACGCGTTTGGTTCTTTGATAAAAAAAGATAAAATAAAAAAAATATCATGTATGAAGGGATTACTGATTATTAAGGTTGTTAAATTTTTTTTAAGTCAACTTATTATTACTTATAATAATTACATTTTTTTTTTCATATTCCTCCCTATTTTATGTTTATATCTCTGTAACGACTTTTTTCTTTGGTGTACTATAAAAGTACATTCATTCGTTCATTCATTCAGCCTTGCGTAGTTGGAAAATCTCCCTGGAGATTGACAACCGACACCAAAATCAGTCAGGGAAACTGTTTAGTTAAACATGATTCTATAATTTGGTGTGAATTAAATAAAATTGATAAACCATGTCATTTATAAAACGGTTCATGTAAATAAATGGATGACGACATACTTCTACGAAAACCGTTACAAATCAGTTAAATCAAAGACATTGGAGAATCATTCATGCGTACACATAATACATAAAAGACTATAAATGGATCTTCAATTCGACATCAAAAGCAAATTACGGATTGAAGATTAAATTGAATATCCAGTAGGCTTAAGGCTCTTTCTTGCCAATGAATAAATTAGCATTTTATCTAAATGTCGGATATCTTTAAAAAACGCTTTCCCGTGAAGGAAATTGTGTTTGAGAAATATTTTCCAATATGATGGGCTACGGATGTTTTCGGAAATAAATCCGTTTTCGGATGCGGATTAAGTGTTTAGGCTCACGAAAAGAGATAGGACAATGAATATTTATGACTACAGTGATATATTTTACGGTGTGGTATATAAAAGGTGTTACCATAAACACTGTTCAAGGAACCAAGGTCCAGGGAATTTAGGCATAATTGAGGTTTTGGGTTTTCTTTCAAGGAAATGTGCACTATCTACTTGAAATTAGGAAATTGGTGATTTCCACTAGAAGTTCAAAATGCACGTTAAGCAATCATCTCCGATAATTTCTAGTTGGAGTCCCGGTTTCGATGACCAGCAGAGGAATTTTAGGAATTTATAATTTTCGGCCCGAGTTCGAATCCCAGCACGCACCTCCAGTGGCGTGCATAAAGTGTAAACACAGGGTATGCAGATGGCATAAAATAAAGAAAATCTCCAGTACGAGTTATAAATACTTAAGGGTAGGCTTTTTATAACTCTTACAATGCCTATCCTTGAGCTTTTTATAACTCGTACTGGAGATTTTCTTCATTTTGTATCATCTGCATACCCTGTGCATACTGTTGAAAGCAATTAAAATATCACTCGCTTTAACGGTGAAGGACAACATTGTAAGGAAACCTGCACGACAGGATGGTATCAGGCTAGCCTCTAACACTGTAGTTGTATTAAACTCCTAATCGGTTTCTACTCAGAATTGCACCGGAATTATCAGTCACTTGGAGAATGACTTTTAGGGGGCAAGTCGCTACTTTGGAAACTCCCGACTTGACCAGACCAGAGTAAATTCAGAAATCTGAATTTCCCAATACACTCTGCTGGAACCCGCGACCTCCTACTTAAAATAGCTCACGACACACCTCTGCGCCAAGGAGGTTTACAAATGATTTGTGTTTTGGAGCAAATATATACTCAAATTACACTAAAATCTTTATAGATTATTTATACACTTTATTTATACACCACAAAAAGAAAAATACGTAGACGAGAAAAAAGGCCTTATCGCTTAGTAGCCATCTTTTCCAGGCAACCTTAGGATTAGGAAAACTAAGAGAAACCGAATGGTGGGGTGTATTATTATTGCATACATACTTACAAATTACTACACACTAATACATATCCAGATTACTTTCTTAAAATAATAGTAACAATAAATATTAAAACTAGTAATATATTAAGAATAAATAACCTAATGTCGTCTTAATTGCTCAAAATAATGGGTATGGCATTACATGGCAAGCATGTTTGAATAAATCTATTGGCCTTGAGTGTGGTATGCTGTATGGAGGTGCATTCCACAGTCTCAAAATTTCATCTCCGATACGACCTGCTCCGCACATTTCTGGACTTCAAATGCCTTAAAATTCATGCACTATGGCTTCGTTCCGTCTCGCTTCAGTCCAGTAGACAGGGAAGCTTTGAATCCACCTAACCAAATTTGCTTAACAGGGGATTTTCAGTACGACAAAAATGAGTAAATCCTGCATTTCCTTAGGCGTAAGATACAAAAAATATTTGTAGAAAAAGCGTGGGAAAGCATTAAAGCTTTTGTCATATGATTCAAAGTCAAAGTCAAAAATATCTTTATTCAACTAGGCCCATAGGTGGCACTTTTGATGCGTACATAAAAATTACACGGTAGTGAGATGATGGCGATAACCACATTCGTAAACTTAAAACTAAAGCTACGAGAGTTCCAAACGCGTCCTGGTCTAAGAAGAAGCCCACAACAAACTTAGCCGGGTGTTTTTATTTTTGTTATCACCATCTCACAATGTCATTTAAAATTATTAGAAGAGCAACCTGGTTAGAGCAATAAATTCTATTAATATTAATTAATAATAATTCTACTTATGCATACCTTTAAACAATGTGCTAAAACACATTTATTACAGCGAGGTACGTATATAATTGAGAATTGGGCGTCCGGAAAAATACGCAATGTGGGAATTTTCTCAATATCTAAATTCAGACTATCCTGCCAGTGGTCCCTTAAGGTTTTAAGGGGATTTCCAATCATTTATATACATGGTTGAGTAAAATTTACACAACCCGAAATTTAAACATATTTTTAATTTTATCTGCAAATAATTTGACTGGAGCTTCAGTTTACTCAGTCGACGTCTATTCACGCCTCTCTGGTTGAATTTATTTGGCGTTTGCGTATTGCGGGCAAAATGCGGGGAAAGGTATGGACCTGACGTGTACAAGACTCGCTTATTTAATCGCTTCAGATTTTTGCACTCGTATACACGTCGTGACGTTAAGAGGATTGAGTCTGTACAAAGTTATAATAATTTCTGAAATTCTACCGGTCTTAAGAGTTTTGTTTATACCTTAAAAGTACTACATGGAGTATTGAACATTAAAGTAACATGGCGGTATATTTTGACATTTATATTATTCTTCTTCTTTTCTTAAGCCGCCATCACCTTACGTAGGTTGGCAATCATTAGTGCTATCTCTACTTTGGACAGCGCTGCTTTAAATAATGGCTTAGTTCCATGATATTCTTCCACGGCCAGGCCTTCTTCTGCCTGCCACCTCGTATGATAAGTTGAAGAAGCTCATACTTTTTGGTGTTCCGCATCACATGTCCAAAATATTCTAGCTTTCTTCTATAAATTTTTATTCCTCTCGAACCTTAGCCGTTTTCTGCAATACAGTACTATTCCGGACATAGTCTGTCCAAGATATTCTTAACATACGTCTGTACACCTACATCTCGTACCCTTCGAGTTTCCTGGACATGATCTCTGACACAGTTCAAGCTACTACGTCATATATGTACAGAGACCACATAGCAGCGCGCCTTGCGGGTTCGAAGAGAAATACTAAGATTTCGGTCACAGAGTCCTTTTTTCAGCCTAGAATAGGCGTGGCAAAAAAATATTTTATTTGTCTGTTTGTTTATTTCCAACGAATAGGCCGATTTTAACCATTTCTTTACTAAAATAAGCCTATTATTAAGAAATAACATAGGCTATAATTTATTTAAGAAAAAAATCGAAATCCAATGGAAGTGTAAGCCAAAATTATGGATTAAAGTAATGAATTTTAAAGGAAAAATGATGCTAGTATAATTCATTACTTAGTTTGCACAGAGAAAACTATTGGTGATACAAAAAATCTTTGTACAATGTTATTACAGTACTTATTATTATGTACAAAAAAATCCGCGAGGGAGTATTTCTAAATATCTATTTTATGTTATTGTTTAAAAGAGCCTTTAAATTTGTATATTTGAATATAGATAGATATTTATATTTTTAATATAAATAAATCGCTTAAATCACTAAAAAATCATCAGTAAAAAAACGAGTGTGTACTTATACCTATATATAGGCCGAAAAAATTTATAATTTACAAAAGATTTTGTTCAAGCATTCAATTACATTTGAACTGAGTACGACAATAACCGGCAACAATTCCTGGACATAACAATTTCTTGAGTCTCTCTAACACCAAATTCCTATTTAGACAATACCAGCCGTGTCTTACTCAATTACAGGTTTGACGTTTCGTCACCGTTAAAATGAAATTAAATATTCGAAATATGATTCTGTTAATCAAATAAATGCCGCATCCCATAAAAGAATTAGATAGATAAATAAAGTGCTTATTTCACAAATTACAGAGAAAACAAAAAAAAAATGTATACTGCGCAAAGGCGGTTTTATAGCTTTAAGCGGTTTCCTCCAGACAACCCTTGATGGAAGAATCAAGTAAGGGAAATAGGGGGAAATTTGCATTTCTGTCCACTATAGTTATTAATAGATATTTTAATATTGATAATTAAAAATTAAATAAATTTAGAAGGTTCTCATAGTAACTTTATTTATTTATGCCGCACATCATGCTAAATTCATAAAAGCTGACTCACAACAAGTTATAACTTCAAAAATGTATTAAATTTCCAAAGCACTACAATAAAGTTATTCTTGCAAGAGGAAAACATCGTCACCAACATTATATAAAGGAAATATGAAATATGCAACCTCTAACAAGCTTTGAAAGCGGGCGTTAAGATCCTTCGTTACTTCCCGAGTGTCTTGTATATCTTGTAGTAGCAAATTAACAAGATATTACCGCAAAATATTGTTGGGTATAAGTTTTAACACCACTTTTCTCTCCACTTTATTATCTTGGCTACTGTAGAAAAAATACTTATTTTTTATTATTTAGTTTAGAAATTAAATTGTAGCATTGAATAGTATACCTTATGGTAGGGGTTCGCAACCTTATAAAGCCAGCAGTGCACTAACAAGTTAAAAAAATTATCACTGCACCCGAGCCCTTACCTAGCTAGTTAAAATTGATAGGTTGTTAGCTAGGCGCAAAAAATAAAACATCTACATTATGAAACTTATAAAACCATAATAATAAAATTTAACAAAGATTTTAGAAAAATAAAACCACTCTAACAATAGGATGGCTGAGCTTGGTGATATCCATACAATTTTTGAAAGTGTAGGACAAGCCAGTGACAACATTGCACTAAGGTTATCAAAAAAATAATAACACGATTTTTTGGCAGTACAGAAGGTGAGCATCGCGGTGCATCCCTGTACTTTTTACGGCGCCCCAGGGCTCCGCGGCGCCCAGGTTGGGAAGCCCTGTCTTATGGAGTAATAGTTTCTCACGAAATCAATCTCCGACCTAGCAGGATTATCTCAACCTATGAAAATCGTAGGTTTTTCTAAAGATTTCCATCTGCTACGATCTGGCTGATGGAAGAAGCTTGTGAATAGATATTTTGTTATAAAGTAGGTTAGGCTAGCTTTAGGTTAATTTTTAGAGAACACGGTTTGTAATTTTTAATATGTAACTTATTTATATATTTATATTTGAACTAGCTTGCGCCCGGGTTCTTCGTCCGCTTTTATTACAGTTTTCTTTAATACCCGTGGCGATCGTTATTCTTATGAAATGTTGTAGCCTATTTGACTCTTTATTATAATAAAAGCTTATTTTGATCTCATTCTATGCTATATAACAATTTGTTCGGTGGCTTAGTTAGGGCGTCCAGGAAGGTCAAACAAAGTTGGTAGGGTGACATTGAGTAAATTGCTATAGTGATAGCAAAATTCGCATTGAAACAAAGGATGACAAAATTATAAGAAACCATGACAAAGCAGCCGTGGATATGACAAAACCACAGTTTAGTGATCATATTGTCAGAATGGAATCATCTCATAGTGCAGTGCTATGACAGGGGGTTCTTAGCACTTGTAGGCATCTAATTTGACATACCTACACAAGTATAATACATACTACAATACTATAGTGCACAAGTACAGTAATATTATGAATATGGCCTTGAAAGGTTTGCATTTGAATAAACTATGACCTATTAAAAAGTCAGCATCGGTTATTGTGTGCTGACAGTTAGCTTATTATTGACAGTTTATATTTTTAAAAGCATTTCAACTTTTGTGGTTAAGAGTAGAAATTAGGTAGATGAATAGCTTATATTATGTTTCCTATTTTTTATTAGTAAGGTTCTCATTGATATGTTTTTATGTAGCGTGTACTCTATAAGTTGATCCCTATGTGAAAATGAAATGAAATTACACTATTGTACTAATAAAACACTAAATATAATACATGGGTACGATAGGCGTCTTTATCGCTAAAAAGCGATCTTTGCCAACCAACCCATCAAAGGAAATAGAAAAAAAATACTAACACTTTTGGGGTAAGGTTCTACACAAGAAGTTTCCTTATACTTTGTATATCATACAAAGTAAAAGCCTACAACACAAAGGAAAATGACTCAGATATAAAAAATCAATAAAACAAATAAGTGTATAAAATGCTTTTTAAGAAGCCTCTTGAAAATCGGCAGTGACTGAGCGCGCCTATTAAATGCGAGAGAGTTCTATAGCCGAACAGCTTCAACTAAAAAGGATTTAAAATAGAAATATGTGTTGTTTTTTTCTCAAATAAAAGATTTGTTATTATAATTAAGGGCTAAAAGAGTATTGAATTAAAATTCCTTTTCTTAGTTTATCTCTAATGGATAAGAGTGACGAAAAAGAGCTCTTCGCATTTGAATGAAGCTTACCAATAAATTCTTATAAAGTTAACCTTGACATTAGGTTAATTTGAGCCTGACTTTGCAAAGTACACCAAGTTTCACGTGGTATCTCTGGTGATATGGCAGTTTAGTATGAAAATTAAGCTTAATTTTCTATACTCCGCGAACAGCAGGAGAATCTGTATGGTGTAATTTATAATTTCTTCAATCCGTATACTCCACACCAAACAGATCCTGGATACAGATACAGATTATCTTGCTGTTCGTGGAGTATAGCAAATTAAGCTTAATTTTCATAATATATTATGGATTTCCGCAAAGTAACGGTGCGTCTATCCAATATGGCAGTACAGTACAATTTGTACGATAGGTTGTACGATGTACAACCGTTTTATCAACAGTTATTGAAAGTAGGTTGTGTGTATACCTGGCTGGGTCATGGATAAGTGCCAAAGCGTTCCCGTGGTCCAGCCACCAGACGATGAATTTGAACACCGTTGGGTTTAGTCTGATATAAGCATCGCATCTCAACCAGGAGCGGTTGTATCCATGATGATTCCCGAACAAAAATGATAGTGTTGTATATCGTATTCATTTGCTTAACTGTATATTTGCTAAACTGAGGACAAACTGCCGGCAACATCTCCCGAAGACAAATTGTTATCCGCAACAACGCTCATTGGATTCGCCTTTTGTTTCCGCGAAATTATTTGTCATCTTTTGATATCTTTCACGAAAGACATTGATATGGAAAATACATATACAGTTGCAATAACGAGGTAGACGCTAGTATGATGTGAGCCTTTGCCTCACTAAGATCATGACCTGATGATCGCCCTGGCGTAGCGGTGAGCACTGTGGTTTGAAGCAGGAGGTCGCAAGTGCGATCCCCCGAAAGGGAAAATTTGGGAAAATATAATTTCTGACTTCTCTCCGGTCTGGTCTAGTGGCAAGCTTAGGCCAAAGCCAGTTACCACCTACTTTTTTGTGTTTACGAGGGCGAATACTCCTGAAACCCACTCGGTGGCCATCCTCAGCTCATATTTGGGAGGCTTCGGGTCAACATGGCGAAGCGGAGCGGTGATAGCCCAGTGGGCAGGAGCTCGAATTCACTATCGGAGGCTGGTTCGAATCCCAGCACGCACCTTTAACTTTTCAAAGTTATGTGCGTTTTAAGTATTTAAAATATCACTTGTTTCAACGGTGAAGGAAAACATCGTGAGGAAATCTGCATGCCTGAGAGTTCTCCATAATGTTCTCGAAAGTATGTGGAGTCCACCAATCCGCACTAGGCCAGCGTGGTGGACTTCGGCCTTAACCCCTTCGCATTGTAGGAGGAGACCCGTGCCGTGTTTTTAGATTTATTATTATGTATCAGCTTTAATCTCGCAGTAATAAGCACCTTGAGTCAAAGCTCAAAGAACAGTGCCTCTATCGCATTTGTTGTAGACGGTCATTTGAAAGCAACACTCGACACGGAAATATAGTCCAATACGTCATGGAAATAAAGGCCAAGATTCTATATTATGTTTTAATCTCGCGATTAGAATAGTTTGCGATTGTGCAAGGTATTTTAACAAAGGTTAACCTAAGAATGCGTCTTTTGTGAGAGATAATATAAATTGCCTGGTTATACCTCACCGGGGAAACGGATGTCTATATTTAAGTTAGGTGTGCATACAGGGTATGCAGATAAAATAAAATGGAGAAAATCTTCAGCACGATTTATAAAAAAACTCGATTGAGTAAACTGTGTAAATTTATAAATTTACTAGTCTTCACCAAATGTACTGTGAGGGTGGGTGGTGGCAGAGTTAGATATTTAAGCATATAAGTTTCTGAACTATTTTTTATTATGTTTACTAAGTCAGTAAAGATAAAAGCAGTCAAAGCACAAACCGTCTCGAAGCATAAAATTCTACATAAGATTTTCACATATAAAGCTGGTCAACACTTAGAAAGGATTATTACAAACGCCTTCCCTAAGTGGTTGAAAATAGGGCTAAAGTTTGTTGTACGATAATCACTTGAGAATAAACAAGGAATATGGTCAATTGCATATAGTTCTTTTAACTAACCTTAATCATTAATGCAATTTCAATACCAAAATGTATTGTCTTTTTACTGTCGATTATTTTGAAAACTGCATTTCTGAATACAATGAAATTCTTCCATTTTATATTTTTAAACTTAAATATTAGCTCTCTGGTATAATTAGCTTTATTGTATAAAGTATCTACCTGTCAATGATTTTATTGTAATAATGGCATTATGTATTATTAATAATGGTATATACTAGGCTATTTTTATCTCTAATACCTAGCCTTAAGTCTTAAAATCTTTTACGAGAGAGATTTTAAACCCAACCTTAAAGGCGTCACAACACAATGAAATATGATGCTTGATACGGTACGACGAATGATAAGGTACGATGAATGACACCGTACGATAAATGATATCTCTAGTCGTAACTTAGTCAGGTCTGGATATTAACACATATCTGGACCGGATTAACTGCTTGCTTGGTGGTGTTGTACATATACAGTTAAAATAATTTTTTATATGTAATATTTTACCGTTGAAGCAAGTGATATTTTTTAGTGCACATAAATCCGAAAAGGTTATCTGGAAAGCGATGCCGAAGCTCGAACCACTAGGCTATCACCAATGGTTACTAGCCATCGTATTTTCAAAACACTTTGTCCCCGGAAGGAACGTACAGCGCCAGAACTAGTTACGCCGTTAATTATAACTTCCAGTGAGGGTATTTGATTAAAAATTAAAAGTTTACATGAGTTTTGAATACAGAATTTGGTGTGTCGCGCGAGCACGCTTAACTGAAACACATTCTAAACTAACCTAAACATTTATGAGTGTTACCTTAAATCATTAATTGTTGTCAAATATTCAGTGGAAATGTTAAATGTTAGCATATATAATTAGGTTTTTTTTTTAAATATTTATTGGGTAGGTATATATGTAAGATGCATTTGTCTTAATTAGTTAATTATATAATATATAGTATAAGTATGTTGTTATTTGTACTTATGTATTTTTAATTTTGTATCACCTACACCTTTTTTTTCTTCTTTTTTTTACTTATTCTAAGGTTTTCGGTAGCTACTCACTCTAAGCGATAAGTTCGCCTTTTGTATTCTACTTCTATTTTCATGTTTCGGTTTTCTTGTTTATATCTTTTGCTTCATATGGTGTAATAATAATAATAGGATACAGAAGGCAGTACTCCTTGAAACGGCGCGTATTGTGAGGAGGTTTCTCACTCTGGAGCCCTGACCACCGGTTGCTTGGGCATTCAAAAGCCCCGCAAGCGGAGGGTGGAAGTTTTTTTTTATAAATTTTTAATAGTGTTTTTTAATTTATTCTTAAGCATTGTTAATAATTTAAAAAAAAAGAAAAATAATAAATGATAGAAAATAATAATCATAATAGGTATTTTATGGGAACTTCTACACATCGCAATTTTACCCTTGCGTCTAGAAAGGAAATGGGTTAAAAGAGAGTACCTACGAGGTTGAGAGGTTTCTTTCAACAGGCATCCAAGTAAAGCATAAATATCTCGTCACGATGAAAAAATAGGGTGAGTAGATTTAACATTGATTTTCTGTATAATTTTCTGTAAAATAATTCAGAGTGGCGTACTATTTACCATACTTTTATTAAATGATTGAAAATATTACCACATCTCTTGAATCTCAGCGTCCTCGCCCGGAATGTTTTAATGAAAATGGATATTCATGTTAGAAAACAAAATTGGAATAAATTTTGTTAATTTTATATTTAACTTTTAGATAAGTACTTAATGTAAATATATATATTATAAAAAAATTTATGATTTGAATTCGAATTCAACTGAAATTTATTTTATACTGCTAATGGTTTAAGTATACTTTTTAATATACTGTAATTAGGTATGCTACTTGAAAACATTTTTTTACCATATTTTTAGCTTTTCTTGGAATGTACAATTTCAAGATTTATCATCATCAGTACTAAGTCTAAACTGCGGCCAATTTATCTGCGGACCTAATGTAAACAATCAAATGACAGGTCGTGAATATTTTAGTTTAGGTTAGTTTATTTAAGTATTTAAGAGGTTGAGGAAGACTAAAACTAAAATTATTTTAATTTATGCAGAGGACTAAAATGTTGTTTACCCCTTCACTAAGCGATCGACCTGACATTTACTCCGCGGATAAATAATTATCAGCACTTAGAGAGATATGTAATAATAATATTTATAATAAACTTTTTATTTCAAGTAACCAAGACTAATTCGTTAGTATGTTAGTAGGTAAATTTATTTTATTTATTTAATATAAGTTAGTCATTGCTTAGCCATTCCATCCGAAATAGCGCGGCAATGACTCATGTATGTACAATCCAATCTGCTTGCATCCAATTTAAGGATGCTGTTTTATATGTTTTCTCATGATATAACTTATATACATACTGTTGCCCGCGACTTCGTCTGCATTTGATTTTGTTTTTTGATGTGGCATTAAATTTAGTTGTAGTTCTGAATAAAATTAAAGTATTCAGTATCGCTTAGCCTTCAATGAGAGGTTTGCTGCTGTCCGCTGAGGGGTTCTGCCCTCTATCTTCAACCACAGTTTGAGCAAAATTATACACATAATATAACCTGTTTAGTACTCTATAGTATTTAAATAGCTTATAATTTGTCGGAGTTATGGCGTAAAATCATCAAACACTTTCAACCCCTCTCCCAAAGAAACCGAGCTTAAATTCAGGATAAAAAGTATTCTATATTATTTTTAACACTTCCACAAATATGTGTACAAAGTTTCATGAGGATTTTTTAATTAGTTTTTGTGTGAAAGCGTAACAAACAAACTTACATTGACATTTATAATTATAGGGATAGGGATGATAAATCCATAGGTTTATTATATCTGTGATTGTATGCTACATAGCATAACGTGGCGATAGGATAGTTTTTCTTCAAAGTTCCATTCTTTGTCGGAACCCTTACGTTTTCTTTCTTTAAAATTAAATGGTTTTAGTAAATCTAGTCTCTACAATAATTACTACCTCATTGAATTTAATATGAAAACAATTACGCCAACGTCTCCCGGATAATAGAATTAAGAACCCGACGAAGTATTTGTGTCATCGTTTCAGAATTGGTGTCCTTTCGTTAAAACAATGATTTATGCAACGCCTTTTATCATGAAATTGCTGTAACTTAAAACCGCGCTGAAGCGGCTTCATATAAGCGGTTTACTTTATATATACCGCTGGGCGTCGAGTGACCGACTAATTAAATTATTAAAACTGGGTTACTTTAACTTTGGTGGTTAAAGTCACCCGTTATCATTGGTGGCGGGTTACATAAGCAATTTGTATACTTACGGTAGCCTCACAATACATTTATAACAATATAGTATTTGTAAGACCAACATATTAGTCTTTATAAACAAAAAGTGGATATAAACAGTCGACTTACAAGAAATGGTCATAAATTAGTGACATCTGCATATCGCCTGCGAAAGGTGCAGAAGTCATTTGTGGGATTGAGTATACGCTTTTATAATATGATTCCTAAGGTAATTTTGGACCTACCAATGCATAAGTTTAAAGAATGTGTTAAAACACATTTATTACAGCGAGGTTATTATACAATTGATGAGTTTCTTAATGACAAGGTTGCTTGGAAGCATCCGGCTCCGCTTTCATCTCTCACAAGATAGAAAAATGAATGTTAAAATATAAAATGTAATTTTTTTATGTTGGAAAAGAGCAACTGCTGAGTTTCTTGCCGGCTTCTTCTCGGTAGAATCTGCCTTCCGAACCGGTGGTAGAGTCACTACACACGGACAGACTTGACGTTTCAAAAGTGCTTGTATTAGGCCTACTTGAAATAAATGAATTTTGAATTTTGATTTTTTTTTGAATTTTTTATCACTCTTTCATATAATACTAGGCTGGGCTACATAAAATTGCTAATTCATTCAAGAGAAATTGTACATTATTGTTAACAAATTACCGAACGAAATCTATGAGATATCTCTCAGTAAGTTTATAGTTAACATAAAAGTATACTTACAGGAAAAAATTGATGGGGCTAAAAAAAATACCCGGCTAAGTTTGGTGTGGGCTCTTCTTAGAACAGGGCGCGTTTGGAACCCTCGTAGCTTTAGGTTTAAGTTGGTGAACCATCCCGTTACAATGTAAACATATATGTATGAACGCTTCATAAGTGTATGTGATAGGCCTACATGAAAAAAGATTTTTTTAATTTGAATTTGAATAGGAAAGAAGAAGAAGAAACAATTAATTGCATGCAAACATAAAATAATAGACGAAACACAAAATAACAAGAAAAAGAAATAATTAAAAATGTAGGCATGCAAAGGCGGCCTTATTGCTATCTCTTACAGGCAACCTCTGAATGACAGTAACAGTGGCAAGAGTGACAGTGCTAAAAGCGTACTTTTAAATATTATTGTCAAAATAAAAACATAAAAAATATGAACGGAACTGAATTTTGTATAATTTTACAGTACTTTCATATATTGCAATTATAAATGAGTTCAAAAGCTTTTATCATAATAGATTAGAAAAAAACATTACATTACAAGAACGAAAAGTTATACGAGTTCAATGAAAATTAATCAAAAAATACAAAACAATTCGTTTGTTTTGATGACTATTTTTTTTTTATAAGAAAGTTTTATAATGAAAGAGGATCTCAACGTCTTCCGTGCTTTTGAACTCTAATCAAAGAATAGTGCATACATAATATACATATGTTTCATTGAAAAGTATTAAATAAATAAATAATAATAATAATAATAATAAATATACTACGACAATACACACATCGCCATCTAGCCCCAAAGTAAGCGTAGCTTGTGTTATGGGTACTGAGATAGCTGATGAATATTTTGAACCCACGGCCTTGGACTCAGAAAGCAGGGTCGCTGCCCACTGCGCCACTCGGCCGTCGTACAATGTAATGTTGTCACAATAATTAATAGTCTGTTGGAGAACGTGGGGATAGGTCTTGGAATAATACTATTTTTCACTCTTTACATTTGACATATAATCGAGCAGAGTTTCCCCTACAACTACTTGATACAGAATGAATGCTTCAGAAGGTGATGCTTCTACTTTTATACGGCTCAGGCACCGTTTACAATGTTGACAACAAAACGAACCAATAATAATATTTTACGATATTAGTTGCCGGTAAGTTATTTGACTAAATATTTTGTTATTTTTCTATTTGGAAAACATTAAATATTTAAATAAGTATTATAACGAATTATATAAAGCAAAATAGTAATATTAAAGCAATTCTATTTTAATGAATCTTGTAGTGACGTCACAACATGTTTATGGCGTAGCGTAGGTATCAGCCAGGTGATTTGTGATGGTAAAAACTACGCGCATAGTTACATACACCAATTCCATACATAATCAAGGCTCAGATTTCCGTAATTCATTCCCTTTAATGCCGTTCGGTTGATCTACGCAGATTTATGAGGGTCATTTTTACATCCAATTTCCATTATGGCATGCATTATCCCGTTCAGTATTGCAAATCATTCACACGCACGCGCCTTTTTTCAGGGTACCTACGCGATATGACTGCTGATTTACAATATCACATTGAATACGATCAATTCTGTAAATTGAGGACTGAAACCTGTAATGGTAATAACTTTTTTTGTGGTCCGGGCAAATCTGTAGAACTTTATCGGTCGTGGTGGAGAGAAACACAATAAGAACATTGTTTAGATCACTACCGACAATATGTTTTCTCGCATACTTCCATTGCGAGCATAATGACTGTTGTTTTGTTTTAGTAAGTACCTAATATGTCATTTAAGAGAAATGTACAGTGCCCTGACAAGTCAACAAGGCTTAAGATTGCGTCTTCGCAACCTTAAGCTTACCACTTATAAAATATGTTATATTTTTATTTGAATAAATAAATAAATATTTCAGTAGATTTTACTTCGAAAGTACCTATTAGTACAAAACTTCTTGCCTTTATCATCCACAATGTGTCTTTTTGAAACTATAAGAAAGAGTTTTGATTTTGGCATATTTCTAACGGACTGCTAGTCTGAAGTCAACGCTTTTTGGGAATTTTTTTCTCAAACTTATGTTATTCTTGTAATTGTACTAGCGGTGGCCCAAGTTTCTCGTCCGCGTTTATTACAAATCGACCGTTTGTTTTCCTGGGATAAAAAGAAGCCTATTTTACTCTGCGACATCGCACCGGAACACTAAATCGCTTAGCGGCATGTCTTTGCCGGCAGGGTGGTGACTAGCCACGGTCAAAGCCTCCTACGAGACCAGACCAGGGAAAATTCAGAAATTATAAATTCCAAAATTGCTGCTGGGAGTCGAGCCCGGGACCTCCGTCTTAAATTCACAGAACTTACCTCTGCGCCAGGGAGGTCGTCAAGATGCAGATTTTCAGGTTACCATTACACAAACTTAAAACGCCTAACGGCATACACCCACTTCAGTATTCATGGCGTATCATTCAAACGAACACGCCGCCATTTGAGGTTGTGATACGCGATCTGACTGCCGTAGCGTATTACAATATGACATTTACGTGATGAATTAGGGAAATAGGCAAGATATACGATGATTTAACCTAACAACTATATGAAATAACTGTTGCCGGAACTTTGTACGGTTTGTTTCTTTTTTAAAACCGATATAAAATATAAGTATAATAAATATATAAATCTATATATATAAAAGAAAGTCGTGTTAGTTACACTACTTATAACTCAAGAACGGCTGTACCGATATGGCTGAAAATTGGTATGTGGGTAGCTTAGAGCCAGGAGACGGACATAGGATACTGTTTATCCCGTTCGACAGCGTTCCCGTCTGAGTTGACATAAAAAGTCAGTTACACCATTTATAACTCAAGAACGGCTGGACCAATTTTTGGGATATTTGATTTTTTTGATTCCTCTTAGACCGGAATAGGATAATAAGTATTAAAATAATAACATTCATCAAAAAAAATATGATGCGCGGTACGAAGTTCGCCGGGACAGCTAGTATAAAATATTTTTACTGGCCGCAAATGTAATTTAAAATAATAATAATAATAATCTTTATTGAAAGGTATAAACTCAGTTAATAGAATATAAAAAGATAAATTAAATAATAAAATAATAATAATAAGTAACAGTATTGCAATATAAAAATATTGCAAACTCACGTCCGTCATAATTATAATTATTAATTACATAGTTCGTCATAGTTTATGGGTTATCTTATACCTAACCTTATTACTTAATTTACGGCTTACGTACATTATTTATTTATTTATACTATTTATTTGTGCACCACTCAGAAAAATGAGTCAAAAAATAAAAGAACAAACACATGAAGAACTATATGTAAGCTTTTTATAACTCTTACAATATCTATCCTTAAGTTTTTATAACTCGTACTTGAGCGTTTCTTCATTTTATATCATCTGCATACCCTGTGCATACCCTCTATGCACCCCACTGGGTAAGAGGTAGTATCAAGTAAGGTATGTTTATCCCGTTCGACAGCGTTCCCGTCTGAGTTGACATAAAAAGTCAGTTACACCATTTATAACTCAAGAACGGCTGGACCAATTTTTGGGATATTTGATTTTTTTGATTCCTCTTAGACCGGAATAGGATAATAAGTATTAAAATATTTTTACTGGCCGCAAATGTAATTTAAAATAATAATAATAATAATCTTTATTGAAAGGTATAAACTCAGTTAATAGAATATAAAAAGATAAATTAAATAATAAAATAATAATAATAAGTAACAGTATTGCAATATAAAAATATTGCAAACTCACGTCCGTCATAATTATAATTATTAATTACATAGTTCGTCATAGTTTATGGGTTATCTTATACCTAACCTTATTACTTAATTTACGGCTTACGTACATTATTTATTTATTTATACTATTTATTTGTGCACCACTCAGAAAAATGAGTCAAAAAATAAAAGAACAAACGCATGAAGAACTATATGTAAGCTTTTTATAACTCTTACAATATCTATCCTTAAGTTTTTATAACTCGTACTTGAGCGTTTCTTCATTTTATATCATCTGCATACCCTGTGCATACCCTCTATGCACCCCACTGGGTAAGAGGTAGTATCAAGTAAGGTAGGAGTTAGTTACAAAGCAACGAAGAGTATTCGGATTTGTGTTCGACCCCTATACCAGAATAATATTGAGGCTCTAAAACGGAAGCACCCAGAGTTTTTGCTCGTTTTCTTAAACGGTTTTCAACGAATATATGCTCAAGTATACGGAAATATATACAACAATATTGTTAAGCATCTCTCGTTATCATAACGCTTACAACCTTGATGTAATAGAGATGATAACGCGCCTGCCAAGGATATGTAAAGGATAGAGTGGATATATAATAACCACTGTAAGTGGGACAAGTGGGACTTCCAAGTTCTAATTATATTAAAAAATATCGCAATTTATAACTATTTCATTTCCTTTGAACAAACAAAGATGTGCCGCCAAGCAATTTAGCGTTCCAGTACGATGCTGCGTAGAAACCGATTAGAGTTGTCAGTTTAATATAACTACCGTTCATCGAACCGGCAAATACATCTTAAGTTACCACCAGGTATTCGAGGTCTAACTTTTAGTGGAAACAAAAATATAAATATATTTTTGCACCAATACTGATATGTTACGTCTTTGCTAAGAACAGCCGTAGATCTAAGCTTTACATTAAAACGTCTCGTCTTTCTTTACGGAAAATCGGCGTTTGGTTTTCAGTAACACAGCGAACATGCTGAGTTTAGACAGTTATGGAATCACGTAACGCTTTTGTAAAATTACTTGTTAACTTATTTGTTTTAGTTCCCAAATAAAAGATAAAGCTTATTGAATATTTTCTAAAAGATAAGCACTTATGGGCTTTTTCTTTTCAATACACTAACGCATTTGACTGGAATGCTTTCCTGGCATCCATTTAACAAAAACCTATTCTTTCAGTACCTACCTACCTTCAAATGTTGAATAGGCATCTTCTAGCCTGGCGCGCTCCATTTTATGCTAATTGGGACCCCAAACATGTTAGTGTAGTGTTAGCAGTTTCGTATTCTCCTGCTATTCGAATTAATAAAATGTGACACCTGCGTTACTACTGCATTATTTAAATAAACTAAAATAAGCAAAAAGTATATTTTTAAGATGAATGTGTCGCGACACGTACGGTTATTGCTCTTATTTTCTATCTGTCGCAACTGTAACGATTTGATATCTTTTGTTTCTGTGTTTTAAATATAAATATAAACTCATTTTCATTGTAACGAGTTCCTTTATAGCCAAAAACAAGGTGCTCTCTACTTTTGCACGTGTAAATTCATTTTGTATACGTTTGCCTGAAATTAAGTAAACGGAAGCAACTAAAACTAACTATAATGTTATAATATTATAGTCTCCAAAAGTTTGTAGTCATGTTTGCAAAATATTCCGGGTATTCAGTGTGCTTTTTTCACGAACCGTTTTGTTTTGTTTTCGTTGATATTAGTTGACTAAATTGATATAAACCAGACCAGACTAGAGATATGATAAATACACAAAATGTCCCTGCTGAACTCAGGCCCTACCAGCTATAACACCACAGTACTAAGTACTAAGCCAGAGAGTTTGACAAACGGACTACTATTTCCTCGTTTGGTATTTTTTAAATTCAGACCCAATCAAATTCCTTCACATATTAAAGTGTTGTCTGAAAGACTACTTTCTATCTATGAGTGAAGTAATTTGAACAAATATCTTTATTTATGTGTATTATTCGTATATGTTTTTTTTTTTTTTTTTTTCATTTTCTTAACATTTTTTTATTTAGAACAGTTTTAAATAAAATTATAAATATAACCTAAAATAAACTATTTAAAACCTAAATAAAATCTAAAACGTCCTCGAAACCACCGCAGCGAGGCACAGTTCCTAAGATGCTGGCAGCATTGCCCCTTTGGATGGCCAAACTAATTCGTTGGCCAAGGTAACTGCCCGCTCTAGGATCACCGGTAGACTCGATAACCCTTTTCGATAATTCTTTGAAAAGGGCTCTTGCCTCCGGACCCTACGGTCCCAAAGTCTCTACTCCAAAAGGCACAAAAATGAAGCTGCTATCCAGGTTTTCATATTTACGCCTCTTGGCCTGCTCGGCACTGGAAGCAGCCGCACCTACCATTGACGAAGTGGCCTGGATGTGTGATGCAGCTAGGGTATCAACACAAGTTGCATCCCACAGAAGTGAAAGTGTTTATTTTTATATACTTATATTTTTGAATCTTTAAAATTATAGCATTAAAATTTATATTTATGTTAATGTATGTTTATATATTTTGTTTGATGTCTATATTATACTTTATCCTGCTCTATTGCAGCTGTTCCTTCTGACAGAGGTTGCCTGTAAAAGATTGCTTGCAGCAATAAGGGCGCCTTTGCATGTCTATAATTTTTGTTTTCCTCTATTTTGTTTATTCTTTATTTTACGTAAAGTATTACTTCTTCTTCTTCAAATTTTCTCTTTTCAAATTTGGTTAGGTACAAAAAAGTTTAAAAATATTTATCTCGGTTCGTATACTTGAAAAATACATTGAAAGCACTCTTAAATACCTTTGATTAAATCAACCTTTTGGGAAACGTTCATATCTCAGAATATCCCGTTTTAATTGTAAAATTCGTTTAAACTTTGTATCCTGAGCAAATACTTCTTGAAGTAGTTTTTAAATCCAAATTCCTAGATATTTCTAATATTAGTTTAATCGCTTTCTTAATTAAACGAAGTCATGAAAACGCGAAGTTCATTAGAAATTAATTAAGGTGCGCCAAGACGGTCGCAAAACCGTGATTATGTTCCAACGAAGGCACTTGGTACCCGTTTACATGCGGGTAGTTTTATGAATTTAGACCGTCGAAATTGAATCTATACTTAGTACATTACACGCAATTTTCGCAAAACATTTTGTTTTTAATTTCATCAATAGCCTTTAACTGTCCACTGCTGGACTAAATGCTTCACTTAACACGAGTAGTTACCCGTAATCACCACGCTGGGCAGATGCGACCCTGCCTTATGAGTCCAAGGCCGTTGGTTCGACTCCAACAACTGGAAAATGTTTGTGTGATGAACATAAATGTTTTTCAGTGTTTATCTGTATATTATAAATATTTACGTATATTATTCATGAAAATATTCATCAGCCATCTTAGTTCCCATAACACAAGCTACGCTTACTTTGTGGCTAGATGGCGATGTGTGTCGTAGTATATTTATTTATTTATGAATTATCAAAAAGGACTATCGAGTCTACCGGTGATTCTAGAGCGGGCAGTTACCTTATTCAAATTCAATATTCAAAAATTCAAAATTCATTTATTTCAAGTAGGCCTAATATAAGCACTTTTGAAACGTCAAGTCTGTCTGTGTGTAGTGACTCTACCAGCGGTTCGGAAGGCCATTTTACCGACAAGAAGCCGGTAAGAAAGCATTTTTCCAACATCAAAAATTTACATTTTACATTTCAAAATTCATTTTTCTATCTTGTAAGAGATGAAAGCGGAGCCGGATGCTTCAAAGCAACCTTGTCATTAAGAAACTCATCAATTGTATAATAAAATACCTTGGCCAAAGAGTTAGTTTGGCCATCCAAAGGGGCAATGCTGCCAGCATCCTAGGAACTGTGCCTCGATGCGGTGGTTTCGAAAACTTTTTAGATTTTATTTAGTTTTACAAAGTTTATTTTAGGTTATATTTATAAAACAAATATGAAAGTGATTTTAAAACTTTATTGGTAGATAAGTCATTAATTGTCACAATAATCACACTGCACTCTTGATGTACGAGTATGCTAAAACAGTTTCTTACTAAAATAATTGCAAAATAAAGCTTTGCTCCAAGTAAGTAAACTAGCGTATCTATAAGCTATGTGCACATCAAATTATTTTTCACTCGGCTGCCACTTTAATCCATTTTCTCGTAAGTTCGTTAACTTTATCTCGGGCGAGATTAATCGGGTGTACGCTCAGCCATTAATTTGATATTGGTGATATCTATCAGTAATTACTAGACGTGGAAGTGGATATTTTTTGCTGCTTGACTTTATGAGAGCTTAACCCATTTATATATTTTATAATGCAGCTGCTGAAAGAATGTGTTCCCGAGTTCTATTATTTCTGCATATAAAATAATTCTGTATTGAAGATAATGCCGGTCAAGTTTATTGTGGGCTTCTTTTTTTACCAGTGCGTGTTCAGAAACCTAACTGTAGCTTTAAATAAACGAAAGTACGAGTTATAATCTTCGATTGATCTGGTTACAGCGCCTTCACAGGGTTCAATTTTAAATGTATACATTTATAGATAAATGTATATTATTATTATTAGACTGACATTCTCTTTTGAAAGTATAATAACTATGTTATCCATAAGGCATTCTCATCTAAATTGTAAATAGATAAATAAATAAATTAACTTTACTGACGACATTTCATACTCTAAAAAACAGAAGTCATAAACAGATGACATAAAATTGTAATATCGCAGGATGGATGATCGTTTGCGCTAATTTGGCGCTAAAACACAGCATTTCACTAAATCGTCGTAACTAGACAATTATTGATGAATTTGTTAAGGTTAAGGTTGCTTGGAAGCATTCTGCTCCATTTTTATCTCTCATAAAGTAGAAAATTATTGTTAAACTGTAAAATTATGTTTGTAAGTTGTAACTGCTGAGTTTTTTGCCTGCATCTTCTCGGTAGAATCAGCCGTCCGATTTTCGTGACTTTTAAAATAGATTATAAAGAAAGCTATCGTACCAGTGGCACTACGTTTAACGGAAGGTTCCGACCGACCAAGTACGGAGACAGGAAGAAAAAAAAGAAGAAGAAAGCAGGACTACGTAAAATAAATTAATTTGGATTTTTATTTTTTAATATTGTTAGACTGTGTTGGAGTTGGAGCTGCTGAGCTTCTTGTCGGCTTCTTGTCTGAAGAGTTTGCCTTTAAAACATGTGGTAGAGTCACTACAAACAGTGATTATAATTTGACATAAAAAAACTGCATAGTTTCAAGACAAAACCTATAAAAGATTAAAGTGCAATAAACAAGGGAGTATTTTAAAGTAGTTTCATGACTGATTTAATATCAAAGTTGGCCCCGGCTAGCGACACGAGATGCTCGTTTGTTCTAGGATAAGAAACAAATCTTTTTGTTCCAAAGGAAACTTTTAAGAAAGGAAGGAAGGCATTTATTGCGCTAAAAGCTTCACCGAACTAACTTTAAAATGGATTCAACTTTGTCCGTTGCATTTAGGGCGCGATGTCACACCGTCACGTAACAGAGACTGTTTAAATATTTGGATAATAAAAGAGTGATAATTCGGTGACCTTCCTGGCACAACGGTGTGAATTTAAGTAGGAGGTCCCGGTTTCGATTCGTGGCTGAGGCAATTTGGGAATTTATAATATCTGAATTTTCTCTGGTCTACTCTTATGATGCTTTAGCTGTGGCTAGTTACCACTCTACAGACGAAGACGTGCCGCTAAGCGATCTAGTGTTCCAGTGCGATGTCGCGTAGAAACCGTTTAGGGATATGACTACCATAATAAGTGTTTATAATAATTAAAAATTCTGCAATGATTTGTCTCAGCCTGTAAAAAAAAGATTATTCAAGCAGATTGTTGTGGAGTTCATGAGCGTGGAATATTTAGTAAATTAGAAGAAGGAAAACAGGAAAAGAAACAGTAAGGAGTACACAGTACACAATGTAGACATGCAAAGGCGGCCTTATTGCTGCAAGCAATCTCTTAAAGGCAACCTTTGTAGATAGGACTTACAGCAAGAGAACGGTATTAGTGCCAAGAGTGTTGATACATAAATACCAAAATGTATGTGTTGTATCTTACAAATACATATATAATTTAAATAAATATACGTAATGTATAAATATAAAAAAAAATCAAAAAAGATTTTTTTTTTCGAGGACGTTTTAGATTTTATTTAGTTTTTAAATAGTTTATTTTAGGTTATAGTTATGTATTAATAAAAACCTCATCATTTTATCTAAATATAAAATATACATAATATCCATAAATATATAACAAACATTATTTGTTGAAAAAAGCAATTTATAATGAATGTTTGTGTGGTCCAAATTTTCTTCATTAATGTTGAAATGAAAGTTATTTAAATTCACGAACCAATTATAGTAAAATACCAGTTTGAGTGATTTCGTTCGTAAATATACAAATTTATGATTTGATACGTAAGCGTATATATAACGAATAAATTGACCTGTTACGCTCCAGTGTGAATCTGCAATATGACATACAGAAAGGAAATCTCTTTGGGCGAGCTCTTAATCTTATTGTTCTTTACTGTTTTCCTACTGTATCTATTGGTAGTAGACTTTGCATGCCAAACAGAGAGAGAGTATTGCTTTGTATTGTCTTAGATCTTTGTTGGAGCGGAAACTTTATTAGAATAAATAATATATAGGTAAGAGATTGGATGAATATCCAGTGTCTTATCCGCGACTTTCATATGGATTTATTTTTACATGTTTTTGGTCCTAGATTTTATTTTGAGTATTTTTTTTGTTCGCCCTTGACTGCAATATTGCAAGGTGATATCACCTGCTGGTAAGTGACAATGCAGTCTAAGATGGTAACGAGTTAACCTGTTAGGGGTAGGTATGGCAGTTATCGCCACATGTTAGCGTAGGGATAGCCAGATCATGACAAAATACTTCGAGCGTCACAAATTTCAGAATTTTCTTTGTTCTGGTCTGGGGAGAGGTTTTTGTCATCTGTATCATTTTGTGTCATGTATTTAAAAAAAAAAAAAAAAATTAACTCCCATACCCCAATAACAGGTTAGCCTGCTAACATCTTAGACTGCTTTCATGTCAGATTATAGTCAAGGACTAAATTGTACCTGAATAAAATTAAACATCGAAAATTTAAAACCTATGACTTTAATATAGTGTATATTATCCTACTAGTCAAGCTCTTTAATTTTATTTCCATACTAAGGAGTGTTGAAAAAAAAAAAAATTCGTCATTTTGTGGTCATCTTGGATTTTAAGTTGTAGTGAATAGTATTTTACTAGTCAAGCCCTTTTATTTGTTACCCATAATAAATAAATAAATATACTACGACAATACACACATCGCCACCTAGCCCCAAAGTAAGCGTAGCTTGTGTTATGGGTACAAAGATAGCTGTTGAATATTGTTATGAATATAATACATAAATACTTATAATACATATAAACACCCCACCCATGCTAAGGGAATTGTGAAAAATACGTAAAACGCCATTATATGGCGGCGGCCATTTTAGACCGATTTTTATCAAACATAGCTAAAAACACTCCCGACTAATTCACCTTTAAATAAAAAAATCAGGATCTAAATCGGTTCATTCGTTCGGCCACTTCTGACAGAGACACACACATACGCACACACACACAGACACGTCAATCTTATAATAAACCGTCGTTTTTGCGTCGCAGGTGTGCTCAGGAGCTATTCGATTTGGTCAAACCATCTCCATTCTACCATCGAACCGCGAGGCACCGAAAGAATCTGCACCGTTACGTGGTTGAAATACCATCAACACGTACCAAGCGTTTTGCTTCTTCCTTTCTGATCCGCACCGCAAAGTCCTGGAATGCCCTCCCATCTTCCGTCTTCCCTGATACCTATAATCTGGGTACCTTCAAATCAAGAGTGAATAGGCATCTTCTAGGCAAGCGCGCTTCATCTTAGGCTGCGTCATCATTTACCATCAGGTGTGATTGCAGTCAAGCACTTGTCTATATATTTTAAAAAAAAAAAGGTTAAAAAAGTAATATAAAAGTGCCTTTGTCAGGAGTACACTGTAGCATGCAAGTGTATTGCGGAATCGGAATCATATTTGTTATGTTTTATCGTTCTTACTACATTTCTCTATTTAGGTATGGAAAACATCCTTGTTTAATAAAAAAATAATTAAACTCTTTAGTGAATAACATCCGGTTCGTGACACACTAAGAATATCTTCGAAAATGCGCATTCCGTGTACAACAAATTATCCTCGGAAGATGATAACGCTGCAATGCACAATTGCAAAGCAATTATTGACTACTAGCTTCCGCCCACGACTTCGTCTGCGTGGACTTCAGAATTGGGTCTAAAGCTTCGCTCGTTAACAATTTTTAATCTTACCACGGGAACTATTTGTGAGATCGGTATAGAAAGTACATGTCCTTTTCCATAGCATAGGTGACACGCATACCAAATTTCAAAGCAGTCTATCCGAGGCTTAGTTCGTAAACAATTTTCGATTATCCCTGGGGAATTAGTTAAGGAATCGGGATAAAAGGTAACCTATGTTCTTTTCCATGTCAAAGGCTACATGCATGCCAAATTTCAACCAAATCCGTTTTGCCGTTTTTACGATATGAGTAACAAACATCAACACATTCACATTTATAATATTAGTAGGATTATTTACTTTGCAATAATTGTGCATGGTACAGTCAACCTCTCTAAAAGATGATCCGTAGCCAGACCCGAACGATCATTTGTGTGGTGTGGTGTATAGAGATTGAAGATATTATGTTTTGCAACGTGCAGTATTGTATGGTTTTCGCAGTTTAACATTGTAAAGACTATAAGAGTCCTGAAGAAAAAGCAATCATTAAAAATGCATTCTTAAGACTACGACTGGTATGAGATTAGAGATATAAGATAGCGTTCAAACAAATAGATAGGTAACTAACTAACCAAGCTGGTAAAGAAAATAAAAAAATAAAATTTCTTGACAGACAAACTCAATAACCTCGCAATTTTTTGCCCGAGCCAATAACGAACATGCTCACTAAACCAACGAGCCAATAGATATTTATCATAAAACGTGTGACAATAAATAGGTATCATAAAATATGTGACAGTAGGTAGGTATCATGAAATATATCACAGTAGGTAGGTTTCATAAAATGTGACACACTAAAATTGTTATTCACATGAGCCAGTCCTCGATGCTCGAGTACCCCTGAATGTAGGCTGAGCATATCACAAAGAGTCTATTGTTTCAAAATAACTTTGCAGCGTTGCACGGACTGCTCTTTTGTAGCCTTAATATTGCCTTAATAACTATAGCGTATTTTTAACAAGGCTGAATGTTACAATGTATTATTAGCGTATAACTTTAATAGCTTATCTCAGAAATGTTAAACTATTTTTAAATAAATATTTTCAGCTTAAAGACATTTATTTCTCAAAAAGAACAAAATAGTTCACTTAGATCGAGAACACAATAATATTTTAAACTTAGTACATACAAAATCTCAAAGTGCGTTACAAATGTACCATATTATTTAAAAGTAAAAATTTTTGCGGGTGGTTAAAAAAAAGCTAGCGAGCGGTAATACAAATCGTTTTATAAGGAAGAGGTTACATTAACTTAACTGAACGGTATTTTGTAAATGTTCAATAACAAGTTTTTTAAATATTGGTAAACTTTTAGTGTTAACGATTATATCAGGTAAATTATTGTACAACAGCACTTCCTCACACAGTATGTTATAAGTTATGTGAGTTTTAACCAATTAAATCGCTTGTCTCAACGTTTAAGGAAAACATCGTGACCTGCATACCTGACAGTTCTTCAAAACCTTCATAAAGACGTGCGGAGTCCACAATCCATCTCATTGTGGGAGGAGATGTGCCTTGAAGTGGGCCGGTAATGGGTTGCTATGATTACCATGCAAGCATTTTGGGCTTATATTCATTGTAAATATTAATTTTAGTTTGTAATTATGTACGAAAAATATATTTTTCCCTACAAAAAATTTCGTACAAAAACACCAAAAGAAAAAAAAGTTGATATGATGAAAAAAATTTAAGAATGCCGTATTGTGTCCTCTAGCAAGTTTGGAGTGGTGCTATAATTAATTAAAATATAAATTACGAGAAAAAAAATTGGTTTCTATATTAAAATATTGATATTGATATTCATTGTATACATATATATTAATTATTGGTATGAATATATAATTTTGTGCAGAAGTTTATTATATATATATCATATTTATCCATATATTTATCTGCACCACCTACCTCTCGCCTTGAGCAGTGTTTTACGCCATCGGTTGCCTGAAAGAGATCGCTATGTAGCGATAAGGCCTAATTGTATATATCGAGTAAACTAGTTTTTTATAATTTTTCCTGTATTTTTATGTGGTGTACAATAAAAGTGTATTCAATCATTCATTCATTCAAAATATTGTATCGAACGAAAACCAACTTACGATTCGGCTAACGATAAATATAATTTGTAAAATAGAATCCAATACACGCTCCACCAGATAACCATATTAACCCCAAATAGGTGTTCCGCTGTGCCAATTACGAATACCGATTCGCTTAGGTTTCACACAAATCCCCATAATGCCCATTTAGATCGAATAATTCCCATTTAGATCCAATAATTCCCGTTTGGATCGAATTCGATCCAGGTGCATTTGGGGGTGAATTAAATTCTGGATTGAACATGCATACGACATTGCCTACAGGCTAAATAACGCTTGCACCTGCTTCTATAGCCATTCCAATTAATTTATTGTTTACATCAAATCAACTTATATAGAACTACGTTTAGATTGTCATAGCATAATATAAACTAGCTGACCCGTGCAACTTCGTTGCACCAAATCGGTTATTACCGGAAAACACGAATAAAATTAAATTTTCTAAAAATGAATCCTAGCTAGATCGATTTATCGCCCCCGAAACCCTGTATACTAAACTTCATGTTCAGATCGTTATAAATAAATAAATAAATAAATAAATATACTACGACAATACACACAACGCCATCTAGCCCCAAAGTAAGCGTAGCTTGTGTTATGGGTACTAAGATAGCTGATGAATATTTTTTTTTTATGAATGAAATACACATAAATACTTATAATATACAGATAAACACCCAGACACTGAAAAACATTCATGTTCATCACACAAACATTTTCCAGTTGTGGGAATCCAACCCACGACCTTGGACTCAGAAAGCAGGGTCGCTGCGCACTGCGCCACTAGGCCGCCGTTGGAGCCGATTCCGAGATTCCAATTATATATATACAAGAATTGCTCGTTTAAAGATATAAGAAAGATAAGTATATCATAGCATAATATAATACATCATCATCATATCATCACATCAACCCTTTACCGGTACACTGTAGGGCATGGGTCCTCAATGAGAAGGGCTTAGGCCGAAGTCAAACACGCTGGCCGAGTGCGGATTGGAGGACGTCACAGGCCTCTGAGAACATAATCAGGCATGCAGGTTGCGTCATTATGTTTTCCTTCACCGTTGAAGCAAGTGATATTTTTATTACTTAAAACGCACATAACTAAGGAAAATTAGAGGTGCGTGCTGTAATTCGAACTCGGCCCCCCGAAGCCAATGTCCTAATCACTGGGCTCCAATCGCTTCTATAAATACATTATACGTCCAAATTAATAACACCAAACTATGAAAATCGTTATCGTTATATCTTATAAAATATGTAATGAAAAAATAACAAATTTTATAGCTTTCCGAATTCGTAAAATTGTAGTATTTTCAAAACAAACAACAATAGAGTCCATAGGGACGACTAGACGCAAATATGCATTATTTTTTTTATTCCATTACAAGCGATACGATACCTACATTTTTTAAATTAAGCATGCAACTGGGTTAAAATATCGACAAATCCTAAAATATTATCGTGGTATGTACCCGTTGAACCATATTTAAGAAATGTGTACATCTTGTTAAACAATAAAAATAAAAAACTTGCTTTAACGATGAAGGAAAACATCGTAAAGTAACCCACATACTTGAGAGTTCTCCGTTCTCTCTCTCATGTTCTTAAAGGCGTGTATAGTCCACCTACGGAGCAGACCCGTGCCTGTAGTGAGCCGGCAAGGAATTGATGAAGCTCAAGGAAGGAGCTAACCAACAAAATAATTAAATTTTTATCTCCCCACAAAAGTAGTCGTTCAGCGTATTCGTAAAATGGTATGAGACCCGCGAATGATATAATTATCGGACTCATTTTAAAAAAGTTTCGTAACCCAACCACATAGCCCGTTATTTGCTTGCTTGAGCGCCCATTCAAATAAACATGTTTCAACTTTTGGGCTTCGTGCCGTATTTCATGATCATTTACCACATGCCATACCCTGTACTTAGCTTAGGTGGCAAAAACAGTCGGCATACTTCTTGAATAACTGGTCTAATTACTTTGAAAGTAGTGGGCGTAACTCTAAAGTAGCCAGCGGCTACTTTGCTGGAGCGCCAGTAAAGTAACTGGCACACCAGCAAAGTAGCCTCTGTACCACCAAAGTAGCTTCTGTACCACTAAAGTAGCCGGTGTACCCCTAAAGTTATCGCCTCCACAAACGATTTTGTTTTTTGTTTTGTTCTAGGCATCATCATGATGATACACATACAAAAAATTCAGTGTAGGTTTGACACATGGAAAACAAAGCTATTTAGGTTTGTTTTCCATGTTCGGTTCACGAAGTCATCGATTGAATTGCCAGGAGGCATCAAAAATTCTTAGGTACTAAGTAACTTACCTTGAAAACTGAGGTTGCCACCCCCATGTCTTGGAGAGTACGTATGGACCATCGTTAAAAATTAGGTGGTGGTAGGAAGATGGTGGGGCTTATAACAGGGCATAGCTCCTTAAACAGACATCTTTCCTTTATAGGTGTCACCGACTGCCCTCTTTGCAGAGAACGTATGGAGGCAGATGAAACACCTACGTACGTGATGCTGGAGTGCAAGGGCATGACAGAGCAACGCGAGATCATCAGCTACTTTCCCCGAAGTCTTCAGCAACTGGCGGCATGCTAGGCTTCTGGAATGAGCTTGGATGGCTGGAGTAGCGAGCAACAGCGGGAAATTTCGACACACAACAAGTTACGTGCTTACGTGTGGAAACTGCCGAGAGAAAGAAGAAGAAGAAGATCATCATCATTAATCAATCCTTTACCGGCCCACTACTGAGCACGGGTCTCCTCACAAAGAGAGATAGAGACAGAGAGAATAAAACAGTTGAGGCTGTAGTGTACCACGCTATGTAATGAATGGGTTGAAACGATGATGACGATGATCAGGCGTGCATGCTTCGATTGTTCCCTCATCGTTAAAGTAAGTGAAATGCATAAATTAAGTTTTTGTATAGTGTGATCAGAAGCGGTGATAGTCTAGTGAGCAGGACTTCGACTTCACTTTCGGGGGGCCGAGTTCGAATTCCAGGATGCACCTTTAACTTTTCTAAGTTATGTGCGTTTTAAGCAATTAAAATATGACTAGCTTGAACGGTGAGAGAAAACATCGTGAGGAAACTGCATGCCTGAGCGTTCTCCATAACACTCTCAAAAGGTGTGGGTAGTCCACAAATCCGCACTGTGCCAGCGTGGTGGACTACGGCCTTAACCCTTGCTCATTGTGGGGGGAGATCCGTGCCCTGCAGTGGGCCGGTAATGGGTTGAAATGATGATTGTGTGATCAATTTAAATATAAAATCGTATTTTACAGTTAAACCTTGTAGTTATACCTAGCACAGATTAAATATGTAATACTTGTAATTAGAAATAGTTCTAACTAAATTATAATCAAATAGCCCAGTGGATTGGCGTTTCAATAAACCAATATTGGATATCAATTATTTGCTTATAGTTTTGTCAAAAATTCATATATATTTTAATCAAAATCCAGTAAATCCCATTTGGGTTGAATTTCATCCAGGATCATTTAGGGATGAGTGTGATTATTAATTGGAAGCCCAATATTGATAATTACAAATTAAACATCACTTGTTCATAAACATTATTAGCCGCCAATTTTTACATTTACAAATATTTTTGTTACATTTACAAAGCGAAAACTAAAATCAAACTATTTAATATTTTATGTTTGATATGTATGTGTTTATATGTATACTTTATGTATGTTAATTTTTCAATGTATTTTCGTATATATTTATTAGAGCACTATCTTGCTCTCTTGCATCTGGTTATCTCTATCAAAGGTTTCCTGTGAGATTGCTTGCAACAATAAGGCCGTCTTTGCATGGATACAAATTTGATTTGTTTTCGTTACTTTATTTAACTTAAAATTTGCGTGTTATAAAGTATTTCTTCTTGTTCTTCTTCTTCAAACTTCATCTGAACTATTACAATGATATCTAAAATGCTGATATTCTCTTTATTATTAACTTTGGCATGCATGGGCTTAAATATATGCATGCAAAGTGTTTATGTAGTAGGGAAACTGTTCTGCTTAGTTTATATTAAGGTGATTGTTCAACACATACGTGATTGAATGTATAAATACTATCTAATATTTTACTATATAGGACTGACTAAAATCTTTGTTATTATGTCACTTGATATTCTAAATACCACAACATTATAGTCATACGTTTAAAGAACACACCCCAGTATTTTTTTTACATAATTTAACTCTTAACGTATACGTAAAACACGTGTACATAAAATTAACCTTCTTAGTATTTCACTACAAGTTAACCCTTGAATGCTTTAACTTGGTGGTAATAATGATGCCGTCTAAAATGCTAGGACGTTAGAATGTTTAAACATCGGTATTATTTACTGCCATATCCCTAACAGGTTAGCTAATTGTTTTCTACGCGGCTCGAAGCGGCACGCGAAATCGATTGGTGGCACGTTTTTGTCTCATCAGATCATTCTTTAACAAAACTTTTGATGGCAGGTAAAGTCACTAAATGCTAGTTTTCCGGTCATACAGAGGGACAGACTTCTCTGAGTAATCTGTGGTTAACGCAATTAAATATCACTTGCTTCAACGGTGAAGGAAAACCATATGAGAAAACTTAAGTGCCTAAGACTTATCCATAATGTTCTTAAAGACAACGATCCTCTACGAGAGGAGACCTGTGTATTTTGCCAGTAATCTCATATCTTCTTCTTCTGTTCCTGGGCCGTTTCCGAACTTGGTTGGTCTGAAACCGTCTGTTGTACGTATGGCCAGTGATGCGGCTCCCCGCTGGATCACTCCAGCCAGCCGAGCTCATTACAGAAGCTTAGCAGGCCCCCAGGTCGCCGAGTGCTGCATGGAGTGTTGCTGAGGAGCCAAGGTGTGCTGCGCGTTGTTCTGCTACTCCATTGCTTTGGAGCATAACGTGTATCGGTGTTTCATCCGTCTCCATGCATGTTCCGCAGAGAGCACTGTCAGTTATACCTAAACTCGAAAGGTGTTTGTTTAGTAGGTAGTGCCATGTTATCATAACTACAACTGTCCTTAGTTTAACTCGATTTAGTTGCAGTAATTTTGTTGTTAATCGTGAGTTGAGGTCTGATAAGGCCTCCTACGTGTATCTGCAATCTTTTGTTTTAAACCATAGCTCCAAGTGTGTTGATTGCGTTTATTTATGAAGCCATATCTTATATAGCTTTAGGTTAAAGTTTCGCCCTTCACAAAGTTGTGCCCCTTCGAAAGTTCTAAAGAGAAGTCCGGGACAGCATATGTCTTTCTTATAAAGTTGACTGATACGCGGACGAAGTCGGGAGGGACTGCTAGTCGGTTGATAATTATGAGTTAATAATTAAATAACTCACTGAGTTACAAGGCCGCTCTCCAATATAAAAATAAAGTGAACTGAAAGTAATAGGGTTGACGCTTAGGTATGGTTCGAAAACAATGCATTGAGTAAGGTACGGCTATTGACAGCCGTGTAACATGGGTCCATATTGTTTCTGACGTTTTGATGTATGGCTTCGTAAAACTGAAAACAATGGATCAGTAATTGTTTCGGTATGGCTTTATTAAAACGTAAAAGTATGTGTGTGACGTGTTTAATAAAGTATACGGCTAGCTCTGTCCGTGAACTAATTGCGTTTACGGTCAAAAATGCTTAGATTTAGTGTTGAGCTTTTTGTGACAGAGCTTGTCTAAAGAAGTACAACAACAGCGTTGTTGTGAAGGGTGTAAATTATTGCTCTAACCAGGTTGCTTTTCTAATAATTTAAAATGACATTGTGAGATGGTGATAACAACAAAAAAACACCCAGCTAAGTTTGTTGTGGGCTTCTTCTTAGGACGCGTTTGGAACCCTCGTAGCTTTAGTTTTAAGTTTACGAATGTGGTTATCGCCATCATCTCACTACCGTGTAATTCTTATGTACGCATCAAAAGTGCCACCTATGGGCCTACTTGAATAAAGATATTTTTGACTTTGACTTTGACTTTGGTCTATTGATTATAGAAGAAGAAGCAACACTTACTTGCACGTATAACATACAGGAAAAGAAACAGTAAGGAGTCTACAGTAAACAATGTAGACATGCAAAGGCGGCCTTATTGCTGCAACCAATCTCTTGCAGGCAACCGTTTTTGACAGGACTTACAGAAAGAAAGAGATGGTACCAAGAGTGTTGTAATAGTTTTATATAGTTGTAAATAGTGCTTTGAAAGTAGACACCGCCCAGGTTGACTGGCACAGAGTGGCACTTTGTGGGACGTGTTCGATGTACATAGGCGATGATTTTCTACTTACCATTAGGTACATACTGGCACAACCTCTTTCGATCTTAATAAAAGTAAACTAACACACTTTTACAGAAAGATACTGCAAGTGCCCGTAAGCTATGATTTATTTATTTATTTTTATTTGGACTACCATCAAAACTACATGTATTATAGTTATAAATAAAGCTAGCCTTAGGTTACTAATGACACATAATTTCACTTAAAGGTAGTCACAGCAAGCACTGGTTAGTATGTACGATAACTCAATTTAATACAAGCATTATTAAAAGATATGTATAATAATAAAGTTGAAACAGAAATAGAAATTTACATTGACGATTTTTGATAATTAAACATATTATTTTGATTAAAAGATTGCAAGTCAGCTGCTACGCAGTGTTATCGTACGAATGCGCGGGTAGTATGATATACGATTTTTTTTTTAATGTTTGGGACAAATTAAAGAGTATGCCAGATATCCTTGTGCCAACCTTATTAAGATCGTTGCAGCGGTTGCGCTGAACACGTAAAATAAATCCCTACTAATATTATAAATGTGAATGAAAGTTTGTTTGTTACGCTTTCACGCAAAAACAACTAAACCGATCATCACGAAACATTGTATACATATTCCTGAAGGTATTAGAAGTAATATAGGATGCTTTTTATCCCGAAAGCTCAGTTCTCTCGGGAGAGGGGACGAAAGTGTTTGACGATTTTACACCTGGCTGAGCTATCCTAAATACATAAAGTGCTGCCACATTTATGAGGCACATGTCTTTCGAAAAACAAAAACAAAAGCGGACGAAGTCGCGGGCAACAGCTAGTAAATAAAATAAATAAGCCATTTAATCCCAAGTAACATATTTAACATAGATTTACAAAAAATAAAAATAAAGAAAATCTAAATAATATACCTGCATTTAAGTTAGATGGGTACCCATCTGCGGGTAAAGGCCTCCTCCATCTTGCCCCACTGCACTCTATTAGGTGCGAGCCTCGTCCAAGTGGGCCCTGCGACAGCTTCAATGTCGTCTCTCCAACGAGCGCGCGGTTGTGCTGAGCACGTAAAACAAAAAATTTAAAGAAAAACCCCATGCTTTAAAGTGTTCATTATTATTATTATTATTAATATAACTCTTTATTTGTACACCACATTAAGAACTTTACAAGAAAAAAAGAAACATAAAAATAGAAGAAGAATACAAAAGGCGGTCTTATCGCTTAGTAGCGATCTCTGCCAGGCAACCTTGGAATTAGGAAAAAAAAAGAGGAGAAGTAACTGCAGTTGGTAAAAAATATAAAATAAATACAAACGAATATCTAAATACTAATACATAAACTAATATACACAAGTAACGAATACGTCTAGTATATAATAAATATTAAAAAAAAAAAACTAATAATAAACTATAAACCATATAAAAAATACTTAGATAAAAGTAAATAAATACTATTAAACATCGCCTTCAGTTGGACAATAGTATATTGTGCAACAAGTGCGACAAGTTGTCGATTGCCCACGAAAGCGAAGTTGAACGCACGAGAGAAGCGAGTGCGGTCACTCGCAGTTGTAATACAAATCGCATGAGTAATACAAATAAACTTGTCGCACTCAAATTTTAAAATGGGCAAACGGTTATTTTTCAACCGCAACAGCGAGCGTCAAGATACTACTTTCCCCGCATGAGTAATACAAATAATAAAGCTTAACAGCTTTTTTAAATATCGCCAGTGACTTTGACTGCCGTATGTTCATAGGAAGCGCTTTCCACAATTCGATTATTCTAATAGTCAAGCAAATTCATTTGCGCACAGACGAGTTAAACTTATGACACCCGTCGTTTTGCGTCAGGGCTTAAAAAATAGAAACAGACACTTTTACATTTATGATAATACTATGGATTTGGCCGTAGGACCGGTCGGTCCCGGTTTTAACAATAGATATCTTGTGGTAAAATTGGTCAAAGCCCACCAACCCACATTTACTCTGAAACTCATTTTCTTCCATGCAAGATGAGGCTTTTGTCCAGCCAGTCCTGTAGGACATAACATAGGCCAAGAGGCTTAGGATAGACAGTAGAAAATATTCATGCCGTAGCTTTAGTATTATTCTATATATTATATTCGTATAGTTCTCTTCTATGAGGTGTTACACCATAGTACAAGTATATTGATGCCATTTTCAGATTAATGTCAGCCAAGATAATAGACGTCACGTCCCTGACAGGTTTCACGGTACCGAAAGCCCGGAACCCGTGCAGCCTTAACCTTGGCATCTCTGAATAGAAATTGACTGATTTATTAGGTTGGGAAGTACTTTAGGCAACTCTTTTAAGGTCAGGGCCATTTGAATATGGTTTTAGCGCGCAAACTCTGAAAAGGTTTAATCAACAACAAACGTCATTCGTTGCTGTTTGCAGTCATTGAAAGCGATTTTAGTGTGATTGTGCGATAGTAATTTAGCGCAGTGGGCTCTCCGAGTCCAAGCCCGTGGGTTCGATTCCGACGACTGAAAAATGTTTGTGTGCTGAACATGATTGTTTTTCAGAATCTGGGTGTTTATCTGTATACTAATGTGAATCATATTTATGGAAATATAAATAATATCTTGGTACCCATAACACATGCTACGCTTACTGCGGGACTAGATTGCGATGCGGGTATTGTCATAGTAGGTATATTTATTTATTATCATCATCGCCGACCCATCACCGACCATCACCAACACGCTGGCCCAGTGCGAAGTGGACTTTTTGAGAACGTTATGGTGAACACTCAGGTATGCAGGTTTCCTCACGATGTTTTCTTAAAACGCTCATAGCCTAGTGGTGCTTGCTAGGATTTGAACTAGCCCCGGAAGAGAAGTTGAGATCCTACCCAATGCGCTATCACCGCTTTTTTATGGGACGCGCTGTACATATCTATATTGTTGACCATCTATTTCGGGAATGTCCCCGCTTCGGAAAACTCCGCCTGGATCATGAGTTCCTTTGCGGGCACCATGGGGTGTCCCCCTATGAGCTGCGCTCTCTGATGCGAAAAAGATCTGCCTTGCAATCTTACACCGACATGGTAAACTCCATCCTGAGTGACCTCAAGAAATTCAACAATACTTAGTAGATTTAAAATTTTTAGTAATAATTGTTATGTGTGTTAATTTTATAGTTTTAGTTTATCTACGTGTATAGGAAGAACAGCCTGGCCGATGTATCAAATCGGAGAAGCAGGGCTGTACTTTTCTTTTTAAAAAAATTGTATCTTACGAAACTGTTAATTATAAGCATATAAAATAAGATAATGTAAGAAAACTAATTTAAAAAGAAAAAAAAAATTGATATATCCAAATCATTCAATAATATACATGTACAGCGCGTATAATATATATGTACAGCATAAAACTTTAGCAAAAATGACTTTGCAACATTGTGTACGTGTACAACCAGTATTATTGAGAATTTCAAATCAAATCAAATCTTTATTTGGAAAAATATTGTACAAATATGGTTAACGTTTCGGATTTCACGCATATTTTGTCGTTACCGATGCGCGACGCCCAAATATTGGAAAAAGCTACTATTTGATTATACGATTCGATATTATATACCTAGTCAATTATTATTTTAATGCGCTCAACATTCTTCGACCGATTGAAATTATTTTTAAATCATGTAGTGATTCATTGAATTCATTTCAACTCTATAATTAACTAGGTGTATCCCGCGGCTGCGGACGCGTATTACTAGGATATGTAGCCGTACCCTTATTTTATTTATTTCTCCGATTTAAAATTATACCTGGTCAGTGTCCAGGATGCAATCTATATCTGTACTAAAAATATTAAATTTGGTTTAGCGGCTGAGATAAAAATAGGTAACATATACTGCAAAGCAATTATTATTATGAATCCCGTGGGAATCCTTTTTTGCCGAGTTAAAATGTATCTTTTATCGGTCTCAGGGATCGGAGCTTTCAATATCTTAGCCAAATTGTTGCGGTAAACCCAAACATAGGGTGTTTTAATATGCGAAAACTAGGCAAATCTTCACGGTGTTATTCATACAAATGAATTAACAAATGTTCATTAAATTGTTCATTACCAACCGTTGTAATATCTCCTGAGGATGCTGCGGTGGTGGAGACTGCGTATTAAAACATCTGTTTGGTGTTGTGTAAAATATTGAAAACATTAATAATTGCACCGTGCGGTTTCTTCTGGTTTTCGCGGATTAAATTATTGTTTTCTTTTAATTGTATAATTCTTTTACTTCATGTGGTGTATAAAAAAAGGGTAATAATAATAAAACACCATATGGCCGGGTGATGGAGATGTTACAACAATTGATAAAGAACAATTAAATGAACAATTGTTAACTCATTTTTATTAATAACACCATGCAGATTAAGCCTAATTTTCATTGTGATTAAATTCATCAAGATCGGTGGAGCGTGTGAGACCAACATAGGTAACAAACAAGTGAACAGGCAAACCTTTGAGGAGTTGACACTTGTGATCGAATAAAAAAAGTTGCCATTCCGTCAAAAGGCGTTGGCCCTTAATCGTCCTAATACATAATATAATAGAGTTTATATCAAAAATAACAGTTCAAAAACCTCGTTCATATTCTGAAACACTATGAAATTCAAATAGATATCTACGCTGCGACATAAATAAGTAATTTGATCGAAAATAAAAGTAACAAAATGGTGGCGTGAGCTGTCAATAAATAATTCATGAATCTGATTACTTTCGAATAAATAATGCATTTACTTTTCAGAATGGATTGTATCTGCACCTATAAAATTTTGCTCTGGAAAAACTATCGTATTATGTTATTTTGTATCATACTGCGACTTTTAGGGTTCCATATCACAATTAAAATATTGTCAAGATGGTGCGTCTCACCATCGGACTCACCATCGGTGATGGTGCGACGGTCACTCCGTGGTTATCTTTTGCACACTGATCAAACTACGTGATCAAATCAGAAATTAGGAGATCCGTAGAAGTAGAGTTACCGACATACCTCACCGAGTCGCGAAGCGAAGTGGCAATGGGCAGGGCACATGCCACACGTCGAAAACCGAAAGACGTTGGGGCCTTAAGATGCTGGAATGGCGACCCCGCACCCGTAAACGCAGCGTAGGTCGGCCCCAAACGAGGTAGACAGACTGTTTTAGCTAGTAGCAGCAGCTAGAAACAAGCTTCCCAATACAGTGTATTGTGGAACTCCCTACAAAAGACCTATGTCCAGCAGTGGACATCAATTGGATGAATTGACGATGATGATGAAGCTTACTGTTGATTGTATATCATGAAGTCCACAATGTTATGCTTGCTACTTGCTACTCTACTGAGCTAATAAAACAGGCTTAGTAGTATTAGAGCTATTTGTGGCAGAGCTCGTCCGGAGCAAAATATCGTCATGCTTATTTCTGCCGCTTAGCGTCATTGTTGCAATGCTGTGTTCCGATCTGAAGGACGTGGTTGTCAGCGTAATTTTTACGCTTCCAATAGATGGACACAGGGCGACATTTTGCAGGATGTGCTCCTTGCATGCCCTGTGGAGTTTTTCTCTGTTTATAGGCGATGGTTTCTATTTACCGTCATGGCAATATGCATGGTCAGTCAATTATTACTATAAAAAAAATGGCAATCGATGTTTTGGTAACTGTTCTTTAGGCTAGTCCTGTATCTGCAACTCAAACTCTATCTATACCTCGGTGTATAATAAAATACCTCAGTATTTTTTTAGGTTATCAAACGAAGGGGAAAGAGAAGAAAAAAGGAAGAGAGAGGAATTTTAAGGAGTTGCGATTTCATAAGCTTGACAATACTGTTAAACAAGAAGAAGAAGAGAAATGACTACGCAAATATTTGGCTCAAACCAGGAATACTTATTCATATACATAAGACAGCACTACTGGCAATCTCTAGTAAACAGTCATAGAGTTACTGCAATGGCCTCTTTTCCCTTTTTATCTTTATCTGCAGTACTCCATATGCACTACATGCTCGTACGGGAGCAGCGATAATAGTTTTTCTCTCAAGTGGCGATAAAAGATAACAGCAGTGTCGTTACAAAGTTTCAATTACGCCGGAACCTATACTAGATATCTTGTTTGATACGGAGATGTAGCGTTTTATTAAAACCCGTCTGTTTTTTTTTTCTTTACTCAACTACATGTTAGCCCTTGACTGCAATTGAGAGCGGCTAACCTGTTAGGGGTATGGTAGAGCTATTAAGCTCAAACCGCTAATCGGCTAAGCGACATCGTACAGGAATGCTGAATCGCTAAGCGGCACTTCTTTGTCGGTGGGTAGATAACTAGCCATGGCCGAAACCTACCACCTGACCAGACCAGCGGAACTTATACATTCCCAAATTACCCCTGCTTGGGACCGAAACCGGGTGTTCCCGTCTGTACTAATAGAAGGGTGTGTGTTTTCCGGGAACCGAACCCACGTGTCGCTGTCCTCTGCGCCAATCAGCAGTCAAATTGCAAAATAATACATTAAAAGCTGTACTAGATCGATAAGATCCGAATTCACTATAACAAGATCTCATCTGAAACTCTAGGTGCGAGTATTTCCCGAACATACCAGACTGCCCGGATAATAGAAACTACGTAGTATGTAACGACAGAGCCATTAGCTTTTATCGCCCCTCAAGAGAAAAACTTTGAGTCAACTCTTGTCGAAGTGCATATAGGAGACTGCGGTTTCAGCTTTAAGAGCGCAGGGATTATGAACCTTGAAAATTTTGCATTTCCACCCTCGTACGCTTCAATTTTGGTATTGCGTCTTCAATTTAAGCTTTAATACTAATATCTATCTGCGATTACTTCAGTGTCGACTCGTGATTTGTGTTCTATTTATGAAATTGACTGCAGTCTCGAAGTGGGTACCGTTTGGACACTGGTATCTAAATGAGAATACCCATGAAATGCAAAGGTGGCATGCATGTGTTAGGAAATAGGGAATTACAGCACTTTATCTATAATAAACCCGATGATTATATTAAATGTATCAACAAATCATAGTTTGTATACTCATTGATAATGTATTGAAAATAGAATAATGGACTTAAGTAGACTGTCAAATAAAAGTATAGGATCTATGGCGGGAGACGCGAGTTTGACAAGTTAGATTGGCGGCAAAGAAAAGTGAGGACGGATATAAAAATGAATTAATTAAGAAAAGGAGATTAAGTAAAGTATTGTGGATAGAACGTTACAAATTGGGTTGAGATGATTTATAATGGAAACGATACACTTAAAGAAATATTGTTGTGGCGAAACAAGTCGTATGTACTGGTGATGGAGTTGTTAAAAGTTGTTGGTACTATGGTTGTACCTGATGTTGCATTAGATAAGTATATCTCATCCTTTGGTTTATTTAGGTATCATATATGGAGCCCTAGCATAACTTTATACCGACAGTTTATGTAGCAGAGGTTGCTCTATACAAACAACTTGTTCCAAAAGTCCTGATGTTATAGGTGATAATAGTAGTTATGTTTTACCTGTCTTAAAATATGTCTTGTATCAAAGGGCCTAGCGTTATTGCATATGACAATGTTGTAATTGTGTTGATAAGTTGTTTTAATTGATTGAATAAAAGAGCAACTGTAGAGTTTCTTGCCAGTGGTCTTCTCTGCCGAAGACAGCATTCCGAACTGGTAGTAGAGTCATTTGAAGGTAACAAGTAATATGAATTATAGAGATGCTTAATATACAGTATTAGAGTCAGTCCAGTTGTTTTATTTCACTCCTTGGGAAGTCAGGTTTATAGAGTACAGACCCACAACACTGCTCTAAAGCAGGTTGGTGGGCTTTAAAGATTTCTTTTAGAAAATGAATACTTTAATAGGAAGGAAGAATAATAGTTATGAGAATAAATGATTACTGATAAGAAACTAGGTATTTAGCTTCAATAATACTGTTATTTAATGAAAGATCTAAGTGCCATCCTGAACATTGTGGGTATTGCAGTGAATATCTGAATACATGGGCCCTCCCATATCTTTATATTTTTTTAGCATCAGAAGTGGGATCCTATTCATGTCCAATTTATGCCTTTCTCTAATGCAGATTTACTTTTTTTAGAACCATCCCGTCAAATATGGACATAGTAAAGAGTTTGATGATTTTGATGATGCCTCAACTTTTTGCTGCTATGTGCTAACACAGAAACACTCTGGAGACAAAGCACCATGCTTGTTGAAATTCTATTTAAGGATATGTGGTCCGAGGAACCAATTAATAACCATCCCTGCAATAGCTGGTATGTGCTAAAACAGAAACACTCTGGAGACAGAGCACCAGACTTGGTAAAATTCCATTGAAGTATATGTGGTCCGGGGAACCAATTGATGTGATATTTTTATTTATCTTTTCTTTTTGTGGTTTCTACTTTTGAAAGATAGTACTTATTACCTGAAACTGATATGGCCTAGTGGCTCTTTGTTTATTTTGCTGAAATGATTAAGTTTGTTTGTGATAACCAACAAGTCAAGTTGGCCAAACAGAATGTGTAATAAGTTTGATAAATTTGAATTATCAAGTTTTATTTAATTAGTCAGGTTAGCCAAATGGAATTTGTGCTAAGTTTTATTTTATTAGTCTGTCCAGGCTAAAATAAATTAACTGGTCAGGTTAGCCGAACGGAATGTGTAATAGATTTTTCTTTTAATTCTTATTTATTACATACAAGATTTCAATTTTATATTGAGCAACTAGTCAGGTTAGCTGAGCTGTTAACTTTTATTTAGGAACTTTTCTATGTACTTCGAGATCGAAGTACTTGTCAGGAAAGCCGAGATAGGAGAGATTATGTAAATTATTCAGAACATATAAAAGAATACACATAAAACAACAAAACAAAACAAAAAAAAAAAATTTGTTGGTAGAATAGAATAGAATATGATTATGTATCAGAACAATACATATAAGGAAATTTACCACTGAATAGCTAAATGAAATAGTTTATATGTTGGGTTGTGTGAAGAAAAGAATTAGGAGTCAGCTTAAATGTTGCGGGTTAGGTTAGGTTAGAGACCTTTCAGTATGATGTTGAGAGAAGTTCTTAAAAATGATATAAATAAAATACAATTATAAACAAAATAATGTTGCTGCTGCAAAGGAAAATATATTAGTTGCATTATAAATAATTAGATTATATTCTGTTAAACAGGTGGTTTAATTGATGTTTAGATTGAAATAATCTTTGAATAATAGAAATAACAATTAAACATAAACCTTGGCTTTTTTGATGATATGATAAAAAAAGAGGTAAACCCTCCATAATAGAAATAATTCCATCTTAGCGTTTTTATATTAATTTATTTATATTTATCTTATATATTACTTGACTTGGACAGTGAAAAGAATATGAATATCACCAGTGGGTGATGATTATGTTGATATCATCAGTAGGAGTTGGTGTTTTGGTATTGGCTAAGTAAGTCATGCGTCAGGTTCTTGCCCACAGCTGATTAGGCTTCAGTGTTTGTGAGTAAGGAGCTGTTGAGACTTGTATTGCACATTGTTCGAATTGCCTTGACATATTTAGACTGTACCTATTGCATCTGTGACTAAATGAGACTAACAATGCAAATAACAGAATTGAGGAGAAATACAATTATGTGTATATTTTGATAAAGTTGGACTGGAGGCAAATGGATAAATTGTTTGATATTTATATTGAGATGGAAATATTTGGATTGTGATTGTAGGTACAAGTTAAGATGTACAAGTTAAATGAAAATGAGTATTTATGATTTACATTGTTGAAAATTAATCATTTTACTTTAATAGAAGTATTATATTGTTGTAATATGTTAAATGGTGTGGAATTTTGATGAAAATTTTTTTTGGTCTCTTTCACTTAAATGTAATTATAAAATGTTATGATTATGCCTATCTTTTGAAAAAATATTGTTTACAGTTTATTGATAAAAGTGTATACAGAATGTAACGGATTTGATGATTTTTTATGCTTATATACCATTTGAACTAATGTTATAGAGGTGTACATAAGATGATGTACTTATAAGGATGTTCTTTGAAACTAAAGACTTATGATACAATACATATACCTAAAAAGAATAACCCTATGTACTTCGAGAACGAAGTACTTGTCAGAATGGCCGTGTTAGGAAATAGGGAATTACAGCACTTTATCTATAATAAACCCGATGATTATATTAAATGTATCAACAAATCATAGTTTGTATACTCATTGATAATGTATTGAAAATAGAATAATGGACTTAAGTAGACTGTCAAATAAAAGTATAGGATCTATGGCGGGAGACGCGAGTTTGACAAGTTAGATTGGCGGCAAAGAAAAGTGAGGACGGATATAAAAATGAATTAATTAAGAAAAGGAGATTAAGTAAAGTATTGTGGATAGAACGTTACAAATTGGGTTGAGATGATTTATAATGGAAACGATACACTTAAAGAAATATTGTTGTGGCGAAACAAGTCGTATGTACTGGTGATGGAGTTGTTAAAAGTTGTTGGTACTATGGTTGTACCTGATGTTGCATTAGATAAGTATATCTCATCCTTTGGTTTATTTAGGTATCATATATGGAGCCCTAGCATAACTTTATACCGACAGTTTATGTAGCAGAGGTTGCTCTATACAAACAACTTGTTCCAAAAGTCCTGATGTTATAGGTGATAATAGTAGTTATGTTTTACCTGTCTTAAAATATGTCTTGTATCAAAGGGCCTAGCGTTATTGCATATGACAATGTTGTAATTGTGTTGATAAGTTGTTTTAATTGATTGAATAAAAGAGCAACTGTAGAGTTTCTTGCCAGTGGTCTTCTCTGCCGAAGACAGCATTCCGAACTGGTAGTAGAGTCATTTGAAGGTAACAAGTAATATGAATTATAGAGATGCTTAATATACAGTATTAGAGTCAGTCCAGTTGTTTTATTTCACTCCTTGGGAAGTCAGGTTTATAGAGTACAGACCCACAACACTGCTCTAAAGCAGGTTGGTGGGCTTTAAAGATTTCTTTTAGAAAATGAATACTTTAATAGGAAGGAAGAATAATAGTTATGAGAATAAATGATTACTGATAAGAAACTAGGTATTTAGCTTCAATAATACTGTTATTTAATGAAAGATCTAAGTGCCATCCTGAACATTGTGGGTATTGCAGTGAATATCTGAATACATGGGCCCTCCCATATCTTTATATTTTTTTAGCACATGCATATAGGTCATATAAAACCTATTGTCTACTACCATATTAAATGCAAAATGAAAAATGTTATTTAACCTTTTGAAGACTTGGCTTTCTGTGCTTAATATACACCCTACCCCTACCCTTACCCTTTTTTATATTAGAAATATTCCCCCTATTAGGAGAACTCAAGAACAATTTTTTATATGAGTAGTATGCATAAATACTTATTATATGCAGATAAACACCTAAAAACTGAAATACATTAATGTTCATCACACAAACATTTTTCAAGTTGTGGGAATCGAATCCAAAGCCTTGGACATAGAAACCAGGGCCCACTACGCCATTCAGCCGTCGAATTTATAAATTCTTACTTAAGCGGTAATACTTGAGCATACCTTGGAGGCTTGGAAGGTCACTTCTGTGGGATGCAACTTGTGTTGATACCCTAGCTGCATCACACATCCAGGCCACCTCGTCAATGGTAGGTGCAGCTGCTACCAGTGCCGGGCAGGCCAAGAGGCGTAATTATGAAAACCTGGATAGCAGCTTCATTTTTGTGCCTTTTGGAGTAGAGACTTTGGGACCGTGGGGTCCGGAGGCAAGAGCCCTTTTCAAAGAATTATCGAAAAGGGTTGTCGAGTCTACCGAATTATGTTAAAAATAAAAAATAATGTTACTAACCTTAGTATCAAATCACAAACTAACTAATCCATTATTATCTTGAGCATATGTACATTTTTTTACTATTTTACTTGTTTTGGTTTTTATTTCATTATGTTGATGATCGCAGTAGGTGGTATTAATAGCACGGAGGACACTGCTGTATTGTTTCCATTATATGTCCCTAAGTCGGTTCGTGCAAGAGATGGGATGGTTAAAAAAAATATTCTGACCTGCCATCACCAATTAATGAAATGAAAAAAAATATATATTTCAATAGGTGCAAACGTTTATTATAGAAAAAAACAAAAATAAAGTACATGCACAAAATTGACCGCGCACGTACTATAGCACCGTCGCTCACAAGCGGACTGCGCGGGTCGGGTAAGGAGTTATTCGGCCCGGCACGGCGCCGGCGGCGCATACGGTTACTATAGCAACGGACCAAGGACACCGCCGACTCAAAATAATACCTACGCGTAGGGCGTGTATAATGTGTTGTTTTTTTATTTGAATAATGTAAAGCGATTATCATAAACTACAAAGCTACCAACTTTTTTGTGTCAGTAGCTTCAGTAGTGAATAAATTGGCTGTGACAAACCGACGTGACGGACGGACGGACAGAGTCACACCATAAGTTATTTTAACAATATTGCTGAAGAATCCTAAAAATCCGGGGTTTTTTGCAATGGATATTTTTACAATCCAGAAATAAACAAATAACCATATTTTCTGCCACTTCAATACGAAACAATGTCAAGCGGGAACATTTCTGTTCAAATGAAAAGTAATTTTTCAGTGACAATAATATAAAGACGAGGGTTCACTGGGGTTGGCTGGGGTGGCCCTCGACGCGGGAAATGCGTTGATTCAGAGGTTATTAATGGTTTGTGCGTTTTGTACAATGTCATAACCTTATCCCTCTACCCATGTTTCTCTATGACTACAAGTAGGTACTTAATAATAAAATGTACAATCTTTTATTAATAGACTAGCTGTTGCCCGCGACTTCGTCCGCGTTTTTATTTTAAAGAATAAGTTGTATATTGTTGTAAAAAATATTGGGTGTAGTTTTTAAATAGAACTTTTCCAATTAAGTTTTGTTTAGGTGCCCTTAATTTTTTTGAATCTCAAAATATTTTTACTAAAATAAATGTAGCCTAAATTGCTCATTATTACATCAGCTACCTGCCAATAAAAGTCCAGTCAAAATCAGTCTAGCTATTTCAGAGATTAGCTGGAACAAACAGACAGACAATCAGACAAAAATTGTAAAAAATGTTATTTTGGTGTATGTACCGTATATTTATTCATATACATGCAGAAAAAACGATTATTTCAATATTACAAACAGACACTACGATTTTATAATATTTATCTATAGATTTAGTGTTTCTCTATAACTACAAGTAGGTACTTAATAATAAAATGTACAATCTTTTATTAACAGACTAGCTGTTGCCCGCGACTTCGTCCGCGTTTTTATTTTAAAGAATAAGTTGTATATTGTTGTAAAAAATATTGGGTGTAGTTTTTAAATAGAACTTTTCCAATTAAGTTTTGTTTAGGTGCCTTTATTTTTTTGAATCTCACTATGTGTTAACTACTTTATAAATTATCTCTAATAATAAAGTTCTTATGTAAATAAGTCATATAGTTTTGTGATTTAAAATTCAAAAAATTATTGAGCTTTTGTAAAATTTACATTATAATATTTTACACTAACTTAACTTACTTAACTTTTAACTTAACAATGTTTCTATGTAGTAGTTTCATTTTGTTTGTTTTAGTTATGCAGCTCGGGAATAAGCTCGGGGCTTCACCTGGTTTGGGGTCTCAGCTAAAAATCCGCGTTGCATATGAATGAATGAATGAATACACTTTTATTGTACACCAAAGAAAAAAAGTAGTTACAGAACTTACAGAGATATAAATACATATCAAGAGAGTACAATTTGGTGGCCTTATCGCTACATAGCGATTTCTTCCAGGCAACCAATGGCGTAAAAGGAAAAAACATAGAAAAGAGGTGGGTGGTGCAATAAATAATATTTAAAATTATACAAATATATAAATAAAATATATATTATATATATAACTATAATATTTTGATGCTTATCAGTGCATGTAGCACAATGCTGAGGGAATCGGATTGAAGGGCGTGGTAACGAGTGAAGTTACAGGCACCTGATAAAAAAAAAACTCAAAAATAGAATTAATTAAGAACTAAATAAAAATAGTTTCGTTGCAGCATCAGCGCAAGTGGGTTTGTCGGTTCATGGAAATTGTGGCGTCGTCGGTGCATTCCTGCAGTTTAGCTTTTATCTACTAAGTAAACTATATTATTAGTTTAAACTTTTACATTTTGGGGTGTAGCCATAATATCTAACGAAACGAGTATGACGAAACTTCTGCGGTTGGAACTATGGGTTTTGTTTTAATGGACTTTACATTTAAAAGTGTAATTTTCCTTAATACTCTAGCTTTAACTATTTGAATTTAAAACTATATAATATGAAAGTTACATTCCTCTAAGAATTTCGAAATTCCTTTAATAAAAGTCGAGGATACTGGAGTGCAACCGAGAATTATTAAATTTGACCCTTTAATTCAGAAATCAGTTTATCTGGCAACCTAAATTTTACCGCGTATTTCTAATTTATAACGTTTGTACGTTATAAATTAGAAATACGCGGTAAACCATTAAAATTTTTGCCACTATTGGCTATCTTAGGCGGTGGAAGAATCTTCTGCCAATTAAAATTAAGATCGCTCTTGCCAATTCTATTTCGTTACCTGTCATTGACTATGGTGATGCAAGTTATCTTGACTTATCGCAGGATCTCCTTAATAAGCTCGATAGGCTGCAGAACTTTTGCATCCGCTTTATCTTTGGCTTGCGAAAGTTCGACCGCATATCTCAGTTCCGCGCTGAACTAAAATGGTTGTCGGTCGGTCAGCGAAGAGCGATGCACGCCTTGTCTCTGTTGTATCGTATCCTGTTTCTTCTTCAGACTCCGCCATATTTAAAATAACCTTTTTTGATAATAACAGGCTACGTTCCTGCACCGACAGCAAACTACAGGTTCCGTTCAGTCGCACGAAATATTATAGTAATTCTTTTACGGTTAATTGTGTCAGACTCTGGAATTCCCTACCTGATGACATACGTCAGGCAAAATCCTTGCCTCTTTTTAAAAGTCGTTTGAAAAACTATTTTTTATGTATGTAGCGTTATAGTATGTAGTTTATTATAATTATATGTATGAACAATATATATTATATATAATAATTATATTTTTAGTATTAGAATTTATACCATGTATGTAGTTTAGTTTGCAATATTTTTATGTACCGCCGCACCAACCCGTTCCTTACAAAAACTACTATCGCCGAAGGTTGTCTGGGAGAGATCGCTTTAGCGATAAGACCGCCTTTGCACACCTAAACCTTTTTTTTTTTTATTATTTTTGTAAATGTGTTTCTTTGTATTTTGTTTTTGTGTGTGCAATAAAGAATTTAATAATAATAATAATAACACATTTGGACCCGGTAGGTAGCGCTACTTTACCGGGCAGGACGACGTTGGCCGGGTCAGCTAGTTTAATATAAAGTAGAGCTTTTTGTGACAGAGCTGACCCGGAAAGTATTATTGCTATGCTGCGGTCTGTAATGCGTGGTTACCAACGTAATTTCAGCCATTTGAGGCTTAAAACCTACGCCTCAGGTAGAAAGACACACCGTGACAATAAGTACAAATGTATACAGTGTCTCTCTGTTTATAAGCGTCGGTTTTACATTAGGAGGGCCATATCACTTGTACTTTTATAATTACAGTAAAAAAAACTTCTTAAAAAGAGAGAGCTTAATATATACACAAGGTTGTTCCAATTTGTAATAGTGAGTTTGGGTTACAAAATTAGATTTTTAAGACGATATTTATGTGATGAGTGGCAATAACCGAAACCAAATTCAAATTCAAATTTCTTTATTCATGTAGACCTATCACATGCACTTATGAAGCGTTCATACATATATACTAGTTGTACCCTGCCACGCTTCGCTGTGGCACAGTTTTATGGAATGATTGAGAAATGAGAAACAAAACAAAGAATACATTACATATAAGCTCGATCTTTGCGGAACTTTTTGCGTTTTTGAAGCGTACACAAACCAACATAACATTTTTTTATATATATAAAGATTATTTTATATATAAAGATTTACATAATCGGGAGAGGATGGTGATAACTTCGTTCGCCAACTTAAACCTAAAGTTACGAGGGTTCCAAACGCGCCTTGGGCTAAGAAGAGCCCACAACAAACTTAGTCGGGTAATTCTTTTTTGTTATCACCATCTTATTTTTTTTGTTATCAACCGATTGCCTAACATGTTTTCCAAGTTACGGAATAAAGGTAGTGACCACATTCGGTAACAACTCTAGTTTATCGACAATTAACCGTAGTTTATTGCAGGTTAACGGAAGTTGTTCCAAGTCGTTTTCTTAACCAGCTCAGTTAATAAATTTTATTATTATTTTTACAACAAGTTTTACACCCATTCGGACTCATATCACGCGATTACAAACAATTTACATTCACTTCATTTTATCCTTTAAATATGTACCATGCTTTTTACCCTCATTCGTTTGAACACCATATCGCGTAATAAAATTAAATTTAAAAGTTTAAATGGCACTAATTAAGATGTATGTATTTATTCAAATACAGTGTGAAATGAACACGTGTAAATAAGTTTTCAATTTCAAAACAATCTAGTTTAAACGTTTCCAAATTGAAGTGTGTCAAAACAAGCTAAACCTAAATAAACGTCCGGGAAGCGTGGAGGCTTTCATTTAAGCCATTCAATTTGCAAAAATCCCTTACTGGTTACTGAAAAGCTTTATTTATTAGAGTATCAAACACTATACGTCCACAGTTAAAATTGGTTCAATCCAACGGTTTATTAATCGTTTTTTTCGTAAAGTTGAAAATGCGATTCAATTTAAAGATAAAAAAGATTAATTACTATGAATAGAGTGGTTCAGTGGATGTAATAACATGAAACATTATTTTAAAATAAATATTATATCGTATAAAAATGAAACTGACTTTAACGTGTTATCTTAAACTAATATATAAAGCTGAAGAATTTGTTTTATTGTTAACTTGAATGCAATAATCCCAGGAACTACTGGCCAATTTTAAAAAATGATTTTAGTGCTGCATAGCCCATTTTTCGAGAAAGGCTTTAGGCGATATAACCAATCGTAGCATAGCACCACTGAAGAATGTTTCACAATCGAGGTTTTTTCCTTTTGAGAGCTTCCGCTGAGTGCGATGCGTAAATGGTAACACCTTCGATAAAATCATGTATCACCAAGTTTTTTACCTTTAAAAGTTCTAAAAAAAGTCTACAACGGCTTCTGACCTTTTATGGTTGACTTATACGCGGAAGAAGTCGCTAATATATATTTCCTAAGATGTCTGAACAGTATGCTGTTTACTTAATACTGAAACCGATTGGGTTATGGGCTTGATATATAGCTTTTTTAGCTTTCACAGTTTAGCCCACTGGCATGATTGCATCAGCACTTGCGTGTGTTAGCATTAGCTATCTTGTACGGGAAGTTAGTCAAAGTCTATGTCAAATATTTTTTTATTGTAAAAGATTATATTTTTAAGAGTACATAGCATAAAATATGTGTGCATAGTAGTCATATGATGTCTGTAACTACATTACTTAATATAAAACAAAATGATTCTTTGTTCGTGATTTTGTTACAAGTTATTGTAATGATTCTGTGTGGTTTGCTGTTGCCAGATGAGGAGATCAATCCTATTCCAGTACCGTGTACATCATCATCATGATTTTTAACCCTTAACCTTTTGAACTGAATTAGTCAAAATTCGGATAAGATTTCAATGCGAATAACCTGCTTCACTAATACAAAAATGTACAAAGCAAACTCTTTTTAACTATCTACATCGAAAAAGATTTTCATTTTGTCTTTGTAAGTAGCTAACATTGTTAACATTGCTCTTTTATTTGCTGCATAAAAAGGCACATCTAAGAAAATTAGTGTCACAGAAAAGGGCACTTTGCCAGCGTTGTTACAGTGCACACAAACTCACCTAATAGTCATTATTTTGCATGATTTTAAAAACGCTAATGTAGGATCCAATTTGCATTTGTAAGGAAAATTTAATTCAATCCAACTCCTTCTTATGCAACCACTAGCTCACCAATATTTCCGGGGAGAAACCTAAGGTCTAATGCAGACTAAAGATTTTATTACGTCAAGAATTAGACGTGTCAAATTATCAAGGAAAACCCCAAGTATCGGAGCAAACAAACGCAGATAAACTTAGGTGTTTTTTTTTTATTCTGAGCTACTTTTACATAGGTTCCACGATCATTTGTTATCCGTTCTAAAAAGTCCATCCTGTAATCATCTACAAGAATGCACGTTTTATACAACGCGTAACGGAATTTTGAAATACTGTTGAAGGGTGCATTTCGCGGAATATAGCAAATTAAACTTAATTTTTATAATAAATCATGGAATTCCGCAAAGTAGCGGCTGCTTCTATGCAATACCATTTTTTAATACGGTTGAAAGTATTACACTTGCGCCAATATATTAAGATTATTGTCGAGCGTCTGCATAACACCTAAAAGTGCTTACTTTATAGTTAGGAATAACATCTCGAGGAAATACGAATGTCAGCCCAGTGGCACATATAAAACGTGCCACAGGAATGATTTTAAATCCACCTTTATAAAGATGGAACGGAAATGTAAATGGCATTGCATCCTTTTGGTGGGTATAGCCCGTATATTGAAAAATATATTTTGTAATGGTGATAAATTCTGTGCAGAGATTTTGATACCGTTAAAATGAATGATAATATTGTTCTGTTGTTAAAATGCCTCGTCTACACGTCTTCCAGCCCACATGGCACGGGTCTCTTTCCACAATGAGAAGAGGTTAGGGCCGTAGTCCACCACGCTGACCCAGTGCAGAATGTTGGACTCCACACGCTTTTATTTTTACTATGGAGAACTGTCAGGCATACAGGTTTCCTTACGATGTTTTCCTTCAGCGTTAAAGCAGGTGATATTTAAATTGTTATAAACACACTTAACTTAGAAAATTGTGCGGGCTGGGATTCGAACTCGGCCCCCCTAAAGTGAAGTCGAAGTACTACCCACTGGGCTATCACCGCTTCCTGCGCGTACGTTCCATAGTTAGCATATATATCAGAGGATAAACAATATATGAAAACATATTTAACCAATCGTGGTTTCTACACGATAGATGATTTCCAAAACGACAAGGCTGCTTGGAAGCAGGCCACTCCGCTCTCATCTGTCACAAAACAGAAAAATTCTAAAGATTGTTTTCCCTACAAGCAGACTAACTTGTCGTTTCAAAAGTGCTTATTAACTTGGCTTACTTGAAATAAATGAATTTTGAATTTGAATTTGTTAACAATGTCCTCAATTCAATTCGTAGTCTTGCGAAAGTTATCTTAAGATTTGGCATTGTCCACGTACCTTGAAGAGCACACTATGCCGTCCGCATCGGTTCCGTTAACTATATATGACAATACTAGCTGTTACCCGCGACTTAATTCACGTTCATTTTTGTTTTTTTTTACAACACTGAAGTGGCCATGTAGCATTTTATGTGCAATGTTCTTAAATTGAATCCGGTCATGTCAAGCTCTTAAGGTCGTCTACACTTATACATACAGCGCTGCTAGCGGGACGCATGTAAATACAAATATTAGTACAGAACGTGAGACTTAAACATACCTATAAATAAGGCACATTTTCCTTTGACTATATAATACTTTAACATTCGAAAACGACATCGATTGCGAGCGATCAAACGTATAAAGTTAAATGGAGAATGAATATTCCGATGTATCTGAGAGTTATTATATTATTTCCTGTATTTTTCGCTTTGCGACAAGGAAACTCATTCGAAGGAAATGTAATATTACCCATTATTTTTGCACCACAATGCTATGTTACGAATTTTACATGCACCTGTATAAAAGTGGTAGTCATGAGCAAATGGTAATGCTTTTGTAAAAGGTACATTATGGAATAATTTATTTGGAAAAATAATAGTAATTAAAAAAAGCTGGAATGCCTGATTTACATTCGCTATCTGTTCAGTCATAAGTGTATAATCGGCACACTGAGTAAGAACAACAGAACCGTAGTATGACCTAATTATACAGTAGGAAGTAAAGCCTTACAGGCTGCCTTTAAATTATATTCAAATATAATAGTTTTCCATTTTAGGTGACAAGTACTCCGAGCCATGTATGGCACTTAAATAACCACTGACGTAATATAAAAAGTCAGAGTTTAAATTGTTCATAAGTGATGGGCAAAATAAGCTAAGTGTAAGTATCTTGCAATATCTACGCTCCCGTATTCTTTTGTGATTAACTTGCCCTATTTACTTCTTAAGATCCATAATTAAAAAGAAATATACGAAAATACCTGCTTTTGCTTATCAATTCATTATGTATTGATAAGCAAAAGCTGCTTAGCGGCAGAAATAAGCAAGGAGGTAGTACTTTCCCGGACAAGCTCTATCATAAAAAGCTCTACTGCTACTAACTAGTTATTTTTATTTATCGCCGACAGCTATTGACTGTCGTCGACAGTGGCGTGCATATAGGGTGTGCACGACCGGGCGGAGGATATAAAATGGAAAAAATCTCTTTTTTATCACTAACGCTGCAGATTTTCTTCGTTTTATATCATTAACCCGCTTAGTGTACTGTATTCACGCCCATAGTCGTCGACATGACAAACTCGCAGCGGCAGCTTCACCGATAGGCAACGTTATTGGTTTACGTCAGCAGCGAAGTGAAGACGCCGCTGGTCGAAATCTCCGATACCGCGCAGCGCTATCTTTAGTCTACAGATCACGAGGTGCCGTATCTTATTCCCGGGTCGAGACAGTATACAACGTGTAACCGTGTAAGGATGCATAAGTATATTTCATAACCCTGTAAAAATATTAAATCAAAAGAAGCATATTTATTTTTGTTACTTGTGACAACCCTATTGAAGATAAAAGACCGACACGCGCATAATACCCGCTACCCGACGCGTACCTAATGAAGTGACAGGAAACACATGATTTTAATTTTCCATGGTGTTAGGGCTATATTTGATTTATTTTAGTAAAAACTATGGCAGTGGTTTACTCAAAAACTATTAGCGTTTCGGTTTCACAGATAACAGATACAGTATATAATGTACCTCTGAAGCCTGTATTATTTCGGTTTTCATTTACACGTTGTATACGTCAATACAATAGGTACGACGGATTATAGGTACGATAGATTCTAAGTATTTACTTGTGACAACCCTATTGAAGATAAAAGACCGACACGCGCATAAAACCCGCTACCCGACGCGTACCTAATGAAGTGACAGGAAACACATGATTTTAATTTTACATGTGCTGTTAGGGCTGTATTTGATTTATTTTAGTAAAAACTATGGCAGTGGTTTACTCAAATCCTATTAGCGTTTCGGTTTCACAGATAACAGATACAGTATATAATGTACCTCTGAAGCCTGTATTATTTCGGTTTTCATTTACACGTTGTATACGTCAATACAATAGGTATGACGGATTATAGGTACGATAGATTCTAAGTATTTACTTGTGACAACCCTATTGAAGATAAAAGACCGACACGCGCATAATACCCGCTACCCGACGCGTACCTAATGAAGTGACAGGAAACACATAATTTTAATTTTACATGTGCTGTTAGGGCTGTATTTGATTTATTTTAGTAAAAACTATGGCAGTGGTTTACTCAAAAACTATTAGCGTTTCGGTTTCACAGATAACAGATACAGTATATAATGTACCTCTGAAGCCTGTATTATTTCGGTTTTCATTTACACGTTGTATACGTCAATACAATAGGTACGACGGATTATAGGTACGATAGATTCTAAGTATTTACTTGTGACAACCCTACTGAAGATAAAAGACCGACACGCGCATAATACCCGCTACCCGACGCGTACCTAATGAAGTGACAGGAAACACATGATTTTAATTTTACATGTGCTGTTAGGGCTGTATTTGATTTATTTTAGTAAAAACTAGGGCAGTGGTTTACTCAAAAACTATTAGCGTTTCGGTTTCACAGATAACAGATACAGTATATAATGTACCTCTGAAGCCTGTATTATTTCGGTTTTCATTTACACGTTGTATACGTCGATACAATAGGTACGACGGGTTTTCTGCCAATTAATTCACAGCACCAGTCCGGAATAGGAGTTTCGCGTAGGTGGTAAAACAACCACTTGTAGCTTGAATCACTTATTTTTACCGTACGTATTATTCATTATGTATTGATAAGCAAAGCAAGCGGTCATAGCCTTGGGGTTGATGTTCAGCCTGCTTTTTGGAGTAACATAGTTCGATCCCCGGCACGCACTTGTTTTCGGAGGTACTTGCGTTTTATAATTTAAGAAATTTTTAAAATATCTCGCGCTTAAACGATTAAGAAAACCATCGTCAGCAAATCTGCATGCATGGAAGTTCACCATAACGTTTTCAAAGGTGTGTGAAGTCTAACAATACACACTTGGCCAGTAAATCGTTCTCATTCTGAGAGGAGACCCGTTTTCTGTAAAACTGGGTTGTTCATGATTTGGATGACAGAAAACATTAAAGGCCTAATCAATAAAAAATTCAAAATTCAAAAAAATATAAGCACTATTGAAACGTCAAGTCTGTCTGTGTGTAGTGACTCTACCACCGGTTCAGAAGGCAGATTCTACCGAGAAGAAGCCGGCAAGAAACTCAGCAGTTGCTCTTTTCCAACAATTTTCTATCTTGTGAGAGATGAAAGCGGAGCCGGATGCTTTCAAGCAACCTTGTCATTAAGAAATTCATCAATTGTATAATAACCTCGCTGTAATAAATATGTTTTAACACATGCTTTAAATTTATGCATTGGTAGGTCCAAAATTACCTTAGGAATCATATTATAAAAGCGTATACTCAATTCCACAAATAATGACTTCTGCACCTTTCGCAGACGATATGCAGATAAACTTTGTGTACCTATACAATGTTTTCTCTCTATCTGCTCTCATTAATTTGACATTCGAAAGAAGAAGACAAAACTCTGGGCAAACAAACGTATGAAAACCGTATGCAACCATCATGCACGCTTTACAATGAGATCGCTCTAAAGCGATAAAAGGCCACCTGTTGTATTCGCTTTTCTCTTTATTTATTTTTTTCTTCTTCTTCTGATTTTCCAACTGTAGTGTGCAAATAAAGAGTATAAATAAATAGTGTTAGGGTGTATATGTTTACTGTCATCCTGTTGAATTTCTTATTGTGAAAATCAGGGAATTCGATTCCTTGGAAGTTACTTCATCAAAATCATAATCAGATTCTGTGTAACATGTCATCGATTGTTACTAAACGCGATGTACCTACCAATAGATAACGTTGTTATGTTAGGCTAAATGAATCTAATTGAATAAAAACGTAGTTAATACCCACAGATAGAAGCGTTACTTTGCGGAAATCCATCATGTATTATGAAAATGAAGCTTAATTTGCTATACTCCGCGAAAAGCAGGAGAATCTGTGTGATGTTATTTATAATTACATCAATCCTTACAATGAATTTTACTTAACAATTATAAATTGTACGTGCGTAGAGGTTACATTGCCGAAGATCTGTTTGGTGTGGAGTATAAGGATTGAAGAAATTATAAATTACACCACACAGATTCTACTGCTTTTCGCGGAGTATAGCAAAATAAGCTTCATTTTCATAAGATCCTAGCGTACCCAGCCCGCTTCGCCGGGCTAGATTTTGCTTTATTTTATTCAAAAAATAAACTTTCATATTTAAATTTTTAATTTATTTCTCTTCGTATTCATTCTCTTTTATTCTCTTCTCGAGCGGGTGAAGATCATTATCTACACCCATGTACACCCAAAAATAGAATATCATCATAGTAAATAAAAGCTGTATTTGACAGTTTGACAGTTCAAAAATAGGAGTGCTCCGATCGTCACCAAACTTTACAGGATTACTCCGGAGACTCCCTGAAAGTTTCATTGAAATCGGTCAAGCCGTTTTGGAGCCAATACGGAACACACCCACACACTTTCTCTTTTATATATATAAGATATATAGATAGATAGATTAGAAAATTCATTAGAATAAAAAAATAATGAGTTCTGAATTAGTGTCAAAACGAATTGCTATGATAATAAAACAAAATTACGGTTCCTTGAAATATTTCAATTCCCCCAAGATTTATCTGACCTTTAATTTATATAACCCGCGGTATTATCAAGGGTCTTAAATGATCTACGCAATTTCAGTTCATTCGTGAACGAACTTCTATTTCAATGGGAATATTTGGACCTTAATGCGCTCAACCATTATAGGGGTCCAACATGAGAGGACTATTCGTTACTTAAGCACGAGTTAACTCTATTATTATTTTCTTTGTACTTCAGACAACACACATTGATTAATCATAGCAAAATCGAGAACGGCTACCAAAAAACATGCATTTTTTTATTATGGGTATGAATTTAAGCATTAACTCGTTTGCCGACTAAAATATAAATACCAAATGGTGTTTGATTGTTTCTTGTGTTTTTTTAATTTATTTATGTTCAAGTTATACATACAACTCTGCTCAATTTGGACATAATTCCCATCGCCGAGGCGGACAATGTATCCCTAAAAAGCCCTGGTTATAATTCCAAAGGGAGTTTAAAAAAGAAACTTGTCACCTGAGTAGGCTGTTCGTAATAATATTTGGCACAATAGTTTGAGAGTATAGCTTTTCAGACTACAGGTTGTTTAATTAATTATGTATTCTGCACTATTAGATTTTTAATAGTCCTTGAACATTGAAATCATTAAATTTTAAGGTGATTTCCGTGGTCCACTGCTGGACTAAAGGCCTCTCCTAACGGAAGAGGCCTTTACCATGCTCCACGCTGGGCACACAGATTGGCAGTAGATTGCAGTAGTAGCACAGAGGACGCTCCTGCCCCTTTACCATTTTATTGAGGGCGACTAACCCCATATGACCGGCGACGATGGAGATATGATAAAAACTGTACGGAGATATGATATGAACGGAGATATGATAAGAATAAATCCTGTCCGTCCTGCAAAAGCACTATTATTTTTAAATGTCAGTTTTATATACCATACATATAAGAAATAAGTCATGACATACATAAACTAAGGTCAATTTCTAAACACAAGAGCGACAAAAATATTAAGATATTACTTTAAACGATGGTAGTCCTGATAAAGGTATTAAAATATGACGTATTTTTGCAGTCCGATGCGAATCCAATTTCAAAGCGGAAATACGCCGAGCCAAATGACGTACGCCCGCCAAAAAGCGTGTTTGAATAAAGAGGAATGGAACATTCTGCAGGAAATATTAATCTTCGTAATGTCGTTTCTGGAGAACCTTTCTGGAAATTATAAATGAGATTGAATTGTGAAAAACATCAGTTTTTTAAAAAGAGAGATTTTTTTTCCCCTTTGTGTGACGAGCACTTTACGATATAGCGGCACGTGTTCATTATTATCGGTACATTAAGAATATTGTGTACAATGTTTTTAATGAAAAATGGAAATACTTTTTATGAAACTTATATTTATTTATTCAAGCCTTGTAACTTTCCTATACTTAACTTATACAACTACAGTGAATTATGTACTACTTAATCTATTATTCAACTATTATTACTTTATGTATAATTTTTATGTATTAGGAATCCTCTTCGGTGAAGGCCTCCTCCAAGACTGGCCATCTTTCCCTATCCAGAGCTATTTGGATCCATTGTGGACCCGCAATTTTCTTAATATCATCATCCCATTGAGTACAAGGTCTGCCTCTGTAGCGCTTGCCTGGTGGGCCTCTCCATGTGGTTACTGTTTTGGCCCACCTGTGATCTGTAAGGCGCGCCAGGTGACCCGCCCATTTCTACTTTAGGTTTTTTTCGTAGCTTAGTGCATCTATTATTTTCGTGGCTGATCTTATTAAACTTATGAAACTTAAGTAAATGTAATTTATACGACAATATTCCGTCGTCAGCGTCAATACTATTTCATTATATTATGTAAGACTATAAGAACTAGTTTATCGTTACCATCATCGGTCTATTGAGGTCCCATTGCTGGGCACACGCCTCCTCTCTTATATTATGATCAAACACATTATTATAGTATAAAGGACTACGTAATCGATAATAAAACTTGGGTGTGAATTATTGCTCTAACCAGGTTGCTCTTCTGATAATTTTGAATGACATTGTGAGATGGTGATAACAAAAAAAACACCCGGCTAAGTTTGTTGTGGGCTTCTCCTTAGACAAGGCCGCGTTTGGAACCCTCGTAGCTTTAGTTTTAAGTTTACGAATGTGGTTATCGCCATCATCTCACTACCGTGTAATTCTTATGAACGCATCAAAAGTGCCACCTATGGGTCTACTTGATTAAAGATAATTTTGACTTTGACTTTGACTTTGATTAGCTTCGAGCGAAACACAGTGTTAATTATAAGTACCTATTACAAGTTAGTGATTATAGCCAGAAACTACGGCTTAACGTGTTCTACCTCTCTACAGCTATATCCTTAAACACTGATACTACAATTGACATGACGGGCGTAAATAAAAGAGGCAGTTAAGAATGACATTAAAAAAAAACATTGGACGAAATAAATAAAAAATAACCCCGTCACTATAGGTATATTATTGCCCATATTTGAGTTGTGAAAAAATAATCGCCATTGTTGTAGAGGTCATTTTGGATTTGAAATTTAGCTTAGCTATACACTATGTTCTACTAGTCATGCCCTTTGATTTTATATCCATATCTAGGGTGTTTTGAAAAAAGTATGTATTCCGCCATTTTGTGGCTCGCACCGATTTTCATCAAACATGGCTAAGACAACTCTCGACTTATTCACCTATAAAAAATACCAAAATCGGTTCCTCTGTTCGGCCGCTACGATGCCAGACATGTCAACCTATAACAAAATAAAGAAAAGAAAAACGTTGTTTTCCATCTAACAAACGCATATCAATCAATATCACAGTGCAGTAGATCGCTGTTCAAGCATCGAAGAGTCAACATACGGACGCAGACAGATGTGGACAGCTCAAAATTGTAGAGGCAACACGATAACATTGTTAGCATAGTGTCAGCTTCTGCCCGAATACCAACACAAATACAAATGGAAATTCGTTTATATCAAGTGGGCCTATTATACTACTCTAGAGTAGATACCATATAATGCAAATTTTAATTAAGATCGTTTATATTAATACTATTATTTAACTCTTTATTTGTACACCAGTATGAAGTAAGGGAAATAAAAGAAGAATAGAAATACAAAGAAAAAAGTAGGCGTAATACAAAAGGCGACCTTATCGCTTAGTGGCGATCTCTGGCAGCAGGGATAGCACAGGCAGGAGACAAAATTTATATCCCCCAATTATATCCCTGACAGTTTACCCCCTTTATTATTACACATATATTATTTGGATATTCTTTCCATTTGTTCGCCAATACTCTGAGATTTGATAAAGCTGTGGGAGAAGATACATTTTTATCCTTATGACGGGGAGATGATTGTCTCCTGCCCATGCTAGCTGTGCTGGCAACCTTTTTAGGATAACATAAGCGAGAACGGACGGAAAGTGTAAAATTATTGTAAAGCGATATTCAAATAGGTAAATACAAATACATTTATTGAGTGATTAAGGCGAATTCCTAGCATTTGATATCGCGTAAAAGGGCGCAATTTTTTAAATCTTTTTATATTTGAAATGGTGGCATATTGTAACATGATATGTAGCAGTATATTTACCCTAATATTCTATTTAAAGAATAGGTTTCCTGTTTTTTGAATTAAAATAATTCAAGAAACAGGCAGGCCTAAGTAGTGGTGACAAAAACGAAAACAATTAATTTAACTGCATCAATGCATGCATCACCTTCATTGAAACAATGCGAAAACTAAATTTATGTAACGGTGATAACCAATAGTCAGCTACACAAAATATATTACTAGATTTAGACTAGATTTCTACAATCATATCCTATGTTCCTATCCTTGAATTAATAATATATCTGGTGATGAGGCCCTAATTATTATTAAAATCAGTGGCGTGATCTATGCTCTATATCACGCCTCTGATTTTATTTTGATAATATATGGGTATGCACAGGGTATGCAGATGATATAAAATGAAGAAAATCTCCAGTACGAGTTATAAATACTGAAGGGTAGGAGGCTTTTTATTACTCGCCACTGATTAAGATTACATTAAAATATTAATATGAACATAATTTAAGTTAAGTATGTATTTAACTTTAAAGTAAGTATGTATAGCCCTGGAAAAAAAACTAAGTAAGCATAAGACTTATTAGAATCAAGGGTAGTTTATTGATCCCTCAGTTACTAGGTTGGAACCACGAATCGCTTCCTGTCAGATATTTTGCCGTGACAGAGGCATTTCTTTGAAAATTATCGGTTCCGGTTCCGAATATGTTAATTTCTAATAACTCTAGCTAGAAATCGAATTATTTTTCCGATTAAAAGCGCATAAAGCCATTTCACCATTTAAGTCGCAAAAAAAACGGTTCTAAGGATACTCAAAACCCATCTCGTTTAAACCTTGATTATAAAGAAATATTTCTTTCTTTATTCAAATAGGCACATATATAATAATAAAAGCCCCGCAAGCGGAGGGTGGAAGTTTTTTTTTATAAATTTTTAATAGTGTTTTTTAATTTATTCTTAAGCATTGTTAATAATTTTAAAAAAAAAGAAAAACAATAAATGATAGTGAATAAAAAATAGCCTTCATTAACAATTTTATAAATTACATTTCACCTTATTACTTAGTACTACCAAAATATTTATTTTATTTATTAATCACAGGTGGGTACATGTGCAAACGGGATATAAAACCCATGTGAAAAGAACGAAGTTGCATGATAGCTTGACGTGTCGGTACTCGGTACATCAAAATAACGTCATTCCATTGTGTCGTTGCTGCGTGAAAGATATAAAAACCAACAAACTGCCAAACATATAACTCGCTTATTTAGGGATATTTAGGAATCTGGTTGATTTATCCAATAACCTTTGTCCTATTATGTTATACCTATCGGGAATTACCGCCAAGTGCATTCCAATTACGTATTGAAGGATAATCCAGAAATCAATCAGCAGAACTATTTAGGTCAACTGTGTCATGATACTATTACTTGTTTGTCCATGTTTTGTAGTAGTAAAACTTTTTAAGACAGAGCTCGTCCGGGGAAGTTCCGTAGCGTAGAAGCGTAGATGCGTAGATGCGCACATGCATAGAAGCGTAGATGCGTAGATGCGTAGATGCGTAGAAGCGTAGATGCGTAGATGCGTAGATGCGTAGAAGCGTAGCTGTTAAACCTAATAGGCATGTTAAACGGCCTTCATATTGGAATACAGCGTTATACCAATGCTGCTTGGTGGTAGAAATAAACACAAAAAGCTTCACTACTCCTACCAAAAAAAAAGTTTTATCACCCTTTTGTTTTTAGTAGGTATATATATATTTTTTTAATACACACATCGCCATCTAGTCCCAGAGTAAGCGTAGCTTGTGTTATGGATACTAAGATAATAAAAAATAAAATAAAAAAAAAAGCCTTTATTTCTTCATACATTTACATAGTATCATATTTATCCTTAATTTTAAGTATATAAAGTGAAAAAAAAATAATACTAATAATGGATACTAAGATAACTGATAAATATTTTTTATGAATAATATACATAAATACTTATAATATATAGATAAACACCCAGGCACTGAAAAACATTCATGTTAATCACACAAATATTGTCCAGTTTGGGAATCCAACCCACGGCCTTGGACTCAGAAAGCAAGATCGCTGCCCACTGCGCCAATCGGCCGTCTAAATTTAAATATAATAAAAAAATAAAAGTGGTCAAAGAGGAAGAGAGAAAGTACAAATTCCCCCAAAATAACAAATACTTTGACAGCCCTACAAAACAAAGATTGGTAAGATAGGTAATAAAGTCAAGGCACACGCAGTGTGTCAGCCAACTTTAGTAATCTAGTCGACAAGATGAAAATGGTGCAAAATAGAGATACTGCTCTTAAAATTATGTGTGATAGATAGCTCATTGGATCCGGAATGGCGCACATAAAAAATTGCAAAAGTTATAAACAATTGAAGATGACATAAAATGGAATATCGTTTTTTGCCAATATTTCATACACTATTAAAATTTAAGAAATTTCAAAAAGATTCTAAAAGAGGAGGAAATTTAGACTGCATCATCACTTACCACCAGGTGAGATTGCAGTCAAGCGCTAACTTGTATTGAAATAATAAAAATAAGGAGAAAAGGAAAATACTTTATGGCACACTAACATTAAAATAAACAAAATAAAAAATATAAAAATTTTGTACGCATGCAAAGGCAGCCTTATTGCTGTAATATAAATAATAAGGTGGATTTGGTACCTAAATCAAATTTAAATTTATTTAATTAAAGGAACATAAGGCTTAAGATCTATGCCTCAGTTTTACGGACATAAGGCGCGATTTGTTTAGGACGTGTTCCTGGTCTACCCTGCAAAGTGTTCTTTATTTTTTGGCGGTGGTTCCTCATCAGGTAGACAATCTGTTTGGTCCGTGAATTACTAATATATTTAAATTCTAATAAAAGAGACATATGACAAACAGTTGATGGATGGACACAATGACATTGCATCCGAGATATCCGAATGACCTCGCTCGCTCGGAATTTTAAGGTTGAGAGAATTTAATTCAGCCTTATTTCCGACGAGAACTTATTTGTTGCTAACCCTGGTTTATAAAACCGTGTGTCAACATTTTGTTTTGCACGCTCGCAAGATGTTTGAGTCCATGGTATCGTGCCAAGAAAGAGACACGCTGAGCTGACAGGGTTCCCAAGATTAGTGTAATGTAAAACCCGTTTCCTTTGCTGACTTAAATCTTCTTCTCGGAGTTTTACGTAATAAGTTTACTCACGAAGTAAATATTATTCGTTACGAGCATAAGTGCAGTGCATTTTATATGTTTCAGTATGTTACTAGCTTTGTTATCGCGACTATGTTTACTGGATTTTTTGAGCTTTTAAATCATAAGGCATGTAAAATAAATATGAGTAACCGTCTAAAGGCTTTGCCAAAAAAAGTATGCAAAAATAATAAATAAGTAATATATTATTATTTTAGATTTGATGTGTTTATGTTTATGAAGATTAAAGAACCACTTATCGCACCATGTTTTTTTCTGCTTGGCGGCCGAAATAAGCATGGTGGTAATCACAGAATTAATAACATACAGAATCCTCATTCAGCCATTATTGTATTCAGTGCATTGTGGTCAAAAACAGAAAACCCGAGCACGTCTCACTTCACACCCGCGGTATGTTAATAGCTCACAAGCTTTTCCCATTTTACGCATTTTATAAATTTTATTAAAATTTTAGAACATTAGATTAGAGGTACTGCCACAAGTAGTAGTTACTATCCTAGTAAGTTACTAGTATTTCTACTAGCACTTGCTACTAGGATGACCCCAATTTCAATGTATTATTTTGCTGTACGAAACGAAATATGTATTTTTTTTTTTAAATTACTGCCAACTTCTAAATGAAGCCCAGTTCGAGGCCAAGAGGTTAGATTTAGTTTTAAGAAAAAAATATATGTAATCAATTCGAACGGCCCAATGTCTCAAGACAGATTGCTGAGTTACAGCTATAAAACAGCATTCTAGCCTTCGAAGCGGCATCCGAGATGGCAAAAATGCTTTATAAACTTATTCTATTAGCTTTAAAGCGGCGAGTAAATTAGTGATACTTCCTTTTATTTTGTAATGGGTGGCTACCATAGGTCATTGTGACCAAAACCCCTTAAAATAAATGAGATAAAAAAAATACTGCTAAATTAGTGAAGTGGCTAACCGCCTGTTGAAAAAACACTACTATAGTGTAGTGGTTTTTAATGCTTCAATATAAGTCGTGTACACGGTTTCTGCATTATTTTAACTTTGTGATAGTAATACTTTTCCAGACGATCTGTCTTACAAAAGTTCTACTATTACTATGAGGTGAAAAAAGAAAATGAATGAATTGCCGAGAGATATAAGACAGTCACAGACAGTAAACATATTTAAAAATTGAATTTATCTAATATTATATAGTGTATGTATGTTTATATATATTATATGTAATGTATGTTTATATTTTAATGGTATATATTTAATTTAATTTTATGGATATTAAGTTTTAAAATTTATTAGTTACAATAAACCTGTTGCACTATCCCGGTTTCGCTAACTTAGTTCTCTACCATAAAGGGTTGTCTGGACGTGAACGCTTAAAACGATAAGACCGCCTTTGCGCATCTTATATATATATTTTTATTGTTTTTGTTCTTTCTTGTTTTCACTTTGATGTGTGCAATCAGGTCTTTGTCTATCTATCTATCTAAAAAATACGGGGCAAAAGAATAGTATATTCATTAAAATATGCACTTGAGAGCCATTTAATACGAACCACTTTAGTTAACGAACGATTTACCTACCCTCCAATTTATATTACCAACCCTAATGTTAAGGTTTCAAATGGTCCCACAATTTCATTTCATCCGTAAATGAGCCTCAATTACAAAGGGAACTGTCGCAGAGCCGGTGGGAAAATTTCTAAAGGTACTTGAGTAAAACTTATAGTTCCGTGGAGAACTCAAACAACAAATTTTCATCATTATAGTTGGCTAATACAAACCACTTCATGCGTGAATGCTCAATTTTTTTCACTGTAGGTATACATTTTTACTTTATGTCCATACAAATACAAATTCCTAGTCAATTTCGGGTAATCTAATGGTTAAATAAAAAAGCAATCCATTGTAATTTTTAGCATATTATATTTACAATGTGTGTATATTATATTGTAAGCTTATTATATGTATATATTATAAATTTATTTATTATATATGTATGTATAAGTATATATTCAAATTTATATGCACCACATACCTCTCTTCTTGAGCTGTGTTTAACGCCTTCGGTTGCCTGGAAGTGATCGCTGTGTAGCGATAAAGCCGCCAAATTGTATACTTTTTGTTTAATTTTTATTTATTATTTTTCTATACGTTTATGTGGTGTGCAATAGAAGTGTATTCATGGGGTAACCGCCCACCAAATTGAATTAGTGCTAATGTTCTTAAACTCTATCTAGACCTGGGACCAGTAGTACGACGATAATAGGTTAATAGTGCTCAACTCAATATCTAAATCGGAGCTGGTACTGAGAATTTCTTAGATTTTTTTGTATTACCTGGCAATCTTTGCCTCAAATATTGGATAGAAGCAGGCGTCACCTTGCGGAGTTCCATGATATACTATGGAAATTAAGCTTAATTTGCAGGATCATCAGGATATCAGGATATAAAAAGCAGGATATCATGCCATACAGATTCTCTTGCTTTTCGCGGAGTATAGGAAATTAAGCTTAATTTTCATAATCTTAGCCTTTACCCAGATTTGGGATTCAGAACCTTGTGATGAGTATATGTTGTGATAGATTAGGAAAACCAAGGGAAACCGATTGGTGGGGTGTATTATTATTATATACATACATACGAACAATTACACACTAATACTTATCAAGATTACACACATAAAATACTAATAATAATAAATAATAAACTGATATATACTAAAACATACTTAAATATGAGTAAGAGTTAATCACTGTCGTCTTTATTGCTCAAGATAATGGGCTTTAACAGCATTTTTGAATATGTCTAGTGACTTAACTAACAAGGCATTTACGGTTCAGTCAGTGGTTAGCAAATAAGGGGTCAGCTCTTTGAGCATTTGAACCATAATGTGTCCACCCATTATGGCGGTCCAAGCGTCTCGTAGGGACCTCATTTATTATCCATGGCCCAGCTTATATCTACTGAGATTTTATGAGCATTCACGCTTTATTGGCACTGGCATTTTGGCACCTGGTGGCCGGCTAAACTCAGGGCGGCAGGGCAGATCATTTTGTCTTGATTGAATGTTAGCGGTGTTACCCTAAGGTTTAGGACTTCAGATACACTCTCGAAGTCCGAGTTCATACCTCTAAATGGAAGTTATGTAATTGAAAATTATTTGAAGGGAAACATCGCGAGGAAACCTCGCATGTCAAAGGGTTTACTACGATGTCCTCAAAAGCCCTTGTAGCATACGAATCCCCACACTTGGTCATCGTTGGAGTGTGGGCTATGGTCTCAACCCTTCTTTTTCTAATTGGAGATTTTTGGTCTGGTGCAAGGCTCCGGCCGTGGCTAGTTACCACCCTACCAACAAAGACGTGCTGGTAAGCGATTTAGCGTTCAGGTACGATGTTCTGAACGATGAAAAGGATTAGGAGTATGTGTTTAATATGCCCGTGCCCTAATTTGGCTCTTATTCGGTGTGGCAAACTAGATTCTCGTGATTTCAGTTTATGGCATTGTATAATAGGTTTTTAATATCACTTGTTTAGATTTTTAAAATAAATATTTTAAAATAGCAAACATTTTAACTATTTCTAAGTTAACAGGAAAAACGCTCATGCTCCAATGCATTGGTGAGCTCATTACGTCATGTTATTGGGACTGATGGCTTAACGTACTTTCCAAAGAAGGGGTTGGTCATTTCCTAACTCCAGATTGGCACTGAGATTCTCTAACAGAAAAATCCAATATAAATCCTTTGCCCGACTGGAAATCGAATCCAGGACTTTGCGATGCGTAGTTTGGCAAGCCAACTATTTAATAAACTAGGCAGTTAAAAGTTACCCCATTTATATCAATGAATCGGGAAATAAGCATGGTTGTAATCACAGAAGTAAGAACATACAGAATCCTCTCAGCCATTATGGCATGCAGTGCATTGTGACCAAAAACAGAGGAAACCCGAGCACGCCTCACTTCATAACCGCGGAATATTGCTAGCTCACAAGCGTTTCCCATTTTTCCGATTTTATGGTAAACATTTAGAACATGAGATTAGAGGTACAATAATTACCGTCTACTGCTAAATGGTACGAGTATGTAGGGACTAACCACCTGTTCGAGAAACCCTTCTAAAGTGAAGTGGTTTTTAATACTTCAATATTAGTCGTGTACACGGTTTCTGTTTGTTCTTAAATCTGTCTGTGATAGATAGACACAATGAAGAACATAGACAGACACCAGACACTGCCAAAGACCAGGATAGATAAGGATAGCAACACGAAATTTAATCTTTTATAGATAGATCTTTATTTGCGTAATACACACGTTTACATAGATGCCAATTAAATATCAATTACGAAGTCACGGTGTATTGCGATTAGCTGGCGTACAAACCACTTATGTTTTCTTGCCAACAACATCTATACCTTTTCCATTATTCTCACTCTTAAAACAGGCTGTGTCGGTAATTTTCTCTAAATCTGGGACAATTGTCGACCTCGGTACTCCGTCTATAAGCCTCGAGACGTAGAGAGGATAAGACTTAAGTACGTTTTCCAAGATAATATCCGTCTTATCCGCTGCGTTTATTTTTTGACATGACCTCTCGCCAAGTTTCATGTAAGCGGAAGGCTTTTTAAGACTGTGTTTTCAAGGAGAACGCTAAGACAGAATTTCTTTTATGCTCCGCGAGATGACTTGTTTGTGAAATAAACTTTAGTTTTCATATGAGTGCTGCTCTACAAGAGTTTGGGGTGTTGGAAGTTTTTTGTAATGCATGTCAATGTGCTCGTACTTTAAAGTGAATTCAGTGGTGAAAGATAGAAAGAAATTAAGATTTTAAACTAAGATTTTCGCGGTTAATCATCTTTTCTTAAATATACAGGAACATACCACGATAATATGTTTTCATCGTTTATTTAATAAAAGGAAGAAATAAATAATAAATGAATAAATAAATATACTACGACAATAGATACATCGCCATCTAGCCCCGAAAAAAGCGTACAGCTTGTGTTACAGGTCCTAGGATGACTGATGAATAATTTTATGAATAACATGTACATACTTATGAAATATAGAAAAACACCCAGACGCTGAAAAACATTCATATTAATTACAGAAACATTTTCCAGTAGTGGGAGTCGAACCCACGGCCTTGGACTCAGAAATCAGGGTCGCTGCCCACTGCGCCAATCGGCTGTCAAAAGAAGAAAATAATATTTTTTACATAACGCCACACATTACAATATTCACGACACCACGTATGTTATGTGTGGTCCAACCTAGAGTGACTAACCTGATTTTCTGTTGGCACCTTGTACCAGGGAACACCACGGAAATGCGTAGCCATCTACCACATTTTTATTTAATAATAAACGAGGCTAAAGTTAACTTAAACTTAATAAAGTATCAAAAACACAACTGAAAAAAAACAAAAACGAAAAATCAGCAATAAAATGAATACTACTCAACTTAATTAATAAACCTACAACTATAATAATAAATTTAAATTCAAAATTCAAAAATGAATTGAAAAAATGAGGAATTATGCATATTATCTTTTGTACATCATTGTATCTCTCTCTTGTTTTGTTTACCTACCTTCCTTTTAATGTAATTTGTTAAGTTTATTTTAATTGTAATGGAAGAGCGGAGTTTCCGCCAGTACAATGTATAAATACTCAAGGGTAGGCTTTCTATAAATCTCACAATGCCAATCCTTAAAATTTTTATAATTCATACTGGAGATTTTCTTCATTTTATATTGTCTGCATACCCACGGGGTATGCAGACAATATAAAATGAAGAAAATACATACTCTATGCACGCCACTGATTGCAGGCACATGAGGCTTAACACCTACACCTCAGGCCACAGGAAGGACGGCATTTTGAGGACATGTTCCTCGCCTGCCATCCGAAGAGTTGATCGGTTTATAGGCCATGCATCAGCTTAGTCCGTCAATTATACCTATAAAAAAGGGAAAACCAAACGGTTTCCGAGAAATTTTAAGATAACCAAAACAAAATTCAAAATTCATTTATTTCAAGTAGGCCTAATATAAGCACTTTTGAAACGTCAAGTCTGTCTGTGTGTAGTGACTCTACCACCGGTTCGGAAGGCAGATTCAACCGAGAAGAAGCCGGCAAGAAACTCAGCAGTTGCTCTTTTCCAATATCAACAATTTACATTTTACATTACAAAAACGGACGAAGTTGCGGGCAAAAGCTAGTTTGTTATAAATGGTTTCGCTTAATATACAAGTATTTCATATTGTTGCATTTACATCAATGGCAACGTCTGGGTCTGTACTCTCTAATGATTCTCGCAATTTGAGTTCATTCGTGAATGAGATCGAATTACAATGAACGCATTTGAACTCTAATGCGTTTGCCGATTAGAGGGACCCAATTTTAGGTATTCAGACGCACATATATTACTCGCCACTTCACCTTTGTAGACAGTTTGAATTTAATATTTTGTAAGTATACCTACTGTAATTATTTTTTTAATCGATGAATCAAGGAGATACCATTGCTAATGCCATATATGTAAAAATTAATGCCATATTTGTATCTCGGCCAGTAAGTAGTTACATTTTGTTTTTGAAGTTCAAAGAATGCCAATGGGACCCTGGGCCCTATTACTAAGACCCCGCTAACCGGTTTTCTATTATAATGTTAAGAATTACTTAAACGATAAAAAAGCTTGGGTGTGAATTGCTCTGACTTCATAGCTTAATAAAAATTACCCGGCTAAATTTTTTGGGGGCTCTTCTTAGACCAGAGTGCGTTTAAAACCCGCGTAGCTATAGGTTTAAGTTGGCTTACAATTATGTTAAAATATATGTATGAACGCTTCATAATGGCCTGAGATGGGTCTACATGAATAGATAATTTTTGAATTTAAATTTGAATTTATCTGTCCATCCGTCCGTCTGTCAGCGGGATGTATCTAATGAGTCTTAGTAACGTAAACACGTAGAGAGTTTAAAGTGATGATAAAATCCGCACAAACTAAGAAGTCCTCATACTCCTCCTTAGTTTAGGCGATAGGTACTTATTAAGGCACGGCCACGACGATAGCCAAAATTAGCTTTTGTATCGAGCCTATTGGAGACCACAATGGTTCGGAGCCAAAAGTCACAAAAGTCACTCGACATGCTAATTTTCTCGCTTTGCTTGCTTCGATTTCCTCAGTCTGCTTTAATTATCAAAATGTATGTTATGTGAGCAATATTCATAATAATATTCGCGTTTAATATTAACACGAAAACACGACCTGACGAGATTTGCGAAATGAAATTAGTCGCCCCCATTCTAGTGTCTGTGTAAATGTTAATATTCTACATTTAGCTTAATTTGCATTTTCAGAGTCTTACTCAATTAAGTTTCGCTTAGCATAATCATTCTTCTAGTACAACGTAGAACTTACCCGGTGTTTAGCGAAAGTCGGCTCGCTTGAATCTTATACTTACATGGTTCCAAGTGCAAAAATCAAGTGTCGTCATCGTCGGTGTTAATAAGAGATTTTAAATTAAACTTTAGTGATAAAGGTGTGTTTCATACCATCTTGTATTCCCCAACTTCTGGGGAAGCCAAAATGACGTATGATCTTTATAGAAGTAGTTACGCATAAGTTGTATAATAATAGAGTAAGGTACGATAGGGCTGACATATTTTTGTAAAATAAAAGTCCTATAATCGTTAAGAATAAAAAAACACGTGCTGTTAAGATTAAAAGAAGGCCGATGTCATACTATCACACAATATTGGCAGATGTATTTTATGCGAAAGAAATAGCATGATATCGCCTTTTAAAAATCCATTCCATAATGGCGCGGATTACATAACATAACTTGAAATTTTTTCGGAGAATGTAGTTGCCACAGCAAATAACATGACTTGGTTATAGTCATCCTACTTAGCTTATGAATTCCTAGTATTGTTGTGCCGAAACTGATCTCATATGAGGTACCTTTTTTTTATTTATTGTAGGCGGAAATCCTCATGGATGTCAACAGGTCAGTTAATACCTATTAACATGCCCGTCTTCGCTGAGAGTACAACACTCCGCGACCTACGGACTAAAACCTCCTACATACCCCGACCGTCCTTCTCGGGACCGCAATATGCATGACTTCAGAAAGGGGGCTGTCTGATCAGGCTGTGTCTGCCTTTTGCTATTCGTTTTTTACTTGTTTTTGCATAATGTTCTGAAGCATTGTTGCACCTCTACTCCATCCTTCTCTACTCTCCAACATTCGGGGCACCAGATTTACCCTCGTAAGAGGTTCTCCATTTCCGTTGAATTTATTTCTCGCCTCTTCGAACTCCATGCACATAAATATTGCGTGATTTGGCGTTTCTTTCTCGCCACAGTAAGTACAGTCTTCACTGATGCTTTGCCTATTGCATGCAGGCAAGTATTGGAGACTCTATGCCCACTCAGTGCCTGTGTTATTAACTTGTTGACCTCACCATGCTTTCTTTCTTGCCACTTTGTAAAGTCTTGTATCAGGTCTCAGGTCTAACCTAACCTAACTGTGGAGGATCGTAGAGGAGTCCAATCCACAGTAGTGAAAATAAAACAACAAGGTGTAGTTGTTCTACCGGAGATGTGTTCGCTTCAGAGTCAGCGAGTGAAGTGCGTGATTTTGCCGTGTGAGGCGGGGTTTTTATGCTCACAGAAGCGCGCGCATATCGGTATCTTTATTGGAGTTCATGTGAGACAAAGATGGCCATACAAAAGGAGATGACAATATAGAAACATATGGTGATACAGATATAGGTAGTTACTTTAGAGCAGCACGACAATATACAAGTTTGTAAGTTACAGTATGGTGACATATGGAACAGTTTATTATTAGTACATAGGAAAATGAACCTTATTCTACGACTATTTATAAACACGGTGTTATAATCAATGATATTTACATTTATAAGTTGAATTCAGTTATCAATCTTATACTCAATAAAATAATCTATATCGCTTAAAACTATGTAGTTACCAAATTAATATCTATTTATGTACTAATTTCTTACTTTCTAACTACTTGATATATTAGTTTCGGAGTGAAACGACCAATCAGTCGGTGACTGGGTTTTCACTCAGTATTTGTTGATCTCTTATTGATTTGGGCTAACGACAATCTTCAACACTAACTTTTTCCAATTTTACATTATAATAATTTATTCAACACTTACGCTTCGGGTAAGTACAAGTAGTTCTTACGGATTATTTAACTGACCTCTAAAGCGGGTAGGTGTGTAACAACTATAAGCTTTATGGGACTACCTTCAAAGTGAATTATGGGTAGGATTATGTGTATTCACTTAAAGCGTACATCTTGTAAGCGGTGATAACCCAGTGAGTAAGGTTTCAGCTTTCCTTTCATGGAGACCGAGTTCTATCCCCGGCGTGCGTGCATTAATTTAAGCAATTAAAATATCACTTGCTTCAGCGGTGAGGGAAAATTTCGTAAGGAAACCTGCATGCCTGAGAGTTCTCCATAATAGTCCAAACGGCTTGTGAAGTCTACCAATCCGCACTTGGCTTAAACCCTTCTCATTCTGAGGAGTGACCCGTGCCCTGTTGTGGGTCGGTAATCGGTTGATGAGAGAGAGAAATACTAATTCTACAAACTTAATAGTAATAAATTAAAACTACTGGAATAGAGTTATATATCAATATTTATCTGTACGAATTAATTAAATGCGAAAGTATTTATGTTTGTTTATGTCTTGGTTTGTTTTTTTCCTATATTTTGCAACCACTGCTGTATAATTTATAACAAATGCATCGAGCTTGACGAAATTTTGCACATAATATTGGATATATTTTATCTTAGCATCATCTTCGTTGTCATATTATATTCACTGGTTACTTATTATATATATATATATATATATATATATATATTTATATTTACATTATATAAATATTTATTATATTATTTTATGTATTTTGTATATATAGTATGTAGAATTTTGTTATTATTTAGATATATTGAATATCCTTAGTAGTTATTATGAAGTATATTATACCTTTATTTGAATTATACCACAATTAAATCATCTTACTCACATCCTGGGGTAGCTGGAAGAGATCTCTCATAGAGATAAGCTTTCTTTTGGACCTCCATGGATCTTATGTTTACAATCACAATTGATGGTACATAAATAATAAATAAATAAATAAATAAACAAAATGTCGAAAAAAGGGTTTTTCAAAGACCTCGAGTCTTTGAAAAAGTCGTTTTAAACACAGCACACTATACAATAATATCATAATCTACTAACGTGACTTCACAAAGGCTGTATAAATCAAACAATGCCATTTTTTTCCATGTCAATGATTATATTATTAATGTAAGAGTGATTACAAAGTTTTCATAGAACAATGAATGTTAAAATAATGGCAAAAGCAGTAAATAGCAAACAGTAGTTCCAACTTTAATAACATAAGTGGTATTAAGTATACCTAGCTGCACAATGTGAACTTTGTATAATGGTTTATTCGCATTGTTCTCATATGAACAAAGGTAAATTATAGACGCAGTAAAAATTATGCTTAAACTAAAATATAAATGCACTGTGATATTCAAGGTAAATTAACAGACAAACTAAAACGTGACATCTTGGAAAAATGCAATTTACAACCCTCTGTATAATTTATTTAAAAAAGAATAAAGTTTTAAAGTTTTTCGCTTTACTACATTTTATCTTGACATAATTTTATCATTGAAATTGAAAAGTATGTACTGGAAATTTAGAATAGAATAGAAAAACTTTATTGCGACACAACACAATAGGTAAAATACAAGGAAAACAGTAAACGTACTTAGTGCTAGGGTGCAAAGGCGGCTTTATCACTAAAAGTGATCCTTTAAAAAGGCAACCTGAGCGTACGAAGTCGATAAAAAAGTGGAAAGTGGATGGTGCATAAAGTATGTATGTTATCCAAAATAAACGGGACAAGGACACATAATTACAACAATGGATGTATTTATGTAAATGTAGAAAATGAAAAAAAAAAAGCCTATCCTTAGTTTTTTTAAAACTCATACTGGAGATATTCTTCATTTTATATCATCTGCATACCCTAAGCATATCCTCTATATCCTCTATGCTATGGTAAGATTGACGGACACAGGGCGTCACTTTACAGGACTGTATGGTTTATCCCATACCCTTTGAAGTGTTGCTATGACAACTCCTTGCATGACCTGGGAGGTGTTGCTCTGTTTAAAGGCGATGATTTTCTACTCACCATCAGGGTAACTTTTTGCTTGGTCCAATGGTATTAAACCGTAATAAAGTATACATTTTATCATACAGAAAATTTATTATTTCAGTATCGTATATTAATAACTATAAAAATATACTTCTCGGTCGCGGAAACAAATATGGCGGCAGTATCGTTAACACAGGCGAAACTACATAGTCTCCAGCACCGATGCAATGTTCCCTGTTTATCGGTTTTTTACCAGATATACTTCGGTGAGTGTGCTCAGGAACTTCACAATCGTGTTCCTCCTTCCCCGTTCTACCACAGAACAGCGAGACACCGTGAGCGGTGGCATCCTTATGTGGTTGATATTCCATCAACACGCTCGAAACGTTTTTTATCCACGTTTCTGATGCGTGCTGCTAAGATGTGGAATGCCCTCCCGGCAACTGTGTTTCCTGCCACGTATAATTTGAGTACCTTCAAGGCTAGAGTGAATAGGCTTTTTCTAGGCAAGCGTGCTCCAACCGAGACCTCATCTTTGCTTTCTAACGGGCATGATTGTCGTCATGCGCTGGCCTATCATTAATATAAAAAAAAAAATAGTTCCAGATGAAAAGAGCTATGCTCGGAAGATCTCCTACCTCCTGATCCATTGCCAATCATGTTAACCACTACAAAAATGAATCAGTTAGTAACACAACTCTCAGTTATTTTGCACAGATGTGATCAAATTCCCGACAGAGTAATATTATTAAGAAGCTCGCGGCGTATGATGAGCAAAAAAAGAGAATATTACATTCGTGTCATTTTAGTTTACGAATTCAATATCTTTCGCTCGCATTCGCCCCCATTTCCTGCTGGAGATATTAATGTTTTTATTTATAGGTACATTGCGAGCCGGGGAAAAATTGTAGCATTAAATGAAATTTGTTTTCTCGGTATAAGCGCTTATCGTCAGCCTGTATTGTATCTAAGCTTTTATGTACCCAGAATAGAGTAACAAGATTTAATTAAGTAGACATATAACATATTCTAATATACTGTATTAAAGGGGATCGTCCCTTTAATACAGTATATTAGAATATTATCCTAGTGGTTCGGTATCCTAGTATTCGGCTTCACTTTCCGAGCGACCATCTTCTTTTCTGATTCGCACCGCTAGGATCTGGAACGCCTTTCCAGCTTTAATTTGCCCCAGTACCTACATTATGAGTATTTTCAAATACAGAGTGAATATATATCTTCTAGGCAAGCGTCCACCTTAGGCTGCATCATAACTTACCATCAATTGTCTTATCATCAAGTGCAAAGTGTATTGCAGTCAAGCACTTGCCTATAAACATAATATAAAAAGTAAAAAAAAAGACAGTGAATATCTTAGTGAGTGAAGGCCAAAGACTTCGAACAGTGCGTGTTGCCAGTGATGACTACTAGCTCCGAAACTTGGTCGCTAACTATGGGTCTCAAGGAAACTCAAAGTCACTCAGCGCACAATGTAGAAAGCTATGGTCGGACCGTAGTATCGTTATGTGACCAAATAAGGGATGGGGAAACCTTTAGAAGAACTAGAGCTACCGACATAGTTCAACGAGTAGCAATGGGCGAGGCATAGAGATAGGATAACCGATAGACGTTAGGCTCCCAAGGTGCTGAAATGGCGATCGCACCGGTAAAAGCAGCGCTGGTAGACCTCCAACGAGGAGATGCAACGAGTTGGAGGGAGCCGCTAGACCCAAGAAGCATCAAACCGTAGTATTGGCACAAAATATCTTTGTCCTGGAGTGGAATTTCATTGGTTGACATGATGTTGATGATGGATAAGAACCAATATATATTGAAGTCATAATTTATGGACCAAGCAGATGGCTCATCTGATGATAAATAAATAAATAAATATACTACGACAATACACACATCGCCATCTATCCCCAAAGTAAGCATAGCTTGTGTTATGGGTACTAAGATGACTGATGAATAATTATAATATGAATAATATACATAAATACTTATTATATATAGATAAAAACCCAGACACTGAAAAACATTCATGTTCATCACACAAACATTGTCCAGTTGTGGGAATCGAACCCACGATAAGTGGAAAGCCATAGCCTATAAACAGAGCAAAATTTCGCAGGGCACGCAAGAAACACGTCCTGCAACGTGCCGCCCTGAGGCAAAGAAGTATTATTATTATTAAACTCTTTATTAGTATACCACAACATTAACATATTTAAAATATAACAAAAACAGAAACATATCGAAAGAAGTAGTAAAGCCGCATGTGCCTATAATTACACCGGCACCACAATACACAATACTGCTTAGCGGCAGAAATAAGCATGGTGGTAGCAAAAGCAGAAAAGCATAGTATGATAGCATTAATTGAACTTTTCTGTTCGATTTATTCGAGTTCATTTCTTTGTTTGCAAAGCGACACCTGAAACAATAGCGCGCATTTGTAAATTTTAATTAATTCCGCTCTGAATTTATTTCCATAAAAGCTCCAAAGGGCGAAAAACGCACAAAGGGTTATTTTTTAATTAAGAGGCTCCCCGAACCGCGAATGATTAAAGCAAATACAAATTAACACGAATTAATCAAGGAAATAGGGAATCTGTAATAAGATTATAATATGTGCACCTAAAATATATTTAGCTGATTTATTTTATAATTATTAATTATTTAATTATTTCAAGTTTATGTGTTCTTAGTATAATGAATGCGAAAGTGTGTTTCAAAGCTCATTTGTTTGTTTGTTTGTCCTTCCTTCACGCCCTAACTACACAACCAATCGACTTTATATTTGACATAAAGATAGTCGAAAGTACGGAGATTAATATACTTAGTTACTAATGATGTTTTCACACTACTCATTATCCTACCTTCCATGCCACGATGTTCATAATTAAATGCAATAAACCCATTACTTGTAGAGGAATAAAATAAAAAATATCAAGTCTAATCTAATCTATCGCAATAAAATAATAAACACCGGGTGTTATATAATCACATTTACCTTTAGTTAAAGCGATGGAAACTGCGAGAATAGCTAGTAAAACACAGTCGCGCGTTTTCCGTCGGTAATATATTATTTTGTACCAGGCGCAGCGGTATGCCACTTTACATTTCTCTTCAATCTTTATAAAGTAGGATTTAAAGTCACTTGTGGCACATTTTGAAAGTGCCGCAAAATTGACATCACATTTCCCTGAGATGTTTTCTTTACCGTGAAACGAGTGCTTTTTGGTTATTGTGATAAAATGTTGTGATAAAGAAGCGGTGATAGCCTAGTGGCTAGACTTTAACCCCAGCATGCACATGTAGCCTCCTAAGTTATCAGCTTAAAGACATTTATTTCTCAAAAAGAACACAATAGTTCATTTACATCGAAAAAACATAATACAATAATGCGTTACAAATGTACCATATTATTTAAAAGTAAAAATGTTTGCGGGTGGTTAAAGAAAAAGTTAGCGAGCGATAATAAAAATCGTTTATAAGGGAGAGGTCACATTAACTCAACTGAACGGTATTTTGTGCATGTTCAATAACAAGTTTTTTAAATATCGGTAAACTTTTAGTACTAACAATTATCTCAGGTAAATTTATGTAAAACAGCACTCCCTCCCACAGTATGTTATAAGTTATGTGAGTTTTAACCAATTATATAACTTGTCACAACGGTTAAGGAAAAAATCGTGAACTGCATACCTGAGAGTTCCTCATAACCTTCATAAAGGTGTGCGGAGTCCACAATCCAACTCATTGTGGGAGGGGACATGTGCCTTGAAGTGGGCCCATAATGGGTTGATACGATGAGAAAATGTTTAGAATGCCGAATGGATAAATACGAAAGGAAATTTCTTTGTATCATAATATGAAGAGATGATAAGTGTTATGTATGCAAAAAAGTTAATATCACGAAGGGATATTTCCTGGAGGCATATTATTATTATGACATAGTGGAATTGGTGTGTTGGGAGACATTGGTAGCTACAAGGTATAACTTAACGAATGTAGAACACCACGCTATTTCGTTTTTCCGTGCGAATGTGGCGTAGCACTTAAGTATGTTTTTTTTATAAAGTTAAAGTTTAATTTCAGTTAATAGACATTGGTGGATCAAGTCTGTTATGTAAACAGTTTTTAATGAAAACACATCTTGTTTTAAAATAGTAGCTTGGCGTGTTTGATTGCTATACGCGCATTCTTATTAGCCTCAGCTTGTACCACTGATATTTTCGATACTTCTGTTACAGAAGTGAGATGAGGTTGTTGAGTAGTAGCGTAGCATACTGGTAAATATAAGCAGTATAACAAGTTCAACAAGCAGCGTTGCTACGAGAATTTAAACCGTTGCTGCGATGTCAGAGTAGCTTTATCATTTTAACAGTTTGTATTTAGCCATCAAAATGAGGGCCAAAGAAAGTTCATACGAAGGAATAAACTAATAACTCAATAACATCCAAATTAAAGATGCATTTTTATTATTTATTTACAAGTTAGTCTTTGACTGCAATCCCACGATGGTAAGTGTTGCTGCAGTTTAGGTAACGGGCTAACCAGTTAGTGGTATGGCAGATGTGGTTGTATTAAAACTATACCCTTGATACGTTTTTCTACCGGAACGCTGAATCGCTTGGCGGCACTTTGTTGGTAGAATGGTAACAAGCTAAGGCCGAAGCCTCCCAACGGACATATACTCCAAATAAGATATTAAGATAACTACTTAGATATACTACTTGAAATAAATTTGAGTTTTGAAATTCACACAGGACGCCATGGCAAAATTCTAAAATCATATGTACCTAAATGTAGCTGGCAGGTAACTAAACAGATATTCTTATCCATCATTTTACAATCTAACTAAAAAAAATTGTAGAAAAAGAGTTACTGAGTTTCTTGCCGGCTTCTTCTCCGTAGAATTTGCCTTGATCAGACAAACTTGACGGTTCCAAAGTGCTTACAAAGTAGGCCTGCTTGAAATAAATTTGAGTTTTGAAATTCACACAGGAAACCATGGGAAAATAAACTAAGCAGTTGTTCTTATCCATCGTTTTACAATGTAACGAAAAGAAATTGTAGAAACTGCTAAAATTTTTGCGCGGCTTCTTCTCGGTAGAATTTGCCGGAACCGGTGGCAGAGCTACTACAATCAGACAAACTTGACGGTTCCAAAGAGCTTACAAAGAAGACCAGAGAAATAAATTTGAGTTTTGAAATTCACACAGGACACCTTGGGAAACAGTTTGTACTGGTTTTTCATAAGAAATCTAATTGTGCAGGACTGTATTCTAAGTGGAAAATTGTTTTCGCCATTTCCATCATAATACGAGTAATTCAAAACGCTTTGATATTATGAGCAATACAATAGGAGAATATCATATTTTCCTCTTCAATACCATTCTTGAAAGAGACTAGAAGAAAAGGATAGACGAGGCTATCTATCGATTCTTTATTAAAGTGCTTAAAATATATTTATCATACAAATTATATTACAAAACGCATAAAATTCATGTCTACATCTCTAAATCTAACTTGAACACAAAATATTTTTCGGTGTCATATGATTTGGAATTTTAAAGACCTTATTTTGATATCTTCAAAATCAGTTATATTATTCCGGTCCAAGCTACTATTTTAATACAAGATATGTGTTCACACGTCTTAAACAAATAATACATAAATGTGCTATGACAAGGCAGTAGTCAAATCGGTAACTAGATGGCAACACTTGTTTATAATGTTACGCTAGGGAATTGTTCAACTAGAACTATAAGACGAGTTATAATGCAACCAATAAAAAAGTTTAAACAGTTTTGTGCAGTGTTTTATTAGTGCGGTGAGTGAGCATTGGTCCTTCGAGCCGGATAAACTGTAAGTTAAGTGCATTAGAATTTTGACTTTAAAAAATCTCTTTGTTTATTAGTGCTGTGAGTGAACAATTAGTGTTAATTATAAACTGTTTTCTACAAATAACGCCCTTAATTACATAACAGGTGAATTTACTTAATTCAAACTTTAACTAAAAATAGACTTAAATTTACGTTTAAGTTATGTTTTGGATGCTCAGCTTACTTATTTATTGGAATAATAAATGGCCGTGTATTACGATTTCTCAAAACATGAGTGTCTTTTAGATTATTTGTTGTTAAATTTCACTAGGGACATATGCGTTCAACACAAAGGGGCTTCGAGTGAATCCGCCGAAATTGTGGGGTGGATGCACCAACCAGATCTTTTTTTAAATTAATTTAATACACAAAACAGATTATGACATAACATAAACATAAGAACAACAACCAATTAAAATAAGACTAGCCACTCTCCACCTCATGCGTGGAGAGTTGCTAGTTTAACCTTAAGTACTTACTAGGTTGCCCTTTATTTTTTTTAATGTGTAGACTAGCGCTTGACCGCAATCACACCCGAAAATAAGTGATGATGCGGCCTACGATGGAGCGCACTTGCATAGGAGATGCCTATTCACTGTTTAAGGAACCCATATTATAAGTATCGGGGAAGACGAACGGTAGCCGGAAGGTTATTCCAGATCTTTGCGGTGCGGTATTGCTAGGAAAGGACACTTAGCATTGATTACAAAAGTAGCATTTTAAATAATATTTAGGGTGGAGTTTGAGGACTGAGAATTTGAATTAGATATGTCAGCCTCTTTAATAGGTTTAATTTAACATCTGTCACCGTGTATTTTTCCTTTAGTCATTGAATCTAACACGGACGAATGTGAGAAGGCAGCGCCATTTTCATTTGTTCCTTGAAGCGTATTTATTTAAAACAACTGAAAACTTGTGTACGATATTTATTAGCAAAGCGAGCTTAACTATGTTGTTATATAATTACAACGGGTTGTTATGCCAAACGATAAGTGAAAGGCAGTTTTAATTGAAGAGTAAAAGCGTGACTCAGGAACATTTATTCCAACTTTATTTATCTAACTCTTATTATAGTACAATGTATTTACCGTACCGCTAAATCGCTTGTCTTAGTCGGTAGAGGAGGTTTTTTTATAGTAGACAGACTAAGAGTTTAGAGTGGTGATAGCCCAGTGGGTAGTTCTTCACTTAGGGGGGCTAATTGGAATCCCTCGATAGTCGAAATCCCGGCACGCACTTCTAACTTTTCGTTCTACTTCACTAAATTATGTGCGTTTTAAGTAATTAAAATATCACTTGCTTCAACGGTGAAGGAAAACATCGTGAGGAAACCTGCATACCTGAGAGTTCTCAATGATGTTCTCAAAGGTGTGTGAAGTCCACCAATCGGCCGTTTGGCGCAGTTTGCAGCGACCCTGCTTTCTGAGTCTGAGGCCGTTGGTTCGATTCCCACTACTGGAAAATGTTTGTGTGATGAACATGAATGTTTTTCAGTGTCTGGGTTTTATATGTATATTCTAAGTATTTATGTATATTATTCATAAAAATATTCATCAGTCATCTTAGTACCCGTAACACAAGCTACGCTTCCATTGGGGCTAGATGGCGATGTGTGTATAGTCGTCGTATATTTATTTATTAAAAAAAATATGGAATAGGCCAGCGTGTTGAACTACGGCCTTAACCCCTTCTTATTGTGGGAGACCCGTGCTTGTGGTGTGCCGGGAATAGGTTGGTATGATGAAACGACAGACCAAGCAGATTGTCCACCTGATGGTAAGACCATCGCCTATAATTAGAGCAACATTTCGCAGGGCATGCAAGGAAACCGCCCGCTTTGTGTCCATCTACCTAAGGCTTAGGTGAGAAGCCTCAGGTACATGTTATTCGGCACCCACGAAACTACTAAACCAATTTTAACTTTTGAAGTTATACTTCTTTCAGCGCGATGGAGATAAATGATAAGAGTGAATTTTTACGATGCGCGCGCACACTGACACCTGAATTCTTCATCGTAAAGTTAGTTCTAGGTGGCATGAAAACTATGTTCAAGTTGTATATTCTAGTATTTTTATATTTAGAACACGTGTTTTGTAACAGTACAAACAGTGTGAATAAATAAATATTATTACGTTTAAAACCTTTTTTATTGAAATAAAATCTTTTTGATTAATTTTAATATTTATCGTTAATTTAAGACTGCATTTTAGTTTTTTTTTCCATACGCCAAAGAAGTGTAACTTTTAACGCGTGTGCATAAGTACACACACTCTTTTTGTGTATTGTAATTAAGAAACAGGATAGTTTATATCCTAATGTATACTTGCAATATTATTTTATTGCGACTTATTGGATTAGTACCACTTATACACATAATAAATTGAATGTCTCTGTTTTTTCTCTAATCTCGATGCACGTATGGGAAGACACTGACCCCCAAGATACGGGATATCTTAGTTTGGGGGCCCACTTTGAGAAAATCATTGTACTTTTAAGCAAATAAAAACTATTATTACTAGTATTTATTAGTACCTAATAATTGAACGAAAAGCAAGAAAACCGCAGCAACGCGTTACTATATATTTGTTTATTCTAATTAAAAAATTGATGTTCAAATTAATTCCATGTCAAAAAATCCGTGGTTATTTGATTTTCAAGTCAATTAGGTGATTTTCTTATCCCATAGAGTCATTAATATTCCGTTAGGTTACGCCATATTTAAAGGCAGACATTTCTTGTAAAATCACGCTTGCACCATTACTTAAAGCCTAAACGAGTATTAAGTGTTACAGTACAATGCGACCTAATCCGACCCTGGCTTTATTGTTGCGTCACAAAAGCAAACTCAACTCGCAACCTCCGACACGACAACGACACGGAAGTTGCAAACCTCTCTGGGTGAGAGAGCGTTGGGATCTTATACGCAAGAGGTGCCAGGGTCATTGGCCAGCGGGCCATTTAGCGAGCAATTTAATTAAATACATTAATATACTACGACTAATACACACATCGCCATCTAGCCCCAAAGTAAGTGAAGCGAAATAAGATAGAAGACAAGATGAATATTATTAATGAAGAATAAACATAAATACTTTTAATATACAGATAGACACCTAGACACTGAAAACTATTCAGGTTCATAACACACATATTTCCCAGTTGTGGGAATTAAACCCACAGCCTTGGACTCAGCAAAGAAAAGCAGTGTGGCTGCCCACTGCTCGAAAAGATGGATATGCGTGCTGGGATTCTATCTCGGCTCCCCTACTGTGATGCCGAAGTCCTGACCACTGTATAATCCGCTTCAAAAAAAGCAAAAACTTAGAAATTATAAATTCTTTCAATACCTCCGCTGGGGATCGAACCAGGGACCCCCACGTATATGGCCAAGGATGTCGTTTAACTACAAAGCTTACAATTTTATAGAAATCGTGAAATATAAATAACCAAGGTACCTAAGCGATTCATTTTGGAAATGACTAGCGGATTTCTGTGCGTCACAACTTTGACGATTAGACCTTTTACGACGGGACGGGGTTCAAATGTTTTAAAATTCACCTTTTATAACTTTAACTCGATACAGATATGATATTTTAGAATATAGGGAACAAAGTGCCGTGGAGCGGGAATAACCCTATGGACAAGAGAGCACCTCTCAACTTTTCGTAACAGAAATTGGCGTAAATTTACAGATGTACTGATATCATTTTCCATTCCCATTATGTAGGTATTTTTGACCGTGGATTTAAATCCACTCGCTTTATTCGCACCACAAATCTTATATTCACATTTTACATATTCCCTACCGTAAAACGAGATGTCGTAAAATTTGACTACTATAATATTGACCGAGGGTTACCCGAATTATATTGAAAAGTCAGAGTCAAGTAAAATATTTAGTAATCTAATGGAAGTTACATTTGATGCGTACTAAAAAATATACCTTTTTGAAGTTTAAACTAAAGCTACTAACTAGGGTTTTAAAAGCACCCTGGTCAAAAAAATACAGATGTTCTTTTGTTATCACCATCTCACATTATAATATAAAACTATGGAAAACAACTTGGTAACAGCAATAATTCATGCCTTATTTATTTTAATCGTTTAGGTAATCCTCTAGACAACGAGTATAACAGGACTTTTATATAATCTGAGTAACAGCAAATTATCTTATGAATGAATGAATGAATACACTTTTATTGTACACCAAAGAAACAAAAAGTAGTTACAAAGATATAAATACAATCAAGAGAGTACAATTTGGTGGCCTTATCGCTACATAGCGATTTCTTCCAGGCAACCAATGGCGTAAAAGGAAAAAACGTAAAAAAGAGGTAGGTGGTGCAATAAATAAGATTTAAAAATTATACAAATATATAAATATAAATAAAATATATATATATATATATATATATATATATAAATATAACTATAATATTATATTAAAATCAAACCAAAATTTTAATTAATACCGATAACATTTAGTATTAATTTTAATTATTTCTAATAGGCTTACGGCCGTAGAGAATCGTTGATATACGAGAATGGATAAAATTAATTATTATTAGTAGGTGTACTCATACAAATTAATTGCACTTTCCGCGATGGAAATTAGAAGTTGATTTCATTTATTAATTGGAGATTAATAATTATTTTTCGATAATCAAATCGAATGGTGATGATATTTGTTATTGTAATAATTGGTAAATTACCACATTAATTCATTTCTGTTTATCATTATAAATTAATCTGTTAATTTGAATACGTGGTTATCGGTCCACGTATTAAAAGGTCATCATTTTATTATTAATTTTAAAATCAAAATTTAATTCTTCTTCTTCTTCTTCTTTTGATTGATGGCTTTTCGTAGTGCCAAAACAGCACAATGTACTTTGCCAGTGTCAAGTAACTTAGAAAAGGCACGAACTAGAGTGGTCAGTAAAGAAAAGTCTATTTCATAACTTCGTCCTACAATAGTAGTTGTTAGTGAAATGAACTAAGTACGCATGAATTTAACAATCATTTAAAGATGAAATAAAATTAAAAAATTTAATTAAGTATGAAAATAATTAATATGTCAATTATTTATCCAAACTTTACGGCTGTTTACTCTATATTTTTCCTATTATTTCTCTATTAGAATGCTGCTCAACTGTGCAGCTAAAACTAGGATATTATTTATTATCTATGGTTCAACAGCTCAGAGAAAAATAAATCTTGATAAACGCTTGCAAAAAAGAACGTAGGATACTTCAAATCCCGAAAAAGTTTTCGGGAACCGTTTTTTGATTATAAACTTTACCTATAAGTGTTACCTATAGTCAACGCCAATGACGACAGCACACTTAAGCTGATAGTGAGGACTAACTTTGTGACTAGATAGTGTGGAAAGTGCCTAATTCTACTATTCTATATTGTTTATGATTAAAAGTTTAAATTCCAAATTTGAATTAAAATCGTTTACCCCGCTGCAAGATTTGTTCGTTTATTCTTTTTCCTAGTACCTGTAATTTTTGAGGACCTGCTGATTAGATTCTCGTTTGCTGGTCTAAATAACAAACATAAGTACCTACTGTATAATAATTAAACTTATCTATTATCTTCTATTTATCTTGCCAATATTTGGCCTATACAAAGTTTGCATCCTTAAGGCGAACAAAGAACGCTGTTAAGAAATCATTCCCGCGGGATTGATATAATAAAAAACAAATCAAACACTGTCAATGCGGCCATATTGTATTACTAGCGGTTACCTGCGACTCCTGTTGTTGTTGTTCCTAAAATTTTCCGATATAAACTTAGAGCGCATCCGGTGAAGTACTTCCACCATGTTTATTTCAGCCGCTAAACAGCATGGTTGCAATGCTAAGTTCCGGTCTGAAGGGCATGGTTCTCGGTAAAGGTACATCAGGTTTAACACCTACGCCTCTAATTGATGGGCACAGGGTGGGTGCTCCTTACATGCCGTGTGAAAAGTTGAGCTGTTTATAGGCGATAGTTTTGCCACTTACCGTCAGGTGAGCCATCTGCTTGGTCCGTCAATTGTTAATATAAAAAAAAATTCGTTGTCTGTAAAGTTGGCTTACTGACGTTACAACGTCGTAAGAAAATACTAATGGAATGGTTGCATTTTTCAAAAGAAAATTTTAATTTTATTTGTTTGATAGATATTATCGTTGCTATAAACAATTGACATCACATTCACTTTTCACTGCACTTCATCCTTGCCGAAAACATGTACTTACACGTACACGCGTTAGAAGTTATACTCCTTTAGCGTAACGATATTAAATTTTAAACTCTTTGCAAAAATTTCATCTTTCGCCTTATTCTACGTTGGTAGAAAAATGTATTTAATACATTGATAGTTTTATTATAACGCAATATCAGTTAGTTAGATTTTAATAAGTTTATTAAAGTATTTCTATATAATTAAAGAAATAGACATAATCAACATAAATAAATTTGGAATACCGATAGACTCATTATCGGACAACCAACATTATAATTTGAGATTTATGTACAATTGAATCACCGGAATGCGCCCGCAGACTTTGACAATTGTAAGTGTACACTGTACCTTAGCTAACTTCAGGGTGTCGTTTTTTTTGACAGTGTGCGCGCGCGTAAAAATTTACTCTCATCATTATTCCCTAACGCGCCAAAAGAAGTATAACTTCAAAAAATTACTTTACTCCCGGAAATTAGCGCAGAATGGCTAGATAGTTCTATTATTTTTCTCAAAGTAACAACTGATTATATACAGCATTTGTGTCAGCCAGTAAAATAAAATATTATAAATAAATAACCTCGTTGCCATTTTCAACAAAAACTTGATATGAGACTATACGTTTTCACTTCAGCGCATCATATTTTATTAATAAACACAAACCGGGTAACGCGCTCACAAATTCCCGCGTGTAACTTTAATATGAGGAACGTGTTGAAACACGTATATTACTTTCACGTCACTTTAGTTTATGATTTCATTGTATTTTTTCTTCTGCACCTCCAGACTCGAGTTTTATGTATGAAATATTATTTTTAATAAAAAAAAATTACGTGACGCATACAATATTTTTTATGTTGATGATTTACTGGCACGTACTTGTAGCGTATGAAGCGTTATGAACGGTACTTACCGGGGACATGTTTGCGTCACAAAAGCTTGCAAAGCGAATGCTCCCGGTGGGTATATTCCTTTACTTTTTGTCAAAAACTCAAAAAGAATAATGTTACAGTGGGTTTTTAACAGAACTTTTCATAACTATAAATTAATATTTGCAAGATATTTTATTAAATTGATTAGGATTTTACAAATACCCTAGTCATTATTAATTACTTAATAGATAGTTCTCAAGAAACAATTTATATTCTATTTGATTAATAACCAATGTTCATGACATTGAGTTGGTGGGTATCTTGATATAAATTGCATTATCGATACACTTCAGTCCTACATGGACTAGAACGATGCAAAGATACTTCCCGGTGTCTTAGTCGTTTATCAATAAGTAATAAATGAAATATACATATTATCATGTGATGATGAAGCGGTGATAGCTCAGTGGGTAGGAGCTCGACTTTCCACAGTTCCACAGTTCAGTGAGATTCCACAGTTTTTCTGGGCATGACCTTGGATTGCAAGCTTCAGTGGGGTACCCATATAGATACAGTAGCAGGTAAACTAAGCTCGGCTGCCTACGCCGTCAGCAAAATTAGACAGATTACTGACGTTGAAACAGCAAGACTTGTACTTTGCGTACTTTCATAGTGTGATGTCTTACGGGATCTTATTATGAGGCAAAGCTGCTGATATTGAAACTATATTCATATTGCAGAAAAGAGCTGTACGGTCAATATATAAACTTAAATCACGTGAATCCCTCCGTGAAAAATTTAAAGAAATTGGTATACTTACGGTAGCCTCACAATATATTTATAACAATATAGTATTTGTAAGACAACATATTAGTCTTTATAAACAAAAAGTGGATATTAACAGTCGACTTACAAGAAATGGGCATAAATTAGTGACATCTGCATATCGTCTGCGAAAGGTGCAAAGTCATTTGTGGGATTGAGTATACGCTTTTATAATATGATTCCTAAGGTAATTTTGGACCTACCAATGCATAAGTTTAAAGAATGTGTTAAAACACATTTATTACAGCGAGGTTATTATACAATTGATGAGTTTCTTAATGACATGGAAGCATCCGGCTCCGCTTTCATCTCTCACAAGATAGAAAAATGAATTTTGAAATGTAAAATGTAAATTGTTAATGTTGGAAAAGAGCAACTGCTGAGTTTCTTGCCGGCTTCTTCTCGGTAGAATCTGCCTTCAGAACCGGTGGTAGAGTCACTACACACAGACAGACTTGACGTTTCAAAAGTTCTTATATTAGGCCTACTTGAAATAAATGAATTTTGAATTTTGAATTTGAATTTTGACTTTACTTTCGGAACGCTGAGTTTGAATCCCAGCAGGGATCTCTGACTTATAGTTACTACTAACTAAGTAATATGTGTCTTAAGCAATTAAAATAGCACTTGCTTTAACAGTTCCCTCCTCGCCTTTTTATCATCGAACCGCGAGGCACCGTAAGGATCTGCATCCCTACGTGGTCGATATACCACGGACGCGTACGAAGCGCTTCGCATAAAAGAAAATATGAAATTTTCTTTTATATTTTTTTTTATTTCCCTGGCATACTTTTTATGTAACACATAATTATTGTTATCATCAAATTCTCAGCGGACGACTAATAATGAATTTTATACGAAATATGTTGCTACTTTGGTTTACACATTGCAATTGCCTTAAGGATGTCTAACTTTTATGAAAATAATTATAGCCTACGTGATAGTTTAGCTTTTTTGGCGAAAAAATGTTGAAAATCAAATCAAATAGTACTTTTGAAGCCTATCGTGTACAAACAAAAAACAAAAAAATCTTTTCTCATTATTATATAGATTGGCTAGACAAAACGGGTACCTTAATTTCTCTTCTTTTGTAAGATAAATAAATATTATCATGTCCAGCGAACAATAAATTTGAGTTTCCGAACCGTAATAATGAATTATTTCATCGCTTACACCAGCAATTCAGAGGAGAGCCAATTAGGAAGGAATAATTGCCACCGCAACAGCTTAGCTTCTTTATAATTTAATAACTAAATAAGACTGATTTAGCGGCATACTTTTTAGGATTTCCAAAGTAGTAGAGGTTTCTGATACTGAGTAGGTATTTGAATAGAGGAAACTTATTTGACGGCCGCTTAGCGCAGTGGGTAGCGACCCTGCTTTCTGAGTCCAGGCCGTGGGTTCGATTCCCACAAGTGGAAAATGTTTGTGTGACGAATATGAATGTTTTTCAGTGTCTGGGTTTTTATATGTATATTAAAAGTATTTATGTATATTATTCACAAAAATATTCATCAGTTATCTTAGTACCCATAACAGAAGCTACGCTTACGCTTAGATGGCGGTGTGTGTATTGTCGTTGTATATTTATTTATTTATTTAGAATTGTTACGAACTCTCTAGGTTCAAGGACAAGTTAAAACCTGGGCCTCGCGATATTTTTTATTTCAGTACAAGTTAGTCCTTGACTGCAATCTCACTGGGTGTAGGTTACAATGGCTAACCTTTTAGGGGAAGCCCTTCTACTAGATATCTTACCGTAACGTTATATCGCTTGGTGGCACTTCTTTGTCGTAGCGTGGTAACTATCCACGACCAAAGCCTCCCACCTTATTAGACCAGGGACTAAGTTACCCTGGTCTAGTTATAATTTTCAAACTCACCCCGTCGGGCTCAAACCCGGTAACTTCTGCTTATAAGAACACGAGCCCACGATGCCAGGGTCACGATGCCATCAAAAATACTAGATAATACCTAGTTGACCCGAGAATCGAAACCAAGACAGTGATCTAGCTAAACACTCAAACTATAAGGCCAACGACGCAATGGCAGCAAAAAAGATATTATACATCATAAGCAGCATATCAACCCTCTATGTCCCACTGCTGGGCCTAAGTACTCTCTCATGAAGACCAGTTAAGAGCAAAGACCTCTTAAATGACAATGTGAGATCGTGATTACAAAAATAAGCACCCGGCTAAGATTGTTGTTCTTTTTAGATCAGGGTGTGTTTGGAACCCTCGTAATTTAACTTAATTTTACTAGACTTTCTCATATGATTATAGCCATCATCTCACTACCATGTACACATTTCTCATGTAATGTACGCATCATAACTTGAACAATGATATTTTTTTACTTTGATTTGACCCACCACGCTGATCCAATGCAAGTTCATGGGCTTTAACGAATATCAAATAAGGGATAATAGCCGGCACTGACGGCTTAACATGTTGTATGCTACTGAAAATTCCTTAATAGATATACAAACCCTAAAAACTTCTGGCCCAATCCGCGATTGGGACCCATGACCTCGTGATCCGTAGTTGAACATGCTTACAACTAAACCATCGAGGCAGTCGAGTAATATTACAATATGTACTTACAGATAAATAAATATAAGAAAGTGTTTAAATGAGTTGGTTTTAAACACAAAGGCCAATAGTAAAATAGAAATGCGCGGACGTAGTCAAGAGTAACTATCAGTAAATAAGAGAAGTCCTCTATTGCAGCTTTATTTCTAGAATCATGTTGATCTCATAAAGGGGAATGAGGAGAATCTTTTGTATGGAGCGGGCGGGGCTCTCTAAATCGCTTCATAAGAGACGAGCGGCGGTCACGTATTATGAGGGCTTTAAATTAGGTCTCGAGATCGTCCCTGACTCAGTTAGGTCATACAACGGCACACAGAACATTTTCTATTTTATAAAGAGAAATATTTTTCAAGTACCTCAGTATCGACGTTTATCATTATTGTTCTTGCGAACCGGATATCTTTAAATAATATAAAACAAAGTCACCCTGGTACACGTGGATCTTTTAAGCTACGCAACGCATTTGAATACAGTTTCCTATAGCAAAGCATAGTGATTCAAAAGGTACGTTTTTTATAGGGTACTTATTTATACATGGATATTATAGAAGAGAAAAACCAAATTCAAAGATTTGTAATGTGATATCGTTACAAACCTGTTTAGACCGACTTTTAAGAGCAATAATAAACATACAGTGCAATATATTAGACTTCATAAAAAATTTATAGAATTTAAAAATAAACTACCAGTTGAAATCTTCAAATTTTGCATTAAACGTAAGCTTATAGAAAAGTCCTATTATAGTATTAAGGACTACGTCAACGATAAAAATGCTTGGGTGGAAATTATTGCTCTAACCACGTTGCTTCTTTAAAAGTGTTGAGTGACAATGTCAAAGTCAAAGTCAAAAATATCTTTATTCAAGTAGGCCCACAGGTGGCACTTTTGATGCGTACATAAGAATTACACGGTAGTGAGATGATGGCGATAACCACATTCGTAAACTTAAAACTAAAGCTACGAGGGTTCCAAACGCGTCCCGGTCTAAGAAGAAGCCCACAACAAACTTAGCCGGGTGTTTTTTTTTTTTTTTTGTTGTCACCATCTCACAATGTCATTTTAAATTATTAGAAGAGCAACCTGGTTAGAGCAATAATTTACACCCAAGCTTTTTTATCGTTTACGTAGTCCTTTATACTATAATAGGACTTTTCTATAAGCTTACGTTTTATACAAAATTTTAACTTTTTAAGAGACATCTCCAAGATGTCAATTGGTAGTTTATTGTAGAATTGTATGCAATTTCCTTTAAACGAATTATGAATTTTATGTAACCTAGTATATTGCACTGTAAGTTTATTCTTACTTCTAATGTTTAAATTATTGCAGTAAAATGGTGATAACAAAAAAAAAAAACCGGCTAAGTTTGTTGTGGGCTTCTTGTAGGACCAGGGCGCGCTTGGAAACCTCGTAGATTTAGTTTTAAATTGACGAATTTAGTCAAAAAAACACACTACTCTACCACGCCACGGCAACAACTGGCGTGGCATGGTAGAGTCACTACAAACAGACATACTTGACGTTTCAAAAGTGCGTTTATTAGGCATACTTGAAATGAATGAATTTTGAACTCACTTCTATATCATATTTTACGTCTAATGAACGCTAGAAAGTACCATCTATGTGCCTATTTGAATAAAGAAATATGTGACTTTTTTTAGCTGGGAACTCTGACATTTATAATCCGATTTTTTTTTGTTTGAAACGTTATACTTCCCGTGTAGTCCTAAGTCAAGTTTTGTTGAAGGGATCCCGGATTTTCATCAAATCAAGATTTGTTGAAGGAATCTCGGAGAAATCAAAGGCGCTCTTGAAATATTGCAGCGACACCTATAGCCATTTTAGGATTTTTTTAAATTAATTGGAGTATTTGCTTTCGAAAAACACCAGTGGGTCAAGGGAAACTGATGATAAAGACCGGATGACCGGATGGCCACCGGATCTACACTATAATAAGTACTGCACGGGTTGCGATTCGATTATGGTATGCGGTTTTTGGATAATGGTATAGCAATTGATGCTCGTCGCAATTAGACATTAACGCCCCGGGATCGGGAAAAGAATTATTCTGTAAAAGATTATAAGCTGCGTGAAACGTATCCGTTGTCCTGGGGACAGTGGAAGGCAAACGGTCACGCGGTCAATCACCCGCGCGTTGTCAGACCTAATAAAAGCTACAACACGAACCTCCATAGTCCAACGTTCCCGCAACGCTGAAGACCGTAACAAGTGGAGGCGCATCGCAACTGCTACAGCCAAAGAAAGTGGATCATCGTCAACCACGACAACTCTGTCAAGAGTGAACGACTAAGGAGGACAAGCAGATAACATATGGCAATTAAATTTAACTTAATATAACTGCCGTAGTCCTGACATGTTAGCCCCGTACCGTCTTAGACTGCATCATGATATTGCAGATAAAGGCTAACTTGTAATGGAATAAAAAAAAAATCTAATCACTCAGCGCTGATTTTCAGTAAAGCAACCACGAGTACGCGACGTATTGGGCTTCACCTAAATTTGCGTAGGCGAAACAAAAGGAAAAAGCTATCAAATTCATTCAAATTTAATATTTTCCAATTCTGCGCACATAATAATTATATTACTCATTCGGAAATAAATAAATAAATAAATATACTACGACAACACAAAATTCGCCATCTAGCCCCAAAGCAAGTGTTTCTTGTGTTATCGTTACTAAGATAGCTAATGAATAATATACAAAAATAACAATATATAACTTTTAATATACAGAAAACACCCACAGTGAAAAACACTTATGTTCATCACACAAACATTTTCCCGTTGTGGGAATCGAACCCACGGCCTTGGACTCTGAAAGCAGGGTCGCTGCCCACAGTGCCATTCTCCTGTAAATGCGTTATAACTTTAACGTATTAAAAGACGTTAGATTCACGTTAGACGTTAGATTAAATTCTTTGTTAGAAAAAAACCTTTGGAGCGGCCAAACTGAATTTTATCTAACTAGTAATTTTTACGTGTAAAAAGTCCGTCCGTACTCCAAAGGTTAGGCAATCAGAGTGATGCTTACCCTATATTCCGTAAGATGTCAATTTAATTATTAGAACTTACTTAATTACCTTGGTGAGTCGAGAACTTGCTAGTTTCAGCTGTAACCACGACTGAGCGTGTTCACTTGAAAATAGAGATATAATCTAACTTGAATGCAACATCTTAAATGCTTCATAGTTATTGTTTTAGTTACATTGCGTGACAGTTGATTTAAAATATCTAAATAGATCCTTATGCTCCATAAACTCAATGCAATAATTAATTAGCAATAAGCACTGTCTCAATTATCAAGCGAGACGAGAATTTGCAGCTAGTACAACAGCTGATACAACAATTGAGCATGTTTACTTCAATAAAGATATTTGATTAAATTTGAATGCTTTAGAATAGAATAGAATATAATAGAAAAACTTTATTGCAACATAACACAATAGGAAAAATACAAAGAAAACAGTAATAGTACTTAGTGCTAGGGTGCAAAGGCGGTCTTATCACTAAAATTGATCTTTTAAAGGCAACCTGAGCGTACGAAGCCGATAAAAAAGTGGAAAGTGGACTGTACATAAAGTATGTTACAAAAAAATAAAATAAACTTACATGAACATACATACTTCATTTACATATTAACTACACAAATACCGATACAAATTTATATATACTACTAGCTGTTGCCCGCGACTTCGTCTGCGTTTGATTTTGTTTTTAAAGTATTCAGTATTGCTAAGCCTTAAATGAGTATAGTAGTATATGTATAACATGTGACTGTCAATTAATTATAGACAAATAATTTGCAATAAAATAAAATTGCGACTATAATTAAAGATTTAAGCTATCCTATCTCTTAAGTTGGACCAGACTGCTCACGGTGTGCCAATTTAATTCAAAATCTGTTAAGTAGTTTAGGAGTCTATCGCGGACAAACATCGTGACAGGAGATTTATATATATTAAGATAATAGATATAAATGATATATATGCATGCTATTATAAACTTACATAATACTCAATCACGTAGGTAAGTAATAATTTTTTAAGCGATGTTTAAACAGGTGAATGGTTTCGGAATGACGTATATCAAAGGGGCGCGAGTTCCACAGTGTTCTAGCTTTAACAGTGATTGACGTTCGTTATACTTTATACTTATTTTAGTTCTATTTCATGGCAGTAGAACTAAAATAAGTAAAAAGTAAATATAAATATAAATATATTACGACTATACACACATCGCCATGTAGCTCCAAAGTAAGGGTAGCTTGTGTGTGGTAAATATTTTTTGGAATAATATACATAAATACTTATAATATACAGATAGACACCCAGACAATAAAAAAACGTTCATACTCATTACACAAACATTTTCCAGTTATCGAACCCACGGCCTTGAACTCAGAAAGCAGGGTCGCTTCTCACTGCGCCAGTCGGCCGTTAAATTAGTTCACCGAGACAAGAACTTACAGCTAGATGCAACAGCTGCTACCACAAGTGAGCGTCTTCACACTAAGAGAGCGATTTGATCAAATTTGAAACCCAAATCTTAAATACTATTTCGTTACCACGCGTAGGACTTGTATTCCTAATATTATAAAATTGAGTGTTAATCTAACATAGTTAGAAATGAGCACTAAATCAATAATTAACGAAATGAAAACTTGTAGATAGTTTCAACAGCTGGTTCCATGACTGAGTGTCTTCAAATGGAGATCTGATCAAAATTGAACACGGCCTCTTTAATAGTTCAGAGTTGCCAATACAGCTCAGCGGCTGAGGTGAAGTGGCAATGGGCAGGACTATAGCTCCAATGGACGTTGTGGTAACCATAACGTTCATTGGTCCAAGTTGCTGGAATGACGACTCCGCACCGTTAATAACCGGCGGCCAATGCTACCTAGCATTGGCCGCCCCCCATCCGGACGACCAAGAAAAACAAGCGGCCCAGGACCGTTGATTTCAGCGGACGTCAATCGGTTAAAGTGACACTGATGATTTTTTTTTTTATTGTTCTTGTCTGCAATCTTAACTAATGGTAAGTTATGCTGCAGCCTAAAGTTGAACGCGCTTGCCTAGAAAATGCCTATCCATTCTTGATTTGAACATACTAATATTGTAAGTACTGGGGAAAATGGAGGCTGGAAGGGCTTTCCAGATCCTAGAGGTGCGAATAAGAAACGAAGATGCAAAGCGTATCGTACGCGTCCGGGATTTATCAACCACGTAGGGATCCAGATCCTTAGTGCCTCGCGGTTCGATGGCAAAAAGGTAAGGGGGGAACTAGATGAAACAGTTCTCAGCACACTCTCCGAAATATATCCGATAGGCAGGCCATCTTGCAACGATATATGACTGAATGATGATGATGACTATTTAGTTCATGTAGTTACATTGAGTTACAAAGACAATAAATTCTAATTAAGCAAAATATGAGACCTCGTTTCGCTGGGTTTCAGTATATGGTGTGATGTGATTATATTAAGGGTAGCAAAATAAATAACATTTCCACATCTGAAATAATTGTGTTATGATGGCACATTATGTTTTCATTTCCTGTTACTGTTCACGCCAGTGAGGATAACACTACGTGTTCACACTGTAGCTTCGTAATTTATTACCCGCAGGCAACTAACGTCATTCATAATCAAATAATAGGTAATCGGAGTGTGGCAGCCAAATTAAAATTTTTGTTGTCAACAGAATTTGCGCTTGACGCATAATTGAAAAAAATACGTTAATGCTTTAACGAGATGTTAACTTAATTGCATTTTATGTTTTTACATTGTACCTACAGCATAACATTGTGATTCATACGCTAGCTTTTAGAATTTATTACTGAAAGGCAACTTCCAGCTTTGTTGTAATAAAAATTGTTTGGCATTTTGTTGAAGTTGCCAAAGTATCTAAGCAACGTAATACTTAAAATATACACTTAATGAACGTATGCATTTATTCCTGGTTCTGAATAGTTACATGGTTCGTTGGTTATTAAATGTAGGCAGGCAAGAAAATATAAAGAGTATTGGAGAGGACTTTGGTGTCCTTTTTTATATTGTAGGAAAGTTGTAAAGTCTGCGCAAAATGTTTGCTATCCAATACCTGTAAAACAAAAGTAGTCCGGAGCAATCCTTAAAAGTCTTACGAGTCTGAGCAGCATTACTTCATTAATACATCGAAAGCCGTAGAATGCTACGAACTGCATGATCATCATTATCAATCTAATACCGGGTCTCCCCCCAAAATAAAAAGGATTTAAGGATAACGGTCACGTCCTGCGAAGTGCCGACCTGTGTCCAACAACCTGAGGCGTAGGTTTTAAGCCTTATGTGGCTGTTATAACACCGGCAATCACGCCCTTCAGATGTATTACCAGCAGCTTATAAATCATCATCATCAGCCATTGTGCGTCCACTGCTGGACATAGGCCTCTTTCAAGCAGCGCCAACTTTTCCTATTTTCGGCTTTCCTCATCCAGTCGATGCCTGCCACTTTTCGGAGGTCGTCGCTCCATCTAGTTTGGGGGCGTCCGACACTCCGTTTACCGACACGCGGTCTCCACTCGCGAACCTTTCGACTCAAACGTCCATCGGTTGTCCGACAAACATGACCAGCCCACTGCCACTTGAGTACGCTAACACGAAAGGCTATGTCAGTCACTTTAGTTCTTTGGCGAATAACTTCGTTACGGATCATATCCCTCAAAGAAATACGAAGCATAGCTCTTTCCATAGCACGCTGAGCGACTTGAAGTTTGTGAATTAGCCTCGCTGTCAGTGTCCACGTTTCGGCACCGTAAGCTTATAAACATCTGCGTCCAATAACAATGACCATAACTCATATAAACGCGTCTTGTTCCTGAAGACGAGAACCAAGCCTCGATGATTTATAACTGGCTGGGAGATTGTGAGAAATTATGTAGATATTTTGTTTACACATTACGACGAGAAGTCGGGAAATTATCAATTTTCCTACTTTTATCGCTACTATTTTATTCTTATTTATCTAATGCGTAAACATTTTAGTAAATTACGAAAGAGGTATGTATTACATCAATCAATATTCTGCACGTCGTATTCTTCTTATTTTTTGTATTCCACTACAAGTTAGCCCGTGACTACAATTACACCCTGGTCGAAAGTGATGATGCAGGTAGCACGATGTTAATGGTGGTATGACAGTTATTTTAAATCTATAACCCTAGAGTGTTTTTATGAACCAATTTTTAAGTCAAAAAGGATCTATTAATATGGCTTGTCACTGCCAATTATGGAGCATAAAGCAATTTATTTAGGTTGTAAGTAAAAAATAATCAAATATGTGTTTAAGATGGTAAATTGATATACGAAACATCACCCCTAAAGTTTAACTTAACCTTGGAATTTTTATTGGGGGAGGGGGGATGGAAGGATCCTCATGGATGCCTTATGCATGCCCAACTGCATTGAAAATATTGCCCAACGGCCAACGGACTAAAAAACCTCCTCCGCTCGATCTTTTAGGAACAGCTTATGCATTACATCTAGTAAAGAGTTCTTTAGGACATAGACATATGCCTGTCCCACTATTTTTTACCCCTCTTTTCTTAGTACCTCGCAAAATATCCACGCATGCATCCCATTTTGGTTCACTGGATAGTTGCGGCAATTGGCTCACCATCTGCTAAGACTGCCTTTCGTTGATCGCTGAAAAATTCAAATATTGCATGCCCCTCCTACACCTCTACTATCTATGCGTCTAAATTCCATAATATTATATTAATCTTCAAAATACTCACAGAGCAAATAAGCACAGAGTAAAGACGCTAATAAACTGCACTCCAATGCAGGCTATTTAAAAATAGAAAAAAATCCAAGCAGATGATTTAACTGGCTTGTAGTGCTCGAGATTTGGATAGTGATGAAACAATAATTTGATAACTTAAGTTATCTTGCTACATGTTTAGTCGCGTAATAAAGTTAAGATTCTCCCAACGTCGTAGCCAAACAATAAATCAACGTTATTCTAGGATTTGCGTCTTCGGGAATGAGATTATTCGAAATATAAGTTACTGCTCCGATGGGGTTTTCTACAACGTGACCACGTTAACTTTGTTTCTATTGGTAGCGTACAAGACTTTTATAGCTGCAAAAAGTTTGCATTTAGACTGCTCTCTCACTTTATGTACTAGTAGAAAATAAGAAGTTAAGTTTATAAGAAAACGCATGAAGGTAATATCTGTGTGACGGTAAAAAAAAAAGAAAACGTCAAACGAGGCCTGGCCGATTAGAAATATAGATTATATTTTTTTAAAGAAAAAAAAAATACATCAAAACATGATGGTATATTAAATTAAATATAGAATTATAAATATAAAAAAACAAAGGTGGAGTCCACAAATAAACCATGGGCCAGCGTGGTTAAGCACGACATCTCATTCTCAGCTCTCATTGTGGCAGAAGACCCCACGGAGGCCTTAAAGTGTTTTATTTATTTTCATTATTCTCATTTAAGTTTAATCATCAACTACCTTAGATATTATATGCAAATAAATATATTTATATGCACCACCCTTCTTGATCTGTGTTTTACGCCATTGGTTGCCTGGAAGAGATCGCTATGTAGCGATAAGGTCGCCAAATTGTATACTTTGTGAAAAATGTTTATTTTCAATTTTTCTGTATGTTTATGTTGTGTACAGTTTAAGTGTATTCATACATTTATTCATCTTTCAATAAATTACTTAGTATAGTGAGCTTAGAAATGTAGTCCAATCTCAATAGTCCAAGCTTTCTTGTTACTAACTTGAATAATGCGTAATCGCATATTAGAATTATTTATGGATCCTAGAAACTAGGTCACACAAACACTACCTATTGTTATGTTAAGACAATCAGGTAAAATATGATGTAGTAAAAATTTAGTACAACATCAAATCCCTTATGAAATTGGTATTCAATAGATTTCAATAAACATTGTACCAATTCTGTAATGGAGGATAGCTTTTATCACGGCTATTTCATAAAATATCTTTGGATATCCTTAGGTATTGATATTCTATAATTTTGTATCCGTGGACTTCTCATATACGTGGTAATATTTATTCTTTATTTTATACATATTTGCACGATACAATATTTCAATATAAATATCAGAAAAATGATATTACTAAGTTGACTAACTTTGTTTTAGATGACACTGATAAGATGGTAATACTATAATCGGTTATCTTTAAGATACTAGGTTTAAACCAGTTAATTTAGTTCAATTGCTGAACACCAGCTAAGTTTTCCAAAGCCTAAACAGATAACAAGTGGTTTAAAATAAGTCAAAATTTATTTTATCCTTTAGTAAGTCAGTTGTGAATAACACCTTTATCTAAGAAAATATCATAAAGCTAAATGATAAATAAAGTAAAAAGTTATTCATTATATTCAATAAAGGTTATATTCTATAAAATATATTAGATTCTGACTTTGTCTATAACTCTTCTACGGATCTGTTTCCCTAGTAGATTTTAGTTTATAATTTAACTTACTTTTCAATGGAATCATGGACTGATAATTTTGTAATAATTTGCCATATTTGATGTTTTTAATATTAAAACATGCCAAGTGGCTGTAAATTGCAATCTCAAATGATGAATTGTCGCAGCCTTAGTGCTCGCTCCAGTTTCACATTCGATTTGAAGATACCTAATTAGATGATGAGGTAAGAAAAAAGAAGGGTAGGTATTCCTGCTGCCCATTCAGTAACTTTTGTGAGCGATAACGTCGCCTTCTGCATTCTTCTTCTATCTTGGTTTTATATTCTTCTTCTTAGTTATATAGTCTTATCTTCGTAGTGTTGTACAAATATAGAGTTTAAATAAAAACAAAATAAATAAATAACTTTTACAACATTTAAGTGGTGGCCATCTGTTATATCTACTCAGATGAAAATGCGATGAGTTTTCAACTGTCCCTATCAAATAATGCGTTTTGTGTGAAGACGGCGAGTTGGCAACTTGTTGGAAAAGTAAGTGAATTGGGCAGCTGATCTTTTCAGTGCGCATTAAGAAGTAGATGCAAAGCGCTTCGTATTTGTCTACAAAATTACAAAATTACATCATACACCTCGGTGACATTATTTGGGGATTTGTATACGTAGAAGTGTAGAGATACTCCGAACATACTAGTAGCTCTGTCAAAAGTTCGCTGAGTGACATACGGGGAGAGCTTCATTCTTAGGTTTCTAAAATTATATTGATCATATTCAACGATCAAAAATTCGATTTTCAGGCAGTGAGAGTTTCTCGAAGGAAATATCGCATAATGTTTTTCGAACGCTACCCCAAGGAGTTGGATTTAATCATAGTACTTATTACGTATAAATGTAATAACTCCATTAATGTGTCTATTATTCATGTTGTTTTTCTCTAAGTAACATTGTATCGGTAATTCTCCTTATTACATTTCTAGATACCATTAGCCTGATGGAACATTTCATGCACATAATGTTGGAAGTAAATTATTCCACCCGTCGTAATACAAATTAGTATCTGTGTTCTTGTTATGGCACCAAATATGTACCTGCGCAAAATTTTACGTGTATAAAAGTAACATTTATGGATAATTAATTATTATTGAATAAACGAATTAAGTGAGTGGTTAGGAGAAGTAGTCATAGTCTATTGTCCTCGACTTCGGCTTCGTTTTCGGGGGGCCGAGTTGGAACCTTTTCTTCATAAGTTTAGGATGTTTTCCTTAAAACTGTGCATCCTGGAAAGACCTGTATGCCTGAGAGCCTAAATAATATTGTCAAAAGGGGTGTGTAGTCCACCAATCCACACATGGCCAGCGAGATGGACTTAAGGTTTAAGCCCCTTTTATTCCGGGAGAAGACCCGTGTCCTATTGTATTGTTACTAATGGTGAACGAATTAATATCAAAAATGAATCACTCAGTTATTTCAGGTCAACTCCTATTATTAAAAAAATATTTGGTCTATAACCCTCCCTGTTATGATAAAGCAGTGGGGCATAAATAGCTAGTGATCGTAATTATTATTTTTAATAAAATAAAGTTATTCTGTTTTTAAAACTCTCTAGCTGTATATCCGAAAATTGAAAATTCCCTTTCTTATGGTGCTCCCACATTGCCGTTATAAAATGTTTGTAAACATTTTATAACACCAAAACATTTACTAACAAATGTTAACAATTGTTGCACTTTGTTAGAAACTGTTACATGTTATAAGTGCTCCTACATTGATGGAAAATGTTTAAACATTTTATAACATCTAGTATTGGCACGCAGTTTGGTTTCGCCTTCTGAGGGCTGAGGACGTCTACACGAAAATGGAAGAAGATTTGCTCATTGGAATAGCTTTTATTTTTTGTTTAAAAAAGAAGAAAAAGCGCTCTTATTGGATGCGCCAAACGCTAAAAGCTAGAGGAAAATATAGTGCCACAGACTATCTCAAGGATTTAGGTATTGATGGTTGCTTAAAAGATTTTATAAGAATGAACAGTTCCGAATTTGAATATCTACAAAATTTAATTGGGGCAAAAATAGGCAAACGAGACACTACATTTAGAAAATCTGTAAGTGTGACGGAAAGACTTGCGGTAACGTTAAGATTTTTGGCAACTGGTAGCAGTTATAAAAGTCTTGGAAATGTGTTCAAGTTGTCAGACCAAGTGATATCTATTATCGTACCAGAAGTGTGCGAGGCTCTCAATGAGGTTTTAAAGGAATACATACAGGTAAGTCAAACAACATTTTTAATTATTTTTTTATTTACTTTTAATATGATCTAATCTAATCATACTTTAGGTAGGTACCTATCTTACCTTACTAATAATTTTTTTAATACTTAACAAACCAAACATGTATTTTTTAATTTTTGATTGATTCCAACAAATCGTTTAATGATTGGGTCGAATCTTGGCTTGATTCCGATAAATTAGACGGACTCTGTGTTCTTGCGCTGGTACGAGTATGTGTCCTGGAGTTATCCGAAGAACTGGTTTCAAATGAAGCCGAGGGACTCGGTGCGGTGTAGTATCCTCTCGAGCTACAGTCAGCATTATTTTCCGAAAAAGTGGATAGATTTGGTTCAGAGTTGTATCCCCAGGAACTACTAGCGGTTGGGTCTGTAAAGGTTGTTGGAAAATCATATTGTCCCATTGTCGCATTGTACAAAATATTGTTAATGTGATGTTGAGCAGTATTCTTAGCATTACTGTTTTTTATTTGTTTCAGTTTCATCGAGACATACTCTCCAAATGCGTCATTTTCATCCCTGCTTTTTCTAGATTCGTACATTCTTTGTAAAATATTTACAGCTTCTTGTTGTGTTGGATCTTGTTCTACTTCAGGCCGTCTTCTTTTCCGAAATGGTTTTGGGGTGGCGAAAGGCGTGCCCGTAGTTTCATCAGTGACAGTATTTCCTGTTTCGTTCAAACTGAGAGTGTTTTCTGAAGCAATTCTGTTTTCTTCGTTACCCTGAAAGAATAGAACTAAACGATAATTTCAAGTTATAGGCGCGTCAAATTAGCTAAAATTGTAAAAAAATCTATAACCGCGATTTTCTTTTTCTATTACTTAACAACCCTTAACTGAAATCATATTTTTTTATAGTGTATTCTATTAATATTTCATACTTAATAAAAATATCCAATAAAATTTGTTAGAATAACGAGTTATAAATTTATTTTTCGCGCCTATTTCTTAATCTTCTATTTTTGTTCCAGATACCAACAACACCTCAAGAGTGGCTACACGTGGCAAATTCATTTGAAGAAAAATGGAATTTCCCAAATTGCTTAGGAAGTATCGATGGAAAGCACGTAGCCATACAAAAGCCAATTGATAGCGGCAGTGAATATTACAACTATAAAGGATTTTACAGCGTTGTACTTTTAGCGATAGTGGACGCAGAATACAACTTTCTGTACGTGAATATTGGCTGCCAAGGACGCATAAGTGATGGCGGAGTTTTCGCAAACACAAAATTTCGAAATAAAATTAACGACAATAGTTTAAAAATACCCAGTGACAGCTCACTACCAGGCAGAAACAAACCTCTTCCTTATGTGTTCGTAACAGATGATGCGTTCCCTTTACAAAAACACTTATTAAAACCTTTTCCAGGACCACAGGATAGCAATTCTAAGGAAAGAATCTTCAGTTATAGACTGAGTCGTGCGAGGAGAACAGTAGAGAACGCATTTGGGATTTTGTCAGCCAGATTTAGAGTTTTACGAACTACAATATTATTAGATCCAGAAAAAACTACTACTTTAATTATGACATGCGTGCTACTGCATAATTTTATAAGAAAAACTGAATCGAGCATGATTTACGCTCCATCTCAATACTATGATGGAGATGACATAGTAACTGGTACACGTATCGATGGACAATGGAGATTAGAACAGCAGCAATTAACACCACTTGAAGCATGTGAATCCCTGACAGATGATGGGAAAGAAATAAGAAAAGAATTCGCAGAATATTTTTCAAATGAAGGGTTTTTGGACTGGGCATTTAAATATTATTAAAAGACGTTAAAATAAAACTCACCTGCAACCCTCCATCGACAGTTAAACTTGGAATATTTTTGCCTTTAAGGAACATGAGTTTTTTAAATGCAAACCATTTACTTGACTCATTAGCTCCTGCACCAGATTTATTAGATTTACATTCTCGGTTAAATTGACCTACGAGTGATCGAATCTTTTTTTCAATTACTTTTTTATCCATATTAAATTCACTGGCAATTTCCATCCAAGCATCGTGTTTTTTATTTCGGTCTTTGTAGCTCTCTGACATCGTGTTCCATAGTACTTCTCTTGCTTGAAACATTTCAATCAGTTTGTAAACATCATCGTTATTCCAATTACCGGACATATTTTATTGCTTGGCGCACGCGCAACCACTAATACACACGCACAGCGATGCACGCTGACACAAAGGAACTGACAAGCGAGACACCACGCGCAGCGACCTGCGTACTCTAACCCCCACCGCACCGCACCGCCTATCCCGCCATCACCCTTATAAAATGTTTACAAACAAAAGATAACACATGTTTTATTTTGTTATAATTTGTTTTGTTATAAAATGTTTACTAACATTACTAAACATTTTCTAACATGAAAATTTATTTGTGATTAAATGTTTGCTAACAAATGTTTACTAACGTTATTAAACATTTTCTAACGGCAATGTGGGAGCACCATTAGGTTCGCAAATTAAAGCTATGGTGTGTTGTCTTAAAACGGAAATAATTTTAGTATTTTTGTATAATTTTAGTCAATTCAGTTGACCGCCAATTCCTAGGTCTCTTCCGATAGGTCAACGTGAGTTGGCGGTGGGATTGCTGGGAAAGTCGTAAACGGGGGGAAAGAAGAAGATGGGGGCATTATTAGAGTGGCTTGGCGGAAAAAGGTTGTCCGATTAGAATAAGTTTATAAGTGTTATAAGTAAATCGAGTCATCATTATGATGGAAATAATTAAGTGACTACTTTGTTTGTGAGCTGGTTTATTTCATCTTACCTGTGCGTGCGAAGCCAGAATCTTTAAGCTTGTTTGAGAAAAAGTTAAAGCGAGACGGTCTATGTAAAACCGACCGTGTTTCTATGTGCCTAATGTATTTGTTGGTACGATGTAAACAACATTATGTTCGTAAATCTCTTTAATACGCCTCCAGATATTGTTACACTGATGGAACATTTCATTCACGTAATGCGTATCACTAAAATTATTACATTCAACTTTGTACATACTAATATTATTAGTGTAGGTAAAGTAATGAGCTAAAATAACTAATAATATAAAACTTGTTAAGGACCTCGCACACTAAACAATAGCAGTAGTTGACCTTTTTGTAACAGAACTCTTTTAAGTAAGTACTACTGCTTATTTTCACCGCCAAGCCGTATTTATGTGTTTTGGTCTGAAGGCGAGGTTGCCGGTATAATTACAGGCACATGAGGCTTAACAACTAAGCCTAACGTTGGTGGACGCAGGGCGTTACAGTAGAACGTGTTCCTTGTTGTATAGTTGCCACGTAGGATCCACCATTTTCCATATTATTATGATAGATCACATTTATTGTTGTTGTGCCATCTAGTTTTTTTTTTTTTTTAAATATACTACGACAATACACACATCGCCATCTAGCCCCACAGTAAGCGTAGCTTGTGTTATGGGTACTAAGATGACTGATGAATATTTTTTTTTGAATAACATACATAAATACTTAGAATATACATATAAACACCCAGACACTGAAAAACATGCATGCTCAACACACAGACATTTTCCAGTAGTGGGAATCGAACCCACGGCTTTAGGCTCAGAAAGCAGGGTCGCTGCAAACTGCGCCAATCGGCCGTCAAATTGGTGATTTGGTGACCTCCACACCGGAAAATCCAGTTAGTAGACCAAAACTAGTTGGACATTTGATATTAAAATGACGTATAGGGTTATTGCTCGCAATCGGCACAAGATGGGAATTTAGAGATCTCATCAAAAGTTTTCGACCGTATATAATGATGGTTTGGTGATAATAAAGTACCCAAAGTTTGACCGAACCACATAGTCAGACACTTCTTGAAGCCAGTTGCGAGTTGCGGGTTCGATGCGTCCTATTTTATTGCGTTACTTTATCGGTGCAGTCAATTACTGTGGCTATGGCATCGTAGTGCGCGATGACCCTTAGTTCCCTAACCTTTGACTACTATAATAATCGTTAGTTTGTGTTAGAATTTACATATAATACGTTTACCTTCCAAACAAGTTCAGCACTAATAGCAATATTAACAAATTAGTTTAATTATTACCCGTGCATTTTAATGAACGTGTATCCACTTTCAAATTTCTCATGGAAGAGCGCTCATGTTACACCTCTTCCTAAGAAGGCTCTTCCAGATATCTTTTCTGATTTTCGACCCATCTCTATTTTACCCTTTATTTCCAATGCCCTTAAGAAAGCTTATTTACCAACCTTTTCTCGCTTTCTGAACCGCTTTTATTTTAATTTTGTGAATACTATTCATTTTAACGGGATATTTAATACCCTATCCGTCTCAAAGATGCATCTTTAAGTAAAATTTCGACAAGATTGGTTGTCCTGTCGCTAGGTTAAATAGAACTTTGCCCACGTGCATTAACGGGACAAAAGTTATGACATGTCCTCCAGGATGCTAGCGATAAATGGTCCAAATTTCACCAAGATTGGTACAGTATTCGAGCCCAACATAAATATCAAGCAAACAAATTAAAAAACATCTAATAATAGCATGGATTGGAATAGAAAAATATGCATAATATTTTGCGAGATGTTACTTATAGATTTACAGGCAAAAGTAATTTTGTCATTAAAAGCTACGTTTAGCGGCGTAACTTATAATGCTAGACCGACGCCCGACCGACCCGACCGACCGAAGGTTAACCGACTAAAAATAAAGTGTACCCTGGATATAGGTACAAATTTGCCACACGGGTACATTCTCGTCTTACCCCTTGAGTATCAACTAAAACCATTTTATACAAATTCCTAACATTATAAAATTACTATGAGATACCGTTGCAACAAAATCGTTAGTCAGACTAAAACATGACTGGCGAGTTGCCAACTTGTAATAAAACCTGAAAGCGAGACGATAACGGAAAGTGGACGTTTAAATTGGCATAATATTTTACTACCATTTTGCGTTTCTTATTTATTTATGCTTCAAGGTTTACTATACAGTATTTTGTTTTTAATTTGCCATTTTATCATATATAACATAAATAATACTGTTTTCGCCAGCGCATTGATCAATATCAATAATGTAAGGTATGATACAGTAATATGCCTCTCAATCCACATAACCACGGTACTACCAGCACCATTACCATTATAGCCAAAATGACTGACATTATAGTAACTCACAGTTGCGAGATATGTCGGCAACACAGTCGTTAGTCAGACTACAATATGACTGGCGAGTTGCCAACGAGTAATAAAACTTTAATGCAACCGTGTGGAACGATAACGGAAAGTGGACGTTTAAAATGGCATAATATTTTACGTTTACATCGCGTTTCTTACATTCTTTCTACTTGGTAACTCAGTTTGTGTGTTAGTGTTAAAAGTTTTTATTGGTAGTATGTTTTGTTGCAAATGATGTTTATGTGACAAAACGTACTGCAGGCCAAATTAGTTTTAAAGAATAATGTATGGTCTTTGTTTTCCGTATTATTAGAGAACTAAACCCCGTTGTTGGTTGGTCAACAAAAGAGATTTAGTGCAAATTAAATAAAAACAAAATATTCTTTCTTTAAAACTAAACTAAAACATGCTTATTTCTGTAAGAATGTTTGAAGAGCGTAGATTTCAGTGTTATTACTGAAAAATGAGGCTAAACACTTTCTTGAGTGCAAAACAGTATTATTTTAATGTCGTTGATGTTCGTTGATGTTAGATTCAAAGCGGTGATAGCACATTGGGTAGGAGCTCGACTTCACTTTCTGATTCAGTTAGAATCCCAGCACGCACCTTTAAATTAAGTTATGTGCGTTTTAAGTAACTATAATATCACTTACTTTAACGGTGAAGGAAAACATCGTGAGGAAACCTGCATGCCTGAGAGTTATACATACATAATTTTCTAATTAAAAGTGTGTGTAGTCCACCAATCTGCACTGGGCCAGCGTGGTGGCAACGAAGTCGCGAGCAATAAATTCTTATATTTAAACATTTATATTTAACAAAAAAAATGGCAGTTGAGAAGTGATACGAATGTTTTAAACATTTAAATTAATATAACGTTTTAAATTAATTAATTCAAAATTTTATAAATTAATTAATGATATTCTTTATAAATAATAATTTACGTCAACCTTTAAAACTGCCAAACTTCATAATGTAGAACATTCAAAGGAATCTGTAGAGATTTCAGCGAAAAATCTTCATTGAAAAGATTCGTTGCGGTTAAAACTAATAGCTCAAACAGTTTTAACCATAAGAGGCGCAAAAAGTTTCGACGTTATTTTCTATACAAATATTAGCGTCGCTCTTAAAATTTTACTTAGGGTACCTTGTTGTGTAGCTCTTTAAAGGGATAACTTTTACTCCGTGTTATAAAATTACCAAAAATTAGTCTACCAATCCGCACTTAGCCAGCGTGGTGTACTACGGCCTAAACCATTCTTGTTGTGGGAGGAGACCAGCGCCCTGTAGGAGGCCGGTAACGGGTTGATATAATGATTATAAAAATCCTAATGAATGTAGCACTTAATCTAGAACTAGGGACAGGGATAAGAAAGGCAAGTTGAGGCCCACCATGCTGCTATAATATACACGCAGCATCGGATGACTCTCGACGTGGTGGACGGATAACATGAAACGATCCGCTGGATCCAAGAAGCACAAGACCATGGTGTTCGGAACTTACTATTAAAGACCTATTTCCAGCAGTGGAAGTCAATCGGTTCAAATGATACGTCACTTGTTGACGTCTTGCTTATGTATTGCAACTCAGAGACCAGGAGTTTAAGACCTGCACCGACGACATCTAAAGGCGTCTTTGGGTGGTTATGAGTACGAATGGTTAGTCCCGAACTAGAAGTCAAGTTCAGTAGCTTGTGTGAAACATATTAACCACAACACTAAGTAGATTTTCGTCTTGAACCCACATCACTCAAGCTAAACCGTCCGGTGTAAGTGCTTTTTGTAAATCAACTAAAGTATACTCACCTCAACGTCAATGTCAAAATTTTGAAGATGAAAGCTGAGGCAAGAGCTCGGCGTCTTACCTGCGTCCGCGGTGGCATTTAAGTAGCATTCTTGTGATAGCTCGCACGCAGGAGGCAAACTTCATCGCCACTAAGGTATGGCCTTGCCTTTACTCTTTTTTGTACGTAATCGATGTTAGTGACTAACCAGTTACAATTTTGTTTATACTTATAACGTTAGTAGTACACAAATTTATTCCTCTTTTTTTGCCTCACTACGGCACAGGCTTTTTCTCTTAGAAAAAGTAAGGGTATGAAAGCTTAGACCCTCCACGCAGTTCCAGTGTTTATTGGTAGATTTTAACTTTATAATTACACTAGATTTAAAGCTTGACATCGGTTTTAATTCGGTTTTAAAAATTCACTGGAGCTCTGTGTTTTATAAGAATAAAGATGACATGTGTCCATATAAAGGATATAAGCTGTAATACGTTAAAATCATCATCTGAATTTGTGCAACGATTGAGCCGAACATAGGTTAACAAATAAACATACATACCTACTTTTGTGAATATTAGTATTGATGGTTAAAGCCGTCACCCAAGGCATCATAATATGAAACTTATGGCTAGAAGCCATAATGATATATATATAATATATATTACGATATGCAATGGTACCAATTCTCAATTGACAGCCGATTGGCGCAGTGGGCAGCGACCTTCTCTTAGTCCTTGCTGTGGGTTCGATTCCCACAACTGGAAAATGTTTGTGTGATGAACTGAATGTTTATAGTGCCTGGGTGTTGATTTGTATTTTATAAGTATTTAAATATATTATTTAAAAAAATATTCATCAGTCATCTTAGTACCCATAGCACAAGCTATGCTTACTTTGTGTCTAGATGGCGATGTGAATGAATGAATGAATGAATGAATATACTTTTATTGCACACCACAAAAATACATTGAACAAAAAGAAAAGTATAACAAAACCACGTATACAATTTGGCTGCCTTATCGCTACATAGCGATAAGTAATACAACCAATGGCGAAGATAAAAAACAGTTACAGAAAATAGTTACGTGGTGCATATTACTTAAATATTTACATATAATATATAAATAAAACAATGTGATGTGTGTATTGTAAAAAAAAATCCGTTCTATACAAATATCTAAATTGAAATTAATTGGTTTTTAATTATGTTCCTTGTAGCAGACAGCACTATTTTCTGATAGTTCAATTTAGTTTAGTTTAAGAGACTGGTGACCAACAGAATTAGAACGAATATTTGGCTCGCTCAAAGAATGCAGCTGATCCCTGAACAGTTAACTTCGTCGTTACAAGAGTAAATCTTCTAGAGAAATAGCACTCTATATTATGCCAGTAGGTGAAATTGATACCAAAAATTTTTTCTGTATAAATTTTATAAAAAGAACGCTTGTTTTAATGAATGTCTCGAATATCTGAACATACAATTTGTTACAAGTTAAGTTTGGAAGACCTTCTCATCTTACATTATTATGTAGGCAGCGAGTTCTGAAATAGGTCTTAAAACTTTGAGCCAAGTAATACATTTCCTTCAAGCGCCTGTGCGGTTGCATTAAAAGTTTCATATTTCTTTCATACACGTTTTAAGCCACTTTCTTACTTTGTTATCTTTTTATTCCATAATAAACTTTACTACGCTATGTTAAAAGTGAAAACAGTTTCTTAGTTTTTGTGAATAAGTTACTCTTGAGTTAATAATGCCCGTTTTCACTAAACCTAGGAATCGCATAAATCCGATGCCTGATGCTTCGAAAAAAAAAATGATGACCAACGATTCGGATGAGCTTAATGTTTAGGGAACTCGTAAACTAACACTAGACAGATGAAAAATATATAAATTCGGTTTTTCAAGTAAGAATTTTAAATGCATTCGAAAACTGAAAGATATGATAATACAAACACATAATACCACTCCTTGTGGCAAGAATCCTAGACAAGTTAGGTCGTATGGGTTGCCTAGTGAAAAACGATTGGTGAAAGGTAAATGTATGCCTAGGAATCTTCCTTGATTAGGCGTTACTTACTTAGGCATTACTTTGCTCGTTGTGAGTAAAACGGTCATCACTCTCCTAGCTACAAGGCCTGGGCCCAGCAGTGGGATATTTAAAGGCTGTAGAGTTTTCAAAATTATACTGCATTAAATCGTGGTAAGTCTCACAAGTTCGCAGCAACACATGTTTGAACGTGCCCGCCGTAAAGTCTCACATTTTAATGCTTTCATTGCGGAATTCTGCAGAATGCTATAAATGTTAACGTCTGGAATGGAACATGTCTGCACCTTAGGAAATAATGGCATTGTCTAAGAGGCAAATCTTTTGTATTTCAAGTAGGTACCTACTTTATTTCGAATACACGCTAATGTTTGCTTCCCATGCTCTAAGTTTACTTGGCGAAATCGCACGTTGTCCATCCGTCCATTGTTTTTTTTATTTCACTACAAGTTCAGTGTGTGGGTGCCAGTGTAACTACAGCCACATAAGGCACAACACCTTCGCCTCAGGTTAATGGACGTGTCCCTTTAATGTCCTGGGCCATAACCGTTGATTAATACAGCAAAAAAAAAAATCGACCCTTAAATCCTTTACTGACCACAAAAGGGAGGAGAGACAGTTTTTTTTTTAATTCCACCTTAAGTAAGTCCTTGACTGGAATCTCACCTGGTGGTATGAGATGATGCAGTCTAATATGGTAGCGGGCTAACCTGTTAGGGAGTATGGTAGTCATACCCCTAATCGGTTTCTATGCTGTCTTCGTCGGTAGGACGGTAACTAGCTACGGACCAAGCCTCCCTCCTGACAAAATTGTTGCGTGACATCCTTTTCTATCGGTACTTTTTTTTTCACTGCTAGTGGAAAAAAAAGCCTGGACTGCAATCTCATGTGGCTCTGTATATTATATAGTGATGATGGAGTTTGAGATGGTAACGGCTCCCTAGTTCGTAAGTAACACTGGTACTGCATCGGTAGAGTGGTAACTAGCCCCTGCCTCCCCTAACTAAACCAGATAAAATTCAGAAATTATAAAAACCTAATTGCATCTGCTGGGCATTGAACCCGGCACCTCCCACTTGTTTTTACAAGACACCATAACGCTCTTCGCTGCGCCATGGAAGTCGTCATATTAAAAATACAAAAGCGTGATTGCATTTTTGTTTATTTTCTATGTTCAGCTCCCCACACCACCGATTTTGATGAAATCATGCACATATTATGTAACTTGAATCCTGATGATGGACATAGCATTTTATTCACAGCAAAATTAACAGTTAATAAACCAATAAAGCATAATATAAAAAATAACTTACTCGTATAATTAATTACTTGTAATCATTATTATATTTGTTTATTTTAAGGATATATATGTATACCATAATATCATACATATATTTTTAATTCATTTATTTATTTAGTTGTGAACATAACTTAACCGCTAATGAATGAAATGATGAAAAGTATAAAACTGCGTAACAGTGATCAAATAAATAAATACATACATATATAAATATGTTGTACCGCCTACCAGAAGAGATCGCTATTTAGCAATAAGGCCGCCAAATCGATTTTTATGTGTGTGAATGAATGAATAAACTTTTATTGTAAATCATTCATTCATATTAAATACAATTTAATTTATATAAACTTAAACAGTCTTTCATATGAATGAATGATACATATTAAAGACTATTTAAGTTTATATAACTATCTGAGCCTCAGACATTTAACTGTACCATTTGTTGATGATATATTATGTACACGCCTTCATATTAAAGACTATTTAAGTTATATAAACTTAAATAGTCTTTAATATGAAGGCTTGTGTTTAAGTTATATAAACTTAAATAGTCTTTAATATGAAGGCTTGTATATATATCATCAACAAATGGTACAGTTAAATGTCTGAGGCTCAGATGTCTCCGGAAACAAATTGATAGATCTTTTTCAAAAACTGTCAAAGCGTCTTTAAAAACATCAGTTAGAGATTATGGAAGTATTAAAAGTTTTTTTGTCTGTGCCTCACTGCGGCGGTTTCGAGGACGTTTTAGATTTTATTTAGTTTTAAATAGTTTGTTTTAGGTTATATTTATATTTTAAAGAAACAATATTACTATAATAATAAATAACATAGTACTTATTAAAAAATCTACTTTAATTATTGTTAATTCCAGTCGTCAAAGTATCGGCTGTAGGAACAAGGTATTATATAAGTAGGTGATGAGCTTTCATTCCACTCACGCAGGCGTCTAACGTAATTGGAATTCTCGGCGAGATTTAGATCTTATAAGGAAGATCGACGTCAAATAAATCACGTGCTAAGGCTCGCTGGGAAATTTTAATGACAGTGAAACGTCCCTACCCAATAAAAGAAGTGTGAAAATCTTAAGGTATGCGCATTATTAAAAATTTATTGCAAAAAAGGTTTTTATACTATATATATATATATATATATATATATAATAATATATATTATAAATACTAATATATAATATATATAATTATATATAATATATATTATAAATACTAATATATAACTTAATATATAACTAGCTGACCCGTGCAACTTCGTTGCACCAATAACCGATTACCGGAAAACACAAATAAAATGACATTTTCTAAAAATGAATCCTAGCTAGATCGATTTATCGCCCCCGAAACCCCCTGCAAACTAAATTTCATGAAAATCGTTGGAGCCAATTCCGAGATTCCAATTATATATATATATATATATACAAGAATTGCTCGTTTAAAGCTATAAGATAAATTCTTAATATTTAATAAATAACTTAATAAATAATAAATACTTAATAAATTTTGCAAATAATTTCTGTTTTCTCTTTTTCAGTGGTATGAAGTGCTATCGAAAAAATATGCAAAGAATCATCCTCATTATACTCATATCAATCCATTTCCAGGCCACTACAGGTTTCCTTCCAAAATGAGGAGGGTTAAAGGCCGTAGTCCACTATGCTGGCCCAGTGCAGATTGGCGGACTCCACACACCGTCGAGAACATTATGGAAACTCCCGGGCCAACAGACAGATATATAGACGTACTAGTTTCTGCCCGCGACTTCGTCTGCGTGGACTTCAGAATTGAGTCTTAAGCTTCACTCGTTACCTAACAATTCTTGATCCTGCCACGGGAACTATTTGACCGATCGGTATAGAAGATACGTCTTTTCTATAGCACTTATGCGTACACAATTTCAAAGCTGTCCACCCGCGGCTAAGCTCGAAAACAAGTTTCAATCTCCCCTCTGGAACTACTTAAGGAATCGGGATAAAAAGAAGCCTATTGTTTTATCCATTACAAAGGCTACCTACATGCATGCCAAATCTCATCCAAATCCGTTAAGCCATTTTTGCGTGATTGAGTAACAAACTTCCACACTTTCATATTTATAATATTATTTAATTACTTAATAAAATATATATAGTAGGATAGTAGGATAGTAGGATAGTAGGATGAAGATGTCCTCATACACCCACCGCCCGTCACTCTCTTTATGTCGTCGGTCCATTATTTAAACTTGCTTAGTTTGGGCTTTATTAGTGACTTTGGTTCTCCAGCTCTTTGTTTTCTAATCTTATTCTTCAGGGAAACTCCTTACATAGCCAGCTCAATAGATCGATGAGTAAGTTTGAATACGTAAGTTTCACTTAATGGTGGGTATATAGATATTATATATAGATTTCTGGGTTTTAGATTCTTTAAACGTAACCGGCTTTTCAGCCAATATGTTCCCATTATAAGAGGATGTGTTTAAATTTATTTTTTTAACTTTTCTTGTTATTTAGGAAATAAACTATAGTTACTACTGCGAGTGTGAGCATCAACTCGCGAATAATATTCCATTAAAGTAGGGAATTTCTATTCAGTATCTATACTTTGATTAAAATGTAACAATAAAAACTTTCTAGACAGATGTAATCTTATTTCCATACTTCATAATATATTAAATTAAAATTTCTCAAAAGCTACTTCAGTTTAATATAACTAGATACTCACGTATAATATACCTACTTATGAGAAACAAAAACTAATTTTATTTTAAGTAAAGCAATTTCACTCGAGACAGAAGTTTGTGCCTACCTAAATTATAAGGGATGGATGAATTTCATCACACTTCAAACTTTGTAGAAAACGATATTTCTTAAAACAATGCGAAGCGTACTTAGACCCGTGTTAAACATTAAACCTTGTTATATCAGATAATACTGTGAGATTTCATCGTCTTCTTCGCCTAAGGAAAGGGGCCTTATAGAATAAATACACTACGAATTAAATCAAAAAATATGTATTAACTCGGCCTTTTCTAGACGGCCTAGTTAATATATATTTTTTTCTAGAACTATATCGCATAGCTTTTGCTGCCACGTGATGCTATGAAAAAAAAACGCGCGGAAGCGATGATAGCCTACTATTGGGTAAAGCTTCGGTTTTCCTTTCGTGATTTTCCGAGTTCGAGCCCCGGCACGCACTACTGACTTTTCAGAGTTCTCGGCGCTTTTAGTTTAAGCAATTTAAATATCTTAATATTTCTTTAAACGGTGAAGGAAAACATCGTGAGCATGTCTGAGAGTTCTCAATAATGCTCTCAAAAGCGTGGGAAGTCCGCAACACAATTCGCACATGGCCAGACTACGGTCTAAACCCTTCTCATTCTGAGAAGACACCCGTGCCCTGTATTGGGCCGGTAATGGTTTGATGGTGATGATTTTTAAAAAAAGTAACAGGCTACAAAAGTTTAAGAAAAAAAAAATTAGAGTTCCGGGTAACTAATCTAAAACACATGAAATTGAGAACGAAATCCTGTTCGAATATAATGTTATGCCGTCTAAAATCGCAACTAAAATCAAAATTTCTTTAACGCGAAGAAACTATTTAAAGAATCATGACCATCATAAGTAGGTAATACAGAGTATACTCCCAAGCCCTCCACAAATTGCAGCCCGCGGTTGTGAGCACGTGCTCCGCATAAATAGGAGGCCAGATTTAGATGGCTTTCGCGGCGAAATTCAATGGAATTTTGTAACAAATGTACGTGAAGTTTGTGCAGATGATACAATATGACTATCAAAGTCAAAGTCAAATATATCTTAATTCAAATAGGCACAGGGATGGCACTATTTATGCGTATATTATATAAAAAATGTGTACATTGCAGTGAGATGATGGCGATAACTGCATCCGCTCACTTAGAACTAAAATGCTGCGAGGGTTCCAAAAGCGCCCGGGTTTTAAACTCGTAGTATACGTTGTATGACCCACATGTCTCGCAGGTCTAGTTTCTTGAAACCAGTTTTCGCGAAGCAACTTACATAATTTTTAAATTCTACCTAACCATTATTTCCTTACAAAAAAAATATTACAGCATTAAAACGGCTCGTATGTCGTATATTTCATTGCAGTGGGGATATATTACAGTGTCCCTAGAGATATGTGTCACTATGTCATTGATTACAAATCGCAGTCATTTCCAAAGTCTAGCAAGCACTCAAAGCTGAATTCCTACTTGAACACGATATACGATTAAACCGATATCCGCCAAAACACCGTGTAACTTTGTACTGTCCGTTTCACGTAGGAGAAGCCAAACATTTAGGTTATCCGTAAACGAAGTTTCAAAACGAGCTGATAGATTAGAAAATTGGCAGTGTTCATCCTTTGTCTTGGTAAGCACGCTAAGCTATCAGACCTGGTTACTCACTACCCGCATGGGAGCAGCGTCTAAACTAACTCTATCACTATTTGTCTATCCTTTTTTTTTTTTAGCAATTGGGTCACCTAATGATAAGTTATGGGGGAGGGCCCCATAACTTTTGCAGCACCAGAGGAGCCACCGATGCGTTGCCGGCTTTTAAGGAATTTGTTTATCTGCCCCTTGAATAACCCTACATTGTATTTTTGAGGAAACACATCAGATGGGAGATTGTTCCATAATTTGCAAGTCCGTGGTAGAAATGATCTGGTATTTCGAACAGTAGAAGAATACCAGGCATCCAGATGTTGAGGGTGGAATTTATTTCCTAAAACATACTGAATAATTTAATAAAAGTGGAAATGTCTTGTAACTATGCCAAATTCTGTAAATTTATTGCATAAGCGTAGAGGCATCTACGAGAAATACTCCATAAAAAACAAATTGTAGTTCATTCCAATTGCGCAAATTAATTTTGACCATCCTCAACCTAAACGTTCTCCTACTACTAAAAGTACAATGTTGCAAAACACTTCAAATTTGTAGACACTTGAATAGCAAAGTGCTACTAATGAAAATCCAATAATAAGTACTATGGTGAGGAAAAACATCAAATGTAAAGCTAAAAGTTCTCCATAATGATCTCAAAGATGTGTGGAGCCCACCAATCATCACTGGACCAGCGTGGTGGACTAAGGCCTTAACCTACTGATTGTAGGAGACCTGTGCTCTGTATTGGTTCGGTAATGGGTTGGTATGATGATTATAATGATGATGATAAGTTCTAATAACTATTTTTTATTCAACTTTTACTAAATAAGATTTCCATGAAAATTATTACTTTTCGATATGTCTGTTGTTAGTATCTCTTTTTTTGTTAGTATCTATTTTATTAAAGGACTGGGACGGCAAACATAATAATATTTTTAAAAAAGAATGAGGGTCTGAGGGAATCTTCTTTTTTTTTGGCGTGGTGGAAAAGCTTTATTGCTACCTCCAACCCTTGGGCAGGACGGAGGTTACGTGGGACTCCCCCTTCTAAAGGGGGTATACCCGAACTAAAAACCTCCACGGCATGTCCCTCTTGTTGGCTTTGTTAGACGCCTGGGGAACCCGTTGTATACCTCCTAGACGAAAGGGGATCTAAGGAACCCACCAGACAAAGCATTTGGATGGCTGAGTATGATGATAACGGCAGCGAAGCCTCATATGTTTTACTGGACTAATTCTTATAAATTAGCCTTATCGAATCTTAGATTATATTTCTTACGTATAGCCGCCATACAGAACGTTGGCTGACTTCCAAGCACCGCCGTTTCATTTCTGAATTGGCAAGAGCTTGTTGAGAACATTGCTTAAACTTTGTTCGAACAAATGTTTCTAATTTAAAACCTTTCCAAACTGTAATAGACAACGTCAGTTAAAAATTGCAGGTACTTTAATATATACTTCGATATGCACAGACGATTTTTGTATTATTCGATTTTGGAATATTGTAAACTTATACGCAACCATAAATTCTACGTGGTCCGCTCCGTTAATTTTTCCCTTTTCCACTTTTTTTTAATAGTTTTATAGTTGTCTTAATTAAAAATTTTCATAAATATGCAATTCGAAATAAAGAGACCTTTGACATTTCTTCCGATGACAAAATTTTACTTAATCGCGTAAGTAGGTAACAGCTTATATCTATTCAGAAATATGATCAAGACTATACCTTACTGTTGCTGATAAGAACATAACAATAGAAATTTAACTGCTATTTTTTTATCTTCTTCTTCTATCTTCTTGCCTTTATCTCAAGCTCTCTGTAGGTAATCTTCTTATTCTTATTACCTTTTGCTTTCAATTTTCCACTCCTTTCAAAAACCTATGTCCAGCTATTGACGTCCACTGGTTTGTATGATAATTGTGATGAAGATTTTAATGTGATCCGGCTAGATACCAAACGCTGGAGCTCCCACAGATGATGCTAAAATTTATAAAACCTATATTAAAATTTTTAATCTTTTTGCGTTATTAACTTATTGTAAGTAGTATTTTTTAGTATAACTTACTTATCCATATGATTAAACAAAATTCCCGTATTATTAAGATAATTTTAATTAATAGTGAAAACTTAATTGGCTTGTGTAAGATCTATAATTAAGTTTATCCATTGTAACAATTCATTTATAGCTGTTTGTTTTCCAATTAAAAAAAATCTTCTGTGCAAGAGGTTGTCAAACAATCTATTCAGTTTGTTACTCTAGCATGTTAGCAGAAACAGCTCATTAAGAAACTTTAATTACCCACAGTTAATAGATCACAGATATCGTGTGTTACATCATTAAAAGTTTATAATTTAAACCAAGCAATGCGGAGTTAGTGCTATGTTTATGTAACTACTAATTTTGTAACCAGTATAAGGACGTGCCTACTGAAAGGATTGTAGTTCAGGGGAAATTCAAGAGGACCAAAGCACGCGATAGGTTACTGTATTTATTGTGAACCAATCAAAGTTGCTTATGCTATGAGAAAAATTGGACAGTTAACAGATGTTGAAACTGCTAGGCTTGTTTATTTTGCATACTTGTTATGGGGCAGAGCTGCTGATATTATAGAAACTTAGATCACGCGAATCCCTTCGTGCCAAATTTAAAAAAATAGGTATACTTACAGAAGCCTCGTAATATATTTATAATAATAAAATCTTTATTAAACAAAACATAACTAATTATAAACAAAAAGTCGGTATAAACAGTCGACTAGCTAGAAACGGACATAAATTAGTGATATCTGCATATCGTCTGAGAATAGTACAGAAATCCTTTGTGGAGATGGGCATATGCTTTTATAACATGATACCGAAGGTAATACCTTTACCTAAATTTAAACAATAAAAACACATTTAACAAATGGTGGTTACTACACGATTGATGAATTTCTTAATAACAAAGAGCCTGCTTCCAAGCAGCCTTGTCTGCTTGGAAGCAGGCCACTCCGCTCTCATCTCTCACAAAACAAAAAAATTCTCAAGATTGTTAAACTTTAACATGATGTTGGAAAATAGTAATCTGCTGAGTTTCTTGCCGGCTCTTCTCAGTGGAATCTGCCTTCCGAACCGGTGGTAGAGTCGCCAAACAGACTGACTTGACGTTTCAAAAGTGCTTATAAATTAGGTCTACTTGAAATAAATGAATTTTGAATTTTGTTTTTTTTTATTTTGAAAGGCTGCAATCGAAGTCCCACTACACGAATGCACCTGAAATGTATCAGAGAAAAGTGGGGATGTGTTGCCAAGTGAGCCATAAACTTACAATTTTAGTATAAAATACATTAATATCAATATCAAAAATTGTAACATAATTATGTATTATGTAATTATCTAGTACTTATGTAATTATAAGATTATGTCACACTTCAATTGCATTGAAATTTGGAGATTTTTTTAATAATAAATTTCCCGTTTTCAAGTGGATGAGAGTGAAAATAAATTCCAGGTTATTTATTTTCATCCTTACCCAATCACCTTCATTCATGGCATAACACTTTTTATTTAGATCTATAAAATAATAGACCATTTTAATTTTTCGTTTGCATATTATGTTTCATGTGAATATGATTCTGATAAAACTTGAAATCAAAGAATGATTAAGTTTTCAATGACAGTAAATTTGTAATGATATGACGACATAATTTGCTTTGAAATATTTAATTTTACTACAATAAACGAATTAAAAAATTAAAGAAAGATTTCCTTCTTGGTACAAGCTACAGATGAATAATTAATTTTGTTTGATGTACTAACTTTATTATTCCGTTTTAGATTCCGCTTTTAATTATTTAAGCGTCTTTGTTCTTAACTTTCTTTGTAATAGGTAACACTGCTTTACACACTTACTGGATCGTTACCAGTGCACTTTATAATAATAAATAAATAAATAATAAATAGATATACTACGACAACACACACGTCGCCATCTAGCCACAAAGTAAACGTAACTTGTGTTATGGGTACTAAGATGAATAATATACATAAATACTTATAATATACAGATAAACACCCAGACCCTGAATAACATTCATGTTCATCACACAAACATTGTTCAGCTGTGGGAATAAAACCCACGGCCTTGGACTCAGAAAGCAGGGTCGCTGCCCACTGCGCCCGCCAGTCGGCCGTCATAGTTAACTTCAGATGTTTAAATAATGTTAATATCAGACGACCTTTTCTTCGCGGTTTCACTGGCATTCACTATACATGGGTGATAATAGAAATAATGACGTGCTGGTATTTTACTTATACACTGAAACTAGCACTATAAAACGTAGGTACGGGCCAGACATATTTTTTTTTTCACTATCCTAAGTACGTCCAATTATCATGACGTACAAGGGAAGGTTTAGTTACCGATTGCAATCTTTCAGATGTCTCTCAGTACGTTTAAAGTTTAAATAAAACGTAAGCTTATAAAATATCTTATTATTATATAAAGGGATACTCAACCGATAAAAAGTATGAATTGCTCTTACTTTATAGCTAAATATTAATGAAGTGTTAGATGGTGATAAAAAACATACCCAGGAAAGTTCCTTGTGGTTTCTTCTTAGACCAGGACGTGTTGGGAACCCTCGTAGCTTTAGGTTTAAGTTAGCGAACGTAGTTATAATGCCACAGTTATGTAAAAATATATTTATGAACAAGTCATAAGTACCTGTTATAGGCTTACGTGAATAAAGATTTTTTTGGTTTGTTTTTAATTTTTTTTTTATATTATGATTTTCTAGATTCTTGATAATGAAATGAATTTTGTGGTAATAATTATACATAAGAGGATTAAAAATCATATTTTAATTTTAAAATTATTGTCGTCATAAAATGCGTAACTGTGGTGGTACTTCCCCGGACAAGCTCTGTCGTATAAAACTCTACTACAACTAAAATAACTAAAAAAACATTAAAATAAAAAAAAAACAGGATGGGTTTCCGAGAGATGAAAAAATAGCTTTTGCTTTCGCAGTATGTATACTGCGAAATTTTGCACAAAGATAGCTTGCATTTTTTAAACATACACACACTGTAACTTACTTTTCATCCAAACAAAATATTCGCGGTTTAAGTCGCAGGAAACAGCTAGTACTATCTGAAACACTAGAAATTTTCAGCATTGTATTTGGTGTATCCCGAATACAATATACGCTAACTTTCTGCTGAAACTAGAGTGAATTTATGACACAAATTGCTTTATTACATTGCGCTACTAAAACAACATTACTTTAAGTAATAGAAGTAGCTAATCATCATCATCGTCATCCCTTTAACGCCCCACTATATGACACGGATCTCCTTTTAATATGTCAAGGGTTTAGGAGGTTGTTTACCAAGTTGGCCAAGTGCAGATAGGTTGACTTCAAACGCTGTTGAGAACATTATGGAGAACTCTCCGGCTTGCAGTTTTGCTCACCTTTCCCTTCACCGTTGAAGAAATTGATATTTCATCATCATCACTTGAAGGTATTCAAGTCCACTTCTGAGCATAGGTCTTTTGTAGGGAGTTCCAAAATCCACGGTCCGGGGCTGCTTGTTTCCAGCGGCTCCCAACGACTATTTGATGTCATTTGTCCACCTCCTTGGAGGCTGACCAACGCTGCGTTTACCTGTGCGGGGGAGTGATATTTAAATTGTTTAAATTAAAAACGCACATAACTTCAAAAAGTCAATAGTGCGTGCCGGGGATTAAACTCGGTCTTCCCCAAAGGAAAGACGAAGCCTTATCTACTAAGCTATCACCGCTTAATGCTTTATTATTTGTAAGCGTTGATATCCTAGTCGGTAGGTGCGTGTAAAATTGTGTTATTAAATTAATTAAATAATCAAAAACTTCTCAGTTTCTCGGTTTTATCACGATGATTAGACGTTATGGTCAATGGGTGTTGAAATGGCGACTACGCACTGGATAACGCAGCGTTGGTCGACCCCGATCGATGAGGTGGACAGACGCAATTAAACGAGTCGCTGGGAGTGGCTGGAAACAGTCATCTCAGGACCGTGGATTTGAAACTCGCTATCATAGATCGATGTGCAACAGTGGCCGTCAATTGGACGATGTTGATGACGATGATAACACTTTTCGGTACACCAAAGGTTAACCTTTGGTTTTTGAAAACGTATTAAAGAGATAGAGAGAATAAATTTTTAGCTTTTATTAAATCGAATGCCCTATTTTATATATTCATATAAAATAGGGCATTCGATTGAAATTCGGGTAAATTAATCAAAGTTTTAATGAAACCGTAATTGGATCGGAAAGCCTATAAATAATGAAACACTGCAATCCCGCATAAAACTCTATGTAATTTTTAATGCCAACTTGCAGCTATCATTTTACGCAGTTGCTTTGAGACGATATTACCGGTTGGCAAGTTGCCATTCATGTTGTACTCTGACAAACGCTCGTGTTGCATCTATATCTTGCAACTGCAGTGAGTTATTCTGACGTCAGTTTGTTGGCCTCTAATGCCGACTGTGAAGTTCTGAACTTGCATCAGCATGCGTATTGAAATTTGAATTGATAAATTGTTTCTATGCTGTGTTAATTGTGAATCTAAATATTTATTTCAATCTCAATTCAAATTAAGAAAGGGGTTTAATTTGATAATGTTACATTAAAAGTCATAAGTAAACTAATGACTGTAAAAGTCATGCATTATTTTTGTAGTCACGTGGTGTGTAGCTAAGAATGCTGTCTGCATTTCCGCGCTGAATAGCCAGGCTAGTAGTTTGCGCAAAAAATGAACCAACCCATCTGTCACCCGATGAGACAATCAATCGCAGTGTAATTTCTCATAAGTTTTTCTGTTGGACTTATCAAAGAGTTGTGTGGCATTTAGTTATATATTTTATACCTTAGACATAACTTAATGTTTTTTTTCATTGTATTCTTTATTAAATAAGTGATTGCTCCTTTTTTAAGAAATACCAAGAAAGTGCAATACACCGAAATAAACTCTTAAGACATTGCTTAATTCGATCAAATGATATACGATTAGCGTAACGTAACGAAACTTAAAGTTTAAATTTTAGCAGTATTTGAGTCATATATTATTTAGACGAAATATGTTTGCCAACTCAGAAACTATGACGAACACCCACAGACCCGGATTCGGATAGACATAGAGAGTCTAACCTTTATATTACTCTCTCGAATAAGAGGCTAGGTAAGCTAGGTATGTATAGAACATTAGTAAATCTCAGGTTTATAATTATGATGAGCTTACTTAAATTAATTTATTTAAATTAATAAAATAAATATTATTTAAATTAATAAAATAAATACAATTATTGTGGCATAATCTTTAATCAATAATCACTTATCCACGAGAATAATATAAATAGCGTAAGTGTTTTTTTTTTTACATTTTTGTTTAAATTAAAACAATAATATTTAATTACACTCTATAACTATCTAATATACACAGAGATCAAAATAATCACAAGTGAATAAAATTTATATAATTTTTCAATTACAAACTCTATTGAAGAATAACTAAATAGTTTTACTTGATATTTAAATAAATTTATTTACACTTTAGGCCACCTAAATGTATAAACATCTTATCAATAAGTCTATTATCAATTTTAACAATAAAAATGAAATGAATATCGAACGTATTCTATTTGAAGCTTCAAATTTAAATTTATACATAAATGCTATTAACACAAATCTTTTTTCTTATAATACTGAGAGGTATAGATGAATATTTCTAACAATGTCATTGTTTAATCTGGTATTAAGCTGTTGAGATCCATTTTCATTTAAATTACTAATGACATAAAGACAAAATAATTATTTCGCCAGAGTTCAATAATATTTCAGAAATTGAGAAAAAATTGTTATATTTATTTTACTGTTTGCTAAAATAAAAGAACAGAAGCTTTCAAATTATTATTTATTAATTAATAAGGAGCTTACTCTTTATTTTCCTTATCTACTTTTCTTGTACAGATATTTTAGGATTTATTCATGTTTTAATAGAGTTTATTTCTATTTTTATAAATTTATATACAAAGTCGCTCTAAAACTAAACAATTTATATTTGATTTTGTCAAATAACAAACAATGATTTGACATTTCATAAAATAATACTCAACGTTCGTTTAAATAAAGAGTTCAAATATTTCATCTAATATTAATTTAAACAGAAATGGTAACGTACACTAGCCAATTTATTTTTTCATAAAAATGAAGTTGAAAGGTCTTGACAGTTCTTTGAAATAGAATTATAACTTTGAATCATAGACAAAGCAGAGATCGTTGGTCATAATCATAATTTTTCGAGATGTTTCATTTCGTCTCTGCAGACGATCATAATAAATTGTTCGGAGTCAACGTGCGTTTTACCAACGTGCGTAAACAGCGCTGCAACTGTATCTGTAAACACGGAATATAATGAAACCATTTTTTATTTATACTGTGTTGTGAATTCATTTTCAATCAAATAGTACCCTTATGACGTCAGAGTAAGAAGGAATTCCCCGCAGCTCTGTCCCCTCTGTGGGTCAAATAGTTATTCTTAATTTAAAATTCATTCCATACATCTGCCAATTTTGTGAGATACAAATTAAAAGTACGAAATGTGTTTTTTCTTTTTAGTAATGCATGCAAAAATGCAAACACATCCTGCAACATGCCGCCCTGTGTTGATCAATTCGAGTCGTGGCATGTGACTAACTGTGTTCGTGTCGAACAAAGAACATTATATATTATAATCGAATGACACAAGATGACAAGGGTGTCGTTTTTTAAGAGAACTTTGAATTAATAACTAAATTGTTTTTATTTCTTTATAGTTGCGTCCGACGTGATTAAACTGCAAACAAAAAACGGCGTAAAACGGCGTAAAATTTGCCATCGTGGGCAAAGCCTCTTACAATCAGACTCATTGCTGTTAACATGGTAAACTAACTCGCACACTCAGTACTTCAGCCGTTAAAACTTAAACAGCATTGACTTAATAGTTCCTTTTGAAAAAAAAAGTTTACTTGTGTAAATAAGCATAAATTTTTTGATGTGAAACATCTATAGGCGGAGGTTAAACCTGATTGTTGGCGTTGCTACACAGGCCGTGGCGACGCTTCGCCAAGCTATAAGATTGAATTTTTGTATTTCGTATGTAACAATAAAAATGAAAATTAATTTTGTAATAAAACAGTCATTATTAACCGACTTACAAAAAGGAGTGGTTATCCATTTGGTTGTATTTTTTTTTTATTTGTGGAACTAATTTGTAATGCTTTATCTTTTCATTATGCAATATCTGCAATAACTTACAGAAAACAATTTCGATGTTTGACATCTTCTTGAGCTGTTTTAATGCCTTTGGTTGCCTGGAATACGTTTTGTTAAATTTTTACTTTTAATTTGTTATGTTTATGTGGTGTACAATAAAAGTGTATTCATTCATTCATTCATTTATTCATCTGCCAGGCGTCGCGTGACGGCTCACACATTTTTTTAATAAAGTTATACCTAGGTAAAAAAACATTTGTCTATTCTAACACCTTGTACATTACCATGCAATGGGCAAATTAATAGAATTAATATTTGAGGGAATTTATTTTATTTTAACAGTGCCATTATTTATTCAAATTATATTATATCGATGGCAATTTCCACATCGATGCTCATTCCGTTTATATCCAACCACCCAAAATGGGTAACAGGTGTTTCGCTCTCATGCATATGGCTGGCTGATTGTGTACTAGAAACAATCAATTATCATAAAAGTAATATGATGTAAATAAAATTTATTATGTTAATACACCAAAACATTAAAGGCTTTACTAATTAACGATGTATACACCTGGTGTATATTACTTATACAACGTGTAACGTAATTACGAAATACTGTTGAAGAGTGCATAAGTATATTTCATAAGGAATCACCCTGTAAAATAATAATTCAAATGAAGCGTATTTATATTAACATAAAAACTAAATCAAAACATTCTAAATATTTACTTATGACAACCCTATTGAAGATAAAAGACCAACACGTGCTTAGTACCTAAGCTTTGCGACGCGTACCTAATAAATACAGGATTCACTTAATTTCATTTTTGCATTTGATGTTAGGGCTGTATCTTATTACTTTTAATAAAAACTATGGCAATGGCAATGGTACTTAAAATTTACTAGCGTTTCGGTTTCGCAAATAAATCTCAGAGACAGTAAATAATGTACATCTCTAGCCTCTGAAGTATTAATTTGGTTTTCATTTACACGTTATATAATAAATATTATACGTAAAAATTTTTAAAGTAACTAAGAATAGTTGATACAGAATAATTTTCTGTCCACTCCCACTCATTTTTGTGATTAGTGCTATATAAATTTTCTTATTCCCGTTTTCACTAAAACTCCTAAATCGAATGCCTCATGATTAAGGCGATGTCTATAGAAAAAACAATGTTTAACGAACTCTTAAGTATTAACTATAAGTTTTTATTGATTTGCATCACACTAAGAGGTCAATATAAAGAGAATAGAATATTATAAGAAACCAAAAAAAAAATACATCCACTTTCATAAATACGAAACAAAAAATACTTTTGTATGTACTTTGGTAACAGAAAAGGCAATGGTTCTAGATATAGAAGTATAATTTACAAACACGTTCATAAGCACACACATACACGCGTAAGTTTGATTTCGAGTCATTACAATTAGGGTTGTCAATTTAGGCCCAGAATAATTTTATAATATACTGGTTTTTTTTTCGAGTAAATATTCTCTCATCGTTATTATAACACCAAAATATGTACAACATATAGCAAATAAAGTAATCATATTATATTCGAAATCCCAACTAGTTTTTTTTTTACCTGAATTACGTGTCCCGCGGTGTGACAAAGGGGGTGACACCCACAGCTAGACTGGAGCACTGCTTGTGAGCCTGACCGGCTTTCGGCACGAGCACCATTTGTTCTAAGTCGCCCTGTCATGAGTACACGAGGTTATGAGAATAAACGATAGGTTCAAGCATTTTATAAGGGAAATTCCATTTCATAGCTATAATAATTCATACTTATATTCTAAAACAAAGAGAGTGCACTATATTTAGAGTAACCTAGCATTTGAATACATAATCAAGCGCGTAAGACTCAGATCAAAAGAGTACAAAGTTACTTTGTAGTCTGACCGGCTTTCGACATGAGCACCATTTTTTCTGTCTTCCTGTCATGAGAACACGAGATTATGAAGATAAACGATGGGTTCTAAAATTTTATAGAGGAAATTTCATTTTATAGTCATAATAATTCATACTTATATTCTTAAACAAAGAAAGTGCTTATCTTAGTTTAATCTAGCACTTTTTTACATATTCATTTTTGAAGAGCGTTAGATACAAATCAAGGGAATTGAATTTTATTGACATTTTAACAGTTATCTTAACAAACTACTTTTCAAGCGATACTGGAAAATGCTTTGCGGTCCTAGGTAAGAAAAAGTATAGAGTGATTGAGTTTTTGAAGCCAGAAGATAATAAATTGGTGGCGCCTTCGTCGGTCCTGGTTTTTATCACTAGTATTTAATAATGCCTTTCTGACAGCAGTTATTAAGCAAATGGTTATAAATTTTAAAGCCTACTAACACGCATTGGAGTAGCGTCGTTGGTCTATGCTGTGAAATCCTCTTTTCTATGAGATAGAAGGAACTGCCCAGCAGTGGGACGTTAGTAGGATGACGATAATGATTAGCTTAATCCGTCACTTCGTTCGCGATTTTAGATACATGTTTTGCTGACTGAACATATGCGGGCATTGACCTTTATTATTAATACACTGGTCTTGCTGACCCCTATATACATTACAGCTTATACAAATTAGTCTGCTTTTTTACAACATACAAGTGTCTCTGGAACTAACAATTTAGTTTTTTTAGTCATACAAATCTTAGTTCGTCGAGCCAAAAACAGTGTGAAAGGCTGTCCAGTACTAATCATAAATGTTAGTGGTAGCAAATGGAATGGAAGGTCAGAAAATAAATGTGACAAAAACAAGGCTGACAATATACCTATATAAATTGTTACTTACTGAAAAGAGATAGCCGATAATTAGATCGGCGTCCCTGGGAGTGTCCAAAGCGTCCTTCTCAAGGACGTCCGTCCGGAGCCAGCGGCAGTCGACGTACACGCGCACCGTGTTATCGTCATGCACACTAGTGAGAAAAAAAGGAGTACAATAAATATTACACATTTTTTCCGAACGAAATCAATAGTCCTAACCAAACACAGTTTGGCGGACACGTATTTATTACGCCACGCGCCACGATATCACGTACTGCGTGTTGATTCAAATCTAAAATTTCAGTTCTATTAACATTATATTTCTTAAATTGCTAACTAAACTAAAACGCGACCTAAATGCAACGTGGCCGCTCGGTGCTGTTTCTTAAATTGCTAACTCCAAACCTAACTACAAATGAGTGTTTTTTGGTAAGCATGACGGGATTTCAGAGCGTTTCAACCTAAAACGCGACCTAAATGCAACGTGGCCGCTCGGTGCAATTTACCATTTCCATTTTTTGCATATTTTCATTGATTTTACTTGAATTAATTAAACATAATCAAAATAATCAGTTATGCAGTAGATATTTCAAAGTATTTCTTATTTTATCCCACAAATTTTAATCATTTTCTAATAAAACTTAATTGCAATTTTGAGTTAGTGCTAACTTTGAGCCAGGATGCTTACGGAGACGGAGCGAGACATAAATCTAGAGAGCGGTAAATTGGAAGATCTGTGTGGTTTGTTGTTTGATAATCAATTTATAATCAATTTATTGTGCAATTTATAAAGAAACTAGATGTTGCCAGATACTTTTGGTTTAAAATTTAATGTGTATGTCAATGACCCCTATTTTGTGACCCCTGAAATACTAATACCTATGCAAGAACTATGAGTAGATTTCGGAATTTATGATACCGGATGATTTGATGTTCTTGCACTGAAGAGGGCGAATTGGCGGATCAGTATTTCGACTGCGTCAGTGCTCGTCAGTTTTCGCTGGTCAGAATTGGTCTCTACAGTCACATACAGTCTAACATAGACGTGAAGACCTGAATAATGATCGAAGACCTTAACAATGCATATTTGCTTAGTTTTTGAGAATTACGCAATCTTAACTTATACAATTGTTTAAAATTATTGACAATAACATGTTAAAATATTTAAATGAGATCTTACGTCATTTTTTTTATTTTTATGATATTGTCTTTTTCACCAAAAAACTAACTATAATAGCATCCCAACTCGTAACTTAGAACCGAGAACCGGAGAAGGTATAGCATTGATCAAAAACTTCGAGTTTTAATACACTATTAACTTTTCGACTGAATTAACACTGTCGAATAATGTCTATTAAATATTTAGGAACGTTGAAATCTGTTTTCGCATCAAGTTGTCAATTTCGGGGCTAAAGTTGAAATATTGAATTACTAGACCGGCCGTTAAAAAGAAAAGAAAGTGTCAAGAAATATAAGTTTCGAAAATAATATAGAGTGTATTTTATTTATAAGAGGTAATTTTTCTTGATTAATCATTCATTATTTACCTCTTCATAAAAGTAATACGTAAATCAACAGAGTTAATGTTCTTTTACAGTAACTTTTAAAGCAGATTGAAAACATAAACATACTTTTTGTTTAAAACCTTTATTTTATAAATCCTTAACTAAAATATTACTTCTTTGATTTGTTAAAATATCATGTTTTAAAAATAATCTCCATTTTGTAAGTTGTAAGTCTTTTCTTTTTTGTAAGTTTGAATGATATTCCGTGGAACCTGTAAATAACAATTTCTAATTCTTCATTATTTGTAGAAATTGGAAATACCAAACGAAGCGGGTAATACAGATTGGAATCTTTGACAATATCTACTTTTGTTATAGATAATAAAATTTAATGTAGACAATAATGTCAAGATTTAATACAGTATTACAGTAAAATTCTATTGCTTGGTATATTGGTAATATCTCAATAACCGAAGCGGTAATAGCCTAGTGGGCAATACTTCGACTTCACTTTTGAGGGGCCGAGTTCGAATCCCAGCACGTCCTCTAACATTTCTCAGATTTTTGCGTTTAAAAAAATTCAAATATCACTAGCTTCAAAGGTGAAGAAAAACATCGTGAGGAAACCTGCATACCTAAGAGTTATCAATAAAGTTCTCAAAAGGTGTGCGGAGTCCACCGTGGATTGGTGGACTCGGCCAGCTTGGTGGACTCGGCCAGCGTGGTGGACTACGGTCTTAACCCCTTTTCATTATGGGAGGAGACCCGTGCCCTGTAGCGGGCTCGCAATGGATTGATTTGATGATGAAGATCTCAACATCCTAATATTACCTTCTTTCACCTTCAAATCCCTTATTTTCCTGCTATCTATCCCATTAAGAATATCATAATGATTACAAAAACCATTGAGTTAAGCTACCGTGCTCACCACTGAATTAAGCTACTGAAAATTTTCTTGACAGGTTACTCAAGAACTTACAAATATTGACGCGCTCGAGGGCAATGAACCCATCTCATGATACGCAGTTGAACATACTGTTCACACTAACTCATTTATTTCATTATCTATTTATTTATATAATCAGTATACTTACAGCTAGCGAAAACGTATACTAAGTCAGTTACACATGTACATTACAAAAAATATTAGTCAATTTATCTCTGGGCCACTGCAAAATATGGGGTTCCTTTCAGAATCTAAAAGTCTAATAAAAAAGTCTAACTCGCTGGCCAATTGCCGACTCTAACACTAAACACGTCTTCCAAACATTATGAAGAACATGCATGTACCACCGTTGAAGCAAGTGATAGTTATTTTTTTGCTCGAAATAAAAACGCACATAAATCTAAAAACTCAAAAGTTCGTGCCAGGGATCAATCTCAGTACCCACGAAAGGAAGGCGGCTGTGTAAGCCACTGGGCTATAGCCACTTACGATGTTAATTTACTTACCTAATAGCAATGTGATGCCACCTAAAGTCATACAACGGCACAGCTAGGTAGATTGACCTTGAGGACCCAGCGCCCGCGTGCACCAAACGAGCCGCCCCTCGCCCTGCAAGCTCCAGGGACAGAAAGGACCCCGTCCGACGTCGGGAGCGAAGGGAGAATAGTGTCCCTTGACCGTACCCTCCACTCTGGAAATAAGGAACAAATGTAACACTTCAAAACTCATTTTAATCTATGACGCCAACGGATAGGTATTAGGTTATAGTAAAATGTATAACTAATTGTAAAATGTAATTTATAATTTCTTGAAACCTTATTCACCACACCAAACAGATCTTCGGCAATGTACCCTCAACGCACGTTTCGTTACAAAACTGGAACATCCGCAGGAGATGTTGACTTTAAAACGAATAATTGTTAAGTATTTAGTAAATAATTGGATTTAGTATTTCATCTCTATATGAGATCTGTTTTGTGTGGAGTATAAGGTTTGAAGAAGTATTAATTACACTATACAGATTCTCCTGCTTTTCGCGGAGTATAGCATATTAAGCTTGCTTTTCATTATATATCATGGATTTCCACAAAGTACCACCTGCTTCTATCCAATGGTTACCAAAGATTTAAATCGTTAGATCTGCTCTTATCTTGTAGACTCGCCCTTCTAAGTGAGCTCACCTATTTGATATAAGTGCAGAGTAAAATAAACCGAAAGATAAAGGTACTCTAGCTGTAACATAAACCCACCTTAGCCACCTTACCCGCTACTGATGGACAATAACAAATTACCACAATGGTTCTGTATCAGGGAATGTGTAAGGAATTAGATCTTTGTGAGATTGTACAAAATTAACATATTAAAATCTAAAAAGGTACTCAATTTGATCTTAATTACATAATATAATAATTTAAATATAGCCACAAGCTTTGTTAACCTAAAAACCTAAAAAATCACACAGTAAGAACATTCTGTAAAACCGGACAGCAGAAAATAACAATATATTACGGCAAAAATATATAACGGTATAAGAATGAAGATTTTAAGGGAGAAATTAAATTGCGTAATACGAGGTATTAAATAACTTTGTGATACGAACCTTTACCTAGTGTATAATTTAAAAATTTATTAGGCGTAACATAAAAATTCTTTACACTCACATTGCTCTAATTAAAATAAATTACGAAACAAAATTTTTCGGGGAGCGCGAAATTTCTGAAGCGTGTCGCGATTCAGGGTTCAAAAAAGTTTTAGCACGCAAACAGAATTTAGCTCGAAAAGAGTTTTTTTTGTAAAAAATTCCCACCTGAGTATGATAGAACTCGCTAATTAAAAAAACGTTTGATAAGAAACATTTACTTTATAAAGAGCTTGCATAACTCGCGTAACTCGCTGTAAAAAATTGTTATCGTAAATTTCATATAATTGTTTTCGGTTGCTTTCGTAAATATACCTATGCAAGTAAACTTTGATGCATTCATAGAATTTTTTTCTTTACCGCGTGATGGCGGTAGTAGTTACGTTTTAAAACTACGTTAATTTGAGACGTGCAAAATGGTAGTACACGTGGTGTCCTACAGGGCCCATGTTTAGTACTCATTCGTACCATTCTGTTAAAACAACAAAATTTTCTGTATTAGTTTGATGTTAACTTCTTTTTAGACTATTTGGGCTAACTAGAAAGGGCTTTTAGCCCAAATAGTCTAAAAAGGGCTTTCTTTAGGGCTTAGGGCTAACTTACGCGCCACATGATTATGTATAAGTCTTTGTCAGAAAGGTCGATGGCTTTGTCAGACCTCTGTATGAGTTTTTATTACGTTTATGCAGTGGTGTTAGTTTAACAGTAACCGAATGGATATAACAAAGATTATAGCAATCCCCAGCTCTTCGTAAAAAGCTCCAGTAATACCACCATGAATATTTCATACGTACCTCTGGCCTTAGCCTTAAAGAAATGAAAAGCGTGAATTCGCGCGGAAAAGTCTTCCCAGCGGCGAATAGTTCAGAAGACGCGATCCATATGTATGAGTTGGGCCTTAAACTGAACGCATGCGGCCTGTCTGGTACTGGACCCCACCTTGCTTGCGCTGGGTGGAAGTTCCGCCTTGCTCCAGGTGCAAGGGGATTTATCGTACCTGCATATAAGTTATTATAATATATACACTTATTAATACACTTTATTGAACATCGAGACATAACAAAATAGGTAGGAATTAAAATAATATAAGTAGAATATGCTAAAAAGCGATCTCTTCCAGGCAATGTAGCATAGAACATAGTATTTACAGGTAAAGAACAGGAATAGATTAACTTTAATATTTCAATAATTCATTTTTAATTTGACTTTAGAAGTTATACTTCTTTTTACACGTTAGGGAAAAATGGGAAAAGGGAGGGTACATTTTTACGATGCGCGCGCACACCGTCACAAAAAACCGTCTCCCTGAAGTTAGCTATAGTCAACATTTTAGTTTTTCAAAAAAAGTTAATATCAATATATATCAGTTGCATGCTAAAATAAAAGAAGTATAGCTTCTAACGCGTGTACATAAGTACACACACTTTTTTATGATTGTAGTTAATCTAAAGTCATATTAAAAATATTTATTTTTAAGTATTTGGTTACAGCTTTATTCGTACAGAGTGACAATTTCTATACAATTTATTTTGCATTTTTCGGCTGTTTTTGCGTGTTCAGGCAGTAAAATGAATCCGTTTGCCGTCACGGAAAACGAAATGACGCTCTGTTATGCCGTCATCACACAACTAAGCTAATGTTGCTTTACTACAGAATTAGAACAGTATTTGTATTTATTTCACAAACCTCTAATTTCTATTTTCACTTTTTTTTTTAATTTATGAATAACTTTGATGTTTCATATCTGCCGGAAGTCGAATGACGGCCAACTTTTTATTTATATTGGGAAGACTTAAAGTATCTATCTACCAATCTAATTGAATTTATAAATAAAGTAACATAATTGAAACAAAAATACAACCAACTTCCAAGTAAATTGAAAATAACAATTTCTTTTCTATTTGCCGCGGTCTTTCGAATCGATTTCGGGAGAAACTTTTCCAATTAACAAGACAAACTGACCTTCGCAGTCAAAGGAGTTACACGACCGCCCTTGTTCTCCGTATCCTTCACAAGAGGATCTTGAGCAGTACCTCCGCCTCGTCTGTTTCCCTCCCCCGCAGGTTTTGCTGCACACCCCCCACTCGCCCCAACCGGCCCAACCTGTAACAATACAGACTATGATAATATTCTTGTTTAAATTTGGATTGTGTTTCCTGTAAGGTACCTATGTATCATTTGAGTCACTTACGCCCAAAATTATAGATAAATGTAATCCAAAATCTACCGATAAAAGGTTAAATTCAGTATTGCTACCCTTTTTTATTTAGCTAACTCAGATAGGCAGCGTTCGGAACGTCACGATATCTTTTCGTTTAAAATCCATTTCGTGCCTGGAGACCGAAGTTTTTGGAAATGTGGCCAGTAATGACTTACAGATCTGTAACATGGTCGCTTACTATGGGCCTCATGAGTAAGCTCAGAGTCACTCAGCGGGTGATGAAGAGAGCTATGTCAGGAGTATAGAAATACTAAACGTGATAAAACCGTAGAAAAGATCCGTAGAAAGAGTTATCGATATAGCGTTAAACAACTAGAGTCACGAAGCGTAAGTGACAATGGACGGGGCACATAGCTCGGAGAAACGATGGGCTCCCAAAGTAACCTCGAGCCGGACAACGCAGCCTTGGTTGGTCCCCAACGTGGTGGACAGACGACATCAAACGATTCGCTGAGAATCGCGGGTAACAAGTAGCCCAAGACCGTAGATTTTGGAACTCCCTACAAAGGTTTTATGTCAAGCATGATTATTTTCCTACTCTTTCCCCTTAGATAAATATAGCAATATCTATTTAATTCAATCTGGCTCTTATTATCTGACGATATTTGATTCGATAGATTATTAATTTCGGGCTAACTTTAAGGCTAGTAGTTCACAACGACACGACATCCGAAATCGGTTAGGTGTTGATAGGCCAGTGGGTAGAACTTCATGTACACTTCGGGGGACCTTGTTTGAATCTCAGCACGCATTTCTTACTTTTCACAGTTATGTTGGTTTTAAGTAAATAAAATCACTTGCCGTGATGGTGAAGGAAAACATCGTAAAGAAACGTCTGAGAGTCCTCCATAATGTTATAAAATGAGTGTAGAGTCCGCCCATCCGTACTGGACAAGTGTGATGGAGGACTACTGCCTTAACCCCTTCTCATTGTGGGAGGAGACCCGTGCCCTGTAGTGGACCGGTAATGGATTGATATGATGATCATGATGACACAGTGCCAAAACAAATTTTAACCACTAAATAAACAATCTGTATAAATACAAGAAACGGTATAATTGGATACGTCTTTGAGTGTTCTCAGAAATTAGGTCAAATGGCTGAAAGTAAACAGGGTCTCAACTCTCAACTGAGACAATAAACACAGAACTGTTTACTGTTTGAATATAACAAACAAAATTATTGTTTGCTGAGGGTTCTCTGTTTACTTATGTAAATCAATATCTATAGGTAATACTATAATCTGAATGATTTAATAATACATAAATCTTAGGAATTATCAAGTAATTAATCCGCTGCTTTCCTATTATTTAGCCCAACGGCTAAGTCTAACAATTCAAAGGGGCAATGGCGCCAGCAGCATAAGTGAATAGTTAGACTTATATTTATTGTAAATATAAATTTTAGTTTGTAATTATTATTACTTATAACTTAAAGTCTGATTTTGAATAAAGAAAATGTTTGTCCATTGTCAAGTCCAACAAACTTTATTATTAACTTCAAATAAAGGATGTTACGAGATTCCACATATAAAAGTATGAAAACATGGAGGTTGCATAATTGTATTGGATTGGAACGATTTGAAGTTAGGGACATAAAAAGCTGCTAGTTAAATTATTCGTATAGGATTAAAAAGTTTATGTGCTGAAATTTTCGTCAGGATTTGTTTCTCGTCTGCTTTAATGTTAATTTACATATTTTTCAACAATTGTAAAAATCTTAATCATATTAATAAATATATGTTGAGATAACTATCGTTTAAATAAATATCCAACAGAATATAAGTAGTGATCGATTCTTAAATATGTAGCGCCATCTAGTTATGTAATGTGGAGACCGCTACAAATACATACCAACAGCATTCCAAATTGCTATATCCACGCCCAGACTCCATGGGACTGCGGAGGCTGTTGCTTCCAACCAGGGGCCATCTGGAGGTGTCGTCTCTAAGTCCACAGCGGGGTCACTGACCCTCGCGAACACCACCAGCTCGCTCTGAGGGTACATGCTCCAGTTGAAGCATCCTCGCAACTGTAGACTGATTTTGAGATTCACCTGTCTGGGGAAAATTATCTTTTTAGCACCTTTTTAACAATATTTTTTAATACTTACACCTATGGAACACTTCGTTTACTAACACCTATGGAATTACAATTATTCATTTATTAACCCCCCACTGCTGGGCACAGACCTCGTCTCACATAGGAGAGACGATTTTAGAGCATAGACCCACCACCCTGCTCCGATGCGGGTTGGTGGGCTTTTAACGACTATTACAATTAAGTAATAATAACGGGGACTGACGGCCTTTCGTGCTCTCTGAGGCACGAGGGCTGACACCGCCAACTTCGTATCTCCTTTATGATAGGCCTGACCCGGGATTCGAAACCAGGAACTCGTGATCAACGAGGCATGTTACTCTCCGTCCTTTCAAATAAGTCTATGCCAAAAATCAAGTCGATTGACTGCTTGGTTAGAGCGTTAAGGACAAACAAACAAACAAACACATTTTTGAGTTTATAATATTAATATGGGTAATAATATACTGGGTGCAAACATATACAATATTCTTGCACTGATAGTCAGTGGGTGAATTTTATAATGCAAAAATATAATTTTATTTTTTTAAGTTATTCGTTTTTAAGAAAACAGGAATACCTTTCAAGGTTGAGAAATATTATATTTATTAAGATATGTTTTTGTGCCTGTTTTATTTTAGTTTTTATATATGTACGCGATAATAAAGATCAGTATAATTAAGATAACATTATACAAGACGCCGTGTATTCTCCTTTTTTTCTATTTTGACTAAGAATTTCTAATATTAATACAGGACTTCTATTAATACTTCATATACTAAATTAGTTTTAATTTTGAATTCTCGTATAATTCGAAGCAAATTTTACATATTAATAACTCAAATATACAATAGAAACACACTTTTGTAAAAATAACTCAAAGATGTTATAATTTGATGCAAACTATTTATAAAAAAAACTCAAAGCCATATAAACCTTGTTATAAATAATTATGCTCTATTCAGTGAGATGTTATTATATCTAGATTCAGTACAGTTTCACAAGAGGGAATTGTATCACTGTGCTGCAAGCTTGATACCTGATAATACATCATTATATTTACTTAAAAAGATGGTCCACGAATATCATTTTCATTAAAAACAATTGGGTTTACTCCGACTTAAATGCCATCTTACCTATACAATTACCATGCCGTATAAAGCTATAATGCACTTCCTCAAATTCAAATTCAAATTCAATAATGTTTTATTCATGTCCTTATGTAGACCGTACACCTTATCACAGGCACTTATAAAGCGTTTATACATTTAACATTTTACACTAATGTTTTTGATGGTGATAACTGCATTCGTTAACTTAAAAGTAAAGCTACGAGTAGGAGGGTTCCAAACGCGCCCTGGTCTAAGAAGAGCCCACAACAACTTTTACTTACAGCTTTTCGTAGCTTTAATTACTCTTCAACTCATAGTTCTTTATTAATAAAAGTATCGTACGCTGTATTTTATCACGCTTTCACGCAAACTGATGTCTGTTGAAATGTTACAAAACACAGTGTTTTCGATATGCCACGTTTCTTAATTGGACCCACAGTGTTAACATTTAAAGCCATTTTAACAGACTGCCCTTTGCATTACTATGTTGTAATCGTCACTCTCACTATTATTGTTACATTTTCAACATCAGCTTTAATGTCAAAGATAAAGGTAAATATTTATTTATTAATATTATTCCAAACAGAGTCTAGTGCCATCTATGGCACATAGACTCTGTTTGGCATAATATTGTGGCAAATGTCGGAGACTCACTGATTCTAGTCACTTGGAACTCAACCAGTTGAACCAGTCGACTATCGAATGATATTATTAATCAAAGCTAGCATAATATTTTATGTGTCTTTACAAACAGTTCTATTTCCTAAACACATTAATGCAGTTTTACCGAGCGTGCCCGTAGGACGCTCATATTCTAGTATTTTGCAGCCCAGTGGACCACAAAGCGCCGCCTCTAGAACGTAGTACATTACTACTCAAAGCTAGCACACTATTTTATGTATTTTCACTATTGGACTAGCCAATCACGGCAAAAAAATTTAAAATACAAACAATTTTATTTCCTAAACACATAAATGCAATTTATTCTAGCGTGCATGCGATCACTGAGACTAATAGGATTCGATTCGATTCGAGCGCGCTGACCGCATCCTCGTTGCATTCGATTTTGCATTGCTTTCAAACAAGATGTACCTACGTTCTTTATCTAGGTCATATCACAGATTACGTACTGGTATTTTCATTGAGCTTCTTAACAAGTAAGTCCCGTTAATCTAAAAAAAAACTTTAAATCGCGTCATTCTGTGTTTACAAGAAAAAAAAGACGCATTACGGAACGTTTTATTCCACTACAAGTTAGTCCTGCACTGCTATCTGACCTCTTGGTAAGTGATGATGCAGTTTTGGATGCTTGAACCCTTATCGTTTTTCTTCGCGACATCGTACCGAAACGCTAAATCTTTTAGCGGCACGTCTTTGTTGGTTGGGTGTTAACTAGCCACTGCAGAGGCCTCCCACTAGACAAGAACGACGAGACGTTTTATATTTAAGTGTGGATCAAATTAGGTAACTGAAATTTGACCATCTTCCTACTGACCGATTGATCTGAAATATTTTAGATAAACATTTTTAGTTCTATTGTAACAGATAATACAAATAAAATTTGCTTGTATTCAGTAAAATCGTAAATCCAACATGAATTGAGTTGATCTACAATTCAATTTTTTAATTTTCTCATCGAGTTTCATTCAAAAATCTCAAGTGCCGCAAAATAGCGCTAAAAAGCTTCGCTTAAAAATAAACAACTGCGATTCCAAATTCAGAAACTTTTATATACTTAATTCTATACGAATTTAGCAAAAGTTTTCTTATGAAATCGTCTTCGCTAACGAAGCTTTTACATTAGCCCCCAAGAGCAAATTGAATTTACAAATGTAAGTGTTAAGGGGTGTTCACGCGATGGTGTAAGTGCGTGACTCCTATGTGCGATACAGGCACTTTTGGGAAATTTAATTATACGGATCGCGATCTTTCCGCGAACTCTTCGTAGGTTTAATTTGGTTCCAGACTAATCTTCTTGCTTTCCAAGTTGGTTTGATAAGTCCAAGTTATACGAGGCAGCGGATTTGATTCCTTAAAAGTCATAGTCAAAACATTATTTATTCAAATAGACTTATAGAAGGCATTTTTCGCGGATATCGCATATACAACGTGTCACTAAAAACCGAAATTATACTTCACAGGCTTTAGAGGTACATTATGTACTGTTTCTGAGACTTATCTGTAAGTGAAACCGAAAACCTTATATTTTCTGAGTATAACACGGGCATAGTTTTTAGTGAAATAAATCAGATGCAACCCTAATGTCACATGCAAAATTAAAATCATGTGACTTCTGTAACAATATTAGGTACGCGTGGCATAGCGTAGGTACTAAGCGCGTGTTGGTCTTTTATCTTCAATAGGGTTGTCATGAATAAACACTTAAAATGTTATGGATTCGTTTGTATGGAAACGTAAAAAAGTATGCTTTTTTGATTTAATACTTTTACAGGGTGATTCCTTATGAAATATACTCATGCACCCTTCAACATTAATTCGTAATTCGGTTGCATGCTCTTTATAAACAACATTCAGAAAATATGTTGAATGTTAAAAAGAATATATAGAAACGCTAGCATCTTTTTACTTGAACTAGATAACAAAAGTTGTGCGTGTTTCTTACACTCTTCGGCAAGAACTTTCGTACTTTTAGCACCACTGAAGCAGTTATTGCCTTTGTTGTTTCCAAACTATTCTCTACCGAAAATACTTCACGAAAAAGATTGAATAGACATTAGTGAGCTCTGAGTTTTATTGAGTTCGTATTCTTTTTCTATTAACGAACGCTATTATTGTTTCAACTTTAGATGATACCCTTTTCAATCTAGTTAGGAGAGAGTGGAAAATAAGAGAGGTTATTTCTTTGGAATTGTCGAATGAAGTTTGATAATTATTTTTCTAGAATAAGTATACTAAAAGTTACTATTATCTACCTGATTTGTCCTGATTTAGAACCTTCAGTTGGGCTTAATAATACGTATTTACTAGCGGTCCCTCGCGGGTTTGTCCGCTTATAGGTCAACTTTAAAAGATATACATACGAGTATGCTACCGCGGTCTTTTTTTGGGGAAAAACTTTGTCTTACATGATTTCATCGAAACCCTGATTTGAAAACATTCTTCATTGGTGCTATGCTCCTATTGGTCTTAATGTGATGATTTAAAGCCTATAACCTTCCTCGGTATATGGGCTATTCAACACTGAAAGAACTGTTTAAATCGGAACAGTAGTTCCTGAGATCATCGCATTCAAGTAAACAAACAAATAAACTCTTCAGCTTTATATATTAGTATAAGGTTTTATGATAATTATTTATTATCTTTTTTTAAGGCTGCCCCAAAAAGAAGACGTGTATTTTCAAGGTTTCTAATTATATATGTGAGGTTCTTTTTTCAAACATAACTTTAAAATACCGGAACAGATTGTATTAGGCATGGATAGAATTCTAGCATCATACCGTGCGAACCTAGTTTTTTTTAATCAATGCAATATGCGGTTTCCCATGTGGTGCCATTTTTAAATATAAATAAATAAATATACTACCACAATACACACAATATCATCATCTAGCCCGGCATTGTTGCCAGGTTGGAATTTATTTCTAGAATAAATACCTGTCGGTTGTGTTGTATGGTGAACCGGAATACTGGCTGACAGAAGCCAGTTCCACACCTCCACGGTATATTGATACAAGTGCCAAATCTAGAGTCCTTATCTGGAACAAGAAAAATGTCATTAAGAAAGATAAAATACTATAGTTCAACTGAACTGAGATACACAATAAAACATTACTTTGCATGTCAAACAATTTGGTTGGGATTCATAAAGATTTGTCTGCTGACATGTTCTTAAAATTTAAATCTCAATTCTTGTTGCAAAATTTGCCGCCCATAATAGGTTTCACACGATCATCATTCTACTCGACTAAAGGCCTCTTCCATCGAGAGTATATGCCCATGATAACCACGCTGTTAGTGATTATAGTACATGTCAATAGTAGCATAGAGGGCGCTGTTGCCCTGTCTCCGTTAAATTCCCTTAGTCGCCTCGTACGACGACCGCGGGAAGAGGAGGGTTGGTGACAACTGTATTTGGATCTGCGGTCACCACACATCACATCCCTACTAATATTATAAATGTGAATGAAGTTTGTTTGTAACGCTTTCACGCGAAAACTACTAAACCGATCTTCATAAAACTTTTTATATAAATTCTGAGAGGTATTAGAAATAATATAGAATACTTTTCATTAAAAAAAAAAATTATGTAAGATAAAAAAATGTATGACAAAAAATCTCAAAATATCGTAAATGACTATAGGTGTGGACTATGTAGCAGTGCGCTGCCTACCAAAATTACGCGGGCGAAGCCGCAGGGTAGTCTTTCATAAAAAGTTTCCCATCAAAAATTAAAACCATAGTCAACAAACAGGTTAAACAGCGCTCTAATTTTTTGAGTCAGTAGAACATGAAACGATGAGAATTTAGTAGCCACTTGAGCTTGTGTTCGGAATATGTATTTTGGGTCCCAAGGTACCACATCGAATTTACGAAGGTATTAGGTAACTTTCCAAACTTGCAGCACACATCCCCACCAATTTCTAGTCACGTCCCTTCACACTATATTACGCCCACGACTTTTTTATTGTAACAACCGAAAAATAGTTTCCCAGCCGCGTCCCCAGTAATGGAGACACGCAGAGAAAATATATTAATCCTTCAAAAGCTACACCGATTACATCCCACCAGGCATTGAAAAGTGAATCTAAACTTGCACGTTTAAGGTTGGAAATCGTGTGCTAAAATGTAAAGGTTATGCCGTTTATACTAAGGAAGTTATTATGGTGACGTAGCAAGGACATACTTCGTACTGTCACACATGCTTAGCGTCTTTTGTGGCTTTGTCAGTTCTTATTTTGTTGGATTTATATGAAAAGTTGCTTGATATTATTTCATATCTTTTGCCTTGACCCGAAAAAAAAGACTAAAGCACTCAACTCGAGGCTCAGTTTTCCTGAAAACTCATTACTGAGCACTGTTGCTATAACAATATTATGTAGGATTTTTGAACTATTTTATTTAACTACAAGTTAGCCCTTGATAAGATAAGAGTGGGCTAACCTGTTAGAGGCAGAGAAAATTCATAAATTATAAATTCCCAAATCGTCCCTGTCGGGAATCGATCCTCATACAAATATTTTCCAGTTGTGGGAATCGAACCTGCGGCCTTGGACACCAAACCACTTGAAAGCAGGATCGCTGTCCACTATGCCAGTCGGCTATAAAAAATATATTATGTCACCTCGGCCGCCCATTGCTTAGCTCCTAAGGGTCGCAGCGTGATTCATTCAAACCTTTCCTAAGAAATAAATAATTGAAAACAATATTTTTATTATACGACTATTTAAATCCGACTTTCATGCAGCAGTTCATGAGATAAGTAATCTATAAAAAAACAACTTTTCAGCTTTATGTTTAGCACACTAGAAATACCTATGTGTGGGATATTAACGACTTCTTATTAGGTATATTGAAGTATGAATATTGAAGTAGTACTATTATATTTAACTGACCCGGTTCCCAAAGTTCTTCCGTTCTTCCTACATAAACTCCCAAAAATTAGTAGGCCCAGTTTATAAGCACTTTTGAAACGTCAAGTCAGTCTGTTTGCAGTTACTTTACCACCGGTTCGGAAGGCATATTCCACCAAAATAACAACAATCACAACATCAATTAAGAGTTTACAATCTTTAGAATTTTAAATATTGTGAGAGATGAGAGCGGAGTCTTCTTCCAAGCAGCCTTGTCGTTAAGAAATTCAACAATCGTAAAGTAGCCAGTATTTATTTAATGTGGTTTGATTAAACTTATGCATATGGCCCTAAATTACCTTGGGTATCATATTATAAAAGCATTTACTTAATCCCGCCAATGACTTCTGCACCTTTCGCAAACGATATGCAGAGTTTGCTCAGACTTGACCTGTCACATTTATCTACACTCGATTCTCTGACAAAATTCATCTTGCACGTTTTTAAAAGAATAATATTATAAAGATATCGGAAACAATTTAGCGGAGGTACTTATTTCAGAACAGCTCAATTTTCAACGGGCACCTTGATGAATGAGCTGACAAAAAACCGGGCTTGATTCTTAGGTCAGCTTTTGATTTAAGTTCATTTCATTGGTCAAGGATGAAAAACGGTCAAAAACGTGAGTAAATCTTACGTTTTCATAGCAATTTTGCTTTACAAATACTCTTAGTCCTTTCTTTTCTTTTTTCTTTTAATATCTATATCCAATAGCGAATAATTATTTTATACTATCTTGGCTAGTGTGTATATACAGTAATCTATTAAATTAATGATCTAGGTTCTAAACTAAAGAAAATTTCGCAATTATTATTTCGAAATAACCCTTTCCGGAAATCGAACCTGGGCCTTCCCACATATAACAACATAGTGCTCACCGCTGCGCCGGGGAAATCGTTATATTGTGTATTATTTGTTTGATCGGTTTATTGGTTTGTCTGTACCGTGTTTTGCGGAATCAATTGACGGCCGACTGGCGCAGTGGGCAGCGACCCTGCTTTCTGAGTCCAAGAAGTGGGTTCGATTCCCACAACTGGAAAATGTTTGTGTGATGAGCATAAGTGTTTTTCAGTGTCTGTGTGTTTATATGTATTTTCTAAGTATTTATTTATATATAATTCCTAAAAATATTCATCAGTCATCTTAGTACCCATAACACAAGCTACGCTTACTTTGGGGCTAGGTGGCGATGTGTGTATTGTCTTAGTATATTTATTTATTTATTTATTTATTTATAATGAGGATTTTTATTTATTTATATATAAGCTATGTTATATCAATATCGGCTTAGCCGTTTGCAAACTTCGAGCTTTGATTTCAGCTGCTGGTTGATAGAAATGTTTAAGTAATCACTGGGAAAACTGGGCTTCTTGGATTCTCCTATTATTTTATTACATTTTGCTTTACATTATCGATCACTCTGGTGTGCGGTATGATCCTATAATTTAGAATTCACGGGTTCGGGTATTTGGGAAAACTCAGAATTTTCTCTAGTCTGATCTGTTGGCTATGGTAAATTACCTGTACTAACAAAGATGTGGCGCAAAGCGATTTAGCGTACAGGTACAATGCTACGTGCAAACCCATTAGAGTTACGGGTTTAATGTAACACCCCTCTAACATCCCTGTAACTGGGTTTTTTTTACATTGCAAAACGCGATTATATTATTATTCATATTCTATTAATAATATACATAAATACTTATAATATACGGATAAAAGCTCAGACACTAAAAAACATTTATGTTTATCACACGAACATTTTCCACTTTTTTAAATCGGCCTTGGACTTTGAGAGCAGGTTGGTTGACCACTGCGCCAATCGGCCGATTGGCGCAGTGGTCAACAGTGGCCCTTAGGGTGGCTATTGATTAAACATGCATCATCATGCTTTCACGTACCACATGAGAGTACATTAGAGGGATAGTTAAAATAAAAAAAAAACTAAAATCAAATTACCAACCTCATTAACTCCAATCCTCAGGCATAATTAATTCATGAGTGAATCGCTGCCCATTTCAAATTCACCAACATTAAGATAACACCGAACTTCATTGCGACAGAGCATTGATGGCAGCATGAAGTCCATTTAAGCCTTAACAGCCTCGGGCTATTCTATTAAGGCTTATGAGCATTCCAATAGCATTAATGGTACTGGCAAAGTTTACTTCACGCAGCCCTAGTCGGGCGCATTACATTAGAACATTTAAGTGAGTGTTATGAATGTTATAACGATATAATATTTTGTAAGACCTTTTTTACTGTACCTAATTAAAATGAAGAAATGAAATTGAGAGTGTGACCGTTGAAAACTAGCTTGAAAGAGCGCAAAACTAAGTTGAGTGACAGGAAATGGAGGAGGCCTTTACCTACAAGGGGTCCTAGGTTACATAACGCAATTTGTCAAAAAAATGTTATTTAACGAAACAAATTTGCAAAAACTTATATTCTTATAAAGTAAATTTTTCTGTTGATTTTTTCTGTACTTGTCAACCAAGGAATTAAAAATGCTTTTTTATGAATCCATTTTATTTATTTAAATAAAATAAAATTAATTAATAAAGTGAAATAAATATCATTGTTTTAAAAAAATTTCGAGGTATTTTTGCATCTTAAGAATTAGCAGTTTATTTTCAGGTGTTTATTTTATTAGAAATATATTCCTTGTTCTTAGTTCTTAGTAATTCTGTTGTTTCTATAAAGATAAATAGAGCGCGGCAATGATTTAGTCTTAATAACGAAATTCCTTGAACTCCGCTCTCATCTTTCACAAGATATAATAATGAACGTAAAATACTAATGTTGCAAAAGAGCAACTGCTGAGTTTCTTGCCGGTATTTTATCAGTAGAAAATAGGTACGCCTTGTAGGGAGAAGGAAATCGATTTGACATGATGGATTTTTTTAATAAACAATTAAGTTTAGACGTTTCAGCCCAAAATGTTTATTCTCTTCAACCCGTCTTATTCTTAGGTGAAAAGAGTTATCTATACATGGAATATAATGCTGCATCACATGCTCTCAAAAGGTGGAGTTAACAAAGCCAATTTCTTGACTCTTAGGTTGTTTCCTACGGAAAATTTCTTGATGGAAAGGCCTGTTGATTTTGAGCAGGCTATTTTTAAATATGACGCAAGATCATTTCCAGCAGTATTCATAAACTTATCAACAATTTATATGTTAATCCAAAATTTGCATTGCTATATAAAGCGAGGTTGCCGGTGTTCTTACGGACACAAGATGTCTAACTCCTACAACTGAGGTTGACGAACACAGGCCGATAATTTGTAGGACGTGTTCTTTGCATACTCAGCAGAGTACTGCTCTGTTTTTAGGCAATGGTTACACTCATTTGCATTTTGTGTTACAGTATTGCTGTATAAAGCGAGGTTGGCGGTGTAATTACAGACACATGATACCTAACTCCTACAACTCAGGTTGACGGACAGAGGGCGATAATTTGTAGGACGTGTTCTTTGCATACTCAGCAGAGTACTGCTCTGTTTTTAGGCTATGGTTACACTCATTTGCATTTTTGTGTTACAGTATTGCTGTATAAAGCGAGGTTGGCGGTGTAATTACAGACACATGATACCTAACTCCTACAACTCAGGTTGACGGACAGAGGGCGATAATTTGTAGGACGTGTTCTTTGCATATTCTGCGAAGTACTGCTCTGTTTGTAGGCTATGGTTACACTCATTTGCATTGCTGTGTTACAGTATTGCTGTATAAAGCGAGGTTGGCGGTGTAATTACAGACACATGATGCCTAACACCTACAACTCAGGTTGACGAACACAGGGCGATAATTTGTAGGACGTGTTCTTTGCATACTCACCGGAGTACTGCTCTGTTTGTAGGCTATAGTTTCACTCATATCATCAGTTGGGTTATTTGCTTGATCCGTCAATTATTACATTAAAAAAATATATGTATATTTATGTGTGAGTCCCGTACTCATTTTTATGATAGAATGGATGCGCCATGGATTGTCCCTTTCCTGAACGCCTTGATAGCTCTATGGGCTACGCAATAAAGCATTATCCGGGGAGCAACTATCAGTTGAGTCAATCCCACAAATTAGGAACTACATCGCCTTGGCAAAGAACAGCCATTTGCCAAAGCGGATGCTATAAACTTTGCGCGAGGGGGATTCCCGCGTAAATGAAAAACAATAATGAGGCAATTTGTCTGGCGTACCGTGGTATCATGTAGTATTATCTAAGTAAAAGAGTACGAAGATTGTCTTGGCAAAGCTTGCCTGCTGAGATAGGCGCGATTTGTCATGTAAATTGTTGGGATGATTTAGCTGGGTTCAGTACAAGGTTATTTTGTACGAATGAAGTTGGTAACTTTATACGTTTGTCTTTGGGAATGTTTTCGGTTATTTGTCTTTGTCGTGTATAATTTTTGTGGCAGTACAGTCTACTTTTCTTTTTGTTCTGAACATAACTTTATATTAACTGAAAGTATTTCTTCTTTATCCAACTTAAAGTATACACAGACAATAGCGTTAAAAGTTAAGTTTGTGTTCATAATCAACAAGAACAGCCAATCAATAAAAGCGCCATTTCAATAAATTAAACTTTTAATGATAAGCGTGAAATACTTATGTCTTCCTACTTATAATAAAAATGTATCCAATTTTTGGAGTTGACTTTGTGACTAAGCTTTCTAATTTTTATCTCAAAATAAAAAAGGCTTTATAAAAGACTTCGATTAATCACGTGAACAACGTTACGTCAAAAGACGATAAAGATTAAAACAAAGACCGAAGAAATCCTCTAAGAGGAAAATTGTAGTTAATTAGATGGTGAAATTAATCTTGAAAGATTTTTTCGCAAAACGATAAAGGTTCTTTTCAAGTTACCAGAGGAATCTACCCTCCTTTACTCCTCCTACCTTCGGCAATGTACCCTCTACGCACATTTCGCTTCGAAACCGGAGCATCCTCAGGAGATGTTGACTTTGCGATGATCTGTTTGGTGTGGAGTATACGGATTGAAGTAATTATAAATTACACCGCACACACCACAGATTCTCCTGCTGTTCGCGGAGTATAGTAAATTAAGCTTAATTTTCATAATATATTATGGATTTCCGCAAAGTAACGCCTGCTTCTATCCAATATTTAGAAACGGTGAGCTTGACCGTGTAGGCTCGACTTTTTCGAGGATCTGTTTGGTGTGGAGTATACCGATTGAAGTACCGCACACACCATACAGATTCTCCTGATGTTCGCGGAGTATAGCAAATTAAGCTTTATTTTCATAATATATTATGGATTTCCGCAAAGTAACGCCTGCTTCTATCCAATATTTAGAAACACACACAACTGTACTAGTAGATGGGTTTACAATTGAAGCTAAGCGGCCTTTGTAGGACTATTAATGTCAATGTCTGGAAATCAATAGTCTATCGTTCGACTTTCGAACTCAATACCTACTAATATTATAACATAGATGAGTTTCGACGGCTGAGTTTTGCAGTGGGGAGACGTTGCTTTCAAAGCCAAGCGGTGGGTTTGATTCCCACAACTTTTTTTTAAATTCCACACTACAAGTTAGCCCTTGCATGCAATCTCACTTGGTGGTAAGTGATGATGCAGTCTAAGATGGTAGCGGGCTAACCTGTTAGGGAATATGGTAGTCATTCTACGCGACATTGCACCGGAACACTATATCGCTTAGCGGCACGTCTTTGTCGTTCACCAGACCAGACCAGAGAAAATTCAAAAATTATAAATGCCAAAATTGTACCTGCTGGTAATCGGACCCGAGACCTCCTAGTTATAGCGGTGGTAGAGTCACTACAAACAGACTGACTTGTTTTTAAAAGTGCATACTTGAAATAAATTAATTTTGAATTTGAATTTGAATTTTGACTACCATACTCCCTAACAGGTAAGCCCGCTACCATCTTAGACATCTCTTAGACATGCATCATCACTTACCAGGTGAGATTGCAGTCAATGGCTACCCTGTATTGGAATAACAATAGTATTATATAATAATATATTAATTTACTTAAAACGTACATAACGTCGAAAAGTAAGAGATGTATGCCTGAAGTCGAACTCGGGTCTCTCTGAAAGGGCGGTGAACTCATAACTACAGTCACAGTTGCTCATTCTACTAAGAAACATTTTTTTTTTTACGACAATACACACATCGCCATCTAGCCCCAAAGTAAGCGTAGCTTGTGTTATGGTACTAAGATGACTGATGAATATTTTTATAAATTATATACATAAATATGAATACTTATGTATAATACTTATTTTATAAATAATATTCCATATTCATATAAACACCCAGACATTGTTGTTCATCACACAAACACTTTCCAATTTTGGCGACTTCGTTGGCGCAACGGTGAGCGCTGTGAATTTAAGTAGGGCAATTTGGGAATTTATAATTTCTGGCCGTGGCTAGTTAACACCCTACTGACAAAGAAGTGTCGCTAAGCGATTTAGTGTTCCGGTGTGATGACGCGTAGAAACCTATTAGGGGTATAACTACCATACTCAGGTTAGCCTTTTCTTAGACTGCATCATATCTTACCACCAGGTGAGATTGTAGTTAAGGGCTTAATTTTACTGGAATAAAAAAAAATGTATCAATGTATTGTTTTATGTTGTGTTTGCATGTGTTTCTTTGTTTGCAATAAAGTATGTATACTTTCTTTCTTCTTTACATATCACTCAGACGAATGTGCAACTCCAGACACAGTAAACAACACAGCTTTCTTGTCTTGGTGGACTAATAAATCACTGGCATCAGCTAGTAATAATGAATAAATATATCAATAGTAATAAATAAATCCGACAACCCATTAAGCAGAATCGCTTAAATATGATATTTTCAGACAATCTTCGACGTTTGCCGTCGATAAACCATTAATATTTAAAATCCGAATAAAATGCAAATAAAGGTATAGACGGTCGCTATTGATTTTTAACTCACTAAAAATATTCGCGCATTTAATTCATATTCCGAACTCCAGACAGAATAGTCGAAAGGTAGCAAAAAACTGTTACAGTTAAAATAATGGGGGACTTTTATCTATATGGCAGATAGCGGACAGTGAACCCGAGCATAAAACATTTTAGAATCCGACGTTTTATCGCTGTTCAGTTAGCGTTTTTTCCTATTAATTGTCTTTCAAGTGGTATTACTGTGACTAATTAAATGGCAGAACCTACCATTCTTCTTAACGATATTTTTTACTTTAAGAAAGTTCATAATGGTCTGGATAAATAAAACAAAGTGTATTTTAAATTTAACTCAAACATAAACTTTGTATGTTACTGTGCATCTTTCTATTCATTTTGGTCGGACGATGGGTTCCCGGATTGCTGGTTTGGTTAATCGTGTAACGCAACGTTGTCAACACTCAACAAAATGGACAGACTAAATAAAACTAGTTGCATGGAGCTGCTGGAAAAAAGCGTCCCAGAACCGTGAGTATAGAAACTCCGTACAAAATACTATGTCAAGCAGCGGACTTCAATCAGTTCTAGTAATGATTATGGTGCACTCATAAGGAGGCTATTTCCACGTGATTAAATCAGAAATGAGGAGATCCATAGAAGAAATAGAGTAACCGACATTGCTCAAGGAGTCGCGTAGTGGCAATGGGCGGGACACATAGCTCGGAGAACCGATGGGCGTTGGTGTCCCAAGGTGTTAGGATGGCAACCCCGCACCGTATCGTAGCGTTGGTCGACCCCCAACCATGATGATGATGATTTATATGTGTTGAAATATTGCTATGAATTTCTAAAATGGGGCTTTCTACCTTCGTTTAAAAGAGTATTATTTTAAAATTTTTGACAATAGGTCAATAAATTCCAAAATTATAAACTTTTATATTAAGGATGCCAATTAAACTTTAATTCAGAGTAAGTCCATAAATTTCATTTAAAATTTATATTACTATCAGTTGGAGATATACTTTTGAAAGTATCACCATATCATCATAATGGCACGTCGGACAACGAACCTTTCCATAAAACATTTTTAATACCCGCCAAGTGTTTTATCAACGTTAAAGTCAGACTTTTTCCCCCACTTGTCTTTTGAGCTAAATGATTAATAACACTATCATCTTTATAGCTTACTAGTTTATTCTGTCAACGCGGTGTTCAGGGATAAGATGAAAATATAAGAATGAAAAAAGCGAAGCGGTATAATAATATGTTTGTCTCGCTTCAACACTTACATTACAAATTAGTGTTTAGTATTACAATTCGTTACTGTGCACTGTGTGTATTGTACATACTAGATAAACTCAAAAGCTATTGCACGCCTCATAAGCGAAGCGTTGAGGTTGTGCTCTACTCTCGACATTTCAAAAAAAGCAGTTTTCTCGAAACTGACTTTTTTGTTATATATATGTGGAATATTTCAAAGAATTGGGGCGAAACACTCACTTTTTTATATTTCTTGATGGAAACAAAAACAAAACACGGCGTACATCTTTTATTACGTTTGACAACTCTGACTGACATTACATCTTTCAACGGTTGACATCTTGAGTGACAATTTAATGCTACCAACGTACAACAAAAAAATAAAAAGTACCAATTACTATTAAATTATACCACATATATTGCACTTACAGGTTAATTTGAGTACACTAATATCAAGTCAAATAATTTATCAGGCACATAAAATACATTTCAATAACAATTTTTTTGTTTAACATAGGAAATAATAACATTAAACATAATCTTTTCTGGACGTCCGTGTATGGACGGGTGTATGTGGCATCAAAATTGGTCGAAAAAATGATCGTATCGAAATAATTTTTTTTTAATTATCTAAAGTAACACACGACATAATTTCTTAGTAAATATGAGCGTTCAATTCACTGTCGTTAAATTTCCATGTAATTATTCTAGCTAATATTAATTGTAACTTTCAATGTGCAATCATTATGACATTCCCGTGTCTTGTTTACAAAAAATGAATAATAATTAATATGAAAAAAAAAAATTGTAATGAGCATTGAGTTTCAGTTAAAAAAAATTCAATTTTATTGTGAAAAAAATTAGATTATGAGGCGTGCACTTTTGGATTTTCCAAACTTTTTTAACTTTTGTGTATGGGAGCCTACAATCTAAGTGAGTAACATGGGCTATATTTGTTTCGGTAATAATAAGAATTACGCCTCAAATATTGGTATTTGTAAAGCATGCCAGAATAATAACAGCAAACGAGCCGCTTTATTTGTTCGCTGACTAAATGGTAAGTCATAATTAAATATATATCTATAATATTTAATGTTTTTCCAGGATGGAATTCAAAACCACAGAACCGATTTTAACTTTTATTTGTAAATGTGCGTTTTGTTCCCTACTTAAGAGATAGGTAACTTGAGATCTCAATTTATAATAGCAATCTTATTTAATTGCAAATTATTTGTTTAGTACCTAATAATTGAACGCTAGTGTACCACAAAAAATAGCTGCTCATTCATTAACTTTAATTCTTAACTGGAAGATTTTGTGTTATGAATAATATACATAAATACTTGTTACATACAGATAAACTCCCAGACACTAAAAAACATTCATGTTCATCACACAAACACTTTCTAGGTGTGGGAATCGAAACCACGGCCTCCGACTCAGAAAGCAGTGTCACTGGTCATTGGCCCACTGCGCTAAACGGCCGTCAAAAGATACTAGATAAAGCTATTTATAAAACTATTCATATTACAGATATTTTTCTATCTTTTAAATATGTATTCTCTCTGATTTTTCTCTAATCTCGATGCACATATGGAAAGACACTGACCCCCATGAAACTGGATATCCTAGTTTGGGATTCCAGGGTAATAAAAACTAGTATTATATTATTATTTTACCGTTATCTAAATTCGGTATATAGAAGTAAATGCTGGAAGAATTGCCAAATAAATCCTAACAATTAAAACATTTATTAGTGACTTTTAATCCTTCAAAGTAGCAAATTTCATATGTATTTAAAGCCGTTTTAATCGTCTATGTTATGTGCGTTTTAAGTAATTAAAAATATCACTTTCTTCGACGGTGAAGGAAAACATCGTGAGGAACCTGCATGCCTGAGAGATCTACATAATATTCTCAAAGGTATGTGGAGTCCACCAATCCGCAGTGGGCCAGCGTGGTGGACTACGGCCTGAACCCCTTCTCATTGTGGGAGGAGACCCGTGCCCTGTAGTGGGCCGGTAATGGGTATAATTACGTATTAATCGTCTGGATTTATTAAATAGCATTAGCAGCTTTATTACTTAATTTCTTATTCTTCAAAGCTTTTCCCCTGGGTGCGTAGATAAAACTCAAATAACTAGAACCGACAATGTTTTAAATTTATAATTCAAGGACCAAGCATACGGCAAGTGCAAAACCATCGCCTATTATGAAAATTTAGCTTAATTTGCTATACTCCGCGAAAAGCAGGAGAATCTGTATGGTGTAATTTATAATTTCTTTAATCCTTATACTCCAAACAGATCTTCGGCAATGTACCCTCTACACACGTTTCGCTCCAAAACCGGAGCATCCTCAGGAGATGTTGACATTACAATGAATAATTGTTAAGTAAGATCTTATCCTTTCCTCAGGAGATGTTGTCTTAATTCAACAGATTCGCTCGCTGCACTGATGACGTGAAGGTGACCTTGTTTAAAGCATTTTGCCAACGTTTTTACACGTGTCAGCTGTGGACAAGGTTTACCAAGCGAAGCTATAACGCGCTTAGGATAAAATATAATAACGCTTTTCACATCCTAATGAAGCTGCCTCGTTTCTGTAGTGCTAAATCATTGTTTGCTGCAGCGCGGGTTCCTCATTTCTTTGCCATTCTCAGAACAAGGACGGCTTCCTTCTGGGAAAGGCTTAGACGCACCACCAATTCCATCCTTTGCACTTTAAATGAGGACTTTAAAAATCTGTTTGTTAAGTATTGGTCTTGCTTGCACCGGTGCGAGAATAATAATTTTAGGTTTTAAGATAGTTTTTTCTTTTTTTTTTACATGTGCATAAGCCTTATTTAAAACAAATAAAACAAATCTTTTCTATGGGACTATTGCCTGAAAATAAAGAATACTTATTATTATTGGATTATTGGACGGCCGAGTGGCGCAGTGGGCAGCGACCCTGCTTTCTGAGTCCAAGGCCGTGGGTTCGATTCCCACAACTGGAGAGTGTTTGTGTGATGAACACGAATGTTTTTCAGTGTCTGGGTGTTTATCTGTATATTATAAGTATTTATGTGTATTATATTCATAAAAAAATAATTATCAGCTATCTCAGTACCCATAACACAAGCTACGCTTACTTTGGGGCTAGATGGCGATGTGTGTATTGTCTTAGTATATTTATTTATTTATTTATATTTATTTATTATTATTATTATTAACAATTATTAATTGTAAAGAAAACATCTCCTGAGGATGCTCCGGTTGCCGAAGATCTGTTTGTTTTAATTTTCATAATATATCATGGTTAACCGCAAAGTAACGCCTGCTTCTATCCAAAACCATCGCCTGTAATAAGAACAATAGTTCACTGGGCATGCAAGAAACACGTCCAGCAACATGCCGCCCTGTGTCCATCAATTTGAGGCGTAGGTGTAAGGCCTCAAGTGCTTGTAATTACATCAGCAACCACACCCTGCGTACCGGAACACAGCACTGCACCAATGCTGCTTAGCGGCAGAAATATCCATGGCGATAGTACTTCCCTGAACGAGCTGTGTCGCAAAAATCTACTCCTACTAACAAGTTAAATAAAGGTGGTGGTTCAAGATCTTTATTTCTCAAAAGAATTACAAAAAATTCACTTAGTTGAGAAAACATTAAACATAAAAATAAAACATATTGTGAGCGTACACTATAGAAGGTACTCGTACATATCCCTATCCTACTAATATTATAAATGTGAATGTAAGTTTGTTTGTTACGCTTTCACGCAAAAACTACTTAACCGATCCTGATGAAACTTTGTACACATATTTTTGGAAGTGTTAGAACTAATATAAGATACTTTTTATCCCGACATTAGGCTCGGTTCCTTTGGGAGAGGGGAGGAAAGTGTTTGACGATTTTACACCATAACTCCGACAAATTATAACAGATTTAAATAATTATTTTTGTACTATAGAGGTTATAATATGTGTTTAATTTTGTCCAAACTGTGGTTGGAGTTAGAGGACAGCAGCAAACCCCTCATTCAAGGCTTAGTGATACTGAATACTTTAATTATTTTTAGAACTACAACTAAAATGCTACATCAAAAAACAAAATCAAACGCAGACGAAGTCGCGGGCAATAGCTGGTAAATCTATAAAGCATACCTTTATGCAGCTAAATGAAAATGTTCGTACAATCGGGTAGTTTCACAAATATTACTGAAAAAATTAAAGGTATCAAACTTATCTAAATGAAATACAAGACAGAAGAATAAAATAAGCGGAAATGTAGCGGACAATTAAGCATTGCATTAAACATGAAAGAAGTCGACGTTTAACCAATATTAAAACTTCTTTTCTTTTTTTCGAGTTTATCTTTTATGCCAAGTGGCATGAAACGAATTCATTAAATATCACTATTATCTTTATCTTTCTAGTTTCCATTCTTGAAAGTTTTTCTGAAAGTATAATATCTCGAGAACTACTTACCCATTTAACTTTTGACGTTCTCCCTGTTGGGCGCTGTTTTATAAGTGGGTAGTTCGGGATTCAATCGCAGGCAGGAGTAATTTTGGCAGTTAAAACAAAACTTCTGAAATTTCTCTGGTCTTGTCCAGTGGGAGGCTTCGGCCGTGGCTAGTTATTATCCTACCGGCAAATACTAACCGCCACACCTCAAACAGGTTAGCCCTTTACCGTCTGCATCATTACCACCAGGTGGTATTGCAGTTAATGGCTAACTTGTAGTAGAAAAAAAAACTTGACAGGAATAACGGCCTAAAATCGTAATTATTTATAAAGAAATAACCAAATTAGTAATCGTATTAGTACGTATAATTGATTCTTTTTTTCTTTGTTAGAATGCGAATTTATACTCGTCATATCAACCCCGAGTGCCGCCCAGCTGTTTAACCTCGCGAGAGAAAAAGAAAATTATCAAAAACTGACGGCCAACCTGCACTACTTGGAGAGTACCTAAAGAAGAAGAATATCAACCCCACCATTACTGGCCCACTACAGGCCACGGATCTCCTTCCACATTGAGAAGGGGCTAAGGCCCTAGTCCACAACGTTGGCCCAGAGCGGATTGGTGAACTCCACACACCTTTGAGAACATTATCGAGAACTCTCAGGCATGCTGTTTTCCTTCACCGTTGAAGCAAGTGATATTTTAATTACTTAAAACACACATAACTTAGAAAAGTTAGAGTTGCGTACTGGGATTCAAATTTAGCTCCCCGAAAGTAAAGTCGAGCTCCTACCCACTGGGCTATCACCGCCTCAATTTCTACTCATTAGTATACATTACGAACGCATTTTCGGCCAGCGTGGTTGACTTCGACTTAACCCCTTCTCACTGTGGGAGAAGACCCGTGCCCTGAAGTGGGCCGATAATGTGTTTATATGATGATGATTATTAGTACATATTTGGATTAAATTATGTGAATTATTAGAATAAGAAAAGAAAAGCACCTAGGACCTCGATGGATGGATGCAATCAGGTCGTTAAACCAGCCAACTGTTGTGGAATGCTCCCTCAATACCGCCAAAAGTAAAAAAGACTCAGGAAGCCTTATGATTTTAAATCAACGACGACGCCATTATTCCGGTAGCCAGGACCACTCTGCATTCATTAAAATAGCGGTTTGGTCCAATTATATTTCACATTGAAGAAAGTATTGACAGGCGGTTGGCGCAGTGGGCAGCGACCCTGCTTTCCGCGTCCATGGCCGTGGGTTCGATTCCCACAACTGGAAAAATTTTTGTGTGATGAACGTGAATGTTTTTCAGTGTCTGGGTGTTTATCTGTATATTATAAGTATTTATGTGTATTATATTTATAAAAGTATTCATCAGCTATCCTAGTACCCAAAATACAAGCTACGCTTACTTTGGGGCTAGATGGCGATGTGTGTATTGTCGTAGCATATTTATTTTATTTTTTATTTATTCACTCTTTTTTAAATATTTCTGGTATGCTAAAGTATTAATTATCATTAGATTATTTTTATAGTATTAATTATATCCTTGATTTAATTTTGATTATGTAGTATATGGATGTACGCCATTATTCATATACCTACCTATATTATTTATCAAACTATCGGCTTATATATTTTTTCCCAATCTTAAGAAGACTTCACATTTTTATTTCTTTCTTAATGATTCTGTTTTTCTGACGTACAAATAAAAAGAAAGAGAACACTCTGGAAAAGTGCACGACTAAAACACAATGAAAGTAATTAAAAGTTGAGTAAATAAAAGTATTAAGTTAGTTATATAAATCCTAGTGCCATTGTGAACTAGGCACTCTCACATGAAATAAAACCACAAACGCCGTAGAATCGTTCAAGAATTACCTACGCAATCAACATATTCCGGTTTAGACACAGCAGATGTATATTCTAAAACTGATAAACGATTTATCCAGGTCGAAAAGGTTAACAAACTTGACATACCGCATTATAACTACCGAGAAACTCGTCTATAAATTATCCAGTAACACCCGACCCGCGGAAATGAAAGGTTATTTCCAATCCGTTATCAGTTTCAACTTTATAAATTATTTCGAATTTTCCATTAAGCTTGTACCATAAACTTAAATTAGTTTGTATTTATTATAACCAAGTCGCAGAACAACTTTGTTAACTGACTTGCCATATTATTAGCTCACAAAACTAAGTTAGATGATAATCGTTAAAACATTTTATTTTATCAATATAATATTAATATTACATAAGCAAACATAAAATTAAAACAATTTCAAATATAGAAACAAAACCAAATTTGAAGGCGTGTCGCTCACAGCAAAGTCGAGGCAACGACGGGGCGTGGTGGCGTCACTAAACTTACTAAGTCTTAAGTCAAATTCAAATACATCTTTATTCAAATAGGCACATAGATGGCACTTTTGATGCGTACATATTTACATGTAAAATATGACATAGAAGTGAAGTAGATGGCGATAACTAAATTCGTCAACTTAATATTAAAGCTTTAAGGGTTCTAAAAGCGCCCTGGTCTAAGAAGAAGCCCACAAAAAATTTAGCCGGTTTTTTTTCTTATGTTATCACCATTTCATATTTTCATTGAAAGCTATTTAAGAAGCAACCTGGGTAGAGCAATAAATTAGACCCAAGCATTTTTATCGTGGTAACGTTTCGAAGTACTCAGATCGAGACGAGTCGCGGGCGGTTATGCTTTCTTTAGATGTTCCATTTAATATTTCATCATCAGAGGATGAAGACTTACTTGCACTTATACAAGTGCAAGTAAGTTTTACTTTTGACGGCTGATTGGCGCAGTCGGCAATGATCCCGCTTTCTGAGTCCATGGCCGTGTGTTTGATTTCCACAACTGGAACATGTTTGTGTGATGAACGTGAATGTTTTTCAGTGTCTGGGTGTTTATCTGTATATTATAAGTATTAATAGATATTATTCATGAAAATAATCTGCGCCCGAACTGGGTGTCAATACGTAACATTACATAACTAGATTTATTTTAAATACTGTATTACAAATGTAACATAATGTCTTGTGCTAAATAATTACGGCTTAAATTTATAAGCAAACATGACAATATTATGGTATTGTTTGATTTAATTCCAACGCTTAATTGTAAAAGCATAATCACGATTACAAAAGGTATCGACTACCAATAACGTGTTAAATTATAGCCGCTACGTGACTAAACACGTTTAGCGTAAACTAAATGATCCACCAATCATTTGGTATCGTTATCAGTCTAATTGAGCTATAAATGGGCAATTATTGTTAAAACAAAGCTTTAATTGCCTAACTGGTGCAATTACCATGAGAACGAATGCTCAATCGAATGCTTGCTATCATAGGAGTATCGATTTCACGGGCCCGTCAAACTGGGAAACAAAAAGAAATTGAGCATCGCGAGACCTCTGATAGATTTTAAACACTCTATTTTGTATAACAATATGCATGCAAGGATTACTAAAGGGAATTTATAACACCTGGCCACGCATTGCTGTGGATCATACGCATATTTCGTATATTTATTAGAAGAGTGATTTGTAAAGAATGTAGAAAAGTTTAAATTAAGCTTCAACGGTAGAAAATGATTATTTTTTATTAATATAATTATGTTTATTGCTATTAAGCGTTTGTACTTTTATCAAAATATCAGTAAACTAACTACCTTATACCGCCGTCTGTTAGAATCTTATCGAACTATTGGTTTACAGATAATCAGATAATTATGAATTTTTATGAGATAATAAACAAATAATTGGGAAGACCCCGACAGAGGTAAGAGGAAGAAGAAGAAGAAATACTTTATTGCACACAAACATCAAAATATACCTAAAAAGAAGAATAAAAAAAAAAACAAGAATTGTAGGCATGCAAAGGCGGCCTTATTGCTAGCAATCTCTTACAGGCAACTTGGGAATAAATAGAGGTAATTTGGGAATTTATAATTTCTGAATTTTCTCTGGTCTGTCCATGATTCTATCTATTAGTGATCTGTCGATTATTATGCGCCCTTTTCTCACTCCCCGCAATAGTAATGCTCCTACCGAGGATATTTTTTTTTGTTCAACAAACGAATATAGATGTACCTACTGAACGATATGATCTGATCGCTGCATCTATCTCCCAGTTATAATTAAATCTCTCACAGAGCCTCTCTTAATATGATCCATGTTTATCGCAAGGATTAAAAGCTGAGTTTTATGAGAATAGATGACCTAATAAAGTAATAATTACAAATAACTTCAACCTTCTCATATATTAAAAGTACGGGAAAAATGCGTTGTTTGCCAAACAGTTGTCCCATTCATTCAAACAAACGACTAAATGTATCATTCAACACAAATTCACGATCATTAGAAAATGATTTAACGGTAAACTGAACGCTTGTGATTACATTTGCATTAATCATTCATGATTAAATTGCGTATTGATTTTCATTACGCAATGTTGTTGCGATCATGTTTCGTCTACCACGGGCTTTCAGATTCAGTTAATGAGTTTTGATACACGTTACATTACGGAGCAGCCTCGCTGGGCTCAATTTTTCAATACTTAAAATGAAAATATGAAAGTCCGCAATTTTGCAAGTTATATTAATGAAAATTAAAACGGTAACATATAAGTTTATTCGATAGAACAATCTGATCTTTGAAACTAGCGGATTATAAAAATCTTTTATAGTATTTTTCAAGAAGAATATAGTCGTTATAACATGAGCCCTAGTTGTCGAGCAATGGGTGGAAGATGTGATGCAGGAGGTCTTTATGAGGAAGTTTGTATGAAAAACAACAAAAAAGTAGCTAAGACAATGACTTGACAAGTTTTATTTCAAACTCAATACCCAATATACCACTTTGCAAAAGTCCTAACCTACATGAGGAAATTGAGTTACAGTAAGACCAGCGATTTCAATAATAAGCCTGTAAAATAAACCTTTTTTTAAGGTTACGCTATTGTTCAAGTATCCTTATGAACTTAGTTAATAGGTAGCAGTTGTTTTAAAATAATGCTAGATACTAAACATTTTACGAGTTATACTATTACGAGTTATTTGTAGTTATCATAAAATAAGTAGTACATACCTGATAATGTGTTTGTACAACAACCGCCCTAAAAACTATGGAAGCATCTTGGACTCTCGTCTCCAAAGGTCTCTCCGCGAACTTTGGACACTGGCTGTCACAAACTATTGTCTGGCACAGCAACAAAACCACCACAAACAAATCCCTATTGGAAAACTTGGCTGCCGGGCATGCCATTTTTAACTTTAAAACAAACACTTTAAGTTACATATTCGTATGTCATTTCACAGCACTTTGCTTCGCTCGCCTTTTCTTTTGTCGTTTCCTGCTCTGCATTATCTGTAACAAGCAAAGATATTTAAATAAGCGCTCTATGTTGCTAAAAGATCATACGTATTGGAAAAAAAATAAACCAGTTAAGGAGGTTATTTTGGCAATATTCACAACGCTAAAATGTATGTTCATAGTTGTAGTGTTATATACTTCATATAAAAACTATTATAATTCCGCTCCACGAAAACTGCCATTCCAAACTGACTGAAAAAGTAAAAAAAAAAAATAGAAACATTTATAGGTAAAATGGGTTTGAGCTACTTTTGCTATCTAGCCCCAAAGTAAGCTAAGCTTGTGTACTAAGATGACTGATGAATATTTATATGAATAATATACATAAATACTTGAAATATACAGATAAACGCCCAGACACTGAAAAAAAATCATGTTCATCACACAAACATTTTTCCAGTTGTGGTCCCTACGGTCTTGGACTCAGAAAGCAGGGTCGTTGCCATCTGCACCGGTCGACCATTAAATATATATATGAATGATATGGAGATAACAGTAACAGCACCCGGCTAAGTTGGCTGGTGGACTTCTTCCAAGACCAGGGCGCGATTGACACACATGTTTCCCTAGTTTTAAGTTTACGAATGTAGTTATCGCCATCGATAAAAGAGCCATTTATGGACCTATTCGAATTAAACTTTGACAAGTATTATTTGCCGAAATCCGCCATATTTAAGCAAATATAACTTCATAATACATACTTGAAATGTATGTAATATGCCATTCATAATTCCTTAATACGCCAAATACCAATTTGATTTTATTTAAAATGGCTCCTTAGCTATTTATCCTTTCAACTTACTATTCATTGTAAACATCTCCTGAGGATGTTCCGGTTTCGGAATGAAACGTGAGTAGCAATGCCTACATTGCCGAAAATTTGTTTTGTGTGGAGTATAACGATTGAAGAAATTATAAATTTCACCATACAGATTATCATGTTTTCGCGGAGGATAGAAAATTAAGATTAATTATCATAACATATCATGGATTTCCGCAAAGTAACACCTGCTTCTATCCAATATTTATCCTTTCTTTACTTTTATATCTCTATGGTACCAAGAGAACAAATTGGTTATTGCTTCAATGCGGATTTCAAAATATTATTTCCAATTACTTCTTTTCTTGTTCCAGTTTGCATTCGCATTGTTACTTTGTTCCCTTTGGGGATTATACGCGCTTATAATAGTAACATTTCTGTTAGTTTATTTCTATCATAACGGATATTGGCTTGGTTATTAAATTAGCACGGCTTCGTTTTTTTTAGTTTTGGATTTTTGGTATTGTATAACCGAATTATTGTATGAGTAGGCCTAAAATAAGCACCCAACCCAACCGTCAAGTATGTCTGTTTGTAGTGACTCAACCACCGGTTGGGAAGGCAGATAATAAATATACTACACATATCGCCATCCAGCCCGAATGTAATAAATAGTAGCTTGTGTTATGGGCACTAAAATGACTGATTTTCTGATTAACGTGACTTATTTTACTCGTAAATACAAAAGCTAAAGGAAATTATTGGTGTCCACCCTTTTGCCTCCGAGAGCATGTTAAGACATTTTTAACGGTTATTATAACTAACTATTTTTGGTATTTTCGCTATTTTCAGCAGCCATATTTGCACGATATGTTCCCATCGATAAGGCACACTTATATAGACCTGCCAAATAGACTTATAGTTTAAGTTAGAGTAAGAAATTGAAAGTCAGTTTTGCTAATTTAATATAAAAAAAAATGACAAAAATCGTCAAAGCGGCAGTATATCAACGCGTGTCTATGTCTTTCGCGTAACTCTCTTTGTCATGACAGAGCCCTCTAGGATGTTATCAAACTGATAGTGATGGTGATGAACCTAACCCGCAATGACCAACTTTATAACGTATTGTGTAACTTTTAAATAATCGACACCGACCAGTTCTGCTCAAACTAAGATAAGTGCTATGTTTAATTTCTGATATTAAATAACACAATGACTGACCTTTTCATGATGCAATCTTGATATCATAAACAACACTCTGGTTAAAAGCATTGTAGACTTAATTTTGCTGACTTTAGCAGTGTTCCGAATTCAAAATTATGGCGTTTTTCGATAGGCCAGCAGAGTATTGCCAATATTTGTGACAAATGATAGCCAATTAGTGATGTTTACTGTTGTAACCCTTACTGCAGAGAGCACGTGCAGTTCGTTCCAATTTAGAACACTTACTTACTGTTAATATTTTGTTTTAGATTTTTCTGTTTTATTGTTGTATGTGTTGTTTGATAATGCCTAAAAGAGCTGTAAGGGCCCAGTGCACAAAAGCCCTATATCCACTTGACTTGTTCGCAGTTTGTACCGTAATCCAAACGTCGTTACGTGCAAGAAACAGTGAGATTTATGTTTTAATTTATTGTCTCCTGAATACCTATTATGTAGCAATGCTACGAACTTGTCGTAGGCTGTGTTAAATTAGTATTGTCATCGTATTTCGTTGCCGTAGCGAGTCTACGTAGTACTATTACGTAGACCACCATAACAGCGTAGCACAATAAGAAAGATATATTACATACACAATTGGTATTACTAGTACAAGTTCTGAATTTTCTGTTTGGTCTGAAGGGAAGCTTCTGCTATGGCCACCCACGTACCAAACGATTAGGGGTATGTTTTTAATATAACTAATTGCGTTATCCCTAAAAGGTTAGCACTCTAAAATAAGCACTTTTGAACCGTCAAGTATGTCTGTTTGTAGTGACTCAACCACCGGTTCGAAAGGCAGATAATAAATATACTACACATATCGCCATCTAGCCCCAATGTAATAGTAGCTTGTGTTATAGGCACTAAATTGACTGATTTTCTGGTTAACGTGACTTATTTTACTTTTTTATTTTTTATCTTGGACTGACTAACATCATGACTTATTTTCTTTATTTGAAATCCTTGGAAAAAACAAATTTAGTTTTCTGCATATTTGTCAATTAACTTCGATGAAAATGCAAAAAGTTCTGACAGACTTTTAGGTTGAAGTTTTAACACAAACTATGCCCTTTTCTTCGGGGTAGAAATCTACTTATGTGCTACCTGGCTTCCTGGGCGCGGGGTTGCTTAATTTATGTTGTTTTTTTTAAGCACTAAATCCGTGCATATTGGAAAACTGCGAGATCTCTTAACAACACACCCGTGCTTCCCTAATTCAATGCCCATTAGGCTCATCTCGAGGAAAACGGTCACAAAACCTCGTTTGAACGGCACCTTGTCCCACAACAAGGGGTCGCAAAAGGCTAAAGCTTACAATAAGCAAAGTTTAAACCAGTGAAATTTCTAAAGTCTTCATCGCCATCTATGTCAAGTCCGCTATTTATTTCCATAAATATAGGCATTTTACAAACTTCTAAATGTTCACTATCATGAAGTTAATGAATTAGGAATACCTTTACGGTTGATTTTTTTGTTTATACAATTGGATACTACTGATAATATTTAAAGGACAAGACAATCTGTGTGGCCATGGATTCTTAGTTTTTCTATAATGTTGTTGACAATATGTCCAAGAAGACCTACGACTTCGATAATTTCCTTTGAACTTGTGACTTAGTCGGTCCTGCATAAAATCATGGATAGTGTTTGTCTTAATTTGTCTTCTTCAAATAGAAAAGAATAAGAAGATAAGTATTCTAGGATAAAAAAAAGTAAAGAAAAAATCTTTTTTCTGACTTAACTTTGAAAGGCTTACAATAAATTCGCTAAGCATAAAAAAGTTTAAACTTATGCACAACTTGTTCAAAGATATTTTGAAGTTTTATTTATACAGTTTATTTTCCTACTTGAACCCGTTCAAAGGGTATCATGGCCGCTTTAATGAAGTAATTCTGATGATGAACAAACTTTAAGCTTTAGTACACACGGTTAGGCAGTTAGTTTATGTAAAGCATAAAATTAAAATAAAACCTGCAATAAGAAGACAGGTCAAATTCTCGGTTAGCAGATTTTTAACTTCACTGCGTCAGTAAAAACATTCCAAATACCCTTCACTCATCGCACTCATGTTGTGCAAACACAATAACTTCTACAAACTTATTAATGTGCTGTGTTTAATTTGTGATCGGGAACACAACCGCAGCAACCGCCAACAAATTAACACTTTTATGATCATACAACAAACATTAACCACAGAAACCGCGTCGCTTAACGTGACTCAGTTACAGGTTATTTCATTTTTGGCTTAATTAATTAAGCGAGAAAAAGATGAATGGCAACATAATCTTAATTTCAAAGCAGCGTCATTTCACAAAACAAATCTAGAGAGTGAATGTCTTTCCATCGTTTTTCTATTTTTTGTCATAGTACTCTTTATAAAAGTTTGCTCTATGCAGATAATAGTCTGAAAAATAATTTGGAAATCGAAAATATTATCTCTGTGCGACGTTTGTATCAATTGCATTGCAATTAAAATCATGATAGTTATGATTATAATATTTTTTTGATAAGTGCAGTAAGAAAAAAATTTAAAATGCAAATAAATTTTCGGAACAGGCAAGATTTGAAGACGCATCTCTCCGTCAATCGCAGTCTGAGTGCTTTGCCAATAAGGTCGCGGCTCTGTTACCACTGACTTTTTATTGAAAATTTTCATAAGTTAGTTTAGTAAGTACTCTTGATAATGGTTTTTTTATTAAGGTAAAACTATAAAAACATATATTAATGTTTAGTAGGGAATTAACTCGTCATAAATTAGGGCATCATGTTTCATACTACGTCACTTATAACACACCAAACACAGTTCACTCATCTTACTTCTGTTATAGAAACAAAATAAATTGAAGTATAAATTCGCTCCTTATAAATTCATAAGTGATAATGTTGCTTACTACGTCACTTATGATAGACCAAACACAGTTCACTCATCTTACTCATGTTGTACAAACAAAATAAATTGAACCTACTTAATAATTTGTTGATCGGGCATACAGCCGCAGCGACCGCGTGCAAATTAACACTTTAATCATTATAGAACAAACGCAAACCGCAACGATTGCGTCCACCGCCGGTAATTGCTGGAAGATTGAGCTGTTTGTCATTTACGTGTGTCCATTGTGGTCAATAGTTTATAGCATGTTCGCCTAATTAAACGAAAGTGCGCCTAATTAAATGACAAATAATTTATTTGTCATTTCAAATTTCAAAAACCATAGGCCACAACACCTCCATTTAAGATTGAAACAACCTATATTTGGAGGTCTCGCTCTTTCCGATACAATATAACATGAGGTAACCAATTTATTATATTTTATAATTTACAATATAATATTTTCAAATTGAAATAACAGTGTTATTTTAATTCAATATTATATCACACGGGAACCGTTGATTTTTTCTGGGATATAAATAGCCTATGTGTCATTCCAGCCTATTATACGATCCGTTCAGCCGTTATGGCGTGATTGAGTAACAAGTGTTCATCCATCCAAACTTTCACATTTATAATTTAGTAAATATGTGCAGTAAAGACAAAGTGAGTGACTGAATGGTTGCGGTGCGGAAAAACGCATTCTTAATTCAGCCTATGATAATTACAATAAGTATAATATAATAATATTATATAAATACTAGCTTCTGCCCGTGACTTCGTGGACTTAGTTACTCGGACTCGTTAAAAAATATCAATCTTACCACGGGAAATTTTTGAGAGATCGGTATAGTTTCCTTTTCCATAGCATAGGTGACAAACATACCAAATCTCAAAGCTTCCCTCGTGAACTACAAAAGGAATCAGGATAAAAGGTGGCCTATGCTCATTTCCAATTCAAAGGCTACATGCATGCCAAATTACATCCAAATCCGTTCTGCCGTTTTTGCGTAATCCACACTTTCGCATTTATAATATTTAGTAAGATTTTTAAATGCATATAATCTGAATTTTGGTAGCAAGAGTATAATCATGAACATCCACCGATAACCGGCCCACTGCAGGGTACGGGTCTCCGTTAGAAAGAGAATGATTTAGGAAGTAGTCCACCACACGGGCTCCATGTATGGTTAAGTCTATTAATCCATGTAGCCATGTATGAATTAATAGACTTAACACGCCGTTGAGAACATCATGGAGAACTCTCAGGCATGCAGGTTTCCTCACGATGTTTTCTTCCACCGTTAAAGAGCTCTTTTATTCCGAAAAGTTAGAGGGATTCAGGGGACCGAAGTCAGTCCACCCAAAAGGGGAGCAGAAGCCTTACCCATCACGGTTGTCACGGCTATCACGGCTGCTTGACCTCAACAGGACATAATATGCAAGTTTAAATTCATAAATTTGAAACCCCCTAAATGTAGGTAATAACAATTTAAAAAACGGGTGTAGTTTATGTGTAGTGTAGTTTATGTGTAGTTTATGTATATGTAATTTAAATATGTTTTTCGGTGAGTGAGTTTGAATGTGGCCCCTGCCACCCGCCGTAATGGACAACTTTGTTCCACGTGAAATGCAAAACGTATGTAATTTATTTAATTGGATATACGGACCTATAATTATTTTGTAAAATGTTTAATGTGGGTGGGTTAGCCTTTGGAATCCTATCTTTAATCCTATCTTAATCCTATCTTAATCCTATCTCTTTATGATCTACAATTCCGTAGTACATTGATTTTATCTGTCTCCTAAGGTATTTGCAGATTAGAAGCGCACAAAAGTAGGTTTGCTACGATATGAAATTACAAATCATTGAATTTCTTTGCTTTTCTCTTCTACAAAACGCATGTATAATATATATATATATATATCTTTATCTTGAATCACTCTTTCTGTTGCTGAAATTTGCATCAAAATCCGTTGCGTGGTTTAAAAGATCTAACTACACCAGGGGCGGGAGCGACTTTGTTTTACACTATGTAAAAGATTTTTGACGACCGATCGGTGCATATTGCTTTTGCTTTTTCGGAAGGACACTTGCCGATAACCTCCTAAGGGGTTGCTACGGCGTCACCGGGGGAGTGGGGCGAGCGCGAAAGCTCGCCATGAGAAGAGCCCCAGGGCTCGACGACATCGGGGGGAGTATGGGAGACGTCGACCCGAGGGTGCCTCCTGCGAGGACTCGGACCTCGGCTCGGTTCGACGTTAATCTGACTGTTGGTGGACTTTTGGACTAATCATTGTTTAGTCCGAACGCCCCCGTGACCGTGGTAAGGATCCACGTCCGGATGACGTCAGAAATCGGGGCCCTCGTCTTCGCCGGCGAAGACGCTGTGAATGTTGCGTGTGTGTGTGTTGTTGGGACACGTTGTCGGTAGTTATTTTGTCGTCAGGGTCGTCAAGGACATGCTTCGGACGTCGCCGCTTTGGTTCGACGTCGGGGACGGGGGTATAAGTGGACGCCTCGACCACTAGGGGGTTGGGGTGTCGGACTGCATTTTCAAAGTATGTCTTTGATAATGTTTTCATGTACTGGGCTATGGTGGGAAGATCGAGGTCTCGGTGGAGATCTACGTTGCGCATGTACCACGGACTGTCCGTGGTCATACGCATAAATTTGTTCTGCAGGACTTGAAAGCTCCTGTAGGAGCTGTGAGGGCGATGGGCGAATACGACGCTGGCGTATGTCATAATGGGACGTATGCACGTTTTATACAAGGTTACCTTGTGACGGAGGGATAATTTGCTTTTGCGGCAAATCATCGGATAGAGACGACCCATCACATACGCAGCCTTGTTGCGGGCCTTGCGAATGTGTGCGGTGAAGCTCATTCTATGATCGAACGTTACTCCCAGGTATTTGGCCTTGTCTTGCCAGGGTATGGGACGCCCGTAGAGGGTGACCTCTGCGGGGTTTACCGTGAAGCGGCCTCTCGGTTTGCCCGTGAAGAGCACCGCTGCGCTCTTCTCGGGGTTAACCTCGATCCTCCAGAGGCGGAACCACTTGCCCAGCAGGTGGAGCGCCTTTTGGAGTCGACTTGCAATGTTGCTCTTTTTGGGATCGGTCGCAAAGAGAGCGGTATCGTCGGCGAATTGGGCCAGTTTGACCGTCGCCGGTAGGTCGCGGGGAATGTCGCTCGTGAAGAGCGCGTATAGAAGTGGGGAGAGCGCGGAGCCCTGAGGGACTCCCGCTCGTATGGGTCTAGGGGAAGAGAGCGTACCGTCTAGACGATAGCGAAATGTGCGATCGGTGAGATACGCTCGCAGCAAACGAACGAGACTAGCTGGCACGCCCAGATGGTGCAGCTTGTACAACAAGCCGGCGTGCCAGACCCTGTCGAAGGCCTTGGCAATGTCTAAGAACACGGCCCCAGTGGGGCTCATGTGTCTGTATCGATTGAATCCTGCCAGTATGTGCTCCGTGAGGCGGTGCGCTTGGTGGACGCAAGAGTGCTTGGCTCGAAAGCCGAATTGCTCGTCGTTAAGGAGGTTTTTCTCCTCTACGACTGCCTTCAGTCTGTGTAATATTACCCTCTCATACACCTTTGCTAAGGTGTTGAGGAGGCTTATAGGGCGATAACTGGAGGGAAGGTCGCGGGGTTTGCCCGACTTGTGGATACCTATGACTGTTGCTTCCTTCCACTGGTTGGGGAAGTAGCAGTTTGCCAAGAATACATTAAAAATTACCACAAGTAGGTTGATAATTTGTCCTGGGAGTAACTTTAGGGTTTTATTGGTAATGCCGTCGGGGCCTGGGGCTTTCTTAGAGTGGAAACCCTTGATAATAGTATGAACTTCATCGCAGGTCGTCGGGGCGAGAGGTTCACCATCGGGAGGGGTCGAGAGGATTGTTGCGAGTTCGCTTTCGACTCGCAAGACGTGGGGCCTATCAATGGATACGGTGCTCGGAGAGCATTGGGATTCGAGGCAGTCAGCCATGCATTCAGCCTTATCGATATCTTCAAAGGCGGGCGGAAGGTCGGGGCGTGCTAACGGTGGGAGGGCGGGAGCGCGGGTCATTTTGAGAGCCTTCGCCAGTTTGTAGAACGCACTACGCGATGGCGAGAGCTCCCCCAAGAACCTGTCCCATTGTCCGTGTCGGAGTGCGGTAATGATAGACACTACCTTCCTCTGGGCTCTCCAGAGTTCTAACCGATTCTGTCGTGTCGGATATTTGTCATGCTCCCTATGGGCCCTATTCTTGTTTGTGATTAGCTCTCGCGCGTCCTCCGTGAGTACCATGCGGTAAAATCCGCACGGCATCTCGCGGGAGCATTCGCTCGTAGCGTCACAAACGTGGTTGGTCAGGTGCAGTGAGGCTGCCTGGGCTTGCTCTAATGTCTCTACGACGTCAGGAATTTTAGAGAGGTGCACAGAGTCCTTCGCTTCGAGTAGCCCGGAGAGCTTCTTGAAGTCGATGACTTTACGGGTCGGGAGGATCGCGGGGCCTACGGGGCCTAGCTGTAGTTTGACAGGTCTGTGATCCGAATATAGCTCGGATAGCACTTCCACAGAGTTCACCTGAAGGGTGATATTCTTGAGGAGCGCTATGTCGAGTATGTCCGGTCGGTCGGTCGAACTATCCGACATCGGGAAGCGAGTCGGCGAGTCTGGGGCAACTACGATAAAGTTGAGGTCGGGTCGTCTGACAAGTATGTTAAGTTGTCGTCCGTGCGCGTTAGTGGAGCGGGACCAGTCGGTGTGCTTAGCGTTGAAGTCGCCAGCCAAAATGACAGAGTCACCTAAGGAGAGGAGAGCGAGTAAGTCACTCTCTAAAAAGGTTTTGTTCGGTGAGAGATAAACGGATGCTAGTATGATCGACGGATGGCCGGTCATACCCACCTGACATACGGAGGCTTCCATGTTGGTAAGCTGTGGAGGATCGAGAGGAGTGCAGTGAAGAGCCCTTCTGTAATAGATCGCGGTACCACCCAACCGGTTGGTGGTCCGATCATTTCTAATTAAGTTATAATTTCCAACTTTGGGATCGCTTCTACTAGGTTTTAAGAAGGTCTCTTGCACTAGGAAGATATCGATTTGTTGTGCACATATAAATTCACGGATTTGATGCATTTGATCGATAATGCCGTTTGCATTAAAGAAGCTGACTGCCAGGGAGTGTGGTTTTACCCTACCTTTATATGTACTACCCATTAACGGATTGCTTTTTGGATAGTCCCGATGGTTGTTAGGAGGCTAGAGTGCTCACGCATAGCCTGGTTGAGGGAGACCTTTGCCTTTGCAAAGAATACTTTTACCTCGTTCATGTCAACCGCAGACACGAGGTACTGGATGAAGTCCAGGGGGTCCATATCCGGAGATAGGTGCATGGGCGAGGGCGCCGAGGCCGGGTGGGCCGCTGCCGGTGCGGTGGCCTGAGGGGCTACCGGCACCGGTGCGGGGGCGGGGGCGGAGGCGCTAGGCGCTCCGTTAAGGGGCTTGGCCCATGCGCTGGTAGCGGGTACCGGCGCTGGGACGAAGCGTTGGGCGGGCTGTGCTGCGGGTCTCCGAGCCGGCGGCGGACCCCTGCGCCGTGTAAACTGCGGCGCCTTTGGGCATCCGCGATAATTCGCGGGGTGCCCTTGGGTGTAGCAGAGTACACAGCTCGGTGGTTCGTCGACGGTCGGGTCCCGTCGGGAGCAATCGGCGGTGCCGTGGTCGCCCAGGCACTTGACGCACCTAGGGCGGGCGAAACAATTCCTTGCGGAATGGCCGTACAGTTGGCATCGGTGGCACTGGCCGACCTTGCCTCTGTTATGGGGCTTCTCGATAGTGAGTCCTGAAAGGTGGCACACTTTTTCGAGATTGTAAATCTCTTTACCTTCGGGGGAAAGTTCTAATAAAACGAGAACCATCTCGTAGACATATTTCGTCCTGGTATTGTACATCCTATGTACCTCCAGGACAGGTAGATTTTGCGACAAAAGGTCGGCTTTTATTACCTCGGAGCTAATCTCCTTCGGTAATCCTTTAATGACGACGCGGAGAATGCGTTCGTCTCTTAGGGCGTAGGTATGAAAACCTATATTATGCTCTCTGAGCATTGAAGTTAGCCGACGGTGGTCGTCGGAGGATAGGCACTGTACTCTAATGCCTATAGCGGTGGATCGGGCACCGGTGAAGCCGATGCCGTTCGCTTCAAGAAGCGGGATGATTTTCATCCATGCGAGCTTGTCGCGGATGAAGAGAGGTGGGATTCTATCCCTGGGTTGGGGTTGCTCCTCCATAGGGGAGTCTTCGGGCTCGTCTTCGTCCGCAGGGGAAGCCTGGGACGCTGCGCGAGGCGCTGCGCGGGGCGCTTGGGACTGGGTTTTAATCGGGCGGTCCGGTACCACTTTCTTTGGCGGGTTCGCCTTGGATTTGGAAGCCTTAAGCTTCCGCTTTTTAGCACCGACGACGGTGAAGCCGTCGTCGGTCTCGGATGATGCCGGGGAGGTAGATTCTTCGATCGCTATCGCAGGGATAGCGACCGGGTCTTCGGTTATCGGCTCTGCGGGAGCCGGGGATTGCGGGCTGTCCGTGAACACTCTAGGCCTAACAGTCCTAAAGCGGTTTAGGTAACCCGCGTTATTCTCCTGGAGGTCCTTTAAGAGGGCCTCCAGATTAAGGTCGGAGTCGGCGAGGGCCATGGCGGCCCCCGGGGTAGCGGTTGACCTCCCTGCCATGCAGGGAGGTGTGTGCCTAAAAAAAGGGTGTGGCCCTATGGGGCCTCGCCTTTAGGTGACGAGGGTGTTAAACTACGCTAATAATAACACGTGTACTTACAGGAATCCTAGACCCTAGAACTACACTGCACTACCACAACGCAGAAACGGACACTGATTTCCACTGACACTTTCACCTCGAGCAATCGGTTGCGAGACAGACATCCGTACGGGACGGATGCGCGAGTCGGAATCGGTGCATATTGGCAGCGACCCTGCTTTATGAGGTAAAGGCCGTGGGTTTGATTTTCACAACGCGAAAATACACATCGAACATGAATGTTTTTCAGTCTGTGTGTGTTTATCTGTATATTATAAGTATTTATATATATATATATATAATATATCTCAAGGGGGTGTTGAGTCTAACAATCCGCACTTGGCCAGCCTGGTAGGCTAGGGCTAACTCTTCTCAGTCTGAGAGAAGACCCGTGCCCTGTAGTGGGCCGGTAATGGGTGAACGATTAATTGTTTATAGAGCACGCCTTTAGTATGATACTGTATTGCTGTAATTACGTTAATCCCTATCCCTATCTCTATCCCTTTCCTCCTTAATATTATAAATGTCAATGTAAGTTTGTTTGTTACGCTTTCCCGCAAAAACTACTTAACCGATCCTCATGAAACTTTGTACACATATTTTTGTAAGTGTTAGAAGTATAATAGGATACTTTTTATCGCGACATTAAGCTTGGTTTCTTTGGGAGAGAGGATTAAAGTGTTTGACGATTTTACACCATAACTCCGACAAATTATAACCGATTATTTTTGTACTATAGAGGTTATAATATGTGTTTAATTTTGCCCAAACTTGGGCAAATGTGGGAATGTGGTTGGAGATAGTGGACATAAATCCTCAGCGGACAACAGCAAATCCCTCATTTAAGGCTTAGCGATACTAAATACTTTAAATTGTTTGTAGAACTACAACCAAATTGAATGCCACACCAAAAACAAAATTAAAAGCAGACGAAGTCGCGGGCAACAGCTAGTTATACAATAAAACTATACAGGATACTGGCATTGTCCAAATAATCGCCCAGTGACATTTAGTACGCTTAACTAGACCGTAACCTGACACGATCCATCAAGCATTAAGGCGATCCTTATATAGCTTTGAAACTCACTTCGCTTAAGTAACGTCTTATGTGAGCCGTACTACGGGTATGTATCACATTGAGCGATTATACAAGGTATAGTTAGAAAGTTTAAGTGCTCAAATATGTATAAAAGTATGGGAATCTACAATATTATGGAATCATCTTTATTCCATTTGGCAGAAATGTAGCTTACATCCTGGAGATAGACGTAGGACAGTAGTCATCCCGGAAAATCTGCTGTTAAAAGTCACTCGCAGTATTTAAAAAAATTGCATTTGTTACCTTGCTGAAAGTTTGTATCCTGGAGGCGGCCATAGGGTACATTTTATCCCGGGTCAATAAAGGGTTTCTTATTATTGAAAACCCAAAATAAACGCCAGTGAAATCGCAGACAACACCTAATCAATATACTCGTACATTTTTGGAAAGAAGAACACTGCTGGACAAGAGTGGGAATATTCACTGACGTCATCATCATCTCTCAAGTACCGATTACCCTGTGATTCGCTTGATATCATCTTCGACTAACTTGGTGATCCAAAGCTCTGTTTTAGTGTACGCCATTTAAATACTTCCGGTTAGTCATTTAAAGCAGTTTCTCAATTAATATATAACATTATGTATCTCTTTTTTCATTCTGCCTTTGTTATAAATTTTTTTTTTCTCTACGATGTGCCTTGACGTCTTCCATAGCGCAATCGTAAGCGGTGTAGGCTTATAAGCTGTAGGTTCCGGGATCGACCCTGCGGGGGTTATCTGGTAATTTGTAACTTGTTTCAACTAATGTAACTTTCTCTAAATGTAGCGGTGACACCTCAGGCCTCCCTTTCAGAAGGACCGAGTTATTGCGTTTCGGAGTTATGTGCGTTTTTATTTAAAGCAATTAAAATATCCAAATACCATATTTTTGTGCTTGTACTTCAATATACTCGTAGTTCCATATGTATATATATTTAAGTAGTGACATATTATTTTAACTGGTTCAAGCAATTAGAATATTCAAATATCATATGTTTGTGCTTGTATTTAAGCTTAATATATAATTTATAAGATTATCAATTTACTCCTAGTTTTACTAACAGCTCCGGCTATAAACGATTTAATAAAATAGTGCTGATTCCACATTTAATCAGCTCTACAAAATAAACAAACCGAAAACGATAATTAAAATGAAATATTAACAGAAGTAATTACTGTGTACTTATTTTACCTGACAGCTCATTAAGTTGTAATGCCCTCGAAGTTTTCCGATTGATATGAAAATGCATTCGGGATTGATTTAATTGTGAATATTAAAATACAATGTGAGCATAAGAAAAAGATAAACTTAAGCATTTTAGGAACCCGAAATATGGTATTTTTTTTTATAAAAAATACCGAAGAAACTCAAACCATTTACTGAGACGTGCAAAGGCGTTCTTATCTCTAAAGCAACCTTTCCTACTCATTCTTTTGTGAAAGTATAAGGAACAGTTATGGTGGAATAAATTTTAGGCCCTACATATTGTTATTTCACGGTATTTCTAACTTTCTAAAAAAAGGTTAAAAAACAGTTACGTCGCATGATGAAAAAATGCCAATCCACACATATTGCAACAGTTTATAGGCGTAAAAATTTTAAAAACTATAAGATTAAACATACCTTCTTCTAGTTTGTATTTTAGTGAAAATAATATTTTATTACTTTTCTAAAATAGTTAATCTGTAACCTTCCGTAATAATAAAATCTAAAAGTTCTGAAAAAGTTGTTTAAGACTTTTGCGTGTGTGCGAGCGTACAAATTAAGAAAAGAACAATCGATGATATATCTTAAAAATAAGCCTAATTTGCTATACTCCACGGAAAGCAGAGAAATCTGTAAGGTGTAATTTATAATTTCTTCAATCTTTATACTCCACACCAAACAGATCTCAGGCAATGTACCCCCTGCGCACGTCTCGCTCCGGCAACGGAGCATCCTCTGGAGATGTTGACTTTGCAATTAATAACTCTTAACAAATTCCATGTAAATTCAACATCTCCTCATCAACTCTGACGGAGTTAAGCAAATTAAGCTTAATTTTAATTATAATATATCATGGAATTCCGCAAAGTAGCGCCTGCTTTTATCCAACACTCCTGAGTTTTTTGGCAACTTCAACTGTATAATTATATACTTTCAAACAAGAAAACGGTGCTAATGCTCACAAAAATTCAGATTCGCGTTTCAAGGATATTTAAAAAAAAGCGTAGCTTTATTTGTTAGTTAAAAATCATAGGCAAACAAAGTCATAGGCCAACGGTTTGACTAAAGCACATTTGTATTCAGCTCGATTACAATCAAGATGTTATTTTTAAATGGATATAAGTCTGTTCAAATTACATAATGAATACGGGAGCGAAGGCCTTTGTTGTCATAACAATGAAAATTAGACTGCTATTTCATTTCTAGAATTGTATATTGTGGTTTTGAAATGTTATTCGATTATAATGTAAATCGTTTGTACAAATTTTCTCGTAAAGATATCACTGTGTATTGTTATGATAAATAGCAAGCCAATAAAACAAAGTCCATATTTATCTCTGAATTGACTTAGGTCGATTTACAATTGGAAGTCTTTCGGATATCGTTTTTCTCAGGCAACCAATAAACTCCGTAATACAAGCGACCTATAGTTGAGACCAAGAGCGAAGCAGAATAAGGATGCAACTTTTTGTTCGAAAAAACACGCACGATGTCTTGTAATGACTTTGCTATTGTTTCATCATCAACATCATGTCATTCATGATTTGACTGGGATAGGCAACGTAGCACAACTTTTCCGTTTGGCGAAAGACCGAAAATTATATCACGAGATAACGGCCAACCTCCAGTAGTTGAGAGGCACCAGAAGAAGAAGATTCGTCAACCAATGGACGTCCACTGCTAGACATAGGTCTTCAGGGAGTGCCAAATATCATGGATTTTTGCTTTTTGGGTCTAGCGGCTCTCTGTGACTCGTTTGATGATGTCTGTCAATATTTTTATAAAAGATATTAATTATATGATTAAACAATACCTACAGTATAAAAAAAAACAATATAAAAAATGCTTTCTCCCGAACGTAATAAACTTTTCCTAAACATCTGTATAAGAACACCTAGATAACACAAGATAAATACTAAACGATTAAATAATAAATTGAATTCAGATATTATAGTAAAAGTAAACCTTAGGTTGAATAAATTTATTAGTTTCCAAATTCTTTGAACATTAGAAACTTCTAAATCTTAAATTTTATCCATCTCATTCTACCTTCAAACAATTCAATAAAAGCATTTTCATAAACAAAGAGATTACAGAAATATATTACTGAAGAGCTTCATTTCAAATGGCTCTCTATTACAATAGATATTATATTTCAACTGAGAGCAGTAATATCATTATGATTAAATCTGAAATAACAGCTTCTGCGGTTGTAAAAATAGCATAATAATATAATATTCAGCTACTTTAATATTTCGCGCTATTTTGGAATTTGTAAATAAATCCGTTAATTTTAGAAATAAACCAAAGCAAACTACTGAATTATCATCCATGGGGTGGCATTACGCTTTTAGAGAGCGTACGTGCTGGCCACGAGACAAAACGCACCGCCTCGGTGCCCGCTACCCATGGCATGCTTTGTTTAATCATTTTTTCTACTTATATAATTGGCGGACCTAGCAGATGTATCAGGGGGACCCCCTGATAGTAAGTGGAAAACCATCGCATATAACAGGAGCAACAATTCTTAGGGCATTCTAGGAAAGCGTCCTTCAAAGTGGGGCTCTGTGTTCTTCGACCTGAGGCGTAAGTGTTAAGGCTAGTGGGCATGTAAAAACACCGGCCACCACGACCTTCAGAACAGAAATCAGCATTGTAACAATACTGTGTAGCGGCAGATACAAACATGACGGTAGTACTTCCCCAGAGGAGTCCCGTCACAAAACCTCTACTTCTATTAAGTATGGTTCTATACCTGGCTAAGTTTTTTGTGGGATCTTCTTAGAACAGGACGCGTTATCGCCATCACCTACCAGTAGTGTTAACATGATAAATGTATGAATGCTGCATAAGTGCCTGCGATATGGTCTATATGTAAAAAACATTTTTGAATTTGAATTTCAATACACTTTATTTCAGTCATTAGACACTTCGATGGTCGCGCCATGCCTTAATATACGCGTCACGAATGCGGCCAGCACGTTAGAGACGAGGTGCGTTACGTTTTATTAGGATCGCGACTAAGTGATCTGTTTTGCAAAGTCCGCATGAACCCAGTGTATCATGGGCTCTAAAATTCTAGCCATCCTGTGAAAATGGTTCCCGGATGCTTCCCGTGTGTTTTTAGGATGGAAGCTATATGCGAAATTACATCAATTTATAGATGATAATATTATTGATTGATGAATAATAAACATCGACTCAGCGATAACTTATCAATCAATCATTAATTCATCACTTTTTTCCTCGTAAATATAAAATTGTAATTGATTATTTCTCCACACGAGAAGCAGAGCTCCATAAGAGAGCACGCCTTAGTTTTATTTAATTTGGTGTTTATTTTAAGCACCTTAATTATTCTGTGACTTAATATTTTATTATACACCTAATTGAACATTTTTTATTTTAACCAGCCCTTATTAATGCAGCCCTTATCAAATACTTAGTGTTGGAAAGTTTGGAATAACCCATATATTTTTATTTGATTTGATTTTAGTGAAATAATACAATTCAATTACCAACCAAACCAAAATTCAATTCAATTACCAACCGAACCAAATTGTACTCTCTTGATATGTATTTATATCTTTGTAACTACTTTTTTTTCTTTGGTGTATAATAAAAGTGTTCATTACACTCTTTCATTCATTCAGTACATTCTTTCATTCAATTATTTACAAATGAATTTTAATTTTTATCAGTTATTTTATAACTTCTACTTTTATTTATACAATTTTTTGCTCATTGTTTAAAAGTTTAATTTGAATAAGGACTTGTTGTACTGTCAGTCTGTAATTAAATAAATATATTACCGCGTGAGGTACGGACTCAAGTTTTTTTTTAATCAAGCGCCAGGGCCTGGATAACTCAATATAACGTTTCACCATTATATCCTAAATTGTTTTTCATTCCTTGTATTTTTCTATTTTTACTATTTGGTCTTCGTTTCTCCATAGAACGATGTAGTCTCGAGGTCGTCTATTTATGCTCAGTTAGATCGCGACATCCATAATTATAATGTTTTAGCTTCGAAATATTAATATTATAGAATATCTAAATTTAATTTTGTAATTTTAAACATTCTCAAAGCGAGTCTCAATAACTTGGCTTGGTCCCTTATGAGGCACACTCAGAAGGGACCAAGCGAACGTGCAGTTACACTCACAAAAATTATGACCCTGAACTACTCTTCTGATATTTATTCATTATCATTTTATTATCAGTTCATAAAATCTTTAGGATATTCTAGTACGTCTTTTCCTAAAAACTACGTTATAATAATATGATAAGCTATCGAGTGAAATTCCTCATCACTTATCCGCTCAGATTCGTACGCTGTCTGAGTCAGAAATTCCATTGTAATTCCATTTCCATCTTTAGAGAAACAATTTGGTACTGGAGACGTTATAATAGGATTAAAATGTTGTTTCGTGGAATTCTAAAATTGAGACATATTTAACAATTTATATACCAGGGTTATTTCAACTTTTGTTGTTAATTTGAGAGGATATTTGAGAAGTCCAGTCACGTATACAGATGAGGGTTTGTTCTACTTAATGATTCCTTTCATTACTTAAATTAGCAAACTGTGTTTTTATTTTAGACTAAAAATTGCTTTTGGATAAAGCCGAGATCATTTATAAGCTTAGAACATTATTAACAATCTACAGTAACTAAAAAAGTTTTTAAGTTATGTTTACAGCCAGCTCTCCTCTAAAATTCCTTCTAAAACTTTGGTCAGATTGTCCAAAAATATCCCATACAATAATTAACTAAGTATTTCATTTATGTTCTATTTTAAATTCATTAATATCACTTGCACATTTTATAAATATTTCATTTGTTAAAAGAATAATTTTGAGTAGAAAATTGAAGGTTAGTGTCAAATCGTCGGTAGAATTTTTTAATAATTTATTTATTACAAAAGTAATAAATAAACAAGTATATTTAGAGATTTTCAAAAAACTTAACAATTTACAATATTTTTGTTAAAACTGTTGAATTGTTATTCACTTGCTATTCACAATTAATCCGTTTGAAAATATTGGAAATAAATATTCCAAGATTGTCTATAATATTTGCCACTAGCTGGCGTATAAGTCAAGAAGCGTGGAGTATATGACGGATACTTACGACCAATCCAAATGATTATTTTTAAATAGCGGAAACTACACAGACGTCTGACGTACTCCCGTCAGAAAAATCTGAGTTACTCCCTAGTCGCGCCTAAAGAAATTTTACTTTAAAAACCTAGATTTCCTTGTTAGAAAAATAAAATTTTGGCTCGACTCGGCATTGAACCTAGGACCCCGTGATCTGCAGTCAAATATGCCAACCACTACACCATCGAGGCAGTTGGCATCCTTTATTGAGCAGTCGGCTAGGAACGTAAAAGGCTACAGCGCACAGCATTGTACCAGGAGATAATAAAATGATAGTACAAACAGATGTCATATTAACTCCAGTTTCCAGGTCACCTCGGGATAATACAAGATGCATCTGCGACGCGCTCATTTGCTAATGGCGGCGGGCGTGACAATCGATTATAGCGCACACAACGAGTTCATACAGACACATTTGATTGATGATCTCTCACAAATATTGCGGCATGTAATACTTAATAGAGGCAAGGGGTTTTGTTGCACTAAAAAGCCAAAAAATAAAAGAATATTAATCAAAATTCTATTTTACTTTGGTTGACCTCCCTGAAGTATTGTTGAGCGCTGTGATAAGTGGAATGATCCGGGTTTGAAACTAGGCACGTTTCGGAAATACCTACCGTAATAAAGAACAATCAAATATTACAAAATTATGTAATATTATGTTTGAGTTTGAACGTACGACTTAATTTAATATATTACTTACATTCTATACTAATTTTGCATTAACACAAACTGTTTTGCTTTGTACTCTGAATTTAATATTAATCTCATAACATAAGTTTTGGAACTGCGTAGGCTGTTGATGACAGTTAATTCATTACTTTACCCGAACTAATTTCTTACTTTTAATTATAAACTATTTGTTTAAAGGCTTTATAAAGTATTGTTTTTCACGTACCAAATGATTTCAGTTTTATTTGAATCTATAACTACTGGCTCTTTGGTCTAGTGGTTACAATATTCCACTACGGATCACGAGATTTTGGGTTCAAATCCGAAGCTGGGCCCAACAATTTTGAGGCTCTCACTAAAAAACCGAAGTTAAGAAATAAGCCTTACCCACCCCTAAGTCTCGCAGAGCATAATATGAAGCCCTGTTCAAGCCCAACACACCAGAATCTGGGTCTAAGCTATAATTCCAGCTTCTATAAGAGAGGAGACATGAGGTCAGCCGCAGTGGGCATTGCTGCTGACGTTGACGATGACGTACCTCTGTATACTACCAGAGCATTTATGTCCAGGGATGCACCCATAGAAACTTTCTGAAGAAGTACAGCTTTTTAGGAAAGAGTTCGTCAGGGGAAGTACTACCACCACGCTTTTTACTGCTGCCAAGCAGCACTGCTGTGTTCCGGTCTAAAGGGCGTGGTTGCCGGTGTAATTACACGCTTATGAGGTTAAAAACCTTCTCTTCAGTTCATGGTTTCTATTTACTATTAGGATGGCCATCTGCATCTTTAATTTATAATACCGGTAACGTTAAATAACCCATTGTGCATTTCGACAGCGCTGTGCGATAAAGCTAAGCCAAAGCTAGCGCGAAGTGCTACTAAGTGTTGCGCTCCACAAAGTATATGTAAATTATAATAGCTCTCATACGTAGTTCCTTTTTTTTAATTTCAGCAATTGTAGGAAAACAGGCTGATAATCAATGAAACAAGCGGATGGTAGGAAAACGAGCGTGATGCAGGGATGGAAACCTGAAATCCTTCTTTTTCTGAGAGAAGACTTGTGTGTCAGTTATGGTAGATGATACATAGCTCCCATCCTTAGTAAATATCTTTCTGTACGCACAAAACACCCCTTCCTTGAGCGCAATTGACTACCAGTATTTAGCTAAGCTAAGCTATAAAAATTATAGTCGTTTCCTGTATTGAACTCATCCTTAGCGACTTGGATACAAATCCGGGGAGATTATCCAAATGCCTTTATTTCGACTTCCTTGTGTGATTCGTACAGTCCTTTAGTACATACAAAGGTATTTTGAGATTTATTTATCTGACGTGACAGCAACGGTCACCGATTTACTGATACAGTTGTCACTTGCAGGCTTCAGTCACCGCAAAGCGTAATAGCGTGTTTTGAGACCATCTCGTAACAATGTTACTCAAAGGACGTAACTAATCGATACGCCTTTTTGCAACAAGCGCAATAACAATACAGGTCGGACACAAGGAACTTTGAATTCTAAACTAACTTGGAATAATTGATAATAGGTACTTATCAAACAAGATGGCGATCGAGACTATTTACTAATTTAAAATGATTATCAAATCATTTACTAACTTTAGTCTTCAATTAAACTAATTTAATGTGCAATGTATTTTTGCTAACCACGATTTATTTGTTGCGTAAGTTTTCAAAATATTGCATACAAGCAGGCGTTACTTTGCGGAAATCCATAATATGTTATGAAAATTAAGCTTAATTTGCTATACTCCGCGAACAGCAGCAGAATCGGTATGGTGTAATTTATAATAACTTCAATCCGAATACTCCACACCAAACAGATCCAGTAAGATAAGTCAACATCTTCTTAACATCTTAACAATTATTCATTGTAAAGTCAACATCTCCTGAGGTCGCTCCGGTTTCGGAGCGAAACGTGCGTAGAGGGTACATTGCCGAGGTTCTTTTTGGTGTGGAGTATACGGATTGAAGTTATTATAAATTACACCATACCCATTCTGTTGCTGTTCGCAGAGTATAGCAAATTAAGATTAATTTTCATAAAAGCGTAAGTTTTCAATGGAAGAGTTATTTAATTGTTGAATTATAAAATAATGTGATATGTTTACTGATGTGTAATCCATTCTTTGTATTATAAATGCGTAAGTTTGTTTATTTGTTATCTACGTTCGGCTAAACCGCTGTAACGATGTTGATGAAATTCATCAAGATCAGTACAGTGGTTTTAGTGAGAGCCTAAAAATTGTTGGGCCCGGCTTCGGATTTGAACCCAAAATCTCGTGATCTCGTTACAGCGGTGTGTAGCACTAAACACAAAAGCTATTTTCTCTCAATTTCTATAATAACATCGGAAATAAAAACGCGGTCATATTCGCGGGCAACAGCTCAATTATGAAATAAATTCGTGAAATGATACATTATCTTCTATCTGTATTCTATCTGTGTAGCATCCATTCCATCTCTTAATCACTGAGATACACACTATGAATACAAATCTATAGGTATTCTGTTAAAACTCATCTCAAATGAATCGCGTCTGTCGCTACATCTCCATTTACTAATGAAATGCTGCAGTCACACACAGTCTGTGTTTGTCAACGCTACCATCCATATCCATAAGGAAATATCGGAAAATAACTTTGAGTAGTGAGTAAAATTTGTTTGGTGTCACAAATGAAAAGGATGATTCGAAAGTAAATAGAAAGAATGCTAAATTTTAATAACGTATTTCTTAAAGTACCAGGGGTGGAAATTAAAGGGATAGTTAAATAAATATACTACGACAGTACACACATCGCCATCTAGCCCGAAAGTAAGCGAAGCTTCTGTTATGGGGAGATGACTGATGAGTATTTTTTTTATGAATAATGTACATAAATATTTATAAAATACACATAAACACCCAGACACTGTAAAACATTCCTGTTCATCGCACAAACATTTTCCAGTTGTGGGAATCGAACCCACGGCCTTGGACTCAGAAAGCAGGGTCGCTGCCCATTGTGCCAATCGGCCGTCAAAAATAAAGAGATATATCCATTCCAAAGGGAGTGAAACCGCGCACTGATCTTTGAAAAGGTTCTTTAATGTTGAACCTCAAAATTATGTCTTTGGGTTAGTAATCTTTATTTGTTCTCACTACGCAGTTTCCCTAGACACCGCTTTACGCACGACACCGCAATAATTTACAATATGTGAATATATCCATTCCAAAGGGAGTGAAACCGCGCACTGATCTTTGAATAAGGTTCTTTAATGTTGAACCTCAAAATTATATCTTTGGGTTAGTAATCTTTATTTGTTCTCACTACGCAGTTTCCCTAGACACCGCTTTACGCACGACACCGCAATAATTTACAATATGTGAATATATCCATTCCAAAGGGAGTGAAACCGCGCACTGATCTTTGAATAAGGTTCTTTAATGTTGAACCTCAAAATTATATCTTTGGGTTAGTAATCTTTATTTGTTCTCACTACGCAGTTTCCCTAGACACCGCTTTACGCACGACACCGCAATAATTTACAATATGTGAATATATCCATTCCAAAGGGAGTGAAACCGCGCACTGATCTTTGAAAAGGTTCTTTAATTTTGAACCTCAAAACCATGTCTTTGGTTTGGTAATCTTTCATTGTTCTCACGCAGTTTCCCAAGACACCGCTTTGGAATAAGTGCCACCACGTCACGCTTACTCCTATACAATCTATCCCACGACACAGCGCTTTGCCTCCAAGGTGGTTAGTTCAGTTGCTTTTGCAAATCTCCAAGTAGAGCTGAGCTTTTACAGAATGTGTTGTTTTGTGACTTTATGAAGGAGGTAAGAAATAGTTAGTCATACATTTGTTTTTCTGGTAATTTGGAAAATCGGGACGATTTTTTGATTGATTGATTGATTTGATGTAGAGTGAAATTAGATTGAAATTTTCTGTGTGAAAAGCGTGAACAGTTGATATACTTTCGGTGAAACCGCATATCAGCTATTTTAAATCCAAGAAAATATTTAGAGAAGCACGAGTAAAAATAATTTCAGACCTGAAAAATATTTTTTTTTTTATCACAATTCATTGAAGCACTCGTAATATGACTGCAAATCTATAGATGCTCTGTTTAAATTTATCACAAAGTAAAATGCATCTGTCATAACGTTTCCATTTACTAATGAAAATATGCTACAGGGCTGTTTGACTTTGACTATCCTTATGGAAGTACAAAGATGGAGGGTTCCAGTTCCGACAACATTACTTAACTGTAATTGATAGAGAATTTCCACCTTGCGAATTTCCGAAATATAATACGAAAACCCACTTAGAAATATGCAAACCAAGGAAAAAATTTTTATATTTTTCTTATAAAATATATGAAACCGTGTTACCATAGGACTTTTCTTTATTTATTTATTTTATTAGTACTACCAAAATAATTACATTTATGTACTTTAGTTATGGATAAAGCTAACTAGCCTTAGGTTACTAATAACACATAATTTCACTTATAAGTAGTCACAGCACGCACTGGTTAGTATGTACGATAATTTATTTTAATACGAAAATTTTAATGATGATTGAAATTTTACTTGAAAGTATAGTCTCTCTATTTTTAGTAATAATTTTTTTTTTAAATTCATTGTTCAAAAATAAATGTAACAAATATTTTCCAACATAATCCATCCCTTTAGAAACTATGCGTTTATGGTGAGGATGGCGGGTTCGCAAGTATATATCTTTAAAAATATTCAACTACTTTATCTAAATGTAAATGTAACTTCTAAATCTTATTGTGAATCATTTAGACAATCTTAATCGAATAGTGGCATTTTTTAAAAAATGTACTTTACATTTCCTTAAAAATATATGTTTTTTTTCATTTATACATTGCAAAGCGGGTGGGTAATCTTCAAATATTTTGGGTAATATGTATTTATAAATCCTTCTTCCGTACACATTATGTGTTTTCGGTAGAATAAACTTTTTATAACTAGGCAGTTTCCGAAAATTATCATCTCGCTCTTTACGTCTAAGATGTTGTATATTACCAAATTCTTCCTTGAGTACAGCTAATGTTACTTTGCTCTGCACTGGCAATAATTTACAATATGTGAATAATTGATGGCATTCATTTGAATATTTTAGTTTAATTTTTTTAGGTACTATGGTTTTTAACATTTTTAGTTGTATATTCGGGTAATATATGTTTTATATGTTCTACGATAAATACTCAGACCGTATCCAATTATTGAGGCTGCCAGTGCCAAGTACAGTTATCTCAGCGTCTTGTAAGGAAGTTTATATTTGAGTATATATAACCTACTTAATATAGCTCTCAGCCTTTCGCAAATATAGTTGATATGGGGTTGCTAATTAAAACGAAAGTCAATTTTGAGACCAATATACATATGCTCCTCAACCATATCTATATAGGTATAAATGCAATTTTGTATCCTGCCGTGCAAGCAGTCGTGCGCATGCGCAAATATATGAGCTTTATATTCTGACGGGTCTAATTCAATACGGGAGTTTTCTTCACTACTTCCAAAATACACATTCTTTTTTACTACTAACTTGTTATTGTAGTCAGCGAGTGGGATTTTCATGGTAAAACAAAGAGTTCAAAGGTGCCATTTTATCTTGAAAATACTTTTGAGTTAAGGATTCAATATAAGTTTATTTAATGTAGTAGTGGAGCTTTTTGTGACAGAGCTCGTCCGTGGAAGTACTACCACCATGTTTATTTCTGCCGCTAAGCAGCATTGCTGCAATGCTGTGTTCCGGTCTGAAGTGCGTGGGTGCCGGTGTAACTACAGACACATAAGGCACAACACCTACGCCTCAGGTTAATGGACGTGTCCCTTTAATGTCCTGGGCCATAACCGTTTATTAATACAGCCAAAAATAAAACGACACTTAAAGCCTTTACTGACCACAAAAGGGAGGAGGGACAGTTTTTTTTTTAATTCCACCTTAAGTAAGTCCTTGACTGCAATCTCACCTGGTGGGAAGGGATGATGCAGTCTAAGATGGTAGCGGGCTAACCTGTTAGGGAGTATGGTAGTCATACACCTAATTGGTTTCCACGCGACATCGCACCGGAACACTAAATCGCTTAGCGGGACGTCTTTGTCCAGACCAGAGAAAGTATAGAAATAATGAAATTCTAACGCCATGCAATTCATCACGGCAATCACGACCACTCTATCATGAGTGCACGGTTAAGAAGATCCTTCTAAGAATAATAAATAGACTGCTAAAAATTTAGCGTAGATTAAATGGCATGCACATTAAAGTACTCATCTGAAATTGAATGAACATCTGTGAATTAATGATATCATCAAACAATTCCGTTTTAAAAGCGAAACAATTTTGATTTAAAAACGAAATCCTTATAATAATCTATGATATTATTTAAACATAAAATCTTTCACGGTAATATAGAATAATAGAAATGGAAATGACTAAATACATTGTGGATAATTATTATAATCTATCCAAATTATGAGGATTTTAATTTCCAAACATAATTTTAAAAAGTAAATAATTTTGCACTTTGTTTAAGCTTCACTTACTTTAAGCCTCGACGCAACAGTGACGGGTTGTTTAAGTTTGTGTGTGTCTGTGTGTGCTATGATTGATGAAAATCGGCCCACAATGGCCGCCCCCACAACATCGCGGAAAACATTTTATTTTGTTGATAAAATAAAATGGGTATCAAAGGCAAAGGCTCGACTACTAGAATAATGTACTCTACATTCAAAGTCAGGGTTGTTTTAATTTGAATTTATATAATTTATTATCGTGAAGGATTTTGGTCCCTCTAAATTTTCGAAGTTATGTGCAAGCTAATATTGGTTTAAACACACAATTTCGAAAATGTATTTGCTTTAACGGTAAAGGAACACATCTTGAGCAAACCTGCATGCCTGAGAACTCTCCATAATGTTCTCAAAGGCATGTGAAGTCTTCCAATCTGCACTTAGCCAGGGTATTAGACATAGATAGGTTGTCATTCTGGGACAGTCAACTTGGCAGGTTGTGGGCTGGTAACGGGTTGGTAAGAGAGTCAAAGAGTGAATAGAAATAACGGTTTTTTTTGCGGTACATCCCCTTTAATTGAAGTGAAACTTTTATTACATCGTCTCAGACTTTTACGATGTGTGTTGCATGTCGCGTGACGGTCGGCCGGACTAGGGATAAAGTGACAGGTGCTCGTCAAAGCAGCTGAGGCCAATACTATAGTTATAGTAATACTATAGTTCGCATCAGCTGACCGTGTACTTTATAGACTATCACTCATTTGTGCCGTGCATATGCAGTGCTCAATAAAATATTAGTAACATTTATAAACTATGAAACTCATGAAGAAGATGGAATTGATAATACAATGATTGAAAATAAAAGAAAAACGGATCAAAATTACTTAACGATTATAAAATATTGTTTTCAGTTTTTTATTATGTGTATATTATCTAAATAATTATTAAGTATCATGTATGTAGTACTCTTAAACAAAGTTTGTAATAAAAATATTAGTTATAATTCTAATTTTCCAAGTAAAAAACTAAGATTGATATAAGTAATTTCTATACCCTTAATGGAATATTACCCATTCCAAAAATTTTTTGTTAAATGTCTATAATGTGAAAAAGAGTTTGACTTTTACCGTGGTTTCTTAAAACCATACAAACCTTTTTCTTATTGTATAAACGTTTTAAAATATTCTTAATTTGAAAATAAAATTTGTGTTTAAATATTAAAAGTTACTCGTTTATCATATTCAATATAGAGAGAGAGACCAAAAGCTGAAAAATATTACAGCGATACTGTATTACAGAAAGTAGCACTCCGAGAAATGGAAGAAAATGGATTTCTTACAGTAATTTTTCTTCAGATTAAACTTGTCGCGGGCTGAAGTCAACTGTCGAATCCCACGGGGCCGACCCGGCTTATGTTCCATTTGTGGTTGACAGCATAAGTCACGTTAAAGTTGATCGCAGAGGTGGTGTTTAAGGTTGATCTATAGTATATACAATACTAGCCATACTAACATAATAAATTTGACCGCCGATTGGCGCACTGGGCAGCGACCCTGCTTTCTGAGTTCAAGGCGGTGGATTCAATTCCCACAACTGGAAAATGCTTGTGTGACGAACATGAATGTTTTTCAGTGTCTTCTATAAATAATATAAATATTCATGTATATTATTTATAATAATATTCATCAGTCATCTTAGTACCTATAGCACAAGCTAAGCTTTTTGGGGCTAGATGGCGATGTGTGTATTGTCGTAGTATATTTAGTAAAATTCGAGTGTGTCTGTTTATTTCTTTACTTGTGCTGAACATGTGTGCCCGGCTCAGCTACTGCACTGATCTTGATGAAATTTGGCACACACATAGCTTGCAACCTGGAGATGGACATGGAATGTGTAATATAAGTAGTAGTTAAAGCTATTTGTGACAGAGCTCGTCCGGGAATTACTACAGCCATGCTTATTTCTGCCGCAAAGCAGTATGCAGTTCTGAAGGGATTGGTTGCCGGTTTTACAGGCACATGAGACACGTTGCAGGACGAATGAAGTCCGGCACGCACTTCTTACTTTTCAAATTTATATATTTAAACAACTTTATTGCATAACATAAGAAACACACAGAAAACACTTACATAAATAAAATTATGTGCAAAAAGCTGCCTTATCACTAAAAGTGATCTCTTCCGGGCTACTTTAACTAACGGAATAAGGCAATGAGTGACGAGAAATCGCAATTCTATACATATAATGACATAGATTTACACACGAAAAAATACATAGATATTTAAATAAAATAAAAATTTGATTGTATATATAAATATATATACATAAATAGACATACATACACATATAGTATTAACATATTTATATTGACAAAAAGTGCCTCCTTACACGACTTTATGTGCATTTAATTCAATTAAATATAACTTGTTTTAAACGGTGAAGGAATAAAAGATGACGCTGTTAACTGCATCCGCATTTGGCAAGTGTCGTGGACCAAGGGCTAAATTTTACCATACTAAGAGAAGCCCCGTTCCCTCTAGGGGGCCAATAAAGTGTTAATACGATTATTAATAGGTTATTATGTCAAGTATAAAAAAATTGCTATCATAAAGTACAAAATACTCGTCTAAAATGTGGAATTCGCGAAGCCATTTTTCTTTCTATTGAGTTCGGTGTAGCTTGAAGTCAACTTTTGGTTCCCGCGGGACGTTCCCGGCTTATGTTCAATTTGTGGTCGACAGTAGAAGTCCAGATAAAGATTTATGTCGTTCATGCATTTTCTAAGGCTGTTTCCTCCAAAGTTGCTTAAACCAGCGAGCAAACAATGCAACTGTTTGTCAAACAAAACTGCATTATATGTACCGCCGCAAACTAAACCGCAAAATAATTATACTCCGGCAAGATATGAGAAGTGATTTGGTTATTCTTAATCTTTTGAGATATTTCAAATCACTCGCAGCCATGTTATTATCAAAAATCAAAATTCAAAATTCATTTATTTCAAGTAGGCCTAATATAAGCACTTTTGAAACGTCAAGTCTGTCTGTGTATAGTAACTCTACCACCAGTTCGGAAAGAAGATTCTACCGAGAAGAAGCCGGCAAGAAACTCAGCTGTTGCTCTGTTCCAAAATCAACAATTTCCATTTTAAAATTCATTTTTCTTTAGTGTGTGGGATGAAAGCGAAGCAGCTTGCTTCCAGGCAACCTTGTCGTTAAGAAATTCATCAATTGTATAATAACCTCGCTGTAATATATGTGTTTTAACACGTTCTTTATACTTATGCATTGATATCATTTAAGAGGGTATTAATTTACGTTTCAATAAAGTTTTGCATTATTATATTATTTCAAACGGTTTAACGAGTCTACCGGTGATCTTAGAGCGGGCAGCTTGGCCAAAGAATTAGTTTGGCCATCCAAAAGTGCAATGCTGCTAGCATCTTAGACACGATGCCTCGCTGCGGTGGTTTTGAAGATGTCTTAGACTTTATTTAGTATTATTTTGGTATATAGGTTATTTTTCTATATGTATAAAATAATAATCAAATTTTAATTACGATATCTATCATAATTGTTGATTAAGAAAAAGTCAATCGTATAATTAAAATAATCGCCATTGGAACGCACTCCCTTAACATATCTGTGAAAACATACAGTCAGTTATAATTATTATTAATTATTATTCTTATCGTTATTTTAATAAATAATACTAAGATACATTAGCGGGTAAACATAGCTCAGCTGCCTATTCAGTCAGTAAAATTATACAGTTTACTAACGTAGAAACTGCTAGGCTTGTCATTTTGCGTACTTTCATAGCGTTTTGTCCTACGGGATCTTGCTATGGGGAAAAGCAGATACTATGTTCATATTACAAAAGAGAGCTGCCCAATCAATATAAAAAGAAATAGGGATACTTACGGCAAAGTTAGAAAAGTGCAGAAAACCTTTTTAGGGCTGAGTATATGCTTTTGTAACATGCTACCGAAGGTAATATTAGATTTTTGAACACATTGAATACATCGAGGTTACTATACTATTGATGAATTTCTTAATGACAAGGTTGCCGCTGCCGCTTTCATCCCACACACAATGATATAAAACAATGATTGTTGAATTGTAAAATGATATTGGAAAAGAATAACTGCTGAGTTTCTTGCCGGCTTCTTTTCGGTAAAATCTGCCTTCCGAACTGGTGGCAGAGTCACTACATACAGACATACTTGACGTTTCAAAAATGCTTATATTAGACCTACTTGACTTTTTAATTTAATGTTAATTTGTATGTGGCATTGTTTTTGTAATATATTTTTATATTTTACAATACTAAACACATCGCCATGTAGCCCCGAAGTAAGAATATGTTGTTGAGAGAAAATATATAATAATAGTTTATGAATACTATACATTAATACTTATAGGGTCACTGCCCACTGTGCAAATTGGCCGTCGAACTAGGTGATAATTACTACTTGGTACTTGGCCAATGAACTTCCATTGGTCAAAATGAGGAATAGTCAACTTCGTAGAGCTATTTTTCATCTGATTGAGCTCGATGTAGTTTGAAGTTAACTTTCGAATCCCGTGGGACGGTCCGGGCTTATGTTCAAATTGTGTTCGACAGTATAAATCCGAATGAAGATTTATGTCGTTGATGGCGGGAATTTTGACATTTGAGCATTTCTTAGAAATCTTTTTCGATTATTCTTTCATCGGTATTTCGAAAACGCACAAAATACAGAAGTAGACAGCGATGACTTATAACCAAAATTTAGTCGATAAGGGCATTATAAGAAAACTCAGGTTAAGGCACAGATCGAAAGAATATTTCTACAAGAAAAAGACAAAGAGAAACGAAGAAGATCTTGAGAAGTCACCGATAAAGCTGTAGTAGTAAAAACCTCGAGCACATAGCTCGGTCGGCGATATGCTGAGAAGCTTGATTATTCATAAAAATATTTATCAGTTATCTCAGTACCCATAACACAAGCTACGCTTACTTTGGGGCTAGAGTGCGGTGTTTGTATTGTTGTAGTATATTTAGTGTAACCGTATACAATTAATATTTTAGGGCTTCACACAAAAACTACAATTACAAGTGTGACTTCAATAACGACCACGATGTGGTTTCAATAACGACCTGGATTCACTGCGTTGATGCTAGTTTCGTCATAGTTTTTTTTTTTTAATTTCATAAATTTCTATCTTCTTTCTATTATAGTGGCCATCAAACACTTAACATGAGTAATATACAACGTGTAACTGAATAAAGAAATAATGTTGAAGGATTCATAAGTATAAATCATAAAGACTCCTGTAATAATATTAAATCAGAAGAAGCATATAAATGTTTTTCCGTAAGAAGCATATACGAATTCAAAACATTCTAAGTCTTTACTTGTGGCAACCCTATTGAAGATAAAAGATCGACACGCGCACAGTACCTACGCTATGCGACGGTTACTTAGTTAAGTGACAGGAGTCACATGATTTTAATTTTGCATGCGAAATTAGCTGTATCTGATTTCTCTCAGTAAAATATATGGCAGTGGTTAACCCAAAAACTAATAGGTTTTCATTTTCACAGATAAGCCTCAGACATAATGTTACAGCACATAATGTTCCTCCTAAGCCTGTGAAGTATTATTAAACTTACTTTACTTCCAATATTATATAAATATGAAAACATGTTTGGTTGTTTACTTATGTTCTACAAATTAAATAAATTAACAGAGCAATGAAGATATTTTTGGGGGATTATTTGCTAAGAAAGGCCTCGTCCCAAAAACAATTATAGAGTTCCTATGAGATGGATATAATGAATAATTCTTTGATATCTGCTTTAAACTGGCTAAATAGTTTTTATTGTCTTTGCTATAAACACGTAGTAAAGTTATAAGCACACGAGATACTTTTCATATTTATAAACCTACAAATGTTACAAATGTAGGTATATCTTTGGTTATTGGCTCCTTATAACTAGGTATATAATAGTAACTAGTAACAAGTAGTAATTTAACCAAATCCTTTACCCAGCTGTAGCGGCGATCAGAGCTGTTTCGAAAAGAAAAAATAAATGTAACGTCTTTAATCAAAATACTGGAAAAAGGCCTATAAAAGGCCAAGTAAAATTCTTTGATTGCCCTGTGAAAATTACAGAGTAAATAAGATTATAGGCGAGTTTAAAATTTATTTTCCTTATCCAATGTTGTTTGTATTAAAGATGAGATCTAAATTAAGATGAAAGAGGGTTTATCAGTCGACTTAGTACGTTGATAAGAGTTAGTAATCTTGTTAATTTTAAATATAAATAGTGGTTCACTGCTTACTAGTTAGGAATCGTTGGTATTTCATATTCTAGTTCGAACTATAAGCAAGTTTATGGGCCGGGTTTCAACACGAAAATGAGGATCCTAAAGAAAAGAGCTTTTAAATTTATTAGAATATTGTTAATAACTGGGTGGGGTGTTGCCTGTGGAGATAAGAGAGCTAGTGGCTTAAGGAGTGAAGATGATCGTAAACGAAATAGTAATTATTTGGAAATTTCAGCTGCATTTATTGGTCTAAAAATATTTGCCGATGAACTGTTTGACACACAGATCCTTCTTCATCGATCGAGTTAATCGAATGGGAGGTATTCAGTTTCCACATTTGACAAACAACGACAATTATTCATTGTAAAGTCAACATCTCCTGAGGATGCTCCGGTTTCGGAGCGAAACGTGCGCAGAGGGTACATTGCCGAGGATCTGTTTGATATGGAGTATACGGATTGAAGAAATTATAAATAACACCATACAGATTCTCCCGCGGAGAAAATTAAGCTTAATTTTCATAATATATTATGGATTTCCGCAAAGTAACGCCTGCTTCTATCCAATATCTATTAGAATATATATATTTATACGAATAAATGAATTAAGTATGTTTAGAAAGGGATGCTTGTCATATGGTCCTTAGGTTAGGTTTGGTATACTATCGGTATGGAACAATATAAATCCTTCGCAATGAGGTAACTTTAGTATGATGTTAAAATATCTAAAGTGTTTTTTTTTATACGGTGCCGTCTCCTTGCAAAGTTTGGCAATCATTATGGCTATCTCTACTTTGGACACCGCTGCTTGGTGCTCTTTCCAAACCATTGTCTTCTTCATTCCTCTTTTTTTCTTATCCTAAGGTTGCCTGGCTGAGATCGCTGCTAAGCGATAAGGTTGCCTTATGTATACTGCTTTAGTCTTTGTTTTTTAAATTCTTCTTCTGCTTTTTTTTAATTTTTGTTTGAAAATAAAGACTTTATACGACAATTTATACGACAATTTATTAAATTGTCGTAGGTTTTTGGGTCATGATATTCTGCGACGTCCTTCTTCTACTGCCACTTTACCTTGTATGATAAGTTGAAGAAAGTTACTTTAAATAACAACTGATGGTACGTTTTAAGAGCATTATTTGCACGACAACGTCACTGTACTACTTGGCAAAGTAATTTACTATTATTTTTTAACTTAACTAGAAATCTTATGAGAAGGGTAAACCAATAATTAAATAATACTTAATCAAACTACACACGAGTTGGACAGACGACATAAGCCGCTGGATACCAGTGACACGAAACTGTAGCGACTGGACATCCCTACAAAAGCCGTATCTATCTGCAGTAGACGTCCTGTGGTTGAGATGATGGTGGTGAAGACGTTAAGCGGTGGCAGCTTCTTGCCCGCTATTAAATTTGTTTGGATCTCGAATCATTAGTATCATCTAGTAAAATGCAAACATTTATAAGATTGTGTCAATAGAGCGTGTGAAATTGCATCTTTTTGAATAAATATAATAGATACATTGATACAGATATATGCCAACAAAGACGTTCCGCAAGCGAAAGCGTTCTGATACGATTATGCCTGGAAGCTAATTAAGGCTGTACCTATGTATAATATTACTGCAATGCCCTTAACAAGTTTTTGCTCTACATAAACAATATACCATCCAAAGGCTTACTTGTAGTAAAATTTAAAATAAAACCTAGATAGATGGTCAGATAAATAAACAGACGGATAAAGTCTGAGAAATACCGATCTCTATTTATGTATTGAACACAAAAAATTACATGCATTCAGCGATTTCTAGCCATTTACGGTAAGTAGTGAGCTTTGTGTTCCTGAAACGTCCCAGGTTTGGAACCTGGCAAAATTTCGGAATAAATAATTTCTAAATTTGCAATGGTCTTTTTTGGGAGATTTTAAGCATGGCTATATACCAGCAAAGCTGGACCGCCAAGTATTTAAGCGATCTGGTACGATGCTAAGTAGAAACTTTTATGAGATGAAAGGGTCAGGCCCTATTAGAAAAGTTTTTTTTGCATCGTCGCTTTATAAATCTATAGTAAATAGAGTCTATATATAAACCTATTTAAGAACTTTATTTATTTTACGTGATAAAATTATCCATATAAATATTTAAAATACTAAATACATCTACAGATCGTACATAAACTACAGAAACGTACGCCTTACATATATAAAACCGTAAGAATATATACCTTATAAAAACTTATCGCTTTTTGTTACATAGTATCATTATAAACCATTAAAACTTTTATATTAAACGGCCATAAATACTCACAGATTAAAAAGAAAATCCGGTGTTTAGCCGTTCACAAAAAGTCACATAAAAAAGCACAGCTCTAACCACCTCAGTTTTCAAACGATTCAAGTTTTCTTTGGAGTAAATAGGTGTGAAAATTTCACAGAGCGACACGTACGCCCGCCTCGACGTCTGGGAGAGGACTGAGGTATATTCTACAATCTACATCGGTAGGAAAGTGATGCGAATTCAAAGCTACGCTATCAGTCCTTAGATTATATGGACGTTTTAGTGATCACCAAAAAGAGGTGTAGAAAAAAAAAGTTTTGTATGAAATACAAAATTTTCTACCAACTCTCTCTGCAGCGCGCGCGTCCTTCGAAATTTAACAATGTGGATACGTTCAAAACTTCTAGTATACTAAAAAATTAATGTCTGTAGAGTGTTTAGTTTTCTAAATGTATGTTTTATTCTTTAATAATAGAGATAGATATTAATACTAACTTAATTGAAAGTATTTTTGTTTTTTGTTTTATTTGGTTTTCTGTTACTTCGGTGGTATTTCCTGTAGCTGATTTTCAGCGATTGCAGCAAACAGTAGTCGGCCAGATCCCTTACTCCTCAGCATACACCAGATATTGCAGCGTGTTTGGGCTCAATAGAATCGCCATGTTAGATATTTGATAATCGAGGCCCCATAGAACAAAAAAGTCTAGCTCACGCAGCGGGTTCTTTAATTTTATTTAATTATTTCGTTTGTTCGTTTGTAATCATTAGATTATGAATCCGAAAATTGGCTGTTTATTTATTTGCTTCTTACATATATTTGGTCCAAAAACTGCAGCCATATTTACAAAAAATTGGCAAAGAAGCTCGGATTTTTAAAATGAATACAGGATAAGACTCAGTTATCCTAAGTTTATTTATTTGTTTGCTATTGCGTTTGGTCCAAAAAATGCAGCCATCTTGACAGAAAATTGGCAAAAAAGCTCGCATCTTTAAGATGAATATACGATAAAACTTAGTTATCCTATGTTCATTATAAAGATGCGAGTTCTTTTTTTTTTTTTGATTTCACTTCAAGTTAGCCTGCAATATTTTCTGGTGGCAAGTAATGATGAGTTGGCAAATAAGATGGCGGGCTGAACCCGGTGTAGGTTCGTAATTAGCACGCTGATTGCTCTCACCGGATCTCATCAAAGATCAGATCTGCACCAGATCAAACCGTAGACTTCTTTCGTTCTTTTTTTTAATAGTTATATCTGAAAGACCAAACGAATAGCCCATTTGATAGCAATAGAAAATCCATCAACCGAGGAACATTTTGCAGAGCATGTCAAAGTCAAATAAGTCAAATATTTCTTTATTCAAATAGGCACATAGATGGCACTTTTGATGCGTTATTATATACAAAATGTGTACATAGCAGTGAGTAGTGATGGCGATAACTACAATCGTAAACTTAAAACTAAAGCTACGAGGGTTCCAATCGCGCCCTGGTCTAAGAAGAAGCCCACAACAAACTTAGCCGGGTGTTCTTTTTGTTATCATCATCTCACATTGTCATTAGAAAATATTTAAGAAGCAACCTGGTTAGAGCAATTGTTTACACCCAAGCTTTGTTATCGTTTACGTAATCCTTTATACTATAATAGGACTTTTCTATAAGCTTTTGCTTAATACAAACTTTGAACTTCTTTAGTGTCATCCCCAAGATATCAACCGGTAATTTATTGTAAAATTGTATACAATTTCCTCTAAATGAATTGCTTATTTTGTGTAGTCTAGTGTACTGCACTGCAAGTTTATTTTTTCTTCTAACGTTCAAATTATTGCAGTCACATTTTCTTTTAAATTTTGATATATTTTTGTGAACATAACATGCAAGGCATGCTTCCTATAAATTACCACCGCGGACCATAAACTTGAGCCGTAGGTGTTTAGCCCCATGTGTCTGTAATTACACCGACAATCTCACCAACACCCTTGGGACCGAAACCAAGTAATGCTGTTTGGCAGCAGGATAAACATGGTTGTAGTACTTCCCCGGACGAGCCCTGTCACTATACCTTCATTACACTTCTTAGACCTCAGCACCCACCACTGCGCCAAAGATGTAGTCTTGTATCAACCAGGCACTCATAAACTCACCTACTCGTATGCTTCATAAAGTATACTATTTACAGGTATACCTACTATATAAATGCAAATGTACCGTGCACCCGGTTTAGATTATCAACAGCGGAATTTGCATCTCAAAAGGAGTTTTGTGCATTCGAACAACGTTACTAACTTGAACTGTTCGCCTTTTGGTGCGAATATCTACATGAAACAAGTATTCTACACAAATTCTACGAAACTTTTATTTCTATTTCTATATGCTAAGACCGTACTGTTTCGTAGAATGTTCATATTGTTCGGTGTATGCATTTCGGGCAAGGCAACTGTATAATTACTTTATTGTGCACCTTATCTGTCCATAGATTTTTGTTTTTATTTCACTTAATGTTGGCTGTTGACTGCAATCTCATCTGATGATGAATAACAATATATTATCACAATGTTTTAGGTAGAAAGAAATTATGCTAGTATTAAATCCGTCAATTTAGTTAAGTTTATCATCTTCGTCATCGTCATCATTAATCATCTTCGTTTCTGATCCGCACCGCTAGAATCTGGAATGCCCTTCTAGCTTCCATTTTCCCCAGTCCCTACAATATGAGTACCTTCAAATCAAGAGTGAATAGGCATCTTCTAGACAAGCGCGCTCCACTTTAGGCTGCATCATCGCTTACCATCAGGAGTGATTGCAGTCAAGCGCTAGTCTATAAACATCAAACAAAACAAACAGTTTACAGATTAATGTACATTTATGTACAATAATAGTGCGGAAAATACTAGAGGATGATGATGCACAAATAAAGATAAAATAAACTTACATACTACATAATTTCAACAATAAATATTTACACAAATATGTTTAACATATAAATATTAATAGATATACAATATGTCATAATAAATTTACTGTACTTACAAACTTTTGCATTAACACAGTTAAATAATATTTTTTCTATCGACTAAAGGGCTGCCAACGTAAGACGAGAAATATGTCTCCATGTATCACACAATCCTTTACTTAAATTCTAATACAAGAAATTCTTAGTATTTGTAATATTTAAACATCAATCTTTGCCAAATGACTGCTATTAAGTGGCACGATGCACCAATTAAAATAGTATCTTTATTAAGCAGTCTTTGCACAAGAAGCCATTTTAAATTGAGTTATTAGCTTTAAACTTTAAATAAATGAGCGGTTGTATACATTTTCCTCTTTGTCTTTCCATTTTCAAATTTATTTTTTATTTTTATCGACCTCTTTGGCACAGTTGCGAGAGTATGGTGTTATAAGTAGGAGGTCCTGAGTTCGAGCCCCAGCGTCGGAAATTTGCAAATTTATTGTTACGTACTAAGGTTCGAGGATTCTTCTCTTCATGTAATATTATAATTTCTGAATTTTCTCTTGTAGTCTGGTAGGATTCGGCTTTATTGTTACCCAACACGCGAGTGATTTAGCGTTACGGTACGATGCTGCGTCGCAACCAATTGTTTTCTGCCATACAGGCTTGCCCACTACCATCTCAGACTGAAAATATGAAATCATATAAAATTAACCAAAATAAAGTTGTGGAACAAAAAGTTACATTATCATGAATTCTCACGATCACTATGATCTCTTTTCTCCCTCTTTTGCTAGCCTTATATACGAGATACGTTGAAATGAGCAGTATTCATCGCCGGAGAAAGCATAAGGGCCTAATTTCGGGAGAGTCCACAAAAACGGCACCTTTGTTTTTATACTTGATTGATTGTCCTCTCGGCGGAATTAAGATGAGACTGAAATTGGGCGATCCGTCTCAAGACTGGCATAGATACAATTGATTGGATATCCCTTCTATATATTCATCTACATATTTGACGTACATTTTATGTAGGAAATCAATTGTATCATTTGCTGGAACTTCGTTCGCTGCTACTAAAATTCGGTGAGTACTTATAAATAATGTAGCAACTATATTATACCCTGCTTTAATATAGAGAGAAAAAGCAGTACGTCCAAGCCAGTGATAGAGTTACTTTACATTAGCGTAAGGTTAAAAAAATTAAAATAATGGCTAAAAAATTTGGACAAATTAAAATAAATTAAGAATCAGATTTTTTTTCTCACTTTCACTGTGGGTGGAGACCCATGGTGGGCCAGTAATGGGTTGTTATGATGATCATCATGATAATATGATGATGAAGAATAAAATTTTTAAAACGACGACTACACGTAAAGTACCTTGCATCCTGGAGTTACATGTACTTTTTATGCCAGATAATTATATCGACTGTCTCATATTAAAGCTTTGAGTTGAGTCGCCATTGACTATCCACGTTAGTATTTAGAATGATGCTTCTCAACCTACAACAGCCGATTTTGACGTCACAAATGATGCTAAAGACTAGCAAATCAATTCGCGAAAACTTGACCGTGATTGAATCTCTTATAACTTGACGCTATGTTACAACTACTTGCAGTTTAATTAGTCAGACTGTAGAATGCATGCCTTTTATATTGCTACTGGTAGTTTATGTATTTAGAAAGCGTTTATACAAAATGTCAGTCTCTTAGTCAGATAAGAAAGAGAATTCCCGATTTCCTTATGAATGCATGCATTTGCAATGCCCCAATTTCATTCGGAAACGCGAAACGTATTCGCATTGTAAGTTGGTAGCGGTTGGAAATTCCCTTCCAGCTAACATTTTGTTGAAAACTGCATGGAGGCGGTCAAACTTTTTTGGTATTTTTCAAAACTGAATGCGTAACTGTACAAGCTGTTTATTCTTTATTCGGATTTCATGCAAAGCACTCAATGTGAACGCGTTTTTTTTATTATACTACAAGTTAGCTCTTGACTGCAATGGTAAGTGACGGTGCCGCCTAAGATGGTAACGGACCAACCTGTTAGGAGTATGGCAGTTATATTAAATGTATGGCCTATTCGGTTTTTACGCAACGTCGTCGAGTCTAAATCGCTTAGCGGCACGTATTTGTAGCGCTAGCCACAGCCGAATTGTTTTACTTATCAATGTATTTTAAACAGGCTGGTGACCCTAACATAGTCGTCGTTTCTGTTGGTTTTCTACGTCCACGTAATTGTAAAATACTACAAAAAAAAACAATTTAGATTTAGCTGCTAGGCCGTGCTTATTGCAACATGTTACAGTAGCTTTGCAATATATTTATAATAATATAATCTTTATTAAGCAAAACATTACAAATTATAAACAAAAAGTCAGTTCCTTGCCAACTCTTCTTGTTAGAATCTACCTTCCAAACAGTGGTAGAATCACTATAAACAGACTGACTTAAAGTTTTAAAAGTGCATTTAAACTAGGCCTACTAGAAATAAATGAATTTTAAATTTTAAATATTTATTTTAATTCCGCTGGAACTGTGTGGTTGCATTTCAGAGTAAAGAGTATTCTTAGTGATTTAAGCTCTATTTGTGCTAATATTTATTAGGACGATTTGCATGGTAGCGGGAACAAAGATATTAAACTGACAAACCAACAAACAAACTTTTACAATTACAATATTAGTATGAACAAATTAACAAATACTCTTGTAGTAGACATCGCTATTAAACGAGTACTTCGTATCGAACAAGTTGATGTACATCTGGCAGCTCATGTCAAGCGTTTTCTTTCACCCTTGCTGTTCCCATGTGTAAACGTATAGTGTCTCGTTATCTAATTATAATAAAAAGCAAACGTTAAATTAATCAGTTTAAAATAAACCTATAGTTAACCGTTTCAGTTAAACGTCTCCTCGTGTCAAAAAATTCAACAAAAAATCTTTAAAGCATATTCCAGACGCCTCAAACATTTTCCATTCTTGCTTTACCCATTCACGTCACACGAAATCCCATTAACGTAAAATAATGCCCCCACTGTCCTCCGGCGGCGATATGTTATTCAGTCGCTACAATGCATAGAAAACAGGCAAGCTTTTAACACGCCCGTGTCGCATTAAATTACACCTTTTGACAACCATAGTTCACGTTACGCAACTTTCGTTAAACAGTAGGATTTTTCTATGTCCGGAGTTCCGTAGATTGTAATAACATATCGAAATAAATAAAGGATCGAGATACGAGCGTGATGTTTTTCTATCCATCCTATTAAACCACCCCGTAATCCCATTAACGTGAAATAATGCCCCGACGGTATGTTATTCAGCCGCAATACAATGCATACAAAACAGGCATGTTTTAAGACGTCCCGGTCGCATGAAATGACGCCATGTGACAATCTAGTTTTATTTTACGGACTAGTAAAGGTGAACGAATTTTTTTTTTGTATGCTATTCTGCACCTGGTATTAGGATAAGGGATCACGAGCGTGTTCTTTTCTATATAGGATTAACCCAATCAGTTATGTTTTGATTACCCTAGTTGTTACATAGTTTTTAATATTAATTTAATATAACATGTCAACCACCTCCGTGGCGCAGTTCTCAACAATGTGGTCACTAAAACTGCCTCCTACCACCTGTGGGATTGCAGTCAAGGGCTAACTTCTAGTAGAATAAAAAAACACTCATAAACGTAACACTACCTACATTAGCAAAAACATAACAACACATACAGTAAAAATGACACGAGCGAACAGAAGTCCTTATTTCCCACCGGAACGTGCAGACATTTCCACGACAAGTGTGTGAAAGCCCTGCATATTGTTTTGCACACAGATGTACTTAACTTTTATAACTTACAGATAGGACAGTACTTAAAAAAAGAAAAATATCGTGTTTATAAATTGGCAATCTAATTACCAAAAGATGAGATTCCAGTCAAACGCTAACTTGTACTAGGAAAAAAAAATTAACCCGTAGAACCGTTCGTTAACCATTTATGTGTGCAACGAGCAATCTTCATAAAGTATCGTCGTTTCTATTAGATATCTCTTTTGTATGCGCTATAATTGGAATGAAGTATTCAAATGTTCCAGAAATTTAGTAACGTGGGTTGATAATAAAAATAATTATGGCAGTAAAAACCTTATTCTGGGGACGCCTATTATGCATGGCAATACAACTGACAGAGTACGTGTAGAGAAAAAAAAGATTTTTATTGCGAGGATTTTTAATTTCCTAGCTTTACATTAATTCCATCAAAAAAGGGCTGAGCATAAAATTAATTTTCACTCTACCTTCAGCGTTTATCTTTGGTTTCGGGGTTGTTTGTGCGTGAACCGACCGTGAACACGTGAAGTACGTTCTGACAGTCGACACAATGCAACGCGAACGGGAAAGCTTTTATCACCCTTTGACAACTGGTATTGCACTATAGATATATATAAAATTCGAATCTTTATTTGCGTGATTGCAGGTTAACAAATTCGATCTTATAATATAACATAACATGTTCCGACCTACAATCTGCCATTCTGGCATGCCAATTACAATAAAACCTTTGGTAATATTATGAAAATTAAGCTTAATTTGCTATATTCCGCGAAAAGCAGGTGAATCTCAAGTATTTAGGTACTAATCATGTGGAAGGGCTTAGATGAGATAAGGTGGGGGTAAGAACGATATTTTATAACAAATTACCAAATGAAATCTTTGAGATGTCTCTCAATAAGTTCAAAGTTTATATAAAACGTAAGCTTACAGAAAAATCCTATTATAATATTAAGGATTATTTAAAAGATAAAAAAGCTTGGGTGTGAATTGCTCTAGCTTCATAGCTTAATTTAAATTTACTGGAAGATGGTGATAACAAAAAATAAATTTACCCGGCTAAGTATGTTGTGGGCTCTTCTTAGACCAGAGCGCGTTTGGAACCCTCGTAGCTTTAGATTTAAGTTGGCGAACGAAGCTATCACCATCCCGTTACGATTATGTAAACAAATATGTATGAACGCTTCATAAGTGCCTGTGATAGGTCTACATGAATAAAGAAATTTTGAATTTGAATTTTGAACGGTATAACACCGAATTTTTCACTTAAATATAATTCATTGTCCAGTCAGGAGATCCTGAGGATGCTCCTGTTGCTGTTTGAGACCGGAACACAACATTGCAACAATGCTGCTGAGCGGCAGAAATAAGCATAGTACTTCCCCGAACGAGCTCTCTCACAAAAAGCTGTACTACTACTAAATTAACTGAAGAGATCGGAGGCTTTGTAAGTGTGTATATGAAGGGTGAATGAAGGGGGAGTGAATGTTTCTAGAAGAATATGAGTGTATAAATAAATTATTTGGAGCACTTTAAGTACAGCGAATTAAATATAAATACTTCAAAGGCATCTCTCACTTAAAACGAACATCGAATTCTCACCTGCCTTCCACGAATTCCGTGTTTAGTATAAAGCTATAAGTTCTCTCGTATATTATTTTCTAGTAAAGAAATATTTACATGTTTTTGACCGTAACCTTTTTAATATACCTATTCTGTTCCAGGTAATGTAAATAAAGATTCGAGAGAAACATTCAAACCCGACGACGAACAAGGCAATGCGTAAATAATGTCTAATCAAAGAAGATTCTTAAACGAATTTGTTAAACAACAAAAAAGCAATAATTAAATATTTTCTACAACATTTTTTACGGTGCTAAGTAAAGTGTAGAAAATTACGAGGTACTTAGCTTGGTAGTATATTATTAAACTTAGTGACCGTATTGCATGTTTCTCCAAAAATTTTCAAAAATTTGACCACACTTGTCTGTTGTCTGACACATTGACACAATTTTTTTCAGTATTTCATGACATGAGGATTTCAGTTTAGAAGCAAATACAGCAAGTAGATAACATTAGAGGAAGTGTCCGTTGAATAAAATTGGAAAGTCTAAAGGCTGTGTACATGTTGCGGAGTTTCAAGCGAATTTGTAACGCCTATGTAACGCTTAGAAATGTAAGGCACCGGCTTCCGAAATTAATATTAAATTAAAATATCATGATTGCTTCGGGAAAGGTGTTTTAGATGTCGTCTTAACTGATCAGTGTCCATAGCTGTATCTTAAACTTCAAAATTCGTTTATTTGAAGTAGGTCTAGTTTATAAGCATTTTGAAACGTCAAGTGAGTCTGTTTGTAGTGACTCTACGACCGGTTCGGAAGACAGATTCTACCGAGAAGTGCCGGCAAGAAACTCAGCAAATTGCTCTTTTCCAAGATCATGTTATAGTTTAACAATCTTTATAATTTTACTTCATACATCTTGAGAGAGATGAGAGCGTAGTGGCCTGCTTCCAAGCAGCCTTGTCATTAACGAATTTATCAATCGTTTAGTAACCACGATGCATTAAATGTGTTTTAACATATTGTTTAAACTTAGTTAAAGGTAGATCTAATATTAACTTCGGTATCATGTTATATCTGATATAAATGATGACATTCTAAGATGGTAGCGGGCTATCCTGTTAGGGCGTATGGCAGTTATATTGGGCCCCTAATCGCTTTCTATGCGACATCGTACCGGATCGCTTAATCGCTTAGCGGCATGTCTTAGTGAGGTAACTACATACGGTCGTAGCCTCCCACTAGACTAGAGAAAATTTCCAAATTACCCCCGTCGGGAATGGAACCTGGAACTCCAACTTAAAACCTCCGCGCTCACCGCTGCGCCAGGGAGGTCGACCAACTCCTACTCTATTCAAGAATTTATCCATCTATGCGGTTGTGGAAAATATTGGATAGAATATTTGACACAATATTGGATAGTAAATTGTATATTGAATAGAAGCAGGCGTTACTTTGCGGCAGACACTGATATAAACTCTATTGCGAATGGCTAATAAAGCAATGGTTTGCTACGAGGTCATGTTGACATCACACGTATCGCAGTGAAAATTGTAGTTTAGTGGTAAATGTGGCGTATAAAAGTTCTATAAAGTTTACTTGGCCACCTGGTGAAATTGCAGTCAAGGTAACTTTTAGACGAAAAAAAAATAACTTTGCGTACGGGTCTTCTCTGACAACGAGAAGGGGTTAAGGCCGTAGTCCACCACGCTGGCCCAGTGCGGATTGGTAGACTCAGCACGCTTTCGAGAACATTATGGGGAACTCTCAGGCATGCAGGTTTCCTCGCGATGTTTTCCTTTACCGTTGAAGCTATTAATATTTGAATTTCTGAAAACGCAAATAACTTAAAACAGTGAGATGGTGCGTGTTGGGTTTCAAACTCGGCACCCCGAAAGTGAAGTCGCAGTCCTACCCGCTTGGCCATCACCGCTACATCTCGCCAATGTCATAATTGAATGCATTTTTTTTTACATTATTAAATAAATATACTACGACAATTTGTTACCTATTTACAACTGTTGGTTTTCCAATTAAAAAAAAAATACACACATTGCCATCTAGCCCCAAAGTAAGGGTAGCTTGTGTTATAGGTACTAAGATGACTGATGAATATTTTAATGCATAATTTACATAAATACTTATAACATACATATAAACACCCAGACACTGAATAACATTCATGTTCATCAATCAAACATTTTCCGGTTGTGGGCATCGAACCCACGGCCTTGGAACCGGCAATCAGGGTCGCTGCCAACCGCGCCAATCGTCCGTCGAAATTAATCTACCGATAATCGCTAAGCTAGGACTGATTGTACAAATTTTGCTTCTGCTTAGCACGGGCCCCAGCTATTTATTCTGTGAAGCTAATTCGAAATGGTTATACCGTCATTTGTTGGTCGCCAGTGCTTCATTAATCAGTACAACCGCGAGCAGGTGAAGTTGACTATTGCAGCGCTAAAATGGATCCTACTACAAAAACTACTACTAAAATGAACTTATCCTAGTGACCCAAGTATATAGCATAGAAAATGTGGGGTAATACATTGCATGCATACAGTGGCGTGCATAGAGGGTATGCACAGGGTATGCAAGTGATATAATATGAACAAAACCTCAAGTACTAATAACTCGTACTTCAGATTTTCTTCATTTTATATCACCTGCATACCCTGTGCATACCCTCTATGCACGCCACTGCATGCATATTGCTTAAGGCCCGGTTACTCTTTTATAAATAATTAATTAATAGATATTACGACAGTACACTCATCGCCATCTAGCGTCAAAGTTAGCGTAGCTTGTGTTATGGGTTCTAAGTTGGCTGATAAATATATAGGAATAATATAAATAGATACTTATATTATACAGATACACCAAGACACTGAAGAACATTCAAGTTCATCACTCAAAAATTTTCCCGTTTTGGGAATCGAACCCACGCCCTTGGACTCTTTTGCTATTTTATTTCAATTTTTTTTGTTTTTAGTTGAAATTAATTTTAATGTAACTTCCCCTATTGTTATTTAATGTAGAAAATTGTTAAAATGGATAACGAAAAATTTTTGCACGCCTTGGATATGTGATACTTATGATAATTAATTAACATTTATGTAAATATGTTACTTGTACCCAGTGGCGTGCACTTCATTCATGCACAAAAGCACTGCATACCCTTAACTTGAAATATAGCTCGTGTACGAGGAGGATTTTTATTGTATGCAATTTTTCTGCTGAATGCAGACCCTTGTAAGAAACCAAGTGCACGCCACTGCTTGTACCATATTCAAGCAAAAAAGGTCTTTTGACTTGAAATGCTAAGTATTTTAATTTTCACGGTGAGAATTAAGAAATATGGTGAGATGTCATACCACCAAGACCTCAATTCGTTATATAAGTTGAAGTTTTGGAAATGGTTAGGTAAAGTCGCATCCTGGGTTTTTTGTTCCACTACAAGTAAGCCATTGACTGCAATCTCACGTGCTGTTAAGTGATGATGCACTTGAAGGTGGTAACAGGCTAACCTGTTAGGGATATGGCAGTGATATTAAACCCATACTCGTGATCGGTTTCTACGCGATATCTTACCGAAACTCTAAATCGCTTAGCGGCCATGTCTTTGTCGGTAGAGTGGTAACCAGCCACGGTGAAAGCCTCCCACCAGAAAATTCAGGAATTATAAATTCAGAAATTCGACTGCGGGACCTCCCTCTTAACTTACTCCCTCTTACTTTTTCACCTTAAACAAATTCGGGGTAAAAACGTCAAGTTCTTTTTGTATATTGTAAAAAAAAAAAAATTTGTCAACCCAATCAGTTCAGACCGGTTTAGCCCACTCAAAAAGTATAAAAATACAAACAAGGCTTATTTTCCCGCTAGCCTTTAAAAATTGGAGTGTACAGGAGTTTTTGATAATGTCGGCCGAACCCGTTTTCCGCGTTTTTTATCCAAGTAATAATTAAAAGGCTCATCCAGTGCGATTCGGGGCTGATGGAATTTTTAAACAAACACTTACTTCGCTCGGTTTGCGATTTTACCATGATTTTTTGGGGGCAATTATAAAAATAGAAGACAAAAATTTGTCGGAGGAATGGAAATCTGAGCTCGCCGGTGACAATATTGTTTTTAATTATTGCTTTGAAAGACTCCTTATTCGGGAGTAGGCCGCAAAGAATTGTTTTGCAAAAACCCAACTAAACTACTTAATATTATTATAAACGTCTGTTTGCTTCTTAGTTACCGATATTCGACTAAACTCATTTCAAAAATTGTTTAATTTATTCAATTGTATGCTAGGATCGCGGCTTACAAAGTGGCATCCTGGTCCATCAAACTAAGGCGTACATGTTAAGCCTAATGGCCTGTAATGACACCGGCTACCATGCTTTTCAGACCGAAACACAGCAATTCTGTTTGGTGTCAGAAATATACATAGCTGTAGCTTTTTCCCAGGTGTCGAAGACAATCACGCTCGATAGCTTCACGATAGCTCACGCTCACCACGAGTTCTTGACTGAGAATTTGATATAAATAGGCCACTGACAGACCACCAGTGAGCCGACCCGGAGAATTCAAGCCACAAACAACTTAGAAGGCTTTTATTGCGCCGAAAATCGTCCACGTCGCCCATACGGCTGTCTGAAACAAGGCGGTAGGCCACGGCCGCAGTGCATTGCAAACGGGTGCGGGTGGGACAGAGCTCCAACTCTGTCTCAGAACATAAGGCAGGGTTCTTATACCTGCCTTATTTCGCGTCTTATTTAAATTTGGTATAAAACGCTAACGGGCCGCAACACCAGGTTAGCTCTCTCAAAAAAGCTATAGTATTACTAAAAACGACAGCTAGTTCCAAAGTCGAATTAGTGTCGAAAGTAACGGTGTATTTTGTAATGACCATGGACACAGTCAATATACAAGCGAAAGCAGTATGGGAACTAGATCCGAAAGATCCGTATTTTAAAAAATAATAATTACATTCCACGCGACCTACCAACACTACAGTAATGCGAGCGACCGCTTATTTCGACGCGGTAACCCCGACTAAAATACCTCGATTATAGTTTTGGGGCCTAGTAAAGCCGTGCATCTGTGTGAATGTGTTAATTCGCACATTTTTGTTTTAATATATTTACTGTGCCATGGTACCGATTCACCACTTATAAATCTTCGAACTACTCTGAGTAGAAAATAAAAATTATGTTGTTTGTTATATTCAGTAAATTACAGTTTCATCGTCGTGGAATATATTCGTAACACAAGTAGGTTATATGTAGGACGCGACTTCAATATCCCAGGACTTTAATAATATCCGTTTATGTCGAGACAAAGAGCAATAAACGCAATCACGTCCGCAAAAAGATAATGATATCACGAGGACAAAGAGAGCCCGAGGAAATCCCCTTACTTTATTGGTTTCGATGCCAACCAATTTATATAGGTATCTGCTATGTCTTTTTGGATTCATTTCGACCGAGGTTTTTACACATTATACCTTGGCCTTAAAGGTACTTCAAATATGAGTACAAAATAGTTCTAGACTTGGTTAAGATCAGTAGGTTCTTTTTCACACACGATCATTTAGGAAGAGGTTTAGTACTACAGTATTAAATATTTCGTTCTAGGTTAAACAAAAATAATTATCCTTTGAATGAAAATGATTGTAAAACTGTGTTATATTAAATACACAATAAAGAATTATGTTGATAATAAAAAGATGGTGGAAGTGGTAGATACACAACATACGATTTTTTTACATTGGATTTTGGAAAATCAAATCCGAAGAGATATGAAAAGAGAGGTAAGTATACCACAAAGCATGATAATCTCACTTCCAATTAAATACCAAAGATATACTATAAGTCAATTATAATACTGACATGGGTACCCAGTGAGTGAAAATACGCTGGTAAAATTATCTCATTAAAGCATTAACAGGGTATAATATCGGCGTCACTATTTTAGCTAAGCCAAATTGATAGGATCATTCATGAAGACCGCTATTGTAATAAACATATTCATTTTCAGTTCCATTATTTCCTATATATCAGCTGATGTTGACTATCACCCTTTTTTACATGCAATACCTTGATAGTCGACTCTATTTTACTAATTAATATCAGAAAAAATTGGGCACTATCTCGACTAGCTGGAAAACTCTCAGGCATACAGGTAACCTGTAGATGTTTTTTTTTACCTTCAAAGCAAGTGATATTTGATTGCTTAAAACAAACTTAACTCTGAAACGTTAAAGGCGGGTGTTTGAGATTGAACACGGTGGTCCTGAAAAGGAAGCCAGAATCCTAACTAATATCTAGCACTCATTATTTACCAAAACACTCTTAATTTAAATAAATAAACATATTATTTTATTTTTAATCATGTGTGATGTTTTTTTGTGCCATGAGGTCAGATTAACAGCGGTTTTCAAGTAAAATAACCACCCTAGTTTCAGCTTGGCGGGAATCTTTGTGTTCTTAGGAAGAATATATTGGAATAGAAAAAGACTTTATTGCAACACAACACAAAAGGAAAAACACAAGGAAAACAGAAATAGTGCTAGGGTGCAAAGGCAGCCTTATCATTAAAAATGATCTTTCAAAGGCAACCTTACTGTATATTCTAATGTTTTTGTATTTTGTAAAAACAATATATTTGCCTAGTTGTTCAACTACTACTAACTAACAACTTGTTATTGTGTATCTTCATATCATACGTACAACTGGGCTTTTACACTCAGCTGTCATAAATTTCTTTGTTCATTTCTTTTCGGAAGACAGCTAAAATTCCATTAGTAAGACGATTTCCGTAGTCAATCTTTCATCAGAATTCAGAAAAATGGAATGTCCAATAAAAAATTCCACTTTCTGTAGCGGTTCACGAAATTTTAATATTGCCCTTTCAATAAGCGGAATACGAGATTGAAGTACTCGTATTAATTAAAATGCAAATCTTTTGTATTCGTTACAAAGGAATGAGTTCTACAAACTAAAAAGGACTGGCAAGAGCAACGCTCCCAAATTTTAATTTGTTCAACTACGAACAAAGTGCGTTAATCTTTTCATTTACAATTTTCCGGTAGCAAAATGGTAAAAACTAACCCTTATAGCGAGTGCATATTTGTTTTTCAGTCACAGACTCATATTTCAGTGATTTAAGTTATAATAGAAAATGCTTGTTTTACTTTATTGGTAAGGGAAAGTATAAAACTATTTAATTTTCGCTGTAAAAGATGCCAAATTGAATACTACATTTTTAAACAAAGAGTCATGTTAAACTTTACATTATTTGAGTGAAACTTCTTTAGAATCGTTGTGATTTCAAACTCGATATAACGAAAAAATAAGTCCATCGAAACGGACACACATACCTGAATGTATATTGGATTCAGCCGCGAGAGAATGAGACAGAACACATTAGACGTTCTCGGACTCCATAATGCATGTGTTTGCCCCTGCGTGTTAGAAAGTTTTAGTATAAGTGTGTTGATTTTTGATGAATTTTTGTTTGTGTCAATATTTTCGTCTCCTTGATAAAATAATTTTAAATTTTTGCCAAAAACTAAAGTTGAAAAAAATCGTAAATACTGGCGAAAAAAAAATTAAAATAAAACTTAAAAAACCGCAATGAGTTCTACGGAACGTGTTAGAGAATTTCGTGCACGTCAAAATAAGATTAAGTTAGGTTTAGTTTCACTTCTACCGTGTGTGACTAGCCTACACACACACACTTTTTTTAATAAAAGTAAAAATAAACACCTTACCAATAAAACCATTCTTCTTTAGTTTTTAGAAACTACATTTACAAGCAACGTTAATAATTAGGTTCGGTTCTTTTGAGATTAGAGAATTAGCAATTCATAATTTACGTTCAACAATATGTTCAAGATTCCCTGCAGTCCTGAATTTCATCTTCGTTGAATGTGCCTGCGTTTGATACGCTGACGTTTGGTACCCTAAAATAAGTTGTTGACTTGGGTTGAAACAAAACAACTATCCGATAGCAAGCCTTCGAATTGGTGATATACAGAAGAAATATAAAGTTTACCTGGAACAGTTAAACCAATTAGAATAGTACTAGAACTGGTAGATAAAGAAATACAATTTATTAGCTTTTGCCCGCGGCTTCGCTCACTTTAAATTGAATTTTTGATTTGGTAAATATTAACTACAAATGTTTAAAAAAATGTCTTGCTGCCAATAGAAAAATTTGGACGAAAATTACTTAAAAAATCAGAAACTTTCAATTACATGATGATGACTTTTATAATATGATTTCATCCCCTATTCGATACCTTTGGAGTTGGAATTTTTAAAATTTGTGAAAAACGTATTTTTTATTTTTAATCGAAAACCTAAAATCAAAGTTTCATAAATGTAACTTGAAAAATAAATTGGTTTATTAAGGGTTTTATGCAAATTGTCATCCCTCATTTAACGCTCTTTGGGTTGGAATTTTCAAAAATCTTTTCATAGCGGATGCCTAAGTTGTAATAACTATCTGTGTGCAAAATTTCAGCTCGATCCGTCAAGTGGTTAGAGTTGTGCGTTGATAGAACAGTCAGTTAATCAGTCATATATATAGATATCCACCATTATCCGAAGGGAACTAAGTTAATTTGGACACATGGCTAGAGAAGCCCAAAATTGAATTCCAAGATTAGTCATTGAAGAACGGGCACCCGGATAAAAAGGACACAAATGGTTTTACGATGTAAGAGGGTAAACTGGATACATTCCAAATGATAGTGCGATGATGGTGCTAGAATGATAATTAAACAAAACACTTAGCAATGATGTACACCTTCTAAAGTAAAATTGTACCTACTGACACAACACAATATAACATATAATAGCAGTGCCATGATCATCATTATGATAATAGCGATTGCAATTAGTAAGGGTTACGCAAGCAGTCCCCTAAATGCAATCCATTGATAAATGAGCTGTCGATATATTCGCTTAGTATTAGGAGTGTTCCCGCTTCGATAACGTTTAGTGGAGCTTAAATATATTATGATAGACCTCGCTAATCATCGTTTCCTGTCCATTGGTTTGTTTATAAAATTACTTAGTTTTTTTTTTATAAAGATGAATACGCTTTATTTGAAAATAGCTTTAAGTCTGTAAAGAAAATTACCATGTGAATATCATTTTTATGATGCTTCTGATGCTGTCACTCCGCAGTACATTTTTGTTCGTAGGGTCGGCGGAAGACCAACCCCGGATAAAAAATCAGTCTAATGTAGCTAGATGTAATCCAAGTAAGAATCTCAGGTTAAATATACTTTGCGGATTGTATACTTTCAACTGCTATATAAAATACTTCCATATTATCATAATATAGCCCTTGTTGAGACAAAGCACCCCACACATTTGTTTTGGTCTCAAGAAGAGGATATTAAATTCCTACACGGCAGATTTCTACTTAAGACGCCTCAACCTGTGGCCCTCTGCTTCAAACCTCATTCCGTTTATTCTGGCACAGATGTTTATGCAACGTGCTCTCGCGTTATGAATAATTCTGCCAAGAGTACTTGAATCATAATACATTTTGTCTCGACGCTTTTACAGCTCAACCATAGTCCAAACACTTAAACACTAATCGGATTTTTAATTCCGCATTTTCATCATGATGTTGCATGCATGTGCATGATAAACGAACAAACAAAGATGCCAAAGGAAGTAAAGCTTTCGTCGAAAAAATACTTTACAGTATTACTGACAGCCGGTTGGCGCAGTCGGCAGCGACCCTGCTTTCTGCATCTAAGGCTGTGGGTTCGATTCCCACAACTGGAAAATGAATATTCTTCAGTGTCTAGGTGTTTCTCTGTATATTATATTTATTATATTCGTAAAAATCAGCTATCTTAGTACCCATAACACAAGCTACGCTTACTTTGGGGCTAGATGGCGGCGATGTGTGTATTGCCGTTTAAAAAAACTGTCCCTTTGACAAAAATACAAGATAAAACGTATCTATTTTTCTATGAGAGTAGGTATAGATAAAAAATAGTCGGTAATTTACTAAGGCTCTATGTAGAGGCTGTAGTACTTTCCTTTATTTATAGCGAACGCCATCCATTGTACGTGATTAGGGAGGTAAATGTTAGCACAAGGAATTTGTCTTGAACATACAACGTTGTTTGAAATGCAATCGATACATACTTCGATACTCGAAACTATTGTCATCTCTTTAAGATGGTATGAATTTTTTCAGAAAGTCCTTCCAAGGAGGAATCCTTATCAGCAGTACCCATAACTGGTAAAAAACAACTAATTGGAATACTTTTGTCCAATAAGTTACAACTGGTTGAACTTAATAGTAATTGTGCTTAATGAATTTGATAGCAAAAACATCTCTTGAAATGTTTACTTTTTCGGCCACGCTCCAAGTGTGGTAAAGCTAACAACGACACTTATTAGTGTGTTTGTCGTTGCTTAGTATGTCTCAGTTGTATTAGTGTAGACTGCTTTTTAAGAGTTTTTTTTTGTTTGTTGTACCTTTTTCTGTTTTTTTTCAATTAGGTCCTTTAATTGTCATACTTTTGACGGCGGACTGGCGCAGTGGGCAGCGACCCTTTCTAAGTCCATGGCCGTGGGTTTGATTCCCACTACTGGAGCATGTTTGTGTGATGAACATGAATGTGTTTCAGTGCCTGGGTGTTTATCTGTATATTATAAGTATTTACGTATATTATTCAGAAAAACATTCATCAGTCATCTCAGCACCCATAACACACTTACGCTTACTTTGGGGCTAGATAGCGATGTGTGTATGTCTTTTCTTTAAAGAGAGAAATAAGTTACCATAATAAGAACTCATACCGACTATGGTTCTTATGCAGGTTGGCGGATTTTTTGACGAAGATTCGTGATTATAAGCTTATTACCCCGCGGCCCACTATAGGGTACGCGTCTCCTCTCAGAATGAGAAGGGTTTAGTACCATGCTGCTAATATGCGTATTGTTAGACTACGCACACTTTGAAACCATAATGGAGAACGCTCTGGCAGGTTACCTTACGATGTTTTCTTTCACCGTAAAAGCAAACGACACATTTATATTTTTGCTTAAAAGGCAAACTTAACCCTGAAAAGTTAATGTCGCTCGCTGAGATTCAAACTAGGCCCACCCGAAGTCTTACCCACTAGAATTTTACGATTTATCACATATTCGTTATAACGATTGATACAAATGACGTGTTTTTTGAGGCCCAGATTTCATCATTAACATTAACCCATTACGGGCCCACTACTGGGCATGGGTCTCCTCTCAGAATGAGAAGGGTTTAGGCCGCGGATTGGTAGACTTCACATGTCGTTGAAAACATTATGGAGAACTCTCCGTCATGCAGGTTACATCACGATGCTTCTATACACGATTTAAAGAAAGTGATATCAAATTTGCTTAAAGCCGATGCCTTACCCACTAGGCTATCACCGCTTCCAATGAGACAGCTGCATTACGTATCTACTAGCTGTTGCCCGCGACTTCGTCTGCGTTTGATTTTGTTTTTTGATGTGGCATTCAATTTAGTTCTATTTCTAAAAAAAAATGAAGCATTCAGTATCGCTAATACTTAAATGAGGGATTTGCTGCTATGCGCTGAGGAGTTCTGTCCTCTATCTCGAACCACATTCTTCAGATCTACATAAAGTTTGAGCAAAATTAAACACATATTATAACATCTATAATACAAAAATAATTATTTAAATCGGTTTTAAATTGTCGGAGTTATGGTCTAAAATCGTCAAACACTTTCATTCCCTCTCCCAAAGAAACCGAGCTTAATGTCGGGATAAAAAGTATTTTACATTACTTCTAATACTTCCAAAAATATGTGTACAAAATTTCATTAGGATCGGTTAAGTAGTTTTTGCGTGAAAGCGTAACAAACAAACTCACATTGACATTTATAATATTAGTATGGAAGTAGGGATAGGGATAGTAGGGATATCCATCTATACTAAAATTAAATTATAACATTTTTCCAATTACACAAACTTTCCAATTACAGAGTCTTAGGTGGTCGGATTATTTGCAAATGTTGCCTGCGAAAATAAAGTAGAATGTAAGTAATGTTTCTGAAGTGGTTTCAGTACCTCGTTATGAGCAGCTTATTACAACTGGTATCGTTGAAACCGAGTAGGTAGTTATCACGTATTTAAGATATGAGATGTTGTTAAATTATCATTATCGTCATTACCAAAGTATTATCGTCCCACTATAGGGAACGGATATACTCTATCAGAATAAGACGGGTTTAGGAAGTAGTCCAGCGGTAGGAAGCGGTGATAGCCCAGTTATATCATGTTATATCATGTATTAGTTTATTTTACAGTAGTGTAATGAAATGTTTATTTATTTTATATATTTAATGTTTTTGTAATTATTAATATTTATGTATATTCTACCGAAGCAGTGAAAGCGCATTGGATAGGAGCTCGACTACTTTTGGAGGGCTGAGTTCGAACCCCAGCACACACCTCTAAATTTTCTAAGTTATGTGCATTTAAAGAATTTAAAATATCACTACCGGAGCATCCTCAGGAGATGTTGACTTTACAATGAATTATTGTTAAGCATTGTAAAGTCAACTCCTGAGGATGCTCCGGTTTCGGAGAGATACGTGCGTAGAGGGTACATTGCAGAATATCTGTTTGGTGTGGAATATAAGGATTGAAGGAATTATAAATAACACCAAACTGATTCTCCTGCTTTTGGCGGAGTATAGCAATTTAAGCTTAATTTTCATAATATATCATGGATATTCGCAAAGTAACGCCTGCTTCTATCCAATATCCCGAACACGTTCTTCCAGAAAGGGAGACAAGCTCTAACTACTAGACTGTAACTGAACTATAACTTATTTTAAAACATAACTAAAACCACATTTTCTTCACGAAGAGCACAGGAAGCAATAACATGGAGATCCAAGATTCAAATTCAAATAGAGTGTATGGCCTATCCCCATCCAGGCTTTAGCAAACTCAACCGAATTCAGTATGTATATATTCCGAACTGCCAGGCTTGTTTTATTTGAATAACTTTAGAGGATTTGCCCTCTCAGTTTTATTTTGTTGGGAAAATAGCTGCTGCCCCATTGCCAGATAACCGCAAGCGTTCTGATTGCCTGACCCAGGCTCTTTCAACTAATAATCTAAACCGAAGGTCATCAACAGCTGGACAAATTTCGTTTTCAAACGAAATCCTAGGATTTTGTGTTGATTCCATCCAGGGATACCAAATTACAAATTCTATGTTGTCTGTTCAAATTGTGGGGGATCTATTAACGCTACGGTTTTTGATATGGGGTTGCCAATACATCACCTTGGGACCTCAACCCCCGTAAGTCATCCAGCTATATGGTCAGTTAATTGTTGTCTGAAGTCTGAAGTGTACGACGCATGGACATCGGGTAGTCTTTGCGCCTTACACTGGCTCAAAAATGTCAAGAATTTCACATTAATCACAAATAAAGCTCATAATATTCCAATGCTTAAATTTGAGTTGAGACGGTTTTATATCAATTTATATATGGTGTGCAAAGTCCGTTATATTACAGAGTAATTAATGGCCAGCTCACAATGGGGATTATTGCCCAACGTAAAGTCATACGTAACTAGTGGCAAAAAGGTACATAATCCAATGTATAAAGATCAATTCAAGGTTTCGAAGGGACTTCCCCGTGTTAATTCAAGTGGTAGCTTAGTGGGTAGGACTTTGATTTCACTTTTGGAGGGTCGAGTTCGAATCCCAGCGTGCATATTTAACTTTTATCACTTGCTTCAATTTGAAGGAAAATATCGTGAGGAACTTGCATGTCTTAGAGTTCTTCATAATGCTCCCAAAGGTCTGTGGAGTCCACCAATTCACACTGGATCAGCGTGGTGGACTACGGCCTTCAACCCTTCTCATTGTGGGAGGAGGCCCGTGCTCTGTAGTGAGCCGGTAATGGTTTGATCATGATGATGTATATTTTTAGTACATTGCGCACCGCTTATCAATTTATAAGCGAGTCCATTTCTTTGACGGTTCCAGGAAGGAATCACTAAACCTAAGTGATGGGTAAGGACGCCTTTGTACGAATTCTCTGCACTCGATTTTGAGTGTTAAGTTTAAAAGATACAAGGATTGTTCTGTACCTATTACTGATTCCAATTCTACTAATAGTTCTGCAAGCAGCGCTGAAACTGTTGAACTCAAGCTTTATGTAGCCTTAGTACCAGATGTGCTCATTCGTAATCGAGGAGTCGTTTTTGAGTACTAAAATACTTGAGCATCGGAGTAAAATAGATCTTATTTACATAGCATCAAAGCTGAAATTTGCGTACAATTCTTTTGCTCTGGCTTTGACACAATATTTGTACAACAAAAATCAGAAGTACAGGATTTGCGACTCTAAAGCGAATAACATTAGGTCAATTTTATTATGACTATACAGGGTTTGATATGCGAAAACGACTCCTGGATTTTGAATCTTGTACTAAGGCTATAAGTTTATCTAATTCAGAAGTTATCGTTTTTAATACTCTAAACGACATCACGGGTGCAAATCTGCTAACGGTATCCGCTGATAAAATTACTAACCGAAGGCGTCTAATGTTAAAGCTAAAGATTTTTTTTTTGTTTGTTAGAACGTGCAGAGAGCAAAGAAAAATGACACTACTTTTTTTTGCAAAACAGTAAAACTTAATAAAACAAAGTAGAAGCGCTGGGCGGGCGACGAATAGCCCATAAAAGTTTGTAAAGGAAACTTATCAGAAGTTGTACGCAGACGAAGTCACAGGGAATCACGGTTATACTGGGTGTTTCTTACAATTCGCGTTTGTTTAAGTTTTCTTTTAATCCTGCGAGAACTCTGTCTGTGTTCGCGGACTAAAAGTATTTCCTTCGCCGGGATTCAATCCATGTACCTATTTTATTAATTAAATCATAATCTGTTCAATGGTTTAGGCATAAAAATAACCGACAAGCAGAGTTAGTGTCAGATATACAAGGTAAGTTGGAAATGATAAAGTACCTACATGGAAACCACCCTTAAAAGTATCACTTATTAATAAAATCTATTTAGATAAATGATAAAAAATAACGTTTGTGTGAAGTTTAAGTATTAAATACACACACACAAACACACACACGCACACACACATACACACTTTTTTATAAAGTCGATAACTGTGCTCGAGTAAGTACTTATAGATATATAAACACAAATTGAGTAGCATAATATTTTTAATCTACACATTTTGCTAAACGAAATAGTGTCAAAAAAACCTTAAATCGTAGGTGGTTATCTAAAAAGGTTTTATATGAAAATACCGTCTCCTGGCGAATACCTCTGGGTTTAAGCATTTCTTATGCAAATAAGGGACATCTCTATGTTTTTAGAGATTAAGTTGTTCCCTCCGGCATGACGGTCCTCGGTCCCTAGAATTTATGACACTATAAAGTCTCCAGTCTATTCATTTTATGAGACGAATTTCATCACCGTTTCGCCGGAATCGCCTTCTAGTTATCTTTATTATTCTTTTACGATACCTCTACCGATGAGATTCCTATGAAATTGAATGGAATTATTGTAATAATTATTATTGCACTGTAAATCTTTTGGAATAGGGTGGGATGTTTATTTTAATATTTCTTAAATATTGGTTATTCAACATTTCTTAAATAAAATGCAACCATTACATACCACGATAATAGATGGATCGTTGAATTTTATTTAAGAAATGTTGATTAACCACGAAAATGACAGTTTAAAATCTTTAATGTTTATTTTAGTATTGTATATTGTTTTTTTATACGCAAAGAAAAAAAACTTTTAAAATAAATTTTGCTAGAAAACAGCAATTTAAATTAATCTGCTATAAGCGATAATTATTTAAAGAAAATTAACTTCTAAAGTCATGTAATTGTTACTGGTTTAAAAAAAAAACAACCCTTGAGCTTAGTTCTTATAAGTAAGACGTCCGAATTTAAAATTTCTCTTTCTGCTAGGACAAAGACATGCCACCAAGCGAGTAAGCATGCCGAACCACTCGACTTACAAGAAATGGTCATAAATTAGTGACATCTGCATATCGTCTGCGAAAGGTACAGACGTCATTTGTGGGATTGAGTATACGCTTTTATATGATTCCTGAGGTGATTTTGGACCTACCAATGCATAAGTTTACATTTATTCCAGCGAGGTTACTTTACAATTGATGAATTTAATGACAAGGTTGCTTGAAAGCATCCGGCTCCGCTTTCATGTCTCACAAGATAGAAAAATGAATGTTAAAATGTAAAATGTAAATTGTTGATGTTTGAAAAGAGCAACTGCTGAGTTTCTTGCCGGCTTCTTCTCGGTAGAATCTGCCTTCCTAACCGGTGGTAGTGTCACTACAAACAGACAGACTTGAACTTCTTGAAATAAATGAATTTTGAATTTTGAACACCGTTGTATTCAACCGTTTAGGGGTATGGGTTTATTATTACCTCTTTATCTCGTGAGGAAATCCCCGTAGATACCACCACGGGGAACAACCTTTGTAGAAACGATATTTGTGAACTCAATCAGGGAACCGTACCTGGGACCATGCTACTCGTAAGTACTAGACCGACGAGGCAGTTAAAAGGATAGTCGTTACATACCACAGTATATAATACACTAAGAAACTCAGAGCTTATATGCAAATGTTGGTTCAAAGGTAGACATAATTCAATGTGGACAGACAGGCAATAATGTCAGCTAACCGCAAGCGAGACCGCATTTGATGCACATGCACATAATATTGTTTCATATTGAAACATAATACTTCCAGCTAATTCCAACCGCGATTCCAGGCTCATACTATCTAATTGTATGACTTCCAGCCTCTCGAACAAGCCGGTTACCATTTAAGTTAAATTCATCTGTACGCTTGGTAGTACTAGAGCTTTATACTCACAGAGCTCGTCCGGGGAAGTACTACCACCATGTTGAGTCGTAAATGCTAAGCCTCAGGTGCCTGTAATGACACCGGCAACAACGCCCTTCAGATGGAAACACAGCATTGTTATAATGCTGCTTAGCAGCATAAATAAGCATGGTGTACTTCTTCGGACGAGGTCTGTCACAAAAAGCTCTACTACTACCATTACCAGCCCACTACAGAGCACGGCAGGGTGATTACGTATCTCGCGACAGCAATACGACAGCCGTAAATCTTGCAATCACTGCTGTCAAACGTCACTTTTCCATACAGAAAATAAACAAAAGTGACGTTTGGCAGCAGTGATTGCAAGATTTACGCCTGTCGCATTGCGATACGTAATCAACCTGCCAGTCTCCTGCCACAATGCCGTAGTCTAACAATTACTATTTCAGTATTTAATCTCAAGTAAACTAGTATCGTCACAACTTTTAACGAAGAAGCATTAAACAAAAATTTTATATTTCTCAAAACTATCGGTGGAAGTCGGTACTCGTAACAATGGCGCTGCTTCGATACCATATAAATCGTAGATAACTTTCACGCAATCGAATAAGTAAACGTAGTCAGAAAATCTCACACTCATCTCCTAGTTACAGTGTTATCAACTTCGCGACAGGTTCACGTCTAATTTAGTTCCAATTCCCCAGTGCTTGAAGACCAATGTCGTGAATGTAACGATTTGATTGGCCCTTCATTTGCAGAATTTAACTCGTAAATAGGAGTTTTTTTTCCTTAATTTACTTCCTTTTTATTTGAAATAAGCAAAAAGTATTGTCATATTATGGATACTAAAGTATTTTTTTTTTACTACAATAAAGCTTTTACTATTTAAACAACTTAATTAATAAGATCGTCACAAATCTATTTAAAAAGATATATAATTTATACAATGTTTGTTCTTTCCAGCGAAGTAGGACTCGCACGCACCACGAAATAGGCTAGGCATTTTTCAAGACTCAAAGCATTTTGGTTGGTTCGATCATTAACTGGTAAAATCCAGAACATTAGAATAAACCGGTTATTAACCAAGATTTTCCGGTTAATTTAAACCGGTTCCGAGCCCTGTTTAGGAGTACATTAAAATACAATTTCTCTTATGAAAGAATAGTAAAGTATAGTAGCTACGTTTCGTTTGATTGGAGTATTTCATATTTCTCCAAATATTTTGGGTCGGGGAATTGTAATCAATTCCCTTTATGTTTAGAACAAAGAGATTCAGTACAAATCACTTTACATGTCATAAGCACAATCAACGGAATATTTGCATTTTCATAGATTGCTTTCAGATTTTCATTTATTATAACACCGAAGATTTCCATCGTTCGACACACAGTATATTATACGCCAACATTAAGAACATAAAACAAAGTTTTGACGAACACATATAACTAATTTACTTATTAAAACAATATTATGTGATGTACAGTGAACAAGAAAATGATAAACAAAAAACACAAAGAAACAATGCGATGATGATGAAGACAGCTCAGAGAACCTATGTACGTTGGGGTCCCAAGGCGATGATATTTTTTTAGCGGTACAGGGTCACCCCCTTACCGCTTATTATATTCCACGGAAATTTAGCCTAACCTGAAATAGTAACAAATAACCTAAATAAGGGATACGGAAGTTAAATATAACCACTCGGTGGTACGTCGTTTTCGCTAGTATAGTAACTAGGTAAGGCCGGAGTCTCCTATACAAAGTGCTTCTTTCTAGAAATTTCCTCGGAATTTTTCCCGTTTCTTGATGTCGTCTGTCCACGAAAAGAAGTCTGCACATCGATAACATGTCCCCGTGTGAGATCGCCAATCCTTCACCAATTTCCCCCTGCTGAACACAAGAGTCCTATCTCATAAGAGAGAGATACAGACAGAGACAGAGATCTCTAACCGTCAACTGCTCCAACGCGGATTGGTGGGCGTAAACAATATATTACAAGCAGATACAAATGTTATGTAACACAGTTTCGTGTGTTTCATTGTTACACATCATACCAACAAAACTTTCAGCTTTAGATTGGTATATGCCCGCGCTAAAATTACTAACACAATAACAATGTTTTGTGTTATAAATTGTGCACAGGACAAATAGACAAAGAGCCGGTGGATAATTTATACAAATTTATTTATATCACTGCAAATTTTTCACAGAAGCGTTATTTATACGAACAAACTTAATAAACACTGCCGCTTAACCCAGTTCAGAAACTATTATTTAACATTGCGAGTTTTTTGAAATATTACAGTTGTCATAAATATACTCGTTGCATTTTTAACTTACGAAGCAAATTTAAAACACTGGGTTATTTCTGCCAAAAAGAAATACGAAATACGCATAATTTTAGTAGTGAGTGCGACTTATAGTAGAAAGCTTTATAGTAGGGGCAAACGATACAAACGAGAAATAAAGACAAGAAATAAGCTAGATTACAAAGTTGGCTGCAAGTAATCCTCTACAGAAAACCTTCGTACTACAATGAAAGGATGGTGGTGAAAGAGCAAAAAAAATAATGAAAAAAGTGTGCTTATAGGTACACTTAGGAAATTAAATAAAAGACAAAAAATATAAGTAGGTACATAACAAATTTGAAGCGGTTTTATGTAATTAAAATAATAGGTTGGGGAAAAACTTTCTTCGCATTTTGTAAGAAAATTCAAACCATTTTTTAAAATAGTTTATTTACATTTAACTAGAGTATGTAGGTACCAATTTGTTCGATATTTTTATGCCATCTTGTAGGTAGAGACATAATTCCATTGCTATAGAAAATTTGGGGCTTCTGATCATAAAACCGCGACAAGTAGTTTTGGCAGTCCTCTCGTGATGTTAACCTGACATTGCCTAAAGAATTCTGAAAAGACCGAAACAGGTGGAAATCTAAAGGTCAAGCCAAACTCTCTTAATTTTCGCTTAGTGGCTAAAATGTGAGGTCAAGCGTTATCATGATGAAATACCTAATACTATTTGATTCAACGGCGAAGAAAAAAATCGTAAGAAAACCTACATGAATGAGCGTTCTCGATAATGTTCGCAAAGGTGTGTAAGTCCAAAAATCCGAGCTGAGCCAGCGTGGTGGACTACGGCTTTAGCCCCTTCTCATTGTGAGAGGAGACCCGTGCCCTGTAGTGGGCCGGTGATGAGTTCAAATTCAATAAATTTACTAAGAACATCATCATTCGAATTAAAGTTTATAATATAGCTGTTTAAAAAATCGATCAATATAAAACACTAACCGAATAATTCACTTACTCGCAGACTATTATCTTCAAGCTGATTCTCAATATTACCATAATCCGGACTTTTGTCGAAATTATTCATGCGCGTTGTTGTATAAACATCTGTGGCGGAAACGGAATGAGCTACGAGGGAATAAGGCAGTGTGCCACAGGTTGAGGCGTCTTATGTAGAAATCTGCCATGTAGGAATTTAATATCCTCGTCTTACATGTTTGCCTGGTAAGAAAATTCCGTGATTCTGCCGAAATAAGGGTAAAGCAAAATGTCTGTAATTATATTTGCTTTGCTGGAAGAATTTTTATTTCAGGATTTTATTTTTGTTTGTAATACATGCTTTTATTATTATAATATGTGCTTAGATATTGTTATATTATACACAGTACAAGTTTACGTACGTAAGTTATGTAAACATACAATTGGCAGACCCCCAACTAAGTGGACAGACGACATCAAATGAGTAGCGGGGACCCGCTGGACGCAATTGTAATAATACCGTGGAATTTAAACCTAAATACTTATTTATATCCAGCAGTGGACGTCCATTGGTGGACCTGATGATGATGATGTTGATGCTGATTGCTATACGATGAAGTGTAGCCCGCTATAATGTGCGTGAGCATTTACAATATTGTATTTTTTTTCTGTTAAGAATTTTCAACCCGGAGTGAAGATTCTGGCGGTGCCAGCCCCCGTGCATCGGAGAGCACGTTAAACCACTTTCACACTTTTTTTTTGAGAAGATGCCGTGGCTGATGGCAGGGTATGTTCGACTTGCACGGACTAAAAGCAAGGTCTCTCTGCCAGGTCTGCACGGAACCACTGAGCATTACTTCATGCCGATTTTCTTCAAGGGTTTTCCCTCTTTTTCTTCTGATCTCTTTCTGGTTCCTCTCTCCTAAATATTATGCTTCTTAACATTCGTGCATATTTTTGCCATTCGTCGTCGCTGGAGAGCATGCGCGCTATCAGACTTTGGGAGTCTACATTGCTGCTGCAAACTCGTTCAAACCTACCAGCCCGCCTTGATACATCGTGGTGGGTCTGTGCTCTCAAACCGTCTTTCTTCTTAGAGAGGTCTGCTCGGCAGTGGGATGTTAATAGACTGCGGATGATGTTGATGTACGATTGTATAATAAAATTTAAAAAAAAAGATAATGTAAACTGATTATTGCATGAGAGAGGGTGGCATGGACTTACTAAATGACCTGAGGTGTAGAGCGGCCAATACTGCATCCGCCACTGCAACAATGTGTAAAAGATTAGAATCAATCCATTATAGCTTATAGATATATCAAAACTGAATGTTATGTTTTGTACTTAAACTCATGACAATTATTGACATAGCGGCACAAGCCATGTGACTAAAGAAACAGATGTGAGGCTCAGGTATTATATAGGAATCTTTAATCACGAGATACGTAGGTACAATCTTATTCATATAGAAAGATTCAATTACGTATTGAGATATTTTAAAGTTTGCTAATATGGCTTTTTGTTGTACTGGTCAATTTGATCTCAAATATCTCCTCTTTGTTTAGGAATTCCAATTTCAAATTTATACAGCTATTTACCATGTTTTTGCTTTTTGTTTTGCAATAAATTATATTAAAAGAAAACTACTAACTACTTTATGTTCCTCCCTTAAAAAACGTCAATTTCATATGTTACGATGAAATATTATGTTTTGTGAGTTTTGTATTAATTATTATAGTTAAGTCTTAAGTGAGTGTATATCTGCTATGTGCTAAAGGGCTCTCTCCTCTATAAAATAAAATATTATTCACCGAATGATCAGGGGACCAAACCGCGACTAGTCACTATGTAATAATGTATATATCTGCTATACAGGTATCGCCCAGTTACAGTTTTATTATAAGCAAAGATATATTATTGGGAAAGTTGGTTAAGATGTTTTTATGAGCGGACATTGGTAACTCATAATCATATTTAGTAAACGGAAACGAAACGAACCTGCCGTGTGGTGACGGCAGATCAGAGTACAGCAATTGTCATCACCCATCCGCGGGTGTCGTACGAGATGATTAGGGAATAACGGAGAACGGGCTCCAGCCAGTCCTCTGTGCTACTCTGTGAATTTCTCTGCACTCACCTATCTGCCCAACCTGGTGTTTATGGACAAACCGTCACCTTGAGAGAGGCCTTAAGTCCTCGGCTGAAGGATTTCCTAGGACATATTTTACTATTATAATTTTAAAAAAAATGCAGTCTCTATGGTACGTAATAGGAGTTTTACAGAACGTAACCCTCCTTCCGAGTATCTGATCGTGACAGTAAATTACTCGCTAACAGAACACCACAAATTGGAACAGAACTAATGTCGAGTACATAATGACACAGCAGTGGATTATTATAGTCTATTGATGAATCAGCTGAAGGATTTCCTAGGATCTATTTTGCAATTATAATTAAAAAAAATCAGTCTCTATCGTACGTAATAGGAGTTTTACAGAACGTAAGCCTCCCTCGGAGTATCTGATCGTGACAGTAAATTACTCGCTAACAGAACACCACAAATTGGAACAGTACTAATGTCGAATTGGAAAAATGTGCAGATTAAAAAAGGGGAATTAAGTTGGAGAGATTGCGGTGGGAGAAATAAAAGCGTAGTATTGTACTGTGGATTTAGTGAACTATCCTGATTGAAGTTCTTATCTATACTGATATTGTAAAACTAAAGTGGATAATTCAACCCCTTCTTGGACGTTTGATAGTGCTTATTTCAGGAAATGTTTAGTTATAACTCACCTAAAAAAACTTTACAAATAAATAACGTTATAATTTCGGAAGGCTGCAGCTTCGGCGATTAAAATATTAGGTATAACAAACTCAATTTATCCAAACTTTCGCATTTATAATAAAATAAGTAATCATCATCACATCAACCGATAGACGTCCACTGCTGGACATAGGTCTTTTGTAGGGAGTTCCAAGTTCCACGGTTCAGAGCCGCTTGGATCCAGCGGCTACCTGCGACGAGTTTAATGTCGTCTGTCCACCTCGTTGGGGGCCGACTAACGCTGCGCCAGTTCGGGGCTGCCATTCCAGCATCTTGGGACCCCAACGTCCATCCTTTCTCCGAACTATGTGCCCGGCCCATTGCCACTTCAGCTTCGCGACGCGTTGAGCTATGTCGGTAACTCACGTTCTTCTACGAATCTCCACATTTCTGATTTGATCGCGATCGAGATACTCCTAGCATAGCATCCCTATGCTATGCTCGGATTATAGTAGATGATTACTTATTGCCTAAAATCCCTATTTTAGGCAATAAGTAATCATCTATTATAAATTACATATACAAAAATTTTCCTTGTACAAAAAGATACAGGGATTTTGTAAAAATATTCAGTGATGCCAGTTCCCATATGAAGAACAGAACCCAGTAAAATGAGCTAAATAAAGTTCTACATGAACGAAATTGCGAGTGCAACCTCGTATCAAATATATCGCCAAATGCACTTGAATAATATATATCAAGATTACATACTTAGGTACATCTCGAATTTCTCTTATTACATAAGTTCAGCGCAGTATATAGTACGAGATTGCATTGTGCCTTTGAGTAACTTAATATTATAATGTGTCTCCAAGGAACAATACACGTATATAATTGCGTAGACTCTATCTCGGTACTACGTTCTATTGGAAAATAATTACATTAATGTTGATTATAATATTGAAAAATAATTATTATTCCACTGCAAGTTAGCCCTCGACTGCAATCTCACCTGGTATTAAGTGATGATGCAGTGTAAGATGGTAGCGGGCTAACCTGTTAGGGAGTAATACTTATACTAGCGGATCCGCGCGGCTTCGTCCGCAAATGCGCCGACTTAAAAAAATATTCGTATGTTGTCGCGGACTGTTTTATAGAACTTTAAAGAAACAACAATTTCGACAATTCCGATATACGAGTACTTACACGTTTGGCGTAACGTTTACCGTTCAAGCATCGCACGCATCAGTATCTCTCAAAAAATATGTTTTTGAGAGATTCCGAGATTCCAATTACACGCGAAAAAAAAGACATTTTCTAAAAATTAATCCTAGCTAGATCGATTTATCGCCCGCGTAACCCCCTGTATACTAAATTTCATGAAAATCGTTGTGTTCTTACTTAATACTAATCGGTTTTTACGCGACATCGGAAAACTAAATCGCTTATGGATACGTCTTTGTCGTTAGGATGGTAACTAGCCACGGCCAAAGTCTCCCACCAGACCAGTACAGAGAAAATTCTGAAATAGTAAACTCCCGCAGAACCCAGGACCTCCTACTTACATTCACAGCGCTCACCGTTGCGCCGGGGAGGTCGTCATATTAATTTTTTTTATTATAAGTTATTAGAAAATTACGTTCACAAATACAAGTTAGTACGTTATTATTTATTTTTTATTAAATTTGTAAGGAAAACAGAAGGCAGAAGAACAGATAAAGATGAGAGTATAGCCATAAATATATATTTATACGTGTAATTGGCTATACTCTAGTCTAGATAGCCCTTGTGTTAAAAAAACCAAGCCTCAAATAGATCTCCCCTTTTAAATAGCCACAATAAAATAAAAAAATACATTAGAATTAGTAAAATAATAAAAAAAACTCAAAAATTAGTAAAAAAACCAGAAGAAAAGCAGTGAAAACCTGATACTAAGAAAAGAACGTTCAGTTTTGTTAAATAAGTTAAATACCTTTTCTCTTTCTTTTCAAAGTAGCAGGGAAAAATATGAGAGTGAAATCCAAACCTTAAATGATGTTATTCAACAGCTGGAAGACTCACTTAAAACTATGACTATTAAATATGAGCTGTCAAAAAAGCAGATTGATGAACAAATTCTGGCAGCTGATGAGTTGTTAGCTCTAGGTACCTACAATATGGCTCGTTTTGAGTCATTGGCAAATAAATGTCAATGTTCTCAAGATATACCTACGGCTAACCTAGACTTAAGTAGTAGTATTTTGTCCTCTAATAAGCTAGAGACCTGCCAAGAGCAGTGTGAAAGTATTATTCCTGTCACTACATCCTTAGATTATAATTTATCAAGTAAGCATAAAAAACACACTTTAGTAATTTCAGACAAGCTAGGTAAAGGTTTTGGTCCTATTATGAACTGTTACCTAGATCACTCAGTGACTAATAGATGTTCACCGGGGGCTAATTTAGACTATCTTATTGATAGTTTGAACATAGACAGTTTAGATGTAAATAAAAATGTTATATTTTTGTTAGGAGACAGCTTAAATGTAAAAAAGACACAAATTATAAGATGTGTAGAAAAATTGCTGGCTTTGCATGAAAAATCTAAATGTAGATTTGTTATGTGTGCCTTTCCGTACTGTGGCACACTTAGTTCTAAGCGAAATAAGCAAATTTATAATTTAAATTTATTAATTTATAACTTGACATGCCGTCATAGTGAGGCAGTTTTTTATTTTGATGTGAATAAATTTATTTCACCACTGTTGTTGACTAGGGATACTTTTTATCTGTCAAAAAAATGTAAGCAACATATAGCCTCATTATTAGCTTACAATTTAAATGATACAGTTACAAGTGTTGTAACTAAGTCTATTGACAACTTTACAAATTGTACTTTAGGTACCAATATTTCTGATAATGACCCAAGTACTTGTTCAAGTACTAAGAAAATTTCTTATAATTATTTAAAATAGATAGCCAGACAACGGAGAAGCTCTCCAATATGAACATTGTACATCAAAATATACAGAGCTTAACCGGCAAAGAAATTGAAATAGAACTGTTTGTGGAAAAACTCAATATACACATTCTGTGTATTACTGAGCATTGGCTCACTGGTGCACATCCAGCAGTTATCTTAAGGAATTTCAAAATGTCAAGTGTGTTCTTCAGAAGGACTGCAATTCATGGTGGGTCCTTAATTTTTGTACACAATAATATAACTTGTAAGGAGCGAAAAGACATAGTTAGTCTTTCTGTTGAACGCACTGTAGAACTATCTTGTGTGGAGCTGGAGCGATTTATAATAGTGTGTGTATATCGTCCCCCCTCAGGTGATTTTAGCCTTTTTGAGGATGTAATGGAAGATGTGCTTAAGCGATTGTCTGTATCCACAAAAAAAGCAATAGTATGCGGGGATTTTAATGTTGATATTTTACTTAGTAATGCAACTACGACTAGGTTGCTAAACTTATTTAAATGTTTTAATTTAAATTATGCTTTTAGTGAACCTACTAGAATCACAGCAACCTCAGCATCGTGTTTAGATAATATTTTTCTCAACTGTGATATCTTAGGTAAATCGATAATAACCAACTTAAGATCAGATCATTGTGGCCAACAAATTACTGTTTTGAATAATATAAACAAAGATAAACATATCGTCAAGTGTAGTCCGATAACAAAGAGCAAATTGACGCGATTCAAAGGTGAAATATCATCCAAAATTCCTGCCCTTGTCTTTAAGAACGGTCATCCTGACAGCATTTATGGTACGCTCTTTAATATTATAGAAAATGAATTTAACAAAATATTCAATTTCAAACATATAGATTTCAATAAAAAAATAAAGTTTAGCGATTGGGCAACTATTGGCATATACAAAAGTAGAGATAATTTGTATGAGCTCTATGGTGAAAAACAATATAACCATACTCCAGCTTTCCTACAACACGTAAAAATGTACTCTAAAACGTTTAAGAACGTTTGCTTTCATGCTAAGTCGCTATACTTTAAGGATCAAATCATAAAATCGGATAACAAAGTACAAACAACCTGGAAAATTGTTAATAATGAAACTGGGAAAGCTAAATCTCGCAACGTAAACTTTGAATTAATTATTAATGATAATAAAGTTACCGCTGACAGTGAGGTTGCAAGTACCTTTGAAAACTTTTTTCAGAGTGTTCCTATTTTGTTGACTGATTCACTTAATTCTTCACCTACTGCAGCTCAGAGTTTATTGAGGAACAACGTTAATGAGTGCAACGTTTTATTTAATTTTAAACATATATCTGCATATGATATAATAAAGAATTTTAAGTTATTGAAACAGAAGAAAACCGGTGATTTATGGGGTATGTCTGTAATGGTAATATCTAACATTATAGACGTTATTGCCCCTTACTTAGCCATACTTTTTAATGAATGTGTTGATTTTTTTTTTTTTTTTATTTTTTTTTTTTTTTTTATTTTTTTTATTTTTTTTTTTATTTTTTTTTTATTTTTTTTTTTTTTGTTATTTTAATTTATTTTGTGTGTTTTTAGTGCCCAAATCCAATTTAATCGCCTAATTTATATAATAAATAGTAGTATATATTAATAGTTTAAGTGTTAAAAGTGCGTAAGAAAAGTTTTCGTCGATGTAAACAAAGTGACAGTTAGGTTAGTAAAACTTGAATTTTAAACTTCTGTTTTGGTGTTTTTAAAGAGTGCTAGTAGCTGTTTTGGCTTTGAAACAACTATTTAGCGCATAAAAAACACATACGTGTATATGCAATTGCCCGTTATCCAAGTGTAACGCTGCAATTGTTATAACAATACACTGCAATACCGAAACCTACCTGTCATTTCGCATTCTTTGGGTGATTACTCCTTGTTTCATTAATTAATTAATTACAAAATGATGACCCGCAGAGCCTTAGCGCGCCAGGAGCAATCCAAATTACAATTGGCCCTGAAAGAATTAAAGGCAAGCAAGGAGCTATGCACCCACTTGAATAATGAAAGAGACGAAAACGAAAAGGAATTATTAGAAGTCCTTGGGAATAATAATAGACTAAAATTAGAACTATCGGATTTGCACATAAAGTATGTAGACATTGTAGAAGAGCGGGATAGACTTCAGTTATTAGTAAATAGGTTTGATGAGTGCCGTGCTGAGTATGAGGAGGCTCTGAGCCAGATTACTACCCTGCAGCGGGAGCTAAGTGATGCCCACCACCAGATCACCGATGGAAGATGCAGCCCATAACACAACAGCAATACACACTCAAAGCCTATATGAAGAATTAGTTGATAGGGCCCCACAGTTGGTTACTGCTGCTGCTGACATGTCTACTGCTAATACCAACTTCTCTAATTTATTGATAGTCAAATCAGATACAGTAGTCAATCCCTGCAGCAGTAGGAAACTAAAAAAGTATATCAAAGTTAACCGATATATTAAAAAAACACAGAAACTGTTAAAAGTACATAAAAATTCTGTTAAATCTCTGAAACCAAAGAAAGAACGTTTAGAATTATTAAATGAAATTAAAATGTATAGTTCACAGTTAGAAAGTAATAGATTAAGTTATGAATCTGACACACAAATCCTAGAAGCACAAATAGCCAGATTACAGACTTCTTTACGTACACTGGCAGTAAAGTTTGATATGTATCAAAGGCAAATGATATCTGAGTACACACAGACTTCAGATGAATGGCATAAGACAGAACAACCCAGTGGTAAATTAACTTCACTATCTACCCATAGTTTTGATAGTATAGGCAGTCATCCCCAGTTTGTGTCATCAGTGTCATCACCCTCTAATGTGAGAAAGGTGTGTGTCAGGTTAAGTAACTCAAAATCACAAAACATAAATATTAATAATAATTCCTTTATTGAAGCAAATGCTCATAGTAGCAGTTCAATAAAAACAATTATGTACAGCGATGAAATTGGATGTAACATGGGCTTATATCTTAACTCTCAGTTGAATGGACACACAGTTTTGAACTACTGTTTACCCAACTCAAATTTAAAAGCTATTGTAGCTGCAATTTGTAGAAATAGGAATATGTTTGACTGTAAAACTAATTTAATTATCATAATGGGAAATAGAGGGAATGTTAACAAACCTGAGCTGATTAAACTTATTGATTCTTTAAATACATTAAATGTAAATAGTATTGTATTATACACATTTCCTTATTTTCATAACTTGCCACACCAAGAAAATACTATTAGGTATAATTTAAATATGACTTTGTACAATTTATGTACATATAATAAGAAATTTCATGTTATAGACTTTAGCAAATGTGCTAATCCTACTTATAATTTGTACCGAGATAGATATTACCTATCACACTATTTTAAACAACAGATAGCTGTTTCGCTATCGTATTTTTTTACCATAACAGCCAAGAACTTGGCTAAACCAGCTGCTTTTATTGAGCAGTGTAATAGTTTTGACATGAAAACCTTGGAAATTATTCCAAGTCATTTTAGTTTAAACTAGTTAAGGAGACAACAGAGGCTTTCTCTTGCTTAGAAAAGCAGACAACTGAGTCTCCCTCAGGCATATATGAAAAAAATTATAGTAAGGGGTCGCACAATGTACTATTAAACCAAAAATATAATAAAAAATCTAATTCTAATTATATCAACTTGGTTCACCAAAATATTCAATGTATTAGAGGAAAAGACTTAGAGATTGAATTATTTTTAAATGATTTTAACATTAGCATTTTATGTATAACTGAGCACTGGTTGAAAACCCATGAATATTTGTTTAATTTTGGTAACCACCAGGTTGGTAGTTCGTTCACCAGGGTTACAGCGATTCATGGAGGCTCTTTAATTTTATTAAATAAAAATTTAAAATTTAAAAACAGAAACGATATTGTTAGCCTTTCTGTTGAACGGACAATAGAGCTAGCCTCGGTTGAACTAGAGCAATTTATAATTGTTACTGTTTATAGGCCACCCTTGTCAAACTTTGAACTTTTTGAAAAGGTAATGGATGAAGTGTTATTTAAAATATCAAAGTGTAATAAAAAGTTAATAATATGCGGAGATTTTAATGTAAACATTTTAGAAAATAACTCTTTAAGTATCAAGTTATTGAATTTATTTAAAACTTACAATCTATCAAATATGTTCATGGAGCCCACAAGAATAACTGCTACTAGCGCCACCTGTTTGGATAACATCTTTACAAATATAATTCCTATAAGCAAAAATATTATTAGTAAATTAGACTCTGATCATTGTGGTCAAATTATTCAATTTGAAAATGTGAAGAAAAATGTTTCTAAACGTAAAATAACATTTGTTCCTGTAACATCCAACCGCATAGAGAAAATGAGATATAGCCTAGTAAATGACCTCCCATTCCTACCCTCAGGGGCGACTCCAAATGCAATGTACAGCTCCTTTTTCAATACCTTTAATAGACTATTTCATTCTATATTTACTAGTAAGTCGGTTGTGATTACTGATACATTAAATTTTAGTGAGTGGGCGACAGTTGAACTTCATAAAAATAGGCAAAAGCTGTACGAATTGTATGCTGAACGTCAATTTAACACTGGTGATAAGTTTGGGGATTATGTTAAATTGTTTTCCAAGAATTTTAAACGCGCTTGCCACTTAGAAAAGACGCGATACATCAAAAATAAAATTAAAAATAGCAGCAACGCAATCAAAACTACTTGGAACATAATTAATGAGGAGACGGGAAGAGTAACACCACGAAATATTAATTTTAAACTTAATGTAGATAATAAAGCCTTAACAACAGATTTCGAGGTGGCTACTGCTTTTGAAACCTTCTTTACCAACATTCCCGTCTCCACAACAGAATCATTAAACTCTTCACCAGATATGGCTCTCTCTCTATTAAAGGAAAATGTGCCTGAGTGTAACCATTCTTTTAAATTCACGCATGTTAGTGGCTCTGACGTTATTAAAGCCTTTAAATTATTAATTAATAAAAAAACAAATGATCTGTGGGGCATTTCCGTAAACGTTGTCAAATCATTAATTGATATTGTTGCACCCGATTTAGCCTTAATATTTAATAATTGTATAGATTGTGGTGTGTTTCCTGACTTAATGAAACTTAGTAAAATAGTTCCATTGTTTAAATCGGGTAGTACTTCTGACCCCACTAACTTTAGACCAGTATCCGTACTACCCACTTTCAGTAAAATCTTTGAAAAACTCATTTTAAATCAATTACTTTACCATTTTCATAAGTATAATTTACTTCATATTAAGCAATTTGGTTTCACACGGGGTCGCTCAACAATCGACGCAGGTGTTGAGCTAATACAAAACATATTTGAAGCCTGGGAGGAGTCACGTGATGCACTTGGTGTGTTCTGTGACTTATCTAAGGCGTTTGATTGTGTTCAACACGAAACGTTAGTTAGAAAACTACACCACTATGGAATTCAGGGTGTAGCTCTAGACTTAATGAGTAACTATCTACGCGATAGAATTCAGAAAGTCGACGTGAATGGAAAACGGTCTAATGGATCAGTTATGAAAATAGGTGTCCCACAGGGGTCTATATTAGGACCATTTCTGTTCCTTATTTACATTAATGACCTTCCTTACCTTGCCAAGGATAAACACGGGATAGTTCTGTTTGCCGATGATACATCACTGACTTTTAAAATAAATCGACGTGAACTAGCTTTTGACGACGTAAACAACTCTCTCGCTAAAGTGGTACAGTGGTTTGAAGCTAATAATTTGGTTCTTAACGGAAAAAAAACCAAGTGTATAAAATTCACTTTACCTAATGTTAAACACGTGAAAACCACTGTACTACTTAATAATGAGGAACTGAAACTGGAGGATACGACAGTTTTTCTAGGAATAACGTTAGATTCTAAACTTCAATGGGGCCCTCATGTAAATAATTTATCGAACAGGCTTAGTTCTGCTGCCTATGCGGTAAAGAAGATACGCCATATGACCGACGTAGAAACTGCTAGACTGGTATATTTTAGTTACTTTCACAGCATTATGTCATATGGAATTTTACTTTGGGGTAATGCTGCTGATATTAGCACTATTTTCGTGCTGCAGAAGAGGGCTGTTCGTTCTATCTACAAAATGGGTCCGAGAGAGTCATTGAGAGATAAATTTAAAGATTTTAAAATAATGACAGTGTATAGTCAGTACATATTTGAAAATTTAATGTACGTCCATAAAAACATTTCTAAATTTAAGAAAAAATGTGACTGCAATAATTTAAACATTAGAAGTAAGAATAAACTTACAGTGCAATATACTAGGTTACATAAAATTCATAATTCGTTTAAAGGAAATTGCATACAATTCTACAATAAACTACCAATTGACATCTTGGAGATGTCTCTTAAAAAGTTCAAAGTTTGTATTAAACGTAAGCTTATAGAAAAGTCCTATTATAGTATAAAGGACTACGTAAACGATAAAAAAGCTTGGGTGTAAATTATTGCTCTAACCAGGTTGCTCTTCTAATAATTTAAAATTACATTGTGAGATGGCGATAACAAAAAAAAAAAAAAAAACACCCGGCTAAGTTTGTTGTGGGCTTCTTCTTAGACCGGGACGCGTTTGGAACCCTCGTAGCTTTAGTTTTAAGTTTACGAATGTGGTTATCGCCATCATCTCACTACCGTGTAATTCTTATGTACGCATCAAAAGTGCCACCTGTGGGCCTACTTGAATAAAGATATTTTTGACTTTGACTTTTGACTTTGACTTTGAGGTACTTTTCCAAATTTAATGAAACATAGTAAACTTATACCTCTATTTAAATCTGGCAATAAAAACGACATTAACAATTACAGACCCATTTCAATCTTACCAGCTCTTAGTAAGGTCTTTGAAAAAATTATATTAAATCAACTTTTGAATCACTTCAATGTAAATAACTTACTACATCCGGAGCAGTACGGTTTTACTAAAGGTCGTAGCACCACGGATGCAGGCGCTAAACTTTTAAAACATGTGTACGATGCCTGGGAACGTTCGCAGAATGCCATTGGTGTTTTTTGTGATCTATCCAAAGCATTCGATTGTGTCGATCATAAAACCTTGCTTCTTAAACTAGCCCATTATGGTATCAAAAACGTTGCACTAAATTTGGTTGCCTCTTATCTCAGTGACAGAACCCAAAGGGTTTGCATAAAAGACATTAAGTCGCAGGGGTCGGCTACGTCAATGGGTGTCCCACAGGGTTCAATCTTGGGTCCCTTTCTATTTTTGGTGTATATAAATGATCTACCACACCATGTCAGTGAAACCTGTGACATTGTACTGTTTGCTGATGATACATCTCTAATTTTTAAAACTGATAGAGGTAGAGACAACTCTGACGATGTAAGCCGTGCTATGTCGCATGTGTCGCACTGGTTTACTGTCAATAATTTACTTTTAAATGCAAAAAAAACTAAGTGTGTGGAATTTATTTTACCAAATGTAAAGAAAGTTAATAAAAATATAATAATAAATGGAGAATCACTAAAAATGGAAGATTCCACAGTTTTTCTAGGCATAACCTTGGATTGTAAGCTTCAGTGGGGTACCCATATAGATACACTAGCAGGTAAACTAAGCTCGGCTGCCTACGCCGTCAGGAAAATTAGACCGATTACTGACGTAGAAACAGCAAGACTTGTTTACTTCGCGTACTTTCATAGTGTGATGTCTTACGGGATCTTATTATGGGGCAAAGCTGCTGATATTGAAACTATATTCATATTGCAGAAAAGAGCTGTACGGTCAATATATAAACTTAAATCACGTGAATCCCTCCGTGAAAAATTTAAAGAAATTGGTATACTTACGGTAGCCTCACAATACATTTATAACAATATAGTATTTGTAAGACAACATATTAGTCTTTATAAACAAAAAGTGGATATAAACAGTCGACTTACAAGAAATGGTCATAAATTAGTGACATCTGCATATCGTCTGCGAAAGGTGCAGAAGTCATTTGTGGGATTGAGTATACGCTTTTATAATATGATTCCTAAGGTAATTTTGGACCTACCAATCCATAAGTTTAAAGAATGTGTTAAAACACATTTATTACAGCGAGGTTATTATACAATTGATGAGTTTCTTAATGACAAGGTTGCTTGGAAGCATCCGGCTCCGCTTTCATCTCTCACAAGATAGAAAAATAGAAAAATGAATGTTAAAATATAAAATGTAAATTTTTGATGTTGGAAAAGAGCAACTGCTGAGTTTCTTGCCGGCTTCTTCTCGGTAGAATCTGCCTTCCGAACCGGTGGTAGAGTCACTACACACGGACAGACTTGACGTTTCAAAAGTGCTTGTATTAGGCCTACTTGAAATAAATGAATTTTGAATTTTTTGAATATTTATACTAGCGTACCCACCCAACAATTGAATATCATCATAGTAAATAAAAGCTGTATTTGACAGTTTGACAGTTCAAAAATAGGAGTGCTTCGATCGTCACCAAACTTTACAGGATTACTCGCCAATCCGCAGAAAGTTTCATTGAAATCGGTCCAGCCGTTTCGGAGCCTATACGGAAAATACCCACATACTTTCTCTTTTATATATAAGGATACGAGTAGATAGATATGTAATTTAGATTTTTTCATATTAAATTATTTATATATGTTATATTTATATATTTGTATCATGTTTATATCTCATTTAATGCACCACCTACCTCTTTTCTATGTTTTCCCTTTTGCGTCTTTTGTTGCCTGGAAGGCCAACAAACTGTACTCTTTTGCTCTATGTGTATATCTCTAATAGTGTAATTATTCATTTATAACTTTAATTTAAAGGAGGTTATTGCTTACATAGGAACGATAATTAATAGTTCATAGAAAAAGAAATACAACACAAAAAGTAAAACAATTTCACATGAATTGGTTAACATATTAAATTTGTAAAGCTGAATGCACATAATATTGATATTTGCCTCTTATTATTGATAACCTGTGGACCCCACACTAGGTGACCTGTATCGTGGGGCCCAGTTAATAGATTGCCAAAATTGATTGCTCGGCCAAAAAAGAGAAATTGATGAAGGTGACAGTTTTAAATAAAGGCATTAATGAGGTAAGAAACGAATAAAATAAACAAATTAGCCTGTGTATATAATATAGTTGCTAATAATAAGATATATATTATTTCTACATATATAAAATGGTAAGATAAATAAATATATAAAATTTTACTGTACGAATTTTAATATCTTTTCAGTGTCATCGTATCCAAGTGTGTTGAGCCAAAATGTTAACTTTTCCCTAGCCTCCTTTACAGTTAGGTCCTTAATATCTATATATTTAAGAATACTATTGTAGACATGTGCATCAATATACGGGAAAAAGCGTCTGGCAAATGCTGTTTTAAGTCGTGGTAAGTTTGCTTTGTATACTCTTTTTTTCGAAACTTTGCTATGATTTGGGGCATTAACCATTTCCTTGTGTTTCAAGAGGGTTGTTTTTAAAATAAAAAGTTGACGAACATTTCAAACCTTGGCTTCTTTATAAAGAGCGGCAGTGGGAAACGCGTATGGTTTTTTCAGCATAACCTTTAGCACAGATCTCTGTGCTCTCTCAAGTTCAATCATGAATGTTTTTGTTGCACCTCCCCACGATGGTATACAGTAGGTAAGCAGTGATTGACACAATGACTTGTAAACTAATATTAGTATTTTATGATTGGATATATTTCGCAGTTTTTCATTATGCCAATAATTTTACGTGTTTTGGTTGCAAGAGCCTGGATGTGAGCTTGAAAGGAAAGATTGTGATCAATATAAATTCCGAGGTATTTAGTCACGTTCACTTTCTCAATCTGTTCGCAATCGCAAGATTGGTTTAAGCTTTTGCAACAGTGAATTTTTATGCTTGGTATTATTTTCGGGGCAGAGGAAGCTGTTTTATGAAAACAAAGGTAATTAGTTTTCTTTACATTCAGAGTCAAAAGATTACTTTGCAGCCATCCATTAACTTTCGAAATACCTATCTGCGCAAAATTGTAAGTTTCCTCCCAGGTCGATCCATGGAACAACAACGAAGTATCGTCTGCATAGCAGATAATAGTGGCATTTTCCAGCAGTAATTCATGGATGTCATTAATATATAGTATAAAAAGGGTAGGCCCTAGAATGCTTCCTTGAGGGACTCCAAAATTAGTTATTTGTGGCTGACTAGAGCAGTTATTAATTTTTAAGCATTGCTTTCTATCGTTTAGATACGTTGTAAACCATTGAAGAGGTATTCCCCTAATTCCAGATTGTTCTAGTTTCTTTATAAGTAACTTAATCGAAACTGTATCAAACGCTCTAGCGAGGTCTAAGAACACTCCTATACAATGTTTATTATTATCCAGCAGACTAGCTACTGAGGTTGAAAGCAGAAGCGTGGCGTCCTCTGCCGATTTATTTCTTCTGAAACCGAATTGATGATCAGAGATGATGTTCCGGGATTCAAGGTACTTAACTAGTCTCTTATTTACAACTTTCTCCAAGAGTTTTGGTATAACTCCAAGCAGTGAAATGGGGCGATAGTTTTCTGGTGTGTCTTTCGGCCCCGATTTGTGTATCGGGCATATTAGTGCGGTTTTCCAAATTTCGGGAAAAGTCCCTGTTGATATGCTTAGGTTAAATATGTCAGTTAGAGGTTTTAATATTTCCTTTTTAATTTGTTTGATCAATTCATTATCAATGTTATCTATGCCAGGAGCTTTTTTGTTATCAAGTTGCAAGATCAACGATTCTATTTCAGCTTCATCTGTTGGCTGCATGTAGAAAGAGTCTCTCTGGGTTTTTGCTAAATTAAGATTAGCAGCCAGGCTATCTTCATTTTTATTACTACTTTTCAAAATATCATCCGCTAATTTGTGCCCTAATGTAGCATAATATTCACCGCACATAGTCAGTGAGTGCGTGCCGTTTTTAGAAGATTTTAGGTTTAGTAGCTCTACGGGCTCTGACCTAGCTTTTGTTAAGTGACATATATTTTTAAGCGATTTTCAGAGTTTTTTTGGAGACTTGCTGTTTTTCTCCAGCTCATATTCCTCGAAACTGGCCTTTAGGTTACGTAAAAGTCTGTTGCAGAAATTGCGGTACCTTGTGTATGTTAACTTAAGAATACTGTTACTCGGATCTGCTTTGTGCTGTTTGTGCAGTTTATCACGGTGCCTCATGCATCGAATGAGACCCGGTGATATCCACGGTTTTAAGTTATATTTAGAACGGCTTAAATTTACTATAATAGTGTGTTTATTTATTACGCCCATCAGTAAGCTAAGGAATAATGGTACTGCTACATTAATGTCACTGCAGCTGGAAATCTCAGCCCAGTTTGCGTTGATAAGTTCGTTTTTAATAGCGTCTATATTTCTTTTAAACCTTTTACGGGGTAGACGATTTTTATATCGAACATTTTTGAGAGCTAGTCCACAGAGGACGATGTTATGGTCCGTAATGTCAGATTCACATACTATGCCAGTAACTCGACCACTAGTTTTGACCATAATGTGATCCAAACAAGCCCTACCCCTTGTTGGAAGTGTAATCGCGGGGATAAGACCATGTTCTGCGTTCAGACATAAATACTCTGTATTCAATCCAAGGTTATTCGACGTAATATTTATATTAATGTCGCTGCACAGAACTAAGTTTGGCTGCTCTTTTATCGTATGTAAAAGATCATTCAAAGATTCTAAAAATTCATTAGAATGACTTACAGACGGCGATCTATATATTCCGAGAATTGTAATAAGGTTTCCTACTTTGACCTGTAGGCAGTCATAGTCAGCAGTGCGTGGTTCCTGCACAGACGCACTATACGAATTTTCAATGTATATAACTACTCCACTATTTTGATTTCTCATGGTGGTGGTACTATAAGAGGTATAACCAGTAATTTGAGGTATGATTGAGGACTCATTAAGCCAGCATTCACTTAAAACTATAGCGTCTATTTTTGTTTTAAAACGTGAAAGAGTTGCATAAAAGCTATCAAAGTTTTTATCCAGACTTCGTATGTTAAAGGCCAGTATTTTGAAATTAAGTTCTGGGCTCAAACTAAAATTACAAATCTCAGGAGAAGAGAAAGAGTGACAATTTATTTGCAATTCGTCTAACTCAGCACTAATGGTATTTGTATCGCCTTTTAAAATTTAATATTAGGTAAATAAAGGTTAAAGTGAGATTAGGGTTGAATATTGTCACTCTAAAAGGTCCTTTGTAATAAGTGTATAGATACGGGTTGATATTAAAATTATTTGTACATTTAAAAAATCGAGCAAATTTCCAAATTAATAAAATATAAATTTCATGGTGTAATATATTTAGTGATAATAAAATGTGTATAAATAAAAATAAATAGGGATTTAGTTTTGATAGCCGCGTAAATATGATAAATAAAAGATAAATGTTTTTCTTAATATCGTAACACAAGTAAATAGTTAACCAATGGATATTACATAGACTTCCATAAACACAACAATTGTAAATGTTTTTTATAATGTAACCGTTCGAAGAATAATGGCATGGCCCTAGACGAGAAGATAGATCATGGCTCCCAAACCCGAATGCCGGAGCAGAACAATAATGCAGGGACGTCACAGTAACAAGGCGTTTTCTTGAAAAACTTACATTTCCTGTTTTATGCCGAAAGGATAGCAATGAGATCATCCTGACTACGTATTGGACGAGCCGGCTTGCCTTCACGATGCCTGACGAATAAAAAGTAAACATTTAAAATAGCAAAGACCAACATTGAGTGCTTACAGCTAAAAAACAAGATCAAACTGCACGACGAATTTCCCAACTCAAGTTAGTGAAATGAAATATTTTCTGACCAGAATTCTACGCGCTGAGGTGGCACAGGTACAGAAGAGGTTACCTCTGTCATTATTGCAACTAAGTTGGTTACATGCAAGATCTAGGCAAATAAGAATTACGTTTACAAAAACTGGTTTACCGAAAAATAAAATACACAATACCTATTACGTCACTATATAGTATAAAACAAAGCCTGTCTGTTCCTATATATGCTTAGATCTTTAAAACTACGCAACGGATTTTGATGCGTTTTGTTTAATATATGATTCAATAGAAAGGTGTAGTAACTCGTGCCTGGTGGCCCGTGCTACAGTGGGAATTCAGACTCCTAATTGGGTCTAACGATGACAATGTTAAACTCTTGAAATAGGCAACAACAATACAATGCACTTACGAACCTTGGACTGCTGCTTGCAATAGTTGATCCTCCACCAGATACAGGTAGTTTTATAGAAGACGATAAGGTTTTAAGAGATTCGTTTGCGTGCGACGCGTTCGTTGTAACGGTAGATTTTTGAAGTGGCTTTGGCAGCTGGTGAGCACTTTTGAGTGCCACAGCTTAAACTTCCGACAAGAACGACATGCATGACAGCCGTTTGAAGCTGTGTTGCTATTGCATAGATTCCGTGGTGCAAGATATTGAGATTGTAATTAAGTTTATGGTAACGAAACAGAAAGTATTTAGAAAACTATTTTAAACAATACAATATTATTCCATATCCAATTAAATGCATGTATCTAACATTATGCATTTCATGTGGATCAAAATTGTCCTTTACATATCATTAAAATAAATATCTGAGAGGATATCGGAGATTTATAGAGCGGTGAGTGGACGACGCGACATTTCAACTCCCGAGAAACCAATGCAAATCACCAAACTTACATACATCGCACCCGTGCAAAGCCGGGACGGGTCGCTAGTTATAATATATTTAAGCCATAATCTGTTTGCAAACTTTCAGTACGATAAGCCTCGCCGGTAAAACGTGTTCGAGCATCAAACATCCACATATCTTCTTACATTCCAATAATTCAATCATTATCACAAAGCTTTCGCTTTTAAGTATGTAATTAAATTTAATGTAACTCTGAACTGCGTAGAATTAACTAAGTAGTTGTTTCAACTATCAAGTTATTCCGAGAACTAAGGCCATAGTTTAGATTTAAACAAGAAATAATTGTACCATCTTTAATCACAAGTTTACTTGTCTAAGATGCATTTGACCGTATTACGTATGCTGACGAAAACTTACAAGGTCTTATAAATAAATGAGAAATAAAGTCGGAATTTCAGTATTTCATCACGGCCTGACATTTAAAAGGAAATTTGTTAGTAGTTATTTAGTTAAATAATAATTGGAACAACTGCATAGCCTAAGTTTATGAATTACTAGTGGAACTGGCTGAAGTCGTCTTGCCCGGTAAATCAGCGCCACCTACTGGGTCTAATTTTATTTTCAATTCATCCAGGAAAGTATTGAAATACACACACAAAATTAAAAAAAAATAGTCCAGCTGCGTAAAAGGAGTCTGGAGATCTTTTTGAGTATTTTTCTCACCGTTTAAACCTTCCCTGGTCTTCCACGAACATTTCAAGACCTTTTGCCAAATCGGTCCAGCCGTTCTCGAGTTTTAGTGAGACTAACGAACAGCATTTCGTTTTTATATATTTAGATAAAGAGTTATTGATTATTTGGAGACGAAAACTGTGCTCGTTAGATACATGGCTTCATTTTGCTTTAATATAAAGATACATAAACTCCTATCAACATGCGGGGGTGGCATTAGTATTTCTTAATTTTATGTTTTTACAATGATTAAATGACTAAGTTATTTATAAAAATAAACATCAAAAGCCATTTAATTTCGCACAGCTAGGCTCACGCCTCATTTATAACTGGAAAAAGAGTCTTAGCGGAGATACACAACGCTGGTCCTAGCCCGCGTTGTGGATCTCAACAATAGTGTATTATAATTAATTGATGGACCGAGCAGACAGCACCTGATGGTAAGTGGAAAACCACCGCTTATAAACCGAGCAACACTTCCAAGGTCATGCAAGGAACACATCCTGAAAAGTGTTGGCCTGTGTACATCAACCTAAGGCGTAGGTGCCTGCAATTTCACCGGCAACCACGCCCGTCAGACCGGAACACAGCATTGCAACAATGCCGCTTAGCGGCAGAAACAAGCATGGTGATTTTACTTTCCCGGACGAACGCTGTCAAAAATAGCTCTAATACTAAAAAAGTTGATTTCGAAAGTGCAAGTTTCATACTGAGAATACTATAATTGCTACAGAAAATACTTTAGTTGCTATGACACGTAATACTACAGCTAACTTCCTGTAGTCTGATTGTGACTGAAAATAACTTGGTAACAGCTACATAATTGGTACAGCACTAATTCCTAAACCTAAATTGCAAGTCATTTTCTTTCTCAACATAAAATGATCTATCTATTGTGACTTTTTAAAAAAATATTCAAATGCCGAATACTGTACGTATATTCAAACAAACCAAACCAAAACCAAAAAATAAAACGTTTGTCTTGATATTCATCGTATGGAGAATTGACAGCTATGATCGTGAGATTTACGCGTGCCGCAAGCCTGTCACGAGATACGTTATAGCTCTGCGAGTCACCTCTGATAGCGAGAAAGATTAAGGCCGTAGTCCACCACGCTGGCCCACTGCGGATTGGTAGACCTCACACGCCTTTGAGAACATTATGGATAATTCTTAGGCGTGAAGGTTTCCTCACGATGTTTTCCTTCACTGTTAAAGCAAGTGCTATTTAATTGTATAAATTAAAAACGCACATAGCTCTGAAGAGTTAAATGCGTGCCTCCTTTCTCCCTGAATTGTTAATGGTCCTTGGTAATCAAAAAACCGCATGCCAATTTAACATAAAACAATATCTTCATCCAAGTGATTGACGGACGGCCTCTGAGTCTGAGTTCTCTGAGTCCAAGGCTGTCGGTTCGATTCCCACAACTGGAAAAAGGTTTGTGTGATGAATATGAACGCTTTTCAGTGGATGTTTATATGTATATTATAAGTATTTATGTATATGCATTATTCATAAAAACATTAATCAGTCATCTTAGTACCCATAACACAAGCTAAGCTTTCTTTGGGGCTAGATGGCGACGAGCAGTGGCGTGCATATATCATTTAAAAAGAAGAAAATCTCCAGTACGATTTGTAAGTACTTAATGGTAGACTTTTAATAACTCCTACAATGCCTATCCTTAAGGTTTTTATAACTCATACTGGTGATTTTCATCTTTTTATATTATCTGCATAACCTGTGCACAGTGGCGTGCACTTCATACACGCACAAAAGCTCTGCATACCCTAAAATTTTTGTATAACTCATTAATGCGAAGGATTATTCCATTTTATGGCATCTGCCTTCTTTATGCATACCCTGGTCAAAAAACCGGTGCACGCCACTGCCTGTGCATACCCTCTATGAACGCCACTGGCGAAGATTGTATTGTCGTAGTATATATATAAATATACTTTATTTATTATTTCATCCAATATTAAACATGTGCTCTATAAGTATCCTTGGTCAGGTAACTGGGATAAAAAAGCACCAGGGAGAATAATATAGAGTTTGTAGGTCCAAATTTAAACAGATAACTGTGGCCTATCTCCCGACTTTACCAAACGTAAACAAATCCAATATGCATTTATTCGGAATACCTCATTTGAATAAACTTTAGAGGATTTTGCATCGTACGCTTTTGTACGATAAAACTGGGACGTGAGTCCAGAACAACTTGACGGTATTAGTGAAAAATAAGACACTATTTGGCTAATTTGGTTGCACGCAAATCACTTGGTTTAACTGAATTTTCAGGTTTAAAAACAGTGCTATTCTTTTTGAATCACAAAAAGGGCAGTAGTTTGCAAGTCATAGATTTGGAATTAACATTTATACCTACAATGATAAAACATTGCAAATAAAAGAATCGAATTTAATTGGCTTTTAATTTATAAAATTTGTTAAGAAAGTTTAAGTTGACTTAGTTAAAGTCAAAGTTAAAGTCAAAAATATCTTTATTCAAGTAGGTCTATAGGTGGCACTTTTGATGCGTACATTAAGAATCTTTATCTCATAATAATACTTATTATTTGATGCAATACGACACACTTTGTTTTTCTTGTTTACTTTTTACTTACATATGAACTGATAAATATTAACTGTTTGTGTTAGTTTTATTTGTTCTTTTTTACAATTTACTTCATTTTTTTTATTTAATTTTTTTATTAAAAAATAACTCTAGTTATAGTAATAAATTAACGGGCAACGCGGTTGTTTGCTCAGTTTGATACTGGAGCAGACTGAAAATCAGCGCTGAGCATTGTTGCTAATTCACATTTAAATTTGAATTTATTTTCTATCATTTTTTAAATTCCTAAAAATGCTTAAGAAAAAAACATTATTGAAAATTTATAAAAAAAACATCCACCGTCCGCTTGCGGGGCTTTTGAATGCCCCAGTAACCGACGGTCAGGACTCCAGAGTGAGGAACCTCCTCACAATAAGCGCCGTTTCAAGGACTACTGCCTTCTGTACCCGACCCTTGATCCAACAACCAAGCGAAAGCTTCTTAAGATGTTGGTCGAAGCTTTTCGCGAGAAGACCATTGTCTGAAACGACGATCAGAACAATAACGGTCGACTCAACTCTTATTATTATTATTATTATCTCTCTCTCTCTCTCCGTTTATAAGCGATGGTTTTTCACCATGTAAAGAACTATCCTCATGGTACGACAATTATTACATATATATAACAAAAAAAAATGTTGATGATGTTTTGCACCTACTGATGGCGTGTGTTCGGAATCACAGTTTACGTAAAGTATGCACTGAATATAAATTTTATGAATAATGACATTTTTAAATCTGTTATTAGTTAACCTTTCAGCATTTCAGTAATGACAGTTTATAGGATTCACTTAAATTTAGTTGTAGTTTAAGATTGTATTTTATTTAGTATTCATTCATTTGTAATTAAAACTTGACGGCCGACTGGCACAGTGGGCAGCTATACTACTTTCCGAGTCCATGGCCTTAGATTCAATTCTGACTACTGGAAAATGTTTGTGTGATGAATATGAATGTTTCTCAGTATCTAGGTGTTTATCATAAAAATATTCATATCTTAGTACCCATAACACAAGCTACGCTTACTTTCAGGCTAGATGGCGATGTGTGTATTGTCGTAGTATATTTATTTATTTTATTTATATAGGCAGACATGTAGGTAACCGCAACGTCCCGTAAATAAAGGAAAATAAAGAAAAACTGAAATTATTAGGAAAACCTGACTCCATCAAGGCATGCTGCTTGTTTAGATTATTTACGAACAATAATCAATTAGATTTATGTACCTTAAGGTACGATAGAGCTGCTATGCAGTTGTTGTGCAAAAGCAATCAAAAATAAGATTAAAAAATAAATGTAGTGGAAATATACACGATTTGGTGTCGTTTCAGCTTCGAGTTTGTGTCAACTTAATATGGTATGTATCAATGGCGTGCATAGAGGGTATGCACAGGGTATGCAGATGATAAAAAATGAAGAAAATTTCCAATTAGAGTTAATAAAAACTTAAGGACACATTGTAAGAGTTATAAAAAGCCTCCCTTAGTATTTATAGCTCGTACTGGAAATTTTCTTCATTTTATAACATCTGCATACCCTCTATGCACGCCACTATATATATGTGTGTATGAAACTCAACAAAATTCAAACAAAACCCTTTGTATGGATGTATCCCAACCTACCTAACATCACGCACGAGCATAGAATGTCGCGTCTGTCAGTTGCTACGTTTGAAAATAAAACTAGGTATTTGTATTTGGTCGTGTCAGCCGAACGCAGTCAATGGGTCCTTTGTTTCCAATATCAATAAAAATGTTGAGTTTATAATAACTATATTAATTTTTCCGTGTGCCGTGATGAATTTCAATAATAGTTTACATTATTCCACTAGTCAAGCCCTTTCATTTGATACCAATAACCAGTTGTGAGAAAATATGTAATCTGCCATTTTGTGGTGGCAGCCATATTGGACCGCGTTTTAACAAACATAGCTAAGAATCATCATCATCATCATCATCATCATATCAACCAATAGACGTCCACTGCTGGACAAAGGTCTTTTGTAGGGAGTTCCAAATTCCACGGTTCCCGCTTGAATCCAGCGGCTTCCTGCGACGCGCCTAATGTCGTCCGTCTACCTCGTCGGGAGTCGACCAACGCTGCGTTTACCTGCTTCGCGACTCGTTGAGCTATATCGGTAACTCTGGTTCTTCTACGGATCTCCACATTTCTGATTTTATCACGTAGAGATACTCCGAGCATAGCTCTCTCCATTGCCCGCTGAGTGACTCTGATAATTTATTCTGATACATTATCTCTCTTTAGCTGAGAATACTCTTGAGTAATTCACCTTTACAACAAAAAAACAATATCGGTTTATCCGTTCGGGAAATACGTTGTCACAGACACACCCATACATACACACACACACACACACAAACACACACACACATACACATATACACACGCAAAGACCGTCAAACGTATAATACATTTTGCGTCGGGGGTTACAATCATATACAATATAAGAACTATAGATAAAAAAGTAAATCTTATAAAAGTATCATCATCATCATCATATCAAACCGTTACCGGCCCACTACAGAGCACGGGACTTATCCCACAATGCGAAGGGGTAAGAGGTAAGGGTAAGGAAGTCTACCCGCTGGCCCAGCGAGGATTGGTGGATCCACACACCTTTGAGAACAGTATGGAGAACTCTACCTATGCAGGTTTCCTCACGATGTTTTTCTTAACTGTTGAACAAGTAATTTTTCAATTGCTTAAAACGCACATAACTTAGAAACGTTAGTGGTGCGTGCTGGGATTTGAACTCGACCCCCCGAGCTGCTGCTGCAAGCCCACTGGGCTATCACCGCTTCAAAGCTATTCATCATATTTATTAAAATTATACCAATTATTTGTATGAAAAATATAACGTTATAAAAAACAAAATCAAACGCAGGGCCAACTCTCTATGTCTATGAATTAGGGGATGTTTATTTGTATGGGTGTCAGGGTAGGATACATTCAATGAATTGTTGGACACATTTCAACGATACGTGTCATGCGTGTTACATGACCTGACTGCTAGTCACAATACAAATAGGATATGCAGAGTTAAAAAAAAATCTATATGTAGGAAATACTGATACGGTAGCAATTTTCCACAGTATGAATTAGAATTATGAAAAACATTTTTCTTTGGTTTGACGGCCGATTGGCGCAGTGGGTAGCGACCCTGCTTTCTGAGTCCAAGGCCGTGGGTTCGATTCCCACAACTGGAAAATGTTTGTGTGATGAACATGAATGTTTTTCAGTGTCTGGGTTTTTATATGTATATTATAAGTATTTATGTATATTATTCATAAAAATATTCATCAGTTATCTTAGTACCCATAACACAAGCTACGCTTACTTATTATTTGGTTAGCACAATGGTTTTTTAATGCAACAAAGATCTCTTATACCGGCTCAATACAAGGCATGGGTATCCATTGAGAAGTCTTTTAGGCCATAGTCTCTGCAAGGCTAGCACAGGCAGGGGGTAAAAATTATATCCCCCGATTATATCCCCTGACAGGGGATCTTCTTCTTCTTCTTCTTCTTCCTCTGGGCTTGTCTCCGTACTTGGTCTGCCGGAACCTTCCGTTGTACGTAGTGCCACTAGTACGGCTCCGCGCTGGGTCACTCCAGCCAGCCGAACTCACTCCAGAAGCTTAGCAGGCCGCCCAGGTCGCCAAGTGCTTCAGGGAGTGATGCTGGGGAGCCAAGGTGTTCTGAGATGCTGCGCGTTGTTCGTTTACTCCTCTACATTAGAGTAGTACGTGAGTCGGTGTTTCATCTGCCTCCATGCATGCTTTGCACAGAGGACTGTCGGTTATACCTAAAATGAAAAGGTGTTTGTTTAGTGAGCAATGCCCTGTTATCATGCTTACTACCGTCCTTAGTTTTTTCCTTAGTTTTAGTAGTTTGGTTGTTAGTCGTGTGTTTAGGTTCGGAAAGACCTCCTTTGTCTGTTTACACTCATAAACTGACAGGACAGGGGATATAATTATAATTAACGTGTCCACCTGCTAATGCACGGGATCAGGCAATATTAGTAGCTAACCCCCCATTTATTACTACTCATAATATTATTTGGATACTTTCCATATGTGCGCCAGTGCTCTGAGAGTTGATAAAGCTGTGGGAGAAGATGCATTTTTATCCTTTACCCGGGGATAAATTGGTCTCCTGCCCATACTAGCCGTGCTGGGCAAATTATTAAGGGCAGATAGAGAGAAAACATTGTATAGCTATACAATTTATTAGTTAGGTCTTCAATGTTTCCTGTCATCTGAAATCACACACGTCAATTATTCATCATGATTAATGAAGGCCTACTGAGCACGTGTCTCCCAGAATGAGCAGGGTGTAGGCCGTAGTCCACCACGCTGGTGCAGTGCAGATTGTTGGACTTCACATGCCTTTAAGAACAATATGGAGCACTGTCAGGCATGCAGGCATCCCTCATGATGTTTGCACGTGTAGGGCGTTCCCAACCAATGAATATGTAAATAACAAAATAGTAAAAAAAAATATTGTCTTTGAAGCCCACGGGCCCTTCGGCCACGGGTTGTCTAACCTATTGTTAGGCCAATCGGGCGTATGCGCCTCAACGCATTGCCTACATACAATATTTATTTTACCAATAACCAGGTACAATTCCTTCATTCGCGAAGAAATGATTTATTTCCGGTAATGTCTCTTCTATCTTGTGACAAGAGCGCTAATGTCTGCCGTCTATCCTTGGTGGCAGTGGCGTGCACTGGGTTGCTTACCAGGGTATGCATACAGCAGGAAAATTGCAAGCAATTAAAATGGCAAAAATCCTCCTCTTATTGGAGCTATATATCAATTTTAGGGTAGTGCTTTTGTGCATGTATGGAGTGCACGCCACTGCTTGGTGGTCATCTATTATGCTTGAAATATGGTTGTTATTTCTAGGATCTAAATGTGTTACCATCTGCAGGATTAAAGCGACATATGGGCCAAATTTCATAAAGTTTGATGCAGACGTTTAGCCAAACATAGGTAACAAATAATTTGACAGATTTTCATTATATGGAAATCTGTCAAATTATTCGGTACTACCACGCGTACGTACACACATATCTGTAATATGTAGCCATAAATAATCTGATGGGTGTATACACAATCGAGCACTGTCGAGCGCTCGAAAATCCGCGATAGCACTCGATAAAACCATAAAACCATTTTCTATGTAAATCTGATCCAACTTTTGGTTTGTGTTCTGTGCGCAATCAACCGGCAAGCTGGGATTTATGGTTTTCCAATCTGGTCTAGAATCATGGGTGTTAAATTTTTACGGTTTTATTTTAAATTAGATACCGTTCGCAGATACATCCCGTGAATTTCGCAAATTTATAGTAATAACTATTGCATTTTTGTTGTAACAATTTATAAAAAAAAAAAATAACTTGACGGCCGATTGGCGCCGTGGGCAAACACTGCTTTCTGGGTCTAAAGCCACAGGTTCGATTCCCACAACTGGAAAATGATTGTGTGAAGGACATGAATGTTTTTTCAGTGTCTGGATGTATTTATGTATATTATTCATAACAATATTCATCAGTTATCTCAGTACCCACAACACAAGCTATGCTTACTTTGGGGCTAGATGGCGATATGTGCATTGTCGTAGTATATTAATTAATTTATTATTTTAAATAACTAACCTCATCAATATCACCAACATCATCTGTAATTTTATTCCACTTAAGTTAACTATATCATATGGTAGTATGGTTGCAGTCGAAGTTGGTGACGGTGTTAGGGATAAAGAAATTTTATTAAGCCTATACCCCGAATCGGTTACCACGCAGCATCAGACTAGAACGCTTAATCGCTTGATAGAAAGGCCGAAGAATTCCACGTGACATAACCAGAAATAATTCAAAAATCCCCTGAAACCACTACGCTCCCCAGTACGCCAGGAGCTAAAAAGGAGCGTTTCATTAGCCTTTGTGGGAGGAATTTTAAGCCTTTCCTAGAAAACGAAGGGCCGATTAGCGCAGTGGGCAGCGACCCTGCTTTCAGAGAATGTTCTTGTGATAAACATTAATGATTTTCAGTGTCAATATACACATGTATATTATAAGTCTTTATGAAATTTTTTATACAAATATAATAATAATAATAATAAAGCCTTTATTTCCAACTGTAAGGAACTAACAATTTTTAGTCGTACATAGTAATTCATACATTTATTCATTGTAATTTTAGTCAGTTTGTATATGTCAAAATTTTACAACGATTTGCTATCTTAAATTTTATCTTAATTATTTTTGTTATTTTTCTTTGTCATTTATAAAATTGTTGTATGTCAATGTTAGGTAATTAATGTCAATGTTAGGTATTCTACGTCAATTGGAATGCCCATTTTTGGGCATAGGCCTCCTCCATCCTTTTCCACCTGTTTCTCTCTCTCGCCAGCCTTGTCCAGGTAGCCCCAACAGCCTTGATAATATCGTCACTCCATTATAAGCGTACCTATATTATACAAATATAGATACCTACGCTTAATTTGGGGCATTTAGGATGTTGAAAGTGAACATTTAGGATGCTCAAAGAATAAATGTAGATCAGTTGATCAGTCAAATGTTCATCAGTCAGAGTTCTACGCTGTAATTTGGGTCGTCAAAAGTTGCAAAGGCTATAATACGTAGGTATATTTTTTGTTATCGATGACAGTTTAGCGTTTGTCTGCGACTTCTTATAATATGTTTATATTTCTAGGAGTCCCAGATTCATATTTTATAGATATTTTAAATATTCCAGCTTGAAATAGTTCTGTCTGGAAGGGAAAAAACGGAGGCTGAACGTAACGGCTATCATTTTTAATTCCCTACAAGTTAGCGCTTGACTGCAATCTCGCCTGCTAAGCGATGATGGAGTCTAAGACTGTAGCAAACTAGCATGTACGGGGTATGGCAGTTAAATAAAACCTATACCACGGTTTCTACGCGAAATCGTACCGGAATGTTGAAACGCTTGGCACCATGTCTTTATCGATAGGGTGGTAACTAGCAACGGCCAAAGCCTATAACCAGACCAGACCACAAAAAAAATTATAAATGTACTGGGAACCTCCAACTTACAAACCCCAGCACTGCGCTAGGTAGGTCTTGTATTGCATATTTTTAGTAGTTATCATTTCGTATATTGTAACTTTATTAAACCTGTACCGCAATAAAATCGTCTTACTCACATCCTGGGGTAGCAGGAAGAGATCTCTTACAGAGATAAGCTTTCCTTTGTACGCTTCATGCCTTTAAGAACAATATGGAGAACTCTCAGGCATGCAGGCATCCCTCATGATATTTGCACGTGAAGGGCGTTCCCAACCAATGAATATGTAAATAACCTTGATGATATTATGTTCACAATCACAATGCATGGTACATAAATAATAAATAAATTAAATAGTACATCAGTTATCGTCATCATTGCTAAATAGAAAAGACACGAATGCTCATGAAAAATTACTGTTACAAAATGCCTCTGCAAAATGTCCGACATTTACCAACCACTTCACCCACGCTATAGCAATGAATCCTATCACCTCGCAACACCGTCACGTTCCATCGTTCTTTTACACGATCCCTGTAATCTAAGGCTCTTACGCGAAACTTAAGAAAATCCTTTTTCAAACACATTACGACCTCGCTGGCACAGCGGTGAGCGCTGTGTGGCAGTTTGGGAATTTATGACTTCTAAATTCTCTCTGGTTTGGTCTGGTGAGAGGATTCGGCCATTGCTAATTATCACTCTACCGACAAAGACGTAAGCGAAACTTATGAAATCGTCTATCAAACACTTAGACGCTCTCATCCATTCATTAGATTTCCATGACTTGTTTTGATTATATGAATAAAAAAAAACAAGTGCGAGTAGGATCTGCGCAGGAAGGGTTCTTTACAATCTATAAAAACGATAAGAAAATCATATTTATTGTATGGGAGCCTCCTGTAATATTTATTTTATTTCATTTCGTGGGGTCCGGAGGGACGAGCTCTTTTTAAAGAATCTTCAAAAAGGATTATCGAGTCTACCGGTGATCCTAGAGCGGGCACCTTGGCCAAAGAATAAGTTTGGCCATCCAAAGGGGCAATTCCGCCAGCATCTTAGGAACTGTGCCTCGCTGCGTTGGTTTCGAACACGTTTTAGATTTTATTTAGTTTAACAAAGTTTATTTTAGGTTATATTTATAAAACAAATTTACGCCATTACCTAATTAAATTAAGTAGAATGTAAGTTAAATATTTAACGAAAATTCCAAATAACTTGTATATTTTATTTTGTCATTATAGCTGCAACAAAATACGTCATGTGTAAATATACCGCCTAGGTTTAGTATTGGACTATATTTGTCTTTCTTAGTAGACGCTCAATATTTGGACTTACATCAGTTTCTTTAATGATACATTATGTACTTCAACATTTCGACTCCGTTTTTAAATGTCGGTTGATCGTTTGATAAATGTATTGGCTTTATTTTCAAACATAAAATGTGTCTATATAAACTTCATTATTTTTACAGCAGTACCCTTTGAAGGACTACGCTTTGATATTCTTTTTCTTTGCTTATTAAAGTTAATAAGTTTGTCCTGCGTACGAAGTAGGTAAATACATTTCCAATTATTAGACGAAATGTTATAATGTCAAAAATATGTCTATATTTTATCCACGCTACGCTATCTAGCTATGAAAATAAATAGTATATTTACCGAGCTAAGTGAGTTCGCTGTTTTATTTTGTTTGTTTTGAGCATTTGGTATACATTTATAAGTAAACAAACTCGCCTCTTGACAAATAAAACATTATATATGGCGTATATATGAAAACCTGGTTAGCAGCTTCATTTTTGTGCCTTTTGGAGTAGAGACTTTGGGACCGTAGGGTCCGGAGGCACGAGCTTTTTTCAAAGAACTATCGAAAAGGGTTATCGAGTCAACCGGTAATCCTAGGGCGGGCAGTTACCTTGGCCAACGAATTAGTTCCAAAAGGGCAATGCTGCCAGCATCTTAGGAACTGTACCTTGCTACGGTGGTTTCGAAGACGTTTTAGATTTTATTTAGTTTTAAATAGTTTATTTTAGGTTATATTTATAAAACAATTATTTTAAAGAATAAATAAATGCTATTTATATATGGCTAAATATATTTAAATAGCATATAACCTTTTGCGAAACCAGGTAAATTATATCATCATGATCATCATATCAACACATTACCGGGCAACTACAGGGCACGGGTCTCCTCCCATAGCGAGAAGGGATTAAGTCCGTAGCCCACCACGCTGGCCCAGTGTGGATTGGTGGCAAATAATATAATTGTAAATAAATTAAATATTCTGCCTAATAGAAACCCTGTATCTGTGAAAGTTTTGGTTATTCTAGCTGCTGCATAAAAAAGTTTTAATTTCACTTATCTCTGTCTCTAAAAGAAACTCGTGAAAACTATTTAGCAAGAAATTAAACTTTTAATTTCTCTGTTCAACGCTAACAAAGTTTCGTTCTATATAACTAACTCTACGTAATTATCACCGTGAATACAAAGTTGAGCGAAAACATTACAGCTATGTTAGCTTAGTTTTACGGGAAAATTAATATCTGTATACAAAACCCTCGGTTTCCCCAAATAGGTCACCGAACTGTAACCAGGATACAGATGCGATTTGATCTACATCTGGTCCCGACAGGGCCTTGTAGAATCTGCCATGCAACTCCTTACTCTTCCATACCGCCACACGATCTGAGTTGCTAAGTACTTTTGGTTTGCACCAGTTCTCTTTTATTATCGAAAAGGGTTATCGAGTCTACCGGTGATCCTAGAGCGGGCAGTTACCTTGGCCAACGAATTAGTTTGGCCATCCAAAGGGGCAATGCTGCCAGCATCTTAGGAACTGTGCCTCGCTGCGGTGGTTTCGAGGACGTTTTAGATTTTATTTAGTTTTTAAATAGTTTATTTTAGGTTATAGTTATGTATTAATAAAAATTATCATAAATAAAAAAAAAAAAAAAAAAAATATCTGTATTAATATTATAAATGCAAAAGTTTTTTTGTTGGTTTGTCATTTCTTTACGCCATGGCTCAGGAACCAATTAACTAGATTTTTGGCATAGAGTTAGTTAAAAGCTCACAGAGTAATATAGGCTACTTTTTATCCAAAAAAAAACAAACGGGTCCCACGGGATTGGCAAAAAAACAGTAATAAACGTGAGTACAGCTAGTTTGTAAATAAAGCTGACATCTGTCCGTGCTTCCGTCCGAGTGGAATTTCTGTTCTGCGGAATATTGGATAGAAGATATAGGTAATATAAGGTAGGTAAGGTAGGTAGATAAGGCGTTACTTTTCGGAATTCCATGATAATTTATGAAAATTAAGCTTAATTTGCTATACTCCGCGTAAAGGAAAAGAATCTGTATGGTGTAATTTATAATTTCTTCAATCCTTATACTCCACACGAAACAGATCTTCTGCAATGTGGGTACATTATTTTATTCGTTCTACGCACGTTTCGCTCCGAAACCGGAGCATCCTTAGAAGATGTTGACCTTACAATGAATAATTGTTCTTTACAATAATTCATTGTAAAGTCAACATAACATAATGTGTTCTGCGGAACTAAAGCATTTCAGAGAAAAGTTTGGTATCACTATTGTACATTTTTTGTTAAAAAAAAAGGTTAAATAGTGATAGGCCACGGGTGGCCTCTGCCGTCCAGACGATTATAAGCCACATTTTCTTTACTATAGATTTTACTTTTGTTTGAACAACTTATGACCATGGACAAATTAAATAACTTTTTGAAACTGACATTTAGATTTCTTCGACGGTTGACAGATTAACTACTTATCTAGTTAGGGAAAGTAATTCCCATAATTTATGTCCTGTATCTGTACACAGCTTAGATCATATCTGGTGGAAAAGCAGTCTTACCCGCATTTGATAAGCGTAGAGGGTCTAAGCTAAAATGGAAACATTCCATTTTTTAACCGACCTAGAAAAAGGAGGAAGTTCTAAATTCGACTGTATGTTTCTTTTTGTATATTTGATATTTTTTGTTTGCTATGCCATACCTCAGAGGTGGCCCCATTTTAATTTGGTAAAGACCTATAGCATCTTTTGCCCTAACGAGATAAGTAGTCAGTTAATACTAAAAAAAACAACTAATAGAAACCAATAAAAGGCATTTTACTTGGCATACTTTAATGCCCGTTTTCAAGGCATACATTTACCATATTTTATGTTATGGGAATCGAACCCACGGCCTTAGATGCAGAAAGCAGGGTCGCTGCGCACTGCGCCAACCGGCTGTGTGTGTGGCTGGCATTTAATGTTTATATTATCCTATTTATCATTTTTCGTATGCTAAATCCATATTGGTAATTAAAAAAACCGAATTAATATATTTTTTATCTGTTAAGTATCAGTTTACGAGTTCCTTAAACATTACGCAACGCCGAATCCGTGTTTTAACTTTAGATAGCGCCTAACGTCGGCAGTCATCATAAATTTTTTTTTTCTCCGCATCGCGTAAATCATTAGCCATCTGATTTAATAGTTCCCTAGGTTAAGAAAAAACGGGCATATGCCATAATTATTTAAAGCCTTCTTCTATTTTGAAGCCGGTTTAAAAAAACAGAAATAAAACGCGGGGAAACCCCTCGAGCTTACATTACGAAGCACTTACTTAACCGTAACAGCACTTGTGTGGACTGCAAATGTAAACGTTTTCTCTTGTCGCATAACATAACGTTTCAGTTGTATATCAAAGTTAAGTTTTACTATTTAGATATATAGAGTTCCGTGCTGAAAATTCACTAAAGTTGCCTTATTAATGGTAAGAATTGAAGTAAGTTAACTGAAACCGATCAAGCACAATTAATTATGCTTATGAAATTATTTCAGAAGTTAATCAGAACACGGAATAAAATAAAATTAATTGAAATACTCTTATGATAGAGCTCGTCCGGGTAAGTACTGCCACCATGAATTATGTTAATGCTTTGCTCCGGTCTGAAGGCCATGGTTGCCGATGTAATTATATGCACATGAGGTTTATCATTTAATGTTGGCGTCACGTTGCAGTACGAGTTCCTTGCATGCCTTGCGAAGTGTTGCTCTGTATACAGGCGATGCCTTTCCTTTTACCAGCAAGTGACCCATCTGCTTTCTCTCTCTGGTCGTTCCTTCATTACTGAAGATCGTGGTACTGGTGAGATCTCAACTTCGAGGTGGGTGTATCGGCTTCTGTTGGTCATTTTGGCGATTTGATTGAACCCAGTCAACCAATCTCGTTCGTGACCGGCCTCTAGGTCTTTTGCCTTTGGTGTTGCCTGTAACTATAACTTTTTCCAGGCTATCATTCCCCCGCCGCATTATGTCCCCGAAATACGAGATCAAACGATGGTAACATAGAGACGAAAGACGAACTCCTAGCTACATGATAGACACATTATTTATGTATATTATTCATATAATTATTCATCAGTCATCTTAGTACCCATAACACAAGCTATGCTTCCTTTGGGGCTAGATGGCGATGTGTGTATTGTCGAAGTATATTTATTTATTTATTTATTTATTTATTTATTTATTTTATTTATTTGTGCCGACTTAGTCACGGTTTCTATATGTTTTAAGCGAGTTTAAAACCAAGTAGAGTTGTTTTTAAGTTTTTCGAAGGAATCTTCTTAGGCCAGGGCGCGTTTGGAACCCTCGTTGTTTTAGTTTAAAATGGACCTAGTTATCGCCATCACCTCGCAAAAAGTACACATTTATTAAGTTTTTTACATAGTCTTTGGTTTTCTGTATTTCATGTGAAGAAATATTCCAATTTCCTCATTAGAAAAATATAAAGCAGCAGGTGTTATTCCAATAATAATGGCCCGGATCAACTTAAAGTAAGGCACTGTAGTAAAATATTGCCTAAACAGCCCGATGAAATCTCAAGAAAGTCATACGAAAAGCGCTAGGACTGGTAATAGGAAAAGTTATAAACTGCCAAAGTGTAATGGCCCTTGCTATTGTGACAGCTTACAATGTTATTTAAGTGCCGTTCGTAGTATGGATGTAGTATACTTGTATAGTAAGCATTGCTTACATAAGCAAGTAATATTTTAGCGCCCGTAGAAAAGGTTGTGTCGTAACCTAGTATTGTGGGAATATATGACTGTTGTGTTTATCTTAGTAATCATTTTTAAGTTCAATTTGTTATTGAATTACTTTATTATATTTGCGATCTATGAAATAGGTAAAAGGGAGTCACACAGAGATAAATTTAAAAATGTTAAGATAATGACAGTTTTTAGCCAATATATGTTCACAAAAATATATCTAAATTTAAGAGAAAATGTGACTGCAACAATTTGAACATTAGAAGCAAAAATAATCTTGCAGTCCACGATAAAAATGCTTGGGCTTAAATGATTGCTCTAACCAGGTTGATTCTTTAATAGTTTTAAGTGACAATGTGAGGTGGTGATAACAAAGAAAAAAACAACCGTCTAAGTTTGTTGTGGGCTTCTTCTTAGACCAGGGCGCGTTTGGAACCCTCGTAGCTTTAGTTTTAGGTTGACGAATTTAGTTATCGCCATCAACTCACTTCTATGTCATATTTTACATGTAAAGTATGCATCAAAAGTGCCATATATGTGCCTATTTGAATTAAGAAATATTTGACTCTATTAATATAGAAGAAAAACAATTTAATCCGTTGCTGCGTGAAAAGCAACAAACACACCGTATTTATAATAATAATACTTAAGGTTCGAGCCGCGTGCTTAAGGCAGATCAGTAATCGTAAGAGGGAGTCCAACGGAACAGCAAAGTATGTGCTACTATACAAACATCTACTGCGATCACTGCCCAGCATAGTGACTATGGGCAAACCCTCCCTTTGGGAGAGGCCTTTAGTCCATCAGTGGACTGTTAAAGACTATCAATTGAATAATCAGCCTCAATATTTTCTCCACTTCAGACTACCTGGCTGGTTCAAAGATCGTACCAAACGCTGAATAGCAATCGAAACGCTGAATCATCTCACAATAAGCCACGACCCAATCCTCGCTCCAGAGAAAAATAACAAATTATAAATTCCCCAATAGCCCGGGAACCTCCCACTTATAAGATCACAAAGCTAACCACTGCACCAGACAGGCAATCATGTGATCTTACCCCGAACGTACTAAAATAAAGCTCTCTTTCAAACATACTGAAAACAATTAAATGATAATAAAATAATGTAATTTTCTTGGAGTGCAGTCAGATTTACGTTCTTGTCGTACGCTGACTTAGAGCATGCCGATTCATAAAACTAAGTTTTATAAACATTCATTCATTGTTCAAGCTATTCAGTAGCTATTCAGTAGCTGTGGAATGCACTCCCAATAAGTATACGACAGTCAAGGTCACTAGACATATTCAAAAATGCTGTTAAAGCCCATTATCTTGAGCAATAAAGATGACAGTGATTCACTGTTACTGATATGTTTTAGTATATATTAGTTTATTATTTTTTATATTTATTATTATTAGTATTTTATGTGTGTAATCTTGATAAGTATTAGTGTGTATTGTTCGTAAGTATGTATATAATAATAATACACCCCACCAATCGGTTTCCATAGTTTTTCGTAATCCTGAGGTTGCCTGGAAGAGATCTCTAATAAGCGATAAGGCCGCTTTTTGTATCCTACTTTTAAAGTTTATTTTTGTTGTGTCCATTGCTTTTTTTTTCCTATTTGTGGTGTACAAATAAATTGTATAAATAAATAAATGTTAATAAGATGCTAAAGTAATCAAAAAGATCGCGGCGTAAGCAAACAAAGCTTTTAGTAGTGTGACAAGTGGTTTAACTATCAAGACCGCGCTGAGCTGTTTCAAGATGAAATAGCAAACGTCTTTAGATACTATTTAAACCGCTGAATACTATTCAGTGTAAATCCTTGAAGGTTTAAAACTTACAAAGTGGTTTAGACTTACCTACTGTTTATTTTGCATTGCTTCCTTCCTACATAACTGAAAAAGTTCAGACAAAACTGGTTAAGTAATTCTGCTCATCATCAACATAAATTCAACAAATTGACGTTCACTGCTGGAAATACGTCTTTTGTAGGGAGTTCCACAAAACACGGTCCTGGGCCGCTTGCCTACAGTGGATCCCAACGACTGGCCTTACGTCGTTCTGTCCACCTCGTTGGGGGCCAACGAACGCTGCGTTTACCGGTGTGTGGTCGCCATTCCTGCACTTGAACACCCACACATCCAACGTTTCTCCGAGCTATGTATTTCTGCTCAAAGAAGCTTAAAATAGATGGATTATGTACTGACTAAAATATAATATCGTGTCTAAAAGATAATGATGATATGATTCCGGCTTACTTGTAATAAATAAAAAGTAATATCATACTGGTATTTAATTATCAGTATAATGCTATGAGTTACAGAGGAGATTAAAATATATATAACTAGTAAATAGTTTTTTTTAATAGTTTATTTCGGCAAGAAACAAAGTGGTATTATGAATATATCGCTGATGTCTTGTTTTAACAAACAAAACAAGATATACAATGATATACATAAGTATGCGTGTTCATGTTTGCATGTTTGTGTGCGTGTGCGTTTGCGTGCGTGTGCGTGTGTGTGTGTGTGTGTGTGAGTGTGTGTGTGTGTGTGATAAATTTTATGTAAAACGTTCTAATAAAGATTCCACCTCATCATAATTTAGTGATAAAAGGTATTTATTTAAAATTTCTCTGCATTTATGTAATTCTAGTGGATATATTTTAAGTTTCCTGTTTTATTTATACTTAATCTATGATGAAATAATTATTTTATTTCAATTATTAATTTATTTATTTACTTAGAAAACAATATAGTTTATGTTATTATGCGACAAATAAACAGATTTTCCCTTGACTCACTTTTAAATAATTTGAATCTGAACAAGACTTCATTATAGGTCGCGCCAATTTAGTCAGGTTTAAAGTTGTCGAAAGAAAATCGTGTTTATACAATCTCAAAAAGCCTATCCACCTTGATTCTCACAATTGAATTTTGAATTTTACATTTTCCTTCCGTTTAGCACGTTACATTGCAATACACATTTGCTTCACAGCAATTACGTTCTAACAGGCTCGTTTTCAGAAAAGAATTAAGTTATTTCGACGCAGTACAAAGTTCCTTCCCCCTTTTAAGTATATAAAATCTAAGCATTACGTTTGTTTATAAATAACTAACGGAACTTGTTCTTATTGTATTCATTAAGACGTTGCTAAGTGTCCAGGATAACACTTTATCCGGGAATCCCTCTTAAGAACTTCGTATTTTTAATACCGTCTGTGTGTGTGTGTTTCATTAGGGTTCCGCAAATAGAAAAGAATTACAATTAAATCTATCAAAAACATCTGATATCCTGAAATGGATCACCCGATGCAATATTATTAAGTGAGAAATTTTGGAAGTAGTAGCGATTAGCCTTCGATGATTGTCATGGCACAGTGACCATTGAATATGAAGCTTCAGATTGATGCGTGTTAAGAGCCACAGATGACTGTAGTACTTTGTGTGTATTTAGATCTGTGCGAGTTAAAGTGTGAGACTGAGTTCCGGCGTGAAGTATTTTTAAGTTGACTATCGGAAGAAAACTTGATGCGATTCCGGAAATTGGAATTGCATGAAATTCTGATGATTATAATGATGATACAGAACAGTCCGTTAAGTTAAAATGTGAGAGTAAAAGTAAAGGTCTATGTTTTCGAGGTTATAATAAACACGTTTTTGCTATGGTAGCTTTAAAATTCACTATTCACTAGGCGCTATCTTTATCGGACATTCAGATTCAACTTACTTAACGCACTTGATATTTTTACAAGTTTTATATAAAAGTGGTTTGATTGTCATACTACACTTGTAATAACTTTTTAACTTGTAGTTAAAAAGTTATTACAAGCCCCCCCCCCGAAAGTTAAGTCGAAGTCCTACCCGCTGTGCTATCGCTTGTATTGCATGATTGTATCCTCACCATGATAGAATAGTATAGAATATTTATTTACCGAACAATATTAATATTCATGGTGGTCCTTAAAAAATTTAAAAAATTAATCTTGTAAAATATTAAAACATTCTTGAAATGGTAGAAAATATTATGAAGCTACTGGAGTTTGGATTATATTATGAAAAATTCTAACTGTGTTCTCATTTATATGGTTGCCATGTGCATTTCAAAACAAATGTCTATGACACTCTGATCTTTAAAAGCTTGCTTCAAATTCTATTATCACGTGTTGGCAACACCGCGCAATTCGTGTACCGCGATGTACGAAGATCGAGGCCAGCGCCACCTCGGCAGCTTGTCGGTTGTTGTGTCGTCACCATCGGGTCACCGAGAGAGACAAAAATATGGCGGCTCTGGCCTGACATGTGGGGCATGACACCACGCGACACTTTTGGGTGTGACTTCGAAAAGGACACTACCATTTTCGTATATTAAATCTAATTTTTACACACGAAAAATACTATAAACAATGCAAGATCGTGACTTCTATTCCATAGAATAAATTTTTTATCGCTACAATCGGTATGGAACCCTCACCGCGCTAAGCTTAGCTCAGACTTGGGCAGTTTTTAAAGTGGAAAGTTTAAGATGCACTTTAGCTGTTACCGAGTTGCGAACTGCTTTGTTTTTTATAACATTGTAGGTAGTTTAAGACGGTTTTATTGCTGCGAACTCATGTTGGGGAAATATTGTGAAGTTCTGAAAACTGCTCCGTAGTTTATGCAACAAAACATTATACAGACTTCTATTATAGTAATGTCTTGTTTGAACAAGATTATTATTTTTAATACTTACTTTCTAATTCTACATTAGACAACTAGAAAAAAAAAAACTTAATGGAAGATGTTTTTTCCAACCAATGATTTGATGAACATAAACAGTGCTTTATTGCATAGACACCACATCTGAAATGTTTAGTCATATTCTGTCAATCTATTGGTAGAACTAACAATAATAATCTATGAAGTATCACGGTCTTTCGGTCACGGGCTTCTTTTTATTTTTTTTATAGCGGGCAAACGAGCAAGTGGGTCACCTGATGATAAGTGATCACCGCCGCCCATAAACATCTGCAGCACCAGAGGAGTCACCGATGCGTTGCCGGCTTTTGAGGAATTTGTTTATCTGCCCCTTGAATAACCCTAAATTGTATTTTTGAGGAAACATGATGTGTTTCCTCAAAAATACAATTTAGGGAGATGATTGGAGATTGATCAGATCAGATGGGAGATTGTTCCACAGTTTGCAAGCGCGCGGTAGAAATGATCTGGTATTTCGAACAGTAGAAGAATACCAGGCATCCAGATGTTGAGGGTGGAATTTATTTCTACGGCGTGAGGTGCGGTCAGAGAACAGGGAAGGAGATATCAACGCAAACAACTCTTCAGAACATTCTCCATTATAGAGTCGATAGAACACACAAAGGGAGCTAACATCTCTTCGGTGCCCCAGGGACTCCAAACTGCAAGTCAATTTGGGATTGTCAACAAGTCGAACTGCCCGCTTTTGTATCCGATCAAATGGAAGGAGTTGGGAAAGAGGTGCCCCAGCCCAAAGATGTGAGCAGTACTCCATGTGAGGTCGTAATTGCACTTTATAGAGCTGGAGTTTACGTTTGACGCAATGTAACGTTTTGCTCTGTTAAGCACACCAAGCTTTTTGGAAGCTAGTTTAGCTGTACCTTCCAAGTGAGCACGGAATAGGACTTCGTTCAAGAGACTTCGTCTTCGTCTTCTTAGGGTGCCGTCTCCTTAGGAAGGTTGGCAATCATTAGGGTTCTCTCTTCTTTGGACACCGCTGCTCAATAATGATTTGGTGCTCTTTCCAAACTATTGTCGTAGATTTTTGAGCCATGATTTTCTTCTCCGGCCAGGCCTTTTTCTGCGTGCCGCTTTACCTTGTAAGACGACGATTGATTTACTACCTAAGTAATTTACGGCAGGGTGATTACGTATCTCGCGACAGCAATGCATCAGGCGTAAATCTTGCAATCACTGCTGTCAAACGTCACCTTTGTTTATTTATTGTATCGGAAAGTGACGTTTGACAGCAGTGATTGCTAGATTTACGCCTGTCGCATTGCTGTCGCGAGATACGTAATCACCCTGCCGGTGTGAAATTGCAAAATGTACATACAAAATTCGTGAAGTAAATGAAACCGCTTTTTGAAGTAAAAGAAAACTCTAATGATTTGAATAGAATCGACGCGTCGCGACGCGGAAAACTGGAAAGGCTTCCTATTAATGCTGGTTTTTACGAAGGTATTAACAATCTGGGGCACCAGAGCAAGCAACGTAATGAACTATTGAAGCCGACGGCGATTTTTACGCCGTTTAGGGCACCGCGGTGAAATGGTCTTTTGGGAAAATGTTGCATAATAGGGGCGTATTAAAGCACGAGTATGTATTTGCACCTGAGTATATGTGATTGCACCAGCACCCTCCTTTTAGACCGGAACACAGTAATGCAACAATGCTGCTTAGTGGCAGAAATTTGACGACCTCCCTGGTGCAACGGTGAGCGCTGTGAATTTAAGTAGAAGATCCCGGCAGGGGCTTTTTGGGAAAAATATTCATCAGTTACCTTAGTACCCATAACACAAGCTACGCTTACTTTGGGACTAGATGGCCATGTGTGTATTGTCGTAGTATATTTATTTATTTATTAAAAAAAATTCAAAAAATTCAAAAATTCTTAATTCATTTATTTCAAGTAGGTCTAATATAAGCAAATATCTCTTGTTTCAAACGTGTATCATTGTAATATGGACCTTTGAAGGTGTAGATCGAAACTGCAACGTTTCCTACTAGATGACGCTACGGTCGCTATAAGACTGATGTGAAAGGCATATACTAATTTTCGACAGCGACGGTAGGAGGGCCGTAGCTTAATTGGTGAAAGCGCTCAGGCCGCGATTGTCCGAGAGTCGCAGGTTCAAATCCTGTCGGTTCCGAAAAATTTTATATGCATTTTAAATTTATAAAACTAATATAAGCACTTTTGAAACGTCAAGTCTGTCTGTGTGTAGTGACTCTACCACCGGTTCGGAAGGCAGGTTCTACCTAGAAGAAGCAAGCAAGAAACTCAACAGTTGCTCTCTTCCAATATCAACAATTTACATTTTACATTTTTAAGTTCATATTTCTCTCTTGTAAGAGATGAAAGTGGATGCTTCAAAGCAACCTTGTCATTAAGAAATTCATCAATTGTATAGTAACCTCGCTGTAATAAATGTGTTTTAACACATTTTTTAAACTTATGCATTGGTAGGTAAAGAATAACTTTAGGAATTATGTTATAAAAGCGTTTACTCAATCCCATAAATGACCCTGCACCTTTCGCAGACGATATGCAGTTGTCACTAATTTATGACTATTTCTTGTAAGTCGATTGTTTATATCCACTTGGTGTTTATATACACTCATATGTTATATTACAAAAAAATCGTATGGTGCGTATAAGTAGACTTCACACACCCTTGAGAATGTTATGGAGAGAGATGTTTTCCTTCACCGTTTAAAGGAAGTGATATTTAAATTTCTTAAATAAAAAAAGCACATAACTCCGAAAGTTAGTGGTGCGTGCCGGGGCTCGAACTCGGTCTCCAAAGCCTTACCCACTAGGCTATCATTTGTGTGCAACTGACTGAAATATAATGAAAATGAAGCTTAATTTGCTATACTCCGCGAAAAGCAGGAGAATATGTATCGTGTAATTTATAATTTCCTTATACTCCACACCAAACAGATCTTCGGCAATGTACATTCGAGGGTACAAAAAAGATCTGGTTGATGTGGAGTATAAGGATTGAAGAAATTATAAATTACACCATAGTATCAAGTATAAGCAACGCCTGCTTCTATCCAATAATTAACTTGTTATTATTTATATTTAGTTCACTTTTAGTTATTACCTTTTGTTACCTAATTACAATAAACAATAAACAAACATACTCTCCTGCTTTTCACCGAGTATCTTATATATTTAAACGAGCAATTCTTGAATATATATATAATTGGAATCTCGGAATCGGCTCCAACGATTTTCATGAAATTTAGTATAGAGGGGGTTTCTGGGGCGATAAATCGATCTAGCTAGGATTCATTTTTAGAAAATATCATTTTATCGATAAATATATATATATAATTGGAATCACGGAATCGGCTCCAACGATTTTCATGAAATTTAGTATACGGGGGGTTCTAGCTAGGATTCGTTTATATTGGAATCTCGGAATCATTTATATTGGACATACGACTACTTTTTAAGTCGACTCATTCGCAGACGAAGTCGCGCGGGTCCGCTAGTAGTAAATTAAGCCTAATTAAAAATTATATATTTATAATATATCATGGAATTCCGCAAAGTAACATATTTAACCGACTGAAATCCAATCTGGTCATAGCTATAGGATCTACGATAGAACCATAAACAGGTTAGTGCCATACTAGCTTGCCGCATTTTATTTAAAAGTGATTCTAAAACCGGCTCAAACAGTACAATGGGGCTGACGAGCGTCATTATCATATCAGTAGTTTCGTTATAGCCCCACCGAGGCCGCGGCGAAATTACATGACCAGCAGATTACGTGAGTACTTTTAGCTCTATGGCTGAAATATACTTCTATCTATAAAATATACTAGTGGTCGCCTACTGGTCGATATTCAGGTTTAGGTTTAAAGACATTTATTCCCATAAAAACACCAAAGTCACTTACATAGGAAACTTAGTTTTCTATAATAAATTAATACACTTCGCCATTAGACTAAACTAAATTCAATTTTACTATTATCTACTTCTATTTCTTCTTATTCTCTATTCAATTCATATTCGACCATAATAAATCTTATCTTATACGAATATGTGAATATGAAGAGTTTGTATGTTTTTTCATTTGAACGCAATGATCTCAGAAAGTTCTGAACCGATTTGAAATATTCTTTCAGTGTCGGGTAGCCCGTTTATCGATGGAGGCTATAGGCTATATATCATCATGCTAAGACTAATATAAACATCAGGGAAGAATATTTTAAAATAGGGGGTTTTCCCCTTTTGCTCAGCTCAGTCATCCCATTGTTGAAGTAGTTTTATTTTACTATTATATTTTGGTTTCATTAGTTTCAAAATCAGGATGTTTTATTTTTTGCACTAATCTGCCTAACTAATAAGTAGATACCTACTACCTATTTTGCAGGCCGATTGGCGCAGTGGGCAGCGACCCAGCTCTCTGAGTCCAAGGCCGCGGGTTCGATTCCCACAACTGGACATTATTTGTGTGATAAACATGAATGTTTTTCAGTGTCTGGGTGTTTATCTATATATTATAAGTAATATAGTTCATGAGGAATTAACCTGGAAAAATATTTAATCTAAAGAAGCCTATTTATTTTTCCTTAAAAACGAATTCAGAACATTCTAAGTGTTTACTTATGATATGACCCTACTAAAGATAAAAGACCAACACGCGCATAGTACCTACATTACCTACAGTAGCAGGAGTCACATGATTTTAAATTTGCATGTGATTTTAGGGCTGTTTCTGATTTCTGTCTGTAAGAACTATGACAGTGGTTTACTCAAAAACTATTAGGTTTTTGGTTTCACTGATAAGTATAAGAGATAGTACATAATGTATCTAAAGCCTGTGAAGTATTATTTCTGTTTTCATTTACACGTTGTGCATTTCCTTTCCTGTTCATACATTTCAACTATCTTTAAAACTGTGTTAGTTATGTTTAAAAAAATATTATAATAAAAAAGCGTTATACCTATTTTATAAACATTGCGATAAAATCTTCACGGGATTAACAATGATGTTACGGCACATCCAAAACCGATACAATGCCGTTTCATCGCGCAATGCTATCGACCGATTCGATGTTAATGGCCGGGTGAATAATAAAATCAACAATAAACATCGGGTAACAGCGTCCTTTGAATTATGTCAATGGGAATGATTATGACGCGGTCCAATTACTGGAGCCCTGTTTTATTGACCCTATTCGTTTTACGCGGGTTTTACGCGGCTGTTCGGATTGCTAGTATGACATGGAATAGATAAAAGGTTTATTCTAACTTACGACAGGTATATACGGTGACTGTGTTTCATCGTTCTGTGTTTGACGGCCGATTGGCGCAGTTTGCAGCGACACTGCTTTCTGTTCGGTTCGATTCCCACAACTGGAAAATGTTTGTGTGATGATCGTGAATGTTTTTCAGTGTCTGGGTGATTATAAGTATTTATGTATTATATTCATAAAAATATTCAACAGCTATCTCAGTACCCATAACACAAGCTACGCTTACTTTGGGGCTAGATGGCGATGTGTGAATTGTAAAAAAAAAAAATCTCTTATAGGCAACCTTTGTAGGACTTACAGCAAGAAGTCAAAGTCAACGTCAAAAATATCTTTATTCAAGTAGGCCCATAGGTGGCACTTCTGATGCGTACATAAGAATTACACGGTAGTGACATGATGGCGATAACCACATTCGTAAACTTAAAACTAAAGCTACGAGGGTTCCAAACGCGTCCTGGTCTAAGAAGGAGCCCACAACAAACTTGCCGGGTGTTGTTTTTTTTGTTATCTTTTTTTGTTATCTTTTTTGTTATCTTTGTTATCAAAAGAAGAGAACGGTATAGTGCCAAGAGTGTTGATATATATATACATAAATACCAAAATGTATGTATACAAATACATAGATAATTACATGATATATAATAAATATAAATATATAACATACATAATCTATATAAGTAGAATGAGAGTATAGATTATTAATATTTATAATATATGTGCGCGAAACAAATTAGTAAAACTTCTGTCACTGACTTTAATATGGTGCCTCATGAAGAACATAATTAGTTTCACGACTTAATTTCGACGGAGAGCGAAAGATAATTTGATTTGTTATTCAGAACACGGCGCGGGAAATTTGGAGGCAATTTCCTTTTTGATCTCTGCTGTGCAAACAACAAAACTCTGTCCCAACAGCAGACGGGGATGTCTTTGCATAAAATATTAAGGCAACCTCGACTACGGCAGTTGGGAAATATTTTCGAGACGATTTCTGCGTAGTACATTGAGTATAAAAGAAGTAGTGCAGGGGCGTTTGAAAAAAAACCGCGTTTATATCTTAGAATAGTGGTTTATTTTTAGTGATTAGTTAGATTTGCGCTCTCTGTTGATTTGATTATTTGTGTTTTTTTATTGAAATAGAATTTAATCTAATTGGTTTCCTTTAGAAGTCAACATTTCTTCAAGAGAAAATTCCACAATGCGCACAAGAAAATCATTCGTAAATATTTTAATAGTTTTGAATTACTTGTCTTTACTTATTACTATATGTCCTTTTGAAACACAATTAGACAAATATGATTTGTTTGACGGTTGCAATAGTTTTTCATAGCTTTACTCAGATTCGAGGTTTCATAAGCTTTAATAAAGTAATTCACTCTTATTATACTAAAAACACTACCTACACTGAATTGAAAACACTGTAACAATGATATACAAATATTTCTTAATTACTTGTATAACAGTGTTTTCGCACTGGCATATAAATAGTAAATATAATTTTTTTTATTATATAATTTTTATTAATACATAACTATAACCTAAAATAAACTATTTAAAAACTAAATAAAATCTAAAACGTCCTCGAAACCACCGCAGCGAGGCACAGTTCCTAAGATGCTGGCAGCATTGCCCCTCTGGATGACCAAACTAATTCGTTGGCCAAGGTAACTGCCCGCTCTAGGATCACCGGTAGACTCGATGACCCTTTTCGATAATTCTTTGAAAAGGGCTCTTGCCTCCGGACCCCACGGTCCCAAAGTCTCTACTCCAAAAGGCACAAAAATGAAGCTGCTATCCAGGTTTTCATATTTACGCCTCTTGGCCTGCTCGGCACTGGAAGCAACCGCACCTACCATTGACGAAGTGGCCTGGATGTGTGATGCAGCTAGGGTATCAACACAAGTTGCATCCCACAGAAGTGACCTTCCAAGCCTCCAAGGTATGAGCGTCATACCATCAGGTCTCTTGCCATTTGAAAAATATAAAAAATACATATAATTTTTTAAAAATATACATATATATATCTTATATCTTTAAACGAGCAATTCTTGTATATATATATATAATTGGAATCTCGGAATCGGCTCCAACAATTTTCATGAATATTAATACACAGGGGGTTTCGGGGGCGTGAAATCGATCTAGCTAGGATTCATTTTTAGAAAATGTCATTTTGTTTGTGTTTTCCGGTAATAACCGATTTGGTGCAACGAAGTTGCACGGGTCAGCTAGTATATATAATGTCATAAAATTACGAAACCGTTTATAGCAACCAACATCAATCAATTTATTTCATTAGTCATGAACTATTACTATTCAGAGATTCGCCTCAATACCAAACAATTCTAATAGAATAAATTCTTGTACATTAAAAACTCCAAACAGCACTGACTCTTTCATCTTTACAAATACGTACAGCCTACAAATTTACCACTAATTAAAGGCACGTGAAGCTGCCTTTATAATGCTTTTAGCGAAATTTTTAGAGCCGTCAAATGTCAAGATCATTACGTAAGATAGAGGTGAGCGTTGGTAATGGATGGGTGGCTTTGAATATAATGAAACGTAACATCAAATTATGTAAAATATTCTTTTGAAAATATTTTATTTATAATTTAAAAGATAATTAATATTTTTCCATCAGATAGGACGACATAGTTTAATGACGTTCTTTTTTGGTCTTATAAACCCTTAAAATATGCTGGTGAAAGTGTGTTTATTTGTATTTAGGTTTGTTCTTTACAGAAACCAGAAACCGAGATATTTTTGAGTGACTTATCATCGTCATCATCATTATATCTTCCACACCTTTAAGAATATTACGTAGAACTCTCAGGCATGCAAGATTCCTCATGATGTTTTCCTTCACCGTCGGAGCAAGTGATATTTTTAATTACTTAAAATGCACATAACATAGAAAAGTTAGAGGTGCGGCCCCTCGAAAGTGAATTCGAGCTCCTATACACGGCGCTCTTAACGGTTCATCCTGAAACACCTTACGAATAAGTCGTTTGAAAGCTTAACTAAGCTCTTAATAATTCTAATTTTATATTTTTCTCACACGCTGAAAACTATCGCTTGATCTTCTAATCGTTATTATAAGTACACCAACCAATGCTGGCGCCAGAAATTAATTTGATCAATCAAATCTGAAATCTTTAAATTAAAGATTAAATTATTCAGTGCTGTCCGTGCTTTATCCGTTCGATAATCCTTATAAAACAAAATACATGATCTGATCTAAAAATCTGGATTAGATTAAATATTACTGACTTCGGTTAACTATAATTAAAGATTATAAACTATCAGCCACCACAGACTTGCGATCTGACTTTGTTGCTTTTCTTTTTAGTCGTCAACCCAAGTTCTCATTCTTTTATATATATAAATTTTTCAATTTATTTAGAAAATAAATATACAAAAAGATAGAGTTTGAAATCTTCTTTATAGTTTTAAATTCTAGCTTTCAATAACATGCTCACAATCATTGTATAGACGCTTAATAAGAACCTGTTTTAATTATTTAATAAAAAAAAAATTAATGATAGTTTAAATCAAAGTAATATAGCCAACTTTTAACTGCACAAAAAGCAAAATCTACGTGGATTTGGAGTACCTGTCGAAAGTTTCAAAAAAATTAAATCAGAAAATACATACATAATTAATGTAAGTTAAATAAATACTTAAAAAAAATAATCGAACTGATAAAAGGTAAGCATACCTACTGAAGCCTCTTGTAAATTAATTAACGTTTATAAGCCTCAATTAGTCTTAGTAAATTAGATTATAATTCCTACTTTCAATATGGCGGGATTTCTCATAACGACGAAGGTAATAATATCCAAAAAAATATTCATTTTTTGATATTTGACGGCCGACTGGCGCAGTGGGCAGCGACCCTGCTTTCCGAGGCCAAGGCCGTGGATTCGATTCCCACTACTGGTAAATATTTGTGTGATGAGCATGAATGTTTTTCAGTGCCCATACACTGTTTATATGTATATTCTAAGTATTTCTGTATATTATTCATAAAAATATTCATCAGTCATCTTAGTACCCATAACACAAGCTACGCTTACTTTGGGGCTAGTGGCGATGTGTGTATTGTCGTAGTATTTATTTATTTATTTCCTATATTTGGTAAAAAACTTAATTCAATAATGTTTTATTCATGTAGACCTTATCACAGGCAATTTTGAAGCGTTCATACATTTAACATGTTAACACTAATGTTAAATGCATTCGTTAACGAATAGGAGGCTAGCTAGGAGGGATCCAAACACGCCTTGGTCTAAGAAGATCCACAAACAACAACAAACTAAGCCAGGTTTTTTCTTTTTGTTATAACCATCTCACAGTTAAATGTGTTGCTATGAAGTTAGAGCTATTCATACCCAAGCTTATGCATCATACATGTAATCCTTTCTATTACAATAGGATCTTTCTAAAAGCTTACGTTTTATATGAACTTTGAACTTATTGAGAGATACGAGTATCTCAAGGATTTCGTCTGGTAATTTGCTATAAAATGATATAAAATTATCCTTAAATGAATTACTTATTTTATGCAGCCTAGTACACTACCAGTTTATTTTTACTTTTAATAACTTTTAATATTTTTATAGTTAATTAATTGAAAAATAAGCTCTTAGAACCTTCAATGAATTACTTATTGTATAACTATACAGCCTAGTTAACTGCACTACAAGTTTATTGACATGACAACGTCTTATAATTTGATGGAGCCTCGCTGCACGCACGGAAAAACATGACGTATGCGGCGTTACCTAGCTCTGAGGCGTTACATTCAAGGCTTGAAGTGCTAGCGACAGCGCGGAACGAGCGACAAAGAGGCACAGTCGGCCTCCGCGTTCGACATCTGTCTCTCTCCTACTTGAGTGAGCGATGCGTCCGTGTGGACAGCTTCTATACAATAATACATTTACATGTTTTCGGCAAGGATGAAGTGCAGTGAAAAGTGAATGTGGTGTTAATTGTTTATAGCAACGATAATATCTATCAAACAAATAAAATTAAAATTTTCTTTTGAAAAATGCAACCATTCCATCAGTATTTTCTTACACGTTGTCACGTTCAGTAAGTCGACTTTACAGACAACCGTTTTTTTTTTTTACTACTAATATTAATATTGTTACCGTTAACTAATTAAGAAATAAGCTCTTAGAACTACGCAAGTAAACTCTTACTGCTACTATAGGCTAATTAATTTGAAGCAATTTTCCTAATGGAACCAATGCAACAGCTCCGAAGCGAAGCTGTCGTATACTTCCGAAGTGTTGGCTCAGAGTTCACTTAACTACCGGTAATGGAGTTTAACAACTACCCTCCGCGCTCGGACAAAGAGTCCTAATTTATTCTTCAATTATAAGGAAAGCAATTTGTTTACATGGTTCTTTAACGTGAGACTACAAGGTTAGTGATTCCTGTTTATTATATTTTTCATTCTCATCTATGGTAGAGTTTGAAGAAAAAAACCTAGCAGTTATGTTAAGCCCGATTGGTACATTGACCAGTTTTTTTTAAGTTGTACTTCTTTTGGCGCGATGGAGAAAAATGATTAGAGTGAATTTTAACGATGCGCGCGTACACCGACACCTGAATTCTACATCGTAAAGTTAGTTCTAGATGGCATGAAAACTATGTTCAAGTTGTATTTGTATATTTAGAACACGTGTTTCGTAACTGTACAAACAGTGTGAATAAATAAATATTATTACGTTTATAAAACCTTTTGTATTTAAATAAAATCTATTTGATTAATTTTAATATTTATCGTTAATCATACTACTGCATTTAAGTTATTTTTTTCCAAACTCCAAAGAAGTATAACTTTTAACGCGTGTACATAAGTACACACACTCTTTTTTATTCAAATAATCAAAACAAGTCTTGAAATTTAATGCATGTATAATGAGCTTACATTATTTGTTTTAAAAAGGATTCTCTTAAGTTTCGCGTAAGAGCCCTTGATAAGCTCATCTTTGTCGGTATGGTGGTAACTAGCTGCAGCTAAAGCGTCCAGACCAAAGAAAATGCAGAATATAACTGCTGAATTTGCAACGCGCATCTGCCGGGAAACGAACCCGGGACCTCCTTCTCTAAGTTCCAGACTACGCGAGAGCTCAAAGTAAGACCTTGTGACCCTTAACATCAGTAGCCTTAGTACAAGATTTGATCACTCGCAATCGACAAGTTTTACGAGTATAGAACTACTTGAGCATCAGAGTCAAATGGATCTTATTGCCATTGAATTAAAGCTCAAATTGCCTACAATTCTTTAGCTTGGGCTTTTGACCAAACGTATGTAAAACAACAACCAGGAGTAAAGGATTTGCGACTCGAAGACAAACAGTATTAGGTCCATTTTACTTTTGTTGTTTGATATGCGAAAACGAATCCTCGATTTTGAGCGAGCAAATGTGGTACTAAGACTAGACTAAAGAGGCAGTACAATTCAGTTGTAACGTCAATTCAAATTGATATCAGGACGGATGATCCACCTTTCTATTTCTTTCGTAACTGGAAAAATACGTTAATCAGTTAGTCTCGAGTCCCACATAACTTCCAAACTAAAAACCACCAAGACTTGTCACTCTTGGTGGTTTTGTTAAGCACCTGGCGAATCCTTTGTATACTTTCCAGATGTCTACCAACCTCCCCTGCCAGTTGCTTCCGCGCTAACGAAGAGTGGATTGCGATAGCTGCAAACTCCTCCCTATGATAGAAGAGCAAAGTGTATAGTGGTGAGTAGCTAGCATAATAGCTAAGGGAAGATGATGAGCGGTAAATTGCCGCCGTCTTTTTCCCCCTCTTCCTCGCTAGAGCAGATGTGAATTTGGAGCCTATTCTAGCACCCACTCCGCGGCCAAAGAGGACAAGGAGGCCCGGCTGAGAGATAACCTATTTACAGAAGTCGGTTACGGCTCCCCAAGACCTCTCGCCGTTCGCAGCATTGCAAGCCCTAAGCTAGGTACACCTAAACTAAGCGATTTTTATTACGAAAAATTAATTAAACTCTACATACAGGTATTTCTCAAAATACACCGTACACTTGATAATTCATTCCGGAGAATTAACAGCCTTTCTCAACCGACTAAAACCAATACACCTTCCAAAATTATTATCCAATTTTGCACCAATGGAATGTAAATTGGCTCCTGTATAATACAATAATACGGAACCCTAATAAAAACACCAATAAATATTGCCTAACAACCTAAGGTACCAAGAATTATGACAATCGGAACGATTATGACGTGTTCCAATTACGGCAGCCATCTTTATTGGTGTCATTTGTTTGTCGGGGATGTTTGGATGTTGGTAGAGTTTATATACAAAAGCTATAGGCTGAAATATAGGTAGGGATGTACATTAAAATGTATAGACACAGGGGCCTCGTTATCTGTTGTTTTTGTAACTTTGTAATGTACACAGGTTCATAAAGATTGGAAAATTGGAAAATTATGAGCCCTTACGAGTAATGCAGTCGATGTACGATGACGCCAAGGGCGTGCACAGAGGGTATGCACAGGGTATGCAGATGATAAAAAACGAAGAAAATCTCCAGTACGAGTTATAAATACTTAATAAGTTAGGTTTTATATAACTCTTACAATGCATATCCTTAAGTTTTTTATACCTCGTAATGTAAATTTTCTTTATTTTATATCATCTGCTTTCTCTGTGCTTACCCTATGTGCACGCCACTGGATGACGCTTTTAGATAAATATTATCATTATCAAACCATTATTTTAATAATTAGTGGTCCAACAGGGCACAGGTTCCCTCTGTTAATGAGAACGGCCTTGGATGTGGTCCACCATTGGCCAAGTGTTTTCTTCAGACGCTGAGAACGTTATGAAGAACTCTCAAGCACGCTCTTTTCCTCACGATATTTTCCCTTACCCTTAAAGTAATTAAGATTTTAATTGTTAACATTTTTAACGCACATAACTCCGAAAAGTAACTTTCCTCAAAATCCCTGCAAGTGGAGAAGAGGATGCTTTTTTTTATAAATATATATTGGTGCTGTAATTTTTATATAATATCTTATTTTGACTTTGTAAAAATAAAAAAATAAAATCAATAAATTATAGCATAAATATAAATGATAAATTATAATAACTTTTAGTTTAGTATTAGAGAATGTCGTAAAAGGCGATAAAAATAAATAATCAAGATTCTTTAACAATTATTTTGTTCGTATCACTTAATATTATTTTTCTATAAAAATAGTATTTAAAATTACTGTTTACTTCCAAAATTTGCTTAGTCTATTAACAACCTATGGCAAGTCAATAACTAAGCACGCTCGGGAATAAAAACTAAAAACTATTTTTTAAATAATATGTTCAAACAGGCAATTAAGTATGATGAACCGCTTTATTTTTACCATACATGAGACATCAACAAAAACTATTGAAAAGTAAAAATAACAAAGTTCGTACATTTTGGAATTGAACTCTTCATTTTGACCTATATAATCTAAATGGTTGATTGGAAAATAAAAACAACGATAAAAACGTTGGGTAATAAAGTACCCTGTGGATACTGGGAATTACAATCTAAACTAAGGATTATGACTCGTTCCGAGGGTCCTGTTTATGGACGTCATTGAGATGAACAGAATTCATGTAGCTCCAAGAAATACGGGGCCGCAGCTGCAGCAACCAATCTCCCACATAACTTTGTCACCCAAACAATTGAATTTAAAAAATATATAATAGAATGTAATAGAAAACCCAAGACATACAATTTTTTTTTTTAAAGTGAGTTTTAAAAATATACCAACGCAGTAAGATGAAGGATTAAAATATAATAGTAAAAGCAAGACCATTGTGGAAAGAAAAGTGTAGAAAACAAAAATCAACCATTTAAAAAAGGTCAACTATACTTAGGTAACTCGAATATTAGCCACAAAAAAAGTTTTTATTTATTACAAATACCCCTTTTCGATATTTTAGCATTAAAATTTCGATGATGATATAAAAAAAAACTCATACAACACATAGTGAGCTATATGAATTTAGAAAAGCAAAATCTTATTAAGTCAGACCATTTTGAAATAAAGGTGTAGAATAGCAAGTTTACAGGAATTTTTTTTCTTTATCATAATCATATCAACCGATTACCAGGCCACTACAGGGCCCGGGTCTCCACCCACAACGAGAAGGGCTTAAGGTCATCCACCACACTGGCCCAGTGCGGATTGGTGGACTCCACACAACTTTGAGAATACTATGGAGATCTCTCAGGCACACAGGTTTCCTCACGATGTTTTCCTTCACCGTTGAAGCAAGTTATATTTTAATTACTTAAAACGCACATAACTTAGAATAGTTAGAGGTGCGTTCTGGGACTCAAACTCGGCCCCCCGATAGCGATGTCGAGCTAATACCCACTGGGCTATCACCAAGTAATTTTTTCTTATGGATGCCAAATTTAAAAGTTCATTGATCTAAAATGGAGTCATAATAGAAGCAAAATCGGAAGCTATTTCACTAGTCGCGTCCGCAAAACAGATTTCAAAGTTTCACAAAAGTAGATTAACAGTAAGCAGCAATATAGTTTAGACTCTTGCAGATTAAGTTTCGTTTGCTCGCAAGTTTTATACAAACCAAGTCCGTCTTATTCCGGAGGCGTGCTGAAAACGGACGGCTGTTTTAAGCTGATATGGGCAACATTATGAAAACACTTGCAGTGGACGTTTAAAGTTACTTAGAACTGGTAAAACTCACTAATCTTTTAAAGTAGACAATATTATTTCTTGATTATTCAAAACAATATTATTGAAGTCAGTGAATAAAAGCTTTGAAGTTTCGAATATGGTCTTTTAATAATCCTTCTTCTATCAGATAGCATGAAGCCCGTGTTAGCGATCATTATCACAAACACCTATTTATATCCGTTAATTACTTATTGCAATATGTAACGTAAATACACTAACTGCATTATAGTAGCAGGGTGGGTATGAACTTCATATCTTTCTCTTTAGTGCTCAAGAAAGCTCAGAGTTATTTAGCAGGCACTCAATTGAAAATATCAGAATATTAAATCAGGAATAAGGACGATCTCCCTGGTGCAACCTATAGAGAGACTATATTATCTAGTTTAGTGTGATACAAAAACAAAACAAACACAAAAATACAAAAGGTGGCGCGTTTATAAAAAAATTAAACAACTTTTTAACTGGTTTTTAAATGATTTAAAAGATTTCTCGCAAAAAATCTATTTGGGTAGACTATTGTATAGTGCTTATTTCCATTTTCCAGTAAGAAATAGGTAGGGAATAGGCAACTATTGAGAAGCGATGTATTGTAACTCAAATCCACTTGTATCACTAAGCGGTGCATATCGGTCGCAATAAATCTATCCGCATCGCCTTTATTTGACGTCAATAAATTTATTGGGCGCTAAACGTCGGGTTTCCTGGTGAATAAATTATAGCCGAGGCACGGTATTAGGTCAAACTGATAATGTTCGGTATTATATTATCGGCTCCGGTAGTCTGATTTAACAATCAATGTTAATTTAAGTTGAATCTTTATCGATAACTTTTGGGTTTTCTATGTGACTTCTATGCCATTTTTTTTTTTTTTTGTTAAACTGGTAGTTGTAACAAAAAATCAATAAAGATCTCAGCTTTTTAATTTTATTTAAACATCTTTATTGCGTAGTAAAGGAGAAATTAAAAAAATGCTTAAAAAAAATTAGAAGCAAAAGGCGACCACTAAAAGTGATCTCTGCCAGGTAACTTTAAAGATAGGCATATCCATGAGAGACGGGAAATCGCAATTAAAATAAACAATACATAAATTAACACACTAAAGTACATACTATTAATAACTAATATAATAAATTTAATTTTGTAAAGATATTTTATAGGCACTAATACTGCTGTTATCAAAACTATTTAGAAAATAAACAATAATATAGAAATATGATTGTATGTTGACTAGTTTGTAGTAATCAGTGTCATGCACTTCATACATGTACAAAAGCACTGCATACCTTAAAATTGATATATAACTCGTATATGAGGAGGATTTTTGCCGTTTCATGCAATTTTCCCGCTGTATGCATACCCTGGTAAGTAACCCAATGCAACTCATTGGTTCCTTTAACTTAGGTTCAAAAGTTCGGTTTAAATATTAGGGATAAGATATCTCTTTACTTGTTGTTTAGGTTTTCCCTCTTTTTTTTTTAATATGAAATAAAGATAATAATAATAATAGTAATAAATTCTTTATTGCACACACAAAAACAAAATACAAAGAAACACATTTACAATAATAATAAAAAAAATCTAGTTTAGGTGTGCAAAGGCGGTCTTATAGCTAAAGCGATCTCTCCCAGACAACCTTTGGCGTTAGTAGTTTTTGTAAGGAACGGGTTGGTGCGGCAATAAAAATTTCTACCTACATATCTAAAAATATTGCAAACTAAACTACATACATGGTATAAATTCTAATACTAAACATATAATTATTATATATATTGTTCATACATCTTAATATATATAAATCTCCAGTCACGATGTTTGTCCGCGATGGACTCCTAAACTACTTAACCGATTTAAAATTAAATTGGCTCACCGTGGTCCAACTTAAGAGATAGGATAGCTTAGATCTTTAATTATAGTCACAATTTTATTTTATTGCAAATTATTTGTCTATAATTAATTGGCAGTCACATGTGATATATATATACTACTATACTCATTTAAAGCTTAGCGATACTGAATACTTTAAAAACAAAATCAAACGCAGACGAAGTCGCGGGCAACAGCTAGTATAATTATAATAAACTACATACTATAACGCTACATACATAAAAAATAGTTTTTCAAACGACTTTTAAAAAGAGGCAAGGACTTATTATATTATTTAGGATATTCCATACAATAAAGGTAAATACTCGATCTTGTACAAAACATATTCTACGGCTAAGATTAGTCGAATGTCGAATTCCCCGAAAATCGGGCAGTGTTAGGTCGTGGTCTCACTCACCACTTTCTAGTTCGAAATATGCTAGCAGTAATTTTAATGAAATTCCCTATATCTCTCATTAAAAGCTGTATGCTGCCACATAAAAAGGGGTCTAAACGGTTTATTAATCAGGGATTTAATAAAATAGGTTTTGAGATCCTCCTTATTTTAGAGATTCGCAATATGTGATCAGCAAAAAATAAAAATAGTCGCCGCAAATGTTACACCTAGTGCACAGAATTAAGAAGATACAGAAGCCGTGTACACGACTTATATTGAAGCACTAAAAACCACTCCACTTTAGAATGGTTTCTCAAACAATCGGTTAGTCAAATCATTTAGCAGTTGACAATAATTATTTTACCTCTAATGTTCTAAGCGTTCACCATAAAATGGGAAAATAGGAAAAAACTGTGAGCGAAAACATTCAGCGGGTGTAAAGAGGCGTTCACGGTTTTTGGTCAAAATACCCTACGTAATAAAATATGTTGATGAATATATATGTTATGCTAATAAATATATATGTTTATTTATATGCACCACCTACCTCTCTTCTTGAGCTGTGTTTTACGCTTTTGGTTGCCTGAAAGATAACGCTATGTAGCGATAAGGCCGCCAAATTGTATACTTTCTGTTGTAATTTTTATTTACAATTTTTCTATACGTTTATGTGGTTTATAATAAAAGTGTTGTCATTCATTCATTCATTCATACAATAATGGCTGAATGGGGATTCTGTATGTTCTTAATTCTATGGCCTAGTGAGACTGCGCCCTAACTGAGTTATAATAATATGTATAAATGATCATTAGCTACTCCAAGTTTTAGTAGTAGAAGTTTCGCAGAAGTGGCTTGTCAAGGATACAGCGACTTCAAACTTGCTTTGAGTTTGTTTGTTGGTTAAATACGTATATGAAGTTGGAAAATTTTAGCCTGCCGTTCACTGATATGAGAAGGCTTATAGCGAGCGGTTAGAGTAAACGTACACTAAGCGTTCAACTTGGTGCGTATGCACGCGTAGATTTACCACGAATAATTAAATATCACTATCAAAAACGATAAAAGGCTTTGTTCAGACTGACTGACAGTCAGTGGCGTGCATAGAGAGTATGCAGAGGGTATGCAGATGATATTAAATAAAGGAAATCTTCAGTACGAGTAATAAAAAATTAGGGGTAGGCTTTTGCGGTGCGTTTTTAGGAGATCCCGGAGCCTCCCAATTATCTGCCGAGGATGGCCACCGAGGGGGTTTTAGTGGGTAAAAATCCCACATAATCCGATCTTCCCTGAGGTCGGGTATCTTTGAAGATTTACCCCCCGATAACAAAAAAAAAGGGGTAGGCTTTTTATAACTCTTACAAAGCCTATTCTTAAGTTTCTAATCTGCACGCTTAGCGCATACACTGTGCATACCCTCTATGCACGCCACTGCTTGGAAGCATCCGGCTCCACTTTCAGCTCTCACAAGATAGAAAAATGAATGTTAAAATGCAAAATGTAAATTGTTGATGTTGGAAAAGAGCAACTGCTGAGTTTCTTGCCGGCTTCTTCTCGGTAGAATCTGCCTTCCGAACCGGTGGTAGAATCACTACAAACAGACAGACTTAACGTTTCAAAAGTGCTTATATTAGGCCTACTTGAAATAAATGAATTTTGAATATTTGAACTGCTGACAGACAAACAGCTGAACGCCCAAAGAGCTGAACCTAGAAATTACTAATTCTGAAAGAATATTCTTCCAGCATCCTCAAGACTAGAGTCTTCGGACAGTGCGTGTTGCCAGTGATGACTTATGCATCCGAAACGTGGTCGCTTACTATGGGCCTCATAAGAAGGCTCAGAGTCACTCAGCGGGCGATGGAGAGAGCTATGCTAGGAGTATCTCTACATGATCAGTAATGCGAAGATCCGTGGAAGAACTAGAGTTACCGACATAGCTCAGCGGGACGCGAAGCTGATGTTGCAATGGGCAGGGCAAATAACTCAGAGAACCGATGGACGTTGGAGTCTTAAGGTGCTGGAGACCTATGTCCAGCAGTGGACGTCAATTAGGTGAATTGATGATGGTGATGATCTTAAAGGTAAGATAATGTTAGTAAGGTTTCGGTTTCGGTTAGAAATGAAGTACCACGTATATCATAGTTTTTAAAAATACTTACTCCAGATGTACAAATGCAATCTTACGAGTCTTTTTTTTTTAACCACAAGTTAGCCGTTGACTGCAATCTCACCTGGTGGTAAGTGATAACCTGTTAGGGAGTACGGTAGTCATACCCCTAATCGGTTTCTACGCAATGTCGCATCGGAACACTTAATCGCTTAGCGGGACGTCTTTGTCATTAGGGTGGTGACTAGCCACGGCCAAAGCCTCCCACCAGACAAAGAGTCCAACCAAGATGTGTAACTACAGCGAAGATCATCATCATTGATCATCTTCCATCAACTCCGTCGTAGCTACTATATTATTTCATTGTAATCAATATACATCAGGTATGCCTAATTCCAATTGGATGCCATCAAGCGCCTGAATAATGGATTACAAATTTAGAACCAGAATACAGACTTAGGGAGGGTTCAAGTTAGAAGCTGTTATAAAAATCCTGACGTTCGTAAATACAGATGAACGACGACAGCTATTAGAAACTTTTTCTCCATCATCTTACCCTCATGGCTGAAGGAACCTATTTATAAAACATAAAAAATGCATACGAATCATCATCGTCATTATATCAACCCATTATCGGGCCACAACATGGCACGGGTCTCTTCCCACAGCGAGTAAGCCGTAGTCCACCACGCTGGCCCAGTGCGGATTGCTGGACTCCACACACCTTAAAGAATATTATGGAGAATTCTCAGGCATGCAGATTTACGCTCATAACTTTAAAAAGTTAGAGGTGTGTGCTGAGATTCGAACTCGGGCCCGGTTTCGAAGACGTTTTAGATTTTATTCAGTTTTAAATAGTTTATTTTAAGTAATATTTATAAATCAATTATTTAAGTCTTACAAATACTATATTATTATAAATATATTGATCTTCAGACCTCGTGATCAAAGGACAGACATTCTAACTGCCAGATATAGGATGCCAGTAGAGGTTTAAAGACGCTTTTCTTCATTTAGCTACAATAAAAAGGAAGAAAAAAATACTTTTTAATTCCGCACTCAAGAGCTCACAACGTGCATTTCAAAGATATAAATTGGTTTCTTTCAACATCGCTAGGCAAGTTAAAATAGACTGTTAGGATTTAGAAACTCGGCTGATTGGAATGGCCATTACTATTTCAGTCCACTGTCGTTCTAAAATCTCGAACATTCTCTTTTATTAGATTTCTGTTCACCGTTTCAAAGTGTCGAAAGCAAATTTTAAAAAAGTTATGGAAAGTTCTTAAAAAAGTTAGCCACAATTTTATAAAACTTTCTGCGCTAAGCTTCTTTACTCTCTTAGCTCTAAATCAACTTTATGAAGTTTTTTCAGAATATTATAATGCCAAAATGCTAAACTTCATGTAAAAGTAATTTATTTATTCATATTTCAAAGATGTTCGTTGCAGTACGATGTCGCGTAGAAACCGGTTAGGGGTATAGGTTTAGTATAACTGGCATACTTCCTTACAGGTTAGCCCGCTACCATCTGCATCATCACTTACCACCTGGTGAGATTGCTATCAAGGGCTAACTAGTAGTAGTAGGTAATAAAAAAAACGGCTGGGTTAATTTAAAGAAACAATAAACTAAAACAATAGTACGAACACTATCAGTATCTCTGCTGGGCACAGATCTCCTTCCCTCATATGGGAGAGGGATTCAGATGGTTTCCTAGTTTAAGTTTTAAGTTAAAGAATGCAATTATCACCATCACTAACATTAGTGTAACATGTAAAATGTATGAACGCTTCATAAGTGCCTGTTATGACCTTATCATGAAATTTTAATTTATGAAATTACATGAATAGAATATTTTAGAATTTGAATTTTGAATTTGAAAGACCCAGAGAGGGTTTCAGATGATAGATCCACCGCGCTGCTCTAATGTGGTTAGGCGGGCTTCAACGATTATGATCACATGCTAGTGATAATAATTAAAGACGGCAAAGACGCTTTAATTATTAGTTATGTGTCTGTGAGATTTGATCGTCTGGATAGTCAAGGAAATATCTCGGTCGTCCGCATGAGATCGACGTTGGGGTCAGGACGACTGGCGCTCGGCCAGGGTGATACTATTCATACGAAACTCTCGGTCGAGAACTGGTAGTGAGATTTCAAGAGAGAATGTATTCCACAGCCAATGAAACCCTTCGGAAACTTTTTATTTAATAATAAATCTTAAACAATCTAAGGTATACAAAATAATTGCCTGTACATATTGTTATTATTACTAAACAGGAAGTCTTAATATCTGAACGCTTACTTCAATTAACTTAATAACTTACTAGCTACCTAATAATTGTTTATAAGATTAAAACTAGTCGCCAATGGTCACTGATTCCTAACATATACAACTGTAAATTAAGAAACAGAAACATGAAGAATGAAATAGAACACAAGAGGCGGCCTTATCGCTTAATAGTGATCTCTGCCAGGCAACCTTTGAATTAGGAAAAAAGAAGAGGTGAATAGACTTCCAGAATATGTATAGAAGTTGTTAAATGTTTGATTTCTTCATACTGAAAACTCGAAGCATAGAACTTACACAAGAGTACATACATACGTATCGACTGGAAATAGCGTAACTCTCCCCTTGTCCCAGCACAGTAGGATAAAAAGGGAAGCCTCTTATTGAATTCTTCAAAGGAAATTCCTGAACGCAATAAAGACATTCCTCGGGAAATGCGATTTCGAAACTGAGCTAGTGAGATAGTGCGACTTTTAATTTGAAACGATAGCCTTTAAACTTAATTACGGTGTACATTATGTGGTTGTACACTTTTCGTTGAAATGTAAGGATTTAATTTTGAATGTTAGGATTTTAAATTGTATAGTCACAGAATTAAGAATGATTATGGTAGAGCTTAGATTAAGCGGTGATTGCCAAGTGGGTAGGACTTCGATTTTACTTTCGGGGGGCCGAGTTTGAATCCCAGCACGCACCTCTAACTTTTCCAAATTATAAAATTATCACTTGCTTTAACGGCGAAGGAAAACATCGTGAGAAAACCTGCATGCTTGAGAGTTCTCCATAATGGTCTCGAAGTTGTGTGGAGTCTACCAATCCGCACTGCGCCATCGTGGTGGACTACGGTTTTAACCCTTCTTATTGTGGGAGGGGACCCGTGCCCTGTAGTGGGTCGGTTATGGGTTGATATGATGATGATGACGATAGTAGACCTTTTTTAGACCGAGAAGATTGTGCTTCGAGATTGTGTGAGAAGATCGAGAGCGCAGTTTGTGTTTATTTCACACAAACTGCGCTCGTCTGGAGAAGTATAACTACCACCATGCTTATTTCTAAGAAGATGTAAGTTAAGGTACATGAAAGTATACAACGGGTTCCTTGGGCGTCTAGTAAAGCTAACAAGAGGGACATAGTGGTTTTTGGTTTGGGTATACCTCCCTCCAAAAGGAGAAGAGTTTAACTTTAGGCTAGTCATAAGGTCGCCAGAAAAAAGGTGCACGAGGCTTAACACCTACGCTAAGCCTCAGGATGATGGCGGCCTTTTATAGGACGAATTAATGGCATGCCTCTGCGAAGTGTTGCTTTATTTAGAGACGATGGTTTTCCACTTGTATTCCACTACAAGTTAGCCCGTGACTGCAATATCACCTGGTGGTAAGTGAGGATGCAGTCTAAGATAATAGCGGGCTAACCTATTAGGGAGTATGGTAGTCATACCTCTAATCGTTATCTACGCGGGAGGATGGTAACTACCAACAGCCAAAGGCTCCCACCAGACCAGTCCAGAGAAAATTCAGAAATCATCAATTCCCAAATCGCCCCTGCCGGAAATCGAAGCCGGGATCTCCTACTAAAATTCACAGCGCTCACCGTTGCGCCAGGAAAGTCGCAAAGGATAATGGACAAACCTGTTCAATGCCATACCCCTTGTATCGAATTTCTAACAGTAATTGTTAATTTCTTTTTTGCTCTACCGCTCCTTGTTCCTCGTTCCTTGCCATGCTTCTTAGCAAAAATAATTTCAAGAATACCTTTGTGATACATGACACAATACATTATAACATATGTGATACATGAAAATAAGAAACAATTTTTTCGTACATCATATAGTAAGTCTATGTTAAAAGAGGACCCTCTTATTGAATTCTTTTCAGGGAATTCTCGAGCGCAATAAAGACATTCTTTAGCAAACGCGATTCCGGACTCTGAGATAGTGAGAGATACTGACTTTTATTCGAAAGACTTCCCTTTGAACTTCGTTTCCTCGCCATCTCAAACGTTATTCGGCCACAACTGAATGCAGGTTTTAACGCTCGGGTTCAATCAATCGATGCAATTTAGGAATTCATTATTGCTGAACTGTTTTCTCTAGTCTAGTGTCTAGTCGCAATGGGCGGGGCACGTAGTTCGGAGAAAAGATGGACGTTGGGATCCCAAGGTGCGTGAATTGCAGCCCCGCACTGGTAAGCACAGCGTTGGTCGAACCCCAACGAGGTGGACAGACGAAATTAAGCGCGTCGCAGGTAGACGCTGGGTCCAAGCGGCACAAAACCTTGGAATTTGGAAGTCCCTACAAAAGTCTATGTCCAGCAGTGGACGGTTGATATTATGATATGATGATGACGTTCTCTCATCTCATCTGCTTAGAGGCTTTGGCCGTAGCTACCTACCACACTTCTTTGTTGGTAACAATGAAGTTCCGCTAAGCCATATAGTACGACAATACAATGCCGCGTAGAACCGATGAGGGGTATGTTTTTACATATCTGCCATACTCCTAACAGGTAAGCCGGCTATCTAAACTGCAGGTTAACTTTAAACCACCAGTTAAGATTAGATAGAAGGGCTTACTCGTAGTGAAGAAAAAACAGGCCTAATTTAGGCTAACTTCACTCTGTTTATCATTGTCGTTTAGCATTCTCATGATGCAATTGTGCCAGTTCATTTGAGGGAAGCCAGTAACGTTGGGTCAGGTATCGAAGACGGTTTGGAGTATTTTATGTACAATGATTCAAGCTGTGAAGTAAATAACGAAGTGTACAGATAACAAACGTGTAGGCAAAAATACTGCGCAATAAAAATAAAAACCACGTGCCCTAAAGCCCAGCCCAGCGGAGAGCATGACATTTTATTTAAACTAGCACTTCTTTATCTATAATTTTATTTTATTTTATTTTGTGTCTGTGTTATTTTTTGTTCTCACTTTCTTTGGTCACGTATCCAGAAGATACAACGACTCGATTGAACGTCTGGTTGTCCAAGGAAGAATCGAGGTCACCAGATCACGCGGAAGATCGCCCATGAGATGGGCTGACCAAATAAAGGCTGCAGTGGCTGTCCCCTTACATGAGTGTGTTAGAAAGGCAGCTGCCAGAGAGGAGTGGCGACGAATCGTCAAGCGTGCCACAACCCTTAAGTGACGACCATGACCGTTCTGACAAGAGCGAACCGACGGAGAAGAAGTTATTTTTTTTAATCACGTTCATAAAAACATTTCTAAATTTAAGAAAAAATGTGACTGCAATTATTTAAACGTTAGAAGTAAGAATAAACTTACAGTGCAATATACTAGGTTACATAAAATTCATAATTCGTTTAAAGGAAATTACATACAATTCTACAATAAACTACCAATTGACATCTTGGAGATGTCTCTTAAAAAGTTCAAAGTTTGTATTAAACGTAAGCTTATAGAAAAGTCCTATTATAGTATAAAGGACTACGTAATCGATAAAAAAGCTTGGGTGGAAATTATTGCTCTAACCAGGTTGCTCTTCTAATAATTTAAAATGACGTTGTGAGATGATGATAACAAAGAAACAAAAAACACCCGGCTAAGTTTGTTGTGGGCTTCTTCTTAGACCAAGACGCGTTTGGAACCCTCGTAGCTTTAGTTTTAAGTTTACGAATGTGGTTATCGCCATCATCTCACTACCGTGTGGTCTTATGTACGCATCAAAAGTGCCACCTATGGGCCTACTTGAATAAAGATATTTTTGACTTTGACTTTGACTTTAATCTCTATTTTTAATAACCAGCCGCAGCCGATAGAAGTAATGCAGAATTCAGGATTGGACTAAAGGATCAATGCTTATATTCAGTGCACGAAATTTTATTTAAAATAAAACTCCTGTATCCTGTTTTATTCCTATTTTATTTTATTTTGCCTGTGTTAATTGTTTTAATCATTATTTTTATTTACTAGCCGCAGCCGATAAAAGTAATACACTATTCAGAATTCGCGCACCTTCAGTCCCAAAAGATAATTCTATGATATGCACTGTCATAACGTTGCCAATTTCGTACACCAATGCAATTCATCAATGTCCCCAATTTGATAATGATCAGTTGAGTATAATTATTATTGCTGAAAGCTGTCTGCGAGTTATGAATAATTAATCATACAACTTAAGCGGTTCTATAACATATATTATGTTACTTCCTTATTGAATATCATAGGAAAGCGAAAGCGTGTTTGTTGATTTGTCCTTCGTATATCTATTCGATGGATTTAACACGACCAAACAGTAGAACGACAATAAAGACAAATAAATAATAAAAAAATACTACGACAATACACATATCGCCATCTAGACTGACATTAAGCGTAGCTTGTGTTATGGGTCCTAAGATGACTGATTAATATACATATAAAAACCCAGCCACTGAAAACATTCATGTTCATCACACAAACATTTTCCAGTTGCGAGAATCAAACCCACGGCCTTGGACTCAGAAAGCCAGGTCGCTGCCAATCGTAAAACAGCATTGGTAATTCCTTATCTAAGTTAATAGAGGGCATCGAATATTTGCACTGTGGAGTTTGTTTTTTAAATGTATACATTGGATTGACATTTTCCTTTTGGAATAATAATAATTGTGTTATATATATGTAATTTTAATTAAATAAATAAATAAATCAATTATTATTTTTTAACTTTTCTGTCATTTATTGATTTTAATTTTAATTTTTAATTCTTAACAATGCTTGATTATATAAATATATACTATTAAAAATTAAAAAAAAAAACAACCACTTCTCCGCTTGCGGGGCTTTTAAATGCTAAGGCGACCGGCGGTCAGGGCTCCAGAGTGAGGAACCTCCTCACAATACGCGCCGCTTCAAGGACTACTGCGGAATTATAATAATATAATAATTAATAATATTCAACATTATTACCAAATAAATATAATATAATCTTACCCAAATCCTCAATCAATTTCTTTTTAGACATTATCAATAATAGCCAACGGCAAACTGTCTCGACAATATAATTTATTACATTCAGCGACAAATAAATATATCGACGTCAAATAAAGGAAGCCAATTTATGGGCTTCTGTTTTCTAAAAATTTAAACGCATTAAATCATGATACTTATTGATGGATAATAACATATCGTATTATTTTTTGAAGTTACACATTTTTTGGCGCGTTAGAGAAAAATGATGAGAAGAAATTTTTCGACACCACAAAAAACCGACATCCTGAAGTTAGCTATACTCAACATTTTAGTTTTTCAGAAAAAGGTTTGACAGTGTATACACACTATATACACTTTCCGTTGAGGTCAAAGTCTGCGGACTCATTCTGGTGATTTAATTTATTCAATTGTACGAAAATCTAAAACTTTAAAGTTGTGTGACACTTGGTTGTCCGAGAATGAGATAACTAGATAATGCGTTATAATAATCTTTCAATGTATAAAACACCTTTATTCTAGGTAAATATTTTGAAAATATTTTTATCTTGTTACGCCAATGAAGTATAACTTCTAACGCGTGTAGGTACACAAACGTGATTTTTAGTTTTCTGTATAAGCCGAGCGAGAAAAGAATAGTTTTTTATGAAAGGCAGCTGATGTCGTTTACTTCCGCACAATGTACGGACGTGCAAATATCGTGCTAATGACATAGCATGACATCGGCTGCTTTTTATAAAAAAAAAAAATAATGACCCGGGTGAGGCCTTTTAGCATTTTCTTGAGTGGTACCTACCCATTGTATCTATTTTTTTAGCGTGCACTGTATTCTTCGTCGTCATTAGCTGAGAGAACACCATAAATCTATCAATATAAAAGCTTTATAGCCCAAAAGCAAAACAGAAATTTTAATTTCATACAGAATCTCATACAAATATATAAAGCTGAACAGTTCGTTTGTTTATTTCCAGCGATGACCTTAGGAACCACTGGTCCGATTTGAAAAATTATTTCAGTGTTGGATAGCCTATTTATCGAGAAAGGCTATAGGCTAAATATCAGCTCGCTAAGACCATTAGGAGCAAAGCACCAACGAAGAATGTTTAAAAATTGGGGTGTTTTTTCCTTTTGACAGCTTCCGCTGCGTGCGTAGCGTCTCGGTGCGTATCGGTTTAAGCTTCAATAAAGCCATGTATGACAAAATTCTAAAAATTCTAAATTCTAAATTCATTAATTTCAAGTAGGCCTAATATAAGCACATTTGAAACGTCAAGTTTATCTGTTTGTAGTGATTCTACCAACGGTTCGAAAGGCAGATCCTACCGAGAAGAAGCCGGCAAGAAACTCAGCAAAGACAAAGTTGTTGTCCTGTAAAAGCTCCAAAAAAGTCTGCGACAGAATGTGTCTATCTTTTCGGGATGACTTATACGCGGACGAAGTTAGTGCATAGAAACCGCGGGAAAGTTTCTCAATCCCACAAGATATCTACACGAGGTTCTGTGCAGACAAAGTTGCTGTCATAAACTATTAAAAAATTAAGTCATTTCTATAATGAAACTACAATATCTGCCGCTACTGAGCATTGTTAAGGCTCGTCAGCGACCATTGTGAAGCTGCACTATTTTAAAAAGTCACCTTTTAAAGGAACTTGAAATCCCGTTCGACTTCAATAGTTCATTATGGCTCTTTCATTGTACGTTAATAATGCTGACCTATCTATGGGATTCAGTTATATATTCCCTGCCTGAGAGGGTCATTTTTTTAAGGCCGATTGGCTTAGTGGGCAGCGAGACTACTTACTGAGTCCAAGACTGGGGGTTCGATTATTTACGTCTTTATTACATATATATTCCAGTTAATGTACAGATCTATGTCACAGTTAAGTTAGAAAAACACAGATAAACGACATTAAGTAACTTTGGTTCATTTGTGTTTTTCTCCTTGTCTACTATTATTTCAAAGTATCATTAGATATAAAATTGAAAAATAAAAAAATGGCTATATGAGGCTCTAACGCTTGAATTTAACCACAAACTAACAATTATTTTATTACCAAGTAAACCTCGCTTCGTGTGTAAAAATAGCCATTCAAATTGATTTAAAAAATAACTAACGAAATACCTACCTACATTTTGAATTTAAACGCTATTAAAAAAAACATTACGTAAATATTCAGTTAGGGTTATTTAATTTAGCAAGTCGGTCGCATGGTTCACCGGACATATTCGGGACAGTTTTCTAAAGTGGCCCTCTTTGAAGTCGTTCACGTTTACTTAGTTCCTTACTATTTCAAATAGTTGGCATCACAGGTGCATACTTGACTCTCGAACTTGGCAACGGAGTAAAAGCATTCTGTCCACCTGCGTTCCCATTCACGTATTATATGATGCTGTGCCATATAACACTACTTTGTTGAGTGTGCTCCACCTTTAGTGCTTAGAAGTTTGTGAAATATTACACCTTATCGAAATTTGTCTTCATATTACACTAGCTGTTGCTCGCGTTCCTTGTTCGCGTTTCATCGTCATCATCAACATCACATAAAACTTCTTTTTATTTATCGTTTTCTTTTCTTCGTTTATAGGCAGACATACATGTTTATAGTGAAGGTTTAATATCAGGTTTATTAATACGAAACTCTAATTCTAAAATTTGTAACTCAAATTTTAAAATAAATTTTATTAAGATAGAACTTTCGGATAAAATACATTGAAGAACAGTTACATATTATGTGAAGTTTTGATATCTTTCTATATTAATTATACTTTGGGCCACAGACTTTTATATAAATAACAGTAAAAGTTTCATATAATATATTTTTTAGAAAAGGTATTTATATTTAAATATATGGATGTACCTACTTTTTAATAGAAGTAAACAGTAAAATAGGTATTTATAATTAAAATATCAAAAATGTATGTTTGTAACACCATATTCGTATTTTATCATAGCATTAACCCTTTAATACGATATTATTACACAGTCACGTATTAGAGATATGATCACTTTATCAAAAATGTACAATTAACGAGTAGATACGAGCTGCCACTCTTATTGATATAGATATGTAGGTTTTTGTACAGGGCGTTGTATTTTTAGGAATTCGAAGACGCAAAAACGACGGTGTGTTATAAGTTTGACGTGTCTGTGTGTGTGTGTATGTGGCAACGTATTTCCCGAACGAATGGACCGATTTTGATTTAGTTTTTTTTTTTGTTTGAAAGGTGAACTAATCGAGAGTGTTTATATTTGATGAATATCGGTCTAAGTTAACTTCCTCAATATGGACATCGAATGAAAGGTCTTGACTAGTAGAATACTACACACTATGTCACATTTCAAATCCTAGATGGTGTCAACCAAATCATTACAATTTTTTTTTTTTACAACTTCCTTAAATTAAAGTCTTGAATAATAGAATTGTGTACGTTGTAAGTTGGGGGTTTTTTTTTAATAAATGTCGCCGCGGAGGCTGAGCAAACGCTTATTTGAACAACTTTAATTCATAATTTTAACTCGCAACTCATTTTTGTAACGTAAACCTTATTCAATCAAGTAAAATGATTTGATGTTGGATTTGGTAATGTCAATCAAATAACTTTTACGATTTGTGAGATAGTTCTACGCTGTAACAACAGATGGCAGCTTGAGATAAAATGATACTAATGAATTATGTCTGATTGCCATTCAGATCTAACATAAGTTTTATTATTTATTAATGCTTTTTAACGTAATTTAACTGCCAATTACTAACTTTTAATAAATAAGTAAGTTTATATTTTGGATAAACTTGCAGCTCCGTTTCATATAGTTATATAATAGTTGGCGGCACTAGTCATAAAATGTTGATAACTCCATGTAAAGATTTTGCTGTCTGACTGCCAGCAAAATCTGGGATAAATACTTTGTTAATTTATAATTATGTTTCGAAAACGATTGTTAACACCATTGACCAATAGGAGTCGATTACGTTGTCGCTAGTTTTGCGCAGAAGACGTGGCGCGCAGTGACGGACTCGGTCAAGATGACATTATTATTGAAAAAATGGACGATTGATCTCGCAAGCGTGATAGACACAATAAAAAACCTAATTTATTTTTATTTTTGTTATGTATATGTTCGTAAGTATTTATATATATAATATTTTGATTGAGTATATTATTTGAGCAATTTTGTTTTTGCATTTGTATTTCGCTATTCGGATGTAGTTTATGTGTAGTTATACACCACCAGTCCGTTCTTGCTCATGTTGTCCTAATCCAAAGGTTGCCTGGCAGAGATCGCTACTAAGCGATAAGGCCGCCTTTTGTGTTCCACTTCCATCTTTGTTTTTCTATTATTTTTTTATTTCCCTAACTTCATAGTTGTGTACAAATAAAGAGCTAAATAATAAAATAAGATTGAAATTGGTTAAATAAACAATTTAAAGAAATTTGCACTCTGTTTGATAAAGTCTAGATCTAAAGGTTGGTGTATTTCATTTTTCATTCACAAAGAAATGATAAAAGATTGCTTTGAAATTGATTTTTATCATTCAAAGGACATTACCATCTTTGTGATTTTAATCAGTACAAGTCCAACAGTAGCCTATCTACTATCTGTTATTACATCAAATAATCAATTATTGTATTTAAATACATTATTGATTGCAGTAATCAGCTTCTAAATTGCTTTTATCGTGATGTTTCTTTTTGCTAATCCATTGATTGCTTAAATTGTAACCATGATAGGAAAGACATTATTATTTTTGTTCGCTTTCTTTATTTGTGAAGGTTGGTAAAAAATATAGTACTTATATTATTACTAAGAATTTTAATGGTCATATAAAACCATTATAGCCCCACTGCAGGGCACAGGCATTCTCTTCGAACGACAAGGGCCGTCCACCACGCTGGCCAAGTGCGGATTGGTGGACTTCACATACCCTTGAGAACTTAAAGAAAAACTCTCAGGCTTACAGTTTTTCTTGCGATGTTTTCCATTGCCGTTAAAGCAAGTGAAGTTTTAATATTCTTCCTATGCACACAAATGTTAGAGGTGCGTGACGGGGATCGATGTATGTGAGCCGTGGTATCTGAGCGTATCAAGTGTAGTGGTGTTTATAGTGTTTAAGAGCTAGTGTAAGTCATATTTCAAAAAAAACTGTTATATGAAGTAGAATTTATAGCCTTTACACATATGACATCTTACTAGACCTCTGATGAATGATGTCCCAAACTTCTTTATTTAAATGCTTTCCCCTAGTGCACAAATGCCCCTACTGCGATTCGCATTGTATGAAGAAACTATTATGATTTAAACTCCCAGGGGTTCGATTCTTGGTCGGGCCAAGATTAGTAAGATATTGGGTTTTGGCTAGTTAGAAAATTAGCAGTGCTTCCACGTGTAGAAGAGCTATTAAGCCATTGGTTACTATTACTAAAGCGTGCTGTATACCGGGGCGTGCACAGGGTTTTTGACCAGGCTAGGCATGAAGCAGAAAATAGCGTTAAAAACGATAAGAAATAATTTCCAATTCAACACAATAGTTTCTGACATTAGCGCGTTCAACTGTGTAGATTTAGGGTAGGCAGTGCTTTTGTGGAGGTGTGAAGTGAGGGCTTTAGACTGGCTGGGTCTCTAAAGCGTAACTCCTAAGATAGGGGAGGCGATCTCATAATATGTGGAACGTAAATGTGTGAAAAAGGTATAATTTTTTTTTACAGGCTATTCAGTCACAGAGATCAGACTACCTGACAGGTATTTGTCGTACATCAGAAACCAGCACCTTGGAACCTCTATCGGCATCCCGACCGCTTTCTTTAACACCATGACGGACTGCCACATCATTTTTCCAAGCAGAACCATGTACGAAGCATTCCCTCTGAACACTTTACCACACGCCAATGTGTTCTTTATGGACTCAGTCGACCTTTTCAGAAGCTGCAGTATTGGGTTTAGGGACGTCGGGGTAGAATTTAGTGGTACTTACGAACTCTTATCGGCTAGTGTCCATTTTAGTGATAACAGTGTGAGTCTCACTAGACAAAGATTCCATTTGACAGTGTCCGAGCCAAACTTTGGCTAATGATATGCAATGATTTTCAATGATTCGTTAATTTATTTAATTGTTTTTCTTAATTAGGAAATAAATGAATTCGTTTGAAATAAGAATAGAACTGGGTTTTGGGACAAAATTCACACTGACAGTACGTTAAAGTAGGAAAATAAAAAACAATAATAATATGTGAAAATAAACAATCATTTGAATGAATTGAATACAGTTTTATGTTATTAATTGCCATTCTATAATTTTATTTTTTACCTTTTTGATCGTAGTGGATAGTTTTATGATAAAAATGTTCTAGAAAATTGACGGCTTCTGTAAGATTTTTCAAACATCGAACACTCGCGCAGTCCATGTAGCAGACTCACAGACACTAAAGTTAACAATAGTTTTCCCGCCATTTCTTGATTGACTTGATATTTTTAGCAGACTAAAAATTTTCAGATTAGGGTATGAATTCAGATGTCTCTTTATGTAGTAAAGTCGAAAATAATTTTAACCTCATTTTATTTCTTTTATTGTTAAACTAGTCATTTCGAAAGATCAATTACTAGTTTAATGAAGTAGCAGCATCGCGGTCTTGTTGCAGTGAGCAGTGAAAAGCTCTTAGCAATTAAATTTAATGCGATACTACCAGTTACTACGTTAAAATGGGGCTCAAGAGTTCTATTCAGGTTTTCGTAGTTTTCATTTCACTTGTGAAAATGTAGACATTTTCTGTGGACCGCACAAAAAAACATTTATACTTACCTTCTTAAAATATTTTAGTTCCCATCCACAACTCGCTCGCATCGTGTTTTTGTTTCACCGCGTGGCCTCTTCTTCGAGACCTAAGGCGCTAAAATATTTTAATATTTAAGCGCCTTAGGTCTCAAAGATTGCAATAACAACTTACTTAACAACATGCTTAAAACTGGTGACTTAATTTACAATCAAACGGTAATAACTCACTTGAAACTCTGTGATATTGAAATTTATATTTTATGATGTGTTGTCGATTTTACAGAAACGATAAGTATTTAGTCCTTCTATCGCTTTGTTTTTGAGTAGATTTGCTCTCTACTGAACTATTGATGTCGTTTCATAACAACCTGACGCTCGCACGGTTGAATCGTCTAAAATAAAAAAGTTTAAGCTTTGAATTTTTTTTATTCCAAAATCAACTTCGTTGCTCTGATATATTCCGTAGGGTTCTCGACAAATCTCACAAATATTTATTCCATTTAGACACCAAGCATCCCTGTTGGATCAGGATTTTTTTAAATCTACCCCACAGCTGGCTAAAGGCCTTCTCTTTCGTAGGAGAAAGGGAATTTAGAGCTTAGACGTTGCGCGCTGCTTGGCAAACTTAAAAGATGATTTTCTGAATTTATTGGTAACTAGCTGCTGCCCGCAACTTCGTCTGCGTGGACTTCAGAATTGGGTCTAAAGTTTCGCTCGTCAACAATTTTTAATCCTACCTCGGGAACTTTTTGAGATATCGCTATAGAAAGTACATTCCTGTTCCGAGATAGGCGTATAATAAGATACGGTTTCGGATACATACGAAATTTCAAAGCAGTCTGCCCGCGGCTTAGCTCGAAAAAAAACTTTCAATTTTCCCTCGGGGACTACTTAGGAGTCGGGATAAATGGTAGTATGTTCTTTTCCGTGCCAAATTTCATCAAAATCTGTTCTGCCATTTTTGTGTGGTTTAGTACAAACATCCACACTTTCACATTAATAATATTATAGTAGGATAAATAAATAAATAAATAAATATACAATAAATATACTACGACAATACACACATCGCCACCTAGCCCCAAAGTAAGCGTAGCTTGTGTTATGGGTACTAAGATGACTGATGAATATTTTTAGGAATTATATATAAATAAATACTTAGAAAATACATATAAACACCCAGACACTGAAAAACACTTATGCTCATCACACAAACATTTTCCAGTTGTGGGAATCGAACCCACGGCCTTGGACTCAGAAAGCAGGGTCGCTGCCCACTGCGCCAGTCGGCCGTCGGTAGGCCGTCGATAGTAGGAGAAACGGCTTTATGAGCGCACGGGGTCTAACAACGCCAATTAACTAACTCCGGGCTGTCGAAAATTGAACCCAGAACCTCGTATTCTATAGTCCATAGTATAAAGTACACACTATTAAATGTATAAAGTACATACTTATCATATAAATAGTGAATGTTGTGTATAGTACTGAATAATTGAGCTTGTCACGGAGTAAAATTTAATACCACGTCTTCATACACAGTAACAGTAGGTATTTAGCCCAATAGGGGCTGTCGAAATACTTGCAATCTATCAAAGTGTCGAGTTAACGTAACCGCATTGTCTCAGGGTTGCTTTGCTTAAACTTGCGGGTGTTGATGTATCGCGGTTCATTTGGAAAATATACGGGTTTTTATTGCGAGCGTAAGCGCATGAAGCAGCCTTCTTTTCTCCTTAACATCAAATCGACTGCAAAATAATTAGCCTATTAACATCCTATGGCTGGGCATGGGCCTCTCCTATGAGAGTGTTTCGGAGCATAAGCCCATCACGCAGCTACAATAGGAGTTGGTGGACTTTATGTCCACATGTCAACGAGGTCGACAGCTTAGCGTACTTCATGAGGGATAGGGATGGATGCCACCAATTTTCTAACAGGTATACTCAATACGTAACAGTTTTGATCCGCTGTCAGAACCAAGAATATTTTATGAACACATATCGTGGAATAAGCGCCAGAACAAGAAAAATGGAGATAAAAACACCGGTATAAAAGCGGATCATCATCAGCATCAACCCATTATTCGTCCAATACAGGTCACAGGTTACCTCTCAGCATTAGGTTATGGCCTACCACGCCGGCCAAGTGCGCATTGGTAGACTTCAAACGCCGAGCAGGGCTAGCACAGACAGGACACAAAGTTTATATCCCGTTTATTTCCTGACAGGGCTATTATTGACGTGTCGATGTGGAACATCGAATAGGCAAATTTAACCCGGCTTTTTTATTATTCTTACACATATATTATTTGGATATTATTTCCACTATATATTTCTATGGGCCTCATAAGAAGGCTTAGAGTCACTCAGCGGGCGATGGAGAGAGCTATGCTCGGAGTATCTCTACGCGATCGAATCAGAAATGTGGAGATTCGTAGAAGAACCAAAGTTACCGACATAGCTCAACGATTCGCGAAGCTTAAGTGGCAATGGGCCGGGCACATAGTTCGGAGAAAGGATGGACGTTGGGGTCCCAAGGTGCTGGAATGGCAGCCCCGTACTGGTAAGCGCAGCGTTGGTCGACCCCCAACGAGGTGGACAGACGACATTAAGCGCGTCGCAGGTAGCCGTTGGATCCAAGCGGCTCAGAGTCGTGGAACTTGGAACTCCCTACAAAAGACCTATGTCCAGCAGTGGACGTCTATCGGTTGATGTGATGATGATTATTTCCACTTGTACGCCAGTGCTCTGAGAGTTGGTAAAGCTATACATTTTTCCCCGGAGAGATAAACATCTCCAACTCATTCTAGCCGTGCTGACATTATGAAGAACTCACTGGTTTCCTCACGATGATTTTCCTTCACCGTTTAAGCAAGTGAGAATGCTTAAATGAAAACTGCACCTAACTCCGAAAAGGCTTACCCTCTAGGCTATCACCGCAACTCAAAAGAGGGTACGGTCAAAAAATAAAACCGTGTATTTCAAGTTCGACGTTTCAAGTTATGTGCTTAGAGCTTTGTTGTTGTTTCTGGTGCTTATAGCGCCTAAGCCTCGTTAATCTTCATAAGACAAATTAGAATGTATACCGCGCTGTCCTAATTGTTGCTTATACATTCACAATGTACATAATATATTAATAATTAATTAATTTGCATAATGTATAAGTGAAACGGGGCTTAAAGTGGCTTCCATTTTGAATTTCAAGTTAAGTGAGCAAGACACTGTACCTATTAAGTTAATACCTCATTCTCTAATGTTATAGGACGAAATACATCCATATCCAGTAATATTTAAAGAGTGAGTATGTATGTTCATTTGTTATCTTTGTTTTGCTAACGAACATAATTGATTTAAACAAAATTTGGCACAGATAGATCGATACTCTTTTTATCGGAAAAGTATCAGGGTAAGTGATCCAATTTCCAGTGTATTAAAAAGATAAACTTTGTTAACTATGACTTTGCAGTAAAACTGTTCTTAATTATAATTAAATATGTAAAATTAGAATGAAATGGGTAATAGTTTAAACAGTTTCCACAGGATTTAGAAAAAAACGAAGCAAACAAGAGACCCAAGCAACAGCTAGAATTAGTAAATTCATAAGCCGAGATGCCAAAGTTATCTCTGTTCTCTTTTTCTTTGCGTTTGGCAAGTGGGTACACTCACGTCTATCGGTTTTCAGCACACTATCCTTTCACGCCTATATCCTCTTTCAAACCATCCAGCCGTCCTTTCTTCAGTCTTCTTCTTCATTTTGTCCTATCAAATAAATATTTGACTTTCAACATTTCAACATTTTCTCCCCTCCGCATTACATGACCATACGCTGCCTTATTTTTACTGCCCATGGTATAAACTGCCACTTATGATTTAATTTCGTATCTTAATCATTTTTGTCATACCAAATGTTATTGACGACCTCCCTGACGCAACGGTGACCGCTGCAAAATTTAAGTAGGAGGTCTCGGGTTCGGTTATAATTTCTGAATTTTCTCTGGCCTGGTCGTCTGGGAGGCTTTGGCCGTCCCTAGTTACCACCCTACCTACTAGAGTTCCGGTGCAATGTCGCGTACAAACCGATTAGAGGTATGACCATACTCTCTAAAAGGTTAGCCCGCTACCATATTGGACTGCACCATCACTTTCCACTAGATGAGATTGCAGTCAAGAGTAGTATTATTAAATTCTTTATTGGACACACAAAAACAAAATACAAAGAAACACATTTAAAAAAGTTTAGGTGTGCAAAGGCGGTCTTATCGCTAAAGCGATCTCTCCCAGACAACCTTTGGCGATAGTAGTTTTTGTAAGGAATGAGGAATTATATACAAAACATATGTGTAAAACTTCTAGCGATTTATCGCGACGTCGTCTGCGAATTTACATAAACACAAATGAATTAGCGCAATCTCTTGGGATATTTACGAACTAATACGGATTACTATAAAAACAACCTCGTACTTTTTGTCATGACCTGAATTCGGCTTTACCTTTTCTAGAACAGCTGTATAAAAATATCTACTGACAGGTCAGGGATCGCTTGTTGTATTCAGTTAAATCATACTGTCGAGTCGGTAATAGAAAGATATACCAAACGCCTGCCTTGTGCTCTTTCAACGCTTAGCACCAATGAATCATAGTCATTTTGTTTTTTCCGTCGATCAGCCCACAGGCGGTAATACAGTATATGCTCGAATGATTAGGGCACTTTTGATGAGTTCATAATTTTTTTTTTTAAATGCTTGTGTAATTTTTTTTTAAAGGGGTATATGCATAGCGAAAAATATACGATACAATTTAAATTCCAACCACCACCTTCACTTTTTGATATCAGTTGAAAACCAAATAGAATCCCTGGCAATCCAGAAGGTACTTAAAAATTTCGTTATACAGCATTTTTCCAATCTCACTTCGGTTTCGTGTTCCATGCAATTAATTATTATTTATGCGACTTATTATGGCGGCACAGCAGTAACTCGATATATACACAAAAATTGTTCGCTGCCGTTTTTTTCAACAAATTGCCTAAGTTTCTACCATTAAGTACAGGCTGTCGTTTATTTATGGCTTCGTGTTAACATATTTTTTCGGTAATTCCTTTCAATAAAAACACAATTGAAATACTAATGTTGCACTCTATTTAACATTAAGGTTTTTTTGTTTTATTTATGTCGTGCAAATATTATTGTGTGGAATTGGTTTATTGGAACAAAATAATAAGATAATCATTTATTCAAGCTTGTGCCCTCTGCGGTATCCTAAAAAAAATTCAAAAAATACAAAATTCAAAATTAATATATTTTAAGTAGGCCTTTAGCACTTTTGAAACGTCAAGTCTGTCTGTGTGTAGTGACTCTACCACCGGTTCGGAAGGCAGATTCTACCGAGAAGAAGCCGGCAAGAAACTCAGCAGTTACTCTTTTCTAACATCAACAATGTACATTTTACATTTTAACATTCATTTATCTATCTTGTGAGAGATGAAAGTGGAGCTGGATGCTTCCAAGAAACCTTGTCATTAATTACAGATTTTAACTACAGATAAGCAAAAAAAAATTCTGTCATAAAAAGGAAATTCTTCAATCACAGTGTTTAAATCTTCTTTGGCTTTAATTTTGGAATACTAGTAAGACTTTCTTGTTTGGCTTCTATTCCCGTCAAATAGCTAGCTAGTGAAGTTAGCAATACTAACTTCGTGGACTCTCCTTTGCGCTAATTACACTACGGAAAAGTAGTGTCTGCATCTGTAGCTCTCTCGAATGCCGCTGCAATTCTAGCTGTTACTAATGGATTTAATAGGATACCTTGAGATGTTTTTGCTATCTGTTAAAGTTGTTCTCTTTATTGTTGATCTAGTTTAATACTGAGATTTATATAGTGGAACCTTTTATAATGAAATTTAATATAACCAGCTAGTGGTTCAGACTTAAAATTCAAATCTCATTTATTTTAATTAGACCTAATATAAGTTCTTTTAAAGCGTGAAATCCGCCTGCATGTAGTGACTTCATCACCGGTTCGGAAGACAGATTCTACCGAGAAGAAGCCGGCAAGAAACATAGCAGTTGCCCTTTTCCAACATCATCTATTTACATTTTAAAATACATTTTTCTATCTTGTGAGATTAAAGCGGAGCCGGATGGTTCCAAGCAACCTTATTATTAAGAAATTCATCATTCAGCTGTAATAAATGTGTTTTAACATATTCTTCAAACTTATGCATTACTAGGTTCAAAATAGTTCAATTACCTCAAGCACCCCTTATGAGTGATGACGATGGGTGGTCCATAACCCAAATTACGGCCCTCGAGTTAGCTGGCATTGTTCTGGCAAACCTTTGATAACTTTGATCGTCGTGTCCGAGGCGGATCTGCTTTGGTGGGCAACTGCTGGTGAAGTTACGGTTGTGGGCTAAAGCGTTCCCGTGTCTCGTTGCCTCCTCATAAAAAAGGGTATACCTATGATAAAAAAGGGCTTTCACGTTTCCTATCATGTGATAGGAAACGTGAAAAATGGTAAACAATGGACAACGTAGCTTAAGGTGGTTTGACATCGCTTACTACCTTTTTAAAATCATCAACAGAAAATCCCAATAATTTTTTCCTGATTCTGAGAAGTCCAAACGAGGTAGTATAAGGTTATCCAACTATTTATGGCAGCAATAGAAGTTCCATCTATAACCTCTTGACGAATGCTCCCCTTGTCACTTCGCCAGACAGGAACCATTTCTTGTCCCTTTTACCTTCCTTTCGGGATAGTGGTGAGAGTCAATGAAGGGAACGATTTGGTTTACATCACTACGTAGAGTAATTGAAAGTAGAAGCATCTGGATATATCAATTTAAAAAGTAGTATTTTGATCCAACAAATCATATAGTTATTAATTTATCTACTCTAACTTATATTTAAGTATTAATTATATGTTAAAGTATGTATTATTATATTTATTTTTTATATTTATCAATAGTATTATTGTATTTGTGTAGTCTGGTTTATGTATTAGTATGTAGTTATTCGCATGTGTATGTTTTAAACAGTGTACCCCACCTTTTCGTTTTTCTTCTTAGTTTTCCTAATTCTAAGGTTGCCTGGCAGAGATCGCTACTTAGCGATAAGGCCGCCTTTTGTATCCTACTACATTCTTTTATTTATTTATTTATTAAATTTTGCTTGAACATGGTACAAAAAAAATAGATGTTATGCGTAATTCATGTTGTTCATATTCAGCCAAAATTGGCGAGCAAAAATCAATAACATTATTTTAAAACTAATAATAGTTATAACATTACGATGATAACGCAATTAATTTCAAATCTTGGTGCAAAGTTATAACTAAATTTAATATCATAATATTAAAGTCTTAAGTGTTTGTTCTTTTTTTTTTCTGAATGATGTATTTTATTTTGCTGTTTATTGGTACACACCAATAAACAGAAAAATAAAATACTCGAATAGAATCGGTTTAGTATAATAATTTAACGGTTTTTTATAAAGCTTTAATGGTTTTAATGGCCACATGCGTCCCAGACGAATTATTTAAGGATATCGTATCCTATGAACAACAAAGCGGCTTAATCACTAATCTTTCCCACTTAGTAAACTGCGTATATTTCGTGCCTTTATTCTTTCTATTTCTCTCCATACCGAAATATTAAAATAAATTATGAATGACTGACTCATTATAAAAACACATTCTATCACTTACCTACGTTGAAACGCGTAACCAAATAGTGTGTTCGGTAGAGATCGATTTTAAGAGATAAAGCGGCCTATTGTACCTTTCCTTCTTTATTTAAATTGTGTATTTTTTAATGCTTTTTTTTTAAATTTACTGTGCAATATAGTTTATTTGATTTGATTTGTGATAGGCACAGTCTAAAATAAAAGTCACATTACAATTCCGCGACTGGTGCTGACAACGCAATGAGTAATAGATATTATGAAATGGATTGCTTTCTTTCTTCCTCTCTACGTTCTTCTCTCTCTTATAAAGAAATGTAGCTAAACGTGAAGAATATATTCGATAACAGTTTAAAAGTTACTGGAGATTTTTGTGATAATAGCGCGCACTGGAGGTTATAAAATAGAACTGATGCCATTATACCAATTTTAAGTAGTATTTTAACTTTTGTTGTTAGTTTAACATGCTTGTTGGAATGTTTTATTATTTTAAAACTTGTAACATTAGTTGAGATTTGCTCTCGTAAACAACAAGATAACATTCTCCGTGAGTTAACTTCTCTTCATATTAGCATATTTTTATGACAAAAGGACAGAATGGAAAATCTACCGAATAAACGATCCTATATAAGTACCGACTACGCGTTACATTTTCTACACATGTTTTCTGCTATTATTATTTATTGTGCTTATCTACATATTATAACCAAAGAAGAGTTGTCTGAGCGAGATTTAATTCGCAAACATTCCTTAACTTTTGAGCACTACACCTTTTAATGTACCAACACGTATTGTTATGTAATTAGTTTAGGTTTTGTTTTCTATTTATGTTTATCTTATATCTTTAAACGAGCATTTCTTGTATATGTAACTGAAATCTCGGAATCGGCTCCAACGATTTTCATGAAATTTAGTACACAGGGGGTTTCGGGGGCGATAAATTGATCTAGGTTGAATTCATTTTTAGAAAATGTTATTTTATTTGTGTTTTCCGATAATAACCGATTTGGTGCAACGAATTTTTACGGGTTAGCTAGTTAAATATTACACCGTATTTTTCGAAGATTTAGTTATAAGCTAATGAAATATGACGGAAAACAGGTCACTGCGTTCTTTTTTTGCTACTACTATCATCTACTGAGATCAAACTCTGTCTAATACATTTATTTATTTATTACAGCATTGGACTGTTATTGACACAAGCGATACTTACTGAACATGCTATATGTTAAAATTACATTTGATGAAGCGTTCATAAATAGTTCTTTTTAAGGTTATCAAGAGATTGTTACGACTTTAACGATTCGTTAACTTAGGAGTAAACCTTCGAGAGTTCTAAATACGCCCAAGGTGTAAGAACATTGCGTAAATATTGGCTGGATATTCCTATTAAAAGAAGTCACAGTCGTACGTGCCGTAATGTAAATACAATACGAGTCTCGGACTTATCGAGGAGATGTTAGTTCTATGATGTAGATACTCTGTATCTTGTAGTGAGTGTTATTGTATTCTCGTCGCAGGTTCGGATAAGGGGCTTGGAAATTGTTTTACGTGACGCGTTATAACCAACGGAGAGTTCTCCGCGCGCGATGTGAATCACTAAGATTCCTCCACTTTTGAGGACTGCGCTATTTAATTTTATATGTCACGACGGCAAACGTTTTGAATAAGCAATTGTTTATGTTGCTATCACTTAAAAGTACAATTTTTTTTAATGCTTTTTTTTTTTATTTACTGTACAATAAAGTGTATTTGATTTGATTTGTGATAAAATAAAATGACACATTACAATTCCGCGACTGGAGCTGACAACGCAATGAGTAATAGATATTATGAAATGGATTGCTTTCTTTCTTTCTCTCTACGTTCTTCTCTCTTATAAAGAAATGTAGCTAAACGTGAAGGTAGGTGATTGGTAGGTGATTGGAGGTGGTACCACAAGGTAGGTGATGATGCAGTCTTGGATGTTAGCGGGCTCACCTGCTAGGGAATGTGACAGTTACATTAAGCCCATGCCCTTATCGGTTCATACGGGATATCGTACCGGAACGCTAAATCGTTTACCGGCAAGTCTTTGTCGTTAGGGAGGTGACTAGCCACAGCCAAAGCCTAAGTAACTGTCCATAACAGAGATAATTCAGAAATTATAAATTTCCAAACCTTAATTATAATATCAATAATGTTATAGACTATAAATTTTTACGTCTAAAAGCGTGCAAATTTCCGGTTCAAATATAAGAACTTTATTAATTCACACAGATGTTCTTTTTTTGAAATTCATACAGATTACACGCATCAAACAGTGAAAATGTAACTGCCTGTTGAGTAAACCTTATGCGCTGAATTGATTTTAAAAAAAATTATGAAACTTAGTACTTGAACTATCTGTTGAAGAATCTTTTAACAGAGTATATATACGCTTTGTATAAAAATCAAACTAATATCTACCTTCTAGTGTAGTTTATCTATAAAAGTGTCTTTTTTTAGCTTTACTTAAACAATTATTTTTATTAGAGCAAAATTAATCGGCCCATTCACCGTCAAATTTGTTATTATTAGAGAAAACGGCTAAAGATAATTGTTAGAACTTAAAATTAACACCATTTATGTGTTAACAAAAATCTTATTTTTCTAACTGAAAAATGGAATAATCTCATCAAATTAATGTATCGACATCGGTCATCGATATATCTATAAAGTTTGAATCAAATCAAACCGTTTGAAGAGGGTCAAAATCAAAGGAGTCGAGTTTTATGGTGATAACAAAAAAATTACCGGCTAAGTTTGTTGTGGGCTCTTCTTAGACCAGGGCGCGTTTGGAACCCCGAAGCTTTACATTTATCACCATCCCCTTACAATTATGTAAACATATAGATATGTATGAACGCTTCATACATATCTTATTGAAATTTTTAATTTGAATTTTGAATTCGGTTAAAAACTTTTAAACAAACATACAGGTGAACCTCATAAAAAGCGTCTAAAAAGGTTTTTAATACGGTTTAACACCAAACATAACTTATTCGCTTGGCCGTACTAATGGGCCGTGCAAGCATTTAATTTGATTATTGCAGTGTCTGTGGGCTCCCGATCGAGAGCCGCGCGACTGAGTCCATTCACGGGTCACGGCCTGCAACGTTATCGCATTAAAACGTTTAATATGTTTACGAAAACGTTATTGGAAATTACAATAATGAGATGGAGTTTATGCTCGTGTAAAATTATGTTCGTTATCATCATCATATCAACCCATTACCGGCCCACTACAGGGCATGGGTCCCCTCCCACAATGAGAAGGGTTTAAGGTTGTAGTCCACCACGCTGGCCCAGTGCGGTTTGGCGGACTCCGCACAACTTTTAAGAAAATTATTTAGAACTCTCAGGCATGCAGGTTTCCTCGCGATATTTTCCTTCACCATTGAAGCGCTTGAAAGACTGTTATTTAAAAAAATAACTATTTTTAAGTTTTCTGAAAGAACCCTTAGTGCCAGAGGCTGTTGCCCGTAATTTCGTTTACGTTTTCTCATAATATATAAAACCGCGCTGGAACTAAAAGCGACTGTCAACATCATCATCATATCAACCCATCACCGAACAGGGCACGGGTCTCCTCCCACAATAAGAAGGGTAGTAGTCCTCCACGCTGGCCCAATGCGGTTTGGTGGACTCCACACACCTTTGAGAACATAATGGAGAACTCTCAGGCATGCAGGTTTCCTCGCGATATTTCGCTTCGCCGTTGGAGCAAGTAATATTGAATTGTTTACGCAACATAACTTAGAAAAGTTAGAGGAGCGTGCTGGGATTCGAACTCGTCTCCTCGAAAGTGAATTTGAACTACCCACTGAGCTATCACCGCTTTAGGCCGCTTATAAAAAAGGAGACTGTGCCGAGTTAAAAAGTGTAGAAAGAACGATGTAGTGGCTAAGCCGAAAATAGCTGACAAACAAACATTTTGGCATTTATAATGATTGTATGAATCCTTAAGTTTGCTATCCTGTTGTTTGACGGCCGATTGGCGCAGTGGGCAGCGACCCTGCTTTCTTAGTGTATCAGAATAGTGCTGAATATAATAGTGCAGAATAGTGTATCAGAATAGTTTTGTGCTATCAGAATAGTGTTACCGGAGAAATCGTGTATAGTTATGAGTGTATACATGCCTACGGATGCAGTGGCTAACCTAGCAGAATTTACTGATGTACTGAGTTCGGTAAATGCGGTTATTGACACTTACAGTGAGAGTTGTGTTTTTATATTAGGGGACTACAACGCACACCCTACGGAGAGATTTTATATCGAACTGTCTCAGTTTTGCATAGAGCAAGAGTGGACTTGTGTAGATGTCGAAATGTTAGGTTTAATGTCGGATACCTACACTTTTATAAGCGAAGCCCACGGCTCCAAGCGATGGCTTGATCATTGCGTAGCTACTGAGGCAGCTATAGCGTCTGTGAGTAATGTTTATGTGTTGTATGATATTATGTGGTCTGACCATTTCCCTCTGGTGGTAGAATGTAATTTAAATGTGTTACAACCAAAGAAACCTCTTAATAACACCTCTCTAAATGTAATCACTTGGGGTGAGAGAGGTCAAGAGCAGATCCATACATACCAGAGAGAATGTCATGAAAGGCTTAGACTTATAGACTTTCCGCATGAGCTTCGTGAGTGCTGCGACCGCACCTGTAGTGATCCTAAGCATGGAGTCGCTATTACAAAGTTGTACGGTGATATCGTCCAGGCCCTTCGAGATTCCTCGGTGGCGAGTAGAGAACCCATCGGCAAGCGTAGAATAAAAAAGACAGTGATAGGCTGGAATAAACACGTAGCTGAAGCACACGGGCAGGCGAGGCAAAAATTTTTGTTCTGGTTATGTTACGGTAAGCCAGCTACTGGACCGATTTATTTGGAGATGGCGGAGGCCAGAAGAGTTTTCAAAGCACGTTTAAAATGGTGTCAAAACCACCAAGATCAGATTAAAATGGATATTCTGGCCTCACATCATTCTAGAAATGATTTTAGAGGATTTTGGAAACATACCAATAAATTAAATTATAGGCCGTCTATACCCGTGAGCGTCAGTGGCGTGAGCGAGCCTGGCGAGATTGCTAATGTTTTTAAGGAACACTTTTTCGTAAAATCGCCATTGGGGCCCTCTCATTCGATGCCTAATGTTGAGACCGGCAGGGTAGTGGGTATTCAATTTCAGTGTAAAGAAGTAGCAAGTATAATTAAACGCATGACCAGAGGTAAATCCCCAGGCCATGACGGTCTCAGCATTGAGCATTTACAATATGCTGGGCCACATGTACCGCGGGTTTTGACGATGCTGTACAACGTTTGTATAAGCCACAGTTTTATGCCTCAAGAGATGATGCGTACGATAGTTGTGCCTATAGCGAAAAATAAAACGGGGGACCTATCCGATAAAAACAACTATAGGCCCATCTCATTGGCTACCGTCATCTCAAAGGTATTTGACAGCTTGCTAAACACTCTCTTAAACAGGATAATTATGCCACATGACAACCAATTTGGATTTCGGCCTGGTTTGTCAACAGAGAGTGCTGTGTTGGGGCTAAAGCATGCTGTTACGTACTATGCGAGGCGGAAGACTCCGATTTACGCCTGTTTTCTAGACCTGTCGAAGGCATTTGACTTGGTTTCGTACGATGTATTATGGAAAAAGATGGAGGAAGCAAATATACCTCCAGAACTTACCAATATTTTTAAATATTGGTATCAAAACCAAGTCAACAATGTCCGATGGGCAGGCGTTCTTTCGAATTCGTATGGGTTGGAGTGCGGGGTGAGGCAGGGTGGTTTATGCTCGCCGACTCTCTTCAACCTTTACATGAATGAATTGCTTTGTGAGCTCAGCAGCACCAGGGTTGGCTGCTACATAGATGGGGTTTGTTTAAATAATATAAGTTACGCCGACGATATGGTGCTGTTGAGTGCATCGGTCTGCGGTCTCAGGGTACTGATGGCTATTTGTGAGGCTTATGTAGAAAGACATGGACTTACCTACAATACAAAAAAGAGTGTGGTGATGGTCTTTGAGGCTGAGGGTAAGACACCGAATAAAGTACCTCCTATTTTGATCAATGGGGTAGTATTGGAGAGAGTTTATCAATTCAAGTATCTCGGGCATATTTTGACTCCTGGCCTCAAAGATGATGCTGACATCGAAAGAGAACGGAGAGCATTGTCAGTGAGAGCAAATATGCTGGCTCGCAGGTTTGCGCGGTGTACCAACGCCATTAAAATCACGTTGTTTAAATCATATTGTATGACGTTCTACACGTGCAGCCTGTGGGCTAAGTATTCTCAAAAATCGTATAACGCGCTCCGTATACAGTATAATAATGCCTTTAGGGTGCTGTTGAAGTTGCCCCGCTTTTGTAGTGCATCGGGGATGTTTGCGGATGCACAAGTTGACTGCTTCTTCGCCACAATGCGCAAAAGATGTGGCGCCCTGGTGCACAGGTTGCGGGGTAGCTCCAACAGCATCCTAAAGATGATCGCCAGCAGGTTGGACTGCAGATATGTGAATCACTGCTGTGCTATTTCAAATGGACTAGAACGGCGGTGATTCGCATATCCCTCTCTTATACGTAAGTTACTAACATAGGCTAAGTATTTACTAACAAAATATGAGCTGTATTTGATGCTTGAAATAAAATTATTATTATTATTATTATTATTATTAGTCCAAGGCCGTGGGTTCGATTCCCACAACTGGAAAATGTTTCTGTCATGAACATGAATGTTTTTCTGTGTCTGGTTGTTTTTTCTTTATATTTTAAGTATTTATTTATATTATGTATGTTATTCATAAAATTATTCATCAGTCATCTTAGTACCCATAACATAAGCTACGCTTACTTTAGGGCTCGATGGCGGTGTGTGTATTGTCGTAGTATATTTATTTATTTATTTATTAGAAATCAAAAGTCAAAAATATCTTTATTCAAGTAGGCCCATAGGTGGCACTTTTGATGCGTACATAAGAATTACACGGTAGTGAGATGATGGCGATAACCACATTCGTAAACTTAAAACTAAAGCTACGAGGGTTCCAAACGCGTCCTGGTCTAATAAGAAGCCCACAACAAACTTAGCCGGGTGTTTTTTTTTGTTATCACCATCTCACAATTTCATTTAAAATTATTAGAAGAGCAACCTGGTTAGAGCAATAATTCACACCCAAGCTTTTTTATCGATTACGTAGTCCTTTATGCTATAATAGGACTTTTCTATAAGCTTACGTTTAGTAGAAACTTTGAACTTTTTAAGAGACATCTCCAAGACATTGACATCTTGGAGATGTCTCTTAAAAAGTTCAAAGGGTAGTTTATTGTAGAATTGTATGCAATTTCCTTTAAACGAATTACGAATTTTATGTAACCTAGTATATTGCACATTGAGTTTATTCATACTTCTAGTGCTTAAATTATTGTAGTCACATTTTTTCTTAAATTTAGAAATGTTTTTTATGATTATTATTATTACTTATTCGCTTGGGCGTACTAATTGGCCGTGGAAGCATTTAATTTGATTATTGCAGATGTCTGCAAGCGAGCGATCGGTAGCCGCGCGGCTGAGTCCTTTCATGGATCACGGCTTGCAATGTTGGCATTAAAACGGTTAATATGGTCACGAAAACGTTATTGGAAATAATGATAGTGAGATTGAAGTGTACGCCCGTGTTGCATTATGTGTGGTAGACTGAGTAGTTTTAACTGAGTCTTTGTAGATCATCAGTCATCTTAGGACCCATAACACAAGCTACGCTTACTTTGGGGCTAGATGGGGATAGATAGATAGATAGATAGATAAAGTCTTTTTTGCACAAATTAAAAGCGAAAACAAGAAATAACAAAACAAAAAAATATATATATATTTAAGATGCGCAAAGGCGGTCTTATCGCTTTAAGCGATCTCCTGCAGACCGCCCTTTATGGTAGAGAATTAGGTTAGGGAAAACGGGATAGTGCAACCGGCGATACAATTAAATTAAATACATACAATTATATTATATACATACATTATATAATATATATATATATAAACGTACCAAAGAACATACATACACTATATCATATTAGAAAAATAAAATTCTTTTAGTCGATTTTTAAATATGTTTACTGTCTGTGACTGTCTTATATCTCTCGGAAATTCATTCCACACTTTTACCACTTTTACAGTAAATGCATACGCCATCGAACGACTGGCAGGAACGTGCAACCTGTTATCATCTTTAGCCCGTAAAAAGCTCTGAACGTTGCTACCAAGAAAGTTGAATCGCTCTTTGGCTTGAGGATGTGTGTACTGTCGTAGTATATTTATTTATTTATTTAACTCTAGCACATAAACCAGCACTTTATTGCAATCACATCTGATAACAAGTGATGATGTGTGTTAAGATCGAGTGAGCTTGCCTTAAAGATCCCTATTCACTCCTCTTTTGAATGGATCCACATTGTTGGTTAGTAAGCAGGCGTTATTTTGCGGAATTCCATGACATACTATGAAAATAAAGCTTCATTAGCTAAACTCTGCGAAAAGCAGGGAATCTAAAAGGTATTATTTATAATTTCTCCACTCTTTATAGGTAGATACTCCACACCAAACGTGTCTTCGGCGATGCTCTCTCTACGCACGCTCCGACACCCGGACCATCCTCAGGAAAAGTTGTCTTGACAATGAATCACTTAAAGTCCAAAATTTACATGATTACATTCACGCATATAACTTAGAAAAGTAAGGGCTGGAATTCGAACTCAGCCCACCGAAAATAGAGTCGAAATCCTACCCGTTGGGCTATCACCGCTATTAACTAGATTTACAATGCGTAACGCTAATTAAGCATTTGGGAATTGTAAAGTCAACATCTGAGTTCTCCTGAGAATTCTGACTAAGCAATTATTGTGAATTGTTATACTAAAAGTTTTGAAACACTACCTTGCGCAGTTGAATGCGCTACGGTTTTTAGTGGTACCGAGTTCTATCCCTGTCGGGGGCGATTTCGGAATTTATAGTTTGCTTCGGCAGTGGATTATTGCAATCCTACCGACAACCAAGTGCCGCCAAGCAATCTACGTTCTGGTACGATGCCGCGTAAAAACCGATGGTATGGTTTAATATAAGTGCCCATACCCCTAACAGGTTAACCCGCAACATCTTTAAATGCATGATCGCTAATCATCAGTGAGATTTCAGTCAGGGGCTGACTTGTGGTGGTCAAAAATAACGAAAATTCCGTTAGCCAGTTCTAGGTATTAATTTGTTTTTCTATCTCAGCTCTCACGAGGTATTCGTCATAATGCATATGCATGCAATCATATGTAACCACACGTCTTTGTTCGGTTCACTATCACCATAATAATAATAGGCGTCATGACAGTAGGTAAAAAAGAATTGCAATCGCAATTTATATAATAATACATGATTTCTGTATAATGAAAAATGTATTTTTATTTATATTCTGAGTGAGATTCGTATTTACTGTCAATAAGTAAAACTGCATAATCTAGCGATTCAAAATGACAGGCGAAACACCTTATTAAAGATTATGACGTCAAGTCTATATAAACATAATTTTGCACTACTTGAACTTCTGAAATCTCTGCATATATCAAGTATTTTGTGCTTTAAAAATCAATAATCTAATCAGAATAGAAGCCGGCAAGAATCTCAACAGTTGCTCTTTTCCAACAACAACAATTTATATTTCACATTTTAACATTCATTTTTCTATCTTATAAGAGATGAAAGCGGAGCCGGATGCTTCCAAGCAACCTTGATATTAAGAAATTAATCAATTGTATAGTAACCTCGCCGTATTAAATGTGTTTTAACATATTCTTTAAACTTTAGCATTGGTAGGTCCAAAATTAACTTAGGAATACGGTCATGACATCGGGCGAGAGTTTTCGAGGGATATATATTCCTTAAATATAATATATCATATATGTACAAAGCCTGCAAAATAAGATATTTTTTGGATATAGTAGTTACTTTCAGGCAGTTTTTAAATGAATCATCATGGCTATTATCATAAATACTGCTCATAGCCAAGTACGCAGACTGTTCAGCAATTATCATTAGGCACTGTATTACATACGGCTGAATAGCATGAAATTACGTAGCCGATGGACCGTGCAGTGTATCGGAATCGGATAAGCTCTTTGAATCATTATGTACTATGATTGTATGTTGGAGTTCATTTCAAGGTAAGAATTAACATCAGAATTGTCTTTATTTAAATAGAAACTTTGAATAGTATCAATTATACTTTATTTTGCAAACGCGATAGTGTAGTCTGTTTTTTTCTTTATTAACTAAGTTTGGCGCAACCGCTGGATCTATGAATGAATGATTGAATACACTTTTATTACGCACCATACAAAAGTACAGAAAAATAAGAAAAATACCACCACACTGCGCATACAATTTGGCGGCCTTATCGCTACGTATTAATCTTTTAAGGCAACCAAAGGCCTAAAAAACACAAGTATATATATACAAAAAATATATAAACTAACCAGTGCCATCTTGGAGATGTCTCCTTTAAAGTTCAAAGTTTGTATTAAACGTAAGCTTATAGAAAAGTTTTATTATAGTATAAACGACTACGTAATCGATAAAAAATCTTGGGTGTAAATTATTGCCAGGTTGCCCTTCTAATAATTTTAAATGACAATGTGAAATGGTTATAACTAAAATAACACTCGGTTGTTTGTTGTGGGCGTCGTCTAGACCAGGACGCGTTTGAAACCTCGACAAAGGTTACAGAGATAGCTGGAGATATTGCTGAGTTACCCTTTCCCGAAAAACCAGGGTTTATTTTAAGAAAATTAAATTAAAGAAAATGGGGTATGGTGGTCTATGAAGTATAGCTTACGACCTATCTCAGACGTACTTATTATACACACAATATTTTAAAAGCAGTTTCGGAGGGGTTTTGTTACAAACACCGTGTTACGAGAACTTTATAAACATTAGATGAATAAAGAACAAGCTACATTATTCTCATAACTTTTTTTTTGTTATTGGAAACCCTGTCTGAGTAAAATAAAAATTTTAAGTGCGTAGTCCCCTTAGCCATAGCTCATAACTCTGCACTCATGATGTCTCATTAACTCGTCAATCGTTATATCACTTCTGAATGGCTTAACTAAATGGCTCATACCTAGCTGAGCGAAGTCTACAGAGATGTGCTCATCGCGTGGGTACGTTTTAAATTGCATAGCGAATTAGGCCACAGTTAGAACCCCCATTCCACATCCGTCTTCGTTGCCAACAATAGTTGCAACTTGTAGCTAACCGCACTCCTCAATTAGAGAGATTTACTACTGTAAATTACTGTATGCAGCTTAGGTAATAGCTTTCTAAATCTTGCTTGTACGTGTGTTACGTTAAATACGTGTATGTTTTTACCCAACACAGAAGGGTAATGTTTTTCGACTGTAAAATAATGATTTTATACGTCTTACCCTCAATTATTGAAGCATAAGTCTCAACATTTCTATAGACCGGACCACACCGCTAAAGCTTTTTTTTTCAAAATATACGTCATTAGAGGCGTTAGGGATAAATCATTCTCAGTGAAAATCAGTGAAATTATACGATGTAACGAAATGCGCGCGGTTACACGATTTTGACAGGATGAAGATAGTTCCGAAACCGAGTGAGAGGGAATACATCGTCCGCCAGCTTAATTTATACTATAAGGTTTGTTCACGTTTAATTGTCAAAGTCTGCGGCATGTCTGCACGTTTACCTCACAAACGTAGATTAAGGCGTAAGATAAATAAATAAATATACTACGACAATACACATATCGCCATCTAGCCCGAAAGTAAGCGTAGCTTGTGTTATGGGTACTAAGACGACTGATGAATATTTTTATGAATAATATACATAAATACTTATAATATACAGATAATGTAAGATAACATTATTGAAAAGTTTTTCATCTTTTTACGCCAAAGAAGTATAACTTCTATCGCGTTAACACACATGTGTTTTCAATTGTTAACTTTCTATACATGTTACTATTTTTAATGTTTTTATGTATTGGTTTTTGAAAAAAAATCAACTCACCGAAAATTATTCGGTGAGTTTTTTCGTAAAAGCTGTTGGTGAGTCATGGAAGATATGGATGCCAGGTATCGTTTTGGATAACTCGTTATATTGCGCACATATACGCATAATAGGCGCTTGTTTTCCGAGATAGGATTTAGTAAACGGGATATGAAAAAATTTAGTGTATTTGCAACTTCTGGTGTACCGGTTCTGATGCCAGTATTAAACGCATCGCGGAAATTCAGATCCTTAGGATAACAAGATAAGCACGATACCAAAGGGGCTGTCTAGCTGGGAGTTATAAAGTCGTTAAAACCACTTTAACTACGTTTTTTTTTTTGAGGAAAACCACAGGAAGAACTAAAGATGTATTCGAGAACATTCAAAACCACCAACTAAACAGCAAAATATCTCTAAAGTACCTCCTGCCAGACTGCAGAAGCTTAACACTATACCGTGTCTTAAAAATTTACAAGGCACTGCCATATTTAAGCGGGGACTTACTTAGAGCTGTGAATTTAAGTTGAGCTTAAAATGAAAATACATCCTACATTTTGTAGTTCACACGGTTCATCGTTGTATAAATAATAAACAAGATAAATAAATAAATATACTACGAAAATACACACACCGCCATCTAGCCCCATAGTAATAATATAATAATATACATAAATACTTATAATATACGAATAAACACCCAGACACTTAAAAACATTCATATTCATCACACAAACGTTTTCAGTTGTGGGAATTGAACTCACAGCCTTGACGCAGAAAGCAGGGTCGCTGCCCACTGCGACACTGCTTTCTGCGTCAAGGCTGTGGATTCGATTCCTGCTGAGAAGTATAATTATTATGAAAATATATAAAAAGATTTGCACTTTTCAGCTTTCAGCACAGATTCCAATTTAAATGATAGCCCAGTCGGTAGAAGCTCGACTTCACTTTTGGGTGGCCAAGTACGAATCCCAGCACGCACGTACGCATTTGTAACTTTTCTAAGTTATGTGCGTTTTAAGTTATTAAAACATCACTTGCTTCAAGGGTGAAGGAAAACATCGTGAGGAAACCTGCAAGCCTGAGAGTTCTCAAAGTAGTGTCCAACAATCCGCAATAGGCCAGTGTGGTGGACTACTGCCTCAACCCCTTCTCATTGTTGGGGGACACCCGTGCCCTGTAGTGGGCTGGTAATCTATATACATAAAAGGCAAAGGCGACTGACTGACTGACTGACCGACTGACTGATCTATTAACGTACTGCTCTAACCACTTGACAGATCGGGCTGAAATTTTGCACACAGATAGTTATTACAATGTTACAATGTAGGCATCCGCTAAGAAAGGATTTTTGGAAATTCCAAAGAGGGTTAAATGGGGATTAAAGTTCGTATAAAATCCTTCAATTATCAATTTATTTTTCAAGTTAATTCCATGAAACGTTGATTGTAGGTTTCTGATTAAAAATAAAGAAATAATATTTAATAATAATAATTCACATATTTTAAAAATCCCAACTCCTAAGACATCAATAGGGGATGAAAATTTATATAAACCCCTCTGATTTTTAAGTAATTTACGTTCATATGTTTTTATAAGCAACAAGACATTTTTTTTAACCTTTGTAGTTAAAATTTAACAAATCAAAAATTGAACTTAACGTGAGCGAAGCCGATGTACATTTTTTAAAAATTTAAAAGCAACCTTTCATATATTTCGTACCAGAGGTATTTACACTGACTGATTGCGACAGTGTGATATAAAGGGTAGTGGGACTGTGGGCCTACGCTGAACAGACGATTGTATAACTGCGTAAGTATATATAAAGAAAATAGATGCCTATTTTTATTTAAAAGTGTTAGAAACACGTTTTTTTTAATTTTCAAACAGCAACTAAAACTGCATAAAAATATTAAAGCTCGCATAAAACATGTGACAGTTTTATGAGTACTAACAAAAATATGCTATAAAATATAACCATTCAGCGAAAACTGAGGTGATTTATGTCCCAACACTAGCTTTTAGTAGAATTAAATATATCTTTAGGTTGCTAACCTGGTTGGTGTAGATCAGAGGTTCTCAAAAATTTATTTCTCGTGTACAACGTTCATAATTTTACAGGTTTTGGCGCTGCCTTGCTTAACTATTTCTACCCAGAACACAAAACGCATTCAATAATTTCAAGTTTAGATCTAACAGTGGAAAAAGTCGCAGTTTAGTTCCAATCCTAAATTTGGAGTGTTATAAACGATAATAAAACTCGTAATTTTTTTTTTGTTCTATTTATTAAACTAGTAATTACCATAAACATTGTAGGTTGAAAATTTAACATTAATAACGTATCGTAAATTCAGCAATGCATATCAGCAATAAAAAGTGGGTGATAGCCTTTTGGTTAGAGCTTCGGCCTCCCTTTCACACATCTAAGAAATCTAACATTTCATCTAATTAAAATATAACCTACTTAATTTAAAGGTGAAGCAAAACATCGTGACGAAACCTGCATGCCAGAGCGTTTTCCTTAACGTGATGAATTTTGCTGTAAATTATCAATCAAATCAAATCAAAATACACTTTATTACACACCAAATACAACTCATTAGAACAGATAAACCACAATAAAAAAAAAAAAAGGTACGATAGGTGGCCTTATCACTCAAAGCGAATCAATAAATATTGTGTAAGGAATAACCAAGAATCTGCCCGCTATCCCTAACTTTTTAGAAGCTTATTACATGTCTACATTGCTAGGTAAAGTCACCATTTTGGTTCTTAGCTATCCAAACCAGATACATTTTGACACCAATGTACCCCAAACTTCGAGCCCCCAAATTTCTTTTTTCTTCTTAGACCAGTCGCGTTTGGAACCCTCGTAGCTTAAGTTTAAAGTTTACGAATGTAGTTATCGCCGTCACTACTCAATGCTGTACACATTTTGTATATAATCAACGCATCAAAAATTCCATCTATGTGCCTATTTGAATAAAGAAATATTTGACTTTTTCCCGCAAATCTAGACCCGAGTCAAGTCCCCCGCGGACCGCGGGGAGTCTACCTGGACTGTGAGAATCACTGGTATAGATGAACCTAGCGTATTTTTATAGTTTACCGCTATTCCAATTTACAAGACAAGTAAGCTTGGTTATGTTTTTCACTCTGTCATATCAAACCTACCTATTCCTCTCAAACACAAATAGCCTTTCAAGTACACTCAGAACTAAGAAACATATACGTCGAGCACTCCCACTTAATAACATCAAAGACAAGCTTATTTAAACGCTCAAGATAAACTCACGAAAACCGTAATAACACTTACGTTTGTCGTTCAAACCAAATTATTTATATCTAAAGAAAAACTCTTTAAATTCAATATCACTTTATTGGGCCGTGTTGAATTATGTAACTAACACAAAATAAACAAATATAAAAAAAGAGCTTTTATTTTACTACCATTTGTTACATTTTTCACTGATTACATTCTTTAGTAATAATACTATTTTTTTTATATAAATGTTTTTCAAAAGTATCTCTTCCAAAGTCGAAGAATTAAGAACATACAGAAACCGTGAACGCGACTAATTTCGAAGCATCAAAACACCACTCCACATTAGAAGTGTTTCTCGAACAGGTGGTTAGTCACTTCATTCATTTAGCGGTTGACATTAATTATTTACCTCGAACGTTCTAAACGTTTACCACCAAATTACGAAAATAGGAAAATTTTGTGACCTAGCAACATTCCGCGGGTGTGAAGTGATGTGGGTGTGGGGTGTGCTTGGGGCGTCTTCACTGTTTTTGGACACAATGCACTGCATGCAATAATGGCTGAATGAGGATTCTGTATGATCTTAATTCTGTGGTAATCATTGGTAGAGGTCACCTGGTGGGCGTGGTCCTACCCTTCCTATCTCACCGAATCCATACTAATGCTAAGTAAAGTATTTCTGTTTGTTTATTCATTTGTTATCAATGACTAGTTTATTATCAAATCATCCCTGCAGATGAACCGGGAAAGGTTGGAGACTTTACTGGAGACTTTATATTTAAGTAAAAACAGAAGATTTTATAATTACAGTAATATTATTATAAATACTAATATATAATAGTGTATCCGTGTGTTCATTAATAATTATTTATACTCTTTATTTGTGCACCGCAACATTCAGAAAAACAAAAATACAATACAAAGGTAGCGATCTCTGCCAAGCAACCTAAGGATTAGTAAAACTAAAAAGAAAAACGAATAGGTGGGGTAAACTGTTTAAAACATACATACTTTAACATACCATAAACGTAAATATGAGTTAGAGTAGATAAATAAACAATAATGTTAACGACATAAAAATAAAAATAACACTGTTTACCTATGCTCGGCTAAGCCGCTTCTGTTATTATAGTTTCGCTGTTTACATAAAGAACATAAACAGTTTACTTACTATGCGATACGTAAGTACGCATTGCTACAATAATTACTCCTGTGGTAGCGGTTAGAGTGAAAAGGTGAACTTCTGCATGAAAAGAGAGCTCAAAACTCTCCTAAGCCGATGCTAAATGCACTAAAATGTTGCGCATTAAATTTAATTACGTCCTTTCATTGCTCGCTTCACGTAATTATTACGCTGTAATGAGTTAGTGTAAAAAAGGGCAATTCTATTCACTAACAAATTGTGTAATGGAACGAAATAAACTGTTACATTCTATGCAACAAATTAAATTACTAGAAGAGGTCCGTAATTTCGTAGTAACTTCCCGTTAACACTTTTATCCATATCCATAGCTATTAATATGATTATAATTCGAAAGTGTGTGTGTTAGTAAATTGGTTGTTATTTAATTTTGGATCAACCATTGTACCGACTTTGTTATCAGACTTGAGATGAACATACCCGAAAAGCATCCAAGGATCTTGATGAAATAAGGTTTCGGCCGGAAATAATAGGGCATAAAATATTAGTCTAGAAATGATTCATATAAACCTTGCCGTTAACATCGTGTTATTTGGACGTTTGTTTAGGAGTTAAAAAAAAGTTAAAATTAAATGACGTACGGGAGTTCACGTCTATGAGTAAGGTACCCGTACCTGCCAGGCATGCGTTATAACCGTTTTCGTTGTGTTATGACCGCTTTCGTTATAAACGCGAGTGAAACCGCATACCGTTTTTAAATATTGCATAGAAACATGCGTTACTTTGCGGAATTCCATGAGGTATTATGAAAATTAAGCTTAATTTACTAAACTCCGCGAGAAGACTCCATTTATTTTCGCGGAGTATATATAGCAAATTAATTAGTTAGTTAAATATCAACTGTCCTTTATTTACGTAGTCAAATATTTTGTTGGTTTTATGACATGCAAAGTATAGTAAAATCGGTTTGAAAAAAATATTAAATTGTTAACACAACTTTATGTAACTTCACTTTTTAAGGATTACATTAAAATATAATGAATTTTATTACATTAAAAACAAATTTATAAAACATAAAATATAATATTAAAACGCAAACGTCGCTGACCATAATTCCGCAATGAACTGAGTGAACCATGAAACTTTGAGTGTTCATTTTCATTTTACACTCAATTTAAATCCGCAGCCATTTAAAAATGGCGGCGAATTTAAAAATTTTAACGCATGAAAGCTGTGCGAGTTCATTAGTTAAACGCTTTATACTATAATTTAAGTGTTAAGTACATTTGGAAATACAATCTTTGTGAAAAAGTTAACGCTTTTACATGTTTTTGGATTTTTCACTAATACCTACATTTGCCGCACAATTCTGCTTGAAATAAAAATTAATAGAACGGCTGTAAGTAAAGAAAAACATGAATCTCAAATAGTCCCAGAAAGTGACATAAATTGCTAGCTTGAATCACAAACGAGAAAAAATCTCGTATTTTTTTCTACGATGCCAATAACACATAACATTTATATTAACAGTTATACTTACACTAGCGGACCCCAGCGCCATCTGTCGGGCTGATTTGTGAATCTAAACCATCCAGTGTGTCACCCCAACGCATACCCAAAAATTCATTCAAATCGGTCCAGCCGTTTAGGAGAAGTTCAGTGACATACACACGCACACAAGAAATATATATATATATAAAGATTGGGATTGTAGAAACATTGTATAAAGAAGAGATTGATTCAATTGTAGCTTAGTGATTCGAACTTCGGTCTCTCTGATGCACTTGGTGTGTTCTGTGATTTGTCTAAGGCGTTTGATTGTGTTGTACATGAAACGTTAGTCAGAAAACTACACCACTATGGAATTCAGGGTGTAGCTCTCGACTTGATTAGTTACTACTTGCGTGATAGGGTACAAATGGTAGACGTTAATGGAAAGCGGTCTAATGGGTCATTTGTGAAAATTGGTGTTCCACAGGGTTCTATATTAGCCTTTTCTATTCCTTATTTACATTAATGACCTGCCTTACCTTGTTAAGGACAATCACGGGATAGTATTGTTTGCTGATGATACATCACTTATGTTCAAAATTAAGAGACGTGAATTAGCTTTAGACGATGTAAACAACTATCTCGCTAAAGTAGTACAATGGTTTGAAGCTAATAATTTGGTTTTAAATGAAAATAAAACTAAGTGCATAAAATTCACATTACCAAATGTTAAACATGTAAAAACCACTATACTACTTAATAATAAGGAATTGAATCCGGTGGATACAACAGTATTTCTAGGAATAACGTTAGATGCTAAACTTCAATGGGGCCCTCATGTAAATAATTTATCGAACAGGCTTAGTTCTGCTGCCTATGCAGTAAAGTAGATACGCCACCTGACAAACATAGAAACTGCTAGGCTAGTCTATTTTAGTTACTTTCACAGCATTATGTCATATGAAATTTTACTATGGGGTAATGCTGCTGATATTGGCACTTTTTTCGTGCTGCAGAAGAAGGCTGTTCGTGCGATCTATAAAATGGGTCCGAGAGAGTCATTGAAAGATAAATTTAAAGATGTTAAAATAATGACACTCTATAGCCAATACATATTTAAAAATTTAATGTATGTTCACAAAAATATATCAAAATTTAAAAGAAAATGTGACTGCAATAATTTGAACGTTAGAAGCAAAAATAAACTTGCAGTGCAGTACACTAGACTACACAAAATAAGCAATTCATTTAAAGGAAATTGTATACAATTTTACAATAAATTACCGGTTGATATCTTGGGGATGTCACTAAAGAAGTTCAAAGTTTGTATTAAGCGAAAGCTTATAGAAAAGTCCTATTATAGTATAAAGGATTACGTAAACGATAAAAAAGCTTGGGTGTAAACAATTGCTCTAACCAGGTTGCTTCTTAAATATTTTCTAATGACAATGTGAGATGGTGATAACAAAAAGAACACCCGGCTAAGTTTGTTGTGGGCTTCTTCTTAGACCAGGGCGCGATTGGAACCCTCGTAGCTTTAGTTTTAAGTTTACGATTGTAGTTATCTCCATCACTACTCACTGCTATGTACACATTTTGTATATAATAACGCATCAAAAGTGCTATCTATGTGCCTATTTGAATAAAGATATATTTGACTTTAACTTTGACTTTCTTAACTTTTTAGAGTTATGTGCGTTTACTTTAACGACGCAGGAAAACAGGTGCGCCGTGGTAAACAGGAAACCTGAATACCTGAGTGTTCTCCATAATCTCTTAAAGCCGGCCGAAGTTTACCAATCCCAAATATTGGCCAACTTGGTGGATATGGCCTCAACCTTCGAAAATGTATAATTTTTTTTAGTAAACTACAAGTTACCCATTGAATGCAATCTCACCTGGTGGATAGTAATGATGCAGTCCATAGACTCTATTTTCGTCCTGCAGAAAAGGGCTGTTCGTGCGATATATAAAATGGGCCCAAGAGAGTCATTAAGGGATAAATTTAAAGAAGTCAAAATAATGACGGTGCATAGTCAGTACATATATGAAAATTTAATTTATGTCCATAAAAATATGTCAAAATTTAAAAAGAAAATGCACTGTAACAATATATATATTAGAAGCAAAAATAAACTCGTTGTGCAGTTTACTAGGATACACAAAATTGCAAATTCATTCAAGGGCAATTGTATAATTATTATTTTATAACAAATTACCAAATGAAATCTCTGAGATGTCTCTCAATAAGTTCAAAGTTTATATAAAACGTAAGCTTACAGAAAAAATCTATTACAATATTAAGGATTACTTGAACGATAAAAAAGCTTGGGTGTAAATTGCTGTAGCTTCATAGCTTAATATAAATAAACTGTGAGATGGTGATAACAAAAAACAAAAATACCCGGCTAAGTTTGTTGTGGGCTCTTCTTAGACCAGGGTGCGTTTGGAACTCTCGTAGCTTTAGGTTTAAGTTGGCGTACGAAGTTATCACCATCCCCTTGCAATTATGTAAACATATATGTATGAACGCTTCATAAGTGCCTGTGATAGGCCTACATGAATAAATATTTTTTTAATTTGAATTTGAATTTATGGCAATTATATTAAACATGTACCCCTTATCGGTTTCTAGCGACATCTTTGTCTTTGTTGTAAATAGCCACAGCCGAAGCCTCTCACCAGACCACCCAAGCGAAAATTCAGTAATTATGAATACCCAAATTCTCGCTGCCGGGAACCCGGGACCTTAGAACCACAGTCCATCGCAGCGCCACGGAGATGTTATAGGAAAATAAGTACCAGGAATTACGTACCGTGTCTTATTTTGGAGCATAGCATAACTTTTACTTGGAGCATAGACTTAATTACTTAGTATAATGCCGACTTATAAAAATGGGACAATAGGAGCAAGAACAGCGATGGCCTGAAAGGTGAGTTTGGCTAACACAGAATGCATTTTTCTACTTAAATTCCACTTCAAATTGCAATATTTTTCTGTGCGCTTTTTCCTGACACTCGAAGCGGGAAAGTAATATAATTTCCGCGACAAGCTCCAGTTTTATAACGACATACTTGGACTCAGGATAGTCATTACTGCGCAGCAAGCTGAGAAAAAGGGTGCTATTAAAATGTGGCAGCATGACTTTTCTTATCCAACTACGGTGAAGCAAGGGTTGTTAATATTGTTTAATAATTTTATCTGAATACAACTATCTACCTATACCAAGATCTAGAAAAAATCATCATCAGTGCAAGTGTCTCGCAAAAAAACTGATTTGAAATTTTTCTTTTTCTCGCAGTTATTACGAATGTTAAAGGGACATCTGATAATAGTTACTAGTGACAGTAGCGTGCATACCCCCTGTATGCACAGGGTGTGCAGATAATATAAAACTATCAAAATCTCCAATACAAGTTATAAATACTTAAGGATAGGCGTTATACTCTTACAATGCCTATTCTTAAATTTTTTCTAACTCGTAATGGAGATATTCTTCATTTTATATCATCTGTATACCCTGTGAATACCCTCTAAGCACGCCACTGGCTGTCGGAAGTAACTAATATCATCTGTCTTGCCCCTGAAAGGTGTTTTTTATGATTGACAGATCGTCATATAACATTGGCATAACCTTGTTACAGCGCAATAATGTAATGTTTTCATTTAAATAAATATAAATAAATAATAAATAAATATACTACGACATTACACACATCGCCATCTAGCCCCAAAATAAGCGTAGCTCGTGTTATGGGTCATCAGCTATCTTAGATAGCTGATGAATATTTCTATGAATATAATGCACATAATTACTTATAATATACAGATAAACACCGAGACACTGAAATACATTCATGTTCATCACACAAACATTTTCCAGTTGTGGGAACTCACGGTCACGACTCAGAAAGCGGGTTCGCTGCCCACTGCGCTAGTCGGCAGATTTAAAATTAGTATTATCACATTTTTGAACAATCGTGGCCTATGGTACAATGTAAGGAGTTGGTTGGTGTAGATTTGGTGTTGGTACTTGATAAGAATTCATCATCAACATCAACATATCGATCCATTACCAGCCCACTACAGGGCACGGGTCTCCTCCCACAATAAGAAGGGGTTAAGGCCGCAGTCCACCACGCTGGCACAGTACGGCATTATAGAGGACGAATGGAGTCCACCTTTGAGGACATGTTACAGAACACTCGGGCATGAAGAAACATTTCACATCCCTATCCCTACTAATATTATAAATGTCAATGTAAGTTTGTTTGTTACCCTTTCACGCAAAAACTACTTAACCTATCCTCATAAAACTTTGTACACATATTTTTGGAAGTGTTAGAAGTAATAAAGAATACTTTTTATCCCGACATTAAGCTCGAATCCTTTGGGAGAAAGGATGAAAGTGTTTGACAATTTTACACCATAACTCCGACAAATTATAACCTATTTAAATAATTATTTTTGTACTATAGAAGTTAAAATATGTGTTTAATTTTGCCCACACTTTGTGTAGATCTGATGAATGTGGTTGGAGATAGAGGACAACTCCTCAGCGGACAGTAGCAAACGCCTCAGTTAAGGCTTATCGATACTGAATTCTTTAAATTCCTTTAGAACTACAACTAAATTGAATGCCACAACAAAAAACAAAACCAAACGCAGACAAAGTCGCGGGCCATAGCTAGTTTATAATATTAATAATAATATAATATATATAGTATGATTAGGTTTGATTTTATTTATTTTAATAAAACGCGCTAATTATTTTACAAAAAATATGGTACCGAGAATCTCTGCTCACACCAATGCTATCCTCATTTTTTTTTCTCTTTATAGTCATCATCATCATGATCCTATCTCAGTCCACTGCTGGACTAAGGCCTCTTCATTTCCACGCCATCTCGGTTCTCTCTATTGCTGGTTAGCTGCATCCAGTTCTTCCCTACTGCCTTTACAATATCATCTCTCCATCGAGCTGGTGGTCGGCCAATGCTTCTGTGTCCAGTGCGCTTTTGCCAATCCAGAATCACTCGGCTCCACCGCCCGTCCTCCCTTCGACATATGTGACCCGCCCAGTTCCATTTCAGGGCCGCTGCTCCTTGAACGACGTCAGTGATTCCAGTTCGGTTTCTGATCACTACGTTGGGAATCTTATCTAATAGAGACATATCGTTTTATGACAGGGATTCCTACTCCAGGGATTCTTAGCACCCTTTGCTCTGCTGGATGTCCGACTGCTGTCGTGGCCGGGCCTGGCAGAGCTGCTGGAGACTAAGGGCCATATGGAATCGTGCTGCATGAAGGTAATTGGCAATAAAACGCCACGCTTGCCGAGCGGGTTGGCGAGTCTACTCTTTTAGAGGTGAGTCTTGGCTTGTAGCTACCATTCTGGTGATCCAGATTAGGTTATTAGCCACCGCCTTGGTTCGGTGGGGTCACTCTTTTAGCACCACCCAGGGTATACGTGTAGAGTATTGAAAGGTAACTTCTACGGACGCGAGTGACAAGACCCCCCTTTATAGTAGTAATAGTTAATTTATCAAAAAGTATGCCCTTCTTATTAGTTGAAAAACAAGTATAAACAGAGCAACTAGACATAAAGGTGTTTCTTTATGTCTAGTAAAGTGTCCTACAAAGTTTCGCCCTGTTTCCATCTACCTGGGACGTAGGTGTTAAGCCTCATGGGCCTTTTGTACTGGCAACAAAGCCTTTTAGACAACAATGCTGCTTAGCGGCAGAATTAAGTATGGCGGTTGTTTCCTCCATCCTCGTACGAACTATATCAAAAAAAGCTTTACAACGACAATCAATAATTTTGCACCTAGTTATTAACTAAATACAAGTTTATTATGTTAACTAGCGGACCCTCGCGATTTCGTTCGCGTATGAGAGATGCTAACATCATCGTGGCTAGATATGTACGGGTACCTACTTTTATTTTACGCGGTATACTGAGTTAGTAAGTTGTCATTGTTTGAGTTGTTACATCCATCCTCATACTTTCGCTTTTATAATATTAGTAGGATCGTACGCATGCATTCGATCGTCGTTACTTATGCCTTGCGACTTGCTGTTATTTGCGAAGAGTTATGTCCTTTATCTCCGAAAATATTTATCAGATCTTCATAAAAATTAGACAATACATGTTTGATAGTATACACTTTCAAATAAAAAAAAAAGAATTATTAAAATCGGTTCAAATCTAACGAAGCTATGAAGTTAAATTGATTGAAAATTTCTTCCCGTAGCCCGGAGGGAACTTATTGTTTATCGGGATACAAAGTATCCGGTGTGTTGAGCCGGAATATCACCTACCACTGTACGGAATTTTATTTAAATCCTTTTAGTAGTTTTCACGCGATGCCCGGACAGACAGACAGACAAAAATAAATAAAAATCTGTTTTGGACTCAGTATCAATTATAAAGCATACCCCGGTAAAAAAAAATTAAAATATATTAAATGTACAGAAATCTTCCAGTTACAGTTTTGTTATAAGTATAGATATTTTATAATCATCATCATCATAAAGCTACAAGGCACAGGTCTCCTTCGAGTAGACTTTACACGACTTTGAGGTCACTATGAAGAACACTTACGCATGCATGATGCCGACTTCATCACTATAAACTAAATGATAACTCATTGGTTAAAAAGCTCGCTTAAAAAAACTAGAGGGACGGGATTATAGATTACAGAAAATCATGGCGTTTGGAATATCTCAAAGAATTTAAGATACTTATATTCGTGTACAAATCTACTACAGGAAAACTCCATTCATTTTACATACAATATGTGTGTAATTCTATTTGAAACAATATATTCACACGTCGGTGTCGGCTTCCTCGGCTTTCCTCCCAAGTGCGAGAATCATGAATGAATATACACAAACAATTTTAACTTTGCACCTAACAAACTACTTTCTATACAATTCTAAACTCTATTCTATATACAGTACGATAGTGTGAATATTTAAATGTAAAATTCGAAGAAATCCGTAAGTGTTGTTAGAATTAATGCTGTCTCCTAAGCTTATTTTCGAACACGCTCCTTATGAACAAATTGAAGTGAATTCTTGCAAAGTTACGTTTCATATTTTAATGGAGTCCCCCCTCTCATCGTCGCTTGGGTGTAATTCGAAATGTAACTGAGGAAATTTAATAAGGAAAATGGAAACAACCTCGCAGACCTTGGAATGTTTGGAGTGTAATAAAATTTTGAGCCAGATACGAGGTGAATCAAAATAAAATATTGGGATACTCACATCAGAAACTACTACTGGACTGGGCTGATTTTGACTTTGTCTCTCACGGTAAATTATGGATTGAAATACTGTAATATGAGAGTCCTACGTTTCGTAAAGTTAGCGGTAGTAAAATTCGACTGTTGGTTTCCGCTAAAAATTAAAATATCCAAAATGTTACCTTGCGTGTAACTAGGGATGGAAAATTGTATGAAAGTCCAATATTTTTGAACAAAGGGCATTAAAATCTATTAATAGTTCTAAATAAAATACATATTATTAATTGACTGTTGGTCCGTTGATAAGTGGAAAGTAACACAGTAACACTTTACAGAGCATTTAAGGAACACATAATTTTATTTATTTTATTTTTATTTATTTATTTGGTATCTATGACCCATCATTACACACTACACTATAACAAATCAGAATAATTAAAAACTAAACTAAATCCAAAAAAAAAACTTACATTAAATATTAATATGCAATATAAAAAAAGTTACAAATTAAAATTTCTGCGTCTAGGAAGCCCTACGTGGAGTTTAATATACAACTTGTAAATCGGAGAGTTGTCTCAATTTATTAATGCTTTCAGAATGCCGTTACTGCTTACTCACGTTCTTTTCATCAAGAATGCTATTTGTTTTCTTCTGATGGCAAAAAAATCATCAGTATGAGAACTCGCAAACATTTCTGATGCACTACAATAACGGGGTAAGCCCAACAGCATTCTGAAACCATCATTTTACTGAACTCTTAGGGAGTTTAGCGATTCCTGTGTATAGCTTCTCCACAGAGATACCGTGTAAAAGGTTTCACAAAAGGCTTTGAACAAACTAACTTGTGTTTCATGGCTGGCAAACCTGTGGACCAACATATTACAGCGCACCGCCAAAGCCCTACGCTCTCGTTCTATGTCTGCATCCTCCTTAAGGTCATTGGTAATAACATATCCTAGATATTTAAAATGCTTAACATATTTAAGCGAGCGACCATTCATTACGATAATAGTATCACTTCACACTCTTTCGTGGGTATACGTTTTTTTATTTATGATCAGCCTGGATATAGGTATCCAATGTGCCTAATAGTTCAAAAATGATGTATCAAAATAAGATTTTAATCGCTATTAATTACTGTGACAATTTATTAATTTAAGTGTTATTATTTTATTCTTTTGACATCAATTAGTTGGGCGGTTATAACTATTTTGTAACATTGCATGCCAAATTACTGGCAATACACTGTACCCTAAACCAACATGTAAAAACTTATTGTCGTGTATTTTGCAATAAATGATTATTTATATTAAAGATCATGTATTCGCTCTTTTTCTCATTATATATGAGCCCATGAATGTCTGCGTACAGCTCACAAATTTTGAACAACTCTTTTATTGACCTAACTGTTGGACCGAGCAGAACCATTTCATCAGCATAACTGAGATTATTAACACAAACATTGTCAATCCAGCATCCAACATGTCTTCTGCTAAGTTCAACAATTAGGTCTAATAATGTAGTCCTACAAAGTGCCACCCTGTGTCACTTTGTAGGACTACAAAGTGTCCCAATGCGTCAATTAACCTGAGGCGTTCGTGTGGAGCTTCATTTGCATGTAATTACAACAGCCATCACCGTATTCAGACCGTATTACAGCGTTGCAATTATTTATTTAAACGAACCTTCAGCTACATCACAAATAACGCGGTTAGGGTGTAAAGTAGATATTGGATAGAAACAGGCGTTACTTTGCGGAAATCCACCCATCAAGCAAGATAATCTGTATGGTGTCATTTATAATTTCTTCAATCCTTACACCCCACACCAAACAGATCTTCGGCAATGTACCCTCTAGGTACGCATGTTTTGCTCCGCAACCGTCGCATCCTCAGGAGATGTTGACTTTACAATTTATAATTGTAAAAACAAAGAAATGGACATTGCCGAAGATCTGTTTGGTGTGGAGTATAAGGAATGAAGAAATTATTAATTACACCATACAGATTCTCCTGCTTTTCGCGGAGTACAACAAATAAAGCTTAATTTTCATTATAAAGTAGATAGTCAGAAAAGTGTACAAATCGCATGTGGATTAACCGGGAAGCATCCGCTAGTCGTACCCAAAACTTCACAATAATCAAAAACTCCACACTAAGATCAAAGCTCAAACATAACAAACATCGTAAATTATATATTAACTTCTCTATCTTCAACTAACCACTTTAATAGTTTCACGGAGTTAAACTAACTTTCTAACATCTCGTGACTAGAAATTAATTAAGAAAATGTCTAACTAATGTAGGTGTTTTCATTGTTCCTAGTTACTTACGATTCAGTTCGGTTCGTACGGAAATCACATAATAGTATTATGTTGAACATCGTCAATAGTTATCAATATAGAGTGTGTGTGTATATAGTGGCGTGGGTAGAGGGTATGCACAGGGTATGCATTTTATTTTATTTAAACATTTTTATTGCGTAATAAAGGAGAAATTAAAAATATACTTTAAAAAAAAATTAAAAGCAAAATGCGACCTTATCACTATAAGTGATCTTTGCCAGGTAACCTTAACGATAGTACACAATATTACATGAGAGACGGGAATCGCAATGACATACAAATTGAAGGAAATCTCCAACACGAGTTATAAGTTATCAAGGATCAGTTTTTTATAACTTTTACAAAGTACTCCAGTACATGTTATAAAAAACCTAAGATTAATAACTGGAGATTATCTTCATTTTATATAATCTGCATACCCTGTGCATACCCTCTATGCACGCCACTGTGTGTATGTGACCTAATGTGTGTGTGTGTGTGTGTGTGTGTGTGTGCGTGTCTTTGTGTTTGTGTGGCATCATATATCTCAAACAGATGAACCTATTTCAATTGTTTTTTTTTTGTTTGTTTGAACGATGTATTAGTTGGAAAAGTTCTAGCTATGTTTGATGACTATCGGCCCTAAATCGGCGCAAAATGGCGTATTACATATTTATTCACAACTGTATGATTGTATCAAATGCAAAAGCTTGACTGTTAAATTCTATAACCAGGTTGCTTCTTTAATAGTTTTAAAATGACAATGTGAGATGGTGATAAAAAAAAAAGTACTACCGGCTAAGTTTGTATTCTTAGACCAGGGCGCGTTTGGAACCCTCGTAGCTTTAGTTTTAAGTTGACGAATTTATTTATCGCCATCAACTAACTCCTATGTCATATTTTACATCAAAAGTGCTATCTATGTGCCTATTTCAATAAAGATATATTTGACTTTGGCGATGATTGGTTCCAAACGCGCCCTGGTCTGAGAAAAAGCCCTCATCAAACTTTGCTGGTTGTTTTTTTTTGTTATCACCGATGTAATAAATACCGATATATATAGATAGAAATACATAAGTATGTAATCGGCTTCTATGAACGTTACTAACACAACTTGACGGTCGCTAATGAATTCCAGAAGCTTTACGCCAATAAAACTTTACCCATTTACGCGCGACGCATTACGCAGTGAAGAGTTATGCGTGGAGTTTCAGTTAATGCTTAGATTGATTGGTTTGAGGATTGATTATGTCACTTAACACTTCGAAGATCTTGGGGGTTATACCTGCGTAAGTGTTTTATCACTGCCCATTAGCCAAGGTTATTACAGTTATTTCGTAAAGTGGGTAAATAGTTAAATCTAATAACATAATCTAGGTCTCTGAAGTTGCGAACATTATGTAGAACTCTCAGGCTTGCAGGTTTCCTCGATGTTTTCCTTCACAGTTGAAGCAAGTTATATTTGAATTACTTGAAACGCACATAACTTAGTAAAGTTAGAGGTGCGTACTGGGATTCTATCTCGGCCCCCCGAAAGTTAAGTCGAGCGTCCTACCCAATGCGCTATCACCGCTTCATAGTCTATATTTTATTATTAAATATTTTATTTTAACTTTGTAGTGTAAAATACGATGTAGTGCAATTGTAGATTGTTCAACGAGAGGGTAAAGCAATGTCTGTTACGGGCGCCGCAATAAGTCCGAAGCAAACGAGGGATTTTGGTGTAACTCCTGAGCGTAGCATCTAGGGTTAGCTAGAATCCTGAGTGTAGCAAGGGATTTAGGGGTGCCCAAAACAAAGGCAGCTTTAACCCTGAGAATACTCTACTCTTCACACCTCGCGAGGCAATAAAATTAAGTTTTCTAGTTTTTTTTACAATCTATACTCTATGGTTCACGCTTCACAGGCGTTGGTGAGCTACAGGGACGCTATCATACGTTAGAGCGAAATAGCAATATCAGAATAATGAACAGAATTTATTTAGACACGCCGTGCGCGATGGACTCCATTACAATATTACTTACCCGATAGGCCTAAAAGATGTATTGACGTACTTGACCTTTCAATACTAGGCTACGTAATACGGCATTGTACAGCAAGTAGTGTGAAAAAATATAAGTGTTTTTCTGCCAATATAAACCAACCATTACCTTTTAGCAAAGTAGCCGTCATAAAAATTGGGCACTACAGTCTACATCGCATTTATTCGCCTACTCAATGACAAGTGAGAACGTAAAAGGCAACCCTTTTCGGAAGTCGCAAAAAGTAAAGGGATCTTATATTATAACGAAATTGTATTGAATTTTTTACACCATCTTTTATGACAAACCCAATGCTCTTAATGGCTTGGTGAAATGTTTTTTAGTGAGGGAACCATTTTAATAAAATATAGTGTTAGAGGAAAATAAATGTAGGTTATGCAAAAAGAACGGAAACAATAAAAAAGCTTGGGCATAAATTATTGCCTTGACCAGGTGGCTTTTTTAATTAATTTTAAATGTCAGTATGAGATGCCGGTTATGAAAAGAACAGCCTGCTTAGTTCGTTGCGGGCTTCCTCTTAGAACGAGGCATGTTTGGAAGCCCCTCAGCTTTAGTTTTAAGTTTACAAATGTACATTTTTTATCCTATGTAAACATCAAAATATGCACCTATGAGCAGTGGCGTGCACAGAGGGTATGCACAGGGATGGGAAGGGTAACATGCAGATGATATAAAATGAAGAAAATCTCCGATAAGATTTATAAAAAACTTAAGGATATGCATCGTAAGAGTTATGGAAAGCCTACCATTAAGTATTTATAGCTCCTACTGAGGGTTTTCTTCATTTTATATCATCTGCATACCCTGTGCATACCCTCTATGCACGCCACTGCCTATGAGCCTATTTAAATAAAGAAATGTATGACTTTGATTTTATCGGGTTGCTTAAATGTTTACCTATTTTGTACAAAATGGGATTTAGACATACAGAAAGCTATGAAAATAAAGTTTTCAGACTAAAACCCAACTCTATTTATCATCATGATCAACTTTCTAGGTCTATTAATTTGCCCTACAGCAGAGCACATACTTTTTTACCAGAGTGTCATAAAGTGAATTCGGTCCAATGAGTATACTACTCTGTATACTCATTTGAAGAACCGGCACGCAAGCAAAGCTGATCCGCTCTATAGCAGGTGTCACGGGCAGAGTGGTACCAGCACTATTCCCACCGTACCCATTTATTGCCCTGTCCCTTTAAACTACAATTACGACAGTACATAATATGCGAGTAAACTTGTGATATGTTTAAGTTCCAACGTGGGCTGGTGAGCTTAAGAGATTGTTATCTCATGCTAGTCATAATAACTGGAACCAATCCTCTGCTTCAGTTGCTCCTTAAAAGTCTATTTCTACAGATCCTATTTAAACTTTGTTTAACAAAGAAATTGTGTCATGATTAAGTGTTTATAAAAAAATTAAATTAATGAATAGAAATAAAGAAAAAAAAGTTTATTATATGAATGTTTTACTTTATGAACGAAAATTATTATATTTTTCTGTAAACATTTTTTATTTTTAACCAGTATGAATAAACGAATGTAAGAATACTTTTATTACACACAAAAAAAAAGTAGTTACAGAGATAGATATAAACATAGAGTAAGAGAGTACAATTTGGTGGCCTTATCGTTACATAGCGATTTCTTCCAGGCAATCAAAGGCGTAAAAGGAAAAAAACATAGAAAAGAGGTAGGTGGTGCAATTAATATCATTTAAACATTACACAAATATATAAATAGAATATATAAGGTTTATATATGTTTATACATGATATATGTACATACATGAAATAACGTTACCCATGAATAATGAAATCTACTAAAATTCATATACAACATTCATGTACATATCAATGTAAATATTTTATTATAAATGTGACATTAATATTTCAGTTTTATTACATAAAAAATTATAAATATAACCTAAAATAAACTATTTAAAAACTAAATAAAATCTAAAACGTCCTCGAAACCACCGCAGCGAGGCACAGTTCCCAAGATGCTGGCAGCATTGCCCCTTTGGATGGCCAAACTAAAATAAATGTAAATATATAACACACATATATATATATATATTTTAAGTGCGTAATTTTTTCTGTATTTCATTTGAATTGAAATACAGAAATAATTACGCACTCAAAATGGCCCGCTTCAGCGATGGTCGACTGAAAGGCACAAATAATGATCCTTCACTAGTTTCTTGAAGATGGGACGGAAGTATGTTTAAAAAGTATTGGAAAAATATAACAATGAAAGTCACGACAGCTGTTTTGTTTTCGAATAAAACAGACCCAAATTAAGTCCGATTTATAAAAAACTGTCCCCTCAATTTACATTCACGTCTAACAATACAAATGAGATTAGAATAAAATCGAATGGAAATCAAATTAAGCGATTTCGCTTTTAAGGTCAAACTAATTAGGCTTACCCTAAAACAATGTTTACCTTAATTAGGCGGATTAAGCAATTTAATTGTGAGGGGTGGGGGGGTCTTTTTCTTATATATGACGTATGAAAAGCAATTCTCATTATCGTAAAAGCACCGGTACGCACCCTGTTCATGAAGAAATAAAAGTTTTACGATTCCAAGGTTTTAAGATTTTCGTCCCATTTTGTTGTTATGGAGGGATTAGACTAACTTCCATTGACGCTTTTATAATTAATCACTCTGAAGGATTGTAAAGGTTAATTTTAACACACATATTACCGGCCCACTACAGAGCACAGGTCTCCCACAATAATATGGGGTAATTCCGTAGTCCACCACGCTGGCCCAGTGCGGATTGGTGGACACCACAAACCTTTGAGAACATTATGTAGAACTATCAGGCACGCCGGTTTTCTCACGATGTTTTCCTCACCGTTGAAGCAAGTGATATTTTAATTACTTAAAACGCACATAACTTAGAAAAGTTAGAGGTGCATGCTGGGATTCGAACTGGGCCCCCAGAAAGTAAAGTCGAGCTCGTATCCAATTCGCTATCACCGCTTCATTCGTTATTGATGTCTTAAATTTTGCTATACCCTTACAATGCAGTTGGTGGGATTTTGACATATTTGTATTATACTAGTTGACCCCAGCGCCATCTGTCAGGCTGATTTGTGAATCTAAACCATCCAGGGTGCCACCCAAACGCATACCGAAAAATTCATTCAAATCGGTCCAGCCGTCTAGGAGGAGTTCAGTGACATACACAAGCACACAAGAAATATGTATATAAAGATTAGGAGGTATGACTATCATACTCCCTAACATGTTAGCCCACTACCATCTGAGACTGCATCATTACGTAGGTACGTAATCACACATCACAAGCGAGATTACAGTCAAGGGCTAACGTGTAGTGGATTAAAAAAAAAAATTATTTTCGCCCACATTTTACCAGCATACTTAAACATTGGAACCACGCCCTTCAGACCGGAATACAGCAATGCTACTTGACAGCAGAAATATGTATGGCAGTACTACTTCGCCAGACGAGCTATGTCACAAAAAGTACTAGGTACCAAAATTATTTCACCATCATCATTTCAACATAGGTCTTTTGTAGGGATTGTCACAATCCACGGTCCTGGGCTGCTTGCCTCCAGCGGCTCCTAGCAACTCGCCTGATGTCATCTGTCCACCGCGTTGGGGGCCAACCTACGCTGCGTTTACCGGTGCGGGGTCGCCATTCCAGCACCTTAAAACCCCAATGTCCATCAGTTCTCCTAGCTATGTACCCTGCCCATTGCCACCAGCTTCGCGACTCGCTGAGCTATTACCGAAATAGCTCAAAATGAGGAGTCATTACTGATTTGATCACGTAGAGGTACTCCTAGCATTGCTTTCTACATCGCCCGCTGAGTAAGTCTGAGCCTTCTTATGAGGCCCATACAACATGCTACATGCACTTGGTAGCATTAAATTCAATCTTTGATTCGAATTATTTTATTATTACCTGGTAAGTAAAGATTTAGGTCCAAAATGATAACGGGCTGAACAGTTAGGGGGACGGCATACGCCTGTGGTTCTTACACAACATCGTACCGGAACGCCAAATCGCTTGGCGGCATATCTTTGTCGGTAGGGTGGTGCCAAGAACATAGCCTCCTAGCAGACATAAATTGATTAATAATATCACGTATAGACCGAAGATGATTGTGGCTCTAGCATCAAATAAATTAAGTGTGTATCTGTCTTGAAGCAGACTTGTTCGCATTGTCCCTGCGTCGGACATTTCAAACGTTTATTTAGGTCGCGCCGTTTGCTGAAACGCGTATTAAGTGGAGTTGATTTTTAATGAGGAATTTAAAGGTCGGTTGGGTAAAGGCGCGTATAAAATACGTATAATTTCCTTTCCACCTTTCAAGCGCATCGGAGGACTTTAACTAGGAGGTTCTAGGTTCAATTTTAAACTTTTCCTTAGGACTGGTCTGGTGAAACGTTTAGCCACAGCTTTTGCACCTACCTACGTCTACGTCTGAACATAGTTCAGCAGTTCGCGTGTCCTGTGTCGCTGTTAATCCCTATGTAGTTATGTTAAAATGCGAAAGTTGTTATACGGTATAGAAGTAGTAGTAGTACAAACAATAAATTTTAAACATCACTTTCGCATTATAGTATATCATATAGGTTTCAAAATGTGTTTCGGTTTCAAAATGTTGACGGCAGATTAGCGCAGTGGGCAGTGACCCTGTGTTCTGAGGATAAGGCGGTGGGTTAAATTCCCAAAACAACTCCTCACTGGAATCACATTTTTTTCACAACGCTGCTGGTTTAGGGGGTTTAAGTGGGAGCTCCCAGGTTCAATCCCCGACAGGTGCAATTTAGGAATTTATAATTTCTTAATTTTCTGGTCTGGTGAGAGGCTTCGCCGTGGCTAGTTACCACCCTACCCAGCACGATGCCGCGTAGAAACCGGTTAGGGGTAAGGATTTAATATAAATTCCTTACCCCTAATAGATTAGCCCGTTATCATCATTCACCAAAAGGCAAGGTAACAGTCAAGGGCTAACTGGTAGGGAAATAAAAAAAAAGATCATTGACGGAGGTTGTACTCCCCCCTGAATGGATGTGGTTTATTTGAGGCACGTAGCACTTCAGTAACTTTTTGTCACTGATTGGAGCAAACATTTGCCTTTCGTTTCGTACCTGCAGTACAATGATTGAATTTACATTCGGTAAAGCAATTTTTTTTACACCTTACAAATTATGTAAATTATTTTACGCCAGAAAGGTCATCAATTCATCAAGCAAAACGGTAGGTAGCCTTCCAGCACGGCATGGGCAGGAGATAATTCAATTAAATCCCCGGGGGAAGGATAAAAATGTATCTTCTCCCACAGCTTTATCAAATCTTAGACAAAGTAAAAACTCGGCTAAGTTTGTTGTGGGTTTCTTCTTAGATCAGTACGCGTTTGGAACCCTCGTAGCTTTAGTTTTAAGTTTACGAAAATGGTAATCGCCATCATCTCACTACCATGTAATACTCATATAATGTACGCATCAAAAGTGCCACCTATACTTGAATAAAGATATTTTTGACTTTGACTTTTACTTTGATAATCTCACAAGTGGAAATAATATCCAAATAATATATTTGTAATAATAAAGGTGGTAAACTTTTCCTATTCTATGTTCCCGTGCTTTAGCAGGTGGACACGATAATTATACCCTGTCAGAGGATATAATCAGGGGGATTTAGTTTTTGTCTCCTGCCAGGGCTAGCCATACTGGTGGGTGAGAAATGTCGTCTGATTACCAAAAAATCGTACCCAACCTCTAGTGACGTCAGATCGTCAGATGGTCCGAAACAATCAAGTGGGATAGCAACCGAGCGCAAATCTGTTATCGATAAAAGAACAATCTGTTCACTGCATACTAAAACATATTTCGTAGTCGCGTACGAACCAATTTATGCCGCGGAATATATAACATCAAAAAATCATATCCTCGATGTGATAAATTACAGCTAAACGAAATTTATATCCAAGTGCAGGTAGGCAGCGGTTTTTCATCATGGCTCGCAGGAGCTCAAATATACTGGACGTAGGGAATTTTCAACTTTATGCCTATGTAAATAGATGTTATCCTGTGTTATATCCATAGTTTAACCAGTTTTAGATACGTTTCAGTAGTGATTTATCGCTTTTGTCAGCCTTCAGACCCTTCTAGACCTTTTCTTTGATAACATTAAGCTACTAAACTTATCGTGTAATATCGTCAGTGGTAGGTAAAAAATTTACAACTCTCAGGTTGGTTTGCTAAAAATACAATTATTGATTTGTGAGAGCCTTATAAGCTGTACGCTAGTTTTTACTATCAATTTAAGATTTAAATGCTCACAACGGTCACTGAAAATCAATACAGATTTTATTTTATGTTATTTATTTAATACGAAGCCAATGTTAACAATGCCTTATATCTAGTACACAGGCTAACTCTCATACATTATATAATTCAACATTAAAAAGACAATAAAAATTAAAAAAATAATACAAAAAAATTTAAAACCTACAATAAAAATAAAAATATTTATACTTATTGCAACTATAATACAAGTACGATTAGGTCCATATTACTTTCAAGGGTTTAACTTCCTAGCGGTGGCCAGTGAAATTGAATGAGAATATTACGTTGAAGCTCTTCTGAGATAGAAGACGGAACTCCGCGCCAGAAGAAAACCAATTAAGTTATACTTCCTTTGGCACGTAATGGAACCCAGAGGAGAGTGAATTTTGCAGAAATAAACACGATATGCAGCCTAAGATCTCCGCCTCATAATACTAAGCAGGTAATAATTATCAATCTGTACGACTTATAATCCCGTGACGCAGGACAGTTTAAATAATCGAAAGTTTGAAAACTTCGTTCTTGCGATGATTGCCGCTCTTAATTTGAAAATCTTTTTTCGTTATTAATTTGGGTCAATAACGTAACTTTTTTGGTGAGAAAATTGGATGATGGATAACTTTCATGGTAGTTATCTCTGTATAGTAGTATCTGTCTGTGTTAACCACTTCGGTTCACTTCACACTTCATTTAACCGATATGAAAAATGTTTTTTTTGTTTTAAACGGGATACTTCTCAAGTATCTAGTCACATTTTCATCTGGTCAATATCTATTGGAGGGATCATGGTGAAATCGAGGAATTCTTTAGAAAATTGGTCAAGTATAATTGTTGATGAAGACCACGGATAGAGACTGTTGCAACACAATAATAAGTATTACTCGAGTTGCGATTCGTTTATGGTATATGTTTGACAAGCAATTTATGCGCGTTACAATTAAGGAGCTGATATTGGTACATTTACGCCCGAGCGAAAAATAAATGTTTTCTAAAAGCTTAAAGTTGATATAATGAATGAACCCGAGGACAGTCCAAGTATGAGTTAAAAGGTTGGTCGCAGGTTCAGGATGTTCTTTCTGGGTGTTCATCCTGTTTCTCCCAGTACTTTTGAGGGCCTGTGGGTAATGGAAACAGGGTTGTCCATTGTCTACAGTTGGCGTGCTATTGTTCCGGCACGCCTCATACGTAAACACGGGCACGTAGTCCCCAAGGTGGGTCCGCTTCGGCGGATATCCGTTGGCGGAGTAGCGGAGGTGTGCGTAAGCGTTCTCGTGGCTCCATCGTCAGGTCGTGAGTAGGTACACCGTGGGGCTTTATACAGTAAGAGTCTGACATAACCTTTGCGCTTCCCCGAGGCACGGAGATCTCCATGAGGATTTCCCCACGAAATAAAAAAAAGGTATAATGTGACTAATAATTGAGCCTCATTTTGACACACCCAGCATTTTAACAAGTATTAGAAGAACAAAGTATATAAGAGTCAGTTCCGAGTTTTTAATCCTAAATCTCTTTGTCATAGTACGTTCAACAAACTCATTCCACGAACCTTAAGAAATATAAACCAGAACTGAGTACAAGAGAGATCAATTGACTTATTATCATAATGTGGGGGAAGGGGAATACGTTCTTAAACTCAATTTGAATAAAACACGGAAAGCTTTTCACTGTGAAAGTGATTTTTAAGAAGGTAAGTAAGTAGGTATCCATATCCATAGAAAACTCGGAAAAAGTGAAAAGCAATCCACATTTTAAAAAACGATTTATTAAAACACATCGTCACCGCATTTTTAAAATGTTATTTAACATAATTGAACTTAGAACTAACCAAAGAATAGAGAACTCACCGAAACCGTGTACAGAACTAAAATTGAAGCATCAAAAACCACTCCACTTTAGTAGTGTTTCTCGAACAGGCGGTTTAGTCACTTAAGTCAGTTTAGCAATTTACAGTTATTATTTTATAGAACATAAGATGTTTTAAACGTTTACCATAAAATGGGAAAAGGAGGAAAAGTTTCTGAGCTAGCGACATTCCGCGGGTGTGAAGTCAGACGCGCGCAGGGCTTTTGCACTGTTTTTGGACACAGTGACACATTAAGTGTTCATGCAAAAACTTTTTTAATTCTATGTTGCTACAACTATTTAAAACATTCAGTAATTTATATAACTTTTTTCGACTAAGTAAGCGCTGTTCTATTGTACTTGTAAGTAGCAGGTCCCGAGTTCGATCCCCAGACAGGTAATTTTGTTTTTTTTTTTAATTAGCTCTATTCTGGTCTGGTGGTGGGATTCAGACGTGGCTGGTTAACATCCAACAGACAAACGCGTGTCGCCAACTGATTTAACGTTTCTGCACGATTTCGCGTAGAAACCAACGAGTAAGTATGAGGGGTAGGATTGGTTTAAATTAACTGCCATAATCCTGACAGGTTAGCCATCTAATACCTAAAACATCATGAGACTTACCACCAGCGTACCAGAACGCTAAATCGCTTTGAAGCAAGCCTTTGTCAGTAACTAACCACGGCCGAAGCATGCAATCCCAGACTAGACAAAACTCGCAAATTATTATTTATAAATTTGCTCTGTCCGGGATCGAACTTGGGAGACCTCCCACGTATAAGATCACAGCGCTCATCACTATGCTAGGGAGGCACATACAGTAGTTCGTTTATGGTCAAAAAACAGCGCACTGCTCATAATCAAAGCGGGTGAAACCGCAGGACACTGCAAGTATCATTAGCACCATCATCATATCAACCCATTTCCCACTACAACACGAGTCTCCTCCCACAGTAAGAAGGGTTTAGGCCACGCTGGTCTGGTCTAGCTGGTCGGATTGGTGGACTTCACACGCTTTTGAGAACGTTATGGAGAACTCTGAGACATGCAGGTTTACTCACGATGTTTATCTTCACCGTTGAAACAAGTACTACACAGAACAGCGAGACACCGTGAGCGGTGGCATCCTTATGTGGTTGATATTCCATCAACACGCACGAAACGTTTTTTATCCACGTTTCTGATACGTGCCGCTAAGATGTGGAACGCCCTCCCGGCAACTGTGTTTCCTGCCACGTATAATTTGAGTACCTTTAAGGCTAGAGTGAATAGGCTTTTTCTAGGCAAGCGTGCTCCAACCTAGACCTCATCATTGCTTTCTAACGGGCATGATTGTCGTCAAACGCTGGCCTATCGTTAATAAAAAAAAAAAAAAGTACTAGTAGAAAATAAAAGAAAAAGAGGACGCTCTGTTTACACGCGGTGGACGACGGTGGCCAAAGATATTAAAGTTACAGCAATATACCTAATTATTTAACTTTAACTACATTTGTAATTGTATTATTTGACTAATTAATTTAAAATCACATTATTACTTATTTCCAATTATTATATTTTTATTCTTTAAATTGTAATGTAATTTATATTTTATTTTTTATTTTTATAAACATTTGCACAGTCGATTGTAAAGGGTTTGTTTAATGAAATGTGTTTTACCCACAATTTGGCAAATAAATAAATATTATTATTATTATATTACTAAAAACGCAAACCTGATTGACGTGACAACCCAAGACAGAGAGTCCTGGCGCAGAAAGACGAGGAGAGCCGACCCCAAATGATGGGATAAGGCTAAGGCAAAGAAGAAGAGAAGTTGAAGCAAGTACTATTTTAATTACTTGCGACACCCATAACTAAGAAAAGTCAGAGGTGCCAGGATTCGAACTAGGCCCCTGAAAGTAAAGCCGGTCTCCTAACTACTGGGCTATCACAGCAAGTATAACATTTAATAAGGATGGCATGGCGTAGCATCGTAGAGGCGTAGAGCGTCGAACAAAAGACATTAAGGCATTGTGTACACATGGGTAATTAATGCCAAGACAACAATGTAAATGTTGTTTAATACGATCATTGTTAAAGGCTCTTGTTTCAAGAGTTGCGAGGCTTTAGGGCTTTCATATTTTAATTACGTCTGTGTAAATAACCTCTATGACTGGAATAGTTGTTGAGAATTTGCGTGATTTAATATAAGGCAAAACTTTTAAAGTTGCGATTTGATAATTCCTTTTGACGACCGTCAGTGAAATTACAAAGTCACGTTTTATCTCATTTTAGGGCTTATAATAAAAGTAAATGCTTACTGTCAATTTAATAAATAATAATAAATCTTTATTTGGAACAGTTACAATGGCACTTAAAATACTAGCAAGGGCGGTACTGCAATAGTGAAAACTGTGCTGCATGTACCACCGCCCACCTCCGAGTTATGGTACACTAATTAGTGTATTTCATATATAGATATAGTGTATTTTATATATGTAAGATGTTTTGTGTGTTGTTTGTGTGTGTGTCTGTGTGTGTGTGTTTGTGTGTTTATATTATAGATACGTAATACAAGATGGCTAGGGATGTCATACTCGTATATTTGATAGAATGAACTCTTGAGTTTTATTTAAGGGAATGTAATGCTTAGAACACTTATTGAGCCTTCGCTTAGCAACGACTATTTATCTGGGCAAGACTCTTTATATTATTAATATTAATAACACAATAGAGAGGACAGGTATATCGTATTTTTATATATATGCATGTGAATTTGAGTTTTCATAGTAAGTTTTGTCTTTATTCGAGTACGAGTTAGCTCTGTATGCTGGTAGGTGATGATGTAGTCTACCGAGGCGGGAAAATGGCAATCATCACCCAATTCCGTCTGATCAATAGTCCCAGATGAAGGGACATCGGGTCGTGTGGGACAGGATGGGGCTATTGCCGTTTAACATCAATTTACACGACCCGGGTAGGACAGCAGCTTGCCGAAGCCCATAGCGAGGCAAGTGAGGTCGGGAGAATATTTTCTCCCGGGACGAGCTCTACATGCCGCTGTACTAGGGAGGCACCGGTGCGTTCTTAGGAGATCCCGTAGCCTCCCAATTATGTGCCGAGAATGGCCACCGAGGGGATTTACTGGGTAAATATCCCACATAACCCGATCTTCCCTAAGGTCGGGTATCTTTGAAGATTTCCCCCCCGATAACAAAAAAAAAAGGTGATAATGTAGTCTAAGATGATAACGGGTTTACCTGTTAGGGGTATATAAGTTATATTAACCACTTATATATTATATAGTTGCTTCGAACCTATGGAAGCGGTGATAGCCCAGCGGACAGGACTTTGTCTTCACTTTCGGAGGGCCGAGTTCGAATCCCAGCACGCATCTCTAAGTGTTCTACGTTATGTGCGTTTTAAGCAATTAAAATATCACTAGCTTCGGTGAAGGAAAACATCGTGAGGAAACCGCCATGCCTGAGAGTTCCCCATAATGTTCTCAAAACGTTTGTGGAGGTCAATCTGAGGATCAATCTGTTCTGGGCCAGCGTTGTGGGCTACGGCCTTAACCCCTTCTCATTGTGGGACGAGACCCGTGCTCTGTAGTGGGCCGGTAATAGGTTGATATGATGATGAAGATAATTCCTTTTAAGATTATGAGGTTTAAAATTTTGCCTATTTTAACATAATTTCCTGGTGTTGGTGTTATGCTTATGCCCGTTTCCACTTAACCTAGGAATCGCTTAAATCACGTGCCTAATGACTGGGGTGATGCGTAGAGACATATACAGTTTCACCAATGCGACGTTGCATTTATCTACGTATTCGGCAGTGCGTAATGTTTAGAGAATTCTTAAACTGACACTTGACAAAATAAAAAAAATATAATTAGTTTTTTTTAATAACCTTAATGCCATACAAGAAAAATGAATAATATCCTTGCACCCACTGTTGGAACCATACAGTGGGTGCATGGGTAGCTGCCCTTTAATACAAACTCAAAACACTATGCCTTGTATCAAGAATCAAAGACAAGTTAGGTTATAAGAGTTGTCTAGTCAAAATCGATTGGTGACAACTAATATATGCCTAGAGGAATCTACTTTGCTTAGACGTTACATACTTGGGCATTACCTTGTTCATCGTCAGTGGAAACGAGCATTAATGTTCTTTTTTGTTTTAATTTTTGACGGCCTATTGGTGCAGTGGGCAGCAACCCTGCTTTCTGAGTCCAAGGCCATGGGTTTGATTCCCACAACTGGAAAATTTGTGTGTGATGAACATGAATGTTTTTCAGTGTCTGGATGTTTATCTGCATTTATGTATATTATTCATAAAATTCTTCATCAGTTATCTCAGTACCCACAAAATAAGCTACGCTTACTTTGGGGCTAGATGGCGATGTGTGTATTGTCGTAGTTTGTTTATTTATTATTTATTTCATTTAAAACAACATTTAATTTTATGTGTAAAAGTAAGTATTTTTTGTACCATTGGTGCGATTGTCGATAAATTAATCAATTGTTTTAACAGCTGAACTACTTCATTAGACCCAGAGCACGTATCGTACGTGTACAGGTGGGGTGACACAAATGTGTTTCCGGCAGAAGGGTGAAACAGTATGTAACAAAACGTTAATCCAATCAATGTTCACCGGCTAACAAGCGAAAGGCAAATGTGTGCTAATCAGACGACAAAAAGTTATCGTACCGCTACGTGTTTCAAATTAACTTATTTAACTTATTAATAGTGGTAGGAACTTTTGTGACAGAACACGTTCGAGGAATTAGGTACATCATCGCTTTCCTACTAGCTACCATAAAAATATCACTACAATACAACACTTATTCTTCGGAACCTCGCTATTAATTTTTTGACTTCTTGATAGAGCGATCCAACCCACCAAGAAACCAAAGTCTCCCAACCTCGCTGTCCAGGCTGATCCTGGAACTCTGATTGGTTCCCGCATTTATGAGCCTTGTGAACTGGAGTCTCCCGCCAACCTCGCTGTCCAGGTGGGATCCTGGAACTCTGATTGGTTCCCGCATTTATGAGCCTTGTGAACTGGAGTCTCCCGCCAACCTCGCTGTCCAGGTGGGATCCTGGAACTCTGATTGGTTCCCACATTTATGAGCCTTGTGAACTGGAGTCTCCCGCCAACCTCGCTGTCCAGGTGGGATCCTGGAACTCTGATTGGTTCCCGCATTTATGAGCCTTGTGAACTGGAGTCTCCCGCCAACCTCGCTGTCCAGGTGGGATCCTGGAACTCTGATTGGTTCCCGCATTTATGAGCCTTGTGAACTGGAGTCTCCCGCCAACCTCGCTGTCCAGGTGGGATCCTGGAACTCTGATTGGTTCCCGCATTTATGAGCCTTGTGAACTGGAGTCTCCCGCCAACCTCGCTGTCCAGGTGGGATCCTGGAACTCTGATTTGTTCCCGCATTTATGTGCCTTGTGAACTGGAGTCTCCCGCCAACCTCGCTGTCCAGGTGGGATCCTGGAACTCTGATTGGTTCCCACATTTATGAGCCTTTTGAACTGGAGTCTCCCGCCAACCTAGCTGTCCAGGTGGGATCCTTGAAATCTGATTGGTTCCCGCTTTTATGCCTGGTGCCTACTGGTTGTGATATTTCAATTAACTTTATTAAACTAGATAATGAGTTATAGTAAAACTTTCAATGTATTAAATATTTTTTTTCTATTGTTAGTGTCGTTTTTTCTACAAACGTACAATAAAACGAGAGGATCGGATAAGGGGCAAATTATAGCGGTATCAGGAAAGCAGGTCACATGCTTTGCCATCTCACAGCTTAGGGACGATACTCGACCGGACATCGCTTCGTTTGGCCCTATGTTTACGCTTGGGAATTAAGGTATGCGAGCCTCACTACTGCCCTTGTGGCATTCGTGTGGATCAATTGGGTCACCATGGGCTCAGTTGTAATCGAAGTGCTGGCCGTTTGTATCGTCACGGCGCTATCAATGATATTATAGTCCATCGCGCTCTGGCCTCTGCGTCTATTTCTGCACAATTGGAATTTTCCGGTTTGTTCAGGGATGATGGCAAGAGACCAGACGGTATGACTATAGTACCGTGGTCGATTGGGAGTGCGACGGTGTGGGATGCGACCTGCGTTGATACGTCGGCAGCTTCTCGCCAAGTACGTCCCAAAAAGCGGCTGGAGCTGCCTAATCTGCTCAAATGCTTAAACGCCGCTTGCGTTTGAGACTCTGGGCCCATGGTCTTTGGACACGAAAAATTTTACTAATAGAGTGTCCCAAAAATTGGTCTTGACGTCTGATGACCTAAGAGCTGGCGCTTATTTAGCCCAACGGCTAAGTCAAGCAATTCAAAGGAGCAATAGCGCCAGCATTTTGGGTACCATGCCCATAAGTGAACAGTTAGACGGCTTATATTTCTTGTATATACATATTAAGTTTAGTTTGTAAATATTATTACTTAAAACTTAAAGTCTGATTTTGAATAAAGATGTCAACATCTTGTTATGCAGAAGAAGTATAACTTCTAACAAGTTTGCATACGTACACACACTTTTTTTTATTCCAAATAATTTTGATGATAATTATTATTACAAGTAAAGTACCTGTACTAAGTTTCGGAACTAATAATATACAGCTGGAAATCTTAACATGATGTGGTTTTGAATAAAATATTCTAGTATGTAAAGCAGCACTCCCATACCCCAGCAGAAGCAGGTTTAGTGTGTTTCCAAATTAAAATAAACCTATCCTCATTGTTCCTGTAGTCGAACGTTTCAAGCGTTTATTTAGGTCGCGAGGTTTGTTAGATAATAGTTAATTTTGTTAACATAATTCAAATAAAAATTCATTAGTTAGCAACTGACTTTACTTTGGATCGAAGCAGGCGTTACTTTGCGGAAATCCATGATATATTATGAAAATTAAGATTATTCAAAATTCATTTATTTCAAGTAGGCCTAATATAATAGGCACTTTTGAAACGTCAAGTCGGTCTGTGTGTAGTGACTCTACCACCGATTTAGAAGGCAGATTCTACCGAGAAGAAGCCTGCAAATGTAATGTAATGTAAGTTTGTTTGTTACGCTTTCACGCCTTAACCAATCCTCATGAAACTTTGTACACATATTCTTGGGAGTGTTAGAAGTAATATAGAATACGTTTTATCCCGACATTAGACTCGGTTCTTTTGGGAGAGTGTTTTACGACTTTACACCATAACTCCGATAAATTATAACCGATTTAAATAATTATTTTTGTACTATAGAGGTTATAATATGAGTTTAGTTTTGCCCAAACTGTGGTTGGAGATAGAGGACATAACTCCTCAGCGGAGAGCAGCAAAACCCTCAATGTAGGCTTAGCGATACTGAATACTTTAATTTTTTTTAGATCTACAACTAAATTTAATGCCACATCAAAAAACTAAATCAAATCCAGACGAAGTCGCGGGCAACAGCTAGTCATATTATAAAAGTGTATACTCAATCCCATAAATGACTCCTGCACCTTTCGCAGACGATATGCAGATGTCACTAATTTATGACCATTTCTTGTAAGTCGACTGTTTATATCTGTTGTTTATACTGTTATTAATTTGCTATACTTTGCGAAAAGCGGGAGAATCTTTATGGTGTAATTTATAATTTCTTCAATTCTTATACTTCACACCAAACAGATCTTTGACAATATACCCTCTACGCACGTTTTGCTCCGAAAACGGAGCATCCTCAGGAGATGTTGACTTTACAATGAATAATTGTTAACAACTGACGTTACTTTACCAAACTCCTTGATATACAAACTCCGATAACGGTGACGGTGACGGTGTAGTAGTGTAGTGTTTTTCCTTTTTTTTGTGTTAGCACGCTCTTTGCACGTTTCTCTCCTTTACCAGAATATCGACATTAATTTCTCAAAAGAATTACAAAAATAGCTATTTAGAGAAAACATTTAACTTAAAACTTTAACATGTTGTTAGCGTACACTAAAGTTACTGTACGTATACGAGACTTTCGTCGTGTCACTTTCCCATCGGACTAAGAAAGTGAGGAGATATAGAGTGCACCTGCGTTTGCGCACATCGTTAGTTGGAAAAACTCTCTGTAGGATTGACCATCGTGGCCAAATTCTGGCAGGTCCTAGTTGTTATGGTTTTATGCGGTTTGACGCGTGTCAACTATGAGTCTTTAACCAAGTGGTGTAAATACGCGGGAGCCTTACTAATAAACGTAAACTCCCCTCCCGTATAATGCAATATTTTATATGAACTCTCTTAGTCAAATCTGATTACTAAATAGCTTATCACTTACATAAAAATCGGGCTATCAGATCAGGTTTTGATGTAACACACACAAAAACACACAAAACTAAACTCTAAATTGTATTGTTATTTACAATTTATTTCAAGTTTAGTTCAAAAAAATAATAAAATCTTTAGACCCACTTGGAGTAAATAATATGCAGAGACACCTAGTAAACTAGTAGGTAGGTACTTCTATATTATTATAATATGTTTGTGTACATCAAATTAATTATTTATTTGATTATCTCTAAAATATAATTTTTATTAATACATAACTATAACCTAAAATAAACTATTTAAAAACTAAATAAAATCTAAAACGTCCTCGAAACCACCGCAGCGAGGCACAGTTCCTAAGATGCTGGCAGCATTGTGTACATACAAAAACAGTTTCACTTGTAACTCAGGCTTTTATTCGTGATTGAAGTACATAACAGCCATGTTATAATTTTTTTATTGCAATGACCTTTTATATTGTGAAAAAAGGTATGTCTGCAATTTGATATTTATCCAAAACTTTCTGAACAATTGTGCATAACAATAACTTGCCAAATAGAAAAGCCAGTCGGTTGGCAATGTGTCACTAAAATCATAAAAATCTCATTCTTGGTATACTTACACTTCTTGTGACGTCAAAAAGGATAATCTTTCACCCTCTCACTTGCTATTGAATTTGTGACACGTTTTGCGGACCCTTTTTTTACGAGCGTAATATTAGTAGGCAAATACAATTTAAAGCGCTCCTATTATTATAAAAATCGTGAGAAAGTGATGGAACGGACAAAAGTTACTGTTACGCTTTTCTTAAACACCTCTCTGGACAATGGTTTACAAGGATACAAACGTGCCCAGGATATTTGACCAGGGTATGGATATAAAGCAAGTACATGGAAAAATTCAACGGAAAAAGGGACAAATTTTCCTCCAATAAGAGCTTTATAAAATAATTTTGGTAGGCAGTGCTATTGTGCATGTATGAAGTGCACGCCACTGGATACAAGTTAAGCCACTTCAACTCTAGATTCAAGTTTAGTTCTTTTACCCTGGAGTTCACGATAAGCTGGTTATATAAGTCTGTTTATCCGTACCTACAATGCTGCTACTGATTCCATATTTTGCTCAATAGTAGACCATTATACAAGGTAATTAATTATAAGGATGGCTGAGCAAGTCTATTTCTATAATTTTATCAATATATTTTAGGAGAGTAATTTATATATTTGTCTCCTAATAAATATTAGGGTTCAGCACCCTAAGGTTGCAAACGAGACGCTATTACGAAGCCTTCACTGCCAGCGGGCGTTGTCTCATGAACTTATGAACCGTATTAGAGAGCGTAGACCTTTCCTCAGAATATGTATTTCTGCCGCTATAATAACAAACAAATAAATTAAAAAAAAAAAACTCAATTTAAAAATCATCATCTACTATTTTCTATCTTCAACTATTTACCAACCGTATAAGTAGCAAAGAAATCACAGAATGTGTATTTCTAAGTTTGTCACCCAACTAATGACAGGCCTAAGAAAGTGGCGTGCCGTAGCGCACGCCTCTCTGGAGGATTTGGCAGGGATCAGGCCATTGATGATAGGAATCTAAAAATCATCATCTACCATTTTCTATCTTCAACTATTTACCAATTTTAGGTAGCTTAGAAATATTAACAAAATGTGTTTTTCTGCCGCTAAAATAACAAATAAATAGAATTTAAAAAAAATCACATCAGTCTAAAACTCATCATCTACTATTTTCTATTTTCAACTATTTACCAATTTTAGGTAGCTTAGAAATTTTCACAAGATGTGTTTTTCTGCCGCTAAAATAACAAATAAATAAAATTTAAAAAAAAAATCACTTCAGTCTAAAAAATAATTCATCCATTTTCTATCTTCTAATACTTACCATTGTCTACCACTGTGTACTACTGTAGTTTCGAGTCGAAACGTTGCTAATTTCTGAGACTGTCTGAATGGCGTGGTTGCCGGTGTGATTTACGGGCACATGAGTTTGACATCTATGCCTCAAGTTCTTAGAAACTTGGCGGCAGTCTTACGACGTGTGCTATCTGCTTTATTATTATTATTTTTTTTTTATTTGGTTTACCAACAGCTTTACATTTAAACTAGCTTATACTGTATGGGGTGTAAGGGGGAGGCTAGTACCAGTCAGCCTCCCAAAATGCCAACCTCACCTGCACGTGGTGCACCCTGCCGTCTAACCGACGAGGCTCTGGCGACCGACAAGTGGCGGTATAACTACTTCAAATTGGCTAGACTGAATAAATGGCACAGACCGGTGTCGGGCAGCAGCGACGCCGGTGCGATCAGTCTAGCCCTGCGATGACCAACCCGCCTGCCCAGCGTGGTCATTACCGGGCAAATCTTTGTATGAATGGAGAAAAGAAAGCCACAGCCCCTAGTCCCCGGCAGCCCCGCTATTCCTGGCTCTGGCAGCGGTTATGGTAACGGCGGGGCAAGGGGTGTCAAGAATCTCCGGAAGAGATTCCGCTGCCAAACCCGACGACTGGACCTGGCAACGTATAACGCACGCACGTTGAGGACCGATGAGAAGTTAGTCGAGCTGGAAGAAGCAGTGAGCAAGTTGCGCTGGAGTATCATGGGTTTATCTGAAATCCGTAGAGAGGGGGAGGATACGATAATCCTAAAATCCGGCAACTTGTTCTACTACCGGGAGGGCGAACAACAGTCCCAAGGTGGTGTCGGATTCATCGTCCACAAATCCCTTGTCAACAACATTGTTCGAGTCGAAAGCGTGTCGAGCAGGGTAGCGTACCTTGTACTCAGAATAACCAAACGGTATTCCCTGAAGGTTATACAGGTCTACGCACCCACAACTGCGCACTCCGACGAGGAAGTAGAGGCATTGTATGAGGATATTTCGAAAGCCATACATGCCTCGAAAACCTACTACAGTGTTGTGATGGGGGATTTCAACGCGAGGCTGGGCAAGCGAAGCGGTGCAGAGCTGAGAGTGGGGCAATTTGGATATGGGCAACGGAACGAACGGGGCCAAATGCTGGCCGACTTTATGGAGAAGGAGGGCCTCTTTATGATGAACTCCTTTTTCGAAAAGCGGCCGCACAGGAAATGGACCTGGCTGAGCCCCGATGGTTCGACGAGAAATGAGATCGACTTTATCATGTCGACCAAACGGCATATATTCAATGATGTCTCTGTGATCAACAGGGTGAAAACCGGGAGCGATCACCGTATGGTAAGAGGCACATTGAATATAAATGTAAAGCTGGAAAGGGTCAGACTGGTAAAGTCTACGCTCCGGCCTACTCGTGCTCATATCCAAAACCCCGAGAGCTTTCAACTGGAGCTGCAAAACCGGTTTGATTGCCTGGACTGCGATTCTGTGAACGATCTTAACAACAGGCTTGTGGAAACTGTCCATACGGTTGGGTCCAAGTTCTTTAAGACCCACCGTAAACATAGAACCAAAAAGTTCTCAGCCCATACACTCGGGCTTATGGAGAAGAGACAAGAAATGAGACTACAGTCTTCAAAAGATGCGTCTGAATATCGGCGTATTAATAGACAGATCTCGAAGTTGCAGACGAAAGACTTGCGACACTTTAACACTGAGAAAATTAAAGTCGCCATTGAGCGCAACAAAGGCTCGAAAGTGTTCGCAAGAGATCTGTCTATCGGACAGAGCCTGTTGACTCGCCTGAAGACTGACAATGGTAGTCTCATATCTTCTAAACCAGAGATCCTGAGTGAGGTTGAGAAATTCTATGGACAGTTATACACCTCAACACAAAAGCCTGTTGAAAGTTTGGCTAAAGACCCTAGAGCCAAATTGACCCGACACTTCACTGAAGATATCCCGGACGTCAGCCTTTACGAGATTAGTATGGCTCTCAAACAACTTAAGAACAACAAGGCACCGGGTGATGACGGAATCACAGCAGAACTCCTGAAAGCGGGTGGAAAACCGATACTTAAAGTCCTTCAGCGGTTGTTCAATTCCGTCATTCATCAAGGCACAACGCCAGAGGCATGGCACAGGAGCGTGGTTGTTCTGTTCTTCAAAAAAGGTGATAATACCTTGCTGAAGAACTACAGACCTATCTCGCTGTTGAGCCATGTCTACAAGTTGTTCTCAAGAGTCATTACGAATCGTCTCGCGAATAGGTTCGACGACTTCCAGCCTCCTGAACAAGCCGGTTTCCGAAAGGGCTTCAGTACCATAGACCACATACATACGCTGCGGCAGGTTATACAGAAGACTCAAGAGTATAACCGGCCACTTTGCTTAGCGTTTGTGGACTATGAGAAAGCCTTTGATTCGGTGGAAACCTGGGCTGTGTTAAGGTCACTGCAGAGATGCCGAATTGACTACCGGTACATCGAAGTTTTGAAGTGTTTGTACAAAAACGCCACTATGTCAGTCCGTATACAGGACCAGACTACGAAACCGATCCAACTGCAGCGAGGAGTGCGACAGGGAGATGTTATCTCCCCGAAGCTGTTTACCGCTGCGTTGGAGGACGTTTTTAAGCTTCTGGATTGGAACGGGCTTGGCATCAACATTAACGGCGAGTACATCACTCAACTTCGGTTTGCCGACGATGTAGTCATAATGGCAGAGACTCTGGAAGACCTTAATGCGATGCTCAATGACCTCAGCAGAGTTTCTCAACAGGTGGGCCTTCGTATGAACATGAGCAAGACGAAAATTATGTCTAACGCTCATGTTGCGCTCCACCCAATAATTGTTGGGAACTCTGCACTCGAAATTGTAGACGAGTATATATACCTAGGACACACGATCCAGTTAGGTAGGTCCAATTTCGAGAAAGAGGTAAACCGCCGAATCCAACTCGGATGGGCAGCGTTCGGGAAACTTCGTGACATCTTCTCGTCCAAAATCCCCCAGTGCCTGAAGACTAAAGTCTTCGAACAGTGCGTGTTGCCAGTGATGACTTACGGATCAGAGACATGGTCGCTAACTATGGGCCTCATAAGAAGGCTCAGAGTCACTCAGCGGGCGATGGAGAGAGCTATGTTAGGAGTATCTCTACGTGATCAAATCAGAAATGAGGAGATCCGTAGAAGAACTAGAGTTACCGACATAGCTCAGCGAGTTGCGAAGCTGAAGTGGCAATGGGCGGGGCACATAGCTCGGAGAACCGATGGACGTTGGGGTCTTAAGGTGCTGGAATGGCGACCCCGCACCGGTAAACGCAGCGTAGGTCGGCCCCAAACGAGGTGGACAGATGACATCAGGCGAGTAGCTGGGAGCCGTTGGAGGCAAGCGGCCCAGGACCGTGCATTGTGGAACTCCCTACAAAAGACCTATGTCCAGCAGTGGACGTCAATTGGTTGAGATGATGATGATGATGATGATACTGTATGAAGACAAAATGTAAATCTACGTACAGGTAAACAACGCATGCGAGAAATAGTGTTAAACTAGCTTACAACTACACAAACAAGATGGAAGTGTATCCAGTGTAGGAAGGTATAAAATAGGCAATGTATAAAATTTCATTCACGCCATCAAAATTATTTGAAGGATGTAGTACTGCTATTTTATGTTACCATAAAAAGTTAACATGAACTAACTATATAACATTAATAAAAAGTAAATTAAACGAACAAAATAATATGATTAAATACAAGCATTATTAGCATAAAATAAAGAAATAGTAAAAATTCGAATAGGACACTGATCAAATTCATTTCATGCATATAAAATCTTATTATCCGTTAATCATTATTTAATATAAAAAATCTGGCATTTTCTAACACTGTGTTTTAATTACACACGATAGTCGACATACAAGTAACTAGTAGTAGTAATTTACGTAAAGTAGTACGTGTAATTTTGGAGTTTTTCCTCGATCTCAATTATGTTAATCATCATATGAACCCATTACCGGCCGAATAAAGGGCAAAGGTCCTTCCACAATGATAAGGGAGTTAAAGCCACCACGCTGGCCCAGTGCGGATTGATGGGCTTCACACACCTTTATTTTTACTATGAGAACTCTCAGGCATGTAGGTTTCCTTACGATGTTTTCCTTCACCTTTGAAGCAAGTGATATTTAAATTGCTTAAAACGTACATAACTTAGAAAGGTTAGAGGTCAAACGTCAAGTCGAAGACCTGCCCACTGGGATATCACCGCTTGGTGTTAATACGATGTAGTATTTTATATTGCACCTCGCTACAAAACACTTTACGGAACCGTTTACAAGCGCAACTTGGTTTTTGTACTGATAATATAAGTCTTAATATTTTATATTAATATATGCCAATCACTCGAGCGTATGTTAAACCCACGCACAGATACACACAACTCCAAAACGAAATGCGTCATCGCAAACGAGCAAAGTTTTGGTAAAGTTGATTGATGTTGAAGCTTATGAAATTCATTAGCTTCTGAGCATCTAATCTAACACCGAACAAAGTTTAATTTGCTATAAACAATTCGCGACAAGCCGTCAGATCGTAGGGCTTACTAAAGCCGAAAGCCGAAGATTTTTGACGGCCGATTGGCGCAGTGGGCTGCAGCCCTGCTTTCTGCGTCTTGGACTCCATTGGCCGTCTGGGTTTTAATCTGTATTTTATAAGAATTTATGTATTATAAATATTCATCAATTATCTTAGTACCCATAACACAAGCTTAGCTTACTATGGGGCTAGATGGCGATATGTGCGTTGTGGTAGTATATTAAAGCATTTTATACAGAAGCAGTTAAAGTAATGACATCAAGCGATTTAGCGTTCTGTTTTATTGTATATATTAGTTGACGAAGCAAATGGTAATGGTATTATAAAAAGCAACACGTCCTAGGGAATGCCAAGAACACGTCCTATAATGTGGTGCCATGTGGACATCAACCTGAGGCGTAGGTGTTATTTATTTATTTTTAATTAAATTAGTACGGTTAACACCAATAACACTAATTAAATACATAGCAGATTAAAACGAGAAAAAAAAAATAAAAACATCCTATTATAGTATAAAGGACTACGTAATCGATAAAAAAGCTTGGCTGTAAATTATTGCTCTAACCAGGTTGCTCTTCTTATAATTTAAAATGACATTGTGAGATGGTGATAACAAAAAAAAACACCCGGCAAAGTTTGTTGTGGGCTTCTTCTTAGACCAGGACGCGTTTTGAACCCTCGTAGCTTTAGTTTTAAGTTTACGAATGTGGTTATCGCCATCATCTCACTACCGTGTTATTCTTATGTACCTACGCATCAAAAGTGCCACCTATGGGCCTACTTGAATAAAGATATTTTTGACTTCGACTTTGACTTTGACAGAAACAATAACATAATTACAACAATTCAATCAACTTTACAATAGTTTTGTTTTAGTTTAAGCCTCATGTACCTGAAATCACACCGGCAATTACGCACTTCCAACCGGAACACAGAACTGCTACAACGCTGCTGTGCTTTATAAAACACCATGGCATGGTAGTACTTCCTCGCATGAGCTCTGTCTCAAAAACCTTTACTACTCCTAGAAGTTACAATCCTGCCAACTAATTCGTGCCACCGTGCGATTTAGCGTTCCGGTACGATACCGCTTAGAAAGGGGGAGGTAAGTCCGCTACCGTTGTTGGTATTGCGTGTATTGACTTTAGTAAAGTTGCGTATAATGCCGCGCATAAATCAATCAAGGGTTATAAAACTGCCATATCCACTCACACACGAAACTCTCCACCAGATGTCATTGCTGTCAAGAGCTAGCTTGTATTGGAATAAAAAAAAGTCGCGGGCAACATTTGGTATATTATGAAGATACTATTATATTCGAAAGTTATATATTATAATAATAAATAAATAATAATAAAAATATTACGACAATACACACATCGCCATCTAGCCCAAAAGTAGGCGTAGCTTGTGTCATGGGTACTAAGATGACCGATGAATATTTTTATGAATAATGTACATGTACACCCAGACAAAGAGAAACATTCATGTTCATCACACAAACATATTCAAGATGTGGGAATCGAAACGGCCATGAACTCAAAAAGGGCTGCCCACTGCGCCAGTCGGGCGTCAATGCAATGCAATTATGCATGCAAAGTTTGTTCTCATCGTGCCGTTTTTACATTTTATCTCCGCTACAAATAAAGTCAACTCTACAATAAAGTAGCTCAATCTTTTATAAGCCGCAATTTTTTCGCGACACTCTCCAGAACTCATTTTTTATTCACGCTGTAAGTTAGAGGCTCCAGAAGAAATATAAACCAGATCAGAGTACAAGAGAGATCAATTGACTTATTACCATAATGTACCGTCTTCCTTTACGCTCGATTTGAATAAAACACGGAAATCTTTTCAGTATAATCGTCTCGGCGTGACATTAATAATGTAACATAACTTTTTTCATAATTGCATCAAGGAGACTTTATTCTAATGTTTTTCTTCGGAGTTTGAAATTGAAAAATAAATAATTCAAAATTACTTAAAACAGACAACGTTGTATGTCTGCGTCGCCATACGATCTGGCATCACTGGCGTCTACTTCGTACAAGCACAAAATAACTGCCTACCGTAAAGTTTAGTGTATCTTTTAATGTAAGATGTTTCCGATTTATGCCATCTTCCTGGCAGTTTTTACAGTCTTGATCGTTCGGACTAGGATCGAATTGAAATTAAAAATCTGACCACTATTAATTAATATATATTATATTATTATTTATAATTAATAATATCGTTCAAAGAATAAATAAATTTCATTTCCAGCTACCTACCCTGGTCAAAGAAGGTATATAGGTATTTATTTCCAGTAGACCTACTTCATAAGATGTTTTTATTTCAAGAACTTATGGATCCGAAACGTGGTCGCTTACTATGGGCCTCATAAGAAGGCTCAGAATCACTCAGCGGGCGATGTTGAGAGCAATGTTGGGAGTATCTCTACGTGATCCTGAATGATCATCCATCCATAGAAGAAACAGAGTTACTGACATAGCTCAGCGATTCGCAAAGCTGAAGTGGAAGTGGGCGGGGCATATAGCTCGGAGAACCGATGGACGTTGGGGTTCCAAGGCGGCACAGATAAACGCCACGTTGGTCGGCCCCAATGAGGTGGACAAATGATAAAAAACGAGTCGCTGGGAGCCGCTGGAAACAAGCGGTCCAGGACCGTGGATTTTGGAACTCCCTACAAAAGACCTATGTCCAGCAGTGGACTTCAATCGGTTGAAGTGATGATGATGATGATGATGATGATGATGATGATGATGAAATGAATCAAGAATTTTTATTTTGCGATAAAAGGACAGAACTTCCACTCTCATATACCTTCAATACATCTTCTAAATACACCTTCTACGCACGTTTCGCTCCGAAACCGGAGCATCCTCAGGAGATGTTGACTTTACAATGAATAATTGTTAAGTCATCCTCAGGAGATATTAGGTATATTGCCGAAGATCTGTTTGGTGTGAAGTATAAGGATTAAAGAAATTATAAATTACACCACACAGATTCTCCTGCTTTTAGCGGAGTATAGCAAGTTAAGCTTAATTTTGATAATATATCAGGACCAAGTTTTTTACTCTAACACAATTTAATTAGTGTTAACACAAAACTAACTTAGTGTACAAAATCATCAAATGGAACAAAGTAATCAGATAATCAATTGACAATACAATTAATTATTTAATATCCAAAAGCATTATCAGGGTAATTTTTTTTTTTACCGTTTGGTCGGACACTACCTACGAGTTTTTTTAATTCCACTACAAATTAGCCCTTGACTGCAATCTGACCTGGTAGTAAGTGATAATGCAGTCTAAGATGGTAGCGGGCTTACCTGTTATGGAGTATAGTAGCCATACCCCTAATCGGTTTGTACGCGACAACGCACCGGAACACTAAATCGCTTAGCTTCTTTGTCGGTAGGGTAACTAGCTATGGCCAAAGCCTCGCACAGAACAGACCAGAGAAAATTTAGAAATTATAAATTCCCAAATTTCCCCTGCTGAAAATCGAACCTCATACTTAAATTCACCAGGGATACCGCCAAAATTTGTCTGGAATAATTGGTTACAAAATATCAAATAAAAAATATAAGTTAACCTATTATAATAATATTAAATTCTTTAATAACACGATTCATTACTTCGTTTTTGCTTATCTTTATTTATTTATGAGAATGTAATGAAAATACTATTGTTAGATACACACCTAGTGCTTGATGCAATATTAAATAAACAAAAATAGCCATACTGAATACCATATTTTTAAATTCTCTTAATCGTTATATAGGAATTGACTGCCTGCCGACTGGCGCAGTGGGCAGCGACCCTGTTGTTGAGTCCATGGCCGTGGGTTCGATTCCCATCGCTGGAAAATGTTTGTGTGATGAACATGAGTATTTTTCAGTATCTGGGTGTTTATCTTTATAAAGGACCACTTGTTCGCTATATAAAGAACACAACTTATACCAAAACACACACACCACAGTTACTGCAGTTGAAGAGTTGGTAGAAACACTTATACCATAAATGAATAAGGGATCAAATTTATTGCTTTTATAAAACCTCAAAATTATTTAGAAGCGATAATAAAACCAAAATGTGACTGTCGAGAGTCGTTAGAAAGTATGAAAAAGTTATCCAAAAATTGTGACAAAAACTTTTTAGCTTCAAGCATTTTGTCATGATCGTGGAAGCATGGCGGATCTGAATTTTGTCAAACTTTACATTACTTAAGTAATAAAGCCATTTTAAAGAAAGTTCAAAGACTTTTCATGAAGTTGTATCTGTGTAATTTGAAAAATATATAAGTAAAAAATAAACTTTTTTAAACGTTTGAAAAAGACGAACGACGATCAAGACGATTTAGCGAGGCCCAAAAATAATGATAATTATTAATATCTATACTTATAATAAAACTGCAACTGGAAGATTTCTGTACATTCAATATATTTTGAAAATTTCCAAAACAGATTTTTATTTAATTTTTGTCTGTCTGTCTGTCCGGGCATCACGTGAAAACTACTGAACGGATTTAAATAAAATTTGCTGGTGGTAGCTGATTTACCGGGTCAACATATAGGATACTTTTTATCCCGATAAACTATAAGTTTCCTTTGGGAAATGGGATGAAATTTCCTATTAATTTTACTTCATAGCTCCGTTAAAATTCAACCAATTTTTACAATTCGTTTTTTATTTGAAAGTGTATACTATCAAGCATGTTCTGTCTAATTTTAATGAAGATCTGATAAATATTGTGGGAGATAAAGGACATAACTCTTCACAACAGCAAGTCACGAGGCAAATGGAACAACGATCGAATGCATTCGTATCATTAGTAGGCTAAATACTAATATTATGAATGCGAAAGAAATAAAGTAACATAAATATTAAGTTTGATTATATACCTCCAAATTCAGTTTTAAAATTTTCAAATTGAACCTATCGCTTAGAAGTTGCGACGGGTATAGAATAACACGTACGGCCGCGAATAACATAGTTTGGAAATAAAACAGGTCCACCTGGTAGGTAGCGCTGCAATTAATTTCTAGGTTTCTTTTTGGTGCAGACGAAGTTGCGCGGATGAGCTAGTTTATAATAAAAGAGTATTTATATCAAACCACGGTCCATAGTTATTTTCTTAGTAACAATTATTTATTCTATAATAGTTCTTATTAACTAACTCATGGCCGCAACTCGCCTATGCGACATGCCCTGGTGCTGATGTGCACTCCATACCCGCTCCTCCAGAGAGGGCTGTCCAGCTTTGCAGCCATAATATCTTGTATGTTTTTCTATTAATGCATTTATATTATTTAGAATATGTTTTTTTTTAATAACACTGAAGTTGTTTTCTCATTTCATTTTTTTTATTTTTTTTATTAATATAACCTAAAATAAACTATGTAAAACTAAATAACATCTAAAACGTCTTCGAAACCACCGCAGCGAGGCACAGTTCCTAAGATGCTCGCAGCATTGCCCCTTTGGATCGCCAAACTAATTATATGATTATTATATTTATGTATGTGCGTATTATTTACTTTTACACATGGTAGTACATGGTAGCAAGTACATTATCTACTGTACTTCCTACTATGTCTCTATTATAGCAATTTAATTTCACGCCATTTGTTACCTGAAGCTATCGCGATGTGTATCGATAATGCCACAAAACTCTACGTTCTGACTTATGGCTCTATTGTATTTGCATTTTTACAATTTTGCTCTGTCGGGAAATGAAAGTGAATTCATTCGTTCATACTTGAAACATATTTAAAAAAACATGAAATAATATTTGATTGCACAGTGTTTTACCACGCTCTGACTTTGAAAGGTGATGTCAGTTCACAGTTGAAGTGTGACAAAACATTGTGAAACTATTCTATATACCACATTTATTTGTGAGACTTTAATGCTTTGTTAGGTAATTTCTTGCTTGTATTTTAATTAACATGATGTAGGATGATAGTTGAGCAGACACCAGCTATTGGCCATTTGCAGCAATAAGTACAAATACTAAGATTTCCCGCCAAATTTTTTTTTTTTTAAATTGGCTATAATTTTTTTCAATTAAGACAAATCATCCAATTCCATTGCCGCTAGGAAGAGACAAAAATGCAGCCTACTACAACCTTTTATTTTATTAAGGTAGTACCGATCGGCCGCCATTGTTATTCGACGATTAAGACCATAACCGATTATATTTACCATATACATATTATATATTTATCTTATTATTTACCATATACCTAATCGTTTTCTACGTGACATCGTACCGGAACGCTTAATTGCTAAGCGGAACTTCTTTGTCGGTTGGGCGGTAATTAGCCACAGCCAAAGCCACCCACTAGATTTGAGAAAATTCAGAAACTATAAATTCCGAAATCGTCCCTACTGGAGATCGAACCTTGGACCTTACCGCGGCACTCACCGCTGCGCCAAGGAGGGCGTCAAAACTGTATCATCACTTATTGTCAGGTGAGATAGCTGTGATAAAAAAAATCTGAACCAGGATTATAGAAATAGCTAAATGATCAAGAAAGAACATTTACTAAATAAGAAAAAAAAAATGCGCCAGGGACATGTAATACCAATTCGTCCTTGCTATTGAGACTTCTTTAGAAACAAATCATAGAAGTATTGAAGTAATTGGTCAACCACTGGAGCTTAGTGGTGAACAATGAGTGCATTCTAGTTTTTTGAAATTCTTTGTAACATGAACAATAAACCAAAACATTTATAAATATGATTAAATGATAATATGAAGTGAACAACTATCTCTTATTGATTTGAGTCTGAAACAACAAAGTCTAACGCGTTAGAGTTCATTAAAAGGTTTTAACAAAGCGCGCACATGCAGGTATTGCCAACAGTAAAATATTTCAAAGGCCATTCGCTCATAATATCACAACTTTAAACAAAAACTATTTATAACTAAACGTAGAAACGTGGCCTGTGAACATTACAAAGTTTTTTTCCGTTATAAGTTTAGAATGAAATTTGATACTTTACTCAAAGTGTCAATTTCCAGGACGAAACTGATTCTCGCTTGTAACTGCGACGATTCATTTTTCGCTGCTGTCTACAGTAAAAGTTTAATATCTTGACGTCAAAGAAAATTTGTCTCCCCGTTGTTCCCCTAATTGCTAAAGTTCAGTCGCCGTTGAACTCACTATCATATTAAAAACGAAGTTTAAATTTTCATTATAAACGATACTTCTTGAAAACTACATAATCTGTGTGAAATAGTTTGCATTTTTTATAATAAAAATAAGAGTATCGACTCTTGATTATCTTGGTAGCATTTTACATTTGCAACCTAGTGAGGTGGCCTAGTTCGATGAATTTTCAAAGTAATCTATTGTGTAGAAATCGAGAGTTTTAGTATAAGTTTTCTCCAACGCTAATTTAAAAAAAGGAAAATTAAAAAGTTCTTTATTCATGTAGGCCTATATAGCACAGGCACTTATGAAGCGTCCATACATATATGTTTACATAATTATACGTTCACAAACTTAAACCTAAAGGTACGAGGATTCCAAACGCATTCTGGTCTAATAAGAGCCCACAACAAAACTTAGCCGGGTATGTTTTCATTATTACCATCTCACAGTAAATTCATATTAAGTTATGAAGTTAGCTAGGTTTGCCAGCCCAATACTGTTCGAGCGGCTTAGCATTCGTTGACAGATCGTTAATATTTTCTAACTAAGATGGCACAACGTTCTTAATGTAATCTGCAAAGAGAAGACGCCAGTATTATCTCAAAATGGTATATGCTGATTGTTACGCAATTGAGATTATCGTCATTACACGGATACACTTCATTTACGGATTATCAGATACATTTGTCATGATCCACTTTACAACTACTCTACTGCAATTATGCATTACTTAGTAACGAAATAAAAAAAAAATACAAACATCTAGTATTTCAATTATCAGTATAATCCGGAAACTAATAAAGTTAAGTATTGAAAAGATAATGGATATCATAAACAGTAAACATTGATAGCACTGTACTTAATTACAACTTGTGAAACTGATGAAGATAATAAAGACTGAAGTACTCGTGATAAACGTACACATGCACGTTTTATACTATTTGTATTCCGCAATAAAATGACTAGGATTATACTGTCAAGGAATTCAGTCTTCTGGTACTGGGTGTTATCTATCTTCACAGTTTCACATCTGTATCTCATAGTCCATGTTCCATTTTTTTTAACGTTGTTGAAATTTTTATTTTACGCGTTCTGGGCCTTTTAAGGATTTGGTCTCTTGTACAGATAATTTCTCGCAAAGCGCTCAAATTAGGTTTTTCAATTCACATTTACTCCTTGCGCCCCCGTTTCGACTTACTTCTTTGTCAATTAGCAACTGGTAGGAAACTACCATCTCTAACTAGGTACTACAAGTACCTATTATTGCCGCTGCAAAATCACGTATCCATTCTTATTCGTAAAAGATTGTCTCAACTGATGCAAACGACCGTGTGTGGTGGCGTGCTGTTCAAAACCTATGTTTTATTTGAACGATAACATAATATTAATAAGCTTAAACAAACTTGGACTTTGATGAAAATTCTTTTGAATTTTATTTTATTTTTTAATATTTTAACCTTATTAATTAGTAAAATATTTTTAGAAATTTATTTTTCCGGGCAGTTATTTTTTAAAAGTAATTAATTTTGAAATACGCTGAACATTCACTTAGCTCACAACGTAGATACATTGACAAAAAATATATATTAGCGGTTGGTTTTCCTAAATAAATAACCAAGGTGATCACTCAAAACGCGATAAAGAGCTATAGTTGGTGTACAAACACGATCGTATCCCTTGGTAATATAAAGTCTTGAAATCCCGAGTTTACTGAAACATGACCTTGAACAGAAAGTGCAGTGTTGGAAGAACCCTTAATACCGCACTGCTCTCGCACAGCAGAAAAATAACTACTACATTATTAAGCTCCTAATTTGTTGATAAACTTTTCAGTTACTGCATAAACTAGCAAAAAGCGCACGGTAAGAGAGTCGATGGTTTACTTCGTGCTTACCGCAAGCGGTCCGGGCGCTTAGGACTCGTAGACCAATTAGTAAGTTTATGTTAGACTTTAGAGAGCGAGCTGTCTGCTAGCTGTCAGCGCGTGAAAAGCGTGCGGTCAATAGGAATAAAGGCGGAGCCGTGCGGAAACAGCGCTGTATAAGTGAGCTACGACCTTTACTTATCCCGTAAAACGCGTTTCAACCTCCACCTTTACACAAGGTCAATTCTAGTTTTTTTAATCCTTTTTTTTGTCACCCATTCTCCAGAAATGAATTAGCATAATTAGTGTGATTTGGTCAGTAATGGTCTTAGCAGCATTGTTTTTATTGTTCAACTATAAAAAAATACGTCGTCATTAATTCCAAGTTAATTTAGTTCATTTCGTTCCAGTGTTAATCAATTTTGATTTGCTTTATTTCCTTTTAAGGTACGGTGTTGTATGAAAATAATTTTTGCTAGGGTGGTATTGTTATTGCAGGGTGCCCGATGAAAAAGAATCATAAAATTTGGATTGGGGAGCGCTTGCATAAAATACCTACTGATTCATGCAACGAATGTGCTCGAGTTCGTGTATAGCAGGAAGCAGATGCGTTCCACACCTTAGTATTTCCTTTCAGAATTAGTGAGATCCTTCGCATGATTGAATCCTCAGTAAGAAGTTTTTGCTTGTTATAACTTCTTTCCATCCTGTTTTTAAAATTGTTACGATATACGAAGCTACTGTAACTGTACTGTAATTTTACAAATACTGAGGAAGTACCAGTCTGGATACATCGGGAAGGATGAGCAGCTTACGGGAACATCAATTGATAATTTTTCTAATGGGATATTGTTTACCGGCTGAGGTGGCTTTCGTTCGGACGTCCCGCTGTCCAAGGCATGGTGTGTGCGATAGCTTACCCGTAGCTCCTCATTTGTGGTGGTATGGAACATAGCAAGACTTTTAGGTGTTAGGATTAAACCATTACTAAATTAATTTAATTACTTAATTTTCGTATGTAAAAATGTCTGTATAGTATTATAATCCCTAGCCGCTTCGGCTACGGTAACAGCCCACCTGTTGCATTGTTAAAAGGGCTTCGCTCGTGTGCACTAATATGACTGTTGTAACCCATCTTTGCACCGAATAATCTAGCGCAATGAGGACAAGTTAAGTTACCATCAACAACATTATACATTATATATATACCATTACTAGCGGACCCGTGCAACTTCGTCCGCGAATGAGTCAACTTCAAAAAGTAGTTCACACGCTAAAATTTCTCATTAATAATGGTAGCCATTGGTCGTAGCGTGATGTTATATAGCCTTAATAGATATTACCAATCCAAAAAAAAGTCGAAATTGAAACAGCATTTTCTGAGATTAGCGCGTTCAAATAAACAAACTCAAAAATTAGATAATATTTCAACTATGCCTAACTAAAAAAACTTAGTCAATCTAAAACTGCTATTATCTGTGGAGAGTTTTGTTAATATGCCGACAATAGTTCTTCATTAAAATTACACAATACATGCTTTATAGTACACTCTTTCACATAAAAAAAGAATTATCAAAATCGATTCAAATTTAACGGAGCTATTAAGTAAAATTGATAAAAAATTTCATCGTATTTCCCGGAGGAAGCTTACTTTTTATCGGGATAAATACCCAGTATAATATACCCAGATTCCGGTTGACCCGGAATATCAGGTACCAATATACCAAATTTCGTATCGATTAAAAAACATTTCCCCCGGTCAAAATTTTCAAAATATATTATATGTACAGAAATCTTCCAGTTACAGATTTATTATAAGTAGGTACAGATAGTCTTTGTGAGACAAAATAATACTCTCTTTATAAACAAAAAGCTGATATTAAGAATCAACTTAACAGAAATGGACATAAATTAGTGATATCTGCATATCGTCTGCGAAAGGCGCAGAACTTCTTTGTGGGGTTGAGTATACGCTTTTACAACATGATTCTTAAGGTAATTCTAGACCTACCGATGCATAATTTTAAAAATGTGTAAAAACACATGAACATCGTCATCAATACAGCGAAGTTTGATGAATTTCTTATTGAAATCATATTAAAAACAATTTGCTTTAATCGAAGCATGTCCAAAATTAAATTACCGCATGAATGACATAACAACATGCTGATACTGTCAACACTGAAAAAAGTTCCAATTTGACAGCACAATTCCCATCTGAAATTTAAATTTGTCAATTTGCCCCCATTAACAAAATGATCCGCCATTTATTGAATATATTAGTTACAAAAAATGTATTAAATGAAGAACCGCTCAACCGATTTTGTGCAAACTTCACATGAACCATCTATTTAATAGTCCGAACAAAGCCTAAACAATTGTTTGGATAGGTGAGCCCGTTCTTGAGTTATAAAATTACAACGAAAAGTGGCATTGATTTTTATATATATAGAAATTATAATGTATTATGTATACAACGTGTAAATGAAAACCAAAATAATACTTCACAGGTTTTATAGGTACATTATGTACTAAGACTTATCTGTGAAACCGATAACCTAATAGTTTTGAATAAACTACCATAGTTTTTTCTCAAAGAAATCAGATACAGTCCTAACATCACATACAAAGGTAAAATCGTGTGGCTCCTGTCACTTGTTTAGGTACGCGTCGCTTAGCGTAAGTACTATGCTCGTGTTGGTCTTTTATCTTCAATAGGGCTGTCTGAAGTAAACACTTGGAAATTTTTTAAATTCGTTTGTATGGAATAATAAATATGCGTCTATTGATTTAATATTTTCACAGGGCGATTCCTTTGGAAATATACTTCTGCATCCTTCAATATAATTTCGTAATGCTGTTACACGTTGTATATTAAAGATACTATTGTAACGTCCATAACCTACCTCTCACTCATTCTGTCCTCCGGAGTTGAGAGTTGAGAGTTTGAGTTGAGAGTTTGAGTTGTTGAGTTGAGTATCGTTTTTAGCGATAAGGCCTCAAATATTTTGTAATAATAAAATTAAAATAATTGACTAACTATTTTGCTTTGTTAATTCGAGAATATTAGTGTCCAGAGAGAAATCGAAATACCTGGTTAGCAGGCGACTAAAATCTATGGCAGAAACTAATTCAGATACATTTCTAATGAAAATGATATGACAGTTGACACTGACATTTCGAGGAGTGTTCCGTCACTCCCTGGGGCTATGACTCATTACAACTGTAGCAAGGTCGTCTCTAAGGCGTCCAGACCCATAGCGATCGATATGCCGCTAAGTTTCCATTGTTTTTAATACGCAGCACGGAATTTAATTTTATACGAATTTATTGAAGGTTTATTTATTTATTTATTTATTTATACTCTTTATTTGCACACAAATAAAAATACAAAAAAAGAATAAAAGAAAAACAGACAGAAGAAGTATACAAAAGGCGGCCTTATCGCTTTGTAGCGATCTCTTCCAGGCAACCTTAGGATAAGGAAAACAAAAGGATAACATACTGCAGGTTGTGCATATTAAAAAAAAATACATACTAATAACTACATACTAATACTTAAACTAGATTACACAAATAAAATAATACATAATAAATTAAATAATAAAAAATAATAATAAACTAATATATACTATAACATATCATAAATACATTAACAACAGTAAATACTATTACAAGTCGTCTTCAATGCAAACTATAGTGGTTTTTGACAGCTTTCTTAAAGGTTGGATAAGTTTCGGAATAATCTGTCCATAATTCTGCTGCTAGTATCTGATGTGGGTATACCTAATATTAATTAAGTTATGTCGTTTTTATCGATATGAATTGAAAAGTTAATGACTTTTTACAAACTTTGAAAAACCCCCTTGAAATTTCATCGTCACCACCATTTAAATAAATTTGCATGTTGCTATACGTTGTTCTAGCGTGTCCACATTTCAAAGGTAAGCATATTTTTTAAAATACTGATCAATTTTATTTATTTTATCTAAACATCTTTTTAAAAAAAAGAACTTTATAAAATTCATGTTTCTGGAACCAGCGGTTTAAGCTGTGCGTTAATTTTTCGCTCGTATTTCATCCCTTAATGGGGCCAACCCTTTAACTCCTTTTGGGGTGGATTTTCAAAAAAATCCTGTCGTTTGTGCGGTTACGTAATGCTAGTATTACTATATATTGTAAGCATTTTCATCTAACCTGGGTATTTTATCGGACGTTAAAACAATATCACAAAAAAATAATGTAATTGAAGAATACATTTTATTTAGGTAACCTGGAAGAGATACCTTTTAGTAATTAGGTTGCCATATTTGCTTGTAATATTCATAGGTATTCTTAGTATTTCCTGTACGATGCAATAAAGATGTTTAAATAAAATAAATATTATAAATGTGACACGCTAGAACAACTTATAGCAAAATGCAATTTTTTTTTTAATTTTTATTCTTAAGTAATCCTTATACAACATTGCGAAATAATTAAAAACCTGTATTAGGATGACGTTATATACATGACACACTATATTTAAAACCGTCGTGCAGTGGAAACAGCTAATATAAAACATTCGCGGTCGACACGACTTTACAGTTAGAAATTCAACCTTATTGCGTTATTATTAAAGTTCAATAAACAAAGATAGCTTCGTTGTGTGTACATATATTTAGGTTCAAGTCGACTCTAGCGCAGTGTTCACGCATGCTATAGTGAGAGTGCACGTGTTTTAAACTCGTGATAACTGAATTTCGAACCATTTTAAATAAGTGATAGTGACAATTATGGAACCAGTGAATTTATTGAAACTAAATGAGACTGAATTGAAGGAATTTTTGAGTTCCTTCGACCACGTGTTCTCTGATTGTGACGGTGAGTGACGTAATTCATATGTTTTCCTATATTTCTTACGTTTAGAACATTTCAGTCGAGTAAGCTAAGCTCATTACTGACTTATTATATAGGTATATATAGTATATATCTCTTATGATAACCCAATTAATTAAAATATGTATCCTATTTAATAACGCAGCATAATCTATGTAATTAATATTAGTATACCTAATAGGTATTTATTTTATAAAACAGTAGGCAAAAAATGTTTTATAAATGTTAAATTTGTTTCGGCCTTCTCGCATACATTCTTACTTCTCGACGTGAAAAGGGGTGATGAAAGTAAAAGAAAACCCCATATTAATATATTATCTTACAACGTTTAGTCGTTTTAGTATCTCTAACCTATTATAAATTCAAACATCAATCTATCTGAACTTATAGCACATTTTAAACTACAAAAAGATAATTTCTTCAATCTTCCCTTGACACTTTTGTGTATACTCTTCTGTACCTCTATTTTTCCCGCCGTTATATGTAACCTTTCTCTTTGATCTGGGTTTCTGTCATTTTGAATTGTTACTCCAACTTATACCGACCACAGATTATGCATTAATTTGACCAGTCTGAACGAAGATACCTTTTTATCATAAAGAACAGAGGTTTGATCAGCGGTTACTGGGTATTTCTGGGTATCTGTGTAAAACTAAAATGGGTGAATCGATACCAATGTGGTTGGCATAAGTATACATTATTATACTAGTCAAACAAGGGCTTTACTTGGTCAGTTAATAACGATGTTGAGGGAGCTGTGAAAAAATACGTAATTTGCCTTTTTATGACGGACATCTTGGACTTTGTCATTGTATTCTACTAGTCAAGCCACAGTAGTTCAAAGCCAAACTTCATTATAACACCCCGTCATTTATGCATCGGGGGTTAATTAATGTTAAAGAAACTATGAACATGGCCCACATAATGTACACTTTTGAGCTTTTCTCTTTATCATACGTTCGCGTAATCAATACACATCAAATCAATACACACTGAAAGTAGCGTATACTTTCAGTTTCATTTTTTTTATATGCTATAGTGATGATAGAACACATAATTGAGGCAGAGGTGGTTTCCACTTCATCATCATCAGACTTCTTTTGTTCAAAGACGTGGTACCAAGCGATTTAGCGTTCCGGCACGATATAGCCTGGAAACCAGTTACGTATATACTGCCATACCCCCTAACAGGAGTGCTCGTTACCATGTTAGACTGCAGCATCACACCAGGCGAGATTGCAGTCAAGAGAAACCAAAAAAAACCTTATTGGTGGTTCTCCTTTTTCATAGAAGATAGGAATGACACAGAGCATATACCCAACAGATTCCTTCAATACGGTGCGGCGAACTGTCTCAAAAATCACACTTTTAAAAAATTATTATCAAATGGTAAGATTTCTGTTTCATATTTGTTACCAATAATGGTAAATTCATGAGATACCCGACTTCTTTATCTTTCCCTATTACTACCCACTCCAATCCCCTTTGGCTCCGGGATCTCCTAAGCTTTGGCTTGGGTACGTCCCGGGGAAAAACGCTTTCCCAAATTGATTTGTTTGCCTGTGAGCCACGGCAGCCTGAGCCACATCAAACTGCCGTCTTCCCGGGGCCACATACGATATGGAAGATTGAACAGTGAAATCCCAAACTCTGGCATCTTCTGATCCCAAACTTCTTTCGCCTGGAAATGTTAAGGGCATGGATCTAGCTGGTTGCTATCGCGACTTCGGCGCTGTCAAATAGCAATACCTAAGGCTGAAAAGTGGAACACTTATTCAGTCACTATTTAGGTCAACCCAGCGCAATCGATAGATTTCACCAGCAAACCCGCTAGAATGCGGGTTGCCGGTTGTTCACTCAACGTTATTTTGTCTGGAAATGACAACATCGGTTGGCAACTATTAGAATAATTATAAATAAATATATAAAAATATACTAAGACAATACAAACGTCGCCATCTAGCCTTAAAGTAAGCGTAGCTTGTGTTTAGGTCACTAAGATAACTGCTGGATATTTTTATGAATACTTATAATAAACACACAGACATTTGATGTTCATCACACAAACATTTTCCAGTTGTGGGAATCGAACCCACAGCCTTGGGCTCAGAAAGCTGGATCACTGCCCACTTCGCCATAAATCGATCGTCAATGTTGCACAATAGGAGGATACATTTTCAGCGTGACCCGCCTGTTATTCGTAACACTATGACACAGCTAATTGTTAATTTTAATGGCGGAAATGCGTTATATAGAAAAATGAGGAAAACTTGCAGACTAATTGACTCTTCAGTGAGGCTTCCTCTTACTCACTGTGCAATTAACACGATTAAGATAGGTGATAGTCACATTCCTAGTAACTAGACTAGTTAAGTACTGATATTGATTCAGACAACCTGACTTTTGACGACCTTCTTGGCAATGTGGTGACTTAACAATTATTAATTGTACAGTCAACATCTCCTGAGGATGCTCCGGTTTCGAAGGGAAACGTGTGTAGTAGGGTACATTGCAGAAGATCTGTTCGGTGTGGAGTATAAGGATTGAAGCAAATTATAAATTACACCAAACAGTTTCTCCTGCTTTTCGCGCACTATAAGCAAATTAAGCTTAATATTCATAATACTCGTATATAATGGATTTCCGGAAAGTAACGCTTCCTTCTATCCAATATCCAATATGTGAGCGCTGTGGTATAATGTTGGATGTTCTGGGCTCGATTCCGGGTTGGGCTCTAACCTGGTTGCATCTTAAATATTTTCAAATGACAATGTGAGATGGTGATAACAAAAAGAAAACCTGGCTAAGTTTATTGTAGGCTTATTCTAAGAACAGGGCGAGTTTGGAACCCTCTTAGCTTTAGTTTTCGAATGTAGTTATCGCCATCACTACTATGTACACCTTTAGTATATAATCAAAATTTTACTTTGACTTTGACTTTGACATTAAACCTGAATTTTCTCTGGTCTAGTGGGAGGCTCCAGCCTTGGCTAGTTACCACTCTACCAACAAAGACGTGCCCCTAAGCTTCATACTATGACGCGTAGAAACCGATTAGGAGCTCGGTGAAATACAACTGCCATACCTGTTAGGGTTAGCCCGCTACCATCATATCCTGCATCATAACTTACGACCTACTGAGATTGCAGACAAGAGCTGACTTGTAGAGGAATAAAAAAAAAAGATTCCCTAGGAGTAGGAAGGCATACGTGCATCAGTGGACTTTCATGTATGCTGATGATAGGAGCCGTCTTATAAAATACTATCAATAATTACTATTTACAACATTGCTATTAACAAATGTGAGGCGCGTATTAAATTTGACCTATTTTGGCTTATCAATACGGGATTAATTTACGACCTCCTTTATACAATCTGCAATTTACCTACGTAATCATAATGTTTTTTTTGTTTTTATTCCACTACAAGTTATTCTTGATATTCAATGTTCTTACAAAATCTTTTATATCGCCTTTTTTAAAACGCCCTGAGATCGTGTCGCAATTGTTTATCATCATAATCATCATCACATCAATCCGGCCCACTACAGATTACGGGTCTCCTCCCATAATGAGAATAGGTTAAGGCCGTAGCCCACCACGCTGGCCCAGTGCGGACTGGTGGACTCCACACACCCACCTTTTTCTATAGCCAATACATATTTGAAAATTTAATGTATGTTCACAAAAATGTATCAAAATTTAAAAGAAAATGTGACTGCAATAATTTGAACGTTAGAAGCAAAAATAAACTTGCAGTGCAGTACACTAGACTACACAAAATAAGCAATTCATTTAAAGGAAATTGTATACAGTTTTACAATAAATTACCGTTTGATATCTTGGGGATCTCACTAAAGAAGTTCAAAGTTCGTATTAAGTGTAATCTAGTTCAAGTATTAGTATGTATTTTTTTAATACGCACAACCTGCAGTATGTTATCCTTTTGTTTTCCTTATCCTAAGGTTGCCTGGAAGAGATCGCTACGAAGCGATAAGGCCGCCTTTTGTATACTGCTTAAGTCTGTGTTTTTTTTATTCTTCTTCTGTATTTTTATTTGTGAAATTCTCGCTGAGCTAAGATCCCCACCTTAAACAACTTTATTCAATGGTGAAAGCAACCATAATGTTGCAAAGAGTAGAATCTGTATGGTACGGTTTCGGAGCGAAACGTGCGTAGAGGGTACATTCCCGAAGATCTGTTTAGTGTGGAGTATAAGGATTGAAGAAATTATAAATTACACAATACAGATTCAGTACGGTTTAATTATCCTGCTGTTCGCGGAGTATTAAGCAAATTAAGCTTAATTTTCATAATGTATAAAATGAAATGACCACGTAATTTCATTTTATACATTATGAATATATATACCATATTCTGAGGTATAACATAAGTACCCATTTTCTTTGTTCTAGGTGTTGTGTGGGAAACAAAGAACCCTATGCCAGGCGCGGGGAAGTTCTTCGAGCTGATGAAGCGTCTTGGGAAGACGGTGCATTTCGTCTCCAATAATAGCTTAAGGACGCGGGAAGATTATGAGGCGAAGTTCAATTCAGCCGGTATTGAAGGAGGTTACGTTAGTACCAGAAAATATAAGTTTTTACAATTTCCGTTATTTATTTATTTTAGAACAACAAGTTTATTTGTACAACACATCAAGTTCAAAAACAAAATAAAAGAGTCAACACTTCAAGTATATATTAGGATACAGAAGGTGGGCTCACTCGGAGGAATCACTAAATAGCGATCTCTGCCAGGCAACCTTAGGATTAGGAAAACTAAAACCTTTGACTCGTCTTTTTTTTATAACGTAACAGCCAATAAGCTAAACCAGTCATCATCACTTCAACAAATTGACGTCCACTGCTGGACATAGGTCTTTTGTAGGAAGTTCCACAATCCACGGTCCTAGGCCGCTAGCCTCCAGCGGCTCCCAGCGACTCGCCTGATATCATTTGTCCACCTCGTTGGGGGCCGACCTACGCTGCGTTTTCCGGTGCGGGGTCGCCGTTCCAGCACCTTTAGACCCCACCTTCCATCGGTTCTTCGAGCTGTTTCCTGCCTGTTGCCACTTCAGCTTGAACGAGTCCATTATCACCTTTTAATTACCTTACATTATTGCTAAGCGTCAAAATAAGATTTTCGCGTAAGACATGGTAAAACCAGTTGAAACTACCAGAACATTCCTTGATTCTAAACCAATGGTATGGTCTGGTTAATTCAATAAAAAAACGTGCGTGTGATTAGCTAAAAGCCTTCAACACAACATTTAGCAGGGCATGCGAGGAACACCTCCTGCAAAGTGCCTTCCTGTGCCAATTAACCTGATGCGTAGGTGTTACACCGGCAACCACCCTTCGGAACGGACCACAGCATAGCAACAAGGCTGTTTTGCGGCATTATTTATATTAAAATTTTGTCCTTATACTGCTATCCTTTTCTTACTCTCCCTTGTAGATAAGGATGGCTTTTTAACTTCTTTATATTTTGATCTGATTTTATTCCATTCGATTGACAACTTATTAACTTCAGGACAAAATAAAAGGGTTCCAAATCAATATCGAGAATTGGAATATTGATCAGTCAAATTTTGGCGAGGAGTCTTTGTATTGAAGGAAAGTACAATAAACTTAATATCAGAAAATATATTATATTTGTAAGTTCTTTGTGTATCCTGATTAGTGTTGCCCAAATTCAGTCTTGGTCTTGCAGTCTTGGTCTTGTTCTTGCGTTTTTGCAAGACCAAGACCAAGAACAAGACCGCGTATTTTTAGCAAGACCAAGACCAAGACTGACCGTGCAAGACTTGAGCAAGAACAAGACATAGCCTGCAAGACTCTTGCGTCTTGCAGCTAGGACTTAGCGCTATTTCACGGAGTAGTTAGGTGTAACAGTTCGGTGTATAGGTAGGTAGGTACGCTTAGGAATTCTATGAGACGCAAAAAACTATATCAAAGAATATGAAAAACTGGACCTATGCGCATTACGACTAATACCATAAACATAGCGAATAAAAAAATATCTATTAAAATCAAACTGAGTGCATGCATAGTTATGTTTTAACCATCGGCACTTTGATAATGCGGCATCAAAGGTTTTGTACTTACTTCTTAAAGAAATTTGCCGCTTTTCGGAAGTACATGGTTATGATACACGCGCCGGCGGCTTCTTTTGAAATCTAAAACAATCGTTGCCGCCGCGCCGAAATCATAACATTTGACACTATTCATGCAAAATAATTTCGAATTTTAAGAGTACCTACAGGTGTTCCAAAGAATAAATAAGTTTCAGATTGGTGATTTTAGATTGGTGGAGGACGCATGAGACAGAGTATCCGATTTTATCGAAAATGGCCCGTGATTTTCTCTCAATACCTGCAACTTCAGTACCTGCTGAGAGGTTATTTTCTAAAGCATCATTAGTAATTAGAAAACATAGAAATAGGTTAAGTGATGAGTCAGCCAGATGGTTACTTTGTATTAATTCTTGGTCAAAAGAATTGATATAAAGTATCATAACCTAATGATAAAGCTGTTGATTTGTGTTGTATTTTATTTTTTATTCAAATAAATGATAAATCGTAAAACTCTTTTATTAAATTTCTTATAAGTTGAGGGTTCAATCTCTTTCTAGACAGATAAGTATTGTTCTTTAAAATACAGTCAAGTTATTGTAATTAATTTGTTTTTTTACATGTTTTAGCAAATGTAAGCTTATAAATCATAAATGTTTATTAAGAAACAGTTACTTCCATGGAAAACGACATATAGGTCAGTTGATTTTTCGAATTTCTTATCAAATCTTCAGTTATTTATTAATCTGCTTGATCTTTACTATGGCTATGTTAATTCAAGCTCACAATGTTCCAATTCTAATACGTTTTTCTAAGATTTAAAGTAAACTTTAATAAATAGTAATAGACTAATAGGTAATTGCAAGACTTGCAAGACTCTTGCTGCAAGACCAAGACCAAGACCAAGACTGGGAGCGCAAGACCAAGACCAAGACCAAGACCAGGTGTATTGGCGCAAGACCAAGACCAAGACTGGCTAAGTCTCGTCTTGTTCTTGCATTTGGGCAACACTAATCCTGATTACAAATTATATCATCACAATCACTATTCACTCCAGCAAAATGTACACACGAAATATGATTCAATTCTTTTATTATGGGATGAAACAATCGCTACTCATTGCTTATACTATTATTATTATTATTATTTATAAGAGAATAATAAACTATGTTGGAAATCATCATCATCATATCAACCCGGCCCACTACAGGGTACGGGTCCCATCCCACAATGAGAAGGAGTTAGTCCACCATGCTGGCCCAGTGCGGATTGGTGGACTCTTCACAGTTTTGACTTTGAGAACATTATTTAGTACTCTCAGGCATGCAGGTTTCCTCCCCATGTGTTCCTTCACCGTTGAAGCAAGTGATATTTTAGTTACTTAATGTTGGAAACAATTTACTATTTTTTTTTTCACTTATCATTTATCGTCAGACAGCAGATCGGTTGACAGCCGTCTTCAGATGTTAGCGGGCTAATCTGTTAGGGGAGGACAGTTGTACTAGCATGAGGTTAGCTTTTTCGCTTTCTACGCGGTATCGTATCTAAACACTAATGTGATGACTTCGAGGCACGTCCTTGTCGGTACGGTGGTAGCTATTCGAAATTCGAAATCGTATGAAATTATCATTGACTAACTGTTGCCCACGACTTTGTCATATGTATAATTCACGGGAATGGTTTGTTTTTCTGGGATAAATAGTATTTTAGTACTTTCATCTAGATAGCACCCTTGCATGGGTAACTAAGGTTATTGCTGTCAATCAATTATACATAAACATTTTTTGACAGTACACACAACGCCATCTAGCCCAAAAGTAAGCGTAGCTTGTTTTATTGGTACTAAGACGGCTGCTGACTTTTTTTTAAATAATACACATAACTTCTTATAATTTACAGATAAAAACTGAGACACTGAAAAACATTCATGCTAATCACACAAACATTTTCCACTCACTTGGGACTCAGAAAGTAGGGTCACTGCCCACTGCGCCAATCGGCTGTGAGATTAAGTTAGCAAAACTAACATAAATATAAAAACAACACTTTAATAAAAAAAAGTATCCACTTCTCCGCTTGCGGGCTTTTGAATACAACGGGCGGTCAGGGCTCCAGAGTGAGGAACCTCCTTACAATACGCGCCGTTTCAAGGACTGATTATTCTACATAAGCGAAAGCTTCTTTAGATATTGGTCGAAACTCGTCGCGAGAAAACTAAAACGACTATAGGAACAATGATGGTAGACTCAAAACTCCACATGGCGGTAATCTCGTGAGCAAGGTCCAAAAGTTTTGATAATTTTTCCTTTTCATCTCTATTCTCTCACCAGATTATCGTCATGTGGAATAGTAATGTACAAAAGTAATTGCACGGCGCACTGATCGCTCGACTAGCACTATGTTGGCTTTTTTTTTTAATCTTATTATTTATATATTTAATATTTTATTATACTTATTGCACTGTTATTGAAAAGATCTGTCTAAGGTTATTAAAATTAACCTTTGGTGTTTTTCAAGGATTAAATTAGCCTAAGTCCGTTTCCCAGACGCAAGCAATCTCTGTAAAAACATCAATATCAGTTCAGTAGTGAAAAACATAGGCAATAAACAAACAAACAAGCAAAAACACATTCAGTATTTTTCATTTTTTATTTCATTTATTGATTGTTTGATTGCCTCACACTTGTGCACTATAATGTCTCCTATGTAGTGGCAAAATCACTCTGGAGATTGAAACTGTGGTGTGTGATGTGTGCGTGTGTGTGAGTGCGAGTGAGTGTATGCGTGTGTATGTGTGTGTGTGTTTTTGTGCGTTTGGATTTGGTTTGATTTATAACGTTGAATAGCAGTTCTCTGACTCGTTATAAATCTTATATATATAAAAACAGCAACCAACTGCGTCTCTAATGAAATGTGCAAATAGCCGCTTAACAAGCACTCAGTCAAAAGCGATGTTTGAGCTCGTACACTGCAAGCTATTACCTCGTTCTTGCAACGCAAAGGCAAAAAGAAAACTCAAACGATTTGAATAGTTGTAGCTTTTTGTGACAGGGCTTATCCAAGTACCTACTGCCGCCATGCTTGTTTCCGTCACCAACCACATTGCTATGTTCCGGTTTGATGGGCGTGGTTGCCGGTGTAATTATAGGCATACGAGGCTTAACTCCTAAGCCTCAGGTAGATGGACACAGGCGGTATTTTGTATGACGTGCTTTTGCATGCCCTGCGAAGTGCTGATCTGGTTATAAGGGATGGTTGCCAGTCAAAGTCAAAGTCGAAGTCGAAGTCGAAGTCGAAGTCGAAGTCGAAGTCGAAGTCGAAGTCGAAATCGAAGTCAAAGTCAAAGACAAAAATTTCAAGTAGGCCCATAGGTGGCACTTCTGATGCGATAACCACATTCGCAAAGTTAAAACTAAAGCTACGCGGGTTCCAAACGCGTCCTGGTCTAAGAATAAGCCCACAACAAACTTAGCCGGGAGATTCAGTGCAACCAAGTACGGAGACAGGTCCAGGGACAGATAGGTGATGGTTTTCCTCTTAACATCAGGCTGACAATCTGTTCGGTCTGTCAACTGTTACTGTGAAGAAAAAAAATAGTTTTGTTTTTCGCAGGAGTTCCTAACAGTGCCATCAACAGCAATAGCTGAATACCTAAAGTCAGTGAAATTTGAGAAAACTGTATATTGCGTTGCTTGTCCTGAAACCATTGCAGTGTTGACGTCAAACGGATTCAAATGCAAAGAAGGGGTAAGATATTCTTTACAGCTACTTTTCTCCACTATTACAAGTGTTAGCAAATCTGCCTTTGTATGTACATTTGTTTAAAGATAAAAAGGTATCTTCGTTCGAAATGCGTAATCTGTGGTCGGTATAAGTAAGAGTAGAAATTCAAAACCCAGATCAAAAAGGAAGGCCATATAAAATGGCTGGAAAAAGAGAGGTACAGAGGAGTACAGACAGAAGTGTCAAGGTAAGATGGAAGAAAGAAGTTAACTATTTGCAGTTAATTAACCGTGGGATATAAGTTCAGATAGATTGATGTTTGAGTTTATAATGTGCCATGTTGTAATTAGAGATACTTAAACAATTAAAGGTTGTAAGATATAAATATGGGAATACTAATTCGTACAGCGGCAGGTCTTTATTGGTAGATAGGTAAATCATAATTTTCTAAATTGTCCCTGCCAGGCATCGAACCTGGGACCTTCCACTTAAAAACACTGCTAACCACTACGCCAGAGAAATTATAAAATATAATAATAGTTCTTCATAACATCTTCATCATCAAATACATCAAGCCAGGGTCTCCTCCTACAATCAGAAGGGGTCGAGGTCGTAGTCCACAACGCTGACTTAGTGCGGATTGGTGGACTCTACACCTTCGAGAACATTATGTAGAACTCCCAGGCATGCAGGTTTCCTCACGATGTTTTCCTTCACCGTTGAACCAAGTGATATTTTAATTTCTAAAACGAACATTACTTAGAAAAGCTAGAGTTCGAACTCGGTCCCCCGGAAGTGAAGTCGAGCTCCTACCCAATGCACTATCGCCGCTTTTTAATAGAACTTATGGTAATGCCAATTGATTAATGAATATAACACTTTTATTGCAGCCCGAAGTTGGCACGTATTACTATAGCGACTACATCGAGTATCTAACCGACGACGAAGAAATAGGCGCTGTAGTTTTCGACAGTGACTTCAAAGTCAACCTGCCCAAGCTCTACAAAGCACTCACTTACTTAAGAAGGCCTGAAGTACTCTTTATCAACGGCGCCACTGACAGATACGTGCCTTTGAAGGCGGGAGTCTTGACTTTAGGTACTACAATTCTTGTTCTTTTGTTAGTATACAATGAGACCACACTCCCGCAACGCTCGCCAGCCGCCAGTAGGATATGACAATATCAGACGAAGTAAATACCTATATATTTTTTGTGTTTACCCAAATAGAAATTTATTTCTTTATTCGTAATATTCGTAGCGTGTCCACTACGACAATATGAGACGCAGCAATTATCCTGAGTAAATACCTATTTATATATTTAGAGTTTACCTAAATAGAAATTTATTTCTTTATATGTAATATTCTTAGCGTATCAAAGTCCACTACGAAAATATCAGACGCAGCGATAGTTCTGATTAAATAAATATTTTATTTTTTGTGTTTACCCAAATATAAATTTATTTCTTTATTCGTAATATTCGTATCGTGTAACAGTCCACTGCCACAATATCAGACGCAACAATCATGCGGAGTAAATACCTATTTTTGTTTTGAGTTTATCCAAATAGAAATTTATTTCTTTTCACTACAAAAATATCAGACGCAGCAATTATGCTGAGTAAATACCTATTTATTTATTTAGTGTTTACTCAAATAGAAATTTATTACTTTATTTGCAATATTCGTAGCGTGTAACAGTCCACTACGACAATATCAGACGCAGCAATAGTGTTGAGTAAATATCTTTTTATTTATTTTTTGTTTCCCAAAATATAAATTTATTTCTTTATTCGTAATATTCGTATCGTGTAACAGTCCACTGCGACAATATCAGACGCAACAATAATGCGGAGTAAATGCCTATTTTTGTTTTGAGTTTATCCAAATAGAAATTTATTTCTTTATTTGTAATATTCGTAGCGTGTAACAGTCCACTACGACAATATCAGACGCACCAATCATGCTGAGTATATATCTTTTAATTTATTTTGTGTTTCCCAAAATATAAATTTATTTCTTTATTCGTAATATTCGTAGCGTGTAACAGTCCAAAACGACAATATCAGACGCAACAATCATGCGGAGTAAATACCAACGGTTTCTATTGAAGTTACTTAAACAAACATTTCATGATTTATTGTATTTTTGATACAGGAACGGGAGTTTTCAGTGATATAGCCAGCGTGGAGTCGAACCGCCAACCAATATTGCTCGGTAAACCGGGAAAGACGTTCGGTGAATTTGCCATGAAACGAGCTGGAGTATCGGACCCTAGTCGAGTCCTATTTATTGGAGATATGTAAGTTACAATTTAAACAAGTTGTAAACTTCGTTTTACAAATTCCACGGCGAAAATGATCAGCATCCACTGACGCGGTGACCCTTAACATAAGTATTATACCTATATAATCAGTCCAAGTTCGACACATGTAAGTACTGTAATTTATCGAGGTGTCGTAAAGTCAAAAACTGGTTCGTTTACATCAGGTCAGCTTTACAGTATACTTGTAGTTTAATTAAGATTAAATATTCCCAGTTTGTATGTTGAAAATATCTTTATTCATTAAATAATTGTATTACAATAATTCTTACTCTAGTGACTAGCCTAGGATAAACTAATAGGTAAATTATTTATTACTCAGATGAGATGATAAGACAAATGGACATAAATCAAATCAAAATTCATTAATTTCAAGTAGGCTTACTTCACAGGCACTTTAGAAACGCCAGGTCATCAGATTGTAGGGTATATACCTTCGGTACGAAAGCTAGATTCGATTGAGAAAAAGCCTGATAAAACTCAGCAGATTGCTCGTTACCAACACAAGTTTACAGTTTAAATATTACAACCTTTTTTGGACAGTCGTGTAAAATCAATGAAAATAAAAAAAAATACTTTCGTTTCACAGGATAGAACAAGATGTGGGATTAGGAAGAGCTACCGGCTTCAAAACACTACTAGTCTTAACCAACAAAACAAAAGAGGATATGATGTCTCACGAAACGTTAAAGCCTGATTTCTACGCTGATTCTCTTGGCAGTATAGTTCCTGTTTTAGAACCTATAACTAAATAATAGAATTAGAAGCTTTTAGTATTTTTTTTGCGTTTGTGCGTCTGCGGTAAGCGATGATAACCGCGCGGCTGGGATGTCTGAAGACGCTGCGTTCGCCGCAGTTACTAATACGAAGTAGAGACGGTTTACTTTGAAACGCGTGAATAAACAAAAATACAATATATTGTAGTATACATGGTGACTTTTTTTTAATCGTATGACAATACCCAGTTAATCTGACCAATGCTTACTATTCACTAAGAAGATGAAAGTTATTAAAAATCATATTAAGAAAATTTAATTCATAGTTTGGTGTATTAGAGGCATCCTTTAAGTAATAGCGGCGCAGTGAAACGGCGTGGCAGTGGCTTTATCAAGCAGAAAAAAATATTCGAATAAGTAAAACACGGTCTACTTAACTTGATCAGCTGCTTCCAAATTTTAAAATATAGAAATTAATGTTCCCCTTTTTTATGACTGTTGTAGTAAACTTATTTATTTACGTAGATTTTATTTTTATACAATATCGCGAACCTGTCTAGAAGTTGTCGGGTTTAAAGGCTACGAACTAATGTATCTTATCTTTACACTGTATTGTTGATGTTGCTACGTAGAATCATTAATTTGTTATCTCTGTATATTATGTAGAATTTTGGTCTTAGGTTGAAACCTAATAGGATTCCTAAGTGTTAACGAACAAAAGTTAACATTTTTATTTATTTATGACGTAGATGTTTATATATATGTATATATATATATATTTATTTATTTATTTATTTATTAGTAATCCAACAGCGTTACAAACAATTTTTGTTAAGGGTTTATCTTATTAGTAAAATAAGGCCTAGATTCTATATTACATATATAAAGCAATAGGTACAAGTACAAAATATACAAAATAATCACTTACGATATTCACAACAGCATGAATGAGTGTGAGTGGGTGTGAGTGTGCGTAAGTGTGTGCGTGTGTTCGTAAGTGTGCAAAAATGAATGATTTCACATCATTTATTATCTCTCGCGATGCAGTTTAGTTATTTCATTCTTCAATTATGTTTTCGATAAATGAAATATATCAAGTTTTGAATAAAATTTATTATAGTTTCTTGCCAGACGCAATATTATAGAATTCTGAGCATAATTTGTATTTGACTTGGGGACAACCAGTAAGCGCCGGTGACGTGTTCGAATCGAGGAGGCATTCAATGAGTAGGCTGACAGTAAGCTGGGACAATTTAGTTTGCCTCTCAGAATAGCTTGCAGCAGTAACATATCACTCTGATTTCTTCTTTGTTCTAGAGAATCTATTCCATAATGAGTACAAGCTTCCTCGTAAGTATCGAAAGTTTTAAAATCTTTAAATGCTAAGTACTTAAGAAACTTATTTTGTACGGATTCAAGTCTTTGGGTGTGTATGATATAATAAGGTGACCAGACGTTGCATGCATATTCAAGTAGACTTCGGACAAAAGCAAAGTATAGCGCTTTGATACATTCAATATTATTAAAATAACGGGTCACTCGTTTAATGAAACCCAATTGTTTAAAAGCTCGATCTACTACAACATCAACGTGTTCATTCATAGATAGCTTTCTGTCTATCTTGATACCCAAGTCTCTAACAGTGTATATATATATATATCGGCATTTATTCATTTATCGAACCGTAATATAATTGTAACCCTTCAAAATTCGCGCGTCTATAATTTAAAAAAAAAATGTGTAGGTAAAGCTTGTGCATTAAGTATTGTTAAGACTAAAACCTTCTGCGCTATTACAAAACCTCATATTTTTATATCTTATGTTTTTTAAATCCCTATGAATAAATTTAAGAAATCGAATAAATTATTCATTACAAAAAAATACAATACACGTTTTATTTCATTAACTGTAAGTAACTTTTCACTGACTGTTTTTACATTTCAGTAATAATTAAAAAAAAATACTAATATATATATATAATATAACGAGATAATTAAATCAATTATAATATTCATTAACTTTAAGTAACTTTTTACTGACTGTTGTTACATTTCAGTAATAATTTTATAAAAATACTGAAACGTAACAACAATTAACCTCTGCAAATGATAATTGCACCAATTCGTTTTTTATAGCATCAAGGAAGGAAGCTAGGGTTATATAATTGCCATATCCAGCAGGCTGCCAACTTAATCAACACTTACAGGTGACTAGATTGCAGTTAAGGCCCAGTGTTAGTACAAATGATTTAAAATGGCTATCGTAAATAACAATTACAAATAATAAACATGGATAACTACTAAACAAGACGAGTTAGTTGCAAGACGCGAGGGTGAAGAGCGCGCAAACCCCTCAAAGCTGAACTACGACAGCGCCTTAAGGGCTGTCTTGTTATAAACTACTATCTAATTATGACAAGTACGCTTGAAGCGGTGGTAATCTAGTGGATGGATTCGGCTTCCCTTTTTTGGGATCAGAATTCAATCCCTGCCTCACATCTCTATTATATAAAAAAAATTAAAAAAAAATATTAAGATCTCTAACTTTTCGGAGTTATGAACGTTTTAAGCAATTAAATATTCAGCTTTAACGGTGAAGGAAAACATCGTGATTAAACTTGAATGTTCTTCACCAATCCACACTTGGGCATCGTGGACGACGTCTATAGCCTTCTTATTCAAATTCAAAATTCATAAAATTCATTTAAATAAATGAATTTTATAAATTTTTGCTTATAAACTAGGTCTACTTGAAATCAAGTAGGCCTAGTTTATACGGACTTTTGAAATGTCAAGTCAGTCTGTTTGTAGCGACTCTACCACGGTTCGGAAAGCAGATTTTACCGAGAAGAGCCAGCAAGAAACTCGGCAGATAGCTATTTTCCAACATAATTATATAGTTTTTCAAACTTTAGAATTTTTCTATCTTGTGAGAGCGGAGTGGCCTACTTCCAAGCAGCCTTGTCGTTAAGGAATTCATCAATAGAGTAGTACCCACAATTGGTTAAACGTGTTTTAATATATTAACCAACTTAGGTAACGCCTAACGGTAGATCTAATGATACCTTCGGTATCATGTTATAAAAACCTACCCATCCCGACAAGGGATTTCTGTACTTTTCTATGCAGTCATATATGATGTGCAGTTATCATTAAATTATGTCCGCTTCTAGTAAGCATATTGTTTATATCGACTTTTTGCTTATAAATACTAATGTTTGGATCAATAAAGATTATCTATACTTATAATAAATCTGTAACTGGAAGATTTCTGTCCATTTAATATATTTTGAAAATTTTTAATGGGGGATGCTTTATAATCGATACTGAGTTCAAAACAGATTTTCATTGAATTTTAGTCCGTCTGTCTGTCCGGGCATCACGTGAAAAGTACTGAACGGATTTAAATAAAATTTGGTATAATTGTAGCTGATATTCCGGGTCAACATATAGGATACTTTTTATCCCGATAAACAGTTAGTTTCCTCCGGGAAATGGGATATCTTTTTTTTATCAATTTTACTTCATACCTCCGTTAAATAAGAATCGATTTTAATAATTCTTTTTTTATTTGAAAGTTTATACTATTAAGCATATATTGTCTAATTTTAATGAAGATCTGATAAACATTGTCGGAGATGAAGGACATAACTCTTCACAGACCGTTTGCGGACGAAGTTGCGCTGGTCCGCTAGTATTATAATAAATATATTGTGAAGCTACCAATTTCATTAAATTTGGCACAAAGAGATTCGCGTGATCTAAGTTTATATATCTATGGAACATGGACATAACATTATGGATGTATGCAAAATAATCAAGCCTAGCAGATTCATCTGTAAACTGTCTATTTTCTCAGACAGCATAAGCAGCTGAGCTGAGCTTACCCGCTAGTGTCTTGATATGGGAACCACACTGTAGCTTACGATCTCAAAGACCCGCGTAAGGCCTGGTAATTAGTTGATGAGGAAATATCACTTGAATTAAAAAAAAAAGTCCAATTCACCTAGCCAATGATAAATACCGCCAACCTCCATTCGCAAATTCCATTCTTGAAATTGCCAATGACTCTGAAAGCCAGTAGTTACTACGTTGAAAGTGTAAATCCACAAGTATTCGGCCTTTTTTCAATTGTGTCTGTCACAGAAAAGCGAATTGTGGACCAGTTTTATTTCATAGCATTTTTTTTTCGGTTTTTATTTACACGCGTTTTAGTCGAATTGGTTCTTGCTGTCGACTAGTTTATTGCTTGCTAGCTTTTGCCTTCAGCTACAAATTCCAGAACATTTATTGCATACAGGTGATAGTACACCGATACTAGCTGTTGCTACCCTTGTCTTTGTTCATATTAGTTTAGATCTTTTTTCCTGTTCCTATATCTGACGCTAAGATCGCTAGTGTGGTTTAGCCGAATATAGGTAAAAAAACAGAGAAAGTTGCGCAACCATGCAAATATATAAAATGCAAAAGTAAAAGCGTTATTATCCTACTTTATTTATTATATTACAATTACAATCTCAAAGAGTACACGTACACATAACATAATGCGCACTCACACTGCATGTTTTTCTCGCATGTCAGATAAAAAAAAAAAAAAGAATGTATTATATAAATAAATTGAAATAAAAATGTGTTAATGTGTTTGTAATGGAAGAGCGAGATCTTCTGGCACAGGTTTTAAACTTAACAGAAGTTCTCCGCCTTATCTGCTATTGTTTTATGTGAACAAATAAATTTTCATTTCATTTCATTCTTTCAATATCCCTACTAATATTATAAATGTGAATGTAAGATAGTTTGTTACGCTTTTACGCGAAAACTACTGAACCGATCTTCATAAAACTTTTTATTCATATTCTTGGAGGTATTAGAAATATACTACTACATAGTATACTTTTGAATAAAAAAAAAAAATTACGTAAGATAAAAAAATGTTTGTGAAGAAATCTCAAAATCTCATATATAGGTGTAGACTATGAAGCAGTACGCTGCCTCCCAAAATTACGCGGGCGAAGCCGAAGGGCACATCTAGTAATATTATAAATGTAAAAAGTGTGGATGTTTGTTACTCAATCACGCTAAAACGGCTGAACGAATTTGTGTGAAATTTGGGATGCATGTAGCCTTTGACATGGAAATGAACATAAGTTATCTTTTATCCCGATTTCTTAAGAAGTTACTGAGGGAAAATTGATTACGAGCTGAGCTGTGGGCAGACAGCTTTGAAATTTAGTATGCATGACACATATGCTATGGAAAAGTACATGTTCTTTCTATACCGATATCTCAAATAGTTAGGTAGGATTAAAAATTGTTAACGAGCGAAGCTTTAGACCCATTTCTGAAGTCCACGCAGACTAAGTCACGGGCAGAAGCTAGTTAGTTTGTCTGTTTGTTTATGACCTATGTTCGGCTCAACCACTGCCACGATCTTGGTGTAACTTGGCGTGAATATAAATTAAATACTGGAAATAGATTTAAAATCTTTTAATCCGCAAAGCTACTACTAAAAAATAAACTCTTTTACTAATTCATAGAGGTGCCCTTATTAATAATATGGCAGTTCTATTAAACCCATACCTTAATTGTTCAACGCGGCATCGGACCGGAACGCTATATCCTTTGAATGCACATTAGTTTGAGGGTGGTAACCAGACACAACCAAAGCCACATTAGACCAGGCCAGAGAGTATTTAAATATTATAAATTCAGAAAATACATATATATAAATTCGTACTTTACAGAAATGGTAAATATCAAGAACCCCTAGTACCTTCCGGTTAAATGGTAGGAACCTAATAGGAATATACTGCTCAAATCATAGTCGCTTTTGTTACCCAGTAAAAATCTACCTAGAGTAGTCAAACGCCTCTAGATATTCCATCCGAGATCAGGTGAAGCAAACAAAATTCCTAATCTGTGACGTAGATTTATTGGGGGTATGAGGAAATTGCGAAAATTGGGTTACATTTTATCGTATCAAGGAATAGGTGAGAATATGTTCCTCGCAAAAGGTTGAAGCGATTCGCTTACCTTTTATATATTATAATCCGTTTTTTCTCCGGTTTAGATGTTCTAACTGTTTAACTTAGTAACTGTTTCGGTTCCCACAATTGAAAAATGTTTTTGTGATAAACATGGTTGTTAAATTAAATATTTGTAAAATTCTTTATTGCACACAAAAACATAACAAAAAGAGAAACAAAATAGATAAAATAAAAAAATAATAATAAACTAGTTTAGGTGTGCAAAGGCGGTCTTGGTCGGCACCAACCCGTTATTTAGAAATTTCATACTTTTACAGAAAGTCGTCTGAGAGAGGTCGCTACAGCGATAAGACCGCCTTTACACGCCTAAACTAGCTTTTAAGTTTCCCTATTGTTAATTTTTTCTTTTTGTATTTCGTTGAGCAGTGAAGACTTCAATGAAACAAACAAACAGCCATATCCACCGATCAGTGGCGTGCACAGGGTTTTTGACCAGGTTACGCATAAAAAAGGTACATGGCTTAAAAAGGAAAAACTCCCCTACAATACGGGTAACATAAAATAATATGGGTATGCAGTGCTTTTGTGCATGTATGAAGTGCACGCCACCGATAGGTAGATCCTTAATTTCAATACAAAGATTCTAAAGCTGTCCCAACTGTAACATAGAGCATTAAGTAATTATCTCAACTTACGGTTTACCGAGGGCCGGCGCTAATCTCGTTGTAATTACGGGTCATCCTCTTACCCAAATAATTCACATTAAACTCCCCTTGGATGTTTTGGCGGAAGCATTCCTGACCTTAATTTAAACTTATGTAAGAGCTTATAGTCGTGTCATTAATAAAATTTCATGAATCTAACTCTCTTTCTCTACTACATCCTACTCCTCTACTTTGCTTTCGTACTCTCCGTTGTCTATAATATTATATTATGTTGCTTTAAATAAAGAATGAGTAGAAATATTCTTGGTTAGCGTTAACCACCTTGGGCTGCAGTATTACATCTTAATAACAGCCGATTACCGGCCCGCTACAGGACACGGGTCTCCTCCCACAATGAGAAGGGGTTAAGGCCGTAGTCCATCACGCTAGCCCAGTGCGGATTGGTGGACTCCACATACCTTTGAGAACATTATGTAGAACTTGGCATGCCGTTTTCCTCACGATGCTTTCCTTCACCGTCGAAGCAAGCAATATTTTTAATTACTTAAAACGCACATAACTTAGAAAAGTTAGAGCTGTGTGCTGGGCTTCGAACTCGGCCCCGAAAGTAAAGTCGAGCTTCTATCACCGCTTCACTGTGCTATCACCGCTTCGAATATACAGCAGCATTTCATACCATACATAAAACTTTTGCTTTCAAGCACTGGTTTACTTACAACCTTTGAGTTGGGCACCTTAACCTGAGCATTCTTTATCAAACGCACATAGTTTGTGCTTATTAGTCTCAGGTTTTATAACATACAAATCTTCTAGAACTCACAGCTGTCTCGACGACAGTAAATTCATTAAAAAGATAAAATCTTTTGGCATCGCAAAATTTCTCTTGGTATTTTCTCAAATCGCAGCACAAGTTACGATCTTGTCAACAGAAATTCCTATAGATAAATAACGTTGTACCTAAGCTACGTATAAAGAAATAAAAAGGAACAAAGATTTAAGACGCTAAAGCACTGCCAAAGTTTCACATACTTTTAAGAAGCGAGCTTTGTAAACAAGGTACTAAAATTCTGTTCGACACACCCTTACATAATGCGGATTGTTAAAATGGCTTTTGTTACTGTTTGTACACAGTCTGTTTAAGATATTGCACATGGAAAAATCTTAAGGTGCAGATGACACGCGTCAAATCGTATCATTATTCCTCGGTCAAATCCTTTATGATGCGTCAACCGTGTCGTTCGGTCTTCTAGCACACAGTGACAAACTTTATTCTGTGTTCGGGTGATGTCCTAATTTATGATCAATCTCGCTAATTTTCGTTTACGGTCATGAACCAATATTTGTGCTGATTTTTTTTATATTTTATTAATTCACTAACAAGAATATTATGTCACCTCCGACTTTTTCACAATTTTTATCTTACTTTATATTTATTGAAAATGTTTCATAAAAATTTAGAGCTTATTAGCTATTAGATTTTTTTTTATAGCATGTAATGGTGCTAAAAATGCTGGCTGAAGCCTGCATATCCACGCAGATCGAGCCTGGCTGATAATTGTGTTACAACTTAATCAACTCGTATCTAACTAATATTATAAATGCTACATTTTAAATGTATACTACATATTTTAAATATATACGTGTAAATGTAAACCGAAATAATACCTTACAGGCTTTAGAGGTACGTTTTGTACTGTCTCTGAGACTTATCTGTGAAACTAAAAACCTAATAGTTTTTTAGTTAACCACTGCCATAGTTTTTACTGAAAGAAATCAGATACAGCCGTAACATCACATGCAAAAGTAAAATCAAGTTTGATCTCAAAAAGAGAGGCCGAAGATTACTTACTAAGTATATTATATGTGTTTGAAAACGTATGCAGATAACTAGATTTTTTTTATAAGCTTTATTAAGCAAAAGTGTTATAAACTACTGTCGAAAAGCTGTTTCTACTCAACCGTTAATTACACGAGAAATTCTTGTAATATTTGTCTTCGGAATGTTTATGTTGAAACAGTAAATTTTGTGATTACATTGCCAATTAGAAATTCCTACCGATAAAGTTGCCGAAACGAAATCAAGTTTCTTTTGTTTAATAATGACTCGGTAAATTTAAATTTTGCTTGCTAAGCTAGGTGGGTAAAAGTTTTTGAAGATTTTCAATTACAGCGAAGGCGTAACGCCTTCACTCGATAAAATTTCTTTCTTGTTCAATATTCTATGCTTGTGACTAAGACATAGAAACGTCATCCTTCGCCCTTTTTATGCATTGACGTCATATGAATTAGGTCAGTATTTTTTCTGTTTGTACTTCCCTCGTTTATATATATATTTTTTTTTAAACTGACACAGCGGTAGTTATACTACCCTTAAAAGAAGGCTCCAGCGTTTCCAGTAATTTTATTTACCCAAATAAACTATTTTATATTTTATATTTTATATTTATGTCTCACCGTTGGACACGAGCCTCTTCCCTCGTAGGTGGAAAGGGGTTTGGTCCATATTATATCACTTTGAAATCAAAGCTGCGATGTGATATGGTCTGCGAGTAAGCTTTAACGAATATTATCACGTCATAACAGTGCTAACAAAATACCCCACAATAAAAACAAAACTGTGTTTGTAGAAAATTGTTTGTGTTTGACAGCCGAATGGCGCAATCGGCAGCAATTCTGCTTTTTGAGTTCAAGGCCGTGGGTTCGATTCCCACAACTGGAAAATACGCGTGTGATGACCATGAATGTTTTTCAATGTCTCGGTGTTTGTCTGTATATAAAATAGGTATTTATGTTTATTATAAAAATATTAATCAGCTATCTTAGTACACCATATAACAAGCTATGCTTACTTTGGGGTTTAGATGACGATGTATGTATTGTCGTAGTATATTTATTTATTTATTAATTAAAAATAAAAAATTTTGCTAAACTCATGCCTTAAATCTAACGTTTTCTTAGTTATATATAGATTTCAGTGTTATTTACGTACCGACAGAGTTTCAATCGTTAAGGTCGTAACACGTTTGCGCAATGGTTCGTGTAATTTGCAAAGAAAGTTTTATTGAGATTTCGGTGAACCGAACAAGAACAAACATCGGAAGTTTGGAGAGCTATGTAGATTGTTGGTAAAGGCTTAGGTACTAACTTACAAAAGTATTAATATTCATAAAAGTTATTGTAGCTGGACGCTAAGTGTGAATTTTGAGCATTAACAATGTTTTGACGGCTGATTGGGGCAGTGGCCAGCGACCCTGCTTTCTGAGTCCAAGGCCGTGGGTTCGATTTCCACAACTGGAAAATGTTTGTGTAGAACAGGAATGTTTTTCAGTGTCTGGGTGTTTATATGTTTATTATAAGTATTTATGTATATAATTCATAAAATATTCATCAGTCATCTTACTACCCATAACACAAGCTACGCTTACTTTGGGACTAGATGGTGATGTGTGTATTATCTTCAAAGTCAAATTAAACATAATGTTTCTCGTTTTACATCTGTGACCCAATACTCGCCACCGGCTTCTCACAGAAGTGTTTAACAGAACTGAACCACAACGCTGTCTCTACCAAAGATTCAGAAGGCAAATTCTACCAAAATTCATAAACCTCGCTGTAATAAATGTGTTTTAAACATTGTGCATTCGTGGGTCCAAAATGCTGCGGAATTACTTGCCGGCTTCTTCTCGGTAGGATCTGCCTTCCGAACAGACATACTTGACTTTTCAAAAGTGCTTATAGGCCTACTTTCGTCCAAATTTTTTTTTCAATTTTGAATTTTTCCCCAAGGGTCGATTGCTTTAGCAGAAATACTGTCTTTGCGTACCAATATTCGTTTAAATTTATTATGTTGTCTTTTGTGTTTTTTTTTTGTGTGCGCTAAAGTGTTCTATCTATTTATCTACTGTAATTATACCAATTTCTTTAAAGTTTTCAGTAAGAGACTTTTTTACTAGTTGCCAAATAGTCTTGAGCCTGGATTCGAGCCCGGGAGCTTACAATATCGACGCCACGTATCATCAAATGCCATCTATAATAATGTGATCACGCATTGAACGCGTCCATTTTGGTCGTTGCTGCCGATATGTTAACAGGGTTAGCACTCTTGTGCCGAATGCTACGCTGCGTGTTCTCTATTGTACCTCCGCGGCAACAGTCCGAACTGTTATTCCCAACCTCAATCCAACGCCTTAAGGTCCTCTTTTCATTGGCCAGGAATAAAGCCAGCTTTTAATGCAGCTGAATTTGAAAATGCAGGTAGAATTGAATTGTACCTATTAACTGGTGAATTGAACATTGGTACTCGGTCTAAGAGATAAAAGTGTTTGTCAATTGTATTTTTACCTACTATTGTTGTACCAGTTTTATCTGTAAAGTCTAATATGCGTTGAGTTGTTAAAGTTTACTTAGGTGATGTTAAATTTTGTCCATCCATCCAGTCTGTATGTTTGTCGGCCTGTTAAGGCCCTTTTTAACCCCCGACGCAAAAGCAATAAAGTGTTCAGTTTGACGTGTCTATGCTGTGTGTGTCTTAGTGTGTGTGTGTGTGTGTGTAACAGTATGTGTGCGTGTCTGCGGCATCGGATTTCCCGAACGGATGAACCGATTTTGATTTAGTTTTTTTTTATTTAAAAAACGATGTTTGATGAAAATTGTCCAAGATGGCCGCTGCCACAAAAAACCGAATCACATTGTATAGTAACCTCGCTGTAATAAATGTGTTTTAACAAATTCCTTAAACTTATGCATTGGCAGGTCCAAAATCACCTTAGGAATCATATTATAAAAGCGTATAGTCAATCCCACAAATGACTTCTGTACCTTTCGCAGACGATATGCAGATGACACTAATTTATGACCATTTCTTGTAAGTCGACTGTTTATGTCCACTTTGTGTTTGTAAAGACTAATATGTTGTCTTACAAATACTATATTGTTATAAATATATTGTGAAGCAACAGTAAGTGTGCCTATTTCTTTAAACTTCTCACGGAGGGATTTGCGTGATTTAAGTTTATATATTGACCGTACAGCTCTTTTTTGCAATATAAATATAGTTTCGCGATCAGCTGCTTTACCGCATAACAAGATTGTATAGGACAGAACACTATGAAAGTACGCAAAATAAACAAGCCTAGCTATTTCAGCGTAATATGGGTATCAAATGAAAGGGCTTGACTAGTAGAATAATGTACTCTATATAGACAGGAAATATCTTTGAAATTTTTAATTTTCCATTGTTTTCAGTAATGGCTGACTAAACTTGAACTTGAAAATTTGCACTAAAATAAGTCTTGATACACTCGATCGTTGTAATTAGGAAATTCGCTTGCCTATACATATAAGCCTAATATATTTAATGATGGATTTAATGAATCTTTATAATAAGCGGATAGAAATACAGGTACTTATCTAGTTTTAATTTTGAACGTCTCGGGTTTGAGTAATACACATTACACTAATTAATGACATTATGTTTTAGTATGATGAAACCATTGATATTACATTAGTATGGTATGTTGAAAATATTAAATTTTATCTTGGTATATACATAGTTGTTGTGCCATAATGCCGTATCAGCCAGTTTTTTAAGTAATAATTATTGACGGATAGTAATAGGAAACAATCGAGAAATGGAACAAACATATTTTATTTTGGTACCTAAGAAATATAACCTTTCTATTCTCGAATCGAGGCAGACAGTTTCGAAGGTGGGAAGACGAATTGATAGCAGTAGCGGGGAAAACATGGACTAGGAAAGCTTTAAACAGAAAAGAGTGGAAAAGAATGGGGGAGGCCTTTGCCAACGTTGGACAAACAGACTAAGTTGTTGGTGTCTTTACACTCACCAGAGTCGTTAATATTAGTGTGAATTGTAAAAAAAAAAACAAAAAAAAACTGTGTCTGAATAAAGGCTTTATTATTATATTATTATTAATAGGAAACGATAGCCTTAAACAGAGTAGTACTTCGCAAGGCATTCAAGAAACACATCATACGAAGTGACGTCCTGTGCCCATAAACCTGAGGCGTAGGTGTCAACCCGCATGTGCCTGTAATTACACCGGCGACCGCGACCTTCAGACCGAAACACAGCAATTATGCTAAGCGGCAGAAATAGTACAAATATACTAGGTTACGTAAAATTCATAATTCGTTTAAAGGAAATTGCATACAATTCTACAATAAACTACCAATTGACATCTTGGAGATGTCTCTTTAAAAGTTCAAAGTTTGTATTAAACGTAAGCTTATAGAAAAGTCCTATTATAGTATAAATGACTACGTAAACGATAAAAAAGCTTGGGTGTAAACTCTTGCTCTAACCAGGTTGCTCATCTAATAATTTAAAATGACATTGTGAGATGGTGATAACAAAAAAAAACACCCGGCTAGGTTTGTTGTTTAGTTTTAAGTTTACGAATGTGGTTATCACCATCATCTCACTACCGTGTAATTCTTTTGTACGCATCAAAAGTGCCACCTATGGGCCTACTTGAATAAAGATATTTTTGACTTTGCCTTTGACTTTGAAATAAGCATAGCGGTAGCACTTTCCCGGACGACCTCTGTCACACAAAGCTCTTCGTCTAGTCTTCGTCGAGGATAATGCAAAAACAAAATCATACAATATCTTTGCGGACTTGCGTTTGTAGGAAACCTATCATACCTATATATGTTTATACCATCACTATCCCTATCCCTACTTATATTAAAAATGTGAATGTAAGTTTGTTTGTTACGCTTTCACGCAAAATCTACTTAACCGATACTCATGAAACTTTGTACACATATTCTTGGAAGTGTTAGAAGTAATATAGGATACTTTTTATCCCGACATTAAGTTCGGTTCCTTTGGGAAAGGGGATGAAAATGTTTGACGATTTTACACCATAACTCCGACAAATTATAACCGATTTAAATAATTATTTTTGTACTATAGAGGCCCAAACTTTGTGTAGATCTGATGAATGTGGTTGGAGATAGAGGTCAGAACTCCTCAGCGGACAGCAGCAAACCTCTCATTTATGGCTTAGCGATACTGAATACTTGATTTTTTTTTAGAAATCAAACTAAATTGAATGCCACATCAAAAAACCAAATCAAACGCAGACGAAGTCGCGGGCAACAGCTAGTAACCTATATATGTTTATCTACATATCATAGATAACACAGGTATTTTTATTTACACCCAAGTCATACGTTCATGTAACTAATGCCCCGTGAAATCATCCAAAAGAAACATTTTATTACGATTCCGCGAAAGCGGGCGAATCGAAACGTTATTTTTTGAAGGTCCTACAAAAATAATGTAGGTAACATTGTGTTACTTTTTTATCGTTTTTTGGACAGTTGTTTTCCTAATATTAAAAGTCCATTCTGGGTTTTTGGCAATCGTAAAGATACCAGCTTTGATACTAATATATTTTTAATGGCAAGTGAGATATGTTTATTTGGTTTACCATCTATTTTTAAATCTTATTTATTGCACCACCTACCTCTTTTTCTATGTTTTTTCCTTTTACGCCATTGGTTGCCTGGAAGAAATCGCTATGTAGCGATAAGGCCACCAAATTGTACTCTCTTGATTTGTATTTATATCTTTGTAACTACTTTTTGTTTCTTTGGTGTACAATAAAAGTGTATTCATTCATTCATTCATTCATCTATCAACCCGTTATCGACCCACAGCGGAGCATGAGCATCCTGCAAGAATTAGAAGGGTGTAGGGCTAAGTACACAATCATGATGGTTGGTTAAGCTGGTCCATCATCTCCAGGCGATGGTACCGGGGATTCTGTCGCCCGTTGCAGATAAGTCCTCGAGTTGAAGGGCACCTGTAAGATATCTCCATCTTACAGGTACCCTTCAACTTCCATCTGTATTAGATATATTTTGGAGAGTGTGCTCAAGAACTATTTAGTCTAGTTCTCCCCACGCCTTTTTACCATCGAACCGCGAGGCACCGTAAGGATCAGGATATTTCTAAAATAAACTACCAATTGACATCTTGGAGATGTCTCTTAAAAAGTTCAAAGTTTGTATTAAACGTAAGCTTATAGAAAAGTCCTATTATAGTATAAAGGACTACGTAAACGATAAAAAAACTTGGGTGTAAATTATTGCTCTAACCAGGTTGCTCTTCTAATAATTTAAAATGACATTGTGAGATGGCGATAACAAAAAAAAAAAATAAAAACACCCGGCTAAGTTTGTTGTGGGCTTCTTCTTAGACCGGGACGCGTTTGGAACCCTCGTAGCTTTAGTTTTAAGTTTACGAATGTGGTTATCGCCATCATACTTGAATAAAGATATTTTTGACTTTGACTTTGACTTTGATCTGCATCCCTACACGGTTGACATAAGTAACTAATCCAACTGGGTCCTATTAAAGAAATCTATAATTTTTTAAATAATATCGGCACATGATCATCCATAGGCTAAGACCCCAACCTTGTTGTTCCATAATCACACAAGACTTTTAGAGCGCCAGAAGTAACGAGTTCACAAGACCAGATTTTCTTAAATGGCATAAAAATAGGATATCTGCCTCGGTGGGTGCCGCTGGCTGGGTTGAGGTTGTGTTCGAAAGCGGTCCCGTGACGCAGTCACCAGGCGACGAGTTTGGAACACCATGGGTATTTAGTCGTTATAAGTCCGACATAACCACTGCAACTCATTGTGTTGTGGTATCCATGAGGAAAACTATTCACGTTAGGAGTCCACTTAACGGCGTAAACGCGATTGCATGCAATCTTCTAAATCGCCTTCGATTTAGGCGACGGATTTCCCTGTGCATGAAGACCTTAATAGTATTTGATAAACCTTACAAATACACATTTCAATATGAAAGTTTTGAGTTCGAGAATTCATTGAATACTATTAAATTACATCCAATTATTTCTCTTCCCGCAATGCACCAATATCTCGGTGGCTTCCAATAAAATAAAGCCGCTGGTTTCACAATATACAAACCGACAACCGCAACAATTTAATAAGGCCCTGACAAATGTCGGGCCTCATTTAAGTAATATATTATTCACAAAAGAATTATAATTAATTGGTATCTAACTTTCAATAACTGAGTAAACATTTATATTTAAATTTACGTTTAAATTACAATATAAATAAAAAATATTGTCTTTGTAAAACGCAATGAACATTTAAGTAATCCTAGCGCAAGCTTTTATCAAGTCCTATCCATTTTTTTTACTTGCTAGAAGTAGGTATAACTTCTTAAACAATATCGATCGTAAGGTAGCTATAATATTAGCATTGGTAAACAAATATTAATTAAACGTATTTCAGTAGGTCATAAAGTAAAATACATAAAAATGGTTTATTGTACGACGATATTATTAGATAGTTTATCAAAGCAGTTATAGCCCAGTGGGTAGGACTTTGACTTCACGTTCGTGGGACCGAGTTCGAATCCCAGCACGCCCCTCTAACTTTTCAAAGTTATGTGCGTTTTAAGCAATTCAAATTTCACCTACTTCAGAACTTTCTACGGTGAAGGAAAACATCGTGAGGAAACCTGCATTACTGACAGTTCTCCATACTGTTCTCAATGTCGGTGTGTGGAGTCCACCCATCCGCAATGGGCCAGCATGGTGGACTACGGCCCTAACCCCTACTCATTGTGAGAGGAGACCCGTACCCTGTAGTGGGCCGGTAACGGGTTGATATTATGAATAGTTTATAGAATATATCTTGGAGAATCAATGGACTTTTGAGTTCCAAGTTGATGGAATGACTACTACTTATAAATACTTGCACTTTGAGGATTTTACAAATAAACGTCGTATAACGTCAGAGTATGTAGTGTTGCAAGACACTGGTCTTGTCACACTTCAACTGGAAGTACCTTTCAAATGTCAAAACTGAATAGCTTCTTTGACAAAATTCAACGGTTATAGTAAGAGTATGTAAACTATCTATGTAGACTCTGTAAAGAGGCTGCGGAGACGCCGCTGCCGCCGAATCTGTTCCTGCCCCACGCTTATGCATAAACGCAGCATATAACGCATAACTTATGCAATAATACAACCAGAGGATGCTAAACTTCTTCCAGCAAGGAAAGTGCTGGTATTCCTGGCGGCGACCAATGCTTGTTGGGAGATCTAGACAGCGGCGTCACAATAGAACCTGAGCCGCAAGCAGAAGAAGAAGAAGAGAAGTGTATGTAAATATTTATGCTACAACACGCTCATTCCTTTTTAATTATTCTTAATTGTTTTGTCAAGTCTAGGAACGCTTCATAATCGGAGAAAGAGCAAATTTTCGCCAAAACACCTTTTGTAAGTTTTCAGTAGAAGTGGAGCTATTTGTAACAAAGCTGGTAGTAGCTCCATGCTTATTTCAGCGGCCAAGCAGAGTTGATGTGTTCCGGTCTGAAGAACGTGATTTCCGATGTAATTAAAGATACATGAGGTTTAGCACCTTTGGGTCAGGTGGATCCACGCAGAGCCGCACTTTGAAGGACTGCGAGGTATTGCTCTGTTGTATTGACTTTTACTCGTATTAGGCAATATACCATCAGGTTGGCTGTCTGCTTGATCAGCTGGTAGAATGGTCCCGAGTGCTTTTCCGCGGTAAAAGTATGTCATGTTTGTCTCTAGGATATAATCTTGAGAAAATTTTTGTAAGAAACTTTCATTGTTGTGAGCAACATAATTTCGCTTTATTCACCTCGTAGCAAAATAATTTAAATTATTTTCAAATTCTCAATATACCTACTCGAATAAATTAACTGTTTTATATTAAACACAGATTTAATATTACTCTCGTATTATCAAATGTCGCAATAATTTAATGAGATCGTGAAATAGATATGAATTCTAAAAACATTCCTACATTCGTATGTGAATAATGAATATGTGTTAATGAACCTAAAGTCTAGACTTTATTTAATAATCAGAGTCTAGACTCTTAATTATTTATTTACATTTCAAATACCACATAGATTTAATAAGGCCCTGACTAATAGCAGGCCTGATTTAATGTATTAGCCGGTACGGTTGAAGGATAATCCATCGGTTCACAGCTCATTAGTTTAGGAAATGCAGCGCTACATATCTGTTTATCCGTTAACCTGAACGCTTTGTCTCCAAAATACCGCCATTAGCCACGAGTATATCTCGTTATTATAATCGATTCCTCACCAGGTGGACAGATGACGTCAGGCGAGTTGTAAGGTAAGCTGGACATACGTGGCACTGGACCGTGGATTGTGGTGGATGTCCGTACAGAAGACTTACGTCCTGTACAGCTAGAATGAGCAGCTTCAGTCAAAACACCCCGGTTAAGGGACAATATTTTATTTTCTTTCACAGCTTTATCAACCCTCCAAGCTTTGGCGCGGGTGTTTATATAATAAACGTGTTAAAATAAACGAGGATGTTCTCCTTCTCTTACATCTAAGCGGCCGATTCACGCAGTAGGCAGCGACCCTGATTTCTGAGTGGGTTAAATTCCAACAACTGGAAAATGTTTGTATGATGACCATGAATTTATTTCAGTGTCTGGGTGTTTATTTGTATATTATAAGTAATTTTGTATATTGATCATAAAAATATTCTTCAGTCATCTTAGTACCCATAATACAAGCTGCGCTTACTTTGGGACTTGATGGCGATGTGTGTATTGTCGTAGTATATTTATATTTTTTATTATTTTCTGTTGCCGTGCTTTGGCAGGTGGGCATGTTAATTTTATCCCTTGTAAGCGGATATTATCGGGGGATATAGTTTTGGTCTCCTTCCTTTGCTAGTAGGCGGACTGGTGGACGGACAGATTACATCAAGGAAGTCGCAGGGAGTTACTGGACATATGATGGAACTTGGTGGCTGTCCGTACAGAAGACTTATACGGTTCATAGGATACGCAGATGGACAGACTTACGGAAGGACAGAGACTTAGCAATAGTGTCCAACCTCTGGGAACGGTACCCTAAAAACGATATCTCAAACAACGTTACGCGTATTAGCATATTTTGAAGGCGAAAATCCCTTTTAGAGAATCGAGTTAGAATTCTGCTTTATTAACTGGAATGTTATTTTATAGTCAAAGCAAAACATCCTTTATTTTTATAGGCTTATGCACGGATATTTTTTTTTGCCTACATAATATATATTGTATGGATGGGTGGTATCTAATAATACCTTAAGAGTAAAGTGCGCCCTGTATTTAGGTTTAATATATCAAATAAATACTAGTTCCGACTTCTGACTGGGTTTTGCCATTATTGATTGCCTACTGTGTGCTCGCAGGCACGAGATAGCCTCTCCAACTAAGACTGATCTGTTGGTCAATTTAGCGGTAAGAGATGATACAGTCTAAGGTGCCAGCGGGCAAACTTACATATATGGCAGTTATATTGTACGCGTTTCTTCAACGCTAAATCGCTTGGCGGCATGGCTTTGTCGGCAGAGTGGAAGCATCCCCATCAGCCCAGAGCACACGAAATTAAGAAAATATAAGTTTCCAAATTGTCCCCGCTTGGGATCAAACCACTAACAAAACTCAGCGCTCATAACTGCGGTGTGGTACGGAAGGTAGTCAAAAGTATTGATTGAAGAAAAAAGTTTATCATAATTGCTATAGGTCATCAACAGCGTACTTTTTTCAACTTTTTTCTTAATAGCCTTTTACTTTGACCGTTGATAAACTTAAACAGAGATCGATTTATATTTTTGTTAATGCCAGCAAAAAAATTAGCATTCCAGGGGTGGCAAACCATGAGACCAGTAAAAGTGACATGCCTATCCCAATTTTTCATATTTACGCGCGTCCCTGCGCCGACCCGCGATGTATTTATTTTGTTTGTGAACGAGACCGGCCGAACTTTGCATTTTTTTTATCCCGCCATTCTATTAGGGTTAAACATCCCTCGTAAATATAAACGAGGGTTTTATTATTTCACTTACGATCTACGTTGCTGTCCCACGTACGGACCCGAAAATTAAATTAATGGCGATGCTAAACTGCTTCGCTTTGTTCAGTGGGATACGTATGTAAGCATCACAATGCACGCACCATGAGATAGAACTATTAATTAAATTGATTTATTTAAAATTTATTTACTTATTTTTTTACCGACCGCAAAAAGAATAAAAATCTTATCACTATGTTATCACTCGTTAAGGTGAATATCAATATAAAATTAAATTGAAAATTTAAATAAATCTGATTTTCTGTTAGTTAGTATTCCTTATTTGCTTCCAAGAAATCTTGCATTATTCTACTAGTCAAGCCCATTCATTGGTTACCCATATTGAAGGACTTTAAAAAAAATATATAATCCGCCATTTTGTGGCGGCAACCATCTTGGACCAATTTTTATCAAACATAACACACAACTCTTATGACTAGTTCACCTTAAAACAAAAAACCTAAGTCAAAATCGGTTCACATACACACACTCACACACACGCATACACACACAGACGTAATAAAATCATATCAATCATAGTAATATCTATGTTAGCACCCTATAACCAGTCGGCATTTGGCCAGCTACGGCCAAAATCCTTCTCATTCTGAAAGGAGACCCGATTTCTCATCGCCGTATCGGTATATGATGCTTGTTAACTTGAAATCTTACGCTAGCGGTACTGATGACAAATGTAAAATGTCCATTCGGGTTTCAGTCTTCATTCATCAGTCTACTAAACGACCAGCGATATCCCTATTGCCGACGGGAAAGCTTACCGAAGACATTGCCCTGGACATTTAAGATAGATATATCTCCGGAGGAAGAAGGTAATCACTTTAACAATGTATTATTTTACTACCCTGTTCGTTGAAACGTGAGAGTTTACGTATATGCATTATATTTTGTCGAAGGTGCTTTTAACAAAGGCCAATATGAGATTGCTTGTTTGCTTGTAGAAATAAGGCTGCCTTTGCATTCGCACAGTATTCTGTTCTATTGTGTTGTGTGTATTCTTTAACGCTAAGAAAGGATAAAGCGTGATACAATGTGCACAATCGGCTACTACGCGGCACCGAAACGTTCTTTAGCTACGGCATTGCTATGCTCAGTTGAACAGTAACTAGCCAGACAGAGAAATACTCCTAGTAAAGCTCTCTCCCTAACTCACTGAGTTAATCTGAGCTTCATATCATGCCAAAATAAATCACTACACTCATTTTACCGCCGTGGTTTATTTACTGGACTGTATTGCCTTAAGCGTATTGCTTTTGTCGCAATCTGGCTCGAAGGACCAAATGTTTTCATTTGTTTTACAGCCTAGTAAAACAAATGAAAACTTTTCAAAATTACGTTATTTTTAATCCGTGCTAGCCTACACAGCGGTATAGCCTAGTGGTTAGGTTAGGCTTCACTTTCGAGGGGCTGAGTTAGAATCCCAGCACGCCCTTCTATCTTTTCTAAGTTAGGTGTATATGTGAGTAGTAGTAGAGCTTTTGTGTCAGAGCTCATCCAGGGAAGTCCTACCACCATGATTATTTCTGCAGTTTCTGCATTGCCTTAAGCGTATTGCTTTTGTCGCAATCCGGCTCGAAGGACCAAATGTTCTAATTTGTGAGTAGTAGTAGAGCTTTTGTGTCAGAGCTCATTCAGGGAACATGGCTATTTCTGCATATGGCGTGGTTGCCGGTGTAATGGACGCAGGGCGGCACGGCAGGAGTAATAATAGAGAAAAATCACATTCTATTAATTATGTTTTGAGGATTTTCATCTATGTATTTATTTATGTATTTTGAGTAGTTCATTTATAAGTTTTAGTGTGTATCTATCTATTGTACCTCCTGGCATGCATCTTTAGCTATTCCACACGTTTGGTTGCCTGGAAGAGATTGCTATGAAGCGATAAGGCCGCCGAATTCTTGGCTTTCTTTTGTATTTGCATTTATATTTCTTATGGTGTACACAATAAGAGAGTTTTCATTCTTTCATTCATTCTCTTTTTTTAACGTAACACTGACTATGGGATTCAAACTCGCATTATACATAACGATGACATTCTGTTACTAACATTTTGATGATTTTAGTCTATATATTTATTTATGTATTTTTGTAGTGTGTTTAAGTGTATCTATCTATTGTACATGGCCATGCATTTTTAGCTATTTCTTAACACGCCCAAAATTGCACCTTCATTCTTATCTTTCTTTTGTATAATAAAATACTTCATTTATTCAATCTCTTTCTTTTTAACGTAACACTTACATTCAATTTGGGCTTGGGGTCTAACATTTTTGCACACAGACAGTGCCAACGTGGTTTTATAATATAAACCCCCAAGTACTTAATTGTCAATTCTACTTCAGTCCACAAGTAATACACCTCTTATACCAGTTGGCAACTTAGTTTCCCAGGGGGCCAATCAAACTTTACAGTCTTCTAACTTTAACGTACTTATAGGAAATTATTTGCTGGAACTTTCTATCAGGTAGCAGAAATGCTAGTTAACTTTGAGTAGATAACGAACTTTTAACCGATTTCAGTAAAGCAGACGGTTTTTAATTCCAAACTCAAATCTTTCTTACTCAAACCCTCCTCAAACAAGCCTAATAATTATTACGTAGTATATATTCTTCGAAGCGCTTTTATGTACAAATGTTTTGATTTTCACTGCGTCAAAGCTACGTCATTTTGTATTTTGTTTGAAAATGTTGGATTATTATTTAAGAAGCGGTAAAAGGAGAGACCCATGTATGTCCCTAATCAGACGGAGCAATTTATTTTTGAAAATGTTTGTTGGTAAAGTAGAAAAACTGTTTGAGCTTTACCATCGAACCGCGAGGCACAGTTAAGATCTACATTCCTTCGTGGTTGATATACCACGGCCGCGTACGAAGCGCTTTGCGTCTTGGTTCTGATTCGCACCTTCCAGTATCGCTAATAAGCTTCCATTTTCCCCAGTACCTACAATATGAGGACCTTCAACTCAAGAGTGAATAAGCATCTTCTAGGCAAGCGCGCTCCGCCTTAGGCTGCATCAGCACTTACTATCAGATGTGATTGCAGTCAAGTGCTTTTCTATAAACATAAAATAAAAATAAGGTAACTAGGCACAGTTGGTCCCCTTCCAGAGAGAGAAATTCTCCGAGCAAAGCTCTCTCTATTGTTCGCTGAGAAAATCTGAGCTTTCCTGCCAGGCCCTAGTAACTAACTAGCTGTGCCCGCGGCTGCATCCGCCTATCTCGTTCATATTTTTAAATTTAAAAGAACTCTTTGTTCTCTAGAATGAAATCTATCTTCTTATTAAATTGAGTAAAGATTGGTGCAAAGGTTGAGCTAAACATAGGTAACATATCTTCATCATCACATCAACCGATTACCGGCCCACTACAGAGCACGGATCTCCTCCCACAATGAGGAGGGGTTAAGGTCGTAGTCCACTACGCTGGTCCAGTGCGAATTGGACTCCACACATCTTTGAGAACATTATGTAGAACTCTCAGGCATGCAGGTTTCCTCATGTTGTTTTCCTTCACTAACCAAGCAAGTGATATTTTAATTACTTAAAACGTTAGCGGTGCCTGCTGGGATTCAAACTCGGCCCCCTAAAGTGATGACGAGCTCCTACCCATTGCGCTATCACCGCTTCAGATAACATATACTATATAACAAATGTTATTATGAACCCTTTATTTTCCCGGGTTAAAAATGCAATGCAAGCTATCTCTGTGCCAAATTTCATTATGTTTGGTGCAGCAGTTAAACCAATATGAGTAACAAACAAACAAACAGGCATTAATACGAATTTATCTATATAAAAGTTCGTAGGTAAGTAAAACAAAATAGGGTTAAAATATTTCAACCCAGCTTTGTTACAAGAGGTTGCCCTCTCAAAATCTGTAATGGCCATTAAAGTCGGAAACTTTAAAATGAAATGTTTCATCAATCCGGGCTACACTTCATAAAGAGTTTTGCGCCGAAATCAAAATGAACGTTTCTCTAATTCGGGGGAAAACTGATTACGAGCCGTAAAGTCGGCGTAACGACTCATTATGACTGCCGAAACTTTATTTCACCTGGTTAGGGTTGCCACTTTGTATTATTATTTTCTAAGTAACCTTGGTTCCTTAACTAACTTTTGCCCGGGACAAAGTACGCGGGTTTTTTAAATACCAAGTTGGTTGTACCGAGTGGACCATTTGTTTACCTGGGATTAAAAGTATTATTTTCCCAATATATAAGCTGCACAAAGACTATATTCTGGAATACCCCGGGAACGAACGATAAAGTCATATCACCATTACCAAGATTTTATTAACATAACATTCGATGCAGCTGTTGAGCTAAATATATATGTAACAAAATATTTTAGACAGCCGGTTGGCGCAGTGGGTAGCGACCCTGCTTTCTGCATCCAAGGCCGTGGGTTCGATTCCTACGACTGGAAAATGTCTGTGTGATGAACATGAATGTTTTTCAGTGTCTGGGTGTTTATATGTATATTATAAGTATTTATGTACATTATTCATTCAAAAATATTCAACAGCTATCTCAGTGCCCATAACACAAGTTACGCTTACTTAGGGGCTAGATGATGTGTGTATTGTAGTAGTATATTTATTTATTTATTTATTTATTTAAAAGCAGACGCTCTTTAACATTTAAATATAATATAATATTAATATGGATATTAATCTTCGTTGCGAGAATGGCAACTGGTGGGGTACATAGCTCGAAGAATTGTTAGACGTTAGGGTACTGTGACCCCAGCTTTGATAGATCCTCGGTGGGCAGCGAGTTCAATGGAGTCACTGAACGAAAGCGGCGCAAGATCGTGGGCGAATTCCTATAAAAGACTGTGACAGTCCAGTTGTGGGCATCCATTGGTTGAAATGATGACGAAAATGACGTATTTTATTCACATCATCATCATTTACCTTATAAATTGCAAGCACATGCCTTTCTTCTCAAAAGAAAGAAGGACTGTGATTTGAGGGCTTAGTCATCGAAGCCTGGGTGATTAGAATTTTTTTTTTTTTTTTATTTAGTTCGCAATACTGACAATAAACTGCTTAGTCCAGGCGGAGATGCTATGCACACTATTATTTAGTGTACATTATTGTGATTAAATTAGAATAATATCATAGATTATAGGTTTTAAATTAATTACGGGAGCGACATAATAACAAAGTGATAAAGCCCCCTTGAAAATAATAAAGATTAAAAAAAAAAAAAAAAACTGCTTAGTCTAATATAAACTATAGGACATTTGGCATGTGTATACAATTGTGCCTTCTCGATGCGAACATAGCATGCAAATCCGTTGGACACATAAGGCTGCTGCAAACAGCTAGAAAAACTAATTTAGAATAATATAACAAAAAAAATATAAATTACTAAGAAAAGAAAAACAAAATATTGTGGAAATAAAAATTACTTAAGCAATAACCTTTTTCTTAATGTTATAAATGTTATTTATCTATCTATAAGTAATAATTATGACCAACAACTTGGCAACAACCCTCCAAACTTACGAAATACCGGCGAAATTCATGCTTTATTAAGTTTTGAGAAGCGAGGAATCTGAATTTATAACATTTGACAGCGGTTTCTGTAGAAAATACGAATGAAATCATGACGTTTCTAACTAGAACAGTAAATAAAAATCAGCAAAAATTATTTCTTTAAAAAAATTCTTATCAAAGTTTTCGATAAGATATATTTTTTTTCGTTGTATAAATGTTTGAATAATTTAGCCCGATTGGAATAGTGGTTTTCTACGAAACATCGGTGCGCAATTCTCATTTTAAGGTTTTGTTATATGCCTACCTAATTATTTATGGTCAATAACCATGAGTGTACAAAAAAATATTAGATTAGTGACACTTCACTGAGACTAATCCAAGGTATATTTGGTGCTATGGACCAGTGAACTGTGAAGATCAAACAAGGACAGATGTAAATATTTAGATAATAATTGACAATTGATCATCGATCCGTTTGGAAATATAAATAGTTAAACATTTAATTTTTCATAGCGTCAACCCTATAGCTCAAGGACTTATGACCCAGGCCTGTTGTCCTGACAAAGTTTGATAATGTCGGGAACTCTTTGCTTTGTTCCCTCTACCACAAATTGCTTGATACTAGATAAAGCAAACGCAAAATTGGGTTAATGATATAACTTTATTTTCGTAGGTAAACACTTTGGTAAATACCTCTAATGGTGTGCAGAGTATAATAATATATTTTCTGTAGTTACAAAATTTCGTCATGACATAGTTAGCTATCGGTGATGAAAATGATATAACAAGTACAATCTATTCATTTTAACTTGTCCCCGATCATATCTAGTCCCCAATAATAAATAGGGATTGTAACTAATCCCGATCTGTATCTAGTCCGAGACCGGGTAGGTTTCAATAAGAGATAATGGTACCATAAAGACTTCTTCCTCTACTAAGAGGAAGGAGTGGTAACTAGTGAATCCACTATGCCGAATAACGGAAATATGAGTGCTTGAAGTAGGGAGATGAAGTTAAATATGCTGATATATTGAATTATGAGGTGAAAGAGGCATGATGTTGATAATAGGACCTAGTGGTTATCTAGATCCTATTTTTTAGGAATGGTCCTGTGAACTCGTTGCTTCCGACGCTCTAAAAGTCTTGAGTTATTATGGGAAAACAAGGTTGGGGTCTTAGCCTCTGGATGATCATGTGCCAGTATTATTTAAGGAATTATGAAACCTTACGGAGAGATCTTTGATAGGGACCAGTTGGATTAGTTACAGCGTGTTATAGTGAATGGACTGAGCACAGTGGCGTGCACTTCATACATGCACAAAAGCACTGCATAAAAATTTTGTATTACTCATAAAGGGGAAGGATTTTTCCATTTTATGCCATTTTCCTTCTTTATGCATACCCTGGTCAAAAACCCTGTGCACGCCACTGACTGAGCAGTACCAGAGCTTTTTGTTACAGAGCTTGTACGGGGAAATACATGACTAATATATAAAGCAATATTGAACGCGATGATTTCAGGGACTACTGGTCTAATTTAAAAAAATATTTCAGTGTTGGATAGCTCGTTTATCGAGGAAAGCAATAGGAGCATAGAACCAACGAAGAATTTTTCAAAATCGATTTTTTTTTTCCTTTTGAGAGTTTCCGCTGGGTGCGCTGCGTAAACGGTTAAAATTTCGAAAAAATCGTGTATGAGAAAGTTATTCCCCTTTAAAAGTTCTAAAAAAAAGGTTGACTTATACGCGGACGAAGTCGCGAGGGACCGCTAACATATATTGTATTTTCCGTGGTTACAATATTGAATGATTATGAAGTTAGACATCAGTGAGAATAATATTATATTAGTAGAAGAGCTTTTTGTGACAGAGCTCGTCCGTCTGCCGCCGAGAAGCATTTTTGTTCTGCGGGTGCCATTGTTATTACAGGCACATGAGGCTTAACACATGGCATAGAGCGGCAATTTGTAGAACGTGTTCCTGCGGGCTCTGAGATATAACTAAAAAAAAATCATTTTCATTCAGTCCATGTTTGAGAACCTTACGTGTTTATAAAAATTAGGATAAGATAATGTTTCTTTTATTGTTAATCATTTAACGATCGTTAAACAAGCATTACATTATTGCATTATTATATTATTTATAGTGATAAGGTGATCGATTATTATGTTAACTTAAAACCTAAAATTAATGGAACGAAGCTCGATAGAATATAACATACTGATAATAACTTTCGAAACGTTGGACGTTGCTATAATACGAGTATAAAGCATGCTCGTCCAGCATGAACGCAGGTAAAACCTAGCTTTTATAATTAAAACAATTGGCGTACTAAACCACGAGATGTAAATGGTTGTATTACCCTATTGGGTAATATACAACACATGGCAACGCATAGGTATTATTTTAATTACCAAATGCAATTTCAGTTTATAGTGTTAAATGAGAAACGAAATATTGCATTCGCAGGTAGAATAGAGATTTATTGGCACATACAACGAAATGCTGTGATTAATATATGCACTGAAATACGCTGAAAAGCCATTTGAGTATTTTACGAAATCTGTTTATTAAGGGTAGTTTTACATAGTAACGAAAACAAGAAGGTAAACAAGAAAACTCTTCTTCTAAATCTTAGTTAAGATTGCTTTGGTAATCGTTTTAATAGGAATTTATATTTTATGCCTTAAAATGACGATTAAAGTCACATTTTAATATTTAAATTTTATTGTGGCTTATTTATAAGAAATATAGGTGTAAATATAATAATAATAATTTGAAGTACTTTTTTTTAATAACACTAAAATACAGGAGTTTAGTTGAAGATAGTTTTTTATGCCGCACTTAGATAAAACAAAACGCGAATGTTTTATGTAATAGTTTTATAACGATATAAAAATATAGTAGTTTTATAATTAAATAGAACTTATTTTACTTCTAGATAAAATAGCTTTGCGGTGCGTTGCCTTGGTGAAAGATTAATTAAATGCGGTTTAAAAGTTTAAACGTTCATTCTTTTAACGATTAGGTAGTAACATACAAATCTCCCTATTTTATAATAGTAGAAAAGAACTATAGATAATACCAAAATAATATCCTACGAAACCATACCTAAAGGTATGTAAAGTATCAGCCTATAGGTGAACGCGTTTGCCTAAAAAGACCACTCTTGATATTCAATATATGACTCCATTTATTTTATACGTCCTACATTTTGAACAGTGCATTATTAACTAACTAGTATTTTGTTCAAACCTTTGATGATAAGCACCCACGCACGTCGACATAAGAAAATAAATAATGCAACACCATTTATTATAAACAAGCATGAAGAAGATTAATGATTCAACGGGTAAAGTTAAACCTCAAAGTTTGCCAATTATAACTTCGCATGACTTTTCCTTAAGAAAGTGACTGAAAAGGCTGCTTGAGTAAGATGAAGCTGAGTGCGTAGTGCGCTCTTAGATAGGCCTATGTTCAACGGCATATACATGCAGAATCTCGATGATAACATTTCCTGTACCAATACGTTACACCATCTCATCCTCATCATCATGTCAACCAATGGACGTCAACTGTTGAGCTTAAGTACTTTGCAGAGAGCTTCAAATTCCTCTGATATCTGCCTTATTCGTCTGTCCACCGAATTGAAACCAAGGCTACCGGTTTGAGATCATATTGCCAACTTGGAGATGTCTCTTAAAAAGTTCAAAGTTTGTATTAAACGTAAGCTTATAGAAAAGTCCTATTATAGTATAAAGGACTACGTAAACGATAAAAAAGCTTGGGTGTAAATTATTGCTCTAACCAGGTTGCTCTTCTAATAATTTAAAATGACATTGTGAGATGGTGATAACAAAAAAAAAAAAAAAAAACACCCGGCTAAGTTTGTTGTGGGCTTCTTCTTAGACCAGGACGCGTTTGGAACCCTCGTAGCTTTAGTTTTAAGTTTACGAATGTGGTTATCGCCATCATCTCACTACCGTGTGGTTCTTATGTACGCATCAAAAGTGCCACCTGTGGGCCTACTTGAATAAAGATATTTTTGACTTTGACTTTGACTTTGACTTTGACAACACCTTGGAACCCCATAGTCCACCGCCCACCGGTTTCCTGAGCTATTTGCTCCGCCAATTGCTACTTCTGCTTGGCAACTTACTGAAGTATGTCGGTAATTCTGGTTACGCTACGGATTTCCTCATTCGTCATTTGATCACGAGATATTCCGAACAAAGCCCTCTCCATCGCCCGCTGAGTGACTCTGAGCTTTCTTACATTATCTTTATTTATTTATTTTTAATTTTATTTGTAATTGAGTGTTATGTAAGTTTATAATAGCGTAATATATCATAAATATCTATTCTAGTATATATACATTTATATCGGTATTTTTGCAGTTATTATGTAAATGTGGTATGTATGTTCAATCATGTAAGTTTATCCACCTTTTTATCGGCTTCAAACGCTCAGGTTGCGTTTTAAAAGATCACTTTTAGTGATAAGGCCGCCTTTGCACCCTATCACTAAGTATTATACTACTATTATACTAAGATATTATTACTGTTTTGTGGAGAAATGGCTTTTTATCTGTTCTCTTTGTGTTTTTCCTATTGTGTTGTGTTGCAATAAATTTTATCTATTCTATTCTAATCTGTTATCCATCTATCTCTTCTTCCTCATCATCTCTTACATCCATACTAATCCGTACTTGTATGATAAATATAAAAGTGTTTGCGACATAAAAGCTAAACTTATTTTGGAGCAATTTTGCGTAGAGTTTTCTAGCAACGAACGTAGTTGCCGTAAGAAACACGAAACAATTCGTGGAAAACAACTAGTCAACTTCGTCTAGTTAGTCTCCGACCGATTGGAATATATCATATTTTTTCTCCTAATAACTAACTGGGATTGTTTATGATATGAAAAACAAAAGGCGGAAAATCGAACAAAAAAAACCCTCGATAATTTTGTATGGGAAATTGCTATTCGGCTTATAATAGGCGGTAATGGCGGTAAGTACTATCGAAGTCGAGAGGTAACTAAAATAAGAGCCATTGTAATTCATTTATTTTATAATAAAAAAATAGCTATTGACAGAGTATTGTTTATTTTTGATTGTTTGATTATTTTAGATGTATATTGTTTCTTAACGTCTTTTACCATTCCTAGTTTATTTCGCTAAGCAATAGGCAGTTATGAAAGATGAAATTTTGCACTAATAAATAAATGATTGTTGGAACAAACCTAGTAATATCTCACGGACAACTCGAAAAGTTGGGCAACAGATGTACAGTCCTGTACGAACTTCATAATTGAATCGCCAAGTTGGAACGTGTGTTTCCTCAAGCAATATTGCTGTCTATGATAAGTGGACAAATTAATATCAAATTCGACGAGTTATTGGTGAATGGAAATTGTCGTTTTGTGCTGCGTTTATGCTTTTAAAGTTACATTAATTATAGCCTAATCACCTAATATGACAGGCTTCCGGTTTTAAAGGAGAGAGAGGTTAAAAGGTTAGAGACCTACTAAAAAGCTGGCTGGCGGATGAATGAATGAATGAATACACTTTTATTGTACACCAAAGAGAAATTTTACAGAGATACAAATACAACAGCACAATAAGGTAGAATGTACAATTCGGCGGCCTTATCGCTAAATAGCGATCTCATCCAGGCAACCAAAGGCATACAAGAAAATTCTATACGAAATTAGTAGGTGGTACAACAAACATTAGTGAAATATTAGTATTTTAAACTAAATTAACATAAAATAAACGTAAAACATAGTACATATTAAAGATATGTGCAAAAAATAAAATATATTCCATACACATATACAAACATATAAACAGACAAATACGCTACTATAAATACATAATTAAAAAATAAATAAACTAAAAAAGATTTCCACAATATTATAATTTTATTAAATATTCGGTGGAAACAAATGTTTCAGATTATCACAGTATTAATTCTTATTTAAATAAATAGTTTTATTATCAAGGGTAATTATTTATGAGTAAAACAAAATTGATAGGATATATGGGATAACTTAATAATATAATATTATATGAAATAGGACCTAAAATAAACAATATAAAACCAAATAAAATCTAAAACGTCGTCGTAACCACCGCAGCGAGGCACAGTTCTTAAAACTGCGGCAGCAGAGCCCATTTGCCCAAATTAATTAATGAGTGAATGAACTGTAGGTACTCTTTGAAGAGTTAAGAGACTATTGAGACAGAATAGACTGCAAATTGTCTTTAATGATATGATCAGAAACATGGATTGGTCTATTAAAGCAAACCACTCTTCAGAGGTTGCCTCTGAGTATCCATTATAAAATCTAAAGGATACTCAGATGCCAACATCAATTCAGTGCTCAAAGGACTACAAGGTGTAATTTAACTTTCGATAATTATAATAATTTATTTGGTATTTATACAGTTTCAGTTATTAGGTACATTGCAGTGCGAATTATAAAATTAAATTTATAATTTAATATGTTTATTATTAATTAAAATATTCAACAGTCATCTTAGTACCCATAACACAAACTACGCTTACTGTGGGGCTCTTTAGCGATGTGTGTATTGTCGTAGAATATTTATTTATATACTAGCTGTTGCCCGCGACTTCGCCTGCGTTTGATTTTGTTTTTTGATGTGGCAATAAATTAAGTTGTAGATCTAAAAAAAGTTAATGTATGCAGTATCGCTAAGCCGATAAAATGAGGGGTTTGCTGCTGTCCGCTGAGGAGTTCTGTCCTCTATCTCCAACCACAGTTTGGGCAAAATTAAACACATATTATAATTCTATAGTACAAAAATAATTATTCAAATCGGTTATAATTTGTGAGTTATGGTTTAAAATCGTCAAACACTCATCCCCTCTCCCAAAGGAACCGAGCTTAATGTCGGGATAAAAGTATCCTATATAACTTCTAACACTTCCTAAAATATGTGTACAAAGTTTCATGAGGATCGGTTAAGTAGTTTTTGCGTGAAAGTGTAACAAACAAACTTACATTCACATTTATAATATTAGTAGGGATTAACTTAACGTTTCTTCATAGCGATGTCTAAACAAATTCCATATAAATACTGATATTCTTTCCCCATTTACTTATGTTATCAGCGAAAGTGGGGTTCGCCGATAATATAAATGGGAATAGACAGCCATAGGTGACCTGTATCGTGGGATCCAAATCGGTAAACACGGACAGCCTTTATAATTCTTGAACAATATTCATAGGTATATTATATACTGATATCTATAGTACGAGTTTTTACTCAGTTTAGGTACCAGTGATTCAACCGTACATAGTACTAAGCTATGATTTCTGTCACAATTTAATAATCGTGTGAATAAATGATTTTATTATTATTATTATTATTTAATTTTATGTATAATTAGTTTTTAAAGAGTAAGTATATAGTTTATTTTATTGCTAGATATTAACCTGTTGCACTATGCCGTTTTTCCTCAGGTACTTGATTATTTCATAAAGGGTTGTATGGAGTTTTTTTTGTTATTTCTTTTTATCTCTTTCAATTTGTGCAATACGGACTTTATCTATCTATCTATATGTCAATATATTTTACTCAGGTTATTTAGCATTATTTTCATTTTCTTTTATTTCATCATGGTTTAGATAAAAGAGGATGCATTTGTGAGGGTGAACCTAGACCTAATCAATGTTTTCTAAGAGGTAGTCGGCAGTGGTCTAACCCATCACTTCTCCCCTTCTCTGCTGCACAAGCAGCGTGACCCGGAAGCTCCAAGACCGCTTTGTCCGAGTGTTTTTTTTAATACATTAAAAATTAGCCCTTGACTCGACGCAGTCTAAGGTAACCTAACGGGTTAGTCCACTACAAACCTAACTATTCGTAAAAAGCATAAAAACTCTAGAACTCAGCTGCATGCGAAAAGAACTCCCTTTTATTGGTGTTCTGTTGGCAAATGCTCTGCTAACTTCACCAGCCTTTTTTCTATTCCACTACAAGCTAGCCCTTGTATGCAAACTCACCTGGTGGCAAGTGATGATGCAGTCTAAGACGGTTGCGGGCTAACCTTATAGGGAGAATGGCAGTTTATATTACCCCATATCCCGAATCGGTTTCTACGCGATATCGCGCTTAGCGGCACTTGTTTGCCGGCAGGGTGGTAACTAGCCACGGCCGTAGCGTACCACCAGACTAAGGTACTTCCATCAATAAGCATGAAACCTACCGCGTTAGTGTTTAAGAGTAATTTATACTTGCTTTCAGTTTCTTTGAACTATGTCACTCGTTTGTACACATTGGTTAACTATTGGTTATTATAGTTAAAAATACAACCCGACCCTTCGTTTATTATTTCTCGCAAGTGTAGTTCCGTTCTCCCCTATCAGGTCCCCTAACACGCATTAAAATAGAGGAAATCAGTTAATTATATCTACATCCAAAATAAACACAAGATAGTTATGTCAACATTTGATTTTAACGTTTATTTTACCTGTCTGAAAGTGACTTCGCACTAAAACCCCTTCGTATCTTACTAACCCCTCGAAAAGTTCGACAACCAATGTACAGTCCTGTACAAACTTCTTAATTGAATTGCCAAGTTGGAACGTGCGTTTCCTTGAGTTATCTAAGAGTCGCTTCAAATGGACAAATTAATATTGAATTGGGCGATATATCGGGGAATTAAACTTGTCGTTTTGCGCACATTAGATAATTATTTGTATAGATGTTCCTTTTTAAATCAGTTTTCTAGTAATCCCAAGGTTATATTATGAACAAAATAGGAAATTGTCAATACATTTAATAAAGCCTTAAATTAGAGTAGGTTTGGTTAAAGGCATGGCCATAAAAAAATTATTACATTTCTCAGCCCAATTCTCGAAGAAGGTTTTACAAAATTAACAATCGTGAACCCGCGGGAAACGCAAGCCGCCAATTATCAATCAGTATCAGTTGTTTTGGTCTATAATAGGTTGACGCCATTTTTGTGTGTAGCTGTACCTAATCTAAAAACACTATGTGGCGGCTTGAATGGTGACAAACTTTAAGCTGTCATTTGTACGTATATAGTGATAGCCTGTCCAGTCTTCTTATAATGAGGTCAATAATTTTTTTGGTTAACAGGTTTTTTTTTTAATCAAATAAATCAAAAAATTCTTCAAATTTTCAATAGCCGTCGTTCTCACTTGTAAGCATTATATTAAGTTATTTAAAATTAAGTTTTAAATAGTTTTTTTTTTTTAACTTTGTTGATTTTCCCACAATTGTAACTGGCCGGAATCACCAAATAAAATGTTATTATTTTGGCCAACTACGTTTAGGCACGGCGCACGGGAACGACGAAAATTCAACATGGCAACCAAAAAGAGTGACAAACACTACTCTACCTAGAAGTCCTAGTCCTGTGAAGAAGACAGCAAACGGAGAAATAAAAATAACTCAAAGAATAATGGATTTTCATAAAAGTTGTCGCGCTTTTTGTTCGAAATTTAAACTAGGCGAAATTTTAACTTTAGAGCGTTCTTTAATTCAATTTAAAGACCTGTTAACTAATAGTGTCAATTATAATCATAGTTTGCGAATTCCTTTTTCGAATATTAGGCATTTGTTTATTTTTGCGCATTTTAACATACACAATTACACACTACACAAATAAATGTAAATAAGTAAATATACCACGACAATACACACGTCGCCATCTAGTCCCAAAGGAAGCGTAGCCTGGGTTATGGTTACTAAGATAACTGATAAATACTTTTATGAATATTAAACTAAATAATTATAATATGCAGGTAAACAACACTCAACACAGAAAATAATTCATCAAAGAAACATTTTCCAGTCGTGGGAATCAAACCCACAACCTTAGACTCTGAAAGCAGGGTCGCTGCGCACTACGCCAATTCTTGAATTATATCCTTTATTCTAACATAGAATTATATCATTGTTTATATTCATAAGTACTGACAGTTTCAATTCATAGTAATTATTTGTCTATTATAACAACTTTAAGTTTGCCGCGTATAGGTACTGACCTGTTAAACTGACTTCAAACTTTAAACCCCTTGTATCGTACAGACCTCTTGCTAACTTTGACTACAGAAGCACAGTCGAGAAACTTGCTAATTTAATGAATAACTTGGAATATGTATTTCCTAGCAGTTTCAACGTCACCAATACCAACCTTTTGATAACCAACATGATTTCGCCTATAAAATGAATTAGATTGAAAATAATAACAATTATGGAATATAACAGTGAAATATTTTAGGCTGTAAATGGAAGGTATACCAAATAACATACTGACATAGATAAGGTATTTTTTAATTATTTCATTTTAATTTTATAATAATATTTTTTTATGAATGGATGTAATGTCTGTAAATAGACATTATTATTAGTATAAATATTATATTATTTAATAATAATAATAATAATATTATCATGATCGTCATCAACCCATTACAGGCCTACCACAGAGCACTGGTCTCGTCCTACTATGAGAAGGGTTTAAGGCCGTAGTCCACCACGCTGGCCCAGTGCGGATTGGTGGACACCTTTGAGAACATTATGTAGAACTCTCAGGCATGCAGGTTTCCAAACGATAATTTCCTTCACCGTTGAAGCAAGTGATATTTTAATTATTTATAACGCAGATAATTTAAAAAAGTTGGAAGTGGGATTCGAACGCGGCCCCCCGAAAGTGAAGTCGTGTTCCTACCCAATACGCTATCACCGCTTATAATATTATACATCTAATTAATACCACAAATTGATTAGTAAAAATGGTATAGTAATTGTATAAAAAAGAAATTTTTAAGGTATCGAGTTCAAGTATTTTTTGTTCATATTAAATCACGGGGTCGCTCGCATAACACTTTTAAATTGCAACCTGCAGCAGTTTGCGAGGTGGTCTTGCAAGTGGGGGTTTCTGGGATCAATATCTCCACTCTTACCCCAATATTCGTTACTGGACATCTCAATGCATGCTGGACGGATATTTTGACGTTTTCCGATTTCGACAGTCTTGTACCGCCTGGGTTCAGCGACTCCTATCAACTATATGAACGCTTTACGTTTACTGATGCGGGGGTTACAATTTTATGATCTTTAGTTAGCTTCTTCAGCTACGTTATCTGTGAGTTATTGACTCACAGACGATATAGCTTTAAAAATAGTTTTTTTCCTAAATTACTTAATGTCAGGTAGAACATTTACCAAGGTAGGTACCACGTCGGTATACGGTCAGTCGTTCCGCTACAATGCCGCGTAGCGACCGATTACGACCAACATCCGCCTCCAGGCTTATGCATTCAAGCGTAATCCAGTCTTAAAGAAAGAAAAAAGTAATTCACTGTTTGTTTCCCCCATCAATAATCAGAAAGCTTTATATACAGACTTAAGAACATTCAGAAACCGCGTACACGACTAATTAAATTCCTAATTAATTTTCTAATGAATTAAAGGATCAAAAACTACTCTACGGCGGTCAGACATACCATATCATTTAGCAGTTGAAAGTAATTATTTATGTACGAAACGTTTACCATAAATGGAAAAAAAGTTTGTGAATTAGCAACAGTCCGCGGGTGTGAAGTGAGACGTGCGCGGGGCTTTTTCACTGTTTTCAAACACAATGCACTGCACGTTTAAATTTGCGCCAGGCGCGTAACGAATCACAGAAAGCGCCCATTGAGCAAGGCTTGTGATTGGTCCAACGCAGGAAGTAGACGCAAACGCCGCAGAGGATGCAGAGTGGACGGTGACGGCAGCTCCATCTTGAACCACAACTGCTACCTAGCAGCTTGCTGAAAATAGGTTCTGTCTTATGCCTAGATTGACCGATACTTGAGAACCTTCTAAGCTTGATGTTGGTTTGTTAATTCGAATCTAAATGAGACATTCGAGATGGATTCTAGAACAATTCATCAGCTTTTTGTTATATGACCCATAGATTATCTAATATCTCGATCGGTTCGGATTTTATTTTATTTAATAAACAATGGACCTTTATTCCATCAACAGTTTAATACCTACAGCAAATAGGATAAATAAAGAGACAACACAATTTCCAAACAGCGTCGATAATTCGACTCTAGGGATATCAGTACAATCATAAAACTTTTTATATAGTCATATCAAATGGCTCTTTTACGACTCCTTGGAAGCCTCCGCATTTACGTCCGATAGTGTTCTTAAAGACATTTCAGAGACACTGGAGACCTGTTAAATAAATAACATGTTATTCTTTTCTGAATCTTGAGTAAAAAGGCACAAAATCTAAAGGTAAATATAAAGTGACACCACTGATCCAGTCAATACTAACGGTTCCCCTCAACAACTTCCGCATACAACGTTTGATTAGTATTTTTTTCCAGAGAAAGTAGCTATTCTTGACGGCCGAGTGGCGCAGTGGGCAGCGACCCTGCTTTCTGAGTCCAAGGTCGTGGGTTCGATTCCCACAACTGGAAAATGTTTGTGTAATGAACTTGAATGTTTTTCAGTGTCTGGGTGTTTATCTGTATATTATAAGTATTTATGTGTATTATATTCATAAAAAAATGTTTATATCTTAGTACCCATAACACAAGCTACGCTTACTTTGGGGCTAGATGGCGATGTGTGTATTGTCGTAGTATATTTATTTATTTATTTATTCTACACAAGATACCCCGACCCACTAAAATAGATTGCACCCCCTGCTGTGTCTTTTGCATGACTCCTAAATCCATAGTGTGATGTTAAGTAGCATGGAACATTTCTCTTAATTAGGGTTTTTAAATGGAAATGAGATTTTGTAATTTGTCAGGTAGTGCCGTAGATAAGCACTTTCACAAAAAAACGATTTTTATTTAGAATTTATGCTTCTTTGGCGTAACAATAGAAAAACCTTTTAAAAAAGTTTTATCTATAGCCTTATTCTACGCTAGTAGAAAAAACGACACTAACAATAAAAAAAGGTATTTAATACATTGAAAGTTTTATTAGTAACGCATTAACATGAGTTGACTATAGCTAACTTCAGGGTGCCGGTTTTTTGTGACAGGGTGCGCGCGCATCGATAAAATTTACTCTCATAATTTTTCCTAACGTGCCTGGAGGAGTATAACTTCAAAAATATTTTTACCTACTAGAAATAAGAAATCGGTCTTAGCTTAGTAAATGCTAGATTTTTTTCTATATTTTATTATATTGCTTGCAATAACAGATACGATTCATGATAGCTAGAGGAAAAAAACTTTCGAGACACAATATCTGCCACTTAGGCTAAGCGAACACAAGCGGTCTTCCGCTTATTTACTGTTAATATCGTATCATCATATTCTGTTGGTTCAATATAACAACGCCTTTCGAATGCTGTTGAGGTTGCCGTGGCGCTGTAGCACCTCTTAAATGTTCGCAGACACAGTTACAAATGACTTGATTGTCATAACAAAGCAGCCTCTCTCCTACAAAGTTTACGTACCAGTGACAACGGCATTCTAAAGGTAATTACTGCCTGGATCAACTGACCTATACTGCGCTACTGCGTGGATGTAGCAATCGGGCGAACATAATTATTGTTTCTTATTATTTAAACTAATCAATACTAACCTAGAGAAAGGTGACAGCTCGGCCTTGTGCTGTGTGTGCGTATTATTATTATAGAGTAGATACATTCAATAGAACATGGCGGCGAGAATTTCCGGAATGCTCGACGAAGGTATATGCTTTTGTGTCAAGAGTTTTCCTTCCTCTTCGTGGGCTTCATCCATGGGACGATCCCTTGGATGTTCTGGCAATCAGTTTACGCTGGCCCTAAGTTACAAGTTTTAATGAAACACAGCAAGATAACTCTATACAGACAAATTTACTGCTGTCGCTTTCACAAGTTTCTAAGTATCATGTTTTTAGATTAGACCTCTCAGAAGAAGGTAACTTAAGTGTTCAAGTTTGCTATGTTGAGCGTAATAAAAGTGTGTGTAAAACATGTTTTGTGCCATAAAATATTCTGAGAATTTCTGAGTACAAAAAGTAGAAACTAATAAAATTCGTCCTTGTTTTAAGTTGGAACAAAGGATCTGCGATTACTTCCATACGAAACTTCATTCATAAAATACTAGAAGGGCTTTGCCTGCGTAAGTATACTGTTTGCATGGTTAGAGCTTTATATCCCTACTAACGCCATAAATGCTAAAGTTGTTGCGATAAAGACCATGAGATGGAAATAAAAAGTATCCTTTATATTAGCGTTGCGTTTTTTTGGTTAACTTTATATCTACCTAAAATACCTATCTTTTTTATTTTATAAACGATAAGCCAGTGCCAGCCTAATTTTAATAAAATCCATTCGGGTTTTTTTTTTGTTCTGTAACGATTTTGAACAATCCCATAGGAGTCGTGTAATTGCTTTGTCAAAACTAAACTAACGCCGGGAATTATTAATCATTCAAAACCTTCGGATCACAAAATAAATTTATTTTCACCTACTCTATCCTTTTCCAACTCCTTCCTGTAGATAAGGATAGCACTACTAAATACAATCTGTGATCTGAAGATTTAAGACGAGATAGATTAACATTAGGAGCAGTTCTGCCTGGTCAATTAAAAGAAAAACAAACAAACACACTTTTATCATATAGTCTAATAAAAATATATTTTCATTAAATGAAGTTTATTTATTTAATATTCAATTAAATTGAGCTCAAAACATAAATAATAGTTACTAGTTAATATCAGTCGAGTTTGACATATAATTAATCAACAATATTGACTTTTACTTGTTCTAACAATTTTGATTTCGTTCTATTTATTTTCTTATACTTAGGATTAGCTTTAACAGATCTTCTAATGCTACTTCTTGTCATAACCCTGTCGAATATTTCTTCACTGGTATCCTCACTACCATCATCAGAAAAATGATTATTCATGCTATCGTTCATTTTCTTTGTAGGTCTTAATAAAACGGTTTCTGTCGTGTCATCCGAGAATACAGTATCCTCGAAGACTCTATCATCATCACTCGTAACTTTTTCATTACTAAACTGTCGTACTAAAACCCTCTTTTCTGTGCAAGGTACTTCTAAATTTTTCTTTTTCTCTTCTTTCTTTTTAGCACCTTCTCGATTACTCGGCTTATATTTCATAGGAGAAAAATCGACTCTACGTAGAAAACTAATAGGATCTGCGAATCGTCGACTATACTTTCTGGTTGTTTTTGGTTCAGTCTTTACTGGATCTGGTTTATCCATACTATCGTCATTTTCCATGGCGATTCCGGAATCTGAATTCGATTCAATATTTATACTAATTTCGGGCACAGTGCAATCTTCCTTCAGTTTCAACTTTTGATTTAGTTCATCTATTATTTCTTGCTGTTTTTGTATGATTTCATCTTTTTGAGTTAGTTGTTTTTTAACTGTTTCTGTTCTTAATGCTAGGTTTAATTCATACTTTTGGAGTTCACTTGATAGATATTCAAGTTCTTTTGTTCTATTTATTTCTAACTTCTTTATTACTTCTGATTGTTTAACGCATGTTTCTTTAATTTTTGCTATTTCATTTTTGTGTGATAATTTGAGGAATGTGATTATGTTTATAGCCTCTTGCAACGTTGCTGGCTGCATGACATCCTTGTTACTATCTGCCATTTTCGATTTAGTTAGATCTGCAAAAAAAACAGGCTTGTGTTAACATTTATAGAGTATAAAATTAATTGTAGTATAGTTTCATAAGTATTAGCAGATATAAACATAAATGCCTATTATTAAAGTAGAAAACTTGATAATAGTAACCACTAACCAGATAAGAATGTTAATTATTAATAAAGATTCGGCGGTAAGAGTCGAAATTAATCTGTAACTGTATAAATTGCCGAATACTGATGGTAATAAATTTACCCTTTATTTCCGCCCAACTCACAGAGAGCGCAATCGTCTACTGATTATTATCATTAATCTATGACATCTGCTAATTTTCTACAGCTAATTTGGAAATTTGTGATTTCTTATATCTCGATTTAATTCCGACATTATGACAAAACCGAATAAAGTTGGCATTTAATGAAGGTACTCAAGCTCGTCGATCCGCATTTGACCAGCGTGGTGGGTCACTTAAAGCCTATTTATTAATTATCTTGTATGAAAGTTAAAGAAGAGACGTTTAAGAGCAGTAAAAGGCTGAGGACGAAGTTATTGAAACTAGTTTATATTGTGTTAATAATATGTGGCCATGACTACTAATATAACGATCTGATATCAACTTACATAGCAGTAGACAAATAAGGTATGTGGCTGCGAATTTGATTATACACTATACTGAATTGACATGAACGATGGAATCACATTTTTCAGCATCCAATCGCATGACGAAATATTAAAAATTGCTATTTTGGTACGAAAATGCGTTTTCATCAATTATCGTTTGCCTATAAATAAAATGAGTATAATTCTTCTTTTATTTGCATTCTATCATAAAAAATTGCAGTGCTCGATTTGCTTGCTGTAAGATATATAGAAACAACATACGACGTTTTCGCGTGCAAAAGCGTCTTAATTTAGCACAACATTTAAGCAGCAAGTGCAAATAACAAACGAATGAAATTGTGTGGAGCTGAAAGAATATCATACCTAACCAAGTTTAGTAGCCTAAAGGGTACATTGCCGAGGATCTGTTTTGTGTGGAGTATAAGGATTGAAGTAATTATAAATTACACCATTCTCCTCCTGTTCGCGGAGTATAGCAAATTAAGCTTAATTTTCAAAAATATTATGGATTTCCGCAAAGTAACGCCTGCTTCTATCCAATATCAAGTTAAGTAGCCCTAAACTCACTATGAGAATAATTGTGCTGACCTAAATCCCCATTTAAATACGAATCGATGCTGACCAATTTGATTTTACCCCAAAAATAGGGAAACCCTCTTCACAGATGTCCCAGAGGAGGTCGAGTAGTAATTTTCGACCTGTCAATTTTAGAGATTGCGTACAATCGACTTGGCAGCACTACCCTTTCGAGAACAAGTAGTTAAAACTATTTCATGTTTGCATTAATAGGAAAAATGTAAAGGCAAATTATAGGCAATTTAAATTTATCATTAATGGCTTTCAAATAGTCGGTGTCAGGTTTAATGATTTTTTAAGTAGCAAAATCTGTTTGTAACCTTCATCAATTAACAAATTGTTCTGAGAAGGTTCTCGATTGGTAGTGTATTATTTCTTACGCAACGTTAATAATTTCTGTTAAACTAGCTTCCGTGGTTTTAAAGTGATTTTTTTCTACCATTTTAACTGTTAAATTGTGGATGGATACCATCGACTTACAAGAAATGGACATAAATTCTATCACCGTCTGTATCTTTCAGAAAAAAGTACAGAAATCGTTTGTAGAGCCCAGTACCCAAATGTATGATTGAGTATATATTAGTTTATACTTTTATATTTATTTATTATATTTTTCTTATTTGTGCAATTTTGTTCATGTATTTGTATTTAGCTATTTGAATTTAGGTTTATAATAATTTTACAACACCTGTCCGCTCTCGCTCATCTTGTCCTAATCCAAAGGTTGCCTGGCAGAGAACGCTACTAAGGCCGCCTTTTGTATTCTACTTCTGTCTTTGTATTTTTATTTTCCTAACTTCATAGTGGTGTACAAATAAAGAGTTAAATAAATAAAAAATAAAATAAAATATGTTTTTATAAAATGGTACCGATGGTGATAATAGATTAACCTTTGATAAGCATTTGTATTGCAGGTTCCTATACAATTGATGAATTTCCTAATAACCAAATAGCTTGGAAGACACCAGCTCCTTTTTTATGTCACACGAGACAAATAGATAAAAATGATGATGAGAAACATCTTAACTAGCCGGCTTCTTTACGGTAGAGTCGATACAAATATGCAAACGGTGCCACTTTTTTTTAAAAAATTGCTTAAGAAAAGCTTAAAACAAATTAATCAAAAATGTTGAACTTTGAAAGATGATGTAATTGGTGATGAATTAATTGATGAGATGATGGTGGATTATATGGTACATGGTGCTTGGTACGTGGTATTTGACGAATCCTACAACAAGTGAAAAAAATAAAATGTCAAGGTTTATTGTGGTTTAGATAGACTTTACAAGTACAACGGAAAAGCGAGATAGCAAAAATAAAACTTGAAACTCTTTCTGGCAGAGCCCCATTCCGAGGCTCGCCAACAAGATCACGTTGCGCTTTTAAAATCATTAGGGTTAATCAGCTACACCCAATCCCAAAAGAAAAGAAAAAAAAAACAAGTTCCGTCCTGTCGCCATCAACCTGAGTTCAAACTCTTTCTGGCAGAGCCCCATTCCGAGGCTCGCCAACAAGCCCGCGTGACGCTGTTAAAATCATTAGGTTTAATCAGCTACATCCAATCCGAAAGAGAAGAGAAAAAAAAAAGAAAAAAAAAATCGTAGGTGTTAAGCTTCATGTGCCTATAACAACACCGGCGACCACGCCTTTCTGACCTACTTAGCTGCAGAAATAAACATTGCAGTACTACTTCATCGGACGAGATCTGTCACAATACGCTCTACACAACTACTACAAATGAAATTGTTACTAAATACAGATAATTAATAATAGTCTATGGTCATTCAAATTTTTGAATGAAAAACGTAACAACGATCATTTCGCAAAACTGAACAGGCTCTATTATAAGCAATGGCATCATTTGATTGCATAAATCCAATTAAAATTTCAACATCGGCATTTGAACCTATTTTTTCAGGTCGTTTTATTCAATTAAGTCATGCACGAGTGCTATATTGTGAATATGTGAACCGTAACGAGGAGTGGTTTTGGTACGGATTTATTAAAATCGTTGTGAATTAAGAGGTCATCAGGGTCAGGGCTTTCCGGACTCCGGGCCACCGCACCGGGACTTTGAGATCCGTCAGGGACGCACTGTCATTCTTCATTGTTTCACAAATGACTGAAGGGTAATATTGCTACCTATTCAAAGCTAAGCCCATGCCATTTCATATGATATGAAAACTTTTAATCCTTGGTCTTTCCTTGGAATCAATACTTCTACAGGAATAACTGTATACGTACAGTTTTATAGAAACATACGTGGTGACAACCTGTAATTTAACACACGTTCACACGTACTCACGTACACGTGTACATGCAAAGTCAGATAAGTATAATAGGTTGAGGTATTTACATATTTTTAAGACTTCATATATTTATTAACCTTATTTATCTGTTACATACTATGTTCAGAATGACGGTCTATCCATCCAAAAATTTAGTTAATGCCTTTTTAGCTGCGTATTCAGAAACATAAAAAGCACTTAGCAATTTTGGACTCGAACCCAGGACACCGGACTCCGTAGTCAAGGAGGCTAACCAAATAGATCACGTGATGATGATGATGATGTCCTCCATGACGTATCCGTCAACGGCGACACCTTGGCTTTATCGTCTCGAGGGTGCACGGATATGACTAGCGTAGCCAAATTTAGTTTTGAAGATTCGATTGCACGACCCGCAGTAATGTTGACCGCTGTTATTATAACTATACGTTTAGGAAGGCTTAGGCCTAATTTTTTTGTTGTAGCGCTTTGAGTCAATGTGCTCTAGACGTTTCATTTCGAAGTACCTAGTCAGCTGTACGTATGTTCTAAAAAAATTTACTTGCTTAAAACTTCATCAATGGAAGTCTACTCGTTTGTAAGCGTTACTGACATTCATAAGCCTACAGCCTTTTTTCTATTCACATACCTACCGGCTAGGCTATTAGGGTTGCCAACTTTTAAATAAAATAAATACGAGGATAATATCTGGGACCCTTAGTATAAGATTCATACGCTTCTAATGGAAGGTCGGATTCGATGTAAGATGAAATAATAAATACGAAAATAAATAAACATCGCCATCTAGCCCCCAAGTAAACGTAGCTTGTGTTAGGGGGACTAAGATGACTGATGAATATTATTATAAATAATATACATAAATACTTATATTATACATAAAAACACCCACTGAAAAACATTCATGTTCACAAAGCTGTTTTGTCTCTAAATCAACATTTTATCATGAACGATAGTGGTTGAGATCTGAAACATCTGTGGCTTAGCGATACCAACATGTTAGCGGAAAACAGTAATTTTTTTGGGTTATGATAAAAGGCATGAATGGTATAAGTTTAGTAAACAATTTGCTTTTTGCACGAAACTGTTTTAAAGAAGTGTATTTTTTAGATTTACAGATGAAGTACACCTAAAATTGAAATAGAGTTCAATGCTCTGTGTGAGACTTCGGTTGGCAACCCTAGTTAATATAGTTGGTATATGAGTATATCAAACAAATTCCACGAATACCAACAATGTTTATATCGATCTGCCAGTGCACCGGTCGCATCGATATAATAATAGAGTATTGTTCTCGCAAAATGACCTTTTCCAAACAAAACAGCTGATATTTTTGTTTCATATTCTCAATGCATTGTATTGAATCGCTTTGCAAGGCCGTTTTGCGTGACATTTGTATTTTAAGGCTGCCAGTGACTGGACTGTTTAATCTCATTGCTTGTTTTTTGTTAATTCTATCCATTGAATATCCAAAAGAGGCACCCGCCTTAGACTCTACACGCTGCACTGTTCTCAAATATTTTGCTGTGATAACAACTAAAAGTATTTAACTTCGGGCTGGTACTAATGTGAATGTTTGAAAAAATTTTGGGCTGACCCGGAAGTCGGACCTAGGACTTTATGTTCCGTAATCCGATATGCTAGCTAGTAGGTATCTGGCAGACTGACGAAGCAGATGGGTTTACTGTGGCAAAAAAAAATAACAATTCGGCTTACTGACACAATAGTTTGTGGGAGGGTCCACAGATGTTTCTGTTCCATAGACATTCAAGCTTTACTATTTAACAACCTGCACCTAGGACGTCTCTTTGAAATTCCAAAGATTCTTTGTTTTTTTTTAATAATGCAAAAAAAAGGTTCGTAAATTTAAAGATGGATATTGGTTGCCATTACAATGGGTGGGTTGTGGGTACACGGAAATGTACCCAGAAATCTTATTAACTTGTTATCCAATTTGAAAGAATGAGAGAAAATATTGCAAATGCCTTACAACTTTATTAGTAAAGGAGTTTATCTATAATCATACCTTTTCTTTGATAAGTGCGAAATAAAGGTGCAAAATTACCTACTTTTGATGTCGCTGCTGCGTACCTAACCAATTTGAATTATTTACTAGATACTTATTATATTATCAAAAGCGGTGATAGCTCAGTGGGAAGGACTTCGGGATAGCCGAGTTTGAATCCCAGCACGCACCTCTATCTTTTCAAAGTTATTTGTGTTTTTATTGTTAAGCAATTAAAATATCATTTGATTCAACGGTTAAGGAAAACGTGAGAAAACCTGTATGCCTGAGAGTTCTCCATAATGTTCTCCAAGGTGGAGTCCACCAATCCTCATTGGGGAGTGGATTATGGCCTAAACCCCTTCTCCTTGTAGGAGCACCCGTACCCTATAGTCGCCGGTAAAGGGTTGATATGATGATGATGACTATGACTAAATATTTTATGCTACTTATATCCTACGTGGTTAATAATAGAAGAATAGGTAAGTAAATCCCTGCCTTATAATAATTTTTTATGGATGTTTGCTTCACGCAATCTTTGTCTGATGGGAGGCTTCGGCCGCTGCTAGTTACCGACAAACGCGTGCCGTTAAGCCCTTTAGAGTTCCGGAACGATGTCGCGTGGAAACAGATTTGGAGTAGGGGTTTAATATAAGAGCCATACTCCCTACCAGGTTAGCCCGCTACTATCTTAGACTGCATCATCACTTACCACTAGGTGAGATTGCAATCACAAATTGAACTTGTAATGGAATTGTAGTGTATACGCGCGTTAGAAGTTCTACCTACTTCTTCGGTGTAAGAATATAAAATCTTTTCTATAATTATTTCTTTCGCCTTATTCTACGTTTGCTGAATAAGCCGCATAAGAACTGCGTGGTGGATTTATACGATAAAACGCCCAAGAGAGAAAAGATCTATGCCCAGCAGTGGGACTGAGAAAGATTGATGATGATGATGTACCATCAGATGAGGTCCAAAAGGCAGGTACCTCAACGATACAAAAGTCACCAGATACTCAGCCACCTGAATGTCCCACTGTTAGTCGTAAGCATCTCATCTGGGAGCGAGGTAGATTGTACCCACCACGCTACCCTAAATCAGGTAGGAGGTGAAAGGCCTTGTTGTCTATCTATATAGTTGTTTATATTTCCACCTAGACACCTACTTTTTGTTAACTCATAATTACACCAAGACCAAGTATACCTTCCTATCCATCCTTTTCTAGAAACCTACTTTTATTAATAAAGTTTTTAATAACAATAAATCTATACAGGACTAATTCATTAAATAAAAAAAAATAACAAAGCTATAAATACATAGGTATTGTAAACAAATATTATAGTTACCTGTAAGTAAAAACCTCGAAAACCATTCACGAGCACCGATAGATCAAAAATAAACCACATACACAAGTTAACTGGATGATTGTCGAACACTGACTGAAAGAAAACAATAAATTGCAAGAGGACTAATTGTGTCCCTTCATGCACCTCTACAAGTCATCTTTACCTTTGGACAATAATCTGCCGCGAGAAATTGGACCTTACATTTATGAACACAAGGTTGTAGGTAGGTGTTTAAGGTCGATAATCCTCTATTGTGAGTCAGCGAGCCAGGGCCTACCTGCGTTCCTAAGACCCACCAAACGGGTTCAGGACCAGTTTATAAATAGATTGTGGGAGAAAATGCACCGTTGTCTAATACCAGTATATGCCGGTTGTTTGTATGGTTGTATACTCTCGAAACTATGTAGTAGGTATTTAGCTTTTTATAAAATATAAACCCACCTATTGTAACGTACAAAACAGGGGCTTCAGGTTGTACTGCATTCCAACCTTGAGATGAGCACAAAAGATCTTTGCGAAAGTGACATTGCTGATTATGTTAAGACACAGTACTTTGGGTTGGCACTGAGAGAGTTTCTAGAAAAACACCAATATTTCAATTTGAGCTGAGCTGGAAATCGAACCCTCCACTTATTTATCGGATCTGGGAGAGGAACGCAGTGGGTTTGAAATCTTAATCCCTCTCTCCCTTAAAACAGGAGCCAATAGGGCGAGAGGCTGTAAATACACCTCGGTCACTATATAAATACAACGGTTAGTAACGATACCCTTTTAAAACTCATCGTTCACTCACTCGTTTTTTCATTGCATATATTTCAATTATTTACGGAGAACTCTAGCATTTGCGTTAAAATTACAATTTACTGTATGGGTAATACAGAAATTAGTTACACAACAGCGTAATAACGGAGCTTCTAATGTTAAATTAATTACGGCAAATTGCGTTCATACTTGGAAGGTGTTAATGTGGAAATAATTACTTGCCGAAATTATACAATGACGTCATCACGTGGGAAATACATAATAAAAAAATATTTAGAGGTTTCGTTCTAGAGGAGAGGATTCTTCAAGCGCCCCTCAAAAACTATGTTCATATATATTTATATTTACGGTGCCGTTGGATCAGCACTTTTATTCAACCATCACCTTACTCGTGCCTACCACTTTGCGTGGGTCTCCCAAAAAGTAAAAAGGTTTATTCCGTTTATCCTTTTCACATTTTTGTCTTTTTGTTACGCTGACGCAGCACACAATGTTTCCAAATACATTTGGAACTGTGTTCCTCAAAATGACCTTTTTTTTCTTGTTCTCGTGACCGCCAGAAGATCAGCGAACTTCTGGGTCACGTCTTGGGTCAAGCAAAATAATTGTATTAAACCTTTTAGCTGTTTAATAAGTACCTACTACCTAATATTTGTATAAAAGCGGAAGCTGATTGATCTAGGGCAGAGCCCCCTACATATCAATTATTGAGCATAGTTATTTAATAGAGGATTCACTAAAAATACATCCTCCAAGGAAAAGTAGCTTCTGAGTTATAAATTATAAGTTGTGTAGTATATAGTAGTGCTGATTTCATGTAGATAACCTACCTTTTGACCATCACAACACATAAGTAGATACGACAGTTCGTTATAATAAAATGCCATTGACCAGAACTTAACAGTTTACCTGCCTTGCTATTTATTTCCGGGCATTTACATTTCCTCCGCACCTCAGCAACCGCCTATCCGGTGCGTTATCAGTAACAGCAACATTTTATGATATATTATAATTATTTTTACCTTAGTAATTTTGGAACTTTAAGTTTAATTACCAAAGTCCGCCCGCCAACTGATAACGGAGCAGGGCGGTGATTATAAGCTCTATATCTCTGTCACTTGAAAGAGAAAAAATGTGCTGATCAATTTTGGGACGTTAAATAATAGCTAACGGTTAATACAAATAAATATATTTGTAAGCCATATTATTTTACGCACAAAATATACTCTTTAAACGAACTAAATAACTTGGAATTAAACTGAGTCTTACCGAGTCACATTTCACCATGAAGATCAAACGTGTTAAAATAATTATTCAATATAGATCATATTTTACAGTTAAGTCCACAATATTAATTATTGTTGTTTTGAGTCCTATTAAGTCAAAGCCATACTGATTGCAATTGATTTACACAAAAACGCCTTATTTCGGTAACGTCTTAACAATCTGGTAAGCCAGTTTGGGATAATGACAGTGAATTCACAAAATTCGTTAACAAGCTTTTGTTTACGATTGACATGTATCGTTTACTTTGTAACTTATTAAACCTAACTCAGGTTCTGACCATTTTTATATTCCCAAGGACGTTATCTTTATAATACTTAAATATCTCGTGTTTTAGTCTATGTTCATATTGTTTTCAGCTTTGTTCTTTTTGCCTACTATACTACTATCCTATTTTCTAAAACACCGCGTTAGACGCGCTTCTTCAATAAATATTTTACCATAAAGGTCAAACGTGCAAAAATATTGCCCAATGTAGATCACATTTTTCAATCAATTCGACAGTAATTTTACTGTTGTATTGATTATATCAAAGCTATACTATTGTATATATTATATCAAAGCTATACCTATCTACTGATTATATTGGATTTGCACAATAACCCTTTATTTTGCTGACGTCTTAACAATCTGGTAGACCAGTTTTTAATAACAATGAATCGCAGTTGACAAAGTTTTTACGAAAAGCTTTTTTTTACGGTTGAAGTGTATTGTTAATTATTAAAACTACCTCAGCTTATTAAAATAAACCTACCATTTTCTTTACAAATAACAGGTGAGCCCTTGTTATATTTCCAAGGACGTTATCTCTATAATCCTTAAAAATCTCGTGTCTTATTCTAAGTTTACATAATTTACAATCAATCCGACAGTAATTTTACTGTTGTATTGAAAACAATTACACTAAAGCTCCCCTCGTTTTGTCGCTGACGTCTTAACAATTTGGTAAACCAGTTTGCTGCAATAAATAACAATGAATCGCAATTCACAAAATTCATTTACAAGCTTTTGTTTAATATTGAAGTATATAGTTACTCATTAAAACTACCTCAGTTTATTGCAATATACCTACTATCTTTTATACAAAGGTGAGCCCTAATTATATTTCCAAGGACGTTATCTCTATAAAACTATTACATCAAAGCTTTACCTATCTACTGTTTGTATTGGATTTGCACGATAATCCCTCGTTTTGACGCTGACGTCTTAACAATCTGGTAAGCCAGTTTGCTGTTATTAATAACAATGAATCGCCATTCACAAAATTCATTTACAAGCTATTATTTACTATTGAAGTATATAGTTACTCATTAAAACTACCAGAGTTTATTACAATATACCTACTATATTTTATACAAAGGTGAGCCCTAATTATATTTCCAAGGACGTTATCTCTATAATCTTTAAAAAGTTCGTGTCTTAGTCATAATTTACAATCAATCCGACATTAAATTTACTGTTGTATTGAAAACTATTACATCAAAGCTTTACCTTTCTACTGTTTGTATTGGATTAGCACGTTAATCCCTGACGTCTTAACAATCTGGTAAGCCAGTTTGCTGTAATTAATAACAATGAATCGCAATTCACAAAATTCATTTACAAGCTTTTGTTTAATATTGAAGTCTATAGTTACTCATTAAAACTAGCTCAGTTTATTGCAATATACCTACTACCTTCTTTACAAATTATAGGCGAGTCCTATTTACATTTCCAAGGACGTCATCTCTGTAATCTTTAAAAATCTCGTGTCTTAGTCTAAGTTTCCATAATTTACAATCAATCCGACGGTAATTTTACTGTTGTATTGAAAACTATTACATCAAAGCTTTACCTATCTACTGATTGCATTGGATTTGCACAATAACCCCTTGTTTTGCAGACGTCTTAACAATCTGGTAAGCCAGTTTGGTGTAATTAATAACAATGAATTGCCATTCACAAAATTCATTTACAAGCTTTTGTTCACTATTGAAGTATATTGTTACTCATGAAACCTACCACAGTTTATTACAATATACCTACTATCTTTTATACAAAGGTGAGCAGTATTTATATTTCCAAGGATCTCTATAATCCTTAAAAATCTCGTGTCTTGTTCTGAGTAATCATTGCTCTCAGTTTTGCTCATTTTTGCGACACAATCGTATAATTCTACAATGCTGAGACGCGATTTATCCATAAACATCACCGTGAAGGTCAAACGTACAAAAATATTGCCCAAATTACTTACAATCAAGCAGACAATAATATCGTATTTAGTCCCATTAAATTAAGCCATGGCTACATAAGGATTGCGAGTAATTTACACAATAACCCCAATTTTCGCTGACGTCTTAACAATCTGGTAAGCCAGTCTAGTGTAATTAATAACGATAAATCGCCATTCACAAAATTCGTTAAAAAGCTTTTGTTCACGATAGAAGTGTATTATTTACGCCGGTGGTTACTTATTAAACCTAATTTCTTGACAAATAAGAGATGAACCCTGTAATATTTCCAAGGACGTTATCTCTATAATCCTTAAAAAGGTCGTGTAATATTCTAAATTTCTATTGTTCTCTGTTCTTATCTATTTGCAGCACTTTCTTATTTTGTACAACAACGCGTTGGACGCGAATTTATCATTATGATCCGCTAAAAACTACGCGTCATATTCTAAGTTACAGTAACTTACCATTGAAGTATATTGTTACCTATATTAACGATTTAATTTAATTTAATTTCTTTTGCACAGCTCTGAAAAATTGAGTGATTATTTTGTTATTTTCTTGTGGTTTTTACAAATACAGCGCTTAACTTTAGGCAGATAAATTAGTTCATTGCACAGAAAAAGAAAGAAATTGCCTAATGACAACTTAGTTAATTTAAACAAATATTGTTATGAAAAGGCGTTCTTATTTCTTAAGCAATCTCTGCCAGACAACCCTTTCAAAGCATTCTTACATTTCTTATATTGTCTCACGAAGCGATTTTATTTTAGGCTTAACATAATTGACGGTCCAAGCTGATGGACCACCTGATGGTAAGTGAAAACCATCGCCTATTATAAAAAGCAAAACTTCGCAGGGTATGCAAGGAACATGTCCTGCAAAGTGCCGTTTTGTGTCCACCAACCGAAGGCGTAGGTGTTAGGTAGCCTTGAGTGCCTGTAAATACACCGGCACCAATGCCCTTCAGACCCGAACACAGCATTGTAACAATGCTACTAAGCGTCAGAAATACACACGGTGCTAGTACTTCCCCGGACGAGCTCTGTCACATAAAGCTCAACTATTACTAAATAAAGATCTACTGCTACTGTAATAATAATAATAATCATTTACTTGCAAAAACTTTTGTACAATATCAAGATTTTGGTAAACAATATAGTTAGTCTAGAGAGCATACCATTCTACTAAATTAATAATTCTTAGTGTACTAAGATTACTATTACGAGTTATTTTTTTTTTTAAATAATATAAATTAATGAATATACTACGACAAAAAAATAACTCGTAATAGTAATCTTAGTGTACTAAGATTACTATTACGAGTTATTTTTTTTTTAATAATATAAATTAATGAATATACTACGACAATACACATATTGCCGTCTAGCCTATTGGTACTATGATGATTGATGAATATTTTTATGAATAATATACATACATACTTATAATATACATATAAACACCCAGACACTGAAAAACATTCATGTTCATCACACAAACATTTTCCAGCTGTGGGAATCGAACCCACGGCCTTGGAATCAGAGAGCAGGGTCGCTACCCGTTGCGCCAATCGGCCTACGACTTTGAGTTTATAGAAAACCCAGTAGCAACCATCTTTCACATCTTATTCAATACGTATACTAAGAAACAATTTAAATAAAAACTCATACCAATACAAATATTTTGTCTTTAATACCTTTATGACTTAATACCTGCTCTGTTTTAACCAGAAACAGCTCACGAATTGTAAACATATACTTATTTGCAGAGTTAATTCTATTGTTTCAAGTTTTTTTATTTTTATTAGGTCATCTCTCTCTTTGGTGTTTCTAGGATTTTTTTTATCAAAGTTCCTAGGAAATCCGTTTATAGAACCCAGGTTATGAGAAAAGTATTTTTAAATGTTCTTATTTCATGGATTACATTATAGGTTCCAAAACTAATTGTGTTTTGTTGCGGTTATTTAGTTTATTTATTTTTTTATTGAAACAAAAATATAATATAGGTTCTTCGCACCCTTAAGCCTTGGAGACTGGTCAGGGTACTGCACATTCCTCTAACTATTTTATGTAAGTTGGTCTGACAAGCATTCATGGGCCAAAGTTATTAAATGAAAACCCGACAATTATGTTTGAACTGTAGTAGATACTCCTGAAACATTTTCTTTAGTGAGCAAAAAGTTAGAACTTTCTGCCCAAAAAACTTTGAAGGCTTGTAACTTTTTTGTGATAGGTACTTATACCATTTATTAAAAGTATCTATACATACTTTGAAGTCTCTTAAGGAACCAACAAATCTTTTTCAAGAATATAATTATTAAAGAATAAAAAAAAAATCTAAGTTTCCACCTCATAATGACAGAATACATATATGGTTTATCCGGTGTTGCCAGAGACTTCATCCGCGTTTTTTTTAAACTGCAAAGAATCCCGTAAGAACGTAGTGAATGTAGTTTTAACGCGCGAACATACAGATAGAGATTTTTTTATTAAAATCTTCCTTGGATAAATAAATAACAAATAAATAAATATATTACGACAATACACACACCGCCATCTAGTCCCAAAGTAAGCGTAGCTTGTGTTATGGGTAAAGCTGATGAATATTTTTATGAATATAATACACATAAATACTTATAATACATATAAACACCCAGACACTGAAAAACATTCATGTTCATCACACAAACATTTTCCAGTTGTGGGAATCGAACCCACGGTCTTGGAATCAGAGAGCAGGGTCGCTACCCGTTGCGCCAATCGGCCTACGACTTTGAGTTTATAGAAAACCCAGTAGCAACCATCTTTCACATCTTATTCAATACGTATACTAAGAAACAATTTAAATAAAAACTCATACCAATACAAATATTTTGTCTTTAATACCTTTATGACTTAATACCTGCTCTGTTTTAACCAGAAACAGCTCACGAATTGTAAACATATACTTATTTGCAGAGTTAATTCTATTGTTTCAAGTTTTTTTATTTTTATTAGGTCATCTCTCTCTTTGGTGTTTCTAGGATTTTTTTTATCAAAGTTCCTAGGAAATCCGTTTATAGAACCCAGGTTATGAGAAAAGTATTTTTAAATGTTCTTATTTCATGGATTACATTATAGGTTCCAAAACTAATTGTGTTTTGTTGCGGTTATTTAATTTTGACTTTTTGTGTAGAATTCCCAGGCATGCAGGTTCCCTCACGATATTTTCCTTCACCGTCGAAGCAAGTGATATTTTTAATTACTTAAAACGCACATAACGTTAATTACTTAAAAAAGTAAGAGGTGCATTTGAACTCGGCCTCCCGAAAGTAAAGTCGACCACTTCCCACTGCGCTATCGCAGCTTCGCATTAGTTAATAAAATAGTTTTTTTTTACTTTAAAATTCATTTATTTCCATCTGTATTTCAAGAAGGCCTATGTAATATTTTTGACAAAAATAAAACAAAAAGAAGAATGTTGATTTTTCAAATTCTATAATTCTGTTTTATATTCTATTCTAAACTGTATTAAATTAATGGAAATGATAACGGTAAACTTCTAAAATCCAATATAAAATAAACAGCCAACTTTTTGTATTTTAAGCTTTCATAATACGATTTTCATCCTCACAAAGCTCTTTACCGAGTACAATACAGATTTCGAGAGACCTAAGAATTTATAACTCAATTGGAAAACTTACCGAGAATTTCAATAAGAATATATCTCAACAATTTTTTTACTACCCTTTTGACAAATATCTTATAATTCCCCTATACAACAATAATTCTCGATTGTTTTGCTACTAAGATAATATACTGCTACGATTGATTGCAATGAAGAACTTCATGACGTAGACATGCCTTGCGATAGTAGGATTTTGTGACAATAACACCATACTACCCTCATATTTTTGAAGTTATACTTCTTTTGGCGCGATGGAGAAAAATGATGAGAGTGAATTTTTACGATGCGCGCGCACACCGTCTTCTGAATTCTACATCGTAAAGTTAGTTTTAGGTGGCATTGATAACTATGTTCAAGTTGTATATTCTAGTATTTTTATATTTAGAACACGTGTTTCGCAACAATAAAATAGTGTGAATAAATAAATATTATTACATTAATAAAACCTTTTTTTGTAAATAAATTCTTTTTGATTCTTTTTAATATTTATCGTTAATCAATACTGCATTTTAGTTATTTTTTTTCCACACGCCAAAGAAGTATAACTTCTAAAACGTGTACATAAGTAGGTACACACTCTTTTTGTATACTTTTTACAGATTTATTTTGCATATTTAATTAAGTTTTTTCTTATTTTTTTAAGCACGTTCTGACTTGCAATGTTATCATTTATTTTTAAGTTTTCGTGTAAGTGAATATTTTTCTGACGAGGCGTTAAACGATTTAGTGTTCCAGTGCGATGTCGCGTAGAAACTTATTAGGGGTATGACTACTACCATATTCCCTAACAGGTTAGTCCAATGGCAACTTCGACTACATCATCACTTACCTCCAGGTGAGATTGCAGTCAGGGGCTAACTTGTAGTGAAAAAAAAAGTTATTGGTAACCTATCCATCCCCAGTTCCACGCCTCTAAACGTTCGCCTCTAAAGAGATGCCACTTAAAAAGTACTCAGTTTGTATCAAACGCAAGCTTATATTATTTGCGTAGTCGACTTGCGAACTTGCTTTTTAGATAACTAACAACATAAATAATATGTTTTTTTTAATGTGAAACTGTAACTGACTTACTATACGTTTTGACTAGTTGTATGTATACTAAGGATATAAATAAATAAATAAATAAAAAAGACGATTTGAGCTTTTGCATCTAGGCCACACCAGTCACCATTCTCATAACTATTGCAACGTTAATTAGCGCCACATTTAATTGTATAACGAATTGGAAAAGGCATGTTGGTTGCAAAATTAATACGCACACACGTGTTTTCATATTAAGTTTAATATTACCTTCCATTTTAAACTGTGCGGTTCAACTCAACGAATAGGTTTACCTACATTGTATTGTACAGTTATTAATTTGTTTGTTTTGATATAGACGTGGGTTTTAATTATATTTTGGTTTTATTTATTTCTGGCGGGCTAAACTTTATTTTATTTAAACAATAAACTTACATCATTTAATTTTTAAATTAAGTCTCATAATATATTGAATCATTTATTTCTCTCCGTATTCATTCTCTTCTCGAGCGGGTGAAGATCATTATCTACACCCATGTACACCCAACAATAGAATACCATCATAGTAAATAAAAGCTGTATTTGACAGTTCAAAAATAGGAGTGCTCCGATCGTCACCAAACTTTACAGGATTACTCGCCAGGTCAATCCGGAGATTCCCTGAAAGTTTCATTGAAAACGGTCCAGCCGTTTCGGAGCCTATACGGAACATACCCACACACTTTCTCTTTTATATATATAGATAGATAGATGGATCGCGATGATTGTATACTAAGAAACAATTTAAATAAAAACTCATACCAATACAAATATTTTGTCTTTAATACCTTTATGACTTAATACCTGCTCTGTTTTAACCAGAAACAGCTCACGAATTGTAAACATATACTTATTTGCAGAGTTAATTCTATTGTTTCAAGTTTTTTTATTTTTATTAGGTCATCTCTCTCTTTGGTGTTTCTAGGATTTTTTTTATCAAAGTTCCTAGGAAATCCGTTTATAGAACCCAGGTTATGAGAAAAGTATTTTTAAATGTTCTTATTTCATGGATTACATTATAGGTTCCAAAACTAATTGTGTTTTGTTGCGGTTATTTAGTTTATTTATTTTTTTATTGAAACAAAAATATAATATAGGTTCTTCGCACCCTTAAGCCTTGGAGACTGGTCAGGGTACTGCACATTCCTCTAACTATTTTATGTAAGTTGGTCTGACAAGCATTCATGGGCCAAAGTTATTAAATGAAAACCCGACAATTATGTTTGAACTGTAGTAGATACTCCTGAAACATTTTCTTTAGTGAGCAAAAAGTTAGAACTTTCTGCCCAAAAAACTTTGAAGGCTTGTAACTTTTTTGTGATAGGTACTTATACCATTTATTAAAAGTATCTATACATACTTTGAAGTCTCTTAAGGAACCAACAAATCTTTTTCAAGAATATAATTATTAAAGAATAAAAAAAAAATCTAAGTTTCCACCTCATAATGACAGAATACATATATGGTTTATCCGGTGTTGCCAGAGACTTCATCCGCGTTTTTTTTAAACTGCAAAGAATCCCGTAAGAACGTAGTGAATGTAGTTTTAACGCGCGAACATACAGATAGAGATTTTTTTATTAAAATCTTCCTTGGATAAATAAATAACAAATAAATAAATATATTACGACAATACACACACCGCCATCTAGTCCCAAAGTAAGCGTAGCTTGTGTTATGGGTAAAGCTGATGAATATTTTTATGAATATAATACACATAAATACTTATAATACATATAAACACCCAGACACTGAAAAACATTCATGTTCATCACACAAACATTTTCCAGTTGTGGGAATCGAACCCACGGTCTTGGAATCAGAGAGCAGGGTCGCTACCCGTTGCGCCAATCGGCCTACGACTTTGAGTTTATAGAAAACCCAGTAGCAACCATCTTTCACATCTTATTCAATACGTATACTAAGAAACAATTTAAATAAAAACTCATACCAATACAAATATTTTGTCTTTAATACCTTTATGACTTAATACCTGCTCTGTTTTAACCAGAAACAGCTCACGAATTGTAAACATATACTTATTTGCAGAGTTAATTCTATTGTTTCAAGTTTTTTTATTTTTATTAGGTCATCTCTCTCTTTGGTGTTTCTAGGATTTTTTTTATCAAAGTTCCTAGGAAATCCGTTTATAGAACCCAGGTTATGAGAAAAGTATTTTTAAATGTTCTTATTTCATGGATTACATTATAGGTTCCAAAACTAATTGTGTTTTGTTGCGGTTATTTAATTTTGACTTTTTGTGTAGAATTCCCAGGCATGCAGGTTCCCTCACGATATTTTCCTTCACCGTCGAAGCAAGTGATATTTTTAATTACTTAAAACGCACATAACGTTAATTACTTAAAAAAGTAAGAGGTGCATTTGAACTCGGCCTCCCGAAAGTAAAGTCGACCACTTCCCACTGCGCTATCGCAGCTTCGCATTAGTTAATAAAATAGTTTTTTTTTACTTTAAAATTCATTTATTTCCATCTGTATTTCAAGAAGGCCTATGTAATATTTTTGACAAAAATAAAACAAAAAGAAGAATGTTGATTTTTCAAATTCTATAATTCTGTTTTATATTCTATTCCAAACTGTATTAAATTAATGGAAATGATAACGGTAAACTTCTAAAATCCAATATAAAATAAACAGCCAACTTTTTGTATTTTAAGCTTTCATAATACGATTTTCATCCTCACAAAGCTCTTTACCGAGTACAATACAGATTTCGAGAGACCTAAGAATTTATAACTCAATTGGAAAACTTACCGAGAATTTCAATAAGAATATATCTCAACAATTTTTTTACTACCCTTTTGACAAATATCTTATAATTCCCCTATACAACAATAATTCTCGATTGTTTTGCTACTAAGATAATATACTGCTACGATTGATTGCAATGAAGAACTTCATGACGTAGACATGCCTTGCGATAGTAGGATTTTGTGACAATAACACCATACTACCCTCATATTTTTGAAGTTATACTTCTTTTGGCGCGATGGAGAAAAATGATGAGAGTGAATTTTTACGATGCGCGCGCACACCGTCTTCTGAATTCTACATCGTAAAGTTAGTTTTAGGTGGCATTGATAACTATGTTCAAGTTGTATATTCTAGTATTTTTATATTTAGAACACGTGTTTCGCAACAATAAAATAGTGTGAATAAATAAATATTATTACATTAATAAAACCTTTTTTTGTAAATAAATTCTTTTTGATTCTTTTTAATATTTATCGTTAATCAATACTGCATTTTAGTTATTTTTTTTCCACACGCCAAAGAAGTATAACTTCTAAAACGTGTACATAAGTAGGTACACACTCTTTTTGTATACTTTTTACAGATTTATTTTGCATATTTAATTAAGTTTTTTCTTATTTTTTTAAGCACGTTCTGACTTGCAATGTTATCATTTATTTTTAAGTTTTCGTGTAAGTGAATATTTTTCTGACGAGGCGTTAAACGATTTAGTGTTCCAGTGCGATGTCGCGTAGAAACTTATTAGGGGTATGACTACTACCATATTCCCTAACAGGTTAGTCCAATGGCAACTTCGACTACATCATCACTTACCTCCAGGTGAGATTGCAGTCAGGGGCTAACTTGTAGTGAAAAAAAAAGTTATTGGTAACCTATCCATCCCCAGTTCCACGCCTCTAAACGTTCGCCTCTAAAGAGATGCCACTTAAAAAGTACTCAGTTTGTATCAAACGCAAGCTTATATTATTTGCGTAGTCGACTTGCGAACTTGCTTTTTAGATAACTAACAACATAAATAATATGTTTTTTTTAATGTGAAACTGTAACTGACTTACTATACGTTTTGACTAGTTGTATGTATACTAAGGATATAAATAAATAAATAAATAAAAAAGTCGATTTGAGCTTTTGCATCTAGGCCACACCAGTCACCATTCTCATAACTATTGCAACGTTAATTAGCGCCACATTTAATTGTATAACGAATTGGAAAAGGCATGTTGGTTGCAAAATTAATACGCACACACGTGTTTTCATATTAAGTTTAATATTACCTTCCATTTTAAACTGTGCGGTTCAACTCAACGAATAGGTTTACCTACATTGTATTGTACAGTTATTAATTTGTTTGTTTTGATATAGACGTGGGTTTTAATTATATTTTGGTTTTATTTATTTCTGGCGGGCTAAACTTTATTTTATTTAAACAATAAACTTACATCATTTAATTTTTAAATTAAGTCTCATAATATATTGAATCATTTATTTCTCTCCGTATTCATTCTCTTCTCGAGCGGGTGAAGATCATTATCTACACCCATGTACACCCAACAATAGAATACCATCATAGTAAATAAAAGCTGTATTTGACAGTTCAAAAATAGGAGTGCTCCGATCGTCACCAAACTTTACAGGATTACTCGCCAGGTCAATCCGGAGATTCCCTGAAAGTTTCATTGAAAACGGTCCAGCCGTTTCGGAGCCTATACGGAACATACCCACACACTTTCTCTTTTATATATATAGATAGATAGATGGATCGCGATGATTGTATAAACTAGAATTTCAGTCATTTCACGTCGTTGTAATGAGTCCGCATGAAGGTGGTACTACCACCTTCTTTCTCGTAACACATTTTAGTTTAAGGGCTTAAGCACAAATAAATAGTATCACTGTGTCTAGTCCATAAGGAGTTTTCTGCTGTACACATTTTTTTTATTTGAAATAAATAAATAAAAAAAAAATATTTTAAAGCGTTAAAGACCTGTTTATAGAGTTTGTGAATGAAGATCATGATCATCATCTTCAGCTTATTTACATCCAAATGCCGGGCACAGGGTTTTTTACACAAAGGACGAGTAGATAGCTTTTACACTCAGTCTTAAACGATGTGATGAGAACTCTCCAAAAATACAAAGGTGAAAAGCATTATTTTTTTTCATTCCAGGCTGTCACTAATAATTTCTTGTTAGAGAAATCCAATAACCTAACTACTTCTCCACCAGGAATTTCAGTATCGTTATATTTGTTTGAACTTTCTAAATCTGTACTTATTGAACGACGCAGGTAAAAATCTGTTATACTGCGATACAACCGCAGAACGTTCGCTTTAAAAAAATTAATATGTTTTTTAGAAACAGCTTGAGATATTTATTTGAAATTAAAATTAAAATCCGGTTCCCTAGAGGTTAACTTCCATCAGCAGGAGATTAATTACAATGAAGAAAAATTAGGGATTCATGAGATACAAATTAATGGAGTTTTATTAGATTGACGGCTGATTGGCGCTGTGGGCAGCGACCCTGCTATCTGAGTTCAAAGCTGTGGGCTGGATTCACACATCCTTGGATGAATATTTTTCTGTGTTTTGATGTTAATATCTATGTTATAAGAGTTGCATTAGGTTGACGGCTGATTGACAAAAATTGTCATAGAAATATTCATCATTCGTCTTAGTACTCACAACACAAGCTACGCTAACTTTGGGGCTAAAATATTAATTACTTATTATTATTTATTACAACAAATTTTGGACAACTACTTTAGTTTGTATATCGTTTGAATGAAGGATAATTATAATGATAAAAATTGACAAAAAATAACTGACTTTGTTGTAGAATATATTTATTTCTGTAGTCAAGAAAGTAAGTATGTATAGAGCACATACTTGGTATACCTTTTGTATAGAAGCAAGGTTCAAATAGTTTGTAAATAACCGCTTATAACCTTCTACAAAATATTGCTTTTCCCGAAGCCGGGACGTTAATGCTTGAAGAGTTCTCCCGGCATTTAACCATATAAGCTCCTTTACTGAGACGAGCATAATTTGCTTACCTACTATATACAATAATCGTTACCACCAGTGTAATACTTATTATTGTGTATTTCAGGTGGCCATCCGTGGTCATCATCATCAACTTTACGTGACCAAACGGTGGTTTTCGATAGCAAATGCTCAAGTTTTTTTTTTTTATTAACGATAAGCCAGCGCTTGACGACAATCATGCCCGTTAGAAAGCAATTATGAGTTTTAGGTAGGAGCACGCTTGCCTGGAAAAAGCCTATTCACTCTAGCCTTGAAGGTACTCAAATTATACGTGGCAGGAAACACAGTTGCCGGGAGGGCGTTTCATATCTTAGCGGTACGTATCAGAAACGTGGATAAATAACGTTTCGTGCGTGTTGATGGAATATCAACCACATAAGAATGTCACCGCTACGGTGTCTCACTGTTCTGTGGTAGAACGGGGAAGGAGGAACAAGATTGTGAAGTTCCGGAGCACACTCACCGAAGTATGTCCGGTAAAAAACCGATAAACAGGCAACATTGCGTCGGTGCTAGAGACTATGTAGTTTCGCCTGTGTTAACGATTTGTCACCTATAATTCGCCTGGCGCGACGATGCACCGAATCTAAAGCTTCAAGCTGGTACTTGGCGGAGCCACCCCACAGGTGACTACAGTACTACATGCTTGTTCGCGCTTGTGAAAAAGTTACTTTAAAAAATGCTCAAATAGCTATAGGTGTCCCTATAATATATGAAAATTTCTCTCAATTTCTCCAGAATCCCTTCAACAGATATTGACCTGATGAAAACGGGACCACATGGGAAGTTTACAGTTTCTAACAAAAAAATATTTTTCAAATTGGTTTATAAATGACCGAGATCTAAACTAACAAACATAAAAAAATAACAACCGATTGAGATCTCTTTTTCGTAAGTCGGTTAAAAATGAGTCAGAATTGTGTTAACTTTAAAAACATTTTAAAGCCGGTAAATCGGTTTTAGATATTCTCTCTTAGATCTACAAGATAAAGTAAGAATTTGAAAGCTGACTTAAACAAATTCTGTTTAAAATTTCAAGTTTCTTTCTAACACAATGCAATTTCAGCACAGAAATTTTCTAATAAAAATTCAGCTTTTTAAAAAGTATTCTTATACTAACACTAGCACTCAGTAGAGTGATACCCACTCACTTTCCATACCTCTTATTAGCGTATCAAATTTGATTTCGTACAATATGCAAGATTGCAGACCCTTGTCAAAATGGTGGCCCAAAGAAAAATTCCTCTTAAACGGAAACCCTATTAAGGTGCTCTATAAACTTTGACAGTCATAATGACTCGCTTCCAAGTTTAAGGACTGTAATCAGTACCCTTCGGAGTGGGGCATTATTTTGATTTCGGCGCAAAATTCTTTATGAACTCACTTTAATTTTGGGTATTTGACGAAATATTTTGATGACCTTGTCTTCCACCATTATATTTAGTAGAATTTTATAACATAAATATGGTCGCTAAATACAGCGAACAGAAAATAACTTAGAAGCATAAGTACTGTTCAAAAATCGCCAACGAAAACATAGCCTCGGTGGGAGTGGCTTATGAAGTGTGCCCCGCATGCGTTTAGTTCGCCAGTTACAATGCTGACAGATAAACTGTCGGCCAATCACGGCTGGTCCCGTGCTGCATGATATGAACATGAACCAATTATGTAATCTACGATTCAATTCATCGTGCGTGCGCATATGGAGTGCTGCTTGGTACCCATTTCGAATGTCAGTTTGTTAGAATGAGCGACTTCTTTGCTGGCTAAATATCACAAACCTTCATCGTTGTGATAATCAACCTATTACCGGCCCACTAAAGAGCACAGCAGGGTGATTACGTATCTGGCGACAGGTTTGCGACAGGCGTAAATCTTGCAATCACTGCTGTCAAACGTGACTTCTATATAACCTGTCGCGAGATACGTAATCACCCTGCGGGTCTGCTCTCAGAATAGTTTTAGCACAATACGCTGACCAACCCTTGAGAGCTTTACTTTTTGGGATGCTCTCAGGCATGCAGGTTTTCTCTCGATGTTTTCTTTGATTATTAAAGCAAGTGATATTTTTAATTCCTTAAATTAAAAATGCACATAGCTCCGAAAAGTTATAGGTACGAGCTGCTGGTCGAAATCAGTCCCCGATAGGGAGGCCAAAGCTCTTACTAGGCTATAAGCAATTGAATAATTATTATACATGGTCGCTAGCTATCATGGGCCTTATAGGGAAGTTCAGAGACAGTTGACAGCGATGGAAAGCGCTGATCTTTTTCTATGTCATCAAATTTTAAATGAAGAAGTCCGTATCGAGTTAATAAGCTAAAGTTACCATTGGCGAGATACATAGCTCGAAAAGTCTTTGTAGTCCCCAGGTAAGAATGGTACACGCTGGAGAACGCAGCATTGCTAGACCACAGCTCGCGTAACTAGTTATTTGACATTAAAACAGTCGTAGAAAATTTAAAAATTATATATTCCCAAAACATTAATACCGCTGGGGATGGAACCTCCTACTCGACCTCCCTCTTATAAGACCACAAAGGTGTATAAACTTACAACTGCACGGGGGAGTTGTCAATATAAAACGGGTCCTAATGAAGCCTTGAATAGTTGAATGCATACTAAATTCTCTCCCTAAAACTGTACGTTCGATTCCCAATGACCGCCGAATTTCGGTCGACCTGGAAATGTTAACGGAATTAGCACTCTTGTCAGTTGGAACACCGTGTGTCCTTTAACGTAACGACATGCAGTTACCTTATATACCTTATTTCGATGTAGTACGGTTTATTTTCAAACTTATTAAATTACTAATTAGGCGAGTGGCCCGAATAGCATCAGGCGAGAACAGGTGAGTACAGTTTGCATTGGCTGGTATTTTTAACCGACTTCGGAAAACGGTGGTGGTTAATTGCATTTTTATTTTTATCCGTACCCGAGGGGTACAAACGGAACCCTATTACTATGGTGCCCGTCTGTCAGTATTTCTATCCGACAGTCTCGCGTAGAAAGTATATTTCTATAGCAAATAATCAAAAAAAAAACAAGAGAGGTCCCCTTGTTTATTGAACTCGTACCACTAATAATTTGATCATTACTTTTTAAAAGCAATTATATAAAATGAATCTTAACGCCATCTAGTGAAAGTATTTCAAGTGGCAATGCCCATACTGTTTGTAATTGTAAATGTTATTTTAAATTAATTAAATCGATAAATATACTACGACAATACACACTAATTTAGCGGCCGATTGGCGCCGTGGGCAGCAACCCTGCTTTCTGAGTCCGTAAGGCAGTGGGTTCGATTCCCACAACTGGTAAATGTTTGTGTGATGAACAATATTGATTTTCAGTGCTGGGTGTTATACCTAATATATATATATACATATATATATTATAAGTATTTATTTATAACACAAGCTACGCTTACTATGGGGCTAGATGGCGATGTGTGTATTGTCAAAGTATATTTATTTATTTAAAATTGTTTGGCTATTCCATTGGGTAACTCAGCGGCCGATGGAGAGATCTATGCTCGGAGTATCTCTACATGGACAAATCAGGAGAGGAGAACAGGAGAAGATTCATTGAATAACTAGAGTTATCGTCATAATCGTCATTATTATTACATCAACATATAACCGGGCCACTACTTTTTTTTTTTTTTTTAATTATCGATAGGCCAGCGTTTGACGACAATCATACCCGTTAGAAAGCAATGATGAGGTTTTGAGGTTTAGGTTGGAGCACGCTTGCCTAGAAAAAGCCTATTCACTCTAGCCTTGAAGGTACTCAAATTATACGTGGAAGGAAACACAGTTGACGGGAGGGCGTTCCACAACTTAGCGGCACGTATCAGAAACGTGGATAAAAAAACGTTTCGTGCGTGTTGATGGAATATCAACCACATAAGGATGCCACCGCTCACGGTGTCTCGCTGTTCTGTGGTAGAACGGGGAAGGAGGAACAAGATTGTTAAGTTCCTGAGCACACTCACCGAAGTATATCCTACTACAGAACAAGGGTCTCCACCACGCTGGCACAGTGCGCTTCCGCTAAAAACTATTCACATTCACTGATAATTACATTCAAAACCTTAAAAAAAAAAAAATTAGATTTATAGAGATATTGTGTAGTTTTACCAATGTATAACTATGACTTAGTTTAAAATATCAAGTCGGAAAAAAATCTGCCACGGCAATATCACTTCGTTGTTTCATACCAACAAGGAATTAGAAATGCTCTGGTGATACTTTCCGTATCATTAATGTAAAATGCATTATTCTATTGGTCACAGCCAAAGGAGTGTGAGATGAAAGAGAGAAAAAAATTGCTCTGCTCTTAATAACCAGTTCGCATACTGCCCCAGGAAGTACTCGTCCCCAAAGTGGCAATTCAATTAACAAGTTAGTAGGTACATCTGTTTGCGGAAGTTTTTGAGAGGTTCGCACGAGATACAAGTGCCTTTAAGTGCGAAGTCTGTCCTACAGGTGAGTGCTGGAAATCAGATGAATTATTAGAAACATTGTTAGTGGAACAGGAAACAAAGTTACGGAGTTTTTATTGGACTATACAACGTGTTAATGAAAACCGAAATAATATTTCACGGGCTTTAGAGGTACATTATTTACTGTCTCTGAGATTTATCAGTGAAACCGAAAACTTAATAGTTTTTGAGTAAACTACTATTTGTTTTTATTGAAAGTAATCAGATGCAGCCCTGACTTTATATGACTTTATACCCTGACTAATACGCGTCGCGTAGCGTAGGTACTATATAATATATTCATCAGTCATGTTAGTACCCATAACACAAGCTACTCTTATTTTGGGTAGATGGCGATGTGTATATTGTCATAGTATATTTATTTGTTTTATTTACTATGCGCGTATAGGTCTTGTGTCTTCATTAGGGTTGTCGTAAAACACTTGGAATTTTTTTTATCCGTTTGTATGAAAAAATAAATATGCTGCTTTTGATTTAATACTTTTATTTATTTATAATATACACGTTTTATACTAGTTGCGAATAACAAATCACAACAAAATTCCTCTAGAAATAATCAGTGGCCAACTAAGGTCAAGTAGGTTACACTTAACGGCCTACCTTACGCAGCGGCGAGCGCTATAGTCTTATGAATGGAGGTCCAGAGTTCGATCCTCGGGTGGAGCAAATTGGGAATTTATGGTAACTGAATTTTCCAAATAGCATGTTTACTGCACCATAGATCATCCGGGTTCAATATCCAGCGGGGGCAATATGAAAATTTTAAATTTCTGAACTTCTTCTGATCTGGTCTGGAGCGAGGCCTCGGCCGTGGTTAGTTACCACCCTACCGAAAAAGACGTACCGCTAAGCGATGTGGAAACCCATTAGAGGATATGGGTTAAATAAACTGCCATATTCCCTAACAGGTTAGCCCGCTACTATCTTATACTGCATCATTGCTTTCCACCAGGTGAGATTGCAGTCCAGGGCTAACATATTGTGGAATAAAAAAACTATGTCGCGGTAAAAATACACGTTGGTTAATAACAACATTCCTAACTCATTAAAGCCAGTTAAACCCATAGAATTAAAAACATACGGAACCCTCATTCGGCATTGTGTCCAAAAACAGTGAAAGTGCCCAGGGCACGTGCGACTTCCCACCCGCGGAATGTTGCTAGTTCACATACTTTTCTGATTTTCACATTTTATAAACGCTAAAACAATTCCTTTAACTGCTAAATGGAATGTAGTTACTAACCCCGTGTTCGAGATACACTACTGTGGTACGGTGGAGTGGTTTTTGATGCTTCAATATTATTAGTGTACCTACTTGGTTTCTGGATGTTCTAAATTCTGTGGTTGAACCAATTCTTGTGCAGTATAAAACAAGATTATCCCGTTAATGTAACGGATATGCACCGTATCATTTATCAACTTATGCAAGATGCATTCTTGTTCATTGAACAAAGATAAGTAATAAATGACAAAACGGAACGGATATCTCAATTTCGTAGTTTAAACCTTAACCATGTGTACATATTTATTTTTTTAATGGATTATTATCAATATATGTATAGCCTTTAACAATACACTTTTTTGTGACCTCCCTGGCGCAACGTTGAGCGCTGTGTTTTAAGTAGGACGCCCTGGGTTCGGGAATTTATAATTTCAGAATTTTTGTCTGGTCTGGTATAAACACGACGCTCTTAAAAGTAGACGTAGGGACGAAATTAAATTGAAAAAGTTACATTGAAAAGTAAAGAAATAGTAAAATTTCAATAACAGTTTCAATGCATACATAAAAGTATATTAACCCAGTTTTGTACTCAAATTACTTCCAAGTAAAAAGTAAACACAAAGACCGTTATCGTTGAAACTGTTTAGTCAAAAATGTAAAAATTAGGTAGATGATAATCACATTTAAGAACTAAACTTTTGATATAGTCACACCTGGGTAAGTGAGAACTGGATAAGTGAGAAAACTCTATAAGTGAGAGTAATAAGAGAGAGCCAGGACCCGTGATTTTAAGCTCCTAAAACCTCTATTAGCGAGAAACAGAAACCTTTGTAAGAGAGAGTCGTTTATCCCTCACGGACCTCCGTAAGTGAGACTGCTACTTATCTATACCTCTATAAGCGACAGTCGAGCAAGCAATATTCGACAAAATTTATGAGTTAGAGAAAAACATTCAAAATACGAAAACAGAAACCCAAACGAAATTCACGGATTTTTTTAAAAGTAAATAAGTTCTAAATAAAATAAAATTACATAGTGCATGAATGTCTTGTTATTGCTGCGTACCTCTATAAGAGAGAAACGCTACAGAGTTTCTCGCTAATGCAGGTACATGACCTGCATTAGCGAGAAACTCGGGTTAGTGAGAAACCTCTATAAGCGAGAATGAGATTGTGCTCCCTTGAACTCTCGCTTATCCAGGTTTTACTGTATTTGAAAGATATATACCTACAACATCCTAAAAACAGCCAAATGCTTTACAACTCCTAAACAATCAGAAGCATCTGCCAACTAGGTTTTATGGACCGTAACAAAGAACGTACGGTCTTTTCAGCAATTGTAAAAGAAGCTCGTTTCCTTTATACACCCATGTCAGGCAATGGCCCGCGAAATGCAACACAGCCGAATTTACGAACACAACACTATAAAAGTTTTCAGTTTTCGAACTCAGATTGCAAGAAAAAAATAGACCGAACCATACGTCTTAAAAAAAAATGATGGCATTATATGGGATGCATATTATTTTTCTGGTACAAGAGTTATTTACAACCCTAAAAAAACCGTTGTCAAAATCTGATAAAAAGAGAGAAGATTCTGAGAGAGATTAAATAAGATAATAGATGGTTAAATAAATCAGAAGTCGGAAAAACATAATTTAAATACAAATCATATTAATTTTAAAAAATATTCGTATGTATCAGGGGCAACTGTAGAATATAGAAATCGGTCTTGGAACTAAAGGTTTATAACTTTTATTAATGCTATCCAGTTTTTCTCTAAAATTTTATCGGATTGTAAGGGCTAGTCTTTAAGGAGTACGAATATTTATTTATTTCACAATAATTCAATCTGATGAAAAGATGCTTCTATAAATAAAATATTATGTCAACGCTTAATTTTTATGTTAATTTAATTTAATTTTTCAAATCTTTAATATTATGTCTTCTAAATACAGTTTAATGTAAAGGTTTGTTGACGAGAACTCCATCTGCGTATTTCCTCTAATCCGTGTTGCACAACAAATTGCACTCCGACAATTTTACAATACACACAACTTTAGTGTCTACGCCGCAAAGAATACAGCCGTATCTGCTTTGGACATTTTTATGTACGAAGTTTGTTTTAGTTTTCGAATACTGTTCAGTTTTAGACAAACATGTTATTCGGTACAATAGCCTTGTACTGTGTTCTATTGCGCATTTTATTGCTATTAATTTCGGTGTTATACTGTAAAGTAAAGATGTCATGACTGCCAGTTTTAGACAAACATGTTATTCGGTACAATAGCCTTGTACTGTGTTCTATTGCGCATTTTATTGCTATTAATTTCGGTGTTATACTGTAAAGTAAAGATGTCATGACTGCCTAATAAGTTAGCCCCATTAATGAGGATGTTTAACTACGGATCACGAGGTCCCGGGATCTAATCCCGGGTCGAGGCAAAACTTGTTTGACAATGTGTATTTTCTGTTAAACAATTTTCATTTCGAGCCCGGAGTTAGACAGTTGGCAGTGTTAACCCCGGTGCCCCAGAGAGCACGTTAAGCTATCGGTTCCGGTTATTATCACTTAATTATGATAATAGACGTTGAAGCCCACCAAACCACATCTGAGCAGTGTGGTGGGTCAAAATATCCTATCCTATCAGGGTATCCTCTAAAACTATCTCTCCCATACGAGGCCTGTGATCAGCTGTGGGACGTTAATAGGCTGCGGATAAAAGATACCGTAAAATTGACATATTTACTCAGTGCTTTATATTGCTAAAATCTTCAGGTCGGAAAGGTCTAGTTGTTACGTCAGACTGAAGAAACCTATTGTGTAATAGGTTAATTCAGACTGACGAGAATCACGAAATATTCAAGATAGAGGTCCGAACCAGCTTGAGTATGGTGATATGATCAATCAATCAATAAATTTTTATTTTGCTTAAATATGGTACATGCAACACGTTTACATAGGTGTTAATAATTCATTTCTATAAGTGTCATGTCAAAGATTGGCGTGCAAAAAGTTTCCGTTACAATCCCCAACAACATGAGAATTGTTACACTTGAATTAATACAAGTAATAATAATATACAAGTAAAAAAAAATTAAACATAACAATACCGAAATGAAAATCACTGATTAAATTTAAAAAAAAAAAAAAAAAAAAATTCTGTCAATTAACTTTGTCAATTAAATTTTTGATTTAGATAGTCATTGATATGATAATAAAGCCTATCAACCAGAATGCAGTCAAATAATAATGATTACAAACGTGCAACAGGTATAAGTTTTAGCGCATCTGGCAATATGATATTTAAGTATCTTGCCATTTTTTTTAACACCACAGAAGTGGTTAAATTCGACCGGCTTTCCAACCCATCGTGTGTGTCGATCTCTAAGCCAAGGATTGCCTCACACGAAACTTCAAAACTTTGAAATTCATTTGTTTCAAATAGGCTTACTTTACGCTCTTTTACTATCAACACTTTTTAAGCATTTCTGTTTGTCTACTCTTTCACCGGTTTGAATGCACACTTTACACGCATGAAGCCGAAATCAAGAAACAAACTCAACAGTTGCTCTTTTCAAACATACGACATTTATAATTTAACATTAATTTTCTATCTTGTGAGAAATGAAAGCGGAGCCGGAGCTTCCAGGTAATCATATTATCAAGAAATTCATCAATTTTATAAAAATTTCGCCGTAATTAATGTATTTTGCATATTGCTTAAACTTCTGCCAAAATAACCTTGACAAGCATAATATTATAAACGCATATACTCGATCCCTCAGATGAATTCTGAATGTGTACCTTTCGCAAACGATATGCAGACGTTTAAGAGAATGACGTCAATATAGTGTGTAATTTAAAACCACCTGTCTGCCTTCTGTCTACGAAAATGTGGCGAAAACCCTTAATATTCTAATCGAGAATTCACTGTGTACAATCCGAAATGTTCTCTCGAACGTAGAATATTATGTTAAAAGTAAATTTTTTAAAGCGCATAGCTTGTTGGCATAATAAATGCTTACACATGGCTTACACAAACAAATTGTTGCTATCCCGTAGATGACGTTTAGAATTTGTCCATATTAAAGGATAAGAAACTAAAGTTGCTAGATATGGTGGACTTTTAAGGTCTTGTAAATATACCTACGTGGATTAAGAACGAAATGGATATACAGTCTTTGGGCACGCTCTAAAACTTGTAAGGCACTCTTAGTTGAAGTGTGACAAAACATTGAACAGTTATAACAAAGATTTTCCACTTGTTTGTGCGGTAGAACTAACTCAGGCTGGCCGCTGTCAATATTGTTGACAAAAGCGATACAAGTTCATTACATTGGCGAAATATTTGTACTCTGTGCACGATTAAAGCTATTCTCATAAGAAAAGAATAAGAAGATATTCCACTCATTTTTGTTATATAATATTAAGGCTCTTAGTCTAAGTTTTTTAGTGACATAATAATGGTCTAACGTCAGTGAAGAAGACCCATCGCCTCAGTCAAGTACAGTATTGTTTGTAAATTATATATTAAAATCTACTTTTATATATTATGTATGTTATATATTTATATATACTATGTATATTTTATAATGGGAAATTACGTATATTTTTATAATTTTTATTAGTGTTTTTACCTACACTTGGAGGAATTATCAATTTTATAAATTTAAAATGCATATAAAAATTTTCAGAACCGACAGGATTTGAAGCTGCGACTCTCGGGCCATCGCGGCCTGAGCGCTTTCACCAATTAAGCTACGGCTCTCCTACCGTCGATGCCGAATTATAAAAATATAAAAAAGCAATGTGTCATCTCTTGTTTCAAACGTGTCTCATTGTAATATGGACCTTTGAAAAAGTAGATCGAAACTGCAACGTTTCCTACTAGATGACGCTACATTCGCTATAAGACTGATGTGAAAGGCATATACTAATTTCGGCATATGGGAGTGGCCCTTAATTAGTGGGACATCATCTTGGTCGTTTAATAATTATAAGTATAAAAATAAATACAGTACTATTCTGTCCGAGTTTTATACCAGTAAAAATAAAAAAAAGGCAGGTACTTAGCTAAATACTGATAAACGTGTCTATTTGAATAAAGACAATAATTCTTATTCAGATTCTGACAATTCTAGTATGGTACTATATCAATGTGCTTGGATACAGTCTCTCAGGGTTAGCTTACTCTGAAAGTGGGATAGCGTGTTTCAAGGGCAGGGTGAATTAACTTAATAAATTACCCTTTTTGAACACGGATGACGGCTCATTTAATACAGGGTGATGGATAATTTGATGAATTTTAATGGATATTGCTAGATTACTTTCGTATAGAACTTTTTATTAATATATATCCTACATATTTACGCCTCTTTACGTCGTTATTTATTTATAACTAGCGGTTTCTTGCGACTTCATCCGCGTAAAATTTGTAATTCTTAAAACTAGATATAATAGACATAGGATATTTTTATATTATAAATAGAATGTTGCCCGCGACTTCGTCCGTTTGTTTTTGTTTTTAGAGCATATTTTAATTTGAGTATTCTTGTAAAAACTTTAGAAAAAAAATTTTAAAATCGGTCCAGTACTTTCGGAGCCTACTTGGTATTAAGAAACAAACAAACAAAATCTTTCAAATACAAACAAAGTCTTTATAATATTAGTATCTATTAAACCTAACGCGGTATTTGTATTTAGATTGGGAGGTGCTATTTTCCACTCAATTATTTTTATTTTGTTCTTAAGAGTATTCTTTTCTGGATGGTCAGATGATAGAATCCTAGAGAAATCAAGGCAGGCCTTTAGAAATAAAGGAGGCAAACCTTTAACGATTTGTGTAATTTTTTGATATTAACTTGTGCATTTTCATTAGAAATGCACAATTTGATCAAGTACAACAGATGATGAAGACCACGGATGGCTACCGGAACTACAAAATAAAAAGGATTTCACAAGTTGCAATTCGATATCAATATACCGTATACCGTTCGCCTATCTAGGAAAGTACCTACATAGCCGTTTTAATGTAACTTATTTTTTTTTTAATATTAATTTTAGTTAGTATGTATAACATTTTTTTTGTAATTTTTTTTGTATATTTGGATTATTAACCCATTGATGGCCTACTGCGGGTGTGCGGTAATAGCCTAGTGGGTTGGACTCCACTTTCGGGGCCGAGTTCGAATCCCAGCACGCACCTCTAACTGTGAAGGAAATTTTTAAGAGGTAGCCTGCATGCCTGAGAGTTGTCCATCATGTTCTCAACGGCGCCTTAACCTCTTGTCATTATGGGGGGAGACCCGTGCCCTGTAGTGGGCCAGTTGATATGATGATTACTGTCCTACTGCAGGGTAGGTACATGTTGCCGCTCAGAATTCAGAAATTGTTATGGCGCAGAGCTGCTGATATATAAACTATATTTATAATACAGAAAAGAGCTGTGCGATCGATATATAAACTTGGATCACGCGAATCCCTATGTACCAAATTTAAAGAAATAGGTATACTTACAGTAGCCTCGCAATATATTTATAATAATCTTTATTAAACAAAACATAAGTAATTATAAACAAAAAGTCGATATAAACAGTCAACTAACTGGAAACGGACATAAATTAGTGATATCTGCATATCGTCTGAGAAAAGTACAGAAATACTTTGTGGGGATGGGTATATGCTTTTATAACATGATACAAGGTAATATTAGATCTACCTTCACCTAAGTTGAAACAATATATTAAAACACATTTAACAAATCGTGGTTACTATACGATTGATGAATTCCTTAACGACAAGGCTGCTTGGAGGCAGGCCACTCCGCTCTCATCTCTCACAGAACAGATAAATTCTAAAGATTGTTAAACTTTAAAATGACGTTGGAAAAGAGCAATCTGCTGAGTTTCTTGCCGGCTCTTCTCAGTGGAATCTGCCTTCCAAACCGGTGGTAGAGTCACTACAAACAGACTGACTTGACGTTTCAAAAGTGCTTATCAATACTAGGCTTACTTGAAATAATGAATTTTGAATTTTGAATGAGAGAGCTTTAGCACCGTTCAAACTAAAATATTTTAAGTCCAATGGATAGTTAAGATTAATTGATAAAGATCACAATAAAATTAGTATACAGTTTATATTCTTTTTATTTTAAAGAAATAATTATATAATTAAGTTATTTACTTTATGAGCCATTACTGACGGAGTTCAATAATACGCACGTGCTAATTGTTTAATAACCCTATTTCATAGTGTTTGTAGTGAAAATCATAACATTACTTGTAACCCTTTGAGTATTCCACACATGTTCGAGGTAGTAAGGTGGGGCCTCTCTGTAAGAGATTTTAAATCTTAGATATAGTAGGTACAGTCCAATTGAATCTTTATATCGTTGCGGAAGTAAGCTGTAACTGTGAGAATTTAGCGTACGGTTTCGCTGACAGGCTGATACCGAATACTGAATTCTGGGTATCGAACGCAGAAGTCATAAAGTTTGAATCGGACTGTATTTGCCTATATGATGGTTTCCTGGAAAAATACCTGTGAGTGATAAAGTCGCCATTCTAAAAGAATTAAAATGATATATTTTTCTGTAAGGTCGATTTCAGGGTTTCAAAGTCGAAGTCCAATATTTTTCTATTCAAATAATTGATGGACTTTTTATGCGTACAATTCACTAGAAAATTGTACATGGCAGTCACTGACGTAATACTAGATCAGTGATGGCAGTGATATAATGGCGATAACTACATTAATAAACTTAAAACTAAAGCTATACGCAGATACCAAACGTGCCCTGGTCTAAGAAAAAGCCAAGAAGGAGAAATACTTTGTTACACGCAAACATAAGCAATTGCTGCAAGCAATCTCTTACAGGCAACCTCTGACAGTAAGGAACAGCTGCAAGAGAGCGGGTGATCTTTGTATAATAACCATTTAATATAATTATTTAAAAATATATATAAAGCAATCTGGTAAGAGCAACGTAGTTATAATTCGTACCCAATCTTTTGTATCATTTTTGTAATCCTTCATATTTTAATGGAATTCTGTTAATTGCTTTCGTTTAATACAAACTTTGAACTTTCTGAGAGACATCTCCAAGACGTTAACTAGACATTCCATACCTGAAGAAAGACATTGGGAAATGCCTGCCTACCTTCCTACTAAATCAAGATCAAATCTATCGAAATAACAAAATGTAACTGTATACTGAGAAATTTAATAATTTGTTTTTCCGTCTGATGTTTCCGCTATCAGTAAGAGCAAACGTATGTATAAACAGTAATAATAAAGGCAGTATCTGCGTAGCTTATAGCAACGAGTGCGTAACGTAGGTATAACCATTTACCCAAGTATAAATTATAACCCACTAGAACATTGGCTTTGTATGTAGATTACTAACCTAAGATTAAAATTAATTGTAGGTATGCTATCAAAACTACGGAAGCTCCAACAAATTTCGGGGAAGTCTCTTTTTAAAATTGGTATTAATTACAAATACATAACTTTAAGCAATTTTAATATCACGAGCTCCAGCGATGAAGGATAACACCGTGAGGAAGTGAAGAAGTGGCGTGTGAAGTGTACCAATCCTCAATTGTCTAGCGTGGTAGACTACGGCCTAAACACTTCATATTCTGAGACAAGACCCTGATGATTTCTGAGAAGATCCCTATGGTGGGCCGGTAATGGGTTATATAATTATTATTAAATTCTTACACACACACAAAAACAAAAAAAAAGAAACACAATAGATAAAATAAAAAAATAATAAAAAACTAGTTTAGGTGTGCACAGGCGGTCTTATCGCTAAAGCGATCTCTCTCAGACAACCTTTAGTTAGTTAATGATGATGATGATAAATTTAAAATAGGTGTTTACTAATAAAGCCAACTTATATATAAATAAAGAGGGAGTTGTGAAAAAATATATCGTTAATTATAATTAATAAATTTAAATATAATTCCGTTTGGTGGCGGTGGACATCTTTGGGCGATTTTCGTCAAACGTAGCTCGGAACACTTCTAACAAATTCACTTAACAGACGAAAAAAATTATCAAAATCAGTGAAAATAATTATCTGCATACACACACTAACGCACGCACGCACACCCACTGGCGCAGTCTTGAGCGAGTCACAACAGGGAAACTGTTTTTTTTTTATTCTACCACACCATGTTAGTAACACTTGTGACATTGTACTGTTTGCAGATGATACATCACTCATTTTTGAGACCTATAGAAGTAAAGACAATTCTGACGATGTAAACCGGGCTGTTCGCATGTGTCTCACTGGTTTACTGCTAATATAGATGCTAAAAAAAAGTGTGTGGAATTTATTTTACCAAATGTGAGGAAGATCGATTAAAATATAATGATTAACGGTGAAACGATTAAAATGGAGAATTACAGTTTTTCTAGGGGTGGCCTTGGATTGTAAGCTTCAGTGGGGTGCCCATATATAGCATGTTTTTTGTGCATTAGCGGTTAAACTTAGCTCAGCTGCATAGTCAGAACCATTTTAAATTTTAGTTTACAGACTATTTTGTTTTTTTTTGTCTATATTGTGTAACTTCTCCAAACCTTATACTCCAATGTTACCCTTTACGGACTACCCTCCGAAACCGGAGCATCCTCAGACGATGTTGACTTTACAATGAATAATTAACACCTAAATTCTAAATAACACCATACATATTCTCCTAAATTTTGCGGGGTATATAGCAAATTAAGCTTAGTTTTCATAATTTATCATGGAACCGCAAAGTAACGCCTGCTTTTATCCAAGGTTTTTTTTTTGTTTAATATAATACTTTTAAAATTTTGTTTCGAAAGATTCAATAAACTAAAAAAGTCTAGTGCTTAAAATACAAACTCGAGGAAAAACGTACGCGATGTTGAGAGCTACTCGAAGCCTCTTTCAGAACTGACCGAGCTTCCACTCTCTTAAAGTGTGGTTGTTGGAGAGTGCTACTTTTGAGATACAGAGTTTTTATATTTTCATCCGTGACTGAATACTAAAAACTTGATATAAAGATTATGAATAATATTAAAAATTTGGAAAGCTGTGCGTATCATTTTAGATCACTAAGAATCACATACCTTTGCTTACCATATACATACTAGGAAGGTGCGAAATTTTCACAAAACAATCCTGAACATTTTAGAAGAGTGCAATACTGATATTATGCCGACTTGATCATTTATATCCAATGGAAACGATGCAAGTAGGTACTTCAAAGAATTTCTAGATATCGCTATAAGAAATGATTTTTTTAATTCCCGATTTTTTAGGAGGGGTAGAAAATATATTATATCTTAGATGACTCTTTTTTTCGTCGTTTACCAGTAACCCAGTGTTCTATGTCTAGAATTAAATGGTAAAAAAGAATAAACAAAAAAATAATAATGGATTGGTGGACAATATGAATCGTATACAGGGTGTAGGCGGGGCGGAACGTCAGCGGATCGCTTTCAAAAAATTGCGGTCGTTACATGTAACAGAAAAAAAACGAATCGCTACATATTATCCGTTGCCTCCAAATTTCAAAATGCAGAAATTAACGTTTTAATTTTTTGTTAGTTGCTCCTCTAGACATATACAATTCAACAATACAGCTAGAGCAGGATGGCAACACTACTAGTCACAGTTTGCCAGATGAGGATTTTTGCTTCAAAAGTGTAGGTAGAAACAAATGTTATCTATATTAGGCCTTCCACCCAGTAACACGACCACTGTGGTTACACCGAAAATATTCTAACGGAGTATATCCGAGTTTAAAAGATGGTCCGGTATCTTTGTTTTTTGTCTGCAAACTAACGCGAGGGACAAAGAACGTACGAACAATTGGACTTGAACTGTCTGTGGATCATTATACAAGCTGTGGCGTTAAGTAAAAGAGCTTTTTGGGAATGAGCTCGTCCATGGATGTAATACCGTCATGCTTATTTCTGGCGTTAGGCACATGCTTAACATCTACTCAGGTATATGGACACAGTAGGTTTCTTGTGTGCCCCGCGAAATGTTGGTCTGTTAATAGGTAATGGTTTTAAACTTACTATCAGGTCGGCACCTACTTAGTCCGTCGATTATTACTGTAATTTTTTTTTTGCACAGAGGTCCGCATTCCTTAACGACAAGGCTGCTTGAAAGCAGGCCACTCCACTCTCACAAAACAGAAAAATTCTAAAGAACTTTAAAATGATGTTGGAAAAGAGCAATCTGCTGAGTTTCTTGCCGGCTCTTCTTAGTGAAATCTGCCTTCCGAACCGGTGGTAGAGTCACTTCAAACAGACTGATTTGACGTTTCAAAAGTGCTTATTAATTAGGCCTACTTGAAATAAATGAATTTTGAATTTAAATTTTGTGTGGCAAGTAATACCGCCATGCTTATTTCTTTGGCCAAGCAGAATAGCTGTGTTCCGGTTTTAAGATGGTATTTACAGATGTAACTACAGGCACGTGAGATTAACCCATGCCTCAGGTTTATGGACATAGGGCGGCATTTTATAGGATGTGTTTCTTGCTTGACCTTAGAAATTTTGCTCTGTTTAAAGGCAATGGTTTCACACTTACCATTAGGTGAACCATCTGTTTAGTCCATCTATTATTATACTGAAAGATGTTTTTTGATTATTCAATTACTAGCTATTGCCTGCGACATCGCACGCGATAAAAAATCCTGGAAATTGCAAATTTTTGTCAAGATTGGTTTCTCGTGTATAGATAAAAGGGTTTTTATAAAATCCGCCTATTACGACTATTCCTAGTCGCCTCGTACGACACGTGGGAAGAGAAGCGTCGGTGATACCTGTATTCTGATCTACCGTCGCCACACCTTTTAAGCCAAACATAACTACCAAATAACCACTAAAGTTATCGTGGGGGGTTTTAGCGGTAGCAAGTTCCCGCCCTACTGTCCAAGACGCTGCTTAGAAACAAATCAGGGTTATGGAATGGGTTTCATATAACTGCAATAACCCTAAAGGATTAGCCAGCTACCACCTTAGACTGCATCATCACTTACAACCAGGTGAGAGTGCTGACTGCACTAAGGGCTAACTCGTAGTGGGGTAATAAAAAAAACTCATTTAATTAAAGGTAATTAATTCAATAATGTAACATAAGTAAATACAAATCTTTTCTTTATTTATTGTATATGTTCTCATTGATATGTTTTTGTGTAGCGTGTACTCTATATGTTAATTCCTATGTATTGTTTTTTTTTCTAATAAAATATTTATTATTATTATTATTCCTAAATTTATTCTTTTTCATTTTTTTTTAATTCTTATAATGCTTAAAAAAAAATTAAAAACGCAATTAAAAATGTATAAAAAAAAACATCCACCCTCCGCTTGCGGGGCTTTTGAATGCCCAAACAACCGGCAGTCTGGGCTCCAGAGTGAGGAACCTCCTCACAATACGCGCCGTTTCAAGGACTGCCTTCTGTATACGACCCTTAATCCAACAACCAAGCGAAAGCTTCTTAAGATGTTGGTCGAAGCGTTTTGCGAGAAGACCATTGACTGAAACGACGATCGGAACAATAAGAATTATTATTATTATTATTATATAAGATACATATATGTGGTTTAAAGGAGATACAATTATGGTGTTTATTATCTAGATATATCCGCTATAATCTCGAGATTTTTGATTGAAAGACATTTTCAGTATGACTGTAATTGTGAAAAATAAATGCTATCAAAAAAAAACTTTCTAAGTATAATATTTCCCCGTGATTAAAACATAAATTACTTTACTAACATTTCGATACTAATGAGATTTTTTTTAAACCTTATGAGCTTGGTATAAGATATAAACTTTCAAAAACATTTTCAGTATTAATGTAATTGTGAAAAATAAATGGTATCAAAAAAAAACTTTCTTAGTATAATATTTCCCCGTGATTAAAACATAAATTACTTTACTAACATTTCGATACTAATGAGATTTTTTTTAAACCTTATGAGCTTGGTATAAGATATAAACTTTTTCTTTATTATTCGATATCTGAAGGGATGGTCTTTTAACTGAAACTAAATTTTACTTTTGCTGTTATTTGATGCTCCTGCTTAACATGTGAAATATGTCGCTTAAAAGTATTTTACATTATATAAGTAAAAACTCACTTAGTCGGGGATGATTAAATAGTACAAGTATCACCTAGTTATTTAAATCATAACACAATTATTATGTGACTTGTGAGTGACGATTATATCGTTACGTTTATTGCCCCGATTTAATTAAGAAGGCTGTCAAAAACCACTATAGTTTACATTAAAGACGACTTGTAATAGTATTTGCTGTTATTAATATATTTATGATATGTTAAAGTATATTTTAGTTTATTATTTCTTTTTAATATTTATTATATTATGTATTATTTTATTTGTGTAATCTAGTTCAAGTATTAGTATGTAGTTATTAGTATGTATTTTTTTTTATACGCACAACCTTCAGTATGTTATCCTTTTGTTTTCCTTATCCTAAGGTTGCCTGGAAGAGATCGCAAGTCCATGTGACGTCGTACGCCCAAGCTCGGCTAATACCGCAAAACTTTGAAATCTATAAATATATTGAAATTTGGTTGGTTGGTTTGTGTACGCTTTAAGAACTCAAAAAGTTCCGCACCGATACAACTAGTAAAATATAACTGTTGAGTAAAATATCAATTTTATCATCGTCATCATTATCAAACTCTTCTTCTTCTGGCTCACTACGGAACACTGGTCTCCTCTCAGAATAGGGAGGGTTTATGCCGCAGTCTACCATGCTGGTCAAGTGCAGTGTGGTAGACTTCACACGCCGTTGAGAAAATGATGGGGACCTCTCAGGCATGCAGGTTTCTAGTTATATTTGAATTGCTTAAATTAGAAACGCACATAACTCCGAAAACTGCGTGGTGCGTGTTGGAGATCGAACTCGGGCTCCACGAAAGGAAGGTCGAAATCTTACCCACTAAACAATCCCTGCTCTCTTTATGTAAGTGTTACATACACTCATTCTATTGGATTTCGTATAGATTAAAAGTAAGTACCTAAACCGCTTTTTCCTGTACTTTACGCCGCATTACATTAAAACCGCGCTGAGCGGTCTCGCGCGCTGGGTCCGGTCAAAAGAGAGTTTAATACGAGCGCCCCAGATATTTTTCAGCAAAATAAGGATTATTTCAACTTAATCCGAAGTGATATTTAAAGAGCATGTACGATACTTAAAGTAAACAGGAATTTTGCTGCACACGTAAAGTGTATGCTAATATTACCTCTTTAAAAAATTAAAATTATAAAGGTTTATTTTATTGCACTACAAGTTAGCCCTTCAATCCTAAATCTCTCCTGCTTGTATGTGAAGTCTAAAAGGCTAACGGGCTAACTTGTTTCGGATATAGCAGTCATATCAAACCCATTCCCCTATTCGATTTCTACGCGACATCGTACCAGCACGACAAATGGCTTAGCGGCACGTCTTTACCGGTAGGGTGGTAACTAAGCCACGGCCGAAGCCTCCCACAAGACCAGACCAGACAAAATTACCCCTGGCGGGGTTCGAACCCGGGACCTCCTACTTAAAAACCCAGCGTTCACCGCTGCGCCAGAGAGGTCCTTTGCTTTTACAGTTGAATGTATTTGAAGACACGAAAGCACACCCCCAATGATGCGTCGCGATTAGGAGAATTCACGATGAATGCTAAAACTTAGTATTCTTTAGTTTAATCAAATAATTTACTGATTCAATATTTTAAGATGGTTTGGATGCAAACTATATATTTGAGCATTATATTATATTGGTGACAAACTGCGCTCAGATACATTTCCACTACCTCTCTGATACAGCGTACTCTGGATGAATAGGAGGTCCTAAGTTTGATTACTACCTGTAATAACTCGGAACTTCCTAAGTTCACTTATGTCAGTATTCTCAAAGGCTATGTCTAGAAATCAGTACTGGGCCAGCATGGTGGACGAGGGTCAAAACCCTTGCATACCACTGCAATTACTTGACTTTGTAGTCAAGTAACTCATCTGGTGGTAAGGTATGATGAAGCCTAAGATGGTAACGGGCTAACCTGTTAGGCGTAAAGAAGTTATAATAAGCGCATACCTCTAATCCGTTTCTACGAGGAACAATACCGGAACGCTAAATCGCACGTCTTTGTCGGTAGAATGGTAACTAGCCACGGCCGAAGCCTCTCAACTGCAAACACATAAAACTAAGTATATCATACTTACCAAGGGAAATATTAAAAACTTTTGTCATTAGCATTGTATTATAAATATTATGAATAACCGAAAATTATTATTAACTAGCTTTCCCGGCGAACTTCGTACCGCAGATCATTTTTTTTGATGAATTTTATGTGTATTAATGTGGCCCCGGATTGGTGAACTCCACACACCTTTGAGAACATTATGTATAACTCTCAGGCATGCAGGTTTCCTCACGATGTTTTTTTTACCGTTGAAGCAATTGATATTTTAATTGGTTAAAACGCATATAACTTAGAAAACGGCCCGTCGAAAGTGAAGCCGAATTCCGACCCACTGGGCTATCACCACTACACGGATTACATAAACGGTAAAATAGCTTAGGTATGAACTAATCTAACTTCATACCTAATTATTTTTTAGTTTTACAACAAATGTAGACCTTTTGACCTACAGGGGTGGGTTGTAGTCGCCACCCATTTCCTAACTTGGGACTGGAACTAAGAATCTTTTACAGAAAAAAAATCTATTCTTGGCCCGACCCAGGAATCGAACCCTGGATCTCGTGACCCGTGGTTGAACATAGTAACCACTAGACCAACGACGCATTTATACCTATTATAGTTCGAAAATATACTTAGATACTTAGGTATTCTATGTATTTTTGGACTTGCACAAGAATATAGTACGAAAGTAAACTAGTTAAAGCAATCTTTGTTTTATCATAAGGGAAATCTGAGGAATAAATAAAAAATTACAGCAAAACAAGGGCATTTCCCAGAGGACCCCGGCGTTTCGTGCAAAAGGTGTTTTTTGGAAGTTTGGTACCTATTTCACCAATATATAAAGGATAGGGTAATCAATTCATTCTAACGTTTGCATTGTTGATTTAACTATAATATATTATATGCTGCTTTTACTACGTACCTAACTTTTTAGTGCTTAGTGCTGATGACAGATCTATCGTTGTCAGATGTCACCAATTCTTCTTCTTCTTCTTCTTCTTTCCCTGGGATTCTTCTTTCTCCGTACTTGGTCGGCCGGAACCTTCCATTGTACGTAGTGCCACTGGTACGGCCCCCCAGTTGTCACCACTATCCCTACCCATGGTGGTGATTGTGTGCGTGTGTGTGAATTGTGAATGGTGTGTGTGTGTGTGTGTATGTGTGTGTGTTTGTTTTTATGTGTGTGGGTGTGTGTGCCACACACAGTGTCTGTCTGTATCATTGTATTTCCCCATGTTCTTAGCTATATTTGATGGAAATCGATCCAAGATGGCGGATTACATATTTTTTCAAATCTCCCTCAATATGGGTATCAAATGAAAGGGCTTGACTAGTAGAATAATGTACACTATATTAAAAGTCGAAGGTTTAAATTTACTTATTATCTAAAGAACATTGCTAGTGTCTTGTTATTAAGATTTCTATGCTTGTGCTCAACATAAGTATGGAAGCAATATAAGGGTATTTAACTAACCTAACTACTTATTTAAATACCCTTATAGATTTTATTGATCGAGGGAATGTGCCATACAATGTAGACTGCTCCAGTTAGATTCATCTACACACTGAATGAAAAGTGCACAATGAAGTCGTTAGAACCAGTCGACGGGAAGCAATTTGCAGCACGGGAAATTCTTTTAAAGAATACATACCTACTGCCTCAGAAGATAACAATTGAATTGATCACATGAAAACAGGCCGTTTCACTGTGTTATAAGGATCAGTATAGCATCAATCGTTTACTATAGTTTTCACAATGCGGGCTGTTGTACAATAACAGTAGGGTAGGTACAGACAATTGGCGCACTTGTTTTCAAATAATGAGTACTGTCTTATACATTGCCTACTTACTCGTGTTATAAAATTATTTATTGTCTCTGCATCGTTTTCAAAACGGTATGAACATACTTTCCGAGCAGGTGTATTTTGATATGAAATGTAACCTACCGCCAGTTTACGAGTGTAATTTAAAAAAAAAAGAAAACAAAGACTAATCACCTATTGCTTTTATTTTTAGGTGAACTCTTACCTACAGAACTATTAAGTAAATCAATGTAACACTAAAGTTATGTTATTTTTTATCGATACTCTGATAATAATGGTCGCGGATTAACGTTAAATCCAACACCATGATTGAAGCATAGATCTCTGCTTCACACCACAATTTGACAATAACATAGAATATCGACAGAGTTAGGTACCATCAAAATAGCCACCAACTAAATGTCATGAACATTGATTGTTAATCAAATATAATTTTAATGGTTTCTTGAAAACTATTTATAAATTGAATAATAATTATTTGCGTATTTGTAAAATCCCAATAAATTTAATAAATTATCTTGCTAATATGAATTTATTGTTATAAATGTCATTAAATACCACTTGCTTAGAATATTACAATGTACCAATTATTGTCACCACGAAGTAGATAACAATCTGTCTTTGTTATAATTTTATCTGTTGATTTTTATTATGTTCATACCCGCATAATTTTGAATTAAGATATCGTTGATGTTTAATGTAAATGAAATCTGTTTATAATTTGTATTGACTGTAGTTTATAAAATTATTGAAAAGAAACAAAACAAATCCAATTTCGCATAATGTATTGCATGATTTTTTTAAAGTGAGTTAACTCGGTATTAAAGTATTGTATTAATTTCCAGTATTATATTTTGCTGTACCAAATATGTCTTTCTGTGTTTTTATAAGCTATTTATTGTTTAAGGAATGTTTAATATTGGGGATAAACTGTCTTCCCTATTGTTTTTATTCAAGATAAAATCCACATACATAATTGAGAAAAGTTAGCTGTTAAACGATGTACCGAAGTTAACATAAAGAAGTTTTCAAAAAATTTAAATTAGAGCTAACAAACAATCAACCAAAGGAACAGCCAAACAAAGTTAAACATATGTTGCAAGTAACATATGTTCCACAATGAACGGAATGACTACGTATTTTGATCAATATCCAATTCCACAAATATATAATTTTCCATTAATGCTTACTAAGTGGAGTCCCATAGTTCAAAATGCCTACACAGCACCTGTATTACCAGTTACTATCATATCCCCCCAGGTATTAGCACCTATATGCCCATATATGGGTGTTGTTGTCACAGAGTCTGTAGTTCCAGTGATTCCCAGCGTAGTCGATGTGAGTTCCGTAATTTGTAATAATGTATACAGTCATGTATATGACACGGAACTAAATTGTACAGACAAATCTGTTTCAACAGAAGTTTTAACCAATGATGTTATAAATATAGATGAAAATGTACCACGGCATGTAGAAGAAAAAATTGATGAAATAGTGGATGGTGAATTAGTGAATCCCATTGAGCTATACCTAAAATTACCTAAAGAGCTATTTCCAACAGCATGGATGTTATCAATAGACCCCAATGTGATAATAGAAGAGTTTTTTAAATTAGCAAGCATCAGTGAAAACGTTTCATGGATATTAGATTTGGAGTTCGGTGTACCTAGAGTACCGATCACAAGAGCAATTGCCACTTACAATGTCAAATTTAATAGTATACATTGCAAGAATACACCTGGCGCTATCCATCCTGGTTTTGAGAAGTGTAACAGTGATTTTAAACGCGTTATTCTCTTCTATTACGACTGTATTATATCAAACTGGTACAATGGGTATATAACTTTGTGCGACGATAAATCAGTCGAAAATTTTCAGTCGTGGCTACAAATACCGATGCAGCTTTTCGGAATGTGTTGGCCTTAGCATGTGGCTTGATTTATAACTGTACTTAAGCATGTAAATTGTGCTAGCTAATTTATGTTTGTAAGATTTTGTATATAGAACCTGTACATTATTTTATCTTTTTATTTTTCTTAATAAATGGCAAAAGTAACAAGACCTATCTTTTAACTCATATAATTTCACCCAGACATTACCGTTAAAGTGATGGCATGTACCCTTATATATATTTTTCAGTGTTGGATAGAAGCAGGCGTTACTTTGCGGAAATCCATGAAATCGAAATTAAGCTTAATTTGCTATACTCCTCGAATTGTTAACAATTATTCACTTTACAATTATTCATTCTAAAGTCAACATCTCCTGAGGATGCTCCGGTTTAATTTCGGAGCGAAACGTGCGTAGAGGGTATATTGCCGAAGATCTGTTTGGTGTGGAGTATAAGGATTGAAGAAATTATAAATTACACCACACAGATTCTCCTGCTTTTCGCTGAGTAGGTATAGCAAATTAAGCTTAATTTCGATAAATTTTTCAGTGTACTTGTGTTCGAAGTCTTCTTCTTCTAAGTGGCTTGATTTATTGTGATGATTTTGTACTTACTTTAGCTGTACTGGGAGCCTGTCCGATACTAGTCTTCTTCGTCATCATCTCAATCACAGGCCGTTTACTGCAGACAGTGGACATTTTGTGGGGAATAATTCCACACGCTACGGTTTTGTGCTTATGGTTTTGTATCCAGCGACTACTTGTGAGGATCTAACAACACTGATCTTTTGACTGCGCCACTCAACCATGGGACCCTAACAGCCATCGGTTCTCCAAAACATGTGTTGTTACTATTTTTAAATTTAAAAGTTCATTTAGGAAATTTTGGAATAAGTATCTAGTTGATGTACAACTTTTTCTTCTTTTTTTATACCGTCTTAGGCGATACACTGGACTTAAACTTAACTTAAATATCGTCTTAACCTGGTTTTCGAAAGTGTTTTCACACCAACTGCAGTCTGTTTTCCTCATAATTTCCTATTTTCTAACAGAGATCGCTACAAAGCAATAAGGCCGCCTGTTGCATCTTAGTCCTCTTTTGCATTTAGTGTAATAAAGATAATTGACGACCTCAGGAGGTAGCTATTTACCAGCCAACCGACAAATACGAGCCGCCAAACGATTTAGTTTTTCGGTACAGTGTCGCGTTGAAACCGATTTGATATTATAGGTATATAAGCTATATTCCTAACAGTTACCCTGCTACTATCTCAGACCACATAATCACTTACCGCCAGGTGAAATTGTCAAAGGCAAAGTCAAAATAAAAAATATCTTTATTCAAGTAGGCCCCCATAGGTGAAACTTTTGATGCGTACATGAGAATTACACGGTAGTAAGATGATGGCGATAGCCATATTCGTAAACTTAAAACTAAAGCTACGAGGGTTCCAAACACGTCCTGGTCTAAGAAGCCCACAACAAACTTAGCCGGGTGTTTTGTTTTTGTTATGAACATCTCAGATTGTCATTTAAAATTCACATCCAAGCTTTTTTATCGATTACGTAGTCCTTTATGCTCTAATAGGAGTTTTCTTTAGGCTTACGTTTAGTACGAATAGATGTCAATGGGTAGTTTATTGCAGCCAAGGGCTAAATTATTAAATAAAACTAAGTTAGTGACTTGGGTCAACGTACACTAACCAGCTCATTGGACTGATTTGTGCCGTTGTAATCAGGCCACACCAACTCACGAGCAGCGACCAATATAAAGATATTATAAGTAAACATTGATAAAAACATCAATAACAATCTTTATACGCTAAAAAGTTACCACCCACACGCACCTAATGATTATTCTCATTAGCTACATCACTCGCGAAAACATCGCCTTGATGCGTATGTAATTTCATTTCGAATTCCCTCTTATCGCCAACCCGTCCCACATTTTGTTGACACGTTTACATTTTATCGTACCGTTCGTTGTGACAATACAGTTTATTGCCTTTCCACAATATTTGATAGCACGAAGGGATTTGTTGACGCATGATACTGTGTGTCGAATATCGAAATAAGTCGGTGCTATTTTTAGCAAGGTTATAGGAATTTTACTACCGCTGTCTGACAAACTTCTTGCAGATAGACGATAGTGTCCTATAACTTTAATCTGCTCAAAAAAAAAACAAGTGCAAAAATTGATATTAACAATCATTACTAATATCCCCCCTCCCCCCCTTACATAATCCCCCCTCAGGTGATTTCAACCAATTCGAGGATGTAATGGAAGATGTCCTTAAGCGATTGTGTATGTCTACTAAAAATGTAATAGTATGCGGGGATTTCAATGTTGATATCTTATTACATAATACTACTACGACTAGGTTGTTAAACTTATTTAAATGCTTTAATTTGAATAATGCTTTCGATGAACCTACTAGAATCACAGCAACTTCAGCATCTTGTTTAGATAATATTTTTTTTAACTGTGATATCTTAGGTAAATCGATATTAAACAATTTAAGGTCAGATCATTGTGGCCAACAAATTACTGTTGTTGGTACAAATAGAAATAAACATATTGTTAAGTACAGGCCGATAACTCAGAGTAAACTGACGCGATTTGAAGGTGAAATATCAGCCAAAATTCCTGCTCTCTTTTTTGAAAACTGTCATCCCGACAATCTTTATCGTACGCTTTTCAATGAAATAGAAAGTGCATTTAATAAAGTATTTACTTTTAAATACATAGATTCTAATAAAAAAATGAGGTTTAGTGATTGGGCGACAATAGGCATTTACAAAAGCAGGGATAAGTTGTATGAGCTATATGATGAAAAACAATACAATCAGACTCCAACCTTCCTTGAATATGTAAAAAGTTACTCCAAAACATTTAAAAATGTTTGTAGACAAGCTAAGTCGCTATACATTAAAGATCGGATAGTAAAATCTGAAAACAAAATACAAACAACCTGGAAAATTGTTAATAATGAATCTGGGAAAACTAAATCTCGAGACGGAAATTTTGAATTAATTATTAATAATAATATGGTAACTACTGATACAGAAGTTGCTAGTACTTTTGAAAACTTTTTTCAGAATGTTCCTATTTTGTTAACAGATTCACTAAATTCCTCACCTACTGCAGCTCAGAATTTATTAAGAGGCAACATTAATGAGTGCAAAGTTTTATTTCATTTCAAACATATAGATGCATCGGATATCAGTAAAAACTTCAAGTTGTTAAAATTAAAGAAAACAGGTGATATATGGGGAATGTCGGTAAAGGTAATATCTCAAATTATTGACGTCATTGCTCCTCTTTTAGCCATAATTTTCAATGAATGTGTTGATTTAGGTACTTTCCCGAACCTAATGAAACATAGTAAACTCATTCCTCTATTTAAATCTGGTAATAAAAATGATATAAACAATTACAGACCTATCTCAATCTTACCAGCTCTTAGTAAGATATTTGAAAAAATTATATTAAATCAACTCTTATATCATTTTAATGTAAATAACTTACTACACCCTGAGCAGTATGGCTTCACTAAAGGTCGTAGCACAACGGACGCAGGCGCTAAACTTATAAAACATGTTTATGATGCCTGGGAATGTTCACAGAACGCCATGGGTGTTTTTTGTGATCTATCTAAAGCTTTCGATTGTGTTGATCATAAAACCTTGCTTCTTAAGCTAAGCCACTATGGTATCCAAAACGTTGCACTAAATTTGGTTGCCTCTTATCTCAGCAATAGAACCCAAAGAGTTTGCATAAATGATGCAAAGTCTCAGGGTTCAAATACCTCAATGGGTGTCCCACAAGGCTCGATTTTGGGTCCTTTTCTATTTTTAGTGTATATAAATGATCTACCGTACCATGTCAGTGGAACATGCGACATTGTATTGTTTGCAGATGATACATCTCTAATTTTTAAGACTGATAGGAGTAAAGATAACTCTGACGAAGTAAACCGTGTTATGTCGCATGTGTCGCACTGGTTTACAGTTAACAACTTACTTTTAAATGCAAAAAAAACAAAGTGTGTCGAATTTATCTTACCAAATGTAAAGAAAATTGATAAAAATATAATGATAAATGGTGAATCACTAAAAATAGAGACTTCCACAGTTTTTCTGGGCGTGACCTTGGATAATAAGCTACAGTGGGGTGCCCATATAGATTCACTAGCGGGTAAACTAAGCTCGGCTGCCTACGCAGTCAGAAAAATTAGACAGATTACTGACGTTGAAATAGCTAGGCTAGTTTATTTTGCGTACTTTCATAGTGTTATGTCCTATGGAATCTTGTTATGGGGTAAAGCAGCTGATATCGAAACTATATTTATATTGCAGAAAAGAGCTGTACGGTCAATATATAAACTTAAATCACGCGAATCCCTCCGTGAGAAGTTTAAAGAAATAGGCATACTTACTGTAGCTTCACAATATATTTATAACAATATAGTATTTGTAAGACAACATATTAGTCTTTATACACAAAAAGTGGACATAAACAGTCGACTTACAAGAAATGGTCATAAATTAGTGTCATCTGCATATCGTCTGCGTAAGGTACAGGGATCATTTGTGGGATTGAGTATACGCTTTTATAATATGATTCCTAAGGTGATTTTGGACCTGCCAATGCACAAGTTTAAAGAATTTGTTAAAACACATTTATTAGAGCGAGGTTACTATACAATTGATGAATTTTTTAATGACAAGGTTGCTTGGAAGCATCCGGCTCCGCTTTCAGCTCTCACAAGATAGAAAAATGAATGTTAAAATACAAAATGTAAATTGTTGATGTTGGAAAAGAGCAACTGCTGAGTTTCTTGCCGGCTTCTTCTCGGTAGAATCTGCCTTCCGAACCGGTGGTAGAATCACTACAAACAGACAGACTTGACGTTTCAAAAGTGCTTATATTAGGCCTACTTGAAATAAATGAATTTTGAATTTTGAATTTTTTTTGAATTTAATATTATAAATGCAAATGTTGTTTATTTGTTAGTTTGTCTGTTACCTATAACCACCCGCAACCGTGCACCAATCTCGACGCAACTTTAGCAAAGATATAGCTTGTATCTTGGAATCGATCCGGGTTGAAAAGTATTCTATACTTTCTAACCCGGAAAAGCACCAGGGTAACGTTCCCAGGGTATTTAAAAATATTGTTTTCTATTCCTTAGCTTCACAGCAAAGATAGAGTGCATCCCGTTGCATAAATGTGTATGTGTAATACATGTCATCCTGTAAAAATAAAGGTACCTGCGTGTTTTATTAAAACCGAAAATAACGCGGTCTATGTCACAGTCAACAACAAATTATTATTCGACTTAACTGCGAATGAAAACATCCGAAGACCACCTGTATTTTTCACGATGTATTCTAAGATATAATTTATCCTTATTAATTATGTAACTGGCAAACCACAGTAGCAGCTTGTTGGATTTAAGTACAAGATCCCACTGAAATTGATACAAGCGGAGCGGCGCGAGGCAGTTCGCTTTATGTGTTCTATTATATCTAGACCTGGTAGTGTTCTGAATAGTGATATCAACTAATAGTAACATTATTTTTATTGTTTTAGTTGACCATTTTTTAACAATATTCGATATTGCAAGGGCGACGATAAGCACTTTATAAACAAGAAGTTCTCACTAGTGTTCAAAAAAAATTAATCGGCTAGATATATTACACATACAGACCGTACCTAAATGACCTGAGAAGTAGCTATGCCGTGATTTTTGAACAATGTCATTCGATTAGTATTTTGTATTATAGAATACACACAAAGAGGCAAATATTTCTAACAATTTACGGCCCGACCAACTCTTTAGCAAGGACAAAGTGTTTTCCAAAGGAGGCAAAACTAGGCAAAGAAATAAATAGATGTAAGACAGAACTTATGGTACCCAAGTCAGGGATAACCAATTATTTTAGTTGTTTGGACAGAAGCCAAAAGATTTATTGATAGTTTTGCGAATGTGATTGTAAGTATACTCTGTGAGATATAGTAACGAGGTGATCGGACTTCGATGCCGGAGCAAAAGCATAGCTATTTTATTTCTTTGATTTAGGTTATTTAATACATCTAGACGCAGTGGCTACGCTCTTAGATAAGAAACATTTCCATGTAAATTAAGTAACTTACTCTTTTAATCGTACCTACAGCTATGATCTAGAAATTAATTTGAAAACGCGTCATATTCTGAAATGGTTGTTTCGGAACGTTTCCACCACTCCGGGAATTCAACGCGGAATTTAATTTATTGACCACAGCCATGCTTCAAATTAATAATTCCACCCAGTATTTAGCGGATTTGGTTTCAGGTATGATGCCGATATTAAACTCGTTAGCGTGATCTCATTCTATTTAGTCCATATGCTGGGCCCCAATTTTCTGACATTGAAACCATTTTAGAATAATTATCGTAACGACAATTTCTAATTACAAATAATCTTCTCAAATTAGTGTATTGTCATCGGTCTTCGATATGTCTACAAAGTTTGATCGAAATCTGACCGTTTAAAGTGGGTCAAAATAGTGTCTAAAGAAGTCGGTTACAAACATACAAACATACCGACACGATTGATGGATTCGATCGTGGTACTGGAGAAGTTATCAGTGATCTAGCGAATAGAGTCCTAAGGTTTCATGTCTGGCGGTATTCAAGAACGATTTGATATAGTTGCTCGCCTTCTAACCATTGAACTATCGTAAGGTATAGTAATCTGTACTTTACGCAGTTGATATTTGAAATCTGTCCTTCGGGTTTACGGTTTTCCAAAAGCCTATTAAAGATACCTACGAAGAAACATTGAAAAGGCATTAATTTTGATTGGTAAGCGCACTCCACTTTATGCATCAGATGCAGTTGCAGATTGTAGTCATAATGTTAATAAACAAAATGACAAATTTATTTAATTCATTCACAACTTGCCTATTAAACATTGCACTGGTGTCATATTTTTTAACTTGAAAACTAATAGTAGGAGTAAAGAATCACCTACGTCAAGGTTGATCAATAAATAAGAAAATTTGAGTCAATATTTAATTATTAACAAAATTACTGTGCAAACGATCAATACATCAACATCATCATAAACTATTCATTCAAACAAAATTATTATAGAATATACATTATTATAAACATCACTGAAGTACATATACTTGCTAAATGCACTTACTTTACTTATGTTAATTAGAGTTTATTACAACAAATTGTGATTTGGTAAATTTCACATCTTTTTGTTTTACATCTTATATAGCGAATAGCTATATCTCTATACAGAAATGCTAAAATAAACTTAATCTAAATATAATTTGATCTTATATGTTTAAATTCTAAAGCTAAGTTAAGACTAATAGAAAATTGCTAAAGCTAACAATGAGCGCGATGGTATTTACAAAGAAAGCCTTAATTGTGCTGAGAAAGAAGAAAAACGATAATAATAAATTAATACTGTATACAAAATAGTTACTTTAAGCACCTAAGGCAAGACAGCTACGACTATTTATTTACACTTAGTAAAAAAATGTAGAATATTCTAAGAGGTAAAATAATAATTAAGAATAGAAAACCAAATTTACACATAAGCATCATGCTTTATTATTATATACTTAATTACTGCAAAAATGCACATTCAGAGAGATATTAGTATTCCTGCCGTAAATCCATATTTTTAAATGGCGGACGTTTTTATTTTAAGGGTTTCAAGAAGTGATTATTTTTTGCCGATTCTAATATACAGCAATGCACTTTGAACGGACGCCTATTTTAGTGTTAAATAGATAATATTTTGCCTTCTCATCTTAGACCTCCGAATACAAGTTTCATAACATTAAAATTTCATACAAAAATGGTATTTCTATACGATGAATGTAATAGAAAATTAGAGTTCGTACAATTTACAGACTCTTGAGTAATAATATCTCACTGGTTTACAGCAATCCATAATGCCGATGATAACGGGATAAATTTTACAAAATATAGTTGTAATTACAATAAGCTCGTTGATATTGCTGCGATGCGTGAGTCAGATAGTAAAACTGTGTCGAAAACAAGCTGTGATTGCATTATGTAAGGGCGTTTATTAAAGTCCAATCCTGAACGATTATTGCAGATTACTGCTCGTCATTATTCGATATTGTCACGATATAAAATGGAAATTTATTGTGTTGTTAATACAACGAGCATTGGAAGAACTAAAAGTAAAATTGTACATCAAGTTAATTTTGATACAAATATCAAAGAGCTGGATTATGTAATGGAATTAATAATACTTTATGAAACTGAAACAGATTTACCAAACTTTGATGGCATCAATGCGTTAATTGCATATTTTTCTGTTATTTGCACTGTAGAATTAAATTCAATGGTACTTAATAATAAAATCAGTACGTTGTTATAAATTTGGCTTATCCCATTCAATTGTAACAATATGTACTTGTGGCTGAAGTTTTAGCAAAAGTACAATAATTTGGTTTAAAAATAAATTGAATAGTCCTTGACGTACTAAAAATATTGTTCAGTTCATCATAATTACTATTATTTCTAAAGGATATCCTTAGTTGTACATCTCATAGTTCAGATCCATTCGATTACAAAGCGACTGTATAACAAGTCTAACAATCTTTGACATATTGTTCAGCTCAAAATAATGACTTCTATTGCTAAGGTATGCTCCCAGTTGTATCCATCTTACAGTTCTTATTCATTGGATCTCGAAGTGCTCATGTTCCAATGCTGTAGAGGCCGGGGCTTAGATTGTTTGAATGCAAAACTAACAAGTATCAATTCCCACTATATCAAAGGAGATAACCAGACTGTGGCAGGAATGGCAATAGTATATTCAAAACAATTTTTTGACCACACTGGATCATATTCTGATAGAAATTGAATCGTTTCAGTTTTTGGAGTAAATAAGTAAGAACGAGTGAAGTTCAATAGTTTTTGATAATTTTTTTCATCCACGATTTTCGCTAACAATAATCTGCAATAATCCTAGTTACTATTTACATCACCGTTGCATAAACGTGACACAGGACTTAGCATAACACTAGTCCTGTACAGCCTTAAGGTGGACTGCTCCATTAATAAAACGCCTCAGAAAACATTGAATTTAATCAATATTTTTGAAGGTATTTAAAATCTTCAGGTCGTTATCGACAAGGTCGGTTGTAAAATCGTTATTTAGTTCAATCAATATTATGGTGAGTTTTTCAAACAATGGTGTATCTGACATTATTGAATTATTTTGATCCATTTTTGTTACTCAAAATGGCATGACTTCACTTGATGTCACTGACAATAGAAGTACCTAATTGAAAACATTCGACGAACGTGATTTATTTTGGTGTTACATTCGATGTTGTTTGTATACGAATACATTATTATTTACATACAACAATTTAAAAAAAATTGCTAAATCAGAAGTAAATAAATAGGTACCAACTGCTGTGGCATCAAAAAAAGAATTGCAGCAAACTAATTGTTTTGCCACCAATTTTAAAATATTTTGAATATTGAAATACGTTTTGAGTCAAATTTCCAATCATATAGTTACAATTCAACTGAGTTAACTAAGCTAATTCTCCCTGCTTCATATCAATTGTATGATTTAAATCACTTTGTCTGCTACTGGTTTTTTCCTCTTTCTAAATCATATATTCACTACATAAATGTCTGGTGTGTATTCATCACTGTCACTTTATAAGTTCATTGGTCAATATTGACAGACATTAACGGAATTGTTGATTTAAGAGTTCACAGTTTGCAATATCCAAGGCACAAACTTGGATATTCTTGTACAAACTCCGGGCAAGTTCGCCTCGCCACATCCGATTCCCCAACTTATTATACCTGCCAAGAAATATCTTTGATCTTTCCCTTTGACCTGGAAAACAGAAAAACTTATTAACTTAACTTTGTGTTAGTTTTGAGTAATCTAAACAAATAGATAAATTGGACGTAGTTCAATGAAATGGATCCGACCCACATTGAGGTGTGATACATTTAGGCCCTTAGGCCCGCCATTAATTTTTGTCTGCGTAACTTTTTGTCGGGGGGTAAAAAGAGATATTTATTATTCATAGCAGTTTGAAATAAACTAAAAAGTAGCATGAAGCAGGAATCCTGCTTTCTGAGTCCAAGGTCGTTGGTTCGATTCCCTCAACTGGAAAATGTTTGTCTGATGAATATAAATGGTTTTCAGTGTCTGGGCGTTTATCTGTATTTTATAAGTATTTATGTAAATTATTGGGGTTAGATGGCGATGTGTGTATCGTCGTAGTATATTTATTTATATATTTAATAAAAAGTAGACTACATTGTATGATATAATCATACAAACTCATTAGATACAATATGTAGATATACAGCTGCTATAGGTATATGGTACAACAACCCTGTTGTCTACAGGAAGCTTCTGCTAAGCTTAACGGCGTTGTCTGAAGCAAACATTAGCACAAATTGCTAGTCGAGAATAATGTGTTGCTTGACAATGTAATGTTGAAACCGTCTCCAGAGAGTTATTAAGCTAAATCTGCGAGCCGAGACTCCCACTAACTTTAAATGCGGTTACAGTCTTAGCCATTAAAGTTATCTGTCTTGCCTTCCCTTTTAGTTTATTCGTGAAATGTCTGCGGACATTGCAGTTGGACTTCGCGACCAATTTATAGTCAAAGGATTAAGTGCTTTTTATATTTTTTATTTTAATTTTATTGCTTTTCCATGTGATGTTTATATCTGGGACTAATAATTAATATTGATTCCAGAAGAAAACACTTCGGTCGGTTTGACGTGTTTATGTGTGTTTATCTGTGGCATGGAGGTTTTGTTTCTTTGTTTAAATGTTGTATTAGTCGAGAGTAATATTGTTTTAAAATTATTGTTTCATAACTCCAACAACATGGGTATCAATTGAAAGAGCTTTTCTAGTAAAATAAATACAAATTTAAAATCCAAGATGGCCGCCACCACTTAATGTCGAGCGAAATTTTTCAACACCTTCAATATGGGTCTATACACTAAAATTTTCCCTGCAATGGAAAAGAGGCCATGCCCGGCTGCGGAAGGCTTATAGGCTAGGTAATGATATATAATAATTCATAAACTTGTAATAAAATAGACAATACCGTCAATGGACCTCCCGAATCTCCCTGGCAAGAATCATGTCCTCCCCTCTCGTGACCGGCACAGAGGAATATTTCTGGTATGAACTCGTGTCTGCCCGCTCGGAGGAACATCGATTTACAGCGCTCGTTCGACACTATTGGCACTTGGACCTGAAATGTTTAACAAGGTAAAATAAGGTATTATTTGAAACAAGGTAAAATTAGGTATCATTTTAGACACCTTATTTTACCTTGGTAAAATGAGGTATCATTTTAAACAAGATAAAATAAGGTTTCCTTTTAAGGCAAGGTAAAAAGTATTTCCAGTCCAGTTTTCCAGTAAATGATGCAGTTTAAGGAGGTAGCGGGCTAACCTTAGGCGTATAGCAGTTGAATTAAACCCGTAGCCCTATAATCGGTTTCTACGCGGCATCGTATTTTAACGCGTCATTGCTAACCACCAGGTGAGATTTTGTTGGAATAAACAAAAAAGATTATAAACTATTGCTCTAATACCCTTTAAATCTTAAATTACTATGCCAAAGGGTTGTCTGGAAGTGATTGCTTGAGCAATAAGACCGCTTTTGCATACCATTATTTGTGTGAGACATTCGGTAATTTTTAACCCACGAAACAAAAACGACAAGGATTTTAATGCGTGTCTGAATGGCATCGTAACTCTTGCACGGATGAACCGATTTTTTTTTTGGTTTTTTTTTTGTGGGAAATGTGAATTAGTCGGGAGCCTTCTTATCTATGTCGTATGGAAATCGGTCGCCGCTGCAACAAAATGGCGGATAACAATTTTTTCACAGCTACCTCAATATGGGTATGACATGAAAGGTCTTGACTAGTATTACTACTAGAATAGGGGAGGCGGGGCCACAATTAACAAAAAATATATTTTTATTTGTAGTTTATAAATTATTTAACATTTAGACTTCATTTTTTAAATAGTGATACTTTAACTATTCAGGTATTATGAAATTATTTAAAAACAAATTTAATCGAAAAGATGCCCTTGATAGACCGCTTTTTCTCAAAAAAGGTAGTTGTTAACTGTTACCTCACGTTTGGGGCTACAATTTGTTAATTGTAGCCCCAAACGCCATGGCATCAGCCAGCCATTAACAATAGGGTATTGGTTAACATATGTTATGTTGACTGATATTAAGAGAAATAAATAAATGTACTGCATTATTTTTTTTATTCATGAAACACGCTTTCTTATAAACTGACAGTAACAAAATCACGAAATATCTTAATACAAACTAAAACTCAAATATGTTTAAATAATCCGACAATTCAATGTACATTCTTTCTAAATAATTAATCATCAGTCTTTAGCTCGCCATATTTTTGAAATGTGATAAATTTCAAATCCAAGATGGCCGCTACCGCAAAACGGCGAAATACTTTTTCTTTTCTCACAATTCCCTCAATATGTGTATCAATTAAAAGAAGATGACTAGTAGAATACTGGAATTTATTTTATTATTTTATTATTTTATTGTTTTACAAATTTTGAATTTTTGACGAAATGCTTTTTTTTATTGATCAATTTAGAGTAAAACAATTTATGACAACTAGGTAACTCACCTCGTCTCAAAGCACACGTGGTTTATGCGACAAGGCATAATTTTTTTTTTTTTTATTAAATCTATGCAAAAAATATCATACCTCTTGTAAAACAGACGGTAGAACTCCACCTTCAGACAGTCTACCCCAACCCGTCACTGTGGCATTTTCACCGACCAGTAAATCATCGGACGCCGGCAAACATATCGGTGATATATGAGGCGCAAACTGCATAGGCGAATCCAGTTTCACCAAAGCCAGATCGTATTCATACGTGTAGAAGTTATACTTCGGATGAACAGCTTTCCTGGCCACTCCTCGTTCCACGTAGGGATATTGTTCTGATACGGAAGAAAAGTCGTACTCTCCCACACGTATCCTTATTTGTGAGGTTAGGAGACTGAAATAACAAGAAATAATACAAATAAATAAATATATTACGACAACACACACATCGCCATCCAGACCCAAAGTAAGCGAAGCTTGTGTAAATATTTATAGCTGATAAATATTTTTATGAATATAATACACATAAATACTTATTATACCCGGAAACTGTAAAACATTAATGTTAACGTATAAACAATTTAACAAAGCAAAGTATTGAAATAATTATGTCATACGAAACTGTTCAGTCACAGTTGAATTATGGTCGTTTGTGTGTTTATTACGCAAACAGCGGGGTGGGTAGCTGAAACTTACAATTTGGCCTTTTCGTTTACTTTTATTTCCTAGTAAGAGCGAGCCCTTAATCTTATCCTTTCGTATTTGCTTTAAAAGTTAACATCCGCTTATTATACAGTTTATCCACGCGAGTATGGAATTTTAACAAGAATGCTTGCTGCAACATTTCTGCGTTGCATGGCTGAGCTAACATTCTCTAATTACATTAAAGTTATAGATACATAAAATTAACGTTCCAAGAAGTTTCAGGTATTTTAACAAAATACGTTCTAATTAAAATTTTCACAAAGAGTATAAAAATTCCTTTTTTTTTTATCAGGCCAAATGTCTTTAAAAAGCTATGATAGCACAGTAACTCCTTCTCGGGGGAAACGAGTTCGATCAGGCACACACCTCTAACTTTTCGGAGTTACGATTATAAATGCAACTCATTTTGTCTTTGAAGGAACACTTCTCCAACTGAGAGTCACGGGTTATGATAACAACAATATAATGTTACCGTGCACGCATAACATAATATTTTCAAAGACACATGTAAATTCTACCAATCTGCACTTGGCCAGTGCGGTACACCGCACACGAATTACAATTCTATCTGAACCCATCTCACTCTAAGAGACCCATGCCCTGCAGTAGGCCGGTGTTCTAAAATAAACTCACTCACTCTAACTCATAAATGACTGATTTACGTCAAATCAAATAAGTTAAATATTCTTGTTAAAAATATTACTTTTTTAATAAGGTTTTTTAATTATGATATATGGTAACGATATCAAACACTCTCTATCTTCTAATATAATCTTAATCTGCCCAGGAGATAAGGATAGCACTATTAAATTAAATCTATCTAAAGATTTTGGATTCGATTAATCGGGTCTGGTTTTCCGGGTATAAAGAATGTCCCAAACCCGACCCCAGGATGCAAGCTATCTCTACGTAAATTTCGCCAATATTGGTGTAGCTTTGAAGCTACGAGTAACAAAGTAGCCTGTACTTTCTTAATACCCTGTGAAAGTTACCCTGGTGATTTTTCGGGGTAAAAAGTATCCTTCGGGATACAAGCTGTAATACCTACGTGCCGAATTTTATCAATATCGGTGCAGTTGCTCAGCTTAACATAAGAAAAAAACAACGAAACAAATAAATAGACATACTTTTTGTTTTATTACATTAGTAGAGAGCTAAACCCTTCTCACTGTAGGTTCCGTGCCCTCACTGTAGGTCGATATGATGATGATGATGGAGCTAATCTGACGTTATGCACCGATTGTTATTATTATTTTTATTTATTTTATTTAAGAAATTCTTTATTGATCAATATCATTTTACAGAACCATATATGCTTGCATACGACACAAATAGTAAAACACAAGATAACATTTACTTAAAGGCCAAGGCACCTTTTAAAATATACAGCATAATTACAATAAGCAACTCATAACATCTTAAAATTATGTTAAATTACACCACTTATAAGTAAATTGCGAAATATTTGTGGATATTTCTGCTTTATACAAAAAAATTGAAAAGACAAGGGCACTCGCTTCACTAGTTTGTCGCTGAGCGACAAGAGCCATGAAAGACAACACACACTCGCTTATAGACGAGCTACACAAATATCGGAACTACGCACTCGCTCCCCGCGTCTCGCTAACTCGTTTCTAGTTCTAGCTCTACTCGTTACTCGTTAATCGTTGCCGGTGAGACAAGTGCCTAAAAAGGTACTTGTTTGTTACATGTAAGTGTCGCGCGGCTTGCGTACGTAAACGTAAACAAATTGCGCGAAATGCTTCACTTGACCACCGCCGCTTTCGGCAGCAAGCGAGAACCGGTATGATGGTAATGTGCGTGTATCATAGGTGTTAGTCACGCACACTCGTAACTCGTACCGATTGTTATTAAGACCGAGGTGTTTATTCAATCATAAAGATACTAACTCATCAACGCAATGCCCAGCAGTGGCGATCCAGCCCTCGTTGATGATGGCGCCTCCACATCTGTGCGTTGAGGAGAAGCCGAAGAAAGAGTTGCGGCGAACAGACACTTGCCACGGCCATCGCCCGAAGCTGGAGTCCTTTCCGCCCATGATACGGGTCTCGGGTCGGGGCCACATTGCTGTCATACCACATTCTGGAATGTTTTAAAACAAGGGGTTTAAAGTAGATCAAAACGTGTGGAATATTCCTATCTATTTCCCCGTTCTGTCCCCTCTGATAGGAATAAAAAGTGTGATCTGTCCTCCTGCTCCCGACGAGGGGACTCATCGAACGAATTTTTTACGGTCCGTCCTCTCGGTTATGTACCATTCGCGTATATTCTATATCCTTTGCCAGTTAGTTGTATTATTAATGTAATGCAACTCAAGATTTAGTTACGCTTTTTTTGGAATTTCGTAGTATTTTACAAGTTAGCCCTGACTGTAATCTCAACTGGTTGAAAGCGATTCTAAATTGCTATCGGTTGGGTGAAAGCCATGGCCACCCATCCAGACCAGAGAAATTATAAATTCCCCAGCAAACACTACACATATACTATAACTCTAAGATAAGAAGATATGACTAGAACTAGAATTTAACAGACGCTAATTCTGAATCAGAAAAATAATTATATGGGCGTATTGTTGATTTTTCGATAACGTCCTGTTTCTCGAATAATACCCTAAATAATCGCTTCGCTGAACCCGTAATACTAAAGGACCAGATGACCATTGTAAGTGCTGAACACCACTCGGCTTTGAAAGTAAAAGCTACAAAAGCTTTTCACGACAGCGAAAAAAAAAAAATATTTTTGTACATTTTCCCAATAGAAAAAAATGTCTAAGCTACCTCTACCGTGTGGTGACGGCAGATCAGAACACAGTTGTCACAACCTCTCAACTTCTCACTATTATATATATAATATATAATAAAAAATCTAATTGCACTTGAAACTAAATATTATTATATTTGTATACTACTTGTAACTGAATTACGAAATACTGTTGAAGGATGCATAAGTATATCTCATTGGGAATCACCATGTAAAACCGTTAAAACAAAAGAAGCATATTAATTTTTCCATACGGACCAATTCAAAAAGTTTTAAGTCTTCACTTATGTCAACCCTATTGAAGGTAAAAGACCGACACGCGCATAGTACCTAAACTACCCGACAGGTACCTTTATAATAGTTTGCATAATTGACTTCTGTCACATATGTAAACGTCGAAATACTGTACGAAACGAGTAGGTACCATACTTTTGCATGTAATTGTTTTTTTTTTTAGTAAAAACTATGGCAGTGGTTTACTTAAAAACTATTAGCGTTTCAGTTTCACAGATAAGTCTCAGATGCAGTAAAAAATCTAAAGCGTGAATCTAAAGCGTGTGAAGTATATATTTCGGTTTTCATTTACACATTGTATACTTAACTCGGAAATAATAGAAAATCACAAAAAAACGTAGCGTCCTTGAACGCATATTTACCAGTAGGTACTTAGATAAAATCTTTATTGCATGATATACAATAAAGATTTTATCTAGAAATAAGATCTAGAACATTTTATTTAGATAGAAAAGCCTCAGACATGCTTACCAACATTATTCGTCGCAGCCGTCGTTTGTGTAGGCGCAGAAGTTGAATCGTCAGTTTTATTGATCATATTCATAGCTGGATCCTTTGGCTTCAAGTAGTTTTTGTGAGGTTTGCTTGTAGTGGTGGTGAATTTCTTAGTCGGTTTAGGTTTCCCCGCCGGTTTCTCCCAGTTCGGTCTCGGTTTTGTTATAAAGGAGGGCTCGGTCGTTGCCTGCCAGTGGATTGTGTTCATGTTACTCGGCCGTGACATCATGTGTGCTGAAAATATTAAGTAGGGGAGACCGAGGGGAGTTGAAACCATTTTGACAATTTGTTTCATACACCAAATACTATAGACAGAAATTGTATGAAATTAGTATCAATCGACAGGTAATTCTTTACACTTACCAATGACTAACTTAAAGAAATTGTAAGCGTTAAATATTATAGTCAAAAAAGGACTTAAACGTAACAAGTCAACTTGTTTCAACTCCCCTCATACCGAGGTAAGATGAAACAGGAGTCGAGGAGTGTTGAAACATATAATATTTGAGAAGTATTAAGGGCTGTAAAATAAAAATGATGACATAATTTAAAGGTATTAAGTAAAGTAAAACATTTCAAGAGCAAAACAAACTTTTTTATTAATATTTTGAACTTATGTAGGTAACTACAGCATCAAAAACTAATAATTAACAAAACAAGTATCATAACGTATACTAACAAGTATCTATTCGTAACAGTAAAATAACGGTCAGATAAAGAAAATGTTTTACATTCTTATATATATATATTCTAAAACTATGACATAAAGAACTAAAACTATCAGTTGTTTCTTAAGTATAACAATCAGTCTTGAACAATATTTCTTCAAAAACTTAACTTACAATAATCACACAAAGAGCAAAAATTTTTTTTTCATGAAAATAAAAAACATCAATCTGACAAGCAGTTGTGGCAAACATAAGAAAGTTCTCCACCGGTGCAAGCTTCATGAGCCCAGTTTTTGCAATCAAGACATTGCACCCATTTTTCTTTGGCTCTGCTATTTGAATATGGCTCAAAACAGCAAAGACAAAAGGATTCTTCTTGTTCTTCTTCACTGTCTTCGTTTCCTCTTTGTTTCTTGAAAACCTTCATCTTTTTAATTTTAGTGCCTAGTTTTGATATTTTTTTTGTTTTTGTTTCTTTAAAGTTAGGTTTTTTCACCTTTCTCTTAGCCGCTCTAGCTGCTTCGATTGCAGCTAGTTCATCTTTCACCGGAGTGTCGGTTAAGATAGCGGATTTCACTTTGCGTCTATTTGTTGGATTTCCTTTCCTTGGTGGAGCTTTTGGCAAGGGTCTAAGAGTTTCAGGTGAGAATGGAATAGCTGTCACAGTAACTGAAATATCTCGTGATGCTACAGGTATTATATCAGATGTAAAGGCTGTGGAGGGAACAACTGATACAGTGGTTGAAGGCATTTTAATAGTATTAAGCATTACTTCAGATATCGCCAGATCAGGTGAATTTTCAGGGTTTTCTGCAGACTTGGGTACGTCTTCTGTTTCGTAGCTGATTTGAGGAGGAGTAGCCGGTAAATTTAAGATTGATGGACTTGGAGTACGAGAATCATGTAAAATACTGTTTGCAAGAGGACGTTCATCGCTTGTGCTAGAAGTAGGACAGGGCGCGGGTTCTTCAATTCTTGAAATTTCCACTAAGTTGGAGCCGGATGAACCAGGATTAACGGAAGTTGTCAAAGGACGATCAGTAATTTGACTTGGAAGATAATCAGAGTCCTGGAATATATCAGTGTTAACTGGCCAGAGTCCGGTATGGATGAATCCGGAAGATATATTGCGCGGTGTGACAGCTTTATCAAACGATGTTTTCACTATCCCAGGAATATCATAGATGGACATTACTTTTCCTGGATTAGACCGCATCCAATTGTCACAAGCAGTGTTAACTGCTTTTTTCACTGGCCCAAAAACGGCTCTGTCCATGGGCTGCAACTTATGGGTACAGTGAGGTGGAAAAGTCAATAGAACTATGCCATTTTCCTTGCAGAACTCGATATTTTTAACTGCTGTGTGTGAAGCGTGATTATCTAATAACAATAGTGCTTTATTTTCTTTTGATGGCCTAATTTGTTCTTTGAAAAATTTAAGAAATACATAGAAGTCTTCTTCTTGCATCCACCCTGACCCATTCGCAGTGCCAACTGATCCAGAAGGTCCATCGCGTATAAAGTGATCATTAAATCTTTTCCGCGGAAAGATGAACATCGGGGGTATGTGATTCCCAAGGGCATTTCCTGCTAGTGCTATAGTAACCAATGTTCCCCTCTCTGCAGAAGTCATGGCACTCACTTGTTTCTGTCCTCGTCGGGCAATAACGCGGTCTGGTTTCTGAACAGTTGTGATGCCAGATTCGTCAACGTTCCATATATCCTTCCCTTGCAACTTGTGTTTGTCAACTACTGCGGTATAATTTTGAAAAAAAAGTTGCACGTTTGTTCTGTTAAAACTTGTAGCTCGAGCGATACTTGTAGGTTGAGGTAGTCTCAGAGAAAGAACAGGATGACGTTTCATAAAAGATCGAAGCCAAACCTCTCCAGCCATTTCATGATTTGTCCAAGAAGAAGGAATTTTTTTGTTATATTCTATAGCCAACCTATATGCAAAAGTTCTGGCTTCCTTAGTTCTTAGGCCGAAGTTAGCAGCAGCGCAGTTTAAAAGATAATCACAGAGTACCTTCTCCTCTGAAGCTGTAAAAACAGTCTTTTCGGGATATCCAACCGTTGGAGCATTCGCCGTTTCGTTAGCTTCATAAGAAGTTTTTTTTTTCATATACCTGTAGAGGGAGGTATGGTTCAGGTTGTAACTCGAAGCCGCGTCACGGTAAGTTTTCTGTCGCAAAGTTACCTCTTCTGCGGCGAGATCATATATTTCGCGACTCGCCATACCTCTATCGGTCTTTCTTTTATAATCAGTAGGCATGCTAAAACAAAATAAACAAAATAAAACAACGAATAAAAAAACAATTTTGATCGCGTTATTTATTGACTTTCTGATATAAAATTGAAAACGAGGACCGTTGAAACAGCCTGTTTCAATTCTCCTCAGTAAGAAAAAACCTCCCAATTTTTATTTAATCCACAATCAACAAGCAAATACACAGAAATCAATTGTACCAAATATATATAATAATCTTTAGTTAATGAGCTTTCAGAACAAATATAACTTAAAGCAAAATACAAAACCCCGTATTAAAATATAGGTATCGTAAAAATACGTCAAAAACTTACTTTTCACGATTTTTGTCACATGGCACGCATAACCCCACAACCGCGCGACTTACGCCAACGACGCGAACTGACATGTCAGCGGGCGGAGGAAAGTGGTTGAAAAGCGACGTTGCCAACTCGCTAACGGTTTTAAGTTCGGAGAAATCTTTACTGTTTCAAATCACCTTTGTTTCAAATCCCCTCGGTCTCCCCTAAATAATTTAAACATTATAATTGGTGATTATCGCCGCACCGCACTGGGCCAGCGTGGTGGACTTCCGCCTTAACCCCTTCTCATTGTGGGTGGGTCGATATGTAGATAATGAATTGGTGAAATAATATATTAATAATAATAATAAGAAAATAGCTCTTTTTAAATAAATAAATATACTACGAAAATATCATCGCCATCTAGCCCCAAATTAAGCGTAGATTGAGTTATGTATGGGTACTAGGATGGCTGATTTTTTTTTTTTATAGTTATAATTAAAATAAATAAATAAATATACTACGACAATACACACAACGCCATCTATACCCAAAGTAAGCGTAGCTTGTGTTATGGGTACTAAAGATGACTGATGAATATTTTATGAATATATACTTATAATATACAGATAAACACTCAGACACTGGAAAACACTTATGTTCACATAAACATTTTGCATTTGCGGGAATCGAACCCACGGCCTTGGACTCAGAAAGCAGGGCCGCTTACTGCGCCAGTTATAATTGATTGACCAATCAGATGGTAAGTGGTGGTAAGTGCAAAACCATCGCGTATAAACAGAGCAGCAATTCACAGGGCATTCAAGGAGTACGTCCTGCAACATGTCGCCCTGTGTCCATCAATTTGAGTCGTAGTTGTTAAGCGTCATATTCCTGTAATTACACCGACAACCTCCCCACGCCCGTAACACAGCATTGCAACAATGCTGCTTAGCGGCAGATATAAGCATGGCGATAGTAGGTACTTCCCCGGACGAACTTTGTCAGAAAAAGCTGTACTACTTTAAAAAATTAATAGGTAATAAGTATACATAAATACTTATACAAATAAACACATTCATGTTCACATCATGCCTTGGACTCAGAAAGCAGGGTCGCCGCCCACTGCGCTAAACGGCAATTGTGTTCATATTCACGAAGTTCTTACTCAGTGTAGCGAATTGGTCAATACAAGTATAGTAATTACATGTTAGCTTACAAAGAGAGAAACTTAAAGGTCTCAGAATCAAATTTAGAACCTCGGGTTTTGCATTCGAACAAACTGAATGAGGCAGTTATAATAATAAGATTTTTTTAAAGATAAATAGGAAACCTTTATACAGCGCCATCTATATGTACTGACTGAAACTAAGTGGTAATTACCTGAAGGAATACTGTTCTCCGCGTGTTGCTCCGACACGGCCATAGGTCGCGCCCCCTGCATTATGCTAAGACTAGACGAAATTTTGTTGTGGGGACTAGTTTCCACATCACCGCTCGGCCTGTGTGCATTTTGGTACTTATTTACACTGTTATATGTTATTTTATTAACTATATTATCACTATTATGTCCGCTGTTTGTTTCGAAACTGCCTGCTGAGGGTAGGTTTATTTCTGGAGGGCGATAGCTGTATGTAGGAGCGCCATCTATGGGCTTGGTCATGAACGACGGTCGCACGTCGGTCTGGATGGTTGGTCTGGCGGTCGTCGTCGAAGGCTCGACTGGTGCTTGTGTTGTGCTGGAGGTGGTACTTGTTGGAGCTGTATAGGGCCGCTCCGTAATCGTTACTGGAGCCGGTGTTTCTGGAAAATAAGAGTTATGCTGTTTTATGTTACTTTTATTAATACTGTTTTTCCTCAAGTTTTCCGAAGTATTGTCTTCAAAACATTTATTAAAATCAATTATATACCATATAATATTAGGTTTTAGTAAATTACATTTTTTCATCTGCATTAGCTTTATTATTATTGTCGTTATTCTTTAAAACAAATCTATTATATGGGACTATTGCCTGAAAATAAATAATAATAATAATTATTATTGATAAAGTTTACGAGCTTGTTTTTTTGAACGCGCTAATATCTGGAACTCCCTACCATTTTAATAATCTTATTTGGACAAAATTACCTAAGCAATAAAAGTATATTTAAACTTTTCAAATTATCGTTCCCAAGGGGGTTAAAAAGGGCGAGGGGATGAAAGGTTATAGTCAGACCGCACGAAACTATCAGACCGATTAAAAATAATCAATTGCATTTTATAGCCCAATTCTTGAAGACGGATAAACTCAACGACTTCAATGGTTAAAGGCTATTAAACGTCACTCTACCCTAAGGCGGGTAGAGCGATACGGTGGGTCCAGGGTATTGTGTAGAATAGTGAAAGAATTTTTTATGGGGATCTTATCAGAAATTTTATGCAGGCGAAGCCGCGGGGGACCGCTACTTTTTAAATGGTAACTATCGTATGTATTAAATATTATAAGGTGAGAATGTAGGTATATAATACCATAGAAATTTTAAAAACAAGAAACTGTTATTAAGATTTCTATATCATATAGAACTGCAAGAGCATGCTTGAGCACTTGTCTTATGAATGACTTATTGACTTACGGGCGACGGAGACCTATGCTAGGAGTATATCAATATGATTAAATCAGCAATGCGGAGATCCGTAGAACCCAAGCTACCGACTTAGCTTTACTTGTCGCGAAGCTGAAGTGGCATCGGCATAAAGGAAGCTGGATCCGAATAAATAGATTAACATAAAGAAAAGTAAAAGAAACAGACCTTCGACAACGGGCCGGTCCGGCAGTCGGCAGCATGAGCCGAACATAAAGCCGTCCACGCAAACCCCGGCGTGAATTCCGCCCACTCGGTTGCACTCCTGCACCCACATGCATGCGCCCCTCGCACCGCCCACCGAGCACGACTTGCGCGACATTTGATAACCTGCAAGCAAAAATCGATTGAATGAATGAGTGAATTCATGTATTCAAGAATGGGTGAATGAAAGAATGAATGAATGGAAAAAAAGGAGTGAAAAGAATGAGTGAACAGATAGGTACGCTTTTTATTGCATACCACACAAAACCACACAAAAGTGCAGAAAAACATACATAAATTCACAGTAGCGTAACATCGGAATATGCAGTGTTTTATCACACTTCAACAGAACCTTTTTTTAATCGTAATATTCGTATCGGACTCGCAATTGTAATTAAAATCGTCGTATTTTACACGTGTGTACAACATAATGTAACATAAATAACATAATGTACATTTATCAACCTGTTAACCATGTCATATTTGGCAAATAAAGCTATTCTATTCTATACGCTATTTTATTCTAACTAATAATTGAATTTAATTTATAAAATATCATAGTGGTGAAATAATAGTTATATCTTGTCTCATCATATTTAAGTAACGCCACCTATTGTTATGGATCAAAAATACGTACTATTCCGGCGTTGAACAAGCGAGTGCGTTCTCTCTAACTGAAACCGGCGAATTTTCAGTTTTAATTTATTTATCAAATCTTTTGTTAGATGGCGTTACTAGTAAAGAAAATAACATTTTTCAATGAAGTCAATTTTAGATAAAAAATATTATAATTATATAAGATTTTTTTAAAAGTAGATTTATAATTAAGTAATTAAAGATATTGCATTTTTGCCATTAAAGAGTTTATAAAAATGGTTTGTGTGACAAGTGCAGGTAATTCACGTCTTAATGAAATTGAAACAAATTTTTAGATTTCATATAAACATCTCGGAACGCAAGATTTTTCGCTTTGCAAACTAACAGAGATTTGGTACTGTAAATTAAAAACGGAAAAAACACACTTTTAGAATATGCTAATTTTTTTTTTCGTTTTATGTCAACCTACTTGACATGGTAAACTACAATCCAAAGACAGACGGACAAAGTGAGCCTATAAGGGTTCCATTATTCCATTAAGAAATAAGTATTTCGTATTTTCTTGTTATATAATTTTTAGTATTAGCCGAGGTGTAAGGAAATCATCTCCAGATCTTGACATCATCCCCGTGCCTCGGGGAGCACGTTAAGCCGTCGGTCCCGATTATTATCATACCTTTGTGATAATAGTATATAGCCCACCAACCCGCATTGGAGCCGTGTGGTGGGTCCATGCTCTAAAAACCGTCCCTCCTCTGAAAGACGAGGCCTGTGCTCGGCAGTGGAACGTTAATACGCTGCGGATGAATATGAGATTCGGAACCCCAAAAAGGTAGATGTGATTTCAGAAAATTATTTCAGAGTTCAAAGGAGATGAAAGGTCGAGCGCCTAAACCAATATTAATCCAAGATTATCCACTGGGAATTCAGAAATCTAATGCTTCTATGGGAAATGTCCATTTCATTTTCCATTAACTCCCAACGGTGGAGGCTGAGAAATTCTCCGTAAATACCAATCTATTATGGAATCCGCTTGACGTCTCAAAAATATATTTTAATCAAAACCTCTAATTCGCACTTTGCTGTTGAAGAAATAGGGTTTAAATTGAAAATTTTACAGTGTGAGTTATGTCGATTTGGTGTTCGGCTGATATCGCTATTATGAGGATGAAAAATGTTTTCCCACTAACCCAGAGACATAAGGGCATAGCTTTCAAACGTCTTTGTCCATAAGAGTTTGCAATGCGAAATACTTCACCCATTGAAAAAGTTGTAAAAATAAATTCATAGAAACCCATAACTTGGTCTGCGTTTATTTTATGGAACAGCTTGTACTGTAAAATTTTGGATTTTTTTTATTTAATGACAAGGTTCTTAAATTAAAGAACAAAATATGTCCACATGGACAGGAGATATTTTTTCCACAGGAATAGAACAAAATGAAGGTATATTCCCCTCCCATTGTTGTATCCACTCTCCGAGCATGCGTGAAAACACTGCACGGGTTACCACAATCTATAGAGAGAGAGCATAATGGAAAACTCTCAGGCATGCAGGTTTCCTCACGATGTTTTCCTTCACCGTTGACGCTAGTGATATTTTAATTCCTAAAACATAACTTAGAAAAGTTAGAGGTGCTGGAATTCAAACTCACTCTGACCGAAAGTGAAGTCGAAGTTCTACCCAATGGCCAATTGGCACCGTTTTTTTCTCACTAGATTCGCCTTCTGATTAAAAAAAAAAGTACCCGCTAAAACTGTTGTTGGCTTCTCCTTCGACTAAAGTTTTAACACTCCTAGCTTTAGTAAAAACCGTCATCTCACAATTATTATGGAAGTAAATATGTAAGAATGGGTCATCAATAAATACTACATCAATAATTTTTTAATTGACGTTTTAAAAGTCCTTATGGAATTTTGCAGAATACCGGTGTTACTGATGACTGTTAATATGTTAAATTCTGTTGTTAGTTTAGTAACCTGTTTAGAGGAATGTCCAGAAAAGTTAATCAAAAATCAATACATCAGTTCCAATTTTGTTGTACACAAATGTCTTAAGTAAACGAACTTGACCTACCTATAAATATTGCTATCCTCTTTTACTAATAACCAAATAAAAGTTATCAATTTAATTGAGTTTAGCGATCTGCACACAACAGAAGCGGTTCATTAAGTACTTATGTTGAGTTTGATATGAATTAATACATTAATCAATTCAATAAAGCTCTGCATTCTACTACTACGTACGGTACGTCATAACCTTTTCTCTAAACCTGACGGAGTGCTGACCCCTTATGTACAGACCACTAATCGGAAAGCCATTGGCACGTTTCTTAGTTGTAGTAAAACAGACTTTTAGGTATAGAGAGGGTGGTTTGAGCACAATAAATTTCAAACCGTCCTCAGATCACGCTTCCAACTTAAAGTATCTGTAAAGGTATTTCCTGAATGGAAAAAAAAACATTGCTACTTTATTGTCTTAAATATAATATCTACTCAAAACATTTATCATTATCATCATCAATAACCCATTTTCGGCCCACTACAGGGCACGGGTCTCCTCTCAGAGTGAGAAGGGCTAAGGGCGTAGTCTACCACGCTGGCCAAGTGCGGATTGCTAGACTTCACACGCCTTTGGGAACCTTATGGAGAACTCTCAGGCTTGCTGATATTTTCCTTCACCGTTTAAAGCAAATGATATTCAAATTGCATAACTCCGAAAAGTAAGTGGTGCGTGCCGGGGCTTAAACTCGGCCAGAACATAATGCCTAAGCCTTATCCACGAGCTATCACCGCATTTTTAACCGCTGAAAACATTGGTTAACATGTTATTGGGTTTTATTCAGATGAGTAAAGTTTTAAGAAATTTGTAGTGAGGCCGATGACTTTTAACATTTGGGGTTTTTGGCCTTGGGTGACATGATCAGTTTGTTGATGGTTTCCTTTTTTATCTCAACTTTTTTTCAGCACATGTTATTTACTTCACTAAACGATTGAGCCTTTTTTAACAGTCACAGTTGTCCTCATCTGAAGTTACCATCTTCACACCAGCTTGAGTTCGCACCAGATGAAGCGCTTAAGAATGGATAAGTTTAAAGGGATTTATTTATTAAAATAAATATATGGATAAGCCCCAATTTGCTCACTGACTGACATTCAAATGCCTGAACTTCAGCACACAGATTTCCTTTCTAAAGTAATCCAGCAATAAGACCAGATTGTCGAAATTCCTAAAAATGTTTTTTGAATCCATACTCGATGTGTATTCGAAATAACTTCACAAAGTCGCAGAGGATTGGTCGGCAATATGAAAACGCCTTATTGATAGGAAATTTAGCTTCGGAGCGCAATAACCGCTTATACGTGAGATTGATGAATTCTAACACGGACACGTGGGAAATGGGATTTTCTGTGGGAAATACGATATTTCATTTTTATAGACTTACCTACAACTCCTATAGCTGCTTTAATAGGTATTTTATGGATAATATACAAGTATGGGTTCCTCGTGCCGTGTGGTAATGGTGAATCAGAACAGAGGTGTACCCCTACTTTTTCCACGGGCGTCGTACGTGGCGACTTAGGGAATATAAAGCTGAATGGGCCGCAGCCATCTACTGCGATCAGTCTTCCTAGCGTGGTGATTATGGGCAAACCCTACCGTTGCGAGAGGTATTTAGTCCAGAATTGTTATTGGCTGTTGATGTTGTTCGTAGACATGTATGTAGGTATAAGTATTGTATTAATATTATTAGTGAAACTACTGCACGGCTAGTATGAGCAGAAGAAATTTTCTTCACAGGGAAAGGACCGAATTTTGACCGGCCTTTACCCCTTCTCATTGTGGGAGGAGACCCGTGCCCTGCATGTACGTGTAGTAAATAATGAAATATGAATATAATGAAACGGGGGTAAACTTCTCCTATTCTCTGTTGCTGTGATTTGTAAGGTGGACAGTAAATTGTATCCCTTGTAAGTGGATATAATCGGGGAATAAGTATGGGTACAAAACAGTTCTATTTACCACACTATATATCGAAGCTTATTACAATGTGTACGTGGCCTCTAAATTCAAATCCAAATTCAAATTCTTTATTTGGGAAAAATATGGTACCTACTAAACACTTATATATAGATGTTATCATTTTGTGTTTTACGCATATTTTGTCGTTCACATCGACGTCCAAATATTGAGGTAAATTAAAAAGCATAATACCTATTAAGTATAATGTCAGTATAGGGAATTAGGTTTATATATCTAGTCAAATAATTTTGTGCACGAAAAATTCTTTGAATTTTGTAAGAGCCATTTTTTCAAAGCTGGTTTGAATCTTTTCAGAGGTAAAATATGTGTATGGTGTGGAAGCAGGTTGAAGATCCAAATGCACGTTGCATAACAGCTTTTTAAATAGGTAGCGGTCTTTGAAGGTTTATAAACGATCAATCTTTCTGGATTTCTAACATTTTTTAGGGAGTTTGTCGTTAGCTTTTTTAAATAAGTGTATATTACATAATATAGTAGTACTAATGTAGGTAATATTAGTACTAAGTAGGTATGAAAATGAACGCCACGATTCGTTGACGTCAAAAGCTACTAAATGGGCCTTAAGTAGACACAATCTCCTCGAGAAACGAGCTTCCGCTGAAGAAAATGGAAATCACAGGAAGTGACACAACCTTTAGAACTTTGTACTCACAATGTTTTCAGGATATTGCGACGGAAAATGAAAACGTGTAATGTCTGCCCAATATCCGGTACACAGACTATGTGTAATTTGTTAAGTATATTAAGTTTGTTTTATTATTTGTTATCAATGTCAAAGATACCTACAAAAAAAGATACTTATAAATAATATAGACTTTACAACGAACAAAGAAATTGCGGGTGGGTATCAGTCATATGTCTATTTCTATAACAGTGATATTTTTTTATTTTCTAGGTACAACTTACAGTTAACAATTTATTTTTTTAGTAAATAATTTATATACTGCCTCAACGCACACATCGCCATCTAGCCCCAAAGTGAGCGTAGCTTTTGTTATGGGTACTGAAATGACTGATGAATAATTTTATGAATAAAATACATAAATACTTATAATATACATATAAACACCCAGACACTGACCCAGACCCAGGTACATATTAGCCCTTAACGGCAGTCTCATCTGGAGATAATGTAGACTAAAATGGTAGCGGGCTAATCTGTTCGGGAGTATGGTAGTCATACCCCTAACAGGTTATTAAGCGAAATCGCACCGGAATACTATATCGCTAAGCAGCACGTCTTTGTCGATAAAGTGGTTCGATTCCCACAACTGGAAAATGTTTGTGTGATGAAAATGAATGTTTTTCAGTGTCTGGGTGTTTATCTGTATATTGTAAGTATTTATGTGTATTATATTCATAAAAAAATATTCATCAGCTTTCTTAGTACCCATAACACAAGCTACGCTTACTTTGGGGCTAGATGGCGATGTGTGTATTGTCGTAGTATATTTATTTCTTTATTTATTATATAGGAAAAGAAACATTAATGAAACAGTAAACAATATAGACATGCAAAGGCGGCCTTATTGCTGCTAGCAATCTCTTACAGGCAACCTTTGTAGAAAGGACATAAAGCAAGAGAATGGGATAGTGCCAAGATTGTTGTAATACATACATAAATACTAAAATGTATATAGATACTAATACATAGATAATTTAAATAAATATACGTTATATATAAGTAAAGAATATACATAATTTATATCTTTATATATATATTTCTTGTGTGCATGTGTATGTCACTGAACTCCCCCTAAACGGCCGGACCGATTTGAATGAACTTTTCGGTATGCGTTTGGGTGGCACCCTGGATGGTTTAGATTCACAAATCAGCCCGACAGATGGCGCTGGGGTCCGCTAGTAACTATATAATATACATAATATATAAAAGTAGATTTTAATACATAATTTACAGACAGTAATAAACCAACAACTTCAACTGCCAACACCCAAAGAGAGGAAGTAGTCCTTCAGGCGACTCTTAAATATAGGAAGAGAACTACTTCCACGGATTTCAGCAGGCAGATTGTTCAGAGCATAATTGCCTTAAAGGTGAAAGAATATAATTTATGCCATGAGATATAATTTATGCTTATACTGAGGTGGTGTTAATAGAAGTTTAAGTGTACTGAAAATCGTTTTGTATCTTTATATATATATTTCTTGTGTGCGTGTGTATATCACTGAACTCCTCCTAAACTGCTGGACCGATTTGAATTAATTTTTGGGTATGCGTTGGGGTGACACACTGGATGGTTTAGATTCATCAGCCCGACAGATGGCGCTGGGGTCCGCTAGTCGCTATATATAATTTAAATCCTTCTATTAACTTACTAAGTTACGTCGATACAATTTCTGTAGCATTCTTCATCCGACTAAGGAAATACCATTTTCGACTAAGGAAAGACCTCATTATGCCTAAGTTCTCTATAATGTTCATAATGGCTTGTCGAGTCTACCAATACGAACTTGGCCAGCGTGGTAAACTACGGTCTAAAGCCTTCTCGTTCTGAGACCCGTGCCCTAAAGTGATAATGGTTTGATAATAAAAAAATAAAAAAAATTACTCCGCTAAGTTTGTTGTGGGCTCTTCTTTGACCAGAGCGTTTGGAACCCTCGTAGCTTTAGGTGTATCACCATTTCCTTACAATTATGTATATATTAATGTATGAACGCCTCATAAGTGCCTGTGATAGGCCTACATTAATAAAGAAATTTTGAATTTGAATATAGAATTTAGAATTTTGATGTTGATGTAAAACTACGGATCACGAGTACCTGGACTATATTTAGTGTTCATATTGAAAAATCTTTAGTACCAGTTCGTAGTTAGGTAATGGGTGGGGCATCCCCGTAGAGCGCGTTCAGCTGCCGGTCGGTTCCGCTTACAGGTTTGCAATCTCACCTGGTGGTAAGTGATGATGCAGTCTAAGATGCCTAACAGGTTAGACATAACAATAAACTGAATAAATAGTATATACCACATTTGTGTGTAACAAACTTATTAGTGTAACTTAATTAGTAATGTAAATGAACTAATGCATATGTAAGTAGTACTAAAGAACAAGAGGCGTAGAGTAGAGTGAAATTAGGTTCGGTTCTGAAAGTATGTGGGAAGATATTCGTTGCGATATAAGACAATATATGATCTCACTCAATGAAAGGGACGATAGTCCGTGTCTAAGTTCTTTACTTTTGTACTAACGTAACAAATGTGATCCTTGCTGCGTGAAAGCAATAAAAATACATTAGTGGCATCACCCCTGCGAGTTATTAGTGTACTATTTCCATACTAAAATAAACGCGAACGTGGCTGCGGGAACGATGGAAAAATCATTAAAAACTCACACGCAGCTTCGCCCGCGCAATTTATTCGCAAGGTGTTCCTTACTTCCATACTAATGTATTAAATGCGAACGTTTCTGCTTGAAACGATTAACCAATAAATATAAGCGAAAAAACAAATAATTCTTAAGTGGGCCGCAATCGAAGACAGCAAAACTTAAAATCAAGCCTCCATATTAAATAAGTATGGAATAAAATCTTTTTCTTCTTACATGTTATCCGACTAAATAAAATAGTATTCTAGCTTCTGAAGGACCACGGTAGAAACAGACATTTCTTTTTGATAGTTTTAAACCACCGAGTAATGTGGCAGTGTGTCTTTCGTCTGCTTGATTTAGTGATCCGTCAGTCAAATGTATGCCACATTTGGCAGATGGATCATTAAGGCTGTGTCTAGAATAGGAGCGAGCGGGAGCCTGTCGCTTTCCAAGGATTAAAAATGTTCCAAATGCAAGAAATATACCTTTGCGCTGAATTTCGTAAAGAACGATCCCGCATTCCATCACACCTTTCGTTGCTTTGTCTGGCGGTTGATTTGACTCACTATATCCCCTTTTTTTTTAATCCACTACCAACTAAAGTGAAGATGCAGTCAAAAATGGTAGCGGGCTAATCTGTTAGGGGTATATCTTAGACCCTAGTAGGTTTCTACGCGGCACGGCAGACCAGAACAAAAGCGAAAATTTACATTCCCAAATTTCCCCCGCCGGAAATTGAGCCCGGCACCTCCCTCTTATAAGAATGAGAATTTTCAGACATAGGGTACTAGATGCTTCTGTATCGCAAGATATAGTTACAAAGGAATGTATGACTATAGCTTTAAACGATCCTTGAACCCATCTTAATCCCTAAGCTGTAATGAGAGCAGGTAATCACATATTATCGTGTACAGCCGTATAGTACAAGACTTGCGGCAAACTTACGTTGCATTATTGTTAAAGTAAAAAGGATATAATATCACTAGTTTTAGAGTCGCAAATCCTGCACTTCTGATTTGTGAAGCCCGAGCCAAAGAATTGTAGGCAAGTTTGATCTTTAACGTAATGGAAATTAGATCCATTTTACTCCGATGTTCAATTATTTCCATACTCGTAAAAGACTCCTCGATTGCGAGCGAGCCAATACTGTAGTAAGGCGACAAAACTCGCGGCATACACTTTTGAGGACTTGACTTTGAGATTTACAAATTTATCTTTCGACATTACGCTAAGAACATTATTTATTTCAAATTTTTTTTTATCATCATCATCATATCGACCCATTACCGGCCGTACGCAAATCAGGGGTCTTCTCCCACAATGAGAAGGGGTTAAGGCCGTAGTCCGCGTGCCATTTGTGGACTTCCACCTTTGAAAACTTCAGGAAAACTCTCAGATATGCTGGTTACCGCACAACTTTTTCCTTCACCGTTGAAGCAACTTAGAAGAGTTAGAGGCGCCTGCTGGGATTCGAACGCGTCCCCCCGAAAGTGAAGTCGAAGTCCGACCCACTGGGCTATCACCGCTTCAGGCATCAGGCATTCATATACCTGATAGAAATTTGGTTTTATTTAATATACTTTGCGCTAATCTTGATGTAATCTAACTAAATGTAGACATTCGACTAGACTGTGTTATGCAAACAAAGCTATTGTAATACAAGTCATGTACAATTGTGGATGGGTAAAAGGGAAAGTGCGGTAATTCGTTCCGTACTTTATTTACTCACGCATTTTGTTGCATTATGTATAAGGGATTCATTCATAAAGTATCTACTTAACTTATTTCACATGTTAATGTTACGAGTATGTAGTTAACGAAACACTAACTGCAACTACAACATTTGACAGGGACATTTTAATGATTCTTATATCTTGAGTCATTTATACCAATTATAAAGAAATAAATATATACTACGACAATACACACATCGCCATCTTGTCCCGAAAGTAAGCGTAGCTTGTGTTATGGGTACTAAGATAACTGATGAATAATTTTATGAATAATATACATAAATACTTATAATACACATATAAACACCCAGACACTGAAAGAAATTCATGTTCATCACACACACATTTTCCAGTTGTGGGAATCGAACTCACGGCCTTGGATTCAGAAAACAGGGTCGCTGCCCACTGCGCCATTCGGCCGTCTAAATCTCACCAATCAGCATCGTCATCATCATAGTTATAACAATAACGGCCAACTACAGTGCACGTTTTAGGTCGTAGTCCACCAAACTGGCCTAGTGGGGATTTGTTAACTTCATAGGCCCTTGAGCACATTATGGAGAACTTTCAGGCGTGCAGGTTTCCTCATGCAGCTTTTCTTTACTGTTAACGCAAGTGATATTTCAACTGCAAAAAGTTATATGTGCGTGCCAGGAATTGAACTTGGTTCACCTGAAAAAGAAGCTGAAGCCTTGCCTACTAGGCTACCACCGCTTATCCTCTCGGAACATCTTCCATGTACCAAGCTTAAGTTCATTTGTGAATGAAGTACTGCAACCATTTATGCGATGGCTCTGCCAAGTACCATCTCGATGCTTTGTATTCGGTGTATCGTCGTTCTAGGAGACTTATTGCCGACGATCTTGTAGTCAGTGGACTTCAAAGTCTTGAACACTGCCGCGAGCTTGCCTGTCTAACGGTATTCTACGAAATGCATTTCGGAGAGTGATCAGGAGCTATTCGATTTGGTTAAACCATCTCCTTTCTACCATAGAACTGCGAGGCACTGAAAGAATGTACACGTTACGTAGTTGAAATACCATCAACACGTACAAAGCGCTTTGCTGCTGCCTTTCTGATCCGCACTGCAAAGGCCTGGAATGCCTTCCCATCTTTCATCTTCCCCGATACTGGTTACCCCGATACCGATTGATTTGAAGTACCCAGATCTTCAAATCAAGAATGAATATATCTTCTAAGCAAGCGCGCCTCATCTAGCCCCATCTTATCATCCAGGTGTGATTGCAGTCAAGGACATATCTATATATATAAATAAATAAAAAGTCACTTAGGTAAACATAAAATTTGGTGTTTTGCTTCTAAAATAATGCTTACTTGCAGCCATAATATTAGAATATTTTTGCTGTTACATTTATAGAATTAGAATTAGAATTCAAGTTAACGGAAATTGGCACAATTGTCTCCGGTCTATCCAATACACGGTACATACTCGTAATATATTCACGTCAATGACACATATCATAACCATTGTCTGAAATATTTATGAAAGTACCTAGAGGTACGGTTTAGTTCAAACTTCTCTGCTGTTCAAAGAGACTCAGAACAACTATTAAGTACGTTGGTAGTTAGGTTGTGATTTTGATTAGAAGATAGCAATCGCGCCCAATAAATAATACATCACCCTTAGGCTTACCTCAGTGACACAAAATTAGCATCCGCTATACAGGTTTGCTCACAAACTTCCTCTTGGTTTAGTAGTTAGGGTGTCAACACGGATAGGTTCCTGCTTAGGTTGGATTTCCATCGCAAGGAAAATATAAAACAGTTTCCTTGGGCTTCTAGTTCTTCTTAGTCGTGCACTCTTGACAGAGCAGTCGTAGCTGCTGTGATACATTGCATGGCGTCAGGCTTAATTGTAGCAAAAATTCCTTCTCCACTTGTGGGCGCTTGGCAGCGTATCGGAAGCATTCCACGACGGTTTCACCGTACCTGTGCGTGACCGCCCTATTGCTCTTTTTCCTGCACCACCAATCTTTCAATCGACCCCTCATTCCTTGAGATGTGGCCAAAAAACTTCTATATTCGCAACTGCACCGGCTTCTAGTACCTATTGCAAAAAGAGGGATATGCCATGGTGGTTTTGAGTTAGGGTATACTGAAAATAAGGGGCTACCGGAGTCTCCTACGTATCGCTTAATACGGAGATTCTGTAGGAATCATTCTTATGGGAATGATTTAAGACTTAGCATAAATCACTTGTGCCAAATCAGGCCAAAAAATGTTATGTACACAACAAAATCTCAGAGCCAATCCGGAGTTAAGAAATTGGCACTGCGGTGTATTTTGGAGAGCACCTTAGACAAACAACCGCGAACACAACTAATATGGAAGCATCAATAACCACTCCACTTTGGTAGTGTTTCTTGAACATACGGTTAGTCACTTCATACCATTTAGCAGTTGACAATAATTATTTAACCTCTAATGTCCTAAACGTTTACCTAAAATGGGAAAAGTATGTGAGCTAGCAACATTCCACGGGTGTAAAGTGAGACGCGCGCGGGGCGTTTTCACTGTTTTTGTAAATGCACTGCATACAATACTGGCTGAATGAGGATTCGGTGTATTCTTAATTAAATGATTATGCCCAGTATCTTCCACAATCCAGTAAAATAAAAAATGTGAGTCCATGATTGAAACCCCTATAAGGCAGGAGGTATCTAGGGGTGGGACATTGCCACCAATGTCCTGGTCCCATGTTTTATTAGGATGATACATATTTAAACCTATTCAATAAAAAGAAAACAACGTAAGGTATGACCTAAAAAGTTCTCCATAAATAATTATTTGCGATGAACAAATGTTCTCAAACACAATGAAACTGCTCCAAACAAAGAAGTTAACAAATAAAGTCCGCAATCGTTATTACGAAATATTAAACAGCCGCCAAAAAATGTGATCCGTAATCATCTGGGTGTATCGAAAACAAAAGACTCGTAAAAAACACTCACTTATGGTCAAATTCGTCATGCCCTAAATATGACAGCAATTTATACTAAGTAATTTTGAAATGTTGTAATAGGAATGATACTTTTTTTTACAATACTTTTTGGCCGAATATGTTGCAAGTCAATTTAACTCTTCCCTTGGCGACGAAATAGAATATCCCTTTTTTGGATAGATACCTGCCTTGTTAGCCTGGTTCTCTGATAAACAGAGATCAAGTTAGGTCAAGAGTTATTGAGAGTTCTTGTTCAGAAAATTGGAAATTTTCAATACCACAACATTCAAATTATATATTGCAATGTTTGATTCGAGTCCCAAGGATCCAGCAAGGAGCAACGGAAAGGTCATTGGTTTGAAGATTGCCGAATGGCAGCGGAGTTCCTTATTAGGTGTCCCGCAAGGCTGAATTTTGGGTCCCTCCCTATTTTCGGTGTATATTAATGAACAACCACAGTCAGTGCTACTTGTGAAAATGTACTGTTTTTACTACTGTTATTATCAATAATATGAGTATAAAATATAAAAAAAAACCTAAATAGGTGTAATTAATTTTACTTTATCTGTAATTTTGAGAATAGACATCAGGATATCAAGTTTACAGCTAAGTACATATCAAACCAAAACATAGTAATAACCATGAAATATTATCTAGTTCTACTAACGTTTTCACAGAAGGTTTAGTACGGAAATGGTTATATAACGTACATAATACAGCTTATTGTTACGTAGAATGCTTATTAGGTACTTACCTGTTTATTTCCTTCTTGGACAATGTGGGGAAGTTTCATGCCCTGTTACTGATCTTGATTGCTTTACGTTATGCGGATATAAGATCATTACGAACTACGTGTGCATCCCATCGCTAACCCATATAACAGTAGTGTGGCGGGTCAATACCCTAAATACCAATCCTTAACAAGCTGATGATGATGATGATGTGTAATCTTACAATACACATCATCGTCATCATATTAAAATAGTTTATTAAGAAAACCCTCAAAACCTTGTGTAGGCAAAACTGAGTCGCTAGTGTAATGGAAATTTGCTTCTATAGAATACTATGTGTACTACTATAAAGAAGCACATGTTCATAATGGAACAAACACAAGTTCCTGTAAATGTTTATCGAGAAGAGGCCACCAAAAGACAAATAAATATTATTGCTCTCTTCAAAGGTCCGATTATAATATTAAGGATTACAACATTTTTGCGTATGATTTTTTTTTTTTGAATTTTCGTCAAAATTTAATGCTGTATTTATTTTTTAAAGCAGTCGTACCGCTTTTCAGAGATAATTAATAAACTCGAGTGTGGGAAGACACTGCGGTAAATACTAACGCTCTAAACTGGTGTTCAAGCGATTCCTTGGAGGCTGGCAATAATTCGACGCGTCAAAACCAGTAGCTATTAAAACCCTGGTTACCGTTAAATACCAAGGACGGTGGCTAGCTCTAATGGGCCTTACCGAAGGTTCTCGTTTGATTAACTCGATTGCTAATTTCAAACGATTGATTGTGTTGTTATTATTATAATAAATACAATAATTTTGCTAGAATTTGCTAGAATTGTGGCTAATAATAATTTGTTCTACAATAATTAAAATACAATCCTACATAATCTTATGTCAACGACAATGTGCAAATGTTTTCTGGTTCTATTGAATAATATTCAAAAACATTAGACAAAAAAAAAAACCGAAATTTATTAAGCAAATAATAATTATAGTCAAACATTTCTAGTCAAATATTCATTGAAATATTCGTCAATTATTTTGTAGTTCTAAAAGTCGTGAGCGGCAAATTTTTATGGCAGTCTGGCAGTTTATAATATAAAGATATACTAAGCCATGCAATACGAATTTTTAGAAAAAAGTGCCAGCTTCCTTACATCCCACCCACACCCACAGTCTATTATTATTTTTTAAAGGGCTTAAAAGAATTGGTAACATTCGTCTTCATATTATAGTAAAATTGGAGTTATTTTTTAGTTATATTTTGCCTGTTAGAAATATGATAATTCTGGGTTGTTTTTTAGGTTTGGTTTGTTTATTTGGATGGGCGTTTAATTAAAAAAAAATTGCCTGCACCATCCCTTTTTATATTATAACTAGCGGACCCCAGCGCCATCTGTCGGGCTGATTTGTGAATATAAACCATCCAGGGTGCCCCCCAAACGCATACCGAAAAATTCATTCAAATCGGTCCAGCCGTTTCGGAGGAGTTCAGTGCACACGCACACAAGAAATATATATATATAAAGATACCTACTTAGTTTCAAGTATTTTTATTAGTAAAATCGCTATGACTACATAAACAAAAGTATATAAATATATATACCGCGATCATTGTTTTATTTTTCTTGCTCCAAATAGGTATAACAGCTGTATATCAACAATACAAGTTTTAAACTCAATATCGCTACGGAGTGCTCAGGTATAGAAGCGAAACGCGTGAAGGTACAGAGGGAATGTATGGTGTTTTATAAACAATCACATTTAAAAAAATGCATCTCTTCTTATCTGGGAGCAGTCAATAATAATAAAAATGCGAAAGTGTGTTTGTTTGTTAGTCCTTACTTCACGCTTGAACTAAGAAACCAATTTGCTTCATATTTTGCATAAAGATATTTGAAAGGACGGGGCTACTTTTTATCCCAGGAAAACCAACGATGTCAACTTAAAAAACCGTAATAAACGCCGACGAATAAATCTGGCTAGTAGGTAGGTATAGCAAATGCAGCACAACGTTCATTGTATTTTATGGACTTTCACAAAATAGCGCCTGCATATATCCAGTGGGTATAATTTCCGTTATAAAACAGCATATTAAGATAAATCACGTAACATAAATCAAGTAACAAACCCGTAGTACTAACAATTTGCGGAATCTAAACCGCAAGCGGCGACAGAATGTAGCGTCCACAGTAAACATAACTCCGCTGCGGGTTTGAGGCTGTGTCTTGTAATTAAACTAGCTTCTGTTAAAGGCCGTATACACGGGCCCATAGAAATCTTAATAACAAGACACTGTGTCCGTGTCTTATTATAACAACTGTGCCCTTTTATTATACCAACTGTGTCTTTTTATTATGATTTCTATTCACCTCAAGTTGATCATTTGATTGCCATCCACACTAGAAACAATTGATTGGTTGTTGCGGTTTATTATTACTTGTATACGCAACAGGACGTGGCTTATAGAAGCCAAATTTTATACCAATTTGTGGAATATAAACCGCAATCGCCGACAGAATGTCGCGTCCACAGTAAACAAAACTCCGCTGTGTCTTGTAATTAAACTAGCTTATGTTAAAAGCCGTATACACGGGATCATTGAAATCTTAAGAACCCGTGTAATCCGTGTATACGGCTTTTGACACAAATCACTTCCACACTAGACGCAATTGATTGGTTGTTACGATTGATCACTACTTGTGCACGCAACTTGTCGTGGCTTATAAATAATTCATCATCCGCATCCTATGAGCTTCCTGTTGGGCACAGGCCTCCTCTATCATAGGAGATACGGTTTCAGAGCAAGACTCACCACGCTGTTCCAGTGCGATTTGGTGGGCTTTTACGACTATTATCACAAGTTTGTTATAATAACAGGGATCCACTGCTTAGTATGCTCTCTTAGTAACGGGTTTGACACCGCCAAATTCTTAATTCGAAGCTGGTACTGAATAATCTTTATCAGAAAAAAAACAAAATGCCTAACAAACTTTGGTCCGAGTGGGGATTTTAAGTAGTCAACATCTACTGAGGATGCTCCGGGGTCGGAGCGTCCTTGAGATCAACGAGCTCTCTGTGATTAACTGTTAAGACTGAGTGGGGATTTATGCCCTGGACTTTGTGATCCATAGTTAAAAATGCTAACCACTAGATTATAAAGGCAGTTAAATAATAAATACCAGTCAATATAATAAATACGTAATCAGAATTTCGTTTAGACCCGGTGAAAGAACGCTCGATATCCGTCCATGTCTGTCATTAAAGGCGACTAAGATATAAATTTGCAAGGCCGATCGGCGCCACGGTACAAGTCGAGCTAATAGTACTTCAGTGAACTGCTTAACCACTTTTGCTTTCGGTTGCAGTCGGAGAAAAAATTCCAAAACCCACAGCACGTACTTAAGTTGAAGACTTGTGGTGCCTACCCCGCACAGTGTAAATAAGAATTAGAAGAAGGGTAATAAGATTGAGATAAATACCGAATCGTGGATCGCTAACAGTCATATCTACTTATCGTTACGATTTTTAAAACGATAGACTGTGCCTTGTATAAGGACCTTTAGTAAATTTGTTTATGTACTAATGTAATTATGTAATCCCTCGATCAATGCAAGAACATCGCGCGTCACGCATAATAAGAAGAAACATTCATGTATCGAGAATAATGAGTAGACGGTTTAATTAAGTCAATAAAATATTAATAATGATATGGTTACCGTAAATCAGTACCTAATTGATAACGGAATTATTTATATTTGGGCATCAATTATTAATTTCTGTGCATAGTAGGACTTCGGCTCGATCATAAAAATGCTCTCGAGTGCGAATCGATCGTGCTATGCTAAGGGTTTCGCATAAAAATATTTTATATGATAAATATAGTAGTTCTTCTTTGTCGTAACACTCTTGCCAGAGTGGTCGTGGTCATCACGGTGGGACATTGTTTGTGGCAGTTGGTACTCGCCTCACGATCATTCCCCACTTTTCCCTGTTTGCAGATCGTCTGGTACACTCATGAAAGGTACCTCCCACTGAAGATTTGACTATAGTAGTAACAATAACTTGATTTTTTTAAATACAGGTAACATTGCAATGGTGTTTTCGGAAATGCGTTAGGGTTTTTTCACGATTTTACAGTAGGTATAGATTTTAAAATCTTGAGTTTAGTATGCTGCAACTAGCATACCACGACCGTGCAATGTTCCCTAAATGATTAAGTGAGCAAAAAATATCACTTATCTAAAGATACCCACTTGAAAATAATCATGTCAGCTTAGATGTCATGACAGTTTTCTATTAATCCTAAAGAAAAATTGAAGAAGTACCCTGCTATAATCCAGTCATAAATGTATTGGCAACGGTTTTTGAAATTGCAAAATGGAACCCTATAAATAAAAGTTCACGCACATACCGACAAAAAACCACACGAGTATCAATTAAGACGAGATTCGCACACGTAACCAAAATATCTAAAAGCCTTCACAGAAATATCACCTTTATTGTATACTGACACAGAGACAATTATTTTGTGTTTGAAAAATCTTTATTAATATACGTCTTAGATTGTACAATGGAGTGTGTACTTACGCTACTGTGTGGTGGAATAAAAAAAAACTCAAACCGCAAGTTTTTTGTACTGTAACGTTATTTCTGAATAAAGTTATTTGTCGGTTTGCGTGTTCAATTGCCATTCGAAGAATCTCCAATTAATTTATGTGCTACTGGTACTTTTTGTTTACACAAATTCATTTGTTAACGTAAAAGCATGTAAACATTATTGTGATTTATTTTATTTAATCACAATCAATCACTTCAGCGCAATCTGTATGCCAGAGTAAATATAGCTTGATTATTTAGCTTAATTTATTTTGATTGCTTATATACTACACAATATTATTATTATTATTATTATTATTAATTAACTCTTTATTTGTACACCGCTATGAAGTGAGGAACATAAAAAAAACAATAGAAATACAAAGGCAGAAGTAGAATACTTCTTTCAGAAGTAGAATTGTTAGTAGCGATCTCTGCCAGGCAACCTTTGGATTAGGACAAGATGAGCGAGAGCGGACAGGTGGTGTAAAATTATTATAAACCTACATTCAAATAGAAAAATATAATAAATAAATATAAAATAATAAACTAATATATACTCAACCATACATAAATACTTAAGAACATATAGATAATAAGTAATTAATTTAACACAAAATATTGCCTTGCAATTTTTAAATATAGACTCAATAATAATTTATAAAAGTAGTAAATGCAAACAATACTACTGAATTAGTGTACCTACAGTTTTTTGCATTTAATCTTAGTAATTTTTAGCAAACCTTTTTTTATACTGAATTATCTCAAGAAAGGGAAGCCGCATTATATTAATTCGAAATCATACTTTGTTTTTAACAAGCTCATTTTTGATTTATCGCTAAGTTCCTTTTTTTTAAATTAGTCGTGGTGACTTGCGAACGTCTGCTTTAGTACGCGGAAAATGATTAGGTCTGTGAGTTTGTACGGTGAATAGCGCAACGATGCAAAATTGCTAGGGATGCCACAAAGGATTATCCTTCTAATATTATAAATGAGAAGGTGTGGATGTTTGTTACTCAATAACGCAAAAACAGTAGAACGGATTTGCATGAAATTTGGAATGCATGTAGCCTAACATGGAAAAGAACATAGGCTACCTTTTATTCTGATTCCTTAAAAAGTCCTGAGGTAAAATGAGTTAAATAAATAAATATTTTAGTACAATACACACATCGCCATCTAGCCCCAATGTAAGCGTAGCTGTTATGGGTACTAAGATGATGATGAATCTTTTTTTGTGAATAATATACATAAACACTTATAATATACTGATAAACACCCAGAGATTTTCCAGTTGTGGGAATCGAACTCATGTCCTTAGACTCAGAAAGCAGGATCGCTACAAACTGCGCCAATCGGCCGTCAAAATGGGAAATTGCTTACGAACTAAGCCACGGGTAGATAGCTTTGAAACTTGGTATGCATGTCACCTATGCTATAGAAAAGGGCATGTATTTTTGAATAGTGGTAGGATGAAAATGGTTAATTAGCGAAGCTTTAGACCGAATTATGAAGTAGCCACGCAGACCAAGTCGCGGGCAGACGCTAGTCATCAATAAATAATTACCTACACGTTTACGAACAATATCCTCATTAACAGCGTACAACATTCCACTGCTGGACTAAAGGCCTCTCCCAATGCGAAGTATTGCCCATAATCACCACCCAGGCAGTCGGGTTGGTGATCGGTCGTAAATGGAGAACGCTGCTACTCATTCTCCGTTGTATTTCTTTAGTCGCTAACAGCGAGTAGAGGAACAACGATAACCTGCCATCACCACACTTCGTAGGATTGTAACGGTAGCTATATTAATTTTACAAATTTAAAATGCATATACAAATCTCGGGCAATCGCGGCCTGTGCGCTACGGCTCTCCAACTGCCAATGCCGAAATTAGTATTACAATTTAGTATACAATTATTATTATAAGTATTTATTAGTATACAATTACATATTAGAATTATGCATTTACAACAGTTTTATATCAACTGCAGGGCTAGCACAGGCAGTTAGAGAGATAACAATTAAATAAATATACTACGACAATACACACATCGCCATCTAGCCCCAAAGTATGCGTAGCTTGTGTTATGGGTACTAAGATGACTGATAATTATTTTTATGAATAAATACATTTAATATACAGATAAACACCCAGACACTGGAAAACACTTATGTTCATCACACAAACACACATCACAATTTTCCAGTTGTGGGAATCGAACCCACGGCCTTGGACTCAGAAAGCAGGGTCGCCCACTGCGCCAGTCGGCTGTCATTATATCCCCTGACAAGTGATATAATTAACTTGTCCACCTGCTGAAGCACTGGAACAGGGAATATGAGAATTTCTCCCCGTTTAGTATTACACATATAATATTTGGTTATTATTTTCACTTGTGCGCCAGTGCTCTGAGGGTTTATAAAGCTGTGGGAGATAATTTTGTATCCTTTCCCCGGGCATATAGTTGTCTCCTAACCGTGCTAGCCGTGCTGTAGGTATGTTATTTGTCTGTGCCCGTCGCGGCAGAGTTGTAACAGTTTAAATAGCTCTTAAAACGTTCGTTTTAATGAATAAGGCAACTTTTTATCATTTTGCTATAACTAAACAACAGAATTGTAGTTAGCAAAAAGTTCTACTCATTTTATTCGGAATAATATGTATTAGCAAAGGTCAAAATATTGCCTTTTTATTAGCACGGTAGTATCACTCATTGACTCAGAGTCACTCACTTGGCAACGAGTTAAAAGAACGGGAAATGGACGTTTGGGTCCCAAAGTTCTAAATTGACGATCTGGTAAACACATAGGTAATTCACACCGCACAGAGTTGGTAGACAGATTTAAGCAACGACTTGAAGGATGCCGCTGGGGCTAGCAACACAAGACCATGTCATTTGAAACTACATACAAAAGACCTATGTCCAGAAGTGGACGTCCATTGTTTTACGTGATTATGATGATTATGTACATAATACGTACAAGAAATATAAAGCTTAGATATTTTTGTAAATTTGAAAGATTCCAGATTTCGATTTAATTTATTTTATATTTGCGGCAACCCTAAGCCGTATTTAAGTTGAGTTATGCGATTGTAGCAGCGGGGCTCTTTCTCATAACAGGGAGTTATAAACTTCAAAAATTTATTAAACGGTATTATCTCACCGAATGCTTATAAATATTTTAATTTTATTGCTAATTTTTTTTATTCACATTAAAATTTATGATGCGTGAAGTCAGTGATTTTGATGATATTTATGTAAAAGAAAATAATTAAGCTGTTGATAAGTGTGCGGATCTTGTGTTTTTTTATATTTTTGAGTTACGGTATTAATTTTTGTGATCAATGTATTTAAACCACAGAATTAAGAACGTACATAGACGTTGTACACGACTAATAGTGAAGCATCAAAAACCACTCCACTTAAGAATGGTTTTTTAGTAAAACATAATCATTAACTGAAGTTAATGATTATGTTTTTTATATTTTGTTAAACACCTGAGTTGATTGATATTGTGCGCTTTTTTTTCTAGCAACATGTAAAATAAAATTAGACTGAAAACTGTAGCCTGAGATTTCTCCATATTGATTTCCCAAAGACGTGCGAACGTCTACAAATCGGCACTTGGCTAGGATGTACTACGGCCTTAGCCTCTCACATCCTGAGTGGAGATCCGTACTCTGTTTAGTGGGCCGTTATTGGTTTGATCATGATTTCGAACGTGCCTTGTCTTATTAGTGGTTAGCATATCCTGATTGGTTAAAAATCATTTCTTGTGATATTTAAACAAACTTTATTTAACTTGATAATGCGTTATAATAAAACTTTCAATGTATTAAATCCCTTTTTTTTCTAGGGTTAGTGTCGTTTTCTCTACAAACGTAGAATAAGGCGTAAGTTAAATTTTTTTCTTTTTAACTAACGCGTGCACATAAGTATACACACGTTTTTTTCAATGTTTGTAAAATTTTGTAAAGTTACCAAAATATGTAAGTGCGTCAGTTCTCGATTCGCCAGACCCAGTTAATGTGTTAAGTCCCGTAGTTAAGTCATACGTCATAGCACCGTTACTCTAACCATCCTCGAATATAATCTGTGATGGTTGACATCATACACTTTTTGTAACAACTATTTGACCTTACACGGGTCAACAACATTGCAATAACTGAGAGACCATTTTCAACCGACCGAAAAAACTCAAAGTAATATTTATAAAGAGGTTTCTTAATGGCTGCTGCGTTGGATTAGGGACTAGTATGTCCAGGTTCGATAACCAAAACTGGGACAAAATCCTTCGGCGATTGCAGTCCTCCCAAGATATTTTCAGGGAGTTAGGAAATTGGTATTGTCAACTCCGATGTATCGTAGAGCACGTTAAACCGTTAGTCGCAGCAACCGGGCTTTTTTACGATCTTCTTTATTTGTGAATTTGTAATTTCTGATTTTTTCTGGTCTGGTCTGGTCTAGTGGGAGGCTTTGACCGCGGCTAGTTACCGCCCTACCGACAAAGACGTGCCGCTAAACGATTTAGTGTTCCGGTGCGGTGTCGCGTGGAAACCGATTAGGGGTATTACTACCATACTTTCTAAAAGCTTAGCCCGCTACCATCTTAGACTGCATGAAAATATATCAGTTATCTTAGTAGCCATAACACAAGCTACGCTTAATTTGGGGCTAGATGGCGATGTGTGAATTCTCGCAATATATTTATATATTTTATTTATTTCACCTCTGCAACGTCTCACTGCTGAGCACATTAACCAAGCAGATAGCTCACTAGATGGTAAGTGGCAAACCATCGCCTTAAATAGAGCAACACTTGGCATGGCATGGCGGGCATGAAGACAACAAGGAAAGCTCCACTACTACTGTGACAATAACTAACTTATTCAGCGGTACATCAAAGCCATCCAGGATAACGTAGTAAATATAATGATATCACATGAAACAATAACCCGTTTCCAGAAGTGGGTTAAAGCTGTTCCAACGATAATATTACTGAGTTAATACCCCTCAAAACCGGTCTGGTAGCGTATGCGTATAATTGTCGTAATTTATTCTTAACGTGTAAAACCGTGGGGGATAATAAAATAAAACTTTATGATTCACTTATGCGAATGGAAACGGGACGTGTGCATAATTACAATGTAATAATACTTAGCCTAGTGTGTTTTTTTATTCAAACTACAAGTTAGCCCTTGACTGCAATCTCACCTGATAAGTGATGATGCAGTCTAAGATGGTAGCGGGCTAACCTGTTAGAGGTAACCTGGTAGTCATATCCCTAATCTTATTCTACGCAACATAGCATCGCAACACTAAATCGCTTAGCGGCACGTCTTTGTCAAATCCAGACCAGACCAGAGAAATTTCGGAAATTAAAAATTCCCAAATTGCGCCTGTCGGGAATCGAACACGGGACCGCCTACTTAAATTCACAGCGCTCGCCGTTGCGCCAGGGAGGTCTTCAAAACGACGTGTACGACTTCGGAGTCTCAATCGGGGGGTTCCAGTTCGCATCTCTGTACGTACTTCTAACTTTTCGGAGTCAAGTGTGTTTTAAGCATCTAAATATCACTTGCTTCGACGGAAAGAAACCTGTGTACCCATAATTTTCTCATAGGCGTGTGAAGGCTACGAATCCGTACTTAGCAAGCGTGGTGAACTAGGGCCTACACCCCTTTTCATTCTGAAGGAAGACCCGTGCTTTGCAGTGGGCCGGGAATGGGTTGATATGCTGTACCTACGAGTACTTAGAAATTTAGCATTTTAAGTGGTGACGGAAGATCTGAATACAGTTGTCAGTACCCCTACTCTTATCGTGGATGTCTTACAAAGCTACTAAGGAAATATAACATAGATATATAGATAGATAAATTATTAATGGCACAAAATTAGTTAATTTTGATTTTTGATGTTAATTTTAGTTTTTATTTTTGTGTTTTAATTTTGATTTTCTTAATAGATCGACGGAGTTTTGGTATCTGGGACATTTGATAACACAGGACTTGAATGACAAGAAAGACATTGGATTAGAAGAGGGACAGTAGGGCGTTGGCGATAAGATGTAATTTTAATTTATAATATAGTAAATAAGATAATTGTTATTGTTGTAGCTATGGATTTTTATCTGAACTAAACCTTATAAATTAATAACAATTAAGGTATAAGGATATTAAATATTGGAAACAGTAATAGATACAAGAAAAATAAAAAAACGCAAAGGCTGTCTCATCGTTTTAATCGATCTCCACCAGACAACTCTTAATGAAAGAAGCAAAATAAATGATTATGGTAATGCTATATTTAAAAAAAATATGTCATAACATAAACTGCATAACATAGTGCCGGCAGCAGTGTCCTTTGTGCTACTACCGTGACCAGTAAAAGTGTATGTCACTTTGTATGTCACACTGTATATCTGTACTTATTTACAACCACTTGCCAGAATCGCTTTTACTTTTACCTGTTGCACGTTTTAATTTTTGGATAGACTTTATTATCTACGTAAATGGAATATTGTTATAATTATAGACGTTCATGAATTAATTTTATTTTTTTAAGTATTAATTTTTTATTTTGATTTCCTTTTTTTTATGATTTTACTTTTAATTTATGGAGCTCAACTTCACTTTCGGGGGGCGGAGTTTAAATCCCAGCATGCAGTTCTAACTCTTCAAAGGTACGTGCGTTATAGGTAATTAAAAAAATCACTTGCTTCAACGGTAAAGGAAAACATCGTGAGGAATACTGCATGCCTGAGAGTTCTACATAATGTTTTACAAGGTGTGTGGAGTCCACCAATCAGCACTGGGCCAGCGTGGTGGACGGCCTTAACCCATTTTCATTGTGGGAGGAGACCCGTGCCTTGTAGTAGGCCGGTTATGGGTTGATATGATGAACCTTAAGACAAACTATCTTTACGCAAAAAGAAACATAAAATAACCAAACTTTTAATCTTAAAAACAATAAAATCCTAACTTCTAGAAACTACTTATCATAATTTAAATACATTTCTAAAGATATTTTTCACAAAAGCTAACACAGTTTTATGCTGGTTTTATATTCTGCACCATAACTAACTTTTTAACTAAAATTTCCCGGGGATTTCTTTATACAAACTCGAGTTTGTTTAATACTCTCAGAGGCAGTCGCAAGATTCTTAAAAATACCGTGCAAGCCAACTTAGCATGGTTTTAAGGAGACTATAACTATATAACTTTAAAATATAGGTGTTTCTTAGCAATATTAATTGATCTATTACCGTTTTGATTTTTAAATATTGGATAGAAGCAGGCATTACTTTGCAGTAATCCATGACATATTATGAAAATTATGCTTAATTTGCTACACCCCGCGAAAAACAGAAGAATCTTTATGGTGTAATTTATAATTTCTTCAATCCTATTAGGATTGAAGAAATCCTTATAGGATTGAAGACACACCATAATAGATATACAGATTCTCCTACTTTTCGCGGAGTAAAAGAATTAAGATTAATTTTTATAATATTTTTGAACTTCGCATAATATAACATTGAAATAAAGAAAGAAAACACATCTATTCGTTCTGCAACATAAAACACAAGTTATAAAAAAATAAAAATAGGTGGAACAACTAATCTTTTAAGTTGCACCCATATGCCGCAGAAATAAAATGGTCGCGACTCAAGATAAAGCTGCAGATTTTTAAATAAAACCTGACTGCTAATATTCTGCCGAAACCAAAACGAGATTAAATATTAATTAATGTTTAAGAAAGTGTATTGGTGTGGAAGAATTAGGCAATTTTTGTTATGATATCCAATACTAAGGATTTTCTGTAACATATAACCCAAATAATAAACCCAAGTTTATTTTTCCTTTTTGGTGTATACATATTATTGTTTTACCATATGAGCAATAATACTTTTAGAAGTATATAATATATATAGAAGTTACTTACTCCTGAGAGTTGAGACTACTACTGAGTAGTAGTCTCAACAGTTTTGTTAACCAAACCACTTAGAGATCTTAAGTTGGTTCTGTTAATAAACATATTATGCACCTTATACTTTTGGCACTGAATAACTGGATATTCTTTTTCCCTAGTTTACCTACTTTCTGTTACTTCGTTGAAAATCTCTGTTCACAACCTTTGAACCACCGAGACACCTCCCTCGTTTGTGGTGAACAGTGAGTTCATGATGTCAGATTTAAGAGTTCAATTATTTTGATAAAACAAATTATGTTACCATCTTTCATTTTAATGCCTACGTGGAAGTTAATTGCGCGGGATCTTAGCCTATATCGCTGTTTTAAAAATACCATTTAAGAGCTTTTTTCTTTGTTTAAGCCCGCGCAGTAAATTACGTTGGTCGGAACCATTATTTTTATTAATCTGCGTGTTACTGTAACTTTTTGAGTTATGTAGTAGGTACGGAGTTGTGAAAAAAAAATGTAATTCGCAATTGTGTGGTGGCGGCCATCTTGGATTTGAAATTTATAGTATTCTACTATTCAAGGCCTGTCATTTGATACCCATATTGAGGGAGTTGTGAAAAAATCCAAATCGGTTAATCCGTTCGAGAACTACGACGCCACAGACAGACACACAAACATACACACACCCAAACTTATAACACCCGTAGTTTTTGCGTCGGTGGTTAAATATACGACATCATCAGCCTAGTATATTCAATAATGGGCTTGGCAGCGGAACTAATCTGTTTTAGGAGGGAGAAAATCAGAGCATTTAGCCAAAAAATTACTATCACAGGTCTGTTATAATAACCGGGACCGACGGCTTATTCTGCTCTCCTGGCTAAGAAGTTGGACAATTCCTATTTACAAACTCCAGACTGGTAGTTTTATAAATTCAATCACATAATTTTATTTGCCCTACCCGAGAATAGAACCCAGGATATCGTGTTCCGTAGTCAACATTACAACTACTAGACAGAAGAGACACATAGGCAGAATTAACGTAATTTTTTAATTGTTAATTGTTGCGTTACGTACATTCATTCGGTAAAGTTTCATAGCATTTATAATATCCGACTACGATTTATAGTAAACGCTGATGAAACCGCGGGGTAGAGCTTAGTGTTTATCTTAATCTAGATAACAAACCACGTTTCTTTGTTGAGGCTTGTCAACCTAATTTCCCGCAACCAAATATAGTGCCAACAATACACCCGACTGGCTCGCAAGTGACTAATTAATTGCTCCTAATTTGATGTTACACGTAAAAGGCCCTTTAAACTTAATTTGGTTCTTTGTATTTATGTAAATAGGTTAAGTGGGCGGTGGGCTTACGCCACAGATTCCTTTGAAGTAGTCTTCAATAGTTGGACTGAGTACTCTTCATAGTGACATATCACAATAGTAATAGTGAATTTTGAAACAAAATCCTCCATCCTCAGGAGATGTTGACTTTACAATGAAACATCATCTCCTGAGGATGCTCCGGTTTCGGAGCGAAACGTGCGTAGAGGGAACATTGCCGTAGATCTGTTTGAGGAGGAGTATAAGGATTGCATAAAATTATAAATTACACCCTACAGATTCTCCTGCTTTTCGCGGAGTATAGCAAATTAAGCTAAATTTTCATAATACAATTCATTTCTTATTCACTCACTGACTCAAATATTTGTTCGACCTTTACAGCTATTAATTTGACACACAGAGGTTCTTTAATAAATTTGTTTAACCATTCCATTATCATAAACATCCTGTATACTGGAGACGGTCAAAAAATATTTATAACCGAAAAAAAATTTCAAATTTGGAACTAGGTATAAATATAAATTATCATTGATAAATATTGTATCGAATTTCAAATATAATAGGGATAGGATAAAAACCACTGCTTTCTTGAGATGGGCATTGGGTATGCCAGTGGAAAGATTTTATCTCACAGCGAATATGCCCGCTTTAACGGCACCTCTAGTTCAACATATAAATCATTAGGATGTAGATCGCAACGTAAGCGCGATTGAAATGGTTCTATTAATCCTCATTGGTGCGCGCGCGCATTCGAAACGCTCAAACGCATTCACCTTTCATAAATGAGCTCCAATTGCATCGTTTAATTTCACGCCTCTCAGCGAGATTGCGGCGTAGATAGCGTATTGATACTGATGATGTTACCCCCAGTTTCTGAAACGCTGGTTAATTTTAAATTCGCTGGTAAACAGTGATTTTATAAAATCGAGATGCTCTCTCAACACCATAGTCAAATATTTCTTTATTCAAATGGGCACTTAGGTGGCTCTTTTGATTACTTAAAAAAATATGAACATAGTAGTGAGATGAAGGCGGTTCCCAAATTTGTAAACTTAGAACTAATGCTACGAGGGTTCCAAACGTGAGGCCAACAACAAACTAAGCCGCGTGTTCCTTTTGCTATTACTATCGCACATTGACGTTTGAAACTATTTAAGAAGCAGCCTAGTTAGAGCCATAATTGACATCCAAGTTTTTTTATAGTTTACGTAATCGCTACTATATTAGGACTTTTATATTATTTTACTACTACTAACTATCCGCATAGAAACCTAACATTTAATTTTGAGCAATCACTGATATCTGATATGATATCTCTGTCATGGATTATGTGTGGTTAGGTATTATTCTATTTAAAATTATCGCAGAACTTTTGCAATGCGATGCGATGCGGCTTATCCCTGCATATATATATTTATATTCTTTGACATCTACATTAGTTGATCGTAGTCGCTATGATCATCCTTTTAAAAACTGGGAGACACAGTATTATATCCTGATAAGATGATGCATATAATATACATCATATATTGCAATCAATGCAGTCTACCTATCAGAGGTCTGGCTACAGGGCACAGATCTCCTCTCGGAATGAGACGGGTATAGGCCGGAGTCCACTACGCTAGCCAAGTGCAATTTAGTGGACTTTACACACCTTTAAGAATTTTATGAAGAACTTTCAAACATGCTGATTTCCTAACGATGTTTTGACTTCTGGAAGTCAAAATTAATAGTCAAAATATCACTAACAATATTTAATTGTTTGCTCATAACTCCGGAAAGTTGAGAAGCATGTCGGTTACAGAAGTCATTATATAATGCCATACTCTTAATAGTTTAGCCCACTGGAACAAAAAAAGCAAAGGAAAAAAAAAATGCCACTACAAGTTAGTCCTTGAAGTTAGTCCAGTTAAATAATATTCATTTATTTGCCAAATTGTGGGTACATAACAAGTACAAGTTTCATTAAACAGACCCTTCACAGTCGACTGTAACACTGTGAGTGCAAATGTTTTTTAAAAATAAAATATAAATTACAATTACAAATGTTGTACGGTTACAAAAGTTAACTAAGTAGCTATATTACTGTCACTAAGGTATTCTTTTATACTATAATAGTTTATTTTGTTGAGAGTTTCAAAAATTGCTCGCTTGAATTTTACTAGTGTAAAATTGGAAGAGTTGAATTTTCCCCCAAAAATGTTCAAGTTAAACGACAATCATATTGAAAGAATTAATTATCTGCGACGCTTTAGGCATCGACTATAACACATCAAACACATTTCTGCGGTCATTATTTTAAGTAAAGCCGCGGGCTAAAGCCAGTCAGTCGTTACGGTGGTATTTATTACCTTGTCGTGTTAAAGTCCTTTATATAAATAATTTCGCCGATTAGCATTGCTGATAGCGATTGAGTATTATCGGCGATTTATAACGATTCCCTTACATGAGTTATTATAGTTAACACTTGGATTTATTGAGCAGGCGTATGAGCCATATATATTACATATTAAAATTAAAATAACATGTAGAAAATGTTCCAGACACACAAACACACACTCACATATACAATCTACACAAATTTATTTATTAATGTAACTACGCACCCGCCTCAAAAATTTATATCATTACTTTTAAAGTAAAACTTCTTTAGGTGCGACTTGGAAGTAACTCAGATTTTTTTACGTTTTACGGCGACGTCTGACGGAAGTAACGCTTACGTCAGATGGCGGAATTCCAGAGTCTGACACATTTAATCGTAAAAGAGTGACTATAATATTTCGTGCTTCGACATATTATAGTGTTCCTGTTCACTTTAGATAAGATATCTCAGTTATACAGCGTATAACTGATTTTCGAAATACTGTTGAAGGGTGCATAAGTTATTTCGTACGGGTAACTACCCTGTAAAAATATTAAATCATCGGAGACGGACAGTTATTTATGAAGGTTTTAAATATCACATTTAGAGGTTATATTTTCGTATTTTTTTTGTATCATAAACCTTAAGTTGGGAAGCGAACACCGGTCGATTTGTGATGTGCAAAGCAAAACTAACTTAAAATTAGGTATTGGGTTCAAAACAAAACAGTTTCCCTGACCGACTTCGGCCACAATAGTCAGTTTCAAGAGAGATTTCCTAACTGCGCGGGAGATATTATACATTAAAACCTTCTCTGTTCTCTCACTCTCATAGTCCTATGGGATGGCAGCTTCGACACGACAGAAACAGATCAGGCGTAGGACTGCCAGCTTTATGTGTTCTCCGAGGCATGGGAGTGAGCCACCGTCGATTTCCAAACTTCAAGTTACTACTAATAATTTCTAACCAGTACTAGAAAAACATAGTACTATTAATTGGCCCGACTCGGGACCCAGGACCTAGTGATCTGCATAAATGCTAATCCCTAGACCAACGGGCAGTTAGTACTAGCTCGATGCTTTAGATTCGGTGGATCACCGTGCTCATTGGCAACGACGTTGTAGTCAGTAGACTTCAAAGTCTTGAACACCAACAACAAGGTTGCCTATCTAGCGGTATTCTACAGGATACATTTCGCAGAGTGTGCTCAGGAACTATTCGATTTGGTTAGACCACCTCCTTTCTACCATCGAACTGCGAGGAACCGAAATAATTTGCACCGTCACGTAGTTGGAATACAATCAACAAATCTTTGGCGGTGCGTGATACAAGCAAAAGTCTGGAATGCCCTTCCTCTGAATCTTGACACCTTCAAGAGTGGATAGGCATCTTCTAGGCAAGCGCGCCCCATTTAAGGTTACATCATCACATATGATTGAAGTCAATACTTATGTTTGAAGTCAAATGCTAGTCTAAATATTTAAAAAAAAGATTGTAGGATTAGTAACAATTTAAAGATAAACGCGCAATGATTTAAAACGACACAATAACAAGACGCAAGTGAATATAACGCATTGCGTGTTACACTTGTCACAATGATATCCGATGCACAGATTGCGCATCCGCCGTATTTAATCTCGAGAAAGCGAGATGGATAGATAACAATTTCCACTTGTTACTGAACTTTCCACTAAAACTATCTTTTTTTTTTGTTTAATCTACGAGAAATTTTTATCCGCGATACATTTTACTTGGGCACGATTTCACCGTTAAAACTTAACGCTATCAAGCAAGCTAAATTCAGATTATGATAGTGATTAGTGACAAACCCTTCCATTGGGAGAGGTATTTAGTCCAGCAGTGGACTGTTATAGCCTACTGATTGATTTAATGAACTTTCAGACTTTACTGCGTGTGCTAAAAGCTCCTACTTACGCTTAATTTTTATTATGAAAATTAAGCTTAATTTGCTATACTCTGCGATAAGCCAGAGAATCTGGATAGTATAATATATAATGTCTTCAGTCATTATACTCAGAGGCATGCACTTCATACAGACACAAAAGCACTGCCTATCCTAAAATTTATATATAACTCGTATAGGAGGAGGATTTTTGCCATTTTGCATAATCTTCCTGCTGTAAATAACTAAGTGCACGCCACTGTTTATACTCCACACCAAACAGATCTTCGGCAATGTACCCTCAACCTTACGTTCATTGCTTTTTGTGGAGAATAGCAAATTAAGCTTATTTTTCATAATATTCTATCTATATGTACTTATAAAAGAGAAAGTGTGTGGGTATGTTCCGTATAGGCTCCGAAACGGCTACACCGATTTCAGTTAAACTTTCAGGGAATCTCCGGATTGACTTGGCGAGTAATCCTGTAAAGTTTGGTGACGATCGGAGCACTCCTTTTTTTGAACTGTCAAATACAGCTTTAATTTACTATGATGATATTCTATTGTTGGGTGTACATAGGTGCAGATAATGATCTTCACCCGCTCGAGAGGAGAATAGAAGAGAATGAATACGGAGAGAAATAAATGATTTAATATATTATGAGACTTAAATTAAAAATTTAATGATGTAAGTTAATTGTTTAAATGAAATAAAGCAAAATCTGGCCTGGCGAAGCGGGATGGGTACGCTAGTATATTCCGCAACATAACGCCTGCTTCTATCCAATGCCTATTTTTTATTTGTTATACCTACCTGATACATTCAGGTAAACTCGCTAGGAGAAGTTATTTTATTATTATATAGAGATTAAAACAATGACCATTGGGCGAAACGAAAGCGAAACGGTCCATAAACCGAGATGGTATCACTTTTATTTATTACCGCAACGTAGCGGTACGGTGTGATAGCGTTCAACGCGTGATAACTGGCAACGGTGAGAAGTTTCTATTTGCTCTGGGTGGGTGGTTCGTTATAGATGTTCATCATTAGAACTTAAGTCTTATAAGTGGGAGGTTCATCGATCCACGCCAAGGGCAATAGGCATGATGATGCTAACAAATAATAACTACAATATTCTATTTATCTAATGATATATGATTTATGTATTATGAAAAAAATATTTTTATTTATATTCTAAGTGAGATTGGTATTTATTTTCAATAAATAAAACTACAATATCTAGCGATGACGGGTGAAACGCCGAATTTAAAATTTCAAAATTATGACGTCACGTCTATATTAACATAATATTGTACCGCTTGAACTTCGAAAATCTCTGCGTATAGCTAATTTTGTGATTTTGAGCTATTGTTGGCTAAGTTTTCGGTTATTAATAACAAAATCAATAATCTTTAGTTATGGAACAAGAACTTACTGAAGCTCAAATTTGTTTATGACGTCACGAGTACCTACGGCCATGACACCCGGCGAGAGTTTTAGCGGGAAATATTTTTTTTAAATATTATTTACAATGCGTATCAACTAGTAAGTTACTAAATTTCTGCAAATTTAGATACTTTTTCGATATAGTAGAAACTTCCGAACATTAGGGTATTTTTTCAAAAATAGTCATCATGCCTATTTGGAAATTATCAATTAATTATATTCGGTTTGGTGGAAAGCGTTGGACGTGGCCAGTAACCAATCTACCAGCAAGAAATTGCCCCCAAGCGATTTAGAGTTCCAACACGATCCTGTATATTGACCGTTAAGAGTTATTTCAGACTGCATCATTACTAACCACAAGATGGCTAACGTGTAGAGATTCAAAAAAAAATTACTTAAATATTTGTTTGGCTTACCAAAAAACACACACATGCATACATGATCACACACACATTGCGTTCTTGGGATTTTGTGGGATTTTACCTGAAAATAACGATGAGAAACTCGTAGTGTCGCCTGAAGACCAAAGTAGTTTTAAGTTAATAGTATAACGGGGATAATTAGTCTGACTTTCTAAACATATTTTAATTCGAAAATTACTAGTTCCAAACGTAACTAAACCCTTGGCCACTGAAAAATCTTTAGAAATCCAAAAGCCACCAATATCGGTACAATTACAACTTTTACGGCTCCCTTACAAATGAATAACCCCCGATGAATAGATAACTTTATTATACGTAGTGCAGTGTAACAAATGTGTTCAGATTGTATCTGCGTGATGTATCTATGTGGAAGCTGTCGAAAGCAGCGCCAAGTTTATATAATCTCATTTGGCGCAAAGGCGTGATTTCAATTGCCCTCCGTAATAAATGCGACACACGGCACGTATGGTCAGGCAACAATTTATGGTTGATGGAATAGGGGTATACGAGGCTATGTCGATGGAGGTTTTTATGTGGTTAGTGGAAAACCATCCCCTATATACTCGTAACGTGTAAATGAAAACCGAAATAATAATTCACATGCTTTAGATGTACATTATTTACTGTCTCCGAGACTGATATGTGAGACCGAAACGCTAATAGTTTTTGAGTAAACCACTGCCATTGTGTTTACTGAAAGAAAGCAGATACAGCCTTATCATCACATGTAAAATCAAAGTTAAGTGGCTCCTGTTACTTTATTAGTTACGCGTCGCGTAGCGTAGCTACTATGCGCGTGTCGGTCTTTTATTTTCAATAGGGTTGTCTTAAGTAAATACTAAAAATCTATTTTTGTAGGGAAAACATAGTGTCACAAAATTGGTCCTAACGTCTGGTGACCCAAGAGCTGGCGCTTATTTAGCCCGACGGCTAAGTCTAGCTATACAAAGGGACAATAGCGCCACCATTTTGTGTACCATGCCCATAAGTGAACAGTTAGAACAGACGGTTTATATTTATTGTAAATATTAATTTTAGTTTTTAACGTTATTTCCCTAGTAAATACTTAGAAAGTTTTGAATTAGTTATATATGCTCATTTTGATTTAATATTTTTACAGGGTGATTCCTTATGAAATATACTAATGCACACTTCAACAGTATTTAGAAATTCGGTTACACGTTGTATATAGATCAACACTTCGCAGCCAACAAGGACCACGGTTTGGAAAGTGCCGCCATATGACCATCAACCTAACTCGTAGTTTTTAAGCCTCCAGACCGTAAGCACCTCTTTTAAGCAGACTTTGAGCACCTCTAATTACACCAGCAACCACGTCCTCCAGACCGTAACACAGCAATGCCGATTAGCGGCAGAAATGAGCATGACGGCAGTACTTCCCCGGACGAGCTATCACAAAAAGCACTACTACCACTATATTATTATATTCATGACAAATTCATGACAATGAAAATAATTTATTCTGCAATAATACAACCATTTAGCAAATAACAACTACGCACAAAGCCTTAATAAACATTACGCGGTGACAACCATAACAACAGCTGTGTTTACATTAAAGATCAAATGAGGTCATGGATTACAATGGCAATGACATGCATGTTTAAAAGCTCCTTGCGTTGTTTAAAAAACTACTTTCCATTTTTTTAAGAACAAAACACCTAAATTTAAGAAAAATCATTATTTGCGTACGCTGAGAGAACTATTGATGATACGTAAAAATTACGTATCACATATTAAAGCATTCTCATTATTACCTACAAAAAAGTCTGCGAGGCAATATATCTAACTATCAAAGCTAAATCGCATTAGCAGCTTTTGTGTTCCAAAATTTTATTAGATCGCCGGTAGAAATAAAAGTGCCTTACATTAGTATCTCAGTATTAATTCGTATTTAAATACATGGTTTTATTAACAAGGATAGTTTTAAAAGCAGTAAAAAACTTTTTTTGGAAGTTATGACTAGATACGTTAGACTCGCGATGAGTTTAAGAAATATAAGGGTTGGAATGCCACACGTCTCTCAGTTAAACAGTTTCTACAAGATGCCTCAAAAACAAAAACAACGGGAGACGTAGTCGCAGGCAAACGCTAGTATAATATGTATTTTTTAATTTTATAACATTTTTTACATGAATAAAAGCTGTAACACTTTCCTGGCCTTGTGTACAACAATTATCCGTGACCACTCGTCCATTTTGTCCCGTTTCACCTTAATGAACGAAACAATCGAGCGAGACTCGGGTCTAATGAGAAAGATGGATAGATAGATACAATTAGACCACGATAACACCTTAGTATCAAGGCAAAGACTGTGGGTTACGCGTATTAGTAGATATTACAAAGCCAGTCTTCGTTATATTCGTCATCATCATCACATCAACCGATAGACGTCCACTGCTGGACATAGGTCTTTTGTAGGGAGTTCCAAGTTCCACGGTTCTGAGCCGCTTGGATCCAGCGGCTACCTGTAACGCGCTTAATGTCGTCTGTCCACCTCGGGTCCGACCAACGCTGCGCTTACCAGTTCGGGGCTATTACATTCGTGCTTATCACTAAAAAAAAACGTGTGTGTAAACGCGTTAGAAGTTATACTTCTTTGGCGTAACGACATAAAAATCTATTCAAAAATTTTATCTTTCGCCTTATTCTACTTTTGTAGAAAAAACGACACTAACAATAGAAAAAAAGTATTTGATACATTAAAAGTTTTAGTATAGCGCATTCTCTAGTTAAATAAAGTTTATTTAAATATAACAAAAAATATATTTCCACATAATTAACGAAATGGACATAATAAACATAATTAAATTTGGAATACCAATAAAATAACTCATTACCGGCAAACCAAGTTTCACTCAATATTAAAATTGGATTAAATCACCGGAATGAGCCCGCAGACTTTGATAATTGAATGAGTACACTGTCAAACCTTTTAGCTAATTACAGGGTGTCGGTTTTTTGTGACGGTGTGCGCGCGTATCGTAAAAATTTACTCTCATAATTTTTCCCTAACGTGCCAAAAGTAGTAGAGACCCACAGATGTTACAGCCTCATCACTTACCTTCAGGTGAGATTGCAGTCAAGGGCTAACTTCTAGTGGAAAAAAAAACCTGCCAACGCTGCCCTTCGGAGTGGAATAAAAAAAAATCCTCTCACCCCGAAAATACGCAAAGAATGTTCTCTCAACGTCAAAGTTAGTCAAAGTAGACAGAGTCTTTTATAACTATAAAAAAATTATATTTTTTTTCCTCGAATAAATTATTTTGATATACAAAATAACATCGAATAAAGTTAATCCTTTCATAAGAACAATTTTTAATAGGAGAAAAGTTAGTTAAATTAAGCCTGAAAATTGGACCCACGTTTTTCACAAGTAGCCGAAAATCTGTCAAGAATTTTTTCGTATGAAATATTTCGTGTTTTAATTGGAAGGGATAATGAAAAAAGTTTCGTTGAAATAACTCGTGGTACTCAATTAGAGAATCCCTTCATAACACAGGGGAAAAAAGAAAGTTTTTTTTTTTAATTAGTTCACCAGGTAATTAACTTATCAAAAATGTTAATGTTGCTCCCTGATATAACGTTCGTTATAATTTAACGAAGAATCATTTGATATCATCGTGTTCGGCTGTAGCTATATTTTTTAACTGTAGATCTATTTTAAAAATTAAACCTACTAATGTTTATATTCTCAAAGTCAATTATCTCATAGCTAACACCAAATCGATATTCCGTGGAAATAAAAGACGGGAATTCCCATGGAAATTAAATAATATAAAGTGTGTTTCTTGAATCAAAGGAAATCTAGTAATGTTTTGTTTGAATATTACGAGAATCATTGAAGTCGAATGTTTTTTTTTATTGGTTTTAAAATATTTATTTAGAAATAAACTTTTAAATGATGATGATGATGACTATAAGTTAGCCCTTGACTGCAATCTCACCTGGTGGTAAGTTATGATGTTATCGGGCTAACCTGTTAGGGACACAGCAGTTAGGACATAGCAATTTGTATAATTTAATTTAATACGTAAGTATTTAATTAGCATAATTGATGCTAGCCGTACTATTGGATAGAAGCAGGCGTTACTTTGCGGAAATCCATGATATTGTTAACAATTATTCATTGTGAAGTTAACATCTGAGGATGCTCCGGTTCCGGAGCGAAACGTGCGTAATGTATCCATTGCCGAAGATCTATTTGGTGTGGAGTATATGGATTGAAGAAATTATGAATTACGCCGATTCTCCTGCTTTTCGCAGAGTATAGCAAATTAAGCTTAATTTTCATAATAAGTTAACCGTACTGATTGAATAATAATAAATAAATAAATAAAAAATAATAATTATTCGGTTTCTACATGGCATCGTACCGGAACGCTAAATCCCATGGCGGTGCGACGTTTCCAGAAGAGTGGTAACTGGGCACTGCCACAGCCTGTCACTCAGATTTTTCACTCCTTCACCTTTCAAATTCAGGAGTTATAGGTCTCCTCATTGTTCCTACTGGGATCGAATCCGAAACCTCTCACTTATAAGAAACCAGCGCTCACTACTGCACCAGGGAAACTGTAATTTCTCTTCTCCAAAATCACTGTTTTTTAATTAAACAGCATGTATTTCATTATTAATTAGTCATTAAGAAATTTATCATTTAATATCAACATCGACTAGACTATAATAACCTGGTATTAAAACATGTGTGTTAAATTTCAACACATTATTTGATGACTTCATAAAGACATCAATTCCACGACAAGAAAGCGTCAATTTTCGTCTTATACGGCTTTAATGGAATACAATGACAAGCATTACTGATATATAGATTCAGTTATTCAATAACCACGTTAATGTTCTTTTTTATTAATATTGGATGACAGTTTACCGTTGCGCTGCAATTTCACCAGATAGTTTGTGGCGATTCAGTCTAAAAGCGGTGACAGCTTAAGTAGTTATAAATTTACACCTCTTTTAAAGGGGACGTTTCGATGACGATTTCAACCTTCTTTTTAGTGGGAACGAGTAAGAAGACAGGCTTTACGGAGTTCCCCATCGTCATGTATATTATAAGTATTTATGTATATTATTCATTAAAATATTCATCAGTCATCTTAGTGCCCATAACACAAGCTACGCTTACTTTGGAGCTAGATTGCAAAATGTGTATTGTCGTAGTATATTTATTTATAATTTATTTATTTATTTATTTATCATCATATTCAATTAAACCGATTGATATAGGGACATTGTCGGGCATAAGGAGTTCTTCAATCCACGGTCCTTGGCCGCTTGTTTCCAGCGGCTCCTAGCGACTCGCTCGATGCCGTCTGTCCTTAAGAACCCAACGTCCATCGGTTCTCCGAGCTTATCGGTTTTTTTTGTAAAAATTTCTTTTTTTCACTTCCCATATTTAACTGACGTCAAAAAGACTACTACTTATCAAAAGTCAAAGTCAAAGTCAAAAATATCTTTATTCAAGTAGGCCCATAGGTGGCACTTTTGATGCTAAATAAGAATTACACGGTAGTGAGATGATGGCGATAACCACATTCGTAAACTTAAAACTAAAGCTACGAGGGTTCCAAATGCGTCCTGGTCTAAGAAGAAGCCCACAACAAAGAGCAACCTGGTTAGAGCAATAATTTACACCCAAGCTTTTTTATCGACTACGTAGTCCTTTATACTATAATAGGACTTTATACTATAAGAGCTTACGTTTAATACAAACTTTGAACTTTTTAAGAGACATCTCCAAGATGTCAATTGGTAGTTTATTGTAGAATTGTATTTAATTTCCTTTAAACGAATTATGAATTTTATGTAACCTAGTATATTGCACTGTAAGTTTATTCTTACTTCTAATGTTTAAATTATTGCAGTCACATTTTTTCTTATCTGCGTTTGAATGATGTTATTTAAACTCGGATGTATTTGCTTTAATTTTTTATTTATATAAATATAAAAAACGTGTAAGTAAAAACTAGGGCAGTGACCGAAAACTTTAAGGTTTCGGTTCCAAAGATAAGTCTCAAACACAGTACATATTGTAACTCTAAGGCCTAAGGTGAAGTATTTTTTCGGTTATCGTTTACACTTTGTATATTATGTATTTTTATTTATTCATGTTTGACAATATATATTTATTAATAACTTAAAGCACTATCCACAGGTTCTGTCATTGGTTGCCTGTAAGAGATTTCCCTCTGTGAAGAACTGCTCAAGATTCCAAAACCTGGAAGAGACTTGGGGAGGCCTTTGCCCTGATATGGGATGGGCTTTTGTATAATTTCTTCATTACACTGTAACTATGCTTATAATAATAACAATAACAATAAAAGGTCAGTATTAAAATATAATGTTTGTTAGGTATATACGTTTTCATCTTAAGTGTCAAGTATGTATTTCCATTTCCATTCACTCCATTCATTTCGAATATACTTTATAAACTTCTTCTGTTACGAAATAGTTGAAACAGATGTAAAAGACAAAGATTCCCTAATCATTCCATCATCATTCATTCCTAGATCGACTCAAGCCCGAATCGCCCAGAACCTCACTCTTAAAAGCCAAAGTGGACAAAACAGCGCCAGATGCGTCGTCAAACATCGATAATCTTCATAAGTGGCTTTAATCAGTGAAAGTGAGTTTGTTGTACGAAAAGTCAATATTATTGTTTGTGAAGTGCGGAACCGTGCCCTGTATCGCTATAGCGTTGGCAAACGAAAGTGTTTTTGACACGCTTTCCGATGTATGGTATCGACGCATGAAAAACTTAAACAAAACAGTTTTTTTATAGTTGTACCTTAATTGACGGATCAAGCAGATGGCCAGTTTCGTTGCTACTATATAAAAGGGAATACGAGGTATTGGATCTATTTCTAGTAATTTTCTACATTTGGCAATGACTTAAAAAAGTTGTACAAAAAACCGACTTTGTTATAAGACTAAAAGCTTTTTAGAAGAATAACAAAGTTGGTTTTTGTCAATTTTTTTTTTATTTTTATCTTGACAGATTGACGTCCACAGCTGGACATAGGTCTTTTGTGGGAGTTCCATGGGAATCCACGGCCCTACGCTACTTCTCAGCGCGCTATTAGCGACTTTTTTGACTTCGTTTGTCCATCTCGGTGGGGGTTGACCAACGCTGGGCTAAACGACGCGGCATTACCGTTTCAGCACCTTGGACCATTGGTTTGTTGGGGACCACAATGCACGATAAATTCCCTTCTTTTAAGTCGTAAATAAAACATCACGACCCATTTCCTACAAAAGAGCAAACAGCGATTTCCACAAAGCATATTCGTAAACACGTTTCACGTATCTCAAAGTAAACACATCTGGCTCGGAACACGGATACCTAGGTGAAACTTTTCGAGCACATACCTTCTAAGCCCCAGGGCAAACCTTTTGCATACAAAAATAGAACGTGAAGCTTAAATTGCAATAAACAATAACAAGCGTTTACGTTTGTACGTTTGTCTAAAATGTTGTTAATAGTAATTTTATTTAAAATTTATATATTTTTTCATTTCAATTTTGGAACATATATCTCTTTGACTTGGCTATTTTAAACTTGTCGTAATATTTAAATTTGTATAACATATTGCACACCTGATGGCAGACTGTATGAACCATTATTATCTGTTATGGTATGTTAACCATTGTTATACGTTGTGTTATCTGCTATGCACACCAGTTTACGTAATTAATATATTACTATTACGGTGTCATTTATATTTTGTTTATTCTGTATTTTGATTTCTTATTATCTTCTAACTACGTTTAACCCTACTTATTTAAAGAGGAGATCCGTGTCCGATAGTGGGCAAGTAATATGTTGATGTTTGCTTAGTTAGGGCGTAAAGTAAGAACAAACAAATATCCATTTGCATTAATAATAGGTATTAAATAAATAAATCAATATACTATCGACAATACACAAATCGCCATGTAGCCCCAAAGTGAGCTTAGCTTGTGTTATGGTTAGTAAGATCACTGATGAATGTTTTTATGAATAATGTACAAACATATTTATAATATACGGATAAACATTCAGACATTGATAAACATATATTATGTTCCTCACACAAACATATTAGTAATTCATTAATCATTATAAATAATTGATTGTTCAAGTCGAATTTAATTCATAAAACGCGTTTAAATAGTTGCAGATCGTAAGTGACCCGGTTCTCACGAGTGCCACTTCCATTCTCTCCATATCCAAACTTGGCCCTTGAAACCTATGTCCAGGTTTCACCCGATGCGATGTATATGTATAAACTGACGACCGTTTGATCCGCTGTCCACTTAACCCAGTTCGGTGGAGCGATTTTCACACATTATGCACTCACCACTCGATCGATCGTTGAGTCTAATAGGGTGACTGCACGTTTTAGGAGTTACTAGTAGTAACAGAGCTATTCGCACCATTATCCACCTCAGGGTGGTGGGCACAGCGTGGCACTTTTTACGACGAGTACCTTGCATGCCCCGTAAAGTTGCTTTGTTCATGGGCGATTGTTCCCCACTTACCGCACGAGGATCAACTGCTTGCTCTGTTAATTACTACTATATGTTATAACAAAGTAGAAAATTATCAGAAAAAGTAAAAGGATACAGGCGTGATCATATGTTGTTTGATTACTTACAAAATACATATTTAGGCCATAGGAGCAATCGCGGTAGATTTTCTGTATATTTTAAAAGAGTTCCGTTGTCTGACTACGAAACTTTTCATCAGATCTACATAAAAATTTAATGAAATAATTTCGGAACAAATTACTTCAAATGAATAATAAATTATTTTTAAATTAAAAAATAACCGACTTCAACATAGGCCCAGGAACTAAAAAACAACCGATTTCGATTTAATTTTAATGGGACTACCTGGAAAAGTATGCCCTTAAAGCAAAAAAAGAGTTTTTCGCATCGAGTAATCAGGTAACATACATAAAAATAAAGATTCCGACGAATTGTTGTTTCAACTCATATTTGAAGTTGGTTAAAAATCATTTTGCAAATCCGTCTATAAATTACATAAAAAAGTTTTTAAGGGAGTCGTTAAAAAAGGAATCGTCATTTTCAGCCTGATGCGTGTCCCACCTTTGGGTCTCGTGGTTAACACAGTTGATTTCCGGCAAGAGCTTTGTTAAAAGTTCTTAGTACTGAAGCTGACATGCCTCAGAGAGCATATTAAGCTGGTCGGGCTCTCCAAGTTTTACCCCATGCGACGTAATCTGTCTCAATTTAAGTGCCCCGTGTTCGTCTCACATTTAACTACAGTTAGAGATGTCTTCTTAGTTTTGGGGTAACGATATAGAATTGGTCGAAAGTATGCCCCTTTTGTTTCTTAGCCATCCGGGGTTCCTTGTACAAGAGTTCGTTAGTGTCTCGGCAGGAATACAGAAAAGTGAAAAAGCAGTCAAGACAGTTTTCACGCTTATAAAAAGTAGGTATATAATTTTTTTTCGTCCAAATTTTTATAGAAAACTTAATTTGAAATCTATCTTCTATAAATATATAAACGGGAAAGTATGTAGGTATGTTCCGTATAGGCTCCGAACGGCTGGACCGATTTCAATTAAACTTTCAGAGAATCTCCGGATTGATATGACCAGTAATCCTGTAAAGTTTGGTGACTATCGGAGCACTCCTATTTTTGAACTGTCAAACTGTCAAATACAGCTTTATTTACTATGATGATATTCTATTGTTGGGTGTAGATAATGATCTTCACCCGCTCGAGAAGAGAATAGAAGAGAATGAATACGGAGAGAAATAAATGATTTAACATATTATGTGACTTAAATTCGCGAAGCGGGCTGGGTTCGCAAGTTACATATACAAATAAGTAAATAATCACCAAATTAAGTAATCATAGTAAAGTAAAAAAAAATTACTTTCATTCAGATGTTACATTGTTATACAAAATAGAACAAATTTCTCTTACAAGCACATAACATTTTAGTCAAATTAATTTTATTAACAACACTATGACTAGAGTAAATTAGGCTCATAAAGGATAGTAGGTAATAGATAGTAATTTACCATTGGGGTAACCATAATTTACTGAGCAAATCGAAGTCTCTAAATTTACTTGCATGAATTTGCAGTTTTGCCGTGAGTCTACCAGAGGCGTAATGTAATGAATGAAGAATGTTAATTTCCCATAATCCGCGCTATCTAGACACATCTGTGTGACGTAAATTCTACGTCACACAGTTGTTATGTGTGTGTTTAATTTTTTTTCATATTTTATAAGTACGGTGTTCAAGATTAATATAAAGAAATGTGATGGGACATAGAATATAGTACAGTTTCTCACCTACCACCATGAGGGCATTTCCCTTTTATCACATAGTGTGGAATTAAAATCACATTAGAGTATTTACAAATGTTAATAAAACAATACATTATTTGTAAGCAAACGGCAATTAGGTATCACGCAATACAAAATGGTATTGGGTAATCTTAGTTATCTTTTATACTCGTAAGCAATAAAATTGCATTTCATTTAAAACACAAAATTTTACAGATCGTAAAAAAATCGTTGTTATGAATTTTATTTACGCTCAAATGTACAATCAAAGCTTTTTCATTACATTTTTACTGTAAGTATCCAAACTTTTTACGATGTGAATACTAATGGCTACTAAATAAAAAATGCTCTGCAAATACATACATAACATATTATTTTCATTCACATTCGTATATTTAGTAAGTTTATAATATTAATGGGTACCTACTTATTTATCATATAAATTTTTATCATACTCTGAAGAAGTTAAAAGTTTCTGGATAGTTTCTTAAATATAGTTTAACGGATGCATACCACGATAACATTTTGTCGATATTTCTGGATAGTTATAGTAGTACATGGATCCGTGTTTTAAGAAAACAATAGTTCCATCTTTTCCATTGTTAAAATTATATAAAACTCGCAGGATGCATAACAGTTAAACACTGAACCAGTGTGATCTTACCCACTTTTGCAAATAAAAGGCAGAGGCAAAGTTTACCCCTTTGAATCGGTTATTCTTCAAACGATAACATTCTTAGAGAGAGTTGAAGCCAGGCAAGCGGTCGGACACAAGAAATATATCAATCCCTCTATCTTCAAGTTGTAGATAGATTGTCCTTTACCCCACAAAGCAAGGGTGAAGATGAAAGAAGGGTGATAAGGGCTGAAGAAAAAAAGAGTTATAGGAGTAGGTGTACGCAACTTCATAATTAAGGAAAGTTTTAAATTGTGTTAATTCCGTTGCACAAAAATCTTTAAGTTTAACGAGTATCAAAGTAACGTCTTCTGTTGACAATGTTTTATTAATGCCGTCCGAGCATTAATCGATACCTGTGACAGTTATTTTTGCAACATTAAAATATTAGAAACGAAACTTAGTTTAGGTTATCTAAATTTATGGCTACCCTATCATAAAGGGCCAGACATCAATCGCTTAAAATCTCATCTCACTGCAATTTGTATGAAAGTGAAACCGGTACTTTCGTACCGTCAAATATAGGTTACCGTTAAATAAATTCACTTTCATGACCTTGGCAGGGCGTGAATAGTGAAAAAAGTAAAAGTCGCCCATGATTCCTCTCGCCTCAGGGCAAAGACCCTATAATTATATTTCGTAGTGCACTCGGCATGCAGCAATTACGGTTGCAGCGTCCTTCTTTTGGCACGCACCTCAAACTTTTCGGAATTATGCTTTGTTTTAGGCAACTAAGTATCATGATTTACGTGTTAATGAACGCATCGTCAGGAAACCTATCTACAGTTGTGTAATTATTATCATAAAGATGCTTGATCTCTCCGTAATGTTCTCAAAGCATTTAAAGTCTACAAATTCGCGTTTGGCGATCGTGGTGAACTTTTTCGTATTTTCATGAGGACTTGAAAATAAGAAAAAGTTATTGCTATGGAAGTTTGAACGATTTTGAGATTTAATACAAGTTGCATACATTCTATTTCACTGTGTCCTTACATAGTATCGATAGTTGTAACAGACCTTCGATAAGGTACGTACAATATTATAGTTAGAGCATAGTTCTAAATGCAGATTGCTCTTTTAAAACGTTTTCTAATTTAACATCATGTAGCCAATGTTATTTTATCTTGTTTCCCGATGAAAACGGAAGCGGGCGGGTTTCAGTTTATTTTGTGGCATGGCATTGCTTGTTTTGGCAAAATTGCAGTTTAGATACACACAGAATACGGGCAGCATTACACTACACTATCACGAAAGTAAATGTTATGTGGGAATACAAAATATGCCCATGATCTGCCAAACAACAATAATTTACTGCAAACAATCTCTGTGTCTCTTACATAACAGTCGTGACCGTTTTTTCAACTGTTAACTGGGGGGGGGGGAGGGAAACCTCTTTTAAGATATCCGACTATCAGAGAGAGAGGGATCGGGTTATGTAGTATTTCTTTCTACTAGCACCCCCGCGGTGGCCAAGTTCAGCACATATCGGGAGGCTCCGGGATCTCCTAGGAAAACACCCGTACAGTCACGACGTAGCCGATCTGTAGCTAATGCACCTACCCACTTTCCAGGTGGTCCCATTTAAACAAAACGGTCGAGCTGTTTTGTTAATATAACCCAAAGTAGCAATTTTTTTTTGCTATTTATTTCCTGGGCGTATTTTGAAGTCGGTTTTTTTATGATTTGTTTTTTAAGAATTCATGTCCAGTAATTTTACATTTCAATCAAACGTGGTTTAAACAATCGCTGATTGTATTAAACAACTTGGCTTTATAACGTAAAATCATTCTACATACAAATTCATCCACCGAGATAAAAAGTTGCAAAGTCACGTAAATCAATTTTGTAATCCATTTCCTAACCCTAGCTGCCCACGCCTTCTGTATCCGAGCCATTTTCTTCCATTATAATAATGTCAACGTATTTTTTGCTCAGTAAATAGGCTTTAATAGCTTTTGTTACATGCGGAATTTTAAGTGTTTTTTCGACCAAGGGTTTACCTTGGTCGATCTTAAATCTAATATAGATCAACTTGAAATGTTTGCACATTTTCTCAAACCTGTGTGAAGTCTACAAATCCGCACTTGGCCCACCGGCTAGCGTGGCCGTACATGGCTTAGACCCTTATCATACTGCGGGACACCTATACATACCCACGCCCTGTAGTGAGCCGGTTGGTTGTTAATGATGACGTCATCAACCCATTACAGGGCCCACCACAGGGCATTGGTCTCCTCCCACACTAAGAAGGGGTTAAAGCTGTAGTCTACCACGCTGGCAAAGTGCCGATTGGTGGACTCCACACAACGTTGAAAACATTATGAAGAACTCTCAGACATGCAGGTTTCCTCTCGATGTTTTCCTTCACAGATGAAGAAAGTGTTGTTTTGATTTCTTAAAACGCACTTAGAATAGTTAGAGGCTGGGATTCGAACTCAGCCCCCCAAAAGTGTAGAACTCTAATATGAAAATGATCCCAATCCTTGAAGAGCAATTTAAGCCTTCCCAGCCCATGTGTATGTTATTAAGTCGGCCAAATCAAGTCCTTTTAAGAGCAACTTGACAGACTTGGTTTATAGAGCTACGACGTAAGAGGCCAATGGCTGGGACGTTGGGGGTCTTAAGGTGCAGGAATGACGAATACTGCGTTGGACACACCACTAGGTGGACAAAGAACTTCAAACGAATTGACTCCCAGGAATCCGCTGGGATCTTCTATCCACGAGATCGAAGAACTTGGACATCCTTAGTAAAGATCATTGGATCTAAAAGGGCTACATGAATTAGGCTAACCTATTAAAATACGTAACATTCAGTACAGTACAGTTACATTCAGTCCATACCCTAAATCCGAAACCGGAGCCTCCCACCAGATCAGACCAGGGAAACTACAGGAATTATAAATTCCTTAATTCCCCTAACGTGGATTGAATGCAGGATCCCTCACATAGAAGACCACAACGATGAACACTGCACCAGGTTTGTCGACAAAAGAATAATAAAGTATCCTTTATAATAAATGACTGCAGCCTAGCGGAATATAATAAAAACATAGCCAACCATGATTACTTAAGTGATCTACTGCTATCCATCTTGACACATGTGTCAAGTGTCAACATAGAACATAATACACCAGCGCCAAATAACCAAGAGCCGGTGGCATATATTCTTAAATTATTAATTACATCGTGAGCAGTGGCGTGCATAGAGGGTATGCACAGGATATTCAGATATAAAATGAAGAAAGTCTCCAATACGAGTTAAAGGGTAAGCTTTTTATAACTCTTACAATGCCTATCCTTAAGTTTTTATAACTTGTATGGTTTGCGCCATTTTATATCACCTGCATACCCTGTGCATACCCTCTATGCACGCCACTGATCTTGAGAATAGTGAGTGAAGCTTTGATTACAATGTTTACTTAAGCCAACTTATGGCGTGGCGTGATCGCTGCGTACATAATTTATTTATATTTTACATCTGCCATCAACTGTGCTCCATTTTCAGACGTGCACATAATTATATTAGGTATCTTATCGCCAAACTTTTATGTTATCCCGTAATTATTTTTCGATCACAAGCTGGTATTGGAATGAGTAGAAATTTAACACAAAACCTTCAATGACAATTCAATAATTCAAAAATTATGTCAAAAGGAGTTCCTAGAGACTCCTAATGGAGCCAGAACCTTCCTTAAATAATAATAAGTTGTATTTGTATTCTCGAGTAAGGAGTACGGATATAAGATTCACTCGGTTCCCAAGGTCTGTTCATTCAGCGAAAAGCCATCAAATTAATAGTTTATATAAAAAGATAGAAAACCTTTTTTTTTTTTAATCGATTTATATATGGACGGTCTCAGTCTAATGTATAATATTCCGCAAGCTCCTTAACTATAGAAGCACCAACTATAACGTTTCGGGCTACCCTCATAAATTACCGGTCATTATCTAGGTGCCCCGTATAAATAACGTTAATTCTAGAGGTGGATTGCCACATCAATATCCATGCAAATTTATACCCTTGGATAAAGTAGGTAGGTGTATTGTAATGAATTACCCCTTCTGATCTTTTTGTTTATCTTCTGTAGATAGTATTTATTCCACTACGAGTTGCATTCTCACCTGCTGGTGAGTGATAATGCAGTCTAAAACCATACCCCCAAATCGGTTTCTACGCGACATCGTACCTAAACCTTAAATCGCTTAGCGGAACTTCTTCGTCGGGAGCGTCGTAACAAGTCACAGCAAAAGCCTTCCACCAGACCAGAGCAGAGGAATGTTGCCTCGCCGGGGATAGAACTCAGGACCTCCCACTGAAAACCCCAGAACTCACCGCTGCGCCGGGGAGGTCGTCAAATGTAAAAGTGCAAAGCAAGGTGGCTGCGCCAGCCTGTTTTTACCGCTTACTCCCTCTAAACTAGACAACTGATTTTGATACCCTAAAAAATAAATTTACATGGCAGTAACTAACGGTCCACCAATCCGCACTGGGCCAGCGTGGTGGACTACGGTCTTAGCCCCTTCTCATTGTGGGAGGTGACCCGTGCCCTGTAGTGAGCCGGTAAAGAATTGATGACTGTATACATCATTAAACTCGTTATTTATAATTTTTCCCCGTATTTTATGTGGTGTGCAATAAATGTGTATTCATTCACTCATTCATTCATTCATTCATGGTTATGAACTTCACTCTATCTTTGTTGTTTTTACCAGTGCGTACCCAGGACGGGTCAATGCTTAGGTGAGTTTGAAGTCCGAACTCAAACGCATATTCGAATAAAAAAAAGGTTTTTAATCCATTAAAACCGCACCTGAGCAACAGTTCATTCGTTCATTCTAAGTTTAACTCACTCTTCGAGTGTTAAAAAGCCATCAAAATGTTTAAAGCTTTCCTTAGTCCGCTGGAAGCTATAAACAACAAGAGCGCAATCCCATTTTATGGTTTAACTTGGATAAGATAGAAGCGTTTAGTGTTAGATATACCGTTGTATCATACGTGCTTAGAGTAGGTACCTAATTAGTGAGTGAACTACATCACTTTCCCAACTTCACACAAATCTTACAATTAAATACGCCCTACTTGGAAATCGAAAGATACCTCGCGATCCGTAGTGGAATATGCAAACCAATTAAACATCGAGGCAGTTATGTCTCAATTAATAAATACAAACATACCCAAAAACTTATATATCATAGACTAAAAACGAGCCCTTGGTTGATATAACTTTTTTTTTTTTTACTTTGCAAGGCAGAGATATATTTTGTAACTTGTAGAGTGGTGTGCAAATAGGGAGTATAAATAAATATAGCATTTTCGTACACTTTCCTCGCAGGTATGGCCCAGCATAGTTTTAACCGCCTTCAAAAAAGGAAATGGTTATATGTTCGACTATAAGTCTTTTTAGCTTTATATTAGCTTCACTTATATGTATGTTTGTATGTTTGTAACCGACTTCTTTGGGCGCGATTTTGACCCACTTTGAACGATCAGATTTGATTCTAACTTTGTAGACATATTATTAGAATCATTCTTGTAACGAACGATGTTTAATTGTAATTTAAATTCGAAATTAATTTAGACAAACTTTAAATTTAAAAAAAAGAACTTTTAAAGTCCTGTTCAAATCGGTACGGCCGTTTCAAACAGGCATATATTCTAAACATGTTTAAAATGTTATAAGTTTTGTATAATAAACTTTCATCAAAGGATATAAAACAGACTAAGTCATATGAGTACATACATTAATTTAAAAATGAATTATCACCTCACCTATCCTTTAAAATAAAAGTGGACCGTAGCAGAGAAAGCTACATTTTTATAGAATTAATTAAAGTGTGGTTGCACCTGTCCCAATAGATCAACCACACTTTTTTTAATTCCACTAAAAGTTAGTCATTAAGTAAAAAGCTCTTATTTTTAAATTAAAACAGTACAAACAATTTTTATTTATTTATTTGTATAAATAGGTAACACAATTCATACGCCTCGCATACGCATCGTTATGAATACAAGTTCAAAAAAAAATACGAATATAGACTTCAGAAAACATCACATGAACGAATCTCAAAACAGTGTTCACTTTCGTTTTGAATAACCGTAGTAGGTACACTAGAGACTAGTCTATATGCGACTTTAAGTATTATGTCGCATATAATAGTGTGTGTATTGAATGAAAAATCATTTTACAAATAATTGACGACCTATTGGCGCAGGGGGCATTGACCGTGCTTTATGAGTCGTAAGTGTTAAGGCTAATATGCCTGTAATTACACCGGCAACAACGCCCTTAAGACTGGAACACAGCATTGCAACAATGCTGCTTAGCGGCAGAAATAAGCATGGTTGTAGAACTTCTCCGGACGAGGTCTGTCACAAAAAGCTCTAATCTTTATCTATATATTTCTTGTGTTTCGTGTTTATGTCACTGAACTCCGTTTAGAAGGAGTTCAGTGACATACACACGAATAACCGCACACAACACACGCTGAACCGATTTGAATGAATTATTTAGTATGCGTTTGGTTGGCACCCTGGATGGTTTAGATTCAAAATTCTATATAAATTGCAGGACTGCTGGTTTTTTAAGTTGACGCAGTGGTTGACACAGTGGCGCAGTGGGCAGCGACCCTGCTTTCTGAATCAAAGGCCGTGGGTTCGATTCGCAGAACTGGAAAATGTTTGTGTGATGAACATTAATGTTTTTCAGTGTCTGGGTATTTATCTGTATATGATAAGTATTTTGTGTATATTATTCATAAGAATATTTAACAGTCATCTTAGTACCCATAACAAAAGCTACGCTTACATTGGGGCTAGATGGCGTTGCATGCATTGTCGTAGTATACTTATTTATTTTTAAGTGCATATCAATGAGAGACACACGCATGATACTCATTCCAATGATTCCAATAGTGATCGTCCCAATCGTGTCGTAACCGATAGTGTCCAAGAATATTGAAGTCTGTATCAAGCGCATCTGATTTGGTACTTATAAATGCAATCAGCGATTTCTTAATAAAAAAAAATTCTAGTGATTTCCCACATGACATAATGAATTTGGTAGTGCTTATCCTTATAGAGTAAAAGGATACCCTAGTGACAGTTATATACCTACTTAGTTAACTTTTGTTACTGTATAACAACATTTGTTATTGCATTATTTGCCTAATTAATTTAAAATGTTATTATTACTTACTAGGTGTGCCCTGAGGCTTCGCCCGCGTAGTTTTGGGAGGCAGCGTACTTCTACATAGTCTACACCTATAGTCATATATGAGATTTTTTCAGAAACTTTTTTTTTCTTACGTAATTTTTTTTTTCAATGAAAAGTATACTATATTATTTCTAATATCTCCAAGAATATGTATAAAAAGTTTCATGAAGTTCGGTTCAGTAGTTATCGCGTGAAAGCGTCACAAACAAACTCACATTCACATTTATAATATTATATTAGTAGGGATTTCTGATTATTGTATTTTTATTCTTCAAATTGTAATGTAATTTATATTTTATTGAACACTGTCTGTGACAGTCGATTGTGAAGGGTCTGTTTAATGCAATGTTTACTTTTTATGTACCCACAATTTGGCAAATAAATTAGTTATTATTTCCTACTGTTTACCTGTCGATAAGGGTAGGTAAAATTTTTTTTTTTAAATCACTTCGGAAATACTCCGCTTCGTGTATTCCTGCCATTATCCCGCTGTCAATGGCTTATATGTTATTTTTTTTTTTATTCACTACTAGTTAGCCCTTAACTGTAATCTCATCTGCTGGTAAGTGATTTTGCAGTCTGAGATGGTTACGGGCTAGTCTGTTAGGGATATGGCAGTTATATTAAACCCATGCCCCTAACCGGTTTTTACCTGGTATCGTACCGGCACGTCTTTTCGGTAGCGTGCAAACTAGCCATAACAAAAGCCTCCCACCAGACCAGACCGCAGAAAATTTAGAAATTATAAACTCCCAAATTTCCTCCGCCGGCGATCGAAATCTGGACCTCTCGCTTAAATCCTCAGTGCTCACCACTGCGCCAGGAAGGTCGTCAAAACATACATTGATGATTCTAAAATAAGGACCTTTTTGGAACGACATGTCGCGACTGTGTACATATTACTTTCGCTATGAATAATTCCGACAATCTTTAATCTTGCAACGAGCCATGTCGTTTCAAAGTTACACTTTCGCTCACATCGCATCAAATCAAATCATATTGTGCCGGCACTTACTCGCATCAGATGTTATTACAGATAAACATATCCCAAATGTAATAGATCGTAGTGTTATGTTGTTTTCTTTTATTGACACAAAAATGTGACTTCTTACGTCAGATTTTTTGACGTCAGATTTATAGATAAAACTCACTTCTGCACGCTCTAATTTCAAGGGAGTTGGTTATAAGGTGGCGATGAGGGATATGGTAAAAAGGCCATAGAACCATAGGCCATATGGTAAAAGACAAGTAGAACTCACTTTCCATGCTGTAATTTGAAGAGAGTCGGTGTTGAGTCAGCCTTAGGTCGACATTATACAACGTGTAACCGAATAACGAAATACTGCTGAAGTTTGCATAAGAATATTTCATAAGGAATCGCCCTGTAAAAAAAAAACGAAGAAGCATATTTATTTTTCCGTACAAACTAATTCAAAACATAAGTGTTTCCTTATAACAACCCTATTGGAGATAAAAGACCGACACACGCATAGTACCTACGCTACGCGACACTTACCAAATAAAGTCATAGAAGTCGCTCGATTTTCATTTTGCATGTAATTCTCAGAGACAGTTAATAGTGTACCTCTGAAGTGATATTTTATTTTTCATTTAAACTTGAAGAGTGTTTTGAATTAGTTTGTATGGAAAAAAAATAACCCTTTTTTTCAACAGTATTTCGTAATTCGTTGAACTTTGTGTACTCGTATACCTATGCTAAGGCCCTAAAAGAGGTGGTAGACAACAAGAAACCATCTTCAAACCGTCGGTGGCACAGAGCCGTGCGCCGTGCGTCTCTCGAGAGGAAAGGAAACGGAAATAGTGCGTGAGGATGCTTACTGTAAAATAGCTCACCGGAGCCGGCACGCGGCGCGGCGCGGGCGACTCCCAGCGCAAGCAGCGCCAGCGCCCACCACCATGACATCACAACCACACCTGGAACAATAAATTATAAATAAATAAATAAACTACGACAATACACACATCACCAACTAGCCTCGAAGTAAGCGTAGCTTGTGTTATGGGTGCTAAGATAGCTGATGAATAGTTTTATGAATATAATACACATAAATACTTATAATATACAGATAAACATTCATGTTCATCACAGAAACATTTTTCCAGTTGTGGGAGTCGAACCGACAACCTTGGACGCAGAAAGCAGAGTCGCTGCCCACTGCGCCATCCGGCTAGGCAATCTAATGAACACCAACTATTTCGAGTAAAACAAGATATATTTTTCAAGTTATAATTCTTCTGGCGCGTTAGGAAATTAGATTGCACCATTATTGAGGAATCTCATCGTGTAGTCTACACGATGAGATTCCTGCCAATGGCTAACTTATAGCAGAATAAAAAATAAAAATAACTTAGTTTTATTTCAATTTAGTATTCATTCCAAATTTATTTGACATCCATTCATGCGAAACTTTTGCATTTGCAATATTAGTACGATTACGGTATTAAGGGTAAATATAGGCTTTAAGTCGAATTCCAACAAGTTTATATGTATAATTTTGACAAAGTCTACATCGGAAAACAGATTTTGTGTAGTAGTTTTAACCACCAGTTTTATAAAAGGCAAGCTTGTTTAACTATCACTCCTAACCAGGTGAGAGAGTCACAGATTTATTCCTTACTCAAGTGTTGTAGATTTGCTGGCCCAGTTTTAAATACGGCCGGCCTATTAGCGCGCCGATAAGCGTAACTAGAAAGCACCTGTAGACGTCCAATACGACGTACTTACTAACTCTGATAAGGGATTTATTTCGCATAACTGGAACAAACTAGGTGAAAATGTGTTGTTGACGATTCAACGTCAACTCTCTATGCCTAGTGAATAATTTCAGATTGTTTCAATCTGAAATTATTGCGTAATATTTTTTACCAAGACAGTTACGAAATGTTCCAATTACAAATTTGACATTACAATCTAAAAGAGGCTATCGTCATAAACCAAGTCCATTTTCAATATACCTGCAATCTATTCGTAATCTATAGATTTATTAATTAGCAACGTTATTATTGGCAAAAAATATCCTTACATTTTATAACAAATAATCTTATCAACAAATTACAGATAGATTGAATAAAGAATACGGACGTAAGGCAAAGGGAAGGATAGGTAGTGCTTATCCTTATAGAGTAAAAGGATACCCTAGTGACAGTTATATACCTACTTAGTTAACTTTTGTTACTGTATAACAACATTTGTTATTGGATTATTTGCCTAATTAATTTAAAATGTTATTATTACTTACTAGGTGTGCCCTGCAGCTTCGCCCGCGTAGTTTTGGGAGGCAGCGTACTTCATAGTCTACACCTAAAGTCATATATGAGATTTTTTCAGAAACTTTTTTTTTCTTACGTAATTTTTTTTTCAATGAAAAGTATACTATAGAATTCCAACAAGTTTATATGTATAATTTTGACAAAGTCTACATCGGAAAACAGATTTTGTGTAGTAGTTTTAACCACCAGTTTGATTAAAGGCAAGCTGGTTTAACTATCACTCCTAACCAGGTGAGAGAAGGATAGGCAAAGGTTGTTGTTGTTGTTACAGAGGCGTATATATACGCCTCTGTAACGTGTAGAATGCCATGTCATACCACGCCATAACCACGTCTGAAGCTCATATGCCAGTGATAAAAAGTATAAATTAAATTGTTACGGACGACTTGGCTACATGGTAATAGTACTTTTTATTTGCAGGGTAAATATGGAATCACTTTTGCAATTTTTATTTGTGTTTATTTGGAACAAAATTTCTATAATATGTCTTAAAAAATGTCAACGTCGACATTGTTTTCGACCACAAATTGGAAACTACTCTACCTGACGTATTCGAAGCGAAACGATAGGTACCCATTAGGTATGTTTATACTTATATTTTTTCTAATAATTATCTAGTTAAAATTATGAAACTATACAGTAAATAGTCATTTTAACTCTCTTAAACCCTTAAGAGATCATTACTTTACAGTTGCATAAAAAGTTATTATTACACAGGATGATTCTTTTTTCGTTCGTTTTTTGTTCAATCCAGTTAAAGTGGGATAAACTTCGGGTTGAATCATCATAATCATCATCATATCAACCCATTACCGGCCCACTACAGGGCACGGGTCTCCTCCCACAATGAGAATGGGTTAAGGCCGTAGTCAGCCACGCTGGCCAAGTGCGGATTGGTTTAATCCTCAAACCTTTGGGAACATTATGTGGAACTCTCAGGCATGCAGGTTTCCTCACGATGTTTTTCTTCACCGTTGAAACGAGTGATATTTAGTTACTTACGGGTATAATGAATATAATTAAATAAAAACATATTTATGTCAAAGAACAGGTGGCTCTAGTATCAACGTTAAATATACACAAAGCTCAAGTGGAACTGCACCGACGATATACCTGAATTATATTGTTGAATGTACTACAAGTACTGCTTATGCACCGTCGACTCGACCAACCGTCGTAATATGACACAAAGAAATATAATTCCCATACAAAATTCCGCAGAGGAAAGCTCAAAGCAGGAATGAAATAGCATTTTCCTTTGTGTGCGAGTTTCCAAACTCTATTCTGCCGCTACCGCGATTGAAAATGACATTTCCGCAAAGTGCTAGAAAATTGTTTGTCGCAAAAATAATATTACCTTTCGTGAAAATATTTTTTTATCTCTTTAGTACTGAATTTACACGTGAATTTTCTATTGTAAGCTTTGCTGATTTTAGTGTATATGCAGGTATATACAGAAAGGGTATTAAATCAGTATTATTTTAAAATTACAGTTTATATATGTAAGGATATACATACAGCGGTGGTACTTAAAGGGCTTAGTGTTTATATGAAGTTATGATAGTCACTCGATTGTGAAAACACGTGCATATATGTGACTCTACAGAGGGAGGCTAAGTTAGTCACTCGGCTCTCAATCGACGTAGAGCAAAGAAAACTGGAGTTGGAGATCTAAAAGTGAATATTTCTTGGCGGACTAGGTATTGATATCTATATTTAACGCTGCTTTTTAATATTAACAATTATTATATTGTACATTCCTTCACTTTGTTTATGGCATACAAGTTCAAACTTACTCGTTTACACTGAAAATTAATAAATGAAATTACCAAATAGCGTTGAATTACCCAACTAAACCCAAAATGTAAACTAGCTAACCACGAAAAAATGCCACAGTGCCATCTTGGTTAAATTCGCCAACCAATGAAGGAGTTTGTTAGCGCCCTCCAATACCAAACGCTTATTTACTATTGTAAGCCAATCACAACGACTTTGAATACAAAACAAAACAGAGAACGACTTCTGTTCTAAAATTCAAAAATTTTTTTTTAAGGAAGCCTACTATTTTGAAGTTTGTTTGTTGTGATTATTAAATCATAATAGTACATCATCATCATCATCATCATATCAATCCATTACCGGCCCACTACGAGTACTGGTCTCCTCTCAGAATGAGAAGGGGTTAACAGTACATTGTTATGCTTAAAATTATATGCAAATCTGGTATATTGTGAAGTTGCTTACATACCTACCAAATAAAAAACAAAATACAAAAATAATGTACGCAAAAAGGACAAAGATGCCTATAACCAACATACATACAATAAGTACTGGTCTCTTCTCAGAATGATAAGGGGTTAACAGTACATTGTTATGCTTAAAAGTTTATGCAAATCTGGTATATTGTGAAGTTGCTTACATACCTACCAAATGAAAAACAAAATACAAAAATAATGTACGCAAAAATGACAAAGATGCCTATAACCAACATACATACAATAAGTACTGGTCTCTTCTCAGAATGTGAAGGGGTTAACATTGTTATGCTTAAAAAAAGCGGTGATAGTCTTCAATTTCGGTGGGCCGAGTTTGAATCCCAGCACGCACCTCTTACTTTTCCAAGTTATGTGCATTTTAATCAACTAAAATATAACTTGCTTTAACGGGGAAGGAGAAACATCGTGAGAAAATCTGCATGCTTGAGAGTTCTCCATAATGTTCTCAAAGGCGCGTGAAGTCCACCAATCCGCACTGGGCCAGCGTGGTGGCCTAAAGACGTAGCAGCCATCCTGCGGCCAGACGCCCTGCGGCCATCGTGGAAGTAGACCCGTGATCTGCAGTGGTCCGGCAATAGTTTGATTTCATAATGACAATGATGACATTGTTGAAGAAAAATCAAGTCAGATAATAGAATAAACTAACCCAGGTTTATTCTATTTTATCGAATAAAGCTTTTCATGAGGCTTAAAATATTAATTTATGCGACATAAAACGTAGTGAGCTTTAATAAAAAATAACACGAGCTTTTTACTGTTTGTTAAAGCGTTAAAAAGTTAATATTTCTAGCACAAGAGCCTTTGATGTGTTACTCTTTTTTTACAAAGTTATTTCCTTTTGACCTTTATGCATTAATGAATAATTACCACATATTATGCAAATGGCAAATCAAGCTGTGGCCATCAATGCGGTAACGCAATTTGCATCAACCCATTAAAATTGCAGAGCATGATAATTGTAAGCGTACAAATTATGTATAGAGGTTTCCATAACATGTTAAAGGTGTAAGCAAAATAAATTATTCCGTAATGCACTGTCTCCGATTAGAGTTAGGTTTTGTTGTCCACGCCTGTGCCCGAGATAGCAACTTAAGCTGTTAGTTCAAATTGGTTGTGTTAGGTAAGTACCTACTTACGCAATAAAGTACTTCTACTCAATATAAAATGTTTAAATGAAGCTATTGTAGCCTAGTGGAAGCCTAGCGTTCGCCTTATCCAACTTTGATTGCAATACGTCCTAGAAAATAAACGAAAAGATAAACATTCGCGTAGCACATGCGAGTGACGTCCTTATTCCAGATTATCTAGACATAGCCTGTTATTATCAATTACACACAAACACACACACACACACACACACACACACACACAAAAGACTATTTAATCTTTTATATAGTTTTTTATTTACAATAGAAGAGTGAGGCCTGACACATGTATTTAAATGCTTTCTAGGAGGTCTCCAAATGTATTTTTAATTGTGTACGAAAATAAATTAGTGACAGAAAGTTTATTTAGAGAGGATTTCAATTTTACATATTTTTTACTTTTTTAAACGGTGAAACCCCAGTGCAAATCTGGTATATTGTGAAGTTGCTTACATACCTACCAAATGTAAAACAAAATAGAAAAATAATGTACGCAAAAAGGACAAAGATGCCTATAACCAATATACATACAATAAGGAAAATTTATTTATACAATTTACAAAGAACCCCTAACATATTACGCTTCCTAAGGAAATCACAACAAAATTGTTCGTCGAGTCAAATATCACATGGCATTCGCAGGAAGGCCCTTTTGTTTTATCCCTTTTGTAAATAACGAAATAGGGGCACATTATCCCTTTTTTCCTCAGAGTTCAGATTGTTTAAACAAAGCAAACAAAGGTACTTTCGTATCTGGTTGGTGATCCTTTTAACCTATTGATTAAGTAAAACATGTTTTGGCTTTTTCCATAAGGTTCAAAATTGCAAAATTTGGCTACTTTCTTTTTTATTTTGTTACGTCACTATTAAGGGAAATCCGTGTAAAAATATCCAGACTACTAATTTTTGGTAGAGAATTTCGATAAGCATTGCCGTGTTATTCTCTTCAATAATTTAGTTATTGTTTGATGATTTCAAATAAACACAACGGTTTAAGTATAATGAGGGCAAACTTGCTTTTGTGTTTATATCCTCTTTGGCCTTCAAATAATACTGATGTATTTAACATTATCGTCAGCCTTTGAAACTCCTACTGCTGGTTAAAGTCTTCTCTCACAGGATATGGTTTAAGACCAAAAACTACCAAGCTGCTCCAATGCGGATTGGTGGCCTTATATTATATAGCTATAATATTACTAAGGACAGATACTGTGAAACATAATACTTTTTTTTAATTTTATTTATTGATTCAAAATTATAAGATATTTTATAGGTTCTTCGCACCCTTAAGCCTTGTCAACTTGTCATTACTTAAATACCATTTTCTCTTGTTTTCAGTTTTTGGTTGAATTTCGACTTATGTAACTTATTATTTTAAGTTAACACTCTCGCATCGAATATCGATAGATAGGTGGCTTGGGTTCTGTGTAAGTATGAACCGTATCTGAAGTTTTCTTATTAAATTATGCTAGAGGCTTTTGTCTTTATTACATCAATGTACTCACATCTATATTACTAATCTAACTACCTCTTTATTTAAAGCCCAACGCGCCAAGGGCTCGAACTTGGCGTTATCAGCAAAAGCGAAAGTGAACCTATTATGTACGAACGTGGAAACGGTTATCAACTTATTACTCGAAAGTAAATTATCGTAAACTAAGTATATGCTCAAAATAGTTCCAATTAACTACCTACAATGTAATAATTTTACTATGGATTAGAAATTGTTACTCTCTTTACTTGAACTACCGTCAGTAACGACGTTCTATCAGAAAAAGTCACATTTAACTAAGACATCATCAAAACAAGTATGGCCGCCAACGCTTGACTATAATATATAAACCGAAGGACTTGCATGGGGGACACATAACGTACTTTCCTTACGTGACGACTTCTACCAGTTAACTCCCACTGCAAGCGAGTGAAGAAACCTTTTTCCAATAATTCATTATTATCTATCTTTTTAGGTGATTGTCTATTAACCCATCCTATAGCCCAAACACTCAGTCATCAACAGTAGAAGAATTATTAATATTCAGCTTTATGATATCCCACTGCTGCACAGGCTTCCTCTTTCATAAAAGAAAACGATTTAGAAATTTACCCCTCTATGCTGCACTACTATACTCTATCTTCTATGCTCTACTATTCTTATTCTTTTCTCCACTTCTTCTCTTTAAACAACTGCTGTGGAAAACTTTGTCCTCTGTCAATTCATCGATGGTATTTTTAAAGGTTTATTTTTTGGAGGAACAAGATTGTGAAGTTTTGTTCGGTGTCACCTTGAGGGGTGTCGCTTGACTTTGTAATCAGTCTTAGAGCCATTTGTGACAGAGCTCGTCAGAGGAAGTTCTACTTATATGCTTATTTTTGCTACCTAGCTGCATCGCTGAGTTTTTGTCCAAAGAGCATAGTTATGGAGGTGTAAATACAGGTATATGAGGCTTAACATCTACGCCTCAGGGCACATACCGGCACTTTGCAGCTTCGCAACGCTTTAAATACATATTTCCATGGAAAACTGATATCAATTATATATTTTATTGTAAGTTTATTATACGTATATACCTATATATACAAATATAATATATAATAATACAAATATATAATAAAAAAAAATTAACAAAAAAATTGGTTGTCTGTAAAGTCGGCTTACTGTCGATAGTTGAACGTGAAAACGATGTAAGAAAATACTGATGGAATGGTCGCATTTTTCAAAAGAAAATTTTAATTTTATTTGTTTGATAGATATTATCGTTGCTATAAACAATTGACACCACATTCACTTTTCACTGCACTTCATCCTTGCCGAAAACATGTAAATGTATTATTGTATAGAAACTGTCCACGCGGACGCATCGCTTACTCAAGTAGGAGAGAAACAGACGTCGAACGCGGAGGCCTACTGTGCCTCTTTGTCGCTCGTTCCGCGCTCTCGCTTGCACTTCAAGCCTAGAATGGAACGCCTTAGAGCGAGGTAACGCCGCATACGTCATGTTTTTTCGTGCGTGTAGCCGGCTCCATCGAATTATAAGACGTTGTCACGTCAAAAAGTATACAATTTGGCGGCCTTATCGCTACATAGCGATCTCTTCCAGGCAACCAAAGGCGTTAAACGCAGCTCAAGAAGAGAAATAGGTGGCGGTATATACCTATAGGTAGGTATATACCTATATATACACATATAATATATACACATATAATATATACAAATAATAAACTTACAATAAAATATATAATTGATATAAGTTTTAAATAAACATGCATATATATGCATTTTGTTAAATTTTTATTTATAATTTTACTATATGTTTATGTGGTGAACAATAAAAGTGTATTCATTAATTCATTCATTCAATTTATACAGATCGTACGAAAATTAAGGGCCACCTGTGCGGAGTCCGTCTTCTATGTATCTTCTATGTATAATTACTAACTTAATTTTTATCCTAGAGTTCCTCAAATCTTTCACCGCCATTAAAAAGCATTTAAACTGTTCTATCCCTGCACTTATTCCATTTATCAATCATTCAAATGGGAACTGGTTAATATTAACCGCAATCAGCTCTAACATAGTAAGTAATTACATATTTAAGTGCGTGCTTTATCAATTATCTAGAAAGTTGGAATGCGCTTCAATCATAGCGACAAAGTACGAAACGCCTAATATGGTGCACCTGATAATATATCTATCCGCGAGCTTAATATGTCAACAAGTATTAATTGCTACAAGTATCTTAGCTAGCAGCTATATTTGTAAAGGAAAATAATATTTATGGACAATCGAGTAGTGTAGATGGCCGATCGATACTGTAGACATGTATTTTTCCGCCAAAGGTGACTTTATTTGCCTACCTAGAGGTGCGGTCTTAACCAACGCGATTTATATAGTGCAAAGTACACTGGCTCATCTAGTATTTTGAAAATATTAATTAGGTACGATAGTGTAATGATTATTTACATAACATAACTGAGACGACTTTTTTTTCGTTTATTTATAAATATATATACTTTTACATTAATTCTCAAGTGTTTATGTAATATTTAATATTTTATTATTTATTTCATGTATTTTTCTTATTTGCACAATTTTTTTTTATGTTTTTGCATGTAGTTTTATAATATTTTTACACAACCTGTTCGTTCGTTCATCATATCAACCCATTATCGGCCCACTACAAGCGTCTCCTCCCACAATGCAAAAGGGTTAACACCGTAGTCCACCACGCTAGCCCAGTGCGGATTGGTGGACTTCACACACCTTTGAGAACTCATGTAGAACTCCTAGGCATGCAGGTTTCCTCTCGATGTTATACTTCACCGTTGAAGCAAGTTCTAGATTAATTGCTTATAACGCAGATAACATGGAAAAGTTAGGGGTGCGTGCTGGGATTCAAACTCGGTCCCCCAAAAGTAAAGTCGGTCTCCTACCCACTGGGCTATCTTAATTCCTACTTATCGAACAATAATGGTCGGAAGATCGCTACTAAACCAAGATAACGCCGCCTTTTGTTTTCTACTCCAACGCTTACGAATCCTTCTATTCTTCCTTTATTTTCCATACATTTATAATAACTTAGTAATAGAAAACAAACATATACAGTAACGTAAATTCATTTCCTACTAGTAAGTAACCAAGTATTTATTGTGTGTACACTCAAGCACAGAGAAAGGTAATCAAACTGGAAGAACCGCTTCATAAATGGACGATAACAATTACAAATCGAAGTGGTAATACTGGAAGAACGAAAATGGGTCGTTGAAATCTAAGCTCTATTTCTAATGATACCTGTTTAATGTACTTGCCAGTATTTTCCATACTTTCCATATAATGTACAGCCATATGTGTAAAGGCGCATATCTGTCCAACAGAGTTTTATGATATAGCTAAGCAGTGAGCGAGGTCATATGTAAGTTTGATTATTATATTCCACATTTACTTTCCGTCCCCATAACATTATTATATATAGTTTTAATATTAGTTATTTTACCATATAGTAATTTATTTTATTTTATATATGTACTGTTTTTGTAATTTTTGTAATTATTAATATGTACCTATGTATATTATTAGAGTTTTGCGCACTGCTATAAGGATTCATATGTGAACCAATTTCCTCATACTGGTTGCCTGGAAGAAATCACTATAAGTGATAAGGCCGCCTTTGTTATACAAATTTAATTGTACCTTTGTTGTTTTTGTCTCTTTTTTTTTTTTCTTGTTGTCAATAAAGTATTTTTTGATTTGATTTGATATTTAGGTACGAAGGTATGCGACCTTTTCCACTAATGGTCAGTCTATATGAGCATTCCGGCGCTACAATGATGCCAATGTGCTGCAACGGATGTCAAATCGTCTCTAGCTCACATTCTTAGTTCACATGCTTAGCTCCCATTCTGCCGGTTGGTGCAGTGGGCAGCGACCCTGCTTTCTGCGTCCAAGGCCGTGGGTTCGATTCCCACAGCTGGAAAAATGTTTGTGTGATGAACATAAATGTTTTTCAGTGTCTGGGTGTTTATCTGTATAAGTATTGATGTGTTTTATATTCATAAAAATATTCATCAGCTATCTTAGTACCCATGACAAAAGCTACGATCCCTTGGGGGCCAGTTGGCGATGTGTGTAATGTCGAAGTAGGTATATTTATTATTTGTTTTATTTTCTAATCAAAAACCATATAACTACCAACCAACCATACAACTACATACCAACTATATATAATATATATGCATAGTTTCGTTGCAGATTTACCTTATGCTAAACTATAAAAAGTTCTTATTTGTTGATATCACAGACATCTTTAGGAACGCAGCTTAGCAGAAACACTTAAAGTACTTAGTCGAAAAAAATTTATACATGTATTAACTCACTCGAAGCGGTGATGCGCAGTGTGTAGGAGCTCGACTTCACTTTCGGGGGGCCGAGTTCGAATCCCAGCACGCACCTCTAACTAAGTTATATGCGTTTTAAGTAATTAAAAATATCGATTGCTTCGACGGTGTAGGAAACATCGTGAAACCTGCATGCCTGAGACATTCTACATAATGTTCTCAAAGATATTTGGTGTCCACCAATCCGCAATGGTGCAGCGTGGTGAACTACGGCCTTAACCCCTTCTTATTGTGGGAGGAGACCTGTGCCCTGTAGTGGGCCGATAATGGGTCCTAAGAAAAATATACTTTTGGTACTAATGTCCGCTATATTGTTTTTCTTGTGATGTGAAGACCTGACTACAGAAACTATAAACCCTAAAAAGGGCATTCCTAAGAAATAGTTCCGTTTTATTGGATCTCGATGATAGAGCGAATTTATGAGTCGCAGAAGGTAACTAGCAGTTTCCAAAGGAAAAATTTTTGGCCCACACAGATCATACCAATTACCATACACTACGTTTATATAAGGAACATCCTTTAAAGTAACGGTAAGTAGTCCCCATATTGAAACGTATCTTAACTGCCTTGTCGATAAAATAAAACTTTATAAGGTCGCACATAAAATAAAAGTTAAGTAATTTTTAAATTAACTTCGACAAGCCCGATCATCGGGTATTCGCCACACCCATTCAATGTACTGGAATAAGGGCATACGCTAGCAATCTTGTAGGTAAAATAAAACTTGGCATTATAAAAGCGTTTAAAAAATAGCAACTGTAAGCCTAAAGTGTTAACATATGCACTACATATATAGATTTTATAGCATTTTCTTTTACGGGTATGTAGACGCTAAAATGTACATTATACCTTTTTATTAAGTTACTCATTCATTTATTCAAAAAAGAGCAACGTTTTTCCAATATTTTCACCACTAGATTAAAATGATAGTAGGTATTTTGCTAAAGAGAATCTAAACTAGAATCTGTTATTACACACATAAGGATGTTTGTAATTTATTTGTGATACATTTGATAAAGTGTAGTCAGTGTTAGTAAAAATATTAATAAATACAAAAAAATATATTCTCCGACTCTCAATAAGTTCAAAGTTTATGTAATACTGAAGCGTATATAAAAATCTTATTGAAATTCAAAGGATTACTTAAATGATAAAGAAGCTTGGATATAAATTGCTCTAACTCCATAGTTAAATATTAATTGACTTTGAAATGGCGATAACATAAAAAAATTTACGGCTAAGTTTGTTGTGCGATTTTCTTAACCAGGTTTAAGTTTACGGACGTAATTACAAAAATATATGTATCAAAGCATCATAGGTGCCCGTGACAATAAAGAATTTTTTTTATGCGAGTTTAATATAGATCAATATCATTACGCGGAAAAATAATAAGTTGTTCCTGAAAATGGTAATAAATTTTTCTACGTGTTAACGGTATCAATCTTTCGCTTTAAAACGCAAACATGGCGCTACGGTGAAAACTTTACGACGCCATTCACAATTTTGATTAAATATCTTCTGAGCAGAACGCAATTTCTACACGATTTTTATCTCTAGAAAGCGAAATGAGCTAATTGTTCTTTAGTATCAGAATCCACCCATATCCTTTATATACAAATTGTATATTACGGGCGAATTTAACAGAGTGGGCAAAGTTTTCACTCTTCTGCTCTCCACTGCACTAAAATACGATGCACAGATCCTCTGTCTAAACAATGTGCTTAACCAATTGCTGCACTGGTTCAACAATATTAAGCTGTCCACGTAAAACCAGCTTATTATCCTCATCGTCGTTATTAGTATGTTTGGGAAGGGATATCTCACTACCATTGCAAAGGCAAAAGTTAGTTCGTTGCTATTTTTAAGTAATTAAATATCACTTAAAGCGCACATAACTTTAAAAAGTTACAGGTCCGTGCTGGGATTCGAACTCGGTCCCCCGAAATTAACCTCGAGCTCCTACTAACTGGGCTATCGCCGCTTCACTTTTCATAGTCAATAACATAATGTGCACTTACAATTACTATAGTGTGCATTAGATAGCGCATTATAATTTCAAAGTGGTGCGGGTTTTCTCCTTTTCATGGCAAATTGGAAGATTAAATCGGACCACCCGTTGTAGCTACAATTGAGTCTAGTACCCACAGAACAGCGCTCTGCGGTAAGCCTCTATAACTCAACGTAGCTGTTTAAATCATTTTAACTGCGATATGCATATTACACGTAGTGCTGTTTTGTAAACGCCCGCTAATGATTTAAATCTTTATTGATTGTTCTACGACGATAATTATTTATTCTAACGTTGTGATGTTGTTCTGTATATTATAATTAGATAAAATTAAAAAAAAAAACAAAAATTCTTTATTCATGGAGGCCTATCACAGGCACTTATAAAGCGTTCATTCTTATTATATGTTTACATAATTGTAAGGGGATGGTGATGACTTCATTCGCCAACTTAAACCTAAAGCTACGAGGGCTCCACACGCGCCCTGGTTTAAGAAGAGCCCACAACAAACTTAGCCGGAAGTTACGTATATTATTCATAAAAATATTTATCAGTCATCTTAGTACGCATAACACAAGCTACGCTTACTTCGGGGCTAGATGGCGATGTGTGTATTGTCGTAGTTTATTTATTAATTTATAAATCTAATCCAAAAAGTTCGTAAGACAGATTTAATTAAATATTGTTATCTACGGGGTAGGTAAATAAAAGCACTGAATTCATTTTGCCCTGTGAAGATATAGGATAAGATCATTAACCGTAACTGTTTTATCGGTTTTTAAAAAAAATAAAAATTGTTACGATTTTGTGAAGCTAACGTCCACTTCTACTCTTTTTCTAGGATACAAGTTATCATTATGCATAATTTCGTCAACGTAGGTATTGTGAAGTCGCATATACATATTTTTTTTCATATTACAATCATGTTCAGCACACAAAATTCCTTATAAATAGTTTTTAAATTAATTAGATCAACTATTAACTACTATTATTAACTATTTAAATATATCTTCCGTAGCATCTACAAACTACAATATGGTTAAGCGTTCACATTTTACGCATCACGCTGCTCTAAACAGCGTTCTGTCATATAATTGCATTAATTTTCTCTAACCAGCGGGGAGAAAGTAAAAAATAGACTCAATTAAAAGTAAAATATGGCCGCTACAGTTTACAAGCCACCAATTATAGTAGGGAAAGTTGTCGGGCAAATTAATTAAAAGGCCATCAGAAACCAATCAAGGTGTATTTATGGGGCACTCGCCAAGGGATTACGGGTATGTATTACCTTGCACCGTAGTTGATATAAACTGACTGTAAGAGAACATTTTTATGACGATGTTTAATATTTTATTAACGTTAAAGATTAGTAGCGGTGATAGCCCAGTGGGTAAGGCATCTGCTTTCCTTTCGTGGAGATCGAGTTCGAGCCCCGGCACTTTTCGGTGTTATGTGCGTTTTAATTTAAGCAATTTTAATTGCTTTGAACGGTGAAGGAAAACATCGTGAGGAAACCTGCATGCCTGAGAGTTCTCCATTATGTTCTCAAGGGCGTGTGAATTTTACCAATCCCTGGGCCAGCACTGGGCCAGCACTGGGCCAGCGTGGTAGACTAGGGCCTTAACCCTTCTCATTCTGAAAGACCCGAGCCCTGTAGTGGACCGGTAATGGGTTGATGATATTGAAAGATTAGTAGAGACGTTAGACAGTACTGATGAGGAAAGAAATGGAAAATAAACAAGAGATCTCACAGAATAATATTCGCGGTATGAGAAAAAAAAATAAAAGAAGACAAAGTTAAAGGTGGGAAGATTATGTTAAAGACGTGGCAGGGCCAACGTGGCGTCGAACAGGACGGGAGATGTCTGCTTATATAGACCTAGCGTCAGGTAGGCCATTTGCTTCGTCAGTCAAAACTAACTATGCCACTGTATACATACATACTTTATGTACACTACAGTACACTATATTCATATCATGTCTCTTGTAAAGTTTAATGCTATCTCATTCATATCTGTTACAGTTCATCCATAAATTACAACTTCACGCTAACTAGATGGAACTACCCCTCTAGTTAGTTTAAGTGGCCCTGTCGAACTAAAAAGAAGTAAAAATAACTATAAAAACTCTTAACCGAAATCCGAAACAGTCGCTGTGGCCGAATGCGGTAAGGATAAGACTATATTTACAGCATTTTAACCCACACTGCCCTGCCCTTAATACTAGCGGCTAGAAAAGGTATGATTTGAAAAACTTACCTTAGGTGTTCGGAAGTTATATAGTTATCCAAAAAATATCTTATTTTGGCATAAATTATAGGTTTTATAGATAAAAAGTGCAAATTATAAAAATCATTTCCCGCGAAAACTCTCTACGGTTTCATCGCCAGTCATAGTTAAAGTCATAGGCAACTTAAAGCTTCAGTAAGTCCTTGTTTCATAGCTAAAAAATATTGATTTTTCTATTGATAACCAGTCACAAAACACTTGATATACGCATACATTTTTGAGCTTCAAGCGGTACAATTATGTTTATATAGACGTGACGTCAAAAGTTTCCATTCGGCGTTTTATCTGTCATGGCGGATCGATAGATTTTGCAGTTCTATTTATTGAAAATGAATAACAATTTTACTTAGAACATGAATAAAAATATATTTCATTATACATCTATATATATAAAAGAGAAAGTGTGTGGGTATGTTCCGTATAGGCTCCGAAACGGCTGGACCGATTTCAATTAAACTTTCAGGGAATGTCCGGATTAACCTGACCAGTAATCCTATAAAGTTTGGTGACGATCGGAGTACTCCTATTTTTGAACTGTCAAACTGTCAAATACAGCTTTTATTTACTATGATGATATTCTATTGTTGGGTGTACATGGGTGTAGATAATGATCTTCACGAATAGAAGAGAATGAATACGGAGAGAGATAAATGTTTTATTATATTATGAGACTTAAGTTAAAAATTTAATGATGTCAGTTTATTGTTTAAATAAAATAAAGCAAAATCTAGCCCGGCGAAGCGGGCTGGGTACGCTAGTAATAAGATAAATACAATATTTTAGCAATTCTTTGTTACTGTCATCATGCCTTAGGTAGTCAATTCGATTGACCCATTGGTTAGAAATACTTCATGCATTATAACTACGGCTTAAACGATTTAATGAGCGTGAAAACGAAATCAGAAAACAAAAATTACAGTGTACCCAAACAGACATGTAGAAGTAGAATGAGCGGCTTCTAATAATAAATAATTTTCCAAATACAGTGGTGCAGTGGTGAGCACAGTGGTCTTATAAGTAGGTAACAGGTTTGATTCCCAGTTGGAGCAAATTGGGAATTAATTAAGATTGCAGTCAAAGGCTAACTTAAAAAGTACATAAGTGTTATCACCATATTCTAAAATTGATTGATTATGATTGATTATTATGATTATTTTTTATCAACCAACCAATCAATTTTTTATTTATTTGAGGTTCAGCTAAAACTTTCTTTAAACAAGGAAAACCTAAGAGCAAAATCTGAGCAATGCATTTAAAAAACAATGAACTGCGGAGTCTAAATGCAAAATTTTCCCATTAGCATTTCGCAGATCTACTTAAAATTCTGACTGAGCTCAACTGAATTTGCAAGGACATTTAATTTGAAGAGTAAAATCTCCTTACTGCCTGCGCCATTTTGCTTTTTACGTTGTAAAGAAATAGTGAATGTTTAAAACTTGTGGAATTAAATTAAATTCCAAGTTTCATGAGCAATTAGGTTTTTTACGCCCTTCGCCCTAATTACTCTTCGGCACTGGTTACTGGACAATGAAAATTTAAGAAAGTAATTAATTTAATGACTGTGTCAATAGCCAAACTTATTTTTTGGCCAATAACCGGTAGACTGGTGAACGCTTTTTTCCAGTTCTTTAAAAAAAGGTTGAACCCTAAAGTGACTTCTCCAAAAGGCACCAAAATGAAACTGCTAACTTAGTCAATAATCTATATTTATTTCTGTAATTTATATTACTTCTCTTAGTCGTCTTAGAAGAAGAGGGTTTGTGACAACTGTAGTCTGATCTACCGTCACAACGCGTTTAATTAAAAACTATGACCCGTGCAACTTCGTCTGCACCAAATCGCTTATTACCGGAAAACACGAATAATATGACATTTTCTAAAAATGAAACCCCCTGTACACTAAATTTAATGAAAATCGTTGGAGCCGATTCCGAGATTCCAATTATATATATACAAGAATTGCTCGTTTAAAGATACTCGTATAAGATACGCTGTTAAAATTTGTTGTCAAAGTTAAAGTCAAAGTCAAATATTTCTTTGTTCAAATAGGCACGCACATATATGGCACTTCTGATATGTGTCACGTTAAGCTATATCGAGCTTTTCTCTAAAAAAAAATCTCGTACGAAACGAACGAAAAAGAAACAAAATTTTTAAGTGTTCACCACCGGAACATGGAATTGCAACAATGCTTTTTGCGGTAGAAATAACCATGGTGGTACTTCCCCGGAGTGAGCTCAGTCAAAAAAGCTCTACACCTATTTACATTATTTACAACCATTTAAATTTATTTCATATACATTTGCAGTATGAACGCGACCTTAGACACAAAAAACGTTCCATATGACATAAGTACCTGCACTTTTTACTTGACTCTAACTGCAGCCTTACGCTCTGATTCCCCTCATTAGAAAACCAAGCTTTCCTCGCATCGCGACATCGTTTAGATACCTCGTTAAAAAGTAGACATAATTAACTTGAAACTGGATGTAATTTATCTGTATTCTATTAAACATTAATGTTTGTATTACTAACAAAACACCGTCATTATGAAGTCCCAAGGCCGGACTGTGCTAGTCCGGCCTTTTTGATGAAAGAGAAAGAGAGTAGAGAGATATCAAGAGCTAAACTCTTCAAAGCTGCGAAGTTGAATGATTTGAAGAGCGATAACGATTTCACATGTTACCCAACCAAGGTATTGGAGTGAACAGCTTGGTTTTCATAACTCCTCAGAACGCCTTGACAGAAAAACCCAATACTTAACAATTTAGCAAGAAAGCTCTTTAGAATCTCTGATAGCCTAGTGAGGGCTTCGGTTTCTCTTTTGGAAGGCCGAGTTCGAATCCAAGTACACCTTTAACTTTTCTAAGTTATGTGCGTTGAAATATCACTTGCTTCAACGGTGAAGGAAAACATCGTGCGGAAACCTGCATGCCTGAGAGTTATACATAATGTTCTCAAAGGTGTGTGGAGTCCACCAATCCGCACTGGGCCAGTGCTGGTGGACTACGGCCTTAACCCCTTCTCATTATGGAACCCGTCCAAATGATGATATAAGTTTATACCTATTTATACCGAGATCTTTAGACTAACCATCTGGCGTGTGGAGTCCTCTCATTGTGGGAGGAGATCCGTGCCCTGAAGCGTGCCGGTAATGGGTTGATATGACGAGCTTTATGTGAAAGAAGCAGAACTCGCCCGGGGAAGTACTAACGCATCCTTATTTCTGCCGCTGAGCAGAAGTGGTTACCTGTTACAGTCATAAGATCACCTTTTTTACCATCGAACCGTGAGGCACCGTAAGGATCTGCATCCGTGGTCGATATACCGAGGATACGAAGCGCTTCGCATATTCGTTTCTGATCCGCACCGCTAGGATCTGGAATGCTCTTCCAGCTTCCATTTTCCCCAGTGCCTACAATGTACCCAGTGAGTACCTTCAAATCAAGAGTGAGTAGGCATCTTCTAGGCAAGCGCGCTCCACCTTAGGCTACATTATCGCTTACCATCAGGTGTGGTTGCAGTCAAGCGCTCGTCTATAAATATTAAAAAAAAAAAAAGATACTAAACACCGACGCCTCAGTTTGATACATACAGGGCGGCAGTTTGTAGGACGTGATCCTAGTTTGCCCTTCAAATTGTTGCTCTGTTTATAGGTGGTTTTCCACGGTGTTAAATAATAAATTTCCAGATTTACAATCGAAATCAGAACCTCCACCTTGTAAAGCCACAGCGCTTACCACTGCGCCAGGAAGTTCGCAATGTGTTATATGTGATAGGTATTTCATTTAAATAAATAAAAGTTCTATAGAGTGCTGAGCTAGTAGAGTTTGATTTTGTATTAAAATCTCCAGTGTAAACGCATATTTACTCGCTCCAGTGCAGTTTACTATGCCATCTGATAAAAACCTGTCATCGTTTGAACGGTCATCTCAATTGTACGGCTTTTCGCGCATGTTGAATTTCACTGCTAGCCGGTTCATCCATAATTTTATTACCTACTGTTGCAATTGAATTTATCTGCGTTATTTTCGCTTTTTTTAATTAAATCTCGTGGAAATGTTTGGTTCTCGCGGGATAAAAAGTATTTTATGACCATCCACTGTTTGCATCACGATCGTTTGCGCTACATGGTTTGGTGCCCATGGTACACGTTACATGGTACATTACAGGTAAGCAGGTAACCTATGTGCATCTTAATGACAAAAGTTATATAATTTGTAAGTGTGTAGTTAAAATTAACATAACTAACAAATACATAAATTAATAAACATACATAATTTCGCATTTATTTTAATATTAGCAGGGATTCAAAAGTCTGTAATTGTGCACACACACTCGCACATCATCAATCATAATCATGTCGACCCATTACCGGCCCACTACAGGGCACGGGTCTCCCCCTACAATGAGAAGGGGTTAAGCCCGTAGTCCACCACGCTGACCCAGTGCGGATTAGTGGACATCACCAAAATTATATAGAACTCTCAGGTATGCAGGTTTCCTGACGATGTTTTCCTTCACCGTCGAAGCAAGTATATTTTGATGAATTTCTTACTGACAAGGTTGCTTGGAAGCATCCGCTTTCATCTCTCACAAAATTGAAAAATGAATACTAAAATTTAAAATGTAAGTTTTTGATGTTGGAAAAGAGCAACTGCTGAGTTTCTTGCCGGCTTCTTCTCGGTAGAATCTGCCTTCCGAACCCGTGGTAGTCACTACAAACAGACAGACTTGACGTTTCAAAAGTGCTTATATTAGGCCTACTTGGTATAAATAAATTTAGAATTTGAATTTAATTACTTAAAACGCTCATAACTTACAGAAGTTGGAGGTGCGTGCTGGGATTCGAACTCTGCCCCCGAAAGTTACGTCGAGCTCCTACCCACTGCGCTATCACCGCTTCTATAGCCTATAACAATCCACTGCTGGACTCCTCTCCCATCGGAGGGTTTGTCCATTATCTGGACAGATGGGTTAGTGACTGCAATGTATGGTAGTAGTAGCACAGAGGACGCTGCTGCCCGTTGTCTGATACATTTCCTTAGTCGCCTAGTAGGACTTCCTTGGGAAAAGAAGTGGTTGTTACCACGTTATTCTCGGCATTATATTCGGCACCACACTCGCACTCACTCTCTTTTTTCTCTTTCTCTCCTTACCAAGTGAATTCACCAACATGCTTTAACATGCAGTCTATAGCGACCGCTATGTATGACAATTATATGAACCAGATTACACAAAATAGATATATCAATGAAATTTAAATTTTCTCATTTCGTAAAACTATAAACATATTTTCCGACTAGACGTATAAATAATTTATAGTATTTTCACACATCGCTGAACATAAAAAGAAAGTAATATCCTTTTATGTTTTATTGCAAATCCAATCGGAAGGACCCTGCAGTCAATTTGCATATAAAGTGGGACCTTTAATGGCGACGGAATTATTTAAATCCGTCCATTTTACAGACGAGTGCTTGCTAATTTACGTACTCATTCAGTTTGCAGTTTGCAACTTCACTCATTTTAATCAAACCATCTACTAACTATTTAACATAAAAGTAAAATCTTTATATCGTAATTTTATCATATATCTAACTTGTAATAAAAAGAGATAAAGAATTTATTATGATCAAACTTACGTACTTACAACGTACTTTATAAGCGCTTTTGAAAAGTATGTCTTATTGCAGTGACTCTACCGCCAGTTCATTGTCAAAAAGCTTGCATTGTGTGCGATAATAAAACACGCTTCTTAAAAAAATAATGAATATCAAGGTAATCTTTAATATCTTGATATTTGATAGTATAACATGATATTTGATAGTAAAGGTCCTTTATGAAATCCGTACATATGACATGTTTACAAGGACATGAAAAGAGCCACTAACAAAGACAGGAGGAGATCTCAAAGTGGTATAGGTGCGCAAGGAGGTAGAAGTGCCTGATCCCGGCTTGAGAACCGACCCATAAAACCCAGTCTCGCTACCAGGAAACCAGAAAGCTAAGATTCTTAGTTACCCTGAATAAACACCGGAAAAATCTTACATTAATCAAGAGCGGATTTACCTACCTCCTTTAAAAGCACACTTTAAGCTCGAGATTGAAAATTTACATTTCCTATCAGATTCCAACGATATCTTTGCAATTCAACATTGCGAAAATTGCAATATCTCGTCGTCGGTAGAAGTTACATTCCTCCAAGGAAATTTGAAATAACTTGGAAATATTTTCAACTGAAATCCTTTCTGTATTGGATTCTTAGAAATACTTTTAAAGGAGATTTTAATATCTTCTTTGCTTTCTGATTACTTTGATTTTTTTAATGGATATTACATTAAGAATTTTGAGAAGGAGGTGAACCGCGGAATACTACTCGGATAGGCAGTGTTCGGGAAACTTCATGACATCTTTTCTTCCAAAATCTTAGCTAAGTGCCTGAAGACCAAAGTCTTTGAACAGTGCGTGTTGCCAGTGATGACCTATGGTTCCGAAACATGGTCGCTAACTGTGTACGCCCTAGTAAGATTCACTCAGCGGGCGATGGAGTAAGCTATACTCGGAGTATCTTCTACGTAATCAAATCAATAATGAGGAGATCCGTAAAAGAACCAGCGTTACCGACATATGTCAACGCGCCGCGAAGGTAAAGTGGCAATGAGCGGGGCAAATAGCTCGAAGAACGGATGGACGTTTAGGTGGTAATGTTCAAATTGCAGACTTAAATAAAAACTTTTTCTAATTTTTGATCCCCTTAGAGATAGTATTTAAAAAAAAACTTTCTTAGTACAAGCCAAGCTAGCTTAAGGAGTTTGCTCAAACACCCTCAAAATTGTAATGGCCGAGCCTATAATACTTATCGATTTGAATATCTGATCCATCTTTTGCTTTTTGTTTTTTAAGTCTGCAAACCCTACAACTTGCTCTTCTCCAGTTTAACTAAGACAGAGGCCTACGTCCTTGCCCAGTATACAGTGTATATCCCCGTATTTCCAATAAAAACAATATTTTTATTGGTAGCTAAGAAACTTAGAAACATGCATGTCAACTCATCATTCCCACTGCACTGCAACGGCGAAAGAGATCGAACACGAGAGGTCCATGAACCCAGCCAATGCCCACACGAGAAATCATTTCTTTCACCGGTAAATGTATTGTTCCCCTATAGCGTTTATATAATATAACTACGAAAAAATCACCTCTTAAGTACCCTCTACGTTTAATTTAAAATTGCACTTAATGCGACAAGCGCTTACTTAAAACTGCTTATATAATAAAATAGTTGCATGGCTCTAAAATTACGGTTGCGCTCAGAATTCTTGTTTCTAGTAGGTACGGTTTTCGACATTTTGTGAACAAGCCAAAAAATCAAAAGTTCGCTAACTCCCGAAGCAGAAAATGTTAACGTTTCAGTATTTAGCGCTTTTTACGCGACATAAAACGAAACCGCCGCCGCTGGCAGTTTTGAATACTTTGACCTATAAACCTATTTTCTACCCCCTACAGCTGCTGCAACTTTAAGTAGTCTCTCAATCATTTAAGTTTGAACATAACGGCCTCGAATATTGAATTTCAGGAGCCAAAATTATAAAATCAAAAGTGTGTTTGTTTGATTGCCCCTCAATCACGCAACAATGGAGTATAGATTTCAAGTGACTTTTTTGCATTGTGTAAGTTTATGAGCCGTAGGTAAAAGTCACAGGCGTTTTATCCCAAAAAACAATTGAGGGTCTGGGATGGATCCAAATTGCAATTCGGTTATTACCTCTTATGCCGAAAATGCTGTAGGATTTTAATAAAATATCATATTAAGGTATGTCAGGTTTTTAAATGGAACTGAATAAATTTTATTTTGTTCCAAATACTTACGAGTATCTTAAAATCGTGTAAGAACTTTTTCATTTATTTCATTTGTAAGAGAAGAAGATTTCATTTGAAGAAGTTGTTTCTGCGGTGCGGCCGCAGCAAAAAGTACACGCGGATGTAGCCGCCAGCAGATTTAGTAAGGTTAATGGCTCATTAAAGCCCAAAATAAATCCTACAAGCTTTACAATCCAGAGTCAAATAGTGGAAGTTACTTCGATTAATGGATGCACCCTTTCATTGGCCGTATCATATTGGCCTGCTGTCAGACTGCAGGTACGATTGAAGTCGTAAGTTTGTGTCAAAAATCATGTCTGGATACAAGCATCATGTAACATGTAAATGTTTATGATAAAATCTTTTATGTTCCAGAAATAATGTATGTTATTGTTATCTGTATCACGCATATTTGAATGCAATAAAACAAATCGACAAAAACAAATTGCATTTTATTTTTTACGTTGCTTAAATTATGTTACATCTATTATCAAATAAGTTTGTATCGAACTTTACGTCAATCTATCAAACATTTAACACCGTTCCGACAATTGCAACAGAAACAATCTAAGCTACTCACAATAGCATCAGATCTCCTATCTAGTCTTTACTGCCTTTAGTCCATTGTGACAGGAGAATCAGATAATATATCGAATGTCTTAGTTAGAGCGCCAGCACACGTGCAATTCGAATCACTAAAACTTTATGTTCGGATTATTATTATTTTGCTTAGGCGATAAGAATTAAAAAGCAAACGTTGCGTGCAATATTCTTATAGCCTTTTGTTGTTGTTAGTTGTTAGATCCCGAAAATAAAATTAACACGGCAATTTAAGACGGCAGATTGGCGCAGTTTGCAGCGACCCTGCTTTCTGAGCCCAAGGCCGTGGGTTCGATTCCCACTACTGGAAAATGTTTATGTGATGAGCGTAAATATTTTTCAGTGTCTGGGTGTTTATATGCATATTCTAAGTATCTATGTATATTACTCATAAAAATTTTAATCAGTCATCTTAGTTCCCATAACACAAGCTAAGCTTACTTTGGGGCTAGGTGGCGGTGCGTGTATTGTCGTAGTATATTTAATTTAATTTAATTTTAAGAATTCCTTACAAAAACTATGTTCAGCTTTGAAGTCCTGTGATTAAGATGATGATGATGACGACAATCTAATTTGGAATAAGTCTACCCAGGCGGCAGCCACATTGCAACTTATGTTTGCTAATCTTTTTTTTATGTCGCCGTCGGTAACTTTGTTTCTATCGCGGTTTGCTTTGTTACGATTTTCGCCTCTCAGCGAGTTTAGTTAAATAAAAGCTTGTAAAAAGTATTTTGTGTGCGTTATACAATACGTTTATTGTGACAAGGGTAAGATCAGATATTGCGAAATGTCTTATTTAAATCTATGAATCGCAGACTTGTTGGGGTCATAATTCACTTTCACTCCTATAGGGCGTTTAAAGTTATATCTAAGTGATCGCCCGTGGCTGCACGTGATTTCAAGATAAAAGATCTGAAATACTTTCTACTTTTTTTCACGAAAAGGTTATAGAAAAGTCCTATTAAAGTATAAAGGACTACGTAAACGATAAAAAAGCTTGGGTGTAAATTATTGCTCTAACCAGGTTGCTCTTCTAATAATTTAAAATGACATTGTGAGATGGTGATAACAAAAAAAAAAAACACCCGGCTAAGTTTGTTGTGGGCTTCTTCTTAGACCAGGACGCGTTTGGAACCCTCGTAGCTTTAGTTTTAAGTTTACGAATGTGGTTATCGCCATCATCTCACTACCGCGTAATTCTTATGTACGCATCAAAAGTGCCACCTATGGGCCTACTTGAATAAAGATATTTTTGACTTTGACTTTGACTTTATATAGAGTCTAATGACAATCTTAGAATTAAATCATTGTCACATGCCTCTTCCGTCTGACAGCTGTCATTTTCATTGGAATATCACGCATGAGCGATTTTTGTTCAATATAAAACACATAATGCTTTTTCAAAATCTGCGTTTTTTTTATAATTATGAAAATATGATAGAACCTGCGAACAGAATATTTATTTTTTATTTTATCTGAAATATTACTTAAAAGAAGATGCACATTGACATAAGTATTTCCCTAGACCTACAGTAAGTACCTAATAATTGTATAATGAATAAAAAAGTTATTATAAGATTCAATAACCATTTTCATTTCGAATTACAAATTAATTTTCAACGAACAATTTGTCCCAAACGAGGTACCCTACGCCATATAACAATACCTACACGGCAACTAAGTCATAAATATTATTGAAATAAGGGTGAAAAAGCTTTGCGCTGATTTGAGTATTGATAAATTGTACACATTGCAAATCCCTTTAAAGGAATGGGATAAAATAGAATCGAGGTGAATCCATTTCAAACCGATCCACTTTCAAAGGTTTTCCTTTTGCCGCTAAATCGGAATATGAACGCCAAAAAAATGAAATTGGAAATGAGTTTTACTTAGCTGATTGCATTTTTAGATTACTTTTCCCACTTTAGGTCATTGAGGATGAGTGTTTTCAATTTGCCATCGGTTACAATTTCAAAAATCTTGAATCTACTACAGCGGGGCAGTTTTCTACGTAATCTTGATAAAAAATTGAGCATGAAAACATAGTGTGTTTGGCTTCGGCGTTCTTTGCCTCGTTATTTTAGTGTTTAGCATGTTTGACTGCAGATAACGACCCGGGTTCAATCCCCGTTTTTGGTATTGGGTTTATTTTATCAATATATTCTTAGAACCAGCTCGGAGTTTGGTAATTGGTGGTGGACGCGCGTGTCTCGGAGAGCACGTTAAGCTGCCAGTACCGTTCCTGCGCCTGATATCTTTGTCTCACGCTTTTTTTCTTTTTGAAGTTAATTTAAAGTATAATTTAAGTTACACTGTTTAAGTTACAGTTTTTACTGAGAAAGAAAAATAATACAGTCCTAACATCACACGCAAACATTATTTGACTCCTGTCACTTTATAAGATACGCGTAAGTACTATGCGCGTGTCGGTCTTTTATCTTCAATAGGGTTGTCATAAGTAAACAATTAGAATTATTGAATTCGTTTGTATAGGAAAATAAATACGCATCTTTTGATTTAATATTATTACCATCCTTATGAAATATATTTATGCATACTTCAATATTATTTCGTAATTCTGTTTCTGGATAAATTTATTATCAGCATCACATAACATTAAATAACTAATACAATTATTTAATATCTCAGAACATTATTTTATATAATTGATAACAAATAAGATTATTATTAATATAACTTAATGTTTAAATTTTGCATGTTGATGTATTAACAGAATATGTTGAAACTTTATATCCTAAACACCCATATTTAGCAAAATAAATATTTCTTTTCATTTCATAAAACCATTACCGGCCCACTGCAGAGCACGGGTAGGAGACCCACAATGAAAAGGGGTTTTAAGGCCGTAGACCACCACGCTGGGCTAGTGCGGATTGGTGGACTCCACACACCTTTGAAAACATTATGTAGAACTCTCAGGCATGCAGGTTTCCTCACGATGTTTTCCTTCACCGTTGAAGCAAGTTTTCAATTACTTAAAATGCACACAACTTAGAAACCATAGAGGTGCGTGTGGGATTCGAACTCGGTCCCCCGAAAGGGAAGTCGAGCTCCTGCCCAATGCGCTATCACCGCTTCCTTCGCTTTCTTAACGTTAATTATTGATAAATAAATCTAAATTTATCTCCAGTGAAAGTCATGAAAATTTCTCTCGAATTAAGTAGTGCTAGTTATTAATACAACATTTCAGCGCATCTCACTTGATTTCAACAAATTCCTTTGCTGCTCTAATTAAGAAATAACTATCAGTCAAAATAATGAAGTATATGAAATATTTGACATCTTAATATATATAAATCTCCTGTCACGATGTTTGTCCGCGATGGACTCCTAAACTACTTAACCGATTTTAAATTAAATTGGCACAACGTGAGCAGTCTGGTCCAACTTAAGAGATAGGATAGCTTAGGTCTTTAATTATAAAATTCAAAATTCATTTATTTCAAGTAGGCCTAATATAAGCACTTTATAGTCGCAATTTTATTTTATTGCAAAATATTTGTCTATGATTAATTGACAGTCACAACTCACATGTTATATATAAATACTACTATACTTATTTAAGGCTTAGCGATACTGAATACTTTAAAAACAAAATCAAACGCAGACGAAGTCGCGGGCAACAGCTAGTACAACTATATATTTTGGCAGTAAAATACGTGTACAGTATTAATAACAAAAAACTTTCAAAAGAAAATCCGCATCGTTCAATGGCTCAGTGGTATTCTTAAGTTAGAGTTCCGGTGTTTTATCCCCATTGACAATCGACGGATAGATAGATAGATAGATAGTAACACTTTATAGCACACAAATACTTAAAAACATACAGCGAATATTATATGATAATATTAACACAAAGATTGGTATGCAAAGGCGGTCTTATAATGTCTCGTGGGAGGCTTTATGCGTGGTTAGCCAACACCCTACCATGTAGGAGCCGGTAGGGGTTGTGGATTTAATATAACTGCCATACCCCTACAGGTTAGACCATTTACCACCAGATAAGATTGCATTTAAGGGCTAACTTGTAGTGAAACAAAAAGTATTGACAAACACTAAAAGCATAATACTGGTTGCCCTCTTCTTTAGTGTTCAAAATATCTACTGCGAACGACTTTATTATTATCCTATATCCATTTTAAGGATGCCAGCTATATTTGTGCAAAATTTCATCAAGTTCAACACATACATTGGTTTAAAAAAAAATAAACGAACAGAAGAACTTTCGGATTTATAATTTTAGTATGGACTACTGGCCTTATCATAATGTTATCACATATACCACACATATCTAAAGGGCTAAAAGCACGACCCCTTCGCAATTTATAAGCAAATCACATTTTATTTCCTTTATGCGCACCAAAACGATATTCACAAGGCTTTCCCTATTTTTTTGGAGCCTTAGAACAATGGCAGGCGACATTTGGCAGATTTAGGGAAGCAAATACGTATACGATTTTCTTATTGCGCCTTTGTGTAAAATTTACAGGCATCTTTTACAAAGAACGAAAATCGGAACTCCCATACATCATCCATAGACTATTACGGTCCACTGATGGACTTAAGAGGTAGTAGTGGCACAGAGGACACCGAATGAATGAATGAATTGAATGAATACACTCTTATTGTACAACACAGAGAAAATTCACAGAGATTTATTTATTTACGAGCTGACCCGCGCAATTTCTTCAGTACCGAATCGGTTATTAGAGGTTAAAATATCTTTAAAAAATCAAGAAACGAATTGCAGCGCTACCTACCAGGTCCAGTTATTAATTATTTTATGTATTTATTTATTCAAACAAAAGAGAACATATTTTATAGTTTCTTCGCACTTTAAAGCCTTGTCGACTTGTCAGGATGCTGCACATTCCTCTTAAACGACATATTAGGTACTTAAATACTAAAATAAAACGAAACAACAGTAATCATGCTCGATAATAAATACAAATTGCTCATATACAAATACAATAGAGCGCTAAGATCACCATATCAACCCATTACTCACTACAGGGTTCTGCTCCCACAATAAGAATGGGGGTGGGGGTTATGGCCGTTATCCGCTGGCCCAGTGTGGATTGGTACTCCATACACCTTTGAGAACATTATGTAGAACTCTCAGGCATGCAGGTCTCCTCACGTTGTTTTCCTGAACCGTTAATGCTAGTGATATTTGATTGTTTAAAACGCGCATAAGTCTGAAAAATTAGTAAAGCAGAAATCTGAAGTCTGTAAACCACAAAGCTACCACCGCTATTGCCTATTTACCTATTGCTTAGTATTTTTAGCACATTGAGGGTCTAACATCCATCAGTTTCTATGTTTTATGCCTTACCCATGATAACTTCAGCTTTACCATTCATTAATCCATGGGTTCCTCATCCCATTTGAAATACGTAGAGACACACTGAACTCTATAAATGACCAAATAAATGAATGCACTTTCTCAAAACTGCTTTCTTAAAAAAATCGGAAAGTATGAAACTCCTGCATTAACTAATGGTCTTAAAGTAACGTCATGCACACCAATCTCAAAGACGGAAAACCCTCCATTACGTAACGAAGTCAAAAAAAGTCATTAGCTCCGAAGCCATGCGACCAGATAACAACCTGATTGGCTTGATAGTATATACTGACTTTGTTATGAGAAATAAGTAGTACTATACCTAAAATGACGATTAAAAACCACAGTAATTTTTTGGGTACAGAATGTAATATTGAGACTTATTTATAAGAGACTAGCTCTTGCCCGCAACTTCCACTTTTTGATTTTGTTTTTTGATGTGGCATTTAATTTAGTTGTAGTTCTAAAAAAATTAAAGTACTCAGTATTGCTAAGCCTTGAATGAGGGGTTAGATGCTGTCCGCTGAGGAGTTCTGTCCTCTATCTCCAACCACAGTTTGGACAAAATTAAACACATATTATAACCTCTATAGTACAAAAATAATTATTTAAATCGGTTATAATTTGTCGGAGTTATGGTGTAAAATCGTGAAACACTTTCATCCCCTCTCCCAAAGGAACCGAGCTGCTCCCAAAGGAAGGACCTGAGCTTAATGTCGGGTAAAAAGTATCCTATATTACTTCTAACACTTCCGAGAATATGTGTACAAAGTTTCATGAGGATCGGTTAAGTCGTTTTTGCGTGAAAGCGTAACAAACTAACTTACATTCACATTTATAATATTAGTAGGGACAGGGATAGGGATAGGTATACGTTCTCTCATTTTTAGTATTCAATTGTGATATTATACTTTAAAAAATAATGACAATGGCGCACTGACAACGGTATGTCGTAAAACATTCAATTAAATCATGGTGTAGTTCCATTATATAACGAGCAAAGCAATACGTTTTGAAATGTAAAGAAGATAGAATATAGAAAGCGTATAATTATCGATGCTTTTGTCTTTCGAAATTGTAAAGACGACACTTTTCGCTTTGCAAAGAATAATGGTTCTACCTTTTAAAGTAAAATTCACTTTATTCACATGCTTTCACCTTCCATTAAGTTAATATTGCCTTAAGCATTTTCCCTTTTATTACAGTTGACGGTAATTAATTTGAAGTACGTTCTTAGAGGTCCGCTGTGAAATTTATATAATAAATTATATAGTAATAATTGGTTTTTAAGGTACTCTATTAAAAAATTCAAAATTCATTTATTTCAAGTAAGCCTAATAATAAGCACTTTTAAAACGTCAAGTCTGTCTGTTTGTAGTGACTGTACCACCGGTTCGGAAGGCAGATTCTACCGAGAAGACGAAGGCAAGAAAGTCAGCAGTTGCTCGTTTTCGACATCAACTGTTTTAATTTTTCATATTTCATTTTAAAATTTATTTTTCTATCTTGTGAGACTTCCAAGCAATCTTGTCATTAAGAAATTGATCAATTGTATAGTAACCTTGCTGTCATAAATGTGTTTTAAAAATTCTTTACACTTATATATTGGTAGGTCCAAAGCTTCCTTAGGAATCATATTAGCGTATACTCAATCCCACAAATGACTTCTGTACCTTTCCCAGACGATATGCTGATGACACTAGTTTTTATTAATTATAAAGCACGTTAAACCATCGATTCTGGTTATTTACTAAGGTATCTCTTTGTTGGTTTGTTTGCAACCTACCGTTATACCAATATTAATGAAATTTCACATATGGCTTGCATGCTGGAGATGTACATAATATACTTTTCTCTACAGAACACCACAAAAGTAACGTCCCAGAGTTATTTTCTTGGTCGATTGGCGCAGTGGGCAGCGACGCTTTTTTTTTTCTGGCGTGGTGGAAAAGCTTTATTGCTGCCTCCGACCCTAAGGCATGATGGAGGTTATGTGGGACTCGCCCCTCTAAGGGGGGGTATACCAAAACTAAAACCACCACTGCATATCCCTCTTATTGGCTTTGTTAGACGCCCGGGGAAGTGGGCAGCGACCCTGCTTTCTGAGTCCAAGGCCGTTGGTTCGATTCCCACAACCTGACAATATTTGTGTGCTGAACATGAACGTTTTTCAGTGTGGTGGTGGTGTTTATCTGTATATTATGAGTATTTATGTACATTATTCATAAAAATATTCATCAGTCATCTTAGTATCCATAACACAAGCTACGCTTACTTTGGGGCTAGATGGCATGTGTGTATTGTCATAGTATATTTATTTATTTATACGACCTGGCTGCACAGATTAACCAATATTGACGAAATTTTGCATAGAGATAGCTTGTATATTGTAGACAGTTATAGGATAACATGGATAATAATGTAGGAAATATTTTTTTTTATTCCTATAAGCCAGCCCTTGACTGCAATCTCACCTGATGATAAGTGATGATGCAGTGGGTAGCGGACTAACCTGTTAGGGAGTATTCCAGATATATTTAAACCACTCCCCTACTCGATTTCTTCGTGACATCGTACCAAGCCACTCACTCTTATAAGGGAGGAGGCCTGTGCCAGCAAAACCATGATGATAGGCACATGTACAAACAGTTTTAGGGTAAACAGTTCTTTATACACACACGGTAAAAAAATTATCTCTTATAACAGTGACTAGTTTAATCTGTGCATTGTCTACTATTCATAATAATTATTTGAAAAATAAGAAGTATCCTGAATCAAACGTAAGCGGCGGAGTGCGGCGGCGTTATCAATTCAATGAAATGCGGTTGTTTCATGCAGCAGAAAAAAAAAGTGCTTTTAATAATTCAGTTATTGTTTTAATCTTTATCACTAGTCTGGTAAACTTCTATTCTATTATATTTAACCTATCGCTTAGAGTTACTGTCGATAGGATACATTTAAGGGGCTGCCGATGTTCTACGATAAAAAAACACCCAGATGTCACCAACTACTATATTTATAGTTCTGGTACGTTATCTTTTAAATGCAATAAACAAAAGAATCCTACACGTATACCTTTTGTATGTATGTATATCTGGCATACACCGTACGGAGGAAATATAGCCCGCACAGATATCAGAAAAGAACCTACGCCATCTATTCAATCCTAGGAAAATATGGTCCGACGTGTCAAAGATAGCACAACAGGCAGGAAATTCATTGTCCGAGAGATGACTGTAAAAGAAACAAGATTTATACACTTACTTTCAGGTAAATAACTGAGGAGTTGGCTAGGTTTAAATACAAATCAGTTTCTAAGATTGAATCCTAGGTAACGCCAATAATTTTTCTATCTACGATTTTTCTACAAGCGTGGAGTTAGGAATTCAGTCTCGTACCCCGGAGAGTCCGTCTAGCCCCAGTTATTACCAGTTACAGACCACTAAGCTATTTTGGAGGAACGTGTTGGGTTAGAATACTTATTATCTCGAGACAATAAGTATGAATGAATGAGTACGCCTATGCACAGCAGCGCAAAAACATACAAAAAGTACAATCTATTTTCCTTATCTTTTACGTACAACAAAACGTTGATATTTTTATCCACAAATCCAAGATGCTCTTTGCGCCATGCAAATAGCATTAAAATAATTTATGATGGTAAATTATGCACGATAAAAATATGTTATGCTTGACTTTCAACACCGTTTGTTTGTTTAGAGGAGTAACCTGTTTAATAAAAGATAATAATATTTATTATGGGTTTAAGATTTTAATGATAAAACGAAAACACAAAACACGTGACTTTTGACGGTCGTCTCCTCGCCTATCCGTACCGATGATATTTTCCTAATGATAAAATATGCTCGCCTCGTAAATAAACGTTAGGCTGTAAACATAAAATAGATTATGCCTTTCTCATTGAATACAGGCTACGGCTAAGCGTGTACTGTTCGGCTCCAAGAGTCGACTTCGATTGTGTATCGCTCGTAAAAAGTTATTTCGTTTTGCACCGAAAATAACTTACGAATCTTATGACGATGGTTATAATGCTTATGCTATAAAACATTTGTATCCACAGGACTTAAACTTTTAACATTACTTTTATTATAAATGCGAAAGTACGTTTGTTTGTTTGTCCCCCTTTACGCCCTAACCAAGCATAATGCACGTGATTTCTTGCATAGAGTTAGTTGGAAGGATGGGCAGTAACATAGGCTTTTTATGCCAGGAAATCATTTTTTTTGTAGTAGTAGTAATTGACAGACCAAGCAAATGGCCCTCCCGAAGGAAAGAGGAAAAATCATCGCCTATAAACAGAGAGATATATCACAGGGCATGCAAGGAGTACATCCAAAAATGCTGGTTACCACAGGATCTGTAAAAAACCGTAATAATTGCGTATGATGAACGCGAGAAACTTGTGTAAAATGTGCTTATAATTGTTTAGTGTTCTTTACACAGATATGTAATTTTGTAATGTACACTATTACATATCTATGTAAATAACACGTATATATTGTATACTATAATACACAATTACATATTTGTGTTAATAACACTAAACAACGTGTAAATGAAAACCGAAATAATACGTGGGGTCTAATAATTATGTGGGGTCTCTGAGACTTATCTGTGAAACCGAAAACCTAATATTTTTAGAGTAAACCACAGCCATAGGTTTTACTAAAAGAAATCGGATACAGCCAAAACAGTACATCACGTGCAAAATTAAAATCATTTGACTACTGACACTTTATTAGGCGTCGCGTAGCGTAGGTACTATGCGCGTGTCGGCCTTTGATCTTCAATAGGTTGTAATCAGTTTTAATATAGTTTGTACGGAAAAATAAATATGCTTCTAATGATTTAATATTTTTGCAGGGTTGATTCCTTATGAATTATACTAAACATCCCTCAACATTATTTCATAATTCGGTTACACGTAGTATATATACAAAATGTAACAGAGCAGATTCATCCGAACTATAATCAGTACTTATATATGAAATAAAAAACAGATAACAGTCTATACTTATAATAAATCTTTACTGGAAGATTTCTGTACATTTAATATATTTTGAAAATTTTGACCGGGGGATGCTTTATATACTGAGTATTTATTATAGAGAGTTTATATATTTATATACTGAGTCCAAAACAGATTATTATTGAATTTTTGTCTGTCTGTCTGTCTGTCAGGGCATCACGAGAAAACTACAGAACAGATTTAAATAAAATTTTGTATAGTTGTTGCTGATATTCCGGATCAACATATAGGATACTTTTTATCCCGATAAACAGTAAGTTTCCTCCGGGAAATGGGATGAAATTTTTATCAATTTTACTTCATAACTCTGTTAAATTTGAATCATTTTTAATAATTCTTTTTTATTTGAAAGTGTTTACTATCAAGTATGTAGTGTCTTATTTTAATAAGGATCTGATAAATATTGTCGGACATAACTCTTGACATATAACAGCACGTCGCAAGGCATATGGGACAACGATCGAATGCATGCGTACCATCCTGGAATAGCCCATAGGCTTCTGTTTATGCCGAAAAAGCCAACAGCTCCTACAGGATAACATCGCTTTTTTACGCATTTGTCTTTCAAACTCCGCGCAACGGAGTTTTAGATTGACGTGGTTTTTTTAGATGGGCATAGTTGAAATATTGTAGACCAACAGAAAATGCTGTTTCGATTTCAATTTTATTGGTAGTATTAATTAAGGCTATAAACCATCACGCTACAACCAATGGCTACCATCATTAATGAATAATGTTGCAAAAACTGCAAAAAATATTCTTTTTGAGAGATTCCGATGCGTGCGATACGTGAACGGTAAACGTTACGCCAAACGACGAAAATATGTAGTATATCGGAATTGTTTCTTTAAAGTTCTATAAAACAGTCCGCGACAGCATACGGCATTTTTTTGAAGTTGACTCATTCGCGGACGAAGTCGCGCGGGTCCGCTAGTTTATAATAAACATGGATTTACGAGCTTTGGAGATGAGTAAGGTTATCCTAACACCGTACGAACCTACTTTTTATAACAAAGCCTTAAGTGGTTTAAAGTGCTTTTTAATGTACTGTGAGTAATGCCAACTAAGATTTATATTCCTTCAGATAAAATCCATTCCGAGGATCATACCCTTAAATATTTTCTTTATGTAAAAATTAGTGACTTGTGCAAAATATCTTGGCGACATTCATCACCATCAACGTTTCAATACGGCTCCCTCCCAGAATGAGGAGGGGTTAAGTTAAGGCCGTAGTCAACCACGCAGACCCAATGCGGATTCAATGGTGGACTTCGTACACCTCTAAGATATTCGTACTTCAATGATATGCTGTAAAGGACAATTTTAAATTTGCGAGATTCTAAAGATTTTTGAAAAATATAGCGACAGACAGACTGTATAATAAAGCATAATCGACCAAACAGGCTTTAAAAATTGTTCAATTAAATTCGTTTTCGAAGCGAGTCACACAGAAAGCGAAAGTAACAATCCTACCTGAGATAGTCGTAGCGACATTTAAATTATTCATTATTAATAATTAATTAACGTGTGAGTGCCGTGACCAAAGTGTCGACAGATTGACAGTCTTTTTGAAGCTAGTTTTATTTAGCATTCGCTTTTTTCATTGAAGAGTTCAATCAAGTTTACGTATTATTTGTATTGAAGAAACTTACCAGGGCCCCGAGTCTGCAATGACAATTATTTTTTTACAGTAGTAATACTATTAATTTTTGAAACAATTGACGAACAAAGCAGATCGCCCACCTGACGATTAGAGGCAAACCACCAACAGAGAAACATTTCTCATGTAAAGAACAAGTCCTACTGGTACGGGAGCTAGCAACGTTTGAAAAGTAAGAATTTTATGTCAGCTGATTTTGTGATATGTCGTCCTTATTGTGCAATATAAATATTTCGGTTGGAGTCTAGGCTATCTGGCTGGCGGTAGCGGTTGCGTTCATTAGTTAGTGAGCATCCTACCTGTCCAGGTAATAATCCTGGATTTTAAAAACATTTTAGAAGGCGTAATTTTAAATTATTTGTTTTTAAATAAGTCTACCTGTCACACTTTTTTTATTGCCAGACATTTTTGACAATGCTAACTATGTGCCATTCGCGATTTTTTATTTATTTTTTATAAAAGTATTTTATAATGTCTGTAAATTTAATATTATGTTATCTATAGATAAGAAAATAAATTTGCCAGACATTTGACACAATTTATTAGTATTTTATATGTGTAATCTTGATAAGTATTAGTGTGTAATTGTTCGTAAGTATGTATATAATAATAATACACCCCACCAATCGGTTTCCCTTGGTTTTCCTAATCCCAAGGTTGCCTGGAAGAGATCGCTACTAAGCGATAAGGCCGCCCTTTGTATCCTACTTTTTAAGTTTATTTTTGTTGTGTCCATTGTTCTTTTTTACTATTTGTGGCGTACAAATAAAGTGTATAAATAAATAAATAAATAAATAAAACAATTTTTCAATGCTAAATCATGAAATTAATTATTTAAATTGAAAAATAAAAAAAATAACATGAACAACCGCTCGGCCAACGAGGTATTTGACCATGACCATTTCGCTGTTTTCATTTTAAATGTCAATCGGTATAAGATTACTAGACCGTGTTAGTACCGCGTGTCCAAATATATCGGTCACTTTAACACGCACCAATGGCAAATCGTCGTCGACAGTCACTTATATTGTAACTAGCATTGTTAAATACCGCGTTAGTGTACTTTAACTATCAAGACAGAGTTTTTTTTTCTAAAAAAAACTAATCATCTGTACGTTAAAAACAAAAAAAAACCTAGCTAAGTTTGTCGTGGACTCTTCTTAGACCAGGGCGCTTTTGGAACCCTCCTAGCCTCATTTTTAAGTTAACGAATGCAGTTATCACCATCACTTCATGCGTTCATATATTCAACATGTTAACACTAATGTTTAGTGTTAACATGTTAAATGTATGAACGCTTCATAAGGGCCTGTGATAAGGTATATATGAATAAAACAATTTGAATTTAAATTTGAATTTGTTATTCGGCTCAACTGTTGTTTAGGATGACTTTTAACATCATCATATCATCTTTATCATCATCACAGTAACACCCACTAGATATATAATAGGTCTCCTCTTAGAATGACAAAGGCTTGGGACATACTCACGCTCGCCCAGTTCGGATTGATGGACTTCTCACGTCTTTCATAACATTATCAAGAACAATCATGCATGCATTTTCGCGATGTTTTCCTTAACCGTTAAAGCGATATTAACGCACATAACGCGTTGGGTACACTCTCGCTACACTCGGAATTCTTGATGGGCATATTTGGAAGTGTGTGTATATTAAATAGATCTGTCTGACTTTAAACTGTGTATATTTTAAAGGAGTACAAATTGAAGCGGTGGAAGCCTCTCGGGCGGGACTTCGGACTTACTTTCGGATGGCCGTTCAAACCACGGCACTTACAGACTTCTAACTTTTCGGAGTAATGTGCGTTTTTATATATAATTAAAATATCACTTGTGAAGTAAACGGTGAAGAAAAATATTGCTAGTAAACTGAAGAACGTCTGCATAATGCTTTCTTTCTACAATCCGCACATAGCGGAGCAAGTGCGGAGCAAGTACGGCCTGAACTCTTCTCATTCGAAGAGGAGATCCTTGCTTATAGTGAGCCGTTAATGAGTTGATCATAGCGTGTAGTGCTAGAATTGCATTTAAAAAGTTTCAAACCATTTTTTTTTTGTTGTTAATACATAGTATCAATATCATAATGGGTACAAATCTATAGACCACCATTTCACGCATTTCCCACGTTTCTCACTAGATAAGGAAAGGCCGAGTGCGGGAGATAATTCATTATAAGATTGACAGCTCGACAGCCGTTGCTTTGAATAGTTAACAAGAATTAATTGCTGCTAGGTGTTAGCTGTGACAATCTAATTCTGGGTCGTTTGTAAATTGACAGCTACGTGATTGACTCTCGCCAGACATTTGCGGGATGAATACGTCAAGCCTTTCCGGAAAATGTGTTAACTAGATGCAGATACGGTCGTTAGATTGTCTTCGAATGATATCTATGAACAATTCTATTTAGATGCGACATTGCGTTCGTTGGATTAACCTACTTTCATGCAGCAACGGGTCAACGTGTAAACTTTTACAACAACAGAGTAACATCGGCATCCATGGTAGGAGAGCCGTAGCTTAATTGGTGAAAGCGCTTAGGCCGCGATTGCCCGAGAGTCGCAGTCGAGGTTCAAATCCTGTCGGTTCCATAATTTTTTATATGCATTTTAAATTTATAAAATTGATAATTCCTCCAAGTGTAGGTAAAAACACTAATAAAAATTATAAAATATAAAAAAGCAATGTGTCACCTCTTGTTTCAAACGTGTCTCATTGGACCTTTGAAAAAAGTAGATTGAAACTGCAACGTTTCCTTCTAGATGACGCTACAGTCGCTATAGGACTGATGTCTGAGGCATATACTAATTTCGGTATCGACGGTAGGAAAGCCTTAACTTAATTGGTGAAAGCGCTCAGGCCGCGATTGCCCAAGAGTCGAAGGTTCAAATCCTGTCGGTTCATTTTAAATTTATAAAACCTAATTTTAAATTTATAATGCCGCCCAGTGTCCTTCAATTTGAGGCGTAGGTATTGAACCTCATGTACCAGTCATTACACCGGGCTCTTAAGACTAGAACACAGCATCGCAACAATGCTGCTTAGCGGCAGAACTAAGCACGTCGTGCAACATGCCGCCCAGTGTCCTTCGATTTGAGGCGTAGGTGTTAAGCCTCATGTACAAGTCATTACACCGGGCTCTTAAGACTAGAACACAGCATTGCAACGATGCTGCTTAGCGGCATAAATAAGCACGGCGATAGTACTTCCCCGGACGAGCTTTGTCACAAAAAGCTCTAAGATATTAAGAGTTATAAATACTTAAGGGAGGCTTCTAGACTCTTACAAAGCCTATACTTAAGGTTTTTATATCTCGTCGGGGAGAGAGGGGCTAGTTGTAACATTTTTTTCTTTTTTTGATGTTGCAACTAAACTATTGAGTATTTTAATTGAAAAGAGGTTTTAAATGAGTAATGTATTTGGAAATATATTTCTACAATATTTTTTCCTGAATCTATAATCAATTAGTATTTTAGCACTTTTTGTGGAAAGTTTCGCTCGTTACAACTTACCCCTTTTTTTGGGGTAAGTTGTAACTAGTGTAGGGCAAGTAGTAACTTCATTTTAAAAATATAGGTTTCATTATTTAAGTCATTTTATTTAAGTGTTTCGTATATTTATTAAAATTATTTATGTATTTGTATCTTTACATTTTGGTATTTATGTATCTCTTGACACTATCCCGTTCTCTTGCTGTAAGTCCTATCTACAAAGGTTGCCTGTAACAGATTGCTTGCAGCAATAAGGCCGCCTTTGCATGTCTACATTGTGTACTGTATACTCCTTACTGTTTAATTTCCTGTATGTTATACTTGCAATAAAGTGTTTCTTCTTCTTCTTCTTCATGTATTGTTTTATATCCTCTGCATACCCTGGACATACCTTCTATGCAGCCACTGGTATCTGCTGTTATAGGCTTTTAATTAATGATATTTAATAATAAGCAAACTAATATTCAATGTATATTTATTATTTTTACCAGAGGTGTAGGTCTCGACGATAATTTCCAATATCCCTGAAGAATCGAGTACGGAAAGCTATGTGCCGGAATTGTTGTTTGTACATCACTCGAAACGCCTTGTATTACACTATACTAGTACACTACGTCTCAAGTGTCCAATACAGGAACAAGTGGCTCTTTAGAACTGCCAATATACTGGCAAGTAATGCGATTTTATTGAGTATGAGTATCTACTATCGACTTTCATAAGCGTTTTTTTATTACCACTTACTCACGCACTTAAGAGGTACTAAAAATCTGGGATTGCCGAACTCAGCGGTATCAAATTAGTATAAATCTTTTTTATCTGTTTACAGAAGACTACATTTTATTTCGGTTTTTTACTGATCCCGTGGGAACCATTTGTTTTCCAGGATAAAAAGCCCATGTTACTCCCCGTCCTTTTAACTAACTCTTTGCTAAAAATAAAGTTGATTGGTTGCTTAGTTAGGGCGTTAAGCAAAGACAAACAAACAAACACACTTTTGCATTTATAATATCAACTAGCTTCTGCCGTAACTTCGTCTCCGTGGATTTCAGAATTGGGTCTAAAGCTTCAATCGTAAACAATTTTTTAACCTACCGCGGGGACTGTTTTGGAGATCGGTATAGAAAGTACATGTCCTTTTTCATAGCATACGCGACATGCATACGAAATTTCAAAGCTGTCTGCCCGCGGCTTAGCTCGAAAACAACTTTCAATTTTCCCTCGGGAACTACTTAAGGAATCGGGATAAATTTTAGCCCATGTTTCTTTCCATCTCAAAGGCTATAGGCATGCCAAAGTTCATCCAAATCCGTTCAGCCGCAATCACGCAAAACTTTGCGTGTTTGATTAACAAACATCCACACTTTCACATTTATAATATTATTCTATATATTATATATGTATAATATATTTTGTTTGTTTGTTACCACCCAAAAAATGCACATAATAATATAATATATATACACAGATACAATATACATATAGCCCCTGGAAAGCTTCGGGTACGATGATGCGAGTTTCATGATTTTTGTTCACCCAAAGAGTGCTCAAAGCGCCTAAAGAAGTTTACGCTTCAAAAAAAGTTTTGTAAATATAAGATGCCATATTATTTCACACATCCTGTATAGTTAGCTTAGCGTCCGTTTAAGAGGCTGGAGTGCTCTCCACACGCTCTTGGCATCTAATATGATATATGAACGTCCGCTCATCTTTAGCAGTATTAAGTGCTAATATTTTTTCTAAACTTTTCCTTGCAGCCACTTTTATAATAATCTCTTATAAGAAATGCTTTACGCAAAATGGGCTTAATCCACAATTATAAATAACTTTTGGAACTATCAAATCTCCAAACTAGAATTCCAAACCACAATTTCTTTTCTTTTTAATTATAAAACACTGTCAACTATATCCGCTTTTTATTACAGCTTTTTACAAATCCTGTGGGAACCTTTTTTTTCTGGGATAAAGTCTCTAAATAGCCTATGTTACTCTCCTTACTTGCAGCTAACTATATCAAGTTTGTTTGGACGTAAAGGCAGGACAAGCAAACAAACACTCTTTAGCATTTATAATATTAGTAAGGAAATAAAGACCAGAAGCCTAGTGACCACGCTGGCGTATAAACCTCCAAACGTAAGTTCCATTTTCTTAAAAACCCAGCTTTTGTTATTTGCCAAAAACCATAATAAAAATTAAGTAATGAAAATTCTTTATCAGAAAAACATAATATCTTGCAATTTTTCTGGTACTTAAAACCGATTAGGGGTATGGTTTTTATTATAACTGCTATACCTCAAAACAGGTTAGCCTGTTACCATCTCAGACCGCACCATCACTTAACATCAGGTCATAATGCAGTCCAGGGCTACCTTGTAGCGGAATAAAAAAAATTAAAGGGTTCTTCAGTTTTAACAGAAGTTTCACCAACTATGCATTAAATCATACAATCTCTTATCTGTGGCAGGCTAGGCAATAAAACAGCCGACGCTCGTGTAGACAAAGCTGTCAGTAGCGACAGCGAGTGAGCAAATGTGCCGCGCAGCCTGCCCGTGCTATTCATCAAGATAGCGGCTTTCGTACACAAAGCTCCGAATAACGTGGAGCAAATTATACTTCGCTCTCGGTTTGTATCCTCTCAGGATACCCTAAATGTACAGCAAAGTTCAGCTTGATTAAGGCACATCATAGTGCGTAGTATTTTATTTTTTAATACACAAAACACAGATCCTAATAAGCCTCGAGTGTAAAATATTTTTTTGTATTTATTATGGCATACGCTTCACACGAAAACTCAGTTCAAGATAGAAGTTAATAGCGACTTAACACACAGACACGGTCAATTAATTAGTAGGTATGAGGCTACTGTGATACCGCTTGTTTAATTTCTTAGTGGCTAGATTTAAATAATTACCGGTTCGCTAAACAAGTTAGCTGTATATCTCAGAAAAGTGACTTCATCTGACGATTAGCGTATCTGATAAAGCGGTACAAGCAAGATGCTAGGTTACTGTGACATGTCATGGAGAATTTCTCTATTCTTTGTTTGGACTGCAAAATTGCTTGTTTAAATTTTTAAGGGTAGAGTTAAATATAAATATATATAAATATATACTACGACAATACACACATCGCCATCTAGCCCCAAAGTAAGCGTAGCTTGTGTTATGGGTACTGAGATAGCTGATGAATATTTTTTTATGAATATAATACACATAAATACTTATAATATACAGATAAAATAAATGTCACTTAGTGGAAGTCGTTATCTGTATCCAGTTTCTAAAGGGTATCTGTATCTGTTAAAGCGTGAAAATCTCCTTTATAATGACTCGAGTAGCAGTGTAATAGTAAAAGCTGGTTTTATTTTTCAGTTCCCTATTTTAGTTAGCTATGTGTCACAGTAAATGCGACGTCATAATATGATATAGCGTATTTGATAAAGTGGTGTAACGTTACTGTGCTTTGTAGACGGAAATCTCTCCGTTTAATGTCTTAGGTGTTAAATGGCCCGTTAATTCTTTTTTACAGATTTTTTAACAGTTCGTTAAAGTAGTCAGTTGTATGTCACAGTAAAAGCGACGTCATCAGCTGATGAGTAGCGTCCACAGTTGCGTACAATTTTTCAATCAACCACGAGGCGAGTCTTTTGATTGCTCGGACGCAAAAAAAGTGTAGTTCATCTTCCAAGCTTCTAAAATAAACTTTCGCCGTTAAATGCATATTTTTGATCGCTATTCTAATAGTTTTACTAACGTTATGATTAGATAGCGCCCTGTTATATGAAATTAACTAAAAAATATAAACGACTATGTTAAAGTGGTGTAACCCAAAATTTTACGTCAATTTTAATGCATGTTAAAAGTGTGTTTGTTTGTCCGTCCTTACTTCACGCCCTAGCTAAGCAGTCAATTAGCTTCATTTTTGATAGAGTTAGTTGAAAGGACGGACGGAGACATACGCTACTATTTATCTCCAAATTACAATCGATTCCCACGAGATTTGTATGTAGTATTTGCATCTAGTATTACAACAAGCTTCAGTTCGATAGAGAAATCAACTGTATGTCACAGTAAAAGCGACGTCATCTGACGAGTAGCGTATCTGATAAGGCGGTACAAGCACGGTACGAGGTTACTGTGCTTAGTCGATGAGAATCTCCGCTTTATGCCTCGAGTGCCAAATGGCTTGTTTTATTTGCCAACTCCAAGCGTTTGAGACGTTCCGCCTGTCGTGAATGGAATTATTGAGGATTTTTAATACAGTAGTAAGTTTACATTCTGAGACTGTGCCAACAAAGTAAAGCTGTTTTACATTCCCCCAGTTTTTGGACGGCTGATTTAATGAATCGTCTAATAACGTAGCTGTCAAAGTTAACAAGCGTTAAATCACCGTGAGCTTATGATCGAACTTGAGCATTTCATATTGAATAACTCGTTTTGTTCAAGTAAAACCGATGATGAAGACCACGGATGGCCGCCGGAACTAAACAATAATAAGTCTTACACTGACTGCGTTTCGATTATTGTATATAGTAGGTAAGCAATTTAAGCACGTCACAATATAGGAGCTGATGGTGAAGTGCCGGGAGAACTCATCAAGCATTACGGCCTGGCTTAGGGAAAAGCAATATTTTGTAGAATGTTATGAACAGTTGACATTCGGCTATTATTACTTAGATATTGCAAACCTACCCACTAAAAAGTGCGAAATTTTTTTTTGTGAAAAAAAGAACAGTCTTTGTTATAGTATATTAACTGCCTTAAACGGGGGTTAATGCTTGAAGAGGTTCGAAAAATCAATAATTTTCTAAAAGGTTTGGAGCAGTCACATTTGGCTGTTATCATTTAGATAATTGCAATAGCCACTAAAAAGCGTGAATGATAAATTTTTTGACGTATAAATACTGACTCTGATGTACAACTAAAAAGCAAGAAATATAAATTTTCTACAACATTTTAAAGTCGATGCCAAGTAAAATGTAAAAAGTTGCCCTTACTTTACTTGCTTCTATATTATAAAAGGGAATGTAAAGTATAGGTAGTATATGTATACCTAGTAGATAAGTTTCTGCGTTTTACTTAAAAATGTTGTAGAAAATATTAATTTCATGCTTTTATTTGTATAAAAATATCGGTTTATTTTTGTCACATTTTTTTTTTATTGTGTAAGTTAAAAAATTATACACTCGTTAGAAGTTAGAGGTCCGTGTCAGGGATTGAACTCGTTCCTTGACACGGACTACGAAGTTATAACCACTAGGCTATTACAGCTTCTTATGTTAAGCTGTTCGTAAGTTTTAATTATATTTTGTGGACTGACAATAAAAAACAAAATATATTCTGAGAAATATAACAACCGGAACACTTTCAAACACAATCAATGAACGAGGTTAATCCGGTAGTCGAGATAACTTAATAACACAAGCTAGTTACTTACAAAGGCGACATTCAAATAGAAAGAGAATATATCTATCGAGACTCCCCCGCAATTTTACAACGTAATCCTAATTGATTTTATGACAAAGTGTCTTGTTTCTAGGACTTTGTAACGGAAATTATAAGTAATGAAAATTATCAAAGGTTTTTTCATTTAACACCCATTTTTTAATTAATTGGGCATAGGTCTTATGTAGGGTGTTCGAAAATCCACGGTTCTGGGCCGCTTGTTTCCAGCAGAACTTAAACGCCATAAACATATTATTTACGTTGTGACAACCTCTTATACCCACTACTGTAGGGCTAGCAAGGGCAAGAGTCAATTAAAGACCCCGGTTAAATCTCCTGACAAGGGATATAGTCAAAGTGTCCACCTGCTAAAGCACGGGAACATGGAATAGAAGAAGTTTTCCCCCGTTTATTTGTATTCACATATATTATTTCGAAGTTATTTCCACTTTTGCGCCAGTGCTCTAAGAGTTGATAAACCTGTGGGAGAAGATAAATTTTTATCCTTTCCTAATTGGGATAAAATTGTTTCCTGCACATGTTATCTGGCTGTAAGAGACGGTTATCATTCTTTTGCTATGCTGCTAGAGTTTACCAAAATGCTTTGCCTCACACGATGTTGCAAGGATGTGGATTTTCATTCGCTCCAAGATGTTTTGTTTAAAATGTCAGAATATAAGTACAGAAGGGTAGATTGAAATCATAACAAACAGCATTCGTTTTATCGTTATCTTGTTTGTGCTTTAATTAGGTTTCCCTGTACTGTAAGCACCAGTGGCTTTCCCCACATAATCCTTACTAATATTTTTATTTATACTCTTCTTCTTCTTTCTCTCTCTTTATTTATCTTGTAATATTTTAAGTAGCGTGTAGAGATTTCTGTGACAGAGCTCGTCCGGGTAAGTAATATCGCCATGATTATTTTTGCTGGTAAACAGCGATAATGTATAATGACGGCTTCCGGTCTACAGGGCGTTGTTGCTGGTGGAATTACAGGCATATGAGACTTTAACATACGCCTCAAGTTGATGGACACAGGGTGACATATTGCAGGACGTGCTACTTGCATGCCCTGTGAAGTGTTGCACTATTTATAGGAAATGGTTACCATCATGTACGCCATATCCTTGGTCCGACAATTATTAATATAAAAAAAAACATTATTAAAAATTTGCTTAATTTTCTATACTCCGTGAACAGCAGGAGAATCTGTATGGTGTAATTTATAATTACTTCAATCCGTATACTCCACACCAAACAGATCCTCGGCAATGTATACTCTACGCACGTTTCGCTCCGAAACATCCGGAGCATCCTCAGGAGATGTTGACTTTACAATAAATAATTGTTAATTGAATAATAGTTTGTAATAATTGTTATTGTTGTTGTGTCGCGGAGTACAGCAAATTAAGCTCAATTTTCATAATATATTATGGATTTCCGCAAAGTAACGCCTGCTTCTATCCCATATTTTTAAAAAAAATCAAATATACAACGTGTAACAGAGTTATGAAATATTATTGAAGGATGCAAAAATATATTTTTTAAATCAAAAGAAGCATATTTATTATTCCGTACAAACCAATTCAAAGCATTCTAAGTGTTTACTTATGACAACCCTATTGAAGTTAAGAGATCGACACGTGCATAGTACGTACGCTACGCGGCGCGTTAATAGACGGACGGGAGTCTCATGATTTTAGTTTTGCAAGTGATCTAAGGGCTATATCTGATTTATTTAAGTAAAAACTATGGTTTACTCAAAGATTATTAGTTTTTCGGTTTCACAGATAGATCGCAAAGACAGTACATAACTTACCTCTAAAGCATGTGTAGTATTATTTCGGTTTTTATTTACACGCTGTATAAATGAGAAATTGTGTTTTTTTTTATTTCCTTCTCGCCCGAGCTGAGCAACCAATCAACCTCATTTTTGGCGTAGCCTTAGTTGAAATAACGGAGAGGAACATAGGTTTCTTTTTATCGCAGGAAAACAAAGGTTCCCACAGGAATTTAAAACCGCAATAAAAACGTCCAACAGCTAGTACAAAGTAAATATTAATAAGAATTTAGTGTTAATAATATGTTCACTTAGATTATAAAATCAAAGAAAAGAAACCAACATGAGGACTAACCTAACCATCTTGGCTTATTTCCGTGATTTAGCTTACAGCTACTGTTTAGCAAACCGTTACAAGATGTCTTGACAATGAGACTGTGGGCTGTAAGTAAAGGTTACGCGATTACATGATGGATTGTATAAGATTACAACTTTTGTATTATGTTGTACGGATTTCGGTCGTGGGACCGTTCGTTTTGAATTGTTTGAACTACAGAAACATTGTTCAATTTAAATGTTAATGCAATACTGTTTTATTTAAATTCTATTACAACGGGAACCGTCTCGTTCTAGTTGTTACGTTGTTCGAATACAGGTCACAAAGTCCTGGGTTTCTATTAAGATATTACCAGTACCCAGTACCCACAGGGTTTGGATATTATCGAGCTCTGACCTTCTTATCCTCTACTCTTAACTACTACTCAAATTACCGGTACTCCTACTAATCTGGATATATGAGAGAGAAGAAAACTCTCTCTCCTTTGAGAGAGAGGGCTCGTGCCCAGCTGCGGGGCACGAGCCATGATTTTATCCCTTCACAATTTAAAGTAACTACCCGTTATCCACGTTTTTCGTCCGCGTTAATTACTTTTTTTTTAATGGGAACCGTTTATTATTGCCTATGATACTTTACGTCTATTCTATGCCGATGACCAAGTCGTTTGGGTTCTTAGGTAGGGAGTAAAGTAAAGACGTAACGTACGTAACGGCTAGTTAGTTTATTATGAAGTTACTAAGTAAGTTTGACAGTTTTAAAATCTTATCTCTATTCCGTCAAGAAATTTTTAATCTGGAGTCAGGAAATAGCCCTCGGAGTGCACGATTAGCCGTCGATCCTCACTATAACTGATATATTTTTTTTATTTTTTTTATATCCCTATAAGTTACCCCTTCACTGTAACCTCACAACAGGCAGGAGACAAAAATTATATCCCCCGATTATATCTCTGTTAACGTGTCCACCTGCTAAAGCACAGGAAGATGGAATAGGAGAAGCTTACCCCCGTTTATTATTACTCATATATTGTTTGTATATTATTTCCACTTGTGCGCCAGTGCTCTGTTGATATAGCCGTGGGAGAAGATAAATTTTTACCCTTTCCCCGGGATATAATTGTCTCCTGCCCATGATAGCCATGCTGGTTGTAAGAGATGATGCAGTCGAAGATGGTAGTGGGCTAACCTGTTTGGGAGTATAGTAGTCGCACCCCTAAACATAGGTTTCTAAGCGACATCGCTAGCGACACTAAATCCTTTAGCGGTACGTCGTTGTCGGTAGGGTGTCCCTAGGGTAGTGCCCCTGCCGGAGATCAAACCTGAGACCTCCTACTTAAATTCACAGCGGTCGCCACTGCGGCGGGGAGGAGGGGAGGGAGGTAAATTACGTTTCAAATAAACGTGAAACTCTATTATACTGTACATCATAAGTACTGCATAGCTTTCACGGAAACTTAATACTAAGTAGGCAAATAAATTATTTAAATGAGCCTCGCCAGATGTTAACAGCGCTTAAAAGCGATGGGAGGCAAGGTTACACGATTACACCCTTTTAAGATTACAAGTAAGTAAAAGTAGGCAATTTGTTATTGGGGTTTCGAGTATGGAATCCTTTCATTTCGAACATCTACCTACTTTTGTTATTGGCCTGAAAAACTAGCTGTTGGCCGCGACTTTAGACAAGATTCTAAGAGTTTTTTTAACCCAGCTTGACCTGTTATTTTACCAATTCTAGATATCTTTTTAACTAAGAGTAATAATAATTAATTGATGAGTTAAAATTTTTATAGCCAAACTAGGCTTATATGTTTACGAATGTAGCTCACGCCACCATCTCACTATAATGTACGTATTTTTTATGTAATGTCCGAATCTGAAGTGACATCTTTATGTCTATTTGAATAAAGGCATTTTTGACGTTGACTGACTTTGACTACATTACATAATGAAATTTACATAAAGAAGTAGATTGTGCTACAAAGGCATAAAACCCTTTTTATTACCGAGTTTCCCACTTTGTTTTTCACTTCGATTGCGAGGAAATTTGTTCGAGGTATAAAGTTCTATGCCCAGGTCGGATGAAAAGTGTATATTTAAGTGAACTATAAAATGGGTTTGAAGACTAAGCTAACTGCTTTTTATTTTGATTGTGAATAAATAAAATATTGTAAATAAAATACTTAAATAATTTATTTCAAACCAAAGACAAAACAACTCCCATAATACGTGCCACTTTGTTTATAATTTATTTATTGACAAATTACCTTGCAATGTTTCGTTATTTTTATAATATTAAGATGTTATTTAAATAGAATCCAAAGTACCATTGAAAATTTCATGGACAAATATTCAACTAAATGTATGGAGGGTAGAGGTAAGGAGGACCATCTGTGTATATGAGAAAGTGTCGTCAAAATGTATTAAATTAGGATGGCGCCACATTTGCATCAAGGTAACTCTTAAAAGAAGCGCCAAATATAAATATTGTTAGAGTAGGCTTGAAAAATAAACAAGGAAATATATATTTTAGGTTAAGTACTAATTAAGTAAGGTTATATTTACCACAATATTTTGTACAACGTAAGTTGTTGAAATTCTCAATAATTAACTACTTTAGTCGATAATGACATTAAATTTTTTAACTCGGCATACTTCAATTCATCTACGATTGCTACATTCATACCATACCCTGTGCATCCACCAGCGCCATTGTGGAGGATTTTTGAACTGTTATTTAGCGCATACAACTGGACACTTTTTCAACTTTTCTCCCATATAAGATGACTCTCCTTACCTCTACCCTCCATAACTAAATGTTACAAAATTATTTAAAAATAAAAACACACTCCCTAACAATGCTAACAAATGAAAAAATAGATTTAAAAACGTACTAGTTTCATGATTTCCCGCCAATTGCTTATCTTCTGAGCACAGACTATGAAGACACAACTAGCCTCAAGTAAATAATGAAAGGACTATACCTACGTTTTTATTTTTTTTTGCTGTGTTTTGATTTACATATATGGATACGTACATGAATATTGACAAGAAATTAACAAAAACACTTTAAGGTAATAAAAAAAAGGAAATTAAAAAAGTAAGAAACAACGCAGTGTTTATACCCTCTTTGTATCACAATAGAATCCTCACCTAAAGGTTAGGTATGCCTTATGAACAATAATACTAGAACCCAGAGTTCAAAAGTCAATTATAACTTTAAATTTTATGCACAAGTGCATAAAATTGAGTTAGTCCGCCTACAAATAGTCTACCGTAAGACTTTAAGAGCACGAGAACTAAAAAGTATACATAGAATCAATCAATCAATAAAAAATACTTTATTGCACACAAGAAAAAAAAAGAGAATAAAGGTACAAGTCATTTAAATTTGTGTATCACTTATAGTGATTTCTTCCAGGCAACCATAGAATGTACCAATATGGAAATTACTTATTAAAATGAAATTGAACCAGACATTGGAAAAGTATGCTACATGGGTCGCCAATATGCAAACTATATAGATTTCTATACACATTTTTATCAAGATATTTATTGCACAGAATTATAAAACAAAAAAAGAATATACAAAATATGAATTAATAATTGTTGAACAAGAAAAATTATTGCCCAATTAATTAAGTTACATTCCAAACACTCCCAAAGTATTATCGTAAAATATTATTTATTGTTATAGTTTATTATTTTAAATAAACTAAATTTGCATTCATAAATACATGCAAATTTAGGCACTGAATTCAAAAATGTGTGTTATACTTCCAATACCGGAATCCTAGCTTGTATTATTAAAATGTTCTAGGTTGGGTTTTACATTCGTCGATGTCCACTTTTATTGATTTTCTTATTCTCTTAATTTTTACTGCAATTATGTGGAACCCACGCCCTTAATCAGTTTGTTTTAAACAGTTATGCGGAATCATAGCTGGAACGCCTAATCAGTTGGTGGCACCTCTATGTCGGTAATGTGTCGGTGCCTAGCCATAGCCGATGTCTCCCCTAGACAAGACCAGAGGAAATTGAGAAATTATATTTAAATAAATAAATATACTACGGCAATACACACATCGCCATCTAGCCCCAAGTAAGGATAGCTTGTGTTATGGGTACTAAGATAGCTGATGGATATCTTTATGAATATAATACACGTAAATACTTATAATATACTGATAAACTCCCAGACACTGAAAAACATCCATGTTCATCACACAAACATTTACCATTTGTGGGAATCGAATCCACGGCCTTGGACTTAGAAAGCAGGGTCGCTGCCCACTGCGCCAGGCCGTCAATATTTATAAAGGAGAACCAACTGTAGATACATTATGACTTGTTATTTTTTTTTAGTTAAATTTCTTGGTTTTTTTTTAGTTAAGGAAAAATGGTGAGAGTAAATTTTTACGACACTATGTAGTTAGCTTTAGTCAACATTTAAGATTTCCTAAAAAAAGGTTGGACAGTTGACTTTCAATAATTCAAACACTTTTTTCTATTGTTAGTGTCGTTTTTTCTACAAACGTAGATGAAGGCGGAAGATAAAATTTTTGAAAAGATACTTTGGCGTACAAAGATAAATCTTGGTACGCCAAAGAAGTATTTCTTCTAACGCGTGTACATACACGTTTTTTTCTAATGAGTCACAAAATAAATGTGCAACTATTTACAGGTTACACATTAAAATGTAAAAAGTTATTCCTATGAATTAATAATTAATTAATAGTCTGTTAATATAAACCTGTAAAAGTTTGACATAAAATTATTTAAAGCCAAATTACAATTTATAAATTTAATATATTCCCAATTGTATCCCACCTGGGATGGAAATATAAGACCACAGCGCTTACTATAAAGGCGCTATTCAATAAACTAAATCTCAATGCACTTCTACCTACAACAAAGTGACAAAGTTGGGCTAAAGTTACGGATAAACGACTAAGAAACGAGGAGGCATCCTTGCATCGTTCGAGTCCATGTAGGACTGAGGTGCATCGATAATGCAGTCGTATTTATATTAAAATACCCACCAACTCAATGTCATGAACATCAAAAGTTTAATTATTTACCTTTATAAATTTACTGTAACATTCGACCATTCTGACAAAAGTTTGCGATCCCGCAAACGTACCTTTGTCTATAACCGAGAAGTTAAAGCTGTGAATCTACCACCGATTCGGAATGCTGATTGTACTGAGAAGAACCGGCAAGAAACTCAATACTTGCTCTTTTTACATATAACAAACAGACATATTTTAGCAGGTGAGTGGCATGGCAAATATGATGCAGCTAATATGACACGGCTCGCAATTACGCGGTCACACAGACGTTATCGTAGATGGTCACCTAGACTTTCTCGTAAATAGGTCACACAGACACATTGCTGACACCGTATGAGTAATAGCACATTACCACTTTTGCCAAAAGCTTAGTAGACAATCGTTAAAGATGGCCACAGTCTGAAAAACAATAGTCACTAAGAACAATCGTCATTTCAGCAGACAGTCAAATCGAACAAGTTCACCACGTGGGCTAGACTTTTGTATCATACCAATTCTGACTGATAAACGACTAAGACAAAAGTTTAATTATTTACCGACTTTATAAATTTACTGTAACATTACTTAACCGAGGCAACTTCGTAATACAGCTCGGTAGTTTTACGTTGATTCATCGTATTTATATTATCCCACCGCTGGGCAGCACAATGCTACGCTCCAATGCGGATTGGCGGGATTAAAAAATGAGTATCACGTGTTAGTTAAAATAGTCGTGAGCATTGGCTTAACGTGCTCTCCGAAGCAGAGGTTGAACAAAAATATAAATGCCCGCTGGTACTAAGAATTTCTTAGCAGATAAATCTAATACGTACTTACCTGCGTCGAATGTTAATAATTAATACTATTTGAATAAGTTATAAGTTTCCATATCGCAGCCACGGTGCCAGCAGCTTCCTGCCTCGTTAAATTCACTTGAATTTCGATAACGCTGAGCGCACAATACGTTTCATTTGGCGTCCACATTAAAGGTAACGTCAAAGAATTAAGTGCGGTTCTAAAACATTTCTGCCCATAGCTGCTCCTAAGTTAAAATTTTGGGACCGCAGTCCAACCATTCATCTTTGGAAGTTGTTAATATGGACATTATTTGTTAGAACTTCGCTATTTGTTACACGTAGAAACTTGTGGCACCATCTAGTTTGGAGACCGCTATATGTGTTAAACAACATTAAGATCGTTGCAATAATTGAGCCAAACTTTACCTTTATTTGCAAACACACAAACAATCAAATAAATAACAGACCCAATATTGAATGTATGTCTACCGAAAAATAGAGAAAAAATTGAGTTATAGTGCAAAGTGCTCCTATATTTTTTTTCAGGTACACATAAATAGAATCAAAGTAGAAAGCTTTTGTTTTAATTAGTTTGTTCTACAATTCATTTTTTTGTTTCATATCATTAAATTATAAAAGTAAAATTGTGTCTATTTATGTTTGTTTGTTACCTACGTTTGGCTCAACCATTTCACCAATCATACCGAAATTTGGCGAGGTAGCTCGAATCCCGGAGATGACCATGTCATACTTTTGACCCCTTAAAAACTAACGGTTCCAACGGGAATTTCAAAAGAAACAGTATTCTGTTTGGAAATTCCCGTTGGAACCGTGCGGTGCAGTCAAAGTCGAGGGCAACAGATAGTTTTTAATAAATAATAAGCATTATCTATTTAGTATGTTTCAATGGAAATATACCTTGCTTTAATGGTCAAAGAAAACACCGTGAGGAAGCCTGCATGCCTGAGAGTTCTCCATAATATTCCCAAAGACATATGGAGACCACCAATCCGCATTGGGCCAGCGTGGTGGACTATGTCCTAAACCCATCTCATTGTTTTAGGAGACCTGTACATTGTACTGAGCCGGTATTGGCTTTTTATGATGATGATGATTATGTTTTTCGTGCTTGTGTCACTGCTTAACAAATCGTAATGTGTGTTAATCATTACCCGTCTCAAATATTCAACCCAGTTTGGTATGAATCACTTACGGATTCACGTTGATTCATAATGTAAGACTGGTATTTACATAATTACGAAACCAGGAGCTGAATGTAAGACCATGTAATATTAAATCCAGGATACTGATTCACCAACGCAAAGTAAATAGTTTTGTTAAGCAATTCTTGTTGGGGTCACGAGGCTCACGCCGATGTAGTTTATCGGTATTCATAATAATAAAAAAATTTTTGTTCCACAATTTTATAATTAGAATAATAATTTTATAGTAACAATTGTACTAAGTTGTCGCAAAGAAATACTTTGTGATCAGTATACTTAAAAAAATGGCAACCCTAAGCAATTATAAAGCCTTGAAATCACACTTTATTATACCTATAGTAATAGATGACGGACCAATACAAATCATTCAATCTGTATATTATCATGTCTCTTAAATTTCATGACAACTTATCTAAGATGCTAATTCGCAAATCCCAAACATACATGATCCTGAGTAGGTACCTAAGAGGGAAGTTCCCAAACCACAAATCTGCATACATAAGGAAAACTTAACTTTTTACTTAATAAATAAAATAAATAAATAAATAAATATACTTCGGCAATACACACATCGCCATCTAGCCCCAAAGTAAGCGTAGCTTGTGTTATGGGTACAACGATGACTGATGAATATTTTTATGAATAATATACATAAAGTACTTATAATATACAGATAAACACCCAGACACTGAAAAACATTCATGTTCATCACACAAACATTTTCCAGTCGTGGGAAACGAATCCACGGCCTTTGGCTGAGAAAGCAGGGTCGCTGCAAACTGCGCCAATATAGCAAATTAAAATGTTTAATTATATGCTTTTGTACTTTTGTGCTTTTTGGGTTTTTACCACAATAAAAAAATTATTATTATTATATAAGCTAAACTTCACTTTTATAAGCGTTGCTTTGTTTATAAGCTTTTCACTAACTCAGGTCAATTATTAACCAACATAAAAAAAACATAGAGACTCGACTATTTTTTATTTATTTTTTGACGTGACAACGTCTTATAAATTGGTTTGCCGGGTGACACTTCAAGAAACTGCGTTACGCTCCGCTCACGTTATACGCTCACAATGAGAGCGAGTGAGAGGCACGCGTCCCTTCCACTCGGGCATGGTTAGCCCGCCTAAGAGCGAGAGAGACAGACATAAAAATTGAAAGGCACGCGTCCCTTTGTAGTAAACGCTGTTTCATTGTACGCAAATGTATTGCAAGTTATTGTATGTATATTTGTATATAAATACGTAAAGGTAAAAATAAAATTTTGTTAATATGAAATTCAGTGCGAGATTCTTTGTATAAATTAATGTTTTAAATATAATTCTTTGTATAAATAAATGTTTTAAATTGTTACTATTATTTCATCCTTCTTCCTACTATACGAATGAATATTCACATTAAAATTATTTTACCACTCAAAGTCGATGTCACGTAAAACTTTCGCCCGTATACCGACTTTACAGGCAACCAATTTTTTTATGTATTTTTCTTCTGTATTTTTTTGTGTTCAATTAAAGAGTATAAATAAATAAATGATTAAATATTTTCTCCATCCATTATTAAACGGACTATAAATAATCATACGAATTTCAACTTCGCTTATTCAGTATTAATAAATCGCCTGTGAAATACGATCAATTATAGTTAGAACAGTGTTTCTCGGAAATTATTCATCCTTAGGCAGCCTGTCTCTATTGGATAACACGGATGAAGCCATAAATTATACGAAAGCTGATTTTAAGAGGCAAAAACGAGCCAACGTTGAATCTGGTTACATTGTTAGTCGCAACGCTGTCAGCTTACAAAAGATAATATCATCTGCAATACATTCTTTAAAAGCTTAACCTCCTTTTCATCGCTGACGCAGCGATGTAATTAATTTTACATTCCTAGTGTGTTCACAACTTCACAACTTTCGACGACCTCCCGGGCGCAGCGGCGATTTGATTCCCAACAGGGGCAGTTTGGGCTTTCATTAATTTCTGAATTTTCTCTGGTCTGATCTCAGAGGCTTTGGCCAGGCTAGTTACCACCCTACAGTCGAAGATGTACCGCTAGGCGGATGTCGCGTATAAAACGTAGGGGTTTAACAAAACTACCATTCCTCTCCTTATCTCTACAGGTTAGGCAGCCAAGGACTAACTTGTAGTGAAATAAAAAACAAACTGAGCGTTTAATGCTCTCTGGCAAGCCAATGATAGACAGTGGCGTGCATAGAGGGTATGCACAGGGTATGCAGATGATATACAATGAAGAAAATCGCCAGTACGAGTTATAAATACTTGAGGGCTTTTTATAACTCTTACAATGCCTATCCTTAAGTTTTTGTAAGTCGGACTGGAGACTTTTCTGGTCTTTTCATTTTATGTCATCAGTCCGCTTAGCGTATAACCTGTGCATACCCTCTATGCACGCCGCTGATAATAGACCTTCTTAAGACAGAGAGTAACTGAACTCGCTTAGCGTGCTTTAATAATTAAAACACCATATTGAAAATGAAATCCATTTAACTTATTGAATACTTTACAGAAATACTTAATTAAAATTATATTTAACTCACCGAGAATATTCATAATTAGTTTCGCTGGGTATTTTGGTTTATATATCTGAGCCATTTAATACAAAATTCAGTATACCTTTCCAAGAGATTAAACAACTATTAAATACTTTGGTATTTAGCACATTTGATAGTGGTTGTGATAGCAATACTTAGTATAAATACTAAAATAGGTTTAATTATAGTTTGTTGTCATGGCAAACTTTGCATTTTGAATATCACTAAAGAATAGTAATTTGTTACGACATTTACCACAATTCCAATTTACCAAAGAATGTATTGAGTTGTGCAGTATATTTCCATGTTAGTAAAGAATTATACGCCATAAAATTAAATAGGTAATACCTAATCTGAATGAAATGATGTTAATGACATGTTTTATTTTAAAGTGTAGTAATTTTTTGATACATTAAGATCTAAAATTTGCAGACAATCCAGCCCAGTTTCTATTCTCGCATTAATGACCATAGCAAAAAAATTACACAAAAATCACCACAGCAGCCTTTACGGAGAACCGAAAGGTGAACTCGTCGTTGCTCTTAATGACGAGCAAGACGCTGAGAATAATATGGCTGGAGGCATTGTTAGTAGCGACGCCGTCCTCTTACACCCGATATCATCTGAACGCTGCGATTATCTGAGACGATCAATAATACTTAATCATAACCAGAATGGACCCGTTATCAAAACGGGTGTATGAAAAAAGTCATTAGACCTTATTTGTAGAGCATTGGTTTTCTTACTGATAAGACTATCTCAGCTGATCAGTAAATCTTTGAAAGTAATCAAACACGTCATTGAAGTTGATTTTATTTTATCAATACCGAGGGTCATCATTACACGCTTTATATTAGCTTCACTTGTATGTTTGTTTGTAACCGACTTCTTTGGGCGCGATTTTGACCCACTTTAAACGGTCAGATTTCTTTCAAACTTTATAGACATATCGAGGACCGATGACAATACACTAATCTGAAAAGATTATTCCAATTTTCACTATAAAAAATAAGATTTTTTACTAATTACTACAGCGCCATCTAGACCCAAATGTAAAAAACCTATGGCGTTCGCGTAACTAACAAATTCCACAGAAAACATTAAGGTACTAGATGGAAGAGGGCGTTAGCTGTTACTTTTTAATGGCCTGTTTTAAATAATAATTAGAACTCGCATTTCGAGAGACGGGCACACTGAATAAAAAAAAAAATTTTATCTCTTTAATGGTGGATGGGTTACCGATTAATTTTGCTCTAATAAAAATAATAGATCAAGAAAAACTAAAAAAAAATCGCTATTATGAATAAACTAAAAGAAAGAGATTAGTTTAGTTTTTTATACCAAGCGTGTTTTTTTAGTGTGTTTAAACTATTTAATTTTTTCTTACATTGTTTTTTATTCAAGTAAAAGTTAGTTAAGTGACGATGCAGTCTTAGATGGTAGCGGGCTAACCTGGTTTGGCACCCCAATCGGTTTCTAGGTGGTACGTGGTAACGCTAAATCGCTTAGCGACACGTCTTTGTCAGTAGAGCACAAGCTACGTCCGTAGCCTCCTACCATACCATGCCAGAAGAAAAAGTTAATTATGAATTCCCAAAATGCCCCTGCCGTGGATTGAACAGAAATACGGTAAGGAGGTCTTCAAGTTCAGCAAACAGTAATCATTTAATTTTCTTATCAATATTTCATGTTATTCACAGAACAATAGATAGATAGTTTTACCAAAATCCTATCATGCAAATACCCAAGCTGTTCAGTTTTCCATTTGAAGTACGAAACCTTAACGAATATGCAGCATTAAAAAAAACTTAATTAAAATTCAAAAGCCGCCGCTCATTAGTCCACGACGTCCTCAAAAACAAAGCGCGCCCCAGAATTTTAATAACGACCCGGTTCTTGTTATGATTGAATATTATCGATCGGTTCTCATAATCTGTTCCGATTGTTATCTCTTTGGGAGAACGGACAATAGGGAGGTTGACACTCATCAAACTGTTGATTATTAAAGTTTATTACCGAAAGTGATTCATAAAGAAAATAATGTAAGTAGCCGGTTATGAATAAAGTTTAGTCTCAAAATTTATTTAAATAAATAAATATACTACGACAATACACACATCGCCATCTTGGCCCAAAGTAAGCGTAGCTTGTGTTATGGGTACTAAGATGACTGATGAACAACTGGAACATGTTCCAGTTGTGGGAATCGAACCCACCGCCATGGACTCAGAAAGCAAGGTCGCTGCCCACTGCGCCAGTCGGCCGTCATTTGTCACGAAAATAATGTAAGATTCCAGTTATTATCAAAGTTTATTCTTGGAATTGATTTCTAAACAAAATAATGAAAGAAGCCAGTTGATTATTAATGTTTATTCTTGATGTCCATACTTATATTATGAACGTGAAAGTGTGTTTGTTTGACCTCCCTTCACGCCCTAACTGAACAGCCAATCGACTCTATTTTTAAGATGGTCTTTTTTTTTGGAATAACATTGGCCCAGGAAAACGTACAGTTTTCACGAGATTTGTAATAGCAGCTAGTTTATTTATAAAGAAAATAATATTTTAATTGTATGAAAAAAAAGTTTCAATGAAAACCTTTGACGCTTTGCCAAACAAATAAAAAAATTCTTAAACTCAAATTGGTCATGAAGCTTTAGAAATAAAGCAGTAGACGAACCTGAAAAAGTTTTTGAAAGACATATATTTATTGCTTCCTTTAGCTAATCAAGCATACAATAAAGATTTGTTAATAAGTTTCAATCGCGGTAAACTGTAAATAAGCTGTCTAGTAGCCAGGTTTCCGTATTTACGATTACTTTAAAAGCATGTAAAGGCACGATTAAAGGACAAATCAAATACAAATAAAAATAGTACCTACTTAACCACTTGCAGGTACCGTTTACCGAGATATGGTACAGTTAAACGGTCAAGCGTAATGGGTAAACTTTAATAAGATTCATCTTTTGTGTTAAAATATGAATCCTTTCTTAGGAGTTTTTATCTTCTGTCTTGCCTTCAAACAATCAAGAAAAAAAAGTTTATGTTAAAAATTTTGTATGTACGTTCTGGTACGATGCTACTTAAAACGATTAGGATAGGTTTAATACAACTGCCATAATCTAAGAAAAATCTGGTAAATAAGCGGAAGAAAAAAGTCTTACTCATTATTTTTAAAAGCTTGGAAATATTTTAAATCATCATCATCATATCAACCCATTAACGGCCCACTACAGGGCACGCTTCTCTTTCCACAATCAGAAGGGATTTAAATTATAAAAAATAATTAAAATAGTATTATATACATTATCATACGTTAAAAGTATAAATAAATTGCAAAGAGTTTTAAATTTGTTTGATTAGGTAAGTGTTACTTTACCAGAAAAAAAAGTATTTAATGTTTAAAAAGATAAATGCGCTACATACACTCTCAGTGTATGTCGTGCCACATTACGCGGTTAGCTCATGACTAGCTCAAGACCCAGAAAAGCTTCGAAACCAGTCGAGTAATCTCCAACGAAAATTCACGTGAGTTTCAGTCTATTAAACAGTAAAAATGAACTTTTCTTAGTATATTTTCAATTCTAAAACAGATTATGTGAATGTTAGTTTAAAGAAAACTTACGCACAGCGATTGTATGCGACTGTACGCCACGACACGGACGAAAGCGAAAACGGCCTTAAAACATGTATAAACAGCGCGTCTGGTGCAGGTTGACAAAAACAAACATTGGGACAACCGGCGTTGGCGCAAAACGACGATTGCGCGTAGAAAGTTAGATACGCTTTTATTTCTTTTCCGAACTTTAGCGGGGATCTTTGTGGAGCGTAGTAGTAGAGCTTTTTATGGCATAGCTCTGGGGGAACTACTACCGCCATGCTTATTTCTGCAAAGCAGCATCGCTGTGTTCCCGTCTGAAGGGCGTTGTAGACGATGTAGGTACATGAGGCTTAACGCCTACGCCTCAAGTTGATGGCCACATTGAGGACGTATTCCTAGTATACCCTGTGAACTATTGGTCAGTTTATAGACGATAGTTTCCGCATACAATCAGGTGGGCGATCTGGCAGATCAGTCAATTATAACTATAAAATAAATTGCACTATTTTTTATTTTTTTTAGTTTGCGTTAGAGATTTGTTTACTATAGAATCGGCTTTAATGTCGTATATTATGAAAATTAAGCTTAATTTGATATGCTCCGAAACCGGAGCATCCTAAGGAGATGATGACTTTACAATGACTTCCAGTTTCGGAGCGAAACGTGCGGTACATTACCGAGGATCTGTTTGGTGTAAAGTTTACCTACGGATAGAAGAAATTATAAATTACACCATACATATTTTCCTGCTGTTCGCGGAGTATAGCAAATTAACTTTCATAATATAACGCGTTTTTCATCCGCTTTTATTACGGTTTTTACAGTGGCGTGCACTTCATACATGCACAAAAGCACTGCATACCCTAAAATTGAAATATAGCCCGTATAAGAGGAGGATTTTTACCATTTTATGCAATTTTCCTGCTGTATGCATACCCTGGTAAGAAACCCAGTGCACGCCACTGGGTTTTTACAAATTCCATGGGAACCGTTTGTTTTCCTGGTATAAAAAGTAGCCTTTATTACTCTACGTTCTTTCATCTAACTCTATGCCAAAGATAAAGTCGATTAATTGCTGAGTTTAATTTTCATAATATATTATGGATTTCCGCAAAGTTACGCCTGCTTCTATCCAACATTTTAATGTCGTAGTTCGTAATCTAAGTTGAGTTAAGATGAACTGGTAATAATTAAAAAAACATTCTGAGCATTAAAGAGGGCGAAGCATGCAGGTTTTACAATTGCTCACTTAGTATTTGAGTTAGCCAGGTTCACTAATTACAACACTTTTAATATACGATGAGTACACGCATCGATTTGATAACCTCCTTTTTTGTAAAAGCCATTTGAAATATAATATTCTGTATTTTCGTTTGTTTCGGTTACCATTAATCATTTTCCAACAACTCCATCGCACATTATGTCACATTATTATTTATGTTACGGCTTACGATACTCTTACCGAAACATGCACATAGAATATTAAACGATAGCTTTTGGTAACGAGACCATGAATCTCACTTTAAGCGGACGTGTCTCAACCTACTCATATTCGGTGTTAATATAAATTTTTTCATTACTTTATTTAAATTGCTTGAGAGAAATATCTAATAAAGCCAAATAATGAATAAACCAGACTGTTACTACAAATTCCAAAATTATAAATTCTCACTTTAGTCTTTTAGTGTTCCGTTTAAGTATTAAAAAAGTGTTTAAATGAAATAAAAAATTACTACGGACACACCGAAATATTTTAAAATGCATATTATAATAATTTCGTAACGGGCTGGATTTTGGCTCGCTTACGGCAATCGCGGCCTGAGCGCTTTATCAAATTTGGTTCTAATTTCACTTGTGCAAAAATAATAAATTATTTTTGATGTCTCACAGCGACTGGCGATGACGTCATCTAGAAACTAATCATAGCAATTTTTGGATCAAATTTTGAGACTAAAAAAGAGCTGTTACAATGGTACTTTTAATTTATACTTGTATATTTATTACTAAAGTATCTTTCTATACTCATTTTCAATTTATACATTTGAAAGTCGATTGCCTTTGCAAGCTGAAACGTAAATTCTTCTTTTAATTTACCGTTAAAAAAAACCAAGATGCAAGCTATATATTTTCCTAGATTCTTCAAAATCACTGTAACAGTTGATACGAGTAGGTATAAGTAGCAAACAGACAAATTATCGCATTTTTAATATTACTATGGCTTTTTTTATTAGTACGAGTACCATTTCTGTCCGTTGTTACGTACCGAGTTCATGTCCACCCTATCCTTTAACATTTATTGCTGCTATGCAAACAATTAGCAAGTAATTTATGTCGGTATGTAACCGTGAACTCATTAAATATTTCGGGTGTGTCAACCATTTGTATACGAATCGGATCACACGACCTACATCAATTGCGTAATGTGCAGGTTACATGAACAAACCAATACAACGATGTAATGTTGTAGTACAAAAGTATGGAGGACATCCTAGTACTATAAACGCGAAGGTGTCTGTTTGTTTTCTTTTTCGTTTGTTACCTATGATCTTGATGAAGTTTGGCACATATAGTAATTTTATATAGTGGGTAAATAACCAAACTTTTGATAACTATACATTCATATTTGCCAGATATTTTATTAAATTGATTAGGATTTTACCTTTAAATACCCTAATAATTATTAATTAGTTAATAGATAGTTTCCAAGAAACAATTAAAATTATATATGATTAATAACCAACAATGTTCATGACATTGAGTTGGTGGGTATTTTGATATAAATAAATACAGGTGCATTTTCGATACAATTCAGTCCTACATGGACGTTCCTACATGAAAGATCATCAGGTGTTTTTGTCGTTTATCAATAGCATGGGTCCTAAAGATGGACAGAGGATACATTTTATTTAAAAAAAAAAACACCAGATTAACTTTCCCGGGTGTTCACTTCGTGTATTCACAGATCAGCGGTCGATCAACGATCATTGGCGAAAATTTTAAAAAGTTAGCTTGTACCCTGCAGATGACATAGCATACTTTGAATCCCAGGAAAGTAACGGTTAAGATTAAAAAAAAACTGGTGGTATACTTTTTTAAGTTTTTTTTATTTTATAACCTAAAATAACCTAATAAAACTAAATAAAATCCAAAACGTGTCATAGTTTGAAGCGCGTTTGGGACATGAGGCACAAAAATATTTTGAACGAAAAATAAACAAATATCCTGATTCAAATATTCACCTTTTATGTCTCCAGTAAAATTCTTTACGACATTCAAATATTTTCGCGACGAATGGAATTGGAAAGATACGGTACAATTTCAGAAATATGAGATAACAATGTAATTGTACATTTTTGTGAGAAATTTTTATTTCGCGAATAATGCCATAAGATTACAATTTTTCAAGTATTGCACTATCAAAGTAAAGCTTTATTATTATACTAGTTTTCCCCGCGGCTCCGATCAAATTTAATTGCAAGTACAGCAGATGTAACTGAACGGATATTTTCTTGTAAAGTTTTAAAAAGTTATATGCTGCTCTGTATTGCGGGAAACTGGAAAATAGAAAGAGAACTGGAATCTCTTATTCCAGTTCTCTTTCTGTTTTCGCGGGTACATTTTAGGTGCACATATTTTCAGAGGCAAAAGCATTTTTCATACCAAACCGAGGTATCGCTTTGTTATGTTGCCATCCGAGCCTCCATTATTCACCTACATGAATACAGACGTGAAAAGGTTGAAGCCGCTTTTGTGGTATCACCTTTTTTTCGGGACGTTGAAATATTCCATGACACGAGTAATATAAAAACTTTACAATAGCGTAAAGTGAACGCGATTTCAACATGACGGCATACTTGTTATTAACACCTCAACGTTAAAGAGTTTAATTGTGAAAAAATAAATATTGCGTTCAGATAACTGATTTTGAGATACAGCAAAATAAATTTGGTTTCAATAAGTAAGTCTTAAAGCGATGATAGCGCATTGGGTAGGGGCTCGACTTCACTTTCCGGGGGCCGAGTTCGAATCCCAGCACGCACTTCTAACTTTTATAAGTTATGTGCATTTTAAGTAATTAAAATATCACTTGCTTCAACGGTAAATAAATATACTACGACAATACACACATCGCCATCTAGCCCCAAAGTAAGCGTAGCTTGTGTTATGGGTACTAAGGTAGCTGTTGAATATTTTTATGGATATAATACACATAAATACCTATAATATACAGATCACACAAACATTTTCCAGTTGTGGGAATTTAACCCACGGCCAAGGACTCACAAAAGCAGGGTCGCTGCCCACTGCGCCAGTCGGCTGTCTCTTAGAGGTAAAGGTTTTTTTTCCACTACAAGTTAGCCTTTGACTGCAATCCAACCTGGTGGTAAGTGATGATGCAGTCTAAGATGGTAGTGGGCTAACCTGTTAGGGAGTATGATAGTCATACCCTTAATCGGTTTCTACGCGACTTCGCACCGGAACACTAAATTGCTTAGCGGCACGTCTTTGGTAGGGTGGTAACTAGCCACGGCCAAAGCCTCCCACCAGACCAGACCCGAGAAAATTCTGAAATTGTATATTCCCAAATTGCCGGGAATTGAACCTGGGATCTACATCACATCACTTACTACGTGAGATTGCAGTCGAAGGCTAACTTGTAGTGGAAAAAAAACTGAATTTAAGATTGCATTACTGTAGTCACATATCAAGCCAACTCATCTGTGACAACATAATTAACACCTGAATCTAATTAACTGAAAGTGAAAAGTGTTTCTTTTCCCAAATTCACTTTTACTGCAACTTGTACCTACTACGCCACACGCTGGAATAGCCAACGCAATTTGAATGCTATTATGCAGGGAAATTGTTGTTATACTAAAGAGTTATATTTAAAAGGTGGGTAGGAATTCAACTTCACTTTCGTTTCGCCGATTTCAAATCCTGGGACGGACCTCAAAGTTATGTGCGCATTAAGCAATAAAAATATCTCTTGCTTTAACAGTGAAGGAAAACTTCGTGAGTAAACCTGCATACCTGAGAGTTCTCCATAATGTCAAAGTAGTGTGAAGTCCACCAAACCACACTGGGCTAGCGTAGTGGACTACGGACTTAACTCCTTTTCATTGTGAGAGGAGACCCGTGCCCTGATATGATGATGATAATGATGATAATAAAGAGTCTCCCGGCGTGAGAATTACTCCATAGAGCGTCTTGTCGTGCAGGGCAAGGTGGAGGGCACTAGAGGTCGAGGAAGTTCACCCATGCGATGGACTGATCAGATTAAGTCTGCTGTGGGTGGCTCTTTGCACAAGTGCACCAGGCTTTCGGCCAGCCGAGAGAAGTGGCGGATGCTCGTGGTGCGTGTGACATCTGCCCTCAAAGACGCTTCATGATGACCACGACCACTATGCCAAGAGTGTAACGACAAAGGAGAAGAAAGAATTATACAATTAATTTAATTCAATAACTGCCTCGTTCGTCCAATTAGTTAGCATATTCGATTACGGATCGATAGGGGTCTGTGATCTATTTCCAAGACGGGCTTAAAATTTAAATACAACCATTATCAACACGTGTTAGTGATAATAACCGGAACTGACTTAATTACCACTGAGTATTTATTCCGACACATCTCAAGCTCAATTGTCTGTGACAACATAATGTATACATCGATCTTATAAAGAGAAAGTGAAAAGTGTAATTTATACCCGAATTCACTTTTACTTCAACATAAACAGTTTACATTTAATAAAGTTTAATTTACTGATCATTCAGTATTGTTCATAATATTTAATTTAATATAAATTAACAATACTGAAATAATTCACAACGCGAGCTCACTTGTCTGTGACAATATAATTCACAACTTTATATTGTAAAGAGAAAGTGAAAATTGTAGTTCTCAACCAAATTCACTTTTACATCAACTTGTATAACAGTTAGATTTATAAACGTTTGTTCACTGGTCAATCAATATTCATAGCGATGTTTCGATTGAGTCACAACACGAGTTCACTTATCTGTGACAACATAAACACCTCAATCTAATAAAAGTGTAATATATTCGAAAATCTTAATTTATTATATTATTTACGCTACACGATCACACGCACAAAGAAAACGCAGCGGCAATAATATAAGACATGATAGTTTTCGTTGGATATGAATAAGAACGAATAAAGTGCACACACATTTTAAGTCCGCTAGACTGAATTAATATTTTGAAGTCCGTTTCGTTCACCAAACAAGACTAACAAATATCCCAAAAAACGTAATCGACTTTGGATGTCAGAACTTTAAGTAACGCACGTATAGTATTTACTCTTACGACTTGAATCCAGCCTACGCACTATGGTAGTACATGAAGAATAAGAAACTCACCGATTCGTCTGTTCGTACTGTTGTACTATGGCACTTGGGTAAGTTTTTTTTTATAACCATTCTCCAATTATTGATTTCGACTTTACATAAATCAGCTCGCTATTGAACGCGATTCGGCAATTTACGCTCAGGAAGTTAGCTTATTGTTCAGCCAGGCCGGCAGGCAGAAACCAGGTCCGCATCTGGGCAGCAATACAGCAAATCCCGACGACTGACTGGTTACGAAATTAGACTGCTTGTTTATTTATTTAATGGACAATCAACAGGTTACAATAACTCATATAAAACTAAACATAAAATGAAAAAAAAACATATTAATGTAATGTTGTAGACCCACTTAGAGACTGTCACAACTTACGAATAAAAAACTACATTTTCAGTTAGAAGGAGAAAAACGATTAAGAAAAGAGACATGAAAGTATAAGCAGAGTATATTAAGCTTGATTTCCTAGGATTATGAGAATCCTATGTTACTCTCGGCTATTATAACTAACTCTATGCCAAAAACCAAGTTTATTGGTTGGTAGTTAGAGCAAGAAGAAAAGACAAACAAACAACCACATTTTCGAATTAGTATAGATACTATGGTATGGTTTTGATTGATATTTGATTTGATTTTAACTCCTGTACATACCTAAAGGTGCGAACAGAGTTATAAACACTTCAATCTAATAAAAGTGAAAGTGAAAATTGTAAATTTTTCCCCAAATTCACTTTTAATGAAATTTCTTGTGTTACGTAACACTGTCTCCCGCGAATATCAAACGAGGCATTAATTCTATGAAACAGTTTCCGTTCGTGACTCGACTGTCGGTTAGATACGTGACTGGCACTTAGTGAAATTAAAAGTATTAATTGCGGGCCCTTTTCACGAATGAATGAATGAACATCTTTATTGTAGTCATGTGCGCCGTTTACGCACATTCTGAATAATATTTCTCACTCAGGATGCATTCAAGTTATAATAATTTATATTTGGATTGTAAATATTTCTGTTCTTGGAACGATCGTACCGATAGTCACGCTTTGCAGAAATATTCGTTTATTTGACGGCCGATTGGCGCAGTGGGTAGCGACCCTGCTTTCAAAGTCAAGATTGTGGGTTCGATTCCCACTACTGAAAAATGTTTGTGTGATGCACTTGAATGTTTTTCAGTGTCTGGGTGTTTAAATAAATAAATAAATATATTACTACAATAACACAAGCATCGCACATCACCATCTAGCCCCAAAGTAAGCGTAGCTTGTGTTATGGGTACTAAGATGAATGCTGAATATTTTTTTCTAAATAATATACATAAATACTTATAATATACAGATAAACACCAAGACACTAAAAAACTTTATTATTTGTATATTATAAGTATTTGTGTATATTATTCAAACAAAATATTCATCAGTTATCTTAGTACCCATAACACAAGCTACGCTTACTTTGTGGCTAGATGGCGATGTGTGTATTGTCATATTTTATTTATTTATTCGCTTACTCTTCGTCGTGCCATCAACTCGTTCCACCAGTGGCGCGAAAAGGATTTGCTTAGTTGGATATTCTTAGTCGTACAAATGAGTCCGGATGACTCTCTACTTCCCTTCCCTTTAGATATTCGCTATACTTATAAACGAAAGTTTCGCCAGGCTCTTAATATCATTATTTGTTGTTATCCAAGCAACCAAATGGAAGCAATTTTTAAAGTGAAAACTTCTTTTAGCGCGGTACGCATATTTTTAGATGCGTTAAAATCTCTGGACTCGCGACGCCGTTACGAGACGCAGCTATTTGAATTTTTGAATAGAGAACCTAATTTTACTATGTCCAATCAACGCAATATTAGCACCACAAGATATAAAGTACAATTGATGCGGTATTCACGAGATATTTAAATAACTTCAAATCAAAATTGTTTATTTAATTATAGAATACTTAGAATACTTTATTGGGCACAAAGAAACAAGTACAATTATAATGGTATACAAAAAGACACATTAGTTATTAGTTAAATGATCCAAGCAATTGTTACAGCAATCTGTGGTTAGATAAAAAATTATCGATTTGTAGAAATTGGAAAACTTCTGCCCCTATACTAGGATTTAACCTTTTAAATTTAATTATATTTCACCATAAACACATAGTTCCTAAGGGATGGCTAATTATGTTACAATTATTGTTACAATTTATTTTAAACAATAAATAAAAAAACCCTTTTTTAGTTGCCATGAACCTGTTGTTTCTATTTAAGACTGTAATAATTTAAATGATAATGATGATTTACATGACAAGAGTTGTCGAAATTATTAATATTAGATAAGAGAGTATTTATTTATTATTTTTATTTATTATTAATAAAATATAATCTATATACTTATAATAAAAAAAATAATAGAAATGAAATAATATAAATATAAAGTTTGATTATATACCTGCAAATTCATTTTTTAAATATTGAATTTGAATTTGGAATTTTGAATTTTTTCCTGGTAGGTAGCGCTGCAATTAGTTTCTAGGTTTTTTTTAAGATATTAAAACTATTTGGTGCAGACGAAGTTGCGCGGGTCAGCTAGTTCATAAATAAAATGTAATTCATAACCCAATAACCATAAGTAAGATTTCGATTTTTTTCCAAATTGTACTTGGAGCAATTCGTGTCGAATATGATTCTTCAGTTCCTTGTCAAAAACAGAGAGGATTCATCTAAAACACAACAAAGACACAAAGGCGACAAAGCGATGTCAGATGACCGGCGTGGGTGAAAGTGAGACATGCATGAACAATCGTCGCGCTGTTTTGTTGTTTGCGCATCTATTTTACTCTCATTAGAGAGTGCGTGCTGATTTGCGCACTCGCCTCGGCGCTCTTGACGCGACGCGGTTCGAAATTTGAATCTGATAAGAATGAAATATTTCATTCTCTTCAGTCATCATTAAAGGTGCCTTCCCATCATAGCTGTGTGCCGATATTACCGAAATTTAGCACTTTCATTTTTCAAAATTGTTTTTGTTTATTAGTTTAAGATTGTTACCTCTACCTTTGTTAGCCATGTACGGATAAAAAACCTAATACAATTGTACAAAGAAATACTGAGAGAAGCAAAAGGTTATCGAAAAGAACGCTGCTGGTACTCAAAATGCAAAATCATTATTTGCACTAAAATATTAACAATATTTTTTATCTTTATAAATGCTTTGTAGCACGGATAAACAAAAGGGTGGGTGATGCGGGATTTTAAAAATTCAAAAAGTACTCGAAGTTCAAAATAATTATTTATACTAACATATCAACAATAAGTTTAATTTGGTCACTGTAACAATGATCCACCTTGTGAAGTATGCAAATGTTATAAAGAGCCATTTTTAACTTGGCTTTAAAACGTTATTAGATAGTTTGGTGTATTTTATTTTAGACAACAAATAAATTTGTAGACAGCAAAAGGTTATATAGTCAGTAAATGGGTGTTTGGGACTAACAAGATTTACGGTTATGGAGATGGACCTGTATTCAACCATAGCAGCATGGTACATGGGTTTATTCAATTTTCGTTCATAATCTACTGTTTTTAAGTTTACATAAATATATGTTGATATTGACTTTTTGAAGTGAAGTATCGCGACACAGCAAGCGTCAAGAGTCAACCCAGTTGACTAGATAGATAGATAGATAAAGTCTTTATTGCAAAAATTAAAAGCGAAAACAAAAAATAACAAAACAATAAAAAATTACAATTAGATAGCATTTAGCACTTGCTTGCAAACATTGCACCATAGTTTCCAGTACGTACCTACTACAAAACTAAACACATCTATTAGGTAACAATTATATAGCGTAGCTTAGCTGGATTTAGCTATATTTTTGGAGCTTGCGATGTGCGTCAATCCGACAGATAATGCTTAGAACAATATAACTTAACTACCTCACGAATCCCACGCGCACATCCATTCGATCCTTATACTTTCATTCGCACTGCTCAAGTGGACAGTCAGCCTTAATCTTACGTGACTCGCTAGCTATTAACATAAATGAAGCATTCCGTTCGAAATTTAAATTCTATTCGAATTAAATGATATTGTTATCTGTTCTCCAGAATTTTGTGTCACATGCACTTACTTGCATAGCTGGCGTAGTTTGTTCGAAATTTAATTTTGATAAAAAGACGATTATCGCTATGCGTGAATTACATTAATAAAATCTTCTAAATTAGCCGCAACTTTTTAAAATTGACGTTGATTAATTTTTTTTTCTCTTCCTTTTTGTATTTTAACTCTCTAAGTACCTTAGAAAGTTTGTAAAAAAATCGACGGGAAACGTTGTGAAAAGAACAACAATTTTCCAAGAGATTTATAGAATGTTCACTAACTCTAAATTTATTGTTAAGATTATTAATACAAGTTACAATCATCAAACATTTACCAGAAAATAATTAACAATCCTTACTAAATGTATGTAAGCATGTATATACTTTATCGTACAACACAGGAACTTATAATTACGACATGAAAATTCTAAACTTGAATTTTGGTTTGCACAAAAAGGCGGTCTTATCAAACAGACAAGTATAATATAAATATACATGCTAAAAAGTAAATAAACTAAACCTATACATTACGGTATTAATATACATTAGTATATTAATACCGTAATGTATAGGTTTAGGGTAATTAATGGAAGTCATTACATTTATACGTCTTTTAGTGTTTGTATATATTAATATACAAACACTAAAAGACGTATAAATGTAATGACTTCCATTAATTACCGGATCATATATGATGTTATTATTTCAATTATAAATGTTTTTTTTTATCTTCTTTCAGTTCCCACCCTAATCTGTGACCCCATTTGACCTGTAAATAAAGCCGATGGATGTCACCACGTAATTTGCCATTAAAGTTTTGTACAGTTTTTTTATTAACCAAAAGTAGTAATCCCAGGAATTGAAGGAAGTACGATTTTAATCCACGAATGTTCCTGTTAACCAACCAGTACCAGTAGCCTATATTACTCTCCCTCGTTTCAAGTAACTCTATGCCAAAAATCAAGTTGATTGGCTGCTGAGCTAGGCGTGAAGGACGGACAAACAAACAAACACTTTCGCATTAACAATAAAGTAAGGTTAATGATAGTGCGGTTTATACACATTCAAGTTACATACACTATCTTATAATCGCATTTACGACTACTACGAAAACATTAATACGTCATATAATATTGCAAATGGCTTCCTTTATGGGATCATTCACACCTTCCGTAGACCTCCAGACCCTCCGAGTAGATTGTACCTATGTGCTCATTTGCCCCCTTATGAATGGTATATTTTAGCCACTCCCATTTTATATCTATGTAACAATGTAGGACTCAGTTTATTATAAAAATGAATATATATATATATATATATATATATATGTTATATATATATATATATGTTATATATATATATATATATATTACTAGCGCTATTGCCCGCGACTTCGTCTGCGTTTGATTTTGATTTTTGTTGTGGCATTCAATTTAGTTATAGTACTAAAAAAAATTAAAGTATCGCTAAGCCTTAAATGAGGGGTTTGCTGTTGTCTGCTGAGGAGTCCTCTATCTCCAACTACATTCATCAGATCTACACAAAGCTTGGGCAAAATTAAACACATATTATATCCTCTACACAAATAATTATTTAAATCGTTTATAATTTGTCGGAGTTATGGTGTAAAATCGTCAAACACTTTCATCCCCTCTTCCAAAGGAATCGATCTTGTCGGGATAAAAAGTATCCTATACTACTTCTGACACTTCCAAATATATGTGTACAATGTTTTATGAGGATCGGTTAAGTAGTAGTAGTTTTTGCGTGAAAGCGTAACAAACAAACTTACATTCACATTTATAATACTAGTAGGGATAGGGATAAGTGGTAGACCTTTATGTGACAGAGCTTGTCTGGGAATTTAATATAAATAATAAATATAAATAAATATACTACTACAAAACACACATCGGATCACTTTTAGTGATGAGGCCGCCTTTGCACCCTAGTACTAAGTATTATTACCGTTTTTCTTGTGTTTTTCCTATTGTGTTGGGTTGCAATAAAGTTTTTTATTCTATTCTATTCTATCGTAAGCCCCAAAGTAAGCGTAGCTTGTGTTATGGGTGCTAAGATGACTGATGAATATATTTAAATACACATAATATACACTTATAAAATGCAAAACAACACCCAGACACTGAAAAACATTGTTGTTCATCACGCAAACATTTTCCAGTTTTGGAAATCGAACCCACGGCCTTGGACTCAGAAAGCAGGGTTGCTGCCCACTGCGCCAATCGGCTGTCCAAATTTACTAGCACTGTGCTTATTTTTTGCCTCTAAGCAGCATTGTTGCAATGCAGTGCTCCATTTTGAGGTGTAATTACAGGAACATGCGGTTTAACACCTTCGCTTCAGGTTGGACACATACATACATATTTAAATACATATACATATCAGAGATATATATTTATATATCTCTGATAATATACATATATATATATATATATACGTATATTATCAAATGTGTGTGAGCAATAAAGCTATTAATACAAAGACCTGAATTCATTCGTATCGCGTTCCGGCATGACGACGCGTTGAAACTGATGGTTGAAATATCTCTGCCATTGGGAAAAGTTTACTTTTACAAGTTATACGCGAACAAAGTCGCGGGAATCCGCTAGTTCAAGTAAAATAATGTAATGGACTGCAGATTACTGTGTGAGATAAACAATATTCTATTAAAAGATGGTTCGAGTCGAGATGTAATTATACAAGACAGGTAATGAAAACTGTGAGATAAGATTATTGCAATAAAGTTATTCACACGCCTGCGTAAACGTAGTTGCTTATGAATCGATAAACGGGCTAGATGTTTTTGCAATATCTAGACGTAATTAGTGAAATATGTTTTTTTTTTCTTGAATATGAAAGTTTTTATTACTTATATATTTTAATATATTTGTTTTATAAATATAACCTAAAATAAACTATGTAAAACTAAATAAAATCTAAAACGCCTTCGGAATCACCGCAGCGACGTACAGTTCCGAAGATGCTGGCAGCATTGCCCATTTGGATGGCCAAACAAATTCTTTGGCCAAGGTAACTGCCCGCTCTAGGATCACAGGTACCGATCTTTTATTAAATTGTATTCGAAAGCTAACATCGCTATTCGATATGTGAAAGAAAATATTTTTAACGACAAAAAAGTGACTAGTGCTCGTTTTCACTAAACCTAGGAATCACCTTAATCGGATGCCTAGTGATTCAGGTGATTTCTAGAGAGAAAAAATACGTTTTACGAACTCTTATGTGATGAGTTCATAACGACGTTAGGCGCCGTCTAAAGTTACGACACTGCGGCGGTCGTAAAGTTTAGAGGACTCGAAAACTGACACTTGTCAGATGAAAAAAAATATTAAAATCCTTTTATTTTTAATAACCATGCGAAAAATACACAAACACCAAATACCGCAAATTTTCTGGTCAAAAATGAATTAGAATCAAACTATTAGTAGACACATAAATCTGAAATAATATAGTATTATAAAAATTGCATTACTCTAGATGGGTTTTCTATCTAGCATGACTGGGTAAACAAGCAATGTCTGTTTTTCAAATTCAAAAATTCAAATTCAAAATTTCTTTATTCATGTAGGCCTATCACAGGCACTTATGAAGCGTTCATACATAATTGTTTACATAATTGTAACGGGATGGTGATAACTTCGTTCGCCAACTTAAATCTAAAGCTACGAGGGTTCCAAACGCGCCCTGGTCTAAGAAGAGCCCACAACAAACTTAGCCGGGTAAATTTATTTTTTTGTTATCACCATCTTCCAGTAAATTTAAATTAAGCTATGAAGCTAGAGCAATTCACACCCAAGCTTTTTTATCGTTTAAATAATCCTTAATGTTATAATAGGATTTTTCTGTAAGCTTACGTTTTATATAAACTTTGAACTTATTGTGATTCAGATAGTAACATATAAAATAAATGCTAATTTTCTATTTCAACTTGCACCATAATCAAAGTTAAACAAAAAAGGAATGTCTAAGACGGATGAAGATGAAAGTAAAAGTACCTTATATTGCTGGGCTATAAATCCTAAGCAAGATTTACGGCAAGCTACACTTCTATAGCCCGTTTACGACATACTAGAAAATCGGTACAATGGCAAGGAACCCATCAAACTAATCTTTAACTATATTCTTTATAGAAATTACTGACTATGTAGAGGAAGTTAGGAAGACATAATATAAACGACAGGCAAATGAAATCCCACCATAACAGATAATCTATAATAAAGAAAAATTGACTTTGTTAATTATACATCAAAAAGCAAGAAATAAATATTTTCTACATTTAGATACACATTTAGTAATCCTCATGTATTCCAGCAAACAAAACAAACAAAAATATACAGATAATAATATAAAATAACATACGTAGATGTAAGGATGTGGTTGTATGAACGTTTGTTACTATTTCCCGCAAATTTTGTTAAGTGTAATTGTAATTACACATAAGAATAATATAGCTTATAAGTTCATCACAGTACCACAGTGTGTGAAGTGACGTTGGAAATAATTCTACCATCTGGGAGCTATCTTGGCGTGCGCTTAATAAATATTTGGCGTTAATATAAAATAGTGTTTGGATTGCTGCTCTTGAACAGTTCCACCTATATGTGAAAACTATAATAGCTATATAGATATATATACCTATACGTGAAAACTATAACAGACAAAGTAGTAAATACTTTACTCGCTTCTGGTATTTCAAGTAGATATCCGCTACGAAAATATTTTTAACGTCATAAAAGTGGATAATGCTCGTTTTCACTAAACCTAGGAATCGCCTTAATCGGAACTGAAGATCTTAATCGGATATAAATAAACACAATAACATCTGGGAAAAAATCCTTGATAGGGTTGTGAATACGATTTTATACGAGTAAAATGTTGCCGAGATCTTACTGTTGTTTACAATAAACTTTTTACACTGTATCCTTACCGTCATTTGAGACCCCAGTAAAGCAAAGTCGATAAAAAAGGGAATCTATTTCGAGACCCACGTTACCTAGTGTGCTGTAAAGACTGAAGTAGATAGATTAATGTATAAAAATGGATACATTCAATGACCCATTGCGAAGTTAATGGGGCAGAACGGAGGGCAGCTTACTCCGGAATTAAACTTCATGTATTTATGGGACATGCCGTGGTGGTTTTAAGTTAGGGTAAACGAGTCCCACATAACCTCTGTCCTGCCCAAAAGGACAGAGGTAGCTATAAAGCTTTTCCACCAAGACCAAAAAAAAAGGGGTGTTAAATTCTTTGTGATCTGGAGTTACATAGAGTGCGCTGTCTCACTAGGACACCATGCTACCAAGAAAGTATATATGCTTGGTTGCTACACCAATTTGGTAGTGGGGGCTGGTATCACCGATTGGTGGCACAACCACAAACATTTATAGAGCTATTTGGCTTCTCTTTCAATAGACCGTCAGTTGAGCTACGAGGGAACAAACTCCCGCACACTGTTCGTGCTTTACTATATCATTCGCACATGTGTGATGTACACTGTTGATTTGACGAGATTGTTCTCTTTGTGCATTGTCGTTAATCGGAAAATAGTTTTGTATTATGTTCTTAGGTTCATAATAACAGTGGTCCAATGTCAGATGAAAAATTTAACCAATCTTCAGGTACCTTTACCCGCAGATGGGTACCCAACTAACTTTAATGCATGTTTATTATTTAGATTTTCTTTATTTTGTTTATATCTTTATTTTGTTACATCTTTATTTTTTTTTGTAATTCGATGTTTAATATGTTACGGGATTATTAGATTATATTTATTTTATTTAAGTTGAAGTTAATTTGTAAATGGTAACAGGTTCCGAATTCGATTCGAATCGATTTAAAAATAGATCTATTTGGGAAAGAATCGCCATCATTGCATCCCGCTAGATGGCTCACGCGGTAGCTGGACTGGTGGCCCCGCCATGGTGTCCCAGCGAGATATTAGCCTAACGTAATTGTTTTATGGCAGTTACAAATTCAATTATACTATTTAATTAGCAACAATTAACAATTAGTGAAGTTTAATATACTATTTTATTCAAATAATTGCAGATAACTTGTGGTACCATACTATTTCCAGACATTAATTACCAGAGCTGGATTCAAAAAAATATGACTAAGTATTTGCAGTTTTTTTTAATTAATAAGTGGAAAGTGTTCTATCATCATTACCATCAAGTCAAACCAATGAGAAGGGCTCAAATGCAATGCATAATAATATTTTAAATTTGAAAGTGTCGGTCCGTTTGTTATTTATGTTCTGCTCAACCTTCGAAATGATCTTAACGAAATCCGGCAAACAAGTCTTGCATTATGAAGATGGACATTTTTTTTTTTAATAGTATTAATTGAGAAACCATCGCCAACCAGAGTAATATCTTACAGAGCGTACTAGTCTATAAACAGAGTAATATCTCACAGAGCAAGCAAAGAGTACGTTCTGCAACATGTCGCCCTGTGTCCATTAATTTGAGGCGTTAGTATTAAGCCTCATATACCTGCAATTACACTGGCAAACACACCCTTCAGACCTACTCATACAAATACTAGAAGGACAACAACTTTCTATATAATAGCATTTGCTACCTACCTACTGGACACCTCAGTGAAATTTTGCATATAAATAGTTTGCATATGGAAGACGGCCACTGGATCATCGCACCGGGAAAATGAAAAGTTTCTGAAATAGATATATAAAAAAAAAAAAAAAACATGGACGAAGCCGCGTGCTGGTAAAAAAAAATTTGACGATTTTTAAAATACAAGCATTGAAAGAATGTAAACTTGGGTTACATAAAGCTTCATAAAAGCAGCCCGAGTCCAACTCTGCAAATAACCAGCCAGTTAATAATTAGTTAGGATCTAACTAAGCTCCATAAATCGCATTAAACCGTTACCGCAGAAGTTTATAACACTAATGGACGTAAACGATTTTATAATTTTAGTGCATGGACGATAATTACTCAGAAGATATTCCTTCTTCCAAGAAATACTTAATGCAGATTGTATGAAAATGTGATTTTTTTTTCAAACATTTTACCTTTATAGAAATTTGCTAGATAGGTTTTAACAGTCTGCAAAAAAGGTGTCCAATCGACTGGTGACGTTTTATGACGTGTCTGTGTGTGTGTTTGTGTGTGTGTGTGTGTGTGTGTGTCTGTGTGTATGTGCCTCTCTGTGGCATCGTATTTACTGAAAGGATAAACCAATTTTGATTTTGTGTTTTTGTTTAAAAATTGCTTATAAGAATAGTACACATAGCGTTTTACATGAATACGTTTTCTTTGTTATTTTAACCTCATGTGGAAAGACAACAAGGAAAAATTCCTTCCAGCATTGCCATAAAATGTAGGCAATATAAACAGAACCGTAACGTAATAAAATAATATACTTGAATAGCGCATCCCACTTTAGAAATGCTCTGAATTTTTAAAAGAACATTTGCGGCAGAGCGTTACAAGCATGAGCAAACGCTTTTAACAGATTCCACACACAAAGAAAATAAAAGTGGAAAAAAAAGAAAAAATACTTTCTCTAAATAAACATTTGAGAGTAAAAATGCAAATGTTTGCAGTCTCTGACCTGGAAGCACGGTTACAAAAAAGTGGTCAAAAGCGAGTCGGATGTCTCGTGACGAAGGTTCCGTATCAAACGATTCACATTTAAAGTCGTGGCAATAAGAGCTAGGAAGATTTGAAGACTGCCAAATAAATGGATAAACTTGTTTTAGAGCGACTACTTGAATTTTAAAAATAAATGTAAATCAGTTCAGAGTTCTGTTTTAAAAATGGCCTAATAAGACACGGGTCCCATCATTGACATTTAAAAGTTTAATCATCATTTATAACTGAACCCAAGAATTTTCATAAGTTTTAGTCTGTAAGACTTTTCCATATCTTGTTAATTACAAAGTATAGAAAATTCTAACCTAAATTCATGTGCTTTCTGATCTAAAAAAGCTTGGACTTTTAAATTTTCTCATCAAGAATAAAGAAAAAATTTCTTTGTGGTGTCACATTAATGTAAAATTAAAAGATTTGTACATGAGTACTTAGTTATTAACCGGGCACAAATGGCGTCAGACCATTTGTGCGGCTCCTTCCTTATCGGTTGGCTTGAGGCTCTGATAAATGGTAATCACCATCAACAACATCATATCAAACCATTACCGGCCCAGTACAGGGCACGGATTTCCTCCCACAATGAGAAGGGTTTAGGCTGTCCACCACGCTAGCCCATTGCGGATTGGTGGACTTCACATACCGAAAATTGTGAGGAAACGTCCAAATGCACCGGTATGATGAGGTTTATCTTCACCGTTGAAGCAAGGGATATTTTAATTGATTAAAAAACGCACATTACTTAAAATAGTTAGAGGCGCGCGCTGGAATTCGAGCTTTGATTTGAAACCGCGTTCATGAATGGTAAAAATGTAAATGTACTGAACCCTAAAAATGAACGTTAATCACTGCGGATGCTGCGAATGATAAATGCACCGTTTGCAGTGCTCTTTAATTTGAAACGCGAATTGCAATGCAATCATCCAGACTGCGGTGTACTAACAAAGGCCTGCAATTTACGCCCCAAATAGAAACGTTACACGAACGATTATGTGGTTAAAGTTGGACCGACGATCGGTGTACAACTGATCTGTGGGTCGTTAGGTACTTTTAAAGTTGTATTACGGATATTTTCGCAAGTTTAATATCTTAAGCCAGCAATGTAATAAACTACCCACACTGTATAGAGAATAAGCTTAGTACTTAAGTCTATAACTGTCTGCAGTCTCGATTACATTTCTTCAGAAATGAGATTCAAAAATCACAGGGGTAACATAATAACATATAGGCACACTCAGAAAAAAGGGGCTCTGGCCGCCCGCCCCTTTTCCTTCCCTATGGGATCATCCAGGCACACGTGGTCGAAGACCCAGTCCCGGATGAGCCTTTTGGGCACGAGGGAGGCAACGGTGTGTTCCTAGGTGATCCCGGAGCTTTCTAATACGTGCTGCTATACAAGGGTGGGTAAGAATTACATAAATCAAGCTTTATCTTCAGGAAGCTGGGTATCTCTGCTAGCATGGGCATGAGGCAATTATATATCCGGGGAAAGGATAAAAAAAAATCTTCTCCTACAGCTTTATCAACTCTTAGAGCACTGGTACACCAGTTGAAATTATATCCAAATATATGTGTAATTAAACGGGGGTAAACTTATCCTATTCCAAGCTCCCGTGCTTTAGCAGGTGGAAAAGTTAATTACATCCCCTGACAGGGGATATAATCGGGAATATCGCCGGCAAGAATTAGTGTTGCGTATATTTAATAGAAGCAGGCATTACTTTTCGGAATTCCATGATATACATTGAAAATTAAGCTGCTATACTGCTAATTTGCTATACTCCGAGAAAAGCACGAAAAACGAAGCAGATCTTCAGCAATGCATCCTCAGGAGATGTTGATTTTACAATGAATGATTGCCAAGACGACAAATACAACATGACTTCTCTTAATCTTGATGCTCCGGTGTCGAAGCGTAGACAGTACATTCCCAAGATCTGTTAAGTGTGGGCGTATAAATATTGAAGAAATCCTAAATTACAAAGTACAGATTCACCTGCTTTTCGCGGAATATCCGCATCAAATTTAATTTAAATTTCAACTATAGTATTTAATCAATCAGTCATTTTCATGAGTCTGCTATAAAGCTTGAAGCTTATTTTTAACTTAAATTATCTCAACTTTCCGATTCGCCGCAAAACTGGTTTTAAAGATGGCTGCTTTTTGACATCTGTCAACGTCAGCTAACTCGCTAAGCCCGATCAGGGACGGGAATAAATGGAAAGCTATAAAATATCGAGTCCATTTTTAGAATAAAGCAATTTATCCGAACGATTGAGTGCTCACTAGGCCGATAATGGTTGTCAGAGATGACAGCTATGCTTCTTGCGAACTATTAAGTGAATATAAGGAAAAGTTCAATAAAAGTCACTTGTGAAATAAGAATACTTAGTTAAAATATTTAAATAACTAGCTTGTGCAAGCATTCCTCGTCCGCGTATATTATGGTTTTCTTACAGATTCCGTGGGAACCATTGGTTTTTCTGGGATAAAATGTAGTAGCTTATATTACTCTCCGTTCTTTCAACTAACTCTATGCCAAAAATCAAGTTAATTGGTCACTTAGTTAGGGCGTAAGGTAAGGACAAACATACGCACTAAGAAACAAACAATCACACTTTTATAATATTGAATGAATGAATGAATGAATGAATGAATGAATGAATGAATGAATGAATGAATGAATGAATGAATGAATGAAAGAATGAATGAATGAATGAACGAATGAATGAATGACTTTTATAATAGCAGTAATTTTTTCAATTTTAAGATGGAAAATATCGATCGAGCGGTTTCTAAAGGGTAGGTTTTTAACTAGCGACTACGAATGTATGATAAAAGTAATGTAATTATAATGGTAAGTGATTATGCTGTTTAAGATGCTATCGGGCTAAGCCGATAGGATTTAAAAAAAATACATTTTACCTAAATGGTTTCTACGCGACATCGTTCCAAAACTCTTAATTTTTTTAACGGAACGTCTTGGTCGGTAGAGTGATAACTAGCCATGGCAGAAGTCTCCTACCAGACCAGAGATAATTCAAAAATTATAAATTCCCAAATCGCACTTGTCGGGGATCGAACCCGTGACCTCTTCCTTAAAACCACAGGTCTCACCACTGCGCCATCAAAAAAGTTACTGTCAACTTGTGCCTATTGAATATTGGACAGAAGCAGGCGTTACTTTGCGGAAATCCATGATATATTATGAAAATAAAGCTTAATTTTCTATAAATAAGTCGATTGTTAAGATATTGACAGTGAATATCTTTATAATAATTCATGTTAACTTAACAATTATTTATTGCGAAGTCAGTTCGGAGTGGAATGTGCGTAGAGGGTACATTTCCGCAGATATTTTTGGTGTGGAGTATAAGGATTGAAGAAATTATAAATCACATTATTCAGATTCTCCTGCTTTTTGCTGAGTATAGCAAACCAGGTTTAATTTTCATAATAAATAAATAAATTAATATATATTTAAATAAATAAATATACTACGACATATAATAAACACATCGCCATCTGGCCCCACAGTAAGCGTAGCTTGTGGTATGGGTACTAAGATGACTGAATATCTTTATGAATAGTATACATAAATACTTAGAATATACATATAAACACCCAGACACTGAAAAACATTCATGCTCATCACACAAACATTTTCCAGTAGTGGGAATCGAACCCACGGCCTTGGGGCTCAGAAAGCAAACTGCGCCAATCGGTCGTCAAATAATAGACTTGAGGACCTTTTAATATTTCTTTGATGAACATGAATGTTTTTCAGTGTCTGGGTGTTTATCTGTATCTTATAAGTATTTTTGTATATTATTCCTCAGTCACCTTAGTAACCCTAACACAAGCTACGCTTACTTTGGGGCTAGATGGCGATGTGTTTATTGTCATGTTATATTTATGTATTTAATTTGTGCCTATTGGTTTCCACCTAGCAAAAGGTAGAAGCCAAACGGTTAAACAACGCTTTGATCGTACGTATTAAAGTAATATCCAATACAGCGGAGCACGTGAACGCTTTCCAAAGCAACGCATACATATTTCATGAGAGCTTATAATGTTACAGAGACGAGGCAGAATTTTTTTATGAAAATATAGGTACGTGTTTCCTCGTATCATGAAGGATTATGTTTTCACATCTAAAGCCTGCGAGGGAATAGGTTATATCACGTAGTAATAAGGCAATCAAAGTGAGCCGTATAACAATTTATAATTCAACGCAGAAATGTACAAACAATCCATAAGCCCAGCCCATTCATCCATTCTTCTCAGTCGGTTCGCTCTTGTCAGAGCGGTCGTGGTGGTCATTTAAGGGTTGTGGCACGCTTAACTATTCGTCGCCACTCCTCTCTGGCAGCTGCCTTTCTAGCACACTCATGTAAGGGGACAGCCACTGCAGCCTTTATTTGGTCAGCCCATCTCATGGGCGATCTTCCGCGTGATCTGGTGCCCTCGATTCTTCCTTGGACAACCAGACGTTCAATGGAGTCGTTGTCTCTTCTGGATACGTGACCAAAGAACGTAAGAATACGAGCCTGTACTATGGAGGATAGACGTTGCGTGATGCCGAGTTCTTCAAGAATGGCCTTATTGGTCCGGAATGCATTCCAAGGTATTCTTAGCATTCTTCTCCAGCACCACATCTCAAGAACGTCTATCTTCTTTTTCTCACTCTCCCGCAGGGTCCACGTCTCCGAAGCTTAGAGGAATATGGGGAACACAAGCGCTCTAACAAGCCGGATTTTCGTGGCTTTGGTTACGTTACGGTTCCTCCATATTTTCTGCAATTTATCCATAGCGGACTTACTAACTTATGCATTCATCCATTCATCGTCACAAATTTGCACGTTTACAATATTAGTAGGCAGCAGGATTCCACGGAGTATCTACATCTAACTATAGCCTAACCATAGCCAGGTAACAGAATAGAAGTCCTGCCTCCATGCATCTCAGGTTGATCGGACCATTTTAAACTTGTATTTGGACTAATACGGCAATCCTGGCTGTATGCGGGAAAAGGAATTTTCCAACTACACAGTTAAAACGGTTCCACAAGCTCCGATTCGACATTGATTTGAAACTTTATCCTGATATCTTAACGACATATGTATTTACATAATACGATTTTGGTTAAAAACCTAAGATTTTTTGTACGTAAGACATAAGACAACGCACTTTAAGAAACATCAAAGTAAGTACCGACTTTAAAAATTCTAGTCTTTTTATATTACACAATATATGAAAATAATTTATGTTAACATAAGTATTCATTTTAAAAGATTACGTTCAATAAAAGCTACAAATTTACATCGTTCTACGAGTATAAGCAGCAAAGCAAAACCTATTAAATTACTATTCAATTAATTAAATACAGACGGGACACGAATATAATAATATAATCAAATATTATATTTGTGTATTGTAATGATCAGATTATAGAAAAAATATATATATATCTTAGCACAAAAGAAAACAAACAAGGTAGTGACATCAATTTAAACAATATATCTTTATGAAATTATACTTATTATTCAATTATACTTCCGTAAAATAATGAGTATAATTCCACATACCTAGTTATTAAAAATCTTAACACAAAATATAGTGTGTCAGATGAAAAAATATTACAAAAATTATACTCAAATCTGTCAATCAATCAGAAGAATCTGTTGGACGGATGGATTTTGGATTACTTTAAATCAGTTTAAACAGCGAAATTTTAATCCCAATTTATACAGCTCTGTATCGTAACGACCTTCGGACAAGGATAATATCGAATCGGTAAGCGTGAAAAGCATCGTTACAGACGGGCTCTCGTTTCGTTATCAGCACACCGTTTACGGAGTTCGTTATAAATCAGTTAATAAATAAGCTGTAAAAAGTGCATTTGTTATTACAAGTATGGGAATGGGAGAAAGTTTATTTTAATAGCTCGAGACAAGTTTATGCTGGCGTAAGAGTCGTAATATCAGCTCTTTACGACACTAGGGTCATTTGTACAGCGCTTATCTACTTTACTATTCTGTAAGGTTAAAGACAGGTGCTTCTGTATATTGAGAACTTTATTACAACAATAATTAGGTATTCGATAATTACGTTTCTACTATCTTCCTCCTCCTCTACTATCTTTTGTTTTTTTAAACGGAGGAAAATCTAATTTTTTTAACTTCAAAGTTAAAACCATATATAATATCTTTATTCAACTACCCAAATAGATCGCACTTTTGATACGTACATTACATAAAAAATATATACATACCTAGTAGTTATGTGATGGTGATAACTACATTCGTAAAACTAAAACTATGAAGGTTAGTTACGATTGAAGTGATCCTTTACATTTCAATAGAACTTTTGTTTAAGCATTCGTTTAATACAAACTTTATATTTTTCATACTTTTAATAATATAGGTACAACAAAATAACTAAAACAAAAACTTATCTGATAGTTCAACCTAAAGCTTCTGAGGTATTATTTCGGTTCTCATTTACACGTTGTATATATATATGTCGGCAGAGGGGGGTCGGACATGATAAATAAAACAAGCGGATCACTTAGTTAATAATAACTAACCACTACTTCAATCAAGATAGTAATTATACGAGATGGTTATCAACTATAAATTGTGGCTACTAATTCTAATTTATAGTTGAGAATAATAATTAATTCGTTTTCTACAAATAAATTATCCAAAGGGTCTAGGATAAGCTACTAGCAGGGTACATCATGTGCACCGTTCTACGCCAGAGCCAAGACTGCCTCGCCACTGTAGTTTCGGTCTTTATATACGGATCATAACGACTTGAGTAGTAGGTGAGTGGGGATAATGAACAATGCGCTAGGTGGCGAGAGCGGTGCACGTGTTGTTTACAGATTTCTTGCCGGCGCCGTCATATATATATATATATATATAGAAAATAAGATTAATATAAGATGTTATATAAAGGTGTCCACTCACCGGGTGCGCGGGCGGCATGCATGTGTCGAACGCGGGCGCTCCCGGCGCATCACCGCACTTGCACTGCCTGCAACACGCCCTGCAATACCAAAACAACAATAAAAAAAAATCATCATCAACATCGTTATAAGCCCCGTACCCGCCCACTAAACGGGCATGAGTCACGATGGCCGAGTGAGGATTGCTAAGCTCCACGCTATAACATTAACATGTCCACCTGCTAAAACACGGGAACATGGAATAGGAGAAGTTTACCCCCGTCAATGCTTTGAGAGTTGATAAAGCTGTGGGAGAAGGTACATTTTTATCCTTTCCCTCGGTAGATAAATGTCTCCTACGCATACTACCGTGCTGAGGTAGTTATCGGCTAATGTCCTTCCGAGAAATGAAAAAAAATTAAGCTATGTCTAAGCAACATTTTATCACGGTTTAGCTTGGTTAACCATGTTAATTTCTAAATCCCACGGAAACAGTTCCTTAGTGCTTTTAAGGGATTAAAAGTACTCTATGTCCTTCTCCTGTATTCCTGATTTATTGGGTCAAGTTAGTCAAAATATGCGCCCAAAAAGCATACAAATAATTTTACATCAAAAGCAAGCAGACAACTCATCGCATTTTAATATAGATAAGCATGCATATGGCCGTATCGACATCGTTAAATAATTGATTGGTCATATGATTACGTGGTATAACGACTCGTTCAGTCGAAATGCATTCGATCAGAAAGCGTCGCGGAGCACGGACCTAGTCTGCCATTATCGCTATTACAGTTCAGAGGTAGGCGTTTGGAGCAGGTGAACAGAATTAAGAATATACAGAAACCGTGTACACGAAGAGAGAAGAAGAAGGCTCACAGTCACTAAGCGGGCGATGGAGAGAGCTATACTAGGAGTATCTCTACGTGATCAAATCAGAAATGAGAAGATCCGTAGAAGAACTAGAGTTACCGAAATAGCTCAGCGAGTCGCGAAGCTGAAGAGACAATGGGCAGGGCACATAGCTCGGAAAACCAATGGAATTTGGGGTTTTAAGTTGCTGGAATGGCAACCCCGCACCGGTAAACGCAGTGTACGTTGGCCCCCAACGACGTGGACAGATGACATCAGGCGAGTCGCTGGGAGCCGCTGGAAGCAAGCGGCCCAGCACCGTGTATTGTGGAACTCCCTACAAAACTACATTGTTTGTCATGATGATGATGATAACGATGTGTACACGACTAATATTGAAGCATCAATCACTCCACTTTAGTAGTGTTTCTCGAACAGGAAGTTAGTCATTTCATTCCATTTGGCAGTAATTATTTCACCTCTTATGTTCTAAACGCTTACAACAAAATGGACAGTTTGTGAGCTAGCAACCAGCCGCGGGTTGTAGTGAGACGTGCGCGAAGTGTTTTCACGGTTTTTGGACACAATGCATTGCGTGCAATAATGGCTTAATTTCTGTATGTTCATAATTCTGTGAGCAGGTGCTTGTCGTAATGGCTACCTAGATTTTTTTTTCTTTATTCTACAAATATCACCCTACTCATAAATTCTACATAGTGACTGCAATCTGCATGTTAATATTCATCATCCGCAGTCTATTGTAGTCCCACTGCTGGGCACAGACCTCTTCTCTCATAGGACATTCAAATTCAAATTCAAAATTTCTTTATCACGTAGGCCTTTCACAGGCACTTATGAAGCGTTCATACATACATGTTTACATAATTGTAAGGGGATGGTGATAACTTCGTTCGCCAACTTAAACCTAAAGCTACGAGGGTTCCAAACGCGCCCTGGTCTAAGAAGAGCCCACAACAAACTTAGCCGGGTATTTTTTTTGTTTTTGTTATCACCATCTCACAGTAAATTTATTTAGCTATGAAGCTAGAGCAATTCACACCCAAGCTTTTTTATCGTTTAAGTAATCCTTACTATTATAATTGGATTTTTCTGTAAGCTTATGTTTTACATAAACTTTGAACTTATTGAGAGACATCTCAATGATTTCATTTGGTAATTTGTTATAAAATAATATACAATTGCCCTTGAATGAATTTGCAATTTTGTGTAGCCTAGTAAACTGCACAACGAGTTTATTTTTGCTTCTAATATTTATATTGTTACAGTCCATTTTCTTTTTAAATTTTGTTATATTTTTATGGACATAAATTAAATTTTCATATATGTACTGACTATGCGGGTTGGTTGTTAAAACGACCATAACCTCAAGTTTTTGATAATAACCAGGATCGAAAACTTAACGTGCTCTTCGAGGCAAGGGTTGGACACCGCCAATTTCCTAAATCAGGGCTCGTATTGAAAATTCTTTAATAGAAAATATACAATACCTCAGAATTTCTTGAACGACCCGAGATTCGAACCAGGACCGGAGTGATGTGTAACTGAACCTGCTAACTACTTGGCACCGACTTAAAAATGTTGCAGATAATATATATTTTCTGCTTTTTAGTTATTTAAAAAAGTTTTTTTTTTTATTCAAATAAATTTGTGTTTGAATTTCTGGGCGGTATCCTAGTAGAAACCTAGCCTATTTCCAACTAGCCATGTCCAGTTAGTTAAATCGGACTTCTAAACTGAGCGACGCACAACGCCACCGTTACGCGAAAATTGAAGTCATTTGCAAACCGCAAACCGCTCTTATTATATCAAAGTGGACTCACGTATTGTCTCACTTAGGTGCTCTTAATATTTTTTATCCTAACTATAATTATAAAAGCGGTTGAAACGGTGACAGCATAGTGGTTAAGACTACGGCCTCTGTTTCGGAACAACCGAGTTCGATACCGGCATCCACCTCTATATTTTAGGAATTAAAAAAAGTGATTACCTATCTAGGTTCGAAAACATTATGAGGTAACCCTGATTCTTTAAAGTTCTTAATCTATATTAAAGCCGAAACCGCTAAAAGATTATATTTTATGTTAGGTGGTTGACAAATGTTAATTTATATAACAGTACTAACTGCATGCCGATGACGTCTTCCGCGTTTGTTTCTTAAAAATCTACAGGTCTGTTTCTTTTTACGAACTATAAGTACCATAAGTCCGTCTTTAATGTGCAAGCTGTTTTATGCAAGATCTACTTCTCGGACGCAGTGGTGAACGTGAGGTCTAAATCCTTCTATATAAAACCGGTATAAAACGAGAACGTTTTTCGAGGAGACCCGTGCCCTGTAGTGGACCGGTAATGGATTGATGATTACCGGTTGAAAGAAAAAAAAGTACTTACTGAGAAATAAACATAGAGCAAGAAAGCACCTACAATTTGGTGGCATTATCGCTACATACATTTCTTCTAGGCAACCAAAAGCGTAAAAGGAAAAAACATAGAAAAGAGGACATAATGAGGAATCTTCCTCATTATGTCCTCTTTCCTTTGTTAGCGTAAAAGGAAAAAACATAGAAAAGAGGACATAATGAGGAATCTTCCTCATTATGTCCTCTTTCCTTTGTTTTTTCCTTTTACGCCTTTGGTTGCTGATGATGATGACAAAGCGTTTAACTCCGATTAAACAAAAGTATAGGAAGTCCTATATTTACTTGGCTAAAACTACAATAGTACATGCCAGTAAATCAAACGAGACAAAGTAAGCACGCTCGCGGATGTCGGGAGCACGGATTCTTGGCCCGTGCTTGCTGATGCGTTGTTGATACATAAGTCGTAACGGTGCGCTCTAGCTATTGCACAAAATATACCAGCTATATGAGAAATGAATAGAGGACATTTCAATTTGATATCAGACTTTTATTTGGTGATTTCTTTACCCTATCTAATAACTTTCTGCGCAACATCATAACTGAACGCTAAATAACTTTACTGGATTTGTGTTTCCCTAGGTGTACGCATTCGTCGAATTTCCAATTAAGTGATCTTAACGATGACTGGTTGGAGCGGAACATGAATTAAGCATAAAATCTTCTTCTTGCTCATTCTTAGGCCCACCTCTTGAGAGACTCTGCTAAAGCATCATATAAAGGTCTCCCAGAGTCTCTGCCAATACGACAACATCATCGGCAAACCAAATTTAGGTGATGTACTCGCCGTTAAATTATATGCCCAGTCCTTTCCGATCCAGAAGCTTAAAGGCGTCTTCCAACGCAACGGTAAACACTTTCGGTGAGATTACATCACCCTGACGTACTCCTCGCTGCAATTGGATTGGCCTCGAAGTCTGGTCCCACCATTACTGGCCCACTACAGGGCACAGCTCTCCTCAGGCAGTGAGAAGGGGCTAAAGCCGTAGTCCACCACGCTGGCCCAGTGCGGATTAGTGACTTCCACACACCTTTGAGAACATTATGGAGAAATCTCAGGTATGCAGGTTTCCTCACGATGTTTTCCTTCACCGTTGAAGCAAGTGATATTTTAATTCCTTTTTTTCGAACTGACATAGTGAACTGAATTCATCAATTGTTTCTTATGTATTATTATATTATTATGTATTTGATTTCACCTATTGTTTAAATTAGTCCAAATTTGTTTCAATTCGTAGAAAATACATTTCTGACTAACGCAAAAGAAGTACCAATCAATTGTTACGTGCTAAGTGCATGTATTGCTACAGAATATATATATATATATATATATATAAACAAACTAAAATTTACCAGCAAACTTTAAACTGGAACAGCTACGGCATTCAAAATTATATATTACCGATGACCTTTAGCAAGAACTGGAGTCGATCAATCAACTTTCAAGGCGTTAACGATTTCTATCACTGGAGATTGTGTCGTCGAAACATTAGCGAACAGTGAGGTCTTAAGGGAATTTGACTGAACTTTCCAAACAGGCTAAGATATATAAACATATAGATAGATACATATATATATACTTCATATAGATAGATAATATGACCTCGTACTTTATTATTGGGTACCGCCCGCTTAGTGCAAGCCATCCATATCGAAAAACCTAGAAAATTAATTGAACTACCAATTAATACAATTATATAACTACTAGCTTCTGCCCGTGACTTCGTCTGCGTGGACTGTAAAATTGGGTGTAAAGCTTCGCTCGTTAACTATTTTTAATCTTCCCACGGGAACCATTTGAGAGATCTTTATAGAAAGTACATGTCCTTTTCATAGCATAGGTGACATGCATACCAAATTTCAGTCTGCCAGCGGCTTAGCTCGTAAACAATTTTCAATTTCCCCTCGGGAACTATAAGGTATAAGGATATAAGGTAGCCTATGTTCTTTTCGATTTCAAAGGCTACATGCATGTTCAATTTCATACAAATCATCTCAGCCAATTTTGCGTGATTGAGTAACAAAACATCCACTATTTTACATTTAAAAAATTAGTAGGATATTAAGATGTTTTGTAAATATTTATCACGCAATTATTTTATAAAAAGCATTATTACTACATAAAAAAATATTTTAGTGTTAAAATAATAAGCAATCATCACATTAATATTGCCAGTCGTGTAGCATGTCAAATTCATAGATGAGAATATATAAATCAAAATAGGAATGAAATATCAAATCTTTTGTATCATAAGTATATAATCTGACCATACAGCATTGCCATGCAACTATCGATTATTGTATGCAAAAAATATTTAATAGTCGAATAGGTTAATTAACGTTTATAAAAAACCTCATCCCTACTGGGAACTGTTAAAATTATCATTCTCAATTAAGACAAAGCATAATGTCCAACATCGATACAAATATAACAAAGAGGAAAATCTCTGAAAGTGCGTGACCGATTTTAAACATTATTTTACATGCACACAGCTATATTCCAAATTCAAAATTCATTTATTTCAAGTAGGCCTAATATAAACACTTTTGAAAGGTCAGTATTATTATATACTAGCAGTTGCCAACGACTTCGTCCGCGTTTGTTTTTGTTTTTAAATCAGGTTTTTAAGTTGTGTATTCTTGTAACAAAAATCGGATGTAGTTTTTAAATAGAACTTTTCCAATGGAGTTTTGTTTTGGTTTCCTTAATTTTTTTAATATCACGATGATCTTGAAGAATGAAGTTTTTTTCTAAAATAGACGTCGCCTTAGTTACTCCTTATTAAATCAGCTACCTGCCAATAAAAGTCATGTTAAAATCGGTTCAGCTATTTCAGAGATTAGCCGGAACAAACAAGACAGATAATTAAATAAAAATCGGTTTTGGACTCAGTATCGATTATAAAGCATCGCCCGGTCAAAATTTACAAAATAAATTAAATGTTACAATTTTATTATAAGTATTGACATAGATAACAATAATAATAAGGTCAGTAAAGGTATTTGACAGCTAAACGGATCTTCGGGGCACGGTTGGTTCTCAACTTGGGCAAGAACAAGTGACAGTTTTGCACAAATTAAACCGCCTTTGGTACTTGTCAACCACGACTTCACACTGACGAGCTCATGACTAAGGACCCCATATACAATTACCCCGGTTATTCATCGAATAAAATACCAGGGCGTCAGCATAGACGTATACATATTGTCTTAAAACTAAATCCTTTTGCAGAGCGCCTTTTGAAATGAGCTTATAATTTCTTGATTATACTCCGAGGAATCCTTTGGGTTTGAAGCGTAAGCGTAGGTAATAATTCAGTTCCCGGAATATATTCGAGGAATTTAGAACAAAGCACTTACATAAACCTTCCTCGTTTATGGTATCTTTGTAATAATTGTCTTTGTAGGCTTTCTCCGTCTTTCCGCAATTATTACTCTTAATAGCTACAGGTTGCATAGGTCAGGGGAATAACTAATCCTTGCTAATATTACAAATGCAAAAGTGTTTGTTTGTTTGTTCTTAATTCACGCCCTAACTAGGCACCCAATCAACAACAATCAAATTTTTGTCATGCAATTAGTTGAAAGGACAGAGAATAAATGATAAAGGCTACTTTTTATCCCGGGAAAACAAACGGTTTCCACGGGGTTCTGTAAAAAGCCGTTATAAACGTAGACGAAATAAGCGGGCAACTGTTACAAAATGTTATATTTATTTAATACTAGCTTCTGCCCGCGACCTCAACTGCGTGGGCCTCAGAATTGTTTCTAATGCTCGTTGGCCAACAATTTTTAATCCTACCACGGACACTGTTAAAAGAGATCGGAATAGAAAGAACATGTCCTTAGCATAGGTGATATGCATACTAAATTTCAAAGCTGTCTGCCTGCGGCTTAGCTCGTAAATAATTTTCAATCCTCCCTCGGGAATTACTTAAGGAATCGGGATAAAACGTAGCCTATGTTCTTTTCCATGTAAAAGACTACATGCATGCCAAATTTCCTCCAAATCCGTTCAGCGGTTTTTGCGTGATTGAGTAACAAACATTGCGACTTTCACATTTATAATATTAGTAGGATATCTGCCCTGCCTTTGCCGGCAATCTCAATTAATAGCTTAAACTGTTTACGGTATGTCCTTGATTGGTTCGTACCTGAACGCTAAATCGCTTGGAGGGACTACTTCGTCAGTAGGGTATCTAGCCACAGCTAAAGCAGACCAGACATGAGAAGATTAAGAAATTAAAAAAAAACAAAGATAACTTAAGAAACATACGGTTAAACTTAGGGATGGCCAGAACAGTGTACTGAACTCTCAACCTCAAGGTCAACGACCCTGATAATTGTAATTAAAATACAATTAAACATTTTCCAGTCTTCGCACCCGGCATATATTACCCGTTATAGGATTTGTCATTATCTCACGTGGCGTCACGCTAGCTTGGGTTTGTTTGGACAAGGAAATTTGATCGCTTTAAGCTTGGCTCTCTGTGAAATAAGGCTTACCTTTTTGTTCGGATGCGAATAGGCATAATAAAATATGCTGAAAGAGTATGGTTCTTTAAAAGGTGTCAGTGACCTTTTTAATATACTAGCGGTTATCCGCGTTCTCTAGATCACTAAAAGAAATAAAGAATGTCGGAATACTCTTCTTTTGGAGTTGTTGAAAATTATATTTAAACCCTTAATCAAAAAAAAAACAAATATATCTAAATTTGCCGACAGAACTGAAAACTCATAATAATGGAATAATGTTTATTATCGAAACACATTATATAATAAAAACTTAGGATTGCTCATTTACTACTATTTTTACTATTTCTACTTACATAAATAAATTAATTAAATACTCACTATTAATATACTGCCAAGGGATTTTATATTTAATCAATTCAAATAACAATTGACAAAAGCACATTCAAGCAATGCACTGAATACGAAAAAAAACAATTGGTAAACATATTATGGAAATTAAGCTTAATTTGCTATAGTCCGCGAAAAGCAGGAGAATCTGTATGGTATGTATGGAATCTGTCTACAATCCTTATACAACAGATCTTCGCCAATGTAGAGTACATTGCCGATGATATCATGGATTTCCGCAAAGTAACGCCTGCTTCTATCAAATAATTGGTAAACACTAAAAGTAAAACTCATGCACTAAAAAACATAACTTCACTTACTGCTATGACAGAATGTCCGTGACGCGAAATCACAATATTTTGCGTATATGTGTATCTTTTATTTTATATTCTCCAATACATAGTGGTAGTGCCCACTATGCTACGCGTTGCGAGTCGGGCAAAGTACGTCACGAAAATTTTAACGTCATCAGTGACGTGAAGCCAAATTTTTGGGTTTTCCAAACCAAAAATCACTCAGCGCGGCTATAGAAGTTTTTACTTCGAATAGCTATGAAAATTTCCAATCGCCGACTCGGATAGTTTTAGTTATGCCCTAACACTATCCTTAATTAAAACGTCAAACGGCGGTCAATAAACGTTTTAAGACGTCGTAAAATCGACGACGGTATATCAAGTATAGCGGCGACACTTAACTTGATAAGTTGAACGCTTAATTTAACTGTGTCATTAACATTATCCGAGCAATGAGATAGATGGATGCTGCGGTGGATTTATAGTGATTAGAACTTTTGCTATTGATCTTGGGCGAACCTTATCACGGCACAGAGTACATAAAAATTTATTTCTTTCTTATTATTTCATTAACGTACCGAAGCTGCAGTGCTAAATAGAAGCGTGCATTTTTTATCATTATTATCATTGCAATCAATGGACGTCCACTGACACGGGACAGGAGTCACATGATTTTCATTTTGCAAGTTGTGTTAGGGCTGTATCTGATTTCTTTCAGTAAAAACTATGGCAGTGGTTACTCGAAACTATTAGGTTTTCGGTTTCACTGATAAGTCGCAGAGACAGTACATAATGTGCCTCTAAAGCCTGTAAAGTATTATTTCGGTTTTCATTTACACGTTTCATAACTACATCTAATATATTTTCTTATAGTTTGAGTCTCAAGAGAAGACAAGTGTATCGCAAATGCCCTCGTATTCATACAAAATGTATATCTTGAAACTACAGCTTCACTATAATCATTAGCAGTAAATCAAATATGGCATAAGACATACATAAAATTTTATGAGAATTATTATCAAATTAGTAAAAATGCAAATGTATTAACATATATTTTGGCATTTATCAAGCTACAGCTATCAACATGCAAGGTAGTCTTTGGGGACTGCCGAAAGGTGTAAATACTAAGTGATAAATCTATGTACATAAATACACAGTAGTGTGTAAGGCTTAGCTTCTCCTTCCGGGGACAGAGTTCGAGCGTGTAACTTTTTGGAGTTACGTGAGTTTTAATTTAAGCAATTAATTATGACTTGCTGTAACGGTGAAGGAAAACATAGTGAGGAAACCTGCATGCCATAGGCGACGATTCGTTAACACAGGCGAAACTACATAGTCTCCAGCACCGACGCAATGTTGCCTGTTTATCGGTTTTTTACCGGATATACTTCGGTTAGTGTGCTCAGGAACTTAACAATCTAGTTCCTCCTTTCCCGTTCTACCACAGAACAGCGAGACACCGTGAGCGGTGGCATCCTTATGTGGTTGATATTCCATCAACACGCACGAAACGTTTTTTATCCACGTTTCTGATACGTGCCGCTAAGATGTGGGACGCCCTCCCGGCAACTGTGTTTCCTGCCACGTATAATTTGAGTTTCTTCAAGGCTAGAGTGAATAGGCTTTTTCTAGGCAAGCGTGCTCCAACCTTGACCTCATCATTGTTTTCTAACGGGCATGATTGTCGTCAAACGCTGGCCTATCGTTAATAAAAAAAAAAAGAAAGCTAAAAGTTCTCCATAATGTGGTCAAGGGTGTGTGGAGTCCACTAATCCACACATGGCCAGCGTGGTGGACTATAGCCTAAACCCTTCTCATTCTGATAGGAAACCCTGTTAATGGTTTGATGATGATGATGATGATGGTAAAGTCAGTACTCATATAGCTCATGGAAAGTTTTCAACACGCCTAAAGGAGTTTTCACTTCAAATAACTGTAAAAGAGCCTATACTCTAAGAACAATACTTACAATACTTTATTCTGAGCTTATACTCGGTGACTATTGATTTGAGTATCATGCCAATAATAGTACCGAAGATAATATCTTTTCAATGTTGGCACATTCCCTACGGGCAACTTGGCAAAGTTTCCGATACGCTACCTGCCAAACCTAAATCCCGAAGAGTTGACAAATATCAATTTATTACCAAAGTTTTCAAAACAATATTTTCAGTTTTACTTCACTTTTTTATTGCAAAAGTTAACGTCTCGAGTATTATGATTTCAAATTAAAATAATAATTTAGAATAATGAACTTATAATATAAAAATATGTTTATCATTCAACAATTGTACTAAGTTCAATGCGTGAGAGTAGTTTAGTTTGTATTGCTGAAGAGAAATTTATTTATTTATTTAAGAGCACTAACAACATGCATATTACACGTTTTTTAAACATAGCACACACACGAACACATGGACTGATATGCACGTCAATGACAGGTGCACATAGCATTGACAAAGCGTCATATAAACTTAATTTGCAGAAAAATTTAAAAAAAAAAACAATTTTAATTTTTAAAATCACTGTACTCAATTGCGTCATCATCAGCAACCCATTACTGGTCACCACTCTGGCGATGTTCAGACTTTTTTTTTTTCTTTATTTGGTTTACCAACAGCTTTACATTTCAAAAAAACAATTTAAACTAGCTTATGCTGTATGAAGACAAAATGTAAATCTACTTACAGGTAAACACCGCATGCAATAAATAGCGTAAAACTAGCTTACAACTACACAAACAAGATGAAAGTGTATACAGTGTAGGAAGGAAAAAAATAATTAAATTATTATACTTTGCTTAAAGCTAATTCCATTGATCTCCGGAATTCGGCTAGAGAACCACAATGTATATCTACAATATTAAACTTGTTATAAAGTTTACATAACCTAGGGACTGGCGAGTTGGCACCCATAACTGTTGAACGGCGAGGGAAGGTTAAGAGGGTTTTAATAGGGTACCTCGGATATCTCATGGGAACTTTGTAACTAAAGCTCTGTAATAGAGGAGAACAATTATTTTATTATTAAGAATCTTGAATAAAAAAACGAGATCTAGTTTACTTCTACGTATATCCAATGATTCCATATAAAAAAACTTTAGACTTCACATGTCTTTGAGAACTTTATGGAGATTTCTCAGGCATGCAGGTTTCCTCACGATGTTTTCCTTCAACGTTAAAGAGAGTGATATTTAATTCTTAAAACGCACATTACTAAAGGTTAGAGGTGCGTGTCGCGGTTCTAACCCTCTCTCTTCGCGGCCGCATTTAGTAAGCCTACCCTAGTCCTTGGCATCCTAACCCCAAAAACAGTGAGAATATGTGTATAATAGAAAAAAAGAAAACCAAAAGAGAAAAAAGTGTTTATTTGGGAATCAAATATAGAGAATATTTTTTAAATTAAAGAAAGAAAAAAAGTCTATCAAAAATACAAAAAAAAAAAATAGTCTATGGTCACCTACTAACGGAACACTAGAAAAAAAAATGTGCGTGAACCCAAATAGGTCTACACTCAGCATATACTACGCCTTTGGTGGGACTTATCTATCAGGGCTTTAGTAAATAGTACATAGGTATATGCTGAGTGGAGACCTATTTAGGTCCACACACGTTTTTTTTTCTAGTGTTCCGTTAATAGGTGACCATAGACTATTTTTTTTTTTTTTTTTTTTTGATAGACAAAAAAAGGTCTACAAACGACATCGAGGCAAGAGAAGATAACAATTCCTTAATCCGTAAATTAATTACCTTTTAAGAATTTTATTTGCTATCTCTATTTTACCTATTAAACTCACAATACTGATTGCATAGGCCTCATCAATCTATAAAACCTATCTATGATTACCGGCCTGGAACCGGTAGCGCGGGTTCAACTCCCGGCTGAGCAAACTTATCTCGCTTATATCGCGGAATGTAAGGGAACTCGTTGCGTCAGACCGTAAGAGGGAAATAAAATATATATCAAGCAGCTTATAGCTAATGTACGTATTATGTACAAATTAGTTTCGGTCTCACGCTGCGATAATTATTTTGTTTGAATCGGTGCAACAGTATTTGAATGGGAAAAGATTTTTTTTATTAAGTAATGCAGTCTAAGATGGTTGCGAGCTGACCTGTTAGGTAGTATGGAAATACTTCAGCTACGCTTTCGAGGGCCCCGACTTTGAGCCCAGCACTTATTAGGCCAACTTGAAATAAATTGAATTTTTGAGTTTTGCACGCGAACCTCTAACTTTCGGAGTTACGTAAGCATTTTAATATGGCTTTACCATTGAAGGAAAACATAGTGAGGAAATCTAAAAGTTCTCCATAATGTTTTCAAAGGCGCGCGGAGTCTATATTGATTTTTCCATAAGCTTTAAAAATTTTGAACCTAAGAGAATGTATGTATTTATTTATATACGTCTAGGAGGCGATGATAGCCCAGTGCGTAGGAATTCAAAGTCAAGAGTCAAAGTCAAAAATATCTTTATTCAAGTAGGGCTCATAGGTGGCACTTTTGATGCGTAATTAAGAATTACACGGTAGTGAGATGATGGCGATAACCACATTCGTAAACTTAAAACTAAAGCTACGAGGGTTCCAAACGCGTCCTGGTCTAAGAAGAAGCCCACAACAAACTTAGCCGGGTGTTTTTTTTTTTGTTATCACCATCTCACAAAGTTATTTAAAATTTATTAGAAGAGCAACCAGGTATATCGATTCGTAGTCCTTTTTACTATAATAGGACTTTTCCATAAGCTTACGTTTAATACAAACTTTGAACTTCGACTTCACTTTCGGGGGGCCGAGTTCGAATCCCAGCACGCACCTCTATCTTTTCTAAGTTATGTGCGTTTTAACCAATTAAATGTCACTGGTGGAGGAAAACATCGTGAGGAAACTTGCATACCTGAGAGGTCTTCACAATGTTCTCAAAGGCGTACGGAGTCCACCAATCCGCACTGGTCCAGCGTGGTGGACTATGGCCTTAACCCTTTCTCACGGTGGGAGGAGACCCGTGCCCTGTAGTGGGCCCACCTGTCGCTTATTATGTCATCTGCACTTTTGGTGCCGGACAAGATCGCTTTTTAGCGATAAGGCCGCAAATTGTACAACTTACGTTCAGAATGTTATGTCCTTTTTGTACGTTTTCATTAGTGTGCAATAAAGTATACTTAGGTTTACTTACTTAGATACCTTAACGAAAATGTCGCTATCTTATTCTTATAACACAAAAGTGAATAAGGCTATCCTTCTTATATTTCGCATCAAAGGTAGCCAGTAAACACCAGCCGCTAGCGTAGGTATTCATTAACTTAAACACTACCGCAGCCGTTACAGTTTTATTATTGTTATTAATTAACTTTATGAGCACTAATTCGAGACTCTGTTTCAGGTCGGTACACATTCTAACTCTCACTGGCGGACCACTAACACACTCGACCAGTGTGTACGGTAGCCATGACATTGATATTTCACGCTCGCTGTCCTGAAACCGTCGTACGGTTTATGGGGGAACTAGTAGCCACTAAGTCAACTTTACCGTAGTCCACCACACTGGCCCAGTGCGGATTGGTGGACTTTACTTTAAGAACATTATGGAGAACTCTCAGGCATGCAGGTTTCCTCACAATGTTTCCATCACTAGTGACATTTAATTGCTTAAAACGCAAATAACTCTTCAATAAAGTACTCATACAAATATCTGCTACTGTTTGTAGTTACGAGTAGTTCAAGAAAAATAAGTGCACTGTGAGGAATATTGTATGCCCAACCGAACCGAAATTGCGATCAAAATAGAGATAAAGTTGAATATATGTTTAGGTGGAGACAATTCCAATATTTTAAGTTCATACCTATTTTCACTCTCACTGACTTAGAAGTCTAGTCTACAATCAAATCCTTGTAGGGTAACAATGTATTATTTTGAAAGTTCCTTAAATGTTCAGATGTAGATAAGTTTATCTGTATTCAGGTTGACAATATGTATTAAACAAACTAGATACCAAGAATATCATAAGTTGTTGTGTTGTTGTACACGTCCTGTCCTTTTTAGGTTAATTTTAACATTTCTGGTACTAAATAAATATCAAAGAATAGGAAAAGTTAATAAAATTTAATATTTATTCATTCATTACTCATCACATTACTGCCTTAACCCTTTCCCATTCTGGGAGAAGACCCTGTGGTGGCCCGGTAATGGGTTTATATGATGATGATGATGTCGTTTATTGGTTGAAATTTGAAGAATATTTTTCCCCAAGTATATCTAAAGCTGATTTTACTACTCGTAGCTCATACGCATTTTGCGTTGTTCTTAAGACTATGTTCATCTCAGGATGTGATCTCTGTGTCACACTTTAAGATCAACGTGATGGCATAAAAGTTACGCCATATGCATAGGCAATCAGAATTTATGATAAAGATAAAATAATAGTAATTAAGATAAATAACTTTGATGAAAGTACGTTATTTAAGATATAACTGACGTTCATATCAAATTGAGAGGTTTATTATGCATTTTATTAGTCATCCAAGATGATATAGAGCGCGCTTAAGATGATAAACCTAATTAAATTCTTGTTTGGTATTACTAATTAAATAGAAACCTGTTACCAATTCTAAATTATTGTCACTTTATATGTATGCATTTTAAATCTAATTTAAATGTAAAGTAAAGATTGTGTATCTTTTAACACTGTCCAGTTTGTTGGATTTATTGGCATTATGAATGGTTAATTAACTTACACCGGATAAATACGTGAGTCTACTACTATTACAGATCTTTAAAAGGTTTTGACAAAGTATGTCTTGTCGCCAATAATTTTAAATTCAACCGATCATAATATATATATATATATATAAACATTATGTTTCTAATTTTTTTTTTATAGAATCTGAACAGAACAGACAAAATGGTAAAAGTGAAAAAGTAGGTCTATTCATCCGTTTATCTTGCGATAAAAATTATCCCACGTGTGACTCCAAGGTGCCTTCTACTTTTGAAACTTTTGTCACGTTTGGTAACCATGTGAGGTATATCTGTTCAGCCATACATAGCTATAAAAGTTTTTTTATAGACCGTGGGTAAAGTTTTCAGTTGCATTTCCAGAAATCAAACTTCATCATAATTGGTGCAGCGTTGATCAAACACAGGTGACATACATACGAATAAAAGGTTATTTTTAGGTTCCATAAAATAATAACCCATTTTAGTATTTTATCATCGCACCGCAAGACATACGGTGGGTATTGACTATGTTGTCAATATCCCAAACTCGCACGAAGCGATTAGCATCTTATTATCGCGTGGCTGGGGTTTGAAGCGTCCTTCCGAGTTCTAAGTTTCCTAATTCTTACGACCTGGCTGACGCGTCGCATTGGCCACATGCCCTTTCCATCAGGTTAGATTTTGGACAGATTTACAAAACCACGGTCACCCTACTATCTGAGGAAGCAATCTTCGCTGTACCGCCTGTAGATTCGTTGCATTTTGCATGAGCATTAGATATCGAGTGCTCTATTATTCCGCATTTGTTTTGCCTCAATCGTTTTCTTGTATGATAATGTTATTCGCATTTTATATAGAGTGATCATGCCTTATACGTTTCATATTTACCATTGACTGTTATGACGATTTTGTGTTTTTTATTTGTTCTGTTATCTTTTGATATACATATTTTAACCGGTGAAAGCATATTGGTTAGGACTTCGGTTTCACATTCGGAGGCTGAGTTTGAACCGTCACACCACCTCCTAACTTTGTGGTTAAATACGTTTATTTTTCTCAAAAGAAATTACAATTTCACTCAATGAGAATATTTACAACTTATTTTATGTAGGTAATATTAAAAATACAAACAACTTTTTTATTTTTCTATGCATTTTAATTAATGGCGAAGGAAAACACCGTGAGGAAACCTGCATGCCTATAAATTCTCCATAACGTTATCAAAGGCGTGTGACGTCCACCAATCCGTACTTGGTCAGCGTGGTGAATTACGGCCAAAACCCTTTTAATTCTGGAAGGGCACAGCGTCAGATACCACGAACCTCCATGCTGGTAATGTAAAAAGCCAATACATGCTCCTTGGCCAGAAGCGGATATCGAACTATCTATTAGTTGAACATTTTAACAATTATACCAACGAGGCAGGCCCAAGACGTATCGCATGGTTAACTAGGCTTGATGGTTTAAATTTTAGATATCTTAGTGTATATTATGATTAAGTACATAAACGGTTTTGTATGAAATCACTCTATTCAGGTCATTGATGTCCACAGACAGACAAATAAACAGGCGCAATTACTGTTTAAAATTTCATAGTAGACTGTTTTTTTTGAGAGAAAGTGACACACTTTTTAAGACGTAATAACAGTTTAGGAAGGTTTTTGTTTTCAATAAAAAACGAAAAACTTACAATATTGCTGTTAATATTGAAAACGAAAGGTCACTAACTGACTGACTTACTGACTGAATAACTGACTCATTTAACACGAGTTCTCAAAAACCACTGGACCTTAGAAGCTAAAATATTACAATCTTTCGTATTTGCTGCTGCTACGCTCAGAGATATCATCTAACAAAGAATATTTAAAGATTCTCCTCCTAAGACAAACGAACAAATAAACAAATATACTTTAGCATTTATAATACTAAGTTAGGATTATCAGTAACAGCGTATAATTACATAAATATAACAATGTTTAAATAATGCAATGTAAAATGTGTATGCACTATGCACATATCTTTACACAATCGTGAAACATTTTTACACATTATTATGTCATGCGGGCATTTTGTTACATAATTACCTGTACCTAATTATGCTTTAAAAACTAAGGATTCCCGATCTTGAAAGGAAACGTTAATATTTAATTTTTTATGTGACTAAAAATTTACGGTTTTTTTTTGATTTTTCATCGTCGGAAGTTCGGGTGTGAAAGTATGCGTCAGAACTAGCGGCATCTTTTTACTTAACTTTATTTCACTTTAATTTTTTATTCTATTATCGTTAAGTTAGAAATAGTTAGTGTTAAGTTGTAAATTAATATTTATTTATTTATGTATTATTTATTATGTATAAATAAGAGACCTTAAAGTTGCCTAATTCGTCTTTCCAGGGCTATAAAGAATTCGGAGAATAAAAAATAAAATTTATAGCATAAATTAATAAATAATGCACAAAAACATTCATTAACTACATATATCACAGATTACCTACTCTCTAATAACATAATACGCGTGGGCTTTCCTAAATAGACACAAGTAGATACAAGGACAGACAGTACGTAACCCTTTATAATATTAATTATAAATTAAATAATATAAACACTAGATATGTTCAACCACTCTTGATGAAATTTGGAAAATATGTAGCGTGCTTCCCGGAGATGGATATATCTCTAAAATCTCTAAATCCAATTTTTTTAAATAGCTTTTTTTACCTATTTTTGGCTTCACAAGATCATATTATTTTTTACAAAATTTTAGATAGATAGCAATAATTTTAATCGCTGAAGACGTATTTACCCCGGTAAGACTAGCGGTTCACGCGGGATTTGTAAAACCTATTTGTAAAATCGAGGACAAATCGCTTGCATTATTCATAAATTATTAGTTAATATCTTTAAGAACAATTCTCGACTGTTAATATAGGTTTGAAAGAACGAAAATAATCTTTCTGAATAAATTGAGCCACACCTATCTTAGCGATGTTTCTACTTAAATTTGCATACTATTGATTTAGATAAATGTTATGGCCTATTAATGACATTATTTATACAATTTTATTGTATTTTAATGTTGTATTCAACATTAGCATTATTGGCATTATTCCACGCAGACATGCCTTGTTTATTAATTCGTTTACGTACTACTATAAGTTAATATGTGTGTAAATATAAGTTAAGCGGTAGCAAAGGGGGTAGAAGCTCGACTTCACTTCGGGGGGCTGAGTTCGAATCCCAGCACGCACCTCCAACTATTCTAAGTTATGAGCGTTTTAAGTAATTAAAAAAATATTTGCTTCAACTGTGAACGAAAATATCGTGAGGAAACCTGCATGCCCTAGAGTTCTACATAATGTTTTCAAAGGTGTGTAGAGTCCACCAATCCGCACTGGGCCAGCGTGGTGGACTACGGCCTTAATCGCTTCTCATTGTGGGAGGAGACCCGTGTTCAGTAGTGGGCCGGTAATGGGTTGATACGATGATGATTATGATGATAAGTTAATAACTTATTGTGACTTTTATTAAAACTTCACAACTTTTTTTTTTCATTGGCTGGGTATTGTGTGATTTTCAATGTTTATTTAATCGCTATAAGAATGAAGATTGTTAATATTAAATCAGGTTAAAAGATAAACTAACAACCGTTGTACTCTTATTACTTATAGATAAAACGCAACACGCAACAACTGATCTTCATTGCTGCACATATCGGTACTGTAAAAACCCAGTAACTAAGTAGCAAATTCACTAAATGTTTCGTTATACGCCTGAAAATTCCAATTAATGTTAAATTGGGTCAAGAAAATACTATATTTGTGTATAGACTAAATGCAACGCTGGATTTTTAGTGTTACCGCAGGTGTATTGTAAAAACTTTGCAACTCGATTTCATTCGGTATATTTAGCAAATGTAACAAAATTGTACTTCAATATCTCAAAATTTCAGTTAATACTACTTTTACGACCTCCCTGGCGCAACGGTGAGCGCTGTGAATTTAATTAGGACGTCCCGGGTTCTATTCCCGGCAGGAGCAATTTGGGAATTCATAATTTCTAAACTTTCTCTGGTCTGGTCTAGTGGGAGGCTATGGCCGTGGCTAGTTACCACCCTACCGACAACGACGTGCCGCTAAGCGATGTAGTGTTCCGGTTCGATGTCGCATGGAAACCGATTAGGGGTAAGACTACCATACCCCCTAACAGGTCATCATAACTTACCACCAGGTGAGATGGCAGTCAAGGCCTAACTTAGTAGAATAAAAAAAAAATAAGTTAAGAAAGAAATTAAGACAAAAATTATTTTTTGCAGCAATTACATACTATAGGTAATATGCAACTCAGATTTTTGAGCTTCCGCCAAATGTATTCTTTAAATACATCCAACATAGTCACATATTTCCATCAAATGTTTGTGACCGCTTAATTTGAAATAAGGTTAAAAAGATAAAGTGATAATAGTTGCATTGTAGTCTAAAAGTCACAGTTGTTTTTATTTTTACGATTTATCTATGAATATAATTAAAGTTTAAGTGACTGTTATTGCACTGCCTTTAATGATGATCATAATATAAATAAATAAATAAATAAATATACTACGACAATACACACATCGCTACCTAGCCCCAAAGTAAGCGTAGCTTGTGTTATGGGTACTAAAGATAACTGATGAATATTTTAATGAATTATATATACATAAATACTTAGAAAATACATATAAACACCCAGACACTGAAAAACACTTATGCTCATCACAAAAACATTTTCCAGTTGTGGGAATCGAACCCACGGCCTTGGACTCAGAAAGCAGGGTCGCTGCCCACTGCGCCAGTCGTAATATGGTTATCAGATCGATAGAAGAGCTTAAACACAAGTGTTTTTTTCATTACTGTGACTGTCTATTCTTTCGGGAAAAACTGACGGAACTCTAGTGATTATGAAAAGAATTTTAAGGTCAGATAGAAGACTATTACAACAAATGGCATAGGCTACTTTTAATTCTACCCCTGGAGGGGTGAAATGCGGATTGGTTGGAATAAAAGTATGTTTTTAAAGTAAGGGAAATAAATATTTCACCAATGGCCTGTAACAGTCTAATTTTATTTTATTTATTTATTAAGAGCACTAACAACATGCATATTACACGTTTTTTAAACATAGCACACACACACAAAAACATGGACTGATATGCACGTCAATGACAAGTGCACATAGCATTGACAAAGCGTCATTTAAACTTAATTTGACAAAAAAATTAACACAAAATTGAACTCACCGATAAGTGTTCAGTGAGTTTTTTTCTAAAAGCTGTTGGTGAGTCATGGAAGATATCGATGCTAGGTATCTTTTACTGTTATAATAAAGGCCTCTCCTTAAGGGAGGGTTTGCCAATAATCCTCACTGTGCTGGGCAGTCGCATATGTGATCGCAGTAGACAGTGGACGCTGATACCCGTTCTCCGTTATATTCCCTTAATCGCCTCGTATGACACCCGCGGGAAGAGGGGTGTTGACCACTGTATTTTGATTTGCGGTCACCACATATATCCCTATCCCTATACCTACTAATATTATAAATGTCAATGTAAGTTTGTTTGTTACGCTTTCACGCAAAAACTACTTAACCAATCCTCATGAAACTTTGTACACATATTTTTGGAAGTGTTAGAAGTAATATAGGATACTTTTTATCCCGACATTAAGGTCGGTTCCTTTGGGAGAGGGGATGAAAGTGTTTGACGATTGTACACCATAACTCCGACAAATTATAACAGATTTAAATAATTATTTTTGTACTATAGAGGTTATAATTTGTGTTTACTTTTGTCCAAACTTTGTGTAAATCTGATGAATGTAGTTGAGATAGAGGACAGAACTCCTCAGCGCACAGCAGCAAACCTCTCATTTAAGGCTTAGCGATACTGAATACTTTAATTTTTTTTAGAACTACGACTAATTTGAATGCCACATCTAAAAACAAAGTCAAACGCGGACGATGTCGCGGGCAACAGCTAGTATATATATATATATATATATATGTTTTTCACTAGTTGTAACCCTGCCACGCTTCGCTGTTGCACGTGGAATGGTTGAGAAATGAGAAACAAAACAAAGAATACATTACATAATATGTCAGCGAGTGTTTTTCTCTCTTTCGGCAGATGGCGCGGTCACTGGTACATCGATTGTTAAAAAAAAACTGTAGTTTCGCGGTCGCGGATATGTGACTGATAAAAAAAATAGATGAAAACAATACTTGATGCGGATTATATATCATGCTAAAATTTCAGCTCGATCGGTGCAGAACTTTTTGAGTTTTTGAAGCGTACACAAACCAACATAACATTTTTATATATTTTTTTTTTTTTTTTTTTTAAATAAAATAAATATACTACGACAATACACACATCGCCATCTAGCCCCAAAATAAGCGTAGCTTGTTTTATTGGTACTGTGATAGCTAATAATTATTTTTTTATTAATATAATACACATAAATACTTATAATATACAGATAAACACCCAGACACTGAAAAACATTCATGTTCATCACACAAACACTCTCCAGTTGTGGGAATCGAACCCACGGCCTTGGACTCAGAAAACAGGGTCGCTGCCCACTGCGCCACTCGGCCGTCAAATATATATATATATATATATATATAGATAAGTAAAATGAATAAATATTATAAAAGATTTTCCGCAGTTTAAAAATTACCCTTATGAGCATAACTGATGAAAATTTGTAAGGAAAAAAAATACTTATCACATTGTAAACGGACTAAGTCGCAAGAAACCGCTATTTGTTAAAAAAAAACGCCGTATCAAATTAGCACATTTTCACCAAATGTCCCGCTACACGACCAAAAGATATTCGAACGTGATATTAGAGTATATCTTTGTGTACGGAGCGCAAAAGAAATTTCAAAAGTGGCATAAGTATAAAACGATCAAAACATAAATAATCGCGAACGTACCCCGCACTGCAGCTTCCCGCTCCACCGCCGCCGTGCACTCTTTCGTATGACGAGAGTCGACTGATTTCTAAATAATTTAAATACGCGCACGAGATCTCTAATTAAAGCCATTCGGAATTGGGTTTGTATCGCGTGACGTGATTTGTCTTGCTTTTCATAGTCGATTTTATTTTTAATTTCGTGGGCGAGTAACCTAAAAAGATGACAACAGGAAATTTTAAAATGGCCGACAACTTTAGAAATGAAATTAAAATAAATTTATTCGATGAACTTTCGGAGGTATTTTTAAAATTTCATTAAAAAAACATTTTCAACACAACAATCAAGGTTTTTTTTCTGAGCATATTTATTTATTTTTATTTTTCTAGTGCAAAAATATTTTTCAACCAAATATTATAATTATTAAAGAATACAAAGGCCCTACAATAAAGATTTCTCCCAAAAACATACTACTGGAAATCAGCGCTTTAGTAGTGGTCACTAAACCACTGCTACAGCATAACGCTGAGGCGATACTCTGTTTGGGAAAAACAACACCACAGATATGTTAACGTTACATACTATTGTTAGGATTTAAATTTAACTAGCGTTATAATTTCCACTTGTTTGTTATTTTTTTAATTTAATCTTATTTCTGAACGAGACGATCAGTTGTCATTCTCCGATTGGTAGACGTCGGTATACGCATAACGGCGTGAGATTGGGTTTTTTTCTTGGCGGGTTGGATCGTTCTCTGTAGGGTCAGGGATTGTAAACTATAAGTCCATATTGTCATAGTTTCTGGAGTAAATTAATAAAGTGATATTTGCATGGTATATTTATTTGCATCTTTTCGTGGCCTCATCGCTAATTCAATGTTCTAATACTATGTCACTGCCATTATAGCATTATATATTATTTTTTTTTTTAGTTTATTTAATTTTATTTAGTTACCTAATTTTAAGGTCTTTTCTTTTTTTATGTTCTCATTGATATGTTTTTGTGTAGCGTGTATTTTATATGTATATCATTGTATATCTTGTTTTGTTTGTATACCTACCTTTCATTGTAATTTATTAAGTTTATTTTCATTGTAATGGAAGAGAGAAATATTCTGACTCAGGGATAGTATTAAAATGAAGATTTCAGCGATATATTGATACCACTTTGTTTCTTACCTAAATATACTATTTTTATTTTAAAAAAAAAATGTTTTTTATTCTCAAATAAATTATTTTATTATTATTATTATTATTCTTATCACCAATTCGCACTGGGCCAGCGTGGTGGACTACGGCCTTAACCCCTTCTCGTTGTGGGAGGAGACCCGTGCCGCGTAGTGGGCCGAGGTGTGTGTGTGATAACGGGTCGATTTGATGACGATACTTACTATTTTTCAGGTAATTACAGCGTTTGAAATTGTTTCGGCGGGTGGGTGGGTAACTATATCTATCTTTTTTTTAAATATATAACGGACCTAGCAGATAGCCCACCTGATGGTATGTAAACATCCAAGTAACCATCGCCTTAAGTTTAGCTGTAGTTCTAAAAAAAATAAAGTATTTAGTATCGCTAAGCCTTAAATGAGGGGTTTGCTGCTGTCCGCTAAGGAGTTCTGTCCTCTATGTCCAACAAAAATTTAAGCAATAAACTCTATAGCACAAAAACAATTATTTAAATCGGTTATAATTCGTCGGAGTTATGGTATAAAATCATCCAACACTTTCATCCCCTCTCCCAAAGGGACCGAGCTTAATGTCGGGATATAAAGTATCCTATATTACTTCTAACACTTCCAAGAATATGTGTACAAAGTTTCATGAGGATCGGTTAAGTAATTTTTGCGTGAAAGCGTAACAAACAAACTTACATTGACATTTATAATATTAAGTAGGGATATTTCCAGTTGAGTTCAGAAGTGACAGCCTTAAAATGTGAAATAGGTCCGTCAGCATCATCATATCAACCCATTACCGGCCCACTAAAGGACACGGGTCTCCTCCCACCATGACAACAGGTCAGTGGCGTGCATCTCATACATGCACAAAAGCACTGCATACCCAAATTATTTTTAATAAGTCGTATTGGAGGGTAGTTTTTCCATTTTATGCCATGTACCGGCTTTATGCATACCCTGGTCAAAAACCCTGTGCACGCCACTGCAACGGGTTAAGGCCGTAGTACATCACGCTGGCCCAGTACTGATTGGTGGACTCCACACACCTTTAAGATAGACCTTTATAGAGAACTCTCAGGCATGCAGGTTTCCTCGCGATGTTTTCCTTCACCGTTGAAGCTAGTGATATTTTAATTGCTTGAAACGCACATAACTTGGAAATTTTAGAGGTGCGTGCCGGGATTCGAACTCGGCCCCTCGAAAGTGAAGTCGAAGTCCTACCCACTGGGCTATCACCGCTTCATATATAAGAAAGTTGTGTTACACCATTTACAACTCAAGAACGGCTGGACCAATTTTTATGATATTAGATTTTTTGGATTTCTCTTAGACCGGAATATGATATTAAGTATTAAAATACAACATTCATCAAATAAAAATTATCCACGGTATGAAGTTCGACGGGAGCTAGTGGTCCATAAATATGTAAAATTAATCAAAAGTGACATCTGAGTTAGCATAAGTCATTCATTTTATTGATATAGATAAAACTCCTGAAACCCTGATTGGTTGGTAAGGGACAAGGTAAATATTTTCAGAATAGTGAATTAAGGATTTTTTTTCGCTGTAATGTTACTATTTCTCTTAATATAATAATCAAAGAACTCAAAGTTGTCCGTTAAGCAAATTCAAGCAATTATAATCACAAACATTTTTATGGTTAAAAGCATACTACCCTCAGGGCTTTTTTTTCTCAACTCCCGTGTTAAAAGACGGCCGATTGGCGCAGTGGGCAGCGCCCTGCTTTCCGAGTCCAAGGCCGTGGGTTCGATTCCCACAACTGGACAATATTTGTGCGATGAACATGAATGTTTATCAGTGTTTATATGTATAGTATAGGTATTTATGTATTATGTATTATATACGACAATACACACATCCTCATCTAGCCCCAAAGTAAGGGTAGCTTGTGTTATTGGTACTAAGATTACTAATATTTTTTTTGTGAATATTATACATAAATACTTATAATATAAAGATAAACACCCAAGACACTGAAAACATTCGTGTTCATCACTCAAAAATTTTCCTTTTATTCGAACCCTCAGCCTTGACTCAGAAAGCAGGGTCGCTGCCTACCGCGCCAATCGGCTGTCAAAATGTAGCTTTACGATTTGCTTTATATTTTTTGCATACTCGCAATTTATTCTCAGGACCATAATATGTACGCACGGAGCTCGACTTATCTATGCCACGGTTGACTGATTTTATTATTCGAGAAGGAAGAAAAAATATAGCTTCACAGACTAGAAATCGAAAGCTTCCACGGAAGTCAAAAATAACTTGCTTAGCTTGTACGTAAGCCAGATTTTGGAACTCCGATGTTTTTGATAAATCAGCAAAGTTCTTGACCAGTAGGTAATAGTGGCGGGACTAGATTTAGCGCACTATTAAATCGAAAGTGAAAAGTTTTTTTTTATTTTTATAACAGTAATTGACGGACAAAGCAGATGGTCCTCGCAGAGCATGAATTATTGCGCTTTTGAATCGCTACAAAGAGTCTTCGAACTCTAACGGCTGCTTCATCACTTACCATCAGGTGATTGCAGTCAAGTGACAATACACTTATTAAAAAAAACATCTGAATATGTCAAAGCGATATTATCATTTTTTCATTTGTACTCTAACGATAGTAAACCAATATATAAAGTATTTATTACCGTTACCGTTGGTCTAGTGGTGAGTTTAGTTAGTGGGGTTCGAGTCTCAGATCGAACCACAAATTAACAATTTGTGGTAATGAGTTTTCTCAGTATCTGTCAGACCGGAGTTACAAAATTGGCATTGTTTCAGCCCCGTACTTCAAAGACGTTGAGCGATCACTTAAACATGATAATAATCCTAGGGAAGCATAGAGAGAGCTTCAATTCGCCAGCTCTGGGATATAAAAACACGGGGATGAAACCGAAAAAATAACTTATTTCCACGCTCATTCGCTCAAAGCAGAATAACAAGTTCTCAATCGACCCGACTATCGAATGATCCATAGAGAAATGCTATAGACTACTAGAATATCGATAATGACAAATGAAAAACCTACCAGGCTCACAGACAAACAGTAGAAGTAGATACCGACATATAAAGTTTCTTGGCGATATTCCATTTCATTCTTGTAAAAAATAACGTATAAACTTGGTAAGTTAGTGTCAACTTAGTAAGTGCTTAGCAAGCAACTTAGTCTGCCAAGAATTTGTTATTTGTAATACTGATATTGATGCTAGAATAACTTTTGTAGTTGAAATAAAAATTACCATTTTCTTTCGTTAACATAGTACCTAGTTTGTTCTATTTTAAAATGTATTTAACGTAACGTCATTTGTGCGTATTCCCAAGTCGTATTCTACGTTTGAAAATATCCACAATTTGCAGAAGGTTAAATGTAATTTTTCCCACTTGCTCGGAAATTGCTTCATTATTTAAAACAGAAAGGGCAATCAGCTCGTTTCGGAAAGCAACGAAATAACAACCCACAATTTTCATCACGCGCAAATTGGACAATTATAATGTAAAAATTAAACAATGCTTATTATTTAAAGGCTGCATTCGTATTTCTTTCAGTTTAAAAATCGAACAAGACGCGTTCGAGCATTCATAAATGAAAATTTCAAAGAAGTTTCCGTAACTTTTATGTGAATTAAACACTCCTTTCAATTCATGTTAATTTGTTTTCATGTGAGGAAAACATGTAAAAAAAGGAAGTGGGTTTTTTATATGTCTCTGTCGCTAATTGTTTTACGTCAGGCCTGTAGACAGTATTGATCAAATGAGACTTTTTACGGGATATTTTGAATTATTCATAATTTCTTTAAATAACAGAAGTGAGGTTAAGGTGATAATAAATTATTTTTGGCAATAAAAAAAATAAACTACAAGCTAGATATTAGCTGCTCCAACAGTCCTTGGCTTGTCAATATTTCTATGAAATAAGGCATTTTCAGTCTTGTTTGTTTTTTCTAATTTACAGCAATCTTTTCCTTCTTTTCTTTCTATAAAAATCTCAGTTATACTATTGCGAATATTAAAAAAAAAGCCTGCATAAATATTCATCAGAAGCACGCGCTACTTTTCGTATGAGATCGTTTTTTTTCCAGTTTCTTGTATTTATACGGATGAAATAGGGTATGTAAGTAATTCATACTTAAAGCCGATAGCAGTTAAGAAGTCAAGTAATTCATACTTAATGCGCTTTCGATAAATGAAAGGTAATTAATACATACTAAAAGAGGTTTTAATAAATGATAGCCCATCGCAAAAATTACGTTTCACCAGTCAACGAAACCCGCTCATTAGTTGTCGCCATTTTAATGTACAAAAAGCGCAATCACTTACGATTTCAATGGCACAGTAACGGAATCCGATCAACACACAGAACCATGTCACTAACACTGAGCACTGAACACGGGCGCGTGCGTAGCGGACGGGTGCGCGGGCGCAACTGAGTAATTGTATAAATGTACCAACGGACGCAACTTTATTGCAATTTTTCTGACGCGAAGGAAATGGATGGTGTATCTTCCGTACTATAATGTACACCTCGCAGGTCTAGTCGTTCACATGCTCAAATAGGGTCACTATCCGGGTTCTATTACCGGGAAGAGCAACTATTTATGAGTTATTAGGTTTTTCTATCGCTTTTTCTTGATAGAATACCAAGGTATAAGTTAGCATAATGCTAGCATTCATAAATTCAAATTCAAAAATGTTTTATTCATGTAGACCTTATTGCAAGCACATATGAAGCGTTCATACATTTAACATGTCAAACTAATGTTAGTGATGGTGATAACTGAATGCGTTAACTTAAAACTAAAGCTAGGAGGGTTCCAAACGCCCCGGTCTAAGAATAGCCCACAAAAAACTTAGCAATGTTTTTTTTTATCACCATCCCAAAGTCTAGTTAATGTTGAGCTATGAAGTAAGAGCAATTCATACCCAAGCTTTTTTATCGTACATGTAATCCTTAATATTATAATAAGATTTTTATATAAGCTTACGTTTTATATAAACTTTGAACTTATTGAGAGACATTTGATCTGGTAATTTGTTATAAAAAATTATTGTATTAGGTTTTACGTAAGGGAGTTCCAGCTGCTGCGATCACCAACACATCTGCCCAGCTTGGTGGTCTCCCGTTAGGATAGGCCTTAGTGGACTGTTATAGGCTAGAAATGATGACGATGATGAAATTAAGTTCTCGGTACCTGCCCAAAGCATATGGTTGTTTGTTAAGAAAATTGCAGGATCATCCGAAACTTAGTATATTGGTATCAGACATGCAGTTTATCTCAATGAGGCGATGTTTTTATTTACCGTTAAATCGAGCCATATTTTAATTTTGCTTAAAGTCAAACTCAAATATTTCTTTATTCAAAGGCACATATATGGCTTTTTGAATAAAGAATTATTTTATGCGTACATTACATGTAAAATATGACATAGAAGTGAGTTGATGGCGATAACTACATTCGTCAACTTAATACTAAAGCTACGAGGGTTCCAAACGCGCCCTGGTCTAAGACCATCGTCCACATCACCATCTAACATTGTCACTTAAAACTAATAAAGAAGCAACCTGGTTAGAGCAATAAAGTGTACATAACTGCGAAAAGTTAAAGTTGAGGGAGATATCAAACTCGAAAGAAGACCTATAGCGTTGCATTGCATTCCTCACGATGTTTTCCTTCACCGTCAAAACAATATATAGTAATATTTTAATTGCTTGAAGCACATAACTTAGAAAAGTTAGAGGTTGCTGGGATTCGAACTCGGCACCCCGAAAGTGAAGCCGAAGTCCTGCCCATTGGGCTATCACCGCCATTATGTTATAATACTTTTGAAATACCTGTTAGATTATTTCAAAGAGTGCGTCTATTAAGATATCTTAAACCACTCTAACGAGTTTTTGATAGGAATGATTATTTCTTTCCGGTAATTTGAGAACCTGAATCCACTAGTGAGTTAGATATCACTTTTACCAACAAGAAACTGAGTTTCGCTTCAATTACTTGATTTACGACCTCCCTGGCGCAGCGGTGAGCGCTGTGAATTTAAGTAAGATGTTCCGGGTTCGATTCCCGGCAGGGAATTTATTATTTCTGGTATGGTCTGGACAAAGACATGCCGCTAAGCGATTTATTTCAATTTCAATTTCTTTATTTGCAGATTGAGTTACATAGTTGGTGGGTACAATAATATAATAGTACTACAATCGCCATCGATTGGCATGCAAAATTGATTTCTTAAAATCTATGTCTTTACAATGCTCTTTTAATTAAAGTCTTATCCAGTATTTAAATCAATAATATACAAAAAATCTATTGATAAAATATATGTCAAAGTTCTATAAAATGTCACATAAATATTCTTTAATATCATAATATCGCTTTTTAAGTAAGAACTCCTTAATTTTACGCTTATATGATAAAACATTCAGGTTTCTGTCCGCCAATGACCGATTATTGATCCGGTGTGTTGTAGCGTAGAAAACTATAGCGTTCTAATTTAAACCAACTTGAGACTCCATAATCATTTAACACTAGGTGGAGAGATTGCAGTCGATGATTAAATCGTAGATACTATTGTTAAACCAGGAACTGAGAAGGCTCAGAGCCACTCTGCGGGCGATCGAGAGAGCTATGCTAGGAGTATATCTACGTGATCAAATCAGAAATAAAGAGATCCGTAGAAGAATCAGAGTTACCGACATAGCTCAGCGAGTCGCTAAGCAGAAGTGGCAATGGGCGGGGCACTCAGCTCGGAGAACCGATGGACGATGGAGTCCTAAGGTGAGGCGATACTCCCTAACAGGTTAGCCCGCTCTCACCTTGACTGCATCCACCAGGTGAGCATGCAGTCAAGGGCCAACTTGTAGTGGAACGAAAAAGATAAAAAAAAATAATAACGGCGCCATCGACATCCTTCAGTTCACAGATGTTACGAGCACTGTACGTTAGGTTTCAATAAACAACAAGATGTCATACGATGCGTAAAGCGAGCAGTTTCGTTGCGAATCAGGGAACTCGAAAGGCAGAAAACCTCAAGATACTGTTAGCACAGATCTAGATTTCTGAGCGACTGATATCGCGTGTACACCGTTACAGACAATTATCACAATATGCTCTAGCTTATACTGGATTAACTATATGTATAAAACTTTTTTTTAAAGCCAGTAAATAAATAAATATACTAAGACAATACACACATCGCCAAAGTAAATGTAGCTTGTGTTATGGGTACTAAGATGACTGATGAATATTTTTATGAATAATACATATAAATACATAGAATATACAGATAAACACTCAGACTGAAAAACATTCATGTTCACAAACATTTTGAGTTGCGGGAATCGAACCCACAGCCTTGGACTCGCAGAGCAGGGTCGATGTCCACTGCGATCAGCCGTCCGTCCGATATTTCGTGGGATATTCGCATGCAGCCAAAATGTAGAAAGCGGTGTTGCTAAGCTCGGCAAGGATAATCCGTTGGTTTCTTAATTTGTCGCCTAGCGATAATTAACATTAATAATCTATTTATTACAAAGGTAATCGTAGTAAGTCTCTAAATAAACAAGTATATTTAGAGATTTTATAAAACATTGCAATTTTATTTTATTTTTTTTAAACTATGGAATTTTTATTCACTTTTCTATTCGCAATTGATCCGTTTGAAAATATTGGAAATAAATAATCCTAATTTATTATGATATTTGCCACTAGCTGGCGTATAAGTCAAGAAGCGTGGAGTATATGACATATACTTACGATCAATCCAAATTATTATTTTTAAATAGCGGAAACTACACAGACTATAATAAGCGTTACTTCCATCAGAAAAAAAATCTGAGCTACTCCCTAGTCGTGCCTAAAGAAGTTTTACTTATTTATACATATTTAAGTTTATTTATCTAAGCAAGTCTCGATTCTCCGTATATTCCTATCTTGTACACACTACACAGGTGTGAGAGTTTAGTAATTTCAGACGTCTATCCATGTAGTGTTTCTAACACAAAGTAATTAACCTATGTAAGTAATTATAAGCTAAAATAAAAAACCTTGTTTTACTAAAAAAATACCTTAAAACCTATTCGAGCTCTCCCTGAATCACATGTGCACACTATCCCAGAACCACCAGAGAAAGCTAACCAGTCTGCATGCACTGTACTGAGAAGAGTTTTGATGCTACTCAATAAATTGCTCAGAAATTGTTGTACTGTTTCGCATCTGAAATTACACATGAAATTTTATCCTGATTTGAACCGCCAAATACACACGAAGTACTCCGGAGTTTGGACATATTATTGCAGTGGTTTTAGTAACTAAAATTTTATTTCCTTCAAAGCTTCGAAACTTACAGCGTCAATTTAAAAACAAACGTGTGTGTACTTATGTACCCGCGTACTATTAAAATTTGAGTTTCTGTACAATTGAATCAATTAAATCACCGGAATGAGGCCGCAGACTTTGAATTGTACGTTTTATTGAAAAACTTTAATGTCGACTATAGCTAACTTCAAGGTGTCGGTTTTTGTGACGGTATGTGCGCGCATCGTAAAAAATGAGCTACCGGACGATGTATTACCCTCTCACTCGGTTTCGCAAGTCGAAGAACAGTCGAAGTACCTTCATACTGTCAAAATCGTGTTACCATGTGCGCGCGCAGTTCTTTACATCATATAATTTCACTCCCTTGATTTTTTCCTAACGTCGCTAAAGAAGTATAACTTTAATAGGTATTCCACCATTTATCACTTGAGATCACTAGATTTCCCCCGAATAAGTACAAGTAAAAATGAGACAAGTGAGAATTTCCATTGTCATCATCATCGTCGTCTACCAACGGCCGTCCTCTGTTGGACATAAGATTTTGTATCGATTTTATCCAGCGACTCGTTTTATATCATCTGTACACTTTTTTCGAGGTCTAGACTATAGAACTTCGGACTTTCTATAAATTAAAATACTTAATGAACCACGCTTGAGATGTCAATAAAGTTTAGGCCATTTTTTGGCAAAAAGTATTGTGTAATAAAATGTTTCAAAGCCAGTAAAATGGTCACGAGTCTCTTTAAAAAAAACTTGAAATGAATTAAAGAAATAAAAAGCTCATACTACAGATCGCTTTTAGAAGTCGATGTGCGTGCAGAGCAGGAGAAAGTGATTCAAATGATTGGTGCATCTCGTTCGAGTCAAACTAACTTATCATTGACGGTTCTACTCAGCTCGAGAAATTAATTTAGCAATCCAAGTATATAATAGGTACTACTTAATAATTTTCTGGTTTTTCGTTAATGGTCTATTTCTATATAAAGCATTTAGTGCCATGAATTCGTCAAATAAACGTTTTAAAAGTCAGGAATAATTATGCGGATTTTTAGACGAAATCTGTCATTCCTTAATTAGTTGATCCAACTATTGAAAAACCAGGCCTTAAACGAGTAATTGTTATTGGATAGGAGCAGGCGTTACTTTGCGAAATTCCATGATATATTATGAAAATTAAGCTTTATTTGCTATACTCAAAAGCAGGCGAACTTGTATGGTGAGGTCAACATCTCCTGAGCCGATGCTTCGGTTTCGAGCGAAACGTGCGTAGATCTGTTTGGTGTGATGTATAAAGATTGAAGAAATTATAAATTACACCATACAAATTCTTTTCTTTTCCTTATAACGAGTAATTGTTGTAAATATACGAAACTAGCTTTAATTGTGGGTTCGTCCGCAACTTCAAAAGCTTTCTTGGAGGACCACAAATACAGTACAGTTTACTATTTAAGGAGACTAGTGTAAACAATGTTTGTCTTTCCATTAACCTGTTGTAGCCTCTATTACTTTCCGTATTTTCAACTAACTCTTTGCCAAAGAACAAGTTGATTGGTGGCTTAGTTAGGACCTGAGAGAAAGAAGCGCAAAAGAATCTCACCTTAGCATTTATAATATAGGTTAGGATAAAGACAATCCAACAAAGAAACGACCTCAAAACTTGCATATTAAAGTTTTATTTTACTTTGGTCGGGGCAATTCATCTCTTGAGTACCTACTCTCATACCCTCGTACTCTCCGTATCTGTTCAACGCTAAGAGGAGTTGGAACAACATGTCTTCTCCTTTCACTCACTGGCCACGCCATGCCTTTTTCATGCAAATCCTCTTTCACACTGTCCATCCATCTCTTCTTTGATCTTCGTCTCCTTCTTCTCCTGCCATATAAATATTTAACTTTCTTCTGTCTCGGTAACATGATTTCCTTTCCGCATAACATGAATCGTTACTGATAAATAATATATTTAAAAAAATGTGAAAGTGTGTTTGTTTGTCTGTCTTTCCTTTACGCCCTAAGTACGCAACCAATCCACTAGATTTTCAGGATAGAGTTACGAGTAGATGGAAGGACGCAAAGGAACATAAACTACTCTTTATCCCAAGAAAACAAACGGTTTACACGCCATTTGTAAAAAAACATGATAAACGCGGACAAGGAACGTGGCCAAAGCTATATATAAGTATAAGTGGGGAAATAAGAAAAAGACACATGAAACATGCAAATCCTAAAAATGATCGGAGTCGCGAGCAAATATTGTATAAAACACTCGTTTTACTTAGAAGATTAACAATATGAGAAACAATACGTCAAATATTTTCATGTCGATGAAGCTAGGCCATGCTGATTGTAATAATAATATTTAATGGCGTCAAAATATTTTTTTTCGGATCCACTGATGCAGACGGTGAAAGTGATCGCACTTTGCGGTCTTGTTAGACATGTTTAGGAGGAAGTGTTTATTTGATAAGATACTTGATATTTGATGATGGTAACATTATAATAAATGACTGCTAATGATTATTACTTATACCGTCAGTTTAGACCGTGTCGTGGTGTCAATTTCACTTGTCTAGAGTTGATTGACTGCTTAATAAGAATAACTAGTATGGTTATAAGTAGACTGTGTGATATTTTTAGTAGATGAAAAGCTTTTTTTAAAACTATATAATAGCGGAGCTATTCGATTTGGTTAAACGAAGTTCTTTAGTAATTCTTTCAGCTTTAAGGCAATTATGCTCTGGAACAAACTGCCTGCTGAAATCCGTGGAAGTAGTTCCCTTCCTATATTTAAGAGTCGTCTGAACGACTACTACTAGACTACTCTCTTTGAGAGATGGAATTTGAAGTAGATTCTTTATATTTCTTTTTTTTAAATTATGTTTTAAAATCTACTTATATATATTATGTTTGTTATATATTCATATATTTTACGTATATTTATTTATTTTATCTATGTATTTATATCTTTACATTTTGGTATTTATGTATATCAATCACAACACTCTTGGCACTATCCCGTTCTCTTGCTGTAAGTCCTATCTACAAAGGTTGCCTGTAAGAGATTGCTTGCAGCAATAAGGCCGCCTTTGCATGTCTACTTTGTGTACTGTATACTCCTAACTGTTTCTTTTCCTGTATGTTATACGTGCAACAAAGTGTTTCTTCTTCTTCCCCTTTTTACCATCGAACTGCAAGGCACAGTTTGGCTCTGTTTTCCATTTACCAACATTTGGGACATCTGCTTCGTGTGTCTATTATTACGAATAGAGATTTAGATAGATTTCAAGGTTGCTGTACAGTTTTTTGAGACACGATATTATTTGAGAGCCAAAATGTTTCGAATGCGATAACCATCGATCCAAGCTCTCGAATTCGAGCTACGCAAAAACATGTTCCTTAATAAAAGGTTTTTTGTGATGATTAAGAATCTGAGCTGATTCGGCAGTTGCTCCCACTTTTTAGGACATACCTAGTAGGTGTACGTAACGGTGCCAATGTATCAACCCAGGTCACATCAAACTTTAGAGACTAAGGCGTTATACTCATCCTGTATGGTATCTTGTAGTTATGATAATTTGGTTGAGATTTAATAAATTTTTGTCCGAGCCTATATCTGACACATCCAAAAACAAGCTTATTTTTATTTTAACGCTTTAATTCGCAAACAAAAAAGAACTGTTTACAAAAGACGGAAGTGCGAGAAAAACGAGTGCGAATGTAGCAAAAACAAAACTTATGAAATAATAAAGTATTATAAAGTATCCTTACTCCTGCCCGAGATACAAATCTTTGATCTATTGGTAAGACATAGTCAGTTTAGACTAGTGATACCTGATAGCCTATTGGTTAGAGCTTCGGCCTACGAACGAGTTCGAACCCCAGCTCGTATCCCTAAATTTTGGGAGTTATGTGAGTTTTTTTTTTAATTTAGGGAATTTTAAAATCTTTGATTGATATTTGATAGCTAAACATCGTGGGGAAACCCGCATGCCTGAGAGTTCTCAATAACTTTCTCAAAGGTATGTTAAGTATATGAATTTGTACTTGCCCAGCGTGGTGGAGAAGGGCGTAAGTTCTAATCATTCTGAGAAGGGACCCGTGGCTTGAGTGGGCCGGTAATGACCTACTAGCAGTAGGTACTAAGACATCATGACTGGCTATACAAATAAAATGTAATGTCACTTCAATATTGTAAGGAAAGATTTATTGAAACTTATCATTTCTGTGCGTGCAAAATAAGCGAAAGTGATGCTAATGATTAACTGATAAATCTCGAAAGCTGCCACTTATAATCTTTAACCACAGACAATCGCTTTGTGGCATTAAAAATTACGTGGCGTTCATTTCTAGAATGTAACCTAAAAGGTAAGTAAAACTTAATCAGCATTTAAGCCATACAAAATGTAATTAAAGGGTTTTATAAGACTAACACTTTGAACATTTTTAGTTTCACAGCACTAAAAAATACCCCAATGAAGCTCGTTGGAAAACGTTTCAGAATTCTTAATTTTAATAAAAAAAAAATGTAATAGCACATTTTTGTAAAGCTTTATAATTTAACTCTTACTGTCACAATTTATTTTCCTTAAGTATAAATAACTTAATGGCTAGATTAAATTTGAGATTATATTCTCATTATTAGCATAGAGAGTTAAAGGAGGCAGAAACTAGTTTACAATCACAGACTAACGAAATAAATGAAAGGAGCGCTCGCGAACAAATATGTTCATACCTAATCGTGTCCCACGTTCATCGCGTCTTAGACTAATATCCTCGAGAATTAGGCAAATGTAAAAAAATGGTATTTCCCGATATTACCTCATTTATAAGAAAAACCCAATCACTTCAGCTGTATCATATTATTAAGAATCGATATCAGTCAAACTAGTGCTTACATTCTTTATATGTTGTTCATTTAATAGATAAAAACTCCTTGTGTTATGTTATGAATAAAATATATCTGCGACCTAGTATCTAATAAGTATTGTTACTGCTGGGCACTGGCTCTCCTCTCTCCTACGAGAAAGAGATTTAGAGCATGCACCCATCACTTTGCTGTAGTGCTGGTTGGCGGGATTGAACCATTACCGAACCGATAGATTAACGTGCTCTGAGAGTTATTGGGTGATACTAAACTTTTTTTATGGATGCAATTTCTTTGGATTGACCCGAAATCGAACCTACACGTGATCCGTAATTCAACATGCTTACCCTAGAACGAGTTTTAGAACATGCACCGATCACTTTGCTGCAGTGCTGGTTGGCGGGATTGAACCATTACCTAACCGATAGCTTAACGTGCTCTCCGAGGTATGGGATGATACTGAACTTTTTTTATGGATGCAATTTCTTTGGATCTACCCGAAATCGAACTACAAGTGATCCGTAATTCAACATGCTAACCCTAGAACGAGAAAGTCACCATTCACAACAGGTAAATTTTGTTATTAACCACAGTAATACAAATAAACACCACAATTGCCCCACTTGTGGCCTATAGCCGTAAAATATACCCAAGAAGAAGTGATACGTTAGACCGCATTTAAATCGGTCCATTTGATTGAGCACGTTGAACCAGGCGGTCAAGCTTTATACACCTCTCTTTTTGCATCGGAAATCAATAATTTTTCCTAGATTTATAAAAGGAGGTGTCCAAAAGAATTTTAAGGTAACTATAATAATTTTATTTCATTAGAGATCCAAAATTTCCTGAAAGATCCTTTGATGAAACGGTTCTCAATAAATAATAGATTTTAGGGATTTTTAATTAAAAACAGTATTTCTTTTTTCGGGCTCATCTACACGACCTTTGCCTGAGTTTGAACTACGATTTTAAGAAAAAAACTCGTGTGCTTATGTACACGCGTTCGAAGTTATACTTCTTTGGCGTAACAAGATAAGAATCTTTTCAAAAATTTTATCTTTTGCCTTATTCTACGTTTGTAGAAAAAACGACAAAGATTTTTTTGAAAAACTAAAATGTTGACTATAGCTAACTTCATGGTGTAGGTTTTATGAGACGGCGCGCGCGCGCATCGTAAAAGTTTACTCTCACTTTTGGTGCGTTAGGGAAAAATCCCTAACGCACCAAAAGAAGTATATCTTCCAAAAAAATTAATAACCCTACGTTATACATACATTTAATATACTAGATTTGTCAATGAGATGAAAGGTTACATCACATTGGTGCAGATGTAGTTGCGCATTTAGAACTTTGAAGGTTACTGTTACAGTTATTGATACTGTACAATAACTGGCATGAATATTTAACCTACGAATAATGAAATTATTCATTGTTCCTAGGTTAACTAACATAGAATTGGTCACTTTTACGTCGTATAACTATGACAGTTGGCTATTAAAACGATTAAAAGTGGATGTGAGTGCTGCCATTCATCAAAAACATTTTCTATAAACGATATTTTTATTAATCGATTTTAAAAAAGAGTCGAAATAAAAAACTACTGATGGATTGACGCGTGTAAGTAACAATCGTTTTAATATTTTGTGACACTGTTACTTTCTATATTTTATCCTTAGTCTGTGTGTATAAATAGATATTATTTAGCCGCTCGGCCGCGGACACGCAACTGCGTGATCATAAAACAGAAAAGGCACTTGTTTCTATATTTATTTGCATATCATATCAGATACACTACAAGTATTATTTTTCACACAATTTACATACGACACGTTCTCGAAAGAACTTGACTGTTATTGATCGCCAGTTGTGCTGCATGGTTCCACCCGCTTTATGGGTAGCATGAATTTATATAGCTCGCCATATCATTGTCACCCCATTACCGGAAGGGGTCTTCGCCCTCCTCGTTAGCGCGGGAGCCCCAGTAATCGGTTGGAGTGGTTGGAAGACGTCCGAGGTATACAACGGGTTCTCCGGGTGTCTAACAAAGCCAACGAAAGGAACATCACGTGGTGGTTTTTAATTTGAGTTTATTTAAATTATGGGTAGGTTAAGGGGGGAGTCCCACTAACCCTGGGTATGGGTAGGTTAAGTGGGTAGTTTAAGCGGGGAGTCCCACTTAAGCTACCAACTTAACCTACCCATACCCAGGGTATATCCCTTTAGAGCACACTTAACCTCCGTCCTGCCCAAGGGTCGGAGATAGCAATAAAGCTTTTCCAACACGTCAAAAAAAGGGGTCTTCTCTAAAAATTAAGGGCTTAGGCCGTAGTCCACGACGCTAACCATCCATACCATCGCTACCCTAACCATCGCTTCGGATAAATAAATAAATAAATAAATATACTACGACAATACACACACCACCATCTAGTCCCAAAGTAAGCGTAGCTTGTGTTATGGGTACTAAGATGACTGATATTTTTATGAATAATATACATAAATACTTATAATATACAGATAAACACCCAGACACTGCAAAACATTCATGCTCATCACACAAACATTTTCCAGTTGTGGGAATCGAACCCACGGCCTTGGGCTCAAAAAGCAGGGTGGCTGCAAACTGCGCCAATCGACCGTCGATGGATCAAAAAATAGCCTTTTGACAACAATTGAAAATAAAACAGAATTAGCATTAATTAACATGTGTTATTTAATATTATAGATAGTTGAAAAGTAAACTTACACTATTACACTGATTGAGAGATTTCAATACTTTTAAACATCGAGAGTAATCATTAGATTAGGCAGCCTCAGTAACTTGGCGTCTTTCCTAATAATGGCCTGTACGTCTTGAGAGACAAACACTTCAAAGAGAGACTCACTTCACAGAGTTCAAACATTGTCTAAGCGACACTTCTTTGTATGGCTAAATAAGACGAAGCGCGAGCGACATTCACGGCCGCAAATATGGCAGTTAAACCCTTCGGCGTAACCTGAAGATCCCGTCGTATGCCTTCGTATCCTTTTTTGAGCAAGAAAGATCTTTCCTAGAATAATAAAAAAACAATAATTATTCAAATGTGACCTACATACAATAGGTTTGACCTAGGATAGGTTGGGCCAGGCTGGGCCGGCGGTGTATCAATCGAGATCACCTGAAATTTTGCGGTGTTATAGTAAAACAAATGTTGCTGTACAAAGGACGCTTTCTATACCCAAAAAATGACCTAGAACCTCAAACCAACTAATAAGACGCCATTCATTAAAAGTAATTCAAAGTAACAATTCCCAGCCAAAAAAAACCTATTTTCCTTAACCACCCCACTAATAACGCGAACAGAACATATGGAAAAGGAATCGAATCGGTTGAGGTATTTTCGAGTTATTGCGAGAGAAATGCATTTTATCTATACCTAACTATATATAATAATTAATATTAGGCTGATGATTTAAGTTATCTAATTGTTTTTTTTATTTGGTATAATATCGCTCCAGAATTAAAGGATAATTACCATTAAGATAGAATCGTCAAATAGCCTTCCTTAAAAAAACATCTAACGTCAATTTTTTTTTCTTTATTAGAAGTATTTTGTTGGTTAATACATTTTGACCTTTGACCTGTCAATAATTTAGTTATAAGCGATTTGTGTACAACAGAAAAGACTATTTAAATAATTAAAGAAAAGAAATACGAATATAATTCACATCCGTATCATTATCGTCAACCGGCCCATAACATGGGAATCCTCTCAGAATAAGAAAGGATTGGTAGACTTCACATGCCTTAGGAAACTTTATTGAGAAATCTTAGATATAAAGAAAAACATCGTGAAAGCCTCATGACGTTTTCTTTTACCGTTACTGCAATAATAGATTGTTCAACTAGGGGGTAAAGAAATGTAACGTTACGGGCGGGCGGGCAAGCCTATAGGATATATTGACGTACTTGACCATTCAATACTAGGCTATGTATTAAAGCATTATCCAGCCAGCCAGCCAGTGGTGTGAAAAGTGTATAATTAATTGCTAAAAACATACGTACATAGTAACTCTGAAAAGTTGCAGTTGACAGAAAACACACAACAAAAATCCTGAAAATAAACATCAGGGAAAAATAAAAAACTTCAAGGCACTCGTAGGCTTTAAAGTAAGTCGTAAGACATTCTCGTAAATTTTCATTTCGAGGTTTACGCGTCGGTGTGACCTGCGACCGAGTTAACGCTTTTTATTACACAAAAAGACTATAAAAATGTAATTGCTAACATCTCTGCGATCGCCATAAATCTGTCGAGTTTATCTCTGGGCGATATTTTCACTATTCTCTCATTTTATGGAGTATTTATACCGCTTTTACGGTCGCCTCCTGCTAAATAACGAACGAAATTTGGTGACAGACGAAAGTATTAATTATGGCTGTAAATCCACATGAAATATTGTTATATCAGTGATGATTTTGTTGGTATAAAGTTGTAAGAGACACTCTTAACTCTTCTGTTTTTTAAAATGAAATATAGCCTACTTAGTATATATAAAATTAAAGCGGCCCTTCCCGAGGGATATATTTAGGGATGACCCGGAAGCCATTTGTATTATACAAATAATACAAATGGCTTCCGGGTTCAATGTATAATATTTTCCCATACAAACTTTCTTGTGTTCTATAGTTACAATAAACTCGGACACACTACCAGGGTGATGTGATTACGTTTCTCACAACAGGTTTGCGTCAGGCGGAAATCTCGCGATCATTGCTGTCAAACGTCACTTTTACATACAAAAAATACAAAAACGACGTTTGACAACAATGATTGCAAGATTTACGCTTGTCGCAAGCCTACCGTGAGATACGTAATCACCCTGCGGGTGGTGTCGCTCACCTGCAGACTCAGCGCCTAAACCTTATATTTATATTAATAGATGACCGACTAAGCAGATGGCCCACCTGGTGGTAAGTGGAATTCGCCTATAAACAAAGCAACACCTCGCAGATCATTAGGCATAAGGCATATCAGAAGCAAATCGTGCAAAGTGCAAATGCTGTGTTTCTTAGTCATCAATCTGAGTAAGTATCATGACCCTTTTTTATGGCGTTGTGGAATATGGATTTTACTTTTGGCTTTATGGCTACCTCCGTGGTTATGAGCATATGGGACTCGTGAAAGCTCTTGCCCCTCTCGTTGGCTTAACAAGACTTCCGGGGAACCCATTTTATACTTTTTATTGTATATAAATAGATATTAAAGACCTAACTGTATTGAAGGCTAAGGAAAAGTTAACATTTTGGCTCAACACACTTGGATACGATCACACTGAAAAGATATTGAAATTCGTACAATAAAATTTTATATATTTATTTATCTTACCATTTTATATATGTAGAAATAATAAATCTCTCACTATAACCTACCATATTATACACACAGGCTTATTTCACGTTCATCAATTTCTCTTTTCTGGCCGAGCAATCAATTTTGGCAATCTATTAACTGGGCACCAGCTTCAGCTTTACAAATATGTTTACCAATTACTTTTTGTGTTGTATTTCTTTTTTTTTCTACTGTTGTATAAATTGTCATATTCTGTGTAATATTTTTAATCCAATAAATTATTATTATAATTATTATACTTCCCGGACGTCTACCAACCGCCCAAGCCGAGTACCAGGGCTCCCACACTGAAAAGGAGATCAGTACTGCTTCGGCCAAACCCCCCAAAGTGAAAACCATCCAAATAAAAATTTGCATAAAACTTGGCTCAGAAATTGTTTAATACAAACGACTTGTATTTATTTGTATGTATAATCATACAAATCCCACATTGAGAAGGGGCTAAACCACGCTGGCCCAGTACGGATTTGTGGACTTCACACACCTTTGAGAAAATTTTGGAGAACTCTCAGGTTTGCAGGTTTCCTCACGATATTTTCCTTCACCGTTGAAACAAGTGATATGTTAAAACGCACATAACTTAGAAAGGTAATTTATCTGTATAATTATTTATGTGTATTATGTTCATAAAAATAACACAAGCTAAGCTTACTTTGGGGCTAGATGTACTCCATTATGTATAATCATACAAATAAATGAGATGATTTCTCAGTACAACTTCCTAGGGCGTGAAATACGAACGATGTCGCGTGTGATAGCTAAGCCTAAAGCGATGCTAATGAAGCTGTAGGCAGCTGCGCAACTTTGTGGCCGCTGATCAAAACGAGAATAAATCATGCTCCGAACGGGTTAAGTGTAGCACATTAATTTAATTAAATTTAACCAAATTCAAAAGAAGGAGGAAGTTTTGACGTGACAACGATAAAACTCGATGGAGCCGGCTACACGCACGTAAAAACACGACGTATGCGGTGTTACCTCGCTCTGAGGCGTTCCATTCAAGGCTTGAAGTGCAAGCGAGAGCGCGGAACGAGCGACAAAGTGCATGTTTTTTCGTGCGTGCAGTCGGCCCCCGCGTTCGACATCTGTCTCTCTCCTACTTGAGTGAACGATGCGTCCGCGTGGACAGCTTCTATACAATAATACATTTACATGTTTTCGGCAAGGATGAAGTGCAGTGAAAAGTGAATGTGGTGTCAATTGTTTATAGCAACGATAATATCTATCAAACAAATTAAAATAACATTTTCTTTTGAAAAATGCAACCATTCCATCAGTATTTTCTTACGACGTTGTCACGTTCAACTATTGTCAGTAAGCCGACTTTACAGATTACCATACCATACCAAGTTTTTAATAATAATCTATTAATGATTCCCCTGTAGCGAGGAACCTTTCGGAGGGCCGAGTCCGAACCCCACTTCACGTCACTCTAACTTAGTATAAAAAAAAGTATATTGTGTTTTTTGCAATTAAAATATAACTTGTTTCAACCATAGAATTAAGAATTTACAGAAACCGAGTACACGACTAATATTGAGGCATCAAAACCACACCACTTTAGAAGCGTTATTAGTAAGCGTTAGTAGACTAACAAACGGTTAGTCACTTCATACCATTTAGCAGTTGACAGCAATACCTCTAATGTTCTAAACGTTGACTATAAAATGGAAAAATGGGGAAGAGTTTGTGAGCCAGCATCATTCCGTGGATGTAAAGTGAGAAGTGCGCGGGGACGTTTTCACTGTTGGACACAATGCACTGCATACAATAATTTCTGAATGCGGATTCTGTATGTTCCTAATTCTGTGGTTTTAACGGTGAAGGAAAACATCGTGAGGAAACCTGAACGCCTGAGGCGTGTGGAGTCCACCAATCCGCACTGGGTGGTTCATTACGGCCTATATCCTGCTCATTGTGAGAGGAGACAGGTGCCATGTTGTGGGCCGGTAAGGGGTTGATACGATGATGATGATGATGATGAGGATGATGATGATGATTTCTCAATTTAAGACAACAAAGAATGAAATGGGTAAGTCACTGCATATTGGGTAGAAGCAGGCGTTACTTTGCGGAATTACATGATATACGATAAACTTTAAGCTTAATTTGCCATACTCTGCGGAAAGCAGGAGAATCTATACGGTGTAATTTACACGCCGCACCTCTTCGCAATTTGTCATCACGTCTTAGCAAATTGCTAAGTCTTACCGATTTGTTAAGTATTGTATAGAATATATATATACTACGACAATACACACATCGCCATCTAGCCCCAAAGTAAGCGTAGCTTGTGTTATGGGTACTAAGATAGCTGATGAATATTTTTTTATGAATATTATACACATAAATACTTATAATATACAGATAAACACCCAGACACTGAAAAACATTCATGCTCATCACACAAACATTTTCCAGTTGTGGGAATCGAACCCACGGCCTTGGACTCAGAAAGCAGGGTCGCTGCCCACTGCGCCACTCGGCCGTCATAGAAGCAGGCGTTACTTTGCGGAAATCCGTAACATATTATGGAAACTAAGCCTATTGTTGAAATTATAAATTACACCATACCGATTCTCCTGCTGTTTTCAGAGTATACCAAAATAAGCTTAATTTTCATAAGATTTGTTAAGTCTTTGCAAATGTTCGTTGTAAAGTCGATATATCTCGTCGATAACTCTGACGAGGATGCTCCGGTGTCGGAGAGATAAGTGCGTGGAGAGTTGCGACAAATCTGTTTCGTATAGACTTTATAAAGATTTAAGAAGCTATATACTACACCGGACAGATTCTCCTGCTTTCTTTGGAGTAGGTATAGCAAATAAGCTTAACTTTCATCGTAGGTCACTGTATTCATAAGGCTGACGACAGGTAGGCCAAGATCTCCACTCGATGGAGAGCGACTTACTTTAGACAACGCAGAGAAGGGCGCCCGCTGGGTTATCTGAGCTTGGTGGACTACGGCCTTAACCCCTTCTCATTGTAGGAGGAGGAGACCAGCGGGGTGATTACGTATCTCGCGACAAGTTTGCGACAGGAGTAAATCTTGCAATCACTGCTGTCAAACGTCACTTTTGTTTATTTATTGTATTGAAAAGTGACGTTTGACAGCAGTGATTGCAAGCTTTACGCCTGTCGGAAGCCTGTCGCGAGATACGTAATCACCCTGCCGTGCTCTGTAGTGGGTTGATGTGATATACCGTATATAACGTATAATATATAGACGTATATATATATGACGTAATATCTTACGTATAAAATAAGTAAACTTAATAATTTGAACGGAGATAACATTTACACGAGTCTGATTGTGCATACGAACGTGTTAGTGAATTTTCTTTTTAATATTATCTGGGACCTTTGGTTGTAGCCATAGTAAACAGTGCTCCATTTAACCTTAAATGTAAACACAACTGATGTTGTGGTTGTCACTGCGTACTTTTATGCCAATTATGTGTCTACCTAAAATTATGAATCTAAGAGTATTGATCTCAGTTAGAAATTTTAACGGACAACAAATAAACAAACGTTAGACTATCAATACAATATTATATATGAATTGTTATAATATTCGAGTGATCGCACCGGTAAACGCAGCGTAGGTCGGCCCCAAACGAGGTGGACAGATGACATCAGGCGAGTAGCTGGGAGCCGTTGGAGGCAAGCGGCCCAGGACCGTGCATTGTGGAACTCCCTACAAAATACCTATGTCCAGCAGTGGACGTCAATTGGTTGAGATGATGATGATGATGATGATAATATTCGAGTGATTCTAATACATTAGCCCTCTTTACTCGTAAAGGACATTGATATACGTAAGTTGAGATACGACATACTTTTCAGAAGTAAACCCAAGTGGGTACCGCACATTATTCAACTGATCTTTAACATGACACAAATGATATCAACGCCAGTCACTATTTACCTAACAGATTTTAGGCGCCATATTTGCCACATGATGTTAATCAAACTCTATAAGTGCCTTGTTACTGAAATACAGGTATTTAATTCCGGCCGTGCATTATCACGAGCGCTCTACGCATGTGTCGCCCGTCATACCTGACCTAATTGCCCCGCGGCTTAATTAACGCCTCCCTCAGTTCCCCAGTAGCTTTTACCGTATAATTACATATATCATTTTCAATTAAACTACTTGTTATACATAATTAACGTTGATAGAATTAACCGTTAATTAATTTTATGGCAAACATTATAGTACGTACTAAATTGAAGAAATTATTTATATTAAGTCGGAAAGCCTTTACAAAATTGGCGTTATTTCATCCTCGTTCCAACTAGATTATCGTTATCCAACTAAAGAACTTTATAAAAAAACTAACATACTTTCCCTTAGCCAGCTGTATAAATACAAAACATGCATACTAGAAGAAAAATACTTACCGAAGTCATACATACACAAATTACTTTTAAAACCAAATCACATCTAAATACACGAAATAGGTATAAATTAAGATTACCCAAGACTAGATCTAAGTATGGCAGTAAAACTATACAGGTTGAGGGAGCATTACTATACAAATAGTCTACCCAAAGAGATTTTTTGCGAGAAATCTTTTAAATCATATAATAACAAGCTAAAAGGCATTGTTTAAATTTTTTATAAACGCGCCACCTTTTATATTTTTGTGTTTGTTTTGTTTTTGTATCACACTAACTAGATAATATATTAATTACCACTTCTTTATGTTAATTTAATTTCTCATTAAGTGAAACTGTTTCTTTTGTGAATAAATGTCTTTAAACCCGTGCATCAGAAAGTACGTTATTGCGTCAGTCTCAGTTATACGAGTAATTACAAACATTTGACGATAAACTTTGTAGCCCGCTTACAATAACAAATATTGGAAAGGCGATAAGGTTCTAACATCTTAATCGCTCTCTCCTATTAATAGGATTATGATACTAACAATGAGTAAGGTATTGAAGGTATTACATCTAATTTTTAATAAATATTTCAGGCCATTTCTTATGATAAAGATTGACATGCCTGATCGGTTTGCCCCAAGCTGCGTTTTTGATAGATCCACAGTATTCTTCACACAGTTACAAAATCAAAATGAAAATTGATCACAATGGGCTAAAAATTTACCCTAAGTTTTGTTTTGTCGAAATAAGTGTTCAGTGCTCGTATTTGAAACTATCGGGTTCTTTGTCAAATGGAGTCACTTACTACGAATAAGTAAGTTAAGGTAACGGATTTTTAATTGAATAATTTATATACATCTAAGTTGAAATAGAATGTAAAGGTATATATATGTATATATATATATACATATATATACTTGTATATAACAAGGTTTCAGCTCTGAATACGATTTGTGTCGAAACATAAAGCGGGGACGAATATTAGGTTACAATTTATTGAAGGCACAAAAAAAGCCAATATTTGCAGTAAAACTATACCAGGAGACTTCAACAGAGATAGTGTTTCAACGGTAGTTAAACGCTCCAATGCAAGTAGGACAAAACAAAATGTACTCATATTACTCAACAGCGTAATAAGCGACAAGCATGGATTACAGCTATGTTATTCAGTGACTAATTTCCCCGCCATGTATTATTACCAACGCTTCGCGCAGAGCGCATGCGCCGCGGTTGACATGCCTGATCTAATTGCCCCGGCTGCGGTTTAATTAGCGCGGTCTCGCTGTATGCCGCGTGTACTAACAGACATATACTTTTTTCGCGTACAATTTTTTTTAGTACAGTACAAGTTAGCCCTTTTATGGTAGATAGTAATGATAGGATAGTAAGATGATAAAAATAATCCTAATCCTGCGAAAAAAAATTAACTTACTTCAGTAAGTTTTATCTTTTGCACTAGGTCTATAAGAATTTGAGAACGATCGTCCGCTCCATAAATCACACTGACCTAAATCTACAAAATTATCAATTACCTAGTAAGAGCTCTGAACGTTGTCGCATTCCTGGAACATGCAGCTATCTAGGTCAGCTATGTTACCCTGGTAGTGACCATCATTAGCCTAGGCCAGCCAAAACCTATATCTACGCTTTATCTTATACAAAGGCAATAAATAACGATGAGGAATTCAATCGATACGTGGAGAATTTAAATTTGAATGCTATTAAAATTCTTTAAAAAAGATACAAAAAAAATATTTGCAATCCAAACTTATTTTTAATCGTATCAGTAATTGTGTTACACACAAAGACATCCACAGCTACTCGTATTTACGAGTATAGGATTTTCAAAATATAACTTTATCGCACTTGTATTGTAGATACTATCTATGGTTCGCGACTTGGTCTTAGTAGTACCTACCTTTAGTTGTCCCCGGATAAAAATTATCTATCCTAAGTATATCCGTTTCTAGGATGCAATGTATCTCTATGCAAAATATTTTCAGATATGAAGCCTTGCATAGATAATCAATTAAAATAACACTTGCTGAAGCGAGCGATACGCTGATGGAAAAATCGTTAGGAAATCTGCATGCCTTGGAGTATTTCCATAATATTCTCAAAGACGTATGGAGTCCACCAATCCGCAATGGGCCAGTGTGGTGGACTACGGCTTAAACCGTTCTCATTTCATCTCGTTTCATTGTAGGTGGAAACCCGTGCCCTATAGTGGGCACGAGCATGAATTCAAATAAATTATTATCAAATTTATAAAAAATGCTTATCAAATTAATAACAAGTCCTATAATCGCAGCACCACTATAAATCAAACATGTAAATACAATCAAAACACTTTAGTAAAAAAGTTTTAAACACAGGAAATATAGAAAATATTCTATCTAGAATCGGCGGATCATCAAGTTATCTTGCTATCGAGTCTCACAATCTTTCTCGATAGATAAAATAATAAACAGTTGGTACTATTGTTAATTATTGTTACAAGTTAAGATTAATGATCAGTTTTGATTTGAAACATCTGATATCATCTCTACATAGTATAAAGCAACGTATTTTGATGCGGTTTGTTTTATTAGATAAAGTGATTCAAGAGAAAGGTTTATATGTACAATACATGCATAATATCTGAGTGCATCATTTTTTTGAGCTTTCTAACATGAATTCGTAAATAAAAAAATTTTTGTTTGGGCACTTACTTAGTCGGTTTCCACACGGTTCGTATCGTACCGGAACGCTAAATCTCTTCTCGTTTGATCGGATAGATGGTAGCTAGCCACGGAAGAGACCTCCCAGACCAAGGAGGTCGCTCAAGATGACAGATTTTATGTTATGCAATGTTATATTATCAAAATTAATCTTAATTTGCTACACTCCGCGAAAAGCAGGAGAATCTGTGTGGTGTAATTTATAATTTCTTCAATCCTTATACTCCACACAAGAGCAAATTAAGCTTAATTTTGATAATATATCATGGATTTCCGCAAAGTAACGCCTGCTTCTATCCAATATTTATGCAATGTTTTTATGTATTTATGAAATACCTCTGGATTTACCTCCACACCACACCTTGGCTACAGTCCAAATTAAAATAATTGATCGATTTAGATTTGGAATCATTACCATAGATAATAGTGTCAATGCTGTTTACAAATATCTTAGCTCGTTTTGATATTTTATATCATGGCTTGCCTAATATGCACGCCACTGGATGAGATTATAGAATTTTTTGAATTTAATAGGCTGCTAAGAATTCTAAATTCAAGTTATTTTCAAACTTTAATGCTTGAGAGGCTCTCAAATTTGCAGCAGCTGTAAGGGAGAGAAAATAGGTTTATAGGTCAAAGATTTCAAAACTGCCAGCGGCGGTGGTTTGGTTTTATGTCACTTAATATTGGTAAATTCTGAAACGTTGACCTTCTCTATTCCTAATTTAGGAGAAGGGAAATTGTATTTAGTAATACGTCTATTGTCGGATGATGTTGCATTAATGTGTACATTAATGTGTGTGTGTGTGTGTTAACAGGGAGTGTTCTAAGGATGTCTTTCAATTAATAAGACTTTTCTGTGATCATTCTATCCATTGCAAAACCTTACCTTTAAAACAATTCAATACGGTACAATGGGGTTTAAATATTTTAGTCTGGCTTAGGTAACAATAAAAAACATCTTTAATCGTCAGCTGCCATCCATACAAATAAATAAATAAATAAATATACTACGACAATACACACACCGCCATCTAGCCCCAAAGTAAGCGTAGCTTGTGAAGTTGTGTTATGGGTACTAAGATGACTGATGAATATTTTTACGAATAATACACCTACATAAATACTTATAATATACAAATAAACACCCAGACACTGAAAAACATTTATGTTCATTACCGGCCACTACCGGCCCACAAAAACTTAGGCCATAATCTTCCACGCTAGTCCAGTTCGGATTGATAGACAACACACCTTTAATTACATTATGAAGAACTATCACGCATACAGGTTTCCTAACGGTTTTGGTAAGGATTTATGCGATGGTAAAAAAAAAGTGTGAACACATAGTAGGGGCAAAGACATGCAATGCGTTTTCGAGTACGACCGTCACGCGGTCAAAGCTCGCCGATGCTTTAATTGCTCTAATCCAGCACACTATCTAGATGCTTGCCCGCTTGTTAGCGCGGGGCGAGATACCATCGAGATTTATTTAATAACTACCCAACTAGCACGCAGAACTAACGATGAAAGAGAGCAAGCACGCAAGAGAGAGAGAAAAAATATTATGCGTTTGTCTGTACGACAGACAAGTAATATAAATATACTAGCGGACCCCAACTAATCTATTTTTTTATAATTTTTTTTATTAGTGTTTTTACCTACACGCAAGCGTTCCCGTGGTCCAGCCACCAGGCGACTGGTAGGAACACCGTGGGGTTTTAGTCAGTACAAGTCCGACGTAATCACCGTGCATCCCCGTGGCGCGGTGGTATCCATGAGGAATTCCCCAAAGAAAAAAAAATAGATTAATTTTATAAATTTAAAATGCATATAAAAATTTTCGGAACCGACAGGATTTGAACCTGCGACTCTCGGGCAAACGCGGCCTGAGCGCTTTCACCAATTAAACTACGGCTTAAATTAGTATATGCCTTTCACATCAGTCTTATAGCGACTGTAGCGTCATCTAGTAGGAAACGTTGTAGTTTCGATCTACTTTTTCAAAGGTCCATATTACAATGAGACACGTTTGAAACAAGAGATGACACATTTCTTTTTTTTTTTTTGCTCATTCCTTTACCAAAATCTCCTAATCCAAATTATTTTTCACAGTTTCGGCCTATTTCAATTCTACCTATACTTTCAAAAGTCATTGAGAATGCTGTATTTATACAACTATCTTCTTTCCTTTTCACTAATAATCTTTTAAGTCCCTTTCAATCAGGTTTCCGTCCTTCCCATAGTACTGTTACAGCACTACTTAAAGTCACTGACGACATTCGGTTTGCTATGGACAACAAACAGCTTACTGTTATTACGTTGTTGGATTTTAGTAATGCGTTTAACTCAGTGGACTTTGATATACTCCTTGGTATTCTTCGCTCTCTTAACATATCGCCTTCTGTGATTAACTGGTTTCACTCTCATCTTCATGGACGCCAGCAGAGAATTCGCACGGAAGAGGCATTTTCTGACTGGGCTGACCTCTCCGCTGGTGTTCCTCAAGGTGGCGTGCTTTCTCCTCTTCTTTTCACAGTCTTCATTAACGAAATTACAAAAATTCTTACTTCTCACTACCATCTTTACGCTGATGATTTACAGCTTTATAGGCATGCAACTTTAACGGATCTGGACGCTGCAATTTTTGCTATTAACGAGGACCTGAATGCAATTAAAGACTGGGCCGAATCGTTCGGCCTACTAGTTAACCCAAATAAGTCACAGGATATGATCATTGGTAGTAGACAGCTAAGGAGTCGTGTGACTTTTAATGATTTGCCTCCGATTTCTTATAACGGTATACCAATTGTGTATTCGTGCACTTCTAAAAATCTAGGACTTATAATTGACAGTAATTTAACTTGGTCAGCTCATATAAACCAGGTAAGTAAACGTATGCACTATGTCGTTCACTCATTGAGGAGGCTGCAGAATTTTCTTCCGCTTCATAAAAAATTATGTTGGCCCAATCTTTATTGCTTCCAATACTTGATTACGCCGACGTCTGCTATTTGGATGCCACTGAAGAGCTACTTGACAAACTTGAAAGACTTCAAAATTTGTGCATTCGCTTTATCTTCGGATTGCGCAAATTCGATCACGTTTCTGATTTTCGTCGTCAATTAAAGTTTTCGCCGGAATGTGCATATTTTAACTGTCCTTTACAACATCCTATATAATTCTTCTTCTCCTGGATATTTGTGTGAGCGTATAAAGCTATGTCTTCCGCCTACGAGACCCTTGCGGTCTTGCGTGTCAAAAAATCCTCTTGATGTCCCTTCATATAATACTATTTTCTTCCAGAAATCTTTCTCCGTCCACGCTACACACCTTTGGAACTTCGAACACGATCGGTGCACTCTTTTAAACACAATGTAAAGGAGCATTATCTATCGTTGTCATAGTATATTTATCACTGTTTACTTATTATAGATATATATTTATATTTATATTATATAAATATTTATTATATTATTTTTATGTAATTTGTATATATAGTATATTCAAATGTTATTGTATTAGTATGTAGAATTTTGTTATTATTTAGATATATTAAATATACTTAGTAGTTATGAAGTATATTGTACCTTTATTTGACTTATACCACAATTAAATCTTCTTACTCACATCCTGGGGTAGCTGGAAGAGATCTCTTATAGAGATAAGCTTTCCTTTGTACACTTCATGTATCTTATGTTCACAATCACAATTTATGGTACATAAATAATAAATAAATAAATAAATAAATACCACCGCGCCACGGGGATGCACGGTGATTACGTCGGACTCGTACTGACTAAAACCCCACGGTGTTTCTACCAGTCGCCTGGTGGCTGGACCACGGGAACGCTTTCGCACACATCCGCGACCTCTAACTCTAACCTAACCTAACTGATAGTGACTGCATTCAGCAACATCTGCATTTGACTTATCAGTAAGCTTTAGGTAACATTTGAGTATAACTTTAATAAAGATTATGTAAAAAACATCGACATGGACGGCCGATTGGCGCAGTTTGCAGCAACTCTGCTTTCTGAGCCCAGGGCCGTGGGTTCGATTCCCACAACTGGAAAAATGTTTGTGTGATGAGCATGAATGTTTGTCAGTGTCTGGGTGTTTAAATGTATAATCTAAGTCTTTATGTATATTATTTATAAAAATATTCATCAGTCGTCTTAGTACCCATAACACAAGCTGCGCTTACTTTGGGGCTAGATGGCGGTGTGTGTATTGTCGTAGTATATTATTAAAAAAAAACATTATTTGAGCGCCATCTTTTCTTATTACCGATAACAAAATACTCCCACGCGAAATAGAGTACGGTTGGCCACACTTAGCACATCCGACGGAATATAGTGAAGAATCATAAACAATTTACTGGACCTACACAATTTAATTATTACAATTTTCCAATTTAAGTTACACGCAAGAAATGTTTGAAATTATTACGCAATGAGATCTTAATTCCTAACATTATACTCCAGTGAAAATAATGTAAGTACTAAATATGTGCCTATTATTTTGCTACAGATTGTTAATTTAGAATACGCTTTCTTACATTTTAGGTGAAAGTTGTACTATAAATAAAATTGTATAAAGTTATTGTGGTAGTTCCATAATTGCGGGAATTGTAGCATTGAGACCAGTGAGATGTTAGTTTCGCTGGAGATGAAGCCCCAGCATCAAACATTAACAGCCTCGAAACTCATTACTAGCCCATTTCTGGCAACAGCAGCAAATTCATAGGAGAAACAGTTAAATAAATTATATTTACAATTTTGCAATGATCGAATGTGTTCTTAACCAGCAAATAATCGAAAAAAAACAATCGCGCGTCGATCTTGTTGATTTTCACTACCACCCATATAACTGATTTAATATGTTAGTATTGGTAAGCCTCATAATAATAATAATAATAATTATGAGAATTATTATCACGAGATTACCGCCATGTGGAATGTTGAGTCGACCGTTGTTGTTCCGATCGTCGTTTCAGTCAATGGTCTTCTCGCGAAAAGCTTCGACCAACATCTCAAGAAGTTTTCGCTTGGTTGTTGGATCAAGGGTCGGATACAGAAGGCACTAGTCCTTGAAACGGCGCGTATTGTGAGGAGGTTCCTCACTCTGGAGCCCTGACCACCAGTTGCTTGGGCATTCAAAAGCCCCGCAAGCGGAGGGTGGAAGATTTTTTTTTTTTTTATAAATTTTTAATAGTGTTTTTTAATTTATTTTTGAGCATTGTTAATAATTTAAAAAAAAAGAAAAAGAATAAATGATAGAGAATAATAATAATAATTATTATTATATATTTGCAAGAACGTTTGTACAATATCAAGATGTTGGTAAACAATATAGTTAGTTTAGACAGCATAACATTCTACTAAAGTAATAGTGTGCTAATTTGGTTCATGGATATTAAAAAATTAAAAAGATTCACCTGAATTCAATGTCATATTTAGTGTACTCATGATAAAAACAGACTGTAATCTCTTTGTACAAGCTCCATAAACATCAATGCCCTCCTCCGTCAATTTGATTAGGATTACAATTAAACATCATAATTGGATTGGAGTGAGGAGAGAAGATCACTCTCATCCAATTATGATTGAAATGTAAGCGCGCTAAGAATAAGCGACCCTGCTTTCTGAGTCCAAGGCCGCAGGTTCGATTCTCACAACTGGATGATGTTTGTGTGATGAAAATAAATGTTTTTCAGTGTCTGGGTATTTATTTATATCGTAAAAATATTTTTGTAGGTATATTATTCATAAAATTACTCATCTGTTATCTTAATACGCATAACACACGCTACGCTTACTTTTGGACTAGATGGCGATGTGTATATTTGCGTAGTATATTATATACATATATTTATACGCACTATATATATGTTTATATGCTCCACCTATCTTTCATCTAGAGCTGTTCTTTATGCCATTGGTTGCCTGGAAGAGATCGTTATGAAGTAACACATAGTTTCTATGGGGATGGATAATTATGTTGGAAAATAATTGTTACATTTATATTGAACAATAGATTTAAAAAAAAACAAGGCCGGAAAATGTTAAAAAAAAAATATTTTTTAATTTAATGTGGTATACAATAAAAGTGTATTCATTATTCATTAATTCAATTAGGTGGACAGGACCTAATTCTGTGCTCTTAAATTTTATTGTGTTTTAAAACTAAAAAGAAGGAGTTTTACAAACTCGTATTTCGGGTATAGTTATTATTTGTGTTACAAGTATGTTGATAGGCTAGGTTTGCTCTATGCCGGACCTGAATACAGTTTTGTCCGAAAGTCTGAGCAAAGTCTAAGGTTTCATTCAACCTAAGGGTTGTAAATCTGAATTAGTTTAGCGGGACACTGAATACTCTAGATGAACCTAACATCTCACTGTCGGAGAAACATATTATTTTTTATCTTTTCCGTTATATTTATTGCGTAAGGTAAGTGATTAGTGAAAGTAAATGTTTGTGTTGTCACTAAAGCATTGAGTATACTCTCATAATAAATCTAAAGAGTTCTTAAAAGTACCGCTTTAAAGTGTCATTCATCATTTCTTTGATGAGAATGGATCCAGCGCTTCGGTAGAAAATATATAATATATTTAATCTGCAGGTATAGATACCTACAGATTAAACAAACTGTAAACTGCGAGTCGGACTAGCACACTGGGTTCCGTGCCATCTTGTACGTTATTAAATTATGTACCTACTTATTAAATACTTTTTTAAAAGCAACGAGAAAATTGTAAAGTTATCATTATCATCATATCAACCCACTACCGGTCCAATACAGGGCACATGCCTCCACACACAATGAGAAGGGAAGGGGGGCTGTAGTCCACCACGCTGGCCCAGTGCGGATTGGTGGACTCCACACACCTTTGAGAAAATTGTGTAGAACTCTCGGGCACACAGGCTACCTCACGATGTTTTCCTTCACCATTGAAGCAAGTGATATTTTAATTACTAAAGTAAAGTTATAGTCTAATATAATTACATCTAACCATGCATATTATATACCATTGGAGTGGCAGCCATTTTAAAATCTTTGGTTCTTTTGCGTACAATCTTTGAAATGAAATGAAAATGAAATGAAAAGTTTATTTGAACATCAACATTACAACTTATTTGTTACATTACGTAAAAATATTGTTATAAGTCACAACAGAACATATCGCTAGCGAGCACACTAAGCTGTATATTTACCTGTATAAACTATATTCTCGGGTCCGTTAACAAAATACTTCTGACCGATTGTTAAAATGACTAAAACAGCTCACAAATACCAACATAATTGTTTTTATTATTTACATGCTGGCGTTTTAAAAATCACCTAACTAGTTTGGTTGGTTTTTTTTTTCGTATTTACGACAATAGAACACTAAAAATACACTCTGTCAAAATTTCATCTCTCTATTAAGTTTCTACCTTTCGCAATTCTTGAGACACCGATGACAGAGATACAACTGGATAGAGAGACTGTTATCAGGGTCTTAAGGTCATGTTTGCCTTCGGGTACTGAACCGTAAAAAGCTAAATTATAAACATTTTTTTACATAATAATTGACAATCATTATTATTCTTCGCCCGAGACGAATATGCTAATATACTAAGATTATAATATTTATTTAACTGTAATTAAAAGCGCATTAAACACGCTGTCACTCATATCTCGCAAGTATTAGGTAACTACAGTATTATACTACTTTCTAGATGCTATCAATAAAAACTTCAACAAATAATTCCCGTTTGACACTAAGTGAACATTCGTTAGTTGGCGCCCGAGGCGAAGAAATTGAAGGCACGTAATATTTACTTGAAGCGGTGATAGCCCAGTTGGCAGGACTTCGACTTCACTTTGGGGGAGCCGAGTTCGAAACCGACCACGCACCTCTAACTTTTCTAAGTAATGTGCGTTTAAAGCAATCAAAATATCACCAGCTTCAACGGTAAAGGAAAACATCGTGAAGAAACCTGCATGCCCGAGAGTTCTCCATAATTTTCTCAAAATGTGTGTGGAGTCCACCAATCCACACTGGGCCAGCGTGGTGGACTACGGCCTTAACTCATTGTGGGAGGAGACGCGTGCCCGGTAGTGGGCCGATTGATGTGAAGATTACAGTGAAACTTTGTTTGAAAATTTAACAAAATATCAGGTTTCAAAGTACAGACCTGTTTACGTTATACTAATTACTCGTATTTCGGAGTTCATATTAATAGAAACATGCTGTTATAATCCAGTGGTGAATATATCGGTTATCTTCGAAGATGTATTTTCTTTAGGGTGGGATTTAAAAAGGTGAAAAAATATGTAATTTTTTCTATATAGTATCATCAAATGAAATCCAAGGGTATCAAATAAAAGGGTCTGGCTATAATACTATGTTCTATAATAAATTCCAAATCTAAGATTGCGGCCACAACAAAATGTACACTATTGAAAGGGATGAGGAATGAGAAATATTTGTGTCGGGGCTTTTTAATTTTTTGATTGAATCCTTAGAGCATATACCCATCACGCTGCTCCAATGCGGGTTGATGGTATTTTATGAGAATCTTGCTTATATTCATACTATTCGTGTGGGATTTGAGACATCAAAGATTGAATTTATCTCCTTAACTAATTAATTTGACTGGAAAGCCCCGACGGGAATAAAGACTGAAATAATGGTAGACAAACAATATAGCTATCAACTCTTGAACACTTTCAGATGAGACCTTGACCTTTGAGATGTTCACAAACACGAAATAATGTAAACGAAAATTTAAGCTGGAATTTTCATTAAGTACAATAAAACTGAACCGAACTGAAGCGGTGATAGCGCATTGGGTAGGAGCTCGAACCCTTTCTCATTGTGGACCCGTGCTCTGTAGTGGGCAGGTAGTGGGTTAAGGAGATGATGACAGTGAATGAAATAATGGGTGCTACGTACTGGAAAAGAAAAAGAGGGAGTCCAATGAGACGCTGGCCGGAAGTATTTGTGCTAGTCAATGTTTAGTGTGGCAAAGGAAAGAAAGCCATGGAGAGAGCTACGAGAGACGTACGCCAAAGCTTCTACCGTAACCACACCTAACTAAAACATAACTATACTAAACATATTTTTAAACTAGTTAAGGAGACAACAGAGGTTTTCTCTTGCTTAGAAAAGCAGACAACTGAGTCTCCCTCAGGCATATATGAAAAAAAATATAGTAAGGGGTCGCACAATTTACTATTAAACCAAAAATATAGTAAAAAATCGAATTCTAATTATATCAACTTTGTTCACCAAAATATTCAATATATTAGAGGAAAAGACTTAGAGATTGAATTATTTTTAAATTATTTTAACATTAGCATTTTATGTATAACTGAGCACTGGTTGAAACCCATGAATATTTGTTTAATTTTGGTAACCACCAGGTTGGTAGTTCGTTCACCAGGGTTACAGCGATTCATGGAGGCTCTTTAATTTTATTAAATAAAAATTTAAAAACAGAACGTTCACACGATATTGTGAGCCTCTCTGTTGAACGGACAATAGAGCTAGAGCAATTATTAATTGTTACTGTTTATAGGCCACCCTTGTCAAACTTTGAACTTTTTGAAAAGGTAATGGATGAAGTGTTATTTAAAATATCAAAGTGTAATAAAAAGTTAATAATATGCGGAGATTTTAATGTAAACATCTTAGAAAATAACTCTTTAAGTATCAAGTTATTGAATTTATTTAAAACTTACAATCTATCAAATATGTTCATGGAGCCCACAAGAATAACTGCTACTAGCGCCACCTGTTTGGATAACATCTTTACAAATATAATTCCTATAAGCAAAAATATTATTAGTAAATTAGACTCTGATCATTGTGGTCAAATTATTCAATTTGAAAATGTGAAAAAAAATGTTTCTAAACGTTAAATAACATTTGTTCCTGTAACATCCAACCGCATAGAGAGAATGAGAATTAGCCTAGTAAATGACCTCCCATTCCTACCCTCAGGGGCGACTCCAAATGCAATGTACAGCTCCTTTCGAAATAGTCTATTAAAGGTATTGAATACCTTTAATAGACTATTTCATTCTATATTTACTAGTAAGTCGGTTGTGATTACTGATACATTAAATTTTAGTGAGTGGGCGACAGTTGAACTTCATAAAAATAGGCAAAAGCTGTACGAATTGTATGCTGAACGTCAATATAACACTGGTGATGAGTTTGGGGATTATGTTAAATTGTTTTCCAAGAATTTTAAACGCGCTTGCCACTTGGAAAAGACGCGATACATCAAAAATAAAATTAAAAATAGCAGCAGTGCAATCAAAACTACTTGGAACATAATTAATGAGGAGACGGGAAGAGTAACACCACGAAATAATAACTTGAAACTCAATGTAGATAATAAAGCCTTAACAACAGATTTCGAGGTGGCTACTGCTTTTGAAACCTTCTTTACCAACATTCCCGTCTCCACAACAGAATCATTAAACTCTTCACTAGATATGGCTCTCTCTCTATTAAAGGAAAATTTGCCTGAGTGTAACCATTCTTTTAAATTCACGCATATTAGTGGCTCTGACGTTATTAAAGCCTTTAAATTATTAATTAATAAAAAAACAAATGATCTGTGGGGCATTTCCGTAAACGTTTTCAAATCATTAATTGATATTGTTGCACCCGATTTAGCCTTAATATTTAATAATTGTATAGATTGTGGTGTTTCCTGACTTAATGAAACTTAGTAAAATAGTTCCATTGTTTAAATCGGGTAGTACTTCTGACCCCACTAACTTTAGACCAGTATCTGTACTACCCACTTTCAGTAAAATCTTTGAAAAACTCATTTTAAATCAATTACTTTACCATTTTCATAAGTATAATTTACTCCATACTAAGCAATTTGGTTTCACACGGGGTCGCTCAACAATCGACGCAGGTGTTGAGCTAATACAAAGCATATTTGAAGCCTGGGAGGAGTCACGTGATGCACTTGGTGTGTTCTGTGACTTATCTAAGGCGTTTGATTGTGTTCAACACGAAACGTTAGTTAGGAAACTACACCACTATGGAGTTCAGGGTGTAGCTCTAGACTTAATGAGTAACTATCTACGCGATAGAATTCAGAAAGTCGACGTGAATGGAAAACGGTCTAATGGATCAGTTGTGAAAATAGGTGTCCCACAGGGGTCTATATTAGGACCATTTCTGTTCCTTATTTACATTAATGACCTTCCTTACCTTGCCAAGGACAAACACGGGATAGTTCTGTTTGCCGATGATACATCACTGACTTTTAAAATAAATCGACGTGAACTAGCTTTTGACGACGTTAACAACTCTCTCGCTAAAGTGGTACAGTGGTTTGAAGCTAATAATTTGGTTCTTAACGGAAAAAAGACCAAGTGTATAAAATTCACTTTACCTAATGTTAAACACGAGAAAACCTGAAACTGAAACTGGAGGATACGACAGTTTTTCTAGGAATAACGTTAGATTCTAAACTTCAATGGGGCCCTCATGTAAATAATTTATCGAACAGGCTTAGTTCTGCTGCCTATGCGGTAAAGAAGATACGCCATATGACCGACGTAGAAACTGCTAGACTGGTATATTTTAGTTACTTTCACAGCATTATGTCATATGGAATTTTACTTTGGGGTAATGCTGCTGATATTAGCACTATTTTCGTGCTGCAGAAGAGGGCTGTTCGTTCTATCTACAAAATGGGTCCGAGAGAGTCATTGAGAGATAAATTTAAAGATTTTAAAATAATGACAGTGTATAGTCAGTACATATTTGAAAATTTAATGTACGTTCATAAAAACATTTCTAAATTTAAGAAAAAATGTGACTGCAACAATTTAAACATTAGAAATAAGAATAAACTTACAGTGCAATATACTAGGTTACATAAAATTCATAATTCGTTTAAAGGAAATTGCATACAATTCTACAATAAACTACCAATTGACATCTTGGAGATGTCTCTTAAAAGTTCAAAGTTTGTATTAAACGTAAGCTTATAGAAAAGTCCTATTATAGTATAAAGGACTACGTAAACGATAAAAAAGCTTGGGTGTAAATTATTGCTCTAAACAGGTTGGTCTTCTAATAATTTAAAATGACATTGTGAGATGGCGATAACAAAAAAAAAAAAAAAAAACACCCGGCTAAGTTTGTTGTGGGCTTCTTCTTAGACCGGGACGCGTTTGGAACCCTCGTAGCTTTAGTTTTAAGTTTACGAATGTGGTTATCGCCATCATCTCACTACCGTGTAATTCTTATGTACGCATCAAAAGTGCCACCTGTGGGCTCACTTGAATAAAGATATTTTTGACTTTGACTTTGACTTTGACTATATATATGCACCACCTACCTCTCTGTGTTTTACGCCATTGGTTACCAGGAAGAGATCGCTATTCAGCGATAAGGCCGCCAAAATTGTACACTAAACTAAACTTTTTATTTACAATTTTCCTCTATTTTTATGTGATGTACCTACAACAAAATTGCTTCATCAGTTTTTTTTATTCATTCATTATATAATATTATTAAAATTCTAAGATCCTAAATAAATAAAGTAGTAATTTACAAAAGTCAAAGTTCAAACTCACTCGTGCTCATACTCATAGTTAAAACATGACGAAAACCATGAGAAACAGCTAGTAAACTTGACGGATACAGTAGGGTCGTAATATTATGTACGTATAATTAAATCCCAGATCGGAAACCACAGTGGTGCCTCCCGAAATATGCTAATACAGCAAATATGAAAGTCGAGTAAACGTGTGTATAAACGATAACAGATTAAAAATTATCAGAGAGTGTTGTGTAATACAAATAGTTATTAGTGATTTTAATTCTCTGAACGCATTTAGGGTGCCAAGGAGACCCTATTACTTCACTTCATTGCCTCCACTGTCTCCTTGAAGAGAGAAGGAGACAAAACTTCTTTGCGGCGAAAAAAAAAAATTTCTCTTTAGAAAAAAAATCTACATTACATCAAAAGTTTAACACACGAAAGTTTTTCCTAGTATTAAAATTTTAGGATATCATAAGGAATTCTTTATATGTACACATTATTGAGTACCCCTACTGTTTGTTTTAAATTATTTCTAATCTATACAAGCATTTCCCCTAAGTGTAAGAAAAAACACTTTCGAAAAAAATTGCAAAATGCATAAGCTTGCTTTGATATAGACGATAGAGGTATTCGCCCACCCGCGCGAATGTAATTAAATGTTAGAGCGAACGGATGTGCCAATACACATCGCGGAAAACGACGCGTCGGTGAATAAATTACCTTGTACGTGTCTATCATGGGCATAGACAAGTGAAGGCTAGAGATTATTTTGTGTTCGAACTTTAAAAAGTCTTTATATAAGCTATTTTCAGATGTACATTGAGTGTGGCCTCGGTTGCCTTGTTTTTTTTTATACCTATATATTATAAGTGGAAAAGTATATTATTATAAGTGGAAAACCATCGCCTTTAAACAGAGCAAAACTTCGCAGAGCATGAAAGGAAGATTTTCTATAAAGTACCACCCTGTGTCTATCAACTTGAGGCGTAGGTACCTTTTCCGCTGAACATGCAGTTGTTACTATAGATATTAATGAAATATGTCACAAGTATAGTTTGTTGTAGCGGTGATAGCACAGAGGTTATGAGCTCGACTTCACCTTCGGGGGGCCGAGTTCGAATTCTAGCACGCACCTACCACTTTTCTAAGTTATGTGCGTTTTGTGTAATTAAAAATATCACTTGCTTCGACGATGATGCTTGGTGAGGAAACCTGCAATGCCTGAGAGTTCTACGTAATGTTCTCAAAGGTAGTACCAAAAACCGTAGTCCACCAATCCGCAATGGGCCAGTGTGGTGGACTACGGCCTTAACGCTTTCTCATTGTGGGAGGAGACTCGTGCTCTGTAGTTGGCCGGTAATAGGTTGATATGATATAATAGTTTGTTACTCTTCTAACCTACTACTTTTAAACAATGCACCTGCGATTTTTATATCTTAGCCACTGCAAGAATCACGGATTTCTAGTTTATTTAATACCTTGTATATTAAATATATTTTGCATGAACCAACATTTGCATTAATTTCGCCTTTTCTAAATTGTTCTTTTATTGTGCAATAAAGCCCAATAAAAAAAAACAATTAGTTTACACTTTAGTTTGAGATGCTGTCATCATAATATCCTCTATGCATAAAGCAGTCTGCGGAGTTAATTCCACTGTTTGTTGACATACACTTGACCTGTAATGAAGCGATCGAGATGATATGGGAGTTTGGAAAGCGTATCGCCTGCAGCTAAATTGATGTATGCTGATTGGTGATCGATTTCACTGTCAGTAAGGCTCCTTTAAGGCTTGTGTTAATGTACGAAAAACCTGTTTGTATTCTCTCAGCGAATAATTCCTTATTCGCTAAGAGAACACAAACAGGTTGGGTTTGGATAAGGTTTTATACGATATCTAAGTGTTACGTATAGGAAAATGATCTGCTCGTAAGCCAGTAGGACATGTGTAGCATAGGACAGTGTAGTGTGGAACTCCCTACAAACTACCTACCTCTGTCCAGCATTGGACGAATATGGGTAATAATGAATGCAAAAAATAGCGACCGCACCTCGTTAAGAGCAAAGTACCAACACGCTGCTCCATCGTAGGTTGACGGATTATTCTCTTTGGAATTATGTTTGGAGACCGTTTTCGGAGGAACTATGTTAACGCAAAAATGATTCCGCATGGTGATTACGTATCTCACGACAGGACGGGAATAATTCTTACAATCTTTGCTGCCCAACGTCATTTTGTATTTTTTTTTGTATGCGAAAGTGACGTTTGATAGTAATGATCGCGAATTACGCCTGTCGCAAACCTGCTGTCAGATACGTAACCGCCCTACCGGATTAGTACCGAGCATTTCTTAACAGATCAATTTAAACTCTAAAATTTTTTGGACCGACCCGAGAATCGTACTCAGTATCTCGTGAACTTTAGTCGATCGTGCTAACTACTGGACCAAGAAGTCTAAGGGTATAAAGAATAGCTCAGAATACCGATCGCGCGTCGTAATGCGTAGTCACTGGTTGCTGATAACGGCTACGCGTTGGCGTCGAACGTTTATTGCCCAGCTCTGCATTCATGTACAACTTCCGATGTTCTAGAAGCGTCACGGAACATTTAATTTATAAACAAAAATCTAACCTTAGTAAAGTGAAACACAAAAATACTGAGTTAAATAGTAATAAGTAGAGCTTTTTCTGACAGAGCTAGGGAAGAGCCGGGGAAGTACCTACTACAGCCATGCTTATTTCGCTAAGCAATATTGCTGTTTTCATATCTGAAAGGCGTGGTTGCCGGCATAATTACAGGCACATCAAGCCTCATGAAGCAACCTAAGATGTAGGTTAACCCAGCTAAACGTACATCTTAGGTTGGCACTTTGTAGGTCGTGTTCTTCGCATACCTTGCGCAATGTTGCTCTCTTTACAAGCGAGAGTGTCCAAAAACAAGCAGGCGAGACATGGTCCGTCAATTATTACTACTAGCGGACCCGTGCGTGCGTGCGTGTGAAAATATTCGTAAGTTGTCACGGACTGTTTTATAGAACTTTAAAGAAACAACATTTCCGATATACTTACTACATACTTCCGTCGTTTGGCGTAACGTTTACCGTTCACGCATCTCACGCATCAGAATCTGTCAAAAAGGATAATTTTTGCAGTTTTTGCCCGAGTTTTCAATACAAATGAATCCTAGCTAGATCGATTGATCGCCCCCGAAACTCCCTGTATACTAAATTTCATGAATATCGTTGGAGCCGATTCCGAGATTCCAATAATATATATACAAGAATTGCTCGTTTAAAGACATAAGATAAAAGGAACCAATTCTTAGGCCGTGGATGTGTTTTTTCGGGGAACAAACTTATTGATAATGACTGTGCGACTAGGTACTGAAGTTATTTGATCCCATTTCCATGGATGTGGGTTGTTTCAAGGCCAGGTTGTAGGACAAATACTTGGAGCGGTCACCCTATCGATGATCGTATATATAATGCCGCAACCGTCAAAAGTCGAGAATTCTCAATCTTGCTCGTGATGTTTTCTCTGTTCGTGTCTCGTCGTGCGCACGTAACTTTGAAAAGCTAGAAGTGCATACCGGGGATGGAGCTTAGTTCCTCCTGAAGTTTTAACCGCTGGGCTATCACCACTCTCGTATATCTGAGATGTACTTACATCCACTTTTCTTATGAGACGAGTCATGTGGCTAGTGGGACTTAAAAAGACCGAAGTGGATATGTAGCTGGCACTTCTATTCTTTCGACATCTCGGTGCGTAATCATGGCCAATTAGCTATTCGAAACTTGAACTTTCATTGTTCCGCGAAAGATTTTAGATTACAGCCACCCACTTTATCTAATAAATGACCAGTAATCTCACATCTTGTGTTGAAGTTTATAGCAGTCAATTAGTTGTGCGAATATAGGTTATTCCCTTTAAGTTTATGTGGGCTCCCTTAAATGGTACAAGGGAGAAATTACGGGGTGATATTTTGCGGCTCAGCGGGCGATGGAGAGCTGTGCTCAGAGTATCTCTACGTGATCAAATGAGAACTGAGGACATCCATAGAAGAACTACAGTTTCCGACATAGCACAACGAGTCACGAAGGTGAAGTGGCAATGGGTGGGGCACATAGCTCGGAGAACGAATAGACGTTAGGGTCCCAAGGTGCTGGAATGGCAGCCCTGCACTGGTAAGCGCAGCGTTGATCGACTCCCAACGACCTGAACAGATGACTTCAAGCGCGTCGCGCGTTGTCTGCTCAACTGCTAGCTCAGTTGATATTTGAAATTTAACGATGCACAATTTGAATTCCGAAGCAACTTACACTGAAAGTGATTTATTGGAGCTCAAAGTCAGTAAAATATTATACGGATAGGAAAACACCTATTTACGCTGCTTTTCTTGACCTTTCTAAAGCATTTTATTTGATTTGCTATGAAAAGAAATGGAGGTACCGCCAGAGTTGGTAAACATTTTGAGGTTTTGGTATAGATCACAAACAAAAAGGGTCAAATAGGCTGGTGCTTACACGGAGACATGTCCTATGGAGTGTGGAGTGAGACAGGGTGGATTAACATCTCTAGCTCTGTTTATTGTATCGCCATTTTAGTATCGACCTCATACATTAGGCACGATATTTTCTTCTATTTTCCTTAGTAATCGATTATCCAAAACCAAATGTTGAGGTCCTCACTACAATATTAACAGCTAGCAAAAATCATAGCGAAAGCCCTTTCTTTAATTTCCTTCGATCAAATCATAAAGGTGCATTCTTTAACGGGCGGAATGTGAAACCCGTGTTCAATACATTTTCTCTTATCTAATATTTATTAAATGCAACGTCTATGTGTTTATACATTTTGAAATCGAGCCTTCTCTATGTTTGAGGCTTGGGGATAGTTGTACACAATACATTATTAATGTTAAACTATATTGAACTTCGTGTAGATACAAGTAAAAACAGTGAGATGTTTTAACATCTAGAGGTATATACCAATTTAGCGTTTTTTTTTTATAGTTCATAATTGATGGACCAAGCAGATAGCCCACCTGCTGGTAAGTGAAAAAGGATCGCCCATAAAAATTAACCAATAAATGGGAAAATCCCTTATGGAGCACTGGGTTGGTGCACACTCACACACCAGGTGCTCAAGAGGGTATTTACCTTAGTTAGGACATTCCTAATTTTTTATTATTTATATGTTTGGCCAATTTTAGTTTATAATATAGTAAATAAGATAATTGTTATTGTTGTACCTATGGATTTTTATCTGAATTAAACGTTATTATTATTATTATTATTATTATAAAACTTCGCAGCGGTTGAAAGGAACTTATCCTGCAAAGTGTCGCCCTGTGTCCATCAACCTGAGGTGTAGATATGAAGCTTCATGTGCCAGGAATTACACTGACTCTCACGCATTTAAGACCGGAACACAGCATTGCAACAGTGATGCTTAGCGGCAGAAATAACCATAGTGTTAGTACTTCCGTGGACGAGCTCTGCCACAAAAAGCTATACTACTATTCAAAGTTTTTTCAAAGTCAAATATTTCTTTATTCAAATAGGCACATAGATGGCACTTTTGATGCGTTATTAAATACAAAATATGTACATAGCAGTGAGTAGTGATGGCGATAACTACAATCGTAAACTTAAAACTAAAGCTACGAGAGTTCCAATCGCACCCTGGTCTAAGAAGAAGCCCACAATAAACTTAGTCGGGTGTTCTTTTTGTTATCACCATCTCACATTGTCATTAGAAAATATTTAAGAAGCAACCTGGTTAGAGCAATTGTTTACACCCAAGCTTTTTTATCCTTTATACTATAATAGGACTTTTCTATAAGCTTTCGCTTAATACAAACTTTGAACTTCTTTAGTGACATCCCCAATATTAATGAGATGAGTGGTCGTATAGCCCCTGCGAATTGTCTAGACTGTACAAATGGCACAGACCGATGTCAGGCATCAGCGACACCTATGCAAACAGTCTAGCCCCTAGACACAAGTTTATCATGGACAAGACGGCACTCTGTATGTCAAAATTCAAAATTCGTTTATTTCAAGTAGGCCTAATATAAGCACTTTTGAAACGTCAAGTCTGTCTGTTTGTAGTGCCTCTACTACCGGTTCGGAAGGCAGATTCTACCGAGAAGCAGCCGGCAAGAAACTCAGCGGTTGCTCTTTTCCTTGACATGTTCCTTGCATGCCCTGCGAAGTCGTGCTCTGTCAATAATTTATTATAACAATATACAAAAAAGTACTGCTACAGTGATTGTATGTATTTAAGATTTTCTTTATTCCACAATAGCAAAGTTAAACGCTATAGTTCTAACCGGATTTGTAATTATTAGGTAGCGCTTAATTTCTTACACACTGGCTCTGTCAATAATTTATTATAACTAAATAAAAAAATAGTACTGCTATAATGATTGTTTGTGTGTAAAATTTTCTTTATTCCACAATAGCAAAATAAGCGCTATACTTCTACATAGATTTGGAAGTATTGGGTAGCGCTAAAATTCTTACACACTGGCTATAAGTTGATACAACCTGACTGGTGTTTGCAAGCAGTTCTAAGTTTTTTTTTTATGTACTTTTAATTGTTTGACCTTCACGTTGATAATAGCCACTATGTGGCTCAGCTATCAACGTGAAACTTTATTATCACAAATAATAAAATCATTAAGCTTAATATAACCGAATCTTACAGAGCGATATAATATAACCGAATTCATCATTCGTGCAATTCTCTCTTATTAGTAGTAGTAGGTACAGCTTTTTGTGGTAGAGCGCATACGAGGAAATACGCCATGCTTATTTCTGCCACTAAGCAGCATTGTTCCATTGCTGTTTTCTGGTCTAAAGGCACACGAGACACGAGACTTAACATAACCCCTCTAATTGATCGATACAGGGCGGCATGTTGCATGCCTTTTGAAGTGTTGCTCTGTTTAAAGGCGATAGTTTTCCACTTAAGAAGGTGCAGTAGAAGTACGAGTCCGATCCGTCAACTATAACAATAAATAGTTTTAATAGAAAAAATAATGGCAGGTTGAACCAACAAGAAGGTTGTATTTTATCAAACATAATAATATAGTCCCTGTTAATATTATAAATGTCAATGTAAGTTTGTTTGTTACGCTTTCACGCAAAAACCACTCAACCGATCCTCATGAAACTTTGTACACATATTCTTGAAAGTGTTAGGAGTACCAGTGTGTCAGAACTCCTCAGCGGACAGCAGCAAACGCCTCATTTAAGTCTTAGCGATACTGAATACTTAATTTTTTAAGATCTACAATTAAATTTAGTGCCACATCAAGAAACAAAATCAAACGCAGACGAGTCGCGGGCAACAGCTAGTCATATAATAATCTTGTTGACAACATAAATGGTCAAAAGACTTCGATCTGAACAATTTTGAACTTTACTAACGAATAGTTAACTATTATTTTTTCAAAAAGTAATATGTGCTCGCGATACGTTGAATCAATTACAAAATCGACGAACCTTATTATTCTGTGACTGTACATAAAGCGTGGCGCTGCGTCGCCACGGCATGTTCGCCACACCAACAACCAACCTTTACTTTTATTAATTATATATTAATTACACTCGCCTATAGATGTTTCACATCAAGAAAATAAAAAAAGATATCATGCTGACCGCAGCTTACAAACATCAGCCAGATAGAAATGTTCAGCGAAAGAAGGGAAATCGATCTCTAGAAATAATAACATCTCAATGCACATGGGTATATCATGGCAAGCCACCACGACAAGGCGTTAACACGGAAAAGCTTTAAGAAACGCTTTTTAGTACTGGTAACGTAACATCCTGCCATACTTTTTACTTACATCGAAATGCAGACGATTTACTTACGTATACGTTTAAACATATTATAATATAAACCTATTGGAGTCACACTGTTGGGCTCATGTTAGAGGTAATCAGAGCAACCACACCACGCTGCTCTTATGCGGGTTGGCGGACTTTAAAGTGCTCTTCGACACAAGGGATGGACAACCTTTTTTCGTCCGCATCCTTGGCGCAGTGGTGAGCTCTGTGGTCTTAAATGTAGAAGGTCCCGGGTTCCCGAAGCATTTCGGGAATTTATAATATCTGATTTTTGTTTTGGTCTGGTCTGGTCTGGCTTCGGCCAGGTTTACTTCCCAAAGATAGCCTGCCAAGCGATTCACCTTTCCGGTATTATGCCTAAAGTCTAAACACAACTGACATATACCTAACGAGTTGGCCCGCGACCATCTTTGACGACATCAAAACTTTCCACCGGGTGAGAATGCAGGAGGGTTAACTTTAGTGGAATAAAAAAAAAGCTGAGCTGAGTTCAAAACTCGGAGATCTAACTGGTAACAATAGCAAATAACAATAGAAATGTAAACATTACTTACTTCTATTTCCAGACAGAAGCTTTATTTATGTGTTCGTCCCGCCATTGTTACAAAAAAATAGTGCAATGTTTTTTATTTTTTACCCCGTGTTTCCGCGTTGGAAAACTGACACAACGTAAAAAAAGCTTTAGAGATAAATTTTGCAGAATGGTTTTAGCCGCTTAAGTAACAATATGAAATGTGTCGCATTCATGAACCTTTGTTTTCTTTACATTTTAATACTACGGAGTGCCGTTGGCATAGTGGTTAGCGAGTATAACGAGGTTCTGGATTCAGTTATAGGTTTTGTTTAAATTATTTGGTATTGAGGTTTTTGGCCTACAGTTGTGTCAGTTAAGATAATATGTGAATATAAAATGTGATAATCCTGCGACTTTCAATATACTGTACATTATTGTACTAGTCAGGCCGTTTTATTTGACACTCATCATGTCACAGTCTATAGTATAGTTATACTACTGAAGTCTTTTCATTTGATACCTATACGGGTATCCCATAAGGAAATATAAGCCCATAAGGAAAGCTGAGGACCGGGGAGTCTGAACACCCAAAAATCGCGTCAACCCCTGTGGATGCGATTTTTGGGTGTACAGCACGGCTAGCATAGCCGGCATGGCTAAAAGTCCCATTGAACCATTTTTATTCTGTGTAAACGAGCAAGTTTGCCTTGAGCAATAAAGACTACTTATATTTGACTTATTCTTCCTCTTATTTGAGTATATCTGGTATGTTATAGGATAATCTATATTAGTTCATTTTATTCTATCATTTATTATTTTTCTTTTTTTTTTTTTTAATTATTAACAATGCTTAATAATAAATTAAAAAACACTATTAAAAATTTATAAAAAAAAAAAAAAAACTTCCACCCTCCGCTTGCGGGGCTTTTGAATGCCCAAGCAACCGGTGGTCAGGGCTCCAGAGTGAGAAACCTCCTCACAATACGCGCCGTTTCAAGGACTACTGCCTTCTGTATCCGACCCTTGATCCAACAACCAAGCGAAAGCTTCTTGACATGTTGGTCGAAGCTTTTCGCGAGAAGACCATTGACTGAAACGACTATCGGAACAACAACGGTCGACTCAACATTAATTTTATATCTATTATTAATAACATTTTCTGTATAAGCCTGGTAAGTTTGTGTTATCATTCTTGAGGAAGTATGTATGTAACAATAATAAACTCCACCATTCGTTTTTCGTTAAGAGATCGCTACTAAACGATAAGGCATTTTCCATTCGACTTTATTATATTATGTTATAGTATAATTTGTATTAGTGCATTAATTTATTTATTTTATCTATTACTAGCTGTTGCCCGCGACTTCGTCTGCTTTTGATTTTGTTTTCTTGATGTGGCATTCAATTTTCATTAAAGTATTCAGTATCGCTAAGCCTTAAGTGAGGGGTTTGCTGCTATCTGCTGAGGTGTTCTGTCCTCTATCTCCAACCACATTCATCAGATTTGCACAAAGTTTTAGCAAAGTTAAACACATATTATAACCTCTATAGTACAAAAATAATTATTTAAATCGGTTATAATTTGTCGGAGCTGTGGTGTAAAATCGTCAAACACTCATCCCCTCTCCGAAAGGAACCGAGCTTAATGTCGGGATAAAAAGTATCTTATATTACTTCTAACTCTTTCAAGAATATGTGTACAAAGTTTCATGAGGATCGGTTGAGTAGTTTTTGCGTGAAAGCGTAACAAACAAACTTACATTGACATTTATATAGTTTAGTCTTTTATTAGTAGGGATAGGGATAGGGATAGGGATTAACAATAGTTTCTGTTTTCCTGGCCATATCCTTTACTTAGTTGGTGTACAAAAAAAGTTAACAAATAAATAAATATTTATATGAGACTTTGTAAGTCCTAATTATATCGTCGGGTGTCGTCACTTTTGTCCTAGCTTTGGAGAAACGATTGAGTTGGATACTTGTAAGACAGTATGTAAGCAGAGTGGTGGGTCGCAACGCTATAGAAATATGTCTCGGAGTACAACATTTGAAAGGCTTTGACATTCGGCTTACAAAATTAATTATCTTGTCGGATTGCTCCACTGAAGAACTCAGTTGAAGAATGAAACTTTAAAAAGTAAAAACATCAGCTATTACTGCGATTGAGGTTTCAGATTCACACTTTCTACAGATTGCAGTTGGTTACCAAAATATAATATGATCGATAGACAGCTTTCTCTTTATTTTAAGTGACAATCTCAGATGTTAGACAATAAACGCGTTTTTCTAAAGATCTTTTGTGTTTACGGCGTTACTAGTAGGGTTGCCAGTATATTTCTCTAATAAGTATACTGTAAAGTTCGCGATGCATGAATGATAATTCAATCTAATTTGAAGCCTTAGTTTTATTTATTTCCCACAATGCTTTATGTCGTGAGCACACACAATGTTAAAAAGGCATAATTGCTTTATTCAATAAATAAATAAATAATATTACTTTTTAATTTTTTATGTTATTTTTGGCTTCGTGCCATCGTCATATAAACCGATGCAAGGCCAGCGGTGGACATGGGTATCTCGAAAGAATTCTCAAATTCCACGGTCTTGGTAATTTTTTGAAGCTTTCTTTACTTGCGCTATTGCCATAGATTAACATATTATTTGAGAGTTTGTCATTCTTTATTTTATATAGTATTTGTAATTATTACTTGTTGCTGTCAAATTCTTTTAATGGCTCCGGGGAGACGAATTGGGCAACTGTAATGTCTTCACAGGGTGCGTTGCTTAGTAAATAAATAAATAATTATGTTCGCAATATTTGGCATTTTCATCTTAGAATAGAATACAAAACTTGTATTATGAGATATCGGTCTTCAAGTAGCATTCACTAATGAGTATTACACATTTTTCCAACTAAGTACCTAGTATGAAACAATTCTGTCTGTCGATGTATCTTATCTCCTGATATGTGACAACCCTAGTAACGAGCCACAGTTAATCACGGAAGTGGGCTTGCTAGTCTTTTGATGGTTGGGGAAAGGCGTGATTTAAAATAAAAGTAGATATTTTCGTGAGGCATTACTTTGAATCAATCTTGTATATATTGATTGTTTGAATTCAAGATGTTTATTTGATTTTAAATGCAACTGTTTTATTATCAACTAGCTTTAACCCTCGGCTTCGCTCACCTTAAGTTCAATTTTTGATTTGGTTGAATTAAATTGAAAGGGTTAAAAATATCTTGCTGCTAAAAGAACAATATGAACGTACATTACTTAAAAAATTAGAAACTTTCATATAAATTTACATCCCATAATTGATGCCTTTTGGAGTTGGAATTTTCAATTTTTGTGAAACTCGTATTTCTTTATTTTAATCGAAAAACTAAAATTAAAGTTAAACTTGAAACATAAAATGATAGATGAATAATTTTATACAAAAATTTCACCCCCTCGTGTAACCCTAATGCCTACGTTGTAAAAAAATTCTTTATTCATGTAGGCCTATCACAGGCACTTATAACTATCTGTGTGCAAAATTACAGCCCGATCCGTCAAGTGGTTAGAGCTGTCCGTTGATAGATTAGTCAGTCAGTCAGTCAGTTAGTCACCTTTGCCTTTTATATATATATAAATAAATAAATAAATATACTACGACAATACACACATCGCCATCTAGCCCCAAAGTAAGCGTAGCTTGTGTTATGGGTACCTACTAAGATGCCTGGTAAATATTTTTATGAATAATATACATAAATACTTAGAAAATACACATAAACACCCAGACACTGAAAAACATTCATGCTCATCACACAAACATTTTCCAGAATCGAACGCACGGCACGGCCTTGGGCTCAGAAAGCAGGGTCGCTGCAAACTGCGCCAGTCGGCCGTCATATAGAAGATGATGAGACTTTTTATTGACAATATTGGCTTGCATTAATTGGTTGATAGAGAAGTGTTATGACCACTGTTAGAAAGTAGGTACTCCATAAAAATATCTGAAGGCCTAATTAAATGGTTAATTTTGATAATCTATTACTTTAAAACTTCTTAGTCTTTAAGAGTGTTAGGTATTTTCATTGCAATCTTACCTTTTTTTTCACGAAAGGTTTCATTTAACATTTTCTGTATAATATATTATTGTCCTATTAACGTGTTTGCATTTTTTCTCAGTTGAGTAGATAAAGCTTGAAGGCTAGGCTGTACCTAAACTCAAGTAACTCATCTCCCACATTCCACTCCACTGTTCCTAAAAATTAACATAGAAATTAACTCTCCGATTTATGAGCAAAAAGAAAATATTTTGCCCGATATAATTTATGCTGGAAACATAATAAATATAAAGCTTTATCAGCATTCGCGCTGGGGCAGCAACGCGTGGCGTAATCGTGGAAATCCAATATCCAGTTTATTTTGATACGTCCACGTACAGCCAGGAATAATGAAAAAAGAGGATAACTGCCTGTATTTATTCATGAAGTCAATAAAACCGGCGTTCTGAATTTGAATTTCATTCCCTAGAATATAAAGTACCCTATGCTTATGCAAAAAGGATTAAAGAAAAAAATTCTGTTTGTTTTGATATAAAATCATAGGTAGGTAATTATTTTGCAAATTATGTCGTATTAAAGGAAATTTAATCCTTTACCATTAATGTTATAAATGCGAATAGCGTTTGTTTATTTATCTGTGTTTGTTGGTCTCTACATGTGCAGGACGTAAAGAAGAGACCAACAAAAGCAACTTATTTTCTTGATTTTTGGCATAGTTAGTTGAAAGGACGGAGAGTTACATATGCTACTTTTTATTCCAGGAAAAAAAAAGGTTACCACGGAATATGTAAGAAAACGTAGGTAATAAGCAAGAAGCGGCGATAGCCCAGTGGGTAGGACTAGGTGTCAATTTCGAGGGGCTGAGTTCGAACCTCAAAATTTTTCTATGTTATTTGCGCATTAAGTAATCAAAATATCACTTGCTTCAACGGTGAAGGAATAGATCGTGAGGAAACCTGCATACCTGATAGTTCACCATAATGTTCTCTCTCGTGTGGTAGAATACAGCCTTAACTCCATCTCATTGAGGATAGCCGTGCCCCGTAATGAGTTAATATAATGATGATGGTGATGATGTAATAAACAAGGGCGAAAAGCATCAGCTAGTTTAATTTTTAATTAGTAGTAGTTTAAGTTATATATTTCATTTTATTTTACATTTGTTGTACTTGCACCTATTCCTTTATTGTCACAGTTTATATTTGTAATCTAGATTTAGCCTTATTTTAGTAATAAGATAAACCCTTAACCAAAATAATTTGTAACGCTATTGGATTACTAATAAATAAATAAATAAACATTGATTAGCTACTATTTACCTATGCTTATATGCCTGTAAATAAACCTAGTTTTAAAGCTTATTCTAACCGTTTTACGATAACGTATTCCTCAAATATATAGATACGAAGCAAAGATAATTAATTAAGTTAAACGCTCAAAGCTAAATACGAACTCTTAATACAATAACTATTGGAGCTTGATAAAGTTTTTTGCGTCTGTAGAGGCTCTCAAATTAAATTCAATTACTTCCTAACAGCACCTCCGCCTCTTGGAATGAATAAGTTATTGTGTTGTGAGAACTTGTTGCCGCTGAGTTTTACCAGGCGCAAGCTTTTGAAGTATTCATACAGCGCCTTTATTATTTTACTAGGTTTATAGTTAGACATGTTTGCTATAGATTATTGAAAGAGTTTGACTGCTTATATTTACTTCCAAGTTCCAACCTATTGGAATTGGGATTATCTTCATCATAACAACCGAACGTCTATTACTGGTTATAGGTATAATAGGTTCGGTTGAAATGAAACCCACAATATATGTTTTGTGTCTTTTTAATAGATATGACAATGGTTAGGAAAGTAACAAATTAATAATGTTATGTTTATCTTATACTCGATGGTGTGGAGCGCGATTTATCGGGGTGCGTGCGCGCGTCCCGACCGCCGACGAATCGCGGGAGACCACAAAAACTCCCGGATAACCGCAACCTGCGGCGTTCCGACATAGTATTTCAAATTCTACAGTAGGATTTCCAAATTCCACGATCTGTTTCGCGAATTCCAATAAAAAACCAATGCAAGGTAAGTGATTGTGTTGGTTTGTATGAACGTCTTCGTGGAATGTTGGATGTAAGAAAATCACCATCATTATCAAACTTTGGACGTCGACTATAACTCTTAATTCTCAAATTCAAATTCTCTAGTAGTAAAGCAGAGCTTTATGTGGCAGAGCTCGTCCGCTTATTCATGCTTATTTCTGCCCCCAAACAGCATTATTGCATTTAGCATGCTGTGCCGGTCTGAAGAACGTGGCTACCATAGGATTGATGGACACAGTTTATGGTATTTAAAGGTCTGCTTGGTCCGTAAATGTGTGTCTAATATAAACCGATTTAAAATAGATACTAAGTCATGACGCATTTTACTTTATCAATCACGAGTTTCGCCTTTTGACCTTAATGTTGATATCCATTGCCTTAAAATATTAAAAATCCATACTAATATTATAAATGTGAAAGTGTTATTGTTTGTCCCTACTTTACGCCCTAATTAAGTAAACAATAAACTTGATTTTTGGCAAAGAGTTAGCTGAAAGGACGTAGAGTAACGGAGGTTACTTTTTATGTCAGGAAAAAAATCTGTTTCTCCGGGATTTAAAAAAAAATAAACGCGGACAAAAACACGAGCACAAGTTACCTCCTTTATAATTTGGAATTCCGTCAAGAAACTGGAATATAAAATATAAACACCTAAATAAAACTATTTAGAAATAATATTCTTTTTAAACAACAATTATTTGAAGTTTTCTCTTGTTTGCTAGGTTTACAAATGTTCCAGTAAAGTCGTTAAAATATTACTTACGTAGTTTCAAATAGTTTTCGGTAAAATATTGACGCCAAACTTGTACAATAACCTTTATTTGAGCCCTCGACATATATTTTTGGTATAACAGAACAATGACGTGAAATCGTTGAGTCTGAAACGAGGCCATAATATAGAGAAATTTAACAGCCGTCAAATTGTTTAATTAATTTTAACTTAGCTAAACATTCTTTAATTAAATCGCAGACAAGATAATCAGCAATTTTGGAACGAATTATTCAAGTATCAATTACATGGTTCTCTAGTACCTACTGTAGTTAACCGGTAGCAGAAAGACTGATACAGAAATGGCAATTAATCGTATTCTAACACATTTGTAAACCAGACCAGATTGCATACGTAACTAAATTGAATGTCTGAGAAAATGGCCACAATAGCTCGCACTGTCGATAAATAATATTCTTCGAGAAAACGTATCACCTGTAATAGGTTGCGTAAACTTACGCCCCACTGCCGACTCCAATGAACTGGAAAGCAAGGTCTCCGGCTTGCTTATTGTAGTTGACAGTAGCGTTCTCATTAGGACTAGTTGAGACAATAACACAGGAAGGAAACAACCAGACATGGTCTCCCATGCCCCGTGAAAACTTTCGAGCTACAAAGAAACTGCTTCGTTCCACTGGCTTTGAGTCAACTATAAATAAACTGTGCAATCTGAAAATGACAGTAGTTGCGCGATATTGGTTATAATTACATCAGTAAAATGTTAAAGTCAGTTTTCGCGCTCATCCTCGCGTTAATGGGAACGCAAGGGATAAAAGTTGAACTAGCCAACGAGAAAACGCCATACGATTATGTGAAAGAACGACTGGATTCTATTGCAACCGATCGGAAATTTGGACTGCCACTATCTGACTCATATGAGGTAGAAGAAAGTGTGGATTATCCTGAAGAGGAAGAGAACATTAAAGGAGCAGCTTCGTCAGTTTTAAATACAGTGTCTGGTGTTAGTGGGATTGGCTTAGGCCAAGGATTAGGTTTAGGAGGAATTGGCTTAGGTGGATACGGCATCGGCCAAGGCTTAGGAATTGGACTTGGTGGCTTAGGCATCGGTGCCGGTGCAAGACTAGGAGGAATAGGAAGTGGAATTGGTGGTGTTGGAATCGGTGGGGTGGGAACCGGCGGCATTGGTTCTGGTGGAGTAGGACTTATAAATCCCGCTTTAGGAGGTATAGGCCTCGGTGGAATTGGTTTTGGAAACGGTCTATTGTATCATCCAATTTTAGGCTCTCAAGTTGGTGGTGGGTATGTTGACAAAAAGGCTTACGACGTTGAAGAGAAGAAAGGTGCTGATGCCAATATAGAGAAAATTGAAAAGAAAGCTGGAGAAGAAGCTAAGCATGGCCAAGAAGGATATCAAGAAGCTGCCGCTGCGGCGAAGGCTGAAAAAGGAGAATCGAGTTTTTACAAAGATGAAGAGGCAAAAAAGAAGGCGGCAGGAGATGAGAAGTTTTATGAAGGTGGTCAAAAGATTGATAAACATGGTAAGTAACATATTTATTTAATGTAATAGGGTAGTCTATAAGCCGGGGCTGATCGTACAATGGTTCGTTAATAATAATTTAAGTCTACAAATAGCAAAGGGTAGACTTTGACCCTTCACGCAGTTCCAAAACAGGCTGGTGTGCCGTAACGATTATTATCACATATCAGTTACAGTAGCTGGATGATCTGTAAACCGTAGCTAACTATGCTAATCAATAGATCAACGGGACAGCTCAGTTCATTCTCTGATTATTTAAAGTAAAAAAACGAAAATAATTGTTTTAATGTTATATATTTTATCTTTTAGGCGAAAACGAAGAGCAGCTTAAAAAAGCTAAGAGTCACAAAAAGGGGCATGTCCATAAAGGATTCAAATCTTCCAGCAGTAAAAACGAAGAAGAGAAATCTGAAACATTCTATGATGAAGCTCACGATGAATCAGATCACAAGATTGCAGGACATAACGCTGGGTCCTTCGGAGAAAATGCTCATCAAGGTTTCAAGGGAGCACACGAAGAAAAGATTCTGGACGCAAATGCTCAAGGCAAGGAAGGCCATCATAGTGTTCAAGAAAAAGTTGACGATTCCAAAGCTAATAAGGTAATTTTCTACTTTATTATGATAAAGTGTTCGTAGAAGATAGATTAATTTGCGCGTAACTTAATCTCTCAATTTCATCATCATGTCAATCCCGCTATAGGGCACTATCTCTTTCTTTCTTCTCTTTTAGGACCTAATGCTTTTTTTTACACACTGAAGCTATTGATTTTTCATGAATAGATTTCGTAAAAATATACGCGGTAGGCCCATAAAGATTAATGAGAAGGAGCTACAGTTAATAAAAATTGATTATTGGAGTGACGGAAGAAACCATTTTGTATCGCTAAAGTATTCGAAACGTAATTATAACTTTATTAACCCAATTACATGCACGAATGCTTTCAAAATGTTTGCTTTTCATAACTTAGGTAAATGCAAATAAATTTGTCGTACCTAGTACGTACAAAGTTTTTAGAATTAATTACATTCTTTTCAATTATTAGATAAGTCGTCATTGAGTCAAAAACCTTAGGTTTAAAATGTTGTAGAGGGGTTTCCAAATTAAGTAACATGTTATCTTATTTTAGTTTAACATATAACACGTCCTCATTGTTTAACATTGTATCATATAACCAGAATGTACCCATTAAAATATCTGTGCTCTATCATCATCAACACATTAGCAACCCACTGAGAGTTTCTGAGAGGAAATCCGTACTCTGTGGTACAGATTTCGCTTAAAAGGCACATAATTTCGAAAGGGTACAGGTGCGTGCCGGGGTTCGAACTAGGTTCCACGAAAGCCACTAGGCTTACCTAGTTAGCTATCACCGTTTACTAAGAATAGTATAATATAAAAATATTTGTGTTCAAAATTTATGGTTTTTAGTTCTGCAGTGCTCTTCACAAATTTGTTACTATTAATAACACAAAAACAACTATACAATAGTAACCCCAGTTTATAAAAGGTTTTGTTAATTTTTTATTATTCTCTCATATATTTATTTAATAAATATACTATAACTTTACACGGCTTAGTAGCCCAACCAATCTTGACGGAGAATAATTAAATTTAGATAAGTAGCATCCCGCTGATAGGATTATTTGCCCGAACAAACTAACGTTTTCAGCGGCATTTTTAAAAACCTGACAAATGCAGTCGGAGTAGCGAGCAACAGCTAAATTTATTGAAACTAGCTGAAACCGACCACGCTTTGGTAACGCCCAGTCTGTTTTTCGAAGCGATATAAAAACACTCATAAATAAAAATGCAATGCTCTGTATAAAAATTTCAAATCAATCCATCGGCCATTTTTCGAATGCTGCAAACACTACCACGCGAAGGCTGATTTTAGTCATGAATTAATCTCTTTGATAGAAATCCGCCCCGTACCTATCAAAGTAAAATTTGAAAAAAACCGTAATAAACGCGAGCAACAGGTAAAAAAGCAGATGTTGTTAAAATAAATACTTTATTTATTTCAGGGCGAATTCCTGCAAAAAGGCTACAAGGAAGGAACGGAGCTTTTGGAGAAGTTCAACAACCTTGGAGCTCAGGCAGTGCACGGCCATCAAGAGGCCAGCGGCGGCTTCCAGCAGAATAAAGGAATCCTGCCGATACATTAGTCACTACACATCTAAGGAGAATGAGTCTTGTATAACAACCGTGAATATCTGATCTATCAATAAATCCGTTAATCGAATTATTGTGTGAGCCTTTTACTAAATATTTTTTTTTTTTTCTGAATCTGATATAGTTTATCTACGTTAATTTCGTAGCTTCATGCACGACACACTAATGCAACGGCCAACCTTGATGATGAGCGCTGTGGTTAGAGTTGGAGGTCCCGAGTTCGATTCCCGGGGGAATCATTTGGGAATTTAAAATTTGTGGATTTTCTCTGGGCTTGCCTGGTCTCCGGCCATGGCTAGTTACCATACTAGAGACAGACAAACACTTGCTAAACGATTTAGTTCCGGTATGGTGCCGCATGGAAACCGAATAGTGGTTTAATATCACCGCCATACCCCTAACAGGTTAGCTTGTTACCATCTTAAACTGTAACATCAATTACCAGTTAAGAATGCAGTCAAGGACTAACAAAGCTAAGAGATACACTTTATACAGTCTCCGTTACGTTGGGAGTAATTAAACAAAATCAATTCATACGTAACACTTTATTGTTAAGCAAACAGTTAAAACTCTTGCATCATAGTTAAACATAAGTACATTACAAACTAACTTTATATAAATAACGTGTTGTTTGATAGCATGCGATACTAAATCCGATATAATTCCACAACATGCAAATCAATCATATTGAAATAATAAGACAAAATACACATCTTCATCTTGTGGATGCTAATAATTAAAAATGCAAATACAGTAAGTACGAGTAAATTAAAGAAACTAAATAATAAGAACTAAAATTTCATTCATCTCTTCAAACGTTTAAAAGCACATTTCTCAGCGTAACCGTTGCAGTACACGATCGAAGGCGACCTCTTCCAAGAGCCACTGGTTGAATACCCTGATTCAGTGGTAGATTGACTTGAGAATAACCTAAAAGTGAGAATATGAATATGAAGCGGTTATAATTTATAATTTATATACTACGCAACGCACACATCGCCATCTAGCCCCAAAGTAAGCGTAGCTTGTGTTATGGGTACTAAGATGACTGATGAATATTTTTATGAATAATATACATAAATACTTATAATAATACATATAAACACCCAGACCCTGAAAAACATTCAAGCTCAAACATTTTCCAGTTGTGGGAATCGAACCCACGGCCTTGTACTCAGAAAGCAGGGTCACTGCAAACTGCGCAAATCGGCCGTCAAATATATCGGGTTATAGCCCAGTAGTATATAGGACTACGATTTCACTTTCGGGGGACCAAGCTCATTCCATCGCGCATTGCTAACTTTCTAAGTTATGTGAGTTTAAGGAAAAATATCATTTGTGATGGAAAACATCGTGAGGAAACCGGCATGCCTGAGAGTTCTCCATTATCTTCTCAAAAGTTTGTGGAGTCCACAAATCCGCTAGGCCAGCTTGGAGGACTACGGCCTTAACCCTTTCTATTTATGGAAAGAGACCCGTGTCCTGTAGTGGGCCGCTAATGGGTTGATATGATGATGAGAATGCGCTTCGTAAGAAAATAATATCATACAGTGCATGGATGGACATGCCAGCATCATCGGCAATCGATTACACTGAAAGATCTAGATCTAGATCTAGCCAGCGAAGTAGATGGCAATGTTCCCCGTTTATTCTTTTCTTTTTAAGGATACTTTTGCTTTTGTCCAAGATTTCATTCGCGTTCTAAGAATAAACCGAATATTGCATTTTCACATTCATAATATTAGTATGGATACTTCGGTTAGTTTGCCAAGAAACACAAACACAAACAATTATGAGTAAAGTACAAGATTGCTCTTAAATGAAACTGCTACTACAGTGTCTTAAAGTCGGATTATAGTTTAAATCATAAACTCTTAATAGAGTTTTTCATTTAATTTTTTACAGAATATCATTAAACAATCGTATAGTAAAAAAGTCTGTAGAATGATAGCCTATACAAGTTGTGCTTACTTTTCGCTCGTTTAACGTTAGTTTTTTATATAAATTTTATATAAAAAATAATGCAATGCAGTCGAAATTCTTTTACTTCATTGGTGTTTTTAATATTAACGTAATTTTATAATTTGTTATTAGTGTTTTTACCTACACTTGGAGAAATTATTAATTTTATAAATTTAATATGCATATAAAAAATTTCGGAACCGACAGGATTTGAACCTGCGACTCTCTGGCAATCGCGGCCTGAGCGCTTTTTCCAATTAAGCTACGGCTCTCCTACCATCGTATTAACGTATTTTTTTTCATACTTTATTTCATTATTAGGTACAACAATGACATTTATCGCCAACGACTTTATATCGATGTTGATCGCTTGCTTAGACAATAATAGATATATCGGAGGTAAGCCAAAGACGCCTTGAGGGCATACAAATAAAACCATCTTGAAAAAAATTCGGCTTACAACGTAGAAATGGACATAAACTACTTTTTGCTCGAATAAATAAACGGTTCCCATGGGATTTTTTGCCAAAACGAACGGAATCTCGGGCTTCCAGTTACCAGCTAAAAAGTATTTGATATAATCAGTTACCTACTATTAACTTTAAAAAGGCCTACTTATTTCAAGGCAGACAAATGCAAAGATCAAAGTTTAGATCGCATCAAAATTCTATATATTATTCCAGTCACAATCCAGCTAAATGGAATGTCTGGATTGTGACAGAAAACTTTCATCAAAACTTTCCTCTCATTTTTCCAATAGCAATACAGCGCTGGATTGGAATGCTATCAAAACTGGGTATAAATCGATTCAAAACTGGTAAGGGTCAAGAGTTAAGGATAAGGATAAAAATTGCAAATACTGTGAAGCATAATATTAAGAAATCTATGATCTATGAATAAAATGTAATACTATGTTAACTTATGTTTCACCAAAGTATCAATAAAAGTCGTACTCTCAGGAAGCCAGTTCTTATTTTTTTTCTAAAAGTATTGATATCAATCAAAGTTTTCAAAAAAATACGCAGTGACAACCACAAAATATATTGAACACATATCAAATAACGTTTTAACTCTTATTGCTAAAGCTTCATGGAAGATAACGCGTTTAAAATAATAGGAACTAACCAAAAAATATTTGAATGCAGTTTGGTTCAATAAAACATGATGAATAAATGATTGAAAATGAAAACGTACTCGGAAGCGTAATGCCGGAATAAAGTTCTGAAATATTCAGCATTCAGCAATATTCGGATTTTAACATTTCAGCAATGCTAGGATAAATTTATGTCCTTGAAATTCACGGAACAACCTCCGGGATCACAGACTCGGAATAAAACATGGAATTTAGGAAGTACAGCACCTCCAGTGCACATAAACTTTATGGCCTGAGATTCACTGAGTAAAGTTCCGAGTTCCGTTTGTAAAGTTTAGCGTACACGAAACTGGTTGAACTCCGGTCCGGTTTCATGAACACAAGTAATTGTTTTTATTTAAGCCTGCTTTACGAGCTCTTGTTTAGTAACTTTAACAGCTATTCGGACGGCAGATTTCAAAAGCTTAAGCAAAAAATTTTTTTGTTTGTTTTAAATATATAGACAAGTGCTTGACTGCAATCACACCTGATGGTAAGTGATGATGCAGCCTAAGATGGAACGCGCTTACCTAGAAGATGCCTATTCACTCTTGATTTAAAGGTACCCAGATTATAGGTATCTCTGGTATATATGGGAGGGCATTCCAGGCCTTTGCGGTGCTGATCAGAAAGGAAGAAGCACTTTTACACTTACCCAAACTACTTTTAAAGCTACACATATAAGCAAGTGTCATACGATATATTTATCTATTTCCACAAAACAATAGAGAATATCTTTCTTTAAATTTTAGAAATCGGCATTTTCCGAAAATAGCTTCTTGAGTTTCTTTCTTTAAGTGGCCATTTCGTTAATTTACCCTTTTTTTTTTGCATTTTTTGCACCTGTCATTAGTTATTTTGCATGAACCATGTTTGACTGGTAAAGAAAGCTAAGCCTTTTCACATTGTGTTTTGTTGCGCTATAGTATCAGGAATAAATATAGTTGTGAAGATTTTTTTGGTTGAGAAGTGTTACTCCGGGTGTACGTTCAGTCCTATATCCGGGTCGTGTAGTGAGAGCTTAACGGACTGAACATGTATTTCGCATAGCAATCGCAAGCGTAATTTCGGCGCTTGCAATACCATTTTAGAGGTTCTTTAAAAAATGGCCGTACCCGGCCGACTCCGGCGTTGGTGGCGTGAACACCGTCGAGGAAATCTTGTTCGAGTTGTTTGACTTCTGAAAATTGATAAAAAACAGTTGTAAGAACAAATCTCACACTCTTATTACATTGAACTTCAAGCTTCATTTGTTATACTCCGCGGAATGTAGGAGAATCTGAAGAGTGCAATTTATAATTACTTCAATCCTTATCAACAGATCGTCGTCAACGCACTCTCTATGCACGGTTTGCTCCGACACCGGAGCATCTTTAGGAGATGTTGACTATACAATGAATTATTGTTAAGTTAACAAATACCTATAAAGATTAAAGAAATTATAAATTAGACCAAACTGATTCTCCTGATTTTCGTGGAGTATAGCAAATTAGGCTTAATTTTCATTATAACTTAATTTATATACTACGACAACGCACACATCGCCATCTAGCCCCAAAGTAAGCGTAGCTTGTGTAACGGGTACTGAGATGACTGCTGAATATTTTTATGAATAATATACATAAATACTTATAATATACATATAAACACCCAGCCACTAAAAAACATTCATGCTCATCACACAAACATTTTCCAGTTGTGGGAATCGAACCCACGGCCTTGGACTCAAGCAGGGTCGCTGCAAACTGCGCCAATCGGTCCTCAATAATACTCTAATACTACAACCAACTCTACTGCTACTAAAGAGTACTAGAAATATCGTTTAGTGGGAGCTTTTGATCGAGATGGGATTTAGGTCTACTGCCAGATATAGGTCTTTTGTAGGGCATTCCAAATTTAAGGGTCTTGGGCCCTACGACTGGTTTGATATTGTCTGTCCATCTTTAGGGGTCCACGCTGTATTTACAGATGTGAAATCGCCATTCCAGCACGTTGGGACCACAACGTCCACCGGTCGTCAGAGCTATTTGTTTTACCCATTGACACTCTAGCTAGGAGACAAAAGCGAATCCACGAAAAGGGGTTAAAATGTACATGTTTACTTGCCAAAACACTTCAACAGAGAAAGAAGAAATTTACCTCTGTTATTATATTTTTACACGTACTTTATTTGAAATTTTTTATCACCCACCACCAAACATTTTGTGTTTTCCCGGTGGAGAAAAATTTCCTCTGCCCAAACTAGCTGTGCTCATCTGCGCACACTTAAATCTCACCTGACTCTGCGCACTCATGTTGCCAGTCCGATTCTTGATTATGCGTGTCGGGGTCACGAGGTTCGACTGAAACGGTTGCTGGATAAACAATAGCAAAATCATTTAAAAAGTATTTGTTTAACTTATATTGCAACCAGTTATACTCTACTAGCTGTTGCCCGCGACTTCGTCTGCGTTTGTTTTTTGATGTGACATTAAATTTTGTTGTAGTTCTAAAAAAAAATAAGTTTTCAATATCGCTAAGCCTTAAATGAGGGGTTTGCTGCTGTCCGTTGAGGAGTTCTGTCCTCTATCTCTAACCACAGTTTGGGCAAAATTAAACACATACCTCTGTAGTACAAAAATAATTATTTAAATCGGTTATAATTTGTCGGAGTTATGGTGTAAAATCGTCAAACACTCATCCCCTCTCCCAAAGGAACCGAGCTTAACGTCGGGATAAAAAGTATTCTATATTACTTCTAACATTTTCAAGAATATGTGTACAAAGTTTCATGAGGATCGGTTAGGTAGTTTCTGCAGGAAAGCGTAACAAACAAACTTACATAGACATTTATAATATTAGTAGGGAAGTAGGGATAACATCTAGAGGTACTGAATGGGTCCAGGCTTATTTCCAAGTTAGCTTTTTAGTTTTAATAGAATTCCTAATCTAGTAAGGGGCTCGTGTGACGCACGATTCATGCGCCGAACTCAACCCATGCATTTCATTGAAGCAATACAAAAGGAACCCGCAATTGTACAAATGTACTGTGCAATTGGCAAATGTACAAATTTCGAAAATTAACGGGTGTCAACCGTTTAAAAATGCAATCAGTTAGGATTTTGCAGCGATTATCTATTGAAGAAAAAAATTGTTCGTCAAACGTTCAACCTCTACTGGACACCCATTTTAGGGGACCGTTCACCTGTAGACTATGAATTCCAGTGTTAATAGTCTGAATGTGAGAATTTATTGTGGAACGAGTTTTCGTTTGACAATAAATTCTCATATTGACTTTTACGAACCTGTCCACCTATAAAAATTTGCATCGCAGCTTGCTGTAGCTTTGTGCTAAAGCGGGACTATTTTCCCCGTGTAAATATCATTCCTCGACCCAAATTCATTGTGATTGTCAATTTTTGGATCACTTTTCATATAATGTTTTCAGAAAAGAGTGGACGCTATAGATAAAAGTTTTGGCTCACTTAAATTTTTTCACTTTTCATATGATGTTTTTAGAAAAGAGTGTACTCTATGGATAAAAGCAACTCCCTGATGACAGCTACTTTTCTTTTAAACTATGATATACTTAAACAATCGCCCTTTGAACTTCTGATTATTAGATAATAGGGGAATACCTGTTTCCCTACTAACATAATGTGCTTGAGACCTGACCTTTTAAACTGAGATACGACAAGGCGGCGTATACGTAAAGACTCCCTCTTATCTTATCTTAGCCCGGCAACCCGCAATTTGATTTTTTTTAGTTATAAATGACGGGCTTGATTTCCGACGGACCGAGCACATCGCCCACTTGCAAATGCCCAAATTCTTCTAACATGGCAGAAAGTAAATGGGACAAAATCGCCTATAAAAGGAGCAGCATTTCGCGGGGCATGCAACGAAGACATCTTACAAAGTGCAAGTTACGATTAATCTGAGGCATAGGTGGTAAGCCTCCTGCAAGCATACCACCTGTAATAACAGCGGCAACCACGCCCTTCAGAACGGAATACAGAAATGCTGCTTGGCAGCAGTGTTAAGAAGTTACTTCTAAGATCTCTAATACTTAAAACATTAACTCGTCTTACGTCATACCCATGTTGATCTGTCGCGGACTCTAGCTTTACAAAATTGCTATTGAAAATTCATGAAACATGAAAAGAAATAATATTTTTTATTACGCTATAAGGAGTACTTCTAGCTCGCTTGTAGTTGGGCGTCGTCTGCAGGAAGTTCGGCGAGACATTGTTGCCCGGTGAAATAGGCACGTTGAACGGTGATGTTTGCCCTATAAAAATTGCAAATTCATATTTCTGTTATATCCGTACCATTAAATTAGACAAACAACTTAAATAACTTATAGATACAGAACCACAATACAATAACGTGACCTATTCCGCTGCTAACGACATCTTTTGGTGACTATTAACATAACGAACTAAATATAAAATATCTTCCTCGACTTTCAACAGTGTTATCTGATCAGATGATGATGATTCTCCTTCCAATATTAATTAAAAAATTGAGTTATAGATGTCGTGCTATTTCGGTCGCCCCATTGCGTGAAATAGTTAAGTACCAGCCCGTAGTCAAGAAATTGACATTGTTACGCCCGTGCTCTGGAAAGCACGTTTGAAAATATAGAACAAAAAAGCCTGCGTTGGAGCAGCTTGGTGTGTCAGTGATCTATGCAACATAAACAGGCTGGGAATATTACAATAATGAACTAAAAAGTAATGCGCTATTTTATTTATACGAAGGTATGTAAGCTCTGAAAATTGTATATTCATTTTCCTAAAGCCATCCAATATGCATTTCGCTTAGGCATCCCCAAAGACAGATTTCATAAAAATAACGTAGGTACGGTGTCCGGTTTGCGAAATTTAAGCCATTAAACATTCCCCTGCCGTCTAATTAAAAACGAGTGCTTTTGACCGCCCGCTTTTTAGAGGATTTTCGTATGAATAAAGATGAGGAACAAATTAATGGCGACCTAGGAGTTAGTTCAGAAAGCTAATTATAATTGGGTTATAGTAATACAAGAAGAAACGGTGTTAGCGCATTGTGTAAGAGCTCGACTTCACTTTCGGGGGGTCGAGTTCGAATCCCAGCACGCACATCTGAATTTTCTAAGTTATGTGCGTTTTAAGTAACAAAATATCACGTGCTTCAACGGTGAAGGAAAACATCGTGAGGAAACCTGCATGCCTGCGAGTCCTACATAATATTCACAAAGATGTGTGGAGGGGTTCAGGTCGTGGTGGACAACGACCTGAACCCCTTCTCATTGTGGGAGGAGACCCGTACACTGTAGTGGGCTGGTAAAGAGTTGGTGTGAATGAAATGAATGTACTACAAAAAGAAAAGCGATAGCCTAGTTTGTTAGAATTGGGCCTACCTTTCGGAGGACAGAGTTCAATCCCCGAAACCAACATCTACCTTTCTAGAGCTATGCATCCGGCTCCGCTTTCATCTCTCACAAGATAGAAAAACAAATTTTAAAATGTAAAATGTAAATTGTTGAGATTAGAAAAGAGGAACTGGTGAGTTTCTTGCCGGCTTTTTCTCGGTAGAATCTGCCTTCCGAACCGGTGGTAGAGTCACTACACACAGATAGACTTGACGTTTCAAAAGTGCTTATATTAGGCCTACTGGAAATAAATGAATTTTGAATTTTTTGAATTTTTCAAATTTTGAATTATGCGTTTGATACTTTTATCCAATTATATAAATGCTTAAAAAATTGAAAAAAAAAATCTGGATGAAATACTAGATGCCTGAGCGTTCGCTATTATTATTTCAAGGACGTGTGAAGTCTACCAATCCACTTTTGGCCAGTTTGGTCGACTACAACCTAAACCCTTCTCAGTCTGAGAGGAGACTTGTGTTTTCTAATGGCTAAATAAAATATTAAGATCGGGAAAAAAAACTACAAAAAAAAACACGTTCATGCACCTGTAGGAGTAAAAGGGGCCTTTCGGGAAAAAAAAATCATTTATATAATTTTTTGTTACATCGCCACTTAAAATACACTCTGTGAAAATTTAATCTCCCTACCTATTAAGGTTCGTGAGATATAGCCCGCTGACAGACAGACTTAAAGGCGGACGGACGGATTGACTGTGGATAACCTTCGGGTACGGACGCCTAAAATGGATTTTTCTTTGTGATTGTTTTTATAAAAAAACTGCCTCTTATTGATAGCTCATATCATTTTTAGAAACCCAGAGATCGAACCAACGACCCCGTTATCCATAGTCGAACTAAAGAACTAAACAGTATAAACACAATAGTATACTGTAGAGACTGCGTTATATTATGCAACATAAAAGCTTGTTATATGCAGCCAAATATGCATGAAAAATTATTAAAAATTGACAGAATATGCGAAATTAAATTACTAATATTAGGAGCAAAGAAAATAGTATGTTTTAATCATTTTAAATTCAAAATCAACACACATAGCAAATTATCGCTTGACAGGCGATATCATCTAATTATTATATACCTATCAACTCAATCGTTTCATTATAATTTTATCTTGTTTTTGCTATGGAAGAGTAAGGCCTCCTGACACAGGTATTTTGATGCTTACTAGGAGGTCTTCACAAAATGTATCATTTACAATGTAAGAAACGAAATAAACGACTTTTATTTTTAATTTTTTTTACCTATAAAATGATGGAATGCTTCGAGCAATAATCCAATACGAGTTATCTTTGTTATCAATGCGAAATGTTATCTCAATATGACATCAGGGACAGCGTTCCCCTGAGTTAAGCACAGCGGATGTCATCAACGAGTGTCCCGAAGCCGCCATCTCATATGTTCCGTGCGGGCAATTAAGAGGGGATCTTAGCTCATGCTTGCAAAGTGACATGCAAATACAAACTATTTGCACAAGTTACTGACTGGGGTTTTCTACTTTTTTGAAGTGAAAACTCGCGCCATCGTCCTCGAACGCTTTCCATGAGCTATATGTATACAGTGTAGGTATTTAAGAAAGAAGAAGTAATACTTTATTGCACGTATAACATACAGGAAAAGAAACAGTAAGGAGTATACAGTACACAATGTGGACATGCAAATTGCTGCAAGCAATCTCTTACAGGCAACCTTTGTAAATAGGACTTAAAGCAAGAGAACGGGATAGTGCCAAGAGTGTTGATAGATATACATAAATACCAAAATGTAAAGATACAAATACATATATAAATATATAAATAAAAACATGTATATATACATAATACATAATATATAAATATAAAATTAAAATAATATATATATAAATATATAACAAACATAATATATACGTAGATTTTAACACCCAATTTCAAAGAAAGAATATAAAGAATCTACTTCAAATTCCATCACTCAAAGAGAGGTAGTAGTCCTTCAGACGACTCTTAAATATCGGAAGGGAACTAATTCCACGGATTTCAGCAGGCAGATTGATCCAGAGGATAATTGCTTTAAAGGTGAAAGAATTACTGAAGAACTTCGTTTTACAAAATGGGAGTACCAGACGGTTACCAAGGCGGGATCGAAGGTTCGAATGAGAAGATGATTCAGAAATAAAGCGAAAATGATCCCTTAAATAAGAGGGAGACAAATGACTGTTAAAAATAGAATAAAATGTAGTTTCATAGATTTATTTTTCACTTCTACCAGCAGTCCCGCAAGTTTAGATTTTTTCAAGTAAGGCCTTGACTGCACTCTCTCCTACTGCTAAGTGATGAAGCAGTCTATGATAGTTATGGCCTAAAACGCTAAATCTGACTTTTCGAAATTAAGAGCGTTATAAACAATTACATAACACTTGCTTTACCGGTGAAGGCTTGCTTTAACGTGGAGAAACCGGCATGACTGAGAGTTCTCCGTAATGCCAGGCCAGCGTGGTGAAATGCGGCCTAAACCCTTCCCATTGTGGCAGGAGAACCGTGCCCTAAAGTGGGCCAGTAATTGGTTGATATGATGATGATGATGGAGCAGATGGCCCATCTAATGGTAAGTGGAAAATCGCCCTTAAACTTTGCATGGCACACAAGGAACACCAACCTGAGGCGTTGGTTTAAGCCATAGTCGTGTGTGTCTAGTCAAGTCTGTGGTGTCTTACACGAGTATGTTCGGAATCAAAAAGTTATCCGTGATTATTTTTATTACTTGGCTGAGCTGAGAGCTGAGATTCCAAACTTTTGATGATTTTCTGGTACTCTCGCAACTGCTTGTGCTGTTTCTGGCATAGCTCCGTCATACGCTTCAATTCCGTCCTTGCACCGTAGAATTTCTTCGTCTGTAACATAATTAAAAGGTAATATTACCTACATACATTAGCATTCAGCTGTTCAGTGAGTAATTATTCTGTTACTAGTCATTGCCTGTGTTCTTTGTCCGCGTTTATTACGGGTTTTTTACAAATCCCGTAGGAACTTTTTTTTTACTGAGTTATAATTTAACCTATGTAACTCACCGTTCTTTCAACTACCACTACGCCAAATCAAGGTGATTGGTTGCTTATTAAGAGCGTGAGGTAAGGACAAACAAACAAACACATTTTCTCATTGATAATATTAAGAAGGAATATCGATTCCTTCTTAATATTATTCTGGCTTCTAGAAGACATTTCGTTGAATATATCTTCCCCGTGCATATCACGTGAAAAGATATAAAATTTCTGGGTAAAACTGTCATCAGTAAAATATTCGGTACAAACTAAATAAAACTAAAAACAAAACGAAACAAAGAACTTTAAAAAAACTTTAAATGCAACTGTCAGTGTCACAATAGGTGGTATAAAAGGAAGGTACTTGTACAATCAAAGGAAGGAAGTACATATAACGAATTAAGCTTAATTTTAATAGAAATAAATTATTTTATTGAAATTGAACAAAACGCCTTTCCATTGTTTAACCGAGAAATTTAATAAAGAGCAGGTATTACAAAGTTTGAACCCAAAAAGGTAGGGTGTTAATTAGCTGGAGATAATTAAGTTCTGCGGGGAGCTACCTGAAATACGTTCATCTGAAAAGTGTATACTGTTAAGGCTATGTTACATTCGTGGGTAAAACAAATAAAATTTTTGTTTGGAGCAAGTGCCTACAAAATACTTTTAATTTTTATGAATAAATAATCCTCAGTATGAGAATTGTTGCTTTTCTCGTTGATCTAGTTTTAAGAAATCTAAGTAAGGTAGTCCCATGATTTCAATCATTGTATCTCTTATTTTGTTTGTTTACCTACCTTCATTTTAATGTATTTTGTTAAGTTTATTTTAATTGTAATGGAAGAGCGGAGTCTTCTGACACAGGGGTAGTTATACTACTCTTAAAAGAAGGCTTCAGCGATATATTGATGCCACTTTGTTTCATACCGAAATAAACTATTATTTTTTTTTATTCAATTCCCGGATCTAATTATCGTCTCCGTATTCCAGGGACCACAAATGTGGTCTCTTTTCGATTCCAATTATATTCAATAACACCTGATATTATTAGCTAACCAACTGCCTTTTATCTAAACCAGTTATCTATCTTTTTTGAAAACGCAGTGTGCAGCGAACCTGCTTTTTGAGTCCAAGGCCGTGGGCACGATTCCCACAACTGAAAATATTTGTGTGATGCACATGTATGTTCTTCAGTGTCTGCGTGTTTATATGTACACTATAAGTATTTATGTATGGAATTCATTAAAATATCCATTAGTCATCTTAGTAACCATAACGCAAGCTACGCTTACTTTCGGGCTTGATGGCAATGTGTGTTTTGTCGTAGTATATTTATTCATTATTTATTGCTGGCCTACTACAGAACACGGGTATCTTCTCGGAATGAGAATGTAATGGCCGTAGTCCGACAACCTGTAAATTGGTATATTTCACACGCCTTTAAGAGCAATATAGAGAACTTTTGGGAATGCATTCCACACCATGATTTTTTTATCGGTTAAAACGTCTGCAAATATATATATACATAAAAATCCTCTAATCATTACAATTAAATTGAGATTATTTGTAAATAATAATTAAACTACATCTAATTATACCGCGAAAAGTAATAGGCTTCTATTACTCAAAATACTGAAGCCTATTAAGAAAAACAAATTCGATAAGTGAAGTATTTCGCTCGTTATGACCGCGACCACAAGATACGGGATCCGCACCTACAGACACACGGATGTCCAAGACAGAACTTTTTTAAACAATTTTTTAATTAGTTTAAATAATAAAAAGAGATTAAAAAATATCATGAGTGTTAAAAATTGTGTTTTTTCTCAACATTTGTCTATTTATATTCACTTATAAAAGCAATAAAGAATAAAACAGTGACATTTTATGTTGGAGAATGACTCGGTTTGCGTAAAATGACAGTGATACCCACCTTAACGCTTCGCTTATGAGGCGTGCAATATTTTCTTTAAACACAAAACCCCTGAAAAGCTAAAGTAGCGTACCTTTCCAGTGAGGCATTCATTAGGTTATTGATTATGAAGATGAAAGCAACATGTAAATAGACATACCTATCTCTTTGGCCTTTATCAAACTCACTCAGTGACTTAAAAGGCCGCGGTTTGTATCTGTCAAGTGGAACAACCTTCGCTTTTAACAGTCTGGTAACGTAATTAGTTATTTTGCTTCCACCCTTAACAAGAACGTTGTGTGTTATATAACAAGCTGAATAGCCTTAGTACAAGGTTTGCTGGCTGGCGATCGACGAGTCGTATTCGAGTATGGATATACTTGAACATCGGAGTAAAATGGATCTTATCTGTATTGATTTAAATCTCAAATTTGTCTACAATTATCTAGCTCAGAGTTTTGACAGAACTTTGTATAAAAAGAATCAGAAGTACAGGATTTGCGCATCAACTTATTAGGCATCAATTAAATCGAACGCCCAATGATTACGGCGAAGTGATATCTATTGCTGAGCGGTTGACGTATGCTTAGGAATCTCCTATGATTAGGCGTTACTTATTTAGGCATTACCTTGTTCATCGTTAGTGAAAACGGGCATAATACGAGTAACATTAGGTCCATTTTATTTGACGACACAGAGTATGATATGCGAAAACGATTCTTCGATTGCGAGCGAACAAATCTTGTAGTAAGGATACTCACTCAAGTTCGCTCACTCAGTCTCGCGTGTATGATACCGTAAAATTTGTGTTACAGAAACACGTTTTGTAAAGCTAATTTTGTACGGCTGCTTTTTGTTTGATAACACAAAGGTGCTTTATTATTTAGTTCGTTAATGAAGAAGTGTGAAAGCCTGGTAGAGAATATAAAATTTAAAATTTGGATATATATATTTTTAGTCTCATTCAAGAACATCGAACAGGTTTTTTTTTGTTTGTTTTCTGATTCTTTTTTTGAATACTAGTTAGTGACATGGCTTAATATTTTTTTCAAGACAATCTGTGTCAATTTGAATTTCTATTTATTCAGCACAATAAATAGTGTAACATTTATAATATAATATTTAAAATAAATTTAATTATATAGTGTAACGCATTGTACATAAGTTACACTATATAGTTAAAGTTATTTTAGGCGCAGCCTTTTTTAAAATCTCCCAAAGTAAGTGTAGCCTTTTATTGGTACTAAGAGACTGATGAATATTTTTATTTTTAGTATATATAAATCGAACCTGCGGTCTTGGAGTCAGAAAGCAGGGTCGCTGTCCACTGCGCCAGGCGGTAGCCAAAAAAGGGTGTTAATTTTAGATTGTTTGCCTTGCAATGTTAGTATGTAAAGGAGAACTGTATTTCTATTAGAATCCACCTCCGCGTATTGAGCCAAGTAAAGCCATCGGTCCATGGTTATAACCGAAATGTAATGATAATCATTATTACATCTCGCCAACCCGTATTCAAGCATCATGAAGACTGGGTAACCTCCACAAAACTGATCATGGGAGAGGGGGTTGTGATTTTTTTTTTTTTTTTCATACGGAGAATAGGCCTGACGCATAGCACTCCGTTGGGGGAAACGGAGTAGTTATGTGGGACTTGCACCCACTAAAAACTCTGTGTGTCCCTCGATAGACCTATAAGTGAGAGTGATACGGGGTTCACTTGCGTATTCACCGCACTCAGGAGGTTGTGCCTAGTAGGAAATTAATAAGGTGAAGATGACGATGATGATTTTCCTTTTTTGTAATACCATCTGATTTCTGCCATGCTTATTTCTGCCGCTAAACAGCATTGTTGCAATGCTGTGTAATAATGTGTAATGTGCAATAATGTGTAATGTATAAACTACGTGGTTGCCGGTGGAATTACAGACACATGAAGCTTAACACCTACGGTTCCAATTGATGCCCACAGGGCGGTATGTTTCAGGACGTGCTCGTTACGTGCTCTGTGTAGTGTTGCTCTGTTTATAGGCGATGGTTTTCCACTTACCATCAGGTGGCCCAACTGTGAAACCTAGAAGTGATTTAGCGTTCCGGGTACGATGTCGGGTAGAAACCGATTACCGGAGTATGGCGTTTATTATATATTTAATATTTTTTTAAATTATATAACTGCCTCATACCGTTACCATATTAGACTGCATCATCACATACCATTAGGTGAGTTTGCAGCCAAAGGCTAACTTTTAGAGGAACAAAAAAAAGATCAACTTACCGACTGCACCAAGTAAGAGAGTAGACGACGTCGATGCCGCCTTTGAAATTGTAAAACTTCGCAGCACTTTTGCAATATGTCGTCTGGATCTGTGAAGTAGTCTTGAATTTCATGATTCATCTGCAAAATAAGAGAAGCATAAAGAACACAACCTCACATTAAAATGCCTGAAGCATAAAGAAAATAATGGCGCCACCGCACAACAATGAATAATAAAATGTACAATCCTTTCCGATGATACGAGGGGAGGTCCAAAAGTTCGTGGAATTTAGGGTTTTAAATAAAATGAAACAACAAACCTATTTTTCCTTTTCAATATAATCACCCTGCAGTTGAATACATTTATTAGATCTATGAATTCATTTTTCTAAACCGTCGTAAAAATATTTTTTATCTTTTGCCGCAAAATGAGCCAAAATTGCCCCCTTTTCATCATTGTCGTCGGAAAATTTCCTTACCCTTAGGTCTTTTTTTAAATAAGGGTACAAATAAAAATCACTTGGGGCCAGATCTGGACTGTAGGGTAGGTGGACTAGCGAATCGAAGGCATGTGTGTGCAGAGCAGCCATTGCAACTCTGCTCTTGTGATCCGGTGCGTTGTCTTCCAAAAGCAAGATGAAAGATTATGTGATGGTGATTTGAAAATTTAATTTATGTACATAAAATATAACAAATTTTAAAAAGAAAGTGGGTTGTAAAAATATTAATATTAGAAGTAAAAATAAACATGCAGGCTGCATAAAATTTGTCATTCATTTAAGGGAAATTGTATATCTTTTTATAACAAATTACCAGATGAAATCCTTGAGATCTCTCTCAATAAGTTCAAAGTTTATATAAAACGTAAGCTTTTAGAAAAATCCTATTATAAGGATTGCATGTATGATAAAACATACAGTTACATATATTTAACATGTTAAACATATAGTTTAACATGTTAAATATATGAACGCTTTATAAGTGCCTGTAATAAGGTTTACATGAATAAAACATTTTTTAAATTTGAATTTGAATTGAATTGTAGCGACTAGTAAATAAGTACGTACTTACGTCAGGGGCGAGTTTCATAACAGAGCATGGCACTTTGCAAACCAAGCAAGTACCTTCTTGAACACCTAAAATAAGTTTTATCTGAGTTAATAACAGTATCTGTCATAGTTCTTTTAAATAATTAAGTAAGTACCTCAATTTAAATTTAAATGATATTAAACTTTAAAATTAAACACACCATTGTCAAGGCAATTGTTGCAAAACATATGACCACATGATGTCAAATAAAGAGTTATTCCAGGTTCTAATTGAGTGTAACAATTATTGCAATGAATCCAATCCATTTTATTTTAAAATAGATTTTATTATTATATTGACGCGTTTTAATATCATTGACATTATTATAATTATTACAATTTTAAATGATCCGCCATCTTGTTTTTTTTTTAATTGCAGGTTTTTTATAGTGTAACGGTTTTTTTTAAAGTTATTATTAAGTTATATCAAAATATGTGAATATTACTTTACAATACAATACACAAAATTATTAACTTATTATTTTGTATATAAGAGATGTGTGTTAACATTAGTGTCAATGTAAACTTACACCTGTCCTTGACATCTCAATCGAATTACAATTTAAATACGTCGTAATTTATAACCCACAGTTTCTGCACCTGGGCTCTCAGATAACTGGATAAGCTCAATGTGTACCTATACTATATTTAAAAAAAAGGTATAGGCAATAAATAGCTTGCTATATTACCTATAAGTCAAATCTAAACTAAATGCGGTCTAGACTGCATATAGATTTGAAAAAAAAATATTGTTGTTGTTTATAGTTACACATTTATTCATTTTGAATTACCTTCTTAATATTACTTAAAATTGAAATATTTCCGGTACTAATCTTAAATAATATTAAAAAGGACGTTTCAAATACGCCTTGCGCAATTTTCACAAATAAACATCACAATGTAGTGTCGACTTTTGTTTAAAAACTTAAAAAAAAAAACAATCGCACGATTGCACGTGGTTATATAAGGAATTCGTTGAAGAAACGTCCAGTTGTGTTTACATTCGCGCATGGTCGCCCGTCTGACCATGACTTTGAAATATATTTTAGTTTTGATAGCTCTGACCGGTGCAAATGTCAACTGCAAAACAACATGTATGTTTTTATATCATTAATTTAATTAGTATTACCTAATTATCTTTGAATAATTATAATTTCACGTCTAAAGTTTGCGTGCCTTTTTTTGTTACTACGCTGAGATATAATTTTGTTTGCATGTGAAATTGTAGTTTCAAATTTAAAAGATGGTGTTTGGATTAAAACTTTTAAAGATGGTTAAAATAGTGCATACAAAAGTGTTTCGTTCTCTTCATTCATCAGTAAATAGCCTTTTTGGTTACCACCACGAGGTCTAGGGTTCGATTCCCGCAACAGGAATATTGCAAGGTTTTTTTTTCTTATTAACGAATAGAATAAATAAAATGAAAAACTAAAGAAGACGTGACCTTCAGAGATCCGTACAAGACAGATGGCTGTGTTCGAAATTTGAATCATAAATTTAATTTTAGGTTCTTTAAAAATGCATTTCTAAATTTAATCGTGTGGAACTACTTATGTAATAATTATTATGTACATTATTAATTGGTTTTAGATGTTTTTGTAAAAAAAACTTTTCCCATTTCCGAGACTACATTTAACGTAGCCTAAACCACAGATATGAACAAATGGACCTTATACATTCTATATAATAAATGTGATTTCCAGACAAAATATGCGTCCCATCGCAATACTTGAGTGCATGTGAGGAGATGCTTCAAGTGGACACTAAAAGCAAGGCTATATTGGAATGTATCGCAGCCAGAGATAGGTAAGAGTTCTCATAAACCTTTAAGATTTGCACGTTCGATGTTTAAAACGATTTCGAGTACCGAAATACTACCTGGCAACAGGCAAAGTAAAATGGACCTTATTAGTCTAGCTTTAGAGCCACAAATTCTTTTGTACCGATTTTGATTTTGCCATCATTCTGCCATCACAACGGCATGAGTGCAGACAAATTTGATCTTCAAAACAAGAATATGTGTTCTATATTTCTTTAACGTAAACGTAACATTTGTGAACATTGAATTATGAAGATCATGTTCTATGATGTTTTACACAAAAACCTTTTTCTACCTCATCATTTCAACCACAGGACATCCGCTGCACGGCTAGCATGGGCAGGAGACAGTTATATCCCTAGGGAAAGAATAACAATCCACATCTCCCTCACCATTATCAACTCTCAGAGCACTGGGAAATAATATCCAAATAATTCCATGTTCCCGTGCTTTAGCAGGTGTACACTTTAATTGTATCCCTTGTGGGGGAATATGATCGGGGGATGTAATTTTTGTCTCCCGCCGTGCTGAGGTCTTGCATTCCCACTCGCTACGGTTAGACAAGATTTGCCAAGCGGTTACCGTTTCGGAAGTAACCAATTGGGGTTTAATATACCCAAAATAGGTTAGCCTACTTCCATCTTAGTTGTCAACTAGTGACAACTCGTCGTCAACTTGTCCACAGCTCAGCTAGACAGTTACTATCAATCGTACCACTTAAACTTGAAGAAGGGGAGTCTTTATATTCATACAAGTGGTTAACGAGAAGTGTACGAGTGGGCTTACTCGTGGTCCAATCGTCGTTGACTATTTACACAGTTTTTATAACAACTTACTTGATAACGCGCGACATAAAGCTCACTTTTCCATGCTCTAATTTGAGTTGAGATGCAGTCGAGTCAATACGATGCAAAGGCCTTTAACCTTGACATAATAATATGTCGTCGTAAACTTTTTACAGACCTTTTTAAAGTCTACAACTTTTCTAGAGAAAGCGTTCATATAAACCTACAGCATTCATAAGAAATTTACACGCTCCACAATTTTTCGTACCTAAGATAAAAAAACCTCCATGAAAAGTGTTAAAGTGTTACCTTAGTGTTAAAAATTTCGCAAAATTAAAAATTTAATTTAGATTTTTTTTAGTTCTTGTTTTTAAAATCAGTTGTAGTTTATAAAGGATTTTTTTCAATTAAGTGTATTTGAAAAAAAAGTGTTTTGTTTAGGCGTAGCCCTCAAATTCCCGATAACTTGAATTTAAACGTCCAATTGGAATTAATAAATGTGTATTTTGGCATGCTGTCAGAAATTAAATTCTTAAAGAAGCTAGCTAGCTTCTTATCTCTTTTTAAAGAATTATCGATAATGGTTATCGAGTCTACCGGTGATCCTAGAGCGGGCAGTTACCTTTGCCAACGAATTAGTTTGGCCATCCAAAGGGGCAATGCTGCCAGCATCTTAGGAACTGTGCATGGCTGCGGTGGTTTCGAAGACGTTTTAGATTTTATTTAGTTTGACATCATTATTTAAATTATATAAGTTGTTGCTATAAATGGATTGGAATTAATTAAAAAATATTTTAAATACTCTTGATGATAAAGCTATTTATTTAAATAAGAAGTAATACTGTTATACTAATGTAACCCACTTTTGTTACATCGGAGATAAACTTTTCTAAAACAAAAGCTGCTATTGCAACTTGGTTCCGTTTGCAAATTCCTTCCCGGACTTTTTGGTTGATAATGAGTACTTTAATCATGTACTACACGACCTACTTTTTATGTACCACCAATAGTTTCTCAGGGCACGCCAAGTATGTAGTGAATTTTTTTGGCAAAGTTTTGCTACTTACTCAAGGATCTACAATATTTATCAAAATAAATTATAGCCTATGTTACTTTGTGATAGCTTACCTTTCATTTGGCGAAGAAATGTTTATAATCGGTCCTGTAATTTCGGAGCCTATTCGGTACAAACAAACAGTAGAAGTTGCCTGGAAGAGATCATAGCGCCATATTGTCTTATGCTTTTTTGTTATTGCTTTTCTGTTTCAAGTACTTTTCGTGGTGTACGATAGTATATTCGATCATTCATACATTATTGTATCAACAGAGGCATTGATGAAAAACGTGAAAATACACACTTAGCTTAATGAAAGCCTAGTTGTGGCCAAGGTACTATACAAGTAATAAGTGTAGCACACTGTACTTTTCATAATAAATGAGGATCAATGAAAAAAGATAATTTTTCCCGCGTTAAAGTGTTCAAATTTTCAAGAATGTTTGAAAATATATAATTTCAGAGAGCGCTCTGAACAAAAATTGTACCTATTTGTCATTATGGCATTGCGGTCCCGGTAATTGCATTCCCTGTCGCATTTGACAAGCCTGGTTCACTGCAATTCATTAGTCATTGTCTGTTACCATTTTACTGTGGAATTTTCATCGCGAATAATTTTCCACTTTTACAAAATGAAAGAGCATTTTGTAAAACTGAAAACTTATTCGAAATGTAAAATATTTATATTAACGCCGTGAGAAATCAGCCAGCTTTAAAAAATGAATAATGTAAAATACTGTTTCAGGATTTTCATCATTAAGCCGCGTCAGAATCTTTTAATTAGTCGTCCGCTTTTGTCTCTCTTTTTGCTTATCAACAGACTCCGAAATTTTAGAAAGTTATGAAAGTTAAGAATTCATGTGTTTCAACATATATGCATATGTTTTTATAGGCTGTTTTTTTTATTGAATACTAGCGGATGGCTGCTACCTTGTCTACGTAGATTATTTCTGTTTCCCATGAGATTAAGATTTTTTTTTTTTATTTAATCCTACCATAAATTTATCTTCGCCAAAAACTATTTATAGCCCGCCAAGATACCTACCGAATATTTTGTTATGTTAGCGCTTTATTTCAAAATAATTCTTTATTTCAATATTCACACATTTCAAAATACTTAAATGATTAATTTATTTTGAAATGTGTTATTTTGATGGTTAAGCTATATTTCTGTAAAGTTTTATTAAAATCCATTCGTGATGACTCTTCTTTGTTACTTCTTCTATTACGTAAGTTTGCCGAAGACCGCAAAGGCCATTTGGTTTCAGTAATGTTTGACTTCTCGCTTTAAATTGGTCTTACTTCATAGATTTCACTTTTATGAAAAAAAAAAATTTGGTTCGTACCAGTTTTGGTATCATACTATACTATCTGTCTCAAATTATTCAGCGAACACTGGAGTGTCGTGTCTGGTAACACAATTTGTCAAAGTGACATTATTGGGAGCCAGCTAATTGTGTTGGTGTCGGATTTGACAAGCCTTGTTCATTTAAGTACTTGGACCCATTAGCTGCTTTCCGTTGGTTTTGGTGAACTTTGAGGCATCTCTCTTTATGAACGTTGAAAGTAAATTACTGTGTATGCAGCAAACACACAAGTTCGACTTAACATAAAAAGCTACTTCAATTTTCAACTTGTCAGCTTTTTTAATTTGTCAAAGTGACATTTATTGGGAACCAGCTCAGATAATACACCTATTATTATCTGAGGGAGTCAGCTTAAGTCCGTTCAAAGTTATTTACCTCTAGCAGTCATGTTGGCGTAATGTTTGGATGATCAAGGTCATAAGTAATGCAACTGTGTCTGTAAACCACCACGTTGCCAAATTAGATGGCATCACAATATCATACATCGTACCTACTATCGAAGTTTTCCCAAATGAGGACAATTTATATATTAATACTATAGATGAATCCTATAAGTGTACTACTATCGAAAGATAGCGAGATTATATCCTCCACACTGTCACAATGCGGTTATTGGGTGTTTACATCTATACAGAGAAATTGAATCCTGATTAAAATTTTCACGGCCTAAAACTCGTAGACAATAATATTGTCTACAGACATATTATATATTCGTTTTATATATTGTATATTTCAGAATATATAGATAGTGATAGCTGTTTCATGGAATATTCCTTATATTGAATGCACTTATGTTTAATAGTGAACATAAAATTTATGAAAATAAATTGAATAGAAAGAATTTGTGCTTTTACTTTAGATAGAAGATTATAGACCAATTGAGAAGGTATACGATTTACAAATTTAAACAAAACATTAACGGGGTAATGAACATACGAGTTCCAAAAACATATCCAATATTCACAAAACATCTGTATTCACTAGCAACAAAACTACGTGCTCAGAATTTCAGTACTCAATACCCAAGACCACGTAAAGCACATTAATTTTCGACATCGCCTTTATTTTCCCAGCAATAAGGGCGATACTGAAAGCTACAGCTACTCATACATTTTACTTTCGTTAACCTACCAAACTACCAATCACGGTTGGAAATAAATCTTCCTTTATCGTCAGATCTGTCCTTAGGGGTTCCGAATGTTCTAGATCAATTATCCAAGGAGATTGAATTTATGAACGCTTTTGGAGATAAATCGATTTTGCTCAGGTCTCTGTGATTAATTAATAGGTAGGAGCCAAAAAAGCTCCGCAAAAAGGAGCTAACTGTTTTCTAAAAGACGCATTATACCTACTTTTACCTACATATTTCAAAGGGTACCGAAGATCTAATGTTCACACAATGACTTTCTGAAATCACAAGAGAGATTAAGTGGGTCGGATGACTGAGGGAATTTATATATCAAACTTCTATATATAGATAGAGATAAAATATCTTTTATACATTTTCTTATTCTATCAAAATGTTTCCTATTTCTCGCGGTTTCTAGAACACTACTTGCAAAATCCTTTCTACTAAAAATGCTCACTCTGAATCATGTAAGTCTTTCCTGAGAGAAAGTAGTGTGATCATCGTCGACCCATTACCGGCCAACTACAGGGAATGAGTCTGCTCTCAGAACGAGAAGGGTTCAGGCAGTTACGGTTGTAGTGAAGTAGATAAAGATTTTTTCGATCAATGAATGAAAATAATATAAAAATAATGTTCTGGACAAATTGGAAAGTTGAATCACCCATAAAAATGGCCACAACTAACAGTTAAAGTTTAAGGAATAAACTGTTAGTAGGACCCAATTTAAATGTCCTTGAGAAGCCACAACAAAACATTTAACCGCCAATTCCGTTGAATAGAAGACCCCTCGACAAATGCCGAATCTATTTTAAGATGTTGTTTGAAGTCGTTTGGGTCTTGAGTTTGGGTGTTTTACAAGTCTATATACTTTGACTATATCGTTATTTTCAGAACACGTTTGCTAAGAAAATATACAATGTACAGAGTATTTTGGATACATAAATATTCATGATTAAATTTAGGCAATATAGTAAGACACAACATTAGTTGATTCGAGGTTGAAAATGATCAGCTTTACCTTCATCGGCAATGTACATCTAATTATGAGTGCTGAAAGATTATAAAGGATAGTTGGATAAAGTCTTTGTTGCACATAAAGAAAACAAGGTTACAAAACAAAAACATATGGGTATAGGTCTATGCGCAAAGGTAAGAGAGATCTTGAAAATGCATACAGTCACAAGCCCAACGATGTGAAATTCCCACATATTGTGTATCAAACGCGTTGTCTACTTATGGAAACGTGTCTAATAGTCCTGCTCTATGGTAGATAATACACAACGATCGTAATTCGTTGGTACATTACTTTGTTCCAATATTAATAGATTGGGTTTCAATATGGTTTCGAATCAACTGATATTCGTTTAGGCTAGATAGTTTCGTTATACCGTAACGTTTTATTCGTTTAGGTTGTACAAATTGTGTTCGAACCCTTATATCAAACCTATCTTTAACTGGTTAATTGCACGTGACAAAGAAACTTAGCCATTACTGCTCTTGATTAGTCGTAATAGCCTTGCTAAGTAGAAAGTAGTCCGAGATCAAACACGAACAGTCAATGAACCCAGTTAACAAAAACACTGCTTTGCATTTCCTGATAACGTACGTTTTCCATAGGGTGGAATGTCTGACGTTCGTGCAGCAGAGGCAGGCAGATCTGGTGCCTGTAGACCCTGAGGATATGTACGTGGCATCCAAGATACCCAACCAAGACTTCGTGCTGTTCCAGGAGTATAGAACAGATGAAGAGCCTGACGGTTAGTGACGGATTCCTATGCCTCAATCTAAGTAAGAAAAGTCTGGTCTTACATTTTAGTTACGGGAAATTGTAGCTACTTATGCAGGCGGATAGTCTGTCTGTCACCCTATCCCCCTATAAATTGACAGTATGTCTGTCAGAACTTTTTGATAAATGCCCTACGACCCCTACCAAAACTACAACCCTACTAAACCTGCTACTAAATGCTTTCAATTCTTATGCAGACTATCTGTCTAGACCCTAAGAGCCTTAGAAATAACCGTGGCATAGCGACGATACAGAAATTGCAGATCTTATCACTTTTCAACCATCTATTCAATCTCAGAAGGGTAAACGAGGTTATGCCAAGTTTATTTGAAAAAAACAGTATCCGAAACTGCACCGTCGGATAACGTCTTTTCTTTACCTTTTAAAACGATAAAAGCTGTTGGTATCGTATTCCGCACGCTCAGAGAGATCTTTTAAAGGCGTCTCCAGCACCGCATCTCTAAAACAAGGATTTTTTAAAAAACGGATAAAATTTTGGAACGACAAGGCACCTCATGCGTCGAACCTTAGTGGTTTTGGCAATCCTCTTATCTTTCCATATCTTTATAAGTTTCTCCTCTGCTGATCTATTAATCTCCTCTGCTATTTCAAAATCATAGAAGGAGCCAGACTTCCTTGGAGGTAGATATAGATTAATTGTATTAGTAAAGTTCTAACATTCATAGTAGCCGCAGCCAGTTTCATAACTTGCCCAAACAAGCTCGAAACTTGGTGAATTTATATTCACGGGAGTATTGAATTAGAGATACGGCTGAATATAACATGTGCCGAGACGGAGAACTTGCCGGGACTTGTTTGACTAATAGATTAAAATTAATTCACTCCACGCATAAGCTGCGCTGCATACTGTGTTGTTTTTTATTGAATGAATGAATATACTTTCATTGCACACCACAAAAAGTACAGAGAAAGAAAAAGTATAACAAAACAACGTATACAATTTATTATAATTCAATTGGATTAATCTCACCTTGTGGTAAGTGATAATACTGATGACCTGGGGCAGTGGTGAGCGTTATGGTCCCGGTTTCGAAACTCTGCAAGGGCATTTTGGAAATTTAAAATTTCTGAATTTTCTCTGGCCTGGCTTGTGGGAGACTTTTAGGCCTGCTGACAATGACTTAACGTCGCGAAGAAACCGATAAGGGGTATGGAATATAACTGACACTGACATACCTCTAACAAGTTAATCCGCTACCATCTATTCTTATATTTTTATATTATTTATTTCTATGTTTTCTTCCTTTTATACCTTTGGTTGCCTGGATCATATAGCTATATAGCGATAAGGCCACCAAATTGTACTCTCTTTATATCTCTGTAACTACTTTTTTTCTCTGGTGTACAATAAAAGTGTATTCATTCATTCATTCAACTTAGATTGCATCATAACTTATCATGAGGATTCAAGTGAGATTGCAATCAAAGGCTAACTAGTAGTTAAATAAAAAAATGCAGTTTAAGACGGTTGACAAGCTAGCAAGTAGATATAGCAAATAAAAAAAACCGTTTTTCTGCAAATAATTAAATCATTGCTTGATATAATTCGGTTGTTGTTCTTTCGAGTTATTTTTAAAAACGGTTATCAAAGGTTATCGTTACTTCCATACTAACTTATTATATAGTAAAAGGTTGTCTGTTTTATAATTGTCTCGTGCGATGTGTGATGAAAACGAAGTTAGCATTTTCGAGACATACATACGATTTTATTTTAGCTCTATAAAACGAAGGATTTCATCGCAATCAAAAAAAACTTTAACCCTCATGTAAATAATTTGCTCGATAATTAAGTTGTATATAATAAATACTATATTTATTATTGATGTATTTTATACGAGCTTACAAAAACTTATTTTTTTCCTTTCATAAATTTCCACACACGCGTGAGACTTTATAAAAATTATAATCTAGCTTAAGTGTATATCGACAATTATGTTAAACGAGTATATATACTGGTTTAACATCCCTACTAACTATCCCTACTAACTATAATATTATAAATGTGAATGTAAGTTTGTTTGTTACGCTTTCACGCAAAAACTACTTAACCGATCCTCAGTTTCAACCGAAAGTTTCAACTTTCAAATATCAAATATAAATATATCAAAGGATATTTTTCATCCCGACATTAAAAGCTCGGTTCCTTTGGGAGAGGGGATGAAAGTGTTTGACACCATAACTCCGACAAATTATAACCGATCTAAATATTTATTTTTGTACTATGGAGGTTTTAATATATGTTTAATTTTGCCCAAACTTTGTGTAGATCTGATGAATGTGGTTGGAGATAGAGGACAGAACTCTTTAGCGGACAGCAGCAAACCCCTCATTTAAGGCTTAGCGATGCTGAATACTTTAATTTTTTTTAGAACTACAACTAAATTGAATGCCACCATGCCAAATTCGCGAGCAATAGCTAGTAATTCAATAATATATCGATGACAAGTCATTGTTAAAATGTCTTTATGCAATAGTTTACTTTTCTTCGGTCAATATACTAACCGAAGTCATAACTTGTACCTAGTACCTACGAAAACATATACATCGGTACTTACAAAGATATAACATTAAAAACTTTCAACATTATTCCGTTCAGATTACGCCATCTTAATTGGAGAAAGTGGGTGTCGTAGCTTTTTTGGAGCGAATTCTTGCTTATCGGTCAATACACTTTTTATCTACCATTCAGTCGAGTGCGACGTTGGGGTCCCGTATATAAGAAACCGAGATTAAATAAATTAATGAAATATTAAAACATTAAAACTTATGTTGCTGAATAGAAGACAAAGTACCTCCAAACTGTTTTCTTCTTCTTCTGTCTCTTGCACGGCTAGCATAGGCAGGGGACAATTATCTCCCCGCTTTATCTACTCTCAGAGCGCCGGCGCACAATTTAACCCTAATCCTTTCTTAGCGGATGCCTACACTGTAATAACTATCTGTGTGCAAAATTTCAGCCTGATCCGTCAAGTGGTTAGAGCTGTGCGTTGATAGATCAGTCAGTCAGTCAATCAGGCAGTCAAGTTTGCCTTTTATATAATATATAGATATAAAGCTGAAGTTTTTGTTTCTTCGATTGTTTACTTGAACGCTGTGATCTCAGAAACTACTAGTCTGATTTGAAAAATTAACTGAAAAAATTAACAGAACTACTAGTTTGATTTGGGAAGGCTATAGGCTAAATAATCACGCCAATAGGAACATAGCACCAAAGAATGTTTCAAAATCGGGTTTTTTTTCCCTTTTGAGAGATTCAGTAAACGGTTAAAGTTTCGATAAAATCATGTACGATAAAGTTGTTCTCATTTAAAAGTTCTAAAATCTCGTTCACATCAGCATATGTATATCTTTTAAAGATGACTTATACCCGGGCGTAGTTGCGAGGGACCGCTAATTGCTCTATAAAATGAAACAACAAATCGTCTCAAGAGTAGAAGGAAATATATCTAATCGCACAATTCATGTGTACAAGCTTCAGATTGGATCAGAGAAAATGGCTAAATCAGGACTTATCGTCCTAACATAACTGACAGTAAAGCGGGTCGGGCGAGGGAAAAGCCCGGGGCAGCTGTCAACAATATAGCATATTTTTCTATATTTAAGTCAATCGTGTCGACGGTATTAACTGAAGAAGATTATTCACTTTCACCTACCTTAAAAACCGAGGAAAAGCCGTAGGCGAATTCGAAGGCCGATTGGCGCACTGGACAGCGTCCCTGCTTTCTGAGACTAAGCCCGTGGGTTCGATTCCCACAACAGGAAAATGATTATGTGATAAACATTAATGTTTTCAGTGTGGGTTTATCTGTATATTATAATTATTTATTTATTTATTTGGTATCTATGACCCATCACTTCTCACTACACTATAACATAAATAGAATAATTAAAAACTAAACTAAATAAAAAAAAAAAACTTACATTAAATATTAATATGCAATATAAAAAAAGTTACAAATTAAAATATTTATGTATTTATTCATAAAAGTATTCATCTGACATCTTAGTACCCATAACACAAGCTGCGCTTACTTTAAGGCTAGATCGCAATGTGTGTATTGTCGTAGTTTATTTATTTAGTATATTATTATTAAGTATGTCTAAATCAGCATCTCTAGAGGTAAATGGTGCTAAATAACATTTTAATTTAGAGATACAGATCAAACCTCTGCATAGCATCTCGACAGCGCTCTCTGACTCCTAACGTCTTCCGGTCTCATGGCAAGTCACAGTGCTAATCCCTTCTCCAACAACCCTGAGATCTGTTCCCTTATGTCAACCAATGATTCGAAATCACCCTACTCCGTAGGTGAAGCTTCTGAAGGGTTGTACCCTTATAGTGATTATCAGCAGTCCATCCGAAACACCAACGCCTTAGCGATTTGTCCGCATGGTCGTAGCACCATGTGATTAATGATTCAGTAAGACCGACACCGTGAAGAAACCGAATCTGGTCACCACATTATTCCTTTACGAAGATCTGCACGAAGTGACACAAATACAACCCTTTATAAAATAAATACTTAGCTTATACATAGTGTTAAAACGAATATTTTTTACAGCGGAATTCCGGTATGAAGCTGTCATAGTCATCCATAAGGATCTTCCCATCAACAACCTGGACCAACTTAAGGGCTTGAAGTCGTGCCACACCGGCGTCAACAGAAATGTCGGTTACAAAGTGAGTATCAATACCTGTAATTACATTATAGCCTGGAAACTTACATATCATTTCCCTGATTTCCCTTGTTCTTCTAAGAAACAATTCTTCTTATGAAGGTCGCTCTAAATAGTGACCAGCTGATTAATCAACCACAGGTAGAGGTTCTTCAGCCAAGATGTTCTTCTCTTGCCCACGTTTGGATCCCTGGATCCCTCTCTGAATAACTTATTAATATTTTACTGCTAGGCACAATCCTTAAAAGAGAGAGAACCCAAGAATAGTGCTTTGAATCTGAGAACATCCATGGTGTTCCCATGCGAATAGGTGGACTTTTACCATCACTATCACATGATGATATAATAACCAGACCAGAGGTTTACAACGACAATTTCTAGGGTGGCCTTGAAAATTTATTTTCATAAAAACCTACATATTATACATAACAATTTGGCCCAGTAATCGTGTCAAATGCTAAACACTAGTGACAATAAACTAAGAAGGCAAGAAGCGGAATATAATATCCCATTATAAACTTGCTGCGCGGTGAGGGATCTGCCGCATACAGTTGTCACCACTTCTGCCCTTCTCGAGGGCGTTGTACGATGTGACTATGGGAATACAACGGACAACGGGCAGCAGCGTCTTCTGTGTCTATCATCTACGATTACCAACTCGTGTTCCCAGCACGTCGAGGTGATTATAGGCAAACCCTTACGTTGGGAAAGGCCTTCAGTTAGCATTGGACTGGTATATAGACTTTTGATAATAACAACAGCAGGGCTAGCACAGGCAGGAGACAAAAATTATAGCCCCCGATAATATCCCCTGACAAGGCATATAATTAACGTGTCCACATGCTAGCACGGGTACATGGAATAGGAGAAGTTTATCCCCGTTTACACGTATATTATTTGGAAATTATTTCCACTTGTGCACCACTCTGAGACTTGATAAAGCAGTGGGGAGAAGATAAATTTGTATCCCTTCCCCGGGGCGAAAATTGTCTCCTGCCCATGCTAGCCGTGCTGCTGGTTTAAAAATTAAATCTCTCCCTATTCCATAATGCCCCGAGTATTCGATAATAGTAATTCAAGAAAGGTCGAAACTTTACCGCAATTTTAATGGAACACCCAGCCAGAATATCGAATTTCGTTATATTTACGGCTAGTCTGTCCCGACCCAACCTTTCACCTAAAACTATTTCAATTACAACTTCGAAACCTATTTTCCCCACGCAAACTGAATTGTATATTTACCAAATATTTGTTCCATAATTGTTAAGCCGGGTACAGATTAAGCCCAAAGTGTCGTGAAGGATAATAGATTACGATGTCTTGATTGGTGATCGATCTTTGGTCGTAAAAAAGTAAGGTTTTTTTTTTATTTCCGAGTCTAGTTAGTAATCGTCCCGAAGTGCAATTTGAGCAGTGTTCAGTCCTAGAAATCTCCTGTCAGAAAAGAGACCTGGTCCGGCGATACGATATTATTATTTATTACGCTGAGGGTGTTGACAGTAACTTATTTATAGGTTATTAAATATTACTACTTTTATGGCCTAGAGCGTGGTGACAAAATGTAGATACTTATTCGCGGTAGATGTAACTTTCTCCCTCGACAGAACTCTAAGTCACAAGCAATAAAATAACAATGAAGATAAGATAATTATTCTCTTAATTAAATAATGTTTCTCATAGAAATAGTTTCTCCTATTTAAGAAAGAGTTTTTACTTTATTTACTTTGTGTAGTTATCTCAGATATAAGTAATAAAATGAAATTTGTAGAAAGCCTCAAATTAAATAAACCAGAGTAGACGGAGGTATTCCTTCGTGTTAAAATAATGGATCTGGTTTCTCTGAAAATTTAATAAAAATGGCGAGGAATTTGTGAAGAAAAAAATGGCTTGTGGAAGCCTGTAACAAATAAATTTAATTTTACCAACAAAAGGACATCTTCTGAATATTATTCCATTACGACAGTGATATTAAATAAAATTTCTTTCGCACTTGCCATTCTTTTTCATTGAAATTTTATTACAAAGGCGAAATTGTATGTTCTTATGAAATATATCGATCGCGTCTTTTTCTTTTTCTTGCTTTGTTTTCCATAGATATTCTCAACTGTAATGTTATTTTGGAAATTTTCAACTAGATAAAATTGTGTTCTTGTACAACATTATCACCAATACAAAACCACGAAAAAATAATTTCTGTACTCCTAAACAAAACTGTGACATTTTTGCTTTTAAGCCAAAGCCATTGGCTTTTTTTCCAGCTGTCGAATATTGTGATTTTGAACTTCTTCTCAGGCCAGGGCCGCTCGGAACGCATCACAGATTCCAGTTTAAGACTATATTGATTTATATTATGTTCTTCTTAAGATTTAATGTATTATTTTTTTTGGGAAATTATGATTCTTTGGTTGTTTTTTTATCTAGTTAATTGTTGATTTTTATACTCTCTTAGTGATCATAATATTATCTTGATCTCATTTTAGGTACAAAATCTTCTTTGGATCTTATCTCACACACAGGAAAACTCTGGTTAAGATCAAAGATGGTTGATGGTGCTGGCTCTTAACTCCATTAAATTACCAATTAATTTTACATCTAACTCGTACGACTTCGTACAAATAAATTTTGCGCACAGATCCCGCTAACAATGCTGATGAAGCGATCCATCTTCCCCAAAATGACGGACAGAACAATCTCCCCAAAGGAGAACGAACTCCGCGCCCTCTCCACCTTCTTCAAGAAATCCTGCATAGTTGGAAAATGGTCGCCTGATCCAAAGACCACATCATTTTGGAGTAAGTACATATATGTACCTATTACTAGCTTTGTACCACAATGTTTGAACTAGGTTTTTATATTATCTTGGACGATAATCTTTTTTGTGGTACCATGGTTATCCTCAACCATTTGACCTCGCGTCGATGCGAACACAGCTGATGTTATGGTTGACACTGCGTATTTTTGTGACAAATTTGTACAGTTATTTCTCTATAAGTATCGTTAGTATCTATTTCTATAAAGCTACAAAAACGTCACAGTTTTATCTGAGAAAATAATTGTGAAAAAAACGTTTACCATTGTTATGAGTACCGGAACCAATAGTATCTATTAGAACCGCTTTTCCAACTTCGTCCCTACATAGGCTATATAGATAGAAAAACTTTATTGCAACTAAACACAAATAAACAATACGAGAAAACGGTTAGGGTAAATAGTGCCTTTGTGCAGTAAAAATTGTTGTGAGTATTTTTATGTGTTCAAAGATATTATAACGTTTAATAAAATTGTACTATTACCTATAATAATAAAATAGACAATGTATTGTACCGAATCGTAAATCACTAATAAGGGAAACATCAAAAATTAATCTTCATAAAATTAAAAAGGAAAACATTAGCTTATATTAAAAATAGCAACTTACAACAAAAATTGAATTTAAGTAAACGCTTGAAAGCACTGCCTTAATGATATCGTCCTGCAGAGTTCAAAGAGAAACTTTTAATATCCAGCTTTGAAAAGTTTAAACGAGTTACAAAATACGAAGAACTTTTACTGCGGAAGTTTACAGTTATCATGAGAATTTCTTAATGTCCACAAAATTAGAAACTGTACCTACCCTCGAGTGTACCTAAAGGCGAGGCCAAAACGACGACACCAGCCTACTTGCGATCGATGACGTGCAAATTTGCGTCCAACTTGCGACCAATTACAAGTTTAGCTCTAGCCAGCACGTCTTGTGATTGGGGTTTTAGGTAACTGAAATGAAATAAAATAAAAATACATTTTCTAGTACACCTAACAGAATGAAATTATAAACAAAAAAACACTAAACATGAACACATAGGTACAATAGGCGGCCTTATCGCAAAAATACTTAGGTACTTCTCAGATTGGCCTTAGCTTAAACTTTAAAGAAGCTTTTCAGGGAAGTTTGCGTCATCTAAAAATTTGTAGAATTAGGTAACCCGGAGCGGTTAACATAATTGAGAGGTCGTGTTTGATTAAAGAAATAAAAAGCTTTTTATTTAGGCTAAAAGTTTTTGAAGTGAAGTTTCTAACAGCACATTTGGGACGTCGGGCAAAAGTCAGTATTAGAGGCTGCTTTAATACTGAGGAAACAAAATAACAGATATTTTACGCGGATGATGGAATGTATATTTTTTCTGACAAAAAAGAACCGACCTTTTTATACAACTAAAGAGCAAGAAATAAATGTTTTCTCCAACATTTTTAAGTCGATGCCAAGTAAATTCTAGAAAGTTACTATGTGTGAATCACATACTTAGTATTCCTTTTTATATAGTAGCAAGGATACCAGTAATTTTTACCAGGATTACCTATAATATTTCAACAGATCCTAACATGGTGACAACATGGGAAGAAAGAAAGAAAAAAAATTCAAATCTGTTTATGAATGACCGAGTTCTGAGCTGACAAAGATAAAAAATTAATTCCTCCTATTTTGTAAGTCTGTTAGGGTCGGTAAAATACATGCAAAATGAAAACCCACACTAACCGAACATCAATGGCATCCCTACTAATATTATAAAGTCAATGTAAGTTTGTTTGTTACGCTTTCACGCAAAAACTACTTAACCGATCCTCATGAAACTTGGTACACATAATATTCTTGGAAGTGTTAGCAGTAATATAGGATACTTTTTATCCCGACATTAAGCTCGGTTCCTTTGTGAGAGGGGATGAGTGTTTGACGATTTTACACCATGACTCCGACAAATTATAACCGATTTAAATAATTATTTTTGTACCATAGAGGTTATAATATGTGTTTAAGTTTGCCTAAACTGTGGTTGGAGATAGAGGACAGAAGCAAACTCCTCATTTAAGGCTGAGCGATACTGAATATTTGAATTTTTCTTTGATCTACAACTAAATTTAATGCCACATCAAAAAACTAAATCAAACGCAGACGAAGTCGCGGGCAACAGCTAGTGAAAATATAAACAACACCGTCAGTAATAAGTAAAAACCATATATGATTTATCGTCTCTTTTATACCAAAAAAACTTTTACCTTGTCTTCTGAGAGTTTGTACGAGGAACGAAGTGAAGTAAAACTTGGGAACCAGTTAAGCAGGTGGTGCTGGCAACACATTAATTATCTACAAATTTTCCATTCCATTATTTTATATAGAGCGAAACTGGCGAAATTATATCAGAAATGGGAAGGGAAAAAAATTTTGTCATCCATTATCATCAATAGCCTAAAACAGTCCACTGTTGGACTAAAGGCCACTTCCTAAAGGGAGGGTTTGTCCGTAATCAGCACGCTGCGCTGGGCAGACGTATTGATCGTAGTAATCGCAATAGATGGTAGTGGTAGCACAGAGGATTCTGCTGCCCGTTCACACCCGTGAGAAGAGGACGGGTGGTAAGATCTGCCGTCACCACACCACACAAAAAAGTTTAAGTACGTAGGTACTCAGAATTAAGATCATACAGAAACCGTATACCCCGACACACATTGAAGCATCAAAAACCACTCAACTTTAGTAGTGTTTCTCGACCAATCGGTTAGTCACTTCATACCGTAATTATTAAACGTAAGCTTCTAGAAAAGTCCTATTATAGTATAAAGGACTACGTAATCGATAAAAAAGTTTGGGTGTAAATTATTGCTCTAACCAGGTTGCTCTTCCAATAATTTAAAATGACATTGCGAGATGGTGATAACAAAAAAAAAACACGCGGCTAAGTTAAGAAGAAGCCCACAACAGGGCTTCTTCTTAGACCAGGACGCGTTTGGAACCCTCGTAGCTTTAGTTTTAAGTTTACGAATGTGGTTATCGCCATCATCTCACTACCGTGTAATTAATTCTTATGTACGCATCATAAGTGCCACCTATGGGCCTACTTGAATAATATTTTTGACTTTGACTTTGACTTTACCATTTAGCAGTTAACAGTAATTATTTCACTCGTAACGTTCTAAACGTTTACCATAAAATGGGAAAGTTTGAGAGCTAGCAACATTACGCGGTTGTAAAGTGAGACGTGCGCGGGGCTTTTTTACTGTTTACTGCAACGCACTGCATGGTTAAATGAGGATTCTGTAAGTACTTAATTCGGTGGTACCACAATAAAGAGGGTCTATACCCAGGACAGGGGAATTAATAACGATGATGCTGAAGAAATTATGCACTTAAGGCATTTTCGTTTTTATATCAAAAGCTTAAAACATTTTTCGTGTCGACCCAATCTGGAAAGTAATAAAAATGTCTGCGGGCGACAGCGGGCAATTGTTCGGGGAGCCGGCATTTTAATTATACCTACCCTCGTATACAATATAACGGATAGCTATATAGGTTACGTATCGGGTTTTCATGATTAACAGTACCAGCACAAAGTTAAGAAACTGGCGAAGACACATATGACGTAAGAAAATTTTGTTCTACGCCCACGTGATAGCTAAACTTCTAACATCCCTCTTTCTATGAAGGAAGGGGTCTGTACCTAGGGGTGGGATAGGAATAGGCTCTAAATGATGATTATTAAGATAGTTAACTGCCATATATAATGCCAGCAAGTGAAATGGCATTCAAGGGCTAACCTATAGCACTTAGATACATAAGGTCTTTTAGATACTTTTTATATGAAAATCGTAAAATATTTTTCAATGCTTACTATAAAAAACATTAAAAGCGCCAACCTGTATAAGAGCTGTATCAGTTGCATAGCCCACCCTAAAGATTTCATATAACACGTCTTTGAGTTGTGTTTTCCATTTTTAACGCCCAGCAGTGTGTTATAAGTTTGGCGTGTATGTAGGTGTTAATATGTGTGTGTGTATATGTCTGTGGCATCATATTTCCTGAACGGTTGAACAGATTTTGATTTTGTTATCTTGCTTGAATTATTCGGGATGTGAATTAGTCGGGAGTGTTGTTAGCTATGTTTGATGAAAATCGGCCCAAGATGGCCGCCGCCACAAAATGGCGGAATACATATTTTTTCACAACTCCCTAAATATGGGTATCAGATAAAAGGGCTTGACTAGTAGTATAAATTTGTCATAGAACTATTTTTTGACGGCCGACTGGCGCAGTTTGCAGCGACCCTGCTTTCTGAGCCCAAGGCCGTGGGTTCGATTCCCACTACTGGAAAATGTTTGTGTGATGAGCATGAATGTTTGTCAGTGTCTGGGTGTGTATATGTATTTTCTAAGTATTTACGTATATAATTCATAAAAATATTCATCAGGCATCTTAGTACCCATAACACAAGCTACGCTTACGTTGGGGCTTGATGGCGATATGTGTATTGTCGTAGTATATTTATTTATTTATTTATTTACTATGACAAATTTCAAATTTCAAAAAAAAACAAGACAATTTTTTTCAAGGCTTGACTAGTAGAATAATGCAAACTATATTGAAAATCGGGGGTTTTTCAAACTTTTATTCATGTATCATTTGTCTACCCATGGTGAGGAACCCTTTACACGACACTAAACTGTGTTTTGGGGCAAATTATTATATACCTCTTTTTGGGTATCTCCCTCTCGTTGTCTTTCCTTAACAACCCGGGGAATTAGGTTTACCTAGGCGCATTAAAAATTTTATCCATACCTCAGCTAGTGATCAGTATAATTATGGTACGAAAAATTAAATTTTCTGATTCTAATAATAGTCGCTGGAGAACGATGGTGGTAACCATTTAATTTAACTGAGCAATAATTTATCAGAGACACAATACAGCCAGTTGTGCGGCCTGTGCGAGCACCCAGACATCTGCGACTATCCTGACGTATACAGCGGTTACGAGGGTGCTTTGAGATGCCTGGCTCACAACGGTGGAGAGGTCGCCTTCACTAAAGTCATCTTCACCCGCAAGTTCTTCGGGGTATGTATTTGCTAGCCATCGAAATAAGTGTATTAAACAGCTTTCTAAAATTTGTTGAGATCTCCACCTTAACAGCATTTTTGAAAGCAGTTCCTAAATGGTTTTTATTAATCCCACTTCTGATTATTCCATTCAGTGCACGTTAATATAATATGGATTTACTGTATAGTTATATATTTCAACGAATAACAAGTTTTCTTGGAGATGGTTGTTTATTACTAAAACAGATCGCCCAATACCAAATAACCCTTAAAAGTCGGAATACGAACGCACGTACGCAACAATAAGGCCGCCTTTACTTGCCTAATATGTCTTTTACTTCTAACTGTCTGTATTCCTTAATGTTTTCGGTGAATAAAATATTTCTCCTTCTTATTCTCCAAGAAAATCTCGCGAAGCACCAAGGTTATGGACCACCAATTCCCTAACCTTCTGGCGATGTTTCGATCGTATTTATTTTGCTAAAATGGATAGTTTCGATTGAGGAATTAGTTAAAATTGCGCTGTGAATTATTCTAGCCGGCAGCGTGTGACTTTACGCTTATCGTCGTTGCATGCTGAGCATGACTTTTGATTGCAAGCCGTTGCTATGTCGCTATAAATTACTGGTTAGCAACTGTGACAAAAGTAATTTTCCTTACAGTTACAATGGCTCCTAATTATCTCCATACATTACGTGGGATAAATATATGATCGGCCCTGTCAAATGATGCCTTTTGTACATGAAGACGATCAGTTGGTAACAATTTAAAAAGTTATTGAATGGGGTCGCTTTTGTACTAGCAACGCACAATTTGCCAGCCGATGATCATAAACGTGGGAATAAAAGCCGCCCTCAGCCCTACTGACTGTGCTACTGATACGCATATGGTGTGCGATCCGTTTCCTAATATGCAATTAACTTTAATCGTATTTATTTCTTTTATTTTTAATGTAGCCTAGTAAAAATGTTTTTTAGTTAGATCAACTAATTAATTAATTACTCTCGACCTAACCCATTTTCCCGTAGCACTAACTAAAATAAATTGTCTGTCAGTGACTAAACAGAAAAATCATTATTTAACCAACTAAAACCAAGTAAAGCGTACTTAATAAAAATTAATGGGACAACAGTGAAGTCCATTAGTTTTAGAAAACTGTACAGTAACCGCACCCTATAGATTGTAGTGTTTTTAGATGACCTTTATAAAAACCACTTTACCCCGACACTTCGAGGCTTTATTGGGACTATAAAGCCTTAAAAGGGTTCCATAGAAGCTTATCCAAACTAAATTCTAATAGCTAAAATAAAGGTTCGAAAGCGGAATTACATAGGTGAAAACCTTTAAAAATAATAATAAGAGAATCCTTTGTTTGAGAAAGTTATAATCTAGAGTTAGTGTTATTTGTGTACCTGCAGTAATAAAAAATTAATTGTAAGTTTATTTTCTATTGTAACCGGTTTAAAAAAAGGCGGTAAATCCCACTAACGATAAAGGAAAACATCGTGCGGAAACTAAGAGGAGACCAGTTCCAGTGGGGGGCGTTAATGGGATTGATAGGTAGTAATGAGAAATAAGACCCTATAATGCCCTCCGAATTTATACCTGGAACATTTTCTTACCAGCTGCCAGTTGGAACGACCCCAGCTAGCCAGTCACCAGAGCACCCTGATGAGTTCGCTTATCTTTGCGTGGACGGATCTAAAGTACCAGTCAGGGAAAAGGCTTGCTCTTGGGCTGCCAGACCCTGGCAAGGCTTGCTGGGACATAACGATGTGTTGGCACATTTGTCACCTTTAAGGGAGAAGATAAAGCAACTGTCCAACGCTGGTAAGTAGTAAAAGTTTCCTATCCATGATACAAAAATAATAATTGGCAAACATATACGTCTAAATCTGAACGGTGCAATTTACAATTACTAGAATTTTTATAAACCATACCACGCCGAACTTCCAAAATACGCTCTCTACGCAAGTTTTATGTTTTGACGGTTGTGATTAAAGGAATTGGATATAGGATTTTTTTAATCAACTACAAGTTAGCCCTTGACTAAACCTTGCCCGGTGCCACTGAGTATGCAGTTTGGGATGGTAGTGGGCTAACCTTTAATTGGGGGTATGACAGTTGTATTTAACCCATAGCTCTAATCTGTCCTACGTATATCGTTCCAGAATTCAAAATAACTTGACTCTTGACAGCACGTCTTTGTCGACACGGCCAAAGGCTCCCACTAAAAAGGTTCATGCTTCATCAAGATAATGGAATGAAAGGGAATATAATAACCAGTTTTCGTCTCTAGGTGCTGAAAGTAAGCCAGAATGGTTCACAAAAGTCCTAGGCTTATCCGACAAGATCCACCACGTAGCTGACAACATCCCCATCAAACCTGTCGACTATTTGAGCAAGGCCAACTACACAGAAGTCATCGAGAGAGGGCATGGCCCGCCAGAACCTGTCGTCAGGTAGGTTACAATTTATTGAAAGCTAGTAATTAAACTTTGAATGCCGCGTTGATCTTGTGGTTATTTTGTTGGAATACGGATAACGAGTTCCTGAGTTTGAATCACGGCTCGGTCCATTAATAAAATGATCATAACTTAATACCTACCTCACAAGTTATGCTTGGAGAGCAGACCGAAACCCCGTCGTATTTATAATATTATATCTTGATAAAATAATAGGTCAACTGCACAAAAACAAAAATAAATACACATAATAGGTAGACTATAGACTAGCCATTATTTACAAACCACTATAATAACACAAATATTGTTTTTCCTGTTTAATGCTGTTACAAGGTTTCTGCGAATGGAAGTGGAATCTATATACTTACTTAACTAATGTATTTTTTTTGGAGACTAAAAAGGGTGTGATAAATTGGATGGTTTGTCTGTCTATTTGTATCATCGTACCACCCTCGGGGCCGATACCGTAGGACCAATTTAAATGCAGTTTTTAGGTTCATCACTTCTTGAATTCATAAGTATTTATGTACTTTATAAGTACCTACTGGAATCATTTGTGGTTTAATTTGACCATTTGCTTTTATAAAGTAACGACAAAATGGTTTAAATGCATGCCCGAATATATAAAATACGAGTACTTATGTACCGTAAAAAATAAAAAGATAAATCACAATTTAAATAAATAAAAGTATGAGCAAAAAGTTTACGAAAATACAATAATTATTGTGCGAAATTAATTGTCGGATTTCAAAATGACTGGAAAGCTTATATCTCTTAACTTACACTTATGTAGTAGGTATGTGCCTACTCACACATACATATATAACCACTAAACTAAACATCCTCGTCTCTTGTTTAGGCTATGCGTTACTACAAACGTGGAGTTGGCTAAATGCCGTTCGATGTCGGTGTTCGCATTCAGTCGCGATATTCGCCCCAGGCTTGACTGCGTCCAGGAACCATCGGAAGAGGCCTGTCTCAAAAGTGTAAGTAAGCTTTCCTGCACTCAGATACCCCAACCTTCTTCTTTCCCTGGGCTTGTCTCCGTACTTGGTCGGCCGGAACCTTCCGTTGTACGTAGTGCCACTGGTACGGCTCCCCGCTGGGTCACTCCAGCCAGCAGAGCTCACTCCAGAAGCTTCAGGGAGTGATGCTGGGAAGCCAAGTTATGATGCGCGTTGCTCTGCTACTCTACATCGTAGCAATACGTGAGTCGGTGTTTTATCTGCCTCCATGCCCTGCAGAGAGGACTGTCGGTTATACCTAAAAGAAAAGGTGTTTGTTTAGTTGGCAATGACCTGTTATAGTGCAAACTACCGTCCTTAGTTTGTTCCGACTTAGTTTTAGTAGTTTGGTTGTCAGTCGTATGTTAAGGTCTGGAAAGGCCTCCTTTGTGTTTACACTTATTTTCGTTAATCCATAGCTCTGAGTATGTGGATTGCGTTTGTTTATGTAGCTATGTTTAATACTCACTGAAATGTATTGGTATGATCGGTTCCGGTCCTACCACGTTCAGTGATTTGGCCATACCCCCAACCTTACGAACGAAAGTTGACCAGGCACCGGTTGTTGAGGACTTAGCAGCATTAAGTGATGATATATTTAGATTTCCAATCGCTATGTACTTAATTCTTTTTTTTGACGTGACAACGTCTTATAAATCGATGGAGCCGACTGCACGCACGAAAAAAACACAACGCATGCGGCGTTACCTCGCTCTGAGGCGTTCCATTCAAGGCTTGAAGTGCAAGCGAGAGCGCGGAACGAGCGACAAAGAGGCCCAGTCGGCCTCCGCGTTCGACATCTGTCTCTCTCCTACTTGAGTGAGCGATGCGTCCGCGTGGACAGCTTCTATACAATAATACATTTACATGTTTTCGGCAAGGATGAAGTGCAGTGAAAAGTGAATGTGGTGTCAATTGTTTATAGCAACGATAATATCTATCAAACAAACAAAATTAAAATTTTCTTTTGAAAATGCAACCATTTCATCAGTATTTTCTTACGACGTTGTCATGTTCAACTATCGTCAGTAAGCCGACTTTACAGACAACCAATTTTTATTGGCTATATTTTGAGGCGACTGAGACAAATCAACCAATCAAGTTGACAAAAAACATTGCGTTCTACTAAGGCTTACCAGTGGTAATATCATTACGGGCGCATTTTCCTCTTCTTTATTTTGCTCTACGAAATCACCATTGAGAAATTGGTCAACTATTACAACGTCTACATTTTGGGATTCTGTGTAAATGTAATGAATAAACCAAAATGGATTAAACTTTTTCTACTTGTATATAGGTAAGTTTAAATTAGATAATGAATATTTGAAACAATAAAACGGTAGTGAAGATTGAAACTATTTAATTTAACGACATTTTTAAGTGAAAAACTATTTCTTAACGACTGGCACATCCGTCCTTTTAACGTAAGTGTTTTGAGAAATGTAGTAAATTAATCTACTTCTCATTATACCTATAGGTCCAAGACAATGGATCCGACTTAGCGGCTGTGGATGGTATACGAGTGGCCTCGGCATCTAAGGAGTTCAACCTTCACCCAGTCTTCCATGAAGTGTACGGACCGACAAAAACACCCAATTACGCCGTGGCAGTTGTTAAGAAAAACACTCCCTTTAATAACGTTGATGACTTGAAAGGAAAACGGTGAGCGGCCTGAATAATTCTTTGATCTTGACCCTTAGGAATCCTTTGAATTATTTTTATGAAAATCAAGCTAATTATAATTTCCCCTGATGGTAGATAAACGATGGTAAGTACCAACCATCTGAGATAAAAACAAGATGAAGAAATATGATTGGGTTTTTTTCAAACCACCTTTATATCGGAGACTTGAATACTTTGCGAAAAACACAGACTTTGATTATTTTGTAAAGTATCATAAGTAGGTACTATTTCTATACAGGATACTTAGTCTTTTTTGTTAACTGTCTTATAACAATCTTTTCGTTACTTTTCAAATGTTGAAATTTTTAAGAAAATAATAAAAACACACTTACGAAAAGAAAATCTGTTTATTTTTATTTATTTTATGACACTTGTTTTTTTTTATATTTTCAAAACATATTTTACACTAAAAAGTAATGAAATGATTGTTTACAATATAAGACAAGTTAGAAAAATTGAGTATACCTACCTATAATTAAAAAGTGTTCAATAACTCAAAAAGCTTACGGATTTTGGCCATACAGTTAGACAGTTTTTGTTGTAATTGTAGTTTGAAGTCAAAGTCTGAGAAAGCTATCGGAGTAGAGTCAGAGTAAAAGGGCGTATTGTAACGACTGTTTATACAAGGTCCTGTATCTCAGGTTTATACAAATACTTTTGCTATTTTTGTTGTAAGTTTTAACGCACCTGTTTATCAGAACAGGTTGTTTATTAGCATTGCAAGTATCTAAAAAGTACTGGGGTGCCTGTTATATTAGTTTACAGTGAAACAAGGAAATTTGAATAATTCAGTGGTATTTTTGTTCAGATCCTGTCACAGCTCTTACGGCAATTTCGGAGGATTTGCTGCTCCACTGTATTATCTCATCAACAAGAGAAAGATATCTTCCGATCAATGCGTGAAGAACTTCGGTGACTTTTTCTCAGGGTCATGTCTACCTGGAGTTGACAAGCCAGAAAATAATCCAAGAGGTAATGTATCAAGGATTATGGGTATTATGAGGTTAGGTACTTATGAGGTTAGCAATATTAATATCTGTAGAAGAGTCGCAAAGTTGGTGGATGTTGGTGTCCCAAGGTGCTGGAATGGCGACTACGCACGGGTAATCGCAGCTTTGTTCGGCCCCGAACGAGGTGGACAGACGAGTCGCTGGGATCCGCTAGAAACAAGCGGCCCAAAACCGTAGTTTTAGAACCCCATACAAAAGACCTATGTCCAGCAGTGGACGTCAGCTAGTTGAAGTGGTGATGATGAGATCGTAACATTGTGGTTCACCTACTCCCAAAACAATACTAAATTCAGTGCGTCCGTCAAGCTGGTGTTTCCATTTCCGATTCCATTTAGCAACCTCCGTCTTCATCCTATTACCCCTCATCCCCGATAGCAAATCATTAATGGCACGGAAAGGTCTCTCGAAGTTTTGAAGTCCCAACAGAAAAGCCAGAAATCCATAATCACTCATATGCGACCGGAACCTGCCACTGACAAGACCACCACTGCTTTAGGGAGGTCGTTAGTCGTCGCTACATCTTTATACTACACCCTTGTTAGTAATCGGTCACTTTCTCGTATGTGTAGGAACAATGTACCTTCTGACCTACAATAAAACTAAACTCTAATTATCTGACAGGTGACGACGTCTCCAAACTGAAGAAGCAATGTTCATCCAACAACAGTCCATGGCTGTGCCTTCAAGAGAATCGAGCTGATGTTGCTTTCGTGCTAAGTAAGTCTCGTCTTAAGTCCAAAATTAATGATCAATAATCTTATACAAAATTTAGAAATGACAGTTATAATTGAGTAGTGCTATCTTTGTTCTGCTCTTTTCTGTAGATAAGGATAGCTATTTATTGATGACAGGTATAATTGAGTAGAGCTATCCTTTTTTGCTCTTTTCTGTAGATATGGAAAGGAATTTATAAATGACAGGTATAATTGAGTGGTGCTATCCTCGTTCTGCTCTTTTCTGTAGATATGGAAAGCAATTTATAAATGACAGGTATAATTGAGTGGTGCTATCCTCGTTCTCTCTTTTCTGTAGATATGGATAACAATTTATAGATGACAGGTATAATTGAGTGGTGCTATCCTCGTTCTGCTCTTTTCTGTAGATATGGATAACAATTTATAGGTGACAGGTATATTTGAGTAGTGCTATCCTCGTTCTACTCTTTTCTGTAGATATGGATAGCAATTGATCAGGGCTCGACGACAAAGGGGGGAAGTGTGGGACGTCGACCTAAGGGTGCCTCCTTCGAGGAATCGGACCTGGACTCGTTTCGACGTTAATCTAACTGTGTACTGAAATTTATCGAAAATGGACCCTTATTTTGGTACCTATATCAGAAAACCCACCGACACAATGTTATGAACATTAGCTGCGTATGAAGTATAATTTTAATTATTCCTTGCAAACTATTTAATAATTAATTAAACTAAGAATAATTTTTACTAGCACATTTGTTAAAATGCCAATCTAAATATCTGGCACAAGTTATAGTTATCAAGAGTTTAATTATTTATCTACACTCGTTACTATAAACTAAGTAGGCTCCAAACTAAGAGCTTTTTTCCCGCAGGTGCGGATCTATCCAACTTTGACGCGTCACAGTATGAACTACTCTGCCTGAACCGAGACGCCGGTGGTCGCGACAGTCTGGCAAACTTCGCCACTTGCAACATAGCGTTGGCACCGACAAGAACCTGGTTATCCGCCAAGGACTTCCTGTCAGATGTGTCTATAGCCCACACACCATTAAGCTTAGCGGAACTGCTTGCTGACAGAAGTGACCTGTTCAATATCTATGGGGAATTCCTCAAGAATAACAATGTCATTTTCAACGTAAGTATCTTCTGACAAAATATTGCGACTTAACGATTATCGTTAGGTATATATATTCCTTAATAGTAAACGGTGATAGCCTAGTGGGCTTACCTTTCGTGGAGACCGTGTTCTAGCCCCGGCACGCACCACCCACTTTCAGGAGTTATGTGCGTTCTTGATTTAAGCAATTCAATATCACTTGCTTTAAACAGTAAAGGAAAATATCTTCTGCTTTAAACAGTAAGGAAACCTGCCTGCCTGAGAGTTCCGCATAATTTTCTCAGCGGCGGCGTGTGAAGTCTGCCAATCTGCACTTTGCCAAAGACTACGGCCTAAACCCATCTCATTCTCATTCTATCAACAAATAAATAAATCTTTCCTTGTTATAAAATTATATTACAAATATCCATACTTCCTTACTATGGTTATAAATGGGAAAGTGTTTTTTATTTGTTTGTTAGCCACATTTGGCTAAACTACTGCACTGATTTTAACGAATTTTCACAGAGATAGCTTGCATCCAGTAAGTCTAGCATGTGCATCACAAGAAAATTATCTCAAACAATTATCTTGCTTATTGCTATTAAAAAATACAAGTTACGGGTAGAGATTATTATCTTGTGGCACGCATGCAAGCCCTACAGGAGACAGATTTATCAGACTTTTTCTCCTGGTAAGACATACAGGGACAGTTCACATATGTAGGAAATATATACAAATTAACAGCATTAATATCAGATTGAGGGATAGCAAAAATATGAACAACTCGTTTAATATAAAGTGACAAACATTAATAATTACAACCAACCATACATTTACATGAATTAGGTATATTTGTATCTGATACTATGCAGAAAACCCTAAACTTCAAAACTTTTTTTTTTCAGAATAATGCAAAAGGACTAGCAACTACAGAGAAGATTGACTTTGAAAAATTCAAAAATATCTATGAAGTTCTAAAGACTTGTGGGGTGGCCTAATTATTTTATATTACTAATGCTCATATTTTACCAGTTATGTTATGTTATTCAATACTAAAAAAGGAAGACCAAAAATATAGGTCCAATTAATAAAACACGCAACAATGTTTATTCGATAAGATTTATTTGCTTAAATTGAGAATAAATAATAATACCAAAAAGTCAACAATTTCTATTTTTCCTACTATCCTGTCATAATTATAATGCTGCAAGGAACAATGTGATAGCAGCAGTACCTGCTAACATTGCATAGCCTGTAGAGTAAACTTCTTTGATAGTTAAACCTTTAGCTGTGTCCCAGTACAGATGTCTAATTCCGTTTGCAAAATGGTAACCAAACGGAGCAGCAAGAAATACTTTAGCTAAAAAGATAGTAGCTGGAGATAGATTTAATCCTTCAATCATCGTGATATAGTGAGATACATCGTGGGGTAGGACCAATGCTCCAAGACCAAGTACTGTTGCATATCCAGTTAAGATAATACCTTAAACAAAATTAAACGTTGATATTCCGCTGCAAAGTTCTTAGAGAGTTCTAGAATGCGTATGCCCAGAAATTTATTACTTAGGCTCATAAATAATTCATCACAAACAAGTTCTCCAAGCCAATTGTATAAAAAGCATGCCATTAAAATGATATTTAAATAATGACAAAGATAATTAGGAAAATTTTAATGTTACCTCTTTCCTCAATTTACTATAATAAATTTAAGTTGGAAGTTGTTTGAAACTGACTATTTATTATCCAATTTGTAAATGCAAACATATTAATCAGACAATATTATCGGACAAATACCTTTGGGCACATGACATATTTTGTACAAAAAGATTAGCTAGTAAATTAGGAGGACTTCTGTGGACATGTGACAACCATCATAGCTTCTTAGTTGCATTGTATATTTTTTTCAAAAAGCATATTGTTGCGCTTGTAACAATAAGATACACTATGCTATTTACGCTTACAGGCAACAGGTCATCTGATCATAGAAAATATGATGTAATTACTAGTTTAATGTGAAGTAGTTAGCTCCTAGTTTAGCTATGTACACTTAATTGTAATAAAATATTACTGTAGCCTTTTTTCAGTGAATTAAGAACGTAATTTGCAGCACAAGTCTATTGCATTGTGTGTAAATCAAAGCAAACAAATTTTTTCACTCCTTACCCATATAATGGAAGAGAAAAAAGCGATTTATGGTAGTCTTCAGTAACTTTTAAGTAGTTAAAATTTGAATCTGGGGCAACAACCCCTGGCGAATCTGGTTTTGGTAACCTGTTATAAAATAATTACAAATGATATGTACCTGCAGTTCTGTGCGTAATTGACAGTACGCTCGTTATCTGGAACTTGTAGATGGTGAGATGGGGCGACAATGGCCTGTTTAAACGTTCGTTTCTAATATCGTGGTGCTCATCTTTCGGAGGTTCAAACTTTTTAAATGTTATCTTAGGGACGGACGCAGCTTGAGCGTACGTCGCATTGCCTAACGCTGTGCGGAATTTCGCGAAATTCCCCAGTAGCGAAGTATTTCCTAATCTGGAAACCCGTCAACATTGAAATACTATATAATACGGCTACAGATATTACATAATAATAAAAATTAAAACATACCTGCCGCAGCAATAAAAAGCCATTTTAATTAACTACGGTACGATATACCGATAACAAATAAACGGCTATCAGGTGAATGGCAAACTTAAATATTGCAATATTTATTTTCAAAATAAATCACACCACCACTACGGATTTCTCTGGATATGACAATTGGTGACACTTCACACTTGACATTTGACAGCTTGTTCAAAAATGTGCTTTTATGCGTTTACAACGTAAGCTATAAATTAGTAGAATAACAAGTTATTGTTTTGATTTTAGACGAAAAAACGTAAACGTAAAGTATTATAATAGTTAATTGATTTTTAAGACAAGTAATATACTTTTTAGTTATCTGCAAAGTTAGCCAAGTACCGTAAATAAAAATTTCGTCGCTATCACAGATTCGCATACAAAGAACCCTATTCTTTGTAAACACAGTTTGACACTTCGTAAACTCTCAAGTGTCAGGTCCCGAAAATACAAATTTAAATTCCTAAAACTTAATTTTCAATAGAAATCCTAAAAATCTTTAATGATTCGCTTGTTACTTTTAACATCAATCACGGGTTGTTTAAAGGTCGACTGTAGCACCGCTGCTGTCTCTATGGCGCTCAAGAGTGTAGACTTCGAAGTATTTGGCCGGGTGCAAGGAGTGTTTTTCCGGAAGGTATGCACAGCAGGTTTATTTATAAGTCATGTTATTGAGGCCTTTGATGCTAACAAGATTTATGCTAATATTAGGGCAGAATATAAATTATATTATGTTAACGTATGGCCTTGAGTTTAATGACAATTTTGCATTGAGTGCATAAGAAGAGGCCAATGAAACAATGTTTTAGAAACTTATAGAATTTTAGTCTACCATATGCCTTCTGTTTACCATAGATTGTATTTAAATTGAAATTTTAATTATTATTCTTCTACATCTTTAAGAGATAACCAACCAGTTGACAGTGTGCCGCTAGTCACTTCTCTAACCCTTTCTCGTATGTCCACAATCTAGGTGGTCTTCCTACACTTGTCTTAGAAGGCATAAGCGACTTTAGTGTCCATTGTGAGTTAACTCACTCTTTTTTTTTCTGTGTTCATGTTGAGAAATAGCTTTATTTTATCACCATTATATTAGTGCGATAGACAATCAGGATATTTCTTGATTTGGGTATTTTCCAGTATACAAAGGGCCAAGCAGATAAGTTGTCACTCAAGGGATGGTGCAGGAATACATCTCGGGGCACTGTGGAAGGCCAGATGGAGGGACCTCCAGACAAAGTAGAATCAATGTAAGTTACTTTATTATATTACTTTGTAAAGACAATTAATAAGAAAATAAGTTAATACTCTCTTGAGCTGTGTTTTACGCCATTAGTTGTCTGGAAGAGATTGCTATGTAGTCATAAGGCCACGAAATTGTATGCATTGTGTTTTTTTTGATTAGACATTTAGTGTGAATAAGGTTTTTTTTTTATTTACGATAGGCCAGCGCTTGACGAACATCATGCCGCTAGTAATCACTCTAGCCTTGAAGGTACCCAAATTATATGTGGCAGGAAAATTAGTAGTATAACCATACCTTAACCACATTATCACATTTTATCAATGTGGTAATGATGCTTACACAATAAATAGTACATTGTTCAACTAGCGGTTAGTGTAATGACCTACTTTCTGGCTCAGGATTAATCCTGTGTACTGAAAGTGTTATGAGCGGCAAAAGCCAAAAAGGTTTGTGGTTACAAAATTAAAAAAAGAATAACATACTACATTCAAGTTCTGGGCCTAATATCTAACTATCTTGTGGTGGGGACCGTTTCCATGGATGCAATTTTATTGTTCAGGATATTTACATCATCCTTAAATCTGTCTCACCCTTCAAATAGTTTGACTGAAGCTTTTAAGGTTAGAGGCACAGTAATCCTCTGATTGTGGATGGGCAACTCCCAAAAGGCCCAATCGCTTTTAGACAACCTGGTGCATTCACAAAGTAAATGCTCAATAGGCTCAACATCCTTATCGTAGGACCTTCGTCTGCGTACAAACTACTCCTAAGTAGATTTGCGGGATACATTTGTCGACCCACCGCATTGCATCGCCGCCCCGGTACATTTCCTGATCTTAGGGTCGTAGCGACATGATAAATAGCCTGTAACCTTCCTTAAAAAAGGGGCTATGAATGTGAAGCAAGAAAGATTTTTCAAATCTGACTGGTAGCAGCTTTAAGGGATTAGCGCGTTTAAACAAAAAACAAACTCCTACATTTTAAATGTCAAATATGTCTCTTTATAGCAACTCTACCACCAGATATGAAGGTATATTTTTTTTTAAGTAGCTATATAGTTTTGCGAATATGTAGTTAGTAAAATAAGCCGAAACTAATCTACTTAATATACAATTAAAAAATTACAAAATGGCGATCACAATGAAATAATGACGAGTTTTGCAACATAGGCTGAGGGAGATAATTAAAGGTCACACAGTACACATCCTATGCAGTTCCCATTGCGAAGTACATCCTCTCACAGGAAAAAAGGGGCTTTGAGAATAAACCCACAACGCTTCTCCATTTCGGTTGTAGTTGTTGTAGTTTCCACTTAACAGCAAGTGGGCCGTCGGCTTAGTCAGTCAATTACTATAAAAAAGCCCCCATTGTCATAACCCGAAAATTTTACAGTTTACTATTGTAATATTATGTTGAATCCTCTAGTGTCGGAAGTTCTTTAACGCTGCCGCCATCAGTCACGCTCGCGTCAACACGTTAATTTAATATTAGTTGAATGTGTAAAATACATAAAATAAATAACCTTTTTAAAAAAATATATATAATTTAATATACTACGTCAATACACACATCGCCATCTAGCCCCCAAAGTAAGCGTAGCTTGTGTTATGGGTACTAAGATGACTGATGGATATTTTTATGAATAATATACATAAATACTTATAATATACATATAAACACCCAAACACTGAAAAACCATCATGTTCATCACACAAACATTTTCCAGTTGTCTATTGTACTATATATAAGTATATTTCTTTAAAGATGGCGCTGTTTATTTTATCACCATCATTTTGAACCTATTACCGGCCCACTACAGGGTACGAAAGTCAACTCAGAATGACAAGGATAGGGTCAGTAGACTTCACATACCTACCTTTGAGAACATTATGAAGAACTGTTAGGCACAAAAGGTATTCCTTCACCGTCCAAGCATTACCAAGCATTTTCGCATAACTCCGTAAGTGAAACTGAGTTTTAAACCACTAAGAGATAAGGAGAAAAAAGCGGCGCTATCGTCGTCTCCTTTTCTCCTTATTTACTCTCTCTCGCTCTGATATCAGATAAATGTTCTCTTTTTAAAAGTTGGCTAGCCTAACTAGCTCTGGATTTATTTTTTCTATACTCAGTGCACACAGAATCGCAGTAGCAGCTCGAAATGAGCGTGGCTTATATGTAGCTGTGTTGTCTATATAACTTCCACGGAAAAAACTCCGATCCTTTCATTGACATCCGTGCGATTGGACGATAGCAGGAAATGAATCCACGCTGAATAGAACGGCGCTGAACTGAACTCATTTGCTCCGTTGAAAATGGCATGTTTCAGTTTTCGACTTTTTGCGGATTTTTGTGAGCTCCCTCAGTACTTCGTTTGTTTTTAAAAGACTACGTATACGAGTCACAATTTTTATTGGGCGAACCGTTCTCTAAAGACGAGGTTATATATAAATACAGATGTTTTTTTTTTAATGTATGTATCTCCTTCATAAATTTTTTCGTTCGAAAGGGGTTTATTCCAAAATGGTCCTATTTAAATTTCGTATATAGATCTGATGAAGAATTTTGGAGACAGAAAACGAAACTCTACATAAAATGACAGCAAATAACCGTGATTGCTGCTATCACACAAATCTGCATTGTTTATACATCACTCGAAAGAGTTACGCATATGAATTCAGTATATAGGGGTACACTCACAATAACAAGAGGGACATACGGCAGTGGTTTTGAGAATTCACCCGAATGGGTGTACCCGTTTAGCTTTGGCAGTTCCATACAAACAATTCTGAAAATTTGTGGAAATACCTTTGCTAATGCATAAACGAAGCATTTTCCTATGGGGGGCATAAATTCAGCCAAAGGAAATTGAACGATAACGAAGAACATAAAGCCTGTGAGTTAAGTTCACAGACCTTTGTGAAAAATTCACGTGTAGCAGTTATGATAAAATTACTTAGGTCTTAATGTCGATATAAGGGAATTAAATGAAAGGCATTGGGGTTTTCAACCAAGAAGGCAACCCGTCGAAATTCTTAGTGGTTTTCCAAAAAAAAAAACTTAATTCGCAGTCTGTGGTACTGTTGGGTAACCTCGGAATGATTACGCAGTTTTATATCATGACACTTGAAATCAGTGGCGTGCATACAGGGTATGCACTAAGCGGGCAGATAATATAAAATTAAAAAATCTCCAGTACGTGTCATAAAAAACTTAAGGACAGGCTTTGTAGGAGTTATAAAAAGCCTACCCTTAAATTTTAATAACTCGTACTGGAGATTTTATTAATTTTATATCATCTTAAAAGGTGCTTGAAAGTGTTATTAAAGCCTTACAAGTAATATTCTGATAACCATTACTATAAAATAGATTTGTTACGCAAAGTAGAGTGCTCGTGAACGGCTTGCGATAATTGCCTATTGTCAAAAGTAGCTTTCATTGTTGAAAATGTTACGAACCGTTCGTGACTGTCTTTGTTAGCGATGGCATTTTCCGTTTATTAAGAGAATATAGCTTTTTACAATGGCATTAATTTATTTTAAACTAGAAGATTTAATATAAATATTTTATTTAATAAATAAATATACTACGATAATACACATCGCCATCTAGCCCCAAAGTATGCGTAGCTCGTGATATGGGTACTAAGATTACTGATGAATATTTTTATGCATAATATACATAAATACTTATACTATACAGATAAAACCCAGACACTGAAGAACATTCATGTTCATCACACAAATATTTTCCAGTTGATCGAATTGAACCAACGGGCATGGACTCAGAAAGCGCCATTCGGCCGTCAAAGTGCCAGCTGGTTTGCTTGAATGTATTACAGTTTTTTCTAACCTAACCCCCCTTTTTTAACCATTTCTCTAACCCCTGAACTACTAATCTATATATATAAAAGAGAAAGTGTGAGGGTATGTTCCGTATAGGCTCCTAAACGGCTGGACCGATTTGATTGTAACTTTCAGGGAATCTCCGGATTGAACTGGCGAGTAAGTTTGGTGACGATCGGAGCACTCCTATTTTTGAACTGTCAAATACAGCTTTTATTTACTATGATGATATTCTTTTGTGGGGTGCACATGGGTGTAGATAATGATCTTCACCCGCTCGAGAAGAGAATAGAAGAGAATGAGTACGGAGAGAAATAAATGATTTAATATATTATGAGACTTAAATTAAAAATTGAATGATGTAAGTTTATTGTCTAAATAAAATAAAGGAAAATCTAGCCCGGCGAAGCGGGCTGGGTACAACTAGTATTTAATATAAAATAATGGCAATCTCTTGCTCAGTAAAATACCATCACAAATCTGTCCCACGAGAACCATCTCTAAGCTATGTGTTATTCTAGACGATAATCTATCTCTGTGCCCAATTTCAATGATATTTCTATTTCTGCCGCCAATTGTTATAGACGATGGTTTGTGGACCAACTGCTTGCTCCGTCAATACTTACTGCAATTACACAGCGTGTGAATGAAAACCGAAAAAATACTGCTTCGCTTTACATGTACTGTCTCTGAGACATATCCGTGAAACAGAAACGCAAATGGTTTTACCCTAACAACACATTCTTGATTAAAATCGTCAACGTCAAAAAACGTACTTAACGAAAATAACCAGTTTCACGCTCTTATCTGAAAATATCATCACTCCATCAGAAGTCAGAAATCGTAAACACCAGGGCACATAGTAACATTTCGAAATGATTCTAGGTCGCGTAATACCAACAACAAAGTAGCCGTAGCGAGCTGGCCTAGGTCATACATTTCAAATCTATTCGCGCGCATCCGCTTTTCTCTAATGAGGAGCTGGTATGAATGCATTTGCTGAACTATTCAGACGGGTTTCCATGCATAAATGGCTATTGAAAATATTATACTGCTGGACTATTTCGGAACTCTTGACTACCCTATCAAAATCCTTTTTTCGATTATTTTTTTATTTGTATTAGCTCACAATGTTTGCCTTCATCGCTTAAGAAAGTGAGATTAAAATTAACCTATACATTTGATGAATTTCTTAATGACAAGGTAGATTGAAAGCAGCCAGCTTCGCTCTCATCTACCCGCAATATAGAAAAATGATTGTAAATGTTGATGTTGAAAGAGAGCAACTACTCAGCTTCTTGCCGGCCGGCACTTCTCTGTAGAATCTGTTTTCCGAACCTTGTTTCAAAAGTGCTTATAACGTAGGCTTACTTGAAATAAATGAATTTTGAATTTTGAACCTTTGTAAATTGTGAAATTCTCCAACTGAAAGATCTTCTTAAGCATCATCACAATACCGGCCCACTTCATTAGAAGGTCGCCTGTTAGAACGAGAAGGATGTTGGCCATAGTGCACCAAGTCATAATATTATCTAAGCCGTAATAGCTAAATGGTTAGGGCTTTCCTTTCAACGGGACCGTCTTCGATCTCCGGCTCACACCTCTAACTTTTCGAGTTATGTGCGTTTCAAGCAATTACAGATTATGTTTTACTAGTTTTTCGAAAATCTGGCAAAGAAAACATTTTCATCATCATTATTACCGGCCCACTACAGAACACGGGTCTCCCCTCAGAAGGAAGGGTCCAAGTGCGAATTCTCCCGCCTTTGAGTATATTACGTAGAACTCTTAGGCAAGGAGGTTTCCTCACCATGTTTTGTTCACGCGTCAACCTAAAGCGTAGATGTTAAACCTCATGTGCCTGTAATTACACCGGCACCTTCTCACCGGAGCACAGCATTGCAACAATGCTGCTAAGCGGCAGAAATAAGCAAGATAGTAGTTCCTCGGACGAGTATTGTCACAAAAAGCTTTGCTACTACTATGACGGTCGAAGTCAAAGGCCGTGGGTTCGATTCCCACAACTGGAAAATGTTTGTGCGATGAACATGAATGTTTTTCAGTGTCTGGGTGTTTATATGCATATTATAAGTATTTATGTATGTTATTCATAAAAATATTCAACAGTCATCTTAGTATCCATAAGACAAGCTACGCTTTTTTGGGGGCTAGATGTCCGTGTGTGTATTGTCGTAGTATATTTATTTTATTTATTTTATTTTATCTCTATACTTATTTGTTTAATAAAATGCAATAATAATAAAATGTGGGCAAGGAAATTGAACTATTGAAATAAAGATTAATCTTATTTATTCACTTTATTGCACAGACAAAAAAAAACGGTTTACAAAAGGCAAGGAGTTAATGCCAAAGCATTTTCTACCAGCCAACCTTCGGACGTGCGATAAAAACGAGTGTGGCCAAAAAGTTTAGGAGGTTAAAAAAATATATGTATATTGTATATAAATACACACGTGTAAAATATATATGTAAATTATATATATATTAATACTAGCAGTTGCCCGCGACTTCGTCTGCGTTTGTTTTTATTTTTTGAGACACATTTAATTTAGGTGTAGTTTTACTGAAATTTTTAAGTTGTGTATTCTTATAAAAAAAAAAAAAAAACTATTTGCATAAACAATATCTGAAAAGAACTGTCTGACCAGTCTCAGCTCCTCCTAAAACTTACAAAAAATAGTAGTCGTTATAGGACGAATCGAAATCGCATTGTTATTTGATTTAGATGTTGATGGAGATGTCTTAAAAAGTTAAAAGTTTTGTATTAAACGTAAGCTTATAGAAAAGTCCTATTATACTATAAAGGACTACGTAAACGATAAAAAAGCTTGGGTGTAAATTATTGCTCTAACCAGGTTGCTCTTCTAATAATTTAAAATGACATTGTGAGATGGTGATAACAAAAAAAAACACCCGGCTAAGTTTGTTGTGGGCTTCTTCTTAGACCAGGACGCATTTGGAACCCTCGAAGCTTTAGTTTTAAGTTTACGAATGTAGTTATCGCCATCATTTCACTACCGTGTAATTCTTATGTACGCATCAAAAGTGCCGCCTATGGGCCTAATTGAATAAAGATATTTTTGACTTTGACTTTGACTTATTTATATGCTAAAGGTTAAAGAAGAGCATTTCTATCAATTTTTATATAGTCCTTGTGTAAAATCGTCAAACTTTTTCATCACCTCTCCCAAAGGAATGACGGCCGACTGGCGCAGTGGGCAGCGACCCTGCTTTCTGAGTCCAAGGCCGTGGGTTCGATTCCCACAACTGGAAAATGTTTGTGTGATGAGCATTAAGTGTTTTTCAGTGTCTGGGTGTTTATATGTATTTTCTAAGTATTTATGTATATATAATTTATAAAAATATTCATCAGTCATCTTAGTACCCATAACACAAGCTACGCTTACTTTGGGGCTAGGTGGCGATGTGTGTATTATCGTAGTATATTTATTTATTATTTATAAAGGAACTGAGCATAATTTCAGAATAAAAAGAAGTAATATCCTATATTACTTCTATTACCTCCAAGAATATGTTTCCAAAGTTTCATGATGATCGGTTCAGTAGTTTTTACGTGAAAGCGTAACAAACAAACTTACATTCACATTTATAATATTGGTAGGGATATATAATTTATAGATATGCGTGTACATGACTGTGAATCTAGGGTCGTATTGGCAAGATAGTTCCAGACAGCTGTTACGCCCAAGCTTAATGATGCTAAAAGTCCGTAATTCTTTAGTAGTCATAACATGAGCATAATGTCGCTATTAGGTAGTAAATGTGGGAAAGGCATCAGCTGCGGCGCCCATAATTGGAACTTTGAAGTAACTGATAATCCTAAGATACATTAAATTTTGCAATCTATCCGAGAATTGTTTAGCCGAAGTTAGAAATGAATCAATTATAACTAGCGATCGCCCGGGTGCAATTTTGGGAAGTTTGGAGTGATTAACACCACTATTCCGTAGTACCAACTCTATCTTGTTACACATCACATTAAAAATCTTTTTTTTTTTCTCTTTTTTATAATATGCATACATTCTATATATAAGCTGATGATTGCATTACAACCCTTTGCCAGGTTTAAAATTTTTAATTTATTATTTGAAATTTTACTATTGTTTTTAATTTTTTGTATTTTTTTCACAGTATTTTTTGTATTTTTGTTTTAATTTTTGTAATTTTTGTCATATGGGTATTTGGCCTGAATTAAAAGCATTTATTATTATTATTAAAAGCGCGAGCGACTTCGTTTTATACTATGTAAAGATAATAAAAAATAAGTCGTCACGGTAAGCCCGGCAGATGTAAAACATCAAAATTATTAAAAAAAATACAATGTCGTTTGCGAAATTATTCTATTTTATTAATTAATTTAATTACATAATATCATTCTAAAATAAGTTAATATCGTAAGTAGAGTGGGCATCATGGCATGCCGGCATACCGGAGTATCGCGCCATTTGCCGTGACGGCTATGATTGAACGAAGGTGCCAATAGATTTTTCACATAAAAACTCACGACGTATCTAACCCACCTTTCCCCACCTTCTTTTTCATTTTTAGACTTTGATTCTTGTATGTACGACAGCTCAATAAGACATAACGCGACTCATTTGCTGAAAGTTGTCGAGGAATAAGATGGTTCCGGTGATATCCCAGTTGGTAGTACTTTGCTTTCGAGGGTTCGAGTTCGGATCCCAGCACGCACCCCTAACTTATCTTAGTTATGTGCGTTTTAAGATTTAACTTGCTTCAACGGTAAAGGAAAACATCGTGAAGAAACCTGAGTGCCTGAGAGTTCTACATAATGTTCTCTAAGGTGTGTGGAGTCCACCAATCCGCACTGGGCCAGCGTGGTGGAGAACGGCTTTAACCCATTCTCATTTTGCCATGTATCGGGCCGATAATTGGTTGATATGATGATGATGACGATAAAGATTGTTCAACTATACTTCAACACCGAGTGATTACAACATTACTAACACTTAAGACGCTATCAACAGTTAAGGCCTTATTACGATAGTACATAATATTTCAGTAGCCATAACAATCTCAATTATTTGGCTCTAAAGGTGGTTATAGGGGAAATGGAATTTATATATAATTTCATTTATATTAATTTTTATTTAATTTGAGGTTTAAAATGTAAGTATATATATATCGCAAAAACTAAAATGACATTATCCAGCAAAATATCTGACCATTATAAATTATAACTGAATAAATAATTATAAATATACTACGACAATATACACATCGCCATCTAGCCCCAAAGTAAGCGTAGCTTGTGTTATGGATGCTAAGATGACTGATGAATATTTTACATAAATTCTTATAAAATACAGATAAACGCCCAGACACTGAAAAACATTCATTTTCATCACACAAACACTTTTCAGTAGTGGGAATCGAACCCAAAGCCTTGGGCTCAGAAAGCAGGGTCGCTGCAAACTGCGCCAATCGGCCATCAAATTATAACTGAATAAATAAATATAAATATACTACTACAATACATACATCGCCATCTAGCCCCAAAGTAAGCGTAGCTCGTTTTATGGGTGCTGGACTGATGAATATTTTACATAAATACAGATAAACGCCCAGACACTGAAAAACATTAATGTTCATCACACAAACAACTATCTATTTGTGCACACTAGTTTATGTATTAGCATGTAGTTATTTGCATGTATGTATTTTAATATTTGTACCACCAGCAGTCTATTCTCCTCTTCTTTTTTTCCTAATTCTAAGGTTGCCTGGCAGAGATCGCTATTAAGCGATAAGGCCGCCTTTTGTATTACTACTTCTTTCGATGTTTCTGTTTTTGTTATATTTTAAATGTTGTGGTATACAAATAAAGAGTTCAATAATAAACAAGTGCTTCAATAACGCTCTGACATTTTTATGATAAAATTCCCATAACAAACAAATATTCATGCCAAAAATTAAAATTAAAAATTGAAATTATTTTAAGCTCCTATTTATGCAACATAATTAAAAATTTAACGATATTTTGTTTTCTTACCTGCAGAAAATAACTTTAATAATATTATAAAAGAAAAAGTTTAAAATAATTTCATCCATATTGCAATGCCCTGACGGGGCTTCATGTTCATCTACTCTATTGTCTGCTATACATGAAAGAAATAAATAAATGAATTGAAAATTGACCTAATGAATGAGCGGAATCCTAACTATGCAACAAATCAATTTGATTTTGGCATAGTGCTAGTTGCAACAACGGAGATAAACATAGGCTGAGTACTTTGTCTCCTGGAAAAACATTCCAAAAAGAAATTCCCAAGGGCTAACGGAAACATTCGATTTTTACACCAAACATCGTTCTTCCATTATTCATCGCGGACTAGTAAAAAATTCGTTGCTTGTAGTTTTTTTAATGTAACGTCCAAGTCACACTCAAATTGAATTTGCCCTAAGAGATTCCCGGCCTCGCACCTAAATGTAATGGAAAAAGATTTCCCTTGACCCCCTCGCCCGCACCCTCTTTCATAATGAAAATGCCTTAATGGCGAGCATTACGTTCACGCCTATCTCAAGGCTAATGAGAACTTTGGGCAGGTCTTCATCGTAAGTCGTAACTTAATTCTGTTAAAGAATGCAAGTTTTACGGCATTCGTTAAAAGTTCGAAGTTATATGAGTTGTTTGAAGAGCATGAAATTTTCAGCTAATAGCATCTGTTCAAGTATGAATGAACTTCTTTCTTATTAAGCCAAAACTCATAAGAACTGACCGATAATGCTGTGCCTATCCATTATAGCGTTTTCATTTTTTGATTAAAATACGATTTTCCTGATATACTCTTGACTGATTTTTATCGTATGGTTTAACTATCATAGCTTTATAGTTACTGTTTTAGTTTAAGATTGTTCATCTATATACTCTTGTGACAAAACTATGCTGTTGCTACTAAGCCTCTCAACTTTTGTACTTGGCACGCTTCAGGTGGAAAGGCGGTATTATGCCGATTGGATATCACAGTATTCGTTGTAATGATAAACTGTTGTTCCACAACTGTTGGGAGAGGTACTTTCTATAATAATATTTTCTTAAATTCATTCGACATTATTGTAATAAGAAACGATTAAAAGCGTAAACTCTATCTCTTGTGCCTGACTTCTCTTTCTCCCCCACAGGATGCACTGGTTGAAGACAACTGGCAGTCCGAGCAGTCAAATCGACAAAGCGGAGTTTAAGAACAACAAGGATATAACCGAGTACACCTTCCAAAGTTTCGATATCAGGCGTGACGATTAGTTTTCCTTATATCTTTTAAGACACAAAAAAAACAATTTAGCAGTCGATGGTATTTATCATCCTGTATGACTAGCATGCGTGGCACGTGATAATTATCTCTAACCGTTACTCGTATTTTTTTATTGAGATAATCGATGGACATATTTTTCTCGTGGCGGGCATGCTATCCCTACTGGAGTTAAGCTGAGAAGGCCATACCAAGCTGTCCAACCTACGTCCATGGTTGCGTGCAAATTAACGGCCAATCATAAGACGCGCAAGAGTAGAGCAAGTTTTGATTGGACGCTTTACCAACATAGATGTGGTATCCACAGTTTGGTTCAGCATTGCCTTTATCCAGTCGCCAGTGACTAATGACGTCAATAGCACGCTTATATGAAACTATAAATTGAACAAATAAGTTCTGATACCCTCGTATTTCCTACGCTTCTTGTTTAGGGTTCTTAGTAATAGTTACATAAAATACGACTTTCAAATAAATAAATATACTACGACAATACACACACCGCCATCTAGCCCCAAAGTAAGCGTAGCTTGTGTTATGGGTACTAAGATGACTGATGAATATTTATTCAATGGATAATATACATAAATACTGATAAAATACATATAAACACTCAGACACTGAAAAAACATTTCTGTTCATCACACAAACATCTTCCAGTTGTGGGAATCGAACCCACGGCCTTTGACTCAGAAAGCAGGGTCAATGCCCACTGCGCCAATCGGCCGTCAAAGTCCCCAATGTGATATTATTTTTACCCATGTTATGTTATACGCGTCCAGCGGTGTTTCTTTTATCTGAATACAGAATGTTGGAATATGTTTTTGTTTCATTATCTTATTTGCATGAAAAAGGTCGGGTCTCGTTACATCCACTCAGAAGGAGATTAAATCGTAACTTTTATTCCTCAAGGTTGTAATCAAAGACCCTCGTTTCGAACTAACAAATGCATAGAAAGCGTTTTAAAAAATAACTTTAAAAGCCACTAATGAATATTATACCTTGTCTTATGTAAGAATAAAGGAAGAACTAAACTTTTATTTGGATATACGGGCATACACACACTAAAATTAAAATATAACTTATAGTCTACACAACAATAGGTACAGTGTGATCCCAAAATGGTCTTCACCTAGCTTTCTATTCGTATGTGCAATAAGTTTTCTCTATTCTATTCTTCATGTTTTCTGTGTGACAACCATAAGTTGTCGACCTCTTTATGTCGATTTTTTTTTTAATTTATCCTGTTTTAAACTACTGCCATAAATACGTCTTCCCGCCCGTTGGGAGAGGCCTTTAGTCCAGAAGTAGACTGTTATAGAGTACTAGTGTAAATATCGCTCTTAAACTATTTATTAATGTTTTTCTTATTTAGGAATAAATTATTGTTTTTCTAGCTGTTGCCCGCAACTTCGTCTGCGTTTGATTTTGTTTTTTGATGTGGCATAAAATTTAGTTGTAGATCTAAAAAAAAAATAAAGTATTCAGTATAGCTAAGCCTTAAATGAGGAGTTCTGTCTTCTATCTCCAACCACATTCAGATCTACACAAAGTTTGGGGAAAATTAAGCACATATTATAACCTCTATAGTACAAAAATAATTATTTAAATTGGTTATAATTTATCGGAGTTATGGTGTAAAATCGTCAAACACTCATCCCCTCTCCCTAAGGAAACGAGCTTAATGTCGGGATAAAAGGTATCCTATATTACTTCAAACACTTCCAAGAATATGTGTACAAAGTTTCATGAGGATCGGTTAAGTAGTTTTTGCGTGAAAGCGTAAGGCCGGGTTCCCACTATGCCGGACCGGCAGATCTCCCGGTCCGGTAAAATTGCCGGAAGGCCTAGTGGCGGTACAAATTGTATGAAGCTATTCACATGATCCCGAGTCTGGCTTTTTCGCCGAGCCCGGCATTTTTACCGAGCGTTTTGTCACTACAAAATGCCGGCAAAATCACCGGACCGGAATAATGTGAACCAGTTCGACCCGCGTTCCCCGCCCCGCCCCGCCCGTTCTCCCCGCACTTCATTCGGCTCGCATTTTCTGAGTAAAGTAGACGTGTAGCATGAGCGACATACAAATAGAAACTTTAATTACGCTTGTCCAAGAGAGACCTGTTCTGTGGGACAAGACCGAAGATGTCTATAAAGACAAAAACTTAAAGTTAGCAGCATGGCGTGAAGTATGTTTAATACTGAAACCAAACTTCGATGAACTGGAAGAAAAAGAAAGAAAACAGTACGGTGAGTTTTTTAAATATTTTTATTGATAAAAATGCATTCACAAATTTTAATTTATAGCTGCTGCCTGCCACGGAACGGAACCAATATCCGAAACAAAATAATTAGTAAATGCTGTTCGTATAGCATTGGCATTAGGGCCACCTCGAGTCGACCCATTTCGATCCACGGGTCTCGTTTCTTGTTCTTGTCCATTTTCTATATTTTGGTAACTTTCAAAATTTATACCGTCTTTTTCTCTAACAAAATTATGTAAGACTGTACAAGCTTTAATTACTTTAATTGCTGTGTCTACGTTCAGATCTATAGGCCGATGGAGTATTCGCCACTTATTTGCTAGAATACCAAAAGCGCACTCAACGTACCTTCGTGCTCGACTTAATCTATAGTTAAAAATCTTTTTATCATTATTCAAATGTGTACCTCCATATGGACGTAGGAGATTAGGTGTTAAAGCAAAGCCTTCATCGCCAACTAGTATAAACGGTAATTCCTCGTGCATGTTTGTATGAAGTGGTCGAGGCTTTGGTACATTTAAAGTACCATCATTGATTTTTTTCCAAAATATACTATCCTTTAATATAGTGGAATCGCATTCCTTGCCATACGAGCCCACACTGATAAAAATAAATCGGTACTCTGAATCGACAATTGCCATTAATACAAAAGAATAATATTCCTTGTAATTAAAGAACATAGAACCACTCTTGGCTGGCTTCAAAATTCTAATATGTTTGCCATCTACTGCTCCAATACAGTGAGGAAAGTTGGCTTTTCTTTCGAATCTTAAAGCGATGTCCTCCCATTCTCTCTCAGTATCAGGCAGCTTAAGAAAATCTGTCTGTAGGCTTTCCCAAATGACGTTGCTCATTTCTTTTATTATTTTACTTATTGTCGAAACGCCTACTCTGTATGAGTAATGTATTTCTTTGAATGAACATCCTGAAGCTAAATATCTGAAAAAAGTATATTTTGTTACTACATATTACATTATATGTCACCAATAAATAAATTCAATTCTGATATTTTTTTATTTATTTCAGGAAAACTGGTTTCAACTAAATGGAATAATATACGAGATTCATGGCTTAAGACGGTGAAAAAACAAAAAGATGAGTCTAAATCTGGATCTTCGGCCAAAAAGACACGAAATTATTTATATCACGAGCAATTAATGTTTTTGAAAAAGGTCTCCGAACCTCGACCGCCTCATGAGTCGGGTTCAAAAAAAGCAAGAACCGAGACTGAAGTAGGCATGGAATCAGATTTTCGTTCATCTTTAATTAAAGATAAAAGAACAATTGATAATAAAGAAGTAAATGAGAAGATGTCAAAGTTTTTGGATTCCAGAATGAACCCAGAAAAAGAAAACCATCATCTTTCTTTTTTCAAAGGCATTATACCAGTCTTGAACACTTTAACTATCGAAGAGACTTTAGAATTTCAAGCCAGCGTCCTGACAATGTTGCAAAAAATTAAAAGTAGGAATTATGAGAGAGAGAATTACGGACATTGGCGTCATTATAATCAGATGACCGGACCAGATCAGTATACTCGCTCTGGATACTACACACATCCTAATCAACAGGCGACACCTACGCAAGATCAACACTCTGGATACTCTACAACACCTATACCATCAACTTCTTCCCAAATTCCAGTGAATCCAGTTTCGCCAACAGCATCTACTCATTCCATATACTCCCAAGAGTCAGAATATTTAGATTTTGAAGGGTTTTAAATTTGAGTACAAATAAATACTTAAGTGACTAATTTGCATTTTTAATTAATAATTATTTATTGTCAAAAGAACACACACACACACTTTACCTTAAACAAATGGCCAATCTTTGTTCTGGGCAAATACATTCTCTAAAACTTGTATTTCGTACTCTTATGCCTGGTGAAAGTCGTCCCAGTAAATCGTCAAAAGTGGTTGTTGTCATTCGAAAATAATTGAAGAACTTTGATCCGTCACTTCTAAGTTCACCCATCAATGTTTCAAATGTCCCTAGTGTAAATCTTTCCCGTAAAATAGGATGTACCCAATACTTTCTTCTTTTATTTTGCCTTCTGTACCACCACCACCACAACACAACAATTTCGTCGTCCATTGTGGGCACAGGTCCAAATTCAACTGAGGTGCTTTAAATGTGAACACTCTGTCCGGTGTCCGGTTTCCGGCAGATCTGCCGGTCCGGCATAGTGGGAACCCGGCCTAACAAACTTACTTTGACATTTATAATATTAGTACGGATTAGTAGGGTTTTAAGGTTCCTATAGTGAGTGCTGATATTGCAGATTTAAAGGTAAGTAAGTAAATTTTTATTAAATCTTACTCTGCTTTAATATATTTAATAAGTTCAAGGTTACCCTAATTACTTCAGTTTTATAGAAGCTTTTCGGTGCGATGCCGTGCAAAATCTCTCTGTCTTTAAAACTAGTTAGAAGATCCTCATCATCGTCATCCGCAGCCCGTTACCGTCGCACGGCACAGGCCACTTCTCTTACAGCTAAGACGATTTTAGAGCGTAGACCCACCGTGATGCTCCTATGCGGTTAGGTGGGCTTTACGGCAATTACCACATAATACGTCTTTACGTGCTCTCTTTGGCACGGGAGCTGACATAAGTGCCTAACCCGGAGTGCCTAATCCGAATTCTTTAATAGACGAAACTTTAGATATATAATTTGGTCTATGTGAAGTGTATGTTGGAAGAACCTCCTTGGCTTTAAACTAACCAGTTTTACCACGTTTTGTATCGTCAAAATACTGCTACAATCTAGTGTTTTTGTGGGATTAGCCAACCCTAAAGTAAAACAAGAATACAAATAAGATTACCAGTAGAAATAAAGTTTTGAAGGAACAATTCCGTTATATTTAAATCACTTAACTAAACCAGACTAAAAATATTTACCATCTTAATCTACAGCAAACATTTTATTTCAACAATTTAGTTCAGTTTACATATTTGTGTAAGGTACAACAGAATCGGCGCCATAGACAAACAAAAACAAATTGCTATTTTTGTTTTTTATTCAAATCACATAACAAGCTTTTGCGCTCTTCCTTTAATAAATGTTTAAAGCAATTAGACTTTCCTGTATGTAAGAGAGGTATTTCTTAGAATCAAATTGTAAGCTCTTAATCAAAAGCTAAAAATAACCTCGGGAGTTTATTTTATTGGAGGAAGTGAATTCGTTCTTGCGAATACTCGAATTTCTGTTTCTATTTAAAACTGACGAGAAGTATCGTACTACGAGTACAACGATAATTACGAAAGAAAATAATATTTAAATTTGCGTGTTTTTCGAATTCAATAGTTCAGCTAATTTATATCTAAGTACTATTAAATCTTTCTGCTTCATAAAAGTAATAAGTAATTAAAAAAACAAACTATACTGAAACGTTGTTTTGATAAATATATAATAAATAATACAATGATTTAATATGAGAAAAATAAATATATATATATATATATATATATATATAAATATCAGGTCAATTTAATTTTATACAATTAATAAAATATAAGTTTGTTATCAACAGATGTAATTAAATTTTATAAATTATAAATATGTCTGAACATTATATTCCAAAAACTTATTGTCTCACCCATTTAGCAAAATAAATATTTCATTTAATTCAGTGCAAAAACTTAATATTTTTGGCGTAGTAATTGTGACCAACTTTTCAAAGATTTCGGGAATAATAAACCATCTGCTGATAATAACAGCCGTCGACCTTGAAGCATCCCGCGAAGAGTTCGGCACGAAGGGGTAGGAAATGATTACGTCCGAGTCAGTAACCCGGGCGTGTGTTATTGATGGGAGGGCGAGGGTGCGGGCGGGGGAAGATCGCGGAAAGTGGGTCAGAGGGGCGCGCAGTCGCGGCACTGCGCCCTCGCTCTCCAGCCATGGCGGACGCCCCGCCCGAGGTCCTGGAGCTGAACGTAGGCGGCGTGCACTATGCAACCACGCGGGACACGCTGTTGCGCGAGCCCGACTCGCTGCCGGCCACGGCTTTACACGATCTCGACCACCCCCGCGACGCTCGCGGACGCATCTTTTTCGACCGCGACGGCGTTCTCTTTAGATACGTCCTGGATTATCTCCGGGACGGCGGTCTCGTCTTACCAGAGTGTTTCCGCGAGCACAAACGCTTAGCGCGGGAAGCTAGGCATTACAGACTGCTTGGATTAGAAAGCGCGGTCCGAGACGCTGACCCGAGGCCGCCGAACCGCGAGAAGGGTTGTATCACCGTGGGATACCGAGGGAGTTTTGCTTTCGGGCGCGACGGCCTCGCTGATGTGAAATTCCGCAAGTTGTCCCGGATTCTGGTGTGTGGGAAAGTGACGCTGTGTCGCGACGTGTTTGGAGAGACGCTGAACGAGTCTCGCGACCCTGACCACGGGCTGGCGGACAGGTACACTTCGCGGTTCTTCCTTAAGCATTCGTTCATTGAGCAGGCGTTTGATATGTTACAAGAGCAAGGATTCAAGCTGACGGCCAGCTGTGGGAGCGGAACCGCCGGCGGGGCCGCTGAGCTCAAACCTGGAGTCGACTCCGAGGAAAATCGCTGGAACCACTACAACGAATTTGTGTTTGTACGCGAATAACAAATCCCTGCCGATTGTGATACTACATCTGCTTGTAAAAATTTGGGGGTGCGAGACCAGTGGCGATCAATGGCTGAACCACTTATGATATGCCCTTATTGATATCAAATCAACTATGAGGTAAATAGCAGACCTTGTACCGAAATTTATTATTTTTCTTTATAACTGTATGTTTAACTTAAGATAATCTTGCGAGAACTTTTGTCTTCTTATATTTTACTCGACAACAAAACTTTTAACCGTTTCGACAATTACTAGGTACGTTTAAGTATGTCGTACTAGATAAATATTATTATATATTTAAAGATTATTAATAAAGACATGTTCACATAGATATAGATATGTAGATAAATCGATGTTAAATATATTCGTGTATCAGATAAGTAGTTAAAACATACCTAATTGTATTAGAATAAATGTATAAATATTAAAAGTAGAAGTTACCTCTTTTTAGAGCTAATCTGGTTTACTGAAACAAATCTATTTCTAATGTATTATCTATTTTATAAAAGATTTTTATTATAATTGATACCTTACGATGTATTTTGGGCTTTCGAATCTACACAAATTCAGTAAAGTTTTAAAATCTTGAACAATTTTATCTTGTTTTATTAGTTTTACAAGAATAATACTCGTGAGAACAGTTTCAAAATGTTGAAATGTTAAGTTAACTTTTTATAAATAGACGTTTTTATCTCGAATAATATTTTTTCAATATTTACAGTCGTGGTCTACTTTTTAACACACGGGCGGAATTATGTTTTGCATTATTTGCACAAAAATTTGCATTTTCATCAGCTCTGTATCAAATAACTAACTCGTTGGTCTAATGGGTAGCATTTTTAGCTTCGGATCATAAAATAATCTGTTGGTTTCATAGTTGAATAATCGTCAAACCCCTTAAAACTCGCATTGGAACAGCTTGAAAGGTCAAAAATCAAATAAACTGGGCGTCTCGATCCTAATTCCGGCATTTCAGTAAGAAGCGTTGAGAACCAGGTAATATTACTTAGGGGGTAAACTTTTTTGGCAAAATTGTCTTAAGTATTTGCAAAAGCTTGGGCATCGACTAGTATTTTGCTAGGAACTAAGTATGAGAATAGTTAAAACATAATTTAATTTCTCATGTAGATATTTAACCAAGTTAAACTTCATTTCATCAGACGACGGCAAATACTTACAATGAACGGTCCCGTCACAAAATAAAGTCCAAAATACAGGATGAATTAGGGAAGTAGTGATAACAAGTTTTAAGTTTGTTTTACGGGCGTTACAGTAGAACCGATGAATGAAATAAGTTTTCCGCGACTGTAAATACAATGAATTCCAATAAACATGATATTGTATTCAACTCCATGTTTAAATTAATGTTAGTTCTATAAATTACCTTTTGTTACGTTGTATATTTAAATTTTACCAAACATATGACATTTATATATCATTTATTCTTTTAATAATAAAAAAACACGTTTTTATTTCATTAATCCACCACAACTCTATGTAAATTTAATGCAATAATTTTTAATTTTAGTATTGATTTTGCTTTGTCATCTATTGCTCGAAAACGAAGATTGATGTTAGCAGTGCTACCCTTTTACTACTCTTCCTAGTTAAATCTGCAATCTGAAGATTTGGGATTAGATTGAGTCCTAACGTAAATTCGTTCGTAACTAGTGGTAATAAGGTGCAATTTAGAGAAAGCCCCTGAAAATCCTCTTTGATGTTGATATCTACATTCTCTATGATATTCAGTTAGTAAAGCATCTTTCAATTAAGTCTGTAAGTCTCTGAGGGTTTAATACTATATATAACTTAAAACACAATTATTCAAACGTTCGTTTCAGAATTATATCTACCTAGCAATGCATAAGTTTTAACAATGTGTTAAAACACATTTAATAAATCGCGTAAGATTAATGAACTTTTTGACAAGGCTGTGTGCTGTAGGCCGCTGCGGTTTCTTTTTTCACAAGATAGAAAAATTCTAAAGATTGTTAAACTGTAAAATTATGTGAAATAGAGCAATCTGCTGAGTTTATCGCAGGTTTCTTCGTTGTAGAATCTGCCGTCCGAACGGTCGCGTCGGTAGTTACTACAAACAGAAGTTTCAACAATAATTATAAACTAGATCTACGTAAAATAAATGTTTTTTTTTTTTTATTGGTTTTAAGGATGGTCAAGGTATGTTATATAAAACTGTATGACGACTTTTCTTGCGCTTTGTTAAGCGTAAGTGGACTTTCCCCGGTTCAATCCCTAGCATGTTGATACATATATGCTACAGATTTAATTATTGATGGTAGAAAATCCCGTTACCTACTTAATTGGATTATGGAAAGTCACATCCGGTATGCCTTTGAGGTCGCTAAGACTTTGATCTTTGATGTTAAGTGTATGGCACAGTCCCCAAAGACTGTCTCTTAGATGAGATTTTTCTGAATGGGTGTTCAGATTTTTTTTTACACAAAATACAGATATGGTAAATGTGAGCGAAGAGTGACGAACTCCGTGGCGCGATTGAGTCCTATTAGCAGAGGTACCGGATTAGATTCCCGGCGGAGGCGATTTGGGAATATACAATTTCTGAATTATATCTGATCCGGTCTGGTGGGCTTCGGCTGTGGCCGATTACCACGCCAACAAAGACGATTTAGCATTTCGGTACGATGTTGCGTTGAAACCGATTAGTAGTATGCGGTTATATATCTGCCGTACCTTAACAGGTTAGCCCGCTACCATATTAGACTGCATCATCACTTATCAGCAGGTAAGGTCGCAGGGGAAGGGATAACGTAGTATAATAAAGAACAAATAAAAAAACCCATTTGAATATCACGTTTACTTTTAAGACCCAAAATGTATTTAACAATTTATAAATATTTCCAGTTATACCCAGTCTATTTTTTTACTTGTTTTTATTGCAAACAATCTTTTTGTTACTATTTATCTAAAGTTTGTTTTCAAATTCTTATAATAAAAACACACCATAAAGAAAATCTCTTTTTTTGTTTTATTTTATGTCGGTATTTACTTACTCATCGCATTTGTTTTTTTTATATTTTGAAAATATATTATTAACTTAATAAGTACTTTTAATGAAAATTTATTTAAATTGTTTACATTTTAAATACAAGTTAGTAAAAAATTATGTTCCTACTGAATTCTTAAATCTTTCGAACCTCGATGATGTTACACATATTATGTATTTTAATTTTTTTTTGCTTTATTCTTTCCCACAGGGAAATTCCCAAAGCAACCATCACCGTACAGCCATTGATGTCTTTCAAATTCTCACCCATTTTTATATATTATATATATATCAGATATCCATGTTAGTAATTATATCTAGCATGAATCGAGTTTAAATAAGAGGAGGGAGTAGAAAGTTCTTTGACATTAAATTTATAAAGAGTTGAAGTTTCTTATTTTAAATCTTAAGAACTAATCTGATGAGTTGTGATCGATCCATTTTCTATTCTATAGAAATTTATATCTCTTTATACGTATACCTAGTTAGTAGTAAACTTGTAAGAAATCGGATACGAAGCGCTTCAAAATGTACCTAAAAATAATAGTTAGTAAAAAGTAGGTGATTTAACTCCATAGACTGTTTACATTAGTGATTGTAATGCCCGTTTTCACTAAACCTACGAAAAGCCTTAATCGGATGCCTAGTGATTTCGGTGGTGCCTAGAGAAAAAAACGTTTCACGAACTCAGTGATGACAAACGACGTTAGGCGCCATCTAAAATTATGACACCGACTCGGCAGATCGTAAAGTTTATGGCAGTCGTTAACTGACAGATGAATAAAAATAATAAGGTTTTTTTCAATAGCCTAATATCCATGGAAAAAATTTAAAATATGATAATACAAACACAAATACCACACCTTGTGGCCAGAGCCATAGAAAAGTTAGGTTATGAGTTTCCTAGCGAAAACCGATTGGAGAAAGGTAAATTTATGCCTAGGAACTTGCTTTGATTAGGCGTTACTTACTTAGTCATTGCCTTGTCCGCCGTTGGTGAAAACGGGCACTAACCTACCTTGTATTTTACCGTAATTTCATTAGCATGCGATCTCTTGTGCCTTAGCATGCAAATGCTAATTGCGACGGCTATGCTACTTGCTAATATGACGTTAATACCTACTCCACTTTCCGAAATAAGAGTAAAAATCGAATAAGTTTGGAAGTATGCGACACAGTACATTATCTGACCCTAACCGATGTGAATAAGCAGACAGTGAAATTAACGCATTCTGAGCACCTGACATTTCCCTCGCTCCTTTAAACCAGATGAGGTGGCTTAAATTTTATTATGAATTATTTATTCACAGAAGCATTTGACTAATACTCCCGCGTGTGAAGGAGAACACACTTGCGATCTGCGTGACGTGCGAAGCAAGTAAATTAATTATATTGACATAATTTCGCAACTACATGTTATTGCTAAATGCTAATATACTAAAATATGTGATATTAAACATCTCAAAAAGTATTTTCTTTTATTCATGCATTCCCTAGTGTTCTTTAACTTTAAAACATATCTTAAAGCTTGCTAATATCGAATTGAAATTCAAAATTCATTTATTTCAAGTAGGCCTAATACAAGCAATTTTGAAACGTCAAGTCTGTCCGTGTGTAGTGACTCTACCACCGGTTCGGAAGGCAGATTCTACCGAAAAGAAGCCGGCAAGAAACTCAGCAGTTGCTCTTTTCCAACATCAAAAATTTACATTTTACATTTTAACATTCATTTTTCTATCTCGTGAGAGATGAAAGCGGAGCCGGATTCCAAGCAACCTTCTCATTAAGAAACTCATCAATTGTATAATAACCTCGCTGTAATAAATGTGTTTTAACACATTCTTTAAACTTATGCATTGGTAGGTCCAAAATTACCTTAGGAATCATATTATAAAAGCGTAATAATAGATAAGCAATGGCTAAAAGCGTAATAATCGATATAATATTGATACCTGGTTAATGCTTGATTAAAACGCAATAAAAACGATCCCGCAGTTTTGCAGGAAAATAGTCAGATTCTACTTAAATGAAAAAAAAACACCATTACTGCGATCGCCTGCAGGGCTAACAGATAAAAAGGCAGCAGATAAAAAATACATCCCCCGATTATATCCCCTGAAAAGTGAAAAAAATTACGTGAATAGGAGAATTTTATTACACTTAAATATTATTTGGATATTATTTCCACACATGCGCCCATGCTCGACGAACAGAATTGAAAAAGCTTTTTTTTTATTCCACTACAAGTTAGCCCTTGACTGCAATCTTACCTGCTGGCAAGTTATGATGCAATCTAAGACGGTAACGGGCTAACCTGTTAGGGGTAAAGCAGTAATATTAAACCCATATACCCCTAATAGGATTCCACGCGACATCTTAACGCTAAATACCTTATCAGAACATCTTTATCCAAGTAGCCACGAAGCCTCCCACCAGACTAGACCGTAGAAAATTCAGAAAATATAAATACCCAAATTGCTTCTGCCGGAAATCGAACCTGGGGCCCCCCACTTAAAACCAAAGCGCCCTCAGCTGCGCCAGGAAGATATTCAGAAAGCTAAGGGAGAAGATAAAATTTTGTTCCCCGGAGAGAAAAATGTGTCTTGCCAATTGCTTTATTTTGCACCTATAACCATAAATGCGTAGGAAAAGCAACTCTTCTGACGTCAAAATTCCAGTGACACTCCCTTAACTAATGCGAATGTAACGACATCTCATTCTTGGAAACCTATTTACACGAGTAGCATATTTATTACATCCGCGGCACATAATCTTATCGGGTAGTCTGGCAAAAAATCACTTTTACTTACATTCCATTAGAGACGTCAGTATGCCAAATCGACATCAAATCTTTTCAAATCCTTCACCAGAAAGAAAACTTTGCAAAAGTTCGGAAAAATGCTTCACTTCAGCGGACTTAAAAACTTTATCTAAGAATTTGTAAGACATCTTCCGACGTAGTTGGAAATAATAGTAGGGAGGCACTAAGTATTGCTAGATACTTCACTGCTCTTCGAAACTTACGAAAACTTCGCCGGTTCTGGCAGGGCCCTAGCACGCGATACTTTTGATGTCGGCGTTCGCTGATTTTGCTGCTACATCTCGTTTTGACAACTTCCTGCGTTTTGTTACTTCATTATTATCGTCATCCACCAGAATGAGTAGCGGATTGGTAGACTTCACACGCCCTTGGAACGTTATAGAGAACTCTAACGCATGCAAGTTTCCTCTCGATGTTTTCCTTCACCGTTTAAAGCAAGTGATATGACTAGGGATAAAATTTACATGTCTAAAGCACGGCAACTGGTAAGGAAAACTTTACCCCCGTTTCTTATTACATTTACAATTTGGAAATTATTTCCACCCATGTGCCAATTGTCAGAGAGTTAATAAAACTGCGGGGATGATAAGTCTTATATTCTAAGCGTTCACCATAAAACTGGGAAAAAATTGTGACCTAGCAACATTCCCCGGGTGTAAAGTGAGAAGTGCGCGGGGCGATTTCACTGTTTTTGGACATAACGCAATCATTAGGACCAAAAACAGTGCAAGCATGCAATAATGGCTGAATGACGATTCTGTGTGCCTAATTCTGTGGATAAGGTATATAAAGATGTCCTTATAATAAGTACCTCTTACTCTTACTGTACATTGTTTAATCGTTTAAAGTATCTCTTATTACAGTATAACTCAATAGATAGAAGATTATATTCAAGGGCTAAGTGTAGGGGAAAAAAGCTATTGAAAAATCCCTAAACCTAAGGGAAAACACGCTTATTCTGATGTTACTTGTTTAATTAGATGGCAAATTTAATTTAGTAGTGCTAACTGCTAACCATATTTTCAGGTAAGAGTAGGAAAATAATAGTAGGTACATACTAGGTACTATTTAAAATCTGCCTTCTAAACATTTTTGATTAGATATGTTATTATTATTTCGTTACTCCCGTGTAGTGACGGCACATCGGAATACAGCATAATAGCCTTTAAATTCAAAATTAATGGATTAACCAGTGGCTGCGGTAATAATAAAATCCAAATTAAAACGAGCAAAATTCTGTAAAGGTTTGTTGGTCATATATTTCATGTTAATACCTTGTTCAATGTTCTCTTCTTAATCTACTACCACTTTGTAAGGGGTCAGAGCTGATAGCGAAGAAGTTGAGCAAGAAACTCAGAGTCCTCCCTTAATTCAACATAGAATTATTCACTATTTAACAATTATTCATTGTAAAGTCCGGTTTCGGAGCGAAACGTGCGTAGAGGGTACATTGCCGAAGATCTGTTTGGTGTGGAGTATAAGAATTGAAGAAATTATAAATTACCACATACAGATTCTCCTGCTTTTCGTGGAGATTTCCGCAAAGTGACGCCTGCTTCTATCTAATGGTTTAATTGGGTCTTTTAATATACGTGTAAATGAAACCCGAAATAATACTTCTTACTTAAATAAAACTATGTACTTACAGTATATAATGTACCTCAAAAGCCTGTGGCATTACATGCTGTCTTTTAGACTTAGCTTAGCTCTTAGTCTTAGTTGTGAAACCAAGAACCTTTTTAGCGGCGTGCATAGATGCAGATGATATAAAATGAAGAAAATATCCAGTATGAGTTCTAGATACTTGAGGGTAGGCTTTTTATAACTCTTACAATGTCTTCCCTTAACTTTTTGATAACTCGTACTGGATATTTTCTTTATTTTATATCATCTGAATATCATGTGCATACCCTCTATACGAGCCACTGGCCCTTACATCACATGCAAAATTAAAATCATGTGACTCCTGTAATTTTATTAGGTACGCATCGCGTAGCGTAGGTAGGTATTATGCACGTGTCGGTCTTTTATCTTCAATAGGATTGTCATAAGTAAACACTTAGAAAGATTTGAATTCGTTTGTAAAGAAATCAAATATGCTTGTTCCGACTTAATACTTTAAATTTAATTATTTTTGTTATGCTTCTTCTTTGTTATACTATAAGCAGTGGCGTGCATTTCATACATGCACAAAAGCACTGCATACCCTAAAATTGATATACAACTCGTATAAAAGTAGGATTTTTGCCGTTTTATGCAATTTTCCTGCTGTATGCATACCCTGGTAAGAAACCCAGTGCACGCCACTGACTATAAGTTATACTTCTTTTGGCGCGATGGAGAAAAATGATGAGAGTGAATTTTACGATGCGCGCACACCGACACCGTAAAGTTAGTTCTAGGTGGCATGAAAACTATGTTCAAGTTGTATATTCTAGTATTTTTATATTTAGAACACGTGTTTCGTAACAGTACAAACAGTGTGAATAAATAAATATTTTACACCGTAATATAATAAATGCATCCTTCAATATTATTTTGTAATTCTGTTACACGTTGATAACATAACATGCTCCATGCTACAGTCTGCAATTCTATCGTATGCAAATTAAAACAATGCCGTATTATTACATTTTTTTCCATTTTATAGTAATACCTACTCAGCATAGTGTCAGAAAAATATAGTAAATAACAAAGGTTATTTTTTGTCGAAAATGTTTGGTCTTTATACAATAAACCTTTCTATTATATAATGTCTGTGTATCTAAAACTTACTTTATTTAGATGGAATAATACTTTCATGGAAATAAAAAAATATTTTCACTTTACGAGTGCTACTTATTTGGTATTTCCTAATGGACCCGAGCAAGTTTAACTTCAATCAATTACAAGTAGGTGTACCTATTTTGTCAAAAACCGACCCTCATATCTCAAACCTTCCTGCTAGGCGATTTGATACTGTCGATTGTAATCAACAAATTTAGTAGAAAAGGAAATGTAATTCTTTGTTAGTAAGTTGGTAGGTATATTTTATTTCCCGTAAACACGACATAAAACTATTCGGCATTACCTCTGACCTTGTTTTCGATAGGTTATTGTGCTGAACTATATTCAACAGGCTACTGCCGAGGACCTTGTTCGGAGTGACATTAAAAATGCGCAAACACGCACGATTTTTTTTATTCCTTCTTGTGCGAGATGAAAGCGGTGCGATTTGCTTCCTAGAAACGTTGTCATTACGTTTAAGCATGTAAAACCGTGAGGCACAGCTTGTACGTAATAACAATAAAGCGAGTTTGCAACCGCACGAATCGTTTTTTTTTTCTCATAATAACTCACGGACCAAGTACGAGATGTAATATCTGATTTAAGTGGAGAAACATGGGCATGCAATTTGGCACTCAATGTCCATTAACCATGGAGTAGGTGGTAAGCCTCATGTGTCTGTAATAACACTGGCAATAATAACCTTCAGACCAGAAAACAGCATTGCAAGAATGCTGCTTGGCGGCAGAAATAAGCATGGCCGTAGAGGGTAGTAGGTACTTTCCCGCGCAAACTGAACCGACTGCCACAAAAAGCTCTACTATTACTGAAACAGGTATCTAATACTGAACTTCGTTTCTACTACTGAACCACGTATCTTACACTGAACTTCGTATCTAATACTGAACCACGTATCTAATACTGAACTTCGTATCTAATACTGAACTTCGTATCTACTACTGAACCACGTATCTAATACTGAACTTCGTATCTAATACTGAACTTCGTATCTACTACTGAACCACGTATCTAATACTGAACTTCGTATCTACTACTGAACCACGTATCTATTACTGAACCACGTATCTAATACTGAACTTCGTATCTACTACTGAACCACGTATCTAATACTGAACCACGTATCTACTACTGAACCACGTATCTACTACTGAACCACGTATCTACTACTGAACCACGTATCTACTACTTAACCACGTATCTAATACTGAACCACGTATCTACTACTGCACCACGTATCTACTACTGAACCACGTATCTACTACTTAACCCCGTATCTAATACTGAACCACGTATCTACTACTGAACCACGTATCTAATAGTGAACTTCGTATCTAATACTGAACTTCGTATCTAATACTGAACTTCGTATCTACTACTGAACCACGTATCTAATACTGAACCACGTATCTATTACTGAACCACGTATCTAATACTGAACTTCGTAACTACTACTGAACCACGTATCTAATACTGAACTTCGTAACTACTACTGAACAACGTATCTTCTACTGAACCACGTATCTTCTACTGAACCACGTATCTTCTATTGAACCACGTATCTACTACTGAACCACGTATCTACTACTAAACTTCGTGTCTACTACTGAAACACGTATCTACTACTGAACTTCGTATCTACTACTGTAACACGTATCTAACACTGAACTTCGTATCTAATACTGAACCACGTATCTAATACTGAACTTCGTATCTAATACTGAACTTCGTATCTACTACTGAACCACGTATCTAATACTGAACTTCGTATCTAATACTGAACTTCGTATCTACTACTGAACCACGTATCTAATACTGAACCACGTATCTACTACTGAACCACGTATCTATTACTGAACCACGTATCTAATACTAAACTTCGTATCTACTACTGAACCACGTATCTAATACTGAACCACGTATCTACTACTGAACCACGTATCTACTACTGAACCACGTATCTACTACTGAACCACGTATCTACTACTTAACCACGTATCTAATACTGAACCACGTATCTACTACTGAACCACGTATCTACTACTGAACCACGTATCTACTACTTAACCACGTATCTAATAGTGAACTTCGTATCTAATACTGAACTTCGTATCTAATACTGAACTTCGTATCTACTACTGAACCACGTATCTAATACTGAACCACGTATCTATTACTGAACCACGTATCTAATACTGAACTTCGTAACTACTACTGAACCACGTATCTAATACTGAACTTCGTAACTACTACTGAACAACGTATCTTCTTCTGAACCACGTATCTTCTACTGAACCACGTATCTTCTATTGAACCACGTATCTACTACTGAACCACGTATCTACTACTAAACTTCGTGTCTACTACTGAAACACGTATCTACTACTGAACCACGTATCTACTACTCACTAAGTAACAAGTTAAAGTACAACACTCGACGCTTTATTTAGATTTTCAGAAATGGAATGTCAATGGAGAGAAATTGGTGCTTAGGAATTGACTCCGAGCCCCTCTCGTTCGTGTTACGACATCGGCCAACGTTCAAAAGCGTCTCGAACATTCTAAGAGGCTGTCACTCGACAGTTGAATGAAGGCTTGAAAGACCCAGATCAATAGGTTGTGTTTACTCAGTTATAAATACCTCGGTGGTCTATTGGTTAGCATGTTCACTATAATCCTCGGGTTCCTGTCTTCAATTTTGTGATGATAAAACTGGAAGCTTTCTTTTTTATTTGTACCTGTAACCCGTATACAGTATATATGTATAGTACTGTATACAGTAAGTACTACTCAATTTGTACAGATAAGCAAAAGTAATGGATCTCAATTGATTTCATCAACGTGTCCAGTTCTTCGAGGTGTACCTCAAGGATCTGCACTAAGCCCATTGCTTTTTGCAATTTACACCGCAGACATAGCGCATTGTTTTTTCCACTGCAAATATCATCTATACGCTGATGATGTACAATTATACCTATCCTTCAAGCCACAGAATGCTGCAGCTGCCGAAGTGAAAATAAATGAGGACTTGCAGAGAATACATAATTGGTCCAAAACAAATTCACTTCTATTGAATCCTCTTAAATCAAAGTGTATGATACTAGGAACGGCCAAAATGACTAAAACTATTGCAAGTTTTAATCCAATAGTTAGGATAGACAACAAGAGTATTGAAAGGGTTTCAGAGGCTAAGAGTTTAGGGGTGATCTTTGACTCTAATTTGCGTTTTGAGTCACATATCTCTAATGTAGTTAAAAACTGCTTTTACCGATTAAAAATACTGTATAGGATCAGGTATTATTTAAGAGTTGACGTTAGAATACGGCTATGTGATTCTCTTATCTTGTCAAGACTGAACTACGCAGATACCGCATATGGTCCGTGTTTGCTAGAAAGAACCAAAAAGCTAGTTCAGAGAGTCCAAAATGCGTGCGCTCGTTTTTGTTTTGCTATTGCTCCTCGCTCACTTATTAGTCCACACCTTAACAAAGCAAATATTCTCAACATGTCATCTCGACGGGACTTGCACTTGGCTAGTTTGTTATTTGGTGTAATATCGACTGTGAAACCACAATACCTTTTTATGAAGGTGAAATGGGCTAGGGAGCATAGTAAATATGGTCCAAGAGGCTCAGCTTGTCAAATTGCGGTGCCGAGACATAGGACTGCCGCTTTCCGTGGCAGTTTTAGGCTTGCTTCTTCCAAGATATGGAACATAATCCCCCCACCGGTGCAAAACCTGACTTCAGTATTTTCCTTTAAGTCCAAACTTAAAAAGATATTGCTGGATAAGCAAAAAGGAGACGACAAGAGGAATTGGGAAGTCTGATGTCTTAGAGCAAGCCTTAGTAACGCTTTGCATAGTGACAAATAAGTTAACCAAATTATTTAGTAGACACAGAGTGCATACACTTGCCACCAAAATAGCAGTTCTTGGCCGGTCCGGGATGTCGAGAGAGGTCGCCTGAAAATCAGCGCTGTAGCAGTGATCATAAAACCACTGCTACAGCATAACGCTGAGGCGATACTCTGTTTGGGAGGAACAACACCACAGATATGTCACTGCCGACAGGGAACTATATTTGTTTGTTTTTAGCATACTTATTTATTTTGTAACCTAATTTTAAGATCCTTTTTTTTATTTTTAAAAAGTTTAATTTGTTAATGATACCTTTATTTTTTATTTTTTATTTGTGAAACTCGTATCTTATATGTTAATTGCTATGTGTTGTTTTTATCCCAAATAAAAGATTTTATTATTATTATTACTCTTGTTTAAAACTTGAAAATTTCTTCCAATATATAATATTTCTATTCTATATACTACCTAACGACAAAGACATGCCGCTAAGCGATGTAGTGTTCCGGTGCTATGTCGAAACCGATTAGAGGTGTATGACTACACTTACCACCAGGTGAGATTGCAGTCAAGGGCAGATTGCAGTAAGTTGTAGTGAAATAAAAAAAATTAAGTCCTTTTTTAAATAAATAAAATACTACGACACATCGCAATCTAAACCCCAAAGTAAGCGTAGTTTGTGTTATGGGTACCAAGATAACTGATTTTTTTATGAATAATAAACATAAATGCATATAAACAGCCAGACACTGAAAAATATTAATGTTGATCACAAAAACATTTTCCAGTTGTGGGAATCGAACCCACGGCCTTGACTCAGCAGGGTCGCTGCTCACTGCGCCGATCGGCCGTATTTTACTTTATTTAGGTATTCTTATTACCTACTTAATTAGAAATTCGGTAAACTACACGGAGAAATCTTTTCTGCACCCTGCTAAGACCCTAATGTAAGTAGATAGTTCATTAGAAAGTAATATTGTTCTAGTTTCTAATGAGTTTGCTAACTGCGTATATTCCAAAGTAGAGAACAATGCGTTCCTATTCTGAATAATTCCTGAGCTTTGTGCTGCCTGTTTTGTTTGCCTCGCGAGTCGCGTCTCGGTGATAAACAAAAGACGGGGCAGACTAATTATAGAGACCTAGACCTAGACCTAGGCTAAACATTTATACCATATAAAACCTAAGATTTCCTCTAATTAAACTTGCGTAACGCCATCTATCGACGCATGTTTAAGAAATTGCCTCGACAATCTCGCAATGAGTTCTGTCCTCTATCTCCAACCACATTCATCAGATCTACACAAAAATTCAGCAAAATTAAACACATATTATAACCTCTATAGTACAAAAATAATTATTTAAATTGGTTATGATTTTTCGGAGTTATGGTGTAAAATCGTCAAACACTTTGATCCTCTCTCCCAAAGAAACCGAGCTTAATGTCGGGATAAAAAGTATTCTATATTACTTCTAACACTTCCAAGAATATGTGTACAAAGTTTCATGAGGATCGCTTAAGCAGTTTTTGCGTGAAAGCGTAACAAAAAAACTTACATTGACATTTATAATATTAGTAGGGATAGGGAAGTACGGATAGGGATTATAGACACGTTTATAAACCGCGGGTTTTGACTCAAATCTCTCCAACCCGTAAGACATGTGACCATAGGGTTCGGGACATTTGATCGTACCTTTTTGCTTTTATCCATCAATGATGATAGACTTGACTTATATCTCTCTCTGCTCTAGAACCCCCTCTCCTGAGTCCTTTGTAAATTCTGCTCCCTTATCAACGCATTACCGGCCCACTACGGTGCACTGGTCAATTAGCTAAAAAAAGGTCCAGATCGGCGGCAGTCCATCACACTGGCAAAGCGCGGATTGGACTTTCAACTGACACGCCTTTGAGAACATCCTGGAAAACTTTCAAACGTGCAGTGTTCCCTGCGATGCCCTCCTTCACCGTTAAAGCAAATTAAAAACGCACGTAATTCTGAAAAGTTTAAGGTGCATTCCGGACCCCGAAGTCCTAACCACAATGCTACATATATAGACTTACATAATTTTAAAAAAAAAAACTTAATTTTGACGACCTCCCAGCGCCGTCGTGAACGCAGTGGTTTTAAGTGGGAGGTCCCCAGGTTTCATTTCTGATTTGTCTCTGGTCTGGTCTACTGGAAGACCTTGGCCGTTGCTCATTAAAAACCTACCGGCAAAAACGTACCGCCAAGCAATTTAGCCTTCCGGTACGATGTAGAAACAGACGGTATGCAGTGGCGTGTACTTCATACATGCATAAAAGCACTGCTTACCCTAAAATTTATATATACAAACAAAACGTGGTTACTACACGATTGATTAATTCCTTAACGAAAAGGCTGCTTGGATGCAGGCCACTCCGCTCTCATCTCTCACAAAACAGAAAAATTCTAAAGATTGTTAAACTTTAAAATGATGTTGGAAAAGAGCAATCTGCTGAGTTTCTTGCCGGCTCTTCTCAGTGGAATCTGCCTTCCGAACCGGTGGTAGAGTCACTACAAACAGACTGACTTGACGTTTCAAAAGTGCTTATTAATTAGGCCTACTTAAATAAATTAATTTTGAATTTTCGAATTTTTTTATAACACGTACAGGAGGAGGATTTTTGCCATTTTATGCAATTTTCCTGCCTTATGCATACCCTGGTAAAAAACCCAGTGCACGCCACTGAGAGTATGGGATGGTAACTACCATACCCCTAACAGATCAGCCCGTTACCATCTTAGACTTCATCTTCACTCAAAATAAAACCGCTTTGTAAATCTGTATGTCATGAATAGCTATTTTTTACGTGAATTGAACTAATGTTGCGTAAATATTCAGTGGGTAAGAAAAATTCACTGATCAGAGACACATAATGGGCATAAAATCCATTGATCGGCGGAGAGCCCATTAATCAATCAGAGGTGCGAAGTGAGTAAACAAAGTTCTATACATCCCTGATTCATCATCACCATATCAACCCACTGCCGGCCCATAACAGGGCACTAGTATCCTTCCACAATGGGTTAAGGCCTTAGTCTACCACGCTGGCCCAGTACAGATTGGTGGACTCCACACACCTTTGAGAACATTATGGAGAACTCTCAAGCATATGCGGGTTTCCATACGATGATATCCCTCAACGTGGAAGCAAGTGATATTTAAATTGCTTAAAACGCACATAACTTCGAAAAAGCTAGAGGTGCGAAATGGGATTCGAACTCGAAAGTGAAGTCGAATTCGAACACAACTCGGCTATCACCGCTAGTGTGAGATTTAGATTCTATTGCCATGAAAATTTACCGCTCATTTACCGCTTGAAATCTTTGACTATAACTATTATTTCCTTAATTAATTTCATGTTTTATTTTTCGAATGAGTACAAATCTTATTCCGTAGAATCAGAAAAGATTTGCACACTGTCGTTGTCAGTAGATTGTGTAGGAGTGTATTTTAATCATTATAAAACAACTTAATGTGACCCACAATTCTAGCAAATAAATTATTAAATTATTATTTCTATCATTTATTATTTTTCATTTTTTTTTTAATTCATAACAATGTTTAAAAAAAATAAAAAACACTATTAAAAATTTATTAAAAAAAATGGATTAAATAAACGTACCTACTCAGAAAATGATACACTAGGCACCCTGTCGGGTTAACATGCGCGAAACAGTCAGATTAACGTCGAACCGAGCGGAGGTCCGAGTCCTCGAAGGAGGCATCCACTTGTCGACGTCCCCCACTTCCCCCCCCGATGTCGACACCCGGGTCTCTTCTCATGACGAGCTCCCACTTTTGCCCCACTCCCCGTATGATCCCGTAGCAAACCCTCAGGTGGCTATCGGCAAGTGTCCATCCGAAAAATGAAAAAAATGAACATGCGCGCCACGCGAACTAACACATTTCCAGTTTCGCGCCATAGAAGCACGAGAAAATGATAAACATATGTACTTATCTCGAGGGGCATTCTCTGGGGCGCATGTTAACCGTTGGAAGCCCTATAGTATTTCCTACTTCAGCGGCTACTTTATAGTGCCTGTCTAGACGCATATCTTGTCACATATCCACTCTAGTTGTGGACATTGCGTCGTTTCTTTTGATAGTATATTTGTGTGTCCTATGTTTGTATCCTTCCACAGCCTGTAGGCTCTTAAGCTACACTTACTTTGGGACTAGATGGCGATGTGTGTATTGTCGTAGTATATTTATTTATTATTTATAATGGATGCGAAAGTGTATCACCGTGTATAAATGCCTTTATGATAATATGGACAATCAGAGTTATAGGTAACAAAAGTTAATATTTAAATAGTACAATAAAAGTTTGCGGGTGCTTTCCATGATTAAAGAATTATAATATGTTATTCTCTAGACAAGATCAATGCAGAAGTTGAGTCAATACTGAGGTTTAGATCAACCTTCTACAGTTTTAAATATATGTTGCTTATAATATTTCAATTCTTCTATACTTTCCAGAATATCATTTAAACATCTATGCTCAAACTTCTTCTGTGGTATTCTCGCATACTCCCTAGGATACCACCTTCTGGCCAACTCCTTTATAGTACTAACATCGATTATTCTATAGTGTAAGTAGTCATTCAACTTGGGCATGTACTTTCGAATAAATAGTCTATCCATATACACACTGTTGCCTGCTAAACAGCACTTCTTTTCAGGCGCATGTAACTTTACAAAATTGAGTATTTCATTTTCAGCATCTGTTGCTGACACTTTTGATACACGGCTTGCGTCAGTCAGGCCACTCTGAAAGGAAAAAGAAAAATGGTCAAACACATCCTTACTTTCTATTATACTCCTACACCAAAACATTGCTGGAATTATTAATAAGATACCTTTATTACACATATCTACATATATTTAATTTTTTTAATCTTCTACAAGTTAGCACTTGAGTGTAACCTCACCTGGTGGTAGGTAATTTGTGGGTGATGCAGTCTTAGATAAAAGGGCTACAAGTTGCTTGACTGCATTTTCATCTGATGCTAAGTAATGATCAGTGGCGTGCACTGGGATTCTGAACAGGGTATGCATACAGCAGGAAAAATGCATAAAAAGGCAAAATTCCTCCTCCAATACTAGGTATATATCAATTTTAGGGTAGGCAGTGCTTTTGTGCTTGTATGAAGTGCACGCCACCGGTGATAATGCAGTCTAAGATGGTAACGGCTTAACCTGTGAGTGAGTATGGTAATCATCCCCTATTAGGTTTCCACGCGTCATCGCACCGGAACACTAAATCGCTTAGTGGCTTATTTCTAATATTAAAATTTACTTTGGCAGTATGTGCAGAATATATTGTAACTTCTGAAAATAGCCTATACTTCATGTTTATTAATTAAATGCCAGCAACTTCATCTGTATAGAAATCTTGATTTAACATGAAATAAGGAATTTCTCCCAAGTCTTATCCAGAATGCAATATTATATAAGGCTTTGTTGTGACTGACAGACAACCCACAGCTAAAACAGCAGAACATATAAATTTAAAATTATTTTTTGTATTTTTACAATGGGATTTGCATTGACATTGCATTTTTTTTCTAAAGCCCAAAAACAGAAAGAGAATTATCATTCTGTTTTCCCATAAACCAAAGTATTACAATAAATCTTTTCTGAGAACACTCCTCTCCAAATATCAAATTAATAGTTTCATCGTTTTTAGCTGTAAGTTGTGGCTTTAAATATAATATTTAATGACAACTTATGAATTGAACTCAAAAGCAAGCTACACATTTATATTACATAAGCACTAATATCCCACTAGGTTTTTATGGGTTTCTTCTTAAGGCTGCCACTCCACCGGAGCAGAGCAAGGCAGCGGAGCCAAGAAATGGAGAAATATTAACCTATAGGGTTGCACAAAATCGCCGCTGCTCTTAAGTGAACCAGACACAGTACACAACTGCGCTCCACATTAGTCAGTTTCTCAGCTCCGCTGCCTCCGAAGCTGCCTAGCTTAGTTTTAAAATGTAGTTATCACCATTAAATTAAGATATAAGAAATAAAGGATTATATATGGGTCATAGATGCCTGTGAAGCATCTATATAAATAAAGAATTTTTAAATTTGAATTTATTAAAAACTCGCTGTTGCTCTCAATCTATGCCTGTGTTTTTTGCAAATAGCATGGGGTCTTTTTTTTTCAGGTATAAAAAGTTGTCTATGTTACTCTCGGCCCTTTGCTTTAACTATATGTAAAAAAATCAAGTTGATTGGTTGCTAAGTTAGGGTGTGAAGGAAGGACAAATAACTTGTATTTATAATAATAGCTAGGATTTACCTCACCATGTTGTGTAATACACCACTCATTCATATTATGAAGAACTTCATCTGACTGGTGTACTATAATATTGGGACCTGCCGCTACTAAATTCAAATCTGCATCGGTAACTAAGCAAGCTATTTCCAAAATATAGTCCTTGTCTATATTAAGACCAGTCATTTCTAAGTCAACCCACACTATACGTTTAGTCCGACTCGCCATATCTGCTGCAGTTTTTATGTTCATATTTGTTTGATGATACACTGAAAATAACAAACACATAAAATTAGCAGTGAATCGAAATCTTACAAACGACCTATAGAAATCCAGCAATTAAACATACACATCATCATCATCAGCTTGTGTTTAAGATAATGATGACGATCTGTATGTTTAATAAATCTTCAACATTGTCCTCGTTGTCAACTTCCACTGAACAGCTGCTAAAATTAATACCACTATCAATAATACGAGAAAAGTATTAGTACGTATGATAGCCTCAAATAAATAGGCGAAAATGAAAAAAAATTACAAATAGAACCCGACAAAAGATTGTTATTTTCTAAGCTAACCTTATAATGATTTTGAAAGAGTCACACAACATTAATACTTACACTTGGGCTTAACCAGCTTATTTACAAAACTTGTTGTCCATGATGCTAGATAATGGCGAAAAAATATCATTTGCAATAATTTAAAATTCGATTTCAAACGTTTACAAAGAGTAAAGTAATACTGAGTTTTTACCACAGATGGTATTTACACCTATGGTATTTACTACTTACCTAAGAACAATGAATAATACTACTAACTACATTATTACTACTAGGACTAAATTAAATGCATTATTTTGTACTCTTTTTGTTTATAGGCTTGATAGGCTGCCAAAAAGAAATACTATATAGTAAAATGTTCTTTTCTTTATTATGTAAGTGTCATAAGGTTGGATGTGGTTAGTGATGGGTTGTCAGTTTAATAAAATCTAAAAACAGGTAGGTCAATAATATGCCAGATGACTATCTTCATAGTCGAAACGTTCCCAATAAGGCGTTCCTCTTACTAATAGGAAAAAGACAAATTAGATAGAATTATCGAATAAGGTGAACTAAAAGTTTTTTGTTAGGAAAAACGTTAACTTTATTTACTTTACATACTCTATGCCGGTAGCTATATCGATGGAAAGTAAGACGATTCGTACAATTTCGAATGAAATTAAAAGAAGTGAAGTTTATTCATGCATTTCTTCGATTGGCTCTTCATTACTTCATCCTTAAACAAGCAACATCACCATCGTCTTCATTAACAACCCATGACCGGACCACTACAGGGTAGGGGTTTCGTCTCAGAAGGGTATTGGCCGTAGTCCAACACCCTGGCCAATTGTGGATTGGTAAGTCTACCATTGGTGTTTTACCTTGTGTTGTGTTACCTTTTCGGACATTATGGAGAACCCCCAGGCATCTTACTCAGTCTTCCTTCGCCGGTAGTTGCTTAAAACACAAATAACTTCGAAAAGTTGAAAGGTCCGTGCGGGAGATCGAACTCCCTAAGAAAGTAAGTTGAAGTCCTAACCACTAGGCAGTTAAAAGTCATAACTCTAATCGGTTTCTACGCGACATTGTAGGGAAACGCAAAATCGCTTGGCAGCACGTATTTCTCGACAAGATGGTAACTAGCCACAGCCAAGAACCTTACACCAGAACAGAGAAAATACAGTGATTATAAATTCCCAAATTGCTCCATATTTTAGATTAATATAGTGGAAATTGGTTTTATAAGTTGGCGGGCCTGAACCCGAGACCGTCCACTTATAAAACCACTGCGCCAAGGATGTCTTGAAATACAAAATATCGATAAAATTACATTTATTGACACTTATAATTAGTAATACCTAACTTTATTGATAAGCATAGTTTTACATTTTTCTTGAAGATTTCCCACAGATATTCTAAAAAGCTCTTTAGTTATGAAGGTATCATCACAAATGTAAACAGACATTATGTGAAAAAATTAAATACACTGAACGACGCGTCGGTTATAGTTTGGCCGGAAAAACAGTTTCGTATGATTAAATAATTTTAAATGTTAGTGATAGTGTTATGATATCTATAAGTAAACCATTTTGACATTTCATTTCGTGACTCGTCAAATAATATAAACTAACTCTTACTTACGTACTTCTTAGTTACTAGACAAAGAACCACCTCGAGACGTCATCCGCAGAGTTTTTCTCGACATTGATTTTCAATTACACTGTCACCTCCCTACACCGTCATATGACACTAAAAGATGTGGTTACATAATAATTTGTTCAAACCTCTTGTACGCGGCGAACGAAAATAAATGCTGTAATAACAAGAAATAATACTAATACAGCAAGTCTAGTGAGAGTGTGGATATCTGTCAATTACATTTTTTCTCGATTGCTGAATTGATATGGGTTTCGATCCTTAATTTGATAGTTCTTGATTTGATTAAACATGGCTTAAACCCTTTGCGGACTGAACTTAAATGTTGTGTTTATATGCTCTTTGGACAAAATGTTAAACATAGCGCTTTCTTTTTCTAAGGGATACCGTGTGAAAAAGACAGCACTACTTTGAGCTGTCAATTTAGTTACGATTATAGATTTGTATGTACAACAGAATCAACACCTTTGTCTCCAGTCATGTGTGGTCTATTGCAATGTCTAGTCTATTCTAGTTTCATGATTTTGTCTATGATCAAAAAATAAGGCTTCACACAAGAACTAGACAACTCACATCCAAATTATCATGGACTTTTATTCTATCATTCATTGATTTGAATATGGACTTATTATTATATTTAGCTAAGCGACACCTTAATGAGCCTACTACCATCGATCGCTTCAATCAGCATTATTTCAACTTTTACAATTAGGAAATGCATGTTTCCCAGTGGGTACATTAATAAAATTAATAGTTTTTTTTAACTATTGTCTGATTGATGCATGAGAATGGGCATTTGGCAGTAGTAAGCGATAGGTCATAGGTATATGGTTCCTCGGAACACATTTTAAAGAATATAGTATTTCGGTACAACAAGCCGTTTAGACAGTGAACGCGGATATATTTTTTTTCTTTTGGCTTGGTTTGCAAATACCATTTTTTCAGACTGAAATCTGATTCTAAAAAAATTCATTATATTATTTAGAATTATCAAAATCGGTTTAGTAGTTTCAAAGTTTATCAATTACAAATAAACAAACAAACTAATAAATCTTTCCTTTTTAAAATATAATATTAATAGCTATAGATTATATAAGTTTAGATTTACGATAACGTACACGACGTGTTCACACGTACACGTGTGATGCAGTTTACAAAAATAAAATAAAATCTAGCCTGCCCTGTTAAAATGGTTCAAACGTGATATAACATGCGATATTAAACCGAAATATAGACTAAATATTTTTTTACCTCCTTAGAAATTTAAAGCGACTGGTTACTTCATTCAAAATTGATCATGGACACGCATTGAGTCACTAAATTTTTTCTATAGATTTACAAAACTAATAAATACTTGTATACCAGCCTTTATCGTATGTAGCCTGCCTTATCTGCAATATTTATACATACTTTTTTATACCTATTCTTCTAGATTGTCATGGTGCCTAAAGGTTGATTTTGTTTTTATTTCATAATTTCATAAAGTCGAGCCCATAAAAAAGTTATAATGAACAGAATAATTTTGAATCATTGTCGGTGTTTAAAAAAATCAAGTAAGTTTATTAAAAATAAAGTGTCTTCATAAATAACATAGGATTTTATATCACTATAACCTTTCATAACATTTTGATTGAATAAAATATGACTTCATCTACTTTATTTAGCTTATAATTATTTACAACTTACTAATGATGGAACTTTACCGTAGTTACATGTTATGAGTCATTTAAAGATAAAAACCTATAAGTTTATTTGATTGAAAGATCTGGGTTTTTGTGATATTGAATTTGTATGCAAACTTCACATGTTGATCACATCCTTTGTAAATAAAGTACGCTATTAATTTAATTACATAGAGTTATAAAACTTTATAAATAACAATACTTGTTATTAACGAAAACTAGAATTACTTAAAAAAAAAAGTGATATTTATTGGAAGTTTGTACATGTGATTTTATAACCAAGCCATTTGTTTTGCTTATATTGTTATAGTAACAGAGCTAAAAATTTTTTCTAGCTTTACAATGGGAGACAAGGCAGTATCAAAACTTTCCATACTTAACGCTTTCAAGGTCATTATCCTATTACACAACTCAGCCCATTGGATTGCAGTATGATATTAGTCAGAAACCTTTCAACACAAGAGTGTTTTATCATCCCTATGTAAGAACCATATCTACAAGTAAGTACCACTATGAGAAAGAGCCTTTGAAACCATCCTCCAAGGTAGAAGCAACAGTTGAAACTATCAAAAAAGGTATTGAGGAGAAAGAGAAACTCCCAAAAAAGGAGGAAGTTAAGAAAAGTTTGAAAGAAAAGATTATGGGTGAATTGAGACACTATTACCATGGCTTTAGGCTACTGTTTATTGAAGTCAGAATATCTGCATCATTATTATTTAAGATTTTGAGAGGTCAGTCCTTAACCCGCAGAGAACACAGACTGCTGGTGACTACAATTGGTGATATGTTCAGAATGGTGCCATTTATCGTATTTATAGCTGTGCCGTTTTTGGAATTTGCTCTACCTTTATTTATCAAACTGTTTCCAAATATGTTGCCATCTACCTTTGAGAGTCGCAGTCAAACAGAAGCGAAGCTCAAACAGCATTTTAAGGTAAAACTGGAGATGGCCAAATTTTTCCAAGAAACATTAGACCAGATGGCTCCTCAAGCTAGCAATAGACATTCAGATTTATCTAAAGAGTTTTCAAGTTTCTTCAATAGGATTCGTACATCCGGTGATGTGGCAACCAGTGAAGAAATAATGAAGTTTTCTAAACTTTTTGAAGATGAAATAACTTTAGATTCACTTCAAAGGCCACATTTGGTTGCTCTATGCAAAGTTTTAAATGTTTCCACAATTGGTACAAGTGCTATGTTGAGATTCAACTTAAGGATGAAACTGAGATCTTTATCAGCTGATGACAAGATGATTGCAAAGGAAGGTGTGGACAGTTTGAATTTTAGTGAGTTACAACAAGCATGCAGAGCTAGGGGTATGAGAGCATATGGGGTATCAGAAGAACGGTTACGTAAAGAACTCAGGAACTGGTTGGATTTGTCGTTGAATGAGAAAGTTCCACCATCGTTACTTCTGTTGTCAAGGGCATTAATGGTTCCAGAGCATGTGCCCACAACATATAAACTTAAGGCTACTATCTCAGCACTACCAGAACAAGTTGCCACCCAAACAAAGGCTGCGATTGGTGAGAAAGAAGGCAAGCTTGATTTCAAGGTAATGGTTCCTTATGATGCAATATTATATAAATGTTAGACTCTCTTTACTCATTTACTACATTTAATATAGTTTTAGGTATAGGTAGGCTTTTAATATGGATGTAGAACTAAAAAAAAATTATTTTTGTCTGTGTTTGTTTGTTCACTAATAACATAAAAACAACTGTATGTATTTAAATGCAGTTTAGAATACTTTTAGCTGCCACTCTGGATTATACACTATAACTCAGTCAATTCTTAACTAATTTTAATAATTTTTCACTGAAAAGGCATCAGTTTGGTTATGCTTTGGATATTTTTGTGCAGATCTGGTCATTATTATTAGTTAGAGGAGGGAACTCCTGCTTAATAATACTGAATATAGAAAAATTGCAACATTTTCACTCCTTTCATGACTAAGAATCTAAGGAGTTATTAGTTGTTAGGATAACGCAGCACAAAGATGATTTTGGATGGCTATGCTGCAGGGCATGCCTTTTTATGTTTAAATAATTTGCAAATATTTTGGTTTTGCTAATATTCATGTTGCATAATATGATTTCAGACTAAATTAGACGTCATTAAACTTGAAGAAGAGAAGATCAAAGAAGAACAGAAAGAGTTACAGGAAGCGGAAAGAGAAAAAGAGATCCTGGAAGCTAAGAAACGCGAGAAGGAAGAACTTAAAGACAAAGCACCAATTCTTGATGAAGCCAGCACTCCTGTTATGGTAGACCCAGCACCGATTATATCAGTGGATTCGGTTAAGCCGAAATCCGAAGAAGGCCTGTCTGGCAAAGACATTGATGTTATTGAGGATGCTTTAGAGAAATTAGGTAAAGTTGGCACACATTCAGTATTCTATTTATTTTCTTCTACTAACAAGGTCAAGGTAGTTCAACGTTTCCAATTGAAGTTCACTTATACTAAAATAACCTATTTCTATTAATAGACATGATAATTTTTACGTAGTAAATTATTTTGAATTCTTTTAAATTACTTTTCAACTGATGAACATAATACGTAGTTACTTGAATGTAGGTTTATGATAATTTTACACCACTTATGTGTTCTAGCTCTTGTTATCCTAATACTAAGTTTGTCTGGCAGATATCACTTCTAAGCAATAAGGCCACCTTGTGTATTCTACTCCAGTCTTTATGTAACTCTCTATTTGTCCTTTATTTTCCTAAATGTGTAGTGGTGTACCAACAAAGAATCTATTGGTAATGATTACAAAAAAGTTATGTAAATCTTCATTATAGCTAAAAGCCAAGAAAAGTTGACTTGTAGGTTGGTGTAAGAGGAGGAGGATAGTACCAGTCATACTCCCTAAGGTGCACCCTGCCAACTCACCAAAAAGGCTCTGGCATAACCATTCCTTATAAGCTGGTCCTTCTTCTTGCAGCATTGCCTCTAATTTGAGGATAGTGGCTCCAATGAGATAACACTCCCTTTACTATTTTTCGCCATTTCTGTCTTGCACTGTAAAAAATTCACTAATTTGACAAACCTTATTCAGAAGTCAAGGTTAATTAATGGATTTCTATATATGACTAGAAGTATAAAATATATAAACAAAGGTACTGTTTACATACTAAAATTATTATGATAAGGAAAATAAAACTAAGCAACTGGTGCAGGAATATGTAGCAATTATTTGATAAATATTTATGTACTGTAGCTATGTGGTGATGATATTGCTATACTTGATATACAATAATTTGAAGACATAACAATACAAATCTTAGACATGATAATTAGTCAAAAGATTTATAATTTATAGAGCAAATAACTATTTAACATTAATCTAAAGATGAACAAGTAATAAAATAAATTAAAACTTGAAAAGCCATGTCATAAGCAATTATACTTTGATAACTTTCTGAAGACAACTTCACATCAAGGCCAAATGAATTACTCAATACACACCACATCTTTCTTAAGTAGTTGAGGATTTTGGATAGTCCTAGTTTTGCATAAGCACAAGCAAGTTTGCATATTGTTGCCTTGTCATTGGGATTACTCAGTGTCATCATCAAAGCTCTACAGCCCAGGGTGGGCCTTGGCTTGTTCAAGCATATTTCTCTATTTGAGGCGGTCAGAAGCTGCTTCTTTCCAGCTCCAAACTTCTGGAACCCTCATATCCGTCGATAACTCGACAACTCAACGAAGCCGCCGTTATCCGCCGTGACAAGAGACTTAGACTTAGAGATTACATATGTATCTGTTTTTTATCCAATCGGAGACATTCATTTTCCTGTCAGTCTCGAGCTTAAATTTGGCTGTACCATCCTTACATAAGTAACGAAGTCAGATAGCACAGGGTAGGCTGTTATATGCTGGAACCATGCACTCGTTTATTTTGGTCCATCATAAAATACATTTTAGTTTTGCTTAAAAGCTCTAAGATAAAAGGTTTATCTTGAAACAGAGATACAAATTTCTTGCTGATGAACTTGTTTAAACTTGTTCATATATAGGTCTATTTACGTGAGATTTAATGTATTGTATTTATTTTGTCATAAGTTCATCTATCAACAATGTTATATGATAGTGTATTGAATTCAATATGATGCTGTTCACAAGTGTGCCTTATATCAAAAGTAGTTTGGTTTACTGAATCATGACATTAATATTTCGTGTCAAACACATTAATGTTTTCAGTATTCATTGACAGCATTGATTAAGCAATTGACCTTACTCTTCCAGCACGGTTACCATGGGCATGAGACATTTTTCTTCTGGGAGAAAGGATAAAATTTTATCTTCTCGCACAGCATTGTCTACTCTCCAAGCATTAGCGAATAAGTGAAAATATTATTCAAATAATAGATGTGAAATAATAAACGGGGGTAAACTTCTCCTTATTCCTGTTGCCGTGATTTGGCAGGTGGACAAGCTAATTATATCCCTTGTCAGGGATACGATTATGAATTCTGCCTATGCTAGCCTTGAACTCCATAATAACTATGAAACCTTTCATGTTCCACAGCTATACAGAAGAAGTCCCTGCTCCTCGAGAAGGAGAGCATTCAAGAGCTCAAGACTGAGTTGCTGGACTACAGCGAGGACGTAATGGAAATGAACGAGATGGTGAAGACCAAACAGGCGGATATCAAACTCTCTAAAGGTGCTAGGAGGTAAGCATTTCTCCTATTACTTACTTATCCGGCTCGAAGGACCAGATCGGTGATTACGGTTTTGGTATATTGGTGTGCGCTAAGGTATCATAAAACTTAGCTGAGGGAACTGCACTGGAACGAATTGTGTTCCAAATCCTCCTAATATATGCTACTCTCGTCATAATCAATTCAACCGATTTTTTTTTAATTAAAATTTTTCAAATAACAATATGCCTTTTCGACCGACATGGTGGTCGCAGACCTTATACATCGGTTTCCTAAAGTTGATTAAAAGTTAATTTTAGAATATAAATATATAGTAATAAAAATTTGTTAGATTTAGTTTATTTAAATTTGTGTATTTGGTTCCTTTTTTATGTTATTTCTTTATTGGAATACTAAGTCAGATGTGCTAATTTTTAAATATGTTTATTTCTTTTATTCAACCGATTGACTGATGAATGAATGAATGGATTAACAAAATTATCATTCCATCGTATTCCCACAGATTATACCGTGCAGTGAACAATATGATTAGCAAGCTGGACGCTACCCTAATCGAGCTAGAGAAGAAAGAAGAGGCGTTGAAAACCACACTCGAGCAAACCAAAACCGAGCCTCAGAAAGCTAAAGAACAGCTCATACAGATTGATGAGTTAATGCATTCCATTAAGAGCCTACAGAAAGTTCCTGATGAAGCGAAACTCAAGCTTATCCAGGATGTGCTTGGAAGGCTGGATGACGATTTTGATGGGCAGTTGAAGATTGATGATGTTTTAAAGGTAAGTCCTAATAATAAAGCTGAATAGTTCTCACAGTAATCGGAGGAATTAGAAAAATCGTATTTATCGTGTGAGCCTTCCGAACCAGTGGTAAAGTCATACTTGATGTTTCAAAAGTGCTTATAATAGGCCTACTTGAAATAAATTTATTTTGAATTTCGACTTTTTTTGAATTTAGTGATTTTTTAAGATTAAATTTGGTACTTCGGTCGACAATTAAAATGTTAAAATACTTAAGGATTAAGTATTAAAAATTGCGACCCCATCATATCAACCCTTTACCGGCACACTACAAGGCATGGGTCTCCTTCCACATTGAGAAGCGGTTAAGCCGGTAGTCCACCACGCTGGCCCAGTGCGGATTGGTGGACTCCAAACACTTTTGAGAGTATTATGGAGAAGTATCAGGCATGTTTCCTTACGATGTTTTTTTTTTCCGTTGTAGAAAGTGATATTTTAATTGCTTAAAGCGCACATAATTTTGGAAAATTAGAGGTGCGTTCTGGGATTCGAACTCGGTCCCCCAAAAGTAAAATCGAAGTCCTTATACTCAATGAGCTATCACCGCTTCATAGCTATCACGTGACCTCCTGGAATGGAGCCACGTCCTCATGACGTCAGAAATCTGAGTATAATTATGCCGACCCCATTAAGTACGTAGAGTAATCGTACACCTCCAAGCTCAGTGGATATAGATAAAGCATAGAAAATGGATCTATGACTTAGTTCTCGCGAATCCCATTTATCGAAACAATTGTTTTTTTTTCTGAATACATGAGGCAAACGTGTTTAAACAGTCTATGTATTTATGTTTGTCTATGTATAGATGTTTCATATATGTATGTATAGGACCGATTCTTTAATGTCAATTTGACATTAAAGAATCGGAACGACGGGCCTAGCATGACGGGTCTAGCATGTTAAGGGAAAAAATATATAAAAGAAAAACCTGCAGCTGTGCAAAAATTCTTCTAAGCAATTTTTAAAAAGGAATTGTAACCATACTAATTGGCTCATTAATTCATCTTACTGAATATTTTATATCGGGGGGAAGCATATTAAAAGTAATAAAATGTTTGTCCTTCAGATGCTGGAAATAATAGGCAACGAAAACGTGAACCTGTCAGAGAAGCAAATGGCTGAGCTGATCGAGCTCCTGGACAAAGAGGAGATCCTGGAGGTGGAGTCTAAGATACAGAAGGCGTTGGAGAAGGCTGCCAAAGCAGCCAAGGAACAGGACAAGTCTGAATCTGACGGGAAGGTACGTATTATTCAAAGGAACTTTCTAGAACAAAATAGAAAGCTTGAGATGCAGATGGTAAAATGGACAATGCACACATCGCCACCTAGCCCCAAAGTAAGCGTAGCTTGTGTTATACTAAGGTGAATATTTTTATGAATAACATACATAAATACTTATAATATACATATACATATTAATTAATTCTCCTTGGTTAGGAGAATTCTGACTTAGTGGTATAAAAAAAAATAAAGCTAGATTTTTTTGTTATCACCATCTCATCGACACCACATTGTTAACCTATTACGGTCCACTAAAGGCTACAGGTATACTCAGACAGAATTAGATGGTTGCGTATTTCACCACAATGGCCAAATGCGGATTGGTAGAGTTCACACGTCTTTGAGAGCAATATGGAGAACTTTCACGCATACAAGATTTCCCCACGATGTTTTCCTTCACCTTTACAGTAACGCACATTACGCAGTTACTTCACTCTTTTTTTTATCTGATTGTCACCCGTGCTAATCCAGGGCGGGTCGCTAGTTTGTTACCGCATGATATACAAATTTATATACAAAGATTAAACCGTTTCAGAGTCTATTCGATCTAATACGAGAAGCGCAGAAGCGCAGGGAAATGAAGAAGGCCGTAGAGAAGTTCGGGGAAGACCCGAGCATGCCGAAGAGCGAGGACATCGTAGCCAAACAGGAAATACCGAAGCGGCCGGAAAGCCAATAAAATCACAGAAACCGCTACTTAATTATGTCGGATACGGTGATAATTTTATTTCTCCTAGTGAATATGTCAATATGACAGTCGGATAAGTTGGCACACCACACTTTGCTAGGATATATATTTATTGAGGGTATTTGACTATATTTTTTTCTGCCTGATTCACAACGGGCTTACTATCATAGCTTTAGGTAGTATTATTTTAATGTTGCTCATGTTTTTACTTCAGTATAGGGAAGATTACTGAAAACTTTTAGGCAGAGGGCGCTGTGCGCTTGTTACTTGTCATTTGTCACCAGTCTGAAGTTATGGGTCTGTGATATGAATCAAAACAAAAACTTTTTAATGAAATAATTAGTCAAAACGCCCTCTAGGCGAAACTAGTTTACACTGGTCTTGTCCATAATTGTAATCCTTATTTTGCGAACTTTGAATGAAAGAAAGAAAGAATTTGGGAATTTTGTCTGTTCCGGTGGGGCTTTGCCCGTGGCTAAAAACTGATTAGGGGTACGCCTTAACAGGTTAGCCCATAACCATTCCATTATCACCAGGTGAAATTGTAGTAGAGGGCTAACTTGTTTGTAATGGAATAAAAAAAATTAAAACCATTTTTTTCATACCTAAAAAAAAGCATGTCCCTAATTTATGTAAGTGTCCTTAACATATTATGTTACAGTCCAGTAATTTCTTTTATTATCGTATTTGAAATTGCACGAGCGCTGTGTATCGAACTCAGACGACTGACGTTTTTTATATATAACCGATTTCCGAACGAGTGGCAGAAAAGAAAATAGTCAAACGCCTTATATTATAAACTCGCCTAGAAATATTTCAAGGCGATGTATCCGATTTCTTACGATGTTAACTTAGAACAATTGTTTAACATGTTACCTTGTGACAATAAGCATTTTTGTACTAAAATATGAGAATACCCTTTAATATTTAATCACTCTGTGTATATATTATCACTGTCGTTTAAAAAATATATAATTCCACACCGTACAAAGTTATATTTAAATATTATGTTCATTATTTATTTTTATTTTGGTTCGTTCAGAGATTTATTGTTATTATTTATACCATTGACCTCTATTAACATTGGACGTTTTGCTGTCACTTTGATATTGTCTCGAATTGGTTGCCGCCATTTTGGCGCTGTGAACGTGAAACTAACATTTTAATAACTAAAACACTATAATTTTAGTTCAAGAGTTCCTAGTGTGATCTATCTAAGTTTACTTATTCGATCGTGTGTAAGTTAACTACGATTTATATGGTATCGAAAGAGCGGCATCTAGTGACAAAATTGTTTCCTAGTATTGTTAGCGCCATCTTGTGACAAAACGGTTTCCCAGTATTGTAACTAAGATGGCTCTCCTAAAATACCATAAAAATTATAGTATACACAAACGAATAATTAAACGAGAGATGAACTTGAGTCAAATTTGGCGTTTGGAATCGGGACAAGATTTCAGCTTTCCTCTGTCTTAGAACGACCAGTTCTGTGGTAATATTCGGAGTCAGTTATTTGTCTGTGATCGCCGTTCGATGTCGTAAAAAGTGGCTTTCTTAGTACCTAAGGATGGAATTAGATGAATTTCAGGAGCATTCACTTTGCAAAATTTGTTTTGAATTAATCTGTAATGCAAGCACGTTTGTTTGTTCGCATATACATACTTGCTAAAAACAAAAAAAAAGGTCATATGCATTATGTAATATGGTCAGCTAATTTGTTTATCAATTTGTTAGGACAACATTTTAATTTATTTCTAGTATGCTTACTCAATTCAAGTGAATGTCAAGTCTGTCTGTTTGTAGTGACTCTACCAAGACAGATTCTACAGGATTTCGATTTCCGTGTCGGGCCAATTATTAGGTGTAAATTAGGCATTGAGAAACTAGATCAATTCTAGACTAAAATTTTCAGTACTAGCCTGGAGTTTGAATACTTCCGATGAGAGCACGTTAAGCTGGCCTTTCCGGGTATTATGACTTGTATTTGCTAATATTCGTTATAGCCTGCCTGACTAACCGCATTGGAACAGCGTTGTGGGGCAAAAGTCCTTCCGTCTGATGATGATGTAATCAGCTCATTTGTCATCATGTTTATGATCTTAAGCTCATTAGGTATAATCTATACTTTTAATAATGTTTTCATAAACCTATACCAAGCTAAGAAAAGGTAGCAAGTTGCATCTAGAATCCTGAGTGTAGCGAGAGGTTTAGGGGCGCCCAAAACCAAGGTAGCATTAAACCTGAGTGGAATACTCTAGTTTTCGCATATCGTCTAGTATACCTGATAAAACATCTTCATCGCACTTGCATTCACACACTACATTCTTGGACTTTTAAGTAAAGTTTGTATCTCATGTAGACTCATTTTAAATTCAACTGGGAAATACAGTTGTTAAAGGGTTCTCATGCGACTAGAAACAGTGCACAGTTTTTTCAAATCCGATCTTAAGCATAAACTCACCGTTACCTGAGAGCCTGTTCTTAGCTCAGTATCGGTTTATCAAAGCGAATAGTGACAATAATGTATCACTATTTTATAACGAGAGTATGAAATTTGATACGGATATTTTGTTCTAAGAGGGCCTATTAATGTTTCAGTGTGTATGCGGCTTTAGTTTATTTAATTTTAAAGCCTCGTTTCCTTTGCGTAAATCTGCAGTTTATATAAAAAATGCAAAAGTATTGCAAAAGTAAGCAAAAAATCTACTTTGCAATATATATATACTATATATATACTGTTCTGTGTCCACTAACTTCTGTCACAAAAACCTTCTTGTAACCTGAAAAAGTCCTGCAAGCTGGTGTATGCTGTAGCAAAAACGTTTCTAATGCAAAGTGGAAACGCGGCTTTAGTTTAAGTATTAGCACAAAGTTATTTTTATGTGTAATCCGTTATTTTTGTTTTCACGTTATCGTTTAAAACATGTACATATATTATTCAATATATATTTTATATCTTGCAATGCAAATCATAATGGATTTGCAAGGGGATGAAATTATATAAAAAAGAAATATTTATCTTTTATACAATATTTGGGAGTTACTGCCAAGGCGAATGCCGAAAATTTGCTAAACCACGTTTTAAATTACTATCCAAACATTCGCGTACATATTTTGAACGTCATTCTGGATATAAAATTAAATTTTTAAAACCTTCGTTAACGTTCTTTACCTTAGATTAAAAGCACCCATAAAATCGACTTGTCTTTAAGATCGGTACGATCGGTGACAGAAGCGACATGTCGTCGCATCCGGTCTTTCAGGTAAAGATGGTGAAACAGAAAAAAATAATTCGTTATTTTTGAATATATTTTACATGAATAAATAAATTTAAAAGTGATACTGAACTTAATAATCGAATTAAGATTAACATAGCTATATAAAAGTAAAGAATAATAATAGATGATACTATTCAACATAGATGGCATATAATGCAGTTTACATTTGTAACATAAAATAGTTTATGTGTTATAATATTTCTTTTGAGCTTTTAAAAAAGTCATATTAGTATATGCATTTTTTAGGCAAGTGCGCTCTAATTTAGACCTATGCTTTTTTCATCAGGCATTCTCTTGTCAAGCGGTAGCCTATATATTGAAAAAAAAGTGATGTTTAATTATTTACGTTCAATAATAGAATGTTCTGACAAACTGTGAAGTTTTATTATAATACAGATGTCGTAAGGTATTACTTTGTGTTTCATTCATTCCCTCTATGCACTTTAGATTCCCAAAATGACAGCCTAAACATGAATATTTCTACAAGTTTTTTGTAACCAATGTCTATTTGATGTACCTATCGAATAAGTAACATATATCAGTGCATTGATATATCTACCTATGAAAGTGGGCGGCTTTGCACATCAGAACGACATTAAAATGTTGAGGCTGATGAATGAAAATTTTTGAGAAAATAAATAAACGGTTTGTTATATATTGCCAATTATAGACATTGCCAAAATCCTATAATCTGTTTCGACGTTCCATGCAAATGTTTGCAATCTTATAATTATAGAATTCACTTTCGGGGGGCCGACTAAATTAAACGCCTGTACCTTTCTAAATTATCTGTGTTTTCAATAGTTAAAATATCACTTGCTTCAGGAAATCGTGAGGAAACCTGCATGCCTGAGAGTTCTCCGTAATGTTCTCAAATTAGTGTGGAGTCCAACAATCCGGCGTTATTGGACTCCACACTACGCACTCCAAATGCGTGTAGACCGGGACTAGGGCCTTAACCCCTTCTCATTGTGGGAGGGGACCCGTATAAATTTAAATAATAAAAATAATCCATATAAATCGTAACTATTACGCGATCGATAAATAAACCTACTTAGGTGGAAAGTTTGCACCCAGTTGCGGTTGGTAACAGATACAATCCTCTCCGAAACTTAGCTTCCTCAAACGTTTTAAACTGGAAATTCCTAGTCGAAACTCTTTAGAGGACTAATTTAAGAACAAAATCCGTTTGGAACCAGAAAGCCTAAATTCAGATGAAAAGGTAAGATGATATATTAATATTATCATTATTTAACTCTTTATTTGTACACAACTATGAAGTTAGGGAAATAAAAATACAAAGACGGAAGTAGAATACAAAAGGCCGCCTTATCGCTCAGTAGCGAACTCTGCCCGGGCAACCTTTGTATTAGGACATGTAGTGTTTAGTAGTTATAGTTTATTGTAAGCCAGGGCTCGCTCGGGAAAGTACAACCGCCATGCTTATTTGTGCCCCCAAAGTAGCATTGGTGTCTTCCGATCTGAAGGGCGTGGTTGCCGGTGTAATTAGAGATCCTTAATTAAAAGTTGGTAAAAAACGCGAGGCAGATTCTACACTTTGCTGTACTATAGTAAGATTTCTTTCACATATTGTTTTCTTCATTGAGTCTATTGTCATGAGTACGAAATCCAAACAAAGACCGTCCCAGAAGAGAGTATTTTGAAACGCACAACGCAACTAAAGATATTATTTCACAGTATTTTATTTTTCTCTCTATTCTGTGTTTATTTTAAATACTCGCGGCATAGTTCGGCGCGAAAGTATTACGACATCAGTGCAGTTCCTATAATATAATTGGTTGTGATGCGATGTTCTTGTCCAATAGCCTTTCAGACATACATTTTGACGAATCACGAGGAACAATCAATGTAATCCTAAAATCACGGGCTTGAAGTCCGCCATGTTTAATATATTTAAAAATCGAAGCCTTTTCATTGGTTGATAAATAGACGTCATTACAATTTTTTGACGGCGTTGCGTTGCGCAAATTATAATTTTTGACTCTCACTCTTTGCGGCTGCCATGTTTTTTTTCATGTGGGGTGTGTGTGTATAGAAAATATCATGATAATTTCCCCATATAAACTACTAAGGGTAAGTACATAGAATACTATGTAAAGGAATAACGATGCGCACGCGGAAGCGCATCGCGCAACCTCAGTGAAAGTGTATCATGTAATCCTGTCGTGTTCTTGTGAAATTGTATCGGTTAGTTTCTAACAAGGTACGTTGAGACTGTGTCAACACAATTATAGATTTACACGGCAATCTCTTTGTTCTTGGACGGAGATGATATTATGATTATATATGCGACGTTAGCCAAGCATGGCGAGCTACATCTCTCACCCTCGCTCGGTTGACGTAGGTTTGGCGCCATCGACCCAAGTAGCGCCGCGGGGCGGGTATGGTTTCCATTAAATTCTTTGTGCCCTTGCAAGTCCTAATGTTCGTCGCACTTAAACAACACGTGACATCATAGTAAATAAATACATTTTATGTTGCAGCATTAAAGGGGTGCACGAAGTGCGTCATTCGGTAGAGCTAGTGAAAATGAGCAAATTTTACTAAGGCGACCGCCAATACGAGAGTGAAGCAAATCCCACTAGCAAAGAAAACGCCAAAGAAACATTTAAGAATGTATTAGTAAGGTGGCATCATAAAGGATCGATATTAGCACACGGCCCCCGGCAATTGAAAAATGGACACTCGATTTTTGAGCATGATGATTGTGTTTGATAGCGATAGATATTCCACCGGGCAGGATGCGTAAGCATAAGAGACGGAGCCAGGCTTCTGCCTGCTGGCCTGCCACGTCAAAAGAACTGCACCCAACTCCGCGCGCCTTCTGATACCTGCTAACTTAAAACAGGTAAGCTGTTTTGTCAATACGTCATTCTGCAAAAAACATGTCATTTTGCTACAATTGATCTAGGCTAGTCTCAAATCTTAATTAAATCTCATTGTCCTAGGTACAGTAAATTTTTTATATTAATTACTATCATTTAAGTGGTTACGTCTGACATATAGTTGTAACCTTCGGGTACAACATAAACAATATGCACACAAATACACCTGAACATGTGTGAATGTAAATATTACTCAAAATTTAGGAAACATTCATATATTTCAGTTGTTATTTTATAGATTTTTAAATGAACAATAAGGTTAAAGGATGTCAATATTGTATATGTTATGTTAATATCATGAAAGAGTTATAAACTATTTTCTAATCTTAAAATCTAGGCTTATCATAGATCGATTCCACACAATAAGCTCAATAACCATTTTCAAAGTTCTATTTATAGATGTTTGGTCACGCTCATATTAATATGTTGCTAAGATAGCTTGCTTGCTTAGGTTGTTGTTTACCTCATGAATAAAATCTGCAAAATCTGAAGGACTTATATAAACCTGATAAATAGGTCACAGTGTATTCATCATATTTAATTTGGATAGTTTTCACCCATTTGCCTACATAGTTTTTAATTTATTCCTCTACAAGTTAGTCTTTTACTTCAATCTCACCTGCTGGTAAGTGACCTGATGCAGTCTAAGATGGTAACAGGCTAACCCCTTGATGATTTCTATGTAACATTGTGCCAGAACACTTAATCACTTAGCAGCAAGTCTTTGTTAGTAGGGTGGTAACTAGCCACAGCCGAAGACAAACGCAAAATGAACATAGTTACCTAGCAGTATGTAATCAGAAAAGTATAGGGGATTGGTCATTTAAACAGATCTGTTACAAATATGTATATTTCCAGTGTAAAATATGATTTACTGTAAATTACTCTAAAACTTAGACTAAATATTATCTATGAATATTATCTATTTTTTGATTAGGATATTATTAGTTTGTCATTTGCAATGCCCTGTCAAGTCTACTACAAATAGTAAATGCAAAGACAACATTTAACATCTATTAATGTCATATGTATCAGTTTATATATAGCTAAGCTAACTATGTGGAAATAAAGAATTGATGCATTAAGAATTGATGTTAATTTGTAAAATACATATAGCAACTATGCTTAGTACTCTGGCAGCATGTATTTTCTCTACTGCCCATCTGTGCTTCATATAGACTATTTTCCACTCATAACATTCTTTTGTTATAAGTGATACTTCCAAGCTTATTCTTGAAGCGTAGCAGGCTTGCTCAGTTACTGCAGGCCTTCTTAAATGAGGCTGGGAATCCCAGGTAGATTCTGCATGGTCTGCTATGCATATGCACACTCCAGTAGCATGACTTGGTGTTTCATCTGCCTCCATGCATACATTCATGCATTTGTGAGTATTTCTACTATTATGCAAAACTCATTCAATTAATTTGATTATGCACCATGTTCTTCTTCACCACTCAATTGTACCCAAAGGCACTAAAGTATACATGTACTATTTCTTAAAAAAAAATCACATTATTGGAGACTTGTATACCATATAACCATTAATAGGATGTGGAAGCAATCTTTTTTAATAATATCTCTTTATGTACATATTTAAGGATATAATTTAGATTGTAGGGTGCTACTCACTCCTCAGAATATTTGAAACAAAATACTAAATTAAAAAAAGGCTATAGGCAAAATACTAAATTAATAGAAACTACTTTTGCGGTAATCCAGATAGTCAGTCAACACTTATCCGAAAATTGTGATTTATAGCTGTTATAGAACTTTCATTTTTGCTGATATAGATTTTAAGGGCTTTCACACAGGTTACATATCTGGTTTGTTCATCTAGGGGTAGAACTTTTAAGGAACCTACCCATACAGGCCCCCAAGAATTCCTGTACTAACTCCCATTTTATTCTTTACGAGTAGATTCTTAAAATAAAAATTTAATCCTCTCTCAGCATGAGAAAGTAAGTCCCTTTAAAATCTGTCAAGGTCCATTTCGGATATTAGTTGGAAGACAGACTAAAATTTTAACAAAAAATTTGTTTTGATTTTGGTGGGGCAAAACTAAACCTACTCTCTCTACTGGTGCATTGTGTAAAAAAACTTTTATTTATAACAAAAAACACTTCAGTTTAATTTATTTGTATAGATTATTGTGTGGCTCTATGATAAGGATCTGACTGTGTTATGATTATGAAATACCTTCATTAACAAAGGTACAGTAGTTTATTTTAACAATTCATGATAAAAACAGAAAACAAAGTATATGATAATGATGAAAAATTACATTCCAGTAAAAAGTCATTAGCAACTTCATAGTCATTAACTAATCAAACAATTTTGTTATTGAATATTAACACTGCTTTATGTCTAGTGAGCCAGTAACAAGCAGAAATCATTAGTGATAAATTAGATTAATGATTAAATTGACATATGAACAAGTTATTAAGTCTAATTTACTATTTTCTGTGCCGTGAAGAGGATATGCAGTGCCCAATTGTTCAGAAAAGGGACAGTAACCGCGGGAACGTTAAAATGAAGACTATTAACGATTTTAAGAATCCTTACAGAAAGGTCGGTCTAGTATTGCACTTTAGCACAGACAAATGAAATTCACAGGCAGCATGAGTATTTAAAGAGATTAGTATATTATACATAGGTTCAACAAATCAATAATAATTTATGATTACATTTATGGTGCCTGTGGAGTGCACTTGAATACTTTGTCCCCCTTGGTTTGCAATACTTCCTCTTTTGTTCCATTGTTTTGTATTACTGCCTAATAATTAATTTATTTGCATTTTTAATTGTATTTATAATTTTTTTGTCTCATTAATATTGTTTTGTCACTAGGAGTAATTTCTTTATTCTTCCATCGTTCATTTAGGCACTAGTCATGAATTGTATGCAATTATTATAATTTATTTTGCACATATTTAACAAATTTGGGTTATGGTAAGGTAAAAATTTTGAAATTTGTTGTTTGTGTTTTACCTCAAATACATCTTGCACTTGAAAGAAAGATTATTAAGAGAAATATTTGTGTTTCAGGAGTCTAATCTGGACAACATTGTTGATCAGCTCTGCACCAGACTTCAAGATATCAAAGATCAAGAAGGTGCATCTCTTGTAGGCATGCCCACTTGTTCTCTAGAACAAACAGAGGCTGTGCGTCGATACTACGCTGCATTCCCGGCTCTGAAGAAAGGAGAAGAGTCGCCATTGCAGTACTATCTGCCGCCACCAGCCTGGTGTCGTAAAGCTACACCTGAAGCAAAAGTCAAAATGCAAAGTGAACTGCTAATGTCGAAGGATTGGAATTCCAAAAATAAAAAGTATTCGTCAGGCAAGGAGCGTAGGAACTCTTACCACAGTCAAAAAAAGAACAATAGAAAGCGCTACAACAGTTACAGTCGGTCCTTCGAGAAAGAGCATCTGCCTGAGTGGATGACTCACGAAGAGGTGTGGGACATGGAATCTCAGGATCCGGTCAAGGAGTTCATCAGAGCTATAGCTTTGGACGAGGGGTATGGCACATGCGAGAACACGATGACTGATGAGCTCAAAGAGATAACTCAAGCAAAACTCAGATTAAACGAGAACATGGTGCCCAACTGGGATGACAGCCTCGACCTCGACGCCGAGTGGGTCATCACCGATGACCTCAAGCCGCGCGTTCGCACCCCAATGGAGGAAGAACTTTACGCCAAGTTCGAGGCGAAGTTCGATCGGAGCATCGAGGCCCTGTGGTCCAAGGACCAAAACACTCCCGACGATGAGTACCAGGACCTACCGATCGACTTCCAAGATTTACTCTCCTCACCCTCCGATCATCTGTTTGCCGATCCGTCCGCAGAAAAATGCAGTCTCGTCTCATTGAACGAAAGCATCTGGTCAACTGCTGAAATCGTGACTGCCGTCCGCGCAGACTCTCCCACGAGAATCGCCGAGCGCCTCCGTCCGCTTACCATCGAGGACAATGCGGAGCCGCCCTGCCCGCGCGAGATCGAGTCCTTCACGCTGTACGAGGGCCAGGAGCTCTTCGACGCCCTCTCCACGGTCGCGCAAACGATGCGCTCCTTCACCGCCATCAACCACAGCCGCGACCGCAGCGGCTTCGTGGAGGTGCCGCCGCGTCGCCGCCTCGCAGAGCCTTTGCCGCTCGTTCCCCTACCACTCCCGCCACCGCTCGTGGCCCCGGCGCTGCCCGCGCCCGCCGACGGCAGTAACGCGCTCAGCTCGGCGCGCACACACTTCCGCCCCATCCGCCGGGAGACGGACACGGAGGCCACGCGTTACGCGGACGGCGACACGTTCGACATCCGCGGGGACCTCGACCCGATCGAGTTCCGGCGCAGCGAGTCCGGCGGCGTGTACCTCGAGGGCACGCTCGAGCGGTATCTCGAGTACCGTGTCGCGAGGAGCATCGATTACGGCCGGCTCAACCTGACGGCGGCGCAGCGTTGCCCGGACCTCGACGACCCGGGTTTCCGGCTGCGCTTCCCGGTGCGGCAGACCGACGTGGGCTCGCAGACGGAGCGGCGCCCCGACGCGTGGGAGTGCGACGAGTGCGGCGGCTGCGCCAAGAAGATGCGCCCCAGCGCCATCCACAGCATCTGGAGCGAGCACGCGTGCCGCTGCGAGGGCGTCGGCGCGGACGACGGCGCGGCGGAGCGCGGCGCGGCGCCCGCGCCCGAGGAGTCGCGCGAATGGGAGGAGCTGCTGCAGGACATCAGCGCAGCGCACCGCCTGTACGCGGCCGAGGCGGGCGCGGAGCCGGACGAGACGCCGAGCGCGGACCGCAAGCGACGCCACAGCGCCGCGCTGCGCTGCGCCGCGCCGTGCTCGCACCCGCACGCGCGCTTCCTGCACTGCTGCGCGGCCGCGCTCGACCGCCCGCTCACGCGCTGACGCGCCCGCCCGCCGCTCGCCGCCGAGACATTCGATGTAGACTCGTTTAATACGATACTATCGTTTAATTAGATGCCCTATTAAAACCTTTACTTGTTTAGTTTTTAACTTCACAAAGTCGATAGTGCATCGACTCATATTTTTTACCTATAAGTGCCTTCTCCGCAATGGCTCCCCGATTATTAGAAATTTTTTGACAAATTTCCCTTCCGGAAATGCTCTACGGCAACCGCGACGATCGAATTTCTCGGTAGGCGTTTCTGTCGCTTACGTTTCAGTGAACCGTTTCCGGTGATGTTTTATTTCGTGTGCGACATATTAACGATTAGCAGATATATTTCTTGTGTTGGTGGCGAGTTAACGACTAGAGGCCACTTTAACGTAGTATTTGCAGAAACTTCATCTAGTATTAGCATCTCATTCTACTCTCATTACCGAGCGTATGCGATGCATAGAGGAAAATATCGGCCTTCCGAACTGTTAATAATGAAACCACAACTTCGTTACGTGAATATTGTGTCAAGGTGGCCTCTATCGATTATTTCCTTTACTGAACGATTATATTCCGTTCACTGTATATATCGTCTATCGAAGCTATTCTTGTTCGAAATAAATATTTAAAGTAATTAAGTGATTCTCTTTTGTTACGATCACACATGTGTGCGAGTAAAAAAAAGAGGGTATATGCAGTATAAAATCGCAAACAATTCAATTACGTTTGTCGTTAATTAACGACTGCCGGTTTCGAGTGTCATTAAAATTCGGAAAAGCAATAATAGTTAGATTAAAACCCCTTGACATTCGTAATGGAAGTCGAGTTAGGTTATATAAAGTTTGTACTAACATATCTTGCGATAGGTGTTGAGAGATGGAATATAATAAAACAATATTTTAGTTCAATGTTTTCTTTTTAGCGATTTTATATTGTTGTAGGCGTGTTCGATGAAATGCTGACGCTTTTAAAATATTAATTTCAATTATACATTATATATGTTGACAAGGAATTCTTTAAATCATGATCTAATTATAATTATACAAAAAAAAAAAAATTCGGCCAGTTTATTTATTGCAAACGTTTACACGTTTAAAATATACATATTGTGTATATGGTACTCATGAATTCTGAATACCCAAGCATTAGCATTTCATATCGAGCACATAGGACGATTCTAATATAATTCTTACAATGATATCGTCCCAAGTTTAAAAGATTTGTTAATATGAGAAACTAGTTAAAAAGGACAGGTATTTTATTTTTTGTTAGTACATTTTCGTTTATGTTTTCAGGCAATCGAGATTTCATTCAAAAATTTTTATATGGTAGAAAAAAATTGTTTTCTGTTACGGAATTTTTGAAGATGGTTGGGGCGGGGACGCATCCTGGACCGCCGGTGTTGAAATGGCGCGCAGGTACCACCCGTATTCAGATATTACTACGAGCTCGCACAGTGTACGTTAGTGACTTCACTTCATCTAAAATCTGATTAGCGGAACCTACACTGTGCATCGCATGCGCTGTTTGACGTAGTCATGTTTTTGAATATGGGTGTAAAACGCCCGTAAGTTGAAACCGTTATAAACGATTTTCACATTTTTGTTGTATACAAATTCTAAAATAAGTCGACATAAATCTAAAAGTAGTGCCATCATTTTCTAAACAAAGCATCGTGAAAAGGATGGCATTTTGTACTTTTAATGTCCAATTTGTGGTTTGTATATGACCAAATAATATGCTAGAACAGAACTAAAATAACTCTGGCATTGAAATCTTAACTAGCACGCAATACATTCTGTGACAAAAATTTTGACACATAATGGTTCTGTCAACGTAATATACACAGCTGAACTCGAAGTGGATTTTGGTCGAGCTTTTAACTAACTAAGCATTCTAAATGACCTTTGTTCGCGTGACGCAGTACAGAATAAACTCCACGTGAGTTCAACCGTTTATGTATATTGTTAATATGAATTTCACTCAGTTTGACTCTAAAATAAGGTAACATAACCAAATGAGGATCACTGATTATTGAGATCAGAATTTAGAATGAAAAGATCGGCTAGAATGAATGACTGCCGCACAGCATCTGATCCTATCTGAATATATCTTATTAAAGATCACTTATCATACACGTATCTGGTGTAAGTGCCCTAATTCTATGACATTCAATTCGACATCAGTTGACAAATTGTGTGTCACAAAATGTGTATTGCGCGTCGTGATGTCAAAGTCGGAGAATCAGGTTTCAACTTACGCTCCGGCAATTTCTGTACATTTATTTGTCCAACACTGTATTGCCGGCAACATTGCCGGCATGCTGTCTAGGTGCTATATATATTATATTAGTATTCGTTATTAGAAGGCGGTGGACGGTTTGTTTTGATGGTTTGTCCACGTCCATTGTACGTCTAAGATTTATACGCGGCGATTTTATTGATTTGCCGCATAATGTAATGGTAAGTTGGCAGACGAGTGGTTTAGGACGATGGTTTGATCAGAATGATTGTAGATGGCACACGCGTCTGCCCGATAGAGATAAAAGTGTAAAGTTTTTTCTATGATGTTGGACAATTAACTCTGGGGGGCTTGTGTAGCCCTCAAAGAGTTTTATATTGACGATGGTGGATTGTGTTGTCTTGATAGTAGTACCAGCTGCCACTGTTCAATGTTTTACTTTTTTTTACACCTATCTTCATAATGTATTTTCAAAGTGTTACAATGCTTAGACTTTACTTTATTATATTCCGTATAAAAAAACAGTGCCATCTGTCGGACAAAAAAGTAAGACCACTATACCAAATATGCAACAGCAAGTTGGATTTGATTTATTTTCCATAGAACCTGGTATCTGTATTTATATGTCATTCAAATTAAAACTTTAATCTGTACTTTTTCTCCTATTGTTATACATTCTTAAACCATGGTTATTGAATTGCAAATATGTTTATGTATCTATCGTACATAAAATTTGTTCGTGTAACTTAATTGTTACTAAGTCCATCAAGGAAAATATGGAACAGTGGCAGATATTAAATTGTAATATAATTTACAGCTCCAGATAATGGTAACAGTTCATGTAGGCGTAACTGTTATTGGATAGTTTATGTAAAGCATAAGAAGTGTATGTTATATTTTCATTTTTGTGGGGATCTATGCGTCATGTTTTGGTGCTTTGTTGTGTAGAGTACAATTTTACAGCTTATTTAGCGATTTTATTCGCTTGTAAAATTGTCACTCTATACGGGATCCCGTATATATTATTATCATTTTATTTATTTCATTAAAATGCCTTCCGTAGTTACATTCTTGTTTCATATATATCTTTCGGAGACTTTGCAACTTTTTGTCGTGTTTATATATAAAATATTCTTTGTTCCTGTAGTGTGATTTACTTCTGTTTGTAATAACTGAAAATATAAAAAAAAAAGAATAAAAAAAAAATATGTCATTGCAAAAATTGCATCGGTATGGGCTATTAATGTATATATTGAATATATTGTGAAATTTTATCTATAAGCAATTTCAGTTGTATCTATTATTACTTTGTTATTTCATTTTATTATCATCTCAGTAATGTGAACAGTAAGACGTAGATGTTCCATCTTATGAGTCGTAAAAATCCTAGTATCCCATAAATTTCGTTTTGCATGTTTTCGTCAAGTCAGTTTAAAATATTTCGCAACAACATTCTGTATTTCTCAGTTGTAACTCATTAGTAAAGTTGGTATCTTTTTCACATGAAAACTAAAAATCAACCAAAAGAGTTAATTTATGTAAACAAACTTAGTTATTTGCTTGTTAGAGAAAAGGACACATTCTAATGTTTTTATGTTGTAGTATGTTTTTCTCTCACGAAAATAATATCGTCAAGGTTTGATAGCATTAATTATCTATTTTCGATCTTTGTTTATTTAAGAGTTTCTCTTGTACTATTTTGTGTCACGTAATTTTATGGTTTCATCGCAGTCTTTCATCTTCAGTCATAGTTCATATTGTATTGTACTTATTCCATTAACGATATTCGCTAAAGGTTACATGGAGAAAAAAAAGTAGAAAATCAGAAAAAAAAAATTGATACAAGTTCTCATATAATATTATGTTTGATTAGAGATTAATCTTATGTAATGTACTTGTGATTTTGTATTACGTCCACAACACCTTGGACTGTTGTTTTGAGACAACATAATTGTTGTTGAATGCAACAGGGGTTCGCGGCGACCTTTAAACGGGGGCATTAAATCCAGGTTGTTGCGGATCCATAAACTTAACACGACCCAATAAAGCCATTGAGGCAATCATCCGATACTATTTCCTCAACACTAAATGCCACAATCGCTTTATTGGGTGCTGTGTTATCTTTGCCTCTCGGTTTCATATCGTCGCTTAGGTAACAACATCGCGCAAGTCATTAATTACGACTTCAATCAGGACACAAAAAGCACTCTTTATAATTTATTCAATAATCAAACAATAAATCCATCAATATTCGTAAGAAAAACCTTAAAATTACACAATACAGATGGATTTACCATGCGATGTTCGTATAAAATTATAGAGCGAGTATTAATTTTTGCTAATTTGACTTCATATGCTGTGTCGTTAACTAAGCCACTATATGTGATAAATGTGCTATTGTTTAGAATGAACACAAGTCATTTTGTTTATTTTAACGCTTAATTTAGGCAGACAGGATCAAGTATAGTAATTGGTACCCTATTTTTAAATACGTGGCAAATAGGTGTCGTAAAATGCGCGACGTTTCTTTTTGACCGTCCTCCCTGGTGCAGTCTATTATGCGGTCAACAGTCTCTTTAGTTCTGAATCCTCCGTGTAAGTTCTTTTAAAACAATAGTACATTTACAGCACTTAGGTATTAAATATTTGGTACCTAATATAGAGGATTTGTGTAGTCCCCAAACTAACTTCACTCGCCACAGTATAACTTGTTAGTGGCAGATGAGCTTTTCGTCATTAATGTAATTTTAAAATTGTAAAGATTCAACTTCAGCGATATATAAAATGTATAATTTAACATTCTGTTTGGGATGAGAGCAGTTAACTTTTTCTATTCATAATTTTTGAGTCACATCGCTAATCAGCACACATAAATGTTAAAATTAAAAATAATAAAAAAAATCCAAAAAAAAAAAAAAATATGTAAATACATATTTCAAAATCTTAATCTTGTGCTCTCTCCTTCAGAAACAAGTAGGTTTGTAACCGATAGCTATGTTGGTCTTGGTTACATGCAGATTTGTTGCAGTTCTTATCAACCTTTTTGTTTTTCTTTTCTGTCAAAATCTCACTAGAGGAAAAATAAAATTTTCTTGTAAGCCGGGGTAGTAGTACTCAAGGGATTTCACATTTTTTAAATTATTTGGTGCCAAAGTCGGGGCTGCAATTCAGTTTAATTAAGCCATAACTTACTACGTAGCGATAAACACTTGCGCAATTGCAGTTTTTGTAATAATTTATATGGAAAATATTGTAAACAGCACGATTTAAGCAATGCGTATACAACTAACTATACAATATAATGTACACATTGGCACCGATTATTCTGTTCTAAATATTGTGTAGACGATTTAGCCTAGGTGTTAAATTCATTATTAAATTGGAATTTTTAGATTTAACAGTTTACTCGATTAATTAGAAGTGGTTATCCCTGAAAATAGTTACCATTTTCGTTACGTTAGGTTGTGCTTGCTACTCTGGTTCTTGCCACCTGTGGGAAGAAAATAAAAATAAACAAACCAAAATCTGTCGTTTTATTTTTTGTACTGAGAATTAATTATTCACTTACCGCCTCAGGCCACATACCTTTTCATATAACTTGACTTTCAACGGCGATATTCTCAAGATGTTCAGAATTTATTAGAATAACAATAAAATAGTGGGCGAAGTCGCCACTTGCTCAAATCCAAACTTGAAGCGGGGAATGGTGTCCTTGTCTTGCGCACGCGCACAAACGAGAGAGCGCTATACAAAAACCACAGTTTACACTTTCATCTATTGAAATGCACGCGGTGCGTCGTTGAGAACGAGCCACGCCGGTTTATCTTCGAAATAGAGAATCCGGTCGCGCGACGTCAAACAAAATAAACTTAATTCGTGGACTTTAGTGTGAAAAATTGTGAGAATTAGTGATATCAGCGAACTGTTGGTGCCAGTGACCGAGCGCCATTTATTTATTTTATTGATTGCAAAGGTAAGTTTTTATTTACTATTCCATAAAGCTTTCAGTAAAGCAACTTTAATTTTGGCTTGTTTCTTTTTTAATGAATGCAAACTATAAATATATATAATATAGTTTAGTATTATAAAAAAAAATACATTTGTCTCGTATGGAGATTTTAGCCTGTGATGTAGATAATACAATAATTGTTTACTTTTTTATTTGAGAAGTCTCTAGGGTGGTTTCCCATTTCAATTTTGATAAGGTTTCCCAAAAGATTACGTATAGTTTTAAATTATTAGTAAATAGTAGGTAGGTAGTACTTACTATTTATAAAAGCACGATTAAGTACCTATGTTTTGTATTAAACATAATATTAAGACGGTCTAATGAAGACAGATACTTTCGTATCATACCTAATTGAATATTTTCCCGTCTCTATTTGCAGTGGCAATAATAAATTTGTAGGCAAGTATATGCAGTCTCAGTTTATTAAGATAAAATCTAGGTTTATGGCAGTTGCCAGTATACCAGGTCAAAGCTCCAGCTGAATGTGTTATGTCTGAAATACATCGAGACCTGTGTGAAAGTAGGTATAAGTACGTACTCTTGCCGTTTTCCGATAAATTCAACCTGTAGACTTCTAGTTAAGTCGAGATTGCAGGTTGAATTTCGAATTGTTACGTGAGTCAAAATTTATTTCAAATTATTTGTGGCGTTTTTATTTTTATATTATTGGATTCTGTTGGTTAAACTGATTATAAGGTTGATTCAAAATATTATCGTGGTATGTACCCGTTGAACTATAGTTAAGAAAAAAAAAGTGAGTGGATGAACACACTTTCATTGTACCCTACAGAAAAAAACTGTAAATAAGGCCACAAAGCTGCAGGGGTTAAAATGTAGTTGCCTCATCCCTACTTAAATAGCTCTTCCAGAAAGCCAAAGGCGTAAAAGGACAAAGGTACCTAGCTATAGATGAAAGGTGGTGGCTACATATCATATGCATTTAATTAAATTACAATATATGTTACAAAAAAAACTTTAGATTTTCATATAGGTAATCTTCATACTTAAGTTACCACTGACCCGACTAGTCGAAAATGTAAGTGAAAATGCATTTCGGTATCCGACGTTCGTATGAAGAGGTGAAACTTTTGTCAAAATCAATGCAGGCGTTCCCAAGATTGGCTTGGAAAAATAGACTGTCAGACAAAAATTTTAAAAACGATTGTAAGCTAAAACGTTTTTGAGTTATCTGTCAAGTTATGATTTAGAAGTAAGCTTCTAAATTATAATAAATAATTTTAAAGAGGCATTTAGAATGAAATCACATATTTAAATTTTGTTGTATCTTTGTTAAGTAGATGCGTAGATTATAAGTAGGTACATACTTATTATGTAAGTTAGTATGTCTACCTATGTCGTTATGTTCAAGTATTGACAAATACTTATGTATAGGTAGGTATATGATTAAGTATCATCTTGATTGCGTGTTTATGCATAATTCAGTGCTTATTTGAAATGTTTTGGAAAATAATGCAAAAATCTTGAAATGTGTTGCAACTGGGTTTCATAACAGTAATATAGACGATTGGTGGCTAATTTGAATGCATTTCTTGCAAAATAATGTGGTGTCGGATTTCTACTTGTGCATACAAAATTGATGTTATATTCTGCTGCATTTGTAGACATATTAATTTAAGCTATGAAGCATTATAAGTAAATAGCCTGCTATTAAAATAGGCTGCCCGCAAAGCCGATATTATTGACAATATTTTTTATCAACACTGCAATTCTTATTTACTGCAATACGCTAATACATAACATAATTAAGAAAACGTACGGTCTGTACTATAGCCAAACTCGATGTGGGATTTATGTGACCAAACTATGTGGTTCTCACATTCTTAATAATCGAAAATTGTAATTTTATCACCATTTCCAAGTTAAACATTAAAATTTTAGTTAACACCGTTTTCTGTAACATATGTCTCTATCTGTTAATATGTAAGAATGCTTAAACTTTTATACCTTAGGTAATTTAGCTAAGCTAAGTTAAAAAGCCTCGCTACGGATCCGCAAACATGTGGTGGAAAGGCATCCTTATACAGCTGGCTAAATAAGGAAGATATTAAAAACTATGGGAAACCGTCCACGGTTCTCGTAGCGTATAAGGAATGGTGTGACCCATTATTGCTCTGATGTGATTAGCCAAACTCGATATGGAATTTATTTAAACAAACTAAAAATCACTATGTGGTTGTCACATTTTTAATAATCGAAAATTGTAATTTTATCACCATTTCCAAGTTGAACATTAAAATTTTAGTTAACACTGTTTTCTGTAAGATAACTTAAGGCCCATTAAGTAATACGTAAGAACGCTTAAACAGAAGCGTAACACAATATTTTTTTTAATTTGTATACATGTCTAACTACCATATATAACCGCACACACGTCAGTATTATTGACAATATTAAGAATATTGTCAATAATACTGACGTGTGTGCGGGCAGCCATAAAAACCACCTGCTTGCAGATATCGTTAACATACATCGTTAACAAGCGATATTTCCTAAACGCTTAGATAAGCTTTTCTTTACTTTTCCCATGTTTCCTGACCGAAGTACCTAGGAATTATTATTGTGTAAAGTACACATTTTAGTCATTTGCTATTATTTTCTATGTAGAGAAAGAATAATAATAAGGTATTAATAAAGAAAAAAAAATAGAAACGCTATTATGTATTATATAGATGTATATGTAAAGATCTCAATGATCTTTAAATTGTCGCTTTCAAATTCCATGTTTTTGTTGATAATATAATAGTAAATTGGATGATAATTAAAAAAAATAGCCTATTTAAATAGATAAAAATAAAAATATTTCGACATTTTATTTACTTAAAAAATATATATATAAAATGAATTTTATCAAAATTAAATTTACCCCTGGTGGGACTCGAACCCACAGTCCCCGGCTTAGGAGGCCGATGCCTTATCCATTAGGCCACAGGGGCGGTTGTTAGTTTATCCTAAATTAAGCAGCAATAGGTGACTATCTTTTACAACCTCGTAGCTAATAGCTATTTAGGAAAACAGAAAATGACTAACATCGTTGATAATCCTATACGTAGTAAAGATTTGTTAAAATCACCGGGAATTATCGCATTCCACATGGAATAATAAAGTAGCCCGAAAAAATACTTCGATAGAAATTCCAATGTCTCATCATCAAATGTTTCATTATCATTATATCAACCCATTGAAGTCCATTGCTGGACTTAGGTCTTTCGTAGGAAGTTCCAAAAGCCACGGGTCCTTCGCCGCTTTTTCCAGCGGCTCCCAACGACTCCCTTTATGGCGTCCGTCCACTTCCTTGGGGGATGACTAACGCTGCTGTTACCGTTGCGTGGGCGCCATTCCAACACCTTGGGACCTCAGCCTTCAGCTTAGTTTTCAGTATATAAACTTAGGTGTTCTTCGACATAATGGTAATAATTGTGTGGGTATTTAAGGATAATTTACTATCCTATACTGTGAAACGAGCGGGAACGAGCCGTGCCCGTACGTGATATGGACGAGACACGGATCCCAAACATAACGAACTTTTTATATGAAACAATTTCTCCTCCCACAGTGAAAATTGTTTAGGCCGTAATTCACTACGCTGGTTCAGTGCGGATTGGTAGTCCACCAATATCGTGATATTTTACTTGCCTAAAACGCACATAACTTGGAAATAATTCAAACTCTGCCCCCCAAAAGTGTAGCTGAAGTTCTAACCACTATTACCGCTGAGTAGATTTCGTTTATTATTACCCTTATATTATTTGGAAATTGGGGAAAGCTGTGGGAGGAGATACAATTTTGTCTCTTTCCCCCGGGAGAAAAATTTCTCCGGCCAACACTAGCCCCTTTGGGAACCACTGGCTTAGAGATTCATGTTACTGCACTGACGATTGACGACGTCTTTGTGATTCTGCGGCCACCATTTTCAGCAACGACGTGATCTAGAAATATATATAAATATTTTACCGTTCCCAGAAACGAGCGTCACGAACAAACGTCCGTTTGAATTTCAATCTGTTTCTTGTTACGGTTGGGAACCGTGACCCATTCCAAGTTGGCATTTGATATGCATGTGGTAAAGGTGATCTTCCAGCGAGCTGCGAGGGTTTACGATAGCGTAGCAGAGCTAGCACAGTGGGCTGACCGCCATCGCTTAAAGCAGTATTATTTTAAAATGTCTGTTTTATACAACGTAACTACCGTGATATCCATAAAACTTGACAGCCGACTGGTGCAGTGGGCAGCAACCCTGTTTTCTGAATCCAAGGCCGTCGGTTCTACAACTGAAAAATGTTTGTGTGATGAACATGAATGTTTTTCAGTGTCTAGGTTTAATCTGTTTGGTATAAGTATTTTTGTAGTTATATTATATTCATAAAAATTATTCATCAGCTATCTTAGTACTCATATCACAAGCATAACTCTAAAATTATCGATGCGATTATAGCAAGCCCTCCTGATCGTAGAAGTGAAGCTTAACAAAATAAATCCAGTCAGCCATTTTGTTTGCAGAGGAAATAAAAACGCTAATGTACTTTTTTTATTGCACACCCAAAAACACACGGTTCACAAAAGACAATGACTTAATGCTAAAGCATTTGCTACCAGCCAACCTTCGGACGTGCGAGAAAAACGAGTGAGGGTGTGGCCAAAAACTTTCGGGAGTTACATTTTTGGCCAAACATTGTATTGTGCTTTAACTGTTCTTCACCGTGTGGTGACGGCAGATCAGAACACAGTTGTCACCACCCCTCTGCTTCCCTAGGGTGTCGTACGAGGCGACTAAGGGAATATAACGGAGAACGGGCAGCAGCGTTCTCTTTGCTTCTATTACCATCTACTGCGATTACCAACCCGTCTGCCCAGCGTGGTGATTATGGGCAAACCCTCCCATTGGGAGGTCTTTAGTCCAGCAGTGAACTACTGCTATCCGAAGCGATCCGAAACGTGGTCCCTTATGGGCCTCATAAGAAGGCTCAGATTTACTCAGCGGGCGATGGAAAGAGCAATGTTTGGAGTATCTCAATGAGGAGATCCGTATAAGAACCAGAGTTACGACATAGCTCAGCAAGTTGCAAAGCTGAGGTGGAAATGGGCGGGGCACATAGCTCTGAGAACCGACGGACGTTGGGGTTCCAAGGTGTTGGAATGACGATCCCGCACAGGTAAACGCAGAGTTGGTCGGCCCCCAACGAGGTGGACAGACGACATCAAACGAGTCGCTGGGAGCCGCTGGAAACAAGCGCCCCAGGACCGTGGATTTTGGAACTCTCTACAAAAGACCAATGTCCAGCAGTGGGCTTCAATCGGTTGATGTGATGATGATGATGATGATAGTCCAGCAGTTCTGTTATAGGCTGTTGATGATGATGCAGGATGATTGCAGGATAAAAATAAGCTTGTATCTAACTCTGCAAAATCTTAACCTAACCGTTGTTCTGCTGCGTGAAAGACGTTCAAACATTTTCATATTTACACTTAATTTAATAGGTAGTTACTTAAACAATATAATATTTTCGCATTATAAACGTAGCTTGGCTAAATTATCTAAGCTATGAAGCTATGAAATCGTTAACACATCGTCGATTCATTTTTATAGCTTAGGTAATTTAGCTAAGCTAAGTTCTAAAGCCTCGCTACGGATCCGCAAACATGTAGTGGAAAGGCATCCTAATACAGATGGCTAAATAAGGAAGATATTAAAAACTATGGGAAACTGTCCACGGTTCTCGTAGCGCATAAGGAATCGAGTGACCCATTATTGCTCTGATGTGATTTTATATTTCTTGCTTTCTTCCTACACCGCTTCCTGTCTGCACGGCTAGCTAACAATTATATCGAAAGGATATAAATTTATCTTCTCCCAGCTTTATAAACTCTCAGAGCACTGGCGCACAAGTAGAAATAATATCTAAATATTATATGTGCATAAACAAACGGGGGTAAACTTCTGCTATTACATGTTCCAGTGATTTAGCAGGTGGGCACTTTAATTATATCTCTTGTCAGGCGATATAATGGGGGGATATAATTTTTGTTGTGAACAGTTGTTGGAACTAAGCTTATGGGGTCTTACAGCATTTATAATAATACAAAAGATGCACAACTTTTTTCAGAGATCAATACTTTTTTTTTCTTATTGACGACGGAAGCATATACCTAATGACAAGCCATCTGCCCTTTAAACTGAGGCAGAAATAAAATAAAATAGCCTTCCAAATTCCACAACGTCATTTCTTACATACTAATAAACATTATAATACTTTTAAATTTAATAAACACTAGCGTACCCAGCCCGCTAGGCCGGGCTAGATTTCGCTTTATTTAATTTAAACAATAAACTTACATCATTAAATTTTTAATTTAAGTATCATAACATATTAAATCATTTATTTCTCTCCGTATTCATTCACTTCTATTCTCTTCTCGAGAGGGTGAAGATCATTATCTACACCCATGTACATCCAACAATAGAATATCATCATAGTAAATAAAAGCTGTATTTGACAGTTTCAAAAGTAGGAGTGCTCCAATCATCACTAAACTTTACCGGATTACTCGCCAGGTCAATCCGGAGATTCCCCGAAAGTTTCATTGAAATCGGTCCTGCCGTTTCGGAGCCTATACGGAACATACCCACACATTTTCTCTTTTATATATATAGATAGATAGAAGAAAAAGATTAATATATTGATTCGTGAGGTTAGGTATCGTTTTACAATAATATTGAATTAAAATTGTGTACTTAAATTATTATTTTATTTTGTCACGCGTTTCGGATTGCCTGTGGGCAAAGACTCCCGCCACTGCTTCCTGTCGTGCGCCAAGATCTATTACTACACGATAGAAAGATAACTGTACCAACAAGGTTTTAACAAACGAGTGGCGCAGTGGGCAGCGCGGCGGCTTTCTGATTACAAGGCCGTGGGTTCGATTCCCACAACTGGAAAATATTTGTGTGATGAACATGAATGTTTTCAGTGTCTGGGTGTTTATCTGTATATTATAAGTATTTATGTATATTATTCATGAAAATATTCAACAGTCGTCTTAGTACCCATAACACAAGCTACGCTTACTTTGGGGCTAGATGGCGATGTGTGCATTGTCGTAGTATATTTATTTATTATTTATTATTATTATTAAAGATTAACTTTACTATTCCGCCGAAATGGTTTCTACATGGTTTTCCGGAATAATCTTCTAAATCCAAAGTAGCATCCAAGTAATATGTGACAATATAAATTCACCAATATCAGTGCAGCCAACATAGGTAACAAACAAAAGGAAAACATCAAACAGACAGATTTTTACATTTAATAAAATAATAGTAAGAATGAAGCCGTAATCCGTACCTATGTACAAAATGAGTCATCTTTTTCATAATCTTTACGTTGTAACGTCTTTACTTTTTAAGGACCTCCGCTGTATAATAATTAATTGGGAGGTCTTTAGAATTTATATTTTCTGTATTTTCCGGAATAAAGTCCTTTGTACAAACACCACTAGACCAGAGAGCCATTGGCCACATTAATACGTCTCAACTGAATCTCAGCCGATACTAAAATCCATCAAAAAATCAATGCGGATTAATAAATCCACACAAAGGAGATACCGTATCTATCCTTGAATACCTATTACAAGATAAGAAAATGGATAGGTTGTGTTTTTTGTCGGGACGACCGTTCTTCATGACATTTAGTTTTTGTGTTCGAGTTTTTTGTGAGATTATCGAACGGTCATGGTCGATGAGAAAATATAAGTCAATGAAATAAGTATAGATTATTCTATAAACTCTGATCGTTAATGGAAGGGGCATTTAGTGAGAGAACATCTGGATAATGATCTATGAAATGGTAGGTACTTGAAATTACTTAACGTAAAACCTGAGTCAAGGAGAGACTATTCGCCTCCCACTGCATGGCTACATGCATCGGGCGTGGGGACATATTTCTCCAGGGGGAAAGGATAAAATTTTAATCTTCTCTCACAGTTTTAAACTAAACTTTTAAGAAGTAAATTTTATCTTTTGTCAGAGGATATAATCGGGGGTTAAAATTGTTGTCTCATGACTTTGCTAGCCGCAGCTGAGCCCTCTGAAGAGAGTTCGCCCTCTCCTGAGACTAAGTCTTAGTACGAAATATTTTTAAAAATAGTTTAAGAATTTGTTATTAACAACAGTTCAGACAGACAGTTCTTAATTAGTGTCTAAAGTTTAAGTCAAATTGTTAAGATATTAGTAATTTGTAAATTAAACTCTAAATATATAAGAAAATTTCACGCCAGAGAGTTGTAAACTGTTGGAACTATTCCCACTTACAACACCAGAAAAATGTACACAGTTAAAGCAATCACATTTATTCTATTCTATTCTAAGCAAACGCGCTCCTTACTTACAATAAGCTATGATTGCAGCCAAGCAGTAGTTTTTACTTAGTAATATTACAAACACGAAAGAATGTTTGTTTTTTCATTCTTCACGCAATAACTAAGAAGCCAGTCAAATAGATTTTTTTACATAGAGTTAGTTGAAAGGACCGAGATTGGCATTTTTGACATAAGAGTTAATTGAAAGGATTAAGATTGGCATTTCTATCTATGGAAAACAAACTGTTCCCACGTGATTTGTAGAAAACCGTTACAATCGCGGACGAAGACGGCGGGCAACAGCAAGTATAAACATATAAAACAAAAAACAGTTCAGAATACTGAAGTCTCCGTTTATGGTAGCTTCCTACAGGTACGTGGCGGGTTTGACAAAAGGCAGAGCGGGCGTATCTGCCATCGCTCGTGACTCACCCGCCTGTTGCGATTATCTGTGCCGGTGAACTCGAAGCCTCAAGGCGAACGATATTGGATCGAAATCTTCAAACGAGATTTTCTATCAATGCGTTATCACGAATGTTTTGACAGTTCTCGTGTTAGGTGTTTCAACAACGTAGTGTTTACATACAAAAGGCTGGTTGGAAACGAGCGTAGAAATCTTAATACAAATTTCTATTGTTGCGGGGTACTTTTGTACTTTCGCTGAAGTATTAATTACAACAACTTTTCCTTCATCATAATCAATTCAATCGATTGACGTCCACTGTTGGTACGCTAGAGGTACACGCATATGGCCGCTTGTTTCCAACGGCTCCCAGTGACTCGTTTGATTTCGTCTGCCCACCTCCTTGGGGGCTGAACTACTTTGAGTCTTCCAGTGCGGTTCCTGACGTCAAACGGTTCTATGTGCTGTGTCCCGCTCATTGCCACTTCAGCTTTGCGCTTCGTATCAATTATTTTAGAGCAATAACTGGACAAATATGTCATAAAAAGTTACGCGGTGACAGACATAACATCAGCAGTGCGTTTAGTAATAAATAATAATAAATAAATGCTTTTATTTCAATATAACAGAAATATGACAAAAATTAAAACAAAGAATACGGTAACTATAACAAACCATTAAAACAAAAATTAAAAAATAAAATATATAAATTTAAGTTCAGATCGGTTCACGAATGACTATGGCTTCAAAAAAAAAGGTTGTAAACAATAGCTTATATAATTTCTACACGTTCATACGCACACACTACACGTATACCTAAATGTTATTTCAGTTTTAACAATTCTGAAAGGATGTCTATTTATGTGGTTATTCAAGTAAGTACCTGTGTACCAACTCTTAATAACGGATTTAAACAAAAAAAAGATTAAAATCGAATGTAGAGTCACAACCGACTTCAAATAAAAATAAACAAATTCGATTGAATTTGAAATACAGGTGTTATATGGAACGCACTAACTTGATAAAAGTAGGTTAGCACTCGGTACCTCTGCGTACTTATACGAAGGTAGTAGGTGCCAACAGTTCTATCTTCTAAGCGCCATCGTACCGAAACGCTTAATCGCCGGAACTGCCGAGCCGTTAGTGGAATCGTGGTAACAAAGTTATGTAACTTTATTAGGCTGTGTGCGTATTTAAACGATTTTTATCTGTTTTAAACAGGATTTTTAACTGTAACGATTCAGTTGCAGTATGCAGGAAATGTCTTACTTGATTATAGCCAAGTTATTATACCTTATTGAACTTTAGATATTAATTAATGTATGACATAATGATTAAGCGAAGTTCTTTAAGTTTCCATTTACAAGAACTTTCACCAATTAAAAAGGAGTTAGCATGTCATAATAACCTCCTAACTGGAGGTTATTATGACATGCTTGTGCCTCTGACTTTGTCCGTGCTGCTTGCCACATCGCACATAAAAATAGAGGAAATAGCTATCATCTTTGTGGTCATGAAATTTGACATGAATTTTAAATATTTTTTTTATTCCACTACAGATTAGCCTTTAACTGCGATCTCATAGGCTGGAAAGTGATGATGCAGTAGTATAAGATGGTAACGGGTTTACCTTTTAGGGCATTTATATTAACCCCATACCCCTCCCCTACTCATTTCTACGCGACATCGTACCGGAACGCTAAATCGCTTAGCGGCACGAGTTTGTCGATAGCGGGTAACTATTTAGCCACGGCCGAAGCCTTCCACCAGATCGGACCAGAGAAAATTCAGAAATTATTGCCCCTGTTCGGGATCAAATCAGGGACCTCGCACCACCACAGCACTCACCGCTGCGTCATCGAGGTCGTAGAACTTATATTTATTCAAATAGTAACCTAAATTTCTAAAATCTAGGCAACTAGCTCCATTACCGAGATATATGAAGATTGCAAGATTTAGATAGAACCTGAACTATCTAATTTAATCTCTGCAACCGTATGGTAATAAACAATAACCTTGGGGCTTGAAATAATACAATAACATTAGTTTTTTTTATTTTGAATAAAATAATATTCATGAAAGCGGTAATAGCTCTGTGGTTAAGACTTCGACTTCACTTTTGGGGGGCCAAGTTCGAATCACAGCACATACTTCATACTTCTAACCCGTGCTAAGCAGAAGCGATATCAGTGCAATCAGTCCTAGCTGTGCATTTAGCTGTGTTTTGATTTGGACACCAAGATTGTTTTGCATTAAACTGCGACATTTCGCTTTATGTTGCGGTGATAGCCCAGTGGTATGGAGGGTAGAGGTAAGGATAGTCATCTGTGTATATGAAAAAGTGTCGTCAAAATGTATTAAATTAGGATGGCGCCACATTTGCATCAGAGTAACTCTTAAAAGAAGCGCCAAATATAAATATTGTTAGAGTAGGCTTGAAAAATAAACAAGGAAGTATGGAGATACAAGGAAGTAAGGTTATATTTACCACAATATTTTGTACAACGTAAGTTGTTGAAATTCTCAATAACTAACTACTTTAGTCGATAATGACATTAAATTTTTTAACTCGGCATACTTCAATTCATCTACGATTGCTACATTCATACCATACCCTGTGCATCCACCAGCGCCATTGTGGAGGATTTTTGAACTGTTACTTAGTGCAACAACTGGACACTTTTTCAACTTTTCTCCCATATAAGATGACTCTCCTTACCTCTACCCTCCATACCCAGTGGGAAGGATTTCGACTTCACTTTCGGGGGGCCAAGTTCGAAGCCCAGCACGTAACTCTAACTTTACTAAGTTATGTGCGTTTTAAGCAATTAAAATAGCACTTGCTTCAACGGTGAAGGCAAACATCTTGCGGAATCCTGCATGCCTGAGAGTTCTCCATAACGTTCTCAAAGGTGTGTGGAGTCCACCAATCAGCGTGGAGGACTACGGCCTTAACCCCTTCTCACTGTGGGAGGACACTTGTGACCTGTACTGGGTCGCTATTGGGGTAAATAAATAAATAAAATAAATAAATATAGGTACTACGACAATGCACACATCGCCATCTAGCCCCAAAGTAAGCATAGCTGGTGTTATGGGTACTTAGATGGCTGATGAATATTTTTATGAATAATATACATAAATACTTATGATATACAGAGAAACACACAGGCCATCGACTCAGAAAGCAGGGTCGCTGCCCACTGCTCCAATCGGTTATATAACAAACTCTCTGACGATATAAAAGGATTAACAGTACCTTCATTTGAGAAAAAACTGTTTTACTACCTACTTGATTAATGATTTTACAATGTTAATGAATTTTTAGAAACATGTAAGATCTGTCTTCCAAATTTTATTATTTTAATTCTATTTTTTTTTATAAAATCGTACATAACTTTAATGAAATATTTTGTGAAATAAATTGTAATAAATATTTTTATAAAATATTTGCACGCCATATTCCTATGGCAAAATGTGAGTGAGCATTTTAATATGAGCGAAAACCAAAACTGTTACCAACCCACATTTAGCAAATAAAGATGATTTGATTTCATTTAAGTTACCTAATAATACACTAATAATTTATTGTTTGAGCATGGAAGATCCATAAATTAATCTGATTCTTATTGTAATGTACTTAACTTGGAAATGTAAGGTTACATAAACAATTAAAATATTTCGAAATCAGTGTGCATGGAAGGAAAGCAACAGGTCTAATTAGTGTTGTGGATTAGCAGGATGTAATTACGGTGTACAGTGTATTCTATCGCGTAATCTCAAATAATATATTGCTTGCGAGATAAATGTAGAGTTTTAATGACTTATCCAGGATAATGTAATCAACTACGTAGGTGGTACAGAAATTTGCTGGAGGTTATACTTTCCATCAAAGAAAAGCTAGGATTCAGGTCCCACTTCTGCATAGCCCATAGACTTCCTCTCTAACGGGAGATGGACTTAGAGAATTAACCCACCATTGTGCTCCAATGAGGTTGGACGGGCTTTAACGATTTATTATCCCGTATATATCGACGACCTCGCTCTCTCCGCGGTGTGAATTTTAGTAGGAGTTCCCGGGTTCGATTCCTGGCAGGGGCGATTTGGGAATTTATAATTTCTGAATTTCCTTTGATCTGGTCTGGCTACTGATATCTTCTGCGATCACCAACTCGTCTGTCCAGAGTGGTGACGGGGCAAGCCCTCCTCTTGGAATATGCCTTTATTACATCAGTGGGCTGTAATAAGCCATTGATCATATAAAAAAAATATGAGCCTCTGACGTTTTTTTTAAGACTCATATCACATGGTCGTATTACTATCTTCAAGACGCGGCGATCTACCGATGTTATCTAATATTGTTCATGCACGAGTGTTAGACGATTTAGTATGATCGGTTCTCACGGTCCGCTCTCCGATCCCCGATAACACTTAATTTATCGCTCTCCGCTCTACTATAGACCCGCAGTCAGACCGCCTGAGACGAAGTGTCATTTACGGCGTATGATCCCACAATAAATCCCCACTAATATTATAAACCGATTGGACCGCCTCGTTGGTCTACTACGCATGTTTAACGCTCCGTGTCTGACGAAAAAGAGCGCAGTTTCCAGCAGCGAGATGCAAAAAGAAGTAATAATGGATTTGTTGGTGTAACATTTCACGCAGTAAAAAAACAAGGCTTGGATAAACTGCACTGAGATAGTTTTTAAGACAGTACAGTGAGATAGGCTTTTAAATAAATAAATAAAGAAATATACTACGACAATACACACATCGCCATCTACACCCAAAGTAAGCGTAGCTTGTGTTATGGGTACTAAGATGACTGATGAATATTTTTATAAATAATATACATAAACACTTTGAATATACATATAAACACCCAGACACTGAAAAACATTCATGCTCATCACACAAACATTTTCCAATAGTGGGAATCGAGCCTACGGCATTGGACTCAGAAAGCAGGGTCGCTGCTGCGCCAATCGTCAGTCAAATGAGTTTTATATTTCATATATATAAAAGAGAAAGTGTGTGGGTATGTTCCGTATAGGCTCCGAAACGGCTGTCGAGTAATCCTGTAAGGTTTGGTGACGATCGGAGCACTCCTATTTCTGAACTGTCAAATACAGCTTTTATTTACTATGATGATATTCTATCGTTGGGTGCACATGGGTGTAGATATCCGCTCGAGAAGAGAATAGAAGAGAATTAATACGGGAGAAATAAATGATTAAATATATCATGAGTCTTAAATTAAAAATTTAATGATGTAAGTTTATTGTTTAAATAAAATAAAGCAGCATCATTTCGAAGCGCATGCGAGGAACACGTTCTGCAATGTGCCGCCCAATGCCAACCAACCTGAGGTAGATTTTAAGCCTTACGGGCCTGTAATGACTTCGGTAACTAAGTAGGTACGCCCCTCAGACCTGACATTGCAACAGTGCCGTGCAGTGCTTGGCGGCAGACATAAGCAAGGCGTTAGTAATTTTTTTTTTTTTTTAATTTTATTATTAAAAAAAAACAAACGAGCAAGTGGGTCTGATGATAAGTGAACACCGCCGCCCATAAACATCTGCAGCACCAGAGGAGCCACCGATGCGTTGCCGGCTTTAAAAACATAACATAGTACTGACGGATTCCTTGGACGATATCTCTCATAAAAAGCTTTATTACTTCTAATATACTTGATAGTATAATTTTATTATTCCTTCTCAACAAAACAGTGTCTTTGAACAAAGTCTTCGGACAGTGCGTGTTGCCAGTGATGACGTATGGTTCCGAAACATGGTACCTAACTATAGCCCGGAAGATGGCTCAGAGTCACTCAGTGGACTTCGGAGACAGCTATGCTTGGAATATATCTACGGGATCAAATCAGAAATGAGGAGATCCGTAGAAGAACCAGTGTTACCGACATAGCTTTCATGTTTTCTATTATAACTTTCACCAAGAGATTGCTTTTGCAATAAGGCCGCCTTTGCACACAACTTGTATTTAACTTTTTTTTTTTTATTATTTTTAATTTTACTTATTTTTTTGTTTTCTTGTATTGTTTATAAGTTTGTGCAATAAAGTATTTTAAATAAAATAAAAAAATAGCTCAACGAGTCGCGAAGCTGAATAGGTAATAGGCGGGGCACATAGCTCGGAGAAAGGATGAACGTTGGAGTCCTATGGTGCTAGAATGCAGCCCCGCACTGCTAAACAAAGCGTTGGTCGACCGCCAACGAAGTGAAAAGACGACATTAAGCCGCTGGACCCAAGCGGCATAAAACCATGGAACTTGGCACTCCCTAAAAAAGACCTATGTCCAGCAGTGGACGTCTATCGGTTGGTATGATGATGATGATGATAATTTTATCGTTATAGATAAAGGTTCTTAAACGTAGTACCTTGGTACCAGTGTGGTGGTAATACGATGACATAGATAACGAGAACTCAGATCTATATCATCACTATTAATGCTTGAATTACCTACTTGAAAACAAGCAGTTTGGTATACTTATATCAATATGAAAGAGAAATTTGGTGTCAAGTTACCAATGCCAATGTCACTTCTATTACACGGGTAAATGTTGAAAAAAAAAGAAAGTATTTTATTGAATGTTCGCCAAGAAACGCATACGATATTAAAAAAAACTGACTTCTGTAATAAATGTTATGCCAACTATGTTATGTTTGGGATCGCTGCCGAAATTTATATAAACCTTTTAGGCCAGCATGATCGTACCTACTATCTAATATATATATGTATATATATACACTTATAAACAGTGTAACACTCAGCAGGACAAGGAACATGACCTAAATCAAATGAAATACACTTTATTGTACACCATACACAAAGCAAAAAAAAAACAAGATTTAAAGAAAGTAAAGGTGCAATAGGCGGCCTTATCGCTTAGAAGCGATCTCTCCCAGGCAACCTAGCAAAGGGCATGAGGTTAAGAAGAAGGGTTAGGGTGTCCACAAAAGTAATACCTACATGTGTCCATCAACCAGCAGGGCTAGCAACGACAGGAGACAAAACGTATCCACCTGCTAAAGCACGGGAACGTAGAATTGGAGAAGTTTTCCCCCGATTATTATTACACATAGATTATTTAATCCTATAATGCTTGATGGCCGATTGGCGCAGTGGGCAGCTACCCTGCTTTCTGCGTCCAAGGTCGTGTGTTCCATTCCCACAACTGGACAACGTTTGTGTGATGAACATGAACGTTTTTCAGTGTCTGGGTGTTTATCTATATATTATAAGTATTTATGTATATAATTCATAAAATTATTTATCAGTTAACTTAAAATAAATAAATAAAAAATAAAATAAAATAAAATCATTTTATTTCAGGTCGGGGACCCATATACAAAATTTAACACAAAATAAATATACATATAAGACAGATTTTAAAAATAAACACAAAATAAATATAAGACCGATTTTAAAAATAAATAAATAAAGAGAAAAAAAAAAAAAAAAAACAATAATTAATTAAAATCTACAATTAAAATCTACAATTAAAAATTACAATAAATTAAATTTCAATTAAAAAATAAATTAAATTTCAATTCAAATTAATATCCAACTATTTTATATCATTTCGTGTTTGGAATCTGGTGCACTTTTCGCCAATGTTTAATAAATACGCTGTCAGGGGATGCCTGAGCGACGACTCTAAGGAGCTTATTGTTGGAATTTACAACGACTTCCCAGAAACTCGCAATTCTCTTACGGAGCACAGCGTAGAAGTCGGGGACTCCGGCATCGGCAAACATGCCCGACGCACTGCAGTACCTCGCCTTTTTTAACAAAACGCGGAGCGCGTCGTTGTACTGGACTCTGAGGGTGTTAAAGGATCTTTTGGTGTAGCTGATCCATAACTGCGAAGTATAAAAACTTAAACAATAAGCTTTAAACAGAGTTATTTTAACATCCTCAGAGCACCGAGCGAATCTACGAGCGAGCATGTTACACCGAATGGCCAGCGACCTCCGCTCCCGTTCTATATCCAGATCGTCGCTCAAGGATCCCGACAGCATATGACCTAGATACTTAAATTGCTCTACAACCTGAACTGGTGTTCCATCCAAAAGTACGGGTGGAATCCTCTCCGGACCCTTACCAGCTCGAAAAACTACCATTTCCGATTTTCGAACATTATATTTTAAACCGTGGTTCCTCGCATACTCCTCACAGATGTGCAACAATTTTCGAATACCATTTATTGAGGGACTAAGTAACACCATATCATCAGCGTAACTTAAGTTGTTAAAACAGACTCCACCAATATGGCATCCGATGCCAGTGCCACTTAGCTCCTCGATCAGGTTATTGACGTAGAGATTAAATAGATCCGGAGAGGTCAGCCCACCTTGACGCACACCGCACGCCAATCTAAACTCACAAGATACTGAGTCACCCCAAAGTACCATGTTCTTTTGGTTCTCGTACCAGTATCTCATTAGCTGAACAATACTGCTATGTACGTTCGAGTCGCACATTTTTCTCCACAGTATATTATAATTAACGAGATCAAACGCACGACTAAGATCTAAGAAACATGCGTATACGGAAGTATCGCGCTTCTTGTAATAATTCACAGCATGTTTAAGAGTCAAGATAGCAGAGTCTGTAGAAAGACCTGGACGAAAACCAAACTGAGCGTCATTTAACCTAAAATTACTCACCAGTTCAGGCTGCAGGAGCCGTTCAAACACCTTACCTGCAATTGTGCCCAACGAAATTGGCCTATAGTTAGAGAGACTTGACATGTCCCCCGTTTTGTTTTTCGGTACAGGAACCACTACCGTCTTGAGCATATCTGCCGGAAGGTAACCATGTTTAATGCACAGATTATACAGCACTGATAGGGCCTCGTACAGCTTGTCTCCAGCGTAAAGCATGTGCTCAACACTAAGGCCATCATGCCCGGGAGACTTACCCCGCTGCATATTTTTTATTGTCATGAAGACATCCGCTGGACTGAACTTTAAAGTTTTGCACGATGATATCGAAAGCTGCGGGTTAAGCTCATGCGCTACGTCTAAGGGCTCAACAGAGAAATGCTTGGCAAATACGTTGGCTATCTCTCTGCTACCTTGTACACCATTAACACTTACCGGCCTACTATCCTTTTTACTAAATGACTTAGTCGCTTTCCAAAACTTCACAAAATTTTTATCAGCTCTATACGTCGCTAATATGTCCATTTTAATAGCGTCCTCATTATTTTGACACCATTTTAACTTTCTTTTGAATGTGCGTCGAGAGTTCGCCATATCTTTATATATATCACCACTAATGGGCCTGCCACAATCCACCCAAAACTTGAAATAAAGTCTAGCATCTTGATAACAGGCCTTCAGGTGCTTGTTCCAGCCAATAACTTGCTTTTTACTACGGGGTCTATGTACACCAGATTCCAAACATCTGCTTTTCTTAGCTGAATATTGTAAAATCGAAATAACATCATTATAAAGTTTATTGATAAAGTTTAAAATATCCTTACAATCTAAATTCTTAACATATTCATCATCATACTGACTAGTTTCAATCAAAAGGCTAAGATTTTCAGTACATAGATTGGTATACATATTTATTTCATCAGAATTTCTCTGTCCCCACCTTATGTCCTTGTCTAGATATTCAGTACTAGCCTCGTGCTTAGACACTTTTTTACACATAAGCCCAATATCACAGTAAACATACAAAGGGAAATGATCAGACCAACTTACACTGTTATCGACGCATATATTTAAAATAGCCTTTCGAGCAGCCACAGTAGCCAAGCAATGATCGAGCCATTTAGTGGTTCCATGAGATTCACTTAGAAAAGAAAAAGTTCCTGAGTCGGGGCCTAATATGTCTATATCCGCACAAACCCACACCTGCTCATCACAAAAAGACAACATTTCTGTGCCAAACCTAGCAGAGGGGTGTGCGTTGTAATCTCCTAGCATAAGTACAGTCTCCATTCCACATTCTTCTATTACAGCACTCATTCCACTCAGAACATCCGTAAACTCTATCAGATTATCATCAATATCCACAGGCATATACACGTTGAAGAGTAATAAATGACGATCCATAAAACTAATTTTGATAGCAGCCAACCTATCACTCTCACAATCCACTACGGTTACATTATTAAAAAGAGATTTGCGCCACATGAAAGTCAGACCGCCGTAAGGACGTCCACGTAATATCCCAGCCGAGCAGTCCACAGATGACTTAGAGAAAGATGCAAAACTACTATCTATTTGTTGAACCATGCTAAGATCATGCTGGAGAAGCCACGTCTCTTGCAAAGCTATAATATCCGCAGTTTTACATATCTCTCTAACATAATCTATGGAACGCTTAATGCTTTTACAATTAAAAGAAACTATACAAATTGAGCTACTATGCATAGAGTTATTGTCGTTTACAGACATTAAGTATTATGTTTAGTGATCGTTTTTGTATGTCGCTCTCGGTACCGTCGGTATACTAATCCAGCCGGCCAAAATTTTCCATTCAAAAAAGTTTCTATTTTACTCGTCGAGATCGTAACTTTAAACGAATTGAAAGAAGTTTCGTTAAACTGCTTTAACTGTTCAATACTGATGCACTGCTCGCCCATGTCAGCGATATGCTCCAACATGTCATCAACCGTTACAGACTTTTTCGCTCGAGATACATAAATGGAGCATTGGGAATCGGCCACCTGAATTTTGCAATTTGTGATAGAGGTTCCACGCATATTTTTTAATTTACGTTTCTTATTCACAACGAGGGTATATGGCTCATTTTTATCTTCCGACGGTAGTAATACATTAACACTCGCCGCATCGCTAGCCGCTGTTACGGTAGGCGTTAAACCAGATTGACCCGAAGTGACGCGCTGCATACGTGCGCTTTTGGCCTGACGGTCCGTCCTAAACACGACATCGCGATAGGTTGGCGATTGAAGTGAATCAGCACTGCATTCGTCAATGCGTGCGGCCAAAGGCACAGGCGGAAGCGTTTTTGATGGTGTCATTGATTGTACGTTCTTCGGCGTCACTGAGATCTGGAGTGCGTTATTATCACCACTCTTACACGATTGACATGCAGTGCGGATTTCCAACAGTTCCGATGAGAAATGCGCCTTAAGTGTCATAAGCTCAGCCTTCATGCTCGACATATCTTTCAATAGTCGAGTTACATCAACATAGTCAAACGATACAGGAGGGAGACGGCCAAGATCCCGAGCAACAAAGATCGGCAAACTATTCGGATCAACTTCCTTCAACAGTTTAATAACATCCTTAATGCACTTTTTCTTCTTATCATCACCTTTACGCTGAATATTTCTCAGACCGTCGCTGCACAACCCGTACAAAGTACTTTTACCGGTTTCCACTTCCACATCCGTAAAGTTTGTCGCACAGATTTGTATAACACTAAGTTCGTCTAGGACATCTATTTTATTCTGCACAAAACATAAAAATTCGTCTACTATTAGTTGACCCGCCATCGCTTATAATTGGGCCATACGTCAAACTTACATTTTTTTAGCGCTACTGCCGAGCAAAATGCCGAGCACAACCGATCGTCCTCGCAAAGCGCATGCGACTGACTTAGTACCCATAACACAAACTACGCTTACTTTGGGACTAGATGGCGGTGATGTATTTTCGTAGTATATTTATTATGTATTATTTGGATATTATTTCCACTTTTGCGCCAGTGTTCTGAGAGTTGATAAAGCTGTGGGAAAAGATAAATTTGTATTCTTTCCCAGGGGAGATAATTGTCTCCTTGCCATGTTAGCGGTGCTGAGCTGTAGGTTTTAAGCCCTTCAGACAGCACTCACCGTAACACTCTTCAGACCAGAACATAACAATGCTGCTTGGCGGCATAAGTAAGCATGGCGAAAGTATCTCTTTCGACGAGCTCGGATAAAAAAGCTCTAGTACTAGGGATTCCAATTTATAGTGTTTCTATCTGTTATATTGATTATCTGCAATGCCTTAAAACATGATGCCACTTACAGCATTAAGTGTCTATAAGGCTATACGGAACACTAAAACACGTTGGAATTTATTAGAACATATTATGAACCAACCTACACATAATCCGAATAACATTAAATAATAATCAAAACAACGTTGTCTCATTTGAATTTAAAAGGCTCGTTTCCGCCTCATTTCTTTATATTCTCAATAAAACAAAATAATAGCGATAGGTACAAAGCTTTTATTTATAAGGTTTGTGCAAAAAATGTTAGATTTATCACTTTGAGCTGGTCATAAAGAATGTCGCATAATTTGTCGCTAAAGCAATGAGTACACGAACTTGTAGACGTGTGGCATGTGTATGCTGTAGGTTGCTGCTTTACGGCCAATCACAAAACGTGTCAGTATAGTTTCAAGTCTTTTGATTGGTCGCTACAAGTGTAAAAAATCGCTTAACAAGTTGGTTTTGCCTTGACATCATCATCATCATAATCCTCACTTCAATCGATTGACATCCTTTGCCGGATTTACACAGGTGAATGTTGGAAGAAAAAAAAGAAAGTACTTTATTGAACCTTCGCTAGGAAACGCATACCTATACGATATTAATAAAAAAACCGACTTCTGCAATAAATGTTATGCCAATTAATAAGTAAATAAATGTTTGTATAAATCAAGTTTGAACACGTTACTACGATTAGCTTCCATTCACAAAAAAGTCTTTAATGTCTTTTGCAAGGCGTTGTTTGGAGTCGACCAACAGTGCATTTACCGGTGCGGGCTCGCCCTTGCAACACTTTGGGACCCCAGCGTCCATTGTTTCTCATTCTTCACCATTCATTCATTCATTCATTCTATGAGCTATGTGCCTATGTTCCATTACCACTTCAAACATTGGGGATGTAAGAGGGAGACTAGAATAATCTCACCTGCCTGCGTGGTGCAAGTTCCAGTATATTAAGACAAGAATTTATGAGAAATGTTTACAATTTACTTCTTGATATAACTGCCATGTCAGTAGTTACTCTAGTACAGGGATTCCCAACCTGGCCGCCGTTTAAAGGTCAGAGGTACAACACGAGGCGAACCTTTTGTACTGCAAAAAATCGTGTGTGTCTTGAAAGATGCAGCTCAATTAGACCAAAGCAAGCATGAGTTAGCATGAGTATATAACTCCCATGTCAGTTAGTCTAGTCCAGGACATCCCAACCTGGGCGCCGTAGAAAGTACAGAAAAATATATTTATAAAAAAAAAAATGGCTTTTGTTAAAAAAAATTATATGAGCTAAATGCTTATTTATCAGGTGTCTGTATATAAATATCTAAATTTTTTTCGAAGTTATAATGCTTTTGAAAAATGATAAGAGTAAATTTTTGCGATGGGCGCACATACCGTCACAAAAAATCTAAATATCTAAAATAATTTTTTTCGAAGTTATAATGCTTTTGAAAAATGATAAGAGTAAATTTTTGCGATGGGCGCACACACCGTCACAAAAAATCGACACCCTGAAGTTAGCTTTAAGGTTTGATAGTGTACACTTTCAATTGTCAAAGTTTACGGGCTCATTCCGATGATTTAATTGATTCAATTGTACAAAAATTGTAATGTTGAGTGAAACTTTGTCGTACGATACTGATTCTATTAGTATTCCGAATGTAATGACGTTTACTATGACCAATTTTTTTGTGATATTTAAATAAACTTTATTTAACTAAATAATGCGTTATTATAAAACTTTCAATGTATTAAATACCTTTTTTTCTATTGTTAGGGTTGTTTTTTCTACAAACGTAGATTAAGGCGAAAGGTATATAGATTAAGGAATAAACTTACAGTGCAATATACTAGGTTACATAAAATTCATAATTCGTTTAAAGGAAATTGCATACAATTCTACAATAAACTACCAATTGTCATCTTGGAGATGTCTCTTAAAAAGTTCAAAGTTTGTATTAAACGTAAGCTTATAGAAAAGTCCTATTATATTATAAAGGACTACGTAAACGATAACAAAGCTTGGGTGTAAATTATTGCTCTAACCAGGTTGCTCTTCTAATAATTTAAAATGACATTGTGAGATGGTGATAACAAAAAAAAAAAAACACCCGGCTAAGTTTGTTGTGGGCTTCTTCTTAGACCAGGACGCGTTTGGAACCCTCGTAGCTTTAGTTTTAAGTTTACGAATGTGGTTATCGCCATCATCTCACTACCGTGTGGTTCTTATGTACGCATCAAAAGTGCCACCTGTGGGCCTACTTGAATAAAGATATTTTTGACTTTGACTTTGACTTTGGTAAATTTTTTTTAAAGATTTTTATCTTGTTACGCCAAAGAAGTATAAGTTCTAACGCTTGTACATAAGTACACACGCGGTTTTTTTTTTAATTTTGTCAAGAGCCACAGACTTTACTAAACTTCATTAGAGATACACTTGAATCAGTTCATCTGAAGACGACATACCGAGTCATCATCATATTCTCTATTTTTTGAGCCTAAAACGGTTTTGCTCGGAGACACGCCTTAAAGATGAATCTCCTTGCTGCGGTTGCGGTATTCATATGTGCCAGCCGTTACGTCTGACCAAAAGTGACACACCTTACGACGCGAGGTGAACAATCGGCCTCGGCCACCAACTATGTTTCCAATATCCCACGTACATCCGCAATCCGTTGACATAATCGAGTTTTACTTGTTTCGATACCATTAATAGCGCGGGTATTCTAGATATTTAGGGGGAAGCTTCGTAAACTGCCAATTTGCTTTTTAGGGTTACGTACAGTGGCGTTCACAGGGTTTTTGACCAGGGTATATGGGTTGTAGGTTGAAGGAAGACGGCATAAAATGGAAAAATCCTTCCACTTTTTTCCTTAGATTTTGTGCATAAAGTGTACGCAACTGGTTATTTAGTAAAACCACGAAACTATATCGTGTATGACTGTAGGTTCGTCATCGTTTTCTGCTGGAGTAACGAGTTCCCACACCTCTAACTTTTCGATGAACGAAAACATTGCGAGGAAATCTGAATGCCTGAGATCTCCATAATGTTCTCAAAGGCGTGTGAAGTCTGACAATCCGTACTTGGCCAGCGGGGCCCAACATTCTGAGAGGAGAGCCATACCCTGTAGTGTCACAGTAATGGGTTGATCAAGATGAAGTTTCTGGCCGGCTTCATTACGGTAGAAAGATTTTCTTGCGGATCGGTGGCAGAGTCATTTAATGATCGTTACTACAATATATGCCTACATGAAAACAAGAAAAATTTTGTGATCGACTAACGGAAGCAGTCGGTATAGAATTGCTGTTTTACCGTAGAACTAAAACATTTCGTCCTAATCGTAAAATTTCGTCCTAAAAGCAAGCAAATTTGGTCCAAAATTCTGTTGTAATAGACAAACAAAAACGACGGATATAAAAAGTATGGATAGATAATTACCTACCAGTAGATGTGATAAGTCAATCATTTACGATAACGATGAACGAAAACTTTGTCGTTAGGAAAAACGAAGGAACGGGTTGGTGCAGCAATTTAAGTTTAAAATATATCTTATATATATATTTCTTGTGTGCATGTGTATGTCACTGAACTCCTCCTAAACGGCTGGACCGATTTCAATAAATTTTTTGGTATGCGTTTGGGTGGCACCCTGGATAGTTAGATTGAAAAATCAGCCCGACAGATGGCGATGTATATATATATATGCAAAATAATTATGATAAACTAGCTCACTTATAGTGGAATGAAAGAAAAATAAAGTGTAACCGAAGTGTCAACATTCACAATGATTCCAACCAGCTACCGATGTCCTAGAAACCTGAAGCCTCGTAACGGAGTGTTTATTTTGCACCTCTACCAGTTTTGATGCAAATGAAGCGCTAAAGAGATCATTACAATATGAAGACGTCTCATTCATAACACGACCTAGCTATCAATATGGACACTTTATGAATATTGCTAAACTGGTGGTGTTTTAGCATTAATTTATTCGATATATCCCATATGCAATATATTACGCCTCGGTATCATTTGTTCTATTTTTATTCGATGACAAGTTTAGTAGTTTTACAATCACTATTTCAACAGATGTACATCCGTTGCTGGACATAGGTGATTTGTAGAGATTTCCACAATTTGTAGAGCTTGGAATTGTCATTTTGTCTGATCAGAGGCTTCGGTTGTGGCTAGTTACCACACTACCGACAAAGATGTACCGCCAAGCGATTTAGCGTGCTGGTATGATGCCGCGTCGTAACTGATGGGTTTAATATAACTGCAATAACCTGTAACAGCCAACAGGTTAGCCCGTTACCATCTCAGACTACCAAGGCGCTAAAAGAAGTGGTTTATAAAAATGGCATCTAACGAATTAGACTGCTTATGTTTTTGAAACTAAGTCACATAAATCATTATCCACAACATGTAAAGAAAAAAATGTAAAGTTTCTTCAATTAATAATAATAATGTTTATTTCCAAAATAATCTTAAGTCTAAACAATAATATAGTAGTAGGTTTTATTTAATAGGATGAAGCATCCAGGAAATCTTAAATAAATATTTTACTACAAGCTTCTTAAGTTAAATTAATAAACCTTGTATTTCAGCTTCAACGTTTCTTCAAGGTTTTAGTAGTAGGATACAAAAGGCTACGATCTCTGCCAGACATCGTTAGGATTAGGAAAACTAAATTAATAACAAAAAAGATACAAACACACATACATAAAAATAACTACTAACTGATACTTAAACGAGACTACTACTACACACATAACACAATAATACGAAATATAAAAATAAAAACTTATATGTATACTTTAGCATAGTAGCGGTGATAGCCTAGTGGGTAAGGCTTCGGCTTTCGTTTCCTGGAGACCGAGTTCGAGCCCCGGCAAGCACCACTGACTTTTTGGCGTTATAGAATAGAATAGAATAGAAAAACTTTATTGCAACACAATACAATAGGAAAATAACAAGGAAAACAGTAATAGTATTTAGTGCTAGGGTGCAAAGGCGGCCTTATCACTAAAAGTGATCTTTTAAAGGCAACCTGAGCGTACGAAGCCGATAAAAAAGTGGAAAGTGGGTGGTGCATAAAGTATGTTACAAAAAATAAAATAAACACACAAGAACATACATACTAACTGCAAATATACCGATATAAATTTATATATACTATAATAGATATTTATGATATATATGTATACTATTTTTAATTTAATTTAAAAATAACACTTGCTTTAAACGATGAAGGAAAACATCGTGAGGAAACCTGCATGCCTGAGAGTTCTCCATAACGTTCACTAGGGTGTGTAAAGTCTACCAATCCGCACTTGGCCAGCGTGGTAGACTACGGCCTTAACCCTTCTCATTCTGAGAGGAAACCCGTGCCCTGAAGTGGGCCGGTATTGGGTTATTATTATTAAACGCTTTATTTGTATACCACAACATTAACATATACAAAATATAATGAAAACAGAAACATAAAGAACGAAGTAGAATACAAGAAGCGGCCTTATAGCTTAATAGCGATCTCTGCCAGGCAACCTTTGAATTAGGAAAAATAGAAGAGGAGAAAAGACTGCTGGTGTTACAATTTTTTTTACTATTATATAATATTTTTTACAAAAATAATTTCATGAGAATAACTACATACTAATACATAAACTAGTGTACACAGATATATCAAAAATACATAATATAATCTATGCTTATAATAAAATTGTAACTAGAAGATTTCTATACATTTAATATATTTTGAAAATTTTGACCGCTGCTTTATAATCGATACTGAGTCCAAAACAGATTTTTATTTATTTTTTGTCTGTCTGTCTGTCTGTCCGGCATCACGTGAAAACTACTGAACGGATTGAAATAAAATTTGGTACAGTGGTAGCTGATATCCCGGGTCAACATATAGAATACTTTTTAACCCGATAAAAAATAAGTTTTCTCCGGGATATGGGATGAATTTTTTTTAACAATTTTTCTTCATATCTCCGTTAAATTTGCACCGATTTTATTAATTCTTTTGTTATTTTACAATGTATACTACCAAGCATGTATTGTCTAATTTTAATGAAGATCTGATGAATATTGTCGGAGATCAAGGACATAATTCTTCACAGATAACAGCAAGTCGCAAGGCATATGGGACAACGATCGAATGCATGCGTACCATCCTACTAATATTATAAATGCGAAAGTTTGTCAGATTAGATGCATGGATTGATGGATGTATGTATGGATATTTGTAACGCTTTAACGCCACAACGAATTAACCGATTTAGTTCAAATTTGGCAGAGATACCTACAATATAGTCCGGAATAGCTCATAGGCTTCTTTTTATCCCGGAAAAGCAAGCATCACTATTCTTTCCGCAATTGTCTTTTAAAATCGGCGCAACGGAGTTTGAGATGGACGTGGTTTTTTGATACTTGAAATATTATAAAGCTTTTAAATTTTGGAAGCATGTAGTAATTGTATTGGAATTGTCGGAATTGTTGTTTCTTTAAAGTTCTATAAAACAGTCCACGACAACATTCGAGTATTTTTTGAAGTCGACACATTCGCGGACGAAGTCGCGCGGGTCCGCTAGTTAATAAATAAAAAAAAATGAACTATTATGTATAATAATATAGAATGGGTTTATTATGATGATAGTAAAAGTACTCATATATCATCATCATCATATCTGACGGCTCAGTGGCGCAGTGGGCAGCGACCCTGTTTTCTGAGTCCAAGGCCGTGGGTTCGATTCCCACAACTGGAGAATGTTCGTGTGATGAACATGAATGTTTTTCAGTGTCTGGGTGTTTATCTGTATATTATAAGTATTTATGTGTATTATATTCATAAAAAAATATTCATTAGCTATCTCAGTACCCATAACACAAGCTACACTTACTTTGGGGCTAAATGGCGATGTGTGTATTGTCGTAGTATATTTATTTATTTATTTATATATCTACCTATAAACGGCCCACAATTCACATCCTTCCACACTTATATATGAGTGGTAAAAATACAATTCAATACTCAATACGTATCTTAAATACAATACGTATTTGCTATCTATAGGTTAACATTTTGTGGGTAACTAATAGTTTAGCGAATAACCATAGGCGATGTTTGTAAATAAATTGAAATTGTTTTAGGTTAACAATGTTTTCTTTTGTCCCCAGTGATGAGTAGTGATTGAAAGCATGGGTCAGACAGACGATCACACCCGCTCGCGGCGATCACCCGAGCTTCCACCCCTGCCACCCCCCATACAGCCTTGCAGCGGCTTCCTCGGAAACGTGAGTACCAATTCTATTAAGTACACGGAAAGCCACAGGAGCACACAGCCACGGAAGTATACAGCCACGGAAAAACGTTTTTTTAATTTTTTTTTATGCACACATCTTTGTTCATCATTTTCATCTACCGGGTTACATGCATCATAACTTACCATCAAGTATGGTCTCGGTCAAGCGCAAACCTGTCATTGATAAAAAAAAGTAACGTTCGAGCCTCGTAGTCTGGTGGCGACGGAGGTGCCATCCATCAAGTATACATTAGTAGATCGCACACTTGACATTACCGTATGCAGCGAATTTTCGGAAGACTTCGATACTTTCGATCGATACTTATTTTAAATACCTTAAAGGTCTTAGGAATGTTGTATAACGGATAAATAGCTATGCACCACTTATGTCTCTGTTTGTGTTCAGTAATTTGAAATGCGAAAGAAGAAAACAAAACATTGCAAAACTATAAACTAAAAGGGTATGTTAATTGTATACATAAATTGTCGTTGTGTCTAAATTTAATAGATTTTCATTTTAGTTTTCGTCACTCTTTCTCCATATTAAAATTAAATAACTATGGCATCAGATACCTCCGTGAGAGCAATATCCTTTAAGAGTATCCTTTATCCTTTACACATAGTTTTATCCCACGTATTGATATAAAATAAATATAAAATCTTTTAAACGCCAACAACGTCCATTAAGTTACCGTAGTTATTTCTCCACACTGAAATGTCACTCAAAATAAATTAAGGCTTAAAAATTATGCCAGTGCGGCATGTACAAATGTACGTTCAGCTTTACCTACCGGTTGAAAGCGACAAGAGTCTCGCCCCGATTTGATTTACACCTCACTTTCGACGCTGTACCGTTAAAGCTTTTAAACTGGTCGATAAGAAAGCCGGCGGACCAAGACAGATGGTCTGCGGGCTGCCTTATTGCCTAATTATTGGAGTTCCTTAAAGGGAAGCACTGGTGAAATTGTGAAAATGGGCGATTTCCTTTTAAAGAAAATCGCGTGATTAATACGTTTGTGATTTACTGAATAAATGAGTGATTAAAGTTTTTATGATTAATTGTGGTAATTTGGTGTGATTGAAAAGTGTTTAATTAATCTTCGATGTTTGCATTTTGATAAAATGTGTTTTATTGTATAAAGCAAAGACAAAAGTTTTATAAAAGGGACATGTTAAGTTCCTTTTAGGAGAAGTGGTGATAGCCCAGTAGGCAGGACTTCGAATTCACTTTCGGGTTGGCAAGTTCGAATCCTAGCACGCACCACGAAACTTTCACTTTTTCAAGTTATGTGCGTTTTAAGAAATAAAAATATCACTTAGTCAACGGTGAAGAAGAACATCTTGAGGAAGCCTACATACCTGAGAGTTCTCCATAATGTTCTCAAAGGTGTGTGAAGTCCACCAATCACTGGGCCAGCTCGGTGGACTATGGCCTAACCAATTCTTATTCCTCCTACGGTAGTGTGTGATGAAGTTCCTTGTATCACCAAGAGTCAACCGTAATCAGTACCTTAAAATAATTGATGGACCAAGTAAATGTCCCACCTGATAGCAAATGCAAAACCATCACCTGAAAACAGAGCAAAATTACACAGGGCATGCAAGGAATAAATAAATAAAGAAATAAATATATTACGACAGTACACACATCGCCACCTAGCCCCAAAGTAAGCGTAGTTTGTGTTATGGGTACTAAGACAGCTGATGAATGTTGTTATGAATGTAATACACAGAAATACTTATAATATACAGATAAGCACCCAGACACTGAAAAACATTCATCACACAAACATTTTACAGTTGTGGGAATCGAACCCACGGCAACGACTCAGAAAGCAGGTTCGCTGCCCACTGCGCCAGTCGGCCGTCCAGTAGCAGGTCCTTTCAAGTGCCGTCCTGTGTCCATCTATCTGAGGCGCTGATGTTGAGCTCATGCGCCTGTAATCACACCATATCAGAAATAAGCAAGGCAGTAGTACTTCCCTGGACGAGCTCTCACAAAAAGGCTGTACTACTAAACTAGTAGGTCTAAGCTCTTTTCTAAAATTTATACCTAACATTTAACTATCTATATTGTGAATATTATTATCTAATATTTTGTTTCCACAAGCTACCTAGTTGGTGTAGTCTTTCACATATATGACCACAGTCGCTTGGATTCTATTCCCGAGTCGATTAAACCATGATATAGAAGTGGGTTCTTCGGTAAAAAAGCGCAGTACGATCGGAGTTAGGAAATCGTTGGTGCCCGCTTCCATGCCTCGGAGAGTACCTCCGATAATCCGTCGTCGCGCGTCGGCTGCCTTTCCAACTAGAGAATGATTGGCAGTCAGCCATCTGTACACTAAAGAGTAGTTGTTCTATGCTGTAAAACCTAAAAAGGTTAAGATGAAAATGTTTGAAGTCAAAAGAAAAAGTAAAGGAGTTATGGGACAACTTTACTTATTAAAAAAATTACGCTGAAGAATTCAAGGTAAACCGCAAGTTCTCAACACATACGAGAAGTGGAGGTCCTATGATAGAGGAGGCCTGTGCCCGGCATTGGGAAACTAACAGGCTAAGTATGAGAGGTCTCATAAGGCGGCTCAACATTTTGAGAGCTATGCTCAGAGTATCGTACTTAGCTTTAGTTTTAAGTTTACGAATGCAATTATCGCCATCACTACTCACTGCTGTACCCATTTTGTATATAATCAAAGCATCAAAAGTGCCATCTATGTGCCTATTTGAATAAAGAAATATTTGACTTTGATTTTATCACTACGTGATCAAATCAGGAATGGGAGGATCCGTAAAAGAAACAGAGGTACCGACATAGCTAAACGAGTCGCGAAGCTGAAGAGGCCAGGGGCAAGGAGCCTTGATAACCAATGGACGTCGGAGTCCCAAGGTAGTGGAATTGTGACCTTGTTTAAGCAGCGTTGGTAAATTCCCGATGAAGTAAACAGATGACATCAAAGGAGTCACAGGGAGCCGTGTGACCCAAGCGGCATGAGACCGTGGTATTTGGATGTCCCTTCAAATTACCTGTGTCCAGCAGGGGACATAAATTTGTTGATATGATTATGATGACGTAAACATAGTTTTTGAGACTCTGGATCCGAAGTAATTGCTACGAAATTTCTACAACGTTAAAACTGTTTAAAAAAGCGGAACCCATTATAGTCATTAGACCAAATGCTTCACCAAAAAGCTATAAGTATCGCCGGTTACTCTTGCCGGCCAGAGTCAAACCGGCGTGTGAAGTGGGACGTGCCCTCGTGGCGGAATGGCCCGGTTACACGACTTGGACATTATCGATGCAAATGGGCCTACATGGCAACTTTGACTTTTCAAATGCCATATTGTTAACTAGCGGTCCCTCGCGACTTTTTCCGCGTATAAGTCAACCTTAAAAGATAGACATATTCTGTCGAGGACTTTGTTATACATGATTTTATCGAAACTTTAACCGTTTACGCAGCGCAAGCAGCGGAAGCTCTCATAAGGAAAAAAATGCCGATTTTTAAACATTTCTCATTGGTGCTATGCTCCTATTGGTCCTTAGCGTAATCATAGATAACCTATAGCCTTCCTCAATAAATAGGCTATCCGATACTAAACGAATTATTCAAATCAGACGAGTAGCTCCTAAAACTAATGCGCTCAAGTAAACAAACAAACAACAACTTCAGCTTTATATATTAGTATAAGATAAACGTTTTCTCTTTTTGACGACTAATATATGTTTAGCTAGCTGACCCGCGCAACTTCGTCTGCATCAAATCGGTTATTATCGGATTTAATCCATCCATCCGGGTTTATTACAGCGAGGTTACTATACAATTGATGAATTTTTTAATGACAAGGTTGCTTGGAAGCATCCGGCTCCGCTTTCAGCTCTCACAAGATAGAAAAATGAATGTTAAAATGCAAAATGTAAATTGTTGATGTTGGAAAAGAGCAACTGCTGAGTTTCTTGCCGGCTTCTTCTCGGCAGAATCTGCCTTCCGAACCGGTGGTAGAATCACTACAAACAGACAGACTTGACGTTTCAAAAGTGCTTATATTAGGCCTACTTGAAATAAATTAATTTTGAATTTTGAATTTTTTGAATAATATCTTTTAGCATTTCTATACCCGTCGTAAAGTCTAAACGATAGGGTCCAATTTGAATAATTTAAAGAGGAATTCGCAGGTACATAATCAATTTTAACTATAAAACTATTTATTTGGATAAGGATCTGATAGGAACGTCACCATCTTAAGATTGCACCCGTGTTTTGATTGACAAATTATATCAAAAAGCGGTTAATGTGTCAGTTAGACACTTACTTTAAACAATTACTTTAAACATGTCAATCCATCCATCCATACATACATCCATCCATCCATACATCCTTACTCACAAACTATAATATAAGTTGGATGGTAGGCATGCATTCGATCGTTGTCCTACATTCCTTGCGACTCGCTGTTATCTATGATGAATTATATAATATATCCTTTAACTCCGACAATATTTACCAGATCTTCATTAAAATTTCACAATGCGTGCTTGATAGTATACACTTTCAAATAAAAAGAAAATTATTAAAATCGGTTCAAATTTAACGGAGCTATAAAGTAAAATTGATAAAAATTTTCATCTCATATTCCGGCAGAAGCTTATTGTTTATCGGGATAAAAAGTAGCCTATATGAAGTGACCCGAGATATCAGCTACCACTATACCAAATTTTATTTGAATCCGTTCAGTAGTTTTCACTTGATGCCCGGACAGACAGACAGACAGACAAAAATTAAAGAAAAATCTGTTTTGGACTCAGTATCGATTATAAAGCATCCCCCGGTCAAAATTTTCATAATTTATTAAATGTACAGAAATCTTCCATTTACAGTTTTATTATAAGTATAGATATATGTGTCTGGATATTGTTTACTCTGCCTGGTGGGAGGCTTTGGTCGTGGCTAGTTACCACTCTACCGATAATGGCGAGCGGCTAAGCAAGTTAGTGTTCCGGTGCGATGTTGCATAGAAACCGATTAGGGGTGTGACTACCATACTCCCCCAACAGGTGAGCCTCCATCTTAGACGGCATCATCACTTATCACCAGGTGAGACTGCAGTCTTACACCTCTTACGCCATTGTTCCAAGGTTTGGATACCTTACCCACCATACCTGATACAAACAATGATGGGTATAGTTTCCATACACTTTTTAAACAAGTACATCTCCAATTTCCTTCTAAATACCATCGTTTCCAAACTGCCACTGACCAGCTTTCATCTCCGAATTAACTTTATAAAGAAGTTAAAATTTCTAACTGTATTGAGTAAATTTTTGGTATTAATATAAAAAAAAAATTGTCAAGTAGGTACACCAATCATTAGACGCATTAAATGAATGTTATGGTTGGTACAAATAACGATTATATTAAAATGCAGTTTAAAACATTAAGGTTAAGGCCGTAGTCCACCGAGCTGGCCCAGTGTGAATTGGTGAAAAAAAATTTCAAAACCATTAAATATCTTGTACAAAACATCAGTAAGCTGTTAAAGAAGAATTGTGGTTATCTCGCGTGAATTAAGATTTCCGGGGTCCAGACGGGACTTAACAAATCGTTAGAAATGCTTGTTTTTTGTTATAAACTCGCATTCTTTAACTGCACTTGTGTGTAATTGTCATAACGCGCCCGTTAGTACCGTACAATCTGATTCCATAACGATTCCCTCAGCCTATCGAGCAACTTGCCTAGGAAGTAGGATATGACTTAACGCTCTTTCAATGTGAAATTTAAATTAATTCAAACAGAATTTTCACAGCAATTCATAGTCACATTTTTATAAATTCTAATTCAAATTTAAAAATTCTTTATTCATATAGGGCTATCACAGGCACTTATGAAGCGATATGTTGACATAATTGTAAGGGGATGGTGATAACTTTCTAAACTTGTAATCTTACGAGGGCTCTTAAAGCGCCCTGGTCTAAGAAGAGCCCACAGCTTAGATGGGTATTTTTTTTGTTATCATCATCTTACAATAAATTAATATTAAGTTATGAAGTGTGAATATTTATTTTCGTACTTATGGGTACTACAGACAACAAAGCTGAAATTAGATATTTTTAACACTAAGTTTTGTTACGAATTTCCATTGAAACTTGTGGACCTATTGGTCCAGTACTTTGAGAGAAAATATTGTTGCATATAGCTCCTCCCGTTTTGAGAAGGTGGCTACTTGCAAGCCCGTTGTTGGATATCACAAATCGCAACAATTTATGCTGTGGGAAGATGGAGTCGGAGCCTGGGGCCGGTGCAGATTACGCGAAGCGCAATCTTCTTACGTCCATAAATTGCCCTTATTACCTATCCGAGACTTGGCCTCTATTCATGCTAAAAGATTTGTGATATTTTCCGACCGGAAGATGTAAAGATTCTGTTAAATAAAAAAATAAAAAATACAGTTATGATTTTGTAAATATCAGTGATACGATAAAAAAAAGATTGGGCGTGTGTTGGTTTGGAATGGGACATGCATTGTTACGCTGGCAGCTTCTTATCTACCACGTACGTCAAAAAAGCGAGTGTAGCTACCGAATCTGCTCAAATGTTAAACATCGCGCCGTAAAAACTCTGTTATTTGTAAAGACTACGTTTTTGCAGCGCTTGTGTTTGAGTCCAGGTCTATGGTCATTAATTTAGCACGAAACCTTTCATTAACTGAGCTGGCGCTTGTTTAGTCCAACGGCTAAGTCTTGCGATTCAAAGGGACAGTAATGATTAATAAGATCTGGTTTAGGAAGATTTTGGATTAATTCAGGTGTTAAATACAAGTTGCCGTTATCAGCATGAAACAAAACACAATGGTGCCAGTTCTGTTGAAAACAAATGTATATAAAAACTTAAAGGCTTAAAAGTAGTGGCAAGGTTTTGTCTGGTGGGGACTTCGGTCGTAGCTAGTTACCACGTTACCGAAAAAGACTAATCGATTCAGCGTTGCGGTACGGTGTCGCGTCGGAAAAGACTAGGGGCATACTATTTTTAATGAAATAATGTAATTAAATTAAATTAAATATTTTTTATCAGATATTTTATAAATTCAATTTTGATATAATCTTATACTTATTGTGTAAAACTATAATTTGAATATGGATTAGTCATACAGTCAGTCTTTAATTTTTTTTTTTACTGTTAAACTCCCTAACAGGTTAACAAGGTTACTTAAGGTTACTTAGACTGCATCATCACTTATCACCCGGTGAGTTTGTAGTCAAGAGCTAACTTGTAGTGTGTAAACAAAAAAGGTGCCACGAAACGTAACTGTGCCTTTTCAGTTAAGTAGGTGAGTAACATGTATAATTCATTTAGGCTAATTTCCTTAAAGACTTAGGGTGATGTCACTAATGGACAATGGTTGCTTACAGCTATTTTGAAACCTTGATATTTGAGGTGGCTTGTTATAATGAAGACAGTACGCAATTTTGTACGCTTAGTTTAAGGTTTGCGCGCTCAGAATCGTGAAGTCGTCTTCAAGTACACGTTACACTGTACCGACAAAGAAAATTAAACCCAATTGTTATAGGATTGAAGTCGCAAATTCTGGTTTTCAAGATATTGATACTTGTGATCTTGGCAAAATGATAAGTGTCTTGTGTGGAGGAATTTGAGTTTTACAACAAGTTTAATTTAACTCTTACTTTAGGTACAGATAGATTACCTATTTATCGATAATCGATAACGTAAAAACTTACGCCACTGTTGTACTGAGCTAGGCCTGCCTGTGCAGGTGACAAAAATTGTATCCCCTGATTATATCCTCCTGACAAGGGAAGAAATTAACGTGTCCACCTGCTGTACTGGAACATGGAATAGGGGAATTTTACCCCGTTTAATATTACACATATTATTTGGAAAATATTTCCACTTCCGTGCCAATGCTCTGAGAGCTGATAAAGCTGTGGGAGAAGATACATTTTTATGCTTTTCATCCCCGGGGAGAAATTTATCGCAACCAATCCTCATCGGAGTAGTCTAAAATCCACAAACCTCTTTCCTATGAAAGGCGATTTTAAATTTTAAATAAGTAACTTATTGTTTTATTAAAGAACAGAATTATTGTGTTTTAGAAAAGTAAGAAGTTTGAAATGAATATGTGCCTACAATTGCAACTTCATTTAATCGAATAAAGGAAATAGGTATTTATTATTATTATTATTTCCGAGCAGGTGTATTATATACCTGCTCGGAAACTGTCACCTAAGCACAGTCTTTGGGTATAAAAAAGTAAGAAAATCCATTGTAGAAAATTAGCCGGCTATTAGTACACAAAAGGTTGAGTACCAACGTGCAATATTGATTTTTTTTGGTTAAGGCCGTATTCTACCACGCTGGCCAAGTGCGGATTGGTAGACTTCACACGCCTTTGGGAACATTATGGAGAACTCTTAGGCATGCAGGTTTCCTCACGATGTTTTCCTTCAACATTTAAAGCAAGTGATATTTAATTGCTATAATTAAAAACGAATATAACTCCGAAAAGTCAGTTCTGCTTGCCAAGGCTCGAACTCGGTCTCCACGAAAGAAAGCCGAATTCTTAACCACTAGACAGTAAGCTATCACCTTATATTCATAAAAAAATATTCATCAGCTATCTTAGTACCCATAACACAAGCTACGCTTACATTGGGGCTAGATGGCGATGTGTGTATTGTCGTAGTATATTTATTTATTTATTTATTTATTTACATAGGGCATAGTAGGGCTTCCCAACCTGGGCGCGGTAAAACATACAGAGGTGTACCGCGAAAACAATTCTTTGGTAGTTTTTGCGAAGCGGTGTCCCGGGCTTCTCCCACGCTTTGGAAAATTGTGTGGTGATCACCAAGCTCAGCCATCTGATTGTTGGGGTAGTTTAATTTGTATTTATTCTTGGTTAAAAAAATATATTTATTATGGTTTTCTTAGTTTCACAATTTCGTAATTTTCATAAGTTTTCAAAATTTAATTTTTGCGCCTACCTGCCTTACTAACATGTACTTATCTACTTTAACTGGCTAGGCAAGGACGCGTGGGGCCCGGTCGCCGCGCCCTGATAAATTTCTTAACTTATAAGTGGCTTGATAAGATTGGGATCCCCTGCTATACAACGTGTCACGGAATTACGAAATACTGTTGAAGGATGCATAAGTATCTTTCATAAGGAGACCCCTTGTAAAAATATGAAATCAAAAATAGCGTACTTATTTTTTCATACAAACGAATTCAAAACCGTCTAAAAGTTTACTTATGACAACCTTATTGAAGATAAAAGACAGTCACGTGCATAATACCTACGCTACGCGACGCGTACCTAATAACGTGACACGAGTCACTTGATTTTACTTTTGTGATGTATCTGATTTCTTTTATAAAAACAATGGCAGTGGTTTACTCAAAAACTATGAGCGTTTCGGTTTCACAGAAAGGTCTTAAAGACAGTAAATAATGTAGGACCTGTAAACCCTCTGAAGTATTATTTCGGTTTTCATTTACACGTTGAATAGTGTTAAATTAATTAAGGTGGAGCAAAAAAGAACTCCTACGCCCAGCCGTGGGACATGAATATGCTGAGCATGACGCAGATGATGAATGCTGGTACCTCGAAGTGGCAATTCAAGGCTAGATAGTTTCGCTCGGTTATTGCTAAAGGAATGACGGGGCGGTATTCCTGTTATATTACCTATATTTAAAGACAATGCAGGCCGCATCACGCTTGACCTCGGAACGGCTCAAGATTATGCTCATGTAAGCTTACCATTATTTTGTCTTTTTTAGGACGGTCCTGTCTAAAGTCTGTGAGTAGTTGAGTCAATCCAGAATTCTCGGGGGGAGGTTTAAATTATCAACAACTAATAACAGTCCACTGTTGGTCAAAAGGCCTCATAATACCATCTTTTTACCATCGAACCGCGAGGCACCCTAAGGATCTGCATCCCTACGTGGTCGATATTCCGCGGGCGCGGACGAAGCGCTTCGCATCTTCGTTTCGGATCCGCACCGCTAGGATCTGGAATGTCCTTCCAGCTTCCATTTTCCCCATTACCTACAATATGAGTACCTTCAAATCAAGAGTGAATAGGCATCGCGCTCCACCTTAGGCTGCATCATCGCTTATCAGGTGTGATTGCAGTCAAGCGCTCGTCTTTAAACATAAAAAAAAAAAATATTGAGCTGGACCGACGGGGCGGTGATCGCAGTAGATGTTATTAGTACAGTAGGTCGCTGTTGCCCGTACTTCGCTAAATTCGCATTGTACACCAGCGGGAAGAACAGGGTTAGTGACATAGGAATCTACAGTCGGCACAGAGTATTTTAGAGTGATTAAAGGGACTAGGCGACTCTATGGAAACTCCATAATTTTATTAAAGATTGTTTTTTTTTAATCCTAAACAAGTTAGTCTGCTCAGCGTGGTGATTATGGGGAAGCTCCCATGTTGAGAGAGACCTTTAGTCCAGCTGTGGACTGTTATAGGCTATAGACTAGGGGGATACAAAAAAAACTTTTTCTTTTTTTTCTTCCAAACAGGCTCAAAAGTTTATTTTGGGTGGTTTTGTTTACGAATGTAATTATTGTCATTATCAATCACTACTATGTACATATTTATAATGTAATTAACGCATCAAAACTGCCTTCTATGTACCTAATTGAGTAAAGTTATATTTGACTTTGATGAAGTATCCATTAACAAAAATCGCTGTCAGTATAAAAAATAAAAAAAATCCTTAAATAGTTGCCGAGCTGGTAACTCGTGTTAATGAAGGATTTCTCTTAATATTTATGTTTATAACTCAACACAACCATATTTTTGTGTCCCGTCTCCCACTGAAGTGTGGTATCACTATGCTTATTTGCCTTTTATTTTATAGAAAACGGGCAATTCAAGCACGGGCAGGATGCATTCACGAGCTGCGTCCAACTCGACCAGTCTTGTACTTTTTGCGTAATAAATGCTGTACGGACTTATTAATATCGATTTTCTAAGAAATTTCATATTTTGCCGTCCACCGCGTGTTTTCTCTTGTAGTTGTGTAATGGACATTTGTAATATCCTTAGTACCTTGAATTATATGCTAGTTGAGTTAGAATTACGCGGAAGAGGTATTACATTAATTATTTATTAGTTATATAAAATCGGCGTTATTTGTAGCATAACATTTTAACCAAAAAGGAAACAAACAAATTATATTTAAACGGTCTTATAATATAAATAATTCGATCTGTTAGTTTATTTGTGTCTTTGAAAACGAAGAAGAAGGAACGGATGTAGAAACTAGTAAAATATACAGTACAATATATATATACAGTACCTAAAAATAAATAAAGAATGGTTATGGCCTCCTACTCGAAATTTCAAAAACCAACCTAATTCAGACGCTCACTTATTGAATCTGATTTGTAAAATCGTTGATTTTACACTCTTCATTAACTGTCATTAAATGTTTTTTTTTTGTTAATACTAATATTTTGATTGCGGAAGTGTGGGTGCGGGGATGTTTGTAACTTAATCTGACGAGAATGGCTGCTGGAACCTGGATGAAATTTAACGCTGATAGATTATGTCTGGAATAGCAAACATGTTACTTTTTATCGCGGATAAGCGAACGGATCGTCGAATAGATTCATTTGTTTATGTTTTTCACAGAGCAAAAGATCGACATGTTTTTTTGCATAATTATAGTTATATATTTGTTTAATTTTAGGTCAGAGAATTACAAAGGCGCGTTGGTGGGCTAAACCTCGAATTTCATAAAATTACTTAGAAACATTGCTCGTGGATATTTTGGGCATTTACTTTATAAGTACCGACGGAAAGTTTCTTCAGTTTTTAGCCCTTTATTCATCCTATAATTTAATCAATCTTTTGCACGAGTTGTATTGTTGCCCAAGCACTTTATGTGCTCGAAATCGAGAGGAGCGTCTAGTCACGACGAAATCTAGTCTGTCATTAATTGTAATGCAATTAAATTAGAAATCTCAATCGATCGTTTGTTGCAATTGCATTGTGGAAGGGAACGGTCGGTCGTTCCAATTAGTTGTAAGTAGATTCCTGCCTTTGTTTATTGCTCCCCCTTTACTTCGGACTACTTAACTTAAGTCGCTGGCGAGTTACGGTTCATTAAGTAGTTTACATAGAAGTAACCTCTAACTTGTCAGAGTTATGTGCGTTTTTAATTTATGCAGTTGAATGTCATTTATTTCAACGGTGAAGAAAAATTTGTGGGGGAACCTGCACGCCCGAGAGCTGTTCATAATGTTTTTAAAGGCGTGTGAAGTCTACTAATCTGCATTCGGCCAGCTTGGTAGACTAAGGTCTTCTAAGAGAAGACTCGTGCCCCGTGGTAATGATGAGCGTATTTCTCGTGCCCTGTGGGGGCCGGTAACGGTTAATAATGATAATGATGAGCGTATTTCTATTCATTCACTATCGGTAGAATTAATAGTTTATGCGAAACCGCATAAGACATTAAATGAAAGTTATTCTTTGAAAATGAGCTTTATAGGGTCTTATTACAACGAAACATTACTTTTCGCAAACGGAAATGAGGTGCTTTCGGTAATTTAAGTGACAATTCTGCGTTCTATTGTTACTGTAGCGCATAAGGGCGCCGGTATCTTCGTGAAGTATCGTTCGGTGCTGTTTTTGGGTTGAAAATGGGAGAAAAGTAAAAATGTTAAATTAATATTTACGACTTCATTATAACTTGGCGCAAGCACTTCATTTTCTCATTCATAGCAATATTTAAGGTGTAGGTACCACAAGAGAAATGAGTAAGGCCACTATCAGAAAGTTGAGAGGCTCGTTCCTATTACTTAAAGCGATAAGACCGCCTTTACGCATTATTTTTTTTTTTTGTTATTTTCGTTATTTCATCTTGTTTTCTGTGATTTGTGCAATAAAGACTTTATCTACTTTTTAGCCTTTGCAAAGGTAAGGTTAGGGAATATAACAGAGAGCAGGCAGCAGCGTCCTCTATGCTACTACTACCATATAATGCGATCACTAACAAATCCTCCAGTTAGGAGAAGCCTTTAGTCCAAAAGTGAATTACGCTGTAGATGTTGATCTGATATTTTTATTGTTATTTTAACAATTTTCTAAAAACTTTTAGTTTTCATTGTTAGCTCGATTACTTTATATCTAAACATTTAACTTCTAAAGCTCCATGGGATAACATAAATGATGTGTGGACGAAGTTGCGAGCAGTAACTAGCACGCAAATAATATAAACAATGCTATCTGAAACCACACGCATCATCTAACAGTAAACCTGCACCAGGTCGGATAGATCTGATACAGGATAATTACTGGATACTAGATGGAACGACTATGCTAAACGCCAATTAGCAACTTTCTTGTAGGGTCGACAGAAAACGATAAATCTTATCTTTTTTTATATAAATGTTGTTATATTTATTAAGTCAAAGCTCAGTTAGGTATGCTATCGAGGGAGGTGATTAAATTGTAAGAAAATATGATGCATTTAAAAAAAGTTTGAGGATCTAATGTTTTTTATATTTGAAAAACATAAAGCTCTTGCAAATCTTATAGTTACTTTTATAAATTCTATGGAGCATAAATTCTATAGAGGTTGCCTGGAAGAGATCACTACTAAGCGATAAGGCCGCCTTTTGTATCCTACTTTTTAAATTTCCTCTTGTTGTGTCCGTTTCTTTTTTTCTTTTTGTGGTGTACGAATAATGTGTATACATAAAAATAAATTAATTAATAAAATGTCATACTTTGTTCATGTAGGTATATCTCATATTCTTATTGTTTTTTTTAATAATTTAAAAAAAATAGTTCTTTTGTGTTTTCAAGTCACAATATTTATTCAGAATTCTTTGTTAAATTACGTCACGTATTATGTGTATTATGCGTAATATATTGGTTAAAAGTATGTCCTTAGCAGCATTTCCTTTAATTTTTAAATATTCTTAGTCTTTATAAAAGAGTAAATTAAAAGTGTATTTAATTGCTTTCATTATGACTGGATGATTTATAAAACTTTCCACTATGTATGAAATGCGTTTAATTATTGATGGAAAATGAGATGCCTCCTTTTTTATTTTTTTGGTCATTACATTTTAAATTACGTAATATGTTCTCTTACAACTTTTTGTGGTGTGCAATGAAGAGCATATTTTATGCCAATAATATTTTTAATCAATCACTTTTTTGTCAGCAGTCATGCTTTTAGCAAAATTTGTAATCTGCGCTGTTAATTAATTTTGATAAATGATTGACGTTACACATTAGTGTATTTTCTCTTCTAAATTTCCTCATATTGCAATAGTTAAAACTTGTAATGATAAATAATAATTATTATGAGATTATTATAATAAAATTAATTGTTTGCATTTAAGTTCTTTTTAATTATACCAATCACTAAAGTAATATTATGATTTTTAATGTAAAATTAAAAGTTGACATTTATTACAAAACAATATTAATTATTAAAAATTAATATGCGGTTTTAACCGTCTGTTCATCCTTCACTATCGATGTTAGTCAAAGCGGGTGAAACCGCGGGCAAGAGTTAGCATTATTGCAAATACATCATCATCATTATTAACATTACTGGCCCATTACAGGGCACGGGTCTAGGCCTTAACCCGCCACGATGGCAAGTGCGGCTTGGTGGACTTCACATGTCATTGAAGACATTATATAAAACTCTCAGGCATGCCAGTTTCCTTAGCAGGTATGGTTAAAGCAAGTGGTAATTTAATTCGTCAAATTAAAACGCACATGAATCCGTAAAGTTAAAAGGCGCGTGCCGGGAATTGAACTCGGTCCCCCGAAAGGTAAAACGAAATCTTACCCACTAGTTCACCACCACCACTTATAAAATTTTATTATAAACACGCTAGTTATATACTAGGACGAAACTAGGTCGCTAACTATGGGCCTCATAATACAGAAAAGTTATGTTATAAGAGTATCTCTACGTGAGCAAGAAGAAGAACTAGAGTTGCCGATATTGTTAACGAGTCTCGTGGCAATAGGCGGGGCATATATCTCGGAGCACTGATGGACGTTGGGGTCCCAAAGTATTGGAATGGCGACCCCGTACCGACGGCGTTGGTCGACCCCCAACGAGGTTGACAGACCGATATAAATAAATAAAATAAATATACTACGACAATACACACATCGCCATCTAGCCCCAAAGTAAGCGTAGCTTGTGTTATGGGTACTGAGATAGCTGATGAATATTTTTTTATGAATATAATACACATAAATACTTATAATATACAGATAAACACCCAGACACCGAAAAACATTCATGCTCATCACACAAACATTGTCCAGTTGTGGGAATCGAACCCACGGCCTTGGCTCAGAAAGCAGGGTCGCTGCCCATTGCGCCACTCGGCCGTCAAATATAAAACGAGACGCTAAGAGCCGCTAGAAACAAGCGGCGTAGGATCTTGTATTTTGGAACGCCATACAAAATACCTATCTCCAGAAGTAAACGTCAATTGGTTGAAGTGATGATGATGATTAAACTAAGGATACTTGGAGGATTCATTACACCGTTCCACTACAGGGCACGGGTCTCCCCCTACAATGAGAAAGGGTTAAAGCCGTAGTCCACCACGCTGGCCCAGTGTGGATTGGTGGACTTCAAACACATTTCAGATCATTATGGAGAACTCTCAGGCATGCAGGTTTCCGCTCGATGTTTTCCTTCACCGTTCAAGCAAGTGATATTTTAATTACCTAAATCGCACATAACTTAGAAAAGTTAGAGGTTGGGATTCGAACTCGACCTCCCGAAAGTGAAGTCGATCTCCTACCCTCTGGGCTATCACCTCTACAATCATTTTGGCGATTTTAATTTATAATGTTAATATTTTTTTATAATATAAAAGAGAAAGTGTGTGGGTATGTTCCGTATAGGCTACGAAACGGCTGGACCGATTTCAATGAAACTTTCAGGGATTTCAGCTTATATTTACTATGATGAAATTCTATTTTTGGGTGTACACGGGTGTAGATAATGATCTTCACTCGCTCGAGAAGAGAATAGAAGAGAATGAATACGGAGAGAAATAAATGATTGAATATATTATGAGACTTCAATTAAAAATTTAATGATGTAAGTTTATTGTTTAAATAAAATAAAGCAAAATCTAGCCTGGCGAAGCGGGCTTGGTACGCTAGTAGTTTATAAAGGTATTCCTCATATTCTCACGCGATTATGGCAGCTCAGAACAAGTATTTAATTAATTCCTATCTATCCCCTGTAGTCATGCGGGCAAATTGCACAGCGAGTGAAGTCAGACAGACACTTCCTTTTACGATGTTGAATGTAAATTGATATGAAGATGTGGCTCTATGATTCATAACAAAACACTAGGTAGGATAAACACTGCATTTTGCCATTGTTACTTTTTTTTTTTTAACCCACTGCAAGATAGCCCCTGACAACAATTTCATCCGGTGGTGGATGAATGCAGTTTAAGTTGATGGGTTTCTACATGTCGTACCGGAACGCTAAATCGCTTGGGGCCACGTTTATGTCGGTAACCACAGAATTAAGAACATACAGAACCCTCATTCAGCCATTATTGCAAGCAGTGGATTGTGTCCGAAAAAAGTGAAAACGCCCCGCGCACTCACCTCCTAAGGAATGTTGCTAGCTCACAAGTTTTCCCATTTTCCCTATTTTATGGTAAACGTTTTACTGTCAACTTCTAAGTGGAGTGAAAACAGACGTAACTTTTGAGATGGTCCAGTAATTGCCCCTGGGCGAACCCGGGACCACCGGTGAGACACCGTCTTATGCGTGAAAGTCCCGGGTCCGTTAGCTCACCACTGCCCCAGGGATAATTACTGCGCGTAAATAAATATTATGCACCTCCAAGAAGTGATATTATATCACTACATATTATACATAGCATTAAAGAACGTTATAAAAAAAACATTTGTTGGACTTTGGAAACTTCTGGATTGCATTTGACTATTTTTTCGCTCGTGTGAATGATCGGAAAAGAGTTCACAATGAGTACCCTAAATCACTAAATAAACATCCTATTTTAATGTAAACTAGACGGATTTTAGATGAGCTAACAATACAGTGAAGCGGTGATAGCGCATTTGGTAGAAGCTCGACTTCACTTTCTCGGGGCCGAGTTCGCATCTCAGTCACGCACCTCTAACTTTTCTAAGTAATTAAAATCTCACTTGCGTTAACGTGAGGAAACCAGCATGCCTGAGAGCTCAACATAATTTTCTCAAAGGTGTGTGGAGTCCACCAATCCTCACTGGGCCAGCGTGGTGGACTACGGCCTTAACCACTTGTCATTGTGGGACCCGTGCTTTGTAGCAATGGCGTTCCTAGGGTTTAGAATTTGAGCGAGCCCAGTTACCTAAAGGACAAATTTAACTCGTCATGATCTCTAAGTCACCATTCTTGTTGTGCTAAATGACAAACCATATCAACAAATCTTTGAAAAACACTACGGTTAGGGTCAGCACGCGAATTATGTATGTGTTATAAAGAAGTTTCTATGCAATGTTTGCCAAAATTAAAAAGTAATCATAGTAATCCCAAGTGTTTCTTTGAGTTCTGCTCTCTTTAATTTTTATGATGCCTGGTAATTTATGTCTTAACCAGCCGCGTTCCAACCATTATTTTCATTAGAAAAAAAATATGCAAAAATTTACCTGTTGTTCGCCAATTAAATTTTGATTTCGCCACAGAAACAATTTGCACACAAATTGAGCTCATATTTAACAATATTTACTATAATTTTTAAAAAAACAATAATTAAAGTTATTAAAGTTACTAATCAATAATAATGAATCTGTTAAGTGTCAACTAGTTGTAACGCAAACAATAACACGCGTGAAGTTGTTTCAATTCGCTCGCTGGTCATCTTCACTAACTTCGACTCGCAATCTGGCATTTAATCTCCATACTAAATTATTAAATAATCTAGATTGTCTCTGCTAAATACATTGAAATTTCTATGAGAGAGAGCAGTAAAATAAAAGCCCTATATAAGCAAATGAGTATGAGCGAGACTAAGCGAGGCCTCCGATCGCGTACGAAGACACGCGAAGAGCGCGATAGTGATAGTTCGGCGCGGCGCCGCGCCGTTCGGCTGGTTGCTACCACAGAGACTACCTGCCAGAGTAACGTAGTGCTTGCAGTAAAGTAGACAAAGAGTATATAAATTATTTAGCAAAAGTTAAAACATTGTATTTATATCCTCATTGCTATCAAGTTTTAATTATTTTGTTAATTTCATTTCGGAATAGTCGAGAAAATTTAAAACAGATATTTATTGTAACGCAAGCCCGGCTTTTCGGCTTGTATGGTAGTGCCGCCACTGCTTTGTAGTGGGCCGGTAGTGGGTCGATGTGATGATCTATATAGTTGCCAAAGTGAGTTTGCTTGTCCTTTCTTCACGCCCATCGGAGCCACTAACCAACTAAGATGTCAATAGATTTTTATTATGTAATCTATATGACATTGTAATGGACTTGTAATTGAATAAAAAAACTTGACCAATCAACTTGAGTTTCATGTTGAGAGGGAGAAGAGTAAGAGCTTTTTCCTTGGAAAAAGGTTTCCCACGGAACTTGTAAAAATTCTCAATAATCTAGAAGTGCTTGCTAAGGATCGAACTGTCTCCCCGAAAGTAAAACCAAGTCCTAACTAGGCTATCACCGCTTGTATGCATTACACTAAGAAGTGACTTCAACCAGCTCGCAAACAATTCGTATCGAATAAGGGAAAGTGTGAATTTCCTTTACACCAATTTTCTGCTTTGTGTATTGTCAGTGAGTAATGACAATGTGGACGTGAAACGTCTCTAAACGAATGCGTAAAATGGAATGGAAAACTTAAGACTAAAGAAAACTACAGAAAAGCAAGAAATTAATTCTGCAAGATTTTTAGGTCGGTGCCATGAAAAATTTAATAAACTACTACTATATAATACAAAAAACATACAGTCAATTAAAAAAACGTCCTCCTTTTTTAATTGACTGTATGTTTTTTTTAAGTTTGTAGAATGATCACAGATCGGGTCACTTTATATCGGGTTTTATGTAAAAAAAAACTCATTACCAGTGCGATTGAGATACATCCCCCACGTATATTGCGCTTGCAATATGCGTAGTTATGTATGGGCCATAGAATTAAGAAAATCCAGAATCCTCATTCAGCGATTAATGCATGCAGTGCATTGTGTCCAAAAACACATTTTTTTTTCATTTTCCCCATTTTATGGTAAACGTTTAGAACATTATAGGTAAAATAATTACTGTCAACTTAATTAATGAAGTGACTAACCGGCTGTTCGAGAAACACTACTAAAGTGGAGTGGTTTTGGATGCTTCAAGTTAAGTCATATACACGGTTTTTGTATGTTCTTAATTCTGTTGTATTGGCGGTGCCTAATTCCGACGGCACAAATTAGTCGATTGCGTTGGTTAACTTTGAGCGAAGTCGGTAGATAGTCAACTTTGGATGTGCAAATTTGGTCGTTACCTTTCCTCTGTGGCTATCAATACACCAAATCGTCGTTGCCGGTTTTTATCATTAACAGGAACATTTCTTGTTTCAAACGTGTCTCATTGTAACATGGACCTTTGAAAAAGTAGATCGAAACGAAACTGCAACGTTTCCTACTAAAAGACGCTACAGTTCGCTATAAGACTGATGTGAAAGAAATATACCTACTAATTTCGGCATTGACGGTAGGAGAGCCGAAGCTTAATTGGAGAAAGCGTTTAGGCCGCGATTTCCAGAGAGTAGCAGGTTCAAATCCTGTCGATTCCGAAAATATTAGGCGTATGTTGCTTCGTTGTGGTCAACGGGTCACCTACTCAGCTCTGTGCCGCAGCACCATGGCAGTAAATGCCAAGTAATACTACAACGCTGATTTTAAGTAGGGACCAAAGGTCCAAAGGTTTTCGCAGACCGGCAGCGGCAGCGGCGGTCTGACGTAGTGTTTGCATACTCTATGGGTATAAATAACAAATATAATACAAACACTACGTACTTATAACTTAACAATAACTACAAACATAAATTTAGGTCTACAAAATAATAAAAAAAAAAGAATAACAAGATTATTACGATGCAAAAAGACAATAAAAAATAACAATATACTAATACTACAGATTAAACTACTAACATAGAGCTCTAGGGCATAGAGCACAGACTATACGAAGTTAAAACTAATTTGTTATCTACGTTTTCGCCACGTCTGTCACCAGTGATTAATATGCATTTGAAATTTATAAAACTAACCGGAAGTCTGCGCCAAGTGTGGTTAGGGCATTAATTAATGTAGATGATGATGAAGAAAATAAAAACCATAATTACTAATTAAAACAAGATCAAAAATATCTCAATTGACAGATTATCGTAAATTAATTAAAATTTTACCGGCATAAGATTCTTTAAACTGAATAAAGATAAAATTAATAGCCTTTATTATACAAAATAAATACGATCATGTCCAAAAACCTTTCACTTAAGACGAATTCGTATCGTTCGGCGAATGATTTACATTAAGTATAACGTAATATTGTGCATTAATTATAAGTTAACGTTATGCGAATGGGCTGTTAAAATTTTTAATGGATTTCATTTTCATAGAAAAACACCAGCTTAGTTAACAGAATATACCATCACTTGTATGAACATAGTTTCAATCCTGGAGACGGCTATAGAATACATTTTATCCTAGAACAATATGGACTTCCTACGTATTTTTTTAAAAACCCAATACAAACGCGGGCGGAGTCACGGTCAACAGCAAGCTTAGATCAATTACATAATGTTACTAGGATCAATTAAATAGTGTAATATTTTGGCAAAAGTTTATGCAATCTTGTCTAAAAATACCTCGTAATATCGCAATAGGTAAGAGAAGTTCTAAAATAACACGGAAGAGCCCAAATTACAAATAGCTTGACTACATTTAGAGATGGTATTACTGACAGACAGATGGACGCACGGCTTAAGCTTTCTTTATAAGTCTATTTTTGCCCAAACAATATGTATATTTTAAACCTCGAATCAACATGTAAATCCCTACTATCCCTATCTCTACTAATATTATAAATGTCAATGTAAGTTTGTTTGTTACGCTTTCACGCAACACAAACTACTTGTCACCGATCCTCATAAAACTTTGTACACATATTCTTGGAAGTGTTAAAAGTAATATAGAATACTTTTTATCTCGACACTAAGCTCGGTTCCTTTGGGAGAGGGGATGAAAGTGTTTGACGATTTTACACCATACTCCGACAAATTATAACCGATTTAAATAATTATTTTTGCACTATAGAGGTAATATTATGTGTTTAATTCTGCCCAAACTTTGTATACATCTGAATGTGGTTTGAGATAGAGGGAGAACTCCTTAGCGGACAGCAGCAAACCCCTCATTTAAGGCTTAGCGATACTGAATACTTTACATTTTATTAGAACTACAACTAAATTGAAAGCCACATCAAAAAACAAAATGAAACGCAGACAAAGTCGCGGGCAACAGCTAGTACATAATAAAAACTTTCATTATTTAAGTAGCCAAGAACAATACTCAGATTCAACGCCATCATCATATCAACCCATTACCGGTCCACTACAGGGTACGGGTCACCTCCAACTATGCGAAGGGTTTAAGACCGTAGTCTACCACGTTGGCCCAGTGCGGAGACTCCACACACCTTTAGAACATTTGGAGAACTCTCAGACATGTAGGGTTCCTCACATAGTTAGAGGTGCGTGCTGGATTTGAACTCGGCCCCCCGAAAGTGAAGTCGAAGTCAAACCGACTGGGCTATCACTGTTTCAATGGAGTCGTAATGAAACACAGAGTCACTCAAAGCGATGGAAAGAGCTATGTTTAGAGTATTTATCTCCAGACAAACAGACGTACAGAAATAAGAGATGAGAGAGATCTTTAAATAAAAGGGTTACTGACGATAACTCAGCCAGTTACGAAGCTAAAATAGGCGGGATCTAATCTTGGAAGCCCGATGGAAGTTGTCTCAATTAACTGAGGGTGCTTAATTAACAACTCCGCACAGGAAAACCAAGCATTGACAGACTTCTCTAGTCGAAAAGAAAACATGGAACTTGAATATGGAATTGTTAGGTCGCTTGCTTCAAGTTTAACTGGAATCGGGGCAGCGGCGTGCACTTCATACATGCACAAAAGGACTGCATACCCTAAAAAATTTGTATTACTCATAAAAGGGAAGGATTTTTCCATTTTATGCCATTTTCCTGTTTTATACATACCCTGGTCTAAAACCCTGTGCACGACACTTTATTGGGGGATATTCGTCCGTCATCCAGATGATTGTCATTGATTATTGTAATACTTGACGGATCTAGCAGTAGCTGAGGGTAAGTGGATATAAACATAGTCCCTATAAATAGAGTATTACTTCGAAGGGCAGGCAAGGAGAACGTTTTCGTGCCGCCCTGTGTCCATTACCTCCTGAGGTGTCAGTGTTCAGCCTCAAGTACCTGTAATGTTGACGGACAAATTAAGCATGACGGTAGTACTTCCCTGGACCAGCTCTGATACAAAAAGCTCGAAAAACTAAATCATAACCGTAACAAATATAACGAATCTTCAAACTGGTTTACCGAAAGGAAGATTCGTTAACAACGTGTTATTCAATTCAATTAATGCCAAAGTTAAACTAACTTCACGAAAGTATGCTATACGGTCATTTCTTGACACGCTTCTGATTTTCAAACCCATGTGCTATAACTTGATATATACGCGTTACTTGTGTGCTGTTAACTTAACTTGTGTGCGAGGTGAAGGTGCGCGGTAAATTTTAAATGACCGTGCTTTATGAGCCTAAAGTAAAACATCGAAAATAAGATTTGAAAAGACTTCGTCTACAGCTGGCATAATTACAAGGGGTAAAGTTTAGAACGAATAAATAATTGATTCACAGAAAACGGATAGGTTTATTGCCCTAATTAAAAAGCTAGCTGGAATTAAGTTATAGCTTTTTTTATGGAACCTCTCGCTTAGCTTATCAAATAGAAACAAGGAGATCAGTAGAAGAACCAGGATGAATGGCGAACCGCAAAGTGTTGCGCAACTGAAGTGAAAGTAGAAAAGAAAAATAAATAATCAAAAATATACAATATCGAATTAATAATTAAAATACAGTATAATTTGATTAGAATGGCATGTAATAAATATCTAATTAAAAAGACAAAATAAAAAATTACAATGAATAATGATAATATTATTAAATAAAAAAATAAAAAATATTAAAATGAAATACTTTTTGCGCCGTGTGTGTGTGTGTATGTAAACCCCCCCAGTGCCTCAAGAACGGGTTATTTAGCTTTCCAGCTAGTGTTTGCAAAATGCTGTTGCTGCTGCCGCGAATCCTGTTATAAAAGGTATAGATTACTTAAGTACTTCAACAATAGGATCAGTCTTGTTGCAATTTCGCAAATCATACCATTACGACCTCAAGTACTTTCGTTTGGGCACAATGGACGTCGGTCACCGTGTTATTATTTGGTACCCTGGACTTTCACTGCCATTCAACGGGCCACTATTACAAAACGGAAAACACGTTTTTAGCATAACACCGAAAATACTTAACGGACTTTAAAATAGGTTGACTGTAAATCAACATCATTTTGGATTTCAATCAAACAAACATTTCTCCTTTCGTGACAACACTAAAAACATCTTTGAGAAAGAAAAACGGCCCTACCGGCCAATCATTGAGCCAAATACCAGTTGACAGGCAAACACGAATAAGAAATCATTAAGAAAAAACTAATGCCATCGTGGTGTGCTTGAACTCCTTATATCTTCCTCCCTAGTGTGCGATTGGGGCAGCTGCAGCACAGATCGATTTTACCTTGAAAAAATCCGACGAGTTTGACCATTTGTAGTCCCGTTTTCTCATGCAAAACGGAGCCGATTATATTATTATTGATATGAAGATTTAAAGAAAGCTTATGTGTAGGTTTTTCTTAAATTCTTTCATGTTTTTTTTTTTTCATAACTGTCGTTGAGTCCTTTGAACATGGTGGAACCTAAAGAATGGTGAATTATTGGCCATTTTCAGATTCAAATTTTCTAAAGTATTAAATTACTTTTGAAGAGAAACAAATGATCTCTATTTAGATATCATTTGTTTCTCTTTCATTTTTTTAAATCAATCGCTAGTGTAGATAAATATCTACACTAGCGATTGATTTAAAAAAATAAAAAGATTCCTCGAGAGACCATTGAGAAAATAGGGTAATACATTTGTATGGCAGCAAAAATGTTATGTTGCCAAATGTTTATTATTTCTTTAATGGATGCGCTGGTTTGTGTTAACTATACGTGCTATTCTATAGTTTGTAAAAAAAAATACATATTACCTGAATTAAATTATTACTAGTTCTATTATTACAACGTGGAAAATTAGGGTAAGAAAAACGGTTGTAGAAGTTTACAAACTAATAATATTAACAAAAGCGAATAGCCCAGAAAATTATAACATATCAATGAAGTTTATTTGGATTTATCTGAACGAAAATGGCAGGCCTAATTGTTAGTAATATCATTATCTTAATGCAAAAAATTATAGCGCTAATTTTTAACCTATTTTTTTTTTTTTATGTATCAGGAGCCTTATTATTATTTTTATTTAACTCTTTATTTGTTAGGAACACTATGAATTTAGGAAAATAAAAGAAGATTAAAAATACAAAGACGGAAGTAGAATACAAAAGGCGGCCTTTTAGCTTAGTACCGATCTCGGCCAGGCAACCTTGCTAGTTACCTAGTACCATCGCTTAAAACAGTATTATTTTAAAATTACAGTTTACTTGATACGCCTTGACGACCTAAAAATAAGGATTCAATTCTGTAACAAAACGTCGACAATGTTAATGATTATTTTTTAGATTTTTTATTACGGATTTTTTATTACATGATATTGTAAACTTAATATGGCCAACCTACTTTTTTGAACATCAATTTTTCATTTGCGATAGAGCAGGCGAAAGTGTAGCGCTTTACCAATCGCATTCATAATTTAAAAGAGCATTTCTATCTTTTCTAGTTTAACAAATGTGTGGTCGCGGGTTAAAAGCAATCATTTGTCAAAATCGTTTGTGGTTTAAAAGTGTTTAGCATTTCTGTCAAGTGTTAAAAGCCATTAGTAAAGTTAATAAAGCTATTAGCAAACTTCGATGACAATAAAGATGTTTTCTAAAATTTGACATTTATTTATAACTCAAATATTTATAAACAACAATAACCTATACTATAGTACTAAAATAAAATAACTAAAAACTAAATAAGATCTAAAACGTTTCTCTTCGAAACCACCGCAGCATAGTGCCTAAAATGCTGGCAGTATTGCCCCTTTATCCTTTATAGGGTAATTCCACGGTCTAGAAGGGGAATATTATAGGGTTACAAATAACAAATTATATTAATCCTTTTAACCAGATACTTCCGAGGTGCGTAGTGTATATTATGAACGTTCGGTAAATATTTTTTATTTTTGTTCCTAAAACGTGTGAACTGTGTTTAAAGTAAAAATCTTTGACATTGGAGCTGGCTCAGTATAGCTGCATACTATGGTCTATGAAGAGCTCACAACAAACTAATCCGGGTAATTTTTTATGCTATCACCATCTCACAGGCAATAGATATTTATCTATAAAGTTAGATCTCACCCAAGCTTTTTTCTCGTTTAAGTAATCCTTTATATTGTAATAAAAATCAGTTTTATATAAACTTTAAACTTGCTGAGAGTCATCTCAAATATTTCATTCAGTAATTTGTTATAAAATAATATACAATTTCCCTTGAATGAATTATTAATTTTATGTAGCCTAGTAAACTGCACATCGAATTTATTTTTACTTCCAATGTTCAAATTGTTACAGTCCATTTTCTTTTTAAATTGTGTTTTATTTTTATATACATAAATAAGATTTTCAGATATGTACTATGCACCGTAATTATTTTAACTGTTTTAAATTATAACACACTTTAACCAAGGTAACATAAGATGACAAGAGGTTGGCAATGAAAAACCATAGAACTTGTTAAATACCCACAGACAAACGTCTCCAAGCTTATCCATTAATTAGTAAGAAACAATATGAGCTAGAACGTCCGGTCGCGATGATCGTGAAAGCAATGGCGCCGGCGGCTCTGGCACACTGGGACGAGTATGAAGGTCACCCAGCGAAAGTTTATTAATTGTTGAGACCGCCGACTCGATAGCACCGCCCAGCGGTCAAGTGCAGGAAAGTGCATCGAGAATGGTAATGAGATAATATTTTTATGAACAAAACTAGCTATCTTCGGCGTTCTACAACCACGTTTATTACGGATTGTCACAAATTCCGTGTTTTCCACGTATAAAAAGTAGCCTATGTTACATTCCGGCCCCTTAACGAACTCTGTGCCAAAAATCAAGTTGATTCATTGCTAAGTTAGGGCGTAAAGCAAAGACAAACAAACAAACCCACTTTGGAATTTATAATATTTGTAACGATTAAAGATTTTAAAATTATGGATGGCAAATTGGCAGATGATGGTAGATTGGTAAAAAGGGGTTTTAGGAGTTTGGAATTGGAAATAAGCTGTTTCTGACCGTCTCCAATGTCGATGAATAAACCATATTTCCTTCCGATCCAAGCGTAAAACCTGCATTGGACCTGTACTGAGCTTTAAAAGCTGAAGTTGAAGTGTCATCAATAGCCTCTAACAGTCCACTAATGGGAGGGTTTGCCCATAATCACCACGCTGAGAAGACGGGTTGGTGACTTAGTAGATGGTAGTTGTAGCACAGAAAACGCTGCTGCCCGTTCTCGTTATAACCCTTAGTCGCCTCGTACGACACTCTTCGAAAAAAAGGGTTGGTGACACCTGTATTCTAATCTGCCGTAGCCACACCGTCACGTCAGTGGCTTAGCAGAGTAAATATCGCGAATCACGCAAAATAAAGTCAAAAGACGTTTCTGGGAAAAGCTTAACTAAGACAGATATCTACTTATTAAATAATAGAGGAAAAACCAAATACTAAGCCAAAAGAAGTGCTAGTTCTCTTCGAAGTTTTAAATGTGTATTTGGCACACGTGTGTTGTACCCACACCTGCGGTCGTTATTATACTTCTTTGCAGTCTAATTCAGGGTGGCAAAGAGTGCCGTCAAACCTGAACTTGATATGTCAATGCCCCCCGAAGAAGAAGTCTCCTGAATGTGTCCGAAACTAGTTGGGCAATCTCCGACAAAAACTGTTATTCTAAACAATCGCTAGATCATCATCGACTCGACAATATCCTCAAGATATTTCTTGTTATTCTTGTTATTCGGTTGCTATTTTAGCAGATAAACAGTGCTCGTGTTACTTAATTGGACCCTATTAACAGTACAATGCGGGCTAATGAAGCCAACCGAACTAAGGCATAGACTCGTGAAACTGCGACAAAACAAGTGCTTAATGAATAAGACGATAATTTAATGCTGGACATGTCTGTTGAAAACATTTTGTATATAAATCAAATCAAGTGTATAGGAAAATTTATGATTTCTATTTTACATAAAGTAGAGCGATTCACATTTACATGAACAAGTTTATTACAATCCACCATTCCGATCTAAGGATTCCTTATTCACATTCATATTAATAATAATACTAATAATAAAGCCCTTGATTGTTAAAAACATAACTATTATTCTTAACCTTAATATTTTTTTTAACAGTTTCGCACTTTCGCCCTTTGGACGAAGGCCTTCTCCATACCTCTCCTCTCCTCTCAATGCATCTCTATCACGCATTAGTCTTAGCCATTTTGCTCCCATCATTTGATTTGCATCCCAATGATGGAAGCAACATGGCATTCACTTTCAGATTACAGTGTATTAAATAAAAAAAGGGTATAGTTTAATCATTATGAGGTTTTGAAATTTATCGCGTGTTTTATTGTCTACGTTATTCTATAATACCGTTATATGCGAACTCATTTGATTTGAAACAAAAGGGTATTTTGTTTCAACATGTTCAAAAAAGGAGTGCCCCATAAGTTAAAAGTGACCTCTATTTGTATATATTCCAGGTTTTATAAATTTAAAATGCATATAAAAAATTTCGGAACCGACAGGATTTGAACCTCCGACTCTCTGGCAATCACGGCCTGAGCGCTTAGACCACTGAGCTACGGCTCTCCCACTGCCAATGTTAAAATCAGTATGATATAAATGAAACTAACCTCCAATTGTAGGTTAAAACACTATAAAAAATCATAAAAATATTCCAGGGTATTAGGTTGTAATTATTGTTATTAAATTTGTACTTATTTACATTGTATACTCTAGCATTTACAGCACAACTGAACTCCTCTACCGTGACCGCGTGGAGAACGCAGAATTACATTTCCACACAATATAAATCTGAATACTTAAGACTAAATAGATGACAATCTTAAACATATTCAAGCATTATCTTGATTTGCGTTATGTCACGATTTGAGTTGAGGAAAGTAACTCTCAAAAATGAATTATTCCAGTCTTACCTTAGCGTTATTATGCTGCATTTCCATTATTTTTATCAAGATGTTTATTTGTAAGAGGAAAAAGGATGTTTTTTTCTTTTGCTCCTTTTGCATTACTTACCGGAATTGTAACGGTGGTATCAGCTGATAAAGATATCAAGTAAACAGCATATTGAGGGCGTTCGTAAATTCATGTTTTCATTGATTTTTAGAGCTTTGTTCTTTTCGGATTCAACTTATGATGATAGGTTATTTGTTCAGCAACATTATTCCAAAAATAAGCTTTATAATAATGCTAAGTATTTTTATGTACTTATATGAAGCGGTGATAGCCTAGTAGATAGGACTTCAGCCTCATTTTTAAGGGCCCAAGTTCCAATCCCAGCTCGCACCACTATTTTTTTCTTAGTTATGTGCGTTTCATGCAATTGAAATATCACTTGCTACAACGGTGAAGGAAAAGATCCAGAGGAAACCTGCGTGCCTGAGAGTTCTCTATAATGTTGTCGAAGGCGTATGGGGTCCACCAATACGCACTGGACTACGGCCTAAACCCTAAAGTTACGAGGGTTTCAAACGCGTCCTGGTCTAAGAAGAAGCAATGTCTAAAAAGTCTAAAAAGGAGCGGCAGAGGAAAATCTAGAAGTCAGTGGGTTTATGGTTTATAAAACACCTATACGACTTATAATGATTTATTGTACTTCATTTATGCGGCGTTGTTAAATACCTAGTCTTGTAACATGCTCTATTTCGCTCGAGCATCCTGTTCCGAAAGTATTGTTTGAGTGATAGATTACACAATACTTGTTTTTCGTCTTAATAGACATACTTAAGAAACTTTCTACCTCGAGGCTGATTGAGGTTTATCTATTGTCACTATTATGTTATTATAATATGTTTGTTGAACTGAATATTAATAAATTGCTTAAACCATTCCCAAAATATCATTGTACATTTATTAATATAGAGAATTGTTTGAACTGCTTGAAATCAGTCCCTCCAAGTCCTCCATTCCAAAATTTGGCCACCTGCACTAGCTCCTCTCAAAAAACTCGCTTTATGTCGGCAGCCCTTCAATAGGTGTTTGAAAATGCAAGGTTTGACTACCAAGAGTCCGCGTGGTCACTAGATTTCCTTAGGACACTAACGTTAATCAGACTTCCGAACAGTTTTTCATCTGTGAGCAGTTCGTCATTAATTTAGACACTCATAAAGCTTATCAGAAATATCTGATTATATTTCATTTCCAATACTTCTTTCTGTCTTCCAGTATCCTGAAGCCAAAAGATAAAATCAAAAATCATTTATTTTCATTGCATGTCATGTGTTCCTTAAATCTAATTATAATCTTCATACAAAAATATCTTTTTGTCCTTTTACTGATATAATTTATTAGAGAACTTCCAATAATAAATGTTTTAGCAATCACTGCTCAGAATATTACTGCATATTGCATACATTCAAACGTCGAATTGTAATGAGGTGTTAAGGGTTCTGTACACAACCCATGCGTTAGTGTGACAAAATGCGATGTTGAAACATGACGACGGCTCCATTTAAGCAGTTTATGGAGACTATATACGTTAGGTAAGGTTGGAACTTTGGGCTCTGTGGGACTAAATGGTCTTTAACTTCGGTAGATGGGAATTTTTTCAATATTTTAAAGCACGTTTTTGGAAAACAGCAAGAAAACCTGCTTAAGTAATTTAACAACGGAACTCCACAAAATAAGACTTGAAGCACATCGTACCTTTTAACAATAATTTATATTTTATCGACCAAACAAGCCTTAAATTATCGTCGTAGGTCATTGGCTCGAATGCATTTATTATTAAAAGTATTTAGTTTTTTACACGGTTCTGGCAGGTACACCAATTAATCAATGTAGACGTACATACAAAATACGTAATTGAGTTCCGTTTTGTCTGATTAAGATAATGGAAAAGTTTATTCACCTTTAGATAATATATGGGTGAATTAATAGTTTCAATTATTTATTAAATCTCATAGAACTGAGTGAGTTATTTTATATAGTATTAGACATCTTAGGTTTAGGGTTATATATTTTATGTTTAGCTGGATAAATACAAATGTTGAACTTAAAACCCGAGTTAACAATAAAGTTAAAAGCATAATAATTACTACGGTACGTAAAATGTGTACACATCCACATTGATGTCAATTTCAGAGTTTTTTTTTGCATCGCATTTTATGGTAGCATCCCCAAAACAAATCTTCATTATGTAGGTTGGTATACTTATACCAACCTACATAATAAAGATTTGTTGTTGTGTTCAAGGTCAGTCTATTTAGAACAGCAGGGTAAAGCATTTAAATCTCTATAAAGAAAATAAAAAAGCCTTTATTCTACTACCAATTATAACATTTTTCTGGTATAACATTTTTATTAATCGTAATTACTAATTTGAATTGATTTGATAAAAAAATTAAAGTTAATTATGTGATGTCTTTTACAGTGTAATCATTAAGTCTAATTTAATGTAGAAGTCGCCTCATCGCTGTAGGCCTCAAACATCTTCATCTTCCAAACATCCCAATCCTTACACTTAGTTATTATTAAAATCTTTACGTAACGTAAAATGCGTTACTAGTGATAACAAGATAATAATGTTGACAGATCGACCCGGGAAATCCCCTATGATGTGTTGGGGTCAATGTGTAAACATTTCTGTTTGAAGGGGCGCATAGCTCAGAGAATTCTTGGGAATTGCGGCCCGGAATAAACCCATTATCGTGAGACGTCAAACGAATTCAAGTTGGGTGTGGACATCCTTACAAACCAATGTCAGCAGTCAACGTCTATAAAATGTGATGACGACGAAATCGCTTGTATCAAACATTGAGAACATTATCTGTTTCGGTGAGGAATTCGCGATTTATTTAATGGTACCTGTACCCTTAGTAAAAGATTTGTACGCCCTGAATCGTAGAGTCACTATCGAGTATCGAAACACAGTAACGACAAAGTAAAATTGAACTTAGCCTCATTGTTCTATAGCTTAAAATCGTGCAGTCTTTCACCGCAAGCGCTTTTGATGCGAAGTTTATAAAACTAAAAATCAGTAATACTGAAAGAACGACTTCAAAAACATGGAAAATTGGGTCCGTTATACTTCGACCTTTAAATTGTTTCATCAGAAATTACTCCATGTATTGCGTTCGCGCAAATCTTACACTAAGGGTTCAGAATAGACAATAATATTACTCGTAATGGTTACGTAGGCGTACCTACGTACCGTGAAGTTTTATTGGAGCCATCTAAGAGACAATTTGTGTGTAAATTTATTGTTATATTGCTGTTAGCAAGGAGGTTAGGCTTTTCTCTCTGTATTCAGATTGAAGGGAGACCGTTACATTGGAATTTTAACTACGCCCTTTAAGTATCTACCAGTGGCTTTGGCTTTTGCAAACGAATATTTATTTATTTATACTCTTTACTTGTACACCACTTAAAAAAACGAGAAAAAAAAGAACAAAACACATGAATAATGCAGCAGGATACAAAAGGCTGCCATATCGCTAAGTAGCGGTCTCTGTCAGGCAACTTACTAACTTAGGATTAGGAAAACTTAAAAGAAAAACGAATAGGTGGGGTACCATATTTAGAACATACATACGAATAACTACATACTAACACATAAACCAGTCTACACAAATACTAAAATACTATTGATAAACATAAAAAATAAATATACTAAAACATATTTCAACATACCATAAATACTTAAATATGACTTAAGAGTAGATAAATAAATAATAATAGTCGTCTTTATTAAGCGAGATAAAGATTCTAACAGCATTTTTAAGTATGCCCAGTGACCTCGACTGTCCTATGTTCTCGGTAAAGATTGAGGTGCGAGTCGGGGATCGGACTCAGTTTCCCCAAAAGGGTGGCAGAAGTAAATAAATAAACATACTACGGCAATACATACATCACCGTCTAGCTCCAAAGTAAGCGTAGCTTGTGTTATGGGTACTAAGATAGCTGATGAATATTTATATGAATATAATACACATAAATACTTAAAATATACAGCTAAATACCCAGACACTGAAAATCATTTATGTCCATCACACAAACATTTTCCTGTTGTGGGTATCGAACCCACGGCCTTGGTCTCAGAAAGCAGGTGCCCATTGCGCCAACCGGCTGTCAAAAAAATGTTAAGTGTTAATCTTTAGGCCACCAGCGCTCCTTTATTGCCCTCTATCTTCCGCTATTTCTTTCTTTATTCTTTGTTTCTTTTTTCTTATCTACTTCGTTTCAATTAAATTTAATAAGATTCTAACTACGAACTATAAATATGAAAAACTTCTTAACGCACAGTATGCAAACAATTTGCAATCAGAGCAATGTATACAGCAAACGTTCAGCAAAATTCATTGCCATAAGCGGCATCAAAATTTCTTGAGTCGCGTGTTTCCAACTTTTTCTGACAAGTTCTCGTTTCTTATCATTTCCCCACACACCTCAGTATAATTTGCATAGTAGGGCTAGCTTGCGCGCCACGCGATAATTTTACTCGTATTTTTTCTATAGAAATAGACGAGATAATGGGTAGAAAAAACTCTCTCGTGGCGCTCAGGCTAGCTAGCCTTGGGAAGCACGAAACCGCTATGTCCTTGCATTTTAAATCTGTAATATCTTCGAATATTTATTTAATTTACATGCTATAAAGGGCCATAAGGATCTATATTAAATGCAAAATATATTCAAGGTACGAGAATAAGGCTTTATTGGTAAAAATCGCTTCGAAAATAAGCCATTATTTATCGTAAAAAGTAAAGGGTAAAAAATTGCTATTGTGGGTTATCCCTAAGACATAGTTGTACACCGTTGGAGAATGTTTCATCCCTTAAAAAGGTACTTAAAGCAAAAGTGAGTTTATAAAGGGTTTGGTTTCGAGCACTTGAACTGCACATTCTTCACGATAACTCACCCAAAGTTCACTAGTCTGAAAAGAAACGGCTTTTGCCAAAACGCGTCGGATCGTGACAATTGATCCGACACGGTTTGCTCGTGCATCGTTGCTGGTCGTTTTCTTCTTGTTTTGGCGTGTTTACAAGGTTGACTAGGAATTAGGCATGGCTAATTCCTATAACATGCAGGTCACAAACGTCATTATTTTTAAAAAACTAAGCGACTCGCCCCGCTTCGCACGGGGCAATGCTTTTTCTATAGGCACGCGCAGCCGCTCCTCGGCTGGTACTGCCGCAACCGCTATTCCCCTGCATTTTAAATCAGTAATATCTTCGAATATTCATTTCATTGACATACTATAATGGATAAAAATGCTTAAAGGATAAAAATGGCTATTGTGGGTACATAGACGTACACCGTTCGAGAATTTTGTGTAGACCTTTTTAAGGTCACAGTACTTTATTCCATAATTTTGATCTAAGCGTATTAAAATTTGTTTATTTACGACGTCACATTAAAACTATCCGTGTTTCTCTACTGTATTACACACATGCGTGTTTAATATATATAAACTTTCTTCTTGAATCACTTTATCTATTTAAAAAAAACCGCATGAAAATCCATTTCGTAGTTTTAAGTAACACTATAATAACTATAGAGACAGACAGACAGCGGGAAGTGACTTTGTTTTATAATATGTAGTGATTTTAATTGGTAAAGTTCCTGGATCATTTAGGACAATTAAGTATAATGTCAATGTCGTGATGATACACACGGTTGAATTAATGCTTTTAATATTAAAAAAAAATCAAGTATGGTCTTAAAAAATGTTAAATTTTACTGCTAACATGTTTTAGAGTATTCAAATATGAACATACTCAGAATAATATGATCTCTTACTTTTTCTTGCCCATATACCAAAATATCTGGCGATGGCGCAACATTTCCACTGACTTCTATCAGCTTACAATATACTCTTTTTACAAGAATGTTATACTCTTTCACAAAATCCATCCATGTACTTTTTGGTCTTTCTTATATACTTCTTAGTTCTTTTAGATATATTTATTTATTTTGCTAACAGGATTATCTTCCCTCCACATCATTATATTATGTCAGATATACGTATGCCGATTAAATGAGTTCACTATTTTTTTAAGTGCAACATATTAAAATTTCCAAGTTACCATCAACGATAGCATCACCATTTACCATGTGGCAAGATCTTAGTGACCTTTACAAGTGGTTATGGGTCAATTAGGTATCTATTTAGCTACAATTACTTTTTCAGTTTAGCATGTATAAGATCGTAATGACTTTGGCAGACAAACTTTGCGTCAATAATAAGATTATCTACATTAAATCGTTACAAAAGTAAGGGTGCATCAAGGCGGGCTTACAGGCACTGCTTATTAACTTGCAGTTGAAGTTGAGTAAATTCTAAGTATCTTCTTTATTTATTCCAAATAGTTCCTCCAAAGGTGAAAAGAAATATAAATTGCATTTACTGGGTGAAAAATAGGTATTCCCATATAACAAAGAAAGCATGGGAATGCAAGATATGATCATAATATATCAACGGTAACAGCTATTATTTGTGGATAAAAAATCGCCGGCAATTTTCTTCCTGGCCATTGTTCTCCCGATTGTATCCGAGACACTGATGAATAAGTCAACTTTGTTGTTAGATTAATGTGTATTGTTGTATTCTATAGCACTTAGCAGGAGTAATTAGAAATAACTCGAAATATGTCGCTGCTGATTTTTAATGTGAAAGGATTTACAGTCTTGATAGTCCTATGTGATCAGATTCTTGAAATTAGAATTCCTAAACGGATAAGTGTATTCTTGTCCGCATTTTTTCATGTCACTAACATGTTACAGTACATAGTGAAATCCCGCCTACCCGTGGAAAAGATGTATACGAGGCCGTTCCAGTTTTAGACAAATAGACTATATCAGGACAGGCAAGTGCTTACCGTCCCTCAATTATATATTTTAAAGATGGCTCTTAAAGTCCACCAATCCGTTATTACATCTAAAAACCTTGACATGTTAGTTGTAAAATTTTTTTGGTAAAGTAAAATATGTTTTCATTTTCTTTACACCTTTATAGAAAAAGAACGAAGAACTTGACATACGGAACCACCAATTTGGCAGATGTTAAGGGCTGAATGCTGGATCATTGAATTTCGAAAATTACGAAGTCAACTGCCAAATCAATTTTCTATGTAAAATAATAGACCATAATGTTTAAACCTCCGTTCAGTTCGGAAGTGTTTCAGCGATTGTCTGTGAAAAAAACAAAATGTGAGTCTAACATTCAACCCCTTTTATTTTGTTCCACTACAAGTAAGCCCTTGACTGCAATCACACCTGGTGGTAAGGTAATTCATTTAATTGAACAATGAACAGCCGTTTTGCGCTTTATCCAAGCCATTAGATAACACACACGCGAGTCTATGTTCTTGCGCATGCGCTCTGTGTTCAACACGGAAGTGCAGGCGTCGCGAGGTTCAAGTTCATTTCCTTCACGTGGATGTGTAGGGCATGGAAGTGTTATATGAATAGTGAGTGGAGTCGACCTGACTGCAGAGGACAAATTATTATTTCATGTGAATATTTATGTGTCGAAATTGAACGATGAAAGATTTATATCATGCCCAAGTGCGATTGGAAATAAAAATGGTTGGATTTTATTTGCAATATCTTGTGATAAGAGCAACGCGGTAAGAGACAAAAAGCATGAGCCCAGCTCTAGAATATACATAACGAAATGAGGAATAGAATTATCCTTTGCGAGGGCATTTTAAAATGTAATATGGCATAGGAAACCCAATAGAAACAAATCAAAAAAGTGCAGTAAATATTAGAACTATTTTATAATTTTTACTCGTGAGGACTTCATATTAAGACAATCTTAAAAGCAAACATAGTTAATGGGTGTAGGTGAACACAATCCTATGTGTTCACCTACACCCAGATTCAGTTATCCTTAAAGTCCCGAAGATTCAGTTCAGTTGCCGAAGTTTGAACAACAAACCGTTTTTCACAGCCACATCCAGTTTGTACTGTTATATCATTGTAACAGGTTCAGACAATACTCATTGTTAAGCTTTTTACACACGTGTCTGAATTTATGTATGTTTGCGCTTTAGTAATAATTTACAAGAAGCGTGTAAAGGTCGTGACTCATGCTTTGAGACGTTATTGCCTATTTTAATGAATCCAGACTAAAGTGCTGCTTATTTATCCGCGGACCGGCAGGTCTTTAACATTTTAGATGAGGTTAGGATAAGTTATTGTGCTTTAGCAGGTGGACACGTTATATTACACGGATATTCCTTGTCAGGGGATATAATCGGGGGATATAATTTTTATCTCCTGCCCGTGCTAGCCCTGCTGGGGTCAAATACAACCTGCCTTAAAATTTAATGACAGCATTCATTTTTTCAAATCGAGTAAGACTGTGTATCAGCTGACGCACATTCTCTAATGTCAAAAAAGTTACCGGAAGAACAACAAATTATCAACGAGGCTAAAAAATTTGAGTACTCTGATCTAGCTAGATTTACTTATATCTTGGCATGAATGTTTGGGAACTCAATATGTCAAGTTGTCAGAAGAAGGACACGTCACCATATTACTATAGCCTGTGGTATTGCTAGATTCAATGAATGTAGCGGCATGGTAATAAGGCCTAATAGGTATTAACGAGTACTACTTAAGGTTCTATGGGATTTTAAATTTCCCATAAACGCTCTTTTTACGCTCAAATCTCTATAAAGGTTAAGGCGTGAAAAAGCTGTTGTTACGCTCGATTTAACGTCGACTTTTTCAGAAATACCGTATTTTGTTCGTAAAACCGACGATTTCTGTGAAAAAGTGACTTGTAACATTGTCCATAATTTCTTTTATGAAGGTACTTTATGTCTGTTAAATGTTATTGATCTTGGGAAAAGGTATAAACCGTTTTGATGTTATTTGTTTAAATAGTGATTTATATTGTTTATAAACATAAATAGATATTTGCTTCATTGCATTTATTAAGGCAGACGCTGGTGGTATTTTCAATATCGCTATATTTTGACATGAATTATCACATTAGATTTGTAAGCTGTAGCTGTTTTGGAAATGGCATTCACGTTCAATGATAGGCGATAAAAGTTGAATCACTAATCGAATTCAGCTTCACGCGAATCTACACGTGATTAGAAAGTGCTGCCAGCACATTATTCCACGGGTCTATTGCATGGTGACAATTATAAACGGCGATGTTACACCTAAAGAGCAAAACCTTAAGTCAATAAACGAAATATCAACACACACTGGAACCCTATTGTTTTTCGGTATAAAAAAATAGTCCTCATTGTAACCAAGGGTATTGGATAACATTATTATCACTAACGGCCCACTACGGGGCACGGGGTTCCTCCCGGATTGGGAAGGGTAATGCTGTATTCCACCACGTTGACGTAGTGCAGATGGTGGTACGCTTTTGAGAAATTTATAGAGATTTCTCAGGCATGCCGGTTTCCTCACGATGTTCTCACACAATAAGTATAAAAGTTAAGGTACGTAACTATTTTATGAACCTATATCTGGACCAGTTACGGTTTTATTTTATGTTGTCTTTGAGTTGAGAAAGTTTGTATTAAACGTAAGCTTATAGAGAAGTCCTATTATAGTATAAAGGACTACGTAATCGATAAAAAAGCTTGGGTGTGAATTATTGCACTAACCAGGTTGCACTTCTAATAATTTGAAATGACATTGTGAGATGGTGATAACAAAAAAAAACACCCGGCTAAGTTTTTTGTAGACTTCTTCTTAGACCAGGACGCGTTTGGAACCCTCGTAACTCTAGTTTTATGTTTACGAATGTGGTTATCGCCATCATCTAACTACCGTGTAATTCTTATGTACGCGTCAAAAGTGCCACCTATGTGCCTATTTGAATAAAGATATTTTTGACTTTGACTTTGAATACATCCTATCTGCGTTGGCCATAACTTTATGAAGGGTGCATTCATTTGTATATTAGCGTAGGGAATAAACCTTCACGAGGAAGCAGGCTGACCTACTTACAACCCGTTATGTTGTTCCGAAGCCTAAACATTGTGCTGAACGCGTCTCAATCACAAAGCCATCAAGCAACTCGCGTAGGAGAAGAGTGCATGAGTGCGAGAAAATCGTGACATGACCGAATTAGGCTAAAGTAATCAATCCAGTATAGGACTTGTCGAGTTCACCATAAGTAAAATTTTATATTTTTATTAAATTGTTTTTCTGCTTACCCTTAGGAAAGGAGGAAATATCAAAACACATTAATTATGTATTTCAAACAACCAAAATACTCAGTAATACATAATATTCTTGATTCTACTCAAAAATTAAAATGAATAATTTAGAAAAATGTATTTAAAATTTGTTTTTTTTCTATGGCGAAAATTTTACTGAATCGTATATAGCGGAAAACCATTAATCCCGAATATTCTTTAAAACTCATTTAGCAGCTCTCAGCACCTTAACACCATATGAGCGACAAAATATAGCTGATTATTAATTATCCACACTAAACCAGCAGCCGAACAAATTTGTAATTCGTTAAATGACATAGGCATCATTCTAAATTATTCTTCTCGCGGCTTGCGTACCATAATCTCAGTACAACCACTATATACAGTCACTTTGTTATTTAAAGTAGAACGGGTCTAGTATTTTTCGATGACCATTTTAAAATAATAAATAACCGAATTACACATGGAAAATTATTATTTATTCATTTATTTATTCATTTATTTATTTGTAATTCAATCAGCACGGTTAACACCAATTGCACTAATTAAACACAGAGTAAATTAAATGACACAAATTTGAATAGAGAACAAAAGAAAAATATAGCAAAAATATTAAAATAATAATAATAAAATCTGGCGATTGCCAGAGACTCGCAGGTTCAAACCCTGTCGGTTCCGAAATTTTTTATATGCAATTTAAATTTATAAAATTAATAATAATAACGTGGCATGTGGAGTCCTCTGAAATCATCCCTATAGTTATACCTGCAAATGGTTTAATCCCAGTTAGCCTAGCACACCATCAATTCACTGGCAGCCAAGATGCAGAAAGTGGTGTTGCTGGACTCGGCTAGGTTAGTCCGCCGATTCCTAAGCCTGTCGCCCTGACCCCCGGCCGTCTGGTCTCCCCTGCCGGGGTGTAATCCTCCGCCCGGTGCAAATATGTATTTATTTAATGTATATTTAAGTGTATTATTATCTATGTATCTAAGTAAAGTATATTAAAGTTTGTTTTGGCTCATTTTATGTATTTATTTTGTACATGGGCGTAAGAGTAAATCTCGAATGATAATAATAATAATAAATTAAAATTAAAAGTCAAGTATTTTTATATTTCTTTTTTTTAAATTTTTAAATACAATAATAAAAATTCCTGGATATTAATCGGTCTAACTAGGTATCTTATTAGTTTTAACTGAGTCTAAGATGGTGATAACAAATAACTCCCAGAAATGTTCATTGTGGCCTTCTTCTTAGATCAGGTTACCTTAAAAAACCATGTCGGTTAATGGAACGTCAATAATGTAGTTATCATAGACATCTCACAATAATCAAAAAAAAATACTTAAACGTTTCAGCCAGAGACAGGCCTGTCAGGGTGGATAATCTATTTTTTTATATTTGATATATTTTTGGGTCCAGTTTCATAAAGCACCTCTTCGACGTATTGGTTTTTGACCAATAGCTTTGCAGACAGACATATCGTGTGATCGAATGTCGTCTATTGCCTTTATGATATTTATTTGTTGTACAATGCTATTTGTGTTGCCTTTGAGTTTCTTGTTTGGTTCGATTGTGAGATAGTTTTGAACTTTGATTTTCGAAGAAAGTTGGAAGGTTTTTTTTTTATCATTTCAGTTTTAATCTGTTATGTATTTGATTTAGTTATAGGATATATGTACATCTGATTCGAGTGTTAAAAGGAGCTCTCACTGCTTTCGATGATTAAAACATAAAGTAAGACAGATTGATAGACATACGAATATACGGACAGACGTAAGGTGTTACAGCTATGGAAATGAGGGTTGCTTAATTGGGTCATCATCCTATAAATGACCAATTGGTGGGTCTTCTCTCTCTTAGGAGAGAGGGTTTTGGAGTATACAACCTCAACGTTTTTTTTCCACTACAAGTTAGCCCTTGACTGCATCTCACCTATTGCCTATTGGTAAGTGGTGATGCAGTCTAAGATGGTAACGGGCTAACCCGTTAGTGTAGCAGTTAATCACATCTACCCATTACTGGCCCCCACAGCGCACGGGTCTCTTCAATGAGGAGGTGTTAAGGCCGTAATCCACCACGCTGGCCCAGTGCGGATTGGTAGACTAAAAAGTGCGGATTGGCGGGTATGGCAGTTATAAAAATCAAATTTTGAAATTCATTTATTTCAAGTAGGCTTAGCTTAGTATAAGCAATTTTGAAACGGGAACTATGTATGTTTGTTGTGGCTCTACCGACGCCGGTTCGAAAGGCAGATTCTACTTAGAAGAAGCCGGCAAAAAACTCAGCAGTTGCTCTTTTACAACATCGATCGATCAATCGATCTCAGGACCTAGTGATCGGCAACCGTATATCCTGACTACTCGACCAACAAGGCATTTTGTTCAAAGAAAATTAAGATGTAATCTGATTATATTCTATGATCGAAAAAAACACTTGTAATCTAAATTAGGATGAGAAATGATAAATCTATCTCAAAGTTTTATTTAGTTCGTAATTCTATACAATTATAGACGCGTTCAGAAATTAATTCGACGACCAATTTGTATTTACGTGCCGGTAATTTCCTCTGATGAAATATTTGGAACACATGGCTCAATAAGTGTAATTTGAGAGCAATTTGATTGGCATTTTCTGTAGCGCTAAGAAAAATGTCGACAAAATAAGCGACACATTAAGTATTTTAAGCTTCCTAAACTAAGCTAAACTAAGCTAAAGAAATGTCCAACGGTTCTTAAGCGTGGATTTTAAATTACTGGTCATTAAATTTTGCCTAAGGGTTCCGATAGTAATTATTGATTGCGAATCAACTTAAAGTAGCCCAAAGCAGACTTTTAGATTTTATTTTTTGAAATAGATTCAGAACTAGGTTCTGATAACTGTTACGGTTAGTTAATGGAAACAACGGTAAAGCAAGTTTTATGTGAACCTAGTAGTGCCTCGTGGTTAAACTCGTAGCGTAGTTCTTTTGTATTTTTTTTAAGTGTAAATAATTATTTATTCGTGCTAAGTTTAAATATAATTGGAATTAGTAAACACGTGACAATAGTTAAAAAATTAACATTAATATTTTAAAAAATATTTTTAAATTGTTTTTAATTTTACTTATTTTGTTTTTGTTTTCTTGTGGGTTTCTTGTATTGTTTCTAAGTTTGTGCAATAAAGTATTCTAAATAAATAAAATAAAATATAAGCTGTCTAACTGTTCACTTATGGGCATGGTACCCAAAATGGGCCATTTCCCCTTTGAATTGCTAGACTTAGCCGTTGGGAAAAATAAGCGAGCCAGCTGTTGAGTCTCGGGTCACCAGACGTCAAGGCCAATTATTTGGACACGATGTTAAAAAAAAATTCTTGTACGAAGAAAAACAAGGCTTCTTTTATTTTTATATGCACCACCTTCCTCTCTTCTTGAGCCGTGTTTTACGCCTGGAAGAGCTAAGGCGATAAGGCCACCAAATTGTATACTTTTCATAAAATTTTTCTATGTTAAATTTTTCTAATTTGTATGTTTATGTGGTGTACAATTCATTCATTCGTTATACTTTAAAAATGAATGAAATGTATGCAGTTTATTGTAGGATTGTAGTTAAGCATTGCTGCACTGTGATTTCTATACTAAGCTGCAAATGGCTGGTTCATTAAAATATCTACAATCACCTCATTAGCGAAGGAGTAGAGGAAAAATGTTAAACACACATACTTGTACAGGAGCCCCGTGCTCCGTCAGATAAGGCGCAAGTCCCACGGGGCCTCGTTATTTCCTTTTGTTAGTCGTTAGTCAAAAGCCACAGTGGGTACATTACGTTAAATGTATTTTTTCTTTTGTAACGTGTAAGTAGAAAGGTAGTGGATACAACAGTTTTTCTAGGAATTAAGTTATATGCCTTGCAATTGGACTATATTTAACTATCAAACTATCGAATAGACAGTTTTTCTCGTCATAGCAACTCATGATAGCCGAGTGGTTAAGACTTCCTACCTTTCCGGGGGACTGAGTTCGATCCCAGGAAAGCACCTCTAACTTTTTGGAGGTATAAACAAGTTGTAAGCAATTAACTTCCACGTGGTTTAAAGATGAAGGAAAATAGCACGAGGAAAGCCGCATGCCTTAGAACCCTCCATAATGTTCTCAAAGGTAAATGATGCAAAAAATATGTATGATTTATACATATATAGTGACTTGAAATAAGCATTGCAATACAGGTAAGCCCATTTCCAACTTTTTATATTAAAAAAAGTCGAGAGCTTGTTTCTATTTCATATTATTTTATTTGCATAAAACATTGTAAGTGTACATGTTTAGTCATAATATATGACATGCTAATCTTAATTCAAACACATTCATTTATAAAATAACTAAAAAAACATCAAATGAAACAAAATCAAAAGAGTCAAAATATGTGAAGCATATGAATATAATAAAAATGTCATTAATTTTCTCTTTTAGAATATCAGCATTTTACTCCACAATCTTATTATTATAGATTTTTTAGCTGCTACAAATTTTCTGCTATTTATTTACAGTTATTACAAGAAGTCATATTGACAAAGATGGCCGATGCAATTCTTAAGTGCATTGATAAAAATAATTAATGGTTGAACTGGAGAGCAATTTGTTTGATCGCGGGAGAAGATAAGCCATGAAATGTGTGCGCCAATTGGTTTCAAGCGCCATTTGTCTATTGGCTTGTATCTGGCGAAATAGATGCTCACTCCGGAATTATCGTTGTACCTATCTAAATACTTCATCATAAGCATATTAACGTACCTTGCATAACAGCATACGATGGACCTCCTCTTTTATACGAGAAAGGGACTAAAAACGGAACTATGTATTTTGAAATAAAAATAAATTTTGAAAATGAAATTTACTATAACAATTGACATCTTTATTTAAATTATGTATTTATGTTTTTTTTCTATCATTAAAATTAAGCCTAATTTGCTTTACTCCGCGAAAAGCAGGAGAATCTGTATGGTGTAATTTATAATTTCTTCAATCCTCATACTCCACTCCAAACAGATCTTCGGAAATGTATTCTATACGGCCTTAAGCATCTTCAGGAGATGTTGACTTTACAATGAATAATTGTTAATGCTCCAAATGATGTCTGAGTGTCGGTCTTTTATCTTCAGTGGCGTTCTCATAAGTTTAAATTTAGAATGTTTTGAATTCGTTTGTATGGAAAAATAAATGTTTCTTTTGATTTAATTTTTTTACGGGGTGATTCCTTGTAAATTATATAATTAGGATGCATCCTTCAAATTTATTTCGTAATTCGGTTACACGTTGTATGTAGATACTTACTTGGCAGCGCTGTAATTATTCAAATTAAAACTATTACTTGAATTAAAAAAATAATTTATTTGCTTACTTTACTACTAAAGTAGTTTACTTTAAGCAACTTTGTAACGTTAAGTCTGTCTGTTTCTAGTATTGATTTAATATGTTACTATCTATTTATATGCTCACTGGTTTCCAGCGACTATACCACCGGTTTGGAAGGCCGACTCTACCGAGAAATCTCCGGTAGAAACAGTTAAACGCTGTTTTCCAACAACAGCATTTAACAATTAAAAAGTCACTCACTCTTTTGTGAGAGATGAGAGCGGATCTGACTGATTCCTTTGGTGGTTTTGTATTCAGTAAATATTTTCAGTAGGTATTATATACTGCTATTTTTCTTCATAAGCTATTACATGGAATTTGGTGGAATATTGAATATATATTGTTATACGCCGCGCTGCGAGAGCATTGACCGCAGGATTAAAGCTGAAGGCTTTCTTATGGTGACCACAATTATTACCTGGTTTTTATCTTTCGTAATCGTTATTCCCTGTAAGCAAACATAACATTGAAAATAATAAAATAAAATTAAAAAATTAAAAAACCTTCACATTAAATATAGTGTACAATATTATACTCGTCAAGCCCTTGCATTTGATATCCATTTTCATCAAATGTAGCTAAGAACACTCCCGACTAATTCACATTTGAAACAAAAAAATAATCTAAATCGGTTCATCCGGCGGCCACTGCGTTGCCACAGACAAACTCACACACACACACACACACACACACAACACACATGTGTGCGAGAGTATGTGTGGAAAAAATTGACTTAAGATATCTTATCTCTCAAAGTTCTAGCCAAAGTACAATATAACTTCAATGTGTAAATGTATAAATGTATCGTGCAATCTTATCTGTAATTTAGTTTGAAACGCCAATAAGTATGTACAATGTAAGTACGACGCGGTAGTAAATGCTAACTAAGTACAGTTTAAATGCAAATGACGCAGGTTGCACGGCCTGAGTTTTCCTCGCCATTGTGCTGGTGGATAGATCGATGTTAGATCGATACGATAATAAGATAAAATGGAGGAAATGGGAATTTGAATAGAGAAAGTTGAATAAGGTATTATAAGCAATTAAAGAAGAAAAAAGTAATACTTTTTCTCGTAAAAGTGAGGATTGCATATCTTTATATATATAATTCTTGTGTGCGTGTGTATGTCACTGAACTCCTCCTAAACGACTGGACCGATTTGAATGAATTTTTTGGTATGCCTTTGGGTGGCACCCTGGATGGTTTAGATTCACAAATCAGCCCGACAGATGGCGCTGGGGTCCGCTTGTATAATATATATTTCTTGTGTGCGTGTGTATGTCAATGAACTCCTCCTAAACGCCTGGACCGATTTAAATGAATTTTTTGGTGTGCGTTTGGGTGGCACCCTGGATGGTTTAGATTTACAAATCAGCCCGACAGATGGCGCTGGGGTCCGCTAGTAATAGAGTAATTTTGACATTGACAGCCGGTTGGCGCAGTGGGCAGCGACGCTGCTTTCTGCGTCCAAGGCGGTGGGTTCGATTCCCACAACTAGAAAAATGTTTGTGTGATGAACATGAATGTATTTCAGTGTCTGGGTTTTTATCTGTAAATTATAAGTATCTATGTGTATTATATTCATAAAAATATTCTACAGTCATCTTAGTACCTATAACACAAGCTACGCTTACTTTGGGGCTAGATGGCGGTGTGTGTATTGTCATAGTATATTTATTTATTTATTTAATTAATTCTTCCAAGGTAGATTTGCAAGGAACTCGTTGTGATCTGTCACAACGAGTTCCTATGTGTTGTGTAACAGGGGGTTGTGTGTAGGACGAGTTCCTCAAGTTAGAGTCCTGAACCTGTCTTGAACCTAACGCCTTATGGCTATAATAATATGATCTGTAATCTGCTGAAATAAGAATGGCGGTATTACTTCTCCGGACGAGCTCTGTCACAAAAACCTCTAATACTTCTTTAAACTTGCAATGATTGGATAATTATTATTATAATTTTTTTATTCCTCTACAAGTTAGCCCTTGACTGCAATATCATCTGGTGGTAAGTGATGATGCAGACTAAGATCATCATCATCATATCAACCGATAGACGTCCACTGCTGGACATAGGTCTTTTGTAGGGAGTTCCAAGTTCCACGGTTCTGAGCCGCTTGGATCCAGCGGCTACCTGCGACGCGCTTAATGTCGTCTGTCCAACTCGTTGGGGGCCGAACAACGCTGCGCTTACCAATTCGGGGCTGCCATTCGGGGCACCTTGGAACCCAACGTCCATCCTTTCTCCGAACTATGTGCCCGGCCCATTGCCACTTCAGCTTCGCGGCTCGTTGAGCTGTCGGTAACTCTGGTTCTTCTACGAATCTCCACATTTCTGATTCGATCGCGTAGAGATACTCCGAGCATTGCTCTTTCCATCGCCCGCTGAGTGACTCTGAGCCTTCTTATGAGGCCCATAGTTAACGACCATGTTTCAGAACACCATGGGTCATCACTGGCAACACGCAATGTTCGAAGATGGTAAGACTGACTAAGATGGTAGCGGGCTAACCTGTTAGGGAGTATGGTAGTCATACTCATACTACATGTAGTCATGCTACAGCATATAGTGATTGGTTTCTACGCGACATCGCACCGGAACACTAAATCGCTTAGCAGCACGTCTTTATCGATCAGACCAGACCAGAGAAAGTTCAGAAATTATAAACTCCCAAATTGCTCTGCCGAGAATCGAACCCGCGGCGTCCTGCTTAATTCACAGCGCTCACCGCTGCGCCTGGGAGGTCGTCAAATTATAGCTGTAATTCCCGAATACTCGGAAAGTCGATGTGGTGTAATCTACTTACACGGATAATCTTAATATATATAAATCTCCTGTCACGATGTTTGTCCGCGATGGACTCCTAAACTACTTAACTGATTTTAAATTAAATTGGCACACTGTGAGTTGTCTGGTCCAACTTAAGAGATAGGATAACTTAGATCTTTAATTATAGTCGCAATTTTATTTTATTGCAAATTATTTGTCTATAATTAATTGACAGTCACATGTTATATATATATATATATAAATATAGCCTTAAATGAGTATAGGAGTATAGTAGTGAGAGTAGCATATATATATATATATATACTACTATACTCATTTAAGGCTTAGCTATACTGAATACTTTAAAAACAAAATCAAACGCAGACGAAGTCGCGGGCAACAGCTAGTATTATTATATATATGTAAAGAACTCTTTTCTCGAGTTCATACATCGAACCTTTTCTGAAAGTCACCAATGTTTTTACAGTGATTAGTGACATAAAGAAAAGGATGTTTAAGATAAAATTATTTTGATTTTAAAGACCTGAAGTAAGGGCTTTAAATATTGAGCTTATTATAGCTGTGAGAAACAAATCTACGCTAAGAGGACTTGTACATTTTTACGTGATAAAAATAGCCTTTGTCTATTCCAAACTTTAAACTCTTTTATCTATATTAATTTTGTTTTATTAATTATAATTTTATTTAAACCTGTTTTAGAGCCATGATAGAGGTATATGGAAGCAGCCAGCCTCGCTCTCATCTCCCGCAAGATAGCAAAATGATTGTAAATGTTGATGTTGGAAAAGAGCAACTACTAAGTTTCTTGCCGGCTCTTCTCGGTAGAATCTGCTTTCCGAACCGGTGGTAGAGTCACACAAACATGCATACTTGACGTTTCAAAAGTGCTTATAAAGTAGGCCTACTTGAAATAAATGAATTTAAATTGGAATTTGACATTGGTTGATAACTACTGGCCTTCGCCGAAGACTTCCACTAAAAAAAAAAAAATTCAACTTAGCTGTCTCTTACAATTAAAGCATAATAAAAACGCGATAAGCTTTTGAATGGCCACAAAAGATTTCATGTTCATATGTTAAGCACACAATAAATGGTTACAATCGATGGCATACAAAGAGATTTACTCGAAAGATAGAGCGTTGTCTGATGACGATGACCTTTGATTATCAGTAAAACTAATGTCCTAAATTGCTGAGCACAGGCTGCGTCTTGTCTCATATAGTACGGAGTGTAGAGCCTCATTTCGCAGCTTCAATGCAGGCTGGCGGGCCTTCATCAACGTTCCTTAACCAGCGTAGTCGACTAATTTGCACAGTCACAATTTAAGTCAACAATTATTATTTATATCAGAAGAAATACTTACAAGAAATATTTAGCTAAAGTTCTAATCTCTAGATAAATCTGTATGGTTTTTAAGGTTTTTAACGTTCCATATAAGAGCTTTAGAAGATGGTGTCTACAACGAGCAATTATTGCAAAGCAAGTGAAGTTTATCTGGATGCCGCTAATTATAGCAAATTAGGCTAAAATATGTTCCTGTATATCATAGAATTTTGCAAACTTTCTATCCAATACTAGACGAAATGGTAGCTAAAGAGTATCTTTCTTAACTATTGGCAAAAGTTGTCGTTTTGTCCTATCTGTCACTGATAATACATAAGTTACATATCCGCGTTGGCACACATTAACAAATCAAGTTGGCCGTACAATAAAATCCATTAGCACTGTTAAGGATCCCCGAAGCGGGAATCACTAGAAAGTTGTCATAAAAACCGGATTAAACGGCGCGGTTTGCCGTTACTACTGATATATATTTATAAACATCCAGAGATACACAGTCCCTTAGAAATGTTAAATCCTAGAAAGAAGTATCTGGTTTTTTTTTTTTTTTTTTTTTTTTTTTTATGTGTTCCTTCCTATTTTCCTCCGACATGGCGGTCGGAGACTGTTCTAGGTCGGTACTTACAATTTCACTCAGTTATTGTATTTGCTCTGTTTTGTGTATTTTCATAGACATTAAGGTGCAGATTTGTCATTCGGTGTACATTCTTATCTAGCATGCTGATTATACGTATCTACTACTTTTACATGACATTAAATTACCTACATATTAGTCTTACTTATTTTATAGTGCTACAAGCTAATAATATTTAACCATATATATATATATATATATATTTTTTTTTTTATTTTTTACAGTTGTATTTTTTTTATTATTCTGTTCAGTATTTTTTTTTTTTTTTTTTTTTTTTTTTTTTTTTTTTTTTTTTTTTTTTTTTTTCAGAAGTATCTGGTTAGATTACTGAGATAGTGCGGACTGGTTAAAATAAAACAAAAGCAGTAAACTTCCACTTATATTTTCTGATTTAACTCGTAGATCACTAAACTGGTAACAATCAATGACGTTATCACGAGAATAATATAAATAAAGAGAAATACAGGGGATTGAAACCTTCTAGAAATTACCACAGCATGCTCAATTAAAATAATCTAAAAAAAAAATCTAATCAAATAACAAAGCAAAATTTAAAACTGAATAACTGCAATACTATACAAAGAAAAGTGATGATACAAAATTAAAACGGATAATGAATTAATTTAATCTATATAAGTAAATGAATGAACTGATTAAGAATTACAGAATATTAATAACTAATTTCGGCAAGCACCATGTGGTCGCGCGTTTGGACCATGCAAGAGTTAGCAGAATCGAATAATTACCTCATGATGAAGCCTCATATGCCTGTAATTGACACCGGCACCCACGCCCTTTAGACCGTAACACAGCAATACTGCTTGGCAGTATAAATAACTATGGCGGCAATAATTCCTTTGAAGAGCTCTCTCACAAAAGTATTAAGTACTATATCTATGTATATCTTCATTCTGTATATCAATGGCCGAAACCCTGCAGTTTCGAACCACGTGGGAATCTGTACGCGTAATCACGTAAGGTGAGTACCGAAATATTCTTTTTTTTCTGTAATCAGATTAAAGGCTTTTGGTTGACGACTCGCCCATTTTTTTTGGTTAATTTCTGTCCATGTAAGATTTCATTATAACGCAAATTGGTATTAGCTTTACTCATTGAAGCAAGATAATGTTTTGAAACCATATTAAAGCAGGGAGCACTTCGATTATACGTTACCACGCACGTCATATTATACGCGTGTTCAGTCAGGTTCAGTTAGGGTTCAGTTAAATTAATGTTAGTATAATCTGTGCCTAGAATAAAACTACCAACACCTGATGCTGCTAAAATAAAAAGTTTTATCGATCCATAGTTTTAATACTAAACCAAAGGTAACTAAAATTTTACGTAAATAACTTATGAATAATTGTTAACTTATCAATTATTTATTATAAAGTCGACATCTGCTGAGGATGCTCCGGTTTCGGAGCGAAACGTGCGTAGAGGTTACAATACTAATATATCATGGATTTGTCAAAGTAACGCAAAATCAATCAAAATCAAACGTCAAAGTAAATTCAAGTACATAACTAAATTTTACTTCAATGACTCTAATATCCCTAAAATCTCTAATTCACATTTTTTTCTTTTATATTATATTTCACGTCTCTTCATCATATAAGATATCAAAGTCATTAAACTCACGATACTTTTAATCAATATAGAAACGTATAGACACGATTTTTTAAAATTGTATTTCTATGCCTAGACATTACAATTTAAAAAAATCGTGTCTGTACGTTTCTATGTTGATTAAAGGTATCGTGAGTTTAATGACTTTGATATACCAATATTTCGCTTCTTGTTCTTCTTATACAAAAGCATCATAACGCAATATATGAAAATAACAATAGATGCGATACGTCTAAATAAAATAGACAAGCACTTCTAATGAAATAATAAGAAAGAGTATCTTGGCCTACTTACAATTGAGGTATTATGTTACATCCAAAGTTCAAGTTCATTCTTAAGTAACTTATATAGACACAATCGGATCTTATTACAGTTTAGCTAAGCATCGTGTATTCTGAAGGACACACAATTCTGTTTTAAACGTTTAAACTGCAGAGAAAATGGAAATCCTTGCAAAAACTATATTTTGTTATAGTTAGTAGGTAATGATGTACCAAGTAGATAGCTAACATGCAGTGGCGAGCATAGCGGGTATGCACAGAGTATGCAGATGATATAAAATGAAGAAAATCTCCAGTACGCGTTATAAATAACTTAAGGATAGGCATTGTAAGAGTTAGAAAAAGCCTACCCCTAAGTATTTTAAACTCGTACTGTATCGATTTTCTTCACTGTGTATCATCTGCATAGCAAATTCAAAATTCAAATTCAAAATTTATTCATTCATGTAGGCGTATCACATAATTGTAAGGGGATGGTGATAACTTTGTTCGCCAACTTAAACCTAAAACTACGAGGGTTCCAAACGCGCCCTGGTCTAAGAAGAGCCCACAACAAGCTTAGCCGGGTAAACTTTTTTTTTGCTATCACCATCTCGCAGTAAATTTATTTAGCTATGAAGCTAGAGCAATACACACCCAAGCTTTTTTATCGTTTAAGTAATCCTTAATATAATAGGAACCCATAATGGAATTACTATACCCGCTTTGCAAGGAATGCAAGGAATACGTCCTGCAAAGTGTTGCCCCGTTTCCATCAACCTGAGACGTAGGCGTTTAGCCTCGTGTGCCTGTAATTACACCGTCACCCACACCCTTCAGACACACGTTAGTACTTTCCCGGACAAGCTCTGTCACAAAAAGCCTCTAAACTACTACTGCTAGTGCTACTAAATTTGACGGCTTACTGGCGCAATGGGCAGCGACCCTGCTTTCCAGGCTTTTTTTCCATCTTTTGAGTCCATGGCCGCTGATTCGATTTTCACAACTGGAAAATGTTTGTGTGTGTATTGTGTTCCTTGCTTCAACGGTAAAGGAAAGCATCGTGCGGAAACCTGCATGCCTGAGAGTTCTACATAATGTTTTCAAAGGCGTGTGAAGTCCACCAATCCGCACTGGGCCAGCCTGGTGGACTAAGGCCTTAACCCCTTCTCATTGTAGGAGGAGACCCGTGCTCTGTAGTGGGCTGTCAATGGGTTGATGTGATGATGATGATGAAGGCAAGGACTATTTAATTGCTGAAATTTAAAACGCACATAGCTCCGTGCGTTGGAGAGATTTTTCAACAAACTTGGCTTCAGTAAACAGACGTGCACTCTCAATCCCCACACATATCGATGAGAAATTATACCGGCCCGAAAATATCTCATCTCGTATCCTTTTAACTAGACCATTGAGTTAGATATTAATAGTTCCACTGCTGATCGGCAATCTTATAAAAAAAAAACCTAAAGCCAACCGACCTATGAGACGCCATTTTATATAATTTATACAATAGTAACTGTTTTGGGTCAGCCGCATTGTTTTATTAATGAATTGACTTAATCTACTTTTTTTTTGTAATAGCAGGTGGTTTGGTATTTTGGTCCATTTCGTTTTGATGTGCCGGTAAGACGCAGTCATACTTCACAGTCCTTTTTTTGTTGTAAACCTTTAAGTAGGGCATTTAAGTGATTTCTTAGTTTGTATTTTAATTTTATGCTTAATTATTTTAAGAATGTAGTAGATTCTCATGGCGGCCGCTGTGTTTAGATATTTGGGAAAAATAAAATACCTGATTGTTTTTATTTATTGTGTTGAATAAAAAAATGTTTAAATCTCAAAGATTGCTGGGATTCGCTTCAATGTAGTTTAATAAAGCTATAATGTAAGCTACATTAAACTTGCCAATATCGGGTTAATTTATTTAAATTAAAGACACATTTCGCTTACATTCTTCCGCAGAATTATTACTATCTTTTAATCACTTGTGCACAACATCTTAAGACATATCGGACCCCTAAAAATATAAATCTATTAACTCGTATAGGTAAGATGTAATAAGTAAACTTCGTTCGATGAAAGTTCGAAAGAATACGAGACTCATAATCATAACGACCGACGGACGTCCACTACACGACATAGGTTTTTTTAGTCTTATGTATGCACTTTGAAACTCCGAGGTTCAGTCATCCGCTGTGTGACTGAGCTTTTTTATCTGTCTCATAGTAAGCGATTCTCTTTATGAAAACTTTAATCGGCAGTACACAACTAAAGTCACTCAGAGGGCGATGGCGAGATCAAATTAGATAGAGTGATCAAATTAGAAATAAGTAGATCCATAGAAGAACCAGGGTTACCGACATAGCTCAACGAGTCGTGAAGCTGAAATTGCAATGGGCAGGGCCCATAGCTCAGAGAACCGATAGACGTTAGGGTGGTGCTGGGAAGGCGACCGCGATCAGTAAACGCCCCCAGACGAATGCTAGTGATAGTACTTGTACTACGGTCATTTTAATGTGTAGCTTCTCGGATGCCGATCGAAGGTAGTGCACAAGCGCTCTTAGTGACATTGGCAATAAACTAGCGGCCCGCCTTTGTGTTTTTTCCCACGTTTGTTAAGAGTATGTAGGAGTCACCGATTGTCGTGGGAAAGCGATGGATAGCTCCGTATCGATAGAATCCAAGCCAGTTTTTATGTTCTCGCGCATCGCCAAAGTTTAACAACCATACCGTTGTGCGACCATTATATATTTGCGCAAAAGCAAATAATTTCGCACACAGACACGCGCACACACACACACGCACACACACACACACACACACAAACACACAGAGAGACACATATACACACACGCACACAAGCACGCACGTACACAGAAATATGTGCTTTTTCACATGCTGCGACGAATATTTTTTTTATTTGATTGTTTTTGATCGATAAGTCTTAATAGTTTTCTTTGTTTCTTTACGTCTTGTTCACACTTTTATGTTATTAACTCTTTTTAATATTTATTAATTCAAAATACTTCATTATTTTTATGTTAAATCCAAGACCGTGCTATTTCAAAATGCTATGTTTATGTAATCTTTGTGGCCTTAGTTTTAACGAATAAATAAATAAATTTGCGTTCTGCCAGCGGTGAATGTACCGAGGCACACCCGTATATGTTAAATACATTACCACTGAGTTTGCAAAGAATAATGGCAGAAAGACGTAAACCATGATTAGTTTGGTAGTTAGCAAAAAAAAAAAACAATAAATCTGACTGAGGTCTACATTATTGGGCATTAAGTGCCAAACTCTTAGTTACTAAAAACATCAACTCATCAACCCACTTCTGGCCTACTATAGAGCACGAGTCTCCTTCCACAATGAGAAGGGTTGAGGCCGTAGTCCTCTACGCTGGCCCAGTGCTCACAAAACATAAATAATAGCTACTAATAATTCATAATTTTGAAATCAAGGTTCCTACCGTATGTCGGTACAATTTAGATTTGTAACAGGGCAGTTATAACTCGTAGGTGTTTTGAGTCAGTTTGTATATAGATTTTTTAATGTATAATTTTTATCACACCACCGTGCGTCATTTTTGCGTGCTTATGGTTTCCTGGAAGATCGTTATTTAGCGATATATATTTTATTTTCGTCCATATACAATAAAAATGTATTAATTTATTGATGCATCATATAATAAATTTGTTGATACCATAAAATAAGAAATTCTTTACAAATAATACTATAGCGGCGAGGGGAGACGCAGCTTAGCCCGCGTATTACTTAAGCTATTTTAAATACCGACGAGTCTTCTGTAAGATTGCTTTTCTGTGGTCTTACAGTGCGTCATACACTAATGATTGAAGAATAATGGTGTGTAGGTTTTTACCAGTATAATTAGCTATATTATTGACATGCTCATAAATAGATTTGTGTTAAAACTGTTTTGTTTATCGTCTATGTAATACACTAGATAAATAATAACCTCTCTTACATAACTTTAATTTAGTAGTACGTAATAGTAAAGCTTTTTGTGCCAAAGCTGGACAGAGGATGTACTGCTGCCATGCTTATTTCTGCATAGTTGTGTTCCAGTCTGCAAAGTCTGCAAAGGTTGTGGCTGCCGGTGTAATTACAGGCGCATGAGGCTTAACACCAACGTCTCAGGTTTATGGACACCGGGCACACGTGTTCCCAGTGGCGTGCACAGGGTTTTTGACCAGGGTATGCAAAAAGCAAGTACATGGAAAAACGTTTAAAAATTCCCCTCCAATACGGGTTATATAAAATTTGGGCATAGAAAGGGCTAAGTAGAAGGCACTAGATAGCGCGGTAGGTCACCAATGCAATGGACCAATCAAATTAAATCTTCAGTGGGAGGTCCCTTCCATGAGTGTACCAGACTATCTGCAAACAGGGAGAAGTGGCGAATGATCGTGAGGCGAGAACTCTGGCAAGAGTGTTACGACAAAGAAGAAGAAGAGAAAATAATTTGGGTATGCAGTGCTTTTGTGCATGTATGAAGTGCACGCCACTGCGTGTTCCTTGGATGTCCTACGAAGCTTTGCTCTGTTTATAGGCGGTCAGCTGCTTGGTTTTTGATCACGGGGATGGCTTTAGTACTTACAATCTGTATGTACGACTTTTTAATCTTGATATATCAATATTAACTGTCATTCACATGAAGACTATTTATTCTTTTATAAGAAAAAAATCCATTTAGTATGTATAGGTATAATAAAATACGGGTTTACAAAATATAGCAAATCATTTCCAATTAATACAGAAAGGATTGCTTCTATATTTTATCGCATTTTTACAGACAGGTGTGTCTGTAATCACCTGCCTAAAAAGCTTCCGTCCCATAGACAGTTTTTAAATCCTAATTGATTTATGGAACACAGAATATTAAATCCAAATTTAAAATTAAAAAAAAATTGTTAGATTCAGTGAAATGTTTTGTTTAATTCGAATTTTACTTTTGTTTACTGCGATAGAGTGAGTTTTTTTTTACGAAATTTATTTTCGTTCGTAATTCCTTCGTGTGGTACAGATATCAATAAAATGTCCGTAAGAATAAAAAAACAAGGACATACCAAACCTAGAGTCCAATTTTTGTTTATTGTCCAATTTTTAACTGCTTTAATTTGTACTTATTGGATTAAGTATTTATTTTCAAATTTAACTGCCACTTTTAGAACTTTTTTGAGTGCTAATCATTGGTTGTTTCAATAGAAATTTTCTATGTAGATCTGAGTTATATATATATGTATTACGGAAACTTTTTAACGACTGACCGAAAATTTATGATGTCTGTGAGTATCACTGTTAGTTTTGTTTTTTTTTTCATTTAATTTCTTTAATTTTTTTATTATTATTTTACTTCTTCATAAATAAAAAAGTATTAAAATAGTATAAATTTGTTAACATAAATGTCCGTAATATACGTAAGTTAAAAAATGAAGTGGTAAAGGAACGTTTCTAGTCAAATACATTTCGTACGCGGTTGTATGAATCGCGAGCAAAAACTAAGCTGTAATAAATTTGCATAGTAATCCATTATTATAAATCTTTAGGGAGGTGCCGGGGGCGTTTGGTTATTGCAAAAGAAGTTGCACAATCGCGTACTGAGTTACGCTTGCCATTGTCCCGGAGGTAAATAGAGCACAGCCTTCGACTCGCAATGTAGCCATCAGATCGGTTACATTAGTATAATGTATTACAGAACTTTGTACCTTAGCTTAGAGATGTATTTATGCTTATACCTAATGGCATATGTGAAAACGTAAGATTTTAAATTGCCCGGAGGCAGCGCGAGAGTGCCTTTGCGACGGACCGAATCTTATTAAGGTCTGATTTCACCGTTTGTTTTGGATATCATGTTTAACAAAACCGCGTTCAAATGTTTATTAATTAATTAATTAATTAACATAATTAATACATACATAATTAATTGACGGCCGAGTGGCGCAGTGGGCAACGCCCCTGCTTTTTGAGCCCAAGGTCGTGGGTTCGATTCCCACAACTGGAAAGTATTTGTGTGATGAACATGAATGTTTTTCAGAGTACACACAAATACACATAAATTCTTATAATATACAGATAAACACCCATTATCTGTATATTATAAGTATTTATGTGTATTATATTCATAAAAAAATATTCATCAGCTATCTCAGTACCCATAACACAAGCTACGCTTACTTTGGGGCTAGATGGCGATGTGTGTATTGTCGTAGTATATTTATTCATTTATTTATTTTTATTTATTTAATTAATTTATTTATTATGAGCACTAACAACATGCATATTACACGTTTTTAAACACAGCACACACACAAAAACATGGACCGATATGCACGTTAATTACAAGTGCACATGGCATTGACAAAGCGTCATGTAAACTTAATTTGACAAATGTTTAAACAGAAGTCCTGAATCCAGTTCAATGCGTCAACTGAATAGGAGGCTTGATCGCGTTTAGTTTTAACGGTGAAACCGGGCTCGAGAATTTTTGCGTTATTTGCTATTATGCAATTATGCATTGATTTTTCCTATATACTAATAATCTAGCGATTATTCCGAAATCTCATTTGATACAAATAAATATTTTTGTGTACATTTCTAGCTACATGTGTGCCAAATTTCATCAAGATTGGTACAACGGTTGAGCCGAATATGGAAATGTGCGAGATCCCATCAGTTATAATAGTGCTTGCTTCAAAGACTTTAGAGGTACATTATGTACTGTCTGTGAAACCGAAAACCTAATAGTTTTTGAGTAAACCATTGACATCGTTTTTACTGAAAGAAATAAGAGCCTGCATTGCATCACATGCAAAATTAAAATCACCAGATTCTTGTCACTTTATAAAGTACGCGTCGCGTAGTATATGTAGGTACTATGCACGGGTCGGTCTTTTACCTTCAATAGGGTGGTCATAAGTAAACACTTACAATGTTTTGTAATGTTTGTATGGAAAAATAAATATGCTTCTTTTGATTTTATATTTTTACAGTCTGATTCCTTATGATCTAAACTTATGCAACATTAAACAGTATTTCGTAATTTCGTTACACGTTGTATAAAAATGGCAACATTGTACGGTTATTTTTCCAAAAATCTTATTGAATTTAGGAATACTTGCGTAACAAAAGTTTTAAGCATTTCGCATTTTTTTTCGTTTCTTTTTTTAAATCTCGAAGGTTTTTCTTATAAAAATAAGAAGTATCTTACTCCACCTCCTAAATATCCACTATATATTAATTTATGTGCCAAATTTCATCGAGATTGGTGTTTGGAGTGGTCGATCGGAATATACTAACTACTACTGAGCGAACTAAGAAACAAATAAATAAACAAAACAGACACCTTTCGCATTTCTAATATCAATAAGGATGCTATTACCCTATAGTAATATATTATACTTTAAATATATATTTAACTCCGATGCTTGGCCATCTTTGAGGATATGTTGACTTAATAACGTATGGTTATATGGTTTAACTACATGGATAAAGTTATAATTGCACAAAATTAAACATACACACTCTTAAACTTTATAATAAATTATAGCATTAAAAAAACAAAGATATACAAAAACCGCAATAGTTATAAATACTGTATAGTAATAAAAATAAAAAAAGTAATAATAAAATATGTGAGCCGTTTCTCGCCACTCGCTACTCATATTATTCGCGTGCATGTTCCACTAATTAGTTTCCGTAATTGGTAACAGTAACTGGCTGTCGACGAACGAGTCAATCAAACTTTTAAACGCTTCAAGCAAAAGTCAAGAAGCCGTGGGAATAGGATTCTTGGACCGTAATTATTTGTCTGGACCATTGATATTCTTGCAAAATTTTGATTATTGAAGTGAAAATTCTTTTGACGCGGTTTTAAGATATATCTTCTTAGAAATTTAACATCTATCACACGTACACCGTACAGGCGCAATTTTGTTACCCATACTAATTATAAATGTTAAATTGTGTCTTTTGTTTGTTACTGTTAATGTAATACTGTAATGTTAATGCCCGGCTCAACAACTAAACAGATCTATCCCGAAAAACTACAGGTTAAAAGGAATTTTTAAAAAACCTAAATCTACAAAATCAAAGTCGCTCATAAGCTAGTGATTACTTACATAATGTATTTCTTTCTTAAAAAGTTTGTAGGAAAAGCTTTTTCTACAAACTTTTTACTTCGCGTGGACTGGAACTGGAAATTCCAGTTGATGCGAAGCAAAAATGGGAGCAAAATGGCTGCAGTTTTATTTTTATAAACTTTTAACTATACGCCATGCATACATCTAACGACAAGGTGTAAGTAATTTTCAACGTTATTAGAACTTATTGAAATAAAAACATTTAGGTAAGCGAACGAAAAGACAGCACTTTTCGGGTAAACATAATTGAATCAATAACCTCGCGTCAACGTTACGAAACAATTTCCATAAAGCATGTGTATACTGTGTAATGTGTATACCGTGTAATGTTTATATATGTGTACTTTTTAGGAACGAAAATCGCACGCTTCGCATGCTATATGTAAACTATATCTTTAGTTTAGTTTTCACTTCTATCGGCAGTTGATAAAGACTGCCTGCATGTTTTTTTGCAAGCCCATGTTCCCCACAAGACTGTATCTTGGGTTTTTACATCAATGGTATAGCTAAGCTCTGCTGAATGCTGATCAATTCCCAGACGTATTTTAGTCTATAGGAAGTTGTTGTAATTACTAAGTACAGTATAATCCTCTACTTCTTAAAACTCATTCAGTTTATGTAACCATATATCTTCAGTTTAACTGTGAAATTTCTATTTGCAGTAAACGTTAGATCTTCAATTTATTTTAGTAGTCTTAATCACTCTTGCTGTAGGTACTTCACATTTATACTTATTTCTTTATTTTTAATAATTTGATATTATTTTTAATAATTTAAAATAACACGTATTAAATGTCGTGTATTTTTTAATTTACTTTCTATTAAAACATTACAAACATTCTGTTGGGTTTTGTAATATAAACGGGTAAAAGAAAACAAACTTCTTGGGCGCGTTTTTTTGGGTTTGCATAAATCCATGGAGAACTGTACATTTTTCTGGGATAAAAAGTAGCCTCTTTGTTAATCCAGAGTTGTTAATTTCTGTGAAATTGGTTCAGTAGTTTTTGCGAGAAAGAGCAACTAACATCCATCCATCCATTGATCCTTACAAACTTTTGCATTTATAAATTAGTTCGATACGATTTTAGAACAAATATTTTTCATTGTAGGTTTTTAGGGTAGAGAAATTTGAATCAAACACCACGGGGGTCAGGACAACCGGTGACCTCCGAACTCGAATGGTTCATTGAGCACGTCTGAGCGACACCCATTCAGCCGTTCGCCGCCATAGCCCATGGCGCGCCGTCAGTGTCGGTTCTAAACTCTGAACGCGTCACACGCGCTGGCTGAATAACAAGTGCTCCGTAGCCTTTTATTTACGCGCGCGCGTTTGGCGGGAAACTTCAAATTTGACAGTTGACATTTAATTTTTTTCTACAACAGCTTTCTGTTGTAGAAAAAAATAAGGTTCATTCTTTTTTTAATTGTGAAAGAACTCATACTTCGCATTTATTAGCTGACTTTTTTTAAATTGTGAAATGTGTGCATAGGTTGTGGATTCTTACGGATATTTAAGTGACCTTCCGATATGACGTCGTTGTACAATGAGGTGAGTGCACGGTATTTACCGCTGACATTTAGATTTTTGCTAATTTGCGACTCAAACTGGTCCTCTGCAAGTATACCTACCTACTTAATTCGCTAATTAGGAACAGTTAGGGATCTTTAAAGTTCTTTAATTTTTTGAATTGTTTACAAACATTCAGCCGGGAATTCAAATATTCAAGTAGGTATGCTGAGAGGTTTTTAATTTAAATAACACTTATCGTATAATATTACATTTCCAATTTAATTCCTATGCCAGTATTCATTTCATTTTTTTAAATTTTTTTTGAGTTGTAATCTTTAAAATTGGGAACTTATTTTTTGTGTGTTTACATGTCATTATTTTTTTTTTCTTCGGGAATATCATGGTCACTTGTTATCGATATACATTATAAGAGAATGTGTAAAATATTGTACAAGTTTATTACTGTATATGGTATACATGTATATTGTTAGTGTCGTTTATAAATAAATATTAAAAAAAAAAATTAAAAGTCTAGGTATGTCATATTATTCACATTACGTCAGTGTCAGTAATTTATAAAAATAATATAGGTTATTTTATTGCAATTTTCTTAAGGGTCTAAATTTATGAAATAAATTATGGTTCACTTCGTGATAGTGAAGCTTTCTTTTGGATAATGGTTGAATGGAATGGTTAAAATCGGTCCACTACTTTCGGAGCCTATAGGCTACAAACAAACCAAAAAAAAATCTTTCCTCTGTATAATATTAGTATTACAGGACAATGTTAACCATAAATTATACTTACATTTAGAAACCAATAATATAAACTATAATATAATACCTACTATGCTTACCTAGGTATATATTGCGTAAAATGTCCTCCCAAAGGTACAATGAATGAACTCTACAGTTTCGAATTGCGACATAACACAGCCCTCTATACAGTCATAATCTAGGTGTCACGAATTAACAATAGAGCGCTGGTTAGAGTCGTTTGTATCCTTATTAGAACTAATAAATGCTATTTCCTGCCTGTGACAGTAACTCTATAAAATCTAATGAACTTATAGGCGCAGAGCAGGTACATTACCTACAACTCAACCCGTATACCTTTAATAACCTATGAATACAAACTTTATTTCTTCTTCTTCTAACAACAGAGACTTAGTTATTCTTTTCGATTTCTACTATTCATTGGTACATAGTAATAAACAAATAATAGAATTAATTGGTGTAAAAGAAGCATCCTACATCGAGTGTAAGCGGCGCGGTGCGGCGGCGGTATATTATTCAATCAATTCCCGTCTTTGTATGCAGCAGAAAATGATAAAAGAGAATATAACTAATTGGATAAATTCATGTTTTAATATTTTATCACTAATAAACTTTAATTATATTGACTTTTGTTTAGAGGTATTGTGAATTGGATAGATTCAAGGTCTGCCGATGTTCAACGTACGATATTTATAAAAAAAGCGAAATTCTATATTATATGTATGCCTTATCATCTCAAAATATAACGTCCTTTGTGCTACTACTACGAGTACCAACAGTACTGCGAGCTCCAACCTACACCTCATCATTGCTTTCTAACGGGCATGATTGTCGTCAAGCGCTGACCAATCGTTAATAAAAAAAAAAATCAATCTACTGCGATCTGCCAACCCATCTGCAACCCCTCGCGCTGTAAGATGCCTTTAGTCCATCAAAAGACTGGTGATGATTGATGATTGGCTAATAACATCACGCTATAATCGTTAGCACAAATGAAACCGGGAGGTATACCTAGTACAACCATAACAATATTCCATTTTATCATAGTGAAGTTTCGTCACACAAATTCGATGCATAACTTAAGTGTCACGAGTTAACAATAGAATAGAATGCATTAACAGCTTCAAGCCTGTATCCTAATGAAATGTTTCAATGCAGTTATTTGATTTCATCAACGAGAGAACAATTTAACGGTATAAAATATGCTATTAATTAGGACAGCGTAGCCTAGAAGCTTCTTTATGGCTTTAACAAATTGTGCCTTTGAGTTTTTTGATGTGAAACATCTATAGGCGGGGTGTACACCTGATTTTTTGCGTGGCGACACAGGCCGTGGCGACGCATCACCACGAGATACGATACAATAGAATAATATATATATATATATATATTTTTTATTATTTATATGTACCTACTATACGTTGATGAAACATTGTACATGAAAAAAATAAATGTATATTAAATTCTATTCTAAATTCGTAATATTGTATTTTCTTATCATGTCATAATTAGTTCCTGTCATAATCTGTACTTTTGTGCTTACTTACTTGTACAAAATAATTTAGATTTTTCACATCTGCTAGGCGTCCTGTGACGCTTCACATTTTTTTGCATTGATACCACCAATTCTATTCAGCGTTCTCAAATCGTACGTCACGCTATAGAAACAAATTTTTACACCAAAATGCTGGATGCCTGGTAGTCCTCTACCATCCGTTATGCCAAAGGATATCTACCGCATACTTGAAAATCGTAGAAGATTCTCCCATCTTCGTGTCTCTTTCAACTACGATTTGGGCGATTCCAGAGGCGGATAAACAAATGACCTAGGCTAACTACGTTAGTAGCTTAGTACTGAAGTAGCCACTTAGTTTAGGAAATTTTCTTAAATAACGTAAATTTGATAACGTTTGTAATATATGACGTGAGGTCTTATCCTTATGGTTGGTGGTTAAATCACTAATCATCATTGGAGATTCAGTATTCATCCGAATATACATGAGTTTAGAAAGTAGATCTCCATTACTTAATATAAGAGTGTGTGTACATAATCGTTATATTCCTAATATAACATAAGTTTGCGTGAATATTTATTATAGACTCTTTTCTATAAAGTTGACAAACTAAACGTAACTTTGGAGTCACGTAAATAATTATGAAGTTGTCGTATTTGGAATTTCGGTCCTCCATATAAAATGACAGGTTCGCGCTAACCTGGATGTCACGTCAGTTAACATAATAACATTCACTAAGGGTTACGTGGTAAATTACTCGGGCTTCTAACATATTAAGCAACTAAAAAATCTTCCTTCCAATCTTGAAGCACGCAACCTTTACGCATCTGTTTGTATTGTTCATTATCGAGTGCAATGCACCTATTTATAGTAGGCAACGAAAAGTACGGCGCGCTCGCTAGCTTTGTTTACATTGCTTCGTTTGCCCATAGCTCCCGCTGAGGAATTCATTTACGGCTAGAGTAGGGTGTCACAACGTGCAATGGTCTAGGACTTTTTCGGATCCCATTACCGGTATAATCGAAATCTGGGGCGCTCCTGTCCGACTATAACAACTAAAAAGCTCTCATTTCCTCTAATGTGTGAGAGGCGGCCTATGCCCAGCTGTGGGGGACGCTACAATGGTAAAGATTATAACGATTTTTATGAAGGAATAATTGTGAGATATGTTATACAACGCCAGGTATCCCGCGGACGTCTACTGATGGGATCTATCTTGTACAGATTTCCATACTTTATATTCTTGCAAATCTCCCTATGATTTCCTCGATATCGTTGGTCTAAATTTTGACCAACACGTTGGTCGGTTATTGAAGTACTTACTTGCAGCAATTAGCATCTCATCTCGTAGAGTAATTTTAGGCACAGATTTCACTGTCTCTGTGTTGACTGTCTCGAAGTTTCCTTATCAGGCTCAAAGTTAACGATGTTTCAGAGTCAGGCATCACATCTTCGCTACTTAAATTACTATTTACTTAACTGCATTATAAATAGTTTCAGTATCGTATGTCTTTACATACGATTATATAAGTCTGATAGTTGAACTTCATAAATTTTTGTATGCCACCGCATCCGCGATTGGATGAAATCATTCTCGTAACCGCTTTTTCATTTTAATTCTAGGCTTAAGAATGATTTCGCAGCTAGAGTTAATTAAGGTAGATAGTAACTTTAAACGGTTGTAAAATAGAAAATATTTAAATTTATTATTTGATATAATTATGCTATGCCATGCCATGCATATTCCATTTCCTAAACTAAACCGTTGCGTTTAAGGAAAAGTCTTAAATTTATTAGGGTTATTTTATATAAATTTTAAGATTTTCTGTTTAATGTGTTATTTGAGTATCAAGTGTTTTAATCTATTTATTAGGTTCGTATGAATGTTTAGAAAAATAATTCTTCATTGTGTTGCATAACCAATGTACCTATATAGGCTGTCAAAATCCCGGCAATATTGTGTTTGATGACAATTCTAAGCTTGGGTATTAATTGCTCTAACTTCGCTAAATATTAATTTGACTGTTAGATGGTAATAAAAAAAAAATCCCCGGCTAAGTTTGTTGTGGGCTCTTCTTCGACCAGGGCGCGTTTGGAATCCTCCTAGCTTTAGTTTTAAGTTAACGAATGTAGTTATCACCATCATAATGTTAACATATTATATATTGTATAAACGCTTCATAAGTGCTTGTGATAAGGTCAACATGAATAAAGCATTTTGTCATTTAAATTGGATAGTGATAATAAGATACTTGTCACGTATGTCACTACAAATAGACAGCTTGACTTTTGAAGAGTTGGGCACAGGATTCCTCCATCATAGGAGAGGGTTTTAAAGCATAGACTCAATACGCTGTTTCAATATAGGATGGTGTGCTGAAAAGTGCCAGTAATTTAGTATTTAAAATGAAATACATTTGTATTTATTTGTTATTGAATAGTGACTATAAAACGTGAAAACGCGTGTTGCATAACCAATGTACCTTTAAATGTATATAGGCTGTCAAAACCCCGGCAATATTGTGTTTGATGTCAATTCTACATTAAGGTTTTCATCTAGTCTACTAGCTATCTCGTTTGTGCTAATAAGAAGCGGACTGAAATCTGAACGTTCGTAGGTTTTAATCAATCCACTTAACTTGGCTTCGACGACCTCCCTGGCGCATGGGTAAGCGCTGGAGGAGGAGGTCCCGGGTTTTATTCCCGGCAGTTTGGGAATTTATAATAATAATAATAATAATAATATTTTTTTATTTGCCAAATTGTGGGTACATAACAAGTACACATTTCATTAAACAGACCCTTCACAATCGACTGTCACAGACAGTGTGCAAATGTTTATAAAAAAAAAAATATATAAATTACATTACAATTTAAAGAACAAAAATACAATAATCAGAAATAAGTAATAAAGTCATTTTAAATTAATTAGGCCAATAAAACAATTACAAATGTTGTTATATATAGTTTGTTATATCTAGCTGGCGGGCTAACTTGTTAGGTTGTTATGGCAGTAATATTAAATCCGGTATGGATTCTAATCGGTTTCTTTGCAACATCGTACCGGGACGCTAAACCGCTTGGTGGCACGACTTTTTCAGTAGAGTAGTAACCAGACTACACGAGAGAAAATTCTGAAATAACCCGGGACCTGCCACCTAAAAGCACAGCGATCACCGCTGCGCCAGGGGCGTTATCTCTACAGTTTTATCATGACCGTTGAAAACATAATATTGATTCGAATTTTTTATTCGTCCCGGCACTTATCATTTGTCAATATTTAATATCATTTCGGCGGTGACGATTTTCAATTACCCTACCCTAGTCTGAAAAACTAGGTATACAAAAATATTATTATAAATTGACTCCCCTCCATTGAGAATCCCCTCAAAAAGATACTGAACCAAGTTGTCATAGATTACCGATATCGATGGCAGAAGTCTATATAAAACGTAAGCTTATACAAAAATCCTGTTAAATATATATACTTTTTTTATTCCACTACAAGTTAGCTCTTGACTGCAATCTCACCTGGTAGTAAGTGATGATGCAGTCTAATATGGTAGCGGGCTAACCTGTTAGGTTGTATTGTAGTCATACTCTTTAACAGGTTAGCACCTAATCGGTTTTTACGTGACATCACTTCGGATCACTTAATCGCTTAGTGGCACGACTTTGTCGGTAGGTTGGTAACTAGCCACGACCAAAGCCTCCCACCAGATTAAATCCTATTATATATGATAAAAAAGCTTGGGTATGAATTGCTCTAACTTAGCTAAATATTAATTCGAATGAGAGATGTTGATAACAAAAAAAAACCCCGGCTAAGTTTGTTGTGGGCTCTTTCTAGACCAGGGCGCGTTGCAAACCCACCTAGCTTCAGTTTCAAGTTAACGAATGTAGTTATCACTGCCACGTAACATTAATGGTAACATATTACCTATATGTACGAACACTTCATAAGTGCCTGTGATAAGGTCTATATGAATGAAACATTTTTGAATTTAAATTGGTAGATACTAAGATACTTGTCACGTTTTCACTACAGCTTACTTTTAAAGGGTTACTGGGCTGGTTGGGCAGGATTCCTCCATCATCGGAGAGGGTTTAAAGCTTATACTCATTACGCTGTTTCAATGTAGAATGGTGGGCTGAAAAGTGCCAGTAATTTAGTATTTAAAATGAAATACATTTGTATTTATTTGTTATTGAATAGTGACTATAAAAGGTGAAAACGCGTGTACAAACAACATCATGGGGTCACAGTGTTGAACCAAATTCGGCTTTTACTACAACTTTCACCTCACAAAATTGTGATAATGTGCTATACCTACCAGCCATTTATTCGTTTATAAGCTCATTGGATGCTGCTAATGAAAATATTGACCGATATTTTGTTTCAAGCAAACATATTATATCGTTAGGTACATCATTTATTAAAGTCCCATTGCTGGGCACATGATTCGTTCATAGGAGAATGGGTTTTAACCACGGAATTAAGAACGTACAGAATCCTCATTCAGCCATCAATGTGTGCAGTGCATTGTGCCCAAAATCAGAGAAGACGTCCCGAGCACGTCTCACGAACGAATGTTTCTAGTTCACAAAATTTTCCCATTTTCAACATTTTATGATAAACGTTGAAGCGGTGATAGCGCACTGCGTACGAGCTCGACTTCACTTTCAGCGGGCCGAGTTCGAAGGCCAAGTTATTTGCAATTTAAGAAATTAAAAATATTACTTACTTTCGGCGGTGAAGGAAAACATCATGAGGAAATCTGCATGCCTGAGAGTTCTACATAATGTTCTCAAAGGTATGTGGAGTCCACAAATCCGCACAGGGCCAGCGTGGTGGACTACGGCCTTAACCGTTTCCTTTGTGGGAGCAGACCTGTGCCTTGTAGTGGGCCGGTAATGGGTCGATATGAAACGAAAGCAGAGTGGCCTGAAAAAGTGAAAGAACAAAGCATAATTTAATATGAGATCAGTTTATGTAACAAATCAGAAAACTCAAATCCAACGATAGAAAATACCATGACGCTTAAAAGGTCGTCTTGGCTAATAGCTTAAATAAGAAAACATTAAGTGGTGAAAGATTTATATAAATACTCACTTTTAGTTTTTAACATAATATATGATGCCATGAGTTATGTCGATATTTTAATACTGTAATCCTTTAACCGTATTGATGATTATTTCAACAATAATCTTATCAACTAAAAGCTTTAGAAGTATATGAGTATGAGTCATTTTAATGGATCTATATAAGTAAGCCTGCTCTTTGTCATTAAGCATTGCTTCTTTGTACTATTTTCTCGATTATATTTTTCGAAATCATTGCGAATTTTAATATTAGGTCTTCAGTCTCTAAATAACTTGTTATTTTATTTTTTTTATAAGCTAAAAACTTCTATTGGGATCCAGAACCAACTGTCATCTTTATGTGCTCCATGCTATCCAAAAGACGTAAATATTTTTATTTAAATAGGCAAGCGGAACTAAAAAGAAAAAAAAATTTCATTCAGAGTATTATTAAGATATTATTATCAAAAATATAATCTACTTAAAAATATGAATTGGCTGCTCTGGCTCAATAAGATCGTTCACAAATGTAAATAATCCTCCTTTGACGTCCTTTGGTCCTTTGACGGCCGATTGGCACAGTGGACAGCGACCTTGGTTACTGAATGCAAGGCCATGGGTTTGATTTCTACTCATACAGAGTTTTCGTGTGATGAACATGGATGTTTTTTTACGTTTTTGTGTTTCATCACCTCAACCTATTACCAGACCACTACAGAGCACGGGTCTCCTCCCACAATAAGAAGGGCTTAATGCCGGAGTCCACCACGTTGGCGAAGTGTGGATCGGTGGACTCCACACACTTTTGAGAACATTATGTAGAACTCGTAGGCATGCAGGTTTCTTCACGAAGTTTTCCTTCGCCGTTGTTGAAGTGATATTTTAATTACTTAAAACGCACATAACTCAGAAAAGTTAGGCGTGCTGGGATACGAACTCGGCCCCCTGAAAGTGAAGCCGAGCTTTTACCCAATGCTATCACCGCTTTTTTTTTTGGTGTTTATCTGTGTGCTACAATTATTTGGGTATATTAGTCATAAAAATATTCATCAGTCGTCTTAGTACCCATAACAGAAGCTACGCTTACTTTGGGGCTAGCGATGTGTGCATTGTCGCAGAATATTTATTTATTCATTGTTTATCTTTCCGAGGATGTCTTAAATGCATAAAAATTAATAAGGGTCGCGAGATAATGGCCTTAAAACGACCAACACTGTTACCTACTTTTAAGCGCTTAATAGGTGATAAAAACTTTACGCCTTTGACCCGTGAGGTGTCGGTTATCTCACCATCGAAAACGTTCCCTAAAGAGTGTTGACGTAAGACAGATCGTAAAAAAAATACGCCGAAGACGCTACATGTATAAAAGGATGTCTGCTGGGTGGTTTTGTCAATGACTTCCAGTACAATGCCGCTTAGAAATCGATTAGAGGTATGGGATCAGTATAACTGTCATACCCTTAACAGTATAGCCCGTTACCACCATAGACAGCATTATCACCCATCAGGTGCGATTGCAGTCTGTCTTTTAATGGAATAAAAAATAGAAATGACATGTCCGGCGAAGTCTGTCTCAAAAAGCTCTACTAGGTACTACTAAAAAGGTTCTTATCCAATTACTTTAAAAAAAAATTGACCCCATAAAGCGTGAGATAAAGAAGAGAGAGCACTAGTTCTAAAAGATTCGTGTTAAAAACCAAACCACTGTAGGGTTATTAACTTGATATTATCGGAAGCCAATGTCCGGAGTTAGCCACCGTATGAACCCGTCTGGCGATGCCGCCATGGTATGTTATGGAGGTGACGCCATCTGTGACTCATCCCGTCATATGGCGGCTGCATTCACAGCCTCCATTCTGGAGCTTTAGCAGATTTATTGTTCGGGATCGCTTACGGTTATCTCGATAGAATAATATTTAACTATGATAAGTTGGTAATAAATAAATAAATATACTACGGAAATACACACATCGCCATCTAGCCCCAAAGTAAGCGTAGCTTGTGTTATGGGTACTAAGATGACTGTTGAATATTTTATGAATAATATACATAAATACTTATAATATACAGAAGGACACCCAGCCACTGAAAAACATTCATGTTCATCACATAAACATTTTGCAGCTGTGGGAATCGAACCCACGGCCTTGGACTCAGAAAGCATGGTCGCTGCCGACTGCGCCATTCGGCCGTCAAATAATAATGATAATGATTTAAATCCAATTCTTTCTTTTGACTCGAAGAAAATTGTTTTAATGTACATTATAACTATTTGTATGAAGGAATTAATCTCTCTCTCTCCCAGTAATGAAGGAGTACACTTTTATTGTACACCAAAGAACAAAGTAGGTACAGAGATATAAACATACAAAACAGAGCAAGAGGGTACAATTTGGTGGCATTATCGCTAAATAGCGATTTCTTCCAGATAACTGGTAGGTGGTGCAATAAATCAGATATAAACATTACACAAATATATAAATAACATATATGTATATATAATATGTATAGATATGTATTAGTTAATCAGGATTTAAATTTTTATGATAAGTATGTGTATTTCTCGTTTTATTATTAATTTACTTGCTATGGGTATGCTATGTTTTTAATTTTTGCATGATATTCCGAAATTCGTTTGATATATATATTCATATATTTAAAATAAAATTTATATTTAAATGTAACAAAGGTTAAATATAAGCTTTCTTTAATTCGGTCGGTCTTATTTTAATTGTTTAGACTAAGCTAACTGAAAATAAATTGTGCTTATTTTTTTTCTTCTACCATATAATATTTTAAATATCGAACATACCAAATCTAATTAATCTATACCTACGAGGTTTATAATTGCGGGCGGTTCTTGCGGGAATGTGAGATCAACTTTAAAGCTCGTTTATAGAACGTCTATAGCAAGTTTTTGACCACATTCATTCAAGCATTTATTTCCAACAACCGGCTGATACGAAAACAAAAAAGTTGGTTCCGCGAAAGTTATTTATGGGCATCTTAATATTATGATCATAATTTACGTTCAAAATTCTAATTCATGTAGCACAGTAACCTCCATATGGAGTTTAATTTCGATCGCAGCCGGTTTATATGGATATTATGGCCTTTGCACATGATACCGGCTCAACACCAATTCGACTCAGATTAAAGCATTAAAACGTTTGTTTTTATTTATATATTTATTTATTCGTTTATTCACATAAAACTACACATGAAACGCTATACAAACCAAAAAGATAACTTAATAAGATAAAAAAGTACCTATATCTTAAAATTTATATTACTCATTAATAGAAAATAAAAAATACGTACCAACTTAAACATAAAAAGGATTTTAGTTTCGCTTCCCTCTAGCGATGTACACGATGCCCTCGGCAAAAGATTTTAAGTTATTATTATGTAACACGCAGAACAGGTAATGACAGAACATAAACATTAGTACAACAATATGAACTAAACTACAATAAGCAGGAAATTAAAAACTCATTTACCACCCCATACGTGGACAAATGCAACTACAATATTACCAACATCCGTGATAAGATTTTTTTTCTAAAAAACTATAAATCTATAAAACAACTTGCATAATATATTTATAAGAATAAAGTGACAAGTAATCAAAATTGCTTGGATGTTACACCTGGGCAAGGACTGGTCCTCTGGCCAAAGAATTCCGCGTTTGTTGAAGCGTTTGTTTGTCCGTCTCACGCATTCAAGCTATCTCTTTGCTATACTTGGCTAAGATTGGTTTAGCTCTGAAGTCGAGCTTATAACAAAGATTTTTTTTCAATTCCGTGGGAATGTTTCCCGTATGCTATTTCGGGATTAAAATATCTTATATCCATCGCCTGAGACGAACATAGGTAACAAACAAACATGCAGATATAATTATGCATTTCTATATTTTCAGTTCAGTCGGTGATGAGTCGATATTATGTGCGAGGGCCTTTTGTCTAATATATTATAGAATTTACGATTTCAGGTCAGCTTTGATTATAATTTAAATGTGTGTGATAATCTTGAACCTATAAAATGGTTGCGTTGCTGTTCGACTGACCGACAATCCATAGTTTAAACCGCTATAGACATTATTGGTTCGAGCATGTATTTTATCATTATGCCGTAGTCTACGTCATAAACCCTTCTCGTTCTCCAACTTCATGCCGTTGAGAATATTCTGGAGAACTCTCAGGCATACAGGTTTCCTCACGACTCCTTCACCGTTAAAGCAAGTGATATTTAAATTGCTTAAAATAAAAAATGCACATAACTCCGAAAAGTCAGTGGTGAGTGCCGGGGATCGAACTCGGTCTCCACGAAAGGAAAGCTGAAGCCTTACTAACTAGGCTATCACCGCTTTTATCTTCTATCGTCTTTTATACATACATACATACAATACAACAATAACAATACAACATACATACAAAATAGTGGGCATATTTTACTTATATTTTAGGGCTGCCTGGACGCAGAAATTTTAATTTGTAACTTTTTTTTTATATTGCATATTAATATTTAATGTGAGTTTTTATTTTTTTATGTAGTTTAGTTTTTAAATATTCTATTTATGTTATAGTGTAGTGCGGAGTGATGGGTCATAGATAACAAATAAATAAATAAATAAGTTTACCCTGCCCTGCGAAGTGTTGCCCTGTATATAGGCTTTCCCACTAACCATCCATCAGGAAGGCAATCTGCTTAAGCCATCAATTGATATAAAAATATACGAATCCGGGCATCTCAAATCTTAGAGGGCTGAGGGTGATCTAGGTACATATTCGGATTTTCAATACATTCAACATATTGACCGATTTACAACACTGGTTCCTTTCATGTCTATGATAAATGATTCTGAAGCTTAAAACGAATGTAAAGCTTATAATAGCGAAGACAAATGAAACGTCGCGATGACCGCATGACAATACCAAACAATGCCGTGTTGAACAAATAGGTCGAGCGATTCTCATCAGAGACTCGCTCTCAACATCATTTGTTATACATAACCAGTTTTATTACTTATGACTACGTCCACGTAGTTATTAATTAATATAAATTATTAAACTTTTAATGAAAGAAGTTGAGACGCGAGGATAATGCTCAAATGGATCATCTCATGTTCATGTTAAACATCTCTTCCGATCTAAGAAAGAACCGAAATCAAATCGGTCCAGTGGTTTAAGCACTACGATAACACGGACATACAGACTTACAAACAATGCCAATCGGACCGATTATGGCTAGTATTAGTAAATCCTTTAACAGAGGTTTATTACCTAGTTATTGTATTCTAAAGATATTTTAGTTTAGGATCTTGCTTCTTTCAAACAAATCAAAATCAAATCTACTGGTAAATTTTTGTAAACACTTCGTTAGCGTGATGCAGGATCTTTGTGGCGCCATCTAGTTTGGTAATGTTGATACCGCTACAGTAGGCCTTCAGGATTTGATCCCTAATCTTGTGTTATATTAAGTCGTTTATTTAACTCTTTGGTATAAAAATTATTTAAATCTACAAACAATAATAAATGGCTTCCGGTGGTTTTTTCTCACGAATGGATAAAAAAATACAATTAAAGCCTCGTGGAGTCGAACACAGACAAGATAACAGGAAGAAATAAATAAACTTTATACAAAAAAAAAGTACATAATGCCGCAAAAACCTTGTCCGAAACTGATCTAGCGGCTTACAATTAGAGCATATCGCTTTATGTTGGTAGGCAAAGAGCTGGTCTTATTAAAATCGTTTACAGAAAATCATGTCAAATGCACAGAATTAAGAGTGGTCAAAGGTTAAACTCTCATTTTACTTCCAAAAGGAATTCAATGTAACTAAATAGATATATAGCTCAATTTTTTCTATCATATCTAAACTGATTTTGAAGTTATTTCATTATAAAAGTTTTCGTCTTTGTCTTTTATATACCTGATGATATTTTGCAGGATAGTTTTTATATTTTTTATTAGTATTTTTACCTACTTGGAGGAATTATCAATTTTATAAATTTAAAACGCATATAATAAGTTTCGGATCCGACAGGATTTGAACCTGTGACACGGCTACGGTAAGCTACGGCTCTCCTACCATCGATGCCAAAATTAGTATATGCCTTTTGCATCAGTCTAATATTAGGAAACGTTGCAAATCCTGTCGGTTCCGAAATTTTTTATATGCTTTTTAAATTTATAAAATTTACAGGATAGATTCTTTATAAATGAATCTAAACTGTAGTGTTAAGCAATAGCAAAATATTCCTAAAAAAGAGGATTAGACATACAAAAAAAACCTGCGGGTGGGTAGCCCTGAACTTGTACAGCTTCAAGGTAATTATTTTATAGACTAATTCTCTCTTACTACTAGATAAAATACTAATTTGTAGCAATAGCAACACAACTTCTAATAACAACTACAACTTCGAATACCGCAATTTGACAATAACAAGATAAGTAATAGAGTAGGTAGGCGCAAATGAAAACAAGCAAAGTTTTCCGAATTTATTATGGTACGCATGTATTTTGAACATCATCTGTATAAACATCTGAAGGAATTGATTGATAAGCTCTCAAACTATTATGAGTCATCCGAGAGCAAAAAACAGCCTTCACATCGAAGCGGCCCACAGAGAAGCCTTAGTAAGCAACGAAGAATTTCGTACAGTCTCCATTATGCCAAACTTAGGAGTCATGGAGTCATGACCAAATTAGCATCTTGTGAAACGTCGTTGTCGGTTGCTACGAAAAGATTTGTTTGCTAACAATAGCTTTATACATCTTAAATTTTAATTTAACTATTTTTTAATTAAAATATAGCTTCATTTGCTTTAATCCGCGAAAACGGTATGTTATATATATGAATTGAAAAAAATATAAATTGCACCGTGCCGATACGTAGCAATGAAGGCAACATAAATATTTAATAATTTATTTATTATAACCGGCCGGCGCGGCGTGCGAAGTGGTTTAATTTCGCATACTACGCCTTTCGCTTGTATGCTTGTGAATTAAATTTAGTTGTGAATAATTATATATTTACTAGCGGACCCCAGCGCCATCTGTCGGGCTGATTTTTAAATCTAAACCATCCAGGGTGTCACCCAAAAGCATACCAAAAAAATCATTCAAATCGGTCCAGCCGTTTAGGAGAAGTTCAGTGACATACACACGCACACAAGAAATATATATATAAAAATATTCCCAAGCAAATTAAGCTAAATATTCATTGTATGCCATGGAATTCCGCGAAATATCATTTGCTTCTATCCAGTAATATTTCTTCCTTCTAAATTATAAAATAGCTTAGCAAATCTTTTTATTTTTTTTACAATACGTTGTTATTTATTGATAATTTTAAAATAAAACTTATACCTAAATTAATTACTATAAAGATCATGCCCGCGTGAATGTAATGTATACGTTAATACAGTGGCGTGCACTGGGTTTCTTACCAGGGTATGCATACAGCAGGAAAATTGCATAAAATGGAAAAAATCCTCCTCTATACGGGCTATATTTCAATTTTAGGGTATGCAGTGCTTTTGTGCATGTATGAAGGGCACGCCACTGCGTTAATATATATGATAAATTCTTTTGAGTTCATTCAACGATCGCCAAAGTACTCTTCCGAGTCAGCTGTCTTGACTACAATTACAAGCCCTCTACGGTGCGATTGGACGTGGGAGCGTATACCTGTATACCGTCAGCCCGCGACGCTTGACTGATGTTACCAATGAGAAACAAACGTGGAACAAATTAATGACTCGCATTGTTTAGCTCAGAGATTTAAGTGGGCTAAAGAAATGCTTGCGTTAAATACTTTACGGTAATTGACACCGTATGATGCGGATAAAAAGAAAGAAGTTGCCTTCCAACTTCTTTCGCCTTCTTACCTCGATTTATCCGACCGTCAATATCAATGCCGATATCAAGACCGTCGGAGAACTATTCCGCTTAGTTATGGACAAGGCGAAGATAAGAAAAATAACTGTTGATCTTCAGTTATGAAGAGCCATTTGAAGAGGAAGAATGCGAAGCTATTTTCAAACAGATAGACAAAATAAAATTACAGTTGTGGCTTCAGCATGGATTATACTAATGATCGTTTTTTTTTTTTCTAAATACCTGCTATTGGTACTGTGCCACTTCGTCCTCGTAAGAGCCATCCTTAAAAGACAAAGCTATGCTGTCGCGAACTATCTTTTAGCTTAACTTTTAAAGAGGAATAATTCCGTCATACATAATTCTTGCGTGCTATGCATAAACGGTTAAACGTTAACCGTTTATGCATCGCACGCATCAGAAGCTCTCAAAATTATTTTTCATTAATGCTCCGCCACAGACTCGTCATTTTTATAATATTACTAAAGATCAAAGCAAGCATTCGGTTGTACAAAAAATGAGCTTTTATTTTTAATGAATACAAGAGAAATGTAATCTTGAATAAAGTGATACTATTGCTTAATTAATTGATTATTGATTAATTTAATAACAAATAACAATAGTCATAATAAAAACCGACAGATTTACGATGTGATTTTGGCGCGTCAGGGGAAAATTATCAGAATAATTTTTTTCGATGTGCGCGCTCCGTCACAAAAAACCGACACTCTGAAGGCAGCTAGCCTATAAGATTTAATTGGTGAGTTAAACTTGGTTGTCCGATAACGAGTCTTAGTATCCCAATTTAATTATGTTTATTATATTCATTTCTAGAAATATTCAAGAAAATATTTCTACATAATTAAATGGAGAAACATTTTCTTTGTGGTATTTAAATAATGTTTATTTTAACAAGATAATGCGTTATAATAAAACTTTCAATGTATAAAATACATTATTTCTATCGTTAGTGTAGTTTTTTCTACAAACGTAGAAAAAGGCGAAAGATAACATTTTTGTTACGCCAAAGAAATTTATCTTCTATCGCGTGTAAACGAGTACACACACGTTTTTTTATATATTTGTCATTTATATTAAACAAAATAAGCTTTTATTTGAATAAATAAAACAGAAGAGGATTCTTTAATAAATAAAGTGATATCATTGTAAATGAATGGGAGATAACAATCGAATAAAAGTCGTAATAAAAACCGACAGATTGTCGGTGTGTGATCCACTTTTATTTATAGTGTTGTCTTGGAAACTTTGCGCCTATCGCCCACAGGGCCGTGTCGATAAGCGAACTCGATTGGCGAGAAATTTTATAGGCAGACCAAATCGATTGACCTCGCCTCTGGCCATTGACTGAATTAATTCGATCTCATCCGTCTTCCGGACGCCCACGGATCACATTTTTGGTGATAACTTTAAAGGATATAGCACAATATCACAAATAACAGTGATGTAATGTAATAAAGTAATGTAAATGTTAACCCTATTTATATTCAATAATAAGAAAAAATGCCGATTTTCATTAATATCGCAATAACCGTTCAAGATGTATTTAGGAAATTTATTTTTCTAGTTTATCTAAGGGGTTTCAATAATGAGGTTTCAGTTGTTAAGGGGGCAAAGGTAGGCACTGGGCTACTTTTTTCTAATAAAAGAATGGTTGGAACGCGGCTGGTCATGACATAAATTACCAGGCATCATCAAAATTAAAGAGAGCAGAACTCACAGAAACACTTGGAGTTCTATGATAACTTTTTTTAATTTTGGCAAACAGCGCTTAGAAACTTCTTTATCCAACCAATTATCAATCGAAATTTCCAATAATAATTCGCGTGCTGACCTTAATCGTAGTGTTTTTCAAAGATTTGTTGACATTGTTTGTCATTTAGCACAACAAGAATGGTGACTTAGAGATCATGACAAGTTAAATTAGTCCTTTAGGTAACTGGGCTTGTTCACATTCAAAACCCTAGGAACGCCACTGCCCAGTGCAGATTGGTAGACTACACTCACCTTTGAGAACAGTCAGGTTTCCTTACGATTTTTTCCTTCACCGTTGAAGCAAGTGATATTCTAATTTCTAATAACGCACACAACCTAGAAAAGTTAGTGGAAACCCCGAAAGTGAAGTCGAAGTTCTATCCACTGGGCTATCACCACATCTCTCTCTATGCTTTTATAGTAATTTTAGAATGGATATCAAAGCAGTTATAAGTACCTAAATCAGAAAAGGTCAAAGTGTTACTGGACTGACAAGTTAGGTACCACGATCCTGCATAGTCACAACTGGATTTAGAACTTGAACGTACTAAAGTAGTCTTTTGTCCACCGAGACTTTCTAATTGACCTTTACAGAAGTCGATAAAGGTGTGTGGAAATAGTCCAAGGCCAGCCACCGGTGCCGGTGGCGGATCTAAGATCCGGTGGTCACGACTCGATCTGACTTAGTGTCCGATAAAATTGACCCTAACAATTGAATATATTAACTGTGGAGTACATTCTGTGACAAGTCACTGATTGAGGAGCTATTGAAATTTAATTAGAAGGTTTAGTTTGGAGGGAGATGACGGTCAACCTCCAATAGTAAAGAGGCAGAAGAAGGAGGGGGAGGGATTTGGTCGTCCAGGTGTATAATCATTAAGGGTGTCATCATATGGCTTTCAATATAGTGTACATTATAATGTAATGTCTTCACGGGGTGCGTTGCTAAATAAATAAATACCTTATTCTATTAGCCCTGCCCTTTCATTTGATGTGTTGAGAAAATGCTATACGCTTTTTTGTTGTGGCGGCCATCTTGGATTTCAAATTGGTTATTGTATAAAGTTTTCTGGTCGTCAACTCCTTTCATTTGATACTGATGTCGAGGGAGTTGTGATAAAAAATGTAAATCAAACATAACTAAGAACACTCCGAACTAATTAACGTTACACAAAAAAAAACAAAGCAAAATCAACGTGTGTGTGACACGTCAAACTTATGATACCCCGTAATTAAAAAAAAAATAGCACTTACAGTTTTCAAATCGTTGTCGAGATGAAACCGAACTGCCCCCTGCTACCACCGCTTACAGCAATATTATTTGAAAATAACGGCATTTTCTTTAAATGAGGATTATGTTTCTGAAAACAATACGATAAGAACGTTAATATAATACTTCTTGAGCCCATGGCAGTAAGCAGCATGCAAAACGTGATTCAGGATAACAGTACGTATGCAAGAACATGTCTGCATTTTGCTTATATACTATGCAGGAAATATGATAGCATTGCTAATATCAGATTTGCGACTAGTTCTCACGTGAATGAGAATGAATTATTAACGGTTAATTATCCAAGGCTGGGTAATACAACAGGTCGCTGTGAGATATGATAATGAGCCAGGCCGGTGGTCTGCAATGCACGAAGATACTAGACGTGCTTTGTCTTATTTTGATCCGACAGTCGTTCGTAGACCTATAGACAACACTCGTGTTAACAATCGTGTTCTTGATACACAAGACATTAATAGTTCAGGCTCTCTCTATGAAGCTATAAATAACGAAGACGATTTGCATATAAACAAAGGGGAATAAAATTAATGTGGTCATAAGGGAAAGGAAGTTTACAAAACTGTGATAGAAGGCAAAGAGGAATGCAAACCTAATATAGATATAGATGAACAGTAATCAGTATGATAACCGATTGTTGTGGTAATTATTGCTATCGTAACAAATATAAATGCGAAAGTGTGTTTGTTTGTTTGTCTTTATTTCACGTCATAAATAAAAAACCAATCGATTTGATTTTGGCATAGACTTAAGTTGGAAGGACGGCGAATAACAAAAGCTACAGAAGGTCAGTGGAAAGACAACATTATTTGCACAAGTGTCCTGAAATAATGCTCTGTTCTGTATTCATGTCATAAATCTCCTGACAATGTTTTTCAAATTAGCACGCGAGCGAAGCTGTGTGTTAATGCTGGTGTAATTAAAAAAGATTATACGGATTTTAACTGTTCGCTTTATAAATTTTAGACTAGTGCACTTTTTAGAACTACGTATTTATACGTATTCTAATTATTACAAAAATACCTATATTCGTAACTACTCCCACCGCCCACGCTATTTTGGTTGGATTTGTCGTACAGGTTTTAGTATTTTTTTTTTATAATTAAGTCTTATACAACTTCTTAAGGTTACAAGTTTTTGAAAATTCTTATAGCTGTACTCCCACGCTATTTTTGTTCGTGCATGTCACACAGGTCTTTGGAAAAAAAGTGGATAGGTAACTACCTACTAGTTAAGACGTTTAGAACAAAAACTATAAATATTACAATATATAAAACTTCGAGAAACACGTTTAAAACTGTTCTGTAGCATAAATTAAATCCAGCTTCACAATTTGATGACGGATAAGATTAATTTTAAGATCACTATCTCAAAGATAATGCGGTGAATACATTTGTTGCTAAAACGTGTGAGGTTGCGGATTATCCACGCTCGCTGGTTATCTCTTGTGACGTTGGCAGATTACATCGCCCACGTCTCGTGGGGTTAACACTGGATTAACTATGGACAGACAATTCTATTTTATACTGAAGATACGTTAAAGTCGTTAAGTAACACGCCTTAGTGAGGACATTGCGTTCTCATCATAAACTAAGCATGCCCTTCTTTTGTTTCGTTTATTTAATTTTATTAATATCATTTTTAAGCCACTGCTGGACGCAGACCTCCTCTCCCATGGGAGAGAGGGAAAAGAACTTGGACTCGCCACGCTGCTCCTATATGGTTTGGAGGTTTGAAAGATGACGGTATAATTTCTAAACGTTTTTAATTTATTATTTTAGTCAGGTGGGAGACATTTTCTTTTCTTAATTTTTTTTAATCTCCGATTTCTTTTAACGAAGTTTTGTTTTTACCATATAATTTACCCCTATATTATAAAGGGATGGAACGGCGCTCGCTATTTAGGCATTTATATAGGTTGGTCATCCCATCCACCCTTTTTAAATATTTATGTGACTTAATCTAAAAAATAATCTTAATCTAAAAAATACATACATACCGAAATTACTCAAATATTGCAAATATAAGGATTAAAGACTAACATAACTAACACAAAAACGTTAAGGATGGAATATTAGTCGCTATATTTATGTGCTGGGTATCGTATCGTTTATCGGTTATTAAGCTATTTAGCGTTTCAATATGATGATGCGTAAGGAGATAAAGGTTTAATCAATAAAAAGTTTGAGGTAAGCTTGCTTTCACCTTAGGGAGCCATTATCACTGAAGTATCTCACTTAAGTTTCGCATTTAACCTTAATTTATAAAAGTTCATTACTTGTGTTATTCAACTGGAACAAACAAACCTAAAAGTCAATAGTTGTTTTTTTTAGTAACATATTCCAGTTTCATGAAGTAGGAGGAACACATAATGTTGTGCCTACCTGTTAAGGCGCAAAATCGTTTGTTCATATGTACTGCAAATATTAAGACCAAGAGGTCGAGTACATTTTCAGTGAGCAATTTGTAAAGGTATAGTCAAATCTTGCTCGATTAGTGCTTGCTTTGCTTTCAAGATTAACTGATATCCTAGTTATTTTAATATACCTGATGACAAGAACACTGTAAGCCATACTTTGTTGCAACTTGTTATGACGTGTGCGAAGACTCTCGGTTTGAAGTTAAATGCGTTGAAACATTCGATTCGAAGTTGTTTTCTCAAACAGAAACAGCATAAGAAAATGTGAGACTATCACGTTTGATATTATGTTCACCAAATTTACTTACTTAGTTAGTTATGTAATTTAGTTACTTAGACAAGCTAAGTAGGAACGATGCTTTTATAATCATACTTCTGACTATTAGAAATGTGAAAGTAAGTTTCTTGATTGGTCCTTCTTTAATGGAGGAAATGAGCAAGTGATATTTCTATAAGATATAATATTTAAAACCGAACAGCTTTTTTTCTAGATAATACTGGCAAAAGCAAGTTTATAGTATCGCCTATGTGAATTATAAAAAATAAAATAAAATAAACTACTGTTATTATAATATTAATAATCTCAACTCTTGCTTTAAAAAGATCCTAGAGCATATTCACATTTTATAAATATCATTGACTAGTCTACAACTTAATCTACGTTTATTTCGGTTTTATAAAAGTTAAGCGCGATCCGGTTATTTTCTGTTTATTTACAGTTATTAGGTAAACAAAAGGCAACTAATACACAAACAGGTACACTTACGCATTTATACTATTAGTCTTGATTTTAGGGTGGAGAAGGCCTATTCGTAGTAGAGGACGTCCACAGACTAAAATGATGAATGATGATAATGAAAGTTAAATATTTGAAAGTCCAAACAATTCAGCATGACAAATGAAAATACATTAAATTTTAATTTGCGGATCATGTCCAAATAAATCTGATTTTGATACGCCTCGCAGGTTGGTGCTTAGTTTCATTTTCTTTTCACATTATAATAAAGCGAACTCATTATCAGAGATGTTTAATACATTTCGTGTAGCACTCTCACTTTCTAGAACGTTTGTTGGTATCGTATTAATATTCGCCTCGTGTTCACAGTTTGTGAGGTCATCATACTAAAACTAAGCTTCAGAGGCTGCGCGTGCGCAAGGCAAGGAAAGCTTTCTAGCCTAATGGTAGTTTCATTCAGTCCTTCATAAGTGCTCAATATGAATCTACCTTAAAACTAACTTACCACTACAAAATAAAACATTGTAAACACAAACGTGTACAAACATTATTTTTATTTAATTTTATCAATTATTTTATAGTAGTTTTTATAGGAATAATTTTGAATTAAGACTTCTAATCTTCGGTTTGCTATGTTAGTGGAAATGTTAAACGAAAAAAATAAAACCCGAAAAAAAATATGGAGTTTTTCACACACTTGCCGCTAACACCTTTTCACATTTAGTTAATTCCGGTGTACAAAGTGCTGAGAATTTGAATAAAACAGTTGTCACAAACCTCTTCCTGCAAGTATCGTACGAGGCGACTTAGGGAATATAAACGGGCAGCAGCGTAATCTGTGCTACTACTACAGTCCTACAGTGAACTAATATAAGCAATTGATGAACCATGCTATATTGATAATCATTAAGTGAAAACTAACTTTTATAAGAATTAAAATTTATTACAATGATAATTAATATATTAGCAACAAATATCGGTTGACAATGAGAAAAATTAAAAAAAATAATTATATGTAGGAAAATCTTGAACGACTTTCCATCTTATAGTTATAACCCTAGTATACAAAATAAACCTCTTGGGCTTGGCTTGGCTTGGCTGTCACTATTTTCTGAAATTTTAATTACGCTTCCCGTGAATTTATTTCATCTCAAGTTTTTGTGTTCAATAACACAGTTTAGTGTTAACAGATTAATATTTATGAATTACAAATACGTTTTCAGTTACCTACTTACTTATAGCATCTTGTTCTGAAAATACTCGCTCTTTCGCTGTTAATTTTGTTATGCAAACAGTCTTATCTCCATTTTTCCCTTCTTCATAAGAGATAAATTGACCGACCAAACAATGAATTTCCAAGGCTCGGTCACTTATTCATATAAGCAACTGATTATTATGTTAGTGAAAATATTATATTTTTTTATTTTATTTTATTAATAATACATGGTAATACAAAATAAAATACTAAAACTTAATTATCTATATACTTATTTGAATTAACTAGCAATCTACTTAAGTGTCAATGAACTGAAACTAAGTAATTTATTTGAATAAAAAAAAAACGTGTGTGTACTTATGTACACGCGTTAGAAGTTATATTTCTTTGGCGTAACAAGATAAAAATCTTTTCAAAAATTTTATCTTTCGCCTTATTCTACGTTTGTAGAGAAAACGACACTAACAAAAGAATAAAATAATAATTAATGTTCAATTTTAATTTTTATCACAAACTTTTTATTAAATGTTTTATTGAATTTATTTCTTTATTTTGTAAATATTAAATAACCAATAATAAGTATTTAACATTAATAATTTAAAAATATTTAGTGTTAATTATATTAAATAAAAGTATTTTAATTTATATCAATAAATAATACATACGGATAGTTAACCTCAATTATATTTGAGCACTTGAAAAAGTATATAAGCACAATTTTTTTCACTAATATTCACAAATAGTAAGTAATATCAATCAAAATATTCAATTTAAATCACTAGTGAATATAATTTATTAGCACATATATAATTCGCACTTGTATGAAACTAAAACACGTGTTGTGAATGTATAAACTAGAAACATGTTGATAAATATTATAAATATGAAAACAGTGATCAGAGGTGACGAGCGTACCAACATGCGCGACTAATATCGAGGTTCAATTTCTATTTTGTTGGTAGCTTTTTTTTCGAGACTTAATGAACGGTTAAGCAGACAACTTCATACTGTTAATTTTGTGTCACAGATGCGCGCGCATCTTAAAATTTCATTCTCATAATGTTTTCATAACGCGCCTAAAGAAGTATAACTTCAATAAAAAAATCTTTACGTCTCACATAATGTTTTGAAACTTTGAAGTCTTATCTGTTCGCCTTGACTCTACAATACGATTCTTCTGAGAAGAAGCCGGCAAGAAACTTAGCTTAGCTTAGAGTAAAACTCTATTAAAAGGTTAATTTTTTACAATATTTTTATTTAATCTTAAGTGCAGCATAGCCACATACACAGCTTTCACATATTGTTTTTTGTTTAATCTATTATGTATCACGATGTATTTTACTAATTTTATGTTGTTATAATGGGTCCGAAGGAATATGGTGACACTCGTAACATAAGTTACCTTAGTGCGATTGTTTAAGCACTCTTTTGTGTACAAATCAATAGCACTGTGTCCAGTCCATAAAGAGATTCCTGCTGTACACATTTTTCTATTTGAAATAAAGAATAAATTATTAAAAAATCGAATTTAATTGTAAATTCGAGTTAATTAATGTTGGTTGTTTATGCTCACAATGTCAGAACTAAAACTATCTTAGAAATGAGGTAATAAAACCGCAAACTAAACCACACAGTGATACTCTTCACACTACCGATGGAATGATTCAACGTTATTTCATTGTGTTATAACGTAGGTTAGAATATTTAAACCAATGGTTACCCTCTACATGAACAAAGCATAGCTACATAAGTATAAATATATGTTAATGTTTTATTGAATCGAAAGTTTTGTTTCTAAATTATATGCCTATTGCTTATGCCTATTGATTTTACAAGCAGGCGCCTATTGTTCGCGGTTGACTGTTGTTTTTGAAAAGAAACAACCATAATGACGCTCTCGGCCCATTGTTTATTAAGGAGGTTGTTTTAATGAAACGCATTTATTTGCTCATTGTTCTACGATTAGATGAAACGTAGAGTTAAATTAGTACAAGACGTAAACATACGCGATAGTAATTGAAAGAAAGGTTATTTTTTTTTATTACAAACTGTAGACAACTATAAGAATCTCTAACGTACATTTTCAATATTCCATCTTCTGTAATCTATGGATTAACTACTAAGCGACGTTGTTATTGTAGAAGAATTCCATACAATTTTTAATAAATAACAACTTTTTTAAGAAACTTGTCAACGGATAACAGATAGATTGAATATAGAAAACGGACGTAAAAGGTGAGAGTTTTTAGGTAACATAACTTAGTAGTTAACGCAAGTCTGTTATTTTAAATGGACGCTCAAAATAATTTGTAATTTGACAAACCCGTACCTACTTGTCTACAAAATTCTTTATTAATTTTCGGTATTATTTCGCTGTTAATACATATTTTATAAACTTTATTTTAATATAGAAACAAATAGCAAATTCAGCCATTTTTGCGTGATTACATAACAAACATCCACACTTTCACATTTATAATATTAGTAGGGTTAAAGCACATCATTTTCACTGTATGTGGTGATGCGCATATAACTTGCACCAAACCAATTCATTACCCACAATGTTAAGAGCACATCCATACTATACAAATGTCTAAAGTTCCATACAAACTAGACGCCTACATCTATTCAACACAATTACGTTTGTTGTGCAAATCCCAACTGTGTGCCAACTATCAACATGATTCGATGACTCTGATTGGAAAGACTGATTAATCATCGTAATCTATTGCAAAATAAGTAACTTTTGTAACACCCCCGTGATTTGATGAAACTAAATAGTTGGATTTATTTTGATGCCTTGACACTAATGATTACTAGGACGACGGAGCTTTATTTGTTTTATGATAACGCGAATCGCGTTCGGGACGTTCGGAGCAGAAGACACAAAAAAGAAACGAGCGAGCGAGACAATAAAGCAAATTGCAATAGTGTTTGAACAAACAAGATCGGGTGCAGTTCACATTATGTAAAGACAATAAAATTGGTTTTAGTTTTCGTTTTTTTAATTGCCTTAAAAGAAAAGCCCCTTAACTTCATTTCCACGTGGTTGTAAGTCAAATCGATGCAGTCAAAATGAAGACCCGTTAGGATTCTGGAAGTTCCATTAAACTCGTACCTAATCGGTTTCTACGCGGCATCGTAGCGAAACGCTGAATCGCTTTGCATCACGTCCTTGTTGGTAGAATGGTAACTAGCCTTGACCGAAACTTTACGCCTGAGCAGCATTGGAGCAGCTTGCTGGGTCTAAAACCCTCTCACCTATTTGAGAGGAAGCCTGAGCCTACCAGTAGGATGTTAAAAGTATTAATGATAATGATGAATCTAGAATACTTTATACCTATATATATAATAATCTACCATTATTAAAATTATTGCATAAGTAAATTTGTTAGTTTGTCTACTCTAAGCCAGCAATTTTTACATGGACCTACCTATAATATTAGTAGAGATGTTTAGACACAGAACACTCGCATATAGCTTAAACGGGCAGAGCTCGTATTAAGGACCATTGAACATCACCATAATTACATACTTACCTACTCGTTTTACATCAAAAAGTTCCACCCAAAGACAGTAAACAAGCGGTGAAAAAATATATGCACACAAAAAAGGAGGAACATTTAAATACAAAGTTGGCTCGTAATAAATCAATGATCATATTTTAAATACTTGAACAATCAACACTATAAAATTACTGCCAAAACGGAATGCAGATGCCAGATGGGCATCAACTTCTTGAACGCAACACGCTTTTGGCAGATTTTTTATAAGGCGCGTACAGTTTTGGAGATCCGCAACATAAATTTTAACAAGTATTATACTAGACTTCTTTAAAATATTCATTCGTTTAAAGGGAATTGTTTACAACTTTACAATATTGGTTGACGTCTTGTAGATTTGGAACTAGTACACACTAGGGCTACATAAAATTTATTATTCGTTTAAAGGGATTTGTATACAAATTTATTTTATTTGTTTAATAAAGTTCTAAGTTTGTACCAAACATATAACTTATTTTATAGTATAAAGGATTACGTAAATGATAAAAAAGCTTTGGAATGCGTACGCGTATGTATTGTATTACTCGTCTAACTAGATTGTTTTCATTTCATTTAATACTGTTTAACTAAATGACAATGTGAGATGGTAATAAAAAAAAGTTGGTCAAGTTTGTTAAATGTAACTTTTGTGTACTTAGGGTCGAATGTTTCGCCCTCCGAGTGAATTATTATCATTGTCTCATCAGAAAAAGAACATGTTTCCAGTGTCTAACTGTCCAGTTTTCATACCTTCGTGCAAATACAAGTTGGGCTTACCTATGGCATCGTTTCAACATGGATATATTTTTTGCTATCCTTCCGAGCAACTTTTTTTTCTATCAAACGGCTTCGAATTCTGCGTGCCGAGATTGCTGAAGAGTTTTTCACCAAAATATTTTTTCCTTATTAGACCCTTAAAAAGAATTTTATTTGCCAAACGAACGATACTACGATCATCTCGACTATTTCTCTGTTTAGGTGCACGCAAAAGATTTGAAGTAGATTGATAAGTGACAAAATGCTTCACAGCGTGGAAAACCATAGTTTTTGAGCATTGCAGATGGTCTATCTTATTATACGACCAATTCTTCTCGCAAAGTTTTATTATTACTTCCCTTGTAGAGAAAAAAAAGTTGTGGTAGATAACTTTTTTTGGTGGTTTTCATATGAAGCAATCACCTTTTATGACTTACGCAGCACTAATTGCGCCAAAGTTATACGAAACACAGTGTTCTCTTTTTAAATTTGAATAAAGAAATAAGCTACGTGAGCGTTATTAATTATGTGACCGGCCAGTAGTAGTTGGTTCAGATCTAATGTAAAAAGTTTATTTATTTATTTTTTAGCCAATCATGTGTATCAACGAATATACCGCTAGTATGTAACAGTTTTGCGATACCGACAGAAGAATACATGCAATTAGTTTTACTTTTTAGTTTGAAAAACTCTTCTCTTTGAATAAGCGTTCTTACCTATAAGACCACAACTGTGTGTAATAACGCTTTATTAGAGCCTATTTTAGGCCGGCATGAATAAATAGTTTATGAATTTCGAATTTGAATTTTAGCGCAGAAGCATCATCATTTAATAACAGTTTAATCATAGACAAGTCTCAATCTGTACCTATTTAAAAAAAAAGTGTGTGCGTGTAACCTTTACGCGCATATTCAAGTAAACTACAAACTAAGTACTATTATTATAATTTATTGCTGAAAAAGTAAAATGTTCCTGGAACTGCCCTTTCATTTCATATTCACTATCTATACTTATAATAAAACTGTAACTGGAAGACTTCTGTACATTTAATATATTTTGAAAATTTTGTCTAATAGATACTGAGTCCAAAACAGATTTTTATTTAATTTTTGTCTGTCTGTCTGTCTGTCTGTCTGTCCGGGCATCACGTGAAAACTACTTAACGGATTTAAATAAAATTTGGTATAGTGGTAGCTGATATACCGGATCAATATATAGGATACTTTTTATCCCGTTAAACAATAAGTTTCATCCGGGAAATGGGATGAATTTTTTTATCAATTTTACATCATAGCTCTGTTAAATTTCGACCGATTTTTATAATTATTTTTTTATTTGAAAGTGTATACTATCAAGCATTCACTGTCCATTTTTAATGAAGATTTGATAACTATTGTAGGAGATGAAGGACATAACTCTTCACAGATAACAGCAAGTCGCGAGTCATAAGGGACAACGGTCGAATGCATGCGTATCTTCTTACTAAATACTAATATTATAAATGGGAAAGAAATAAAATAATATAAATATAAAGTTTGATTATATACCTGCAATTTCATTTTTAAAATATTGAAATTGAACCCATCGCTTAGAAGATGCGACGGGTATAGAATAACACATATGGCCGCGATTAACATAGTTTGGAAATAAAACGCTGCAATTAGTTTCTTTTTCAAAAAACTTTGCAATTTAAAATTTTTTTTTAAACTGTTGAATTTTTATTCACAATGCTATTCACAATTGATCCGACAATATTGGAAATAAATAATCCTAATTGATTATGATATTTGCCACTAGCTAGAGTATATGACATATACTTACGAACAATCCAAATTATTATTATTAAATAGCGGAAACCACACAGACGTAAGCATTACTTCCGTCAGAAAAAAAATCTTAGTTACTCCCTAGTCGCGCCTAAAGAAGTTTTACTTCAGAAATATATACCTATTTATAAAGGTGACAGAGAACCTTTGACGTTAATATTCTGTCTCCCACTTGACCAGTTTTTTACAGACGATAACACAATCACTAGATGGGCAGGTCTGGTCACATGTCACTTCCATTATCCGGAGAAAGTTGTTATTGGTTGAATGCTGACGTAAACCAAATGAGAAGGTACCGGGAATCGGCATAGTATTATTAATAAACATTTCCTTCTTTAATATTAATGTGAAAGCTCCGAACAAAAATCATTTTGCTCTCCTTTGAAAGTAGTAGATTCAGGGTTACCGAACGCCATTGTATCATTTATTCAAATAAATAATACAATGCATGGCAACAAAAACTTACTTTGTTTTAGTTTTTCTTTAACTGTTACTTATATTGACAATATAAATCAACAAAAGAAAATTTTAGGGTTTAATCAAGGATCAATTCGCATTTACAAACTACAAATTTTTCGCAACTAGTCGGGCATACACCGACTTAAAGAAGCGAAGAAGAAGTAAAGAAATCTTAATTATTGTATGAATGAATCTAATTTTTAACAGAAAATAGCGGATAATGGGCGGTTGCGTACTCTATGCTTTTACTTACATTTATTGAGATCACCAAACCGCCTCTCAACAAGGTGATTGAAGACAACCCCCCTCGTTGGAAGAGACGTTTAACCCAACAGTGGATTATTATATGAATCCTACTAATTTTCTAAAAGCGAAAGTTTGTATGGATGGATGTTTGTTACTCTTTCACGCAAAAACCACTTAACTAATAGTGTATAAATTTATTCAAACTACTGAACCAATATGACTGAATTTTGAAATGGAGATATATTATACCCTGGTTTAACATATAGGCTGCTTTTTATCCTGGGATTCGCCAACCTCCTTGGCGCAATGGTGAGCGCTGTGAATTTAAACAGGAGGTCCCGCGTTCGATTACCGGCAGGGGCAATTTTGGAATTAATAATTTCATAAATAATGAAACCATAATTAATAATAAAGTTCAACAATGAATTGAGAAAAATAAAACCACTGAGGGATGACTGAGCTTGGTGATCTCCACACAATTTTACAAAGCAAGGGTCAAGCCCGCCGAAGTGACACCGCTTCACAAAAACTATTAAAATATCATTTTTCTTGTTTTTTTCTTTGAATTACGGAAGTAGCACCTTGCTTATTAACTTCTGTACTTTCTACGACGCCCAGATTGGAAAGCCCTGTTGTAGGTTAAAACAACCTATAAGATAACTCATTCATATTTCAATAGACAATCCGAATTTTGAATATAACAAAGCACGTCGAAGGATTTCGATCGATAGACAATTGGAAATAACGAGCCCTATTTACAACGTCAGTTCGAACAATACTTAAATCATTTGGATCGCACTGTGAATCTATTTCCAAAAGCTCTGTTTTGGTCGTGAGATCTCAGCCGGATTGCTTGTATTCTCGTCACGAAGCTGGCTCAACATTTGTGCCAAGGTCTCACATATCGCTAATGTAGTTTAAACAACAATAAAGTTTCTTATTACGTTCATTAATTTGACGACCGTCTTGTTCTCTGGACGAGTCGTTAATTTTTATCTTGTTTGCCATTTAATCACATAAGCTTCCATAATTGCGTTTTCACTGTATGTGTAGAGCGAATCGAGTGTTATTTTTAAATGGGCATCAATTAAAGAAATATTATTTTTAATTTGGCAGCAGATTGACATAATTATTAAGGTCTGCTCTCAGAATGACAATTGTTAAAGCCGTAGTCCAACACGTGCGCATTGGTAGACCTCACACACCTTTGACGACAATATGGAGAACTCTCAGCCATCAGGCATGCAGGTTTGCTCACGGTGTTTTTCTTCACCGCTAAAGCAAGTCATTTAATTGCTTAAGTTAAAAAGGCACATAGTTCCGAAAAGTTTTTAAAATGTAAAATGTAAATTGTTGTTATTGGAAAAGAGCAACTGCTGAGTTTCTTGCCGGCTTCTTCTCGGTAGAAGTTGCCATCCGAACCAGTGGTAGAGTCAAAAAAAAAACCCATTATAATGTAAGGTTATTAAACGATAAACAAGCTTGGGTGTAAAATGCTTCATTGCTTAATACTAATTTACTGTGATGGTAATAACAAAAAAACTACCCGGCTAGGTTTGTTGTTGGCTCTTCTTAGACCAGGGCGCGTTTGGAACCCTCGTAGCTTTAGGTTTAAGTTGGCGAACGAAGTTATCACCACCCCCTAAACAAGAATGTAAACATATAGGTAACGCTTCATAAGTTCCTGTGATAAGCCTACATGAATGAAGAATTTTTGAATTTGATTTTTAATTAGTCACTACAGACATATTTGACGTCTCAAAAGTGCTTATATTAGGCTTACTTGAAATTGAATTTGAATTCAGTTAAAAGGTGAAATATTTTTGAATTACGCCTCAATTTTTTTTATGGCTTATTCTTTATTAATCATCGGAACTCTGTAGGGGTCGTATAATTGTAAAGAGTGAATAAGGGTGCGTGACGTACAAGCAGATGGGTTGCCATTTCGGCCCAAACATCTGCCGGGCACGTGCATGGTTTGACCCTAGGGCCCTACGGACCCTTGTAAAAACAGTGTTAGTTCACCTGTAGGGATATAAAAGATTTTAATGGTTCGGTAATCATATGGTATTCTGCAAGGCTAATGTTATTGGTAGAGTTAGCTATGCAAGCATATTTACCTAGCATTTTCAACAAAAGTACGATCAATAAAGTTGGATGCTAAAAAGAAAACAAATTGAATATTTTCACAATTTTTTATTTTTTTTAATCCCACTACAAGTGCCCATATACATAACCATGGACTGCAATATCTCCTAGTTGTAAGTGATGATGCTGTCTAAGATGGTAGCGGACTAACCTGTTAGGGAGTATGGTAGTGGAACACCAGCACGTCTTCATCGGTAGGGTGGTAACTAACCACGGCCAAAGCCTCCAATCAGACCGACTTCTGTATTAAATGTTATACCAACTGAAAGGATAATAAATTTATGTATAAATCAAGCTTGAATACACATAAATTCTTTTTTTGCCTTCCAGTCAAAAAAAAAATTATGTAACTGCTAATACTTTAATAGAAAATCCCCATTTTGTACCCCAATATACTGCATACATCTGCGTGACCGTTTTGGTTGTACAGGCATGATCTTTTGCAGTGTGATTGCGTAAACAATGCAGGAAAACGGAACTCTTCAAAAAGAGTTGCGTTGTCTGTCTCCGAAACTCTCTCATCAGGACTATATATGGAATTTAAGTGGAATAAATTATTTGGAAGTCTGTCTATATATGATAGTTATGCCCGAACATACATATTAAGAAAACAAATAAATCCAATATTGGATAGAAGCACGCGTTACTTTGCGGAAATCCATGATATATTAGGAAAATTAAGCTAATTTCTTAGTCCGCGAAAAGCAGGAGAATCTGTATGGTGTTATTTATAATTTCTTCAAACCTTATACTCCACACCAAAAAGATGTTCGGCAATGTACCATCTACGCACGTTTCGCTACGAAACCGGAGCATCCTCAGGAGATGTTGACTTTACAATGAATAATTGTTAAGTACTTAGTTAACAATTATTTATTGTCAAATAAAGCCAACATGAATACCTAATCTTCTTCACTGCTCAGGCCGTTTCATGAAGCACATGCACAAAAGTGCTGCCTTCCCTAACATTTTCATATAACTGGCAACAGTGGATTTTGACATTTTATGCCATTATACATCATTATGTATATTACCTATGTATGTTACCCTGGTTCAAAATCCGAAACGAAAAGGCAGCAACTGTTACTTACTATTAGTAAATCCCACCACACGTCACTGCGTTTAGGAGAATTCCGTAAATTACTACCCGGGCCTATGTACTAATCAGATTAACTTATCTGAGCAACGTTAATTGAATTAATGCGTTTAGAATTACACTGTCGATCGTCCGCCTCCGACGATCGCTCACTCGGGATCGTGTTCAGATCGTAATCGTCTAATTTACGAGTGTGTTTTACAATCCTACTCGCGTTTCATTGGACCAGCAAGAGTTATGGCTTATACAAACACGTTTTTTTATCGATGACAGCTGTGTGCTTAACTACGATGCCACATGATAAGTGATGAAGCCCGATGGCTAGGTTTAAAGGGGATAATTTTGGCGATCGCAATAAACATTTTGCAGTCCCCACGTTTATGATCGCTAGGCAGTTTTCTCTTCTAAGTAGTTTACTATTGGAGTTCTAAGGTTTGAGCTGCTGTGAAGTCATTAAATGACTCTTTGGTCGAGTGACAAAGATTTTGAGAACTAAAGGACTTGCATTTGAAAAAGCGACAAAAGTTTCCTCTATAATTCTAACTCTTCGCGGCTTGTCGTTTTAAGTTATGCAGTGTCTTTAAACGCTCAGTTGGAATGCGATAATGCACTGCTCCAACGTTCTGCTACGCTTATTAATAGGGGCAATGAAAATGGACATAAATTAATGTGCTCGTGACGTCACGGAGGCATGTTAGATGCTAAACCATCCTGCTCGGGCTAACGTTGTCCTAAAAAAATTGGTTGCCTGTAAAGTCGGTATACGGGCGAAAGTTTTACGTGACAACGACTTTGAGTGGTAAAATAATTTTAATGTGAATATTCATTCGTATAGTAGGAAGAAGGATGAAATAATAGTAACAATTTAAAACATTTATTTATACAAAGAATTATATTTAAAACATTAATTTATACAAAGAATCTCGCACTGAATTTCATATTAACAAAATTTTATTTTTACCTTTACACATACATACGTATTTATATACAAATATACATACAATAACTTGCAATACATTTGCGTACAATGAAACAGCGTTTACTACAAAGGGACGCGTGCCTTTCACTTTTTATGTCTGTCTCTCTCGCTCTTAGGCGGGCGCGTGCCTCTCACTCGCTCTCATTGTGAGCGCATAACGTGAGCGGAGCGTAACGCAGTTTCTTGAAGTGTCTCCCGGCAAACCAATTTATAAGACGTTGTCACGTCAAAACTCTGGTCTCTGGTCTTAAAAACTGTTTGCTTCTTCAATTTTCAGGACAAGACCATTCGCTTTGCTATAATGAAGTTGTTGCGTTTGGAGTAGATGTCAATCGCCTCAAGAGCTCTTGCTAGTTCCACCAGATGACGGACATTGTTAAATAAATAAATTTCTACATGCTCTTGTGGAGTCGAATACAGGGCATAGTTTTGTTTGCTTGTTTTAATACTTTATTGCACAGTTAAAAATTAACATGTAGGCACATAGGCGAAACTTAACTTAACCTTACTTAACTTTACTTTTCTACCAGTCTAACTTTTGGTAATTTGGACAGGGTATTAATAATTGTGCGTAGATAGAGAATACTAAAAAGGTAGAAATTAAAAGCAAAACCAAACCTGAAGAGAAAAATATCTATTAGGAAACGTTATATTTAACACATACAATAAAACAAATACGAAGTAAAGATTGAATACATAAAACCAATAAATAATATAATTCATAGATACATATTATGCATACCTAACCTACAATAACTTAAATGAAGAATTTTGAGGGACGCCGCACCAGCCTTATACAAGGCACGGGTCTCTTCTCAGAATGGAAAGGGTTTTGACTGTACATCAGCCACGCTGGCCTATTGCGGATTAGTGGACTTCACATGCCTTTGAGAACATTATAGACACGAATAGCAAGCTTTATTGAATTGCTTAAAACGCACATAACTTCGTAAAGTTAGAGGGGTAACTCAGTCCCGTCGAAAGTGAAGTCGAAGTCCCTTTTCAATTCGATTCATAATTCGCGATAATTCCAAAACATTTCACGCGCAAAATGCAAATTGGTCAAAAGTGCCAAAACTGCATGCAACCAAATAACTTGGCCAGATCACTGACATTATGTTCAAACGAATCAATTTGGAAATTTAAAAGCCTGGGATTTCGCCCGCGGCTTTTTCATAACATTTCGCGTCAGCCATGCCTCTTTTTAACCCACAACGGAAAAAGAGGGGTGTTGCTATGATGTTAGGGAAGGACTGGATGCAGCTAACCAGCGTTAGGCCTGAGTCCAGCAGTTGGCTGAAATAGGATGATGATGCTATGATGTTTGACAATTTGTAACGAGAACTTTGCCTAGGAAATCTGCTTTCCACACTTATTACTTTACATAGACAAGGAATGCAGAATACTATTTTTTTTAATTATTAATAATTACATTTAAACAATTAAAAAAAAACATTTCACACACTTCTACCCATTGACACACACGCACTCACACACACACAAATACACTCTTTTTAATATTTTTTTTGGGATATAATATGTTTGAAAAAATTGGAAAACAACAGTGTCAGTGTCAGTGCCTTGGCAAAATATGTGATTGTAGTTGTATAGTCTTTGACAATAGAAACTTAATAATATTCAAACTAATTATTTAAATAAATTATGGTCGAATTTTGAGCATTTGGTGACCACTAGTAATATTAATTGTACCTAATAATAACTGGTAGGTAATCATGTTTAAAAACCTGTAGGTTCGCTAAAGGCTATATCGCAACAGTTTTTATCCTTTTCATTTGAAAACTAATTTATTATTGGTGCAAAAGCACGTGGAGTGTCCTGCGTGTTTCGCTATGTGGTGGCCATGATCCTGACTGTCTGAGACTGTCCTAGAATGGCACTATATAATTAAGTATATTATCTGATTAGAACAGTATTTGCTTTTGAAATGCATGGCACAATCTATAGGAGAAGTACCTAAAGATTTTTCACAACACCAATTGCGAAAAAAATTGACAGTATGACAGAGTTTTTATTATTTGTTATTAGTATCGTGAATTTTCCAGTACATGTACTTATTTTTGATGAATTAACCTATGAAAATTTTATAAGTATTTCCTACATAAAGGCAAATCTTGCAAATTACTTCTCTCAGAAATCAGAGTGACGTAGTTGGAATATAGCGAGGCTGTATTCTCACTTTCGCCGTGGTTTTGCGATTATCGGTGTTATAATTCGCGTGGTTTGCGATAACGTAAATCGTAGAGCGGTGTAGTGGAAAATGGCGTAGTGGGAACCAATTCCTTTGTAAACGGCAATTTATATATTAGTAACACTTATGTTTAAGGAGACCTCATGCAGCACTGATACCAGTAAAAAAGTAAATAAAACTATAAAATTCATAATTTAATAAAAATACCGGTTAAAGCTTGGAAGCTATTGTAGCTACGGTCTCCGCGAACTTTTTTCTCTCCGTGAGGTATTTTCGTTTTTATTTGATGCGATAAAATATCACTTGTTTATGTATAAATAATATCATTTGTGTGACGATTTAATGGAGAGTTCTCCATTAAATCGTCACAGGCGTGTATAGTCTACCAATCGACACTTGGCCAGCTTGTTGAGCTATGGTCTAAGCCCTTCTCAATCTGAAAGTAGACCTGTGCCTTGTAACGGGTTAAGCATAATATTAAATTAAAATGGCGGTAAAAGAAAACAAGTGTGAGAATGTGTGTCCAGAAGTACAGGCTTGCATAAGATTTGCTAATAAAGATATTATAGCCCACTTTATGTCCCAAAAATGGTCAGTCCAATATGGTCACGCAGCTCGTAGCGTGGGAGACGCCCTGGGGTGTCGCAAACTGGTCCACTTTTGACAATCGTTTAGGACATGCAAACTTGGAGCCTCGTCTTGGACAAACGTGGGCGTAACTCGTGCTCAAACTCGCTATTTTGAAAGTCGTAAACAATTTATGTTTGTTAATCTTTGAACTGATTATGTCGGTACCAAAATTGGATGTAGATTTACTGTTTAATTTATAGACCTTAATCAAAACTGTACCTTGTAGACCAGAATACAGTTGTCACAACCTCTTCTCTTCACGCATATTTGACGGCCGATTCGCACAGTTTGCAGCGACCCTGCATTCTGAGTCCAAGGCCGTGGGCTCGATTCCCACAACTGGAAAATGTTTGTGTGATGAGCATGAATGTTTTTCAGTGTCTGGGTGTATATATGTATATTCTAAGTATTTAAGTATATTATTCATACAAATATTCATCAGTAATCTCAGTACCCATAACACAAGCTACGCTTACTTTGGGGCTGGATGGCGACGTGTGTATTGTCGTAGTTTATTTATTTATTTATTTATATGTTGTACGTTGCGACTAAAGAATAGCGACTAACAGAGAAAAGACAGTAGCATTCTATGTGCTAATACTACCATCTACTGCGATCACCAACGCGTCAGCCCAGCGTGGTGATTATGGCCAGACCCTAACGTTGGGAAAGGCCTTTAGTCCAGCAGCGGACTGTTCCAGACTATTGATTATTTAAAATCGGATTTCACACTCTACTACTTATTTGACACACACGCACGCACACGCAAACACACACAAATACACAATAGGAAAATAACAGTGTTAGTGCCAGTTCCTTGGCAAAATCTGTGATTAGAAGTATAGACATTCACAATAGAAACTTATATTAATGTTCAATCTTATTATTTTAATTAATAATGGTCTTATTGGATTAAAGCATGCGTTACTTTGGCAGGCGGAATTCTATGATACATATCCGCGAAAAGCAGGAGAAGTCTATACGGTGTAATTTATCACACCCAACACATCTTCAGTTATGTGTCTGGATGTGATTTCGAAATCACATCCAGACACATAACTTTATTTACTTGTGTACTCAAAAGTCCATTACGAGTGCATACAATCCTGAGATAAGTATCAAGGAAGTTAGCTATTGGATAAAATTATACACAATGAGTAATATTCACACGAAACCCCCATAATACGTGCTAAAGGCAACTCCCAACCAACTGTATTAGATACCGTTGAGTTCCACATCTCACCATATTATAATGTTTCTAATTCCTACCCATAAATCCGCACTATAAATGGTAGTACAAGACATATTATTTCTTGGCTTACACTTTACGCTATTCAAAGGCGATTTAGAATATTCCAGTGGAAACAGGCAGGATATTATGCTGAATAACAGCTCCTTATACAGCAAATGCGATAACTGTAATCTCTGCGACAGAATTCTAAGCTAATAAAGTAATAAATGCATAGAAGGCCGCGCGCATCACAAAGTCGGCGTCGTTTTAATCTTGGGATTTGTGAATTGCGTCGGTGACACCTAAGCCACAGCCTTAATGTCCATTCAGCTGTTTTATCTCCATATTACATTTTGCGGTAATTTAAAGGTAATCGTTTCTAATAAGGTATGCACCCATTCAATCCTGTAGCAAATAGAAATTCTATGGACTTTAGAATAGAATAGAATAGAAAAACTTTATTGCAACACAACACAATAGGAAAAACAGAAGGAAAATAGTAATAGTACATAGTGCTAGGGTGCAAAGGCGGCCGTATCACTAAAAGTGATCTTTTAAAGGCAACCTGAGCGTGCGAAGCCGATAAAAAAGTGGAAAGTGGGTGGTGCATCAAGGATGTTACATAAAATAAAATAAACATGAACTTATTAATAAACGAGGCATAATCATTCATCTTTATCATTTTCACTTTTTACCAACCTGTTATACGGCATGGGTCTCCCCTCAGAATGAGAAGGGTTTAGGCCATAGCCCACTACGCTGGCCCTAACGGCTGGACTAAAGGCTAAAGGCCAATCGGTGGGTATACTCATAATCACCACGGTGGGCCACCATCACCACCATTGTAGTAACACAGAGGACAATGGTGCCCGTACACCATAAAAAACCCCTCCACTTTAGAGTTGTTTCTCGAACAAACTGTTAGTCACTTCATACCATTTAGCAGTAGGAAGTAATTATTTGACCTCTAATGTTCTAAACGTTTACCAAAAAATGGGAAAATGAGAAAAATTTTGTGAGCTAGCAACATTCCGCGGGTGTAAAACGAGACGTACACGGGGCTCTCTCGCTGTTTTTAATGGCTGAGTGGCTTTATAAGTGGTGGAGTGAGGATTCTGTATGTTCCTAATTCTGTGGGTGGTGTGGCACGATAGTTAATATTTTTCTTAAAATTAAAACTTGTAGAGGTAAATTATAAATAAGAATGATACTAAACATAATAATACTCGTAGATCAAAAATTAACTGCAAATAATGAGAGCCAGCGTCAGCGCTTCCACGATCATAAAAGTACCAGGGAAGCAGACACTAAAAGAGATTATACTTATAATACAACCACAAAGTCATAAGTGCTGCAGTAATAGCCCAAGAAACAAGACAGAAGCACGAAATATCCTATCGGAACTTAATAGTAATCTGCCCGGAGCATAAACAACTTGTAATCTATGCTTGTAATACACAATACAGACTCCGTTAAGAGCTTTCCGTCTGTTTAACAACACCATTAAACTGTTTCCTCCTAACATCGTTACATACAAAATGCGACGTATATATTTCTTGTTCGCGAGTCGTGAGACCAAGTCTAAGTGAAGTGAAGGGTGGTATACTTTGGTTGAAAAGATCGATTTCTCCTTATGGATTGAGAGCTTTTATGTCTGACATACTTTCTTGATGCCTTAAGATTCCCGACTGGAATATTATAACCCATAACCAAAAGCTTGCGCAGAACGTCGACTAGGCCTAAGTTACAAAATGTAGTCATTATTTACTTGTAATAAATTACTAAATAATATTGTATATATTTATGTATCATTGATATTAATTCTATAGGTTTATTATATCTATTAATTATCAGTATCCATATATTATATTTTAAGTCTATTATATGTATATATTATATAACTATATATAGGTATATATGCAAATATATATGTTTATTTACCTAGCTCTCTTCTTGATCTGTGTTTAACGCCTTTAGTTGCCTGGAAGAGATCGCTATGTAGCGATAAGGCCGCCAAATTGTAGATTTTTTGTTAATTTTTTATTTATAATTTTACTATATGTTTATGTGGTGTACAATAAAAGTGTATTCATTCATTCATTCATTCATAATATTTAGATTAGAAATATTTTACTTAAGAATAATGTATATTAATCTAAAAATAAATAAAATAAGCGGTTATGTGCGTTTGAAGTTATTATAATAACTTAACTTAAACGGTGAAGGAAAACATCGTGAGGAAACCTGCATGCCGGAGAGTTCTCGATAATGTTCTCAAAGATGCGTGAAGTCCACCAATCCGACCTCAGCCAGCGTGGTGGACTACGGCCTTAGCCCGTTCACATTGTGGGTGGAGACCCGTGCCCTGTAGTGGACCGGTAATGGGTAGATATTATGATGATGATGAAATAAAATAAATGAAAAAAATAATCAAGGTTTAGTGGTTTGCATCTAATATATGCATAAGAGCACTTCCTACCCTAAAGCTTTTTATTACTCGTATTGAAAACAAACATTTTGTTGTAAACATACAATAAAAATAGCCGATGGTAAAACCAGAAATTCACCATCATCATTACCAACGCATTACCAGTCCACAACAGAGTACAGGTCTCCCCTCAAAATGAGCTGGAGTAGGCCGAAGTTCACCACGCTGACCCATTACAGATTGTTGTGAAAATTAAGCTTAATTTTCATAATATATCATGGAATTCCGCAAAGTAACGCTATCCAATATTGGATAGAAGCAGGCGTACTTGGTAAACTTCCCACGCCTCCTCACGATGTTTTAATTCGCCGTTAATGCAAGCCATGTTTAATTAATTAAAACGCACGTTACTCCAAAACGTAAGACGCGTGTGCCGGGGACCGAGCTCGGCCGCATATCACCTCCTGTAGTCCTGTAACCATCTAGTAATTAATAACTTATTAAAACAACTCGTCATGCAGTCTTTACCACCTTAATATCTATACAAAGCGTACACAGCGTAGTAAATAACAGTGTACCGACCCATAATTACTCCACCTCGGTCACTTTCCTCGCGTAGGTAATACTAGATACAAATACATCGCCTGCGCTCACTCTTGCCAGCGCAAACCTATTAATTTGCAGGTGCAAAACCGAGGTGCATAACTACTATACGTAACTTCAAATTATAATTACACTAGTTTGTGCCCGTGACTGCGTCTGCGCGGTCTTGAGAATTAGTTCGAGTGATATTAGTATTAAAAATAAAAAATATAACAAATTGACAGGATGTATCTTTATCGTAACCATCTTGGCTCCGCCGGATTTACTTCACGGGACACGACAATTTTTTTTTTTTAAATGTTCTTGTGGAAATCATTTTTAAATAAAATATTTTTAATAATTAAAAAAGAAAATAATAATATATAAATTCCTATTTTTTTTTCTTCCACAAGTGACTCGTAACCGGTTGCTTTGGTTGAACCTCTGGCGCAGGTTCTTCAGTCAGTCTACCCGTGCCATTTGTCCTTGAAAATGTCCCTGGATAGTCAGTAGATCATACCACACACTACACACGAAGAATATGACCCATATATATATTTGTATATTCAGCCAGTGTTTGTATACTCTTTTTATTCCTTCGTTTCCACGGCAACAGGAATTAATATGGGCCATAACGAAACGTGACTAGGTACAGCTACAGTACTAATAATGATTGTTTATTCAAAGACTATAAATATCTAGGAAGTTCGAGAATACAAAAAGTACGCAGGAAACAATTGATTTATACATTTTCAATTGACATGCTATAAATAATAACTGAATGTAGAAGCTAGACCCGTTTTACAACTAAACTACTAGTTAGAGCTTAGTCCAACTTATAAGAGAAAGCGTATTTGCACGATTGATATCAATTTTCAGCTAGATTTATGTCATTTGTGAAGGTTTCACACCTTTTTATAAGTGATATTTTGGAATCAGCGATTATTTCTAATTATCAATTTCTCAAGAAATTATTAAAAAATAAAAAATATATATAATTTTTATTTGTGTTTTATCTAAACTTGGAGGAATTACGAATATTACATGCAATTAAAATTTTTAAAATTAAAATTTTTATTCTGTTAAGTTCAGCAATGATGCTTACATTAAATAGCCAAGCTCTCCTCGTAGTAGGATGTATATTATCAATTATGATATACTGGCAAGACATTAATTTCGATACAGGATTACGGAGATATTTGGTAGCGACAATTAATTTCTAGAGATTATAACATACTTGTTATGTTTACGTAAACGGAGAAACAGAAATTCAGCTCGATTATAGTAGCAGGCAGGCTAGTTATCTTGCTTGTTATGAACAAACTGTTGCCAAATTCCCGTTCACTTCATCGCTATAATACAATCTTTTCATAAACGCTTGTGTGTTTTGTTTACTTAACATTTCTTAGGAGAGGAAAATTACCTATGTAAGTTCTACCACCGGCTTCAAAAGACGGTTTTTTTGCAACATCAGAATCGATGTACATATAATGGATTATTCATAAGTGATTTTGACTTTAAAATGAAAATAACCGGAAATATATCATCCAAGTAAACGAAATTGGGTATTTAAGTATTGGGCATTTTAAATAGACGAATGGAATGCATTATTTACACTGAAATCGGTTATATATGTTTTTTAAATTCTAATATTATTGCTGCATCACATAATATCCCCCCGATGTCGTCGAGCCCTGGGGCTCTACTCATGGCGAGCTTTCTCGCTCGCCCCACTCGGGGGTGACGCCGTAGCAACCTCTCAGGTGGTTAGCGACAAGTGTCCATCCGAAAATCGAAAATGCATCACATAATATTATAATAAACGTACCGCTACCTCATATAACTTGTACCCTAAGTATCTTATCTCAACGATGCAAGGCTTTCTCACGGATAACCTACTAATGTGGCAGGTTCCTACTGTAGGTGGTATTTGTAATACCACTTGCAATGATACGATAAAGTCCTGCTACTTTTGTTTATCTGCAATGAATTTGCATCTAGATAATCGCCAATTACTTCTTATTGATAACATATTATATTGACTTAGGTATAATACTTGACAAAGTATTTATTGTATTTTTGTTTTAATTTTTGTAATTTTTGTTATATGGGTATTTGGCCTGAATTAAAAGCATTTATTATTATTATATTAGTAATTATTTACAGACAATATGGTACAGCCAAAATGTGTGGAGAACAGTAAGGCTGGGATCAGAATCATCTCTAGCTCATGTAGCGCCCGTGTTTAATTGTTTATTTATATATTAGTAGTCCAACAGAAGTGGTAATAGCCCAGTGGTTAGGACTTCGACTCCACTTTTGGGTGACCGAGTTCGGATCCCAGCACCTCTTTTTTAAGTTATGTGCGTTTTAAGTAAATAAAATGTCACTTGCTTCACAGCGATGATGCAAAACATCGTGAGGGAACCTGCATGCCTGAAAGTTCTCCATAATGTTCTCAAAGGTGTGAAGTCCACCAATCCACACTAGGCCAGCGTGGTGGACTACTGCCTTAACCCCTACTCATTGTGGGAGGAAAACCGTGCCCTGTAGTGGGCCGGTAATGGGTCGATATGATGATGATGAAGAACGCGGGCAATTTTTTTTTTCCATTGTGGCAACGAAGATACAGAATAAGAAGTCCACAGCAAACTTAGCCAGTTGATAAGTTCGGCTATAGAAACCTACGTATGTTATGAATTTCTGCAATGACTGCCAGTGTTAATAGTAAGACTTATTAATTAGAAACTCAGTTCGATTACGCGGCATCGCGTTGCCAGTAATTACGGTTCCATATCTAATGCAAATCTTGATTAATTCAATGCCGGGACCGCTAATGGCACGTTAATAGATCCAGACATTCTTAAATGACTTTGATTATTTATTTATAAACTGTCGCCATTTTGTTATCTTTCCACAGCTGACTACAAATTGCATCGCATAACGCCGACCCAATTATCTCCTACTATCGGACTATTCGCCGAATTTCTATTTTTAATTTTTATAGTTAAAAATAAATAAATATAAATAAAAATATTACGACAATACACATATCGCCATCTAGACCCAAAGTAAGCCTGTGTTACATAAATACTTGAATATACTTTTAATATCACAGACACTGAAATACATTCATGTTCATTACACAAACATTTTCCACTTTTGGGAATCGAACACACGGCTTTGCACTCAGAGAGCAGGGCCACTGCCCAATCGTCTGTCAATTGGCCGTCTATAACAAAAAAACACCAAAATAATATTTATTTATTCACACTGTTTGTACTGTTACGAAACACGTGTTCTAAATATAAAAATACTAGAATATACAACTTGAACATAGTTATCGATTTCCATGCCACCTAGCTTTCAACTAACTTTAGAATGTAGAATTCAGGTGTCGGTGTGGGCGCGCATCGTAAAAATTCACTCTCATCATTTTTCTCCGTCGCGCCAAAAGAAGTGTAACTTCAATAAAACTTAAGCATATAGGAGGGAAAACAATTATAACAGACGTAACGTACATAATTAAGAAACTTAAATGGAAGTGAGTTGGTCATTTAATGAGAAGGAAAAAACAAATTGGGCTAAAGATATAACAGAGTGGTATCCTAGAGGCGGTAAGAGAAGATGGGGAAAGCCATTCCGAAGGTGGAAAGACGACTTAAGAGCGACAGCAGGACCTCTGTGGACAAGGAAAACCCATGATCGCGAAGCCTAGAAGAACCTGGGGGAGGCCTATGCTATAGCAAGACAATCAAGCGAAACCGGTGTCTCGATAAGTAAATAATCATTAAGATAAGATTGTTGAAAAGGCTATAAATAAATAAACAAAAAATATGTAACTTGACGTACCAAGCATATCACTCTGATGGTAAGAATAAAACCTTCGCCTATAAAAAGAGCGACCATTCTTATGGCATGCAAGGAATACTTCCTGCAATATGCCGCCCCGTGTCAATCAACCTGACCCGTTGGTGCTTCCACGAATGAGCTCTGTCACAAAAAGTTCTACTCCTACTCAACAAAACATAAATTATTTAGTTACTTCCTCCAAGTTTATTCAAAACACATTAAAAAATTAAATGGTTTCAATAGAGGAAGTTGACAATTGATTAATTCCGGCCTACTCTTTTATGAAGCTTAAAAGTAATTGTGCGTCATTAATTTGAAATTATGTTTTTTATAGCCTTTTATTTACTCTACATTTAACATTGCCCTGATGTGTCAGATCAAGGAATCCTCGTAATAATATCCTAATATTATAAATGTAAATGTAAGTTTGTTTGAAAAATACTTAACCGATAGTCATGCAACTTTGTACACGTATCTTATCGTAATCTTGGAGGTATCAGAAGTAACATAGGATACTTTTTATTTTAAAAAAAGAATGTGTGTTCTTAGTTACACGCGTTAGAAGTTATACTTCTTTGGCGTATGGAAAAAAAATAACTAAAATGCAGTAATGATTAACGACAAATATTGAAATTGAACTTCAAAAAATATATATATTTTACGAAAGATTAAAAAATATTTGTCAAAAATCTCATGTATGTCTATAGGTGTAGACTTTGTAGCAGTACCTACGCTGTGTCCCGAAATTTACGCGCGCGAAGCCACAGGTCATATCTAGTATAAAATAATTGATGGCTAAAAAGTAATAAATCTCATTGTCACAGATGTAAAAGTTCGGTCTACGGTCATTAAAAAAAAACGTTTTTGTTTGACCTCATAACTCTCACTGATGCAAGGAAAAGCGAGTAGGATTGTAAAACACAGTCGTAAATTAGACGATTACGATCTGAACACGATCCCGAGTGAGCGATCGACGGAGGCGGACGATCGACAATTTAAAACAGCACTAATTCAATTAACATTGTTTTTTTTATTGATAATGTTACAATAAAACTTAAAATTAAACTAATTACTGAAAGAATGCTGGCGCATGAAAGCCAAACTGCTCTTTCGCGAACTTTTGCGTTGCTTGATTATGTTAATCTGATAAACACAGTTTTAAAATAAAAAGTAATTTGAGGAATGAATTATGCTCTCGGAAACAAATACGTAGACTGTAGATCCATGAACATGACATAGCTCAGCGAGTCGCGAAGCTTGATTGCAATTGGCGGGGCAAATAGCTCGGAGAAACGATGGTCGTTAGGGTCTTAAAAGGTTCTGGAATGGCGACTACGAGTGAGACCGGTAAACGCAGGGTAGGTCGGCCCCCAACGAGGTGGACATATGGCATCAGGCGAGTCGCTGGGAGCCGCTTGAGGCAAGCGGGCCAGGACTGTGGATTGTTAAACTCCCTACAAAAGACCTATGTCCAGCAGTGGACGTCAATTGGTTGAATTTATGATGACGATGATATATATTGTCACCCTTGAATTTACAAATATATATAAGTGACCGCTCTTGACTTCAGTTGTACTATAAAAATGCACAAATATGTCCAATTACTAAAATAGAAATTAGTCCAAATCAGCACTGCTAAGTTTTATCTAATATATGCCAGTGGTTTACTTAAAAAACTATTAGGTTTTCGGTTTCACAGAGACAATACATAATGTACCTCAGAAGCCTGTGAAGTTTTATTTCCGTTTTCATATACACGTTGTCAGTGGCGTGCATAGAGGGTATACACAGGGTATGCAGATGATATAAAATGAAGAAAATCACCATTACGAGTTATAAAAACTCTGATAAACTGCTCGTTGTGTATAACATATAAAGTATAAGAATAATAAATGTAACTTTACATACGTTAGTTCATGGCTATTAGGAAAATAAAATTGTTTAAGACGACGTTTAAAAACATTCTAGGATTCTGACTTTCGAACCTCTTTAAGCAGAGCATTCTACAACATCTTAATTCTCAGATATTAAAATCAACAGTCATTGTAAAGACACTACACTGATCGATCGTTCATGCAATCGCTGTAATCTGCGGTCGGATGATTAACGCGTCACTTTGTGAGTTAATCGTTAATCCACAGTAAGCGATCGACAGTTATTAGACTGGAAAATTGTGTGTATGTTGAGGCAATTTACGCGTGTGTCTACAATTTGTCATGAGCAAACGATTAGCAGTTAAACTAACACACTTTTACACACTATGCGCACATTTGTCTATTTGTATCGTATATTAGGGTGAAATTTGGCACACATTGCATGCATCCTGGACATATATCTTTTTATTACGAAGAAGCAGAAGGAAAACATTTGCGGCTGATTTAAAAAAAAACTAACCTAACCAACCTAACCTAAAAATCTGAAATATTTTAAATAAATAAATATACTACGAAACTTATCTTACCCAAAAGTAGGCGTAGCTTGTGTTATCGGTACTAAGATGACTTATAAAACCCAGCCACTGAAAAGCATTCATGTTCATCACACAAACCTTTTCCAGTTGTGGGAATCGAACCCACGGCCTTGCAGTAAGCGAGCAGGGTCGCTGCCCACTGTGCCAATACTGATACTATTTACCCAAAAACAATATCCGTACGATTAATGAAGATTATCCAGAAGCCGTTATGCCTAGATGAGTTTACAAACTTTAGTACCTTGACATACTTACATATATAAATACCAAGTCGATTTCCTTATTTAAAATCCAATATCTGCTGTCAAAATGATTATGATTTTGTCTTAGTAGCAGTCCTGAGTAAGGATGTTAGCGTTATACCTATGATAATAATAGTTAACGCCCACCAACCCGCGTTGGAACAGCGTGGTCGGTCTGAGTTCTTTCTAGGAGAGAAGCCTGAAGGCCTGTGTGCGTTAAGCTTTCCACTCATCCTGTTCGATGCCCACTAGTATGCATCGAAACCGGTCCGCGGGTCGCGGGCTCCGCGGGGGGCGACCCGCGAGCTCGAGTTACGTGGCCCACACGATCATTCACGCATTGGCGGTCTCAGTGCATTTACTAAACTTTGTAACAAAATAAATCCTAGTAAACCAGCAATAAGTTTAATTTCAATGCATAAACATCAATACAGTCCAAATTATATATACACACAACATTTTGGTCCTTCGATCCTCAAAAGGATAAATAATCACACCTCGTGGAAAACTCGTGGTGGCCGCATCGTGAATTCATCAAGCCTTAGACCTAAGAAGACTTAGCGAGAAGGAGGCATCGCGGAATGACAAAAGGACAAGGGCACGATCTTCAGTGAGTCCGTTCCATATCCTTTCTTTTTCTTTCCGTCTTTCTTGCCACTATTTGATTTGACATTGAGACCTTTTCGCATTTGTTATCGCTTGCCGGCCGGTCGGTCTCTTATACCTACAACGCACCGCACCGTGCCTACCGCTTGATTTGCGCGTTATTTTACGCGACTTACCTACTTATTTCTTTGTTATACTGAATTTATATATCCTTTCCTTTCAAAATGTCTGATGCACGGAGCAAAGACCTGATCAAACTTAGAGGGATCATTAAAGGAAAGTTAACAATTTTTCAAAATTTTTTAAATAGCTTAAATACATGTGAGAGAATAAATGAAACTCAATTTAACGAGCTGGAATGTCGTCTAAATAAACTAGATAGCGTACAAGTTGAGTATGATAAACTTCAGACGGAGATGGAGTTGTTGTCTGACGATCCTGAGCAGTTGTTACTCGAACGAGAAGAATTCGACACTAGATATTACTCGCTAGTTGCATCGGCGCGCACTCTTCTTGCTAAGTGTAGTCGTCAGCAACGGCGAACATTATCCATGTCCGAGTCGAGCGAAGGGAGCGAGCGAGCAAACAGGGGTGCCCTTCATGACTTCGTCAGGCTACCAAAAATAAGTTTGCCCATATTTGACGGAGACTTTCAGCACTGGCTCACTTTCAGAGACACGTTTATTTCTCTTATTCATGATAATAACACTATAGGCGATATTAACAAATTCCATTATTTAAAAGCAGCATTAAAAGGCAGTGCCCTAATTATGATACAAAATTTAGAATTTACATCAAAAAATTATAAAATTGCATGGCAATTGCTATCAAATAGATATGACAATGAAAGACTTTTGATTAATAATCATATCAATGCCATATTGGATTTCACTCCTATACAAAAGGAGTCATGTCATTTCTTAAGGAAATTGATAGACACAATTAGACGCAATCTTTGTGCTTTAAATACCCTAGGTCAACCAACTGATCATTGGGACACACTCATTATACACCTAATGACTAAAAAGTTAGATTCTATCACCTTTCGCGAATGGGAAGAGCATCGCAACACAATTTCAACTTCGCCTACATTAAAACAATTTGTTGACTTTTTAACAAATAGGGCAGATTTACTAGAAACTATACATCAAGATATAAAACAACGACAATCATTAACACAAACTTACTTAAACACACAAAGTACGGAAAGAAATCAAAATACACAAAATATAGAAACAAAATCGAAAAACACATTTTACAGCAATAAAACAAAAAATATCGATGATAAAATAATTGCATGTCCCATGTGTAAGCAAAATCATTTTTTATTTAGCTGTCCCGATTTTAGGAATTTAGACGTAGATACACGTATTCTCAAGATGCAAAACTTTACAGTATGCAAAAATTGTCTTAGACCTGGTCACAAAGCCAATTTTTGTAAACTTACACACTGTAAATATTGTGTTAACAAGCACAACACACTCTTACACAAAGACACAGAACAGCACAGCACAGTGGCACTATCTTCCAATATTAATACCATTAACAAGCCCTATATATTGCTTTCCACAGCTTTGGTTAACGTGGTTGGCGCGGACGGAAACCTACACCCTGCCCGCGCTCTTCTCGACAATGGTGCCACTGCGCACTATGTCACACGGCAGCTCTGTGAGAGGCTGGGTTTGGAACGGCGTAACGTAAGCTCCACTGTGACAGGTATCAATAATCAAGTTTCCCATAGTGCAGAGTCTTGTAACTTATCCATTGAGTCATCGTGTGGTGATTATAAACTCAATATAGAATGTTACGTTTTACCTCAAATTACAAATTCTTTGCCTTCTTGTAATATAGATATACAGTGCATAAAACTTCCGCCTAATATACAACTAGCCGATCCTTCTTTCCACATTTCGTCACCCATAGACATCTTGATGGGTGCAGATGTGTTTTGGGACGTTATATGTTCCAACTTGATAGATTTAGGTAAGCAACGTCCTAAGTTGCAACAAACAAAACTCGGTTGGCTTGTTTCAGGCACTTTTAATAAATACAGAAATACAAATACTTCTCCTACTACGTGCTTATTTTCTCAAAATAATGAGGCCTTATTAACACGATTTTGGGAATTAGAATCAATTAATCCTAAATATAGCTTATCATTAGAAGAGCAAGCCTGTGAGAAGAGCTTCGCAGAGAACACTTGGCGCGATAATGACGGTCGATTTATCGTAACTATACCTTTAAAGGAGTCCCCAGATGTACTCGGCGATTCTTTTCAAAGTGCAAAAAACCGCTTCTTAGCGCTTGAGCGTAGGTTTCAACGCAACCCTATCTTAAAAAAGCGGTATTTAGACTTTATGACTGAATACGAAAACTTAGGTCATATGAGTGACACATCAAAAACTTTAGAACCTAGTAACAAACCTCAAAACCGTTCATACTACTTATTTCACCATGGCATAGTTCGTGAGTCTTCTACTACCACGAAATTAAGGGTGGTCTTCAATGGTTCAAGCCCTTCGTCAAATAACGGTAAAACCTTTAATTCCATTCAGATGGTTGGTCCAGTCGTCCAAGACGATTTAATTTCTATTTTGTTGCGCTTCCGACAGCATAAATACGTAGTGTCGGGAGACATCGAAAAAATGTACAGAGCTATTCTTGTAGAACCCTCTCAACGCTCACTACAGCAAATCTTATTTAGATTTAATCCTAGTGAGAAAATAAGAACATTTACGCTTAACACGGTTACTTACGGTACAGCATCTGCACCGTACCTAGCCACCAAATGCCTAGTTTCGTTGGCAGAACAATGTTTTGATCCTGACGCAAAAACCGCTATTACTCGGGATTTCTATGTAGACGATTTTCTTAGCGGTGGGGATTCCATACAGTCAGTAATTCAACTATGTAAAAATGTTACCAACACCTTACAGTCAGCGCAATTTAGGTTACGTAAATGGCAGTCAAATAATACTGAAATATTAAATTCTTTACCTAGTGAAAATTTACTTGAACATATTAAAATAGATAAAACTTTAAATCTAGACAATTCACCCAGTAAAACACTTGGTCTCCATTGGGATTGCAATACAGATAATTTATTATTTACAATTATTAACCTAGATTCCAACTCAAAAAAAATGACAAAACGTAAAATATTATCTCTTATAAGTAAAATTTTTGATCCCCTTGGACTTTTAGGACCTTGTATTGTGCAAGCAAAAATTTTAATGCAAAAACTATGGGTTAAAAAATACAGTTGGGATGAAGAAGTTTCAAAAGAAACGCAAAAGTCTTTTTTAAATTTTACATCTTCCCTTACTTCTCTCAAGTCACTTCGCATTCCACGGTGGGTTTGTACTAATAACATGTTGTTATTAGAATTGCACACCTTTTCAGATGCTTCAGAGCGCGCTTACGGCGCGTGTGTCTATGTAAGAGTGGTTGACACTAATAGCAAAGTACAAGTTCGTCTTTTAACTTCTAAAAATAAAGTGGCACCTTTAAAGCCTACCACAATCCCTAGGTTAGAGCTTTGTGGTTCGCTCCTTGCCACCAGGCTCCATGCAAAAGTGATATCATCGTTATCAATTAAAATAAATAATTCCTACTTTTGGACCGATTCTACTATCGTGTTGGCATGGCTTAAAATTCAATCGAATCAATTAAAAATGTTTGTTCGGACTCGAGTGGGTGAGATACAAGACAGCACTGCCGGTCACAGATGGTGCTACGTTCCATCTAAAGAGAACCCTGCAGATCTAGTTTCTCGAGGGGTCATAGCTGACAGCATTAATTCTCGTACTTTATGGTGGTCTGGTCCAGATTTTCTAAAGTCTAAGAATATAGAATTTCCGATCATACCAAACACACACTCAGATACACATTCAGAAATCATCTTACATACTACTACACAAAATGATAGCACAAACTTACCAACAAACATACTACATAATTTCATAAATAGCAAATCAAATTATACATACTTAATAAGATCATTTGCATATATACAAAGATTTATTTACAATTGTAGAAATCCTAAAAATAAACATATTAAATCTTTATCTACAACAGAGTTACAAAATTCTGAAAATTACTTATTACAATTCGTTCAACAAATAATGTTTGCTGATGAATACATATTATTAAAAGCAAACAGGCCTCTCCCTAAAAATAGTAGGTTAAACTCATTATCACCCTTTATGGACTCAAATAAATTAATAAGAGTTGGTGGTCGTCTTAAAAATTCTTGTTATACATTTGACGTAAAACACCCAATCCTACTATGCAGCAAACATAATTTGACACAAATCATTTTTCAAAAAGAACACATAAGACTTATGCATGCCGGACCTCAGTTACTTTTGTCTCATGTGAGACAAAAATATTGGCCACTGGGGGGGAGGAACCTTGCCAGACGTGTCGTGCATGGTTGTGTACGTTGCTTTAGGTTCAAAGCTAAGCCGTTTCAACCCGTTATGGGTGACTTACCCAAAGATAGAACTAAATTAGAATTTCCTTTTTTACACACTGGTGTTGATTATGCTGGGCCAGTGTTGATAGCCAACCGTAAGGGCAGGGGTGCTAAATTAACAAAAGCTTATATTTGCATTTTTGTTTGTTTTGCAGTAAAAGCATTGCACCTGGAGCTGGTCACGGATCTTACAAAGGAGGCATTCCTTGCAGCGTTCCTGAGATTTATTAGTCGACACGGAAAGCCAATTTCGGTGACGTCAGATAATTCGACGACATTCATAGGAGCTAGTAACGATCTTACATCATTTTTTAGTCAATGCTCAGAAAACATTAAAAATGAATTAAGTAATAGGGGTATTGAATTTAAAACCATTCCCCCTTACACACCTCATTTTGGTGGTCTTTGGGAAGCGGCGGTTAAGTCTGTGAAACATCACCTTAGACGTATTCTAACACTCACAAACTTAACCTACGAAGAGATGTCAACTTGTTTGATTCAAATAGAGGCTATCCTTAATTCTAGACCTCTCACTCCTCTGTCCTCGGATCCTTCAGATCTTACATGCCTTACACCCGCTCACTTCCTTATAGGGCGTTCACTGTTGACAGTTCCCCGTCCTCCGGTCAGCGACGCTAATATCAATCGCTTGGACCGCTACGAGAGGATCGAGAAACTAAAACAGCATTTTTGGACAAGATTCTCAACTGAATACATTTCTCTCCTCCAGCAACGCTCCAAGTGGCGGTCTTCTTCAAGTTCTCTCCAGCTCGGCTCTATGGTTCTCGTGAAGGAGAAGAACCAACCACCACTTCTGTGGCAGCTGGGCAGAGTCGTCAAGCTGCATCCAGGCAAGGATGGTGTCAACCGGGTTGCCGACATCAAGACCAGGAAGGGCATCATTCAGAGGGCCTTCAATAACATCTGCCCCCTTCCAATCTCTTCATAAAGTTGAATGTCTTCAACGTTCCCCGGGCAGTATGTTCGATGCCCACTAGTATGCATCGAAACCGGTCCGCGGGTCGCGGGCTCCGCGGGGGGCGACCCGCGAGCTCGAGTTACGTGGCCCACACGATCATTCACGCATTGGCGGTCTCAGTGCATTTACTAAACTTTGTAACAAAATAAATCCTAGTAAACCAGCAATAAGTTTAATTTCAATGCATAAACATCAATACAGTCCAAATTATATATACACACAACACATCCTCATGAAGTATAAATTGAACAAACTTTACATTTTATACGTCATCAATTATTCAGAGTTTACAGATACTCGCATATAATAGCTTCTCTTAAATCTTATCTAAAAAAACAAACTTGCCTGATATTGTCGTATTGTCACCACCCTATATCAATACACAGTTATAGTGTGACGGGCTTGACGGCATTTTACAAATCCCCGTGTCCTATAGAACATGTAACATTACTCATAAATCTTTAAAGATACGCGGTACTAAGAAATAATCCGTTATTTGTTAAAGTATTAAAACTTAATTGAAAAACTTGTCGAGGCGTCGCGCGCTTGGCCTGCACCGATTAGCAAGGACGTTACTATATAACGTTTGCTTCATCTAGAATTGAATTGCGATTTGACACTCGGGATCGGAAAGAGTTTTCATAAGTGAACATACAAAATATTTAAATTACTCAGTTGAAATAATTCAGAATCGTTAAATATCGAATGCTTAGCTTAAGCTTTAAACCTTATATTCTGAGCTGTTAAGAAACACAACTATTGTTTCTACACTACACTAAAAGATGCAATGTTTATAAAATAATATAATAGTCAAGAACATTAGAAGATTATCATTTTTATTTCATTTCATTATATTGTTCAACCATCAACGTGAAAACGTCTTACGTTAAAGGCGCGGCGCCTGGTTACATTCCAAGCGCAAGGATGGACTTCGGAGGCTCTCGCAAGCATCGCGAGGCTGCTAAATCCATCCTGAGTGTAGCGAAGGTTACAAAGACAGCGTTACTCTTGCGTTGATTAGTTATTTTCCACAGTTTGCGATTCATATCAATAACACCACATCACGTTTCAGAGATAAGATTTGGAGCGAATTTTTGAAGGAATAATATCTGAGTTTGATAAGTAAGAAAACTTAGTATAGGGTTCGCGCTTTAAGAGATCTGGCGCGTTATAGAGTCAGCGTCGAAGCAAGATTGAAATAACATGATTCGATCAGTTGTTTCAAAACTTCATCAAGTGTTTTAATTTTGAATCCTTCTCAGTTTTACTCTCATTAAATTAAATTAAAAAATAAAATGCTAGCCTTCTTTAATAGACTGACAAACTATCGCGATCCAATTAATTGGACTTTTAAATCCTGCACTTCTACGGCGTTCTCAAATCTTTGCAGTTTTCTTCTTTCTCCTGGCTACTATCCCAATTAATTAAGGGTCAGCCCTCCTTGTTCCCCGGGCGTCTAACAAAGCCAACAAGAAGGACATGCGGTGGTGGTTTTTAGTTTGGGTATACCTACCCCTTTACCTTTACCTACCCCCTTTACCTACCCTTTTACCTCTTTAGAGGGGGGAGTCCCACATAACCTCCGTCCTGTCCAAGGGTCGGAGGCAGCAATAAAGCTTCTGTTGTGTTGCTCGCGATTAGGTCGTTTTTTATTGTTCTTAGCCAGGTGGCCGTCCTCAAATCTTTGTAATGCTATTGCTAATATTAGTATGTATAGTATTTTTAGTTATCAACAAAACTTAAGCCCTATCCCGATTGTACCATTCACAATCGCGCCGATAAAACGCTCGTGCCCACATCTCGTTTAGCGGTTGCTTTAATTCCGATCCCCGTTTTTGTCACCATTCGCCACTCACCTGGCATTCCAGGCCCGGTGGTTTGTTCAACATCGGTGGCTCCAAGATATTTCTTTTTCAATCGGCCCATTCCGCTTCATTGATCAAACGATCGGCTTAACATTGATGGCTGAGTTAATAGCAGCGACATTTTAATCGATTATTTGTTAAGTATCATCCTCGTCCTGTTTAAACTACTTCTTTTCTACCATAGAAAAAAAACTTGTTAAACTTACACCTACTACGCTAGTTTAGGCTGGCGGGCTTATATTCCTATTACCTATTTTATATTTATTATTGATAGTAATCAGGACTTATACCTTAAGGCCCGGGTGGAAACAGCAAATTTCTTAACTTCGGGCAGGTGCTGATAACTTTTTTTTAACAAAAAAAAAATTGTGTCTAATTATTTTGGTCAACTCTGACTAACTAACCCAAAACAAATCCGATAATATAAAAAATAACCCGGCTAATTTTAGACCATTGCGCGTTTTAAAATACATATATATACTATGACAAAACAAACATCGCCATCGCCAAAGTAAGCGTAGCTTGTGTTATGGGTACTAAGATGACCGATGAATATTTTTATAAATAGGATACATAAATACTTATAATATACATATAAACACTGAAAAACACAAATATTGTACAGATGTGGGAATCGAACCCACAGCCTTAGACTCAGAAAGCAGGGTCGCTACTCACTGCGCAAATCACCTCACAATTATGTAAACATATACACTTCACAAGTGCCTGTGATAAGCCTACATGAAGAAAGAATATTTAAATTTGATTTTCCAGGAAAATACAAACCGGAAATACATTTTAAAATATATATCAAGCTAGCGATCAAATATTTAAAAGGCCTTGATGATTGCAGGCCGTTTCATCACAGGACGCATCAATTTGATTTTATTATATGCATAGATACGTATCTCGTAGTACGCGGAAATCTTGCAGACATCTGTTTGCATTAAAATTCTATCTGACATATAAATCTCTATTGTGTGACAATTAACAAGCAATACAAACACATAATTATAACCAATGTTCAAAATGAAGAGCGATTAATCATCGATTATTCGATTAACCATTATAATATATTACTAAACGAATTAGAAAGTAGGCAAGGCTACGATACACGGATTTAGATATTTTAACAGACAGGCGAAGATAATTCAGTTGTTTACAAAAAAAAATTGCCGTTTTACCGTTTCAGGTAAAAAGTATGGCAATTTTATTTAGTTCAAGTGTTTCGCCTTTGTTTCAGAATAATTATAATGAATGAATGAATAAATACACTTTTATTGTACACCAAAGAGAAAAAAAGTAGTTACAGAGATATAAATACAAAGTAAGAGAGTACAATTTGGTGACCTTATCGCTACATAGCGATTTCTTCCAGGCAACTAAAGGCGTAAAAAGAAAAATTATAGAAAATGAAAATTATTATAATTAATCATTTCTATGTTTTTTCTTATATTAGTGACGTCATGGTAAGTACTAAAAGAGTATTGCTTTAAGCGATGGAATTAAGTCGCCTGTTTAACTATTTAAATTCAATAACAATCTTATACACAGTTCATGAAGTTTAAATCGTAATTTACGTCAGTAAATGCATTTAGTTTTTTCGACTGTAATCTGATCTGGTGACACTCTAAACATCTTTAAATCGCGCGTAAAATACCATTTCCTATCCATCATGTAGTAAAATATGTAATGATTTATGTATTTATATATATATATTATATGTATATATATATATATATACATACTTTATATATTAATTTATTTACTCATATATATGAGTTATCTGTATATAATGTAGTATTAGTATGTAAAGTATATGTAATGTATATCAATTATTTATCATCATCTGGCTGCACCAGGTGAGATTGCAGTCAAAGGCTTCCTTGTAGAGAAAAAAAAATAAAGAACATGACATGGTAGTTGGGCCTGGAAGTGTTGATGATGATGAAACGAGCAAAATACGTTTAACAAACATGTCACTAGTGATTGGGTACCGGAACAAAACCAAATTATGCAATTCGATTGACTGGACATAGCGAGTGATGTAGTTGATTGAACCGCGGGGTTATTGCGCATTACATAAGGTTTCATAAATTTAAATGCATTGCGACCGTCGTAATTACGTTATTTGATTACGTTCATTACGTTATCTGTAAAAATGTTGCTATGATACTAATATAATTATTAATATTGTCGACCAAAATCACCAAACATCGTCCAATTAGTAAGGGTAATTAATCAGTATTTTAAATTTCTTCCTGTCCATGACAGAACTGAATAGTTCCCTGACTATCGTAATTTCTGACGTTAATATGTTAGTGTCGACTGTTACCCCTCTTTTTCTGTTATCTTTCCCACCATTTTCCTTAGTACCAAGCGGTCTCTATCGTCTTGAGATAATAAATCACTATACATATAATCTAATCTTAAATATCGCAAAATTTATGTTGTTTTAGATACAAGATTTTACAATAAAGCTTCATAGTTCTGATTTGACCGCCGACAGCGTAGTTTACAGCGACCATGCTTTCTGACTATAGGCCGTTGGTTCGATTCCCACCACTGGAAAATGTTTATGAATGTTTTTCAGTGGCTGGGTGTTTATATTTATATTCTAAGTATTTATGTATAGTATTCATAAAAATATTCATCAGTCATCTTAGTACACATAACACAAGCTACGCTTACTTGGGGCTAGAGGGCTATGTATGTATTGTCGTAGTATATTTATTTATTTAATCAGTGTTCCTAAAACAAAACTTATATATAATTTAGATATGATTATGATTGCAATTGCGCTGCGTAATTAATCGCTCATTTGCGTAAGCGCGGTTATGTTTATGCTTGGTTAGTTAAATTGTGGTTTAATAAGTGTCTTATCTTGATTGCAATTTATTTTAACCGACACTTAAAGTGAGTTCTTCTGCCTAGGTCTAGCGGATAGAATGTTCGACCATCGAGCACGTAGTCCGGCGTTCGTTTTCCAAAATTGCCAGATACCATGTTCATGTGATAAGGAAACCGCAGTACCAGCCCGAAGTTAGAAATTGATATGTTTAAGAAATCACGTTTAGACGCCGGTTTTTTTTTAAGTTTTTAGTTAAAAGGCTGTCAAACTGCTTTACAGTATGGAGAGTCTAAACTATAAGTCCAAAAAGGTTTTATTACATATGTACGGCAGCTAAAACAAAAAATAAAACCATCGCCTCTAAATAGAATAATACTTCGCAGGGTATGTGAGGATAACGTCCTACAAAGTGCTGCCCTGTGTCCATCAACCTGAGGCGTAGATGTTATAGTTATACTGGCAACCGCGCCATTCTGACCGTAACACAGTAATGCCAGTGGCGTGCATAGAGTATGCACAGGGTATGCAGATGATATAAAATAGAGAAAATCTCCAGTACAAACTATAAAAACTTTAGGGTAGACTTTCTATATTTGAACCAATGCCTATCCTTATGTACTGGAGATTTTTTTTAATATTCTATCATCTGCCCGATTAGTGCATACCCTGTCGATACCCTGTATGCATGCCCCTGAGCAATGATGTGTGGCGGCAGTAATAAGCATGGCAGTAGTACTACCCTGTTTGTTACCAAAAGTTCTACTACTACTAATTTAATGAGACTGATCAGCACAACTAGCAACAACATACAGTTTTACGCACAGTGCCCTATGTTGTAAAACTGTACGCACGACCTTTGTACAGTGACATTTTGCGTGCCTACACAAAATGCCGAATCCGTGCCGCGTCGCCTATGAGCAAGGTTAGACATTAGCTTAAAGCTCTGAAAATAATAGATTAGTTACGCGTCGAAAGTTATATGTATATTAATTTTATTCGCAAAATGTTTGCATACTATTATGTAAAGGGACACAAATAATTTTATGAAAAAAGTATAACATTCCAGCAGGGCTAGCACAGGCAGGAGACAAAAATTATAACCCCCGATTATATCCCCTGACAGGAGATATAATTAACGTCTCCACCTGCTAAAGCAAGGGAACAGGGAATAGGAGAAGTTTACCCACGTTTATTAATACACATATATATTATTTGGATTTTATTCCCATGTGCGCCAGTGCTATGCAAGTTGATAAAGCCGTGGGAGACGATGAATTTTTATCCCTTCCCCGGGGACAAAATTGTCTCCTGCCCATGCTAACCGTGCAGCAAATAGAGATATTCTATTCTACGGAAAATCTTGCATTTCCAAAGGAGCGTATGATACGAAACCACCCTGGTACTTTGTCCACCCCACAGACCGAATAGTAGTCTTATAAGTGAGAGGACCTTGTTTCGATCCCCGTCAAGGGCGTTTTGGGCACTTATAGTTTGTGTGTTTTCTCTGGTTTTGTCTGGTGGATGGCTTTTAGACAGTAGCTAGTTACTACTGTACCGACAAAGACAATAACACCAAGCGATACTCTTGCTTGTTACTTACTGTTAATTTAGTTTTCTACGAGTGAAAGATTTTATAAAATTGGTTTAGATTACGAAATAATATTGAAGAATACATAAGCGATACATAACGTACCTCTAAAGCGTGTAAAGTATTATTTCGGTTTTCATTTACACGTTGTATATTATTTGACTTTATATGATTTACACGTTGTACATTACATACAAAAAATCTAGTCTTTCCTCTGTTTTATATTAATATAGGTATGGAAATTAAAACTAAAGTTAATTTTGTTATCTTCTTTATTACAGGGTAAATCGGTGATAAGACCAATTGCATTCAAGCCATTGGGCGGGCGCCTGTCTGCGGGCGGAGAGCGATATGGCTCCACACCTGTGCTCGCGAGTCGACCGCCATCGCTTATGACACTATATGGAAGTAAGTGTTAACAATTAATTCATCGTAATCATCATTTGTACCCATATTCCAGCAAATAAAAACTGTTCTACTCCATCATATCAACCCATTACCGATCCACTGCAAGGCACGGCACCACGGCACCCACAAATGAGAAGGGTTTAGGGCCTATCATGCTGGCCCAGTGCGGATTGGTGGACTACACACGCCTTCGAGAAAATTACAATAGAGAACTCTCAGGCATGCAGGTTTCCTCACGAAGTTTTCCTTCACCGTTGAAGCTAGTAAAATATTTTAATTGCATAAATTAATTATAACTATTATAATAGTCTAAGAAAACTTTTTAAGCTACAAGTTTTCTTTTCTATTCAAGTACTGCAAACTTGGTGGTAAGTGATGATGCAATCTGAGATGGTAGCGGACTAACTCATGGGTATGGTATAACAGTTATACTAAACCCTTTGTACGCTAAATGACGGTACGACTTTGTCGGCAGGGTACTAACTAGTTACAATCTTGCCAACAAAGCTTTCCATCGGACCAAACCACAGAGAATTTAGAATTTTAGACAATCTATTTATTATAAATTACCCCTGCCAGAGATCGAACCCGGGACCTCCTACTTATAAGACACACACACAGCGCTCCACACTGCGCTAGGTCGTTAAAAAGCGCGTTATTATAGCATATAAATACAACGTACTGAAAAGACTTATACGGATATAAAAAAATTATTAAAATGGCATTAAATATTTAAGTTATAATAAAACTTTTATTATTATGTGAAAAAAAAAATATTTCTTCATTCTTTTCTTGTAGATAGCAACATTTTAGCAAAGTTTTATATGGTTTTCTTCAAATAATATATACATATGTATTCTAAGTAGCCAAAATGAATACAGCCAAAACGTGGTATATGCGTGCGCCAATTTTCAATCAAATCTGTTCAACTAAATCGTTTTAAATGTTAGTGATAAGTTTTTTGGGGGGGGGGATAGAAAGTCTTCTACATTTTTTGTGTCATTGGTGTAATACTAAAGTTGCGTGTTTACTTTATAAGATGCACATACATTTTTGCCCGAGTCAGGAATGTAAAATGCGGTTAGTAATAATTTTTACAGCAAATCGTGATAAGTAATTGAATATGGTAATAACGCGACCAACAAAACAGTGGCAATATTGGTAAATTGAATGTGATAAATTGATAATGTAATCTGAATTCGTTCTAAGAAAAATTACGTTAAAATTACAGGTTCCTCTGATGTCCGCGAATCCCGTTGGTGTGGGTCCCCACAGCCAGCGTCGCTGTCCGCACTGCCACCCTCCGCGCATTCCGCTCCGCTCCACCAACGGCACCACTCCGCGATCGTGTGAGTGTTCTTATTCTAACTTTTATTCCACGTTATTTAACACAACTTTTTCATTTCCTCTATAATTTTGCCCTTGACTGTAAACTCACCTCATCATGAAAAAGAGACTTAAATTGTAGCAGGAAAATCAGTTAGGGCTTCTTTGTTTATTACATTACAAGTAAGCCCTTGACTGCAATCTCACTTGATGGTGAGTGATTGTAGCGCGTTAAATTTTTAACCTTTAATTAAATTTAACCTATACTGAATCTCTTAGTAAAACGTCTTTGACGATAGGCCGAAGCCTCCCACCAGATCAGACCAGATAAAAATTCGTAAATATAAAATTCTCAAACTGCCATGTATCGAAGCCGGGACTTCTAAGTCAAACCACAGCGCCGCTCACCGCAGCAGGCAATAGAGAAAGAAAGAAAGCTATGTTGGGAGTATCTATATGTGATCAAATCAGAACACGCCTTTGAAAACATTATGGAGGACTCTCACATCCGCAGGTTTCCTCACGATGTTTTCCTTAACTGTTAAAGAAAGTGAAACTTAAATTATATACATAATTATTATTAATTAGAAAGTGTAATTCTGTAAAATTACTTAAATTAAAATCTTTAAAACTTTGAGGTGTCGGGGATCGAAGTTGGTCCATATGAAAAGGAATCCATAATAGTTTCACTATGTTATTATTGCTTACTGGTTATTCTACACCAACAAACTAACAACATTTCTAAGCCTATAAAAGCCCACTGCTAGTAGCAGTCCACCTCTCTCATATGCCAGAGGGATATAGAGGCGAGACCCTCCACGCTGCTTCAATGCGGGCTAACAAATGCATGATATAAATTACCAACCTGGTGGTCGAGATCTTCCGAGATACGAAGTTATGAATGAACTTTATTTATAAGGTATATTATTGCACACCACAAAAAATATGCAAAAGCTTCCTACAACCCGACAGAGTACGCACTAGCGCTACAAAAGTACCTCTTAAAACATCCAATTATAAAATAATAGACTTTATAGAGTTTTTGGCGCAGTGGGCAGCGATCCCAGAGCGCTTTCTGAATCCAAGGCCGTTGGTTCGATTCCCACAACTGGAAAATGCTTGTGTGATGAACATGAATGTTTTTCAGAGTCTGTTTATATGCATAGTATAAGTTTTTTTGTATATTATTCATAAAAATTTCATCAGGCATCTTATTAACACAAGCTAGGCTTTCTTTGACGCTAGTTGACGATGTGTGTATTGTCGTAGTAAATAAAAAAAAAAACAAATAATTATTTTAATACATTCGGTCAAAAATTAGACGTTTTCATGTGAGTTTGGCGTACGTTAAGGTATTGTTGTCCACATCGGTGCTTACCGTTTCTCTCCTGCATTTAACATCAAAATATTACATAAGGATGTTTCTATTTATGAATGAATACTATTTTAATGTAAAATACTTTTTGATTGCCTTTGGGAACGATAAACTACTTTTTTTAACACTCCGTGCGTAATTTAAATACTGACATAACTGACTTTTAACTTATTTATATACACGGTAACTTTTTTGACGTCTTACAACAGTGACCCAGTTAATCTGTTAACTTCTACTGTTTAAAAAATAATAACCAAAAAAATATATTACGATTTTTATTTCACTTCGGTGTCTTAATTGCACCATACCTATAATCAAGTGTAAGCGTTGCGTTTGCGGTGCCGGTATCAATTCAATTAATTGCGATCGTTATGTATGTGAATGTAGCAGTGTTTATTGAGCTATGTCCGAAAATTTAGGTAGCTAGTACATGAAAAAGTAATCGTTATTACCCGCATTCATCAATTAAACTCCCGCGTAGTATGTGACGTTATCTTAATAAACTCATCAATAACAGAGCCCTACATCTCCATTAAACTTGAACTGTGTAAAGCGTAGACCAATTCAAACAATAATTGTGAAAACAAAATGAATGGCTCAGAAAATATACAGTTTAACAATGTAAAACTTAACCTATTACATTTACAGTTTAACAATGTAAAACTTAACCTATTTTTTTTTTTTTTTAATTTATTGTTCAAAATAAAAGTAACAAATATTTTTCCAACATAATTATCCATCCCCTTAGAAACTATGCGTTTATGGTGGGGATGGCAGGTTCGCAAGTGTATATCTTAAAAAAAAGAAAAATTTATTCAACTACTTAATCTTAATGTAAAAATATTTAGACAATCTTAATCAAACAGTGGCATTTTTGAACTATTAGCTAAAAAATGTCTTTTACAATTTCTTAAAAATATATGTTTTTTTCCATTTACACATTGCAAAGCAGGTGGGAGATCTTCAAATATTTTGGGTAATATGTATTTATAATTCCTTCTTCCGTACACATTATGTGTTTTCGGTAGAAAAAGTTTCCGAAAATTACCATCTCGCCCTTTACGTCTAAGATGTTGTATGTTACCAAATTCTTCCTTAAGTACAGCTAACGTAACTTTGCTCTGCACTGGCAATAATTTACAATATGTGAATAATTCATGGCATTTCTTTGAATATTTCAGTTTGATTTTTTAAGGTACTATGGTTTTTAACATTTTTAGTTGTAAGTTGTATATTCGGGTAATATATGTTTTATATGTTCTACCATAACTACTCAGACCGTATCTAATTATTGAGTCTGCTAGTGCCAAGTACAGTAATCTCAGCGTCTTGTAAGGAAGTTTATATTTGAGTATGTATAACCTACTTAATATAGCTCTCAGCCTTTCGCAAATATAGTTGATATGGGGTTGCCGATTAAAACGAAAGTCAATTTTGAGACCAATATACATATGCTCCTCAACCATATCTATATAGGTACAAATGCAATTTTGTATCTTGCCGTGCAAGCAGTCGTGCGCATGCGCAACTATATGAGCTTTATATTCTGCTTTGTTGTACATATTGTTACATTTATACAATTCACTTCTGGACTAATGGCCTCTCGCAATGGAAGGGTTTGCCCATAATCACCACGCTGGGCAGACGGGTTGGTAATCCCAGTAAAACACCGCGTCATTTTTGATGAGATGATGAGACGATGAGTTAGAGGTGAGACCTGGAACCGAACTCGATACCACAGAAAGAAAGGCTAAAGTGTAAACCACTAAGCTAATGATACTTAATAGTAATGACCTTCCTGCTGAGTTTAGGAACACAAATGTCTCCTTAAGCACAGTATACAGTAAGTCTTTAAAAAGGGTCCTAAAAAATAGGCTTAGAGATGTTTTTGTGAGGGACCTGCAAATGCTGTTATTACTAATGCTAAAGTAACCATTTGCAGCTCCATTATGAAACCATTATACAACATCAATTGTTTCTATACTTTCTACTTATCTATTCATAAGTCAAAATAGTTTTTAGCATCTAAACATATTACTACGTTATTGTAAGAGAGACGATCCCGTCAACAAACTGTTCTACGGTTTGACGGAATTTTTGTTAAATATCTTACTGTAGCAATTGTAACCGAAAATAAAAATAAATAAAAAATACAACAAAAATGCATATACAAACAAGTAAACACGAAGATATTTTTGCATTTATAAATATATAAATATACTACGTCATACACACATCGCTATCTAGCCCCAAAGTAAGCGTAGCTTGTGTTATGGGTACTTAGATGATCGATGAATATTTTTTAATGAATATTATACATAAATACTTATAATATAGATATAAACACCGACACTGAAAAACAGTCATGATCATCACATAAACATTTTCCAGTGGTGGGAATAGAACCCACGGCCTTAAACTCAGAAAGCCGGGTCGCTGCCCACTGCGCCAATCGGCTGTCATTATTATTAACAAAACGTTGTAACAAGTGGATTAGTTAGAGTTACAAGCGTTGAATGATAAACATTATTGGGAATGCCGCGCCAGACGGTGGAAATGAATTCCCGACACACATAGCTTACTGAGAACGGCGGGTGTGCTGGAATGTCCGCCGTGGAGGCATCAGATAGTCAATTTATTGTGCTTATCGATATTGTAGGTACCCGACTTTTGCGCTTACGCACTGTTATACTTTGGCACTTGGTTGAAATGAATAGAACACGACACACGCACAAGTGGTTAATAATACTATTACTATACATCACGTGAAAATAAACCTACTGACTACGTTGTGGGTTATTTTTAAAACACTAGTATTTTTTTTTATTAGTTGATAATGATTTCAGACATGGCTACGACGCGACGTGTTGTAGGTAAACATTTAAAAACATAATATTTATGAGGAAAATAGGTTGTAGGTAAACATTCAAAAACATAATATTTATTTATTTATTTAATATTTATTTATATATTTATTTATGAGGAAAATAAGTAATTTAATATGAATTTAAAATATTTTTAAAGCTGAATCGATTACTATTACGTTAATTGAATCCATCTCGTAACCTTTAAGCAACTTTTGCAATTTAGGCGCACAGAAATATATTTGTTACGACATCGTAATACAAATATTAGAATTACTATTCTCTATTTTGTTATGCTTGTTTACTACATTTAAACCTTTCTCTTGAATCACTCTATCTGTCGCTGAAAACTGTACTAAAATCAGTTTGCATAGTTTAAAAGATAACAGCGTACGAACAGCGCGAGCTACTTTGTTTTATACTATGTAAAGATTTTATAATAAATTTCCAATTATTGACTTTACATAAAACACTCCACAATTGTTATTATCACACAAATCTCTTTACTTAGCTGAATTGACCAGTCTTAAAGTAGTGCCATCCCTTTCTCTGTTTCGCTTGTGACTTGTCAATTTAATTAAGTTATAGAAGAGATTTGAGTTAAAAAACACTGGTATCTTGGAATCTTTGACGACGAATTTTGACGACGTCGACGACGTGTGCGATGCGAATTTATGTAGGAGGTCCCGGGTTCGATTTCCGGTAGGGGCATTTATAATTTTTGTATTTTCTCTGGTCTGGTCTGGTCTGGTGGGAGGCTTTGGCCGCGGCTAGATACTACCGACAAAGACGTGCCGGTAAGCGATTTAGTGTTCCGTTGCGATGTCCCATTGAAACGATACGATTGTACGATTAGGGGTATGACTACTACACTCCCTAACAGGTTAGCCCGCTACCATCTTAGACTCCATTATCAGTTACCACCAGGTGAAATTGCAGTCAAGGGCTAACTTGTAGTGGAATAAAAAAAACAAAACTATATTTATTATCCAGATAAAGAAAGCAATGAAAAGTGATTAATAATATAATATGCACTTATTAATAATCTATTAACGTATATCCGCTACATTGTCACGATGGTGACATCATCGAATTTCAGCAGTATTTGTAATAGTCTATTTTAAATTATGTAGCCTTTTAAACTACGTTAGATCTGCTTTATACCGGTTATATATGTATACATATACTAGCGGACCCCAGCGCCATCTGTCGGGCTAATTTGTGAATCCAAACCATCCAGAGTCATCCAAAAAATCATTCAAATCGGTCCAGCCGTCTAGGAGGAGTTCAGTGACATACACACGCACACAAGAAATATATATATATGTGAAGTCTACCAATGAGAATACACATTACAAAGTTATATGTTTAAGACAACATCTTATGTTTATATATATATATATTTCTGAACCTTGCCAGCGTTTTTTTTTTATTGTATTAATCAAGGAGATGGCCAAATTGATAAATTTTTAGGATTACATGTATGATAAAAAGCTTTGGTAGGCATTGCTCTTACTTCATAGCTCAACATTAACTAGACTGTGAGATGGTGATAACATAAAGAAAAACCTGGATAAGTTTGTTGTGGGCTCTTGTTAGACCAGGGCGCGTTTGGAACCCTCCTAGCTTTAGTTTTAAGTTAACGAATGCAGTTATCACCATCACTAACATTAAGTGACTACCGCCCTTCTCATTCTAAGAAGAGACGATGAGAGAGAGAAGAGAAGAATGTGCTGAGATAATGATGATCATGAAACAATTTGTAAAATTACGACTCCTCATTTTTTTTCGGAAATAATAAATATTTCGCCTTGAAACTAGTATTTTAAAGTAAATAGCAGACTCATCGAGATAGAAACTAATATCTAAGAAGGCCATTCAATTTCCATAATTGCTTGGAAGTAAACCTCGCATTAATCATCGTTCAACTACAGATCTCAAGAAGCGCATTATATTTATCCAATTTGACTGAAAACGGTAGAAAAGGGTAAAAGGCTTACCATTCTGTCTATGGTTTTAGGACTTTCCGATATTGCTCAATTTAAAAAAAAAAACAATGCTGAAACTTCTCAGTTGCCTATCCCTAGCAGACTTTTGTTAGTGTATTGGTTTTGTTGGTAGTTGCAGCTTTTTTAAACTCTTATCTCTAATCGGTGTCTGGCTTGGCTTTGTAACAGAGCGCTTAATCATTTACGAGCGCTTAATGTAGGAAACTAGCCTAGTAGTAACTAGAAAAAAATCTGATGAAATTCATTTATATTCATTTATATTATATAATTTTTTAGATTTGGATATTAGATAGAATAGTTGCAAAACATACGAGTTGTAAGCTGTAAAGTTAGCATCTCTTGAGTATTAGGTTTCGGACTAAATGAGCGTAGAGCGTTTTTACGAAGATATATGTGGTATTGCGTTACAAATTATTAGTTACACCTTTTGCAGCAAACTGCTAGGGATTCCACGACATTCTTCCGAGCTTTTAATAACTTTCCTATACTTTTATGAGTTTTGATATGTTATTTTGCACATTATATCCTCGATCCATCGCTTCTAATCGCCCACCTGCGATACTGCTTTATTTGCTCGGCTTCTAAGGCTTCTGGAGTAATGTTATAAGATTCTTATGGCATATAAGCTTGCTCCAGAATTCTACTGATACTTTCAGAGACTTCACGGTAAAACACACAAATAAAAACACATCATAACCTTATTATAATAAATTACGTACTACATAATTTATTTGACTATTTTACACATCTCTCGCCTCTATAAATCATGGTTACCCTAACGTAGACGAGCGATTATGTGATTATGTCGGGCGAACCGTGACAGGCTGAGTTTATGATTGTAAGCACTATGGTGAAAAACTAAGCCATTTGAAACTACCACTATAAAAGGTAATGGAAGAAATAAAAATGTTACGCATTGAGTTTATATAGTCTACGAGGTAACTCTGTGAATATATAGATAACTAGCTGAACTTAGCGCCATCTGTCGGGCTGATTTGTGAATCTAAACCATCTAGTGTGCCACCCAAACGCATACCGAAAAATTCGTTCAAATCGGTCCAGCCGTCTAGGAGGAGTTCACATACACACGCACACAAGAAATATATATATAAAGATTAGCGGGCCCGGCAGACATCGTCCTGCCCAGAAAATCAGTACCATCTACCGGTCCCATTTGGGTCATAAGTATTTAACGATGCAAAAAAAAATACAAAAAACAATAAAAGAAAAAGAAAAGAAATCTCGATAGGGAAACTTGTCACCTAGCCGTATGAAATATACTTACCTAATATACGTAAACACAATCATCAAAATCGGCCGAACCGTTTCGAACCAGTGTTACCACAAACACCGTGACATAAGAGATATAACTTATTTAAAACTGCTAGTTGCCCGCGACTATGATATCTTATACAAAATCGAGTCAATCCGTTTCTTGGTTTCTGCTTGAAAGCTATGGACAAACAAACAAGCACACTTTTTTAACATTACTAGTAAAGACAAGGATTTGTTGGACACCCAAAAGAACACCTCCTAAGATAATAAGAGCAAAAATATCCTTAGTAATATTATCAATGTAAATGTGTGTTCGTTTGTTGGCTCGAACTAAGCAACGACTCAACTTAATTAGATGACAAAAAACGGATCCTACGGTGTTTGTAAAAAAAACATAATAAACGCGGACGAAGAACCTGTAGAAATAAACCCAAGCGGTACAAAATGTCTGCCTGTCTGTCTGTCTTTCTGTCCGTCCGTCTGTCTGTCATTATTAAATATAAAAAAAAAATGTCTGTTGTATGGGTGCCCTCTTGCCAAAAAAAAATCTGCGGCAGAATGGGACAAAATCGAAGGTCTAAGGCACTCCAAGAAATTCTTGGGCGCAATTGGAGCTTGTTTTCCAAACAAGATTAACAGACTAAGTAGGAGACAGGTCAGATACGCCATAGCGGCCATAACAGGACACTTTGGCACAGGGTCCATGCTGATCAAAATGGGCATTATTGATGACCCTACATGTAGGGCCTGCAACGAGGACGTTGAGTCCATGGAGCATTTGCTTTGTGATTGCGACGTATTGGCTAGAAAGCGGTTGGACCTCTTGGAAGTGGCCTATCCACAACCAGAGGATTACTGTGCCTCCAACCTAAAAGGATCTTTGAAGCTATTTAGGGTGAGCGGGATTCAAGGACGGGGCGAGCACAAAAGATCCTAGAGGGTCGAAGTGCATCCCTAGGCCTAGATAGATGGGTGCCCCCTTTAATATTTATATTATTCTATTTGTTTAGTATTTGTTTTTATAGCGGCAACAGAAATATATTATCTGTGAATATGTCAACTGTCTAACTATCACGGTTCATGGGACACGGCCTGGTAACAAATGGACTGACAGACACACTGACGGACAGCAAAATCTTAATAATGGGCTCCCTTTTAACCTCTTGGTTTCGGAACCCTAAGACCTATGTTATTTTGACTATACACGTACGCGTACAAGCCAATTGGAGGCAATTTCAATTTATACTACGGTGAGTTTTGTTCAGACAAAATTTAAATATAAAACTTACTATATTATGTGTTGCTCTTGTTGCCACACGCCCAATAAAATCTAATAAATTATATGTTTCTTAATAAATGGATGGTCTCGAAATCGCTTGCGAAAAACAAAAGAACTCCTATGCTGTAAGATTGTAAATCTGTGCAATACGCGAGCGGTTATTTTGCGGTATCTTTAATATAATAGTCACCATTAATTTATTATGTTTCTAACGTTTATACAATTTTGTAGCAACTCATAATTCTATAATGAAGTATTGTAAAGTTTATGTTTAATAATGCGTTTTGGCATTTTACTAATAGTGATAGTTTTGTGCGATAAAGCGGTGATAGCCGAATAGTTAGGACTTCGTCGCCACTTTCGGAGGGCCGAGTTCGAACCCCAGCACGCTACTTCTCTAAGTTATGTGCGTTTCAAGCAAATAAATATAACTTGCTTTAGCGGTGAATAAATAAATAATAAATAACTATATTACTACAATACACACATCGCCATCTAGCCCCAAAGTAAGCGTAGCTTGTGTTATGGGTACTAAGATGACTGATGAATTTTTATGAAGAATATACATAAATAAGTCCGGGCACTGAAAACTTTCATGTTCTTCACACAAACATTTTCCATAGCATTGTTATGGGAATCGAACCCACGGACTTGGTTTCAGAAAGCAGGATCGCTACAAACTGCGCCAATCAGCCGTCAAAGGTCGGTGTAGGAAAAACATCGTGGGGAAAACAGCTTGCCTCTGTATTTTCATAATGCTCTGAAAGGCGTGTGAAGTCCACCATTTGACCAGCATGGTGGCCTAGGCCCTTCTAATTCTGAGAGGAGACCCATGGCCGGTAATCGATTGATGATGAAGGTGTTTTTTTTTAACTGTCCACCTCTTGGGAGGTCGACCAACGCTGCCTTTTCCGGTTCAGGGTCGCCAGCCCAAGGTCCATCGGTTCACCTTGCTATGTGCCCCGCCCATTGCCATTTAAGCTTCGCGACTCGTTGAGCTAACTCTTGTTCTTCTACAGATCTCCTAATTTCTGATTTGATCACGTAGAGACACTCAGCTACACACACACACACACAGCACATCTATAGTTGCTTAAATTAAAAAGATAGAAGAAATCTTTTATTGTCAGACGGAGTATTTTCAGAGGGGCGTGTGCAGACAATTCGAGCGACGCAAAAGTCAATGACTCAGGGTTCCCGTCCATTAGCCGTATAATTAAAAGTTATTAACTACTCGCGTGATGTGCACCCGCCTTAACTACTCGTGAATGGGCCTGTCTTTATAGGGGAGCTAAAATGACGCTTAGAATAGTTGTATCTACTTTCTTTTTCTTTTGAAAAACATAATTACTTAAAACTAGTTCATATCAATAACAATAACAATAGAGTGAGATATAACCGAATGGTATCCGAGATAGGGGAAACGAATGAAAAGAAGTCAAAGGAAAATGTAGCAAGATGATGTCAAATTTCAATTTCAATTTGAGTTACATACCTAGTTGGTGGGCACAATAGTATAATAGTGCTACAATATCCATCGATTGGCAGGCAAATTTGATTTCTTAAAAACTATGTCTTTACAATGCTCATTAAATTAAATTTTTATCATAAAGATCCAACATGGAGTAAACCGACAAACAGACCAGGGCGGGAAACATTAGTAGCATGTGTACTACGAGAAAATTATGTCTACCATTACCTCGACTAGATTTATAATTATCTCGTGACCCGCATGCTGGGGAGGATAGTGTGGAAAAGGCCTATTTTGCAGCGCCAGCTGATGCATATTCAGAAGGCTATATTACGATCATCGAAAAAATAGAGTTTAGTCAATTGTAGTATTGTATTAGTAAATATGATTTATTCTATTGATTGACTTTCCATGAGTATATAATTATTCCATAGAAATAAATTAATGACATTTTTATTATATTCAGTCGTCACTTGATGATTTTTTAAAAAATGTTTGTTATTTAATCATTGATTTTTGTGCAGTAAATTTACATTTGCATGTCAGAGATTGTGAATTAACATCAAATTTTTCTCATGTTTTAATCAAATCAAAGAATTTAATTAAATTGAATTCAGCATCATCATCATCCAAATATATTGCTTTTATTATAATTTTAAATAAATATATTACTATAAAAAGTATTTTTGCCATCTTTTATTTGCTTGTAAAGAAACTAAAAGATTGAAACAATGCTATAAAAATATTAATAAAGTCGCACCGTAGGTATGAATGCATAATTAAATAGCCTTAGTCATATCTTACCTACTCCATTATCTATATACAAACAGATAATCATAGTCCACGCATTGTCTTTGACCGACGCGCTACGCTTACATGTATCGCCCCGTAAGATCAGTTAAAATCAAGATAAAACATACCTATTTATTTTATGATACTCATTAAAATTTGCTGCACGCATAGCAGAACACCATGGCTCTACAATATTTACCATCTTCGGAGTGTTTTTATTAAGCAAGAATACATGATGTAGGCAACATATATATATCAGTTTATTTCATTTATTCATTCACCCACCATAATATACTATATATATTTATGTTATGTGATTGAATAAGTCTAAATGTGCACGCAGTGTATGTAATACGAATACTTATAATAAATACATATTATATATATTATTATAGTGTATGGTGGTGTGTGAATGAATAAATGAAATAATCTGATATATATGTGTTGCCTACAGACAGCTTTTGATTTATAAAGTCAGTAAGTACATCTAGTTTCCAGTATTAACCGGACCAAATCAACGAAATATTTTCATGGTTATATTTAACAATTACTATGCAAATAGCTGTAAAGCTAGGTTCGGCTAGCTAGGGCTCGGGCTATGACCTTGAGTTTACTCAGCAAATCATCTCCTTTATGTAGCAAAATTGTAAAAAAAACAACAAAAAGAGGGCTAATTTACACCCAGCATGCTGTTCTAATGCGATTTAAGATACAAAAATTTATATAGGGACCCATTTCAAAACCTTATGCCGACAAAGTCGAGAGCAAACGCTAACAGTTTACACTTTAGGCGGCATTCTAACGCTCCGATATGGCACGCGCTCGCATAGTCACATTCACACATAGTGTATTGCAACGGAATGCCGCGTGTGTGCAATATTGCCTCTAAGTTTTATTTATCTGTACGTTTTTTATAGTTCCAATTTTAAATTAAAAGTGAAAATGAATGAGACAAAAATTGTTTTAAACCCGTGACCGAGTTTTGTGAGACGTTGGTGGTGGATTGTTAATATAGGAAAATGTTTAGGTGAGTTTTGTTAAGTTATAAGATAGTTAAACTTCATAAAAAGTATACACGCCGCTTGAGTACCTAAACAATATTGCCTCTGAATTTTTATTAATCTGTACCATTTCATAGTTCCAATTTTAGATTGAAAGTGAAGTTAACGAAAGCGAATCGAAAATAAATGAAAAATTAATATTATTTTTAATCTCTGACCTAGTTCTATGGCTGGAGATTTATTTATAGAAAAATGTTTACATAATAAATTTAATAAGCTAGTTATTTTATATAACTTGTTTTGACGATACTTCATGAATAGTTTACGTACTGTGGCACAACGCTAAACCTAAGCTATCTAGTTACTATGGTTTATTAATATGTTTATTATATTGTTAATATAGGAAAATGCTAAGGTAACTTTTGTTAAGTTATAAGATATCATAAAAAGTATACACGCCCCTAAAACAATATTGCCTCTAAATTTTATTAATCTGTACCATTTTCTATACTTCCAATTTTAAATTGAAAGTGAGCGAAATCGAAAATGAGTGGGAAAACATTGTTTGTAATCTGTGATCTAGTTCTGTGAGCCATTGGCTATGGATAGGTATATATATATATATATATATATATATATATATATGGATAGGTATATATATATATATATATATATATATAGGAAAATGTTGAGGTGAGATCAGTTAAAAGCTTATAAATGTAATAACTCCTTAGCTAATTTACGAAACTATTATAGTTTTATTAATCTTTTCATAGTTCCAATTTTAAATTAGAAGTCACAGAACGAAGTCGGAATTAAGAGAGAAATTGTTTTTAATCTGTAAGATCTAGTACTTGCTATAGATTTATTTAATGGAAATATATAGGTGGGATATTCGTGGTTTAATGTTACTTACGATTTACGAACGTACTTAAAAAATAGAACAAGTAGGTAACTACTGAAACATAACTTAGTTTCGTGTGCCGATACAACGTTCATATTAATAAAAAACAGTGATAATAGCCGACGGCTTAACGTGCTCTCCGAAGCACGGTTTTCTGATTAAAAGTTTTTTTTTTTAATTTTATGACATTGCGTGCCGAGTTTGTAAGGAAGATGCAAAAGTTATAAATATCAGGGTATGCAGTGCTTTTGAGAATGTACCTATGTCGTGCTGGCGTGACCAACTGAAGCGTACCTACATTAATTTAAAAAACATATATAAACAAAGCCGTAGACATGAAATAGTAGTATATAGTAATAAGCATACTCTTTATACATAGCTATGCGCTAGGCGGCACGAAAAAATAATTATAATGACTTTCACGTGCCTGTCACTACGAGCACAATGTTATTGCAATAGCACCCTTGTTTTCTAAGCAATATGGTTTCTTAAAAACTCGGGAAATGTGCTGAACATTCGAAAGACATTGTTGAAGACAAAAACAGTGAAATAGTTGTACTCTGACTACACTGACTGATTTCGTACTTACTTTTACTATTAAACATCATAGTAGTTTCTCATGTAGTATTGTCACCGATGGACGTTGGGGTACCAAGGTGTTGGAATTGCGATCTTATACCGGTAAACGCAGCGTTGGTAGACTGGACGGATGACATCAAGCGAGTACAGGGAGACCCTGAACCCAAGGACGTAAGACCGTGGTCATCCATGTCATGATGATGATGATTGTCATTTTTAGCCCATTAAGGTCCCACAGCTGGGCAAAGGCCTCCTGTGATAAGACAGAGGATTTAAAGCTTAAACCCACGACTTTTAAACCTTCCACTTCGTTTGCTGTTTTTAACGAATATTTTATTACATGTTTATTAGTATTTTAAATCTCATTACCATGCCCGGAGTCAGGAAATCTCTCAACCCACAACTGGAAAATTTTTGTGTGACGTATCTGTATATTATAAGTATTTATGTATATCATTCATAAAATCATTCATCAGTTATCTTAGTGCCCATAACATGCTACGCTTACTTTGGGACTAGATGGCGTTGTGTGTACTATAGCAATATATTTATTTTATTTAACCCCCGTGCCTGGGAACACGGCCTCGTAAATAATCACTAAAAATGATAAACGAATCTGCATTGGTGGGTCTGACAAGGCATTGGAGCTGCGTGGTGGGTCTATGCTCTGAAACCATCTGTCCTATGAAAGAGGCTTGTTTATTGTTTATTGTTTATTGTTATTAGGTACACAAAACAGGTAATAACTAAAAGTAGATCTAAATATAAGTAATAACAACTTGTGTCCAGCAGTGGGTCGTTAATAGTCTAATAATGATGATGATGTTAATCATAATAAACGAGATAAAAAAAAAAACAAACCACCCTAGACACGGAGGTGAATAACCTCGATTTCCTAACTCCACATTGGTAATGAAGATTACCTTGAAAGATAAAAATTAAAACCCAAAACTAACAACTTTAAATTCAAATACATTCGTTTTTTAATTAGTAGTAAACTAGCGCTTGACTACAATCTCACCTGATGGCAACTACCGATGTGGATTAAGATGAGTCGCACTTGACTAGGAGATACGACTCTCTCTCACTCTTGTTTAAAAGATACCCAGGGGCTGGAGATAATTATCACTCCGGGTAAAGGATAAAAATGAACCTTCTCCCACAGCTTTATCAGCTCTCAGAGCACTGGAAATGGAGCATAAAGGAAAAAATATCTAAATACTTGGACCTTGCTCACGAGATTACCGCCATGTTGAGTCGACCGTTATTGTTCCGATCGTCGTTTCAGTCAATGGTCTTCTCGTGAAAAGCTTCGACCAACATCTTAAGAAGCTTTCGCTTGGTTATTGGATCAAGGAATACAGAAGGCAGTAGTCCTTGAAACAGCGCGTATTGTGAGGAGGTTCCTCACTCTGGAGCCCTGACCGCCGGTTGCTTGGGCATTTAAAAGCCCCGCAAGCGGAGGGTGTTTTCTTTTTTCTAATTTTTGTAAGCATTGTTAAGAATTAAAAAAAAATGAAAATCAGTAAATGATAGAATAATAAAAAACGGGAGTAAACTGCTCCAGTTCCATGTTATCGTACTTTAGCAGGTGGACACGATAATTATATCGTGTCCACCTGCGGATAATCGGGATATATAATCGGGAGCGGGGGGATATAATTTTTGTCTCCTGCCCATGCTAGCCCTACAGGGCTATATTTCCTATTATTTCCACTTGTGCTCTGAGAGTCGATAAAGCTGTCGGAGAAGATACATTTTTATCCTTTCCCCGGGGGATAATTATCTCCTGATCATGCTAGCCGGGCTGCAGGTTATAAGAGTTAGGAAACACGGAACTCGGGAGGACGTTCCAAATCATAGTCATGCGAATAAGAAAGAAAGATGCAAAACGCTATGTGCGAGTTTTTCAAATTGGGATATTGACAACATACGGATGTAAACCCGACCGGTGTCTTGCGGTGCGATGGTAGAATGGTGAATTAAATGAGTAAACAACAACTTTTTGTAGTAATACAGTATTAAGATCGACATTTAGATATTACACCTATTATTTTTTTGTTTCTATGTAAGTTACGTATTTATAAATACCTTTAAATCTAACCTAATACCTATTCTTTTTTTGGTTCACACCGAAACTGAACCCATAAATCCATAATCCGTATTAATAGATATTAGATAATACATAAAACTTTGGAGCTACTAAAATAGTTAAGCATTCGAAATCCGTTCTTTGTCCTCGAAGAATTCATGACCCCTACTTTTAAATTTAAACCGTTCAAGGAATAAAACATTCTTCTCCTTCCATTTACATACATATTGCGTATTGAATTGTAATACAAATACACGTTGTATCGCAGTGGGAGTCATCGCCGTGCTATTTCCTTTGATTTCATTATCAACGAAACAATACCGCTTCCTTTGGCTGTTTGTAATTGTTTCCTGAAATACGATATATGAGTAATTACCCTAGTTACTGAAACGCTAATCGTCGATCAAATTAGCGATATACTAATCAATCATTGATCACTTCAGATAAGAGTTACTATGTTGAGTTTCTAAGTCATCATCCATACATTATTATATTCTGCCGACGGCCGACTGGCACTGTGCGCAGCGACCCTGCTTTGTGAGTCCTAGGCCGTGGGTTCGATTCCCACAACTGGAAATGTGTTGAACATTCGTGTGATGAACATGATTGTTTTTCGGTGTTTATCTGTATATTTATGTGTAAGTATTTATGTGTATTATATTCATAGAAATATTCATCAGCTATCTCGGTACCCATAACACAAGCTACGCTTACTTTGGGGCTAGATGGCGGTGTGTATTGTCGTAGTATATTTATTTATTTATTTATTTATTTATTTATTTATTTTTAATGTATCTAATAAAAAATAAAGCAATTTAAATATACATATTTTGCTAGATTTTAGGGATAGTGAAATGCATAACTAAATAAAATAATAATAGCTATATAAAATTTGTTTTTGCGTCCGCGCCGCCCATATAAAATTCAGAAGTCAGTGGTCTATTATTTCTGGAATTTATTTGATAGATTTAATGTCAAAATTAGCATTCGGATTTGTCTTAGACCAACCAGCGCTGTATCCATTACTGTTTCACAATAATATCAATTTCGCTAATATAGTAATCAGCGTAGCTATTAACGTTTTTGTAACCCAACTTAAATTGATCGCTAGTTTACATTCTCAGCTACGTTAGTTAATTCGTTGTGTTGTTGTTCAGCCTTTTAGAAACTGGCCAGTTAAATTGCATGTTATTTAAATGGTGATTTATGTATATTCTAGTTCCTGGCAATGGACTATTTTTAAAGATTGTTGATAAACGTAAAATATATATACTTAGTTATATTTGCTGCAACTAAAAGACGACAGTTATAACTCTTTTGCTTAGTTGTAGTTGCATCAATCCATTAAGTACAGGAATATAAGTACAGGTCTCCTTTCAGAATGAGGAGGAGGGCCTCAGTCCATAACCCTAGCCAAGTGCGGCTAAGGAGACTTCATACGCTTATGAAAACAAAGTTCGGTAAAAAGTAGGATATAAAATTCAAATTTATTTATTTTAAGTAGGTCATGTCTGTCTGTTGGTTGTCATTATTAGTGTTGCCCAAATGCAAGAACAAGACGAGACTTAGCCAGTCTTGGTCTTGGTCTTGCGCCAATACACCTGGTCTTGGTCTTGGTCTTGGTCTTGCGCTCCCAGTCTTGGTCTTGGTCTTGGTCTTGCAGCAAGAGTCTTGCAAGTCTTGCAATTACCTATTAGTCTATTACTATTTATTAAAGTTTACTTTAAATCTTAGAAAAACGTATTAGAATTGGAACATTGTGAGCTTGAATTAACATAGCCATAGTAAAGATCAAGCAGATTAATAAATAACTGAAGATTTGATAAGAAATTCGAAAAATCAACTGACCTATATGTCGTTTTCCATGGAAGTAACTGTTTCTTAATAAACATTTATGATTTATAAGCTTACATTTGCTAAAACATGTAAAAAAACAAATTAATTACAATAACTTGACTGTATTTTAAAGAACAATACTTATCTGTCTAGAAAGAGATTGAACCCTCAACTTATAAGAAATTTAATAAAAGAGTTTTACGATTTATCATTTATTTGAATAAAAAATAAAATACAACACAAATCAACAGCTTTATCATTAGGTTATGATACTTTATATCAATTCTTTTGACCAAGAATTAATACAAAGTAACCATCTGGCTGACTCATCACTTAACCTATTTCTATGTTTTCTAATTACTAATGATGCTTTAGAAAATAACCTCTCAGCAGGTACTGAAGTTGCAGGTATTGAGAGAAAATCACGGGCCATTTTCGATAAAATCGGATACTCTGTCTCATGCGTCCTCCACCAATCTAAAATCACCAATCTGAAACTTATTTATTCTTTGGAACACCTGTAGGTACTCTTAAAATTCGAAATTATTTTGCATGAATAGTGTCAAATGTTATGATTTCGGCGCGGCGGCAACGATTGTTTTAGATTTCAAAAGAAGCCGCCGGCGCGTGTATCATAACCATGTACTTCCGAAAAGCGGCAAATTTCTTTGAGAAGTAAGTACAAAACCTTTGATGCCGCATTATCAAAGTGCCGATGGTTAAAACATAACTATGCATGCACTCAGTTTGATTTTAATAGATATTTTTTTATTCGCTATGTTTATGGTATTAGTCGTAATGCGCATAGGTCCAGTTTTTCATATTCTTTGATATAGTTTTTTGCGTCTCATAGAATTCCTAAGCGTACCTACCTACCTATACACCGAACTGTTACACCTAACTACTCCGTGAAATAGCGCTAAGTCCTAGCTGCAAGACGCAAGAGTCTTGCAGGCTATGTCTTGTTCTTGCTCAAGTCTTGCACGGTCAGTCTTGGTCTTGGTCTTGCTAAAAATACGCGGTCTTGTTCTTGGTCTTGGTCTTGCAAAAACGCAAGAACAAGACCAAGACTGCAAGACCAAGACTGAATTTGGGCAACACTAGTCATTATACCACCAGTTGGAAAGCAGATTTTACCGAGCAGAAGCCATATCAGAAAGAAAATAAATTTGTTTACTTTTATGTCAAAAGCATCACCGAAGGAGCATCTGTCGCTTTATTTTTAGATTAAACTCTCCAGTTTCCTCGGTGTGTACTAAAATAGGATGCGTTTAGTTGACGCGTGGACGGCATGTGTGAGATGTGAATCTTAACGATATTTATTTTTAAACTCCTGAAATGCAGTCTCTTGCGATGCGATGAACTAGTTTAGAGAACTAGATCATTCTGGGATCGCCCGAGTATTTAACTATTCGCTTGTACTGTACCTATACTTAATTACTAATTTTGTAAAACGGAAGATACGGAGACGGCTAGGTGAAAAAAAAGCAAAATAATATTTACTTTGTTTCAAAAATATTAGCAGTTTTTCGAATAACAGAATTGTGTTTTAAGGCGTATTCTTGGGTAACCCATGTTTTCAATTCGAAAATAATAAAATGCTTATTGTCCGATCACCAAAGTCTCAAACGAAAGCTTCGCAAAAACGTAATCATTACAAATGACATAGTGTTTACAATAAACATAGAAGGTATTTACAAATTATGTATTATTTAAAAAATACGATAAAAAAAATTTATTACTCTACAAGTTAGCTCTAACTGCAATCTCACCTTGTGGTAGTGATGATGCAGTCTAAGATGGTGGCGGGCTAACCTGTTAGGGAGTATGGTAGTCATACCCCTAATCGGTTTCTACGCGACATCTCACCGGAAAACTAATCTCTCCAACTATCACTTAGCGGCACATCTTTGTCGGTAGCGTGGTAACTAGCCACGGCCTCCCACCAGACCAGACCAGAGAAATTTCAAAGATTATGAATTCCCAAATTGATCCCGGCTGTATTTGAACCCGGGACTCCTACTTAAATTCACACCGCTCACCTTTGCGCCAGGGAGGTCATCAAATAGTATTTACGGCTCTTAACAATTTGATTTTGAGTAGCATCAGCAGCGATACCTGCCATGCTTTTGATGTATATAATGGGAACCTTGCAGTTTTTACGCATAACGCGCCAACACAGTAGTATCTAGGTACCTACTGTTATTCGAGACGCCGATGATAAGTTCGTGGTTTTAATAGGTACTTGCATTATTATGAATACAGCTCACGCAGTGGCGTGCACAGGGTTTTTGACCAGGGTATGCATAAAGAAGGAATATGGCATAAAATGGATTAAAATCCTTCCCGTTTATGAGTTATACAAAAATTTTAGGGTATGCAGTGCTTTTGTGCATGTTTGAAGTGCACGCCACTGAGCTCACGGCACTTCAAACAGTTAAATTAAGCAATTCATAACCCAAATTGCAGAATAAATTATATTGAGGAAGTATTTTTTACGATGTTTTCCAACGTAGTCTACTGTACGCATAACAATAGAAGTTGGTATGATGGTCAGGAACCACGCTTCGTGGTCATCTCATTTACATTCTAGTACATATACTGACGTATAAATAATTTAATATAATATTTTAAGTGCTCACATATTTCGCCATTTTCAACGAATGTTTAACTGGAAAAACCTTGTATTGCGTTACGAAATTAACAATTGGTTACGGAAGGATTTGGACGTGATTGTTGGCAGTTTGGCATTATTTTTCCATAATATTATCTTTCATTTTTTAATTGTTCTGTTCCAATTTATGATAAAGTGTCACAAGGTCAGTTTGTGCCTTCTTACATCATGTACTAATAAGGTCAGGACTTCAGGTAATAAAATCAACAAAGTATCATTAATTCATCAATTTATCGTCAAGAAGTGCAGTAGGTACTTATAATTTGACCACTCACTGCCTTACTTAAGAGACTTATATAAGTATTTAAAGTTAGTAAATAAAATATTATATCTCAGAATGAGAAGTTTTGGGCCGTAGTCCACCACGCTGGATAAGTTGACTTCTCACGCCTTTCATAATGGAGAACTCCCCAGCATACAGTATCCCCAGACGATGTTTTCCTTCACCGTTAAAACAAGTGTTATTTAATTGCTTAAATTAAAAACGCACATATCTCTCAAAGGAAGTCTAAAGTCTTTACCACTAAGCTATTACAGCTCCCAAAATAAATGTTAAATAAATAATAAAAAATAAAGCGAGGTACAGTTCGTAAGATGCTGGCAGCATAGCCCCTTTGGATGGCCAAACTAATTCGTTAAAATTGTATATAATGTTCATTATAGATACTTAAGACCAACTGTCATTTGATAAAGCGTTCTTCAAGCGGCTGGATTTAAGTCACGTCAAATAACAAATGCACAACTTAAATAAACATCTTATAACCTATGTCATTAAAATCTTGACACACTCGTAACTGCCATTTGGGGCGTCAAATTTCACAGTTATTGCATGAAGAGGTGTCTAATTACAAAGTCCTAAAATATTCAATATTATGCAGGACTGGCTCAGAAACTGATTCAACTAAATATGCAACACTCTATCTTTACTTATCATCTTCGTTCATGATGCAAATTTAAATTATTATTATTATTATTAAACTCTTTATTTGTATACCACAACATTAACATATTTAAAATATAACAAAAACAGAAACATATCGAAAGAAGTAGTAGTACAAAAGGCGGCCTTATCGCTAAATAGCGATCTCTGCCAGGCAACCTTAGAATTAGAAAAAAAAAAAAGAAGAGGAGAATAGACTGCTGGTGGTACAAATATTAAAATACATACATGCGAATAACTACATGCTAATACATAAACTAGTGTACACAAAAAGATAAAAATTAAATAATATAATTAATAAATAAAAATAAACTAATATATATAATAACAACACTTACATATTTAAATACTATAACATACAATAAATGAGTAAGTATATACATACTACTAATAGTCGTTAAATTAGCTGTTATTGCTAATGAAACTCTTCGAAAAATCTACATGAAAAAGCTTACTTTATTTTCGTGGAGACATCCTCATGGTTCTCACTTCTCAGTGCCTGTACAACCACCGTACCACGAGGGGCACGGTGGTTATTTCGGAACTCGTATCGGCTAAAGCGTCCCAACTAGTCGCCTGGTGACTGGGCCTCGGGAACACTTTCGCTCACATCCACGGCCCAACTAGCGGCAGGCCCTCCTCCGGGACATACTAAAATGGCCCTAAAAACCCCGAGAAGGGTGCGCCTTCCAACCCGAGGACAGATCTCTTGGTGACAGATTCCCCACATCCATCGCCCCGGTCCTCAACAAGGGGGCAGGCGGCGTTCGTGAGAAGACGCCTGCGACCGATCTTCCTTCGACGGACCGGGTGACAATCGACGTCAAAAAAAAATAACAATATTGAAACACGATGCGTATAAAAAATTACAATGTAGAATTCACAAAATGAATTTCAAATAAATATTAATTAAGTCATTGAAACAAATCTCGTGAATTCGTACCAACGAAGGTCACGTCAAGTGGGATCTATTTCTTCGTCCGTTCCATCTTTAGAGCGTAACATCCGGACATACAAACATAAACTGATAACACATCGCTTAAATTGCTGCAGTCATGTACTTACCGACGCGAGGTCGCCATTCCAGCAATTTGGGACACGAGCGACCATCGGTTCTTTGAGCTATGTGCCATTTTAGCTTCGAATCGTAGACGTGTTGGTGATCGCAGAAGATGGTAGCAAAAGCACAGAGGACGGATGATGCCCGTTCTCCGTTTCTTTCCTTTAGTCACCTCGTACACCCGAGGGATGAGGAGAGTATTGCAAATAATATATTCATACTATCGTTATATAAAGCGGTGATAGCCCAGTGGGTAGGACTTCGACTTCACCTAGGGCGGGCGTGTCCGAATCCCAGCACGCACCTCTAACTTCAAAGTCAAAGTCAAAAATATCTTTATTCAAGTAGGCCCATAGGTGGCACTTTTGATGCATACATAAGAATTACACGGTAGTGAGATGATGGCGATAACCACATACGTAAACTTAAAACTAAAGCTACGAGGGTTCCAAACGCGTCCTGGTCTAAGAAGAAGCCCACAACAAACTTAGCCGGGTGTTTTTTTTGTTATCACCATCTCACAATGTCATTTTAAATTGTTAGAAGAGCAACCTGGTTAGAGCAATAATTTACACCCAAGCTTTTTTATCGATTACGTAGTCCTTTATACTATAATAGGACTTTTCTAAAAGCTTACGTTTAATACTAACTTTGAACTTTTTAAGAGACATCTCCAAGATGTCAATTGGTAGTTTATTGTAGAATTGTATGCAATTTACTTTAAACGAATTATGAATTTTATGTAACCTAATATATTGCACTTTAAGTTTATTCTTACTTCTAATGTTTAAATTGTTGCAGTCTTTTGTAAGTTATGTGCGTTTCAAGCAATCAAAATATCAATTGTTTCCTGAGAGTTCTCCATAATGTTCTCAAAGGTGTGTGGAGTCCACCAATCCGCACTGGGCCAGCGTGTTGGACTACGGCCTTAACCCCTCCTCATTGTGGAAGCAGACCCGTGTGGGCCGGCAATGGGTTGATATGCATGTGATATGAAATTAATAGTTATTATATTTATATTTATACAAATAGGTACCATATGATCATAATGTGTCGATTTAGTAAGAAACTGACGATGTGTATTGCGTTATAGTTTTTTAAACGGCATCGAAAAAGGAGGAGGTTCTCAAATAGGTTTTTTTTTTAAGTAAACATTGAAATTGGGTTGAATCTTTCATTTCATGTACATAAAGGTACCACCGATTAAGCAAGTGACATATCTTTAAGTAAAATGCGCATAACTCGACAGTGAGTGCCGGGAATTTAACCAATAATAATTAATTAATTTAACCAATTTAACCCTTAATCGTTAAGAATTATGGTTAGGCTTTTAATTTAGGTTACAAGTAAGCTCTTGACTGCAATCTAACCCGATGGTCAGTGATGATGCACTCTAAAGATGATAGCGGGCTAACCTGTTTGGGACATAGCGCCAAATGGCTCAAATCGCGACATCGTTACGGAACACTAGATCGCTAGGCGGCACGTCTAAGTCAGTGGGGAGGTAACTATCTACGGCCAAAGCCTAATTAATACAATCCTCTGAGTTTACTTGTAAGTAAAATGATATACTTACATCCTGACTGTATTGTTTTAATTTGCCTAAAATAAAAGCGGGTTGAGTTTCTTTTTTTTCACTAGTTATCACTGTCATGGCTATTATCTTTTTTACGGTCGCCGTTAGTTTCCCCCCACTATTATGAAATTTGTAATAACTAGTTTATAAAATAAGCGTCCCTGCACGGCTATTATAAGCACGATACATTATCACCACGGGAAAGGACAAATTGTTTATCTTCTCCCACAGTTTTGAACTCCTCCTTTTAACTGTTGCCTTTTAATTTCACTGAAAAACATTCATTCATTAGGTACGCTTCTAAATCAATAGGTAGTCACTTTTTCAAATATTTTATAATAGAAGACTTACTTTTTAGCACTCATTTTATTTTCTCGAAAGGTACGTTTTATACCACTTTGAAAAATCCAGAATAAATAATATAAACAAACAGCCGCGGACGAGGAACATTTATAGATAAAAAAAACCATAAAAAAATTAGACAACTAAAACAAAACTGAAAACAAAAATTTATTTGTCATAACCATGAGCACAGAGTAGAATATACGATACGTCTTTCCCCTATTATATCCATATATATTTTCGATACGTCTTTCCCCTATTATATCCGTGGATATATTGTCCACCCGTGTGCCCATGCTCTGGGGGTGGATATAAATGCGTGAGGGGATAAACGTTATAACCTTTCCCCGTGGAGAAAATGTCCCCCGCCCATGCTAGCCCTGCAGGGCAAGTAAATTTTACCTCTTATCAGTCATCAACCTCTTATCAATCAGTATCGGGGAATAACATTTTGTCTCCTACCCATGCTAGCCGTGATGCTAAAACCCCCTCTGACAGGACTCCACTAAAATAAATAATATCTAAATAATTGACGTGTAAACAAGTTTTTTTATTAAACGGGGTCAACTCTCTCTTTTCCCTAGTTTAAAAGGAATAAGGAAAAGTTGACCCAACTTTTCCTGTTGCTATGCTTTGGCAGGAGGGAAAAAATTATATCCTTTGACAATGCATAATGTATGTTTGAGCCGCATAAAAAGAATTTAATGAAGTAAGAGAAAAAAAAATCAAATATTGGTTCAAAATTATCTACTCTAATTTTCCTCAGGGAAGGTGTAGGTGAAAGTGTGTGCAGGCAGCCAAGTGAAAACACCTACCCTGTAGGACTACGTATTTTTGCACCTGTTAAATTGGTTTTGAGATCAGTGTTTTAAACTATATATGTGTTGTAAACTTCATTAAAACCATTACTCTATACCTATTGTCTCAGTGATGTAAGAATCCCAAGTGGGTTTCTAGGTATTACGTAAAAGTTTGTATCAAATCTTCTGGTATATTCTCAAAGTCTTAACTGCGGGTCTAACTTGAGTTGCCAGTGGCCACGCTCCGTCGCTGGTGCAAGACAGGCTTTCGACCGAGACGTTCATACCTTCATACCTAACTTAACATAAGGCTCGCTAGCAGCGGAGATCGTAATATTGATATAATTGAATGTACCCTTTTGAAGTTTTTTTTTATTTCTGTACCTTACTGATTACCCTTGACTGCTATCTCACCTGGTGATAAGTGATGATGCAGTCTTAGATGGTAGCAGGCTAACATGTTAGAGAGTATGGCAAAGATTATTTAACCCATTTTCGGTTACCCATTGATAGGAGAAGTTATCCCCGTTTATAATTACACATATCTTATTTTCATATTAATTCCACTTGTGCGCCAATGCTCTGAGAGTTGATAAAGCTATGGGAGAAGTATCCTGCCCATGCTAGCCAAACTGGTCTTAGAAGGAAGCCCACAACAAACTTAGCAGGGGTTCTTTTGCTATCACCATCTCACAGAAAAAATTATATTAAGTTTTAAAGTTAGAGCAATTAATACCAAGCTTTTTTATCATTCATGTAATTTTTAATACTATAATAGGTATTTCCATAAGCTATACATTCTCGGCATCGGAATACGATCAGGGTAGTAGGTTAGGCCTATAAACTTTAAGGCTTTAAACTATTTTAAAATATAACTTTTTTGTTATATTTTAAAATTAAATTCACTTTTACAATCACTTAAACACATTGTAAAAAGGCCGAACACTGATCACAGATAAAGTGGCATAAGCATAAGTGACTTTACACAGATAAGTACCAAAGACAATAATCTAGTATAAAACTGTACTCAATACTCAACAATTCTCTAGGAAAAAATAACTAGTAAAATAAATATTTTATTTATTTATTTTACTTTAATCCGTTGCTCTATTGCTGCGTGATCGTAGGACAAACCAACAAACACACTTTCGCGTTAATAATATGAGTAAGGACATAGTTAGAAGGTGCCCTTATTCACCGTGTACCGTATATTAAATGAATCGAGATAGGCACCGCAACAGCTAAAGTGTTATTAGAGAGGCAAGTGAAAAGAAAATGACTCTAAGGCTTTTGTATATGTAAACACGATTTTCTTACGGTATTTTTAACTTTTCCATAGAAGCTAAGCTAAAGTTGATTAGATTTTTGTTTTTGACCTAGAGTCACGAATGAACTTGACGCTTCAAAAGTCTACTTATTAGGATCCATGAAATACAGCCCGCTGAGAGTAAAACGGACCGGTGGACGGACGGACAGCGAGGACTTCGTGATCCCTTCGGGCGATGACACCCTTCGGGCACGCAACACAGCAGGGCTAGCACGGGCGGGAGATAAAAATTATATCCCCCGATTATATCCCTTGACAAAGGATATAATTAACGTGTCCACGTTTACCCCCGTTTATTAATACAAATATATTATTTGGGTATTATTTCCACTTGTACGCCAGTGCTCTGAGAGTTGATAAAGCTGTGGGAGAATGTAAATATTTACCCTTTCCCCGGGGAGATAATTGTCTCCTGCCCAAGCTAGCCGTGCTGAAAAGAGTTTTCGTAGTGGCTTTTGTGACAGGTGACAAATCTCGTCTGGGGAAGTACCTACTTCTGCAGGGCAGCATTGTTGCAATGTTGTGTATCGCACTGAAGGGCGTGGTTGCCGGTGTTATTGCAGGCACATGTGGCTTAACACCTACGTTTCAGGTTGTTGGATACAAGAGAAGAAGTAGAGTATACAGAGTTAGAAGAGTAATAACAGAAGAGAATACAATAGAAGAAAAGACAAGCTAGTTGCAGGACGTGTTCCTTGCATGCCCTGCGAAGTGTTGCTCTGTTTTTACGCCATGGTTTTCCACTCAACATCAGATGACTATCTGCTTAGTCCGTAATTATTACTTAAAATAAAAAAATTAAGTCAAAGCAAACCACAGCGTTGTCGACGCGACGAACTCACAAATGATCGCGATAAGTGGAAAAGGAAAGCGAAGCCTTTGTCCAAAAATTAAATACATTACAAAAAAATGGTAAATACTAACAAGATAAATATTACGCGGATAAGATTGATTATTTAATTTTAACGTAAGCTATAAACATAAACCCAAAAATAAGATAAAGATAATAACATAAAAACAATAAAATTAAAGTCAACTCAAATGTCGAAAAAACACCAAAAAAGTAATTATTATGAATATTATTTAAATAACTTCTCATTAAAAAGTCACCTTATTTTCTCGAAATTATCGAGAACGGAATACATAAAAATCAAGTTTAAAAGAAAGCCGAATGCAAACGTAAAAGCAAAGTTGTTTACAATTTATTATTCCTCAATAAAGTTTTGTTTTATGTTCCTATACATACTGTGGAATTACTTTGAATGATAAAATCAATGAAAGATTTAAAAGAAGATTGTTTACAAAATTTAACAAATGAAATAAATGTTACTTAACAATTATTCTTTGTAAAGTCAACAAACATCTCCTGAGGATGCTCCGGTTTCGGAGCGAAACGTGCGTAGAGGGTACATTGCCGAGGATCTGTTTGGTGTGGAGTATACGGATTGAAGAAATTATAAATTAAACCATACAGTTTTCATGCTTTTCACCGAGTAAAGAAAATTAAGCTTAATTTTCATGAGCTTCGTATTAACACCTTTTATCCTCTGTCATTGATCTTTAGTCTAAGATTACTTTGGTTAGCATTACAAAATTGCCAACAAACAATTAAAATAAATTGTTTCATATCAAATCGTTATCGAATTCGTTTAGTATAGCAGATACAATTAATGATAATTGAATTTTTATAGATGTAATCGGTTATTGATAAGGAAATTAATATGAAGGCTTGAAGCCTATATTGAAAAATCTTATCCAATTAACTTAATGGTACTAGCGATATTGCTGCAACATATTAAAAGCATTATGTAGAGATATATTTGATGTGCTAGATAAACTGGGGTTTCATTTTATGTAAAAATTAAAACTTTGTAGAGCTGCAAACAATTAATTTAATTATTAAAATTATTAAAAGGCAGTTAAAGCTTCTCATTTGCCGAGTACGTCCCAAAAAGCGGCAGCAGCTGCCGAATCTGCTCGAATGCTTAAGCGCCGTAAATACTCCGTTATTTGTAATGATTACGTTTTTGCGGCGCTTGCGTTTGATACTCTGGGGCCATGGTCTTTGGACACGAAAGATTTCATTAACATAGTGTCACAAAAGTTGGTCCTTACGTCTGGTGGTCCAAGAACTGGCGCTTATTTAGCCCAACGGCTAAGTCTAGCTATTCAAAGGGGCAATAGCGCACGCATTTTGGGTACCAAGCCCATAAGTGAACAGTTAGGCGGCTTATATTTATTGTAAATATTAATTTTAGTTTGTAATTATTATTTCCCTACAAAAATATATTTTTCTTTGGTTTAGGAATACAATAAAGGCAGTTTTAATTGAATTAATAATTCCTTGAAGGCAAGGTTCGTACGACCTTTTGTCATTGGCAATTGCTGACAAGACATTAGACAAATGCCATTTAGAGCAAGGTTCTTCTGTTTAGTGGCAAGTAGAATTTTTTTATATAGCACCGTATCTGTCATCTCTCATCTTCGATTTCAAATGAGATCATTTCCGGTTTCGAATGAGCCTCAAATATTTAAACGATAAATAGCTTCAGAACAAATCGTTTTAAATACTTACTTTTAGTCATAAAAATGCATTAGGTAAGTAAGTACCCTATTGCGGGTACACCAAACAAAAGTACAGGACAACAGGAAAAATTAAGAAGCAACACTTTCCATAAGTACAATCTAAAATAATACCTGGCTAAGTTAGCTAAAGGTTTATTTTTGGGCGTAAGGCGGAATCTTTAGTTGACGAAAAGTCTGTGAAACCAAAATGTTTAAATCTACGTGTATTTAACACTTGCATCAGCAAATAAAAAATAAATTTGAGATTCAATTGACGTACCGTCAAGCGATGCGTTCCCGTACGATGTTTATAATCCGATCACGAATAATTTTTACAAGATTGAATTATCAGTACTATGCATAGACTTATTGTTCGTCTTCCTTTACTAGATTTATTACATAACCGGCAAAATTATATGCATATGTTATATAATGATGATGAAGTATGTAATAAGGAATTATATCTTTGAATTCCAGGACCAAATCTAGCTCCGTGCTGGGATCGGAGACAAAGGAGCCAGTTCCAGCACCTTCGCCCGCTGACTCTGGTGTTTCCGAATTAGAACGTGATCAACATGAATACAGGTATTTACATAATTTGCTCCTCCATCCTCAGAATCCCACAGCTGGGACGCTTGTAGGCCTTTTATCTCATAGGAGAAAGGGGTAAAGATCTAAGACCGTCTACTTTACTCCCATACAAGCTTCCATGATGTTATTTACCTCGGAAAGCAAACGTGCTTTTATCACTGGTGGGTTAGTCGTTATTTAGGGTTTTTCACACCCCACGGCTTCGTGTTACTGGTGTCCAACTATTTAATCATCATTATCAACTCATCACCGGCCCACCGGGCACGGGTCTCTTCCCAGAATGAGAAGGGTCTAGGCCTGAGTCCACTTCGCTGGCCAAATGCAAATTATTAGACTTTACACGCATTTAAGAACATTATGGAGAACTTTTAGGCATGAAGGATTTCCTCACCATTAATACAAGTAAAACTTAATTGCTTGATTGCTTAACGAATATAGGTAAAGTCAGAATCAAAACTTTATGAGTTCTCGAACTTCGTGCGTTTCGATGCGCAAAGTTTGAATGGAACTATAAGTACTTTAAGTTGCTTGTTGGGAATTGAACTCCCCCCTCTCGAAGAGGATTTTAAGTCCAAACCACTAAGCGATCACAGATAACGACTTAATACTCATTCTTAATAGTTCTTTACGTACGATTCCAGCACAGCAGACCGTCTACGTAGTCACGACGTCCGCCTTCGAGCACCGCGTCTCATGTTGCAAAGCTATGGCGGTCGAACGAGAGACGAGAGAGATGCGGAATTGGCAAGAGTTAGACGAGATAGAGCACTACTGCGACAGCGGCTGGAGGACACCGAATGGAGCTTGTGCCAGAGAGCGGGGGAGATTTCCCTCCTCAAAACTCAGTTGAAAGATGCTCAGGTCAGTTGAACCATTTTGTTGTAGAATGTTCGAAGGCTGTATAAGTTTAAATGGGAATCTATCTTGCCAGCTACGTTAGTAAGCTGTATTATTAGGGTAAAAGAGGTCTTGCTAACGATTGCTTCGTAAGTTAAAGATGGATTACAGAATAACTAGATGAGCTTAGAAAATATAGCCTATGCAGCCAAACATGTAAGTATGTGAGAAGAATTGACGTAGAGTTCCATAATGTTAGAGTGTTAGAAAAATTTAAAGTACATCTACAAATGCCCAAGTGGTATTAGCTAGATTAGAAAAGGCGTAAAGTTAGTGCTAACAAGCCACTACTTGTTAAACGGTAGCTAATATTATTTGAGATGAAGATTATAAGAAATAAATGTCTTCGTATAATTATCAAAATTAAGCTTAATTTGCTATACTCCGCGAAAAGCAGGAGAATCTGTGTGGTGTAATTTATAATTTCTTCAATCCTTATACCCCGCACCAAACAGATCTTCGGCAATATAACCGGAGCATCATCAGGAGATGTTGACTTTACAATGAATAATTGTTAAAGTCAACATCTCCTGATGATGCTCCGGTTTCGGAGCAAAACGTGCGTAGAGGGTATATTGCCGAATATAATAACAAAGATGATAAAAATACCATTAACACATGTAAATGTAAACTAGTTCGGAAAAGAAAATCTAATCTACTACTAAATCAATGAGGGGGTATAACTCATTTTTAATGTTTTATTAAATTTTTTCAGAACGAACAAACTGCCAAAGGTCACGAATACTTGACACTTAAAGCTGATTGCCGTCAACTACGAGAGGCTATGGATAAAAAAGACAAAGAAATAATGAGACTACGAACCGAATCGGACGAAAAAGACAAATCAGTGAAAAGGTTGCAGGGTGAAGTAGACAGACTAACAAAAAACTTGATGGATAACGTCACCGATTTAACTAAAACTAAAGAGAGCAGTAAAAACGAAATTGAGAAACTAAAAACCGAAGTTAAAGAACTAAGACAGGAACTCTCAGACGTATCTCTCAGCGGATACGAAGGTATTGAATGTGGACGGACGATGAGAGGAATTTACGATGTTTGCAAGACAAATGAGTATCACTGGACATCCAGTGATAGTGCTTTAGAAGACGCAGAAGTTCAAAGACTGAACGGTGAACTACCAGATCCTTGTGGAGACCCGTGCGCGGCCAGTGCTATGGTCGAGCGACTCAAGTGTGAAATAGAAAACAAAGAGGCCCAATTCAACAACGAAAGGAGAAAATGGTCCGAAGAGAAAGACAAAGTACTGAGATACCAGAAGCAGTTACAGATGAACTACGTCCAAATGTTCAAGCGATCGCGCAATCTCGAAGCGGAAATCGACGGTTTGAGGCTAGAACTCGAGCTTTGCAATAAGAATATGAAGAATCTTAACCAACACAAAACCATAGAGTTGTAAATGTACCAAATTCTATAGAGGTTAATATTTATTTAGAAATTACTAATGCTTTTGTAAATAGCTATAGCGTGTTCTTGCCTTGTGTGGTCTGGATGGTTGTCAGTAACAAATAATTATGGAAATGTTTGTCGCGAAAATTTCAGTTTTACTCATTGATATAGTAGTATGATAAATATTATATTACAAGACTATTTTCAAACAAAAATGAATAATACTAAATTAAATATTACTATGCGTCTTAATTAAATGTTATAGTAATTAATTTATACGTAACTCTCATGCTCTCTATTTTAACATATGATTTAGTTTTCTTAGATCTGGGGATAATTATAACGCTACGAAATCGTAAGCATAGCTTTGTACTTTACAGTTAGGAAAACCAAGGAATCTTTGAAACAATGCAGAAATATGAATTGGATAATTGGGGAAAAACAAGGAATATATAAATCTATAAAACATTTCTTTTCATTAATTTACACGAATACGTCAATTTTTTCATTTATTTGTCCATTTCGATCTAATGGAACAAATTATAGATTCAATGTTGAAGTATTGTAACGTAATTTTTCTACCCTCAGTTTCAAAGATTAAATTATATTTGGGGCTCTTTGTTTCAAGAATATTCAACTGTCAACTTTTTAAATGTCCCATTTAAACTATTGTACATTCACTAGCATAATATTAAAGAATAAACCATAGTTATTTTATACGAAGAAATCGATATTTTCAAAAATATCACTAGCTATTGTAGATGATATTATTAATAATAATTGTTTGAAATACATGTTTGTCTTTTATTTAAATGAAACACAGCAATAATTTAATTATTTCTTTATTATTTACTACTATTACTAAAATGTACGATCGGAGCATAATAAGTGCAATATCTACTTCACACATTTTTGAAGTAAAAGTTACATAACTATATATAAATTTAGTAAAGCGACTTAATTATAGGTCTCGTAACTTAAAAATACAATGAGATCACATCTCTTATGGAACACATGAAAATACCTCTTGAATTGTAAATAAATATTAATTAAAACTTTGATTTCAAATTAGCCAAACCTAAATTCCTTGATCGAAATGTAAATCCTTCGCCATGTTTAGTTGCAGCTCCGGTATGGTTTTTTACCGTTTTTGCTGGTTCAACCTAAGAAAACATAGAGGAGTTAGAAGGAGTTATACATTTTGTCCCTTGAGGTATAGTCCTTAAGGAACAAAATGTATAACACCAAAGTCGTAATTATAACACGTCCTTTACTTCGTTTGTCATTGTTTAAGTAAAAAAGGAAATATAAGTCAAATATTTAATTTCCGAAACAGATGTAAAGAAATATTCCTAATTTAAATTGTTTAAAATTCCCGCCAAGAATAGAGATCGTTCCGTAACCATAGACTTCGCATTTTGCTCGGTCACTGTGCGATTGTAAGGCAAACAATCGACCTTGGATACGTTTTCCTCATAGCATAACTTTGTTAACAACGAAGCGCTAAAATTAATTATATTTATAATATCCGAAAATAAATTTTCAATAACAGTTAAGACTCAAGTTGCCCACTCTGATTATGAACATTCTGAATTAATTTAAGATTGTTTTTTTGTGACTATTATTTATTTATTTTCAGTCCTTGCTTAGAGTAATAAAATGATATGGAATGGGGATATAATAAGACTACCACTTCTCTCTTCTAGAGCTTCTTCGTAACAAATCCATAAATAAAAAGTTTCCGCTATTCTATAAAATATTTACCAACATACCGCGTCACGCCACGCTATTATTTAAAAAAAAAAGCTGCTAAAAGCCGTTGCGTCTTCTGCTTTATAGATAGATGATAGATTACGGAATACCTTATGGGTAGGATCTGCTTTTTGCATGATTTTTGAGAAGATTTTTTTTTTAAATTTATTTTCCCAGAAACGTTTTTTTTTTCTTTTTTAAGTATATAGACAAGTGCTTGACTGCAATCACACCTGATGGTAAATGATGATGCAGCCTAAGATGAAGCGCGCTTGCCTAGAAGATGCCTATTCACTCTTGATTTGAAGGTACCCAGATTATAGGTATCAGGGAAGACGGAAGATGGGAGGGCATTCCAGGCCTTTGCGGTGCGGATCAGAAAGGAAGAAGCAAAACGCTTCGTACGTGTTGATGGTATTTCAACCACGTAACGGTGCAGATTCTTTCGGTGCCTCGCAGTTCGATGGTAGAAAGGAGATGGTTTGACCAAATCGAATAGCTCCTGAGCACACTCTCCGAAATGTATCTTGTAGAAAACAGCCAGACAAGCAACCTTGCGCCGGTGTTCAAGGCTTTGAAGTCTACTGACTACAAGGTCGTTGCCAATGAGTCTCCTAGCACGACGATCCACCGAATCCAAAGCATCGAGCTGGTACTTGGCAGAGCCATCCCATAAATGGCTGCAGTACTCCATGCACGACCGAACCTGAGCTTGGTACAGGGTTAGAAGCTGTTCTGGCGTGAAGTAGCGCTTAACTTTGTTGAGGATGCCAAGTTTTTTGCCAGCAGTTTTAGCTTTGGACTCGATGCATTGTCCAAAGCTTAGATTGGACGAAATGCTGATACCTAGGAGCTCAATACTATTCGTGATTGGCACAGATACATTTCAGAAAGTCGGAGTTAGGGGGAACGGACTCCGTTTGGCGGAAAACAAACACGCTTGGGTTTTGGAAGCATTAAACTGTACCAGATTAGTGTCACCCCAATCGGACACCTCGCTTAAGGCCAGATTAACGCGTTCCACCAAGGCCTCTCTGAGCACAAGAGTTTCGTCTCCACTAGCTCGTGGACTGGACATGTATCTAACCGTCACAGTGCTGTCATCTGCATACCCAAAGATGCCGGGTTTTAACAGATCATTTATATGCAGCAGGAAGAGCGTAGCGGAAAGAACCGATCCCTGAGGGACACCAGCGTTGATGGCCATTAGGTCAGACGAGGACCCATCGACGACAACCCGAAAAAATCGTCCACTCAAGAAATCAGCGATCCAGTTGCAAAAACTAATGGGTAACCCGTAGGCTGGAAGCTTGTGCAGAAGACTTTCATGCCAGACACGGTCAAAGGCTTTCGATACATCGAGTGAAACGGCGAGCGCTTCACCGTGCTTATCCATGGCTTCACCCCAGATGTGCGTGGCATACACTAAAAGATCCCCTGTTGACCGATTTCGTCGAAAACCGTACTGACGGTCTGACAGGAGTTCGTTGTTTTCTAGGTATGCCAGAAGTCTGTTATTAAGTACACGCTCCAGACTTTTACATAATAAAGAGGTGATAGCAATTGGTCTGTAGTTAGATGGGTCGGCACGGCTACCCTTTTTTGGAACAGGTTGCACGTTGGCAATCTTCTAAGCTTTCGGGACCTGAGTGGTTTTAAGGGAGAGGCGGTATAAACGTGTTAGAATAGGAGACAATTCGGGAGCACAGGTTTTAAGAACCACTGCTGCAATTCCGTCTGGACCACTGGCTTTATTCACATCCAGATTGCGGAGCACTTTTAAAACCTCACACTGTCGAATGCGTATCTCTGGCATGACAGAGTCACAAAAAGGTATGGTTGGTGGTGAGGCACTTCCTGAATCTAGCTGTGAATTAGCTGCAAACAGAGATCCTACGAGGTTAGCTTTATCTGTTGCAGTAAAAGCCAGAGACCCGTCAGGTTTCAAAAGGGGTGGCAGCGAAGGACGGCAAAAATTCGTTTCGATGGACTTCGAAAGGGACCAAAAAGCTTTACTACCACGTGGATAAGAAGCTAATTTTGCCCCGATACGTATGGTGCGACTAAAACGAGCTCTTTTTAGTGCTTCTTGTAGGACTTGGCGGCTAAGTTAAAAGCTCTCTTCTTGGCGGTGATATCCGGAGCTTTTTTTGAACGGGCTTCAGCCCACGCTGCAAACGCTGTATCTTTATGCGCCTCGGCTTGGGCACACTCAGCGTTATACCACCGTGGAACCCTGCCATCGAGCGATACGTCAGCGAATGGAATAAAGTATGGAATTATGACCTCCGATAAAGCTTTTTCGCTGCTCGACGGATCATTAGACGAGAAGCATACTTGCCGCCAAGGAAAAGATGCAAAAAAATGCCGCATCTCGTCCCAATCTGCTGACTTGTATCGCCACACCCGTCTGATTCCAGTAGAACCGGAGTCCAGGGGGTGATAGTTTGGCACTGACCTAACCAAACAGTGATCAGAAGTGCCCAAGGGAGCTGTAACTGATACTGAAAAACGGTCTGGGTCGGTAGTCAGCAGAAGGTCTAGGCAATTAGGTGTGTGGCCGTCAATATCAGGTACCCGTGTTGCCTCTTGGACTAGCTGAGAGAGATCTAGCGATAAGGCAAATTTAAGCGCCTCTCTCCCGGCGTGGTCGGTGTTCTGGTATGGGAATAGCCAGTCCTGGTGGTGAGCGTTAAAGTCTCCCAGAAAAACCATTTGGGCAGTCGGATACCGACGCTGTACGGTGTCAGCCGTTTCACTGAGATACTGAAACATCCGCGTCGTCTCCTGGTCACCACTATGTGAGCGATAAGTACAGGCGTAAACAATCTGATCCGTACCTGTATCCAATAGATACCACATGATTGAGAAGTTGGGTACCTCCAAGTTACGGAGACGCCGGCAACAGACGTCATTACGTGCGAACATACAGACCCCGGCACAAGGTTTAAAATTATGCTCAAGTGAATACCCTGGGTACTGAAGATACGCTACATCAGTTGGAACCCCAATTTGTGTCTCCGTAAGAAAAAGTAAATGCGGCCTCTCAGTCTCCAGATGATGGTGGACTGCAAAGAGATTAGAGTGCATTCCTCTTATATTTGAGAAATGCACTTTTAAGGAGAGGAGGTGCAACCGCTGTGTATACTTACTTTTCTTCATTTTGCGTGTCATTTGATGTAAAGGGTGAATAGGAAAAGGGATGGCAGTTGTACGAGGCGCGACGTTTGTAGACTCCTCAATCCACGAAGATACCACACTAAAAGGAAGACTCGACTGGAGACTGCGGGGACGCCCGAACCCCCCTGGGAATCACCATCGGGTCCTCTCTCTGGTCGTCAACCAGCACGATGGAAGCCATCCCAGGATTTTTCGCTAGTTGGCGGGGCAGCCTTTCATAGGTGACGAACCTATTAGTTGGGCCCCCTACTACCTGCGGTCGGCCAGCGGTGCACCGTGCTTCGGATCCCGCTAGCCTCCAATTCGAGGCGTCCAGTGTAGTTACCCGGTGGATCGGATCCTGTCATTAAACGCAACGCAACTGTACATACCCATCCCCTTTAGATAAGCTACTACGAGCATCGTTCCGGAACACGACAAATCGCATCAGTCAACTGACACAATCAGTCATTTTGCGGCGCGGTTTTGCTCGCAGGGTGGTAATTCTAGCCACGGCCGAAGCCTACCACCTAAGAAAATGATACTCGTTTAGCACCACCCAGGGGCCACGTGTAGGGTAACAAGGGTTAAAACCTAATTTCGGTAATTCCTACGGACGCGAGTACCAACGACCCCCAAAAACCACGTTTCCCAGAAGTACTCTAGATACATATAATCTACTATAATTTTCTAGTATTGAATGTGATCATCAGAAAGAAAATGAGTGCAGGATATGTCGGGTATATGAGCTATGTGCAACCAATCACAAGGTCGCCACTTTAAGCAAGTCTTCTGATTGGTCACAGCGAGCATTACGGTATCTAATCTCGATTTAATTGGACACCAATCTAACTCTAGATACCTGAGTAACATCGCCAATCATTGGTCGCTTCCTCCACTTGTACCACCAATACTCCACCCCTAAAGTGATACAAGCCAAGCCGATGCCCATGAATATGACTATGAAGACGCCGCCGATGTTTTGTATGGAAATTCCATCGGACTGGTCGTCCTGCTTCTCGCATTTTATGGCATTAGGGTTATTGTTCCACCAGTTTTCCTTCAGTTTCTCCAGTTTACGCTTGTTCAGGAGCTGTAATATTCTGTAAGTATGATAGATAAATAATTAGATATACGTTATTGCATTCTAAATCCATACCGCTAAAATAGGCTTTATCCTTAGTACAAAATTAGTTCGCACGCAATCGGGGAGTCGTTTTCGCATATGAAACCCTGTATCGTCTTAGTAAAATGGAATCTTAGTAAATGCCACTTGTAATAGAGTCGTGAATTCTGTACTTCTGATTTCAGTTTTACAAACGTTCTTTCATAATTATGCGCTAAAGAATTACATACAAATTTGAACTCTAACCCTATACAAATAAGATCAGTTTTACTTCGACGTTCAACTATTTTTATACTCAAATACGACTACTTAATTGCGAGCAAGCAAATCTTGTACTAAGGTTAGTAATCATGATGATGAAGGTCAAGACGAGATCAAAGTCCAGCAAACATTCCATTCCAGTGCTATGTAGTTTAAACATATAAAGTATATTCACATAAAAGTCACATGAATACCTAGGTTTTAAACTCTGACATTCCGAATTGACGTAACCATCCATTGAAATTATTTATCGGTTACTAATGTTAGCATAAGCGGAACAATCCATTAAAATTTCAATAGCAGTACGGCGACTAACGCTAATTTTGTAATGCGGCTGAATGTCACCCGGTCAGCTGTCGGTGCATTATAAATTATGTGCATTTACTACTTATTAGGTAATTCAGGGGGACAAAGGGCATGACTTTTTTCTTTTTAGCTGAAAATCCCTTCGGATTTCTCGGAATGTGTCCCACAATAACACGTACTAAAACAACGCCCTTACTTTCTATCTTTGCACGAAACCACCCGTGCTGACCGTCTTAAATTTTCACTCTCTTTCTCTGTTCTTCTTCTCTCTTATTTTTCGCTGTATTATTAAGCTCAAATGTGTCCATTATTCTGTCTCTCCACCGTGGAGTGCTAGGTTTTCAGGAGCTGATCATTTCCGGTGCCACATATCTTAAGTCTACGCACGAGGGGCATCCACACCCCTCGTTACACAAGTAGTCTATCATCATCTGCTTGGCCCGTCAATTATTAAAATAACATAGATGGAATTACCTTATGCATTTCTATAATTTCTTTCGTTGTTTGGAATATGCGCAGCTAAGAAGCTATTTCTATACACAATGTAAGTAAAAAATTACCCATGCGTGACTTTGATAGATTTTGCAGCTGGTTTTTTATAGGAATTTATGGTCTTTACTGATAAATTATGTAGAGTAACCAGTTTTTGTTATTTTATTTAGCTTAAATTAAGATTTTTTTACCATTGAACCTTACTAAATTATGTTTAGATTGAACTGTTAAGATAATCATATTATAAAGTAGATAGGACAATTCACTTACGCATTATTAAACTGGTCTTTCAAAGGAGATCCTTGCTGAACTGCAATCGCGTAAGGTTTCCTAGAAAATTCATCGCCAACCATTTGCAAGTCACAGCTTGTTAGAACATGATATCTGACGTCAGTTGCGTCCCCAAGCCAAGCAAACCCTTCACTTGAGCTCTTCGAGGCCAGTACTCTATCTATAGCCTCATCTATCGAGTTTGGGAGACCAGCCTCCTTCATGGCTTGCCACATTTTGCTGTATTTATCAGATACAGGATAATCCCATACCGCTAATTTAGCACGTTCCACGTCACTTAAGCTATCGTTCAGGCTCATTTCCTTCCATATCCTGAACAGAAAAAAAAGTTATTATTGTTACTATTTCTTCAGTTTCACTTAAATATCGAATGGTAAACGACATCTTAACTTTTTGGAAGTTCCTAAAGATCTATTCCAGCATTAAAGGATAATAGGCTTTGCCTTGACGAGTTATAACCAACTAAGTACTTTCGCTAATAGTCCGAGCTTTTTGAAACAGATATCATCCGGGAAAGTACTGCCGCCATACTTATTTATGCCAAGCAGCTGCATTGCTTTGATCATGACTGAAGGGTGTGGTGTAATTACAGACACGTAGGCAGACAGACACTAACACCCACGCTTTAGATTGATCGACCCAGGGCGACACTTTACATACAACGTGTTCCTTACCCTGCGAAGTGTTGCTCTGTATATAGACGATAGTTTTCCACTGACCATCGTATAATGACGTGATCGTGAATTATTAGTAGGTACCTAAAAAAACTTACTGAAATGAAGAAATTTCCATCTCTATTAATCTATGGACTATCAAGTGTCAACCCGCATCGAAGCAATGTTGTGGGTATGGAGGGTAGAAGTAAGGAGGATCATCTGTGTATATGAAAAAGTGTCCGTCAAAATGTATTAAATTAGGATGGCGCCACATTTGCATTAAGGTAACTCTTAAAAGAAGCCAAATATTGTTAGAGTAGGCTTGAAAAATAAAAAAGGAAGTAAGGTTATATTTACCACAATATTTTGTACAACGTAAGTTGTTGAAATTCTCAATAATTAACTACTTTAGTCGATAATGACATTAAATTTTTTAACTCGGCATACTTCAATTCATCTACGATTGCTACATTCATACCATACCCTGTGCATCCACCAGCGCCATTGTGGAGGATTTTTGAACTGTTATTTAGCGCATACAACTGGACACTTTTTCAACTTTTCTCCCATATAAGATGACTCTCCTTACCTCTACCCTCCATAGTTGTGGGTCTCAACACTTAACCTTTCTCTCTCTTGAGAGATGTGGTCTACATAATTACGCTGAGATTGATTTGCCAGTTAGTATGAGAGATAAGTTGAGTCAAAAAAAAACGTAGAAAATTTCTGCATTGCTAGATAAACAAAATATTCTCTCAAGCGGCTGCTACAAGAGATTTTTTTTTTTCGGACAAATTCAACACGCTTTGTTTTTATTAAACAAATGTTAAATCTTAAAATAGCTACGATTGCTAACAACACCATGTCCCATAGTGAGATAAATTCTTATCAAATAACGTTATCAGTTTATCACATTATCGGTCATGAAACCCAAAGACTTTTGTCCGTTCCGTCTTCAAACAAGATGCCACTTTTTCACGTTAATACATTGATGTTATCTTTACCTACATTTACACTTTTAGGTTGTTTTTGGTAGATCATTATTATTTTCCTTGAATGATAGATTCATATTAATTTAGTTTGGCAAGGCCAGACATTAAATTAGGTAAATTAAGACTAGGTTATAGATCTACTATAGTTCGTTTAAGATTCAACAATCCATCGTTATAATACATTTTAAGTTTAATTTAATATTATTTAACACTCTTTCCCTGTTTAGTGACACAGACTTTACAACATAATTTTCAAAATTTTAAATTGTTGATGTTGGAAAATAGCAACTGCTGAGTTTCTTGCCGGCTTCTTCTCGGTAGAATCTGCCTTCCGAACCGGTGGTAGAATCACTACAAACAGACAGACTTGACGTTTCAAAAGTGCTTATATTAGGCCTACTTGAAATAAATGAATTTTGAATTTTTTAATTGAATAGGTTTGGTCTAACAAAAATAACCTATGTACCTAAATAAAACTAAATAAAATCTATAAAGACTTCGAAACAACCGTAGCGAGGCATAGTGCCTAAGAAGCTGGCAGCATTGCCTTTTGAATGGTCAAACTAATTATTTATCATAAGGTATATTAATATATTCATAAGTAATAGAAAAATAAGCACTTTAGAAACGTCAATTCTGTCTGTTTCTAGTAACTCTATCGGTTCGGAAGGCCATTTCTACCGAGTAAAAGCCGTCAAATAACTCAGCGGCTTGTCTTTTTCACCATAAATATTTTACAATCCAATAAACATTCACCTGTCCGCGCTCGCTCATCTTGTCCTAATCGAAAGGTTGCCTGGCAGAGATCGCTACTAAGCGTTAAGCCCGCCTTTTGTATTCTACTTCTGTCTTTGTATTTCTATTATATTTTTTAATTTTATTAACTTCATAGTGGTGTACAAATAAAGAGTTAAATAAAAAATAAATAAAAACATTTGGTCATATTGCAGGTAAGAGCTTCCACGAGCAATAATGTCATTAATTATCATCATCAGCCCTTTACTGGCCCACGAAAAGACACGGGTCCTCTCAGAATAAGACGGGTTTAGGCCGTAGTCTACCAAGTGCAAATTAGTAGACTTCACATCACACATGCATATGAGACCATTATGGAGAACTCTCAGGCATGCAGGTTTCCTCACGATGTTTTCATCACTGTTAAAGCAAATGTAAAATACATTTCTTAAATTAAAAACGCACTAAACTCCGAAAAGTCAGTTTGGCGTGCCGGGCCTCGAACTAGGTCTACACGAAAGAAAAGCTGAAGGCTATCACCGCTATATAATAAAAATAGAACATGTAAATTGTCACAATACTTACTCATAAAATCGCACCTCGATATTAGCCATTCTTTCGAAGTATGTCATTGCAGCCGAACCGTTGAGAGGCGCATATTGGATTTTGTATTGCTTCGATAAGTCATCCAATGACTCTATGGGTGTATCAAGACGAGATACAGTCAGGAAAGCAGCCAAGTTTGCAGTGTAAGACGCTATGATGATGAAACTGGACAACATAGTATTAAGTCAGTAAAACGTCCAAAATGCGTCAACACTTAGGTTGCATGATCTGCGTGCCAACGTTCCAACCGAAGGTCAGACTGGAACTTCTTTGTTGAACCGGATTGGGGGTATCGTTTATAACTGCCAGTGGCGTACATAGAGGGTATGCACAGGGTAGGATAGGGCAGATGATATAGAATGAAGAAAATGTCCAGAGCGAGTTATAAAAAACTTAAGGATAGGCATTGTTAGACTTACAAAAAGCCTACCCTTAAGTATCTAAAGCTCGTAGAGGATATTTTCATCATTTTGTATCATCTGCATACCCTCTATGCACGCCACTGATAACTGCCATAGCCGTAACAAGTTAGCCAGCTAACATATTAGACTGCTTTCAATTATTTATTCAATAATATCAAAGGAATGCAAAACCCTTTTTTTCCTCTATAAGTTAGTCCTTGACTGCAAAGGCACCGGGTGGTTAAGTGATGATGCAGTCTAAGGTTAGGGGTATAGCAGGTACAAACAAACCTTTACCCCTAATCGCAGCGCACCTTTTTTTTTCGATAGGGTGGTACCTAGCCACGGCTTAAAGCTCCCACCAAAAAAAATATTCATTCAGGATTATTGTTGTATGCTATAGCTGTAAACTTCTAAAAAAAAAAAGCAGAGTGGATAAATTTAATCATTGAATAGGGAAGGGCTGATGTTGCTGGGAGTTATCTAAGGCTAAAACAAATGTTAGAATTTAAAATACCCAAACAGCCACCAAGTAGCAGCCAACAGACGTCCAGAAAGATTCTTCGGTGCCTCTCCCCCACCCTGAGGAGTAAGCGAAGTCATGCAAAACCATAAGCACTCTTTCAACGTAAACTCCCGCTTCTCCTCGTCATCTTTGTACTTCTCGCGGTTATTTTGATAGCTATACGGACTCCACTTGTCGAAGACCCACATAAGGAAACTGTAAAGATACGATCTCATATAAAGGTATACTACCGGACCCGACAGACCGTTTTCCTCTGTCCGGAAAAGCATTAAATATGTTATTTTAATCTACTTCGGTAACATTCCGGCTGCAACGTCACCTACACCTACAGGGTTCAATGGGGTTATAGGGTGTTTTTAATAACAAATAAATTAAATATACAAAAAAAATACAGTGAATAGAATAACATGAATCTGGTTAAGGACACTGTAATTAGCCAACTTAATATGAAGTTATTTGCTCTACGTAAAAATTCTATTGTTCAAATTTAAGAATCGCTAAAGTAATATCGCTAGCTCACAAACTTTTCAAATTTTAAGAGAAACTTTTAGAACATTACAAGTAAAATAATTACTGTAAACTGCTAAATGGAGTGCAGTAACTAATTGCCTGTCAGAGAAACACTACTAAAGTGGAATGGTTGCTGATGCTTCAATATTAGTCGTGTACACGGTTTCAGTATGTTCATAATTCTATGAGTAAATTATATAGGTTTTTTCCTAAAAAAATCATATCAGGAGCAATTTATTTCTTTTCTTTCTTTAATTTTTGTTGAAATTTATCTCAAGATCTGTAGGTAGTTTACTTTGATAAATGAAAAGAGCGAAATCAAGGTTTTGAATCCGTTGTCGACATAACCTTATATCTTATATCTTTAAACGAGCAATTCTTGTATATATATAATTTGAATCTCGGAATCTCGGAAATTTAGTATAGGTTTAGGGTTTCGGGGGCAATAAATCGATCTAGCTAGGATTCATTTTTAGAAAATGTCATTTTATTCGTGTTTTCCGGTAATAACCGATTTGGTGCAGACGAAGTTGCATGGGTCAGCTAGTATAATTTAAACCGAAAAACTATATGTCATATTTTTTGCAACTCACTGTGATACAGTTTTAATTAGGAGGTAGGTTACAGGAGTTGGCGTAACTGGAACCTGGTCTTAACAATTATTTTGTACATTCCTGTATATTTGCAATTACTAACCTCATTCATTATGTAAGCAGGTATTCATTTTTGGTTTAAAGGTCGCTGGTACCTATAAAACAGTGAAACCTGATAAAGGCACCAGCAAGCAAATCTTATGTTTTAAAAAGTTTTATTTATTCATAGATCTTACATACAATGTTTTTTTATATAGTTAATCTAGAACGCTGCGTACAAACTATTTTGGCCTTGAATACGGGAACAAAGAAACTTAGAAAGAAAGCAAGAATCGAAGAACAAGATCGAAAACAATAGTTCATTCAACTCTGTCGCCCCACACACAAGGCAGTCGATTAATGGATTTGAGTTCTTGATAACGTTTTCGAATTTGAAATAGTTAAAGCGAACTTATTAAGAATGGAACCGCTATTATAAAATTTGTTCTCAAAATTTATCCTGCTACAACAAATGACCCGGTTTTCAAGGCCTAGTTAAAATGGCCCATTCCAACAATAAGGAAACAAACACTAAGTACATGTACTATGATTTCAGTCATGCGCTATGACAATATCAGTTTTTTTCGATAAACCGAGCGCTATCTAATAGATAGATTGAGAATAGATAAATAATAATAGAACACTTATAACGTTAGCTTTTCGTAGTGCTGATAATTATAACTTTAAAGGGTTACTTTTTATTTTAATAGTAACGTTTTAAAACTTATTAATTTTTCCGCCAAGCATTTCCGCATAGCTCTTGTGGATAGGCGGCCTTATGTTTGGATTTGTTGATTATTATGAAACAAACAAAATTTCCAAAGTGCTGCGTTCAGGGACGGGCGTACAAACAGAATGTAGACTTAATTGAGATAATGCAAACAAGGATTCCCATCATTGGGCGGAGCTGATAACTGAGTTGCAATACTGGGTTGTTTTACTTTTATTTACACCACTGGTTTAATGTTGATGTCTGTGCCATTAAAATGTTAGATTAAATAATATATATGTTAGATTAAATTTGCTTATAAATGGTTTTGGATTGCTGAATTTTTATTCAGAAAACCGTTCGTAGTAACGTTTTTATAATAAGAAATTGCCAAAAGACTTCATTATTTATTTTGAGAAAAACGCGGGCGAACGATGACATAAAAGGACAATAAATTTATAAAGATATCGCAAATTTAAGTAAACTTAAAATAACTGAGTAGTCCCGTGCTAAACGTTCCATACAAATGCAATACTTTACTTACGTAAATACGGAATGACGTAATGTATGCACGTAACTGAAATTCCTAATTTTAGTTAACAATGTAAACAGCTGATGTTGAAATGTAGATTTATACGAACAATACCGAAGTGAGTGTAGGTACATTATCTGCGTAATATGATCTTAATTTTAATAAGGTAACGTAATAACATAAAAACTTTTGCTTGGTAACTAATTACATAAGAATTAATTAAAACTCATATCTTACTACCGTTCGCCTGGTAGTTACCATGTGGATATGTAGAGTAGCACTGAGTAGGTAAGGATAATTCTGCAGAGCTTCGACATAGCCGTCTAAACTGGTACACAGATCAAACGTGCGGTAAATGCTGAGCGAGAAAAGGACCCTTACTGGCTATTGTAGTAAGGGACCTACATAGCCTCTATAATTATACACTGTAGCAACGAAAGAGATTCAGTATTTCCTTTAGTAACATGTTTTTAAAAAGTTCAACCTTGTATTCGGAATTCGAATGGTTATAGCTGTTCATCATCATCATTAACAATCTTATAGTAGTTTACTTCAGGATACAGGTCTCCTCCTGGAGTGTGAGGGATTTAGGACGTAGTCCACCACGCTGACTTAGTAAAGATTGGTGGACTTAGAAACTGAACCCGAACTAGGCTACTACCGCTTAATATAGTTATTACATTCATCATCCACAGACTAACGTCCCACTTCTATGCACAGGCCTCGTCTCTCATAGGAGAGACGGTTGCAGAGCATAGACCCACCACGCTACTCCAATGTAGGTTGGTGGACTTTAACGACTATTACCACAACTGAGTTATCATAAACGGGACTGGCAGCTTTCCGTGCTCTCCGAGGCAAGGGGTCTGACACCGCCAACTTATAACTCCAGGCTCGTACCAAAATTTATTTAATATATTAAAAAATTAAATATTTTGGCCCGACCCGGGATTTGAACCCAGAACCTCGTAAAGCGTAGTTGAGCATGCTAACCACCAACCCAACGAGGCAATTCAGACATTATTATTCAAGCATACGTATCTACATAAATACTTATCGTTCCTGCGCATTGCTATTCAAATGTTCTACTACACTATATTACAAATATTAGAAAGGTAGTGGATATTCAATTACAAAATATTTATTATTGCATGTGTTTATTCCTAGTTGATATTGACGGCCGATTGGCGCAGTGGGCAGCGACCCTGCTTTCTGAGTCCAAGGCCGTGGGTTCGATTTCTACAAGTGGACAGTGTTTGTGTGATGTACATGAATGTTTTTCAGTGTCTGGGTGATTATCTTTATTGATGTACATTATTCATAAAATTATTCATCAGTTATTTTAGAACCCATAACACAATCTACGCTTAATTTGGGACTAGATGGCGATCTGTGTATTGTCGTTGTATATATGTATATATTTATGATGCAGTGATAGCGCAGTGGGTATAGGCTCGACTTCACTTTCGGGGGGCAGAGTTCGAATCTCAGCACGCACCTTTAAAATCTAAATTATGTGCGTTTTAATTAATGAAAATATCACTTGCTTCAACGGTCAAGGAAATCATCGTGAGGAAATCTGTATGCCTGAGAGTTGTACATTATGTTCTCAAAGGTACGTGGAGTCGACCAATCCGCACTGGGTTAGCGTGGTGGCCTAAACCCCTTTTCATTGTGGGATGCGACCCGTGCCCTGTAGTGGTCCGGTAATGGTTCGATATGATGATATATATATATATATATATATATATACTAGCGGACCCCAGCGACATCTGTCGGGCTGATTTATGAATCTAAACCATCCAGGGTGCTACCCAAACGCATACCAAAAAATTCATTCAAATCGGTCCAACCGTTTAGGAGGAGTTCGGTGTCATACACACGCACACACGAAATATATATATAAAGATATATATGTATAAGTAGTAATATTATTAAGAGGAAAGATTTTTTTTTATGTGCTTGTTTGTGCCCAAGTAGCCTTGTTGCTCCGAAAGTACAGGACCGATTTTAACAACAGAACAGAAACAAAAGAAACGTAACTATCACGAAGTAGCATAGGCTATCATTTTTTTTTTTAATTTGGAACTCCAAGAAAATTGTAATACATTAACCCAAATAAGCAAGGTTTAACCTATAAAATAAATTTCGTGGCGTGCGCTGAGAAAACTATTGATGATAAATAAAAAGTATGCATATTTCTAGACACATATTATTAAGATATGTTCTAAATTCTGCGTATCTAGATTGACTGTAGATGTAGCAGGTTATCAGCAATCGTGATGTACAGCGACTATTATAATATACCTCCTGTGACATTGACAGAACAAGTTTATCGCACTAGTTATTTATGTCCTATGGATACAGCACCTTCTATCATTGAGTGTGCAGGAAACATGTAATCTAATCAATAAATAGGCTCGCTACAAAGGGAGGACTAAAATTCTAAAAGTCGTCTTAGTCTTATTATCACCCGTCACACAGTCGTCAACGAATCTTGAGCCTTGTCTCAACCGATAGATTAAACGAAGGTCTGTTGCAAAGAATTTGTGTTGAACGTCTCCCTGCCTCTTGGTGTTGTCTGGCAGCCTAGTAGAGGTCTACCAACGCTACGTTTACAGAGGATCACCACCCCGGCACTTTAAACAAAGATCACTTGCAAAGAATTCGTGTTGAACGTCTCCCTGCGAATCTCTTGGTGTTGTCTGTCAGCCTAGTAGAAATCTACCAACGGCACGTTTACAGAGGATCACCACCCCGGCACTTGAAACAAAGATCACTTGCAAAGAATTTGTGTTGAACGTCTCCCTGCGAATCTTTTGGTGTTGTATGACAGCCTAGTAGAGGTCTACCAACGCTACGTTTACAGAGGATCACCACCCCGGCACTTTAAACAAAGATCACTTGCAAAGAATTTGTGTTGAACGTCTCCCTGCGAATCTTTTGGTGATGTATGACAGCCTAGTTTATCCTTACCTATATCCCCGGGGAAAGGGTAAAAATTTATCTTCTCCCACACCTATATCAATCCTCAGAGGACTGCCGTACATGTGGAAATAATATCCAAATAATATATGTGTAATAATAAACGGGGGTAAACTTCTCCTGTCCATGTTCTTGCTTTTTCAGGTGGACAAGTTAATCAGATCCCCTGTCAGGGGATATAATCGAGGGATATAATTTTTGTGTCCTACCCGTGCCAACCCTGCAGATCTAAAAATAAATGACCTTTTCTACGAAGGAGACATAAAAAGTGATGTCACTACTTTTAGTCTTGGCAGTTTAGTTCAGTTTATGAGCAACAAAATTGGCTCCATATCCATTGCGATGAGACACCGCCCGCGGCTGTGTAAAAGTAAAGCGCACACCGCTAAAATATGCATTCAATTCAGCGCAAATTCTGTTGTACATAAATCTCTTAACTGATTAAAAGGTCTAAATTAGTGCTATCCTGTACCGCAGGGGACATTGTGAAAGGATGGCACTCGTTTTAGAACTGTCTATTTAGTTTAGCGCGCTAATAGCCTAGTGGTTAGGACTTCGGCTTTACTTTCGGGGGGCTGAGTTCGAGCCCCAGCATACACCTCTATCTTTATATCACTGGCTTCAATGGTAAAGGAAAACATCGTCAGGAAACCTACATGCCTGAGAGTTCTCCGTAATATCCTCAAAGGCGTGTGAAGTTCACTAATCCGCACCTGGCCAGCTTGGTGGACAAAACCCTTCTAATTTTGCAGAGCCCTGCTGTGGCGTGGAAATTTATAATTTAATATAAGTAATTGATAAGATTAATTTACCCCGTTCCCGGGAAATGTATAAAGAATCGGCACCAATATCAGCTATCCGTCGGTTTTAAATTAAAATATAATGTTAACAGTAAGATTTATAGTTAAGACGATGGTATAGCTAGTATTTGATGAATATGTATTTGGAAAAACTATTGCCGTTCCCCCGTAGAGCACTGCCTACCCCAATTTTTTTATAGAACTTCGGAATATAATGAGGAAGATTTCAACACTTTATGCCGTCGTCCTGCTTTATGCTTACCCTGGTTGCAAACCTGGCAGTTTATGTGTATAATATTTTAGCACAGATGCTTTAAACTATTGGAAATAGGAGCTAGTGTATTAGAATACATAAATTAGCTTACCTCGTAAAGAAATACGCAGCTAGGATAGACAGCCATACATCGTTCTCTAAAACTGTCAGGAACTTAAACAGCGACGTCGGAGTCCTTGGCAATTTCATCAGTATTGTAATGCCAACTAGATCATAATACGGAACAGTGAAATCTACTACATTCTCTCTCTCTGCCATAACTGATAAAGATGTTAAACCAATGTCGGCTCTTTTGTCAATCAACTCCTTTATTATACCGTTCCAGTTGCCATTTTCGTCCATCGTGCCGAAATTGCCATCAGGTGTCAATGTTATTTCATAATCGAATTTTACGATTTGACGAATCTCTTCTATTAGATCGATACAATAACCCTTGAAACCTTTCGGGGCTTCGTCATCTCTGATGATGAAAGGTTGTTGCTGGAAATAAAATTAATGCTACAGTGGCTATTAGACCCAAGTTGTAACCATCGACTTTGAGAGTTTCATTTCCCACTATAACATTACAATCTATGAAATAAAAAAAAGCGGCTTGTGGTTAAAACTTCAGCGTTCCTTTCGGGGGACCGAATTCAATTCTCAGCACGAACCTCTTACGGTAAGTTTTTGCGGTTTAAGCAATAGAATATCGCTTGCTTTAAAACATGATGAGGAAACCTGCATGGTCAAAAGCCTGTATGGTCTACTAATCCGTTCTTGGCTATTGATATCCCATTGCTAAGCATAGGTCTCCTTACGCACCGCAATGGATAAATACATTGCCCGTTTTCACTACACCTAGAAATCGCCTTAATTGGATGCCTAGTAATTTAGGTGATTCCTAGAGAAAAAAAGACTCGTAAAGTGACACTTAACAGATATAAAAATTTTAACTCGGTTTTTTTTGATAAAATTATACCCATACAAAAGATGAACAAAAATATGATAATACAAACAAAATACCACATATTGTGGCAAGAACCATAGAAAACTTAGATTAGTGAAAATCGATCGCCCGGGATGTATACAATGGATTCCCCGGGCGTATAACAAAGCCAACAAAAAGCCGTGGTGGTTTTTATTTTGGGTATACCCCTTTAGAGGGGGGAGTCGGAGGTAGCAATAACAGTTTGACACCACGCCAAAAAAAAAAAAAGTGTAAATCGATTGATGAAACCTAAATGTATGCCTAGGAATCTTCTTTGATTTCGTTTTTGAGTGAAAACGGGCATTAGAGCTGAGAGCACATGGGGCCTTTGCTTGTTGGCGGAATTTACCGAGAATTATCACAAGTCATTAAATATACACAGAAAATTAAGCCAATTTTTCTAACTTCTGGCTGGTTTCAAGATTTTTTTAACAGATTCTTAACAAGACCCGGGATTTTAACCAACAAGGAATTTAGCTGCAGGTTCACCTTAACGATTCACGATTCCCCATCAAATAATAGCAGGCTTAATGGCAGATTAAGAATACCAGGAACAAGCAAGAAAAAAAAACTTCTTGAATAAATTCAAAGTTCGTCAAGGCTCAAGTAAAGGAGTTAATAAACGCACAATTGTTTACACAACTGTAACTAAGCGTACCAAATAATTTTTATCAGAAGTTTAAACAATGGCGAAAGTTCATTTACCTACCTCGACGGTCACAATTCTGTAAACCAACTGCGCTGTATAATCGCTCATGTTATCAGGATCGGTTAGCGATAAGGGGTTCAAGAGACCTGCCTTCCACGATCCTAAGGACTTGCTGCCTATAGATGCCCCATCTTTTATGGTCACAGCTGTCAAATCTGTGCTAAATTCCAGAAAGCTTCTACCATTCATCGGGTCGTCTTCCGGTATATAAAAAGGAGCATATGTAGGGGTCTCTTTTATCTACGGCATGTAAAATAAGAGGTCAACACATAATGAATGCCTTCTGCGACTAAGAATATTTATGTCATCGCAGAATAATTGGAAAATAGTCTTTGCTTAAAACCTAGGACGATTACAACTAAAAAAGCTTCCGTAGATATTACTTTCTTGAGTCTGTTAACCAAAATCTCAAGTTAGGTTAGCTTAGAATATAAATATTAACTAGCGGACCCCAGCGCCATCTGTCGCTAATTCGTGAATCTAAACAATCCAGGGTGCCACCCAAACGCATACCAAAAAATGCATTCAAATCGGTCCAGCCCTTTAGGAGGAGTTCAGTGACATACACACGCACACAAGGAATATATATATAAAGATTTGACCGGCTACAGGGTGAGGATTTGTTTTGGCATTCCAGTCTCACTGGGTAATTAATATCTACTTTGTTTTTATTCAATACCTATATTGCAAATAGATATAATTGTGGATTGTGAATAATCGTTTTAGTTTCCTAATAAAAGTCCAAGTCCTAGGTTTTTCGCATATATTTCCAAAATATTTCCCTATTCACTTTAATAAATAGTTATATATATAGTATTGATAGTTATACTTTCATAAAATGTACCTCTTGAAATGCGGTTTTAAGATCCAAGGTCCTGTTAGGTGTATTCTTGCCATCGTAATCGTCACAACTGATATATTTCATGTCGTTTGGCCACTTGCCAGAATCCAGCAATGATCTGGAAATTCATAAAACGGTAAACTCCATGGAAAATGCCAGGTTATAATTGGACGTCCTACATAGCGTGCGTGAACTAAATCGGAAATAAGTAGGTACGTTAGCACTAAAATTGTAGAGGTCATTACTTGATGGCTAAAAATGTTCTCAAAGACAGATCGAAATAAAACGCAGAAGTGATTTCGGGCTCGCCATTCATGCTATACGTTGTTTTTATTTTCCCCAAACGTTCTCTGCTTTTAGCGTCAGGTGTTGGTCTCATGTAGACAATTGTGGCATCTTTGCAACCACAACTAATATCTCCTTTGTCTAAAGATAAAGCGAACCAAGCTGTTTTTCTTCCAAAATACTGGTTCTCGTTAGCAGCGTCTAAAACATTTTTGATAGTCCTCAAACTTCCGACAACGAAAAAGTTGACTATGTCGAGCTCTCGTAGACTTCTTAATTGAGTCTTTATTTCGTCTTTGCTGAAGCTTTTAACAGGAGTAATAACATGACGCGTAGGAATATTTTGGAGTAGCGATTTGTATTTATGGTCCATAACTGCAATGAAATAAACCGTTTTTAAAAACTAGTGGAACTTGGTATAATCAGTCAGTTATTCATTGAGTATACAAACCGAAGAACTCGTCAAATATAATTGCAGCATTTGTGATATCTTGCTTAGTTACAATCGCCCTAATTGCTTCAGGCAGGACGTCTGCTGGGGGCATAATTTGCAGAAGGAATTTCGTTTGGTTCGCGGTGAGAGTACGCCATTGTCGTAAATCCCCAGTCTGTCCGAAAGATCCAGAAATTGTAGGTAAGGCTAGAGCTGCGGTAAACGACTTTATGGTCTCTGAACCAACTCCGGTCATCGTGAAGTCTAGTACAACGTGTGGAGTTTTCTGCGCAGACAGCATATCATTGTATTTTCTGCAAACTAATCAAACAACATTATCACAATGACCTTACTAAGTAAACAATATTTAAATGTTTGCCAGAAAATTATAAAAGACTATCACTTCACAATTTTGTATAGTTATTTTCATCATCTTCAACTGCTGGATTAAAACCTCTAATATATGGCTCTAAGCAGGTAGAACTGCTTAGAGCCATAATATACGATGTTCCAATTATTCGGCTCACACTTTGCAAATACTTCATTTGAAAATTGTACTTAGTTTGAGAGAGGGTTTCCTAGTGATGTTGATATTCGTTCCCCGCAAGGAAACATCGGTATGGATTAGTTTTCAGAGAAACTCTTTATATATGTGATTATCTCACGAAGTAGCTTTTGTAGCTTTTAACGGTTTTTTATAATGCTTGTTACCTTACCATTTTCTAAAAATGCTTTAGCGTCTGTACGATTTCCCACAACAATGACCGGGTCAACTGCTAACCCTAAACTAGGATTACGCCTTACATACTCCTTTGCAACTTCAAACGCTTTTTCAGCCAGTGCGTTGTTCTCTTCATTGACAAGTACTAGAAAAAGAACACATTATACGTAATCACTGCCCTACAGCATAGTTATAAACTTTTAAAAAACTTTTTAAACTTTTAATGTGTTTTGGTTCACTTACAAACGTTTATGTTTTGAGTAGTCTGTGAAAATGATGTGCAAATTAAAGAAAATACGCCCAAAATCACCAGTAAGTGCTCCATTACTTTTATAGACATACGTATCTACAAGATAGATGTCATTTTATTTTTTAACATCGCTAGTCCGGGTAACCTGTCGACCACCATACTGATAGAAATTGAAATAGCGATAGTGAGTCGAATGTTTTGTTGTACTATCTAGTAACCAAGGTGATGTCCGGCCTTGATTCGCCCTCAGTAATTGAAGTTTTCTACGCTCATCACATAATAAAGAAGAGGTCGTATGGATAGTATGGAAAATAATCGTTAAATTACCGGTATGTCCAATTTACTATTCATGAGTTATTTGCCTAATGCTTTTGTATAAAGGCGGTGGTTAGTAGTTCTACTAAGGTTATGACGTCATCCGATTATGTTGTTGCTTTCACACCAAAAGCGCACCCTTGGTTTTTAACATACTATATTTTAATAGTTAGGTACCACAGGTGGATTACGTACTGTTTAATGTTTTTAGATGATACTTTCTGTGCCTGAGCGACGTCAATGAAAGGAAAGGCAGTGCTTCAAGCGTACAGTTTAGTGAGTAGTGATCTAAGCCAGAGTAGACAGCGCCTTATGCATTGATGCATGGCATGAATGAGGTAACTACCTACCAAGTTTAGCATTATTCAACATCTTCACAAATAAGAAGAGTTGAAGGTTTATCTAGTGTATTCTTTTAACGTAACACCTAGGAACTTTCAGTTTGATTTTACGTAAAAACTTACTATAAAACATAAGTACTTAAATTATAAGAGCCTTTTTATTAAAAACCTATTATAATTCTTCGTTTCGTATGAAAAGGCTCTTGTTCAAACTTTTTTTACCAACCTATCCTCATAAATAGGAAAGTACTTTTAATAGGTTCAACAATGTATTGAAGAAAACACAAGTTACGATTCGACTATTTATTGCCAGAAACCTTTTACAAACACTGACTCCACAATAAGTCGTGTTAACTGTACATTCTACAGTCTTATACTAGACGTAATTCCGAATTACATTGAAAATCTGAACAATTATAATTGTCAAATAGTTATCTGAAAAAAGTTAGTCAAAATCTTATATAAATTATTCCTTAACTTGGAACAGTGAATAAAAATGAGGATTCATATCCACATAGATAACTTATTCGAGTTTGTAATCTATCATCACATTAATAATGAGAAAAGCAAATAAATTAAGAAATAAATCAGGAATAAAAAAATGTTGACCCATAGAATCAAAATAAAGCACACGCAAAATATGTCAATATGAACTATCACCTTATTTGTCAACTTTGAACTTTATAATTTTTATATCTTATAATAACTGGTACACTGTGAACTCGCTTCTAAACATTTTTTTCATTAGAAATAAGTGTTAAATCTTTACTCAGCAATAGTCCACAGTGATATCCAAAACCCAAGTCAAAGGAATGTTGTGGTTAAGTAATAATGCCTATGTAAAATAAATGTGCGACATTTAACTGCTAACTTAAATTTACAACTGAATTTATTATCTAACACATTAATTATTAAATCTTATATTTATCTTAAATTCTTGTATTTTCGGAAGCTGTTTATATAAATCGCATCGTTCACAGAACGGATTGTGAATTGATTTCACATATTGTGAATTACTTTGGCAGTACCTACTGGCGGAATAGATTGCTCGACCAATGCGAGTTTTTTTCCAACTTCCATCAATTCTATCCAAAGGGCCAATATAGATGACTTTTTAACGCACGATCATCGACGCCAATAAGCAGGCTGGCATTTTTATCGATTAAAACGCGTGAGACGCGATGCAAATGCGCGCGCAAGCATTGTCGAGTTAAATCAGTCACTAATCTGTATTTTGTGGGTTTTAGATCTTAGTGTCATACAGAATTAGAATCTCGGCTGTTTCACAATAACATTTAAATTGTAAAACATTCATGTACTTTGTGACGTAAAAATTTACATGAGGTACAAAATTGACGTCATAAAATGCATGTAGCGCGCAGGTATGAACTCAATGCCCGTTAAACACATGAACACGTTAAAGATGGTATAGTTTATACAAGCTGCGGCTGCGGCTGCATAGTTTCAACTAGTCTTGGATGCCCAAACGCGCGTTAAAAAGACGTCGTGTGCAGAGGCTCTAATGGTCTGGTGAAATACCGATACGCAAACAGCACAAGGATGTCACGACGCAGGGTCGGTCCACCGCAGCGCACATCACAGACGGACATAAAAATTTACACTTTACAGGTACTTTCTTCACAGGTAAGGTAAAAATACACATTCGTATTCATTAACCTAAACATGGTGTGGTCACAAGAGGGCCCAACTCTGTAAATATATTATTAGAATACAAATATGTTAACAGTGTATAAAAACTATAGTTTTGGCATTGTGTAAGGCTATGCTATGTTCACATTATAGTTATTTTTCGCAATACAATTTTTACCTCTAGAGCAAGTTAATGAGTTGCGAAAGAGTAAAAAGACGTCTACGTCGACTAACTAGGACATCCCAATTATTTTAATGTTGCTGAACGTACATTTGTCAGCACCCCGTACGCAGCAATCGTAATGAATGTTAATTTCTCTAGTAGAGTTATTTAAAATTGTAATGACGCGTTCCGACAACGCTATGGTATTATGAGTAAACCGTGAAGTTTTTAAATGAACAAATGTGCAAGTTGCGTCGTACGCCAAATTTGTATTGAATTGTCAAACCATGACGTTGAGCGGTGTTTACAAAATAACGGAAATACGCTTCATTTTCACATTTGGTTGCTTAAAAACTCAAAGATCTCTATAAACCGTTTGCCGTTATTTACGATTGGTGACGTATGATGCACGGCCGTCGAAAAGGAGCTCACAGCTTTGTAGATGACACCCAGAGACAGAATACTGTCCTAAATGTGCAGGTTTTTTGCCTTATAAACTCAGCCTGAATGTATTTATAGAGGATATATGAGCGGGAGTTGAGCCCTAATGTACGACGTGCGGTGCAGTAGACCGAAGGGCGCTGAGGGGTCTTAGGCGGCGGCCTCCTCTTCCGCAGGTGGAGCCTCATCTGCTACTTTCGCCTTCTTCTCAGGTGCTGTCTTTTCTGGTGCATCACCATTTTTCTCTGATGGGACTGATTTCCTCTTCACTCCAGCTTCTTTCTTTTCTGCAATAATAAAAGAATGATTTGTATAAATAAAAAATTCCATCAATACTCCTTGAATACTTGAAAAACACTACTTAAATGACAAATTGTGAAAGTAATAATTATTCAAACAAAAACTTTTATGTGCCTACTTATAAATAATCCATTTAAATGATATATATTCATACAATATTATTCTCATAAATTAAATTGACAAAGTAAAATTTTTCAAGGTAAATAAATGTTTAACCCACTTACTCTTAAAATGAACAAAATCTAAACAAAAGTATCCTTATAAGTTAGAATCTATACCAACTTTGTAGGAATGATGTCCTTTTGTTAAAATCTATATCAACTTTGTACAACAAACCTGTTGCATCTCCATTCTCAACAGCATCATTGCTGTCATCTTCAGCTTCTCCATTCTCAGCAGGCGCGTCCTCATCTTCTTTGTCTTCTTCTGGTGCATCTCCACTGCCATTCTCTCCTTTACCATTGCTCTCTGCAGGCTCCACTGCAGGCTCGACTGCCTTCTTGGCGGGTGATTTCTTTACTGGAGACTCTTTTGTCACCTCTGTAGAGGTTACTTCCTCAGTTGCGGCATCTCTGAAAACATAAGATGTTAAGATAAGAAACTCATTTTGAAAAGGCTTTGGATTTTATAATAATTTTAGGCAGTAAAAATTGCAACAAAATAGCACATATTTGTATGCCTGAGCTCTGTAACAACATACAGATATTGGAGGCCAGGCACCTATTAGTTATGACATAAAATTTTATGAACAGTTCTTATAAAACAAATCTTTAAGTCCAGAACTTTTATTATTAGGACATACTGTCTGTACATTGCTGTTTATGAGTTGGCAAACCAAAACATCTTGTATTTCTATGTGTGAACCACAACTGACAGTTTCCTGATCTTTATTAAGTTTAAAAGAAATAGGTTTTAAGACCAACCAATTTAGAAAGGAAGGCAATCATAATACAACCTCCCAACATTACTTTCCTTCACTGTTTTGTTATTTATCTGGCTAGTGTTTCTACGAACGATGTACTAAATGCAACTATCAACATGATGTACATGAAGTAATAAAATTACTTAAGGGATTATTCAAGGTACATTTACTCTGCAAAGTTCACAGCCTGTTTAAACGTACGCAACTAGCTTTTAACAAGTAGGGCGATAGAAAGGAAGTGTGCCGGAACAAAAAACCGCGGCAATAAGCAATTGTTGCGCAAGGCTATCTACCTGCATGCATGTGGGAAAGTTACGTGGAAAATGAACGTAAACGCAATAAGGTAAATGAATGAGCCGCTGGCACCAGTGGCTTGCCTCGAGAAACGGCTACAGTTTTAAAAATAACTGTAATGACAACACGCGGCCCTCGCAAGCGATAACGTAATCGTGGAGTTGCAAAACTCCGAGTCGCGGCGAATTTGAACAAGCGCGCGCCGATCGACGATGACGCTACTGCGCCGGCACGCCGCGCATAGCAGCGCCATCTTGGACAAGCCACTCGCGTTAACCGGCGTGCTTTCAATTTTCCCGTTAAATTTATGCACAGAAACACCTTTTTACACATACCAATTAATTCCACTCACTTGTTTAACTAATATATAGTGCACTCGCAACACATTTACGATCTAAATACCGCATATTGCTAACAAATTTTTGTAATCTGATTTTTCCCGCGTGTGTCGGCGTACAGCAACTATCAATTAACTATCACATAGACCAAAAACAATAGACAAAGCTCATAAACATTGCTCATTAAATCTTATTAACATAAAAACACTTATTGAAATTAATTGAATAACGAAAAACTTAAAAACTTAATAAAAGGAAGCCATTTTGATCACGTTTTTATATAGCCGCCAAAAATAAAATTTCATACTCTAATCAAAAATTAACTCAATGATGCACTTTTAACTTACTTCTTGTCGACGGCTGCGTCTGCCATTGCTAAATTTGGTACTGAAATTACTTAAAATTGGAATAAAAATTATATCCGGCACGTGCTCCACACAACGTACAACAATGTTCACTCCACAAATACCGACGACTTAATGAAGGAGACGGAAAACAGAGAAGGTGCGCGGCGTCAGCGGGGCCGCGCGTTCCCCCGTGATGTTTCGCGCCAACTTCACATTATGAAATAACATTATTACACTTCACACGTGTAAAAACGAGATGTCTATAGCTACTATTTTCATCTTCAGTCAACCTTGAATTTCTTTGATCAAGCTAGCCAGGGAATAATCTACCTTGCTCTGTCTTGTTTTAAAAACAATCGAATCGAAATTTGAAATTGTTCCACTTCAATAAAAATCATGAAATACCTACCACCCTACATTGTAAAACCTAAATAAAAATTAAGCATAAAGCAAACAATTATTATTATAGGTAGATACATAAAAGTTTTTTTTTTTTTTTGGTAAGTAAGCTATCTATTGTACCTACTTACCTGGTACAATTAGTTGCAGTCTAAGATGTTTCAATCTAGAATATTTTAGACATTAGTTATACGATAGGTACCAACCTATTTATATCATGTACAGCGTAAGTATAAGCAGGTACTGGGTCCGTAGTTTTCCTTAGGTCACGACGCTAATAGGTATTATAATAATTAAGGTAGGTAGGTAGAAAAGTTCATTGCCTTAACCAAAATGACTCAAATGGCAACAAACAATTATTCGTCATTTAGATTAGCATCTGAAATCATATGTGCCTGAAATTTCAATTGTTAATCTACCTATGAAAACAAAAAGAAGAAAACAATCAATCTTATTATGGTTTACATACCTAGGTATGTACCTACATCTATTTAACAGGTGGTTGTTGTTTAAGTTTCGATAAAGCCGACAATCAGTGTCAAAAAACTCAACATCGCACTGCACGAGTTAGTTCCCTCGGTTCACCTCTTCTCTTAGCCAGAAAAGTATCAAAAATTCAGATTAGCGTAAAACGTAATAATAAATTCGTTTAATTTAAATTGAACTCTGTCACCTTGCGATAACGGTGTTTCGGCTGAAATATTACAGCAATCTTAAAGTGGCATACCTACCTACCTACGTTTTAGGTCGTTGGCTTTTGAAAGAAAATGTTGGCACTCTGCGATGATTTCGTCAGAATATTATGAATCAGTTAACCAGAACACTCCGGGCATTTTTGAATCTTTGGCAGGTAAAAACCTTGAACATCGCCGTTGCATTTTAATGTCATGTTCGTTGCCGAAGTACCTATCTGGATTTTTTTTCATGGCTATGATCTGCAACGTGAGTCAATCGCAATGCTATCAGATTGGCTCTTACTCATTCACTATCTAGGGACCAGAGATGGCACTCTTTCGACCCATACAAATCATAGTTAACTTTTACGATTTTTTTTAACGATCGAATACCTACCTAGATAAAAAAATCTCGCACTCAGCACACTGCTTGTAATGGTCCCAAGGCACATTGGTTATTACCAATTTTGGTACGGCACCGGAACTTTAATCGCTTAACTACGGTAACTAGCCACGGCCAAAGCCTCTCACCAGACCAGAGATTTTCAAAATTATAATTTCCCAAATTTTCCAGACCTGTCTCTCAACTCACTTTTGAGAGCTTTCGCCATTGCGCTCGAGAGGTCGTCGAAATTCGGGGCGTTTGTTATAATGTTAAGTGTATTATTGTCTGTGTATAATACGACCAACTGTCAGACGCGGCGTCACGAACGCATTTTTTCAGCAACCCGACTTTTCACCATGTTTTACGTAGTATAGGTTTGGAGGGTAAGTAACGCGCCTACCTTCCACTTAAAGCATAAAATGTGTAAAGACTAAAGTCCTGTATCTGAGGTAAAGACTGAGAGTACCGGAACGCAAGTAATGCTTAGCCGGCCTACCGCGGCAGGTGTCGCGGGTTGAGGGGAACTTCTCCTCACTGCCCTGTATGTACGTTGGGGCCCGGGGGGGGCGAAATGACTCACTAATCACTACATTGTAAACACATGACACATAGTAAAGGGTAGGTATATTTTAGGCAACTTTTTGACGATGTACCTACCTAAGTTTAATGCTGAAAAACTTGCCCACAATTCTACAGATGGCGTTTCTGTCAGAAAGGTCGTTGAATAAAAATCAGTGGTCCAGAATTTGCGTCTTCAATACACAAATAAATTAATTAAGTCCATTTCACTTTGACGGTATAGAGTTTTGATACAGAAAAGCGAATTTACGTTTGCGAGCGTGCAAATCTAATGCCGAGTCCACACGCGGTATTAGATTAGCGGTTGCATTAGATTTTCGGTTGTCACTAGGAACTTAGCGAACTGTTCAACTGATTTTAATGGACACATCAAACCCTTATAAAAATACTTACCATGCTTTAGAATGTTTATGAATATGTACTTCGAAAGGCAGACATTTATATGATCGTAATCATCCTATCTTTTTTATCCGAGAAAAAATACTATATAGGTGATGCATGCAAGCAAGCATCCATAGTCAACTTTATAGTAAGCGTTTGTTATCATAGATTATTTCGTATTCGAATACGGGAATACATAGGTATACACATCGAGCAACACGCTTTAGGAGTGAGTAGTCATAGGTAAAATGTCGATTGATATCTGGATTGATGACTGACTTTGAAGGTATTTATTTGCTACTCTGTTGTTTACCCGTTGTTCAATTTTCGCGTTAAACACAAAGTACAGGAAAATGGAACAGCAGATCAGCAAATTATGCCCACTTCTACCGCTAACGTACCTACTTCACACAGCACGATCAGTCTTAGACGCGTTTTTTATTGCGAGCAAATGCGACTAAGATCAAGAACGATTCGAAACAAAAAGAAAAATACTAACCAATCAGCGTGATCTAACGGGATTATAGTCACCGACGGTCCGATGGTCGTTCCCGGTTACTTTGGACAAGAGTCCTAAAACTTTCACATAAAGTCAGCGTTTGAGCAGGAGTTTATGATTGGCCGAGCGCAAGACCGCCGTTAAAGGCGCAGATGGACGCGGAGGTATTTCGCTCTAGCCAGACAGAAAGTCAGAAACGATGCGCGTTGTGTCTCCTCTTGGAAGGGGGACGGCCGCGTTGCTTGTTGCGTATAATGGCATTAGATTTAACGGGTATATTCATACTTCGCAACATCCTTATCGCTGCGTTGCGAGTGCGCCTTGCGATTCTAATTATGTATTAGTTTGCTGTAACCGGCAATCAACCTTGTTGTGTTAGTCATAAGGTTTACAACATCTTGTCGTTGAATTTCACACGTAATCCTCACTTTAATATTCCTAGTGAAATGAAATTAGATTAAGATACCTATACATATATGTATACAGGGTATTATTTTAGGAGCACACAGTAAGGCGAAGACTTGAACTACAAGGGAAAATGAACAAGAGAAATATAGAAGTTTAATACCTAGTATTCTTACATTTACATATGGATGCAGGCCTCCTTTCTCTTAGAAGAGAGGGGTTAGATTTAGTTAGACCTTTAACGCCGCTATTATGCCAGATCGTGATCGCTTGGAATATTCATGGATAATGATTACCTACATAGCTTATACCTATATTGAAATTGTATCCAAGGCACAGGGGAAATAAAACTTATTTATAGAAGAAGACAATATCTTTTGAAATATTTCAATATTTTGTTTTGAGCTTTTCTAGTAAACATGAGTGTTTTTTTTGTAAACTCTGTTCGCTAAGAGTGGATTTATTATTTAATGCCTATCGAGATCACGATACTCAATTTTAGCATTTTCTTAACGCTTTTGTTATAAAAATAACGCACACGGTAGGTACATCAACAAGAAATAACAAGGCAGACACGTTAATTAACGGTGCAGGCCAGGCGAGCGAAGAAATATTATATTTATTAACATTATTATATTGCGTTCACACTATAATTACATCAAGTAGCACGGCTTTGTTTCAGAGTAGACATTAACATTCCTAGATATAAAATTACTTTAAAAAATTATTAACTTAAATTTATTCATTAAAATATTATAAGTAATATGAGTAGAGAGCTTACTGTGGCAGAGCTCGGCTGGAGGAGTATCCATGCCTATTTCTGTTGCCAAGCAGCATTGTCGAGTTCTGAAGATCCAACGAGCAACGCCTCAGTAAACGGACACAGGGCGACCGTTTGCAGTACATATGGTGCTGGTCCGAGTTCCATTACTGAACTGGCTCTTGCAAACAACTGCAACGCAACCAATAAATAATTCAAATACCCTCGATATTAAAATAATTTATCTGAATAAGAATGAATAAGAACGTAACCAAATTTTGTTTCCACGGCGATCTAATTAAATTTTTGAACAAAATTGCTGCTATTATGACTTAACTATGAAAGTTTGATATATTACCTCGCGAATTTTAATGTCGATAATAATAAATAGATACTTCAACTATGCAGTACACGACTTTTAGGTATCATAAATAGTTTTCTGAACGAACGCCAAATAATAAATTTCAAAGGCAGAATTTTGCTGCTTTGGGTGACATTATTGCAATTCTTTAGAATCGAGAATAATTTGAGAACATTATATTTTTTGCGTACAAACAAATCAAAAAAATATTTCGTCTTTGTTACTTATATCTCGTTATTGCACTCAGTCACTTTTAAATAATTTAAATATAATAATTAAATAATAAATTGGTCATATGTTTGCCATTTACTTGGATTGTAAACAAATAAAATATCATACATATACTCGAATTTTAAGATAAGTGTGTTATGATTTAAAATTTACAAATATCATCGCAATCACGCATCATATAGATAATACAATATGTCAACAAATAACGCGATTAATGATAATATCTTTATAGGTATAACTTTTTAGTGCGTTAACCTGCATGTTATGGCCGGTTTTTGATGGTGGCTCTAAATCCGTTGCTCATGTGGATGATGAATCCTGTTGCAGTGGAACATGATGAAGAATGAGTAACAATTTAGAGACCCAGCGGTCCAATACTAATGTAGTTGCGTTGCGTAAGTGTACCTTCTCCCCCTTGCCAGGGTTTGCTTTGCCATTTATAATGAACTTTTGGTGAAAAAAAAACAAGGAACAAAGATAACTCGTACCTAAGCGAGTTATTTGACCAGCATTTTTTAATTTTTTAATATCAGTGTCCATATAATCTAGTTACTATGAAAAAAATTTAGTATGTATTTTTTTAATTTTTGACTAATTTTAGGTAATAGGTCCAATACGTCTTTGAGATAAGAAGGTTCTCCGACGTTCATCATCCGCGGCCTATTCACGTCCTACTGCCGGCCACCGGTGGCCCAAGGCCTCGTCTCTCATTGGAGAGAGGGTTTTCGCGGAGTATAGCAAATTAAGCTAAATTTTCATAATAAATCATGGATTTCAGCAAAGTAACGCCTGCTTCTATCTGATGCCAATTCTGTTGTAAATAAAGAGTAGTGCTCCTTTTAAAAATTTATGCATTGGAAAAGGATATCATTATATTAGAGTGACTTGTACATAACAGAATTAGCAGCCAAAGCCCATTAAGGTCACACAGCTGGACTCAGGGTTTTAGAGTATAGACCAACCCCGCTGCTCCAATGGTAGAGGGCTTTAGCGACTATTATCACAAGTTAGTAATTAACGATGGGTTATGGGGCCGACGCGCGACGGCGTCAATTTTCTACCTCTGGGTTACTGAGAATTCTTTAACCAAAAATCCCATTACCTTACAATTTATGGCCTGACTTAGGATTCGGCCCCACACCCTTATGATCCATTGTTAAACATGCTAACCAGTAGACCAACGAAGCTACACTGTTTTGCACTGCTAGCATTCAGTTGTCGCTCGAACGACCGTGATTGCACATTTATGGCTGGGTTATGGGGTTAGGAGCACTTCCCCATTTAGGGAAGTAGATGCTAGGCCTCTATTATATATTATGTATACAGCTAAAATAATAAGAAATAGGTTATTGATCGTCCCTATCAATATGAGACACAAAATTAACCTGTAACTATGTTGTATGTTATGTAGTTCCAACGTATTGCGTACAAGGTGGCCGACAAGTTGGCAGCACAGAGGCTTTAAATTTAAACTCTATCATTAATCAAATAGAGTTCATTATTGAATGAAAACCTGTTTAATGTAAATGCCGGTTGGCGGTCCTCGAACGTAATTTAGTGAGATAATAATTGAACCAGTGAGATAGTATTACCTCTAGAGGGATAGACACGACAGGCGGGTATATTCAGTAACTTTTGAACCTTCCGGTCTAAGTTAACTTAAGTAAGTACTCAATGCTTTAACGTTAAGGAAGTAAGTAAAGAATTGTTCGAACAATGCTTAACCCGAAGTTAATCTGTTTACAGTTAGTTCCGACATATTGCATAGGCTCCAGCCTAGCGTGGCTAAAATATAATATGTTTTATAGTGACTTTAACTTCAACTTTTTTTTTTTTTATCTAGATCTTACATAATAGAGTTCATCGTTGCGTGCAGACAGTTAAATATAAACGAAGGTTGGCGTGAATTCGAACGTAACTAAAATTGACTCGTAAACCATCCGTAAAAATTAGTTACGTTGATTGGACCGTCCGTTCTTAGTATCTCACAATATTTTGCGGACTCTAGAGATAATAACATCCTATTGGGTTGAACATACTGAATTTATCTTTTTATTAATCCTTTTGCAACATTCTTCTTCACAACTATGCCAAGGTCTGGTTAAAAAAAAACTATTTATTAATATATAATTTACCTAGGTAAGTAAGTAGGTACCTGTACTCATTTAGATACTGGGCTAAAGGAAGCGCTGTCATTTATGTTGTTTTTATAATTATTTTATTGCTGATCATGAAGGCAAATTTAGACCATCGCTAGGGGTTGGGAGTTGGGACGTTCAACTACTGGTCACGAAGTCCTGGATAAGATCACGGGTCGGGTGAAGATTTGTGTTGGGTTTTCCTGTAAAAAATCGCAGTAATCGTGCTTCAGAACAGTATTGTTGGTGAGATTTCTATGTTGTCAAATGTAATTGATTTATCTATATATATAAAAGAAAGTTGTGTTAGTTATACCATTTATAACTCACGAACGGCAAGACCAATTTTTATGATATTTGATTTTTTGGATTCCTCTTAGACCGGAATAGGATAATAAGTATTAAAATATAACATTCATCAAAAATGATCCGCGGTACGAAGTTCGCCGGGACAGCTAGTAATCTATATACCTACCTATATAAAAGAAAGTTGTGTTAGTTACACCATTTATAACACACAAACGGCTGGATCAAATTTTATGATATTAGATTTTTTGGAATTCTCTGAGACGGAATAGTAAGTAGTATTAAAATATAACATTCATCAAAAAAAAGTACGAAGTTCGCCAGGACAGCTAGTTACTGATAACTATGAAGATACAGACACATTATTACACTGACAGACAAACAAAAAGCAGTCGAACTATTAAACTCCTCGTTTTGCGTCGTTGGAATTATAAAGAATAATTTTAGTACAAGTAGCTAGGTTAGGTACCTATCTACGATTGCTATTATGTTGCTATGCTGCCAGTTGTTTCTTGTTCTTAGATCAAACGTTACACAAGTAACATTCAAGCTGAAATTTAGTTCTTATTACACAGGTGATAAGGGTAAATACACCGTGACTCAGCTGGAAAATACACCGTGACGATGACGACGTCACACTAGAATGGCCTCTACACTACACGGTGACTACACGGAACCTTAACGCGGTCATTGTTCCACGTTGGAAAGAGATGAATGCCTTTGCAATAAGTCTGTCTCGCTTCTATGGTTTTACTTGTAAATGCTTGTTACTTAATTAAGACATTTGCACGTTCGATTTAACGATTTTTGAATTTCTAAAATCAAAATAAAGGATCTTATTGGTTTTATTTTATATTCATAAATTCTATAGGTACCTATTACCTACTGATTTTGATTCTGAGATTTGGCTGTAGATTTTAATGAATTTGTGTTTAAAAAAATGGAGTTAAGTTTCATTTTACTCTGACGTCAGTTTTTCCATATTCGAAAATGACACTACGCGACTATCGATTGAGAGCGTACAAATGTCATCAAAATATATGCCATGATTAGTAGGTAGGTATATATATACCCTTATAGTGGCTTGAGGTATTTCCACGGTTTGTACGAGTTTGTCCAAATACCTTCATTGCAGGATTTGCAGGCAATCTCAGAGATCGCGTTTCCATCCGCATGTACCGCATGTGCATGCATGCATGTGTGTCCGCGTAGGTCTTGCAAGTTTCTTGCTAGACCGCTTAAATATCGTCCGTTAATACCTATATTGCAAATGAATTATAACATTCGTTTTAAATCACTGTCATTTTAAAACAGTTTTCGAAGTCAATATAATCATCGAAAAGTAATTTAGGTATATCGATCGATGCAAATCGCTGTTTATAATAGATATGCATGCAGTGGCCTGTGGCCCGCGTTGTATAAAACAAAAATGAACAAAGTAGTTTTTGCTCTGGAACATGCCTATAGGTAGGATATATTTTGTATGGTTCAGTAATGTTGAAATTATGATATTGTTTTATTCTTTAGACACACCTGCACGCCAAAAAGGCGAAGTAACCACCTACTTAGAGTAACCTGTAGATCAATTAAATTTGCCATTACCACATTGTTAATGCTAAGTATCAATTACTCAGAGTTTGACAGCCAAACAGAAAGCATAGCCGTTGCTATCATTCTAGGACGTTCCATTCTGTTGCAAAACCTGTGTCTATCATAATTATTGCTTTTATTTCAATATATATATATATAGGTACTTTGACAATACACACATCGCCATCTAGCCCCAAAGTAAGCGTAGCTTGTGTTATGGGTACTAAGATAGCTGATGAATATTTTTATGAATATAATACACATAAATACTTATATTATACATATAAACACCCAGACACTGAAAAACAATCATGTTCATCACACAAACATTTTCCAGTTGTGGGAATCGAACCCACGGCCTAGGACTCAGAAAGCAGGGTCGCTGCCCACTGCGCCAGTCGGCCGTCAATAATTGTTGTTATTAGCTGAATTTATAGCATATCTGTATCTCTCCCTAAAATTGTGTATAACAGCAAATAGTGGAATACTTGCAGCCAATCAAAAAGCATTGCGGTCAAAATATTGTCTGCTAATACTATACCTACTGTTTACTGTATTGTTTCTAATAAAATTATTCTAACAATTTTCCAAACAGCTATACAAAATATAACTATACTAACCTAACAATTTGATCTTCGTATAATATAAAATATATAAATTACGTCCACACGCTAGCCGAATGCAGGCGAGCCGGTAGCGATTGCGAGCGTGAAGAGGGGCCGCCGCGCCGCCGCCGCCTCGACTCGTGCACACTCGGGTCGCCTCGTTACCGCTTACCCAAGAGGGCGGTTTTTTGGAAAATATCAAAGTGGCGAGCGCAAACGGCCTTTCCACACTCTCGTGTAGTATATTTGTCTGTAAAATAGTATATAGATAAAAATCCATATACTATTTTACAGACATATTTTTATTTTTATTAATAATAGTTAACAAGAATAACGTAATTTTGTAATAGGGAACTTTGACGTTTATTTCGGTCCAGAAAACTTTACTGAATTACACGATTCAGTAAAATTTTAGCAGACAATCATTTTAGCCAAGAATAATATATTTTTTGCTGTAAAGAACACATTAAAAAGTGTATGTTCTTTTAACTTCATTTATCAGCCTACCGCATCGTGTTTGAAGTTATAGAATAATATTTCTTGAACCCTGTCGTAAGTTTCGTAGTTGCAGTATATTGTGCTCTGCGTATTCTGCATTCTACAGTACATGTATAATTGTGTACCAACCATAAACAAAAATCGTTACAGCACGACGTTTTCGCCCGAGCCGGGCCTTCTGTATAAATTACATGTTATTAATATTATGCAGTGTGCAGTGGTGTAGGTATGAATTGAAATTAAATTACAAGTTTAGCAATTACGTCCGTTCTGGCATCACGCGTCGTTCACGGACGGCCTCTGGCGGAGTATTTAAGATTTCTTAAATGTCGATATTGGCTCTGCGTTATAATTTTTAGTTGGAGGAATTAACAGTCAAAATTGAGGTAGAGAGAAATTTGTGCAAAATGAACATTTGAATGAACAACATTCAAACAAACAATCTAAAAATTTTAAAAATAATAATATTCTTAGGAATTAGAACTTCCTCAGTTTTTAAAGTCGGTAAAGAATAAATAGAGCGCTATCGATTCGGAAAAAAGTTCCCAACGACTCGCAGTGTGACAAGATTGGGTGTGACTTCTTGGGAACTTACTCAATAAAAATACCTATATCAATTTAGCTTAGATATTTGTGTACAACGGAGTCAGTATTATTATTAATAATAATATTCGGCTGTTTGCGAGTCTAAATACTCTTCCTATTCGTTTCCAAACTAGTTTATATATTATTGAGTGTATGCTGCAAGCCCAGTTGAATGGTCTAAGATTACCTACTCGTAAGCTACGAAGTTTGTATTCTCATTGAGCGAGGCTAGACTCTTAAAGCTAGAACCCTTAATCTGCCAGGGTAGGTACCTATTAGAAAAACTGCCAAACTTAAACACTAAAGCCAAACCAAACCAAACAACAAAAATATACAGCACATCAACAACGTCATTTCATAAATCTCTAAATAAGCTGGCATAGATAGGTACCTATTTAGCTGTATATATTTAGCTTATAGGCATCTATCTTTAGTTTTGTAGTGTATTAGTTTATCAGCTCGTCTTATTAATTAATAAAGGTATTATGTCACAGGTAAGGGTTTCTTTAAATAGAATATGCACTTAAAAATATTAAGGTGAAGATTGAAGATTATTTTTTCACTGTGTAAGTACCTACTGTAGAATAGCTGACGATCCACATATTATAACACATTCATAAAGCCGATGTGAGTCCTGAAGGCTGACTACCTAGGTCTATATACTAATTAATAATTTACTGAGTATTCCAAGTAAAAACCATGAAAACTGATGAAAACTATCTCATTGGCCTTATGTAAAGCATAGTGGCGCCACCTAGCGTGTTATTTAGGAAAACGTGTTCTTGTTCGGGGTTGCAATGTCTAAAATACGAAATAATAATAGTAGATTTATGTTTTCCACCATTATTATTTTGTTTTCGCAAAGCCTAACGTTTTTTGACATCGAATTATTAAAATGGTAGGTAAGCGTAACTCCGGCATCATAATTATTATTTATGGTGCCGTAGTTACGCAATATACTGAGGTATCGTTGCACTGGCCACTTGAATCGTAAGATGTGGCTGTTATCGCGGATAGGATCATAATGACCAATTTTATAGACTAATTATTAAGGACTAATTAAGAAAATTAGTACCCAAGCCTACAGAAGAAAATCTCGCGTTTGGTCTCTCGCATAAAATCTCGCTAAAAACCTATGATATATATATATATATATATATATATATATATTTGTCTATGTCATTCTGCGGCCCATAGACTTTATCTCAGCAAAAAACACGTCTATATGTTGCTTCGTACACACCAAAAACGTTGAATTTATAATATTATTAGTGACAAAATGGTAAATATAAATTAATAATATATAATACAGAAACTAGGTTTTTTTACTTCAGCAAGTGCAACACTTGAAGTCCATTTAAGCTTTAATGCTTCGTGGTAAGTTTAAAAGAATGCTTTTATCTGGAACACAAACGAATGTAACTAAATAGATATGGCGGAAAAAAACTAAAGAAATTCATCCGATGCCTTTATCAAAAGTAGTATGAATATTCTATAGGATATCCTACAATATATTGTCCAAGTATGTTTCTCTTTGGCAGCTTAATTTTAGTGTTTGATTTATTTTTTATTGTTTGATTATGTGCTCTGAATGTAGCTTGGGGAGATGAATTAGGAAATTATGTATCGCTGGGTTCGTAAGTAAAGAAATAAATAAACAGACACCCTCTAACAAGGTAGATAGATGACATCTAACGAGTCGCAGGGAGCCGCTGGACATAAGTCCGTCCGGAGGACGTCTTTAAGCTTCTTGATTGGAACGGGCTTGGACTACATCATTCAACTCTGGTTTGCTGACGGTGTAGTCATATTGGCAAAGACTCTGGGAGATCTAAAAACGATCCTCAATGACCTCAGCAGAGTCTTTCAACAGGAGGGCCTACGAATCAACATGAGCAAGACGAAGATTATGTCTAATGCTCATGATCCGCTCTAACTAGTCATCGTTGAGAGCACTGCACTCGAAATTTTAAACGACGAATTCGTATACACACAATCCAGTTAGGAAGGTCCAATTTCGAGAAAGAGGTGAACCGCCGTGTGTTATTGGATGGGCAGCGTTTAGGAAACTCCGTGACATCTTCTTGTCCAAAATACCTCCGTTCCTGAAGAAAATACAGTGCGTGTTGCTAGTACCTACTTAAGTGATGACTTAAGGATTTAAAACGTGTTCGCTAACTATGGGCCTCATAAGAAAGCAGGGTCACTCAGCACTAGGTGGGCAAATAATGCATCGAGAGAGCTATGCTCCGAGTATCGCTACGTGGTACGTCAAATCACGGTGAAGAGATCGGGGTATTAGAAACTCCCTGAAAAAACCTACGTCCACTGCTGGACAGTAAATTTTAATCAGTTCCATTCCGGACAACGTAAATATTCTAAAATCCCTTATTCATCAAATTTTGATGAATTCCTCACGAACGAAAATTTGTGTTTAGACAATAATGACATCTCAAAAATTCAAGGACGAAGTTTCGTTTGCGCAGGTTTCATGCCCCTTGTTTATATTATTCAAAAGATGAAAATTAATAATGTAGTGAAGGTGGTAGTTTAAATAAAAAAATGGTAGCTTCTTTGTCACATGATGGCAACATCGTTATAATGACCGCCACCCGTGAGCGAAACGTTCGCTCGATCTCGCTCTGTCGATAGAGTTAGGTAGTGGAAGCCATTTTATTCTTGTGAATGTTACAAAATATTTTTCGTGATATCTCGATTTAAATCTAATTGTGTCAATGTGTGCCTACAACAAGTGTCTTTTGTGACGTGCATTCGTGCTGTAAAAGTGGATAATGTTTGTGTTTCAAATCGGTTTGTGCTGACCTGCCCGTTTCTCGCGGACGTAGAGCCATCGATTAGTGCAACGGCGAATCGAGGCCCTGGGACAGTGAGTGGTGTGCGCCATGGGCAACAATGCTGCCACCGCCAACAAAAAGGTGGATGCCGCCGAGAGCGTCAAGGAGTTTCTTGACCAGGCCAAGGAGGACTTTGAGGAGAAATGGAAGAAGAATCCTACCAACACCGCCGGACTGAACGACTTCGAGCGAATAAAAACGCTCGGGACGGGCTCGTTCGGCCGAGTGATGATAGTCCAACATAAACCAACAAAGGAATATTACGCTATGAAAATATTAGATAAGCAGAAAGTTGTTAAGTTGAAACAAGTAGAGCATACGCTGAACGAGAAGCGTATCTTACAAGCGATTAATTTTCCCTTTCTCGTAAGCCTTAAGTTTCATTTTAAGGACAATTCCAATCTGTATATGGTTTTGGAGTACGTCCCGGGCGGTGAAATGTTCTCGCACCTCCGCAAGGTCGGCCGCTTTTCGGAGCCTCACTCGCGGTTTTACGCCGCCCAAATAGTCCTCGCATTCGAGTACCTCCACTACCTGGACCTCATTTACCGGGACCTCAAACCTGAGAATCTGTTGATCGACTCGCAGGGCTACCTCAAAGTCACCGATTTCGGTTTCGCCAAACGAGTCAAGGGGCGTACGTGGACCCTGTGTGGCACCCCTGAATACCTTGCGCCCGAGATCATCCTCTCCAAGGGTTACAACAAGGCAGTTGACTGGTGGGCGCTGGGCGTACTCGTCTACGAGATGGCGGCCGGATATCCGCCTTTCTTCGCCGACCAGCCGATACAAATATATGAAAAAATCGTGTCAGGTAAGGTTCGCTTCCCATCACACTTTGGCTCCGATCTCAAAGATCTCCTGCGTAACCTTCTACAGGTAGATTTGACAAAGCGATATGGTAATCTGAAAGCTGGAGTGAATGACATTAAAGGACACAAGTGGTTTGCGAGCACTGACTGGATCTCAGTCTTCCAAAAGAAGATAGAAGCACCATTCATACCCCGCTGCAAAGGCCCTGGTGACACTAGCAACTTTGATGACTATGAGGAGGAGGCATTGCGTATCTCTTCAACGGAGAAGTGTGCAAAGGAGTTTGCTGAGTTCTGAGTGCTCCAATGGATTCTGCGTGTGAGTTACTATGCGCAGGTGTCTTTTAATAGTGAATCTTCCATGACTGAGTCATGGGAAGGCGAAAGCATCTCTTGTGGGCAGCTTTGGGTGTATATAGACATTGAAGTGCCCCAAGCAGGCACGCCAAGTGTATCAAATTTGGAGTATAGGTGAAAAGATAGTAGAATAATTGATCCTGGTATTTTTGTGGCATATGTTTGCTTAGTGCCCTTTCAGTTGAAATAAACCGATGTGGAGGTGCTTAGCCCTCTCTGGTGATATTCTCCAAGACACATACTGATAGTGTTCCAGTGCCACTGAATCTGAACCTAATTGTCAGTACCAAGTGTTGTTTGGGTACTCCGTAGTTTGCCTTTGATAGATTTGGAATGTGGTAAGCTTTAGTCTTTTTATTTGAATTGTTTTATATGCAGTTGACAAAACTTATGTATTATTCAGGTTTTCTTGTTGCTTGTTTAGATTTATGATTCCTCACATCTTATCTTCTCAATTTTCGATAGGGTATTAAAAATGCATAACACTCATGTTATATTTTTCAGTCACTAATTTAGTCAGTTGTTGGTAGGGACATGTTTAAGTGAATTCGGAGATTTAAATCTATAGATTGCCTTAATGTACAAAAATAAATCATATTATACTTACTTCACTTTATTTGTCATGCTAAGTAGTTACTCTTAGTACTAATGGTTGGTAAGTAATTATTTCAAGATTCTGATTGTCTATGGCATTTAAATCTTAACATACATATTTGTAATCTGTTTCTCTTTTCATTTTGACAGATTTATAAATAAAGAATTTTTTAATTTTACATTATAATTGCCCAGTGTCCCACACTTTTACTACCATTGCTTAAGATAGTATTTTTTTAAATGTTGACATTCTGTGTAAGACATGTTGGGGTATGTCAATAAAACTCTTATTTATTAAGTGTTATACTTGGCAAAATACAACATGCCGATTTGGCACACCTAAAAGCCAAAAAAAGCAAAAGTAGAAGTGTTATGAATTTATAATAAATGAAATGACAGTTTATTTGACATAGCTTGATGTAATTAAGATAAGTAACATTATAATTCTGAAACAAAATGTCAACAGCATCTATTAACACTGCTTTAAGCAATTGTATTAAGTCCCCTGATTCTAAAAGTAAAAGATTATTTATTACCAATTTGTGTCATAAAAATTTATTGTATGTCACAAAATACATTTCAATGCCATAGAGAATCACCAGTAGTTGTTATTTCAGCATCATACAGAATTCTGGATAGGAATACTGAGATAATGGCAGATCTGTTTATTTGTAGATAGATCTTTGCTATTTGATTAACATTTAAGTACTGATGAGGTTATTAATCATTAATGTGATATAGACATCTAGTTATTGAATTACAAATATTAAAACCAAATTCTTTATAAATAATTGTGTATTCTCATTGTTAATGTACACTAATCTGTATAATTTAAAAAATAAAACATTTAAAGAATTGCTGTTCTATTTTACTGTCAGAAATCCTAAAGGAGCAGCCTAGTTTATAAAGTCCTATGCTCAGTAAAGAATTCACTCACAATATTCTCTGAACACCCTGTAGTTTCAGTTCCATGGGTAGATATGAATCTTGCAATTGGTTCGTAATATTCAATTGGTCAATATAATTCATCTAAGAACACCTTAGAAGCCTCCATATCTTTTGTATTTTGTCCAACAAAAAAAATCTTGTGTAAATCACAGCAATCTGTTTTAATTTTTACCGTATTTTTATGACACATTTATTTGACTACTATAAATGGATTATAAATATTGTTTATGCATAAATAAGTAAATAAAAGTACCAGACAACAGTTGCCCATGGGAAAAAAATAGCACTATTAGAATTTATGTTGGAGATTTGTGTTTTATAACAGAGTAAGAAAGACAGGCCATTGAAAACCAAAAAAAAAAAACTAAAAACTTGGAGAAAGCAACAAGTCTTGTTTTACTGTACAAAATTGAAGAAAATACCGGATGTTTGGTGCATCGTGTGCCAAATCGAATCTGATGATTGGAGGGGTCTTTGGCTATCTCTTCAGCCCTCGTAAAAAAATCTTGCTCAAACGGTTTTTTTTATACTGATTTTAAATTGTTTTTTTAAAAATTGTAAAAATTCTACATTTAAATTTTAATAAAAAATAAAGTTGTTAAGTATTAATTAATTTTCTTTTTAATCTTTAATTTGTAACGTTTTACGCTTCTTTTGAAACTAGAATTACACGCCAGCAACATCTAGTTTTTGTTTTACAGCCCCGCAAAGTTTTTTTTACGTAAAAAAATAAGCTTGAACGTCAACTTTCGGTTTTAATAAAAAAAAAACTAAAAGTGATCATGTTCTTCCAATTTTTTTAAAACATCTCTGGACTGTCCCCTTTCTAATGGTGTGCAATATGCCATGAAAAGTAATTAGTAACATCACTAATTTTCAAATTTTCTAAACTTAGTCACAATTTTCTAATATTCAACAGATGAAAGAAAAACAAGTTTTTGCGTAAATAAAACTCACAAGCAGGTAAAATTTTTAAATTTCGTAGGTTTTACTTGAAATAAAAATAATACATTGCATTTGAAACATTTATTTCATAATTTTTACAAATTCTGCTCAAATTGTTCACCCCTGTTTCGAATGCAGGCCCGACATCTTTGACGTATTGTTACAGTTGTAGTCCGAAGCCGTATTTCGTTCTTAATTGTACCGAAGGCCGCTTCTATGCGTTGTATTAGTACCTCCCTCGTTGGGACTTCTGTGGCGTATACTAGCTCTTTGGCACGTCCCCAGACATAAAAATCTAACGGAGTTAAGTCTGGGGAACGTGGAGGCCATGCAATAGGCCCATCGCGCCCAATCCACGAATTGGGGAACACATTATCGAGGTATTCCCTCACAGTTAAACGCCAATGCGCGGGACAGCCGTCATTTTGAAATACTATGGGCACATCTTCATTAAACACGGGCACCTCGGCCAATAATTCCGGCAGATCATTTTGCAGGAACTCTAAATAATTATCGCCATTTAAGTTATCAGGCAGGTAGTGCGGTCCAATTACCTGATTCCCAATCACTCCTGCCCAAACGTTCACACTAAACCGTCTTTGAAAAGATTGCTGTCTTTTGGCATGTGGGTTTTGCCGTTTCGGTGCCCAATGGTGTAAATTGTGCAAGTTAAGAATCCCTTCTCTGGTAAATTTGGATTCGTCAGTCCACAGTATTCTTTTTAAAAAATCAGGATTATCCACATCTGTGTGTAACAAAAACCGACAAAAGTGCATTCGTCTGTCAAAGTCGCCACCCTCAAGACCTGCAACAACCAAAAATCTTTTTAATTCCCCTTGAGCAGTAATTAATTGCACTAGAAGATTATGGATACCTGCTAAACAAAGGCAACGTCAAACAAAGGTTTTAAATTACGTACCTTGAACCGGAGTCTCGTGGAATGGATATTTTTCGTTTTGTCGAAGGACTTTCCACACTTTCCATATTGAAATATCAAGTTGTGCCGCCACATATCTAATGCTTCTTGTGTCGTCTTCCTCAAAAAGTGCCAGTATTCTCTCGTCCACTTCAACATTATGTCGCACAACATGTCCCCTTGGTTCATGAAAATTGACACTCCCAGTCTCGCGTAAACGTCGGTATGTGTCTTGGAAGACTCTGCGGCCAGGTAATCGTCGACCAGGAAAGCGTTCCTGGTAAAGTCGTTGCGCTGCACGAGCGACACCACGGGCTGCACCATAAACCATTATGATGTCCGCATATTCCTCGTTAGAGTATGTCGTCATTGCAACAACAAAAAAGTCAACAAAGTTTAACAATAACACCAAAAGTAAATAAAACGTAACAAAAAACAACAAAACTTAACGAAAACTAAATAAAAGAATCGTGGAGTACAGTAAGCTAGCACACACGTTAGGCAGCAGAGGCAGTGATGTCTCGACTAAAAAATAAGATGGCCGCCGTGTCGACGCGACGCGGGGCCCGTTCGCGATTGGTTCAAACAGGTTTGCACTATGCAAGAAAGGAATAGAAGATAGATTTCGCTTCACTAGAGTGAAAAAACTATTTTTGCCTGTTTAAACGAACAACGGGCGTATAACTTTATGAAAGAGACAGAAAATGTCATCTGCCTTGTGAATTGTGAGTGTTATTTACGCAAACCCTTGTTTTTCTTTCACCTGTTGAATATTAGAAAATTGCGACCAAGTTTAGAAAATTTGAAAATTAGTGATGTTACTAATTACTTTTCATGGCATATTGCACACCATTAGAAAGGGGACAGTCCAGAGATGTTTTAAAAAAATTGGAAGAACATGATCACTTTTAGTTTTTTTTTTATTAAAACCGAAAGTTGACGTTCAAGCTTATTTTTTTACGTAAAAAAAACTTTGCGGGGCTGTAAAACAAAAACTAGATGTTGCTGGCGTGTAATTCTAGTTTCAAAAGAAGCGTAAAACGTTACAAATTAAAGATTAAAAAGAAAATTAATTAATACTTAACAACTTTATTTTTTATTAAAATTTAAATGTAGAATTTTTACAATTTTTAAAAAAACAATTTAAAATCAGTATAAAAAAAACCGTTTGAGCAAGATTTTTTTACGAGGGCTGAAGAGATAGCCAAAGACCCCTCCAATCATCAGATTCGATTTGGCACACGATGCACCAAACATCCTGTATTAGTTGCATTTTCTGTCCTGAACAAAAGACATTTTATGTGTCTTAGTTTGCCAATTTAATTAATTAATTAATGTTTCCAAATAGGAACAGGAATAGTTTCTCAGTGTACTGTATTCACAAACATCATGATGAATGTTAATAACACACACACAAACAAACTTTTTTGCATTTTCATATTTTATGATGAACGCTTAGAACATTAGAGGTAAAATTTTAAATTAAAAGGTGAAATCTGCTAAATGGTATGAAGTGACTAACCGTTTGTTTGAGAAACAATTCTAAAGTAAAGTGGTTTCCAATGCTTTAATATTACGTGTGTACACAGTTTCTGTATGTTCTTAGTTTTGTGGATTTGACCTTGAACCTTTAATCAATAATAGAAACAATGCAGAATGCAAGGTGAGTGTGAGTGAGATAGCTTGTCGTTCCCACATTCTTCTTGTCCTTTGATTTAAAAATATTTGCTACCAATTTCAATTAACAACCAATTTGAAAAAAAAATATGTTACAAAATTTCTGAGTAGTTGTTTATGATATAAATACCAAAAAACTAACCCATCAACTAAAGCTAGTCAAAAAAATCCACGGTACAAGAGATCTAGATGTCATTTTATTTCGTTGTATACAAGTTCTAATATTTTCTATTCTGTTCAAAACAAAAAAGCTACAAAAGAGAGTAAGAGTACACATCCAATTGACTGGTAATAATTATTGTGTGGGAGAAAAAGTATCTCTGTTCATTTTACGTACCTGCCAATTAATGACAAAGAATGTATATTCTTTACCGCATTATGTTTTGCATACAAACTTATTAGGTCCATTGTGTGCAATGTGAGAGACGCCAAGTCAGTACTTAAAAGTTAATTACTTTGTTAAATATTATATTACAAGTTTTTTTTTAGTTTTTGACTTTTTGTTATTGCGTTTATTTAAAATATTAATAATGTTAAATCAGCTGATATTTTTAATTAAGGAATTAACTACATCAAAATAATTAAAAGAGATTAAGTAATTTATTGTATTTTTATGTTGTATTTATTGCAATTTGACCTGTTTGTGATCTGATGCAAGGATTTGTTTGTGTTTAAGTGTATTTGTATAGTTCCTTATTTTGTAGATTTATGTATTGGTAAAGTGAAACCTTGTAATCAGTAGATTTCCTCGATGATTTGTTTGCTTCCAATTGAATAGTATTTTTTGTATAACAAACTCTACATCACCAAAGTAAAATGGACCTAACCACAATCTCTTCAGATTCGCAGAGTTTACAAATGTTCTGTCAAAAGCCCGAGGCGAGGGAATTGTAGGCAAAGTTGAACTTTAACACAATATATAAGATCTATTTTTACTCTGATGTTTAAGTATTTTATACTCTACAATGACTCTTCGTTTGCAAGCAAGCAAATCTTGCACTGAGGCTACAGGGCTGTGAACAGACATGGTCACAGCTTGTATGATCTGATACTTATTGTGTGAGCTTAAATAAATTACAGTAAAGTAAAGGACAGTTTATTAATTACGTCACATAGTAAGGGTATGCAAGTCAGCTTGTTAATTTATTTGATGTCTTGATTATTCACATTCATTCGGACAAACAGTGAATTGAGTTTCGATTTCGAACTTATTTGTTTACAATAAGGTAGATTTAATTTTGTTCATAGTCTTCTTTAGCTAATTAACACTACACGGTTGAGCGCAGGCATCCCCTTGTAGGGGGAGAGGAATTTAGAGCTTATACCCTCCAGCTCCGATGCTAGGTAGGTATTTAGTTGTTATTTTATTGAAAACATAATAATAATTAAGTTACTATGTGGCATAATTAACTGCCCCTTAATAAGAAATTTATGGAATACAATATTATTTTGGAAAGTAGTTACATGTGTTCTTAATAGAAGATTGCCTTTAATAATAGTACAAGTTAAATCTTTACGGTCAGTTCAATGCAATGTTTGATCCAATAGGATCAAGGTTTAAAAAAAAATATATTAGCTTTAGACGTAGGACTTGAAATCAGGCTGTACAAATAATAACCCTACCTAGTTATTTGTAGAGAACTTTGCATTGTGAAAGCATTGTACGCATATGTGGTTATAGTCATTAGGTTAAAGTCCCAGGATGGTTACTTAACCAATTTTGCACATATTATAACATATATATTATATAGTGTGTATGTAACTTACATTTGTGAATTTATTTGCTTGAATGAATAACATAATATTTTGTTGAAAAATATATCAAATCCTTTAATTATAACATAACTATGTTATATTTGTAAATGCTAAATCATATCAAAACATTAATCATTAAAATAATCATTCTAAATTATATCATAGTGTTGTCCAGCAACGAGTAGCATTAGACACAGTAAAACCTTTTTTTAAATTAAATTTAATTCCACAAGTACCTAGCTACTAAATTCAAAAAGTTTTGTTAATTAATTAAACCACCATAAAAGTGCACCAGGTGAAAACAATTATTTAGTCTAATATTATCAGATGAGTAATTTTTGTTTAGTTATTGCAAAACAATCATTTATTAATATAATAGTTCTTATAAACTTACCCGTTAGAAAGGGGGGGTAATTTCTATTTCATTAAAATAGGTCCAATATTAGTGCCATAAATCTTATTTTAAATGTATACTATGTCTAAATTTTATAACTTTTTCCTACATTGTGTTGCGTAATACTATGTACATTTCTTCATCACATTGGTTTTGCCATAATGCCCACTCTGCACACTCGTCGAAAACTCGCTTGTAACTCGTCAAATAGGTCGTGCAGGCAGGTAATACCATGTACTTACAGTCTCTAGGCTTGTATTTGTGCCGCGGGTATAACAATAGAGTCCCCTAAAAGAGTTTTTATTCTTATAAGGTAATCGAATAATATACCAAAAAATTAAAACTTAACGCTTGTGTTCACATATCAACTCGAAACCTGATTTAGCGAAAGTGATATAGGTGAATGACCTAACACAGAAGCAGTCTATTACTGTTTCTTAGTGGTGTATCTATGTTAAAACCTTAAGAAATAAAAACAAGCCCTTATTTTGCATTCTGCAACATTAGTTGCCAACCGAGATTCAGTGTATGGTCCCTCGTTTAGCAACTGTTGAGTACAGAATGTTATTAGGAGTTTGACAGTTTTATGATGGTAAATATGTCATTTAATGCCCATTGAAATACAGAATAGGTTTCCAGTTGCTCGAGTTTACTGTCGCAGAAGCCACCAACCAAGTACTATGATGTGCTGGTAGAACGTATTTGGTCGTTACAACCAAAAGCGCGATACGTATTGGGCCTCAATACTTGTATCCTTATAGGACAGGATTAACATTAACGACGACTACAGTTGAGAGGAAAATCAGGTTAAGATTTGCAAGCTCGCAAATGTCGAGTCGAGTTACATACCATTTGTTGGAGGCATTAGATGCAAAACTTTTGACAAATTTAACTTTCAAACAATAAGAAAAAGTTTTATTTCACTCTGACGTTCCAGCTTTTCGATACTCGAAAATGACTATCATTATACCATAACATAATGCGCGAGATCCAAAGCTTTCACTAGCTAACTATAACACAAAAGTATTAGGACTCGAATTAGCTATAAGCATGAATAACTTCACTAGTGTCACTATGTCTATCTTAAATGCAAGTAAAAATTAATTACGATTTTAATCACTTTGATAACTAATTAACAGCTATAATATGACATTCAATCATATTCTAATAATTGCTTCTAATATACTAGTTTACTTAAGGCGAGGTCAAGCCAAACTACTCGAGTCGCAATGGCGTGCATTTTTACAAGATGCACTACTACGTCTTGTGATGGGCCATCTAGGAATCGGTCTGTCTGTCTAAGATTTAAATTGTTTGATATTCTCCAAGGCCAATGTTTGTAAGTGTATTGCCTATGAGTAAAAGATCTGTACTACACTTTATACATAAAGCCCGTATTATGAGACATCTGAGAACTTGCTACCATCGCTTAATGCAGTATTATTTAAATATTATTGACAATCTTGTTTAAATAATTATAATTCTGAAAGTTATAATTCTTAACGTGGCGTCCGAAAAAAAGGGTTTGTAAACCTTATTTTGAGGTGTCATAAATAGTCTACGTGATAATTTAAATTAGTTGACGTCTGGCAAGTGGTTTTTAAGTATCGCATTTTGAATGTTCTATAACATAAGGTTTAATCTATTCAATAAGCCTAAAATAATAGCTACTATTTCCAATGATGAACAAAGTATGTATTGAAATTGCCATCAGTTCTCTAGGTAGGATATCTAATGATTTAAATCCATGACTTATTCAGTTTTTGCGGCAGCATTATGAAAAATGTTTTATGTTGATGTAACCTTATAAAAAAAACCATAGAAATCATACTAAGCGGAATATTGACACTGTACAAATATCTGAATAGGCATGCATTCTTACCGATTTTTGTTTCTAATTGATTGCTAAAATATCGAATGTCATCTCTAAAAAAATCAAATTATCCATCGAATATTGAATCTCGAAAACACTCGATGGAAATGTTAATAAACTTAAAATCGTTATTGACAATTCATGTATTTGTGACAATATCAATTAAAGAAAAAAACCGAACTTCGTATTTATAATATTTATTAAAATGTATTGTGCCTAGAATGCAGAATTTATCAAGCGAAAACGTAGGAGTATCTATAAGCCATGGATAGCATCTTCGAGATAGTTACAGTGGAGCAATTAATTGTCTAAGATTACTTTCAAGCTATTGTTCACTAGACTTTTGTTTTCATTGTCTCTTATAATACTGGGCGTTTTTTTTGTGACAACTCTCACTGTTTGAACATTGTTTATATCGAGATGTTTCTAATTTGTTAACTTCTAGGGATCATGTTTTAGATATTCGCGTTTACCTTAAGTGCTCTTTCACGCGGACTAGCGAACGCGTTGCGCCTGCTACCAAATTTAACTTATTTAACAACTGAGTGTTCTGCAAAATAAACTATTCTAAAAAGTCGCCGTTGCCTTCGCTAGTTGTACGTGGACACGCACTAACTGTTCCTTTAGTGGCAAGTGTATTTTTTGGATTGGATTTATATATTTAAGGAATTAATGATGTGTACTTTTCATAATTATCATTGTATATAAAACTAGAGTGATTGTGTCCCATTAAATATTTAGGAGTCAAATATCTGCTTGATATCGGCAGATTCTCATTCCATAAGCTACACGAAATGCTAACCGTCAACTCATTAGACCAGTGGTTCCCAATTAGATCCCTTCCCCAGATACTCATTGGAAAATATAACTAGATAAAACCTTCGTGGATTGAACGCGCAATTAGTTCCGGTAATTATTTATTACTCGTGGGTTGAGTGGGAATGTTCTAATCAATCAGATTAAATGCTCCGTCAATTACGTCTTCAGGAATCACTGAACGCGCACGTGTCTCCGGAACGGTGCCTATTCAACGAACAACGAACTTGGCGTTGTGTAAATGTTATCACATAGCAATACATATAGTCTCATGCGCGTATATAACATCCCGTTATCACTACTCACCCTAGAATTTTAGGATGCTCTTTTAGATTATACAATAGAAAATATGTATTAGGAAGGTTCTGTTGAGTATCAAAGTCGATTTTTCAGCTAATGCAAGCATGTTTTTGTAAAAAAAAGTTCTGAGTCCAGTGTCTATTAACGGCCCGAAATTGATATACCTTTTGATCTTAGGATGGCAGATTGATAGTAGTGCTATCCTTTTCCTACTCTTCACTGTAGAAAAGGGAAGCCTTACAAATTCAATCTACGATCTAATGGTTATTAATATTGAACATAGGGCGTAAGTAGACGCAGTGGAAACAACTATCGAGACCCTTCTAAATTAGTACTATAAATAGAATTCCTAACAATGACGCTTTCTATAGTGAATAATGATATATTACATAAGTATTTAGTGATATATTAATTAAGGAAAGGTTAAAATCTGAAAAAGCGGAATTTCATAATTATAATATTATGGAGGAATGGTAGACATATCTACTTTCCCGAGAATCAACCCAGACCGTTTGTCCCAATAAGGTAATCATTTATGATTTTTTCTGTTTAACTTATAAACATAAACTTCTAATTATGAAAAGAACTACATCATCAAAGGAAATAAATAGACGAACTATTTATGATGTAAGTCTCCGGTCCGCATTCCGCATACGAATTTGTTGATTCATGCCTTGCTGTCATTGTTAACATGAGTTTATGGTACTTAAACCTATGACATTTAGCTAAAAGCTCAGTAGTATTAAATTCGTAGGTTGACCTCTGTTCTTCGTATCTCTATTCTCTTACGAGCTAAATCAATCTAATCCAACATCTTTGGATGGACACTTGAATTCTGTAGTTCTATTCTTTTCCGCTATTCTTTTCTGTAAACAAGGATAGAACTATTAAATTCAATCTGCCATTTGAAAAATTTGGACTAGATTGGTTTTATGAAAATCGGGCATTATATGTACTTGCCTCAAATTATACACCACTAAATTCATACCACTAATTGGGAAACACTGTATTTGACATTCTTATGTGAACATTTTAAAAGCCACTTTAGATATTATATACATTAGCGTGACCGTATGTGTATTTGCGAGCAGTTTTCTTTTTTTTTTTATCTTTGCGTATAATGTTAAAATGTTCACGTCTAGATCTATATTATATCGAGTGCCTATAGCATTGAAGAATTCAAATGTAAAAAGTCAGTTAATTTCAAATAATTATTTGTCACCATGTATTGATCTTCCATAAAATTACGATGAAATTAAAAATATCGATGTAACAGTAAAAACATTTGTTTGATTACGATCCAATTTAAGACCAATTTATTTATGGTGCGGCTATTTGTGGTTGCGATTTGATACACGAGGGCCACAGTATCTGATTGGGCTAATGCATGTTCGCTGATGCAAATTGAAGACGTACCTACTAGTAAAATATTCATAGTAGATAAATATGTATATAATGTGTGACATAGAAGTTAGTACACCAAATTGTTATGCTGATCAAGGTTCAATCGATATTGTAGTTCTAGAACGTTTCAAGAACTACTTTCAAGCTCGAACACAGCCAAGATGCATTGGTTTTTTCTAAAAAAAGTGTTATCAGATAAAACGCAATGCGCAACTATAATGTAAAAGAAGGTCGTATTGTATCGTGGGTTTATAGATCACAAAATCTGCCGAGAAATCATGTGTATCTAAAAATAAGAGTCATCATATTCCATGAGAATAAGGACCCGCATGCAGTAGGTAAATGTAGTTACAGTGCGGAACACACGCACATTTGGCAGCCCCGGTTTATGTACCTACGTGGGGACTGAAGGATAATGTGCGGCTTCCTAATAAAGTGGAATATTCCGTCTGTAACTCTTATATGCCAAACGCCAGATAAAGAACGAATTATTTCAATTTACTATCATAACGAGTCGAGGCGAAGAACCTACCTACAGAGTTCATGTAAGTAACTGTTCGGAAGAATTTAGTACGTAGGTATATTATTTTATTTTTTCTTGATATTCGTAATATATGGTAACACGGACAATTTTTGTCTTATCAGAATTACTCCATGTAAAGCCACCCCAAAATTCAAGTAAAGTTAATAATAAAATAATCTTTACTGGAATTTTGGGGTGGTTTTACATTTAGATAATTCCGGCCCAACTGTGTTCTTCGGAGGCTTTTTCGCTTCCGTAAAAATCATGTTGCCCACTTTTCTTTTGTAGTGGCTCAATTTTTAGTTGCAGATACACAAATGTCGTTAATAAATTTCAACTGGTACTTAACGTTAGGAAAATAATTGCACAACCTACCTTGTAGACCTGTAGGCTGTAGGTAACTTTCGTCTAGGTCTTTTGTACAACCAAATAGGAAGTGAAAATATGATACAAACTCTTTGGAATTGAAAGAGTTAATAATGGCTGGCAAAGCTGGATTATCTGTTAGTTTCCAAATATCTCGCTGCGATTTACAATGTTGCAAACATTTTGATAATCGTGACCAGAAACCATAAACGAAATATATTGCAAAGAAGTGGCAGCATCCAAAGCTTAGTAAAAGGATGCCAGTAATTTAAGACCTATAGATATAAAAACCAACGGCTGATTTTCATCATCATAAGTTATACCGTTATACGCTTATTCCAGCATCAAGTCTAATTTATTGAGTTATGACGGAGTAATCTCATTTAGTATCTTCTCATTTCTGATATGATAATCCGAGTATCATACTTTCAATGTAGTCTGAGTTATTGAACTGTTTCCCAATAACTCTCAACAAAAAAGTCATTCTACAGATTTCATTGGATTACCATTGAAGGTAGCAGCCAGGTAATTACCGTTACTATAGATTAGCGTAGTTAATCCAGTTAAAGCAGTTGTGTAGCCGGGTTTTATATTGTTTTATTTATTCTCTCAAAGTTAAAACTGTATCAGCAATTTAGCAGTCTGGCCGACAAGAGCGCGGGACGCGTCAAGGTTGCGAGGTCAAATTACGGGATGCCATTAAGATCAGTGGATGTATTTACGAAAGATTTGTTTAGATTGCCGGCTTGCAAAATGTGTTTCATGTATGTTATGTTTATAGTGTGGGGGCGAAAATGCGTCATCTTAGGGCGACTACCCACTGGGTGATGGCGAAGCTTTTGCTTTTTATTATCTCAAGTTTCGGCAACGGGGATTAATTTTAGCCGCAGCAAAGCTTAGTCGTGTAAACAACAGCTACTTCCTAATAAATGCCGAATTGCGCGTAATTACATTCATAATGCGCGATTGGAACCCTCGTAGCTTTAGTTTTAAGTTTACGATTGTAGTTATCGCCATCACTACTCACTGCTATGTACACATTTTGTATATAATAACGCATCAAAAGTGCCATCTATGTGCCTATTTGAATAAAGATATATTTGACTATTGACTATAAATTAAGGTTTTAGGCACAGAATTAAGAGCATACACAAACCGCGTACAAGACTAATATCATAAGTGTCAAAATCCACTCCATTTTAGTGATGATTCTCGAAGTCACTCATTTAGCAGTTGACAGCATTGGCGTGCACTGGGTTTCTTACCAGGGTATGTATGCTGCAGGAAAATTGCATAGAACGTCAAAAATCCTCCTTCTATACGAGTTGTATATCAATTTTAGGGTAGGCAGTGCTTTTGTGTGACAGTAATTAACAATTAATGGAGGTTGAGGACTTATTATTTTTATGTAATGTTCTAAACGTTTCGCATAAAATGGAGAAAATGGGAAATGTTTACGACGTAGCAATATTCCGCGGATTTGAAGTGAGTCGTGGGGGGGCGTTTTCACTGGTTTTGGATACAATGCACTGCACGCATATTGCACAATGCAATTCAAATTCAAATTCATTTATTTCAAGTAGGCCTACTTAATAAGCACTTTTGAAACGTCAAGTATGTATATTTGGAGTGACTACCACGAATGAAGGCTCTATATGTTCCTAATTCTGTGGTTTCAGGTCAGTCATATTTTTATCTTCGTACATCACATTTTATCCGATCAACAGTAACCAAGCAATATTCAAATAATTGAAGTTGAATACACTAGTCATAAAACATCAACACATTAATTTCGAATTTAGCATCTGGATAACGCCGCCGCATCGAGCCGCTGGCACTCTACAAAGGATGCTTCTTATTCACCAAAGTATAAATTTAATTCTCTATATATTTTTCGTTCAATATTTTTTACTTATTAATACAAACGGGTAAATGTAAGACGAAAAAATGTCACGAAGTAAAATGAATTTAGCATCTGGATAACGCCGCCGCATCACGCCGCTGGCGGTCTGCATAGGATGCTTCGTATTCACCAAAGTTTAAATTTAATTATCTATACATTTTTTTGTTCATTTTTTTTATTAATTAATAGTAGCTATTGGACAGATTTATTACTTTTTCGTCTTACAGTGACATGGGTCACTGTAAGACGAAAAAGTAATAAATAAATATACTACGACAATACACACATCGCCATCTAGCCCCAAAGTAAGCTTAGCTTGTGTTATAGGAACTAAGATGACTGATGAATATTTTTATGAGTAATATACATAAATACTTAGAATATACATATGAACACCCAGGCACTGAAAAATATTCACGCTCATCGCACAAACATTTTCCAGCTGTGGGAGTCGAACCCACGGCCTTGGAATCGGAAAGCAGGGTCGCTGCAAACTGCGCCAATCGGCCGTCATATATTATAGTTATTTTTTACCAAATAATTTAATGTCTACTTCATTGGACAGATTAAATGGGTCACTGTAAGACGAAAACATGTCATAAAGTAAAATGTGGGTTACATAATAAAGTAGCAGGAATTAACTGGAATTACCTACAGCATGGGTGCTTGATTTACCCTCGAGATGTACTGTCGTAGTCGTAACTAGGTCATACCCACCCGCAGCCAACATTCAACAGTAATAAAATGTACTATTATGACAAACCAGTCGGGTCTTATCTTACGGAAACCGTTAACTGTTACATAAGAACGCTGAATAGCGCACTTTTTTAAAGTCATTTTAAGATGGAGTTTGACCTCAATACTTCTATACATAGGTAACTGAAAAACTGAAAATGTTGTCAATTAAACGAAAACATGAAATTTGCTGTTGATACTCCTCTACAGAGTACCAACAAGTGGTGGTTTTTTTTGTAAATTACATGTTTATACTGATTTCCAGTAATACAAAAACAAAACCAAAATATTTAGTAGTGCCTTTATCGATAATCTTTTAACTCACTTAAAAATTTTAGTTAATAACTAAATAAATCATACTTCAAATTTACTTCAATTTTTTTCTATTCATAAAATTCCGGTAAAGCGGATAACCATTTAGACCGAAATATTGTCAAGAATAACAATATATTTTTGATCCAACTGATGGTAAGCGGAGAATCATCTCATTTAAACAGCAACACTTCGCAGGGCATGTATAGAACACGTCCTACAGTGCCGTCGTGTTCAACCTGAGGCGCAGATGTTAAGCCTCATACGTGCTTGTACCAGCAACCAATCCCTTAGACCCGAATACGGCAGTGCTGTTTGGCGGCAGAAATAATAGTATAGAAGCTAGCAACGACAGCTGACCTAAAATTCTTTCTCGAAAGAAAGAATTTTAGGTCAGCTGATTTTGTGATATGTCCTTCTTGCACTTTCGGTTAGAGTCTGGGCTATCATTCTTAAACTGATTTGGAATAATATGAACAAATTATCTTTTATGCTGCTGATATTGAAACTAAATACTCGCAGAAAATTTGGGAGTTTGAGTTTCGAGCTTGTGTTTATAAAAATGTCTGCAGGCTGGCTTGAAATCGACCGGTCTTACTGAAAGCAGCCGTTGGCTTGCCGATACAATAACCCTTGTTAGCTACAGCTTTTTTATTTTAGCAAGGGTCCCCCCCTTGAACAATCGCAGAAATGCCCTTTTTATAAGTTTTTGCGAATCGTTATACCAGGAGTGCAGAAATAGGAAGAGATTGCTCTGATAGAAGAATGCCCTTATTCTTAAACTGATTTGGAATAATATGAACAATTTATCTTTTATGCTGCTGATATTGAAACTAAATAATTGCAGTAGAAGTGTAGAGACATGCCTACTCAGCTCTTTTGATAGGATACTTGGCAGAAAATTTGGGAGTTTGAGTTTCGAGCTTGTGTTTATAAAAATGTCTGCAGGCTGGCTTGAAATCATGCAGTCTTACTGAAAGCAGCCCTCGTTGGCTTGCCGATACAATAACTCCTGTTAGCTACAGCTTTTTTATTTTAGCAAGGGTCCCCCCTTGAACAATCGCAGAAATGCCCTTTTTATAAGTTTTTGCGAATCGTTATACCAGGAGTGCAGAAATAGGAAGAGATTGCTCTGATAGAAGAATGCCTCATTCTTAAACTGATTTGGAATAATATGAACAATTTATCTTTTATGCTGCTGATATTGAAACTAAATAATTGCAGTAGAAGTGTAGAGACATGCCTACTCAGCTCTTTTGATAGGATACTTGGCAGAAAATTTGGGAGTTTGAGTTTCGAGCTTGTGTTTATAAAAATGTCTGCAGGCTGGCTTGAAATCATGCAGTCTTACTGAAAGCAGCCCTCGTTGGCTTGCCGATACAATAACTCCTGTTAGCTACAGCTTTTTTATTTTAGCAAGGGTCCCCCCTTGAACAATCGCAGAAATGCCCTTTTTATAAGTTTTTGCGAATCGTTATACCAGGAGTGCAGAAATAGGAAGAGATTGCTCTGATAGAAGAATGCCTCATTCTTAAACTGATTTGGAATAATATGAACAATTTATCTTTTATGCTGCTGATATTGAAACTAAATAATTGCAGTAGAAGTGTAGAGACATGCCTACTCAGCTCTTTTGATAGGATACTTGGCAGAAAATTTGGGAGTTTGAGTTTCGAGCTTGTGTTTATAAAAATGTCTGCAGGCTGGCTTGAAATCATGCAGTCTTACTGGAAGCAGCCCTCGTTGGCTTGCCGATACAATAACTCCTGTTAGCTACAGCTTTTTTATTTTAGCAAGGGTCCCCCCTTGAACAATCGCAGAAATGCCCTTTTTATAAGTTTTTGCGAATCGTTATACCAGGAGTGCAGAAATAGGAAGAGATTGCTCTGATAGAAGAATGCCTCATTCTTAAACTGATTTGGAATAATATGAACAATTTATCTTTTATGCTGCTGATATTGAAACTAAATAATTGCAGTAGAAGTGTAGAGACATGCCTACTCAGCTCTTTTGATAGGATACTTGGCAGAAAATTTGGGACTTTGAGTTTCGAGCTTGTGTTTATAAAAATGTCTGCAGGCTGGCTTGAAATCATGCAGTCTTACTGGAAGCAGCCCTCGTTGGCTTGCCGATACAATAACTCCTGTTAGCTACAGCTTTTTTATTTTAGCAAGGGTCCCCCCTTGAACAATCGCAGAAATGCCCTTTTTATAAGTTTTTGCGAATCGTTATACCAGGAGTGCAGAAATAGGAAGAGATTGCTCTGATAGAAGAATGCCCTTATTCTTAAACTGATTTGGAATAATATGAACAATTTATCTTTTATGCTGCTGATATTGAAACTAAATAATTGCAGTAGAAGTGTAGAGACATGCCTACTCAGCTCTTTTGATAGGATACTTGGCAGAAAATTTGGGACTTTGAGTTTCGAGCTTGTGTTTATAAAAATGTCTGCAGGCTTGCTTAAAATCGTGCAGTCTTACTGAAAGCAGCCCTCTTCTGCTTGCCGATACAATAACCCTTGTTAGCTACAGCTTTTTTATTTTAGCAAGGGTCCCGCCTTGAACAATTGCAGAAATGCCCTTTTTATAAGTTTTTGCGAATAGTTATACCACGAGTGCAGAAATAGGAAGAGATTGCTCTGATAGAAGAATGCCTCATTCTTTAACTGATTTGGAATAATATGAACAATTTATCTTTTATGCTGCTGATATTGAAACTAAATACTCGCAGTAGAAGAGTAGAGACATGCCTACTCAGCTCTTTTGATAGGATACTTGGCAGAAAATTTGGGAGTTTGAGTTACGAGCTTGTGTTTATAAAAATGTCTGCAGGCTGGCTTGAAATCGTGCAGTCTTACTGAAAAGCAGCCCTCTTTGGTTTGCCGATACAATAACCCTTGTTAGCTACAGCTTCTTTATTTTAGCAAGGGTCCCCCCTTGAACAATCCCAGAAATGCCATTTTTATAAGTTTTTGCAAATCGATATACCAGGAGTGCAGAAATAGGAAGAGATTGCTCTGATAGAAGAATGCCTCATTCTTAAACTGATTTGGAATAATATGAACAATTTATCTTTTATGCTGCTGATATTGAAACTAAATACTCGCAGTAGAAGAGTAGAGACATGCCTACTCAGCTCTTTTGATAGGATACTTGGCAGAAAATTTGGGAGTTCGAGTTTCGAGCTTGTGTTTATAAAAATGTCTGCAGGCTGGCTTGAAATCGTGCAATCTTACTGAAAAGCAGCCCTCTTTGGCTTGCCGATACAATAACCCTTGTTAGCTACAGCTTTTTTATTTTAGCAAGGGTCCCCCCTTGAACAATCGCAGAAATGCCATTTTTATAAGTTTTTGCGAATCGTTATACCAGGAGTGCAGAAATAGGAAGAGATTGCTCTGATAGAAGAATGCCTCATTCTTAAACTGATTTGGAATAATATGAACAATTTATCTTTTATGCTGCTGATATTAAAACTAAATACTCGCAGTAGAAGAGTAGAGACATGCCTACTCAGCTCTTTTGATAGGATACTTGGCAGAAAATTTGGGAGTTTGAGTTTCGAGCTTGTGTTTATAAAAATGTCTGCAGGCTGGCTTGAAATCATGCAGTCTTACTGGAAGCAGCCCTCGTTGGCTTGCCGATATAATAACTCCTGTTAGCTACAGCTTTTTTATTTTAGCAAGGGTCCCCCCTTGAACAATCGCAGAAATGCCCTTTTTATAAGTTTTTGCGAATCGTTATACCAGGAGTGCAGAAATAGGAAGAGATTGCTCTGATAGAAGAATGCCCTTATTCTTAAACTGATTTGGAATAATATGAACAATTTATCTTTTATGCTGCTGATATTGAAACTAAATAATTGCAGTAGAAGTGTAGAGACATGCCTACTCAGCTCTTTTGATAGGATACTTGGCAGAAAATTTGGGACTTTGAGTTTCGAGCTTGTGTTTATAAAAATGTCTGCACGCTTGCTTGAAATCGTGCAGTCTTACTGAAAGCAGCCCACGTTGGCTTGCCGATACAATAACCCCTGTTAGCTACAGCTTTTTTATTTGAGCAAGGGTCCGCTCTTGAACAAACGCAGAAATGCCATTGTTATAAGTTTTTGCGAATCGTTATACCAGATCGCTGACCTAAAATTCTTTCTTTTCAAACGTTGCTAGCTCCCATACCATAAGGCGGTAGTAATTCTCCGGACGAGATCTGTCACAAAAATAATAAAAAAAAACTACGGCAGCACATACACATAAATAGCAACATCTAGCCCCAAAATAAGCGTAGCTCTTGTTATGCATACTAAGATGACTGGTGATTTTTATATGAATAACATACATAAATCTGTATATTACAAGTATTTACTTATGATATTGATATACAGATAAACTCCCAGTCACTGAAAAAGAAATTTCAGTTCACAGTCGGAATCGAATTCACAGCCTTGGACTCAGAAAGCAGGGTCGCTGCCCACTGCACCAATAGGCCGTCGCAATAAGCTTACTACTAAGAATTAGCTGGACTACGTCACCTGATGGTATCGATATGAGCCAAATTGCTTTGGAGTTTGTACTTACTTAGTCATTTACCAGAATCGCACCCACGCTTGTTCATTTTCAGCTAAACATCGCATAGACTAAACAATGTGGTCTAAAAATTACGATTTCACGTTTGTCCGTAAGACTATTTTGCATACAATAATGTACGTCTGAAGTATTGTTGTACGTGGCAGCGGTTATAAAATAGTCTGAAAATAAAAATCGGCCAAGTGCGAGTCGGACTCGCGCACGAAGTGTTCCGTACCATTAACTATTATTAACTATTAAACGACAAAAAAAATATTTATTTTATTATTATAATTGACGGTTTAAGCACATATCCCACTGAAGGTAAGTTGAAACCCTTCGCCCATAAACAAAGCAATCCTTCGCAAGGCATGCAAGGAAAACGTCCCAAAAAGTGCCGCCCTGTGTCCATCAACCTGAGGCGTAAGTGTTAAGCATAATGTGCCGTGCCTTGAATTACACCGGCAATCCCGCCCTTCAGACCGGAACACAGCATTGCAACGATGCTTGCTTAGCGGCCGAAATAAGAATATAAATATAAATATACTACAACAATACACACATCGCCATCTAGCCCCAAAGTAAGCGTAGCTTGTGTTATGGGTTCTAAGATAGCTGATTCATTTTTTTATGAATAAAATACACATAAATACTTATAATATACAGATAAACACCCAGACACTGAAAAACATTCATGTTCATCACACAAACATTTTGCAGTTGTGGGAATCGAACCCACGACCTTGGACTCAGAAAGCAGGGTCGCTGCCCACTGCGCCACTCGGCCGTGATGAATGGATGGTGAAAGGCGGAAGTCAGTGGCGTGCACTGGGTTTCTTACCAGGGTATGCATACAGCAGGAAAATTGCATAAATGGCAAAAATCCTCCTCCTACCAGAGCTATATACCAATTTTAGGGTAAGCAGTGCTTTTGTGCATGTATGAAGTGCGTGCCACTGGCGGTAGTACTTCCCCGGACGATCTCCGTCACAAAAAGCTGTTCTTTTAGTATTTGTTATCATAGCGGCAAAACAAATACTTACCTGCGTCAGCTGTAGAAATGCAACTGTCCAACTATCACGGTTCATGAGATGCGGCAGGGTGGCATAGACAGATGGACGGACAGCGGAGTCTAGTTAATAGGGACCTGTTTTACCCTTTGGGTACGGACCCCTAAAAATACGTGCTACTTCCTACAACGAAGAATTATCACGTGAGTGTTTAGCACGTTTTGCATAACAATGAAATACACGGATCTTAGCGTTTTTGTGTCATGGATTAACTTTATGAAATTCAACAGGATATTATGAATGACATTCGTAATTATTTATGTTTCGCAGAGCAATGAGAGATTGGTAGGTTTTTTTTAATCCACTAGTCCAGGGCTAAGACGGTAGCGGGCTAACCTATTAAATAATAAATAAATAAATATATAACGACAATACACACATCGCCCCAAAGTAAGCGTAGCTTGTGTTATGGGTACTAAGATGACTGTTGAATATTTTTATAAATAATATACATAAATACTTAGAATATACATATAAACACCCAGACACTGAGTAACATTCATGCTCATCACACGAACATTTTCCAGTTGTGGGAATCGAACCCACGGCCTTGGATTCAGAGAGCAGGATCGCTGCAACCCCGCAATCGGCAGTATTAGGGAATATGGCAGTTATATTAAACTCATATGTCTAATCGGTTTCTACGACATTGTACCGGAACACTCAATCGCTTAGCGGCAAGTCGGCTAGGCACGGCCGAAGCCTCCCACCAGACCAGACCATAGAATATTCCGTTATGTAAGTATACTCACTGTTAGCCTAGTCCAGTGGTTGGAACATCGGCTTCAATTTCGGGGGGCCGAGTTCGAATCCCAGCAAGCACCTCTAACTTTTCTTAGTTATGTGCGTTTTATTACGTTTCAAAAGTGCTTAAAAACTAGGGCTACTTGACATAAATGAATTTTAGAAGCGATTCAAATACCTATCACTTGCTTCAACGGTGAAGGAAAACCTCGTGAGGAAACCTGCATGGCTCAGAGTTCTTCATAATGTTCTCAAAGGTGTTTGGAGTCCATTAATCCGCGCTGGGCCAGCGTGGTGGACTACGGACTCATTGTGGGAGGAGATCCGTGCCCTATAGTGGGCCGGTAATGGGCTGATATGATGATGCATAGATTCGAATTACCGGAATCCGAAACCAGAAGACAAAATACAACAACTTAACAATTAAACTTAACAATTATTAATTGTAAATTCTGGATGCCTTTGTGTTAGAGCGAAACGTGCGTAGAGAGTACGATGCCGAAGATCTGTTTTGTGTGCAGTGAGTGAGTATAAAGAGTAAAATTATAAATTACACCGTTCAGATTCTCCAGCTTTTCGCAGAGCAAACTAAGCTTAATTTTCATCGTAGGTTTATAATGGAATCCACAAAGTAACGCCTGTTTCTATACAATATGTGGTGGGCTTTATATATGGCGCCTTAAATTCTACGTTGAAACTTGTTTTTCCGTTTTCTGTATATCATCATCATCATTTCAACCAATTGACGTCCTCTACTGGACATAGGTCTTTTGCAGGGAGTTCCACAATAAACGGTCCTGGGTCGCTTGCCTCCAGTGGCTCCAAGCGACTCGCCTGATGTCACCTGTCCACCTCGTTGGGGGCCGACCTACGCTGCGTTTACCGGTGCGGGGTCGCCATGCCAGCACCTTAAGACCCCAACGTTTATCGGTTCTCCGAGCTATGTGCCCTGCCCAATGCCACTTCAACTTCGCGACTCTCTGAGCTATGTTGGTAACTCTAGTTCTTCTAAGGATTCATTTCTGATTTGATCACGTAGAGATACTCCTAGCATAGCTCTCTACATCACCCGCTCAGTGACTCTGAGCGTTCTTATATGCGGCCCATAGTTAGCAACACGCACTGTTTGAAGACTTTAGTCTTCAGGCACGGAGGGATTTTGGACGAGAAGATGTCACGAAATTTCTCGAACGCTGCCCATCCGAGTTGGATTCGGCGATTCACCTCTTTCTCGAAATTGGACCTACCTAACTGGATCGTGTGTCCTAGGTATATGTAGTCGTCTACAATTTCGAGTGCAGAGCTCCCAACAATTACTGAAATACTGGATTCTGTATACATACGCACCATAAATCTATCTTTTCAATGGTGAGGTAATATTCATTATTTCTTGTAACCCACACACTCTGTAGCTACAGTGACGCGTCTGTTGTTTCTATAACTATAGTAATTTACTAAAAACTTTTGAATTTAATGTACTTGTATCTATCATGGTCTCGCAAGAGATCATAAATTTTTTTGACTCAATGTTCACATTTGGGAAGTCTGTGGCATACAGATTCCTTGTTTGACTACGGAAGCCCTAAAAGGTACCGGAAGTAACTAATATAGATATGGGTAGATACCTACTAGGCAAGACAGCTGCCTTCATTCCCAAGCCTATTGTACGTACAATGTTGCTACGTGCTACATCCGTAACAATTCACTAGGTCTGTAAAAACAGAACTTCTAATCTTATACTACTGTAAGATTAGAAGTTCTGTTATAAAGCTGAAGAGTTTGTTTGATTACTTGAACCCGATGATCTCAGGAACTACAGGTCTGATTTTAAACATTATTTCTGTTTTGCATAGCCCATTTATCGAGGAAGGCTATAGGCTATATATAATCACGCTAAAACTAAAAGGATATGCACCTATGAAATGAATGTTTCAAAATCGGCTTTTTTCCTTTTGAGAGCTTCCGCAGCGTGCGCTGCGTGAACGGTTAATGTTTTGCTGAAATCATGTAAGACAGATACCCTTTAAAAGTTCTAAAAAAGTCCGCGGAAGGATATGTCTATCTTTAAAGGTTTACATATACGCGGACGAAGTCGCAAGGAACCGCTAGTAATCTAAGAATATTGAGGCTCCCATTATTGTTTTTTTGGTAAGATCATCATCCGCATAATAAGAGTGAATCTTTTAGATCATAGACCCACCACGCTTCTCCAATGGGGGTTGGTGGGTTTTAACGACTATTATCACAAGTGATAATAACCGGGACCAGTGGCTTACCGTGTTATTTGAAGCCGAATTTGCTGCAACGTCCTAACTCTGGGCTCTGTATAATGAAAATCTTTTCACAGAAAAACAAATATCTGTAAATTGGTCTGTACCGGGATTCGAACGCAGGACATCTTGATCCGTAGTTGAAAATGCTAACCACTAGACCAACGAGGCGGTTCGGTAAGATATGAGCTTCATTTCATTCATTTATTGCTTTAATATGATGATGAAGCGGTTATAACGCAGTGGGTAGGAGCTCAACTTCACTTTCGGGGTACCGAGATCGAATCCCAGCACGCACCTCTAACTTTTCGAAGTTATGTGCGTTTCAAGTAATACAAAGTATCACTTAGCTCGACGGTGAGAAAAGAAAGATGTAAAACATCGTGAGAAAACCTGCATGCCTGAGAGTTCTACATAATGTTCTCAAAGGTATGTGGAGTCCACTAATCCACACTGGGCCAGCGTGGTGGAGTACGGCCTTAACCCCTTCTCATTGTAGGAGTAGAACCGTGCCCTAGAGTGGGCCGGTAATGGGTCGGTATGATGATTGCTTTAATATACAGAACACAATTCTTTAGACTAATGATGGACGGAGTTATCTACTCGTTTAAACTCGGTACTCGGTATACTCGTCAGTTTTTTTTATTACATCTACTTGCCCGACTTATTCAGCTAAGCAAAGAGACAAGGCTACCGGTTCCGGTAGGTACTCAATAGAAACGGTGTTTTTTTTATTATTTTATTTATAGAAATTCGTTCCCCGTATACAAGACGGAGTTAACATGCATAAATGACGCTTGCAATAAGTATACGAGACGTACTAACTAAAATTGCAAAAAGACACTTGCAACCTATATAAAAGTCGTTGAAAACTGGTTTAAAAAACACTTACAACCTGCAGACGAGACGCACTAATCTTTAATAAAAGACACTTGCGATCTGTAGGTATACGAGATGTACTAAACTTGCATAAACATCACTCACTTCCTCTGTACGAGACGTACTAAACTTGCATAAAAGACAGTTGTAACCTTTATAAGAGACGTTCTAAACTTCCATAAAAGACACTGGTGACCTGTATACGAGACGTACTAAACTTGCATAAAAGACATTTGCAACCTACATACGATGCTTAGTAATCTTCCATTAAAGACAATTGCGCGTTGTATACGATACGTACTAAACTTGCATAAAAGATTTGTGAGTTGCAACCTACATACTAGACGTACTAAACTTGTATAAAAGACACTTGAGAGTTGCGACCAGTATACGAGATGTACTAAACTTGGATAAAGGACAATAGCGACCTGTTTACAAGAAGTACTAAACTTGCGTAAAAGACAGTTGTGACCTATATAAGAGACGTTCTAAACTTCCATAAAAGACACTTGCGACCTGTATACGATACGTACTAAACTTGCCTAAAAGACACTTACGACTTGTATACGAGACGTACTAAACTTACATAAAAGACACTGGTGACCTGTGTACAAGACGTAGGTACTGAACTGAATATGAACATGAATCCCAGCCCATATAGGGCATGGATTCATGTTCATAAGCCGACCTACACCCGCTTAAAGTAGAGATGTACAAGATTAATTGAAAACCGGCCGGACAAAAAGCCACTGACACCTAGTCTTAGCATGAGCATCGTATTGATTTATCAAACCGCTGAGTGCTGTTTTGGCGCGTGGAGGATCTCGTATATATATACGTTTATTCATTCAAAATTTATCGCACGCAAAATAAGGGTTTTAAAACCGTAGCCGCTTAGAGACAATAAATTATTTATAAACACTTAAAAAATACCACGTCAGTGTGCCGTCGGCGTCGAGTGAAAAGAATTTTAAAACGCCAACCGCTTTGCCAACGGGTGTTGTCGATCTCGCAACATGACCTTGGAGCGGGAAAGCTGGTGTATGTGATAATGTTTTTAGGGTTCCGTTACTAAAATGTTAAATACGAACTCCTTTAGTGCGAATTTGTCCTTCCTTCACAACCTTAGAGGTCATTATTTCCTCAGAGGATTCAGTTTCAGGAGGCAGAGTTTGAATCCCAGCACCTCTAACTTTGAAATTCGAATGCATTACTAATATAACTAGATTGCGATTAGAAACTACATTTATCGTGAAAAATTACACCTTGAAGTTTGTAAAGCGAAAAACTGAAATAACTATATTTTTATTATATATATATATATGGTAGGATAACTGGGCAAGAATAAAGTCTTTGCGATAAACCTAGGGCGATGCAAAGGAACGGCTAATTGGAAACTAGGTAAGTTGTGTTGTTAACAATATCTAAAGTTAGGTTGGGTTAGAACATAAATATTCATGTGGCTTTAGGATTTATTATATAATACTATTAAATATTCATACGTAAGATATAACATATTACGTAATATTCATACTTAACATCTCTTGGATGTAAATAAATAATAAATATACTACGACAATACACACATCGTCTTCTACCCCCAAAGTAAGCGTAGCTTGTGTCATGGGTACTAAGATAGCCGATGAATATTTTTATGAATATAAAACACATTACTTATATTAAGCAGATTAACACCCAGACACTGTAAAACAGTCCTGTTCATCACGCAAACATTGTAAAGTTGTGGGAATCAAGCAGGCGTTCGACGCAGAAAGTAGGGTCAAAAGCAGTCTTAGTTTATTATTAGCTGCTTTGAAATTCTAGGTTTTTCAGGATACAACTAGTATCTACATACAGTTTTAAAAATAATCAGCAATAACTCTTTACAGGCCAAATTAGTTATGCGTTTTGGTTTCTTGAAATCGGCATAGAAGCAGGCGTTACTTTGCGGAATTCCATGATATATTATGAAAATTAAGCTTAATTTGCTACACAATTGTGTAATTTGTTATTTCTTCAATCCTTATAATTGTTAAGCTTTACAATTATAAGTCTCCTGAGGATGATACGTTTTCGGAGCGAATCGTGCGTACATTGCCATTTGCATTTGGTGTGGAGTAAAAGGATTGAAGAAATTATAAATTACACCATACAGATTCTCCTACTGTTAGCGGAATATAGCAAATTACGCTTAATTTTCATAATATATTCTTGGAATCGTTCTATTAATATATACTGTTTACAAGTTTCCTTCCAAGTAAGGAACCCTCGGCGATCGAGATTGGCTCGCACTTGCCGATTTTATTTTTAATGTATGCCGCATAATAGCCTGCTAATATTCATGCTTGTGAATTATAATAAGAATCAATAAACTTCAATATTATTGCCGAGGCTGTAACCACGCCTGCCTTCAATACAATTTAGGTGAAGACTCGTTTTTTATTAGTTCTATAAGTAGGGGTCATTACAATATATTGGAAAGGAGATTGATGAAATCTATTTGTAAATAAGTATTAAATTAAGTCAATCCGTACTTAAATCTGTATGATTATTTTTTATTTTACTATAGTTAGCCCTTGACTGCAATTTCACCTGTTGGTTAGTGTAGATGCAGTCTCAGATGGTAAGGGAGTATGACAGTAATATTAAGCCCTAATAAGTTTCTGCGCGACATCATACCGGAACGCTAAATCGGTTACCGGCACGTCTTTGTCGGTAGGGTGCTAACAAGTCACGGCCGAAGCCTCCCACCAAAAAAATGTGTTCTGGTAAATAAATATATTCAATTCCATTGTAAATTCTTTGATTAGTTTATTTGTACAGTAGTTCACAACTATCATATCGAAAACTCTCTTCGCCTTCTAAATAATACGTTTACCTCTTTTCTACGTTTTTTCCTTTTACGCCATTGGTTGCCTGGAAGAAATCGCTATGTAGCGATAAGGCCACCAAATTGTACTCTCTTGATTGTATTTATATCTTTGTAACTACTTTTTGTTTCTTTGGTGTACAATAAAAGTGTATTCATTCATTCATTCATTCATAAAATTGGTGAATATCGTCGGAATAGTAACTAATACAACTTTTATTGATAAGGCCGAATGTAGAGTCGAGAGTAGATTTTGATGCAGATTTCACCATCGTTTATATACATTTACACAGTTGGTTTATATGTACATCCTAATTCAGTTTTTATTTTATTTTGCAAACAACTGCTGTTTTTTAATTTATTTTTTTATACCCTTGATATTATTCGAAAATTTTAGTTAAATGTTTGTAATGGGAAAAAAAGTTTTACTTTTACCTTGGTTTCATAAAACCACACATACCTTTTTTTTAATATATACCCGTGCGAAGCCGCAGTTAGTCGTTAGTGCGAGAGGTTTCACCATTAAAATACTAAAGAATCCAGTTACTCTGGCCTCCATAACAACAAAGCTAGTTTTAACCCGCACAATGGACTATTATATATACGTGTAAGGTATGTATGCAGTGTTTGCGGAATCTTTCAGTGTCAGGCGGTATTGACGATCCATAAAAGCCTTCTTGTGTTACGTAACAGCGAATACATTAGTGACACTTCAACCGCGAGCTAGGAAACCTCAAACCTTGCAAGATTCTTCTGGGGTGCATACATTACTTAATTTATTACATGTTGTTATAAATTTATTTAAAAAGTAAATGGTAGTTTTTTTTTTAGTAATTAAAATATCACTTGCTTCAACCGTGAAGGAAAATATCATTAGGAAACCTTCATGCCTGAGAGTTTTACATAATGTTCTCAAAGGTGTGTGGAGTATACCAATCTGCACTAAGCCAGCGTGGTAGGCTACGGCCTTACCCCTTGCTCTGTGTAAAGGATTGATGTGATGATGATAATTTTACAAATTTTTTCATTGCTTTTACTAGTTTGTATGTTTTTTGGATATATAGATATGTATTATGTTTATCTTTATAATTTTACTAGCTGACCCGTGCAACTTCGTCTGCATCAAATCGGCTATTACCGGAAAACACGAATAAAATGACATTTTCTAAAAATGAATCCTAGCTAGATCGAATTGTCGCCTCCAAAACCCCCTGTATACTAAATTTCATGAAAATCGTTGGAGTTTGAAAAGGTAGCCTGGAAGATATACATATACAAGAATTGCTCGTTTAAAGATGTAAGATATATTATCTAGCATTTAGTTATTAGTGTGTATATGTGGGAGACATTTAGTGATTAGTGTGTATATGTCGGAGCCTACAGGTGTCTCACTGGCTCCGTTTGAAAAGGTAGCCTGGAAGATATCACTATTAGTGATAAGGTCGCCTTTTGCTCTTTGATTATGTTTATTCTGTCCTGAACTTTTGTCCGTTTTTAAGCATTCTAATACGTTTTGTCGCTTTCGTCTTTCTCTACGCTTCGTCGGCCAGAAGCATGTAAATGATATTTCTTTGTACCTAGTATTAATTAAGGTAAACCCAAATAGCCTATTTGATGCTAATCGGAAAACCTTCGCATGTAAACAGAGCGAGACTTTGTAGGGCACACAAGGAACGTGCCGCCCTGTGTCCATCCTATTAGGCGTAGGTGTAAGGCGTAATCATATTAAGCTCTTACCCCTTTAGACCTGATGGAAACATTTGTTTGCAAATGCTCTACCACTGATTTGGATGTTAAACGTTTGGCAAATACACGGCAAGCTACAGGTTCCGTACAGTGGCACAAAATATAGTAACGCGATTGATTGCGTGAGGCACAGGAATTCCCTACCTGCTTTCATACGTCAGGCAAAATCCTTGCCTCTTTTTAACTCGTGTGAATTTTTTTTTATGTATGCAACATTATAGTATGTAGTTTATTATTGTAATTTGTATAAGCGATATGTATTGTATATAATAATCTTATGTGTATTATTAGAATTTATCACCATGTAGTATTTTTTGTAATTATAGTTAGTGTTTAAATTTTTAATGCCGCACTAACCCGTTCCTTGGAAATTACTTTGATCAAAGGTAGCTTGGGAGAGATAGACCGCTTTGCGCACTTAGGTTTCTCTATTGTTTATTTTTGTTTTTTATTTTTGTGTGTGCAATAAATAATCCAAACCAACATGTTTGTTTGTTTGGATTATTTATTGCACATTATATTGGATTATATTTGGATTATTTATTTTAATTGCGCATTATATACAGAGCCTATAAGAAGTGAGTCCTATGGTATAAGGACGAAAAGGATGTGAACCGTTTCAAGCACCATGGTGCGGCATAAAATAGGAGGTGACCACTAAGATTTCAAAGCCAGTATTCAATTTACAGGATTTCAATTTCCATAATTTTTAATTTTTTTATCTTTTATAATATTTTTGTTTTCCTTATCCTAAGGTTGCCTGGAAGAGATCGCTACAAAGCGATAAGGCCGCCTTTTGTATACTTCTTCTGTCTGTGTTTTCTTTTATTCTTTTTTTGTATTTTTATTTGTGTGCAAATAAAGAGTATAAATAAAAAAAAAAAAATAATAAATCAAGAAAAATGATCCTTTGAATGCGGATTTGATCCAATAAATCTACCCAGAAATCCATTCTCTCCATTTTTTTTAATTACTGTTATTTTTTAATTTTTGATATTGTTATTGCGTAGAGAACCATTGTCCTAAGAAATAAAGTATATAATAAGACTCCAAGGAGGAACTATGATAATCAAAACTGAATGAAACAAATCTCTCTGTAATATAATTTCATGAACTAATTTAAACCAGTTCCTTTACTAAAAGTATAATACGCTGAATTTAAATTAATAGCCAATTTTGCCTTATGCATGAATTCACAGCTGAACGGATCTTGGCTTAAATTTTGGAGCTTCGAGACGGATAAAAAATATTTTTTTTGATCTTTTAAAAAACCGAAACAAATGCTCGATTGTATTTGCATTTTTGTGTATTTTCTCTGTGGAAAAACAATGAAACGCTTTACCACATGGCGCTGGAGACAAAAATTATATCCCCCGATTATATCCTCTGACAGGGGTAAAAATTCACGTGTCCAACTATCCTGTTCTCCGGAGAAGGAGTATTTTACCCACGTTTTTTATCCATCATCATATCAACCAATTACCGGCCCACTACGGGGCATGGGTCTCCTGCCACAATGAGAAGAAGTTAAGGCCGTCGTAGTCAACCACTGGCCTATTGCGTATTGGTGGACTCTATACCTACACCTTGAAGAACTCTCAACATTATAGAGAAGTCTCAGACATTGTTTTCCTTTACCGTTCAAGCAAGTGATATTTTAATTACTTAAAACGCACTTAACTTTGATTTAGATGTGCGTGCTGGGATCCGAACTGGTCCCCCGAAAGGCAAGTCGAAGTCCTACCCACAGAGCCATCACCGCTTCCACGTTTTTTATTACACTTATTCCTATTTTCACCCGTGCTGCAATTTGGTGCTTTACACGGGGAGAAATATGTTTCTTGCCCATACTAGCCGTGCAGAGCATACAGGTGTATTCGTTCACTAATTCATTCAAATGCGGAGATTGTCGCGGGTACCAGCTATTTTATAATATTAGTATGGTTTGCATGAAGTGCACGCCACTGTTACTAACAACTAATGTCAATGCTAATTCACAGTAGAGACGTCATAAAAGTGTGAAATGTATTCTACCTACTTTGTATTTTAGTTGTTATGACTGAACTGTGATAATACGGTTTTGCGTAATACACTGCGTAGACTAGTTTGTAATATCCACTACGTACATATGTTTTGTATACATACCTACACCTACAGCTATGTAGAATGGGTTTTGTCCGCCCGCACTAAAGTGAATTTATTTACAAAACTACTTTTTAAACGAGGTTTGAAAGACCTTAACCGATGTCCTGCTAGGTGAAGCGTGTTGAGTTAAATCGAATATTAGTATTAAAAATCCGCGTAAAACTGGATTAAATGAAAATATAAGGATTAAAAGGAAATAAAAGGATTGTAATCCTTACGTGGATAATGTAAAATCATTTATATTATTTACATTATACACGATACAAGAACTGCTTTATTTTTATCCTATGGAAATCAATGTTGCACACCAATCAAAAACTGTTGGTAGCGAGCGATAAGGTACGTAGGATCTTGGGTAGACAAGTTTGTAGGTATGTAGATAAATATGGAAAAAAGGGCAGTTTATGTATTCAGATTTGTCATCATTCATAATTTCAGTCAGGCTACTTTTGACCATAAACCTTATTACAAGTACAACGGCAAATTGGCTGCATTACAATGCATGGGACGATTTTTATGGGGTTTTAAAGAGTCTACGTGATTTGATTATATGTTTTATTTTTTGTGTCGCGAATTTAGTATGTATGTTCCGTTCCACCATTTTCTTGTTTGAATTCGAGTTGTCAAAACACGACGTTCGGCCATCCACACCAATTCGCTGACATTATAAAATATTATACAGTTTAAAAATAGTTTAGGTATAATCGTTTTTATTACAATTGATTGATAAATATCGTAGAAAAATGACCAAATTCAAATTTTAAAATTTAAATTCTAATTCAAATTCATTTATTTCAAGTAGGCCATCTTTATAAGCACTTTTGAAACGTGAAGTATGTATGTTTGTAGTGACTCTACCACCGGTTCGGAAAGCAGATTCTACCTCATCCATGTGTCGACTTTGTGAGAGATATCTTTAATAGGTGAGTAGATATTATAGGATTTTATAATTTTAAAATGCATATATAAATTTTGGGAACCGACAGGCTACTCAGGTCGCTTAAAAATACGATAGTCGCTTATATATACGATCTATTGAATCAATGTTCCTGTATATTTATTTAATATGCTTATTAAAGTGAAACTTCTTTATCGGCGTTGAAAAAAAAATTACCGTCACGCGTTACATTTTTCCATTACGCGCCATCTTTTTCTGTAACGCGCCATTTTCATTTCTGAGTCACATTTTTCGTAACGTTCAATATTTATTTCTAACACATGTGAGTTACTATGGTTTTTTTTTTATTTTTAATTGTAAATATCAGTGAATGTTAATAGTTTACTCGTATAGTGGAAGCGCACTGGGCCAGCGCGAGACCCGTGCTCTGTAGTGGGCCGGTAATGGATTGATGCTTTCCGAAGAAGTGGTAGTCACTACAAACATACATACTTGACGTTTCAAAAGTGTTTATAAAGTACAGTACTTGAAATAAATGAATTTTGAATTTTGACGATGATGATGTAAATAATTTGAGTAAAACTAGCGATTATTAATAAATACGACTGTAATATACTAAATTTCAATTAATTGTAATTTGTAATACGGAAATAAAAAAAGATGTCATAATGAAGTTCCCCTTATACGTGTGTACAATACACACAAATTTTGTTGGTCTCTAGAAACCTCGGCGCTTGGAGTTTAAACTCCCAGATCTCCATACCATAGCTGCACGCTTAGCTCTAGAATATAACTAAACAATCGAAATTTATATACATATAATAATATAAATATAGAAATAAATATACTACGACAATACACGCATCGCCATCTAAGCCCAAAGTAAGCGTAGCTTGTGTTATGGGTACTAAGATGACTGATGAATATTTTTATGAATAATGTACATAAATACTTAGAATATACATATAAACACCCAGACACTAAATTCATGCTCATCACACGAACATTTTCCAGTAGTGGGAATCGAACCCACGGCCTTGGACTCAGAAAGCAGGGTCGCTGCAAACTGCGCCAATCGGCCGTCAAAAGTCTTAGTTCTTGTATGACCTACAAGAACCAAGAGAGAAGATAATACTAGATTGGACTGGCAAAAAAGGCACGAAACTCGTTAGTCGCTCTTTTCAATTTCATTGTTACCGAAAAAAGACGATTCCCAACAGCGGAAGTTATTTGACAAGGCGAGATAAATTTGTCATTAAGTAATCGATCTTTTTTAAACTTATAAGTAAACTTTTTTTTTAATTTACGGTTCTTTGTATTATAGGCGACAGCTTTAAGGCCCATCGCAATTTTGGGGACGAAGGAGGAAATAATTCAAACGTATTATCAACATCATCGCAATTGATAGACGTTCGCTATAGGATTTTGCATTGTTTGTCCATCTTGAAGCGGTAGCGGGTACCATTATCAGTAGTAGTAGAGCCATGCTCAATTCTGCTGCCAGCATTGCTGTGTGCTGTTGCCTATTGCTGGTGTAATTACAGGCACACGACACTTTAATTTACTCCACATATTGATAGAAGTAAATAAGTAGCCGCAAAGTAAGCGTAGTTTGTGTATGGGTGCTAAGATAACTGATGATCATTTTTATGAATAATATAAATCATCACCTTCATCACTTCAATCCATTACCGACCAATACAGAGGATGGGTCTTCTACCACAATGAGAATGTGTTAGACCGTAGTACACCACGCTGGCCCAGTGCGGTTTAGTTGACTCCACACGCCTTTGAGAACTTTATGTAGATCTTTTAGGTATGCAGGTTCCTCGCGAAGTTTTCCTTCACTGTAGAAACGAGTGATATTTCAATTACTTGAATCGCACATAACTTAGAAGTTAGAGGTTCTTGCTGGGATTCGAACTCGGAGCTTCTACCCAATGCGCTATCACCGCTTTCCAATAATATACATAAATACTTATAATATACAGATAAACATCCAGACACTGAAAAAGAATTATGTTCATCATACAAATTGTACTCTCTTACTCTATGTTTATATCTCTGTAACTACTTTTATTCTTTGGTGTACAATAAAAGTGTATTCATTCATTCATTTGTGGGATTGAACCCACAGTTTTGGACTCAAAAAGAAGGGCGCTGCTTACTGCACCAATCGGCCGTCAACGATCGCATGATGATGATTGATATTCTATGGCATTTTGCAGAACGTGTTCCTTACATAACCAGCTAAGTATTGCTCTTTTGATTAGCGATGGTTTTTCATTTACAATCATTCGGGCCATTTGATTGGTCCGTCACTTATTGCAATAAAAATAATAAATACTATAAAATTGGAATAATAATAAATACTATATAATTGCAATAAAATTGGAAAATCCAAAAGTCCACGCCTCTTAATCTCATTCATTACAATAACATTGAGATTATTTGTAAATAATAATTAAACTACATCTTCAATTATACCGTAAAAAGTGATAGCCTTCTATTCCTCAAAAAACTGTAGCCTATAAAAAAAAACTTGATGAGTGAAGTATTTCGCTCGTTATAGTGACAAGATACGGGATTCGCACATACAGACACACGGACGTCCAAGACAGAACTTTTTAAACAATTTTTAATAAGTTTAAATAATAAAAAGAGATTTAAAAATATCACGAGTGTTAAAAATCTTAACATTTGTTTATTTATATTCAACTAGTGGACCCCAGCGCCATCTATCGGGCTGATTTGTGAATCTAAACCATCCAGGGTGCCACCCAAACGCATACAAAAAATTCATTCAAATCAATCCAGCCGTTTAGGAGGAGTTCAGTGACATACACACGCACACAAGAAATATATATATAAGATTTTAAAAGCAATAAAGAATAAAAAAGTGACATTTTAAGTTGGAGAATTACTCGGCGTGCGTAAACTGACAGTAATACCCACCTCAACGCTTCGCTTATGAGGCGTGCAAAAGAACCAGGCATTATGTTTTCAGATCCAGGTCACCAATTAGTCACCCTGGGATCCCTTCGTCTCGATCCTCCTTTTAAGATTAGCAACTCTATGAGCTATGACGTCGGCTCTGAGCTGTGTCTGATCATTTCTGAGTTAATCAGTTATATGTTACTCCGGGCATGGCTAACTTTATCGCTCGTTTAGTGAATCAGAGCCCACTTATCTGGCCCATAGTTAGCTACCATCAAATGTGATATTATCGGCTAATATCATCTAATCGAAATCACACTATCACGTCACACTTATATTAAGAATGTCAAATATCATTATATGTATCTAACTAATTCAAAAATGGAGGTTCAAAAACTAACCATAATAAGGCACTAATGTCGTTTTTCACTAAATTGAGGTGATTTCTAAAAAAAACAAACGTTTCACGAACTCTTATTTGATGTCTTATGACGCTAGACGCCGCTTAAACTTACGATACCGATTCGGCGGAACATAAAGTTTAGGGGACTCGTGAACTGACACTTGACAGATAAAAAAATATAAATGTTGTTTTATAAATAAGCTTTCGAAATCCATTCGAAAAACGAAAAATATTAAAGTACCTACACCGAAAAACCCAAACCTTGTGGCCACCTCAAGAAAATGTTAGAGAGTGATTTGTACAAATTTTGCGAATTAAAGTACCTATCTTGAGATATTAAGCGTCTGATACAGTTGTCGCTTGTCACTGACTGAATTTAATCAGAAACTTCCGCAAAGTAACAAAATAGAGTAACGTTATGAGAGATTAGACTTTAGTTTTACTGATAGGATTAGAAAATGTCGTAGCAACGAGCGAAATCTTTATCTTAATCAAACGGTAGCTTTGATATAATTGAATTAAGAACAGAATCCTCAGTCAGCCATTATTGTATGCATTGTGTTGTGTCCAAAAACATTGAAAACGCCCCGCGCACGTTTCAATCTACACCCGCGGAATGTTGCTATCTCACAAACTTATTCCCATTTCATGGTGAACGTTTCGAACTTCGATTTAAAATGATTACTGTCAAATGCTAAATGGTATGAAGTGTCTAACCGTTTGTTCGAGAAACCGTTCTAAAGTGGAGTGGTTTTAGATGCTCCAATATCTCTCACTACAGAGATACACTCTGTGTTTAATATACTTTACACCGTTTTCGTCGTACCTACCGACAACTTCACATAAGTACATATTTCCCTAATAAAGTTTCAAGCGCTGTTACATAACATACCCCGACCCACAATGCTAAATTATAGTTAGACAAAGGTGATACGGGACAATGTTTGAGCCGACGTTGTATATTTACTCCGCTACAAGCCCTTGACTGCAATCCATTTAAAGGCGTGCATTGCATTATTAACGATAAAATTTAAAACAATACTCAGATTAAGTCAATTACTTTGGATAATAATTAAAATGTCAATTTTGTTAAAGTTATTTGCAGTGCTCTTTTAATTATAGCTAATGATTGAACGACTAAACTATTAATCTATAGAATAATTGCATTTTAAATAGGATTATTAAAATATTATTATATATATATTGTTTATTCTTTTAGTTTATATTCTAGCATAGTTGTTTAGAGATTTTTGCCTGACTTTTCCAGTTATATTTTCTTATGCCAGTTTTCTTTAACGACTATAAGGCAATGCCTAAGTACCTAATTAACGCCTAATCAAAGAGAATTCCAAGGCATAAATTTACCTTTCACCAATCAATTTTCCCTAGGAAACTCATATAACCTAACTTCTAAATGGTTCTTGCCATAAGGTGTGGGATTTTGTGTTGGTATTATCCTATATTCCATTATTCGTGAAAAAACGAATGTATATTTTTTACATCTGTCAGTTTACGAGTCCCCTAAACTTTGTGATTTATCGAATCGGTATCGTAACTTTAGGCGGTTCCTAACGTTCGACATCACATAAGAGATAGTGAAACCTTTTTTTCTCTCTAGGAATAACTTAAATCACTGGGCACCCTTTAGTGAAAACGGGCATAAATCTTACATGCCATATATATTTGCATGTTGCCGAAAGATGCAGAAGTCCTTTGTTATGGACGTATCTATGCACAAGTTTAAACAAAGTCCTATAACATATTTATTGCAGCGAGGTTGAACAATTCTGTCGTACATTATATCGGTCGTAGCGTGATGTCATATAGCCTTCCTGGATAAAAGGAAAATCGGACATAAAAATATTTTTCTAATCCGAACTTGAGATTAGTGCGTTCAACACAACAAACTCTTCAGATATATCATATTAGTATAGATGCCTAAAATAAATAATTTACATCTGAGTTACCTTCGGAATACTTTTCCCAAGCGAAGAAACCTTTTTCACTTTCCCTTCTCACCGTTGATTCTTACAGAGAATATAAAAACATTTTCGTTTTTCAAATTATTTTTTTAAGTAAATGCCAGTTTGACACAGATTGTGAGAATAACGTGTTTCACAATTAATTCCTAGTTGTAATTAACGCTAAGGTAGGGTCGTAGGGTGTGGTATACAGATCGCCTGCCGCTGGGAATGCCAAGGGCGCCCTTCAGCTTTAGCCTTGACGCACCACGAAGTAATTTATAGGGATTTAATTTGTGATAAGAGTTTTCTATCCTTAAGTTTACCTAACCTTATTGACGAGAAAAAGACAAGATTTTTTTCTCAAAACGATTTACTTATTGAAAATCGGCTGTTTAATTTTCTGACCTTTCCAACAAGGTGCTACCAGTACGTGTTCATACCAACCGCATCATATGACAGCGAGCGACATACAACGTGTAAATGAAAACCGAAATAGTACTTCACAGGCTTTCAGACTTATCTGTGTAACCGAAAACCTAATAGATTTTGAGTACACCACTGCCATAGTTTTTACTTAAAGAAATCAGATACAGCCCTAACACACACAAAATTAAAATGCAAAATTTAAATCATGTGACGCCTATCGCTTTATTAGATACGCGTCACGTAGCGTAGGTACTATGCCCGTGTGGGTCTTTAATCTTCAATAGGGTTGTCATAAGTAAACACTTAGAATGTTTTGAATTCGTTTTTATAGAAAAATAAATATGATTCTTCTTTTGATTTAATATCTTTACAGTGTGATTCCTTATGAAATATACTTATACAGACATAGTATAGTTCTAACAGAATAGATTATTATGTGTACTTCTTAGGTGAACAAAAAACGTGAAACTTGAGTGAATGTCTCTATTCACTTCTTAATCCTTGATCATAAACACTTCTTTGTTTAACCTCACGATACAATCTACAATTAACTTCGTTTACACTCTATCCGCAGTCCCCAAAGATTTCCCCGCATGTTTGATTTATAAAAAAATCTACTTCTTCTACTTCGTTAAGTTAAAACTAAAGCTAGGATATTATGAGTTACCAACTGCGAGTTAAGATGATAAGCCGATAATATCAACAGTTTAAGACACATTACAAGCTATTAAATAACTCTTGCAGTAATACGATCGGAAAAACGATTTCAAGAAACTAATCTGCCAAATTTATTAGAGCTTCCAAATAATGACTTCTGTTTGTCCATATAAAATGACAGAAGGCTAAACTAAAAATAACTGCAGTTTCTTAAAAGAAAAAAATATATAACCTTAGACTTAAGCGGGATTATTATTTAAATAGATTAAACTGTCATAGGTAAAGCGTAAATGAGCCTCACTAAGATTAAGTTACATTTTATATTAGAATTCACTGTGAGAATAATCAATCATCTCCTAGAGTAGCGTAAGGGTAAAAAAAATATAAAGATGCCTTAAAGATTTTTTTTTCACCAGATGAAATCTTATTTAAAACAAGATTTTCGTCGTAATGTGAACTTACTGAAAAACTCTATACAAAAATTTTATATTAAGAACCAGTCTATCCCCCTAACTCCCATCTTCCACTTCCTACCACCCCATCATCAAACTACAGATAACATCAGATAGCGATATCATAAGTCCAAGCTCAACTGTCCTTTTGTCTGATTTTCCTACTACTCATTTCCTATTATTTACTTTACACCTCATCCCTTAGCCTCTGGCTGGTATGACTGATAACTACTGGCAGCAGACAGACGAGATACAAAACATGAGAGCTTCAAGTTGTTGTTTTTTAATTTCATCCCTTCAAGACAGGCAAAGATCATTGACCAAACAGCCTATTAAGTTAATCAGTCATAGATATTAGAACTAAAATGAAAGATCTTTTATAACAGAATAGCCATTGATTTAATACGCTACTATGCAGTTGCCCGCGACTTTTAACAGCTTGGTTAGTTTATATTGTAATTGTTGTACAAGCTATATTTATCGTATTGTCAGTTTGTAAACAAATATGTCAGTATGAAACGTGATTACAAAAACAAATGCGTTGTTATTTAAAAATATATACCTATCAACAAATATTGGTGTTTAATTATAACACCGGTTTGGTAAGTGTGAAATCGCATTAGACTGCCATGCCGACCTGATAAGAATAAGACTATCGCCAGCCAATCTTTTACAACAAGCAAATTCAAACTTTAATAACTTTGGTTAAGGTTTAGAAAGACGTGCAAATGGCCGCAGGTGGATAAAGACACGGTAGGTATGTCCTTGCCATTACAAACTATGTAAATTTTCAATGTTGCGAGTTGAATGCACGTATTCGTGAGATAATGGTGCGTGATTAGGGTTACCTGCCGCTTTAGTTGCTATCATTAATGATAACGATGATATGAGTTCGCCCTGATAAAGTAAAAGTTGATGATAATATGCGAACTACTTGACGGAACGCCTATACAAAGATCAACACTTCGCAGGGCATGCAAGGAACACGTATAACAAAATCTGCCCTGCGTCAATAAACCTGTGCCAGTAAATAAGTAAAAGAAAAATTGTTGAAAACCCTGAATGTACTCGTAACAATTTATCTCTCAGCTCCTTGTCTTCGAGTCTTGATGATATCTGGGCGCTTATCTCGCGTTGCCGATAACGAGTGCTCATTTAGGCGGGGCAGGGGCGGACGAGGTCACGCTGTTCACTTGTTTTTATAGGTTTCTAAGGCATATCAGAGAAGGAATAGAGCTCTAGACCAACTAATCATGACACACTTGGCAAATAGTTTCATGCCTACTTGCATAAGTGCTTCAGAAACGCTTAATATCACTGCTTATAGTGACTCTAACACCGATTCACAAGGCATGCTCTACTGAGAAGAAGTAGAAGGCAAATAGTTGCTACTGCTCAAAAAGTATTGATGTTAATATGTATGAATTTACAATAAGTTACAATTTGACTGAATTAAAAAATCATTATGACGGTTAAAAAACCGAATAAATAATACAGAAAAGATCTCAATAAACTGAGATCTTATATATAAATAAGCTCAAAATTGAAATATATTGATTAGATCAAACTTCGATAATATTTTGGATTTGTCGATATTTCGACCCAGCTGCACGTTGAACTTTATTTAAGAAATGTTGATTAACCACGAAAACCTTAGTTTAAAATCTTTAAGATCAAACTCTATATGGTAGAGTCGGTTGAAAATAACTTTCAATACTTTGCAATGCAATATTTTTAATATTTTAGCCACAAATAGTGAATATTTAAAATATAACACTTTATTTAATAACAAAAAGAAACTGTGATAGGTAAATTTCGTGACAGGCCTCGGCATTGAGCATTCTTATTTTGCCTTAATCTTAAATATATATTTTTTACGTTGTGTTAGTTTTAAAAAATAAAGAAAAGCTATGGGTCCTGCGCCTGATCTACCGTCCCATCGGACCATGTGAGTGAGGAATTGAGAGTGCATTTGTATTTGGGTACACACTATACATATTTATATCTCATGCGTTGTTGGAAAATCTCTCTGGAGATTGACCACGATAGCCGAAATTAGCATATTATTAATATATAGCTGTTCGCCGCGGTTTCACTTGCTAAGAATCGTGACGTTATGTTTTATTGGCCCCGCGGGTACCTACTAATAGACGCAAACCCCGTCCCGTCATTTAAATTGTTCATTATTTCCTAAACTATGCGACTAAATGACATATTATAAAGCGCAATCTTCATCTGCATGATTAAGTATTATTGTAGAATACTAGCGTACCCAACCCGCTTCGCGGGGCTAAATTTTGCTTTATTTTATTTAAACAATTAACTTACATCATAAAATTTTTAATTTAAGTCTCATAATATATAATCATTTATTTCTCTCCATATTCATTCTCTTCTATTCTCTTCTAGAGCGGGTGAAGATCATTATCTACACCCATGTACACCTAACAATAGAATATCATCATAGTAAATAAAAGCTGTATTTGACAGTTTGACAGTTCAAAAATAGGAGTGCTCCGATCGTCACCAAACTTTACAGGATTACTCGCCAGGTCAATCCGTAGATTCCCTGAAAGTTTCATTGAAATCGGTCTGTTTCCGAGCCTATGCGGAACATACCCACACACTTTCTCTTTTATAGATATAGATAGATACATAGATTAATACTTAGAATAGAAGTCATTTAGCCTAAAAATCCGATTGGAAATCAAATTTTTATATTTATATAATGTATGCCACATTATCCATGAAAGATAGTTGTAAAACTCCGCGGACTATTTATAGGTCTACTAAAGCCCAATATTTTTATAGTAGGTACATGGTCTTCACGTATGACAGTTAATTTATTTAGCACACGCTTTTGGATTGCTTTGTAACTACATACTACGTTATTTCAGACTGAAATCTTATTATTACTGAAATTATATATAGTTATAGCCTATTTTTCATATGTGTACAGTAGCTTTCTAATGGTGAAATAATTACGAAGTTTAGTTTCTTTATAATGAACACAAGATTTTCTTTTTATAATATTAGTATATTTTTTTTATAATATTAGATAAGAATAACTTTTGCCAATATCTATTGCTGTTATTTCGGATTTAAGCAAATCATGGCGTTGCCGTGGTCATCTCCATGCAACTTTTGTTTTTCAATGGCGTCCTAATAATGCGCAAAAATACCTTCATAAAAATTGCCCTTAACAGTGCAATAGACAATAAAATAGTTTGAACCCCTTAGGTGAAAGGTCACCTTAACACCGGATAATTGAGGATTTGCCCTTGAAATTATAGTCTGGGACGAATAGGGCTGTAGTGATGGACACAAACTGACCTAGACAAATGTACGTAGCATCGATTGACGGCAAAGGCCTGAATTAACCTGCGTCGTTAGCAGTGTTCAAGTTTTTATGGTCGTACAGTCGTAGGGTTAAAGCCAAAGTTTACGGGTAACGCTTACGGGTAACGCTTTTATTCTCTCTTCTTCTTCTTCTCCTTCTTCACTCGGTTATTTTACGCACGTAAGCACGTAAACATGTAGGTACGTTTATTTTTTCAAATTCGAATTCAAATTCTTTATTTGAAGTCTCGAAATTTGGCAGGTACTTTATATAGAGGTTAACATTTTGTATTTTATGCAGTTTTTGGCGTTCACATCGACATCCTAATGTTAAGGTAAATTGATAAAGCTTATTATAACAGTATACGGTTATTAGCATTGAATTAAGATCATAGAATCCTCATTCAGCCACAGTGTACAAAGTAGTGAAAACGCTCCGCATACGTCTCACTTTACACCCGCGGAATGTTGCTAGCTCACAAACTTTTTCCCACTTTCACATTTTATGGTGAACGCCTACAACATTAGGGATACAATAATTACTGTCATCTGCTAAATGGTATGATGTGACAAACCGTTTGTTCGAAAACCATTCTAAGTAGAGTGATTTTGAGGCTTCAATATTAGATGTGTACCCGGTTTCTGTTTATTCGTAATTCTGTGGTAATTAGATAAATGAAGTTAAATATTTATGTGCGCAAAAAATTCCTTGACGTTTTTTAACACATTGCATACAAAAAATGAATGATATATATTTTGTGGTAGCAGGTTGAAAATTATAATACACATTTTGAAACAGCTTTTTAAATGATACAGTATAAGATGGTAGCTAATCAGTAACTGCAGTAAGGGGGATGGTAGTTATAATAGACAATAATAGAGCCCTAATCAGATCCTAGGCGACAGCGTACCGGAACGCACTTATTCGCTTGGCAGCATTGTTTATGCTCAATAGCGCAGAAAAACTATTTGAATGTGACTTACATACATATATTTTTTTGTTTTTTCAATAATGATTTTTATGTTGTTACGAAACTGTAATAAATTATATTAATTTAAATTTAATTTAAAATTTTTATTATACTATGCAGTTAGTTGCATGTAAAGGGACACAGATAATTGCAGAAATCCGTGATATACAATTAAATAAAATTAAAACACCAAGCTATTGTACTAATTAATATTTTCAGATTTTTTTCCCTGGTGTACAATAAAGGTTAATTAATTCATTTATTTATTGATTGATGAATTAATTGATTGATTTATTCATTCTTTAATTCATTCCCGTTCGTCATTGTTGTTTTATTATAAGTTAATATGCACCTCATTCATATTTAAAAGGAATGTGCAAGTCGATAAGGCTTAGCGAAGGGTCTTTATACTCTGTAATATATTGTGTGAGTAAATAAATAAATAAAAATTCGTTCATTCATTTTCCATTAATTCGTTTACAATGAGAGCGTATTGTGGATAATGTAATATAATGTATGTGCTGTTGATTATAAATAATTAAAATTTTAATTATAAATGACATCTCATAAATATTATTGCTCAGTAAGTCGCGTAATATAACAGGGTATATTAAACTGTCCACCAATTTGCCAGTGGGGTGGATTACGGCCTAAACCTTTCTCATTGAGGGAGGAGACCCGCGCCATGTTAACCGTGCCGTGGCGGTTAATTGGTTGATCTCACTACCGTAAAATTCTTATGTACGCACCTGTGGGCCTACTTGAATAAAGATATTTTTGACTTTGACTTTGACTTTGACTTTGATAAAATGATGATGCTGATTAAACTATTTTTTTTCTCTATTAGGGCTGGGAGATTTAGGGACATAGTTTTCCTTTTGGGACAAGAAAACGCGGGAAACCAAAAACACGCGGTCAAACTAGTATATATACAGTTATAGTGAATTGATAAATATTAATTAAAACATAGGACTTAAAACCAAAGACAGGTTAAAAAAATGTACTTACCTTGTTAGCGATAAGATCAAAGATTGCATTGCTGATTGCAACTTGTAATGGCATGTTGCTGAGATCGATATCGCACTTAAGAATTATTTCTGCTACGTGATATCTTGCATTGGGATTGTGTTAAGTTCGAATTGATCGCACACTGTTGCAAAGGGACGTCTATGAACACTGAAGCCAGAGCCATACTAAGCGTTGTACTAGTTCGCGTTTTTCGAGCGACCGATCATACATTTGTGCACTATAAAATATATCCCACGTACTTTAAACATTTCGGAAGATCTGACCTGACAGAGCTGAAATCAGTCAGGGTAAGTATATAATCCAAACATCAAGAGCGATTCGGCATCTTCTAGGCAAGCGCTCTACGTAAGATGTAGAGTGAGTCTATAATTTTTACGATTTCCGAGGAACAAGGTCCTAGGCCTCGGATAATTGATATAAGAGCGGGATTATGTCACGACTGAGTCAGTCTGCTCTATTACTTTTTTTTTTTTTAATAAATAAATTAATATACTACGACAATACACACATCTATTCTGGAACCATGTATTGAATAGAAAATTAAAGTCTTATAAGAGTCATCGGGTGTTCTTATTCCATGACCGCGAACCTTAGCACGTAGCATTATTTAAAATTTATATTTATAAAAAGTAGGCCGTAATGAGCTCAAAAACAAAAATAAGTACTCGTAGAATATGTAAAAAAGCAAACGAAAACATCGGTTGTGCAACACGGCTCTATGAATAAAACATTAGGTCCAGCTCATTAGCATTTACGCCGTTTTGACAACGTAGTGTCTCCGGTCACTGATGTTAAGATGGTTGGCAACACTTCGACGGGTTTTCAAAAAGAAAATTTCACAATTTTTACAGTTTATGTCCATAAAGATAAAGAAGACATTTGAGGTCGGTACTGAGGAGAAAATCATTATGTTGTCTCTCTTTTATTTATACCCTCAGGGTATAAATAATAGAGAGAAAGGATTTTGATTATATAAATAAAAAAATAGGTCCGGCCCATTAGTATTTATTATTTAGTATTATTAGAGACTCTTCTTTAATAATATACAATAACAGTTAATATAAATACCAGTAGAAGTTAATATTAGTAGAGACTCTTTCTTTAGCGTTTTGATCCGGCATGAACAGGCAAAATTGCATGAGGAAGTCTGTGTGACAAAAGTAGAGAAAATGTGCTTCTTGTTCACTTCCTTTCTTCCTTTACTCTTTTGTACGATCAAAATTGGCGTGAGTAAAGTCATGCCCTTGTTCATAATAGTTCGTACCGCTGCGCCAGATCGTCTTATGTAGTACAGCGGTTTAATTAATGTAACGTTTATGACTCGCGCACATAAAACTAAATTGGTTCGCGAAGTGACGCGAGGTCAACATGACATGGACTTATTTGGATAAGAAACCATAGGGTTGGCACTTGGAAGATATTCAGTGGCCTGGTACTTTAAGGGCCAATATCGGATTATAGGCATAAGAACAATGGAACAATATTATTTTTCGAGGTCACTCTAGATTCTGAACTGTTATTTTTTTTTTTTTTCTATCAGTATCGTGGTCGCGCATCTTACAGTCCATCTTACAAGGAAGGTGAAAGAATACTTTCTATCCTGAATTTAGCCACAGTTCGCTTGAGAGAGGGGATGAAAGGTTTGAAGATTTTATATCATAACTCATTAATTTTGAACTGAACAGGCTGTATAGTCAGCCTAAATTTCGTGTAGATCTGATGAATATCATTGAACATAGAGCTCAGAACTCCTTAGCAGACAGCAGTAAATTCCTCACTGAAGGCTTAACGATACTGAATACATATAATGTTGCCACAAATATTAGAGTATAACCTATAGGACTAAGAAAATTTCGACATACGCATGGTTCTGCATAAGAACCAACTAAAAGTCCAATTTCGACTCTTCATTGAACAATTAATAGTGATAGGAGCTGAGACTGATATATGCAAAATATTATTTTATATTACAAAAGTCCGGCCATCCTCTTACTAACTTACACCGTCACGTAACGTACACTGTCTCGGCCATTTGTGAATGATAATGTTGACTGTTTGTTTGTTTGTCATCAATGTTTGGCGCAACCTCTACCGGGCTTGATGAAATGTGGCACAAGGATAGCTTTTTCCTGGAGACAGACGTACAGTTACTGCCTTGGGTCAACATTGCTTACCCAGCGCTATTGACTAATGTGTAGTGCTGATATTAGGCCACAGATTATTTGCAGACATTTGTGATACGGAATTAAAGTACAATACGTAAGGTGAGTAGGTCCTGGTCCCGGTAGGGACGGTCACTTGAAGATCACATGATACGTGATTGAAGGTTTCAAATGATAAGTGACTGAAGTTCCTAAACTACCAATGCATAAGTTTAAACAACATTTGAAAATTAATTTATTACAGCGAGGTAGTAATTTTTTTATGAATGGGTTATTGGATATTTCAAACTGCGAAATTAAAAGGATGCCGCTGGATTTTTTAACAAACTAAATAAGCTGCCAAAGTCGCTAGTTTCTCGTAAATGCCTATTACATATTAAAAAATAAATAGTGCATTGTTTTCTCGACACCTTATACCTAATTATATATTTTTTTATTTTGTAATGCACTAATGCTTTTTTATAAACTGTGTTCCGACCAAGGACATCCCACATATTCAGTATTAGCGCGCGTATTCATGATGGACTTCAAGATATTGACGCTGTGTTAATAACTAATCAATACTATCCATACAAATGTTATAGATTATGCGAAAGTATAATTATTTTGTTTCTTTGTTTGTTTTGTTTTTTTTTATTTATTTTTGGGTCAACCGCTTTACCTATGTTGACAAAATTGGGCACAAAGATAGCTGGCATCCTAGAGATGGCAGAAGATACTTTTTATCCTAAAAGAACAACAGGGAACGATATCCCAGGAATTTTAAAAAATAAACTTGGTTACTAAAAGTTTGTTAATAAAATTTTGCATACGAGTATATTTTGCTTAGAGATAAACATGGGACATTTTGTACGTCATGGTATCTATCTTATGGTATTTTTAATGCGGACTTGGGAATAATCCCAAGAAACAGCTAGTATTCTAAAAAAAGTATAGGGAGTGGAACAGATAAAACTTTTAGACAAGAATTTCAGTTCACAACCGACCCGAATGCTATTTTAATGTAAAAAAAATGCTAACACTAACACTACTTTGACCTTTTCTATGCACAAACTACTTTTAAAGTATTAAAATACTAACACAAGTAGTATAATTTATTACTAGTGAGATACTAGGTTCGAGAAAATGAGGTCAGCAGTAGCAGACAATGATTTGAACCTTCCAAAGAGGTTTATATTAAATTACCTCATGTGCGAACTAACTGAATTAATTGGATAACTGCATATCTACTCTCATATTTCCTCATCTTCATGATAAAAGAGGTTACATAAGATTCTGTACAATATATCTGTATGATATATGTGCGCGTTTGTTGTATGTTGAATGAAGATGTACCTACGTCAGTTATTAATAGAGTAACCTAGTTTAATTGAAGAGCAGGGATTCCTTGAAAAGTAGAGATTAAAACATAAATTTTTGAATGAATGAATGAAATAAATATACTTTTAATGCACACCACGAAAAGTACATTTAAAAAAAGTATAAGAAACAGCTGAAGTGGCAATGGGCAGGGCACATAGCTCGGAGAACCGATGGACGTTTGGGTCTTAAGGTGCTGGAATGGCGATCCCGCATCGGTAAACGCAGCGTAGGTCGGCCCCCAACGCGGTGGACGGATTACATCAGGCGAATCGCTGGGAGCCGTGAGAGGCAAGCGGCCCAGGACCGTGGATTTTGGAACTCCCTACAAAATACCTATGTCCAGCAGTGGAAGTCCATTGGTTGAGATGAAAAGAAACAGCGTATACAATTTCGCGGCCTTAATCCTAGATAGAAATTTTATTCCATTTTTCATTTTCTATTCTTCTTTGACATTTTCTATTCGTAAGGAGGTTTCAGTCAAACTATTACAAGACCAAAGCAGCAGCTTTTTTTTACTATTAATTAAAATTTATTGAAAATTAATGAGCTTCTGATATCGAAACTATATTTATTTTGCATAAAAGAGCTGTACGATCAATATATAAACTTAAATCACGCGAATCCTTCCGTGGGAAGTTTAAATAAATAGGTATACTTACTGTAGCTTCACAATATACTCATAATAATTTAGTATTTATAAGACAACATATTCGTCTATACAAACAAAAAGTGGATTTAAACAGTCGACTTACCAGAAATGGTCATAAATTAGTGTCATCTGCATATCGTCTGCGAAAGGTACAGAAGTCATTTGTGGGATTGAGTATACGCTTTTATAATATGATTCCTAAGGTAATTTTGGACCTACCAATGCATAAGTTCAAAGAATATGTTACACACACACACACATTTATTACAGCGAGGTTACTATACAAATGATACATTTCTTAATGACAAGGTTGCTTGGAAGCATCCGGCTCCGCTTTCATCTCTCAAAAGTAAATTGTTGATGTTGGAAAAAACATCTGCTGAGTTTCTTGCCGGCTTCTTCTCGGTAGAATCTGCCTTTCGGCGCGGTGGTCATAGTCACTACAAATAGACATACTTGACGTTTCAAAAGTGCTTATATTAGAGGTATGGCAGTTTTATTAAATTCACATCGGTTTATACGCGTACCGCGTAATCGTGTGGCCACTCTCTTTCGGTTGGTAGGATGGTCGCCCTTCCAAAGCTAGCCACTGCCAAAACCTCGCGAGAGGCCACATCACAGAAAATTCAAAAATTATAGTTTCCGAATTGCCCGTGCTGGAGATCAAACCCGGGACTTTCTACACCACTACCGCTTCATTTAGCATTAATTAGCTCTAATTATTTCGATTAGTACTTTTTGTCTAATTCGTCCTACTGAGACACAATAGTAATAGCAGACTAACCCCCCAGGGTAGACAATATTCAAGAAGATCGCATAAAATAAACATCTACCTTCTGTACCAGCTATATAAAAATTGTTAGGTTAGGCAGTGCTTTTGTACATGTATGAAGTGCACGCCGCTGGAGCCTGTGATTATAGGGGATGTAGTAAGACAACCTTGAGGGAAGTTCCGTTTTTATACATTAACATTAGTTAGAAAGTTAAGGGGTATGTTAATTTTAGTTTGCACGTATGGAATCGTTAAAAATAGAGATTTTACGAGTAGGCGCAATGGAACAGCTGTTGTCAGTTAATAATTTGATGTTTGGAATTCTGCCGAGATCGGTGACAAATATACTTCCCTGTTCCATTCACTTATTAAATCAACCGGTGACAGCCCAGTGGTAAGACTCCAGCCTCGCTCTCGACTGGACTGAGTTTGATCTTTGGCACGCACCTCTTGCCAAGCTATGCACGTTTTAGCAATGAAATATCACTTGCCTAAACAGTGTAGGAGAACATCGTGAGGAAACATGCATGCCTGAGTTCTCCATAATGTTCTCTAAGGCGTGTGAATTCCACCATTCCTTACTTGGCCAGCGTGGTGGAATGCGACCTGATCTCTTCTCATTAGGAGAAGACACCCGTGCCCTGTAGTGGGCCGGTAATGAGTTCACAATGATGACTAACTCAGACGAGAAGTTAAGCATCGTACGTGCGTCAAAAGTACGCATCAAAAGTGCCACCTATGGGCCTACTTGAATTTAGATATTTTTGACTTTGACTTTGACTTTACAGAAACCTTGTACAAAAATAATAATTAAGCATCAAAAACCACTCCACTTTAGATTGGTTTCTCAAAATATGTATCCTAAAGTGCTGCCCAGAATGCCTAACATTAGCTGTTCGGCTTCATCAACTCTCCCAGTATTCGAACATAGGTGGATATGCTATTCAATCAATAAAGTGTAATAATAAACGGAAAAAAAACTTCTCCTATTCCCTGTAAGGGCATATAATCGGGGAATATATTGTTTGTCCCCTGCCTGTGCTAGCGATGCTGTATCCTGTACCTGAGGCGTAGGTTTCAAACCCAAACACGCCCTTTAGACAACACAGAACACAGTATGCGGCTTGGTGGCTTGAACAAAGACAAAGAACTAAACTTACTAACCAAGCAAGAATTGTTGCCCAATAAGTGGTCAACGTAAATGTTATTGTTAAAGTCTGCTATCTCTGCTAAACATGGATTTTACCACTGGCGCCGCGAATATAACTAAATTAGTAAGCAAGGCGACCGAAGTATCCAGTCATCGCGACTACGCCATATTTGGGAGTACAAACTTAATTGTGAAGAAAAAAGTAGAACATCTCGTGTACTGCCTAAACTAATATGTCCAACCATATCAGGCACATGATCGCTAAATTAAAATCCCCTGCTTATACGCAGATCGATATATTAAAATCTGTGGATACATATAATATTTATTCTCGTGGACGTGGAATATTCATTCTGCATGGCAGGCAGGAGACAAAAATCTTAAATAAATAAATAATAAATGTACTATGACACTACACACATCGCCATCTAGCCCCAAAGTAAGCGTAGCTTGTGTTATGGGTACTAAGATGACTGATGAATATTTTTATGAATAATATACATAAATACTTAGAATATACATATAAACACCCAGAAACTGAAAAACATTCATGCTCATCACACAAACATTTTCCAGTTGTGGGAATCGAACCAACGGCCTTGGACTCAGAAAGCAGGATCGCTGCAAACTACGCCAATCGGCCATCAAAATCTTATCCTCTGTAGTTACTCAATATCAACTCACAAACAGTGGAGTGTATAGAGGGTATGCACAGGGTATGCAGATGAAATTAAAATGAAGAAAATATCCAGTACATGTTACAAAAAAATTAAGGATTGGCATTGTAAGAGTTATAAAAAGCATACTCTTAAGTATCTACAATTCGTACTGGGGATTTTCTTCATTTTATATCATCTGCATACCCTGTGCATACCCTCTATGCACGCCACTGCTCACAAGGGATAAAATTTACTTGTCAAAAAATCAAAGCACGGTTGCCCATGAAATAAACACTTTTCCACTTTCGGTATAACTGACAGTCCTCTCTGCAGAGCATGCTTGGTGACGGATGAGAAACCGATACATGCAATGCTCCAATGCAATGGAGTAGCAGAACAACGCGCAGCACACCTTGACTCCTCAGCAACACTCCATGAAGCAGTTGGCGACCTGGGCGGCCTACTAAGCTTTTGAAGTGAGCTCAACTGGCTGGAGTGATCAAGCGGAAGGCGGTACCTCCACAATCTGTGCAAATAAATGGATTGATTGAACCTCTGGTTTCCTAGAGATATGGATCGAGTGCTCGCGGCAATAAGGCCGCTTTTACATGCTTGCAGTTTACCGTTCTTATGTGTTATCTTTATTCTTTTTTTTTTTGCGTGCAAACAGTATAGTATTGTATACATACAGTGTTTTTTGTTTCAAAGGCGAAGGAAAACATCATGAGGAAACCTGCAGGCCTGAGAGTTCTACACAATGTTCTCAAAGGTGTATGCAGTCCACTAATCCGCTATGGGCCAGCGTGGTGGACTACGGCTTTAACCCCTTCTCATTGTGGGAGGAGGTTGCTATGATGATAATAAAAGTATTTTCAAGCATCTTAATTAGGACAAAGAGTCTATTTGCACCATTCACGGAAAAAGTGAGTGATTTTTATTCCTGCTAAGCTTCACTCCGTTTCCGTCATTTTAGCTTAAATCTTTTTTAATAACGCACAAATATTTGGCTTGGGATAGTTCGCAAAATTAAATTACAATGTAATAAAAACTAAATTGGCAAGAATCCAGAGTCGTAACATCAATTTAAACTACAGGGCACGAATATCATTCATGGTTTATTGTAAAGAGGATTCCTTCGCAGTATAACTGTGGATCGTGTCGATAGCAGCACGGCCAGGAGATAAAAATACGAAAAAATATCCTACGATTTTATTCCGTGACAAGGGATAAAATTTACTTGTCGATATGCCAAGGAACTGAGTTTTTCCCCCAGTTTATTACCTATAACACGCATATTAACTAGATATTATTTCCAATTTAAATTAGATGAATGCACTGTAAGAGTAATATTGAAAAAACAAAGAAACATTTAAATTATTTTTAAACTTAATGACGAAGTATATTAAGTAGTTTTAGATTTAATTATTAAGTTCTTATGTAAGAGTCTTATGTCTTTAGTGGGATTAAATGTCTTTTAAACTAACCATTTTTTTTTATTCGATTACTAGTTAGCCCTTGACTGCAATCTCTGGTAAGTGATGATGCAGTCTAAGATGGTAGCGGGCTAACCAGTTAGGGAGTTTGGTACTCAAACCCCTAAAAGGTTTATATGCGACATCGCACCGACACGCTGAATCGCTAAGGGGCACGGCTTTGTCGATAGAGTGGTAACTAGCCATGGCCAAAGCCTCCCACCAGACGAGACGAGATAAAATTCAGAAATTATAAATTCCCAAATTGCCTCTGTCGGGATTCGAGCCCGGCCTCCCGAAAGGTAAGTCGAGCTCCTCCCCTCGCTTGTAATAGGTACTCACTTATGCCAAAACCAGTCAGTCGTTCCGAGCATCAGTCAGATATCATTCTGAAGTCTTTCGGACAACTTCCTCTTCACGAGACTCACTCTACTACTAATTTAACCCAACTAAACTAGTATTGTTTGAAAACAATAGTAACAACGCCTATGTCAAATCGTGGACTTGATAAATAGATGTTTATTATCGGTTGATATGAGTTAATCTACGATTAACACTGTCCATATCTATGTTAACTGAAATATATATGATACTTGTTACTAATGCCGTATTACGTAACATTTCGATATTGAGATTGACACTTGTCATTATTAAAATTTTTGCTATTTTATGGCTATCCGGGAAATTAGATTTAAGAAGAAAATTAATTGAGTAGGTATGAGTTAGATTTATGTATTTAGGATTCCTGTATAGGTTGGTACTTTAGAAGGAAACATTATTTTTTTATTTTTTACTTTAGTATGCGTTAAGTTTATAAAGGACAATTAATTAATTGAATATATAATCTCCTCCCACAATGAAAAAAAGGGTTTAGGACATTATGGAGAAGTCTTAGGTATACAGGTTTCTTTACGATGTTTTCATTCACGGTTGAAGCAAGTAATATTTTAATTTATGTAAAATTACAAAAGTTAGACGTGAGTGATTCGTACTCGCCTCCCCGAAATCGAAGTCTGAAGTCGATGTCCCATCCACTGGGTTATTAGCGCTCGTAATGGTTTAGGGTTTATTTAATGGCAACGTTTCACAATGGATAGTAAATTCAGTGTCAACTGAGATATAGAGTGGCCCTGCAGAATCTGCTATCCGAATCGGTGGTAGAGTCACTACCGATAAACAGACGTAGCTTCGAAAATGAAATAAATGAATTTAAATTTAAATTTGAATATTATATTTGCCATCTGGGCCTCACGAATGACGATTCGCGCAGGCCTAAGAATTGAATAGCAAATTGCCATTAACATTCGCTAAACGGAGTCAAGGCGAGCCGTCTCCTCACAGATACATACATTTATGTACCTACGTCATGTTACAAACATACCTATATGGAGAAAGATTTATGTAATCTTCGTGTGGTTAAGGTTTGATGACCTTCGTATATAGAGAAAACTGGTTGATAGTTTTCATTGGTAGCTTAATTTAGTGCGGAAAGTAAATGAATGCATTCACTTTTATTATACACCACAGAAAAAAATAGTTACAAAGATATAAACAGAATAGAGCAATAAAACGGTACAATTTTGTTACCTTAACGCTACATTGCGATCTTTTCCAGGCAAACAAATGCGTAAAAAGATATACTAATAAATGTGGGATAGGTGGTGCAATAAATGAGACATAAACATTGCACAAATAGATATGTAATACACACAATATAAGATACAAATATACGTACTATATACCTATACAAGTGCTTGCTTATTGCTAGGAAATTTTCAAATTCTAGTTAAACGCAATACAAAGACATAGCCTTGCAGAGCGTATTTTACTACCATCGTATTTTATCGTATTTCATACATATTTCTGTACCATCTAATATTTCCACTTAGAGTCTGATAAAATCCAAACACATTGGGTTATACTCTATAATATTTAGGTACAAATGATGAGAAAAATCGAAAACTTTAGTTTTATATTACTGTGTTGACTTATAAACATACATTTTACATTTAAAACCTACCTACCTATGTGGTGAAAGATTTATGTAATACTCGTTTGGATAGGTTCATTGACCTTCGTGAAGGGGACGAACTAGTTGTTCGTTTTTAGTGGTACGATTTTTGGCCTCTTCAATCGAATACAGAGTTAAATTAATTCTGAATAGGTTTTTTTTATATAAATATAGGTAGGTAAGCCTTGGCAAAAAGGCACATAGGAACAGGAGACATTTTTTGAACTGTTTTCTGCAATAAAGGATTTATTTTATTTATTTTTATTTTGATTAAGATTAAGTAAGTAGATAAAATACCGAAAACTACCTTCGTTAATGGAAAAACTATATGAAACAGACAATACAAATGCATCGCATAAATAAAAAACTACTCATAAAGTTGTTCACACTTTTATCATCATCATCGTCATCCTCTGCATATGAAAGTCCCACTGCTGGGCTCGGGCATGCACTCTCATAGAAGAGTGAAAGACCCATCAAGCTGCTCCAATTAGGGTTGATGGGCGCCTATGGTTCACCTGTAGTGGGCCGGTAATGGGTTGATATGATGTTGACGATGAGGTCTATTGAGGTAGTAATTACCCACGTCCCACGCGGGCAAAGCCGCGGTTGAAGCTAGCAACTCATAAGTCATAACATAAATGATGTAAACAACCTATCGACCTTAATATTCCCGTACGGCTAAAATGGAATTGGATCGGAGTTCTACGTCACTTTGACCGTGACTTAGACCATACCGCCCACAAGGCTGGAGAAAGCGTGGGCGGCCTAGATCAATGTGATAGATATAAAGAGGACTATTTCTGGGCGCGTGAGAAACTGTGTTTAGACTTTTTTGTGTTAATAACAGCATTCAGAGTCGGTGATAAAGTCTATTGAGGTATTTTTTTCGCGGCTCGTTAGTTTTTCTTCACCTTCGGCCAACAAACATCGATAAAACAGTGCTGTGACGTTTAGGCAGAACATATAATATATCTACATACTTCTCTGTAAGGGTGAGTAGCTTAAAAGAATTTGATATTTAATTAAGCCGGATTGGTGGACTACAATCTATATATATAAAAATGTTATGTTGGTTTGTGTACGCTTCAAAAACTCAAAAAGTTCTGCATCGATCAAGCTGAAATTTTAGCATTATATATATCCGCATCAACGATTGTTTTTATCTATTTTTCTCAACCATTCAATCACAATGTGCCACAGCGATGCGTGGCAGGGTACAGTTAGTCTTATATATATATTTCTTGTGTGCGTATGTAACTGAACTCCTCCTAAACGGCTGGACCGATTTGAATGAACTTTTTGGTATGCGTTTGGGTGGCACCCTGGATGGTTTAGATTCACAAATCAGCCCGACAGATAGCGCTGGGGTCCGCTAGTAAATATATAAAACAAAAAAGCAATCACAAAACAGCGTACACAGTTTGGCGGCCTTATCGCTACGAGTACATAGCGATCTCTTCCAGGCACCAATGTCTTAAAAAAACATATATTTGTCGGCCGACTGGCGCAGTCGGAAGCGACCCTCCTTTCTGAGTCCAAGGCCGTGGGATCGATTCTCACTAGTGGAAAATGTTTGAACATGAATGTTTTTCATTGTCTGGGTGTTCATTTGTACCTATATTATAAGTAGGTACTTATGTATATTCATAAAAATATTCATCAGTTGCCTTACCCATAACACAAGCTACGTTTACTTTGGGGCTAGATGGCGGTTAATTTATTTATTTATATCTATAGAAAATATAAAGTTATTTAATCATTAGGTACTTAACTTTTATGTGAGTAACAGTATTCCAAAATCAGGTTTTTCGAATCTGTATTTGAGTTATAACTTATTACAAACTCCTAAGGGTCCCTTCTGTAATTTAGGCGAAATAAATTATTATTATTATAATCTTAATACAAAACATTCGTTTTATGTCTGTTAGCCGGCAATCCCCAGGGCGAGGTTGGTGGGTAAATGCGGTCACAGGCGGGTGAGGTTTTGTTTGTGATATTAATAAGGGTTTATCAAGGCTCAAGGAATGTTAAATAACAGGGTTTTGAAATACAAATGCGAGTTCAACGTGCTTTTTATTATACAAGTTAAGTGAATTGTATACATTTCAAGTGCCTTGTTGAACTGTGTGACCATGTACAAAAATATGGACCGCGAGGCCTTGGGTTCGACTCTCAGGTTATGCCAAAAATTTATAGATTTACAATCGGACACCAGCGCCAATCAGCGTCGGGCTGATTTGTGAATCCAAACCATCCAGGATGCCATCCAAACGCATACCAAAAAATTCATTCAAATCGGTCCAGCCGTTTAGGAAGAGTTCAATGACATACACACGCACACAAGAAATTTGTATATATATATATATATATATATATATAAGATTATTATATACTACATATGTTGACGTTTCAAAGGTTCTCTTGACGCAAAAGTGCTTATAAATTTAAAATAAATGAATTTTGAATTTGAATTAGATTTTTTTAAAATAGGTTTTCTATTATCATCGATATTTTTTTTTTATTGCGTTACAAGTGAGACCTTGCCCACAATCTCAGTTATGGTGTAGGCAGTGCCGTGCATAGAGGGTATGCATAGGGTATGCAGATGAAATAAAATGAAGAAAATCTCCACTACGAGTTTTGAAAAACCTAAGGATAGGCATTTTAAGAGGCATAAAAAGCCTAACCTTAAATATTTATTACTCGTTCTGGACGTTTTCTTCATTTTATATCATCTGCATACCCTGTGCATACCCTCTATGCACGCCACTGGCACCGTCTAGGTGATAATGTTTCTAATACGGTATTGCGCTATTCTGTTATAGGTTTATTAGTAACCCATACTTCAAATCGATTTATACCCGACATCGTGCAAAATCGATTGGCGATACGTCTTCGTCGGTATACCGTAGAGTGGTTACTAGCCACGAACTGAGGGCTTCCACCTGAGGAAAAAGAAATAGCATTTTACAGTCCAGTTCTAGACTAAAGATCTCTGTCAACGGGATGGTTTGCCCATAATAAATATACTACGACAATACACAAATCGCCATCTAGCCCCAAAGTAAGTATAGCTTGTGTTATGGGTACTAAGGTGACTGATGAATATTTTTATAAGTAACATACATAAATACTCGTAATATACATATAAACACCCGTAATATTCATAAGACACTGAAAAAAATCATGTTCATCACGCAAACATTTTCCAGTTGTGGGAATCGAACCCACGGCCTTGAACTTCGAAAGCAGGGTCGCTGCCCACTGCGCCAATCAGCCGTCTCAATAATCACGACGCTAGGCAGGCGGTCTATATACCCTTGCCGCCTTGTACGAAACCTGAAATAATATTTATAACTATCAGTACTACTTGGCTAGTTTTATTTTAGTAAACCTGAAACCAAAAGATTTTGTCAGTAGGTGACAAATTTTTTTAGTTTTCTCATTTCCATTGACGCCATCTATCGATTAACACAGTAAGATTTTGTGCTTGAACAATCTTTTTAAAAATAAATTAAAATGGAGCAGACTAAGTAAGCCATATTAGAAAAATCAAAAAAACTTAACATTTATTCATTGTAAAGTCAATCTCCTGAGAATGATCCGGTGTCGGAGTGAAATGTGCGTAGACAGTACATTGCCGTATATCTGTTTGGTGTGGAGTATAAAGATTGAAGATATTAAACCATACGGTATACCTGCCTTTCGTGGAGGTAAGATAAGCTTCATAGAAAATCAAGCTCCATTTGCTATAATCCCTTTTAGAAATAAAATTATACTATTTTGAAACAACGAAAGCAACAGAAACACGGTATTGTATTTAAACAGCAAATGGCTTATCAAGTGTATTACGATATGAAATTTTATTACTTATTGTGATACGTTTAATACCGGAACCGACATTCTTATCCAAGATCTTGTGCAACACATGATTTTGCCGCGTTAACTCCGATGAATAATTGGAAGTTCATAGTTAGTAGTCCGTAGATACTATGCCATTTTTATAACGCGGTATGGTAAGGTCTATACGTCAAACGACCCCTTTATGGTACGGTGTGTAAGCTAACCTTTAACTGAGATGTCTCAGGTACAATGAATAGGAAAAAAAACTGGCTGGCTTTAAATTAGTATTACTAAATTAGCTCAGGCCTCGCACAAAATACTTAAGTCCCTAATTTGTCACAGCAGGGAATTGAGCTTGGGACTTCATTGTAGTAGTTTTGCTTAAGCTAAGCTCACGAAGCATTTGAGCCTACACCTCAATGCAGCAAAAACGATATCTACCAGGGCGACAAAACTTCCAAGAGATTAACTTTTTAGACGAAAATAGGATGTTCGCAAATGTATCGCAGCAGGAATATGCAACAGAGAGAGAGATTCATGAATAAACAACTACGCTGCGATTGAGTGCTGCATTTGAAATTCAATATTATCATATTTTGGTGCAAAGAACTCAAAACACGTGATATGTTTATATTAAAACCAAGCGGTCTGAGAAGATTAGGCTGGTATGCATTTTGTCCTTAAACACACACGAAAATTGGTAAAACTAGATTATTTATTATTCATGGATTTTCATTCTGTTTTCTCGATGAGGAATAGTCTGTTTTCATCCAATTTTATGTGTGTACTTTGTATAGGATCACACTGAATAATTTAACGCCAACTTTGACACAGTGTAGTGATACTAATGGGTGTCGTATACACACTTTTCCGTCAAAGATTTATAAACAAACAACCTTGCGACGATGTTTCAGATTCTAAAATTTTGGAAAATCGTTGCAAGCTCCTTTCCTATCGGTATTTTGAAGAATACATTCCATATAAGCCTCACAAACTATTTGATTTATAGACCCCACGCAACTGTCATCGCTGTGAATTTAACTTGAAGGTCCCGGGCTCGGGCCATTAGGGGAATATATAATTTCAGAATTTTCTCTGTTCCTTGCTTTGGCCGTGGCTATGTACCACCCTACAACAAAGTCGTGCGGCTAAGCGATTTAGTGTTTCGGTGCGGTGTCTCATTTTGGTATTTATGTATATATATCAACACTCTTGGCACTATCCCGTTGTCTTGCTGTAAGTCCTGTTTGCAAAGGTTGCCTTTAAGAGATTGCTTGCAGCGATAAAGCCGCCTTTGCATGTCTACATTGTTTACTGTATACTCCTTACTGTTCCTTTTCCTGTATGATATACGTACAATAAAGGGTTTCTTCTTCTTCTTTTTTCTATTTTAGTTCCCATCTCATCTTTCTACCATAACCCCGCCAGGCGCAAGCTTCTGCATCTTTATGTACATATCTCATTTATCTCCAGCTGGTAAAGGTTAGCTTTATCAGAAATCTGATCACAGTATAAAGAAGGGATACAGTTGTCCGGTTCGGTTCGGTTCGGTTGCACGAGCAAGAACAGGTTCTTAAATTCGTGACTAAGCCGTTACTTGAGAACCAGTTCTTAGCTCAGTGTCGCTTTGTTAATACCGGAGACCCTTTCATCAATAGGCCGCACTGCTACAAACAACCACTTCTGGACTAAAGGCCACGCAGTAGATGGTTCTAGTAGCACAGATAACTGCTGCTCGTTCTCAGTTGTGTTTGTGTTTACTTAGTTGCCTCGTACGATACCTGCGGGAAATTGTGGGGTGATGACAACTGTATTCAGATCTGCCGTCACCACGCAGCGCCTCTTTAGACCCTTGACTCTCGATTGCAGGTTATTGGGATTTCATTTATAAAGTTGGATAGCGATAGCGACAGAAGCGTGGAAGTTAAGAAAGAAATTTGCTTGGGTGAAATTGCATTTAGTCTTTGCCCGTCCATATCACTATCTAGACGTATGTCCGTTTATCTGTCTGTCAAAGCTGTATAACTTCTGTCTGTCAAAGCTGATAAAAAAGTATCTTCTCCTACAGCTCTCTACTCAGAGTTGATACTCTCAGAGCACTGGCGCACAAGTGGAAATAATATCCAAAAAATAAACGGGGGTAAAGTTCTCCAATTCCATGTTCCCGTGCATTAGCCGGTGGACCCCTTAATTATATCCCTTGTCAAGGGATATAATCGGGGGATATAATTTTTGTCTTCTGCCTGTGCTAGCCCTGCAGGTCTTCCACTTGCTTATTCTGTATTATAAATAAACCGCACCTCCGTCTGCATTAAACGCTGCGGTATTCTATTTTCATTAATTACATTAAAAATATAACGCACAACTAACCTTGCCAAACGTTACTCACATAACAACTAATATGCGGCCTTAAAAGTAATTCGACCACAAATTTTGGCAACGACTGGAATTTCAAATGACGTACATTCTGGCTATTCGTCTGCATATATGGAGCCAAAGTTTCATATAATGTTGTGTTTTATTACAAGCCTTTCCTTTCTTGGTAACGTTACCTACTTTTAATAATATTGAAGAACACATAATATTAACAACGTGTAAATGGAAACCGAAATATAACTCACAGGCTTAAGAGGTACATTAGTTACTGTCTCTGTCGAAACGCTAATAGCTTTGAGTAAACCACTGCCATAGTTCTGTAAGAAATCAGATACAGTCCTAACATTACATGCAACATGAAACCGAGCTCGCTGAAACGTAAAGTTTCAGGGTACATAACCCTTAATAGGTGTCCCACAGGGTTAAATTTTAGGTTCTTTACTATTTTTGGTGTATATAAATGATCTCCCACACCATGTCAGTAACACTTGAGACATTGTACTGTCTGCAGATGATGCAACTTTAATTTTTAAGACTGATAGAAGTAAAGACAATTCTGTCGATGTAAGCCGTGCTATGTCGCATGCGTCTCACTGGTTTACTCTTTATAACTTAGTTTTAAACGCAAAGAAGACATATTGTGTGGAATTTATCTCACAAAATGTAAAGAAAGTTGATAAAAAAGTAATGATAAATAGAGAATTCCACAGTTTTGTAGGAGTTACCTTAGATTGTAAGCTACAGTGGGGTGCCCATATATAGAAACTAGCGGGTAAGCTCAGCTGAGCTGCTCATGCTGTCAGAAAAAATCGACAGTCTATAGATATTGAAACGGCTAGGCTTGTTTATTTTGCATACTTTCATAGTGGAATGTCGTAAAGGATCTTATGTGGCAGAGCTGCTGATGTAGACTTTTAGTGATAAAGCCGCCTTTGCACCCTAGCACTAAGTACTATTACTGTTTTCCTTGTGTTTCCCCTATTGTGTTGTGTTGCAATAAAGTTTTTCTATTCTATTCTATTCTTTATTTATATTACAGACATGACCTGTGCGATCGATTTATAAACTTAAATCACACGACTCCCTTCGTGCCAAATTTACGTGCCTACTGAAAATTGTTTCGAAATAAATTTATAATAATATAATAAATTAAAAAAAAAAAACAGAACATTAGTAATTAGAAACATAAGTCGACATAAACAATCGACTTACTAGAAACAGACATAAGTAAGAGATAGCATATCGTATGAGAAACGTACAATATTTTTGTGGAGACCCATCTCCATATGCTTTTATAATAATATTATGCTGAAGGTAATTTTTGGCCAGACAAGGTCGTTTTAACTAGGGCTATGCCACAAATCAAGTGGATTGGTGGCTTGGTTATGGCGTTAAGGCAGGACAAGCTAACGCACATACTTTCCCATGTATAATCGTAGTAAGGATACTTGCTCCATTTTCTCAATAATAAGTATAGGTACCCACTCTTCCTTCCATACACTCATGAATGTTGGACAGAAGCAGGCGTTGCTTTGCAGAATTCCATGCTTTACTATGAAAATGAAGCCTTATTTGCTATACTCCACGAAAAGCGCAAGCGTCTTTGCAAATTAAGCTTACTTCTACTACTGCAAAGTTGGCTTCAATAAAGTTTTCTCAAAGGTTAGGCGCAATAGACATTTAGGTTAGGGTTTCGCTGCTCGATTTTTGAAATTGTCTAGGTTAGTCATTACACTGGTGTAATTGAAGAGTTTGAAACATTCTAATTGAATAACAGTGCTAGAATGTAATCAATTTGGCTCACCGTCGGTCACTCAATTGCCCAGTGCCAAAGGTTCATTCAAAGCCGGCTCAGGGCTGTCACAAAACTAAAATCGCATTTGAGATGAAATATTTACTGGCTAGATTTTGTTGAACCAATTATTTTAACACTAGCTGAGCCCCGCGGTGGTATTCGGTTTTTTGGAACATGTAGGGATTGATGATATATGGTGTTAAAATACGAAAGTTCCTGTAAAGACGTTTTTTCAGGAACAGAAGTAGCAAATGTTACTCTCCGTCCCTTCACCTAACTCTATGATATAAATCAGGGCGTGAAGGATGGACAAACAAACAAATATATAAACACACTTTGGCGTTCATAACATTAGTACGGATTTGGATTCCTAATCTATCTGAATTTCGTTGTTCAAGTAGAAAGCTTAGATATGTTCCCAAAAAGTTTGTCGTTATCGCATGCTTTTATCGGAAAAGTTAAGACAGAGCCGCCGACTCGTCGACATAGCACAGTGACTTGATGTTGGAGGCACATCGTGTTAGAAGTTTGAAGACTTTAAACTTTTTTTTTTTAATTTCTCTGCAAGTTTGCCCTCGTCTGCCATCTCACCTGGTGGTAAACGATGATGCAGCCTAAGACGGTAGCGGGCTAACCTGTTAGGGAGTATGGTAGTCATACCCGTAATAGGTTTCTATGCGACATCGCACCGGAATACTTAATCGCTTTGCGGCACGTTTTTGTCAGTAGGGTGCCAGCCACGGCCAAAGCCTCACACCAGACCAGACCAGAGGAAATTAAGAAATCATAAATTCCTTATTTGCCTCTGCTGGGAACCCGAGACCTCCTACTTGAATCCACAGCACTCGCCGTTGCGCCAGGGAGGTCGCCAACTTTAAATTTTGAAGTTATATTCAGTAGATATATATATCTACTTTAGTATCAACCCTACAAAATTTTCGTGCGTTACCACTACAATATAATTATTGTTTGAACGAACCAAATAAGTGTAACAATATAATATAGTTACACTGTTTAATAATGTAGCGTCACGTAACTATGCATTGAAATTTTAGACGTTAGTTAATTTCAATATTTCAACGACCGCCTTTACGTAATGCGACCTTGGATCAATAATGCATTAGATGTGCAATGAAAATGTGTTAGACGTGTTTAAAAACAAGCAAGTTAACTTTTTTTTACAGTGATACATGACAGACTAAGCAGATGGGCCACCTGGTCGTAAGTAGAAAACTATCGCCTATAAAACTGAACAACACTTCTTTTTTTTATTTTATTCCATTACAAGTTAGCCCTTGACTGCAATCGCCCTTTAGTCGAAAGTGAAGATGGTGGCAGGCTAACACATTAGGGAGTATAGTAGTCGGTTTTCTACGCGACATAGCACCGGTACACTAAATCGCTTAGCGGCACGTTATTTTCGGTAGGGTGGTAACTAGCCACGGCCAAAGCAGACCAGAACAGAGAAAATTCAGAAATTATAAATTCCCAAAATTTTCCCTTCTTAAATTCACAGTGATAACCGGGTTAGATTTACGGAAAGAGCAATTTATCGTTCCATAGTCAAAGATTATTGATTTTGGTATTGATATCAAAAAACGTAAAAACTGATTACTTGAAATCACAAAATACTTGATATACGCAGTGATTTTCGAAGTTCAAGCTGAACAAAATTATGTTTATATAGCCGTCATAACGTGACGTCATAATTTTGAATTCGGCGTTTCACCTATAATGGCGGACAGCTAGATGTTGCAGTTTTATTTATTGAAAACAAATACCAATCTCAGTTCACAGAATATAAATATATACGTTTTTTTGAAAAACGGATATGAATATTTCTTTAGAATAATACAATATTTTAGCTATTCTTTGTTACTGTCATCTTGCCAATTGGCACCAATAATGATCGAAGTTTTCTACGACCGCACTTATAAAGTAATGTGGCATAAGCATTAAGTTATGGGTTTGATTCCAACTAAATAATGATTTATTGCCACAATTAACCCTTTTTATACTCACAGAGCACGCAATATGTAAGCTCGTTGCGTTAGTTTATGTAAAAATGTATATTTTTATACATTCCATAAATATTTGAGCCAAATAAGTGCGAAATGACGTCAATAATTATGTAAATGTACCCAATTACTGCCTTAAAATAATATAAATTCTAGATAGGGTTTAAATCAACGTCAAAAACAATTAATAAGCGACATTAATCTTTATTTATTTAGGGGTGATATATTATTGATAGTGATATGTTATGTTTGTAAGTTATACACTGACATATAATATTCATTTACATAATACATATTACATCATTATTATCGACCCCATGGTTGACGGCCGATTGGCGCAGTGGGTAGCGACCTGTTTTCTGAGTCCAAGGCTATAGGTTCAACTCCCACAACCGAAAAATGTTTGTGTGATGAATATGAATGTGTTGAAATATTATTATTATTACCTATTTTCGTAGTATCTCTCTCTTTTGGGGAAGTTTAGCATCCTCTGGTTGTATTACATATACCACCAGAGGATACTATACTTCTTCCAGCAAGGAAAGTGCTGCTTTTCCTGGCCGCGATCAATGCTTGCTGGAAGATCTAGACAGCGGCGTCACAATAGACCGTAGCCGGTCGACGTGACACCAGGGACCAGGCGAACCTGAGCCGCAAGCATAAGAAGAAGAAGAAGTTGCTCTGTTTATAGGCGATGGGGTTCCACTATGATTATTAAAAACTTGACTTCTGGCTATTATTTTCTTATTAAGTCACCAACCGTTCAGTGGCGTGCATAGAGGGTATGCACATGGTACAAAATGAAGAAAATCTCCAATACGAGTTATAAGTACTTAAGAATAGGCTTTTTATAACTCTTACAACACCTATCCTTAAGTTTTTATTACTGGTACTGGAGATTTCCTTTATTTTATATAATCTGCATACTCTGTGCATACCGTCTATGCACGCCACTGCAACCGTTAGGTGCTTTGTTTCCTGTTAAGAAATTTCCAGAACCAGTCCGGAGTTAGGAAATTGGCGGTACCGCCCCCGTTAAACTTTAAATCCTGCCAACCAGCAATGGAGTGGCGTGGCTCTAATTCCATCTCTTCTATGAGAGAGGAGGCTTTTGCCCAGCTTTAGCATAATCATGCAGAGGATGATGAACTATGTCATACGGAAAAATGGCAAACAGTAAATCGATTTCATAACGCTCATTATAACAATCTACGTCAGTAGTCGTCGACACGTGCCACTAATCATTATACATTCATATAAGAATTAGAACATATGGCCATCAGTTACTATGAAAAACGTATAGTTTCTAACAATGGTATTTAAAAGGTATCACGTCTTGTCTTTGATGTCCAATCTTCCTGTTACCCTTAAGTTTATCCAGAGTTAGCTGTACGTCTACTCTAGACTTCGGCTGTGGCTAGCAATGGCGTGCATAGAGGGTATGCACAGGGTATGCAGATGATACGAAATGAAGAAAATCTCCAGTACGAGTTATAAATACTTAAAACAAAGAGTCATTAAACTATACTGAAGTCATGATCATCATCAACATACCAACGCATTACCGGCCCTCTACACGGCACGGGTCTCCCGCCACAATGAGATGGGGTAAAGGCCGTAGTCCCCCACGCTGGCATAGTGCGGATTGTTGGATTTCACACACCTTTGAGACATTATTCAGAACTCTCTGGTATGCAGGTTCCTTCACGATTTTTTCCTTCACCGTTCCTTGGTTCAACCGAGTGATTCATTCAATAATTAGTTGAGTTTGAGTAATTCATTTAAAGGAAATTGTATACAATTTTACAATAAATTACCAGTTGATTTATTGGAGATGTCTCTGAAAAAGTTCAAAGTTTGTATTAAACGTAAGCTTATAGAAAAGTCCTATTATAATGACAACGTCAACGATGACAATGCTTGGGTGTAAATTATTGCTCTAACCAGGTTGCTTCTTTAATAGTGTTTAAAGAACAATGTGAGATGGTGAGAACAAAAAAAAAAAATAACAACTGGCTAAGTTTGTTGTGGGCTTCTTCTTGGACCATGGCGCGTTTGGAACCCTCGTAGCTTTAGTTTTATGTTGACGAATTTATTTATCGCCATCAACTCACTTCTATGTCATATTTTACATGTAATGTACGCATCAAAGGTGCCATCTATGTGCCTATTTGAATAAAGAAATATTTGACTTTGACTTTTGACTTTGATATTTTTATTGCTTAAAACGGATATAACTTAGTCAAGTTAGAGGTGCATGCCGGGATTCGAACTCGCCCCCCGAAAGTGAAGTCGAAGTGCTAACCACTGGGCTGTGATCGTATAATTAAGTACGTAATATTTTTAAGAGGGTCTAACTCAAGGTTCATATTTACGACGCACTCATGGCTGAACCACTGACGTCAAAAGATAGCAGACAGCTCGTCACACTACGTATACAAATTAAAAATTCTATTGTGCTATAAAAGTCGGGGATGTGGAACAGAGATGTGCCACGGATATTTTTGCTGTTTTTATTCTGATACTATTTTTTTTATTCCACTACATAGCGTAATTTTCTCCTCGAGGAGCCCTTAAACTTCCATGTTAACCATGTGTCCCATCCTAGTATCATATCGAACGATCAGGGCACGGATCTCCTCCCACGCTGGCCCAGTGCGGTTAGGTGGACTTCACACGCCTTTGATTATTATGGAGAACTCTCAGGCATTCTGCATGCATCTCACAATTTTTTCCTTGACCGTTAAATCTTTTCTTAGTTATCACCACCATTATATTCAATAACTTAGAAAAGTTAAAGGTCGAACGCACGCTGGGCTTGAACTCGGCCCCCCCGAAAGAGAAGCTGAAGTCCTAACCAATGGGCTATCACCTCTACTACTACTGAGTCTACTTACGCAAGACTATTTTAAGGAATGGGGGTACTAAGCCGATGGGGTTTATCAGTATTCATAATAATGAAAAACATTTCTTACAATACTTTTTACTGAATACAATAATTTTAGAGAAATACCTGCACTCAGTTTAAATACACAGTGTCAATATTATAGTTGAGTTCACATTTAAGGTCAAATGGGGTCACGAATTACTATGACAACGGATAAATAGGCTTTTGATTATATCAAAACTAAAATGCTCAGATACACCTGTCGTGCTTTTTTTTCCGTTACATTTATATGAATCTATAAATTAAAATTATAATCATTATCATTACAACCTGCGACTCGTGGAGGTATGTCGGTAACTCTGGTTCTTCTACGAATCTCCACATTTCTGATTTGATCGCTTAGAGATACTCTGAGCATAGCTCTCTCCATCGCACGCTGAGTGACTATGAGGCCCATAGTTAACGACCATGTTTCTGAAGCATAGATCATTACTGGCAGCACGAAACGCGAAGCTAAAGTGGCAATGGGCCAGGCACATAGTTCGGAGAAAGGATAGACGTTGGGGTCCCAAGGTGCTGGAATGGCAGCCCCGAACTGGTAAGCGCAGCGTTGGTCGGCCCCCAACGAGGTGGACGGATGACATTAAGCGCGTCGCAGGTAGCCGCTGGATCCAAGCGGCACAGAACCGTGGAATTTAGAACTACCTACAAAAGACCTATGTCCAGCAGTGGACGTCTATCGGTTGATGTGATGATGATGATATATACATTTGAGCAGTATGAAGGTCAAAGATTTGACAATGTCTGTTCTGAAAGTAACTCATTATTTTACAAACAATCGGTGGCTCACGCCGGAAGTGCACCCAGCATTCATATTATTCTTTCAATTTCCACGTGGATATGACTAAGGATATAAATATAAAGTATTTTACTTACTACTTTCTAATAAGAAGTGATCCAAGTGGTTAGGACTTAGACTTTGGGGGGCAAACCAAGTTTGATTCCCGGCACACACCTTTAAGGTCCCTTATTGATATGATTTTTAAGTTAAAACGGGACTGTATTTACATCGGCCTTTTTGCGCAGATCGCGAAAATATTTATAAGTCAAAGTCAAATTTTTCCTTATTCAAATAGGCATAGAAGTGAGTTGATGGCGATAGCTAATTCGTCAACTTAAAACTAAAGCTACGAGGGTTCCAAACGCGCCCTGGTCTAAGAAGGAGCCCACAACAAACTTAGCCGGTTTTTTTATCATAATCTCACATTGTCATTTAAAACTGTACGTTGTATGTATGTTGTTTTTGTATATCGTATACGTTGTTTTGTTATACTTTTTTTTTTTTTTTTATTTATTGCACTATTAAGCATCAAGCTAATATTAAATATTAGATTTTAGCAGTAGTAGAGAAGTAGTAGTGCTCGTCCGGGGAAGTACTATCGCTATGCTTATTTTTGCCGCTAAGCAGCATTGTTGCCAGGCTTTGTTCTGGTGTGGAGGCCCTGGTAGCCGGTGTAGTTACAGGCGCATGAGGCTTATCACTACGCCTGAAATTGATGGACACAGGGCGGCATGTTGTAGGACTTGCTCCTTGCATGCCCTGTGAAGTGTAGCCCTGTTTATATGCGTTTTCCATTTATCATCAGGTTTGCCATCCGCTTGGTCCGTCAATTATTGCCTACTATAAAAAAAAAGATAATTAATTTGAAATTGTGTCTACTAGATTCTGCTTTTTTCCACAACTCCAATCAAAGCCAACATCTCATTGTTAAGTGAATTATAAAAAAGACAATTTATGTGAAAATGTGTCTACTAGATTCTGCTTTTTTCCACAACTAAAACCAAAGCCAATATCTCATTGTTAAGTGATTATTTACTTTTAGGAGATATCCACTTATCAGGAGATGTTGACTCATAATTCAGTTCAATGTAAAGTCAACATCTCCTGAGGATTATCCGGTTTCGGAGCGAAACGTGCGTAAAGGGTACATTGCCGAAGATCTGTTTTGTGTGGAGTATAAAGATAGAAGAAATTATAAATAACACCATACAGATTCTCCTGCTTTTTGCGGAGTATATCATTTTAAACTTAATATTCATAATGTAGATTTCAGTTTCATTATTATATTAATCTATGTAGTTGCCATCAAACCTTTAATTATCTTTCCAGACGCCTAGCGTGGCGACGCCGGTTCGACGCCTTGTAGTTATTTACATTATTATAATCGCAGTGGTACTTTATAGCGACTACACTGTTACAATACTATCTAGCACTCAGCATTCCACTTGTTTTGTTATCATTAGAAATGGTTCTTAGTTAAATAACATGCGTTACTTGCTAATAAATTTTCCATATCTCTCGAATCCTCAACAGCCTGTAACTGTCTAGTCAAGGCCTCGCCCAGTGGGAGGCTTTGCCCATAATCACCACGCTGGGCAGACGGGTTTCTGATCGCTGTAGATGCTAGTAGTAGAATAGAGGAAACTGCTGTCCGCTCTCTGCTATATTCCCTTAGTCGCCTCGTACGACGCCAGCAGGAGGCGGAGTTTTCATCACCTATATTCTGATCTGCCACAAAACATTAATACAGAAAACCAGCTTTATTTTATTCGTAATAACTCCTAGGTATAACCGTGGCTTTGCCCGCGTGTACCGTTGTGTAATGAATATAGAAAATACTATCTTGAATCTACAATCGACATACCCGAAAAGGACATACATTAGTGATATCTGCATATCGTCTGCGAAAGGTGCAGAACTCCTTTATGGGGTAGAGTATACGCTTTTACACCATGATTCCTAAGGAAATGCATACATTAAAAAAATGTGTAAAAACGCATCTAGTACAGCGAGGTTACTATACATTTGATGAATTCCTCAATGACAAGGTAGATTGGAAGCAGCCAGCCACGCTCTCATCTCCCGCAAGATAGAAAAATGATTGTAATTGTTAATGTTGGAAAAGAGCAACTACTGAGTTTCTTGCCGGCTCTTCTCGGTAGAATCTGCTTTCTGAACCGGTGGTAGAGTCACTACAAATATACATACTTGACGTTTCAAAAGTGCTTATAAAGTAGGCCTACTTGAAATAAATAATTTTGAATTTGAATACTAAAACTCACTTGCTCTTAGCGACAACTGACAATATTTCATATGTTTTTATCAATTATAAATATATCTATGCATATCTATGCTAATTACATCTCCAGGATGCAAACTATTTCTGCTTGTCAAGATCGGTTCAGCAGGGCAGCTGATAATACGTTAGGAACATGTTTTTTTAAAAATCATGTACCCAGTAATACTCGATTTTCCTACTATAAAAAGGATTCTATATCAGTTTTTGAGATACAAGTTATCTCTGTCCAATTCCGTCCAAATTCCGTTAAGATCTGCCAAGAAGCCAAACTTAGGTACCTACCTAAGTTTGGCCTAATTGCTAAACAGATAAAGTACGATAAATGTTTTAACAAATTCCGTGAGAAACTTTTATTATCACGGAATAAAAAGTGTCCAATGTCCAGGTCTCATTAGGTCTAGAAATCTTTTAAAAATTGTAAATGCAATGAACAAATACGGCACCTGGATTATGTTTAACGTTCACATTCGTAAGTAAGTTTAAATATTTTAATTCTTATTTTTATAGGCATAGTTTACAAGATGGAAGCTATGGACAGAAAGTCCTGGCTACTCGTGGAGGAGGCTTTCACCGCCAAAGGCGGTCCTTATAACAAATATTAAATCTAACATAGTTTTACGTAAAATTACTAACCTAAACATTTGTTGTACATATTTAGAATTTAATTATGTAAATTTAGAAACCGTTTAAAATAATATGTAAACCGTTGTAAGGAACAATAAAGCTATTATTATTATATTATTATAGTTTACAAGATTGTCATCATTATTATGTTCGAAACCGACGGTCGTCAACTACTCTACATAGTTCTTTGGGAGAAAATTGCATTGTGGTGCGTTGATTGGAGCTATCTGTCCACTACACTCGTCGGGGTCTCACAGCGCTGCGTTTACCAGTGCCAGTTCACAGTTCCAGTACCTTAGGAGCCGAACATCTAAAGGATCTCAGAGCCAAGTTCCCAGTCCATTGCCACTTCAGCTACGTGACTCGTAGATTTGTCCGGTAACTCTGGACCTTCTACGGATCTCCTGATACCTAAAAAGTACAATCCAGTTTAGTTTTAGTTTATTATGAAGATTATTTCATCATCTGCATCATTGTGATCACAACCGATGAACGTCCACTGTTCGACATATGTATTTTCAGTTAATCAATCAAAAATACTTTATTGCACACAAGAAATAAATAAAAAAGAACAAAGGTACAAGCCATTTAAATTTGTGTAACAAAGGCGGCCTTATAGCTTATAGTGATTTATTCCAGGCAACCATTATAAGGAATTTGCTCACATAATTTGAATCCCTACAGCGGTGCGCAAAGCTCTAAGAATATATATACATATTAATAATTACAAAAACATATATAGAACAAATATAGAATAAATAAACTAATACATATTTCCCTATGGTAAAATAAACTATACGGTAATATAAATAATACTAAAACTATATATAATAATGTGGAATATAATAAGCAAAGAGAAGGAAGGAAGAGAAGTACAGAACACCATAATATAGATACATAGAATGGGGGTGTAGATATCTTTTTTCCTGTGAGTTGCTGGACGGGATATTTATAACAGCCGATATAGGAAGTCGAGAAAGTGAAAATCACGGATTTTTTTTATCATACTAACAGTGTTAGATAATAATTCTTTAGACGACTATTAAAATATTATGTCATTTAGCATAACGTATGTCTTGTGGAACATCATTCCACAATTTTAGTCTTTTGCAGAGTTCTAAATACGGTCTTGTACCGCTTGCGTCTTAGCACATGACACTTGTTTGTTGTCAGTTGTTTGGTACTAAACAATGCTTTACCATTAGTTATATTAAGATTTTAATTATAGTACCTTGTAACAATTGTAATCAACGCAACTAGGTCGTAGCCCCTGAAATTCATATTTACATACATAAGTAAACTGCTGCACATCGCTTGTATTTCAATGAAATTTGAATTGTTAATTTGTAAAGGCGTCTAGTTGGCGCTGCCTAATGCACGCAGTTATATAGAAGTTGCGGGCAAACGAACAAACGTGTCACCTTGTGCTAAGTGAATACACTTGTTGTCATTGTGGGTAACAGGGTACTGTATTCATTTTTATTATTTCCGAGAGAGCGAGGTCATCATCATCATCATCACATCAACCGATAGACGTCCACTGCTGGACATAGGTCTTTTGTAGGTAGTTCCAAATTCCACAGTTCTGTGCCGCTTGGATCCAGCGGCTACCTATGACGCGCTTAATGTCTTTCCACCTCGTTGGGTGTTTACCAACGCTGCGCTTACCAGTTCGGGGCTGCCATTCCAGCACCTTGGGACCCCAACGTCCATCCTTTCTCCAAACTATGTTCCCGACCCATTGCCACTTCAACTTCGCGACTCGTTGAGCTATGTCGGTAACTCTGGTTCTACGAATCTCCACATTTCTGATTTGATCGCGTAGAGATACTCCGAGCTTATTACTCCATCGCACGCTGAGTGACTCTGAGCCTTCTTATGAAGCTCCTTATGAGCGAGGTCTTATCCTACTAATATAATAAATGTGAAAGTGTGGATGTTTGTTACTCAATCACGAGAAAACGGCTGAACGGATTTGTATAAAATTTGGCATGCATGTAATCTTTTACATGGAAAAGAACATAGGCTACCTTTTATCCCGATTGATTCCTTAAAAAGTTCCCGAGGGAAAATATAAAATTGTTTACGAGCTATGTAAAAAGGACATATACTTTTCATACAAATCTCTCAATTCTGAATTTCACGCACACAAAGTCGGGGGTAATATATAATGCTAGAATGGATTTATAAATTTTAATATTTTACATATTTCGATATCATGTGAAAAACCTACTGAGCAAAATTTAAAACATTACAAGTGTACCTACTGTGTTTGACTGTTGATAACAGATAACGCTCGAAATCCATATTAATAGCTCATATCATATCATGACCGCGAAAGTGTGTCTGATTGTTTGTTTGTTACGTATGTTCGCTTTAACTTTTGATGCAAAGAAATAAACATTTAAAAAATCATAAGAAAAGAGTTGCATAAGTAATCATAAAAACAAACATTACTAAAATATAATTCACATTTCAAAGTACAAGTCAGATTTGTACCTAGACAAAGAAACATGTAAGGAATCAATGTAAAATAGTTTTACTAAAAATCATAAAAGCAAACATTCGTTTTGAGTTCTGAACGTTATACAAAATTTATTACATGAAACGATTCAAATCCCATGTTGTTTCAACATCAAACAAACTTGTACCAGTCAAAGAGTACAAGGTGAATAATGCACCGTCACAATACATATTTAATGGCACCAAACCTAAGTGATGTTCGAGCTTCGGTATTGTGAACCCCACTGAAAACTCGTAGGTACTTATATTATAACAATGTTACAATTTAAGATCGTGACCTAGCTAGATAATACATATATGTATATATAGATATAAATAGATAATACAGTTTCTCTGAATGATTTTGGCCACGTCTTAGGGTTCCGTACAAAAAGGATAAAACGGGACCCTATTACATAGACTCTGCTGTCCGCCCGTTATTCATGACATTTATAACGACAACAGATACCCGCTTGAAATATTCACAGAGTATTTAGTTATATATTCCCTTTAAAAAATTAAAAATTAAAACAAATTTTTACAAGTGGGTGTTATATTATATATTTTCAAAAAAAAAACTGCAACATCTAGCGATTCGCCATGACAGGTGAAAAGCCGAATGACGTCACGTCTATATAAACATAATTTTGTAGCGCTCGAACTTTGAAAATCGCTACGTATTTTGTGATTACAAACTATCAATTGCTCAGTTTTGTGATATCAATAACGGTTAACAGTAACTGTTAACGGTTCATAAAACACTCAACTGGCCAGATAAATGGCGCACTGGCAACGCGAAAGTAAATGTTTTGCTAGCTCATGCAAGGCGCTGCTGACACCATTTTGCGAACCTTTTATTTTGTGGTCAAATCAAATTTGAAAACCACTGAGGATGGAATACCAAAACAAACAAACGTAGGAGAACTTAGGAATGTGCGCAACCGTGAGTAATCGATATTTCTATTACATAAATGAGCACCGACGTCGTGCTCTGTTTTAAAGAAATTTTGTGCGATTTATTAAAAGTTATAAGTACAGTATGTATACAGTAAATATTATTACAAGTAGATTTTAACCAGGTATATAATATCTAGTTAGTTAACAGATTAGTCTATCTGCCAGCCTGAGGCGCTCCCAGCCCATTATTTTAGTAATAGAGAATTAACCCGCGGCTCTGCAAGGTGTTTACGTTTCTACGTTAAATTTTACGTTAAATTCTGCAGTTTATGGGATAGAGTACGTTTAAGTCAAATAGGGTACGTTATTAAAACATTTAATGATGCATGGCTAAAAAAACGGGTAGTTTTTTCAATAATTATTACGTAACCGCTTAATGAACGGCTATGTCGTGTGAAGGTTGACTGGGTTGATTGATCGGTTGGTATTCGATTGCTCGCGTGCTTTCTTTCCAAGCTTCTTTCATCCCACGAAAATGTTCAAGAAAGTGGTTAAAGAGCAGTGTGATATAACCTTCCTAACATTCGTTTATTTCTGCGGTAGTGTTTAAATCTCTGGATATATTCGCATAGAAATTCGAAAGAATGTCTTGCACGGATCAACCGCCCAACGGGTCTTCAGATATTTTGGGCTTGTATCCTAGATCCCTCTACAGGATCCTACGGGACTTTTATAAACATTTATTAAACCAATCATTACAGAATGAGATGCATAACGGCACATACGCTATACGCATTCTTAGTGGAAAAAATTGGTTGTAACTTTTCCCGGAAGGTCTTGAGGGTGCTTCCCAGCTCGAAGCCTCCATCCACACCGAGACATAAGAGAATTTCATTTGGCAAATTTGCTTTAAATAATTGTGTGAGTTAAGATATGCTATACAACGTGTAAATGAAAACCGAAATAATACTTTCCAGGCTTTAGAGGTACATTGTTTACTATTCTGTATCTGCGACTTATCTGTAAAACTGAAAACTTAATAGTTTTTGAGTAAACCAATGCCATAGTTTTTACTGAAAGACATCAGATATAGCCCTAACATCACGTGCAAAATTAAAATCATGTCACTCCTGTCATTTTATTATGTACGCGTCGTGTAGCGTAGGCACTATGCGTGTCACAGTCTTTTATCTTTAATAGGGTTGTCATATGTAAACACTTAGTATGTTTTGAATTCGTTTATTGCCTTTTTTATAGATTTAATATTTTTACAGGGTGATTCCTTATGAAATATACTTATGCATCCTTCAATATTATTTCGTAATTCTATTACACATTGTATATTGTGTGGCATTTATTTATTGTCATGTGGTCTGGTAATTGGTAACTAACAGTAAGACTATACGTATGTTACTTAATATAATTTATATCATAAACTAGACACCAAAGATGACACTAGTGATCTTTAATTGCACTGTCCTGTTTGTCAGCTAGGACCTTCAAAGCAATGTTGCAACTGCTCTTGACCCCTTTTATGAAAGAGGAGATAGATATTCTTTCATTTATAATTATATTGCGTCTTGGTAAGGCGACCTCTTTGCTAAGTACTCATGATTTATCATTAAAAATCCATTACGAGTCCACGACAGGACAAGGGTATCTTCTCAGAATGAGATGGGTTTAGGCCGTAGTCCACAGTGGCGTGCACTTCATACATGCACGAAAGCATTGCCTACCCATTTTTTTTGATAAAAGTCGTATAATTTAATGCAATTTTTGTGCTTTATGCATACCCTGGTCAAAAGCTACATGCACGCCACTGGTAGTCCACCAAGCTGTCCAAGTGAGGATTCGTGAAGAACTCTTCATCGACATGTGAAGAACTCTCAGGTTTGATCAAGATGTTTTTCTTCACGGCTAACAGCAAGTGATATTTATTGCTTAAAACGTACGTACCAACTCATTGCTGACCCACTACAGGGCATGGGTTTCTTTTCAGAATGAGAAGGGTTTACGTAGTCCACGTAATCGGGTTCGTAATGGACTCTTCTCGAATCGTCTTCATTGTGAAGGACTCTCAGATTCAAGTTTGATCACCACGATGTTTTTTTCACCGTTTAAACAAGTGAATAAGTATTATATAATGAGTAAAACGCATATAACTTTGAAAAGAGAGAGGTGCGTGCCGGCAATCGAGACTCGCTTATGCTATATTTGGCCAATAAGTAAGGTGCAAAATGAGAAATGATGCTTTGGTTAGTCGGAAAGATAGGAGGGGTACTCATATTTCAATACCATAGCCAGTAAAAGCGAGCGGGAAACCATAAATAGTTATAGAATGTTGGTGTCAAGGTCTTTTTAGCACATCGGAGTGACTGGTTTGATACTTTTTAACATTCGAAATTATCAAAACCAGTTGTTTTGGTCTAAAGCTATTTCGCATACGTCTAAATATAAACAGAATTTATTAACTTACGAGATTAGTTTGCGACTTAGAGTACTTATCCCTCTTTCGAGAGCGGATACTCTCTATCCCAAAAATCACTAGGACCGTTCCCGGGGGATTTAAAATACTTATATTATTAATGTTTCGATTATGAAAGCTTTACCCCCCCCACTAAGCTATACTAACATTATAAAATGGAGAGATTTTTATTTATTGTATGTTTTTTGTTTGAACCCAATAGGCTACTAACGTACTGGATTGATTTTACCCATTTCTTAGCCAAAAGAAAGGTAAACTATCACGTCCGCGAGGAAATAAATCCGGCTATCATAGTTAAGTCTCATTAGCAGTATTTAGAACACACAGGTTCTAAAACTTTATGAGATCGTCGTTAGAAACAAAACTGGATTACATGATACATCGCGGTATTAATTCCTATTCAAATATAGAACAAATAATAAGTATACACAACTTAAAAATATCAGTAGTACTAAACCTAAATTCGCGTATTACTAATATTAATCTACGGGATGCTTTCAAAACAAAAACAAACGCAGACGTAGTCGCCGCAAAAGCTAATTACAATTAAAAAAAGATAGTATAAGTAGAAGTTTCAGTTTCTTATGTCTGCAAGGCACGCTATAAAGTTCTCAGCCTAAAAATAGTTGCACAAAAAATAATACCTTCTCATTACACACAATAATGAAGTCAGTGAATACGTCCTTAGCTTACGTATGTATACTTTGTATACTGTATTCTCAGTACGTATGAAACCCAGCTAAGCCGGTAATGAAAAAAGTGTTATGATACTCTTTAATTAAAGCGCAGGCAAAGTTGAACGCGTCCGATGAATGGGGAGCTACCGGATATGAAGCGTTTCATCAAACGTGTGTGGGTGGGCCATCTGTAGGGTTGCCTGCAGTCAATGTACCTATTTTTTTAATACAGAGGCTAGCGGACCCAAGCGCCATCTGTCGGGCTAGTTTGTGAATCTAAACCATCCAGAGTGCCACTCAAACGTATACCAAAAAATCATTCAAATCGGTCCAGCCGTCTAGAAGGAGTTCAGTGAAATACAGACGCACACAAGAAATATACAGTCAAACCTGGGTAAGTGAGAACTGGATAAGTGAGAAAACTCTATAAGTGAGAGTAATAGCCAGGACCCGTGATTTTAAGCTCCCAAAACCTCTATTAGCGCGAAACAGAAACCTTTGTAAGAGAGAGTCGTTTTTCCCTCACGGACCTCCGTAAGTGAGACTGCTACTTATCTATAACTCTAAAAGCGACAGTCGAGCAAGCAATATTCGACAAAATTTATGAGTTTGGGTTTCTGTTTTTGTATTTTGAAAAACATTCAAAATACAAAAACAGAAACCCAAACGAAATTCACGGATTTTTTTAAATGTAAATAAGTTCTAAATAAAATAAAATTACATAGTGCATGAATATGTCTTGTTATTGCTGCGTACATCTATAAGAGAGAAACGCTACCCATGTACCTGCATTAGAGAAACTCGGGTTAGTGAGAAACCTCTATAAGCGAGAATGAGATTGTGCTCCCTTGAACTCTCGCTTATCCAGGTTTGACTGTATATATAAACTAGCGGACCCCAGCACCATCTGTCGGGTTAATATGTGAATCTAAACCATCCAGTGTGCCACCTAAACGCATACCAAAACATTCATTCAAATCGGTCCAGCCGGTCAGGACGAGTTCAGTGACATGAGGTTTGCCTTCTATTTAAATTTAATTATATCATGCGCTGTGCTAACGTATTGGCAGATCAGAATACAGTTCTCACCACCCTTCCCGTGGGTGGTGAAAACGTGGTGGCGTACAATACGTCTAAGGGAGTAAAACGTAGAACGGTCCGCAGCGTCCTCTTTGCTACTTATATCTACTGCGATCACTAACCCGTCTGCAATGCTTGGTGAGTATTGCCAAGCTCTCCCATTGGGGGAGGCCTTTAGTTTAGCAGTGGCTGTGATAGGCTATTGATGAAATTTCAATTACTTTAATATTGAATGAATGAATATACTTTTATTGCACACCACCAAAAGTACATAGAACAAAAAGAAAAGTATAACAATACAACGTTTACAATTTGGCGGCCTTATCGCTTCAAAGCGATTTCTTCCAGGCAACCAATGACGAAGATAAAAAACAGGTACAGTAAATAGTTAGGTGGTGCATATATACATATATCCATAAAATACATATTTCATTACTTAAATATATACATATAATATATAGAAACAATATTTGTACAGTTATAAATATAATATATAAAAATGATATTTACTTAAAAATAATATAATAGATTATACGAAACAAAATATTGATTAATTTTCCTGGTCGTAGTTAAAATCCTGTATGCAACTGTTGAAAATCTATGCCACAAGTCATTTATTGGTCCGATAACGTCACATTAATAGCTATTCACTGTTGTTAATAGTTATTTATGCAACTGTTAAGTAACTGTTTGTTCTCTTAAAGGGTGTTCCATAGTCTTTCACATGACCACGTGGCCCGTCCTCGACAATTTACAATGACGACTAATTGACTACTAAAAGCAGTCACACGTCAAAAAAAGAACCACCATGATATATTTTAATCGATAGACTATATTAAAAGGTGCTAACCCTAGCTCAGCGAAGTTAAGGCAATGCTTGTGTGGTAAAGTAAATTCCGTTTTTTGCTGGAAACTTTTGCTGGGGGTACTATTTGCATTGGATATACGGGTCTACGGGTAGAATGTGGTAGTGCCTACAGGACCTGTTAATCGGCCAGAATTTTGTTAGTATCGTACTCACTCCTCAAAGCACATTTTCAATTTTTCGATTTGAGAAATCTAATGCGGCGAGGCAGACCAGCTGTTAACGTGGCGACGCTGGACGCACAGTGGACGTAAAATCAATCCAAAGAATTAAAAAAATGATTTTTTAAATAATATATATAATAATAATATAAGTTTGAAGTTCCGTCGTAAACATCAGAACAATGATATAATCATTAGATCCTACTCGACTATCCTAACTAATGTTATATACACACATGTAAGTTTGTTTGATGGTTTGTTACGCTTAACGCATCAACTCAAGTGATCATCATGATTCAATAGATTTATGCATTTTAGATTTATAAAAAACAATGATATCTATAAACATATACTAATATAGCCCATTCCTCGTTATGATATGATATGAAAGATTATGACAACAAAACCAAACTTTCTACTAGCTTTTAAAATATACAGTTTTACAAACTCATGATATAATATTCATCCATCTTTAGTAAATTTTCTTTTTGAGTACAGAAACCTCAGTGGACGAGTATAATCGAACTTGACCGGTTTTTGTTTTAATTTCATAAACAAAACTCAATCAATATCGTGTTACCACACCTGTTACCAAGTATTGCGTTCACAACTTCTAGAGGTCAGCACCAATCCGACGTATTTATAACATACCTACTTCTCAGACTAATGGAAAACATAGATCGAACTAACAGACCGTCGGATTAAGCAGTGTGATCACGACTAAGGCATTCGTCTCACCGCGATGAAGCGGCCAGGAGATATTCTTGCTAAAGAAACGTACAAAAGATCTACTGCGTGATTCCGTGTGAACAAAAAGGATGCAAATATTATAGTTTATCGCTGACTTGTTTACACTTACTTTTTTTCCATGATTTCTCAGCTGCGTGGTGACAAAGTCCTTATTTTACCGAAATAAAAAGATATATCTGTACAAACTTTTGTTAATATCATACAATTAAAGAAATGACACATACGAATTATCACATTTACGAAATCTTTGAATTAATTAGTATATGTTGGCCAATTTACACATCTATATTTATTTATATTTACAATACTAACGAACATCCATTCATCCATCCATACAGTCTTCTGCATTTATAATGTGTATTAGTAGAATAGGAACATTTCTTCGTGGACTCCGTCTATTGTTTTTTGTTGTCCTGTGTCTTTCCTCGGTTGTTTGCAATCTGCTCTGTAAGCGCTTTGGAATGCTACGAATCTTCTTTATAGAGGTACTAGCTGCGCTCCGCGGTGCTTCCTGCAGTGAACACACACGTCTACACGCGTACCTAATAGCAGAAAAAAATGAAAGATTTCCAGGACTGAAAATAGCCCATCTCTAAAATTACACCCCGTCCTTTCAACTGTCTATGCTCTAATCGCAATAAAAATCAAGTCAATTGATTGTTTTGTGGATTTAACTTCCTAACGTTGCGATATTTCGTTAAAAATTAAGAATGTTTCTGTAAACCAACATTGAGAGGCTTTCCTAGGACCATAAGAAGCCTTTGTTATTATTCGTCCTTTAATTCGTAACCAACTTTGTGAAAACAAAAATCAAGTCGATTGCTTGCTTAGTTGGCGCGTGAAATATAAACAAACAAACAAACTTTCGCGTTTATAGGATTCAACGTATTCAAATTTCAAACTGAGATGACTTGGTACTAATCAAACCGTCACGTGATAACCTTATCTTAAAGTTCTACTAATTCAGTTAACTTTTCTTGAACAGATTACGATGACGTAATTTAGATAACAGTGAACATTTTTATGCAAGTAAATATTTAAAGTAATACTCAGTATCGTGAGGAAACCTGCATTCCTGAGAGTTCTCCATAATGTTCTCAAGGGCGTGTGAAGTTTACCAACTGGGCTTCCGCCGCCTGGTGAAATACGGTCTAAAGAAGTTCTGATAGAAGACCTGTACACTGAAGGCCAGTTATGAGGATGATGATGAAGCGTATATTTATTTAATACATGCTTTAGATATTTGCATTAGATACTCAAAATTGTTAAGGTGAGAACAGTTTTTCTTAGCTTATGATAAACCGAATTCAAATCGATTTTTTCTTTGGGTACCAGTTTGTGATTGACTTACTCCATTTGTCTATGTCATGCAATGTATGTCCTGTCCATCTCCATTTATGTTTACTAGTAGTAAAAGTTATCTTCTAGTTTTGCTCTTTTCCTTATAACTGTAGTCCTTATTTTATCAGACCTCCTAATACCTAGCATACTTCTCTCCATGGATCTTTGGCATACCTCCAGTTTTTGAGTGAGAGCTTGACCATGTCTGGCAGCCGTAAGTTAACACACGGGGGGTGCAGGAGTTCTAGAGTTTATTTTTTATATTTATTTTTGTTGGTTTGCTTTTCATGTTTTCTTCGAGGCACCAATATTTCTTCTATTCTTGTGTCGATTTCTGCTGCTTGATCCTTAGGCGAGATGACTTGGCCAAGGTATGTGTATTGCTTCACATATTCAATTACGTAATTTTTCACTTCAATTAGTTCTTTAGTTCTATTTGTCATGGCTTAGGTCTTGGATAGATTCATAGTTATTCCTTCTAGTCGGCTTTCTCTTTCTAGGTCGGTAAGCATATTTGATAGCTCGGTGTTAGTGGAAGAAAATATTATTAAATCGTCCGCAAATCTAAGATTGGTTAATTTAGCTCCATTTATGTTTAGCCATATTCGTCCCAATTTAATTTCCGGAAGATTTCTTCTAGTACTGCACTAAAAAGTTTCGGTGATAAAGGGTCACCCTAACATACGCCACGTTCAATCCTAATTTCTTCCTCTTTATTCTCCAATTTTACTGAAGCCTGAGTATATATATGATATGATGGTTATAACGACATTAGGTGTTTAAATGTTAGCAATAAGCTAACTATTTCAGAATCTTTTAAAGAGGATTTAAAACTTGAGTGTAGATAAAAGGATATGAAATACTTCTACAATGAACAATGTTATTCAGTATTTAACATACACTAGAGCAGTGGAGTGCACTTCATACAAGCACAAAAGCACTGCCTGCCCTAAAATTTGTGTATGTCTCATAAAGGAGAAGAATTTTACCATTTCATGCCATCTTCCTTCGATATGCATACCCTGGTCAAAAACACTGTTCACGCCACGGCACATGAGTGGTGGTTCTATAAAAAAAGTCCTTACACTCTCATCAGCATAACATACAGTATATTTACATACGACGTCATTCATAAAGATGGCGCTGTGTTAAATGTAACAACCATCGTAGACATCATACTATTGCATAATAAGTACTTACTTTTTATCGATGTGATGATTATATATATTTTACGTCAAGATTTGTATGGGTAATGTTTTATATTTATTTATACTTATATTATGATAAAAAACAGACAAGACCTAGTCAGCAGCATTAAACTACGATGGCGAATCCGCACAAACAAAGTATAAATCACAAAACATCATAACTGAACTTAACAAGTGGAAAAGGCAAGAGCGCGAATATAATATCACAGAATTAAGAAAATACAGAACCCCTAATTCAGCCATTATTGCGTGCAGTGCATTATGACAAAAAACACGGAATTAGGTTAGTTCACAAACTTTTCCTATTTTCCCCATTTTATGGTGAATGTTTAGAACAGTAGAGGTAAAATAATTACTGTCAACTGCTAAATGAAAAGAAGTGACTGACCGTTCGAGAAACACTACTAAAGTTGTGTAGTTTTTGATGTTTCAATATCAGTCCTGTACACGGTTTCTGCGTGTTCTTAATTCTGTGTTCGGTATCTTCAAAGTAATGCCTTGGCCGAACACTTTCCCGTTATATTTCTTTATGAATTTCCAGGCTTTAGTCAACAATCTTGGGAGAGGCGTTTGACGAATGTTATCTGCATCAAAAGAAGTCTAGCTTTTTCATGTAACTCACAAAAAATGAGGCGAGAGCACGTGCAGGTATAGCCATTGCTTGTTGATTTATTGGCATGCTGACATCAACATGGTGCATGTAACGCGACTGGACAGTATGGATTTATTATAAACCTCAGTATATTAAAGCTCTTTGTAAAAATTTAACTGAATAAATCAAGTTTCTGTTCTATTCCGTTAAGACAATTTTAACTGAAGTGTATGCCTCCCTAAAAAGCAGGTCACGTGTGAGTTATGCGTACTGACGCTCTAATTGGAGCTCACACAACCCAGCCATACCTTTATTCAACTTTAGAGTGTAACTTATCACGGTGCAGTGAAGTTCAAAATCGGTTGTAAAATTTTAAACCGGCTACCACTAAAACTTTGTCGATCGATCGTGTAAATTGTAAAGTTGTTAGCTGTCAAGACCTATGCCTTCTTATGGTAGCCTGGTAACGGGTATTGGAACATATTCGAACTAGTTTGCAATGTTTATGACTATTGAATAAAATGTAGGTAAGTAAAAAAATCGTTTAAACTACAAAGAGCATTTTATGGCTGAAATATTTGGTTCAACCTTACTTTTCTTGCGAAAGATTATTTATAATTAATATGGTAATAAGTTACCAAAGTATTTCACGAGAATACACTATTTATCTATTTATTTTTTTCACTATAGGTTTATAGTAAGTATACAACTGTTTGCCCCAGAGACCAGGGAGGTAGCAAAAAACCATAAGTGTTCTGAATGTATTATCGACACACGTTGTAAGTATCAGAAGGAATTAACCTTTAAAACTTTATCTGCCAAGCCCAAAAGCAAGAGAGTGCTCACTTGATTTTGGGCTTTGGCATTTGACTCTAGTATAAATAATAATAAATAAATATACTACGACAATACGCCTAGCCCAAAAGTAAGCGTAGCTTGTGTTATGGTAACTAAGATGACTGATGAAATTTTTTTATGAATAATCTTATGTATATAAATATTTATAATATATATATAAACACCCAAGAAAAACATTCATGTTCATCACATAAACATTTGCCAGTTGTGGAAATCGATCCCACGGCCTTGGACTCAGAAAGCAGGGCCACTGCGCCAATCAGCCCTCGACAGTATGACAGAAGACAGGCAGTATCTTTATTATAAGTATCGCATCTCCTCGAACTAATTCTCTCTATACCTCGAAGCCAAAATCTCCTATCGACTTCTTCTTGCAAAATACACTCTCTTTACGAGAGATTTCCAAACAGCATGCTATAAACCTTCAGGGATCGATTTTCGCATTTATAAAACGCATATAAGATACAGAATAATATGAAATGTCGATGCTTCGATTTCATTGGTGCTTACCTCGCATGTAGTTTATCAATTTATATGTTCGTGTTTGGGAAATACCGGTTTGCTATCACCCCAGCTATCGACAAATTTTAATGCGTTCTTGCCAGCAACACTTAAGGTGCTGATTGCTGTTCAATATTGGTGAAATAATTTAAACTATTAATAAACAACATATATATTTATTTGCGGGGACGCCATTCTAGCACCTTGGAACCCCAACGTCCATCGGATCTCCGAGCTATATGCCCCGCCTATTTTACGTTACGTGACCATATTTCTGACTAAATTATTATCCACTTTATTCAGTAATTTTTTCCTCGATAGAACGAAAATGTCAAAGTTACCTATAACAAAAATTTATAGTACGTTTTTCTTAGTTATTTATTAAAATTTTAAGTTTTTTTTAGTATTAATTGGTGGATCAAGCAGATGAACCAGCTGTTAATGTACAACCATCGTTTATAAATCAGGGCAAGACTTCGCAAGCCAGCAAGGATCACGCACAACAAAATGTCGCTCTGTGTTCATTAACCCGAGGCGTAGGTGTTAAGTCTCATGTACCTGTAATAACACCTGCAAACCAAACCCTTCAGACCGGAACACAGCTATGCTGCTTAGCGACAAAAATAAACATGGCGGTAGTACTTCCCCGGACGAGCTCTGTCACCAAAAGTTCTACTACGACTAATGATGCATAAAATAGAGCTAAGTCTCCTAATTCTAGTTTTAGCAGAGATAACTATATAATATTATATATACTAAAAATATTAATAGTTCATAATAGCAATCAAATGTAAAGGTGTTAAGCTCCATCGTTTAACATAAAAAGCGCGGGAAGCACTGACGTAATTACGTCAGTGGCGGGAAGCGATGCAGCAAAATGGATAGAAAATTGATCTTTCTTTTTAAAATCGAGCAAAAAGTTTATTGAGCTCTTTTTTCAAATGAATTAGTTTTTTCTTAAAACAGATGCATTCCTTATTTAAATTCCGACCATCACAATATTTTTTGAGTGTCTTACGTATTGGATCACCTCTAAATATCTCCGTAGAGAGTACCTGCTACCAGGGGAACATGGTATTCGGAGATGTTTACCCCGGTTATTATTACACATATATTATTTGGATATTATTTACACTTGTAAGTACAGTACTCGGAGAGTTGATAAAGCTGTGGGAGAAGATAAATTTTTATCCTTTCCCCGGGCATATAATTGTCTCCTGTCAATGCTTGCCGTGCAGGTTGGAGAAGATTTAAAAAAATAAATGAGATAAATGACGTCACTTTTGTTCCAACAATACGGCGTAGGTAAATTAATTAGATAATAGTGTTAGAGTTTCGCAAACTTCTTGCTGTAATTTACTGCTCGAAGTAAGTCTCGGTTTACAACCTAATTTAGTTCCACAACGTGCCTGGTATGTTGGTAATTAAAAATAAATTAATATATTATATCCAAATGGTGATAATTATCGACCGAAACCTTTATAAGGTTGTTGTTGAACTGTTTTTTTTACCGCCGCTCAAGCTAAGACTCAAACAAAATGCTAATTAGGCTCTCAATAATCGCAATACACGGTACACCATGTATGTTGAGACTGTTTTGAATAATTTCACTAAGTGTGGTATGTATGATCTAGATACTAAACTGCCTTTTCGGTGCAGTGGTCAGCATGTTCTAATACGGATCACCAGGTAGTGATCAAGTAGTGATCAAGACAAGGGCGCGATTGGAAACTTCGTAGTTTAAGTTTTAAGTTTACGAATGTAGTTATCGCCATCATCTCAATGCAATGTATTTTTTATACGTACGCATTTTAAGTGCTATCTATGGATCTATTTGAATAAAGAATTCATTGACTTTGATCTACGGAACTCTGAAAAAAATAAGCAAAAAGCCCAGTCAGCTGCCGTGTTTTCAAAACGTGACAAACGATCGGCTGGCCACTACAGGTGGAAGTGCCAATTTGTATTCAAAAGGCTTTTCAGCTTAGAAGCGAAGACCGAGCGCGTGGGATGAGCTGCCTACCGACTTACCTTTCACCAATTTTAATAAGCTCCCTACTTTTAGATTACTTTTGTTCTTATATGTTTTTTTTTATCATATTTCCCGTTTTACCAATTCGCCAACAGCAGTACCTAGAAAATGTGTCGATTTATGTGAAACATCTACAGGCGAGGGTGAACCTGGTTGTTGGAGTGGCGATACAGGCCTTGCCGACGCATCGCCACTATATGTACTATACGTAGTTTTTTTGTCGCGATTAGGTACAAATAAAGTTTTAAATTAGAATTTTTTTACGTATAGTACATAAACATATTTAAAAATAAACAGTCATTATTTTATGAAACGAATATGTAATGCTTTATCTTTTCAGTACGCTTTATCTGTTTCCTGTCGTAATCTGTTCCTTTATGCATATCTTAATATATATAAATCTCCTGTCACGATGTTTGTCCGCGATGGACTCCTAAACTACTTAACCGATTTAAAATTAAATTGGTATACCGTGAGCAGTCTGGTCCAACTTAAGAGATAGGATAGCTTAGATCTTTAATTATAGTCGCAATTTTATTTTATTTCAAATTATTTGTCTATAATTAATTAACAAAATCAAACGCAGACGAAGTCGCGGGCAACAGCTAGTAACTTATAAAAATGTTTCACATCTGACGGCTCACACGTTTTTTTTAAAATATTTTGTAGTAATAATTGAACTCAGCATCAAACAGCACCTATCTTCTGCAGTTCAATCGCGAATTCTCAGTTTCTTCGGCCACGTGTCCAGGCATAATGACGTGTCCATTGAGCGTCTTGTGGTTCAAGGGAAAGTAGAAGGTAGCAGAGCACGCGGTAGATCACCGATGAGATGGACGGACCAAGTGAAGGCTACAATCGAGGCTCCTCTACATGAATGCGCAAGAAAGGCAACCGTTAGAGAAGAGTGGCGAAGGATTGTAGCGAGCCACAACACCCAACTGACGACCACGACCAGTCTGTCGAGACTGTAACTAAGAAGAAGAAGTAGTAATCATTGATGTATTAAGCAGATGACACCTTTAAACTGAGCAACACTTCACAGAGCATGCGAGTAATAAAAGTCCTAGAAAGTGTCGTCGTGTGTCCATCAACTTGAGGCGTAGGTGTAACCCTCATTGTGCCTGTAGTTAGACCGGTAACCAAGCCCTTTAGACCGTAAAGCAGTCAAGCTGCTTAGCAGTAGTAGCAGAAGAACTAGCAGAGAGAAGTAGCAGCAGAAATAAGCATGGCTATTCTTATTTCTGCTGTTACTTCTCCCTGCTAGTTCTTCTGCTACCACTTCCCCGGACGAGCTGTTTCACTAAAAGCTACACTACTACTTAAATGCTATATAAATGTGAGGTTGTATAATTAGCGGTTTAAATAAAAATAAACAAAATATTATTCTTTATACCTGAATCATATTTATAGATTCCGTGTTATTTATGAGAGATCAACACACCCACTTAATAAACTTCGAGATTCAACATTAATTTATATCAAGTAGACATAGGATTGCCTCACACAGTCGGAATGTTTCTCTGAATTCATATTCTAAATTCATTATCTAAAGTTAAGGTAACTTGCCTCACATATGTCACCTGGACACGTTTTACCAACCCGTGATGCTAATTGTCTAGATCACTTTTTCTTAAAACTCAATAAAAATTTTATATCGGCACATGTAGCAGTGCTTAATACAACTATAACTGATCACTCGACGATTATTCTTAGTCTCAGAAATTCAAAATTAAATAACAGAGCTCCTAAAACAAGAATTATAACAAACTATGAAGATGCTTTGAAAACTCTAATAGAAAAAAATCTTCACTTTTACTGTTTTGTGATAACCCTAACACCATAATTCAACAGCTAATAAGCAAAATAACTGAGTCAATACAAGAAAATTCTAAAACAGTCATAGCACCAAGAAGCAAACGTATTATCAAGCCTTGGATTACTCCAGGCGTCCTCCGATGCATCAGAAATAGAAATAAAATGCAGCGAAAATTTAAACTAAACCCACATGATGAAATTTTAACTATCACATGCAAACGGTATCGAAATTTTTGCAACAATCTAATAAAAAGACTTAAAAAACAATATGATAGGGATCAATTAGCCAAGTCAGATAATAATAAAACGCTTTGGAATAATATTAAAAGAGTTACAAACTTATCTCCAACGAAGGTGGATAACACTGCTCTTCTCCGTTTTAGACATTTAGCAATTGATTCTGTTAATCATATTAACAATTATTTTGCAAGTGTAGGTAAAAACCTCGCCAATAAAATATCTCTGACAACCATCTGTTCACAATTTAATTTTCCAAATACAACACCACATCCTCCACTCTCGTCTTTTGTTCTATTAGCCACGTCAGTTGATGAAGTAAATGCGGTGCTTTCGGGGCTTAAATCCACTAGTGCTGTCGGTTGGGATAACATTCCTACTAGTTTTTTGAAAATGGCCAGAAGCGAGGTGGCCCCAATTATTTCCCATTTGTCCAATTTGTGTTTTGAAAAGGGTATTTTTCCATCCCCACTCAAGCAAGCTATTGTAACGCCAATTTACAAGAGTGGTGCCAGAGACGATGTCAATAACTATCGACCAATATCAGTTCTTCCTTCTATTTCGAAAATTTTGGAAAAATGTCTGAACTTAAGGCTGGTTAAATTTCTAGACAGATTTAATTTAATATCAGAAAACCAGTATGGCTTTAGACGGAACAAATCGACCGAAGACGCAGTATCTGATCTAAGTTCTTTAATTGTAGACCAAATTGACCAGGGTAAAAAGTGTCTTTGTGTTTTTTTGGACCTAAAAAAGGCATTTGACACCGTCTCTGTCCCCAAACTTGTAGAAAAACTGGACCTTGTAGGAATTAGAGGTACACCTTTGGAATTATTTAAGGATTAATTATGTAACCGAAAGTAAAGGGTCAAAATAGGTGAATACGTTAGTGATATGGCTGACATCACTTATGGAGTCCCACAAGGAAGTGTCCTGGGGCCAACCTTGTTTTTGGTCTACATAAATGAACTGTGCGAAATCAAGCTCAAGAATGGTCAGGTTTTCTGTTACGCTGATGACACCGCCATAGTTTTTTCTGGGCATACTTGGAAGGAAGTCCAAGAGACGACTGAAAATGGACTGACCATGATAGCTAATTGGCTTAGCGCGAATTTACTTACACTTAACACAAACAAAACCAATTATATATGTTTTTCAATCAAAAATAGTTCTCAACCAAAAAATGATTTCAGTATCAAGATTCACAAGTGTGGTGATCTTTCTTTTCAAAATTGCTCCTGCCCTACCATTGAAAGGGTATCCTCCACGAAATACCTTGGTGTTATCCTCGATCCAAAATTATCTTGGTACCCTCAGATAGAATTAGTAGCAAATAGAGTCAGAAAGCTAACATGGATTTTTAAAAAGTTGCGAGCTATTGCTCCAATAGACTTACTCAAAAAAATTTATTTAGCTCTGGCTCAATCCATAACAACCTACTGTATACCTGTATGGGGAGGTGCTGCCAAGACCAGATTTATTGACGTTGAAAGGGCTCAGCGATATTTGTTAAAGGTCATGCATTTTAAGTGTTTTCGGTATCCCACTAACTCATTATATGCCCTTAGCAATGTCCTAACAGTCAGACAATTATATATACTCCTAGTAATCTTAAAAATTCATAAAACACTACACTTTGATCCAATAACTTTAAATAAAAGAACAAATAGTCGCATTGTCTCTATAGTTAACAAAAAAACAGCCTTTGCCTCTAGGCAACTAAAGAAACAATCTTGTCTGCTGTATAATAGAATAAATAGAGTTTTGAATATTTATCCACTGAAACTGCATGACTGTAAAAAAACAGTAACAAATTGGATAAAATCATTAACGTACGATGAGACAGAATCTCTCTTCCTGATTCTAAAGTAAAAGCACACACATAAACACACACACACTCAAACACTTACACACACACACTCACAAATTTGCATGCTTGCATGATTGATTTTGAAAAATTCTAAACAAATAAAAAAAGTATAAAATTATAAAATGTATTAAATTGGTTAAGTCATGTTATTAGTATATGTGTAAACTTTATATCGGAAAGAGCGAGACCTCCAAATACAGGTTTTTTCCAAACTTAAATGGAGGTCTTAGCCTATTGTTTTGTAATGAAATTTAGATAACAAATAAATAATTTTTTAATTTTTTTTTTTTTTTAATTTTTCATATGTCTTAAAAATCTGATTGATAAATAGTCTATTTATTTCCGAGACAGGAAAACGTCTTTATAGAAGAGTAATTAATACGAATCGCTCTTAGCTCTACATAATAAAAAAATCACAATGATACCGTTATATGAGAGCCGCCCTATTGAAATGTATGGGAATATGTGCATTATGAAATATCTTTATATATAAAAGAGAAAATGTGAAACATACCCAATGTTCCGTATAGGCTCCGAAACGGCTGGACCGATTTCAAACTTTCAGGGAATCTCGGGATTGACCTGGGCGAGTAATCCTGTAAAGTTTGTTGACGATCGGAGCACTCCTATATTTGAACTGTGAAACTGTCAAATACAGCTTTTATTTACTCTGATGATATTCTATTGTTGGGTGTACATAGGTGTAGATAATGATCTTCACCCGCTCGGAAAGAGAATAGAAGAGAATGAATACGGAGAGAAATAAATGGTTTAATATATTATGAGACTTAAATTAAAAAAATCATGATGTAAGTTTATTGTTTAAATAAAATAAAACAAAATCTAGCCCGGTGAAGCGGGCTGGGTACGCTAGTATCCTCAAATCATAATCCTTAATATTCATAACCGGAATTCAGAACGCTCTTCAGTATCAATATTGCAGTTTTATCTCAGAATTTCATAATCTGAAAAAGTAAGAATGAGTGTGTGACTTCCGGCTTTTCTGAATTTCTTTCTGAATTAATAATATGAATTCAGAGAGACATTCCTTCTGTGTGAGGCCCGTTTCAAACGTCAAGTCTATCTGTTTGTAATGACTCTACCACCGGTTCGAAAGGCAGGCTAATGAGAATAAACCAGCAATAAACTCAGCAGTTGCAGTTTACTACGGATTTGAATTTGAGGATTTCACTCGGTTTTCATGGGATCCCTTCGTCGGCACTGAACTGGCAAAATAGTCACAGTATTAATTTTTCCGACCTCCCTGGCGCAGCGGTTTTAAGTAGGAGGTCGCGGATTCGATCCCCGAGAGTGGCATATGGGAAATTTATAATTTCAGATTTTTTTATAGTCTGTTTTAAGTGGGAGGCTTCGGCCGGTAACCACACTATCGATAAAGACGTGCCGCTGAGCGATTTGTCGCGTAGACACCGATATGGGTCATGGATTTAATTAAACTGCCATACCTCTAACGGCTTAGCAGTTAAGATTAGATTGTTGTCAAGGGTTAACTTGTAGCAATATTATATAAAAAAAGTTATTTGCAATGCTTATGTGTATTTAATACGATGATGGTGATTATGAAAGACATAACTGGACAGTTTTGATGAACTGGTTTGGTTGTAATGTATGCTCGCGTGACAAGTTCTTCACGCCAATCGGGTGCGTGTCAAGGCTTCCCACGGTGATTTCATGTCTATAGTCCGGCCGCTGAAAGAATGCTATCCTGACTTTTGTCAATTTGGTATATATAACATTCAACGTTCGTCCGCGTTAATTACGGTTTTTTACAAATCCTGCCGGAACTGTCAATTTTCCCAGGTAAGATTTTAATCACGTAGTACCTAATAACTTTATTACCTACATAACATTATTATATCATCAAAAGTTTTCTCAGCGCAAAATTTAGCTACTTTAGATTGCTGCTTGTAATTTTCGTGAGGACCAAATTTCCTTGAAAAAATCTATAGGTAGCCAAACTTACTTGATATTGAAGGTTTCTATTGGGGAAAAAATGGTTATAGGTTAATCGGTCCAGTAGGTTCTGAACCTATTGGATACAAGCTAACCAACATACAAAAAATAAGATAATCAGAAAAAATTATAAACAGTTGACGTGATCATATCACAGCGCAGTATAAATTATATTTAGAACTGGCCGCTGTCCGAGACTCAGTTTGCGTTTGCTTCGATTTAAAACACCCGCTAGAACCTTTTCGTTTCCTGAGATAAAGGTGTCCATCTGCAGGATGCAAGCTATACATGAGCCAAATTTAATTAAGATCGCCGCATTGGTTGAGAAATGTTTTTCTTTATGTTTTTGTTTTTTTTTGGTTACAAACAAGGACACTTTCGCATTTATAATTTTGTGAAAGGATCGAATATAAGACAAAAAAATTACATAAAATAATAAAATAAGGGGAACCAATGATAATGCTAATCTTTCGTTGTTAGGGCAAATAAACGATTCAAAGATTTTTGTCGTGAAGCAAAACGACTTTAAAGTTACATTGTGTGTACAATCACTACCTGTCAGAAACGAATCCATTGAGCGGTCGAACTATAGATAATATAACATTTAGTTATATATTTAAATGAATATGAATAATTTTGTTAAGTTTCAATTATTCACTGTAAAGTCAACATCCCCTGAGGATGCTCCGGTTTTGGAGCGAAACGTGCGCAGATGGCACATTGCCGAAGATCTGTTTGGTGTGGAGTATAAGGATTGAAGAAAGTATAAATTACACCATACATTTCCTCCTGCTTTTCGCGGAGTATACCAAATTAAGCTTAATTTTCATAATATATCATGGATTTCCGCAAATTAACGCCTGCTTCTATCCAAATATCTTACTCTCTTTTTTTTTTTATAGTCTGTTTTCGGTAGGAGGCTTCGGCCGGTAACCACACTATCGATAAAGACGTGCCGCTAAGCGATTTGTCGCGTAGACACCGATATGGGTCATGGATTTAATTAAACTGCCATACCTCTAACGGGTTAGCAGTTAGTAAGATTAGATTGTTGTCAAGGGTTAACTTGTAGCAATATTATAAAAAAAAAGTTATTTGCAATGCTTATGTATATTTAATACGATGATGGTGATTATGAAAGACATAACTGGACAGTTTTGATGAACTGGTTTGGTTGTAATGTATGCTCGCGTGACAAGTTCTTCACGCCAATCGCTCACTCACTTTTACTAACTATCACACGAAGTAGTGACCAAGTTTCCCAAGTAAGCTTTCTGCTTTGTAGTCCTATCAGCGATGCGCTGAATTCGAAATCGCCGCGGCAAATGAAATCAAGCATCCCCTGAGGTCCGACCTACATTTGGTTTCTGTAGCACCGAAGGGTAAGCAATACACACAAGCCACATAAATTTGGCAGTTCTACCGCACGTTAAGTTTTACTGCCACCATCATCATTTGTTTATCTCCATGGCGCAGTGATGAACGCTGTGGTTTTATAAGTAGTAGGCTCTAGGTTCGACCTCCAGGAAGGATTGGGTAAATTAGGCGTGTTGTCAAGCGATTCAGCGATTCGGTATGACCACGGTAAATATATTAAAGCTTATATATTTGCTGTGGTATGATGCTTCTTAGAAAATGATAAAGGATATACTAGATATTAGTGTTGGGCCCCAAACCGTTTATTTATTTATTATATTTTGTGTACCATCGATTTTACATAAATAAAAATAATATTCCTCATCGCATATTATACAGAGTATGCAAAACCATTTAAAGGTAAGCACTACATGCTAATTTCGCTTATGAACTAATAAATTCAAAGTGAGTCAATAACAAAGAAAAGGCAGTGCTTTTTTGCATGTATGAAGTGCACGCCTCTAGTTATCCCTAATGTTTTCTAAGGCGTGTGAAGTCTACCAATCCGCGCTCGGCCAGCGTGGTTAATACGGCTTAAGCCATACGGCTCATTTTGAGGAGACCCGCGCCCTTTAGTTGTCCAGGAAAGTGCTTATGATGATGGTAAGATCGCAAATATCAGTTTTATGAGCGAAACCGTAGGGCATTGATAGTTACAGGAAAACATACAGCTGCCGCTGTCACCTACACACGACGCTTCGGGATAATGCGCGGTCAATTAATTATTCTATTCCCGTAGCGGTGAATGTAAATTAATGAATAAATAATAAACGTCCGCATCCACACGAAATAATTGATACGAGAGTAGTTTGTTTATTCGCTATGTTTTGCGTGAATATTAATAAACTACTTGTATAACAGCGTCAGGTGGCTCTTGTGATTAGATTGTTCGAATCTTTGAATTTGTTGTTTAGTAATGTAATGCTTTTTGTGGCAGACCTCGTCCGGGGTATTTACGCCACATTTCTGCCGCCAAGCAGCATTAATGTGTTAGGGTCTGAAGCACGTGGTTAACAGTGTAATTCTAGGTTAATCAGGCTTAGCATCTATGCCTGAGGTTGATAGACGCAGGGTGGCACTTTTTAGGACTTATTTCCTTTATGCCCTGCGAAGTGTTGCTTTGTTTACAGGATTTACACTTCCCATCTGCTTGGTCAGTCAAAAAAAAAATCTAACTAGTTTTAACTCAGGTTGGCGGGCCGAGCAGCGAGTAGGTATAGCTGTGCGAGCTTGACAAGTACAAAATTTACACTATGATACATTTAAAATCCAACATGGCCGCCACCACAAAATGGCGAAATACATTTTTTTCTCACAACTGCCTTAATACGGGTATCAAATACAAGGGTAGCTTAATAAAATGAAATGACTAGTAGAATAATGAAACTATATTGAAAGTATTATGATTTTAAAAGTAAGTTATGATTAAAATTAAAATTAAAATTACAACTAGGTATGTTTAACTAAACTACATAATTAAAATTTGCCAATAATGTCTTATTAACTTGAATTATCTATTTATGTATACGTATAATATGTTGCAAATAGAGCCTTTGGCAAAGGAATTTTTACACCAAAGCGCTATGTTAGAACATTCATGAGGATAAATATTTTATTGCGGACATATTAATAGCAATTACTCGAGTTATTTCAGATAGCAAAAAATGTCTCATGCCTTTAGTTAATAAATATAATCAAAATTTCATACCAATAAATACATTTTTGATTATATCTTCTGAATTGGCTGATTGAATTTACTATACTTAAGAGTTTATGTAAAGATTTTGGATCAAATTAATTAAACTTAAAGAAGGTTTTACTTTTTGCAAGCAATTTCTTACAGGTTACCTCTGATATGAAGAACCAGCAGCGGCAATAGAGCGGGATAATCCCCGCTCTCTTATCTCTGGTTCCTTTATTTTTTTTTACTGTCCTTTAATTAAATCTTAAACAATATAAACTTCGTTTCAATCGTCGTACCATGCAGTAGTCGTAGTTTATATAAAAAATACCAAAAACTCTCGGCCTTGTAGTTCCTATGATTAAAACCAACAACTTCTGTTCTACGACCTTTCAAAATTCAGTATTAATTTATTTCATAAAAAAAGTTAACAAGTCATATTTCTTTAATGTGGCATTACTCTGTGAAACCAAATACATTGCAGATGTTATATTACAGAGTTTCCATGTAAAATATTTAATATTGAACATTTAACAAACAATAGAGTGTAAAAAAATATATTAGAACAAATTTGTTAGTATCAATGTAAACAACTGCAGAGCGTTCTGGTATGTTTTATTGAACCCTTATAAACAATTTATGTATAACATATCGAACAATGTGGTACAACTGTCACCCTCAACAATGGCTACTGTACGAAGTGGAAGGAAATGGGACCTGTCAATATCGCTCATAGAGCCTACGCGAGAGCTTACCGCGTTTTCATGTCGGATATTTTGACGTGAAAGCGTCTATTCGCCCGTACCTTTTTACCCAGTAATAATTTATATCTTTTATAATGTTTTACAGAAGGGGTGATAGCAAAGCAGAAGGAATTCGACTTCACTTTCGGGGTGCTGAGTTCGAATCCCGGCAAGAACATCTAACTTTTCTAAGTTATGCTTCAACGGCGAAGGAAAACATCGTGAGGACCCTTGCATGCATGAAAGTGCTCCATAATGTTTAAAAAGGTGTGTGGAGGACTTACAACAATCTGCACTGGGCCAGCGAGGTTTACTATGGAACTCCTGTTCACTGTGGAAAACGTTTTGTTACTTAATATTATCAAGGAACAAAACGTTTTGCTATTAAACATAGTAATCCGCTAATATGGTTGTCATGGCGTATTTCGTTATTACGACTGTGTACAGTTTTTTCTTAAGGGCAAATTTGCCAAACTTTTTAAGTATCATGAATACTGTAATTTTTCACCGGCTTTGTGTACTAACTAACCTTGATACTAATGCCCAATTTTTTTTTAAATTTAAATAATTGACGGAAACAACGAAAAAAACGAATGGCCCACCTGATGGAAAGTGAAAAACTTTTAACTTCTCTGTTTTCCTAAACATGCCAGAATGATATCGCTTAAAAACTCTTGGCAGAATATCTTTAGAGTTAAGTTGTACTGTTGCTAAGTGGTATGTCGGGTCCTTTACCATGTCCTTTTTTAATTGTGATAGTAAATAAATATATAATTTAGATACTTATGATGCGTTAATAATGGTTGAGCCTATAAGCTAAACTGTTCGTATTTTACCCGTGACGTCATTGGTTTCCTGTGGGTATTATTTATTTATTCATAACACACACCAGCAATTAATTGTAACTACATTCATAAAAAAACATATATGTTAGAATTACAAATTCTGTCGAGTGCCATTACAATAATCAATTATAGGTGTATACACCATTATTATTATTATCTCCGGTCAAAATAAAAATAAAAATTATAAACATAAATAAGTATATAACTATAGATTATTAAAAATAATAATGTTAATATGAATTAGGTTATTATAAAAGATTGATTAGTAAAATTAAATTAAAATTTGTAATTAAGATTATTCATATTTAATTTACATACAATTTTCTTCATAAAACTTTCTAGGGTATCGTGAAAGATGTCAATGTCAGGGTCGGCCAGGTTGTTGTAACTATTTACTAGACGATTAATCGAAGTGAATCTGCCTAGATTACTATTTGAAAAATGCGGTGAGAAAAAATTTTGCAAACGGTGTCTGGGAATACGGCGCGGGACATTTATGTTAGTATGTATAGGTTTAAACAAGTTTAGCTGAGACGTTGGTCAAGTTATTAAGAACATCCATAAATCATTACCACCATTATGTCCTCTACAGTTTAGTTGCCTGGCAGAGATCGTTTTCGTACAGTTTTATGTCGTTTTTGTATATGTTTCTTGGTGTGCCATAAAGTATACTTTCTTTCTTTCTTAAGTATTCTAAAGAGCTTAAAAGAGTTTTATAAGTACTCCGAATAGATAACAAAATAATTTATAAAATACAAAAGAAGAAAAATCTACATCTCATATGAGTAGTAAATATGCTTGGAATTACATTAAACACCAAGCAGATTAAAGCTCTTGTCAACAGGAATTCATGAAACCTAAATAGTCCAAGGTCGAGCAAATAAAGCTACGCGAGCGTCGAAAAGAAAATTAAACAAGCTCCAACGTAATTTAAAAAATAGCAGACACTACTGGCGAACACTGTACCAATTTGCGCATTTAGTAAATGGTGCTATATAGAGCCTCGATATAATTTTTTTATACTAAACAATTGTATCCATTGTCACTCGGGATTGTAGACGATGGAAAGATTCTATCGATACGCAATTTCGTACAGACATTAGATGTTATGGTACAGTTTCTGTAAACTCACGTAGATACATACTTTCTGAGCATATAATATTAATAATTGGTGATTAAAATCATCATTATCTATAATAATAAAAAAAATAATAATCATTAATTTTTCTATAAAACAATTTAAACAGTTAACCAAAGCATAACTATAAAATAAGCTAGAGACCTTGATAACTAAACTGAGTAAAAACTCTTATGATAGTTTCAGTGCTCTCCCCGGTTAAAAGTTGCAATAAGAAATAGGCTTTGTGCTTATAGTTACAGTATCTAGTCTATCTATTAATGGCAGTTTTCTGAGTATGTGAATGTGTGTATGTATGTGTATGTGTACGGTAGGTATTTTATTCTTGTATTGGAAGTAAATTTTCAGTCTTATCATAATCTAAATCTAGTAGCCACTTATTTATTTCTTTTTTACAATTATGTAAAAATAAAGTACACAGTGAGCCAATGGAAAGAACCTTATTGCATTTATTGTACAAAAAACTACCTAGGAAAGCAAAAATGTTAGAGAAAGTTGTGCTACGCATAGGAATATCACATACAACATTTTTCCGACGTTTATCTTTTAATTTTCGTACAATATTAGGACCTATAAACAAAGTACGTAACGCTTTTCAGGGCATGCAAGAAACACATCCTACCAAGTGTCACCCATTGCCCATTAACCTGAGGCGTAGTGTTAAGTCTTATTTTCCTGTAATAACACCGGAAACCACGCCCTTCAGATCGCTTGTTGGCCGAAATAAGCATGGCTTTAGTACTTACCCAGGCGAGCTCTGTCATAAAAGCTCTACTAGATACTCATAAACCTACTACTACTATTTTTGGACAGAAGTGGAGAAAAAACATTTTACAACGTATTTACGAAAACGTACGTAATTACGTAATATAATATACTAAAAGATTATATATGCTCTTACATGTATATCAACACTTTGAAATCAAACGTATGCCAACAAAGTTTCCACTGTTGTTTGGCACGGGTAGAAACAACTAACAGAACGAATACGTAGTTAAAATAAAACAAGCAAAAGTAATTTAAATAAACACTAATGGATGTATGAAATCCGGCCTACTCTGTCGTTAGTTACAGTTACATAAAAGTATTTAGTATACATCGATTAATTACTCGTTTAATTGAATGCTTTTCATTTCTGTAATACTTTTTATTAGCAGGAACGGAACTCATTTAAAAAAAACAAGTAACCATAGAGCATAGATCTGAGAACAATGAATAGAGATAGGCAAATTCAGGCATAGACTCCTTGTTCCTCACCAAAGAGAATAATAGAATACTATGTTCTATACTCCACATTTAAAACAATGAGTATACAAGCAATACGATATTTATAAAAAAATAAAAAACCTTTGTGTTCAAAAATATATCGACGTGAAAAAAGATGTAAATATTTTATGTAAATGTGAGTTTAAATAAGTTTTTGATAAAAGTAGCTAACAACTAAGCCTTCAAATTGAAGCCTTTTTGTTTGGAACCTAGTTCATATTATTTTTAACTTATACGTTTTTTTTAACTTATACTAATTTGCGTTTACATTACTACAAAGATAGGGGGGAGACGGGTTACAATATCAAAGGGTTATAACAGTACTTATAATATGTACAGTATTTATAATCTGTGCTCCTTTTGAATGGTTTTCTAGGTTCAAATCTTGTCGAAAAGTAACTATAGATCCTTTTCATAAAAAAATATTTAAATGAATAAAGTTTGAATGGAAAAAAAGGTAAGGGATAATATGAAGAACATGTTCTCAAGTATCGTTGTTAGCTGGATATTGTTTTATTAATACTGGCCTGATGTCGTACTCTGCTGAAAATAAACTGACTTTTAAATTACGCAAATACTGCGCCTGGGGTGGGTCATTTATCTTAAAGCCAATGTATAAAAATACTCTGAGTTACCTATATAATGCATAAAACCGTATTATAATAGGCCCAGGTTTAACAGGATAATGGTTACAGCAAAGTATTTCAAAAACCGTAAACCGTGCAAAAAACCATACCCAATGGCTCAACAGTTGTTTAGGTAAATGGTAAGAAACGGAAGTAAAATAAAGACACAATCTCTAACACCAAATATATTTTCGTTGCGCTGTGGGAAAAATACGGCTTTGTACGTTATGTATTTTCATAGCAAAAGTAACTCTGAGTGTTTATCAAAACCTGTAAGGAGCTGATACTGTCTTTAGCGCTTTAATCTTCAGCATTCAAATGACCATTCTTCTTTAATGCTGGCTTGTGGGCTAGTTTGAAGATAAATTTCTAAATTGGTATCTACCGATGTCCAGCAGTGGACATCCCTCAAATAAGACGACTAAAACAAAAACCTTTCACGATAATATAACGTTAAGAAGTAGATATACGTTTATGTTTGCAATATAAAATACATAATCCCTCCATCGCTCATTATATGAGCACATATCGTTAAACCTTATAAGAATGTCGTCAGCAGGACTAGTAAAGCTAAATCTAACTGTATCTCAATGTACATAGAGCACAATATCCAATGACTACACACGTGAGAGTGTGAAGCATGGAGTCGGAGTTTTCGTTTAACTACACTTTGATCTAGCGCCTGGATGTGCCGTCAAAGCCTTGCCTAATGGCGCGTTTTCTCTTGGTGGCTGTTACCCTCTTTATACATATACGTTCGGGTGGCAACACATTGAACGAATGACCTTTCAATTTAATATCACGGGTACGTTCAAAAGAGCTTCTGCTGAATGATGGCCCAGTTCTTAGATAGATAGTGTTTGTATACTCATTCATTCCATAAACAATGGCTTGATGCGGGGTATCTTTTTTTTTATTTCTCTACAGGTTGCCTCTGGACTGTTAAATGATGATGCCGTCAAGCTATAATAGGCTATTTTGGGGTGGTATCTTTCTTGACACTGTACTTGAAATCATGTTGATACACAATTATTATGAAGATATTTCTTCCCTCCAATGGACAAAGATAAAATCATAAGGTGCATTAAAAGAAAAAATTTAGTCAACTGTACACGTAATTCTATAAATTACTCAATGCTTTTTCGGTTTATATCGCGAATTACCCAAAAGGAAAATACAATTTTCTTTAATAGTATTATGTAACAGAATTTTGGCAATCGAACTCGGTTCAAAGCGGTTCAAGGCCAGGCGCCGCCGATAAGATCAGAATAGATAGTTTGTAAGAAAGAATTTTGAATGGAAAATTGTGCCAAGAATACGTTCAGATTTATTGTGTGCTGTAACATTTTTCCGCGACTTTAAAAATAGCGAGAACATAATATAACTAAGTAATATTGTTTATATTTTGGAAGTGCTAAATATTTTGCCGATACCAAAAAGTCATCACCAAATTATCTCAATTTCAATTTAGTACCCATATTGTTACACTTTTATTAATAATTTTCACCAATTGACCGAATGACTAATGTTCTTTAAAACTTAAAAAACCCTGACATTTTTCATGACACTTTATTTAGCTTTAAGTTGAAATTAAACTTAGAGTACCTACCTAATATTCTTGAAAAAAGAATTGTACCGTTTTTTAAATTTTTGAAAAATTAAAAAAAAGAACAATTCTTCTTTTGAAATTTTATCATTTGTTAATATTAATTTATTTTATTCTTACTTTTTTTGCTTTTAATTAAATTTAATTATTTTTTACCGGTCTAACGTCAATGTTGCACATACCTCTAAGTGGTAACTGTACTCGGACTACAAACTATCATCTAAAACTATTAACTATAATACGGTGTACCGTTGGTATATCCCATGAAATAAATAAATAATAAATACTAGATAAACTACTTTACAATTAAACATTATAAACACCCAGTTTGGTTGTAGTAATTTTATAATTATTGTAAATTATTTATTAATTAAAAACCTACTTAGTTTTAATGACATATATGTATATTTAATAGGTAAACCGACTATTTTTAGGATTAGTATTGCGTGTCTACAATAAAAAACTATGGTTGTTTAAAAATACTTTTTATTAGATAATTTTTTAACATTTTATTTTTATTTTTTATTTTTTACACTTCTTGTGTATGGATAAGGTATGGCAGATAGTTATCTAATCGGATTTAGATCGTAAATATCCATATAAATTTAACACAGCCAATCAAAATACACGTTAAACAGTATCCTATAAGTGCATAAAAAATATATTTAAATCGGGTTAGATGTACCTAACATGGATCAAATTTTTAAAATCATATTAAGACCTTCTACTGTTGGAAGTCAGTTCTATTGAGTTCCGTTATCACGGGCATTACTACAATGGCTTATAGGGACAGTTTATTTGACCTTGGCGTGCTAGACATAAGGGTTATAATTCTTAAATGAAACGTCAATAATATTAGAACAGTACTGTTTTAACCGATGGTAGTAAAACCCCAATCTTAAAAGTCCCAGTCTGATTTCATAGGCAAACTTAATTGCTTGAATACCCTAAAGCTCAGTATCCACTATTTGCGAACTTTTCGAAAATAACAAAACCTTTTCCTTTTGGAAGCCGGTTGTAATGAGTTACGTTATCACGGGCCTGACTACCATCCCTAAAAGTGACAGTTTATTTGACCTTGGCGTGCAAGATATAAGGGTAATAATTCTTAAACGAAACTTCAACAATTTTAGAACAACACTGCTTTAACCAATGGTAGTAAAACCCCAATCTTAAAAGTCCCAGTCTGATTTCATAGGCAAATTTAATCGCTTGAATACCATTAAGCTCAGTATCCACGGTTTGCCAACCTTTAGTGCTCCGTGCGCCTGAATAGCTCCAATGGATATGTTATCTGGGAACTAAGTTTTACATAGGTTATACCTATACAGTATTCTATTTTGTGTTCGCACATTAATCTATTTATTTATATCAGACTGGCCTTAAATAGCAAAAGACAGAGAATAATAGACATCGTTGGAGGAGACATTCATCCAATCTAGGGTTCCTGTCATTACCTTACATTCGTCCGAATACATTTAAGTAAACTTAAACTAAAATAATAACATTACATTACATTAACTAGTATATTAACTAGTTTAGGTATATCTTAATGTAGCAAGAAATAACAGGCTTTTTTAATCTTATTGAGTATATCAGATAGCAAGTGTGTGTGTGTGTGCCTTGTGATGATAATCGGTCCAAGATGGCAGCCGCACGAAATGGCGAACAACAAATTGCTTCATATCTCCCTCAATAAGGGTATCAAGTGAAAGGGCTTGACTAGTAGAATAATGTACAATATATTGAAAGTCGGGGATTTTTAAAATTTATTTTCTGTGGTATACAATAAAAGTGACCGTTTTTATTAATATATTTTTCTACCTTCTAAGAGACCAAAGCGGGATTCGCTGTCTGGTGGGAGGCTTCGGCCGTGGCTAGTTACCACCTTACGTACAAGGACGTAGCACTAAACGATTTCGCTTAGAAACCGATTAGGGGTATGGGTTTAACATAAATGCCTTAGTTTTTACATGTTAGTTCGTTACCATTCTAGACTGTATCATAACTTATCAGTAGGTCTTCTTCTTAGACCAGGACGCGTTTGGAACCCTCGTAGCTTTAGTTTTAAGTTTACGAATGAAATTTTATGAATTAATTCTTATCATCAAAGGTGCCACCTATGGGCCTACTTGAATAAAGATATTTTTTGACTTTGGTGAAATTGCAGTCAAGGCATCATTGACTTACTTCGGAATCTACCTCCCGAACCAGTGGTAGAATAACTACAAAAGTGCTTTTATAGACTAGGCCTACTTAAAAAAAAAAACGGATAACAATCAAACACAATGGATATCCACCTTTACAATCGCGCCCTAAACGTAATTTCTCAAAGAAAATCGATACACAATAAAATTACTTTAACAAAATTCGGATGGGAGTTTATTTGAAAAATAAATAGCTTTCAAAGTCATTACAGGAATAATAAATGAATCGACATAAACCTAAAGAGCTGTCTCGGTATTTTGTGATCGTTTTATGATAATGCTTAGATTTTATGGAAACAAGCAGAAATTCCTTGCTACGCTTGTTTTATTTGACTTTTTCACACAACAATTAAATCTATTTTAGGACGAATTAAAGTTATTCTTACGATAAAAACGTTTGGGCATGAATCGCTGATATAACTTATGCCACAAAAAATTCGTAAAAAGTTCGTATTATTTTTTATTTTATTTAAAGACAAACTGCCCAATTTAAAAAATAACCTACTAAAAATACTTGTCTAGTAGATTTTGTTCGTTCAGTCCATTAATATTGTTCTCTCTTTTTTTTTTAATTAGTGTGCTCTTTTATTCTTTTGTGTAATTTTGTATATTTAAATTCTCTTTTCTTTTTACGTTTTCTATTCGGGCTATAGTTATCTTTATTTAGTGTCAACTTGAATAGTTATTGAGCATGTTGTAGCTAGCTATAAGTTGAATCAAATGTGTATCAAATACCTTAAGCTATTATCATTGACTTTTCAATGTAATTAATTAATAAAGGTGTCAATGTATTTAATGTCAATGTATTTAATTAATTAATAAAGGTGGTAAAGGTGCTGCTTTGAATAAATAAACAAATAAATATGATGCAGATATTTTACTAAATTAAAGAGTAGATTTACAAATGTGGCTGTTGAAGACTCGTGAAAATTCACTTAGCCTTTCCAAGACAGCCGGTTGGGCAGCGACCCATTTTTACCCGACTGTTTATCTGTACATTAAAAGTATTTATGTATATATGTGTTATTCATAAAATATTACTTTATTTACCCATAACACAAGCTACGCTTACTTTAGGGCTAGTTGCCGATGTGTGTGTTATCGTAGTATATTTATTTAATATTAGCTTATCCTTATTAGCTTACTGGACAGGTGTGGAGCTATGTGACCAGAGCAACTAAGAACATTCTTGTAACACAATTTGGAAATCCTGGTGTGGATACAAAGCTGCTCCTGGATCGATATATTTCGTTTGTAGGTATATTAGGTACCAGTGTTATATTTTAAAAGCAGTGAAAGCGGTGATAGTTCATTGGGTAGAAGCTCGACTTCACTTCGGGGTTCAGAGTTCGAATCCCAGCACTCACCTCTAACTTTTCTGCTTTTTAAGTAATTAAAATATCATTTGCTTTAACGGTGACGGAAAACATCGTTAGGAAACCTGCATGCCTGAGAATTACACATAATGTTCTCAAAGGTGTGTGGAGTCCACCAATCTGCACTGGGCCAGTGTGGTGGACTACGGCCTTAAACCCTTCTCATTGTGGGAGGAGACCCGTGCTCTGTAGTGGGGCGGTGATGGGTTGATGTGATGATGATGATGATGAATTGCTATAGAAACTAAAAAATAATTCCGGACTTGAGGACTTCTGGGATAGTGGCTGGTGATCCCAGGTAGATCTCGCGATGCTCTGTCACGCCCGTGCACTCCAGCATCACGTGCGTAGGTGTTTCATCTGCCTCCATGCATGCTCTGCAAAGAGTGCTGTCGGTGACACCTATAATGGAAAGATGTCTGTTTAAGGAGCTATGCCAAGTCCCACCACCTTCCTATCATTAGTTATCTTAACACCCATAACACAAGCTACGCTTTTTTGGGGCTACGTGGCGAAGTCGTAACCACTGGGCTATCACCGCTTCCGCTATAGCAATTTTATAGCTGTAATCCATAAATCTCTTTGTGCCAGTCGGCAGGTCTGCGTAGACAAGACGTGCGTGCATGTAATGCCCCGAGCGGCCATGTTATTGATTTTTCGGTCCCATTCTTTTGGGCTTCCTTACGTTATACTCTCATAAAGTTCAAGTCAAAATTTTCTTTCTTAAAATAGACTCAAAGAACTTTGATGAGTACATACATAAAATAATTTATAGTTATTTACGACTCAAGTTCAAAAATCAAGGAAAAGACGTATGTATGTATGTTATTAATACTTTATTGTACACAACAGACACTTACAATTGTGACGTAAAAATATTAAACTTAAATCTAAAGTATGTACAAAAAGGCGGTCTTATCGCTAATGAGCGAACTCTACCAGACAACCTTTAGGGAGTAATTGAAATTTTGACAGAATTTTCAATCCCAAAATTTATAATTTCTGAATGTTATTCTTCTTTTCTTGCCTGTGTTGGCTGTGTCTAGGCGTGGGCTGGGCGTTGCCAACAAGCGATTTAGCGTTCCAGTACGATACTGCGTAGAATCCGATTGAGGTGTAATATAACTGCCCAATAGGTTAAACCTTTACCATCTTAGAAGTGATGATGCCACTTACAACCAGGTGAGATTGCAATCAAGGAATTTAGTAGAATAAAAAAGGAGAAAAAAATATGTGAAATATTTCACATATTTTTAACGTTAAAAATAATTAAAAGAAAGACAAAAAACGGGCAATAACAGTTAGGAAAATATAACAAAATATAAAAAAAAAAGTTAAAACAATGAAATTCAAAGAGAATATAAACAATAAGTACTAAAATTTATTCCTAGAGTAAAAATAGTAGATATTATGTACACCGTCCTCTCTCGCATGAATTTTTGACAAGTTTCATATTACAATGGAACGGATATGAATCATAGCCAATACCGGAATTGCTTAAAAATAGAAGCTCTGAAAAATAGGTATCAGAACTAGCTTAATCTAAATATAAATCGGTTTCTTATTTAAAAATATGTTCCATTCTTTCGGAGGTCCGAGTCTGACCTCTAACTTTTCAGAGTTAATTGCGTTTTTAATTTAAGTAATTAAATATCAAATTAAAAAATCTATATCCATGTAGGCCTATCACATATACTTATATGTCTCCATTATTGCGAGATGATGATGATAACCAGATTTGTTAATTTAAAAATAAGCCTAGGAGTGTTCACAACGTGCCCTGGAAAAGAAGACTCCATAAGAAAGTTAGGCGGGTATTTATTTATCACAGTCAATTAATTAATTAGCTATGAAGTTCATATCCAAGCTTTTTTATAATTTATGTAAAGTTAAACATCGTGAGGAAACTTGCATGCCTGAGAGTTCTTCATAATCTTTTCAAGGGCGTAGGAAGTCTACCAACCCACACTTGGCTAAGGTTCAAACCCTTCTCATTCTGACAAGAGACCCTGTACACTGTAATCAGTGACGTGCATAAAGGATATGCACAGGGTATGCAGATTATATAAAATGATAAAAATCTCCATTACGAGTTATACAAAACTTAAGGATAGGCATTGTAAGGGCTATAAAATGTTGAGTTAAGTTTTTATTACTCGTACTGGATTTAATATAACTCATTTGATATCATCTGCATACTCTTTGCATACCCTATATGCACGCTACTGTTTGTAGTGGGCCGGTAATTTATTGGTAATGCTGGTAATGATGAACTAAAGAAAAACCAAATATATAACCTTAAAACCAATAAAAATACGAAAGACCCTTAATTTTCTGTCAACGCACGCTGTCTTTTATCCAAGATGGCGCAACGTGGCAGATTAAATTGATACTATGATTCATTTAATGTTAATGATGCATGAATTTCGTGAAGGGATCAACGAGGAGAATTTATTCCAGTGTTCTTCTTTTTCAGTGTATATTTGATACGTGTCGGTACGATGCCGTGTAGTTAACGATATATACGGGGTAAGCGGTGGCGTGCACTGTGTTTCTTACCTTTTGCAATTTTCCCGCTGTATGCATATCCTGCATACAGCGGGGAAATTGCAAAACATGGCAAAAATCCTCCTCCCATACGTGTATATAACAATTTAAGGGTAGGCAGTGCTTTTGTGAATGTATGAAGTGCACGCCACTGGGGGTGGGTAAAGGTTTTATATAACTGGGGGTACCCCTAGCAGCTTAGCTCACTACCATATTGTAGCTTACCATCAGGTGAGATTGCAATCAAGGGCTAACTTGTAGTGGAATAATAAATAAATACATTTCGGAATATCTTATCAGCATCTGCAGTATGGATAACGAATATAAATTTTTTGTTTGAGCGTCTTGGGCAGATCATTAATATGGATCAAGTAGTTATTATGTATGCATCTTAACCTTCCGTTCTGGGGGTCTTGTCGAATATTCTATATGGAAATTTATTCCCTCCTCATAATACAGTAGATTTTGTATATATGGGATAAGATGGCGTCGGTACGAGAATTTGCTACGAGTAACGTAGATAAAGCTAGGCGTAATCTTGTCGACCTATTTTCTTGATTAATACTACCTTTTACCAGAGATAGAGGCTTGTTTCGATCTTCTTTTATTGTTGACAAGCTCGCCCTGCGGCCTAGCGTAGTCTTTGTTAAATGGTAATAGAGTCTGCTACGGAATATGATAACCTAGAAAAATGTGTCAGTACCAGTTTTTTTTAGTTATATCTAGAATCTTCGTACACAGACAGTGATACGTCAAAATATAATCAAATAAAAACTTTCTTACTAACTTAAAAAAATATTGTGCACTTCTGATGCGTCGGTAAGTATATAAGTAAATACAGTATCAAACTAAAAATAAAGCTATGATAGTTACAAAAGCAGTCCTGGTTTAAGAAGAAGCCGGGTATCACCTATCATAGTATATACCCTATTTAGAGCAATAATGTATATCCATAATGTGACTTATTGAGATAAAATATTTCTGAGGTGTCATTCAGTATACCGAACTAATACTTTTGTATTTTAATAATACTTTGCTTCATTATTGTTAATTACAAAAAATAAAATAAATCAGGTCATTACATAGTGTACAGATTTTTTTTATTTTCACATAGTGTTCAAAGTAGTGTTATGTGAGTGTGGGTGTACGTACAAAAATGCAAAGTTACCTATTTGAGCGGACGAACGAACAGAATCCTGTTTGTTTATGTTTATAAATATTTTGTCTTGGTCCAATAATTACTGTTACTTTGTCCTCCTGATTGCGAGCTTCAAGGTTTTTTGCAGCTATCATTAAATCGTTTTACTTATGGTATCAGCCGTCTTGAAGCTATAATGTCTTTGCAACATACGTTTTAAAGTCCATAATGGTTTGATCGCGAGATCGAAACCTTGTTTCTTATTCGCGGCATAATGAAGATGTTGCCTATAATATTAAAATTCAAAACAAGGGTCATTAATCAGAACAAACTTTTAACATTTCAAGATTGTTCTTCCGATCCTATTTTCCTTGGTATCTGGTGTCGCGTCGTTTAAAGTTGTGAGGTTCAATCAATTGAACTTTAGTAGCATAATGGCTATCGCACACCGACTCGACTCTTACTGTAGCATTGCAAGGTGAGCTTTATATTATGTGGCATAAAGTGCTATTTGAAGTGTGTGACGACGAGGCATCGAATTAGAAATATTTTATAAAACATATTTTAATTTAGAAAAATAGTTTGTACAATTCATATCTTTTGAAGTAAATTAAAAAGTTTTGGAAAAACAACTGTATGCTCAAATCATTTTTAAACGTAAAATGTTTCAAGTCTCTTGAGTTTTGTGATAAACTGAATGCCGAGTTACCTCTTATTCCCAGTTTATCTCTCGCTGTCCGAAGTGGCTCCAAAGGAGTTTCACGGTTAGAATATTTCCGCTTTTGCTGGCAAAAATTCCACATATTTCGAATTTAAATCGGGTTATTTTCAACTTTGTTCCCAGTTTTTACCTAAGAGAAATAAATATATAACTTTGTTTTTCACTCGAGTTGCATTTTCCTTAACTAATAAACATTTGACACCTTTCTACATCATCTTGTGTCCCTGGGCCTATCTCCGTACTTGATTTGCCGGAACCGTCCGCTGTGAATATATTTTAATTTTATATAGAATATTTCCGCTTTGCTGGCAAAAATTCCACATATTTCGAATTTAAATCGGGTTATTTTCAGCTTTGTACCCAGTTTTTAGCTAAGGGAGATAATATACAACTTTGTTTTTTACTCGAGTTGCATTTTCCTTTACAAATAAACATTTGACACTTCCACATCATCTTGGGTCCCTGGGCCTATCTCCGTATTTGATTTGCCGGAACCGTCCGCTGTTAATATATTTGAATTTTATACAGAATATTTCCACTTTGCTTGCAAAAATTCCACATATTTCGAATTTAAATCGGGTTATTTTCAGCTTTGTACCCAGTTTTTAGCTAAGGGAGATAATATACAACTTTGTTTTTTACTCGAGTTGCATTTTCCTTTACAAATAAACATTTGACACTTCCACATCATCTTGGGTCCCTGGGCCTATCTCCGTATTTGATTTGCCGGAACCGTCCGCTGTTAATATATTTGAATTTTATACAGAATATTTCCACTTTGCTTGCAAAAATTCCACATGTTTTAAATTTAAGTCGGGTCATTTTCCACTTTGTTCCCAGTTTTTAGGTAAGGGAGATAATATACAACTTTGTTTTTTAGTCGAGTTGCATTTTCATTTCCTTCATCTTCTGTCCCTGGGCCTATCTCCGTACTTGATTGGCCGGAACCGTCCGCTGTAAATATATTTGACTTATATGTTAGTTTATACGACAACCTTTCACGTATTTCTCCCAAGATAAGAAGCACCTTACATCACTCTTCGACTCTTTGCGAATTAAAAAAACCATGTCATCCGCTGCTTCGTGAAAGGAGCACACACCCAATAACTTCAACGATAATGTAATTTCCTAATATTTGGTTTAGTAGTGAGATGAACAGTTTATGCCACTCTTTGGCTATTGAACTGGCTAAAAAAAGATTAATGACTATCCATTGCTCCGTTGTTGCGTGGAATATGGACAAACAAGCAAATACACTATCATTAATACACTTTATTAAATGCTATGAGGGTATTATAGTAGAAAGTTCGATTTAGGGCGTGGTTGCCGGTGTTTTACGGGTACCTGAGACTTAATAGGTACTTACGCGTCAGGTTGATAGACGTAGAGCGTCAATTTCCAGGACGTTTTCCTTGCATGCCCTGCGAAGTTTTTTTTTTATTCCACTACAGTTGACCCTTGACTGCAATCTCACCTGGTGGTAAGTGATGATGCAGATTAAGATAGTAGCACGCTAACCTGTTGGTCATACCCCTAATTGGTTTCTACGCGACATTGTACCAGAACACGCTTAGCGTCACGTCTTTGTCAGCAGGGTGGTAACCAGCCACGGCCAAAGCCTCCAGACAATACTAGAGGTAATTCAGAAATTATAAATTCCCAAATTGCCCCAGCCGGGAACCGAACCCGAGACCTCTTACTAAAATTAACAGCGCTCACCGTTGCGCCATAAAGTGTTTGATCTGTTGTTGTGTAGCTCTGTTTATAAGCGATTGTTTTTTTACCTATCATCAGGTGGACCATCTGAAAGGTCCGTCAAATATTACTACAAAAAGTCTACTTCACAGATCTCCTTAAAATTCCTGTCTATTTGTAGCAAAAACTGCAGAGTTTTAAGGCGGTAAGAACATCAGTTGATAGTTCCATGCCTAGGCCATTTTAGTAGGTAAGTGAAAAATACTCGTATAGGTGACGCAAATGATCGATGAAAAGGGCCAAACAATGTAAGGAGCAAGGCCTCGACCTAACAGAAGACGATATTAAATGTAAGACAACTTGCAGGGAGATTTAAAAATTATGAACCGATACACGATAACATCGATATATTTGTGACTTTGTATATCGATTTATTTATTTATAACATTAACACTAAAGACAAATTACAAAAAAACTTGGCACTCGTAAGAATATACATCGGATAAATTATGCAACGTTTTGTCATACTCCAACCGTCAAAAACTGAATAACTGTTTATTTGTAAGCCCTAACCTTTGGCTTTATGGAAAATCCAAAATGGCTGATACATGCTGTGGCGTGCACAGAGGGTATGCAAAGGGTATGCAGATGATATAAAATGAACAAAATCTCCAGTACCAGTTGTAGAAAACTTAAGAATAGGCTTCGTAACAGCCTACCCTAAGTAGTTATAACTACGTACTGGAGTTTTTTTTCTTTTCAAATCGTCTGCATACCCTCTATTCAAGCCATTGGATGCATGTATATTTTAAATAGGAATACTATATACGGTGGTATTAAAAATAATTCGATTTATGCATCGGCATTTTAGATTTGTAACTTAAAAAGTTGTATTATATTTAATTTATATAAAAGGTTTAAGTTAAGCTTCTTTAATAACTTTTTCTTGATACAAAAGAAATAAGTTATCACCAGCAGTGGCGTGCATAGAAAGTATGCACAGAGTATGCAGATGATATAAAATGAAAAAATCTCCAGTACGAGTTATATATAGTTAAGGTAGGCTTTTTATAACTCTTACAATGCCTATCCTTAAGTATTTATAACTCGTGCTGGAGGTTTTCTTCATTTTATATCACCTGCATACCTACTCTGTGCATACTTTCTATGCACGCCACTGCTGGTGATAACTGATTTCTTTCGTATCAAGAAAAAGTTATTAAAGTAGCTTAATTTAAACCTTTTTTGCAGATAATATAGTTACAAATCTAAAATGCCGATGCATAAATCGAATTATTTTTAATACCACCGTATATTGTATTCCTATTTAAAATATACATGTATCCAATGGCTTGCATAGAGGGCACTGATCACCAGAGTTTTGTATGGACTTGATTGATAGTGCATTATTGCCCTTACAACAGATACAGACGTCTTTGTTTGCACTGGCAAATGTTCAAGTGCTGACGCCGAAGTTGCTTCCGATTCTATTTTGATTTAGACATTATGTTATCTAACGAGCGTTTTCTATTCTTTGAGTCTGCACTGGCCGTCTGCGATATTTTTAGTCTAGCATTTCATATCGACTCTTTTTGTCCCCGCACACGGGCCACAATACGCCGCCACCACAGTTTTTCTGTAGTTTCTGTAGTTCTACTCAACAATGTCTATAAGGATAGCACTACTAAATTTAATCTGCCATTTGAAGATTTAGTTATAGCTTTATTAAGACTTCGATCTTTCGAAAATGCACCAGATTCTAAGTTATGCCATTTTTAACCCCCGACGAAAAACGACGGGGTATAATGAGTTTGACGCGTCTGCGTGTGTGAGTGTGTCGGTGGCATCGTGTTTTCCCGATCGCTTGAGCCCACTTTGATTTGTCTTTTTTTTGTTTGACAGGTGAATTTGGCGACAGTGGTCTAAGCTATGATGACAATCAGTCCAAGATGGCGAATTGCATATTTTTTTTTACAACTCCCTTAATATGTGGATAAAATGAAAGAGCTTGACATTTGGAATAATATTCACTGTAGCAAAATCTAAATCCAAGATGTCCGCCACCACAAAATGGTGAATAACATTTTTCCACAACTCCCTCAATATGGTATATGGTTTCAAATATAACGGCTTGACTAGTAGATAAATCTACACTTTATTGAAGTCTTTAAAATAAAATTATATATGCATTTTTACACGATGAAAGAAAATACATTGGTAACCAAAATATCATTGCGGTGTTATAATTGAACATAAAATATATTGCCCGTTTTTTATAATATAAACCCAAATAACCGTGTTTACAATATTTCATTCGGACGTCACGCTGTTTCAGAACTTGCGGAACAAGTTAGCGGGTGTTATTGTAGTATCTCATAAATTACTGTGGAAAACCCGAATCGACCCAAGGGGGACATTACGTAATAATATAGAGAGTGCTTAAGAAAGCTTCCGTTCAGAATAAAAGATAGTTTCTTTTCTTTTGTTGCCTTTGGATTGTTGGTCTAGTAGTGAGCATTTTAGACTGCACATGACGAATTTCTTGATTTCCGAGTCGGGCCAATTAATAGTATTGAGTTATGGTATTAAGTATATAGTATGGTAGGTACCAGACCGGTGATTATAAATTATTGGCCGTGTTTCACCCCCTTGCCTCGTAGAGCACGTTAATCTGTCGGTCTGATCTCTTTCCGGTCGAGTCGTGAAATGCTTTTTTATAGGTTGTTTAAGAAAAGTTAGGTTAGTTAGGTTAAAGTTTCTCATTTTCTGTGAGTGCATTTACAAAGAAAAGTTATTATAATATTTTGTAGTTGAGCATATTTTTGTTATCAATATAAATATTTCATTTTTCATTCGCGTGCGGGAGTTGTTACAAGGCAGACGTTAGCAAGGCGAGATTATTATATTTTGTAGAAGTGTAGTAGCAAAGTGCGTCGTAGAATTTTAATTCAGTAACTTATAACTTCTAATCAAATTTACTACAACATAAACTTTGAAAAACCGTGCTCCAATTCACGCAATATAGATATATATTATATAGTATTAGTAAGCCTTGGTTTATATTGGGCAATGAAGACCTGTGAAGGTTGTTCGAAGCCGATCAAAGATGGTGCTGCCCTGGTATGCTCAAAGTGACGATGAGACCTCCTGAGATGGCTCACATAATATTTCCGTGAACGTACTCAAGCAGTTCCTGTCAAGGGCTATACTGCTACTTTTGTACCACTTGCATCTGGAGTACCTCAGGGTTCTCACCTCGGGCCTTTACTTTTTATCAACGATGTTGTAAATTGTATCAAGAAGTCTAACTTACTTTTATATGCTGACGACACAAAAATCTTTAATATCATTAAAACAGAAAAAGACTGTCAAGGTTTGCAGAATGACTTAGACCATGTCAGTCAATACTGTATAAACAACGGTTTGACTTTGAACGTTGATAAATGTTGCTCCATTACCTTTACGAGGAAAAAGAAAATTATATCTTACAGTTATAATTTACTCGGTACAAAATTACGTAGAGTAGATGAGGTAAGAGACCTGGGAGTCCAGTTGGATAGTCGATTATCGTTTGAACCTTATCTGAATATTATTCGTAATAAAGCTTATAGAATGCTTGGTTTTGTTTTGCGTCAGACCATTGATTTTAAGAACCCAAATAATCATTTTACTTTTCAACTCACTCGTAAGATCCCACCTAGAACATGCTTCCATTGCTTGGAATCCACAGTATGCCATTCCTTTTTATATGATAGAGAGCATTCAGCGTAAATTTTTTAATTGTGTTAGTAAAAGATTTAATTCCTTTGACCCTACAAACTTAAACTCTTTACGGAAAGTTTGTATCTGCTATCAAAAATGCACTTGAATGTGTTTGGTTTTTTTTTTCTTTCTTAGATTAACTTTTTAAAAATGAGCACTCTTGTTTGCGTTATTAACTTATTGTAACTAGTATGACTTAGTATAAGTTACTTATAAGTATATAATTAAACAAAACTCCCGTATCATTATGATTATTTTAATTAATAGTGTAAACTTTTTTGGCTTGTGTAAGATCTATAATTAAGTTTATCCATTGTAACAATTTATTTATAGCTGTTTGTTTTCCTATATATATAAATATAGGAAAACAAACAGCTATATATAAAAATGAAAATGAATTGGTGTTCGATAGCCTCACTAAAACTCGAGAACGGCTGGACCGATTTGGCTAATTTAGGTCTTGAAATATTCGCTGAAGTCTTTATAGTCTGTGTACCTACACAGACTATATAGACTATAGACTATATAGAGGTTTAAACGGTGAGAAATATACAAATATATGAAACTCATTTTTATATGTATTTACACCTAGTTCCTCCTAGAGAATCTTGGTCGATTTTGATAAAATTTTGTTTGTATGTTCAATTGGATATAGGTTCGTTTCAAAACCCCAGGACCAGGTAGGTGGCTCTGCTTTACCGGTCCTGATCCGCTAGTTAGTTATAGTTTCTTGGGTAAAGTTAGTATCTGGATGTCATGCTAATGTAAGGTTCACTTCGTTTTACGGATTCGTAGTCATTTCTTTTAAATTAAAGGGACAATTTTCCCCAACTGAAAATATCTAAAAATAAATGAGACGCTCATTAAAGCTAGACATAAAATGTAGTGTAAACTCGTAAACCTAGACATTATGAGGTGTCTTTATGGGGTCATTGCACTATATAACACCAAGCTCGGACAAAGTCTGAACTTCGTACAAGGGTTTAAATGAATTTATGAATTTATACCCCTCTTTATTGTAGTTACGTAAACTATATTATAAGTTATACGGATAGTTTGAGTTGGAGTTTTTTTTGTCTATTAGTAACCCTTGGACTTCAATCTAGTAGTAGTCGAGCTTTTTGTGACAGAGCTCCTGTGGGTATAAAAAAGCAGCATTGTTGCAATGCTGTTTTCTGCTCTGAAGGGCTGTCAGTATTTTTTTTAATAATAGACCACTTTTTAGGTGCAAGGCTTTGGTACCTAGCTACCATAGATCATATACCTATGTAAAGTGAGCATTGACTTTCAACAATTACAACAACTTTTATTCTACAGCTTTTTTGTTACTCAATAAGTAGTTTGTGAAATATTCAATATTCTATATTGTACGTAGATACTTGTTACTACTCTGAAATGTAACATCGGCAACAGTATTCGAACCACGACTCTATCGTGCGAGCTTGCAGCGTTTTGGCAGCACATGGACATGTATTTGGTTTCATAGTGTAACGTCACTTTGCAGAGATAACATGATTTATCTATTTTGTATGAAATCAATTAGATATCTCCGCAATTTCGAGACACCAGCCGTCATCAGCAGCAAACTCTCTTTTAAAAAGAAATTAAGAGAATATCTTTTGCAAAAACAAAACATTTGAACAAATGTCCCTGCGTTTGTTTATTTTTTTATTTATTTTTTCGGTTTGATCGCCGTAGCAAAATCTTTTTTTATAATTTTTATTACTATTATTTTTTTCTAATAATACTTATAAATTAGATTATTTTATAGCATATGCATAGTTTTTAAACGTTGCTCTTCCAGTGCCTACCGTCCAAACGTCACGTCTGGCTTCACGGATGATCAGCGCTGGGTCATCCGTGAAGGCACAGGCACAGACCATTTTGGGATCTCACCGTACCTATAATCGTTGTTTAGACTATAAGTTGTATTTTAATTTTAGTGTGTGTATACCCAAATAAAAGTTTTCCTTTCTTTCTTTCTTTCAGATAATGCTGAATTTTGAAAAGCCGTACAACTTGTTAGTTATAATGGTAGGAACTACAAGGTCGAGAGCTTTCTGGTATTTTTATTTAACCCTAGACTTCGAAAACATGCCGCGCCATCGCACCTAACTATGCGTCAAAGTAGAAAACTCGGAACAACTTTAGAGGCTGAAGTGAGAGAGTTATATTGAGAGTATTAGGAGTGGCGACTACGTGCCGGAAAACGCAGAGTCGAAAGACCCCCATAAGGGAGTATTCTTTTGAAACTAATAGCTATATAATGTTTTGTCAATTAAAGTATCGAAAAAAATCTTCGTACTTGTAGAAAAAACTAATGACGGGACGTAACCAACTCTGGTTATAGCGATTTGTAAGATGCGTAACCAATTTCTAAACTAAGAATTACTTGAAAGCCTTCGCTGATGCGACATCCAACCCAAAACCTCGTGATCAGCAGTCGAATATTCTCACCAATGCACCAATAAGGCAGTATTAAGTAACACTATTGATCGTCTTTCCAGAAGTTCCACTTCAAAGCCAGTCCTTTCCGTTATTATCTTTTCATATCACGAAAATTACTTTTAAATTCTCTTGGTGATTCCACAAAAATATCTTTGGAACAATGCTCGGAAAGTCGCCCCGAGCTACCTTCCGCAACGTTCTATTAAATTCTTATGAAAATTTTATATAATATGTAATTTTTTCAGGGATATTAATTTCTAATGGTTCTTGCGGCGGGGCCCCTTTGGGCTAAATTGGTACCTACAGATATTCAATCTATTTAAAAGTTATAATAATAAAACTGAAGAGTTCGTTTAACAGTTTTAACGCGCTTTCTCTTGAACTACCAACCAAATAAAAAAAAAAGTCATCGAGTCATTTTCGAAGTCTAAATAAGAAACCCCATTTGCAGTTTAATATATTTTTAAACCGTTGCCAATCGCTTGTCTAAATACAAAATACATGTGCGAATATTGTAAAACCACTGAATTTATCAATGATGATTGTTAAATTGGGCACGGAGATAGCTTGTATCCTGGAGATGAACATAGGATACTTTTCATCCCCGAAAAGCAGCAGGGTAACTTATGGAATCTACATTCAGCCTCACAGTAAAATCGTCATTTGCGAAAATGTGTCTTTGGGATAGCTTTCATTCATTTTTATAAACATAAAACTAATGGTTCCCGCGGAATTAGTAAAAAGTCTAGGACAACAGCAAGTTCTATATATAGTTCCGAATCGCTGGTAGAGTCACTAAAACAGACGGACTTGACGTTTCGAAAGAGCTTAAATTAGGCCTACTTGAAATAAATGAATTATGAACTTGAACTTGAACTACAGAGCACGTGTCCCTCAGAATGAGGAGGGTTAAGGCTCACTACCCTGGCCAAGTGGAAAACTCTCTGGCAGGGTTTGACAAACTATCGTCAGCCGCGGAAGCCTCAAACCAGACTAGACCAGAGATAATTCAAATATGCTAAATTCCCAAATTGCCTCGAAGGGAATCGGACTCGGTTACTCCAACTTAACTTTGGAGTTCGCCCAAAAATATAGGTAGTTTTTGCCGTTATGAGTAGGCTAGGATCATCTTGGCTATTTTAAGAAAAACTCATGCTTTGATATTTGATAGCACCGGTACCAGTCGATAGTTTGATATTTGATAAGTAACAGGTCGTTAAATTTTATATGGGGGAGACGATGCACGGCGAACGGTTAGCAACTATGAAAAAAGTAGGTATAGAAGGCATTACAAGGACATAGCGGACCTTCATCGATTGACTGTTAAACAATTCGAGAGTGGCCTTCTATCGATCCCAGCCCTCACCTTGGCTATCCGGTGAAATAAAGACCAGCCATAATTAGCTTGACCCAGGGTTGCCACTTGCCAGAAATTAAATCAAGGAAAATTTAAATGAAATCTACTTTTTTCTTATCGTATCTTGACTTGTTTATCAATTACGTCATCGTCATCATCTTACTCAATTAATATGTCAACATGCTGCTTCGCGGCAGAAATATGCTAGGTAGTACTTCCCCGGACGAGCTCTCTCTGTCAAAATCTCTACTACTACTAAATTATATTTGAAACAAACAAACGTGGATAAAGTCATCGACGATGGCTAGTATTCCATAATGTATCGTGGGCGTAAGAACTACGTAATAAGGGCTAAAACGGCTCTGGTTTATTTGAGCATTAAAAAGGTGTCGCGGAGCTAATTATAAAATGTACCTCTTCTGGAATAGCAACCGACCTTTCTTTTAGTAGTTAACTAGTAGGGGTCCGCGACTTCGTTTGCACAGATTTTTTTATTTTCTCGTTTTCCGAGAGATATAGTGGAATAAGTCTTGCAAGGTACTCTTGTTATTATCATCATCATATCAAGCATTACCGCCCCACTGCATGGCACGGGTCTCCTTCCACAATAAGAAGGGTTTAGGCCGTAGCCCACCACGCTGGCCCAGTGCGGATTAGTGGGCTTTACACGCCTTTGATAAAATTATGGAGAACTCTCAGGCATCATCACGATGTTTTCCGTCACCGTTAAAGCAAGTGATATTTTTATTGCTTAAAAAGCACTAAACTTAGAAAAGTTAGAGGTGCGTGCTGGGATCCGTACCCGAATTGTCTATCAATAAGATAAGCGATGATATTATTTTTTATTACCATGCACACATTTTTTATGTCACGTACGTATCAAACGTGCCATGTATGGGCTTTGTTGAAAAAATTAACTTCGACTTTATGTATATTAATTAACTGTTTTCGTAAAAAAAAAAAATTGTAAAATCATAAGAAAACAAAAATACATTGAAAAATCATAAGAAAACGAAATTGACTTAGCTATAGCTCCAGTCAAACTATGTTAACCTTCTAATAGCTTTGGTAACTTTGTTTTTATTTTTGTGTTGTAACTTATGACCAAGTAGGGGTATGGTTTTCATATATCTACATACGCCTAAAAGGTCAGCCCTCTATCATCTGGACTGCCTCATTAATAATAATAATAATAATATAATAAAAGCCTTTATTGAACAATCTTACAAACAATAAAATATGAAATTTATCCTAATCTAAAGTTACTTTATAATAAATTTAAATATTAAATAGTCTAATTGACACCGGTTTTAAGATTGTCTTTCGTTTCCGCAAAGGCCTCCCCTAGAGCTTGCCACACTTTCCTGTTATAGGTCTTCCTATTCCAGGTAACACCAGCCATCTTTCTAATTTCATCCTCCCATAACACGTTGCCTTTCTTTCTTTTATTTTGTCTGGGACACCATTCCCATTAGCCCATTTTTCTTTGTTGCTCCTCATCATATGACCTGCCCACCTCCATTTTAGTTTTCTTATGCAGTATTCTTTAATTTTAGTTACATTCCTTAGTTTTTCTAAACTTATTTTGTCTTTTAATTTGACGTTAACTGGATGATCGCAGCCCTAGCTTAGTCTATTGGTACGTAGACTAAACTATTTATCATGCTAAAACATCGCAATACCAACAAAACAAACAAGTTCTTTGGCTTTGACTCTTGACTCTAACACACCTAGTAGTAGAGGTAGAAAAAATAAGTAAGTACTTATTATCAATACTGCCGACTGGCGCAGTGGGCAGCGACCCTGCTTTCAAAAAGTCCAAAGCAGGGGGTTCTATTCCCACAACTGGAAAATATTAATGTGATGAACGTTAACGTTTTTCAGTGTCTGGATGTTTATATTTATATTATAAATATCTGTGTATAGGTATTATTCATAAAAATATTCATCAGTCACCTTAGTACCTAATTATATTTAATTATATTTTTTTATATTCTTTGATATTTTTGTACCTCATCATAGTATGGTATATTTGGTAGCAACAAAACCGCTTTTGCACGCCTACAATTTTGGGTTCTTATTTATGTGTTGTCTATATTTTTTGGGTATAACAAATAAACGTGGAATAGCGTTGAAATATTTATTTAGGGTTTTGTCACGCTCTGATATTTGAAAGATGCACTCAGTTGAAGTGGGACAAAACACTTCAAAAATAACTAGTGACTATTGAACGTGTGGTGTGATGGCAGCTCAGAATACAGTTTTTACTACCCCTTTTCATCCTACGGGCGAAGTAATAAGATATAAATAATCTTAACTATAAATTTTAATTTTAATTTAATATTACTTATCAATCTGTTATCATAGCTTAATTCATATTTACATTATTATTTTTAATAGTTTTTAGTTAATACTTATTATAGTTTTTATTTTTTTATAACTTACTCCTAAGCAATTGTGGTTAATGTTATCGTGTTATATGTATTACCAAGTTGTGGAAACTTTATTGGTCTATGTGATACAAAAATACGGCATTACTTTTATGTATAATTATACTGTTTGTTTCCCTTGAAAAGCTAATAAATAAATAAATAAATAACGTGACCGGAGATACTATGATAATGCTGTATACACCTATAATTGATTATGGCATTAGACAGAATTTGTTGTTTTAACACATAATTTTTTTTTTTATGAATGTAGTTACAATTTATTGCTGGTGAATCTTATGAATAAATAAATAAAGTACGAGGCAACTAAGGCATATAACAGAGCACGGGCAGCAGCTCTGTGCTACTGCTACCATGGGCTGCGATCACTACCGTTAGGAGAGGCCTTTAGTCCACCGGTGGACTGTTATAGGCTATTGATGATGTCTTTTAGCCTAGGTAGGCTTTAGGTAGGTACTACTTGAACTATACGTTTCTCAGTTACAAGAATATCAATTATACAGTAACATATTGTTATGGTACTCACAGATAATACTCAAATTGTTTTTCTGAAAGCGCAGTTAAGTAATTAGGTAAATAAAGTTATGTCATTTAGCTACTTCATTAATTAGGCTAAAAGCTTTTGGCTATAGAGTTGATTAGCGTATGCGTTTTACAAGCGTGTTTGAAACAACTAGATGTAATGAATTGTTTTTGATTTGAGTTCATATGTGGACAATTTATTTACTGAGAGGGATTTGTATTGTGTTCTCTATGATCTAGTAGAAAAGTCGAAGCCGAGTTTGTATCCCAGCACGCACCTCTAAGTTTCATATGTTTGGGGGTTTTAATTATTAAAATATCACTTGCTTCGCCGTTGAAGAAAAACATCATGGGGAACCTTGCATGCCTGAGAGTTCTCCATAAAGTTCTCGAAGGTGTGTTGAGTCTTCACCCCTGGGTGGAGACCCGTGCCCTATAGTGGGCCGGTGATGATGATTATGGTTATGGTGATAGCAAGAATACCTTGCAAGACTTATTGCAGGCTACTATATCTCTCTCGGGAAACGAGAAACCAAATAATCTGTGCAAACGAAGTCGCGGACCCCTTCTAGTTAACTACTTAAGGAAAGGTCGGTTGCTATTCCAGAAGAGGTAAATTTTATAATTAGCTCCGCGACACCTTTTTAATGCTCAAATAAACCAGAGCCGTTTTTAGCCCTTATAACGTAGTTCTTACGCCCACGCTACATCACGGTATACTAGCTATCGTCGATGACTTTGTTCACGTTTGTTTGTTTCAAATATAATTTAGTAATAGTAGAGATTTTGACGGAGAGAGCTCGTCTGGGGAAGTGCTACCACCATGCATATTTCTGCCGTTAAGCAGCATTATTGCAATGCTATGTCCCGGTCTGAAGGGCATGGTTGCCAGCGTAATTACAAGTCCATTAGGCTTAGTACCTACGCCTCAGGTTTATGGACACAGGGTGGCATGTTGCAGGACGTTTTTCTTCCATGCCCTGTGAAGTGTAGCTGTTTATAGGCAGTTTTTCGCAGTCTTGGTCCGTCAATTATAACAAAAAAAGTAAATATCGGGCTTAGAAATTTAGTTATCGACCCATTAACGGCCCATTAAAGGGCATGGGTGTTCTCTCAGTATGAAAAGGTTTCAGGCCGAGCTCCACCAGACTTGCCAAGCGAAATGATAGACTTTATATGCCTTTGGGAATAATATGAAGAACTCTTAGGCATGCATTTCGAAGTTTTCCTTCAACTTTCCTTTCAGACGGCCGATTGGCGCAGTGGGCAGCGACCCTGCTTTCTGAGTCCAAGGTTGTGGGTTCGATTCCCACGACTGGACAATATTTGTGTGATGAACATGAATGTTTTTCAGTGTTTATCTATATATATTATAAGTAATTATGTATATTATTCATAAAAATTATTCATCAGTTATCTTAGTACCCATAACACAAGCTACGCTTACTTTGGAACTAGATAGCGATGTGTGTATTGTCGTAGTATATTTGTATATTTATTTACTCTTGTGATACCTATTTGCTTAAGTTAAAGATGTATATAACTCCGAAAAGTAAAAACACATGCCGGGGATCGAACTCGGACCCACGAAAGAAAGCTCTAATCACTAGCTCTTTTAAGTATACTCTATATGGAACTCTGATAATATTAAGAGAATAATATTTTCCCGGTTTTCCTCTTATATAGAAACGTTTCATTTCACCCGTGCTTTAAATATGTCTAGTTTTCATTTCCCGAGACTTTTGAAATATACCTTTTCAATAGGATCCGCGAGACGATGGCTGAATGGGAACTCGACAAATTCATCCTTAGTGAACGTTTTAAATTCAAAAGGTGAAAACTAGAATTGCAGATCAGCTGAAATTGAAAAACGTGGTCTTATCTTTAAATAGCTTTTTCTTGCGATTCTGTCTGCATACGTTTTTGATGTAGATTTCACTTCGAAACTTAACGTATTTTCTCACGTATTCATTCAATAAGAAGCCAACGTTATATTGTATATAACGTTGGCCTTAAATCTATTATAAACACAATGGTAATATTATGAATTTTACAGTGTATACCCACTTACAGGCTAACTCTGCATGCATTATGAAATTGAGACGTTCTTCAACTATATCAAAAAAATAAATATAAAAAATACTAAAGATACTAATAACTATATGTTGTATATATGGTTGATTTGCTCTAACTTCATAGCTCAACATTAACTAGACTGTGAGATGGTGATAACAAAAAAAACCTGGTTTAGTTTGTTGTGGGCTCTTCTTAGACCAGGGCGCGTTTGGAACCCTCCTAGCTTTAGTTTTAAGTTAACGAATGCAATTATCACCATCACTAACATTGGTGTAATATGATAAATGTATGAACGATTCATAAGGTCTACATGAATAAAACATTTTTGAATTTGAATTTGAATTTATAATAAAAATGAAAATGAAAGGTATTCAGGAAATTTTCATTGAATAAACTAAGAACTCTGCAATCTTACTCCGGAACCCTCAGATCACGTAGACCCAAGTATATCCTTAGTATTGTAAATGCGTAAGTGTATTTGTTTGTTACGTTCCAAGTAAGCAACCATTCAACTAGATTTTTGGCATAACTAGTTACTTCAAACGACTAGGTACTTGTAAGTAAGTCTATTAGAAATAAATGATTATGTTGTAATTTAGAGCTTAAAAACTTTGAGGCACAATAAAAAAAACTGTGTGAGTGTGTGCTTATATGTTTAAGAAGTTATACTTCTCTGGCGTAGCAAGATAAAAATCTTTTCAAAAGTTTAATCTCACGCCTTATTTTACGTTTGAAACAAAACGACACTAATAATAGAAAAAAGGTATTTAATACATTTATGGTATACGTAATTATAACGCATTATCTACTTAACTCATTATCAGACCACCAAGTTTCACTGAACATTAAAATTTGAGATTTTAAATCACCGGAGCCCGCAGATTCAGACAATTGAAAGTGTACCCTGTAATTTTATGAAAAACTAAAATGTCGACCATAGCTAACTAGGTGTGGGTTTTTTGTGACGGTGTGCGTGCGGATCGTATAAAGTGAGCTGGCGGACGATGTATTCCCCTCTCTTCCGGTTTCGCTACTACCTTCATCCTGTTAAAATCGTGTAACCCATGTGCTTTGCGTTACATCGTATAATTTCATTGCAATGATTTTTTCTAACGCCGCTAAAGAAGTAAAACTTCAAAATTTTTGACCATCATAGTCTGTGTTTTTGTACCATTTAAGATTAAACATTAATTCCTAAATACTTTTGCGATCCCACACAAATACTTTCAGCAGGCGTTTTAGGCCCTTGTCAGATTTGAACAATGCCTTGCTCGAACAATAGCCCGCCCTCTTTATATAACCGACGATAACTGCGGGTGGAAAGAGGCTTTATGGTGTGGTGTCTAATTCAGACCTCAATTAGATATGGCTAATATATATATACCTTTTGAGCAATAAAATATATACCGTATTAAAATTATATAAAACGTAGGTTTATAGAAAGTAAAGATAAAAAAAATATATAAAAATTTTGGGTAGTAATTTGATATGACATGCTGCTAACAAATAAAAAACCAGTTAAGTTTGTTGTGGGCTTTGTCTTAGACCAAGTGTTAATTTTGTTATCACCATCTCACAATAATGGAAACATAAATGTATGAACGGATCAGAAAAGCCTGTGATAGGCCAACATGGCCTATCACAGGCTTTTTAGGCTTTTTTATTGTCAATTTGAAATATACGTTAGAAAAAGGCAATGGCAGATGATATCAAAACGGTTCTATTTCGAATCCGTATTTATTTGTATAACTTCAGTTTTAGCCTCATCATCATATCAACCCATTATCGGCCCACTACAGAGCACGGGTCTTCATACACTGTGAGAATTGTCTAGACCGTAGTCCACCACGCTGGCAAATTGCGAATTGGTAGACTCCACAGTTCTTTGAGAACATTCCAGAGAGATCTCAGGCATGCAGGTTTCCTCACGGTGTTAACTGCACCGTTAAATAACTGACATTTATTTGTTTAAAACGCACAAAGCTTTAAAAAGTTGAAGCCGAAATCCTAACCACTAGGCTATCGGAACATTTTATCATGTTCTTAATAAACAAAAAATACAATTACATGGGATTTGAACTACTTATGCCCGTTTTAAAGACAAACGCCAATGCCTAAATAAGTAACGCTTAATATTAGGAATTACCTAGGCATAAATCAACAGTTCACCAATAGTTATCTAAGAGTTGGTGAAACGCATTTTTACGTAGACATCGCCTAAGTCATTGGGAACACGATTTAAGGCCTAGGTTTAGTTAAAACGGCCAATTAGTATTCCAAGGATTCATTTGGTCCTATACTGTGTCAGAGGCTGAAACTGAGCAGCATCCGAGACTTGCTACTCGAGCAGATTCCTGTATGACGAACGACACTGCTCATTCTGCACTCCCTGCCTTGCCAAAGTTGTTAGGAGTTCGGAACCTGTGAGCGCCATTTAACTTACTCGTTCAAAAATAGAACTCACAGAAGTTTCCGCTAGGCCAAGGTCTTTTAAAAGGTTATACAGAGATATTTGCCAGTAAATCTACCAGTTCTCAGATGTTTGTCTGTTTGAATACTTTATTGCACACACACAATTTATACGTAAGAAATGTAACGCACACGTCACAGAAGAAACTTAGACATTGTCTTGCAAAGGCGGTCTTATCGCTAAAGTGATCTCTTCAAGGCAGTCTTTGGCGTAGGGAAAAACAAAGGAACGGTTTGCGAAAATTTAATTTTTCGCCAAATTGTACCATCAACCTTATTGTGCTATTGTATATGTATCTCTGTGAATTTTCTCTGTGCTGTACAATGAATGTGTATTTATTCATAAAATAAAATTAAATACTCAAAAATTGTAATACAAGACACATGTTGTATATACAGTATACTACGTGCTATAACATAAAATAGATAAAGAAAGGCTTTCAGAGCACACACGCTTTCACGCTTCTTGAATATATTCAAGGACGACATACTCGTATGTTAGCAGGGAGGGAATTGACTGACACAACGAATCGTAAAAGAGTTACCAGAAGAGGTACTTATATATCCTAGAAAGATTGTATATCGCTAACTGCCCTCCTGTGACTTTTCACTAAAACCGAGAAAATCCTCCCGACCCACACCTACGTCCTCATTACGTCATTCCCTTCCACAGATATAACGTTGACAAGAAACGTTCCTAGATTAGTGACGTCAGCCAACCTTGGAGTCATACCGATACAGGATTGGACTTATTTCTAATTCAATAGGCTTTCCTGTAAGTTATACGGGTTTATCTTTTACAACACATTTGTCATAGTATGAAAATAATTAAGCTTAATACTCATAATATGTCATAGAATTCCGCAAAGTAACGCCTGCTTCTTGCCATAAAATATATTTGTCGATTAGGAGGCTCCGGCTGTGGCTACGACTCTACTGACGGTACAATGCTACGTACAATGCTACGTAGAAATTGGTTAGGGGATTTAATAGAACGATATCTCTAACAGGTTAGTCTGATAAATGCAGTAAATAACTTGTAGCAAATAAAAAAGGTTGTGGAACTTAGTACAAGCATTAAAAGGAAAACCTTTTGCCATATAAGAAGTGATAGCGAGAGAAATACAAGCAAAATGTCTGTGATGTTTTCGAAAAGACCTTGGTGGTTGAATAAAAAACGAAAATGTATAACTTAACAATTTTTTTATGCGTGATGTTATATTCAGCGGGCCTTGTGGCCTGACGCAAATAAATAAAAAATACACATACTTGCCTTCGCTGCGATTCTTGCCGTTCTGTGGTGAAGTTCCTTGCAGTTAACACTTATTGTGGTGCTGCGGTTCACCGAGTTTTGTAACGTTTCCAGTGTATTTAATTCAATCATAGACCTCAGGAGGTCTTTTGAAGGTCAGCGAAGTCCTTTCATGCGTTGGAATTTTGAAAGGGATCGTGGAAAGAAATGGTCTTACTTTTATTTTAATAACTAGAGCTGTTTCCCACGTTCTTCGACATTTTTTACAAATTTGTTAAAAAGCCTATGTTACTCTCTGTCCTTTCAACTAACTCTATGCCAAACTCCATGTTGATTGGTTGCTTAGTTAGAGTGTAAAGGAAGGACAAACAATCAAACTTATAAATAAATATTAGATTCATACAAAATCATTTGGCGCTATTTTTATATATCGGTATCTTCCATCTCGATAGGTGAAATTTTAGAAGACTATTCAATGTTTTTGTTAAACAATAAGCTATATGTAAGTACTTAAAGATATGAAGATGATAAGAATTATAAGCCTATGTTTTTGCGTAAGCCAAGTGTAATTTTTATGGTTCCTCTACCTGAAGTAGGTAACTATACAAACCTTACCTTATTACGTGCAGAATGAAATGAAATGTATTGCAAAAACAATAGGTTTACTTTTTTGTATTTGCATTATTGCAATCTCACGTGTCTCACTTGCTCCTTTCGCAAAGGTAGCAAGGAAGAGATCAGTATTGAGGATGACCTCTTCTTCTGTATTTTACTTTCATGTTAAATGATGTTTATTTTGTACTAAAACTAGAAAAATGTCACTTTGGCTGTGGCTAGTTACCACCAGTGTGGATTTTGGAACTATCTACAAAATACCTTTGCCACATCAGATGAACATAGGATGCTTTGTATAGCGAGAAAGAATACGAGTATCTTTCCAGTGTAATATAAAAAAATAGCATGTTTTACCTATTACTATAGGGTAGCCCGGGTAAAATAAAAGATCTAACTTTGGTTGGTAACAGAAAAAAAAGTACGTTCCGTAAAATAATTGTTTTAATCAGTCTTGAGAGTCGTGTACCTTTTCGCTTTTATATGGCAGATGTCTCGTGTGTGAAAATATATTATGTATTTTAGAAATGGTCGCCCGATAGAGCTGCTGTTTCCGGGTCCTTGATTCGATTCGATTCGTCCTTGGGTCGATTATAAACTACTTAATAATAGGTTATATTACCCATAAGTAATCATAGAAACCAAGTTGCGAGCTCGCAACTTGGTTTCCTTTGCTATGCCTGTTAGTTCAGGCATCAGGTATGTTAATTGGGCGTGTCTTCACGAAGTCGACAATCAATATCAAGTCGACAATTAAACATCCATCGCCCTCTGAGTTGTTTGTTCTATCCAAGATTCTCTGTTATACTTGCTTTTATATTTGTAGACCGTTTAGATATAAAAAAAAAACAGCAATTGAGGGTAAAAAGGAAAATAAAGTAAGTATTATTTATCCCGAGGAAACATAGAATTCCCGTGGGGAATTTTGCAAAACCGAAACGTAGAACGTAAGCGATAACGTATAGCGTAGTATATTATTACCTAAAGTTAGCACTTTTGTAATTGCCTAGTAAAAGATCGTATCTGAAGCATGTCTAATCTTATACTAATTAAAATTCATTGTTATTTTATAGCATACGATTATACGATGCTGAATACCGCTCCATTAATTTTAACGATCGCCAAGGTTCGTGTGCTAAGGAGTCACCTAGCAACGACTCGCAGTGAGAGTCAATTTGTAAAGAATATAAGTTAAAACGTGAAGTCAAAGGTGGAGACGTAGGAAGTATCAAAAATTAAGTTTATATTATATCGCATGGATATTTTTTAATATATCGATCATTTGGAAAATAATATTATCATATCAATCCATTACCGGCCCACTACAAGGCGCCATGGTCTTCTTTTACAATAAGAAGGGTTAAGGCCGTACCTAGTCCACCACGCTGGCCAAGTGCGGATTGGTGGACTCAAATGGAAAATAATATCAATTTACTTAAAATATACTGGTTGGTTCATAGTTGCGTTAAGGTTTTTTTGTGATTTTCCTACAAACTTTACAATAAAACAATAAGTAAGTGCCATATTGTTTAATTTTTCGCTTAGAATTCAAGAGTATAAAGTCAGCGGCGAAAAAGCAGTGATAAAAAAAAAAAGGTACTGCGGTTAAAAAAAACAGTTGGAAATATAATTGAATACGACAAATTGCCCCACAAATCACTTATTCACAAGAAAGTCCTATAAATAAATGCTAATGCACGTAACTTTGGTGAGGGTCCCAGAAATTACAGGACTTCTCGTGAAATACATTTCGGCGCGTTTGATCCAATTCTCTTTTCATATACTTTAAAAACCTTTACTCTCACACAGTAAACAGTTGGTCCAATACCTACACGGTTTATCCGAATCGCAAATGGGCCAATTGTTGAACAAGTTCTGAGTTTCGTGGATTGTTCAAATAAGACATGGTCCAAAATTAATTTAAACTGGGCTATCTCAAAGTATTATAAAAAATGACTACGAATACACTGATTTCTGTCCTAACAAGCGGGGTTTTTAAGTTTTTAATTTCTACGATTTATTGTTTTGTACTATAAAATATAAGGTGTGATTTAGACCGATTGGACGAAATGAGAGTTTAAGTTGAGTTGAGACGAATATAATGATGTCTAAAATGTACAAATCTTACAGACTTGGGGAAGGATTCTGCGTAGATGCCTGTTGCGTAGTGACCATAAAGAAGTTTTATTAGAACTAACTGCCATACTTCATAGGGTAGCCCGCTACTGTGTTAGACTGCGTAATCCCTTACCACCAGGTGAGATTACAGTCAAGGGAAAACTTGCAGAGGGACAAAAATAAAAAATGGCCTAACCTTAAAATTTAATTCTGCGCTGTACAAAACAGTATTCACCTTAACACGTGCAAACGAAACGACTATTAGTTTCAGCAATCATTAGTTAGTGCGGACAGACCGACTGATGGATTGTTTATTGTTCTAGCGCTATTGGGGGGCGGGGAAATGACGGTAGAAGCAATTTGACTAATAGTTTAGCTAGAAAATTGGAATATGCATTTCGATGATATGTTCCGTAAATTATACCTACAGTATATCTGTACACCGGCGCTTTCATTGTTTTTTTTAAGTCGAAGAACCGTTTTTAGTTTTTCCAGGATAAAAAGTATTCTGCGAGACAGAGGTGTTTATTTTTTGGAGGGCGGTGATTACTGCAGCACCGTTTATGCTTATGCAGAATAATCGTTTTCATGTGTTTATATAAACATTATAGTTTGTCCTATTAATAAGTTATCACGTCACGAATATTATGAATTTTAAAATGTAAAATGTAAATTGTTGATGTTTGAAGAGCAACTGCTGAGTTTCTTGCCGGCTTCTTCTCGATAGAATCTGCCTTCCGAACCGGTGGTAGAGTCACTATACACAGACAGACTTGCCGTTTCAAAAGTGTATAGTTATATTACGCCTACTTGAAATAAATGAATTTTGAATTTTCGAATATCTTAAAAATATAACTGCTGTACCCCTAATAGCCCGCTACCATTTAAGATTGCATCATCAGTTACCAGCAGGCGACTTTGCAGTAAAAGGCTAATTCGTTGTTAAAAAACTCTCTTAACATGCCAACCACTAAACCGAGGAGGTAATGGCTCGAGCTTCGGGGAATACAATCCTCTTTATAATATTCTATTTTTAGACAAAACTGTCGGCGTGGGCAGGTAATAAGTACTACCCGCTACCTCCTCTACCCACATAATGGCGCCCAGTGCCACGTCATTATAAGTCTCATTAGACTAGTATCCAAGTAAAACATTCCGTTTAATAGCGATGTTGACACAAATAAAAATTAGATTTTATTAATATTGTACAAACACTGAACTCCTATGAATTTAGATACTCCGCTTTTTTGACAATCAGTTAATAATAACTTTCGCAAGTGGTAAAGAACATTTGCGCAAACAAATAACAAAGTTTTCCCACAGTCGTGGAAAATAACAAAAGCTACGTGACAATGATAATAACGACAAAAACTTTAAAGGTTATCTAACTTAGTAAGTTTGCTTATGAAGAATTTATACGCAGACACTTTGTCGTGGAGGAATCGACCTTAGAAGGGCAGGACTGAATATTTTCCTAAGGGCAAACGAAGGATGAGGGTTCGAACTTCTTTCTTTCCAAAACTATCCACTCATTGGTGGTGAAATGGGTAAATAGAGTTTACGAGGTCTTAATATTGCTTGTTGGAAGAATTGATTCCGCATATTAAGTAATAACGTTTTTCTTTATTCTACTTATGGGGGGTTACCCCGATGCTCTAACGGCGGGGTGTTATAACGTTGACGTATGTGTGTGTGTGTGTGTTTGAGTGTGTGGCATCGCATTTTCTAAACGAACGCACATATGTTTGATGAAAAACGGTCCAAGATGGCCGCCGTCAAAAAATGGGGGATTACATACTTATTTTTTTACAACTCTTCGATATGGGTATCAATTGAAGGAGCTAGACGAGCCATTATGACAAATTTCAAATCCAAGTTGCCCGCCCCACCAAAATAGCAAAATATCTATCTATATATTCTTTCTTTTTCACAACTACCTCAAAATGGATATTTACTGAAAGGGCTGTTTAGTCGAATAATTTGTAGTATACATTAAAACTCGGGGGTTTTTAAATTTTGACTATATATTTGTTTAGTACCAAGTTAGCCCTTGACCTGCAATCTCATGGTGGTAAGTGATGATGCAGTCCAAGTTCTTAGCAGGCTAACCTGTTAGGCGTAGATATGGCATATGAACCCCAAAACGCTTTTTTTTTTTTATTCTACTATAAGTCAGTTCGTGATTGACGAATAATGGCAGTAAGTGATTATGCAGTATAAAATGGTAGAGGGCTAATCTGTTAGGAAGGGTGTCAGTTATATTAAACCCATATCCTTATTCGGTTTCTACGCGACATCGTACTGGAACGCTAAATCGTTAAGCGGCAAGCCTTTGTCGGTAGGGTGAAACTAGCCACGGATGAAGCCTCCCACCAGAACAGACCAGAGCAAATTCGGATGTGATGAACCCCCCTTAGCCCATTCCTCCTGCCGTCACTCAAACCAGCTACAGCGTCTAACACTGTGCCAGGAAGGTCGAAAAATTAATAGGAACGTTAAATCGCTCCGTCCTCTCTCGTCCGAAGGAGAGAGAATTAAAAACATTAATTACTAAATCGCCGTCGCTGTGATCGAACCAGATACCTCCCACTTATCCCACAGCACTTACCACTGAATCAGGTAGGTCGAAAACAAGACGTGTGTCCAAAAGAAATATCAGCCTAAAGAATCTAAAAATGAAATATTCATATACATGAATAAAGTATCTCTTACTTTGTGAAGATCCGTTAGAAAGAGAATACATTGTGGCATATTATTATAAAGCAGCCAAGCATGTACTGAAGAACGCCCACCCACCCTTTTACTCATTATTATCCTTTACAAAGCATTATAATAACATAAAATTTCAGAACGTGTGGCGTATTTTTAGCAAACGACGTTGAGAGCTTCCTCAACCCAACTATATTCTACAAAAAATGATAAAATGTATACAGGCCGTTTGGCGACAGCAGATCAGAATACAGTTGTCACTATCACTCCTCTTTCCGCGAGCTTCGTAAGAGTGTGCCCTGTGCTACTACTACCATCTACTGCGATCACCAATCCATCTGACTAGCGTGGTGATTACGGGTAAAGTTAACGAACGAGAGGACCGTTCAAAGAAGTCTTTAGTCAAGCAGAGGACTATTGTAGGCTATTAACGATCCCGTTATAAATAGACATTAAGTAAGTAGTTACATTACAGCCACGAAAAATTTTATTAACATCGTACCCAACTTGGTGGTGACCCAAGAGCTGGCGCTTATTTAGCCCAACGGCTAAGTCTAGCAATTGAAGGGGGCAATAGCGCCAGTATTTTGGGTACCATGCCCATAAGTAAACAGTTGGACGGCTTATATTTAATATTAAATATAAGCCGTCCAACTATTAATTATTATTATTCATTTTATAATATTTTGTTTTTGTTATTATTTCCCTGCAAAAATATATTTTTCGTTGGTTCATTAATAAATAAGTATCAAATTTCTACATATTTATGTTAAAAAGTTTATTAAATTCAGCGCCATCTGGTTATACACATGAGAAAACTTGATACACCGTGAAAAGCGCTTGACAGCTGTTTTTGCTGTTCGATGCGATGTCCGAAGTTAAGGTTTGGTAGTTAATTTCACAAGTAGGAAATTTTCACAGCTGTAGCTGCCTAGCTACAGCTGTGAAAACTAGCTGGCTAGGTAATAAAGGCAAATTCTGAATTAACATAACAGAACATAACTTCCCATACATCGAACTGCAAAAACCTTTAAAATTGAAACAAAGTTTTTTCGGCAAACATACCTTATGTTATAAAAACCGGTTTCTCCTTTGTATATCTTCGTAGTTGAACACACCGATACAGCGATTTCCCCAAGAGTGGCGCCATCTAGATATACACATATTAAGCTACGCGTTGTTTTGGAGCAATTGGTGGTTAGCGCATCGGGTAGGAGCTCGACTTCACTTAAGGGGGCCGGCGGCCGGCTTCAAATCCCAGCATGCACCTCTAACTTTTTTAAGTCATGTGCATTTTTAGTAACTAAAATCTCACTTGATTCAACGGTGGAGGAAAACATCGTGAGGAATCCGGCATGCCTTAGAGTTAGTTCTACATAATGTTCTCAAAGGTGTATGGAGTCCAACAATCCTCGCTGGGCTAGGATGGCGGACTACGGCTTTTACCCCTTCTTATTGTGGAGGTGACCCCTTCACCGTTGAAGCAAGTAATATTTTAATTTCTTAAAACGCACATAACTTAGAGGTGCTGGGATTCGCCTCAAGTCGAAGTCCTACCTACTGGGCTATCACCGCTTCAGTTAGCTTTACGATAAACCAAACAGATTGCTAACTTTATGATAAGTTTAAAACCATTCCCTATAAAAAGAGCAAAACTTCGCAGGGCATGTCACGTCCTGCAAAGAATTGCCCTGTTCCCATCACCCTAAGGCCTCATGTGTTGGTAACTACATTGAAACAATGCTGCTTAGCGGCAGAAATAAGCATAGCGTTGGTACTTTCCCGGACGAGCGCTGTAACAAAGCATACAAATCAATAACAATGCGATTACGATTCATGCTTTTAAAACGATTATCGAGATTTAAAAGTACTTTACTTTGTAAGTGATAGGAGCTGAGACTGAAGTAAACTACTTCCTGGACTGGAATCCCTAGTGATTGTTACGATTTTTACATAAAATGATTGGCCTCCGGTTATATCTTCGTGGCTTAACGTACCGATAGCGCGATGTAAGCTACGAGTGGTGCCATCTAGTTATACACATGTTAAGCTGCGAGTTATTATGGCGTAGTACAAGTTGTTTTCGGCCAACATATGCCATCTACTATAATTATTGTCATATCTGCTGAAGAATTTTTTCCGCATTTACTTATTAGGCCGCGTTGAGCGATTTTTGGTAAGTGAAAAACTTATGGGATCGCGTCAACTATGACGTTTTGCGCCAGACTTGCGACGTGTACTACACGTATTTAAACGCATAAAATAAAAACATTTTAAAGCATCCCTTAGGAACAGATTTTTGGAGATGTTTGGCAGTCGCAGTTTGTGCTGGGTAAAAAATACTTTAAAGAAGAATAATTCAGTGTACGTACGTTGGTTTAGCATCTGTCCCTAACGAATTAATATACAACATTGTACTCTTAGTTGATTCAAATAAAGATACTTAAATACATATTATGTTAAGAGCATTCAGCTTAGGTGTAGTCCTACAGATATTTTTAAGTTATATATTGGTGTAAAAAAAATCTGATGTAGTTTTTAAAAAGAATTTGCAATTAATAAATTCTGTAAAAATAAACGTTTTGTTTAGGTGTAACCTAGTCCTTAATTTTTTTTATTATTAAATGTTTGATTAGAATTAATTAAAAATGTACTTTACATTCGCCATATTCTGGTGGCGGCCATATTATGAATATGAATCATTGTTAAGTCTTGACTAAACAATTATTCATTGTAAAGTCAACATCTCCTTAGGATGCTCCGGTTTCGGAGCGAAACGTGCGTAGAGGGTACATTACCGAGGATCTGTTTGGTGTGAAGTATACGGATTGAAGTAATTATAAATTACATCACACAGATTCTCCTGCTGTTCGCGGAGTATAGCAAATTAAGCTCAATTTTCATAATATATTATGGATTTTCGCAAAGTAACGCCTGCTTCTATCCAATATGCAGACATAGAACTTTTCAGGCCGAGAAAATAAACGGATAACGGAAGTGACTTTTTAATATATTGAAGTCTATTAATGATTTTCCTAAAAATATATTTTCCGTTCTAACCACTAATTGTTGAATATTCATGTATTTTTATAAGCATTTAATATCTGTTATCAATTTAAATACTTTTCAGGCATGTCGTATGTCGGGAAGGCTATTAATTAGATTTATCGACCGTAGCTGCCAACCTAGTCTGCGCAGTTAATGCTCGGCCAATATAGCTATTAATTAATTCGAGTTTGCTAATTAATGCAATCACATGAACAATTTATAGCAATTATATTATATGTTTGCATGTTCTTTGGAATTCTGCATAGTTAAGTGAATATTTGTCATTACATCATGCATCAATAGCTGATTAAAGGGCATTGACCACAGATGTTGGTGATTTTCTTTGTTGTGTTATAACTATAGTTTATTAGAAAAAAATGTGTTTTTCTTAGATGTCTGTATGTTAACAACATTTACTTTACATTAGAATTGAAAAACATAATGAATAGTTATTTAAACGATTTGGTACATCCGTCAGCCAAATCGAATATAAATGTTGTCAGATCACAAATACGGGCATTTCAATTAATTCTTAACTTGTCTTCTTTTGTTTGTTGTCACGCCACCTTTTTCGGAGAGGCATAAACCTCTTAAGAAAATGAACAATGTCCTTCGAATGAATTCTGGAAAACAGACAAGTCCTGTTTTTAATAACGTAACACAGGATATTGCTATCTCGGACTTTTATAGATATTTCTCGAAGCTTAGTGACATTAGGTGTGATAGGAAGTCGGCACGAGCCAAGCGCAAAATATACGAAACTTAACCATTCTATTAAGAACTGTAAAGGGTTATAGTGTTTGTAAAAATCACTTACTTTTTCAGCGAGTTTTATTAAGAGGCGAGGTTCGAGCGGCGCTGGTAATGGCGAGATAACCTTTGCTAGCTTTATAGAACTTCTTTGATATTTTTTTGTTAGGACGTTTCTTTGTCCCTAAACTTATATTTGTTAATATAGAGTTTATACCTATAGAGTTGTAGAAGAAAATTGTTGATAGAAATCGTGAGAATCTAAAATAATTGCGACTACTAATACAGATTTGGACAAGTAGTATATTTTGTTATATTTTTTCAAATGATGCTTATGAATATTCAAAATTCAAAATTCAAAATTCATTTATTTCAAGTAGGCCTAATATAAGCACTTTTGAAACGTCAAGTCTGTCTGTATTGATTCTACCACCGGTTCGGAAGGCAGATTCTACCGAGAAGAAGCCTGCAAGAAACTCAGCAGTTGCTCTTATCCAACATCGACAATTTACATTTTACATTTTAATATTCATTTTCTATCTTGTGAGAGCTGAAAGCGGAGCCGGATGCTTCCAAGCAACCTTGTGATTAAAAAAACCATCAATTGTATAGTAACCTCGCTGTAATAAATGTGTTTTAACAAATTCTTTAAACTTGTGCATTGGCAGGTCCAAAATCACCTTAGGAATCATATTATAAAAGCGTATACTCAATCCCACAAATGACCTCTGTACCTTACGCAGACGATATGCAGATGACATTTATTTATGACCATTTCTTGTAAGTCGACTGTTTATGTTTATAATGACTAATATGTTGTCTTACAAATACTATATTGTTATAAATATATTGTGAAGCTACAGTAAGTATGCCTATTTCTTTAAACTTCTCACGGAGGGATTCCCGTGATTTAAGTTTATATATTGACCGTACAGCTCTTTTCTGCAATATAAATATAGCTCGTAATATGGCACGTATAAGTGTGGAAATAAAACCATTTTTTTTTAAAGTGTAGAAAATTATAAACTGTGCGTACATCCATTGACGCTGATATTTTCTGTGCTGTGTACCAAAATCAGAAAAACGTAAAATTCATTAATCTGAGGTGCTAAAATACCATAATCAAATGTGAAAATCCAGATCTCGTTTATCAGAGCAGCAGATAGTGTTGATTTGAATTTTATGGCAAAGCGATAGCAGGTATTTTTTTCATAAAATAAATTTGATGATATTTATATTTTTTACCTTTAGAAAGCTTAACTTAAAGTTTGTATAAGCTTAGCTTGAAGATTAGCATCCAGGAGTAGTAACATAGGCTACTGTTTATTTCTTATAATAATGCCTTCTCATAATAATGCATATGGCCAGCGTACCTGGGAATATATGCTGCCATCACCTATAAATAAACTTCCAGTTAATTTGTTTGATAAGATTAAAAACACTAATAACATTAAATATGTAAGAGTAACCTTAAAGAATTTTGTTGTAAAATAACTTGAGAATGTTGCGTGGGGTAGAGATCTGGTATGTCATCTATGTACAAGTTGTAATCATAAACTTGTTATTATGTGTACTGACTACTGGTAGGGTTGTGATTGCTACCTAATTTTTTTTTTTATTTTTTAATTAATATCATTAATCTATATACCGAGACGGCCGATTGGCGCAGTTTGCAGCGACCCTGCTTTCTGAGTCCAAGGCCGTAGGTTCGATTCCCACAACTGGAAATTGTTTGTGTGATGAGCATGAATGTTTTTCAGTGTCTGGGTGTTTATATGTATATTATAAGTATTTATGTATTATATTCATAAAAAATATTCAACAGCTATCTTAGTACCCATAACACAAGCTACGCTTACTTTGGGGCTAGGTGGCGATGTGTGTATTGTCGTAGTATATTTATTTATTTATTTATTTATACCTTGTCACATAAACTCTGTGTGGTTTGAGATAAGGTGAGTGACCTAGTTGTCGTAAATTGTTTTACTCTTAAGTTGACCAATAAAAAAAAAAAATATTAATAAGATTTTAGCATGAAATGGAACATTATATTATAACAATGGAATATATTTATATACATACAAAATAATCTGTCATACATAAAAACAATGAGTCTCTGGCGCAGCGGTGAGCGCTGCGTTTTGAAGTGGGACGTCCGGGGTTTGATCACCGGCATTGGCAATTTGGGATTTCATAACTTCTGATATTTCTCTGGTCTGGCCTGGTGGGAAACTTTGACTGTGGCTAGTTCCGCTGTTTGTCTGGGTACAGAATTAAAAACACAAAAATATTGACAAATATACGATAATACTCTAAGTCCTTCTCGTCTTAGAAAAGAGGAGATATATGTCCCGCTGTGGGACATAAGTAGAAGAGGATGATTAAGTATGGTATGGTGATACTTAGTATGGATATTTGAAAGATAAATTACTCATGTTTTTCAGACAAGATATCACAGACACAGAATATATAATAAAGAAGATATAGAAATAAAGAATACAGAATAAAGAAGATGTATCTGGGCAGAAGAAAGTCTCAAATGTCGCAGTTGAAAACTGGGGAACCTCTAAGACAGCAAAGGAGACAAAAAAAGTTCTGCGTTCCTATAACAAAGGATGACTAAGACTGAAACTTTAGTCGTTAACTAAACACCGGCGCAAAGTTTCGTCGGCCGTGATTAAAATGCTAACTGAACTCGAATTTACATTCCTAACGATCTTTTTTAAACTACGCGCCACTAATTTGATTTTCACCAAGTTTTTCAATAAAAAGTTTCTAATGCTATAAAAGCAGAGACGAATAAAATTGAAGTCAGGTTTGGTTGAAAAAAACTGTCGCTTTTCTACGAGCAGCAGAGAGGAGACGGGTGTACGGTTTATTGGTGTACAAGGTTGTTACTATTTTCCAGGAAAACTACCGCTGTAATAAACAGTTTCTTTGATAAAATTTATACAACTTCTACGCAAGTTATTACGGAATAAATAAATATAAATATACTAATAATATACAGATAAACATCCAGACACTACAATACTACAAAGCATTCGTGTTCATCACACATATCCCACTTTCCTGTTGTGGGAATCGAACCCAAGGCCTCGAGGACTCAGAAAGCAGGGTCGCTGACCACTGCGCTGTTTTGAGCCGAATGGCTGTCAAAACAATAGACTCCGTGCGCGTTTAATAAGTTTTTTTTTAAACCTCTATCGTTTTCCTGGGATTAAAAATATCAACAGAATTAGAGGGACCTACTGCAAAAATTCATCAAGATCGATGTAGCTTCTAAGTTGTGTTTTTTTATTCCGCATGAACTGTATCCAGGTACTATTTTTGTATAGAATTTGGAATGTCTCAAGAATGAAAGCTATATGTTTGCCAAATTTTATCAACATTGGTGCAATGGTGGCCTAACTTAGGTCTCGGTAGAATCTGCCTTCTGTACCGGTGGTAGAGATCAGATCCTCATATCAAGTTGTCTCAGGAAATTAGATCTAAAAAGCGAATTTTCTCACGAAAACAGATCAAGATACCAAGTTGTCTCAGAAATCAGATCCAGATAGTGAATTGTCTCAGGAAACATGATCTACATAGCGAGTTATCTCAGGAAATCCGATCATGACACTAAGTTGTCTCGGGAAATCAGATCTAGATACCAAGTTATCTCAGGATATTAGATCACGAGACCGAGTTGTCTCAGGATATCAGATCGAGATACCAAGTTGTCTCAGGATATCAGATCGAGATACCAAGTGGTCTCAGGATATCAGATCCAGATACCAAGTTGTCTCAGGAAATGAGGTAGTCACTTGTTGTGCTATTCTTTCACAGTGCATTTTCGCAACTACTCCAGCACGCTCAAGTGGAATCTGCTTTTGTTATTATGTAGAAATGTCAACCATTATGCACTGCGACACAAATAGTTACTTACCCTCAGAGAGCTGTTTCAGTTTCTAGGTCAGACGGATCGTTATACTACCATGTGCTGGATGAAATGTGGCTAAGTTTCATTTTGTTACTAGTTCATATTACGAGTTAAAATAGAGGTTTGTGACTTTAATACGATATTTTTTCTCCACTTTGGTAATACGTTAAACTAAGTAAATTGAACTTGCTCTCCGCATTGAGTTTTTTCATACGTAGCAGTTTACCTTTCTGTCCCCAATCATCAGTTTTTGCCGAAAAACGACACGACTCTTTATTTGAGTGGTGAGGCAATGTGTGAAGCGTTCTCGTTTGCCAATGTACTAGACTCCTGGGTCACAACATTTATTACTCATATTATGAGAGAGGCGCGTGCTCAGTGGAAATAAATAATTGCAAGATTCTACCTTTAACAGAAGTAAATCTAATGTACCTACACTGTCTAACCTACAGCTATAGGAAATACGTATTTAAAATAAATTTACATATAGCTGAACATATGCCTCTCTATCAGAGTGTTGTATAAATGTTACGTTTGGCCATGGAGACCCCTGGGGCCATGGAGTCTTAATGCATTAAAATTCTTGCGTGACATTACACCACAGTTGAATGTCTCATCTGTGGGCTGAGAGCCTGAATATTTAGAACGGAAATGCAGCTATCATTCTTGGCACCATTCCACGAGGGCATGACCTTTACAGTAATTAGTTTTGTTATAGGTTTAATTGTAACATTATCAATAAAAGTATCTTGTCTTATCTGGGAAGTATCATATAAATCGACTTCGACGGTTAAACTTTTGTTGATCTACATTTGAATTACCTTAAAGGAACACTTCAGGTTCAACTCGTACGTTTTAAACGAACAGTTGAACTTTTATAGCTTATATTTCGGGAACCCGATGAATAAATAAAAATGGGGGGGGGAGATATATTTCTAACGAAAATATTCGAACTCAACTCTTTTCTTTGTATTAACAGGGCCAGCTCGTGGAGTCGTTAAAATTTGTATAATATTATGAACGGCCAAAGATCCCAACGTTCCAGAATGATCCAAGATGACGTCCAGCGCAAACTGGGTATGGTAGGGTAAATTTTTATTTTTACACAACGTAAAATCGTTCTTATCAAGTAGTCATACGATACAGGTTTCCAATATTTAAGGATCGACTCAAAGAAATTAAAGGGGATTTATGAATGGCTATGAAATATAGAAACCAGCCACTTCGCATTGGGTACCATAGATATGTATTTATATTTTAGATTTTTGTGGTAGCAGGTGGCTTCTTCAGTGGCTACTACCCTAGCAACAAAGACGTGTCACCAAGCGACTTAGCGTTTTGGTAGCCGTGTATCAACTTTCAAGGCGTAATATAACTAGCATCCAAAAGTTTACTAGGTTAGCTCGCTAACACAAGTCCAATACACCACCAGTAAAATGAGAGGATTTGTTAATGCAATGGGATCCTCTCATTAGATCCTGCTGTAGTGACCTTGGGGCTACCTTGAGAATATTCAATCGGTCCATCGGTCGGTTTTAATCGGTTTTAACCTAAGTTTGACAGATAAAAAAGATTGCTTTTTGTGAATAAGTAAATTTGTACATTTTGATAGTATGATGAAAATTTAGTTTATTAACATAATAAAGTATTTCCCCTTATATTTCTGCTCGTGTCTACCATTAAGCCAGCTATAATCAGATTATTGATTGTTATTATTTTATTTCATGGGAGAGGTATTCCACATAATACCTACTCTACGAATAATGTATGGTCAGGTATCAAATCTATGTGCCAAGATGTTGGCATGTTAACAAAATTGTAGTTCTCACTTAAAAAAATCTCACTTGCCCTCTCTAGAACAGAAGCTGGGTAGGCCCATGGTTCTGAGTGCCCCGATTCCAAATGCTTTGTGAAAATAACAACGACTGTTGATTGAGCGTGCTTTCCTGGACACAAAACCTGGACAGCACCTTATTTCCTTCGGGCTGGTACTGAGAATTACCTGACAGGAAAGCAGAAAAACTACCCATTTTCAACATTATCCCCGAATCACTTGCAGTTTATGAACCTCACTTGAAAATACTAGCCACTAGACCAACGTGGCATCTTCATAAGAAATGGCTCAAAAATAGTTTAGCGAACTCAAATCCGTTGCGCCACGTGCAAATAATCAATAACTCGCATAGCAAAATGTCTCGGGAATCTATTTGAGTATCTCCAAACATCCCCGAAAATGGGTTTTAACAGGTCAAATTAAGGTCCAAAATGTTCTGGCAGGGTATTGTGACCCGGATGGCATGAGGATGGAAATGGGTCACGGGTCAGTTTGGTTCTTTTTAATTATTATACCTATTACTTACTAGCTGTAACCTGCAAATTCACTTGCATTATCAGTGGGTCATTGCATTGTAAACGAATCCGAAATCATTTATTTCAAGTAGTCTGTCTGTTTGTAATGACTCTAATATTGGTTTTCAAGGTAGATTTATCGACAAAATGTCCCACTATTCATTTATCTATGTACCTATATATTTTCAAAGATTATATTTGTCAGACCCATATTGTTATGAAACATGATAATTTCATGAATTTGCTTAAATTTTGTGGCACAAAGTTGAAAAAAAATAAAAGAAAAAAAAATCTAGACAAAGAGCTTAACAAAGGTTCCAATAAACTAATATTTTGAATCTGCCTTGATAATTGATGATTTGACAGGAAAAGTTTAGTTTTATGATTAATTTCACCCCAAAATAAAAAAACGGATTCGTCTCAAATACATCATCATCATCTCCTACCAGTGGCCGTAGTTCACCACGAGTGCCGAGTGAAGATTGGTTGACTCTCCACGCCTTGGGAACATCATGGAGAACTCTCAGGCATACAGGTTTCCCCAAGATGTTTTCTTTCACAGTTGAAGGAAAATATATATTATATATTATTATATATATATATTATATATTATTATAAATATATTTTTTCCTATATTTATTTCTTGAAACGCACATAACTTATAAAAGTTAGAGCTGGGATTCGAACTCGGCCCATCAAAGTAAAGCCGAAGTCCTAACCACTGAGCTAACACCGCTTATCTCAAATACACTTTTGCATTATAAATAATACTTTTGTCCCTCTCAAAATATTATGTCAATCGATTACAAAAACGTAACTCATAAATGTACTCAACCGAACATATAGCATACACTTTGTCCGGGGTACAAAAAAGGGCATTATATCTTATCGTATTTTTCATACAGAGAAAAAGGACTGTTCCCGAAGGAGCAAAAAATGTTTGTCAAACCTAATTGATTAACAAAATGTACACTAACGCGAGTGAAGCTGGGCTAATAGAAAAAAAACTCAATAAAATTTTCTTCCTTTCGAACACTTAAGAGTATCTACAACACAATATACTCGTAAGTAGACAGATGTTATTTGTTAACCAGTACCCAATAGGCACCCGACGGACGTGACGTAGTTGGCGCATAATTATTACAAGATACAGTATCTTGTAATAAATATATTATATATATCATTTAATTATTTGATTGATATTCCAATAATTGAATATTAATATAATATAAACAGTCGACTTACAAGAAATGGTCATAAATTAGTGACATCTGCATATCGTCTGCGAAAGGTGCAGAACTCATTTGTGGGACTGAGTATACGCTTTTATAATATGATTCCTAAGGTAATTTTGGACCTACCAATGCATAAGTTTAAAGAATGTGTTAAAACACATTTATTACAGCGAGGTTATTATACAATTGATGAATTTCTTAATGACAAGGTTGCTTGGATGCATCCGGCTCCGCTTTCATCACTCACAAGATAGAAAAATGAATTTTGAAATGTAAAATGTAAATTGTTAATGTTGGAAAAGAGCAACTGCTGAGTTTCTTGCCGGCTTCTTCTCGGTAGAATCTGCCTTCCGAACCGGTGGTAGAATCACTACACACAGACAGACTTGACGTTTCAAAAGTGCTTATATTAGGCCTACTTGAAATAAATGAATTTTGAATTTTGCATTTAATATAATCATTAATTATTACACTAATTATACATCTGGGTATGTGCTATCTAAATATTAAATGTTGATTTGATACATTGATGAAAATACTGTAAATAGGGTAGTAGAATAAATAAGCTGACATTCATTAAACGTGTGAGATACAACCAGGGTGTTACTCGGCCCGAAGTTATATTTGTTTTATTTTGCGGAAATCCTAGTCAAAATTCAAAATTCAAAATTCATTTATTTCAAGTAGGCCTAATTTATAAGCACTTTTGAAACGTCAAGACAGTCTGTTTGTAGTGACTCTACCACCGGTTCGGAAGGCAGATTGCACTGAGAAGAGCCGGCAAGAAAGTCCTGCGTAATATATTGAATGGAAACGAGCAGGGTTTATTTTTTACATTTATAAAATACAAGAATTCGATATTCATTTTAGTAGTTATGAAAAAAGATTTGTAGGGTTGCCGCAGGTTTTAGAAGTTATTTTTAACTATTGCAAAGTTAAACGGCCTTACAAATAACGTCGGAATAGTTATGCCGTGTTTTGTACCTCTTCAACTGAGAGTATCATTTTTAATGTAAGAGCGTAGTAAAACAATGAATTCTGACGTTATTCCTCGTTTATTTTTCTAAGGCTTTAAGTGGATAGCATTCGTGATACATGAAGCTGTGACAGACGAATAAAGTAACGCCGCCGCGCTATAAGTATATAATATATCCCAACAATTGTTGCTACCACGAATAGCAGTAATTTTGTCGCAGAAAGAAATTCTTCAAAGAAGATCTTAATGTTGTACTACTATCCCAAGAGACTGCGTTTAGATGATGTGGCAACATTCGTGCGGCCGCCATGTTCACAAATACGTTACTCATAAATGGGAATTCTGCTATCAACTCAACAAAATTTAAATTCCTTGGAAACACCCAATAGCGTGGAAGACACGCGAAAAATTAGTACATCCATAAATAACAATATTAAAAAATTACACCCACATATAAATATTTAAAAAGTCTTACACCTGACAGCCCTATCTGAGGAACTAATTGAGTTGTAATAGAACAACGAATAATAATTAAATCTGATGCAGGTACAAGTTAATTATTGTTGTAATTTCCACACCCTGTTTTATAATCTATACTAACCGATAATTATAAAGAAGAGTCAGTCAGTCAGTCATGTTTGTTATTATATTTGATCGCGCTAATTTGTCGAAACACCAGTCAGATTTAGAATGGGGATGTTTTGATTCCCCGCTTTTGTTAATTGAGTAATCAATTAGATCGCCTATCTGACTTCTGGAAAACCGGCACCTGTAAATTAAGCTACTCTTCACAGTGCGTGCAAGGAACACGTAAGTAACGCCAGTACAGCCTTGTCTCCGTCAACCTGAGGCGTAACTGTCAAGCCTCATGTGTCAGTAATTACAGCGGCAACTGCAACACCACACACATCGCCATCTAGCCCCAAAGTCCTATGAATCGAATGCAATTTCTTGCAAATTGCTTTCGTGATAGTATAGATATCTTCAGCGATAACATACCTAGTATGAAGCTTAAGTTAAGAAAAGGGTTATAGCTTAGGTAATTTTATTTCCACAATATTTTGTTTTTCTTTTCTTAGTAATTTATATATTTTTTTTTTGTTATATTATTCTAAATTAGTTTTTACTAGCTGTTTGCAGCAGCCTTATGTACCCAACGGATTTGCATGCTATGTTCGCATCGAGAAGGCACAATTGTATACACATGCCAAATGTCCTATAGTTTATATTAGAGTAAGCAGTTGATTGTCAGTTTTGCGAACAAAATAAAAAAAAAAGTAAGCGTAGCTTGTGTTATGGGTACTAAGATGACAGGTAAATATTTTTATAAATAATATTAATAAATGCTTATAATATACATATAAACACACTGAAAAACATTCATGTTATCACACAAATATTTTCCAGTTGTGGGAATCGAACCCACGGAACCCACTCAGAACGCAGGGTCAAATGGAATGGTGGGCGTCCATTGGAACACAGCAAAGTTGCTTAGTGGCACGAATAAGCATGGCGGTAGGATTTCCAAGACGAAGAGCCCTGTCACAAAAAACTCTACTACTAGATACTAAATTATTATGTTTAGGATGATGGCAAAAATTTTCTTGAAGTGACGTAAGCTTGTTTCGATATTATCCATTGCATCAGCGATTCTAAATAAAGCCGATCTCGGGGAGAGTATACGAATAGATCTTATTTGTTTAGTTTGCCCCTCTTTATAGCCTCATAAAAATCCAATTTCTTTGCCAAGGTTGATCTGTCCGATTTTATGTAACAAAACATTGTTTACTTACGATACAAAACTTCTATTTTCGCATTTCCCGCAGTATTAAATAATCAAACATAGAAGTGAATATTTATAAAAATATACATATAAGTATACACAAACATATAATATATGTATATTGTACGTTTTAAATATAATTGCATCTGACTTCCGTGGTCGGGCCAAAAACTGTAAGTTTTTTCTGTTAAAGATTTTTTAAATACCAGCTCGCGAATTAGGAAATTGGCGGTGTAAACCAGTTAAGCCGTCAGTCCACGCCCACCAACCCGCATTGTAGCAGCGTGTTGGGTCTATGCTCTAAAACTGTCTCTCCTATGAGAGAGGAGGCCTGTGCCTAGCAGTAAGACTTTAATAGGCTGTGGATGACATTATATTACATATATAATTGCGTAGCTTTTTGTATGTTATCAATTTTGTTTGTATTTTAACGAATTTAAACAAACTAGCCAACTTCTGTGAAAGTTCCGTTGAAATAGGTCAGTGCTGTTATTTTGGTCATTAGATTAGGCAGACAACGTTGTCTTTAAAATGTATTATCTATACTTTGACGGCCGAGTGGCGCAGTGGGCAGCGACCCTGCTTTCTGAGTCCAACCAAGGTCGTGGGTTCGATTCCCACAACTGGAAAATGTTTGTGTGATGAACATGAATGTTTTTCAGTGTCTGTTTGTTTATCTGTATATTATAAGTACCTATTTATGTGTATTAGATTCAAGAAAAAAAAAAATCATCAGCTATCTTAGTACCCATAACACAAGATACACTTACTTTGGGGCTAGATGGCGATGTGTGTATTGTCGTAGTATATTTATTTTATTATTTTTTTGTTTATTATTTTTACTTAGCCGTGTGGTGACGGCAGATCAGAACCTACAGTTGTCACCACCCGTCCTCTTCCCGCGGATGCCGTACAGCGTCCTCTGTGCTACTACCACCTATTGAGATCACCAACCCGTCTGCCTGATTATGAGCAAACCCTCCCAGGAGGGTACTTTAGTCTAGCAGTGGACTGTCATAGGCTATTGATTATAATAGAATATATAATGTATCTATGCTATAAAGAGCAAACTTTTTTTTATTTGTTATTTGTACAAAATAGTCGCGGCAACCACTAGACCAATTTTTACTATTTTACAAGAATAGAAATCTCAATTTTTAAATAAATAAGGCTATAATTTAAAAAAAAAAAAATTATTCAAGTAGGCCTAATATAAGCACTTTTGGAATGTCAAGTCTGTCTGTGTGTAGTGACTCTACCACCGGTTCGGAAGATTCTACCGAGAAGAAGCCGGCAAGAAACTCAGCAGTCGCTCTTTTCCAACATCAACAATTTACATTTTACATTTTAAAATTCATTTTTCTATTTTGTGAGAGATGAAAGCGGAGTCGGATGCTTCCAAGCAACCTTGTCATTAAGAAATTAAAGTCATGTGAATCCTACCAATCCGCGATTGGCCAGCGTGGTGGAATACGGCCTATGCTTTTCTCACAGAGAAACTCCTCTCGGAATGAGAACCCGAAACCCGTGCCCTGTAGTGGGCCTGTAATGGGTTGACGATGAGGAGTTACATATTTTTAATGAGCTTATTTTACACTAGCTGTTGCCATCGTTCTGGGTCCGCGTTCATTTCGGGTTTTTATAAATCCCGTGGGTACCATTTCATATCCTGGGGCCAAAAGTAGCCTAAGTTACTCTGCTTTCTTTCAACTAACTCTATGACAAAAGTCAAGTTGATTAATTACTTAGTTGGGGCGTAAAGGACCAACTAACACTTTCGCATTTATAATATTAGCAAGTATTACATGTGCAGTGCATACAACTTCCGTTGTGCAATATATTATTCTTGTTGACGCTTTTCGTAGTAATTTACATGACAAGACCTTACTTCATAGGATCATTTCTATTGTAAGCTCTTCACGAAACTCTTTTACATAGTGCCACAGCATAAAAAATTGGTTAGTAAATAAACAAAGTGCGCGAGTCTTGCTCTTGTCCAAAGATCAAAGATTTTTTTTTAACTCAGCACTATTTTATTTTATTTGCGAGGTGTAAAAATAAAAATATGATTTACCTATAATAACTCGTGGTCGCCTAGTGGTCGAAAATCAACCATAATTAATTCAAATTATTAGTACATTATTTGTAACATAACCAATAGTTCAGAGCTCAAAGATTATACTTTTGTATCAATACGCACAGATTCGCCAAGGCTACACTGTTAATTTGTCTTATGTCACTACTGAAAAAGATTACATATGTGCGTGTCTCAAATACAATATGGTATTGGTGTTGTTTACATTGATTTAATGCATTTTTAAACTTAATAAGAAAAAATATTCTGCACTCCTAAACTAAATTGTAAAAGTAGGAAATTTCATACTCCTTCAGTTTTTGCTTGTCGTATATAGATATTTTTTATTATATAAATAATAAGTAATAATACACTTCTTTCGAAAACCTCATTGCGCGAGTTCTAATCGCACGGCCATTTTTTTACTAGTTCGTATCGGATTGTTTAATTACTTTTTAATTTATTATAAATAATATATGTAAATTGCAAGGAGGAACACGAAAATTGTTATAAAACTCGCAATCAATTCTTCATACTTCGATTTCACTCCCAACCGTTCAAGACGGATTTTATTCTACTAAGTTATATTTAAAACTGTTTTTCAAAAATGTTATTTAAAATAAATTATGTTTATTGGTTGTTTATAGTTCATACAGTCAATGTGTTGTGCAGTGACAAGTTTCATGAATATATGAATGCAACCGATCCGGCGACTTGTCAAGTTTATGAATTCAGGAACACTCATCCAGTACGTTATAGTAATAGTAAAAACACGGATTAAGCCGGGATCCACTTGGGATAGCTGCACTTCCGAAAGAAATCCATGCAAACCCGATTCAATCTACCTAAAAGCAAAGGAAACCATACCATGAAATATTATACGTTTCATACTTGTGGCAGGGAAACGTTAGCCGCGCGCTATTTAACTATCTAACTTTCACTTACCCAATGATTTTTTGTTCATATTAACTTAACAGAAGCGCCCAATGCATGTTTTGTAAATGTAAAAAAAAATTAACTGTATCTTTTACAAAAATGATATTTAATTTATCTTTATATATATATTTCTTGTGTGCGTGTGTATGTCACTGAACTCCTCCTAGACGGCTGGACCGATTTGAATGATTTTTTTTATAAACGTTTGGTTGGCACCCTGTATGGTTTAGATTCACAAATTAGCCCGACAGATGGCGCTGGGGTGCGCTAGTTTATATATATAAAAGAAAGTTGTGTTAGTTACACCATTTATAACTCAAGAACGGCTGGACCAATTTTTATGATATTTGATTTTTTGGATTCCCCTTAGACCGGAATAGGATAATAAGTATTAAAATATGATCCCTTTGATTCATAAATAAAAAAAATATCCGCGGTACGAAGTTCGCCGGGACAGCTAGTATATAAAATAATTTTATATTGGTTATAGTTCATACAGTCAATGTGTTGTGTTCACGCAGTGGCACGTATCATGAATTTTTGATTATGATCCGGCGAATGTCAAGTTTACGAATTCAAGAATACTCACCCAGTACATAGTTAATGGCAAGCCTCAATATAATATACATTCGGAATAGTGGTGCTTCAGAAGAGAATTCATGCAAACCTGATTTAAACTAACTACTAACTAAACTAAATGAAGTAAATTACTTCATTAAGGTGGTGCTAAAGAGCGTTGAAAGATAAAACTATTAAAAACTTATGTAGTTCGTCACAATAAAAAGAAAACGATATTTTAGTCCTGACCATGTTTCTTACAAAAGGGTTACCGTTTAAAACGATTCAGTAAAACCTCTAACGAGGAGAACTGTTTTCTTAGTTATTTATTAATATTTTGGGATAGGTACGATAAAATTGCCGTATCCATATACAGCAGTGATTATTTTGGTTCCATTATTTTTTTTATTACGAATTTATACTGATTTTCCTCTAAATGTAGGTTTGATAACTTTAATAAAATTATTATAGAATTTATGATGAACTGATGACGATAATGATGAAGTAATATGATAGTTGAAAGATAAATGGTTAAAGTAAAAAGTATATTTTACCAACCAAGCAAACATAGTTGAAACGAGGGAGGGTGATGCGAAGCGGTGGGTCGCGGTATATTGTGTGGAATAGCGAAGTTATATTTCAATGTCTTTATATGATTGTACCGCTTTCCTGGATTAAATGAATTAGAAGTTAGGCCGACGAAGTTAGGTACTAGACCGCGAGTCAATAACAATATATACATTTTCGACAACAGACCAAATCTGTATTGTGTATAATAATAGGGGTATATCTGGTAGGGTGCAATACATGGATGCATAAAATCACTGCATACCCTTCATGTCCTTCGGAGTTTTGATAAAAAAAGGCTTTGAAGCGAACAATGCTTACCCCAAACACTTTGCAAAAACTGTATGTGTATGTATGTGTGTGTGGTTATGTGTGTATGTGTGTGTGAATCTGTTTGGTTGTGGCATTTTTGTTTGTAAGATGAATGTTCTGAGATATGTTTGATGAAAATCAATCCAAGACGGCCGTCACTACAAATTGGCGGCTTACTTATTTTTCACACCTCCCTCAGTATGGGTATCAGTATTTATCGTTTGAAAGGGCTTAAATAGTAGAATATTACTATGATAAATTTAAAATCCAAAATGGCTGCAACCACAAAATCGCGATTTTTTTTACAATGACCTTAATATGTGTATCAAATGAAAGGGCTCGACTAGTAGAAGAATACACGATAGTAAAAGTAGGGGTTAAATTTCACGTTTACATATTTTCAAAGCCCAGGTCAAAAGCCCACGCTCCTGATGATATCTATATTACACCAATATTTACATACTATGCATTATATATATATATATATATATATATTTATATATATATGTATATAATGCATAGTATGTATATATATATAATTTTTTTTTATACAAAACCACCAGAATACCCTCTACTTCACTCCACCAGGACATCATCAGGAGGTTTACTGCGATCGCTTAAAGAAAAAGTAGTAGCAGTGTTTTTATGACATCTTCCCGGCGAAGAACTAACGCCTAGCTTATTTCTGCCGCAAAGCAGCATTGTCTGAAGGGCGCTGTTGTCGGTGAAATTATAGGCTAATTTCTTGCGGGCTCTTCTGAGTGGAATCTGCTTTTCGAACCGGTGGTAGAGTCACTACAAACAGACTGACTTGACGTTTCAAAAGTGCTTATAAGAAGAAGAAGAAGAAACACTTTATTGCACGTATAACATACAGGAAAAGAAACAGTAGGGAGTATACAGTACACAATGTAGACATGCAAAGGCGGCCTTATTGCTGCAAGCAATCTCTTACAGGCAACCTTTGTAGATAGGACTTACAGCAAGAGAACGGGATAGTGCCAAGAGTGTTGATAATTAAATATAAAGATACAAATACATATATATTTAAAATAAATATACGTAATATATAAGAATAAAATATACATAATATATAACAAACATAATTTATATAAGTAGATTTTAACACACAGATAAGAATTAAGAATTAGAAAGAATATAAAGAATCAACTTCAGATTCCATCACTCAAAGAGAGGCAGTAGTCCTTCAGACGACTCTTAAATATCGGAAGGGAACGACTTCCACGGATTTCAGCAGGCAGATTGTTCCAGAATTATTTATTGTTGTTATAAATTAGGCCTACTTGAAATAAATAAATTATGAATTCTCTAACGCCTACGCGTTAGGTTGGGGACACAGGGTGGCATTTGTAGAACGGGTTCCTTGCATTCTCTTCGAAGTAGTGCTCTTTTTACTGACGATGGTTTTCCAGTTATAATTAAGTGGTCCATCTGCTTAGTCTCTTAACTAAAATATAACAAACCCCAACAAAAAAAACTAGTTTATTTGGTATATTGTTATGCCACAAAAATAAGGATGATAATCATGAAACAAAACCATATTACTGCGTAATAAGCCCACTGAGAATTTTGACTTTACAACGAACTCAAACTTAAAAATCTTTTATTTTTTTTACAATGTTTAGCAGGTACATTGCTAGTATATTGTATACTAGTTGTACCCGTTTCCTTGGAAATTTATGGATAGACATACCTCTTTTAGGAGGAAAATAATTTAATTCAATTCGACTATTTCAAGAGTCTGGCGAATTTTACAGCATTGAAACTAAATTTCTATATATGTAGGTACCATTTAAAAAAAAAAAAAAATCATTTTTACAAAAATGTTTAAATTGTATATTAAATTCACATTAAGGTTAAAATTTAATTGGAGGACACCAATGGAAGTAAATTTCTTTATTTCAACGATTCAGTTTAAAAAGAAATAGCTTTACATTACATGTCGAACAACTCAAACAAGTTATGGTTCCTGGATATTTATAAATTTTCCAGATCACGTGAAATAAGGTTTTCATTTTGGCTCATTATTTATTTTCAGATTTCATTTTGGCTCATTATTTATTTTCAGATTTCATTTTGGCTCATTATTTATTTTCAGATGCCGATAGGAATACTTACTACAGATACAGGAAAGTTGGTGGAAATAAGAGAAACTATTACATTAAACTCTGACGCATTTTCAAACTCATTTCACGAAGACTTACAGTTCCATTTTAATAACGAGAGAATTCCCGAGAGAGTCGTTCATGCGAAAGGAGGTGGTGCGTTTGGCTATTTTGAAGTAACTCACGATGTATCCAAATTTACAAAAGCTGATGTCCTTAACGGTGTTGGAAAAAAGACAGAAGTTTTCGTTCGCTTTTCTTCCGCTACAGAGCAACTCGGGGGCAATGACGCAGCGAGGGATATTAAAGGGCTATCCGTTAAGTTTTACACAAAAGAAGGCAATTGGGACTTATTATGCTTGAGTACTCCGGTTTTCTTCTTTAAAGATCCTATTCACTTTCCAAGTTTCTTTCACGCTATGAAAAGAAATCCTAAAACGAATCTGATTGACTTTTCTATGCGCTGGGACTTCGTCACCAAGCAACCGGAATCACTTAATGGATTTTTATACCTTTTATCTGATTATGGAATACCGAATGGTTATAGAAAGATGGACGCCTTTGCAATTCATACGTTTGAAATAAATAATAAACATGGAGATAAGTATTTCGTTAGATTTAATTTTAGAACAGAACAGGGAGAAGAAGCTCTTACATCAGCCGAAGCACGGGCCCAGGACCCAGATTATTATAACAAAGACCTTTATAATGCAATTGAGAAGAAAAACTACCCAATTTGGAAGTTAGAGATGGATGTTATGACCCTCAATGACATCAAACGTGTCGATTATGATCCCTTTGATGTAACCAGATTGTGGAAAAAGGGAACTTATACAACTGTCCCTATTGGTTGCCTTGTATTGAATAAAAACCCAGACAATTTCTTTAGAACAGTTGAATTAAGTGCTGGTAACCCAGGTAATTTAGTACCAGGCATTCCTGGGCCTCTGGATAACTTGTTTAGAAGCAGGCGAATGATGTATCGACAAACTCAAGTGCATCGTTTGAAAGTTAATCATAATAGAATACGTATTAACGAGCCTTTGTATTGGAAAGTCTATAATCGTGATGGTAGGCCTCCAGTTAGAGAAAATATGAAGGATGCTCCAAACTACTATCCGAATTCTTATAATGGCCCAGTCCCATATATAGATCCTGCGAGACCGAAGGAAAGATTCACTATTTATGAGAGGAACGCAGTGGATTTAGAACCCGCAGCATACTTCTATAATCATTATCTATGTGATGAGGGCCAAAGACAAAGACTAGTTAATAACACAGCTCAAAGTTTAGTTCCAGTATCTCCATATTTACAACAAAGGGCATTGCGCTTGTTAAGTTTAACAGATCCACAATTGGGAATTAGGGTAGCAGAATGTTTAGAAGAGGCATTGGAAACTCCAACACCTGCGCCTCATGCTATTAAGATTCCCAGGCATCCTTACGAAGGAAACAAACATTATGTACATTTATAAATAAATTGAAATAGTGTTGTCAAACAAAATAACTACTAAACTGTATATTTTGGATTTTTTTTACTCAAAGCTGTTATCTTATATATATAGATTAGCTGTAAAAATGTACTTCACTGTAAAAACTTTATTATATATTTATGATAAATATAACCCTTTCTTTCTTCTTCTTTAGGAATCTTTATTCGATAGTAAAGTAAGTATAACTCACTGTATAAAAGGCGGCCGCACAGTATTCGTGCATGCGTATATGGTGCTAAGGAGATTGCCCAACGTTAATCCCTATCCCTACTAATATTATAAATGTGAATGTAAGCTATTTGTTACGCTTTCACGCGAAAACTACTGAACCGACCTTCATGAAACTTTTTATACATATTGTTGGAGGTATTAGAAATAATATAGTATGCTATATTATTTCTAATATATTTCTTATAATTTATTAAAAAATATTAGTATTCCATATTTAGAAAATAGGGATTAATATTCCATAAATATGCAGCAACTTTTTTTTAATAAATTTATTTACTTTAAACTGAGGGTATTTTATTTGTGCTGATACTGTAAAGGAACATTGTCACTAGTAAGAGGTTGAAATGGTTGAATTAATTATTTTGCCTTTAAAGATAATGTAGGACGTTTTTGAATTATTTATCCTAAATAGATCCTATTGAAAAAATACAGACAAGATTTTTTATATGCTAGATTCATAGAAGTTTCAAAAAAACTGGTTTAACCCAAACCGCAAAAACATAGGAGTTTCATACAAAATTCTGTCCTTTTTTAGCTTTTTGGGCGTAGATTTATATAAAATATTTCCTTCACTGATGTATATGTAAAATCTCAGGCTATCATTATTGGCAGCCCGGGATTGGGTGTTAGAGTTGATTGGCAGAATCTCCCTCCTGTTGTATACAACGGTGTCACTATTCCCTACTGTGATACTGTTAAAGATCTAGGCTTACATCTTAATAAACAACTATCATGGTCTGTGCATGTCAACGTATTGAGTAGGAGGATGTTTGCGACTATTAGGTCATTGCGTCGCCTGCGTTCTGTTCTTCCAATTCCGACCAAAGTTATGTTGGCACATTCTCTTATTCTCTCTATTCTTGATTATGCGGACACAAGCTATCTTAACCTGACCGAGGACCAACTGAACAAACTTGAGCGTCTTCAAAATCTCGCTATTCGGTTCATATTTGGCTTACGCAAATATGATCATGTATCTGAATTTAGACTAAAGCTTAAGTGGCTCCCTATTCGTCGTCGCCGGGATCTGCATGTTCTGTCGCTTCTGTACTGTGTGTTATTTAACCCTAAAACTCCCTCTTACCTAAAGGAGAAATTTAATTTTCTTGGAGTGCAGTCAGATATACGTTCTTGTCGTACGCTGACTTTGAGCATGCCGTTTCATAAAACTAAGTTTTATAAGCATTCATTCATTGTTCAAGCTACTGAACTGTGGAATGCACTCCCAATAAGCATACGACAGTCAAGGTCACTAGACATATTCAAAAATGCTGTTAAAGCCCATTATCTTGAACAATAAAGACGACAGTGATTAACTCTTACTCATATTTAAGTATGTTTTAGTATATATTAGTTTATTATTTTTTTATATTTATTATTATTAATATTTTATGTGTGTAATCTTGATAAGTATTAGTGTGTAATTGTTCGTAAGTATGTATATAATAATAATACACCCCACCAATCGGTTTCCCTTGGTTTTCCTAATCCTAAGGTTGCCTGGAAGAGATCGCTACTAAGCGATAAGGCCGCCCTTTGTATCCTACTTTTTAAGTTTATTTTTGTTGTGTGCATTGTTTTTTTTTTTTACTATTTGTAGTTTACAAATAAAGTGTATAAATAAATAAAATATATGCTTTAAAAAAACGATTTTCTAAATTTCAGGTTTGTAGACTAATCAAGAAATTGAGCAGAAACTTTCATTCACTTTACTAAAGATAATATTTAAAAAAAGGTTCATAAATGTACTTTTTAAATATACAAACTTCGACAACCTGTTTAAATTTTTACACTTGTTTAAAATTTGATGTCCCGAATTAAACTTACATCTGTAACATATTTAATTCGCTTTTCTTATTGTATGTTATCCTATGTACTACCGCGTAGTTTCAACTTTAATCATGTAAAGTTTCATTTGAATTCATTTAGTAGTTTCAGTGTGATGCGTGGTCAAGACATGAACAGAGAGACAGACTGACAAACAAGAATGAAATAATTACAGTTTATGCTTCAGTATTGATTAAATTGATCAGTGTCCAAATTATTAATAAATATCATTTCCAAGGGGTTAATCCCCTGGAAGTGATTTCAAGTAAATATAATTTAAACTTGTTAAAGAGACAACAGAGGTTTTTTTCTTTTTTAGACTGAGTGACAATAGAGCCACCATATTGCTTAAATAAAACAATATACTAAGGAATTCGATACCGTAAATTCTTTCTAAAAAAAAAAAACATTCTGTAATAAATCAACTTGGTTCACAATCAAATTAAAATATTTAATGTTCTAAGAGTAAGGAATCAGATATTATCGTTTTAAAATAATTTTAATTGGTTAAATTGGTTAAAAACTAAGGAATTCTTGTTTAACTTCTGTAGCAATCGCGCTGGACCCAAGCGGTACAAAATTGTGGTATTTGGAACTCCCTGTCCTATAAAGGCCCTATGTCTGTACATAGGACCTTTTATTTCATTTTGTTTTAAGGCAGGGCACGTCTGGAAGTGGACGACGATCGGTTGAGTGATGATGACGTGTCTGAATGTAAGAATACTTTTTTCAGACTTATTAAGACCTTTAAATTAATAAATAATAAGAATAAATAAAGACTAAAGGGATATAACAATAACGTAATATTTAATTGTATAAATTCAAAACGCGGATAACTCTGAAGATCAGGAGGAGTTAACTCGTGTCGGAGGTCGAACTAGGTCCCCTAAAAAGGCCGGTGCTTTAACCATTAAGTTTTCACCACTTACTAGGAATTGGTGATGAAATTTAAAAAAAACATTAGATATTAAAAGTTTTACTATCCTTACACCTATATACTATATGACGATTTATGATTTGTTTACAAATATTATTATAGATCCAGATTAGTTTGTATAGCAAAAGTACCTACATTAATGTTTAAAGTTGTCGTTTAAATTTTATTTAAGCAAACTAAAATCCAGAATATAAAAATGTATATAAGTGACTTTCCTGCTCTGGGATCTTATCTTTTTGATACTAAGCAATAACGATTATGACACCGGGACGAATCTTTGCGCTGTCTGAATCTCAATACAAAACTGAAGGTAATCGGTAATATACTCGTATTTATATCAAAATTCCCACCGTCACAAAGCCATGCACATTCGCTGTGAAACAAATATCATTTTAATTATTTCTTAAAAACTATTCGTTAAATATAATAAGAATTATTATTATATGCACATTTGAAAAATTATAATCAATTCAATAAAATATCTAGCACATATTTTCAATTTATAGTTATCAAAATTTTATTTAAGTATCTACTTAGTTTTCAAAATTACTGTCATATTCATTATTCTAAGCGAGTTTCACCTCTCTGAAACGAGTTTATGTTTGAAAAGAATAATATGATCTTAACATTTTTAATTTTTTATCGTTTTCATGAATTTCTTGTGAATATTATTATTCTGAGGTGAATTTATATTTTGAATCTGAATATAAAAGTATATCCTCCATAATCCAAACTGAACAAATCCTTTGGCTATATCCTTTTTAACATATCCTTTGGCTATAACTTGACGCGGAAAATCGGTATCAGTAGTTTTCGAACTTTTCCCATATATCAAGGCTGTCTATCAAGGTTCTAGGTAAACGGGATGTGGCAATTCTTGTACTGACCCGACAATCGAACCGAGAGCCTCTTGACCACTTGAAGAACCACAAATATAAAAGTTTATTGGTTCGCGTAGATTATTTCCGGAAAAAATAAAGGTTTGTTAAAGACCTGAGTTAACAGACATTTTTTATGTTTCGGAAAAGTAACCTCTGTCAAAAGTTGGCATGGAACCTTAAAAATTATTGCCTCAAGAAAAAACTGAAATGGCTGAAAGCGGCAAAAGGCGTAAGTATGCCTCTAATGCAGAGTTACATATTGGTTCCGTTTGCCATGGAGACTAAATGCATAAAAAAAAATCTTACGAGACCTTACACCACGGTTGATTGCCTCATCTGGTGACAGGACAGCTGGCTGATGTTTTGCGCAAAGGATCAGCCTGGAGGTTCATCGCGGAAATGCTGCCAGCATTTTTGGCACCATTCCAAGTGGTCATGGGCCCTTGCAGTTATACATACGTTTTATCGTAGCATAAAAAAAACATGATACCTAAGGTCATATTATTTACATTGGCCTAAGTTGAAACAAAGCATCAAACACAATATACAATCGTGGTTTCTAAACTATTGATAAATTTTACAAAGACAAGGATTTTTAGAAGCAGGACGCTTCCCTCTCCTGTGAAACAAAATTTTTTGCAAAATGTTGTTGGAAAAGAGCAACTTAGCTACTTCTCGGTAGAGTCTGCCTCCGGAACCAGTGGTAGAGTCGCCACTAACAGACATACTTTCAAATATGCTTATGAACCTGGCCTACTTGAAATAAATGTTTTTTTTTTATTATATAGAATGTGTGGTTAGCGGTGATAGCGTAGTGGGTAAGGGTTCGGTTTCCCTTTGGGGGAATCATTCCTGGCACGCACCTAATTTTTTTTCAAATTTATGTGGGATTTTAATTTATGCAATTAAATAACAGCATGCTAGAGTATTCTCCCAATTCTCATGGGTGTGTGAAATCTACCAATCCTCATTTAGTAGCTGACTAAATGAGGGGTGGACAACGGAATCCTCACAGAATAGGAACTGTGCACCATATTCTGAGAGAATTCCTCTAGGTTCATAGGTTCTATGTGCCTAGGACACACGTGCCCTGTAGTGGCCGGTGATAGGTCGATGATGATGAGTAGGAGCCATGCAGAAATAGAAGCCAAATATAAGAACTGTGCTGTCACAAAAGTGATTGAGGTTGCAGAAAAAATCGATTAGCATTTTAATTGTACCAATCGTACATTCGTACGTAATATTCATAAATATTAATAACATAGCATCTCGGATGTCTGAAATGAGTTTAATTTTGATAAGTGGATTTCACTATTTTATAATAGTTATTGAGCAATTAAATATTAATAATCCACCCAGTGCGTATAAAACTAAAGGTCAGCTGAATTATGATGCATTACCCTTTTCAGGATGAAGGGGCACATAGTGTTTATTTTATATTGTTTTTTTATAGGAGCTAATCATGTGACATGTAGTGAACACGAAATTTTGGAGTACCTGAACAGGACGGAACCTGCGAATCGGCAACTTTGCGAATTCAAACTGAGACATCCGGTACGTGAATATATATACCTACTAGTCTAATCGGAAAGGGTAAGTAAAGTACTAAGTACTTCTCCGATACCCTTTCCGATAACAGCTATAAAAAAGAAAAAGTCTTTACGTACCGACCCCCATCAGACAAACCAAGAAAAATGGTTTCACAGGTTAATAATTACTTTGAAAAGCGTGAAAGACTGTTGATTACAACGCTATTGATTATTCCATTGGTTATTATAGTACCTATTAGCTATTTATCACAATGAAACCAATTTTTTCGACTACTTTTTGCTGAGATCAATAATTTTAGAGGAATAAATGTATACACCGTTGTCATAAAAAATACACGGTGCCAAACATCAGCTGTGTGTTTAAGGTCAATGGGGGTCATGGATAATAAGGCAAAAATATATATACTAACCTACTTATCTATCATTTTATTGTCATCAAAATAGCGATGATAAATCATTAGCTGGAAATACAAATAACAGAAATCATAAATTTATTTACTGACTTCCAGTAAAACTTTGATACCTTTTCTCGGGAATTTGACGCTCGGAAAGATTTATCATCTGTTGAATAAGAAAGTTTTAAACGTGTATTACAAAAAAAAAGTGTTTATATTCTGTTTATGTAACTTCACCATCATTATCATCACTATCAAGCCAATATTGGCATAAAGGGCAATTAAATGGTCGATATGACGAGAAACGTGACTTTGCCGCCATTTTAGTTTTTTAAAATACCTACCGCTCTTGTTCTAACGGGGAAGGAAAACATAGTCAGGAAACCTGCACGCTTATGAGTTCTACACAGTGTTCTCCAAGGCGTGTGAAGTCTATCAACCCACACTTGGGCAAGTAGACTACGGATTAAACCCTAAATTTCAGAGAGGAGACCCGTGCCCTGTTGTGGGCCATTAATGATTAGATAATAATGAGTACCAATATTACCAACAAAATAGATAAATAAAGAAATAGATCAATCTCTTACCTTTTTTTTGTCTTACAGAAACCAGTAGGAATACTTACTACGAGTTCAGGAAAGCTTGTAGAGCTAAGGGAAACTACCACATTAAATTCCGACTCTTTTTCGAATGAATACTTTATAGACTTCCTTACCCACAACGATGCAGAAAGGATTCCCGAAAGAGTTGTTCATGCCAGTGGCACGGGTGCCCATGGATACTTTGAAGTGACTCACGATGTATCAAAGTATACAAAAGCTGAAGTATTTAATGGCGTTGGAAAGAAAACACGGATTTTCGGACGCTTTTCTAATGCAGCTCAAAATCTCGGCGGAAGCGACCTTGTAAGAGAGCAGAAAGGGTTGGCTGTAAAGTTTTATACAAGGGAAGGCAATTTAGATTTATTATGCATTAATTTACCAGTATTCTTCTATAGAGATCCGATTGAATTTGGTCACTTTGTTCACTCTTCAAAGAGAAATCCAAGGACTCAACTTTTTGATCCTTCATTGCGCTGGGACTACGTTACGAAAAGACCAGATAACGTGCACGGACAGCTATGGGTGCAATCTGACTTCGGCCTACCAAACGGCTACCGCAAAATGAACCAGTTTCCCATTCACACTTACGAAATAAATAATAAGCATGGTGACAAATACTATGTCAGATTTAATTTTATAAGCAATCAAGGTATAGAATTCCTTTCAGATGAAGCAGCAGCAGCTATAGGATCTCGAGATCCTGATTATTTCAAAAGAGATCTATATAATGCAATCGAGAATGGAAATTACCCCAGTTGGAATTTGGAAATGGATCTTATAACGTTAGAAGAAATAAAGAAACTTGATTATGATCCTTTCGATTTAACGAGATTATGGAAAAAAGGCACATATAAGGCTATACCTATAGGGCGCATTGTTTTTAACCAAAATCCTGATAACCAATTTAGGGATAATGAACTCAGTGCATTTAATCCTGGAAATTTGGTACCCGGAATTCCTGGACCAATGGATAATGTGTTCAGAGGAAGAAGATCATCCTACCGCGATACTCAAACACATCGTTTGGGTATCAATCACAATAGAATTGAAATTAATAAACCACTGTATTGGAAAGTGTACAATCGTGACGGCTACGCTCCGGTAAGAGAAAATATGAGGGATGCGCCAAATTATTATCCCAATTCATTTAATGGTCCCGTCCCTTATGTGGATCCCAGTCGCCCTAATAGCAGGTTCGTTATTTACGAGCCCAATGCAGTAGACTTGGAACCGGCGTCGGAATTTTATAATGATTTCTTGACAGAAGATCAAAGGCAAAGGCTTGTGAATACCACAGTAAGGTCTTTGATGCCCGTGCCTCCAGACTTACAGAAACGGGTCATTCGTCTGTATACTCTCACTGACGTAGATTTGGGTACCAGGGTGGCTGAAGGTTTGAAAAAGGCGCTACGAATGCCTCCGCCACCGCCACCACCCGTGCTAAGATTAACTCAACATTATAAGAAGGACAAAAGTCGTCCTCACCACCACTAAACAGTAAAATTGACCTTAAGATTAACCACCTTTAGTACCTTTTATTTATATATTTTTGAACATGTCTTTAATCATTTGCTTTATGTAATTTTGTTATTAACGATTTGTCAATTGAATTCTATTTGTGTTATAAAAGTCACGACAGCCCTGGTTAAAAAAAACATAGCATAATCTTATAGGTTTCTGGTTATTTTATTGAAAATTTACAAGGTAGGTTGACCTTAACGTACTATCTAAAGGGATGTGCTTTGGAAAAGGACCTCTTTGGAGATCATGGTAAGCTATGGTTGGTCGTCTGTCGCCAGAATATATATGCGAAAATTTAAAAATAAAACGCTTTACAAAAATCGTTCTTGTAAAATTGTAATATGATTTTATAATATAAATTACAAATTTGTACTTTATTTGTTGCAGAATAAAGTATTAATTTAGTTTTTTTTATTTAACCCATTTTACGATCAGAGCTCTAGGCACCTGTTAAATTAAGATTTATTTAGTGGACTACGTTGTTTTAATATCTGAGGGTCTGTCTGTGGGGAGGTTTTTAGGCTGTGGCTAGTCACCTCAACAAAAGCGAAGGGGGAATTCCCCTGGTTTTCGGGTAATACAATCAAAACTATTGCGAAAAGTGGAACATTCTTTATTATTTAATAAAGGCAGTAAACTTTAAAATAAATATAATTAAACAAAAACGCAATTTCTGCGTAATTATATTTAAAAACCAAGATCAATTGTCAGCTGAAATACTGTATACAGTCTTAGTCGTAATCTTCTGAGCATCAAAATGAAAATTTATGGATAATATCAATAAAACTTGGATTGTAGAGCATTCATCAAACATCGTTTTTATTCTTGTATTTACGAACTATGACCCATATATAAAATATTTATAATATTCATGTATAAAAATTATATTAAAAGTGTTCATTCGTTGATATCGATATCAATAATGATTGATAGATAAATGAATAATTATTGATACTGTAGGTACAAGAAATTAGAATTTAAACTACCTCTGCATTTGATTAAAATAATATCGTCCGCATGATGAAAATTATAAGCAAAAAATCGTTACAATAACATCAATCTATGTGGCAATTATTTTAAACTTTGAATTTTGCTCTTCAACGCTATAAGCTTTGCATTGCTCACAAAGCATCAATGAACGAATGTCTCTACATTCTTAAGTAAGTTAGTTACATTAATCGAAATGACTAATACTGTTTAATCGTAATTTTTATATCTAAACGAGTAATCATTGTGCTTCTATAAATAATAAATTCATCTTGTACCTTTGGAGACAGATAAAAATTTATTTATAGAAAAAGTTCATCTATAAAAAAATATATGTTAAAAAAATGCAGGTTTTAATACTTTTGCACGCTTAGTAAGTGGCAGTAATTTGAATTCACAGACGGTTTTTTTTTTTGCAAAGATATAAATTATACTTTTAAGAAAAAATACTTAATTTTTTAAAATCTTATAACAACTGAGGGATTTGTGATTGAACAGATAAACAAACGTAAAAACAGACTAGCAAAGACTGCTGAAATCCTTTGGTGTCGAGTAAAAATAGCATAGTGAACAAAGCGTACAGCATCGTATATTCTGTTAAAAAGAAAACAAACATAAACGACCGACAACACAAAGCTCTTATTTCGCAGCAATTATTTCTCTCTGTTTGTAATGATTGGTTTCAACCGGTTTTATAACCACATGCAGCTGTAAACCATATCAATTATAGCGTATTTTGTTATTCCACTACAAGTTAGCCCTTGACTGCAATCTCACCTGGCGGTAAGTGGTGATGCAGTCTAAGATGGTAGCAAGTAACCTGTTAGGGAGTATGGTAGTCATACCCAAAATCGTTTTCTACGCGACATGTTTTTGCCCGCGTTGGGAATAGACTCAGCAATCAGTAGTGAAGCATGCTCAACCCTTTTTTTTTATTTGCTGGGAAATGCAACTAAAGCCCAGAGATTGCACAGGTAGAACTGCGTAGCATCCGACCCGGACGTATATATAAAATTAACTTATGTAATTCATTTTTTGCGAAACACACGTCAATAAGGTGTCACATATTGTTTTAGGGGTAATACATGCCAGTTATTTGGCATGCAATGTTACATAATAGGTTTGATGCCAAATTAATTGATGTCAAAAATAAAAAATATTGACACTTAGTCAATTATTGAATTGTTATATTAATTAATAACGATTAAAATAATTGCACTTGAGTGTCTCTAATAACATTGATTTTTTTTACATAATCATTATAAATGAGGCATAAAAAGTTATTTTGATATCACAGACGATACTTATATTATTAAATGTATGATATGTATTTATATGTGTAATCAGCGGCGTGCACTTCATACATGCACAAAAGCACTGCTTACCCTAAAATTTTTGTATAACCCATAAATGCGAGGGATTTTTCCATTTTATTGCACCTCCCTTCTTTATGCATACCCTGGCTAAAAACCCTGTGCACGCCAATGTGTGTAATATGCCCCGAAGGAAAGTTTAAACGACATTTTAATGTATTTTCAGCTTAATAATAGCATTTTGGTTACTTAAAGTTAAAAGAAAGTCGAATACCCTATTTTTGTTTGGCAGTATAGTACTTTTATACCATATCTAATGTTGTAAAAGCCAAGCAACCGAAATTTCGTGACTCACAACTCAAAAGATCACGCCCCTCTGTCCTTTTACTATCGCATAAAATACCCTTTAAGCAATGACAAATAAGAAAGATATACTTAGTTTGAACATTTACTTTTATATGAATTCGGGCCCTTATGAAACATTCGTTCGGATAATATATTTCGAAATAACATATAATTCTTTATTAATGAACCAACGAAAAAAATTTTTTTCTAGAAAAATTATAATTATATACTATAATTAATATTTACAAGAAATATAAGCCGTCTAAGTGTTCACTTATGGGCATGGTACCCAAAATGCTGGCGCTGTTGCCACTTGGAATTGCTAGACTTAGCAACATAAAAAACATATGAATCTAGAGATCATCTATCATAGAGACTTTAATAACTTATTATAAATAATTCAGTTAAATAACAAAAGATTTTTTTAACTTCGACTTTATGAGTAATAAATATTCAGTAAGAAAACTACATAACTATTTTAACTTCGATTTTATTATTAGCTATACGAAATGACTGCAATTGGGTCAGAATAAATTACTAATATCTATTTGAATAGTGAATGAGTTATTAATGTGTTTTTTCCGGCAATCATGTTTTATAATCATACGTAATTCGCGTTCGGTTAAAATTACAAAAAAAAAGTATAGCTATGTATAATATTAACAGACAATGCACTTCTAATTATTAACATTCGACAAAAGCGAAGGTTTTATTCAATGAGTTTACCATTTTTCAATGAATCGAAATTGAATTTCTGTTTTATTTATTAGACTTTTATTTTTATCTAGTTTGTAATGGGATACTGTTTAAGAACATTATAGAGAACTCTCAGGTATTCAGGTTTCCTCATGATGTTTCCCTTCACCGCCGAAGCAAGTGATATTTTAATTGCTTAAACACGTTAAATTAGACAAGTTAGAGGTGTGTGCTGGGATTCAAATTCGCAATCGAAAAGTAGCCTATGAGAGATTGAGGTGGATGTAGAGTATCAGAAATATTAGGATAAATGTAAGGTTTATTATTTAGTATGCATGGTAACTAGAATAGGTAGAAAAGTTTTCTATTTCACTCTGTCCTATACATTTATGTGTTTGTGTCTCCATGGTCTTATTTTTTGGTTTCATCTAGTTTGAAATCACAACGATTCTAAAGAAGTTTTTTTTTATGAAAACTAAAATAAAACTTATATAAAATTGTAATCATGTCTCCAAACATAGTTCTGATACTTATTTTTCATTACACTTGCTCGTAACGTAGACCTTATTCCATGGATATAAGGCTCATTAGCCAATATATTAGACACACTACTGATCTCCGCACTGTAATGTAAAAGCGCTTTTCAATCTATTCGCTTGAGGCGTACACGTACGAACATATTATACAGCCTTGTTTATTTACTCGCTGATAAAGTTCTGTACTGATTTACAAGATAATTCTCGGAGAAAACATAACATATTTGAGGAGTCTATATTTAAGTCTCGAGTAACGATAACATTGATTCCAATCTATCGTTGTAGTAGAAATAATTTTATTTTAATTCCTGCTTTTTTTATTCTTTGAAATCCAAGAGTCCGTTAGGTGAGTGATAGCTCAGTGGGTCGGAGCTCGACTTCTCTTTCGGGTAGCCAAGTTCCAATCTCTAACTTTTCAAAGTTACGTGCGTTTAAAGTAATTAAAATATCACTTGCCTCAACGGTGAAGGAAAACATTGTGAGGAAACTTACAGGCCTAAGAATTCCACCAATCCGCACTGGGCCAGCGTGGTGGACTACTGCCTTCACCTGTCCTCACTGTGGAAGTAGATCCGTACCCTATAGTAGGCCGGTAATAGGTTGATATAAGCTTTTCTTATAAACCGCATTGAAATTTGAATCATATAATCATGTATACGTAACTACCCGCAATTTGTACGAATATTTTATGTATCTATACTACCTACTAGATTATATTTCTGTAGGTAATGTACGTTCACATCATGTTAAATTTTTAAGGTCTTAAACCATAGAGTATTTCACACAACTGTGAACTTACGTAAATGTTAAACGGACGGTACCACATTGAAAGTTTTAGGTATACTTACATTTATCCACAAGCGCTTTACAAACAGGCAAACATATAAGGATTAAAATTAAATGTACCTATTTCTGCAACAAAATATTTGATTGGTTGTATGACGGTCGATTGGCGCAATTGGCAGCGACCCTGCTTTCTGGGTCCAAGGCCGTGGGGTTCGTACCCACAATTGGAAAATGTTTATGTGATGAAAATGCATGTTTTTTTAGTGTCTGGGTGTTTATCTGTATATTATAAGTATTAATGTATATTTTTCATAATAATATTCATCAGTCATTTTAGTACCCATAACACAAACTACGCTTACCTTGGGGCTAGATAGCGATGTGTGTATTGTTGTAGTACATTATTATAATAATTTATGATCGGACAGACAAAAGGGGCTCGGCACAAAGTCGCCATGTAAAAAAGTATCTACGCTAAACTATGCAAATATCGATGTGGGCTGGATATAGGTGTAAACGGAGCGAGCTGTTCCAAGCCACTTGTTCCGGAAACTCCTCGTGTCCAGTTCAATGGAACAAGCTCTGTGCTATCTTTAGCAAAGACTCACAATAACTTTATTATTTATGCTCGTCTGCGGAAGGGGCATGCGAGTTCAGCATTTACAAAGTCTGGGTAAACGGGGGACTCCATTAGTAACAACATATAAAATGTTTGACTAATATTTATTTATTTTTATTCAGAAAAACAAAAAAAAATAAAAAAACACTTCATAAAGCGGCATGTAGTAAGGTACATAAAGCGGCCTTATCACTAAGTAGCGATGTCTGCCAGCAAACCTAAGGATTAGGAAAACTAAAAAGAAAAACGAAAAGGTGGGATACACTGTTTAAAATATACATACGAATAATTACATACTAATACACCAGACTACACACATACAACAATACTATTGATAAATATACTAATATATACTTTAGCATACCCAGTTAGAGTAAATAAATAAATAATACTTGATTTAGAGAAATGAAATAAAACGTTCAGTTTTGATATCAATTCAATCAATCCAATCTGTCCCCTTAAAAAGCGGGGAAAGACTGGAAATAATAAGTATGATCTGTCCCCTCATCTGGTCCTCGGTGACAGGTTCAACTTTTTTTTCCTATCTGCCACCCTGAGGGGACAAAGCAGGTGGATAGGTGGGGATAGCGCATACTTGAATTATTGTTTTAATTAGGACATAGTATTTGGGACATTCATCTGTACTTATAATATTTTCTGTTGCCATAATGAACCCATTCTCTCCAACCCTACATTACCCTACTTTTGTCTTTCAAAATCCGCGCAACGGAGTTTTCGATTGATTAAGATTTTTTTGGATAGGCATAATTGACGTGGTTTTTTTAAGTCGACTTATTCGCGGACGAAGTCGCGCGGGTCCGCTAGTTTATCATATAAACTTTTAAATAAAGGTAGTAAGTGAAATTGCAAAGCTTCGTAGTTATCATTGAGAAATATACAAAATTACTCTGTGATATTATGGGACAATATAAATTCATAGCGCCGCCATTCAGGTTATTCCAGTCTACTGCTTCTTCACTGTCGACTGGCCATCATTGCATGTTAGTCATTTACTCGTAAATGGATGATAGAAGGCTTAATAAAAATGTGTGTGTACTTATGTACACGCGCTAGAAGTTATAGGTACTTCTTTGGTGAAACAAGATAAAAATCTTTTCGAAAATTTTATCTTACGCCTTATTGACGGCCGATTGGCGCAGTTTGCAGCGACCCTGCTTTCTGAGTCCAAGCCGTGGGTTCGATTCCCACTACTGGAAAATGTTTGTGTGATGAGCATGAATGATATTCAGTGTCTGGGTGTTTATATGTATTTTCTAAGTATTTATGTATGTAATTCATTAAAATATTCATCAGGCATCTTAGTACCCATAACACAAACTACGCTTACTTTGGGGCTGGATGGCGATGTGTGTATTGTCGTAGTATATTATTTATTATTATTATACGTTTGTGGAGAAAACGACACTAAGAATAGAAAAAAGGTATTTAATACATTGTAACATACATAAGTTCTTTCTTCATTATTCACTGAAAATGAATATTTGAGATTTATGTACAATTGAATCAATGTTTTTTGATGTTTTTTGCTTCTAATATTTTACATTCTATTGTTATAGTCCATTATCTTTTAAATCTTGTTATATTTTTACGGACATAAATTAAATTTTCAAATTGAATCAATTAAATCAGCGGAATGAGCCCGCAGACTTTGACATTTAAAAATGTCGACTAAAGCTAACTTCAGGGTATCGGTTTTTGTGAGGGAGTACTTACCGCGCATCGTAAAAAGTGAGCTTGAGTTGATGAGTTTAGCAACTAAGGTAGTTGCGAAACTCATCAACTATATATATATATATCTTAATATATATAAATCTCCTGTCACGATGTTTGTCCGCGATGGACTCCTAAACTACTTAACCGATTTTAAATTAAATTGGCACACCGTGAGCAGTCTGGACCAACTTAAGAGATAGCATAGCTTAGATCTTTAATTATAGTCGCAATTTCATTTTATTGCAAATTATTTGTCTATAATTAATTGACAGTCACATGTTATATATATATATATACTACTATGGCTATGATATAATATGAGGCTTAGCGATACTGAATACATTAAAAACAAAATCAAACGCAGACGAAGTCGCGGGCAACAGCTAGTATATATATATATAACAACATCCCGTTAAAATCGTGTAATCATCGCGTAACAACGCCGCTAAAGAAGTATAACTTCAAAATTAAAATGCACTTTATTGTATTTACTCTTAAAGACTCTTTTGGGTTCATTTTATATATTATTCTACAGTACAAAAATAGAAACAAATATCATCGACATAATAATATGCCGTAGGTACTTACTACTTAGGATATAATGCTGTGAAAGTAACTAAACACACAAGCCTAGCAGTTTAAACTTTTAGGCTGCAGGCTGCAGGGTAAATCTGTCCGAAAAACTATTTTTGTGGGCCCGAGGGTTTTATTTTTTTATGCGCTTAGAACTGCCAGTTGCCCTTGACTGCAATATCACCTGATAATAAGTGAAGGCGGAGTCTAAGATCATTTTTTCAAGCAGAAAGAATCAGTTTTTTAAAATAGTATTCCAATCAGACCTATTATGAGACAGTTAAAAACAATCTCCTAAATGGCAATAGATGTCCACCGGGAGATAAAACTCGGGAACTGTCACATATCTGAATGCTATTAACCTAGTACAAAAAACCTAGTATATCTAGTACAAAAAAAAACACGGAATAACTAGGGGAAAATTGAGATCACCTTTTCAATTGAAGTAACAGGCAATGAAAACCTGAAATCGAATGCATCCGAGCTCGTTAACACGAAGTCAATAGTACTTATTTGGATTCTAATGAAGCCCTTAAAACCACCTTCGTGGACCTTATTAGGTAGGTATTTTATTTGTTGCTTAATTCGATATTTATTTATCTGTGGATAAGATCCATTTCATTAATCCATTTATAACTATAGAGATACCTACTGTTCTCTTGCAAAGGAATATTCTAGAAGTTTGGTTTGGAAATATTATGTGATAATACGATATTAATAAATGAAGCGGTGATAGCGATAGAGTTTTAATCTCAGCGCGTACCTCGAAATTTCTAAGTTATGTGCGTTTTAAGCGATTAAAATATGACTTGCTTCAACGGTGAAGGAAAACTTCGGCAGGAAACCTGCATGCCTGAGATATTGTTCTCAAGGGTGTGTGGAGTCCACCGATCCGCACTAGGCCAGCGTTGTGGACTACGGCCCAAACCCTTCTCATTAGTCATTGGATGAGGACACCCGTTCCCTAAAGAGGACCGGTAATGATGATATAATAGTCTATTCTACTGGATTGACTGAGTAAATTGATTTTGCTTGAGATTAAAAAAAAATATATATATGTGCAGTAATTGTTATCAACATACGTTACGGTGTAAAATTATTATTTGAAAAAATAAGGTATTTGAATAAAAAGGAAAATCAAAATTAATTTTCCCGTACCGGGAATCGAACCCGAGCCTCCTGGGTGAAAGCCAGGTATCCTAGCCACTAGACCATACGGGATGTGACTGTATTACTGAAATAGAGTTACAAAAACTACATAATTTTGCAAAGTCGTCAACATTATTCAGTCTACCTAGAGTTAGTTGTAAATTATATATTTGGCATATAACTCGTTTCAACAATAGACAAACAGAACATTGAAACAAACGAAAGATTTAATAACGACTCGATAATACTTAGTGAAATATATAATAATATCATGTATTTTTTTTTCTTGCATGACATTTATTTAATTTGTCTGTTCAATTCTTGAAGCATGCGAAAATACTGACTGCACTCTAGTTTATTAAATACATTACCGCTATCTAGCAATAATACTCCGAACTAAATGGAGAACTACGTAACTACGAACCCCTTGCCTCGCCATCTAGCGTTATATATGAAAACTACAAAGGCCCGGTTGACCGCTTTCCTTAACTTAGTATGATTGTTAAAGCACAGATGTCGCTTTTAAATCTTTTGACATTTTTGCTTTTAATCACGTCACTGAGTAAAAAAAAAGGTAGGGTGCCCTGGATAAGAGGAGACCGACGCGGCGACGTTTAAGCCTAGTTTTGCAAAGATAATAAACTATCACAAATTCCAGTCTATTTTTTACCTATCTTTTGATTAATAGGTACAATGTTATCTTGCTACAAATATTATATAGGTAATAAAACCCGATATATTGGCGTACTTATATAATATTTATTTAGCAGAATTGATTTTATTTTCCAAATCTTTGTACTTAAACTTAAAGTTTTGTATCAGAAGAAAGACAAAAAAAACTAAAAACTTTTTTAGCACTAAAGACTTATGAAAATACTTTAAATAGAGTATAGAGTATGCACGTACGATGAGAAATCGTGCTAATTCGGGATGGGGGTGTCTATTTATTTTTATGTCCAATATGGCATGACTTGTATCCTAACTTGTTTCTATTTCGCTAGTTGGTAAACGGACTTTGTAGAACCGAATTTCGTTGCGATGTTTTGTGTTTGCGTCCCAAGTGATAAACGGAAAAAAACAAAAATAGATGTTTGTAAATATGTATATCTCTTTATTAATAACAGTAATCTCTAGACAGGAGGTATTGAATTACAGATAGATTTTGTTATTTTAAGTCGGTTCAATAATTAGGGTAATACGTAAGTAAGATACTAGAAGAGTAACAATGCTATTTTCACTACTTACAGCTGATTTTTTTTAATACATATTATGGTTACATATCAAAAATTCAAGCATTGAAACATTTGCAAGTTTCCTTTTTGGCATAGAGACGTAGGTTTAAGAGTAGGGAAAGATTTTTAGAGATACTTAATACTGATTAGGAAATACTGACGTAATAGATGTTATACAGTAAAAAGTTAAAGAGTAAATTGAGATCGATTATTACTGTCGTCATATTAAATGTTATACAGTAAAAAGTTGAAGAGTAAAATGCGACTCATTCATATATACTATATTTTATATTAGAGTGCAAAATACCAAAGGCTATAACATGATGTGTAATTTAGACCAATTTGTCTTCTTTGATTAATGGCCTTATGACAATTGATTTGAATCAGTAAGTGATTAAAAATCATCTTTGTAGGTATTTATTATATATCAAAGTTGCTTATAAATGTTAAAAAAAGATTTATAAATTATAATTATTGGAATGTATGAAAATCAGCCCTTAACTTTGTGATCGATGACAAAAATAGGAACGTATATTTTGCAGAACTTGGATGACTTTTTAACATAATAATATTTTTTGACTAGATAAAGATTAATACTATTTTACAGCAGACAGAGACTAGAAGCGTTTCATAAAATACAGTAAAAACTGATTTTTAAATCGTCAATTAAAAGTTCACAATACGTAACTAATGTTTAGTTAGTCATATTTGAATTTCGAGGTCTTTCTCAAATACCTATTAATATGCAATAATCAAGTGTTCAAAAATTTACTGGATGTAGAAAATATTAGCACGTAGTGTAGCCGGTAATTTTTAATATTTACACATAACATAATTACCTAAGGTATTATATAACATCAGTAATTTAGGTTAACTGTTCAATATTTTTTTTTACTTTAGTAAGAAGAAAATAATTATTATTTCTGACGATTTAAAAACCAGTTCTCAATAATATTCTCGTAGGCCGATTGAAATACGACTTTAACAATACATAATATTAGATTGACGGAGTATAAGTTTTGATTCATCATGATTATTTGATAGATCAAGCATAGAGTGTCTAAACTTTAAGTTTTAAAGCCATAGAGGTGACGGCTACATAAAATTAGTTTAGTTTAGTTTAGGTATTTTTTGGTTTATATTAGTTAGGTTCTTAGTGGGCATCGCGCCGCCTCCTGCCAGGTCCTCCAGCGAATCTGGACGCAGCCATGCCAATCAGGTGCTTGGCTTGAACAGCGCCGGAGAATCCACGATTTAGTCCCATATCAAGGTCCCGCTTCTCGCTGTAATGAAAAATTTATATTTTATAAACTCCGATAAAGCGAAAGCTCTCCTTCCAAATGTACACATACAGTTTAATTTGATTTGGTCGAAATTCGTTGGTTTGTAACGTATATTCAGCACAAGCAATGCACCAATCTTGATGGAATTTGACACATAAATACCTTGCATTCTGGAAATGGATATCGGATACTATATATCCCAGATATAAAAGTTCCCGGAGGATTTAAAAAATAGCCTTTCGTACTTTAAAGCTGAATTGATCTTGGCGTAATTTTGCATAAAGATAGCTTGCATTCTGGATAAGGATATTGGAATTACCTTGGCTAGGGAAAACAGACGGTTCCCGCGGGATTGAAAAAGAAAATAGAAAGATACGCGATCGAAATCACTGGCAACCTTTACAATATAAATAAGCATGTTCTTTGGCCCTTGTCGTTTATACTTATAAAGCGTAGTATAAAAATATTATATAAAAACACACAACTAAGTTGCACTCCAATATTAACATTTTCATAACTATAGCCCAGTTTTTTAAGGATTTCGATACAAACATCGAAGACATAAATTAATATAGTAAGAAAATTACTTGGATATTTCCTCTTCGTTGGTTGGCATCACTTTCCTTTGTGGGGGAGTAAAAAATATATGTATTAATACAAAATACACTTAATATATATTTCGCAGGTTTCTACTGATTTTATAAATGTTCTTTTTACACTCAAATAAATGTTGTGTGATCGATCGTCTTTATAATTTGACACTAAATATTTACGTAATGTTACAATCATAGAATAAATTTACAAGCATAGAGATTACGACAGTGGTGTAAAGTTTTTTTATCACTATATGTCAACCCGTAACTGCAATCTCAGCTGATGTCAGATGGCTCACCCACTAGAGGTATTGCAATAATCTTAAATCTTTACCCCTAATAGTTTTCTGCCATCCTGGTTATATATGGGTATAAAGCATAATCGGAATTATTAGCACAATGATTTTATTTTAATTTATTAATAGGTATCGTTTTTGCAGTGTTTTAGTCAAAAGGGGATAAAGGGCAATATAATAAAATAATTACTTTGGAATTCCGTTAGTTGCCGACATCAGAGTCCTTTTGTAGAGTAGCGTTGGAAAGCGTAGGAAAAAAATATGCGAATTAGTAGCATTTCATCTTGAGTAAAGTAATTAAGTTTAATAGTTATAAATAAATATACTACGACAATACATACATCGCCATCTAGCCCCAAAGTAAGCGTAGCTTGTGTTATGGGCACTAAGATAGCTGTTGAATATATATATATTTTTTATGAATATAATACACAAAAATAACTTTAATATACAAATAAACACCCAGACACTGAAAAACAATCATGTTCATCAAACAAACAGTTTTCAGTTGTGGAAATCGAACCTACGGCCTAGGACTCAGAAAGCAGGGTCGCTGCCCACTGAGCTAGTCGGTCGTCAATTAATAAAATAATACACTATAACTGAAAGTAGTAAAGTTTCTCAACGATTTGAATCGAACCAAATATTCTTAAGTAACGTAAAGTACCTACAGACCGAGGAGTATGCATTTAAAAATAGTTGATTAAAACACAAAAGTACAACAACCTAAGCACCAATTCAGTAGTCAAATTATATGGAAAGCAAAATAATGTACCGATATAGCACATGCACGAAGAAAAAAAGTTAAATGAATGAAGTAAGTACAGTAAGTAAATTGTAGTTACAATTGCAAAAAAAAAATAGATAAAAGTTATATTGTTTACATACAAAAATCGAACACATCGTGTTCAAGCACTGAAGAACTAAATAAAAATAAAGGCATTGTTTACAGCGTGTTTACTTTATCCTTACCTGAAAAGGCGCGCAATATTTACATAAAACCCCAACAGCTTTACACGTATTTACATGCGAGACAGGTCTTGCGAATGCGATTATTCTCACGTGTTGTATGACAGGAAAAGATTTTAAGATACCAATATTCCTGAGAGATGTGACAGGAAAAAGGTTTTTTATGCTGGTTTCAACGTGGATGAATATTTTGTTCGTTTGATGATTTATGAATGAATACATGCTAATCCATACTCTAATATTAATATAATGTTTGTTAATTCATTTATCAAATAATATACATTTACATAATTATAACTCAACTCTGCCCTCTCACTTTTCTCTTTCTTTTCCATCTTGTACCGTGCTTGTGTGCATTAACATTGAAAGGCGATCCTTAAATAAAACAGGAGTTTCCTAGCTAATTATCACCTATCAGCCCTAAAAAGATAAGTAACAGCCGCCGAATTTAGCATATTAATTTATTCATAGTACCCACTAAAAGTTAAGGAAATAAATAGATTAACAATGCGTAGTGTATCTGTTTGTTTCTTTACGCATGCCGACTGTATTTATTGACAATTCTTGTGGAAAAAGTATATAATAAAATAAAGTACCTACCTAACTGATTATGTGTTTATGGTAACTGAAATTTGTATACCAAAGCATATTTAACTACATATATATCTACTTCCATAGACATATAATATGGTTTCGAAAACAACAGAAGCAAAATAGGAAAAAAATCAATACTCTAAAGTTATGTAATGTTAGGGTTAGATATGTATCCAAAGCTAAAAAACGTACCTAGAAATGTCTTCTTTATAGCTGAAAAGAAAAAAATACAATAAAAACGTGTTAGTTTTTTCTTTTAACAAATAGAAATAATAAACTTAATAATATCCATTATTAAGTACAGTATAACTTAATAATGGATATTATTAAGTTATACTTTCAAGTACGGGTACGTTTAGTGTTTACTTGATAATAATTCTTCATTATACTATAAGAAACGGTTCTTAGTTTGTTTTTCTTTCAAGCAGCAACGGAGCAACGTTTTGACGATACGGATAGAGATAGTTGCTGAACCAACAAGTGGCATAATTTACCAGATTAGACTTAACTTACGAGTATCTAACATTATGTAATTTAAATGAAATAAACGTAGCGTCAAAAAAAATATTATTATTTATTACAAATCCGGTTATTGCGTGTTTGGATTGATTGTTTTATTAAAGTTTTAAGAATAAGTTGTTTACTATTGGGTAGTATTTAAGCCACAGCTAACGCAATAAAAGACCGTCACTAACGGCTTATTTTTATCTATACAGCAACTGCTGATAATGACATCAGTAGATAAAAGTCTTCCGACTTGGCTAAGGAAGTTCTCTGAAAGCGAAACTCTGTAGAAGCATTAATTCCTATTAACATTTAAAAGGTTCGAATGAGAGGCATTAGTCTTTGAGCGAGATAATAACTTTGCGAAGTGTCCGCCTCACTAAACGGAAAAAATTACATATAATAACTTATCTCCATTTGTATTTTAGGCTCACAGTAAAACATTTTTACTTCGTTTTAAGTTTTTAATTTAAACGAAATAAAAAAATATTAAAATACCTCCAATCTTAATATATATAAATCTCCTGTCACGATGTTTGTCCGCGATGGACTCCTAAACTACTGAACCGATTTTAAATTAAATTGGCACACCGTGAGCAGTCTGGTCCAACTTAAGAGATAGGATAGCTTAGATCTTTAAGTAAAGTCACAATTTTATTTTATTGCAAATTATTTGTCTATAATTAATTGACAGTCACATGTTATATGTATATACAACTATACTCATTTAAGGCTTAGCGATACTGAATACTTTAAAAACATTTAAAAACAAATCAAACGCAGACGAAGTCGCGGGCAACAGCTAGTGATTTTATATAATTCATTTTATTCAGCAGAGTACAACGTAGACATTGTAATACATAGCTCCTCGATTTCCCTCGGATTTTCATATAAGATCTTGTTTTAATGGTAAATTTATTTATTTCATTCATCGTCAATATCCCATTACCGGCCCACTTCTGGGCACGGGTCTCCTTTCAGAATGAGAAGGGTTTAGGGCGGAGTCTACCACGTTGGCCAAGTGCGGATTGATAGACTTCCCACGCCGTTGAAAGCATTATGGAGAACCTTCAGGTATGCTAGGCAAGTGATATTTAAATTCAAAAACGCACATAGCTCCGAAAAGTCAGTGGTGCGTGCCGTGCGTGCCGTGCCGGGGATCGAACTCGGTCTCCACGCAAGGAAAGCCTTACCACAGGCTATCACCAGTTATTTTATTGCATATTAATAATTAAAGAAACGGAAATAAATTAAATCAACCTACATTTAGAATTGCTTAGAGTCAGAAACTCCAATTTCTAACCATATTGTGTTACAATATGCATCATAAAACCTTGTGTTTTTCCTGTTGTGCTGTGTTGCAATAAAGTTTTTCTATTCTATTCTATTCTAATAATAATTGTTGTAATTGTTGGATTGTTATTAATTATTACTTTATTTTAACTAATTGTGATTGACTGAAATTAGGTCGTAGTTACAAAAATTAAAGAATATTGTGTGTATAATATTATGTACAAAGAAGATAAAACTACAGGTATGAATAAAATGTACAAAAACGCTTTCCACAACGGGTACGTCGGATACCCTAAATTTAAACCCTTTAAAATAATATTCGTCGGACATTTCCGTCCTCAGTTTTAAAATTCGGTTGAATACAGAATTTTAGAATGCATTAGAAAATAATATACCTATCGTCATTGGAACATCAAGAATCTCATAAAAGACTTTTACGAGAAAAGCTACGAGTATAAAAACCATCCACTTAAAATAAATAAAGATACCATGCACATGATTTCCTGCATTTAAATTTGATGGCTATTGATAAAGAAAAATAAAACTAAAAATATTAAATTTGTCATAAAAATCGAAAAGTAGTATCATAATAAATAGGAAATTATAATATCATTCAACTGTTTGGCTTGTTTATGTGTTAAAAATTTTCAATTTATGCATTTATATTGTTGGTTTTTTCAGGCACTGAAAATCATTTTCAACTTCCTCGACTCCCCACTTCTTCTAAGTAATATCGATTATGCATGTCGTAGATTAAAGCAAGACGTAAACCTCACTTTGCGTGGGCTAGATGGAAGACAAGGTATTCGGCAAAAAAAATCTTGCGCGTGCAATGCTTTCAACAGCAAATATTGTGAGACGGACATTTTTCACGTCAAAATTGGCACTTTTAGGAAAATAATTACGGCAAAATAAGTGTTATAATCTTTTAAAGTTTCTGTTTTAATTTAATTATTTTGTATAATTTTCGCTTCGTACTTAATTCCTAAGCAATTGTGGTTAATGTTATCTTTTATGTATAACTAAGTTGTGGAAACTTCATTGGTTTATGTGTAACAGTACTGTTTGTTTCTCTTGAAAAGCTAATAAATAAATAAATTTTATAAGTAACCCTATAAGTGGTCTAAAGAAACTCTTAATTGCTCATGCTTAGGAGGAAAGGGTTGACATATATTTAATTAATTAATAAATGTATGGTGGTGGAAGAATTCAAAATGTGCTGATATTGGTTATTCGGTCATGAGTTTACAAGACTTTATTATGGAAAATATATTGTGCTACACAAGGCATTTTTATCTCGTCATAATAGCATAAAGGCTTTTCAACCCACTTAGGATGACTTTTCATAAAATGCTTGCTGAATGCTTTACATCCATCGAGAATTTATAAGATTGTCCAAATTTCTAATCGTCTAGGTTTACCGCAATCTACCGATCAGTCTCTTAGAGTTGCTTTATCTGAAAGTCAGTCTTTTAATCCTGTAAATCGTGCCGTCATATGTTTCATTTTCTTTTTTAACTGAGGTATATTCATGAAGTAGGAAGGTATGTTTTCCTTAGAGTATCTATCAATCAGTCTATTAGAGTTTTATAAGTCGTACTGTTATATTTTCCTTTACTTTTCTTAACTGAGGTATGAAATAATGAGGTATATTATGTGATCCTTACGTTTCCAGTCTGCGTTCCATTTGGATGATCTCGTTGAGACGGTTCAGCATTCCCATGATCTCTTCGGGGTCGTACTGGCCATCGTCACGGTAGTAGTTGTTAGGGCTGGAAAATATTATCACACCTTTTTAGTGTACCATCAAGAGCGGGACAAAGTTTTCCGTAATCTTCTAAATTGAAGAGGACATCGATTAAAGATGTCTCTCTTATTTAAACTTGTACTATAAAATACCACCACTCCATTAAAATTGTAGTTGCATACAATTTTAATGGAGCTACGGAGAAATGCACTGCTTCAAGAGCAAGAGAAGAACTTATTTCTCATAATCAGCAAATAAGTGGTCTAGGTGTGCAGTCTACTTAAATAGATTTTCTTAGTTGGTAGATGGGTGGGCGAATGATGTATTTACTTTTACTTCGTGTTTTTCAGAGCGGGTTAAACCTTCGGTCCCAATTAATATATAAATATATATATATACACATATTTTTTTTTATTCCACTTTCTTCCACAGTAGTAAGTGATGATGCAGCGCTGGATAGTAGCGGGCTAACCTGTTAGGAATTATGGTAGTCACACTTCTAATCGTTTTCTACGCGACATCGTACCGGAATACTAAATCGCTTAGCGGCACGTCTTTGAGATTAGAGTGGTAACTAGCCACGGCCGAAGCCTCCCACCAGATCAGACCAGAAAATAATCTTAAATAATAATTGCCCAAATTGCCCCTGCTGGAAATCGATCCCCGGACCTCCTACTTAAATTCACAGCGCTCATTGTTGCATCATTGAGGTCATCAAATGTAATATATTATTATATATCATTAATCGAATATGATTAGTTGATTAAACCTCCAATGAATAAGCTTCGAGCTTTAGATATATGCCTACCAGTTTTTTATTGTTATAACTAAGAGACCAAGCAGATGGCTCAACTGATAGTTAAACAATCAACTAAGATATAAACAGAGCATCATTTTGCAGGTCATGTAAGGAAAACGTACTAGAAAGACGTCCTGCCAATCAAACAAAATTGTAAGATACAAAAAGTAGCAATACTTCGCAGTTCATCCAAGGAAAACGTTCTAAAAAGACACCGGTAACTGCGCCCTTCAGACCAGAACACAGCACTTCTGTGGTATAAGTTCCCCGGACGAGCTCTAACACAAATAGTTCTACCAATACTTAGATAGGTTTACTTGGATCAGCGCGATTCGAGGGGCTGATTGTAATGATGAAGATATTTTTTCTATCAATTTCTCATGCGCAAGTACCTGGGAAAAGCGGTGGCTGGCAATACGAGGAGCAGGGCGCCGAGAAGGCAGCAGGTCATCAGGCAGTTGAATCGCATCATCCTGTAACAAGTAATTTAGATTTTATTAAGTATACTAATCCTTCTAACTATTAAACTTAACTATTATTAATATATACGTTGTTTGTTGGGAGGCTTAACATATAGCTGGTTAAGCCGTGCTTCAAAGCGATAATGCGTTCCGGACGATGCGCGGAAACCGATTAGGGGTAAAGGTTTAATATAAGATGTCTAAAAGATTAGCCCTTTTATATCTTAGACTGTATCATCGGTTACCACCAGATTGCATTCTAGAGTCATCTTGTAGTGAAACTGAGTAAAAAGAAAGTGTGTGCGTGAAACCTTTACGCGCGATTTAAATAACGCTTTTATTATTTTATTTTATTTATTTATTATTTATTGATGAAGAGTAAAATGTTCCTGGGACTCAGCCATTTCATTTAATATTCTATTTAAAATTCATTAATATCACTTTCACATTTTAAATAAATTGATTATGATATTTGCCACTAGCTGGCGCATAAGTCCAGAAGCGTCGAGTATATGACCTATACCTGACGACCAATCCAAACTATTATTTTTAAATAGCGGAAACTACACAGATTGCGGATCGAGCCCCTTGGTTCCCCTGCTGGGTCTAATGAGTAGTTTTGGGTTTTTCTATCAAGAAATTCTTAGTACCACCACGGAGTTTGGAAATTAGCAGTGATAAACTCCGCTGCTTTCGAGAACACGCTAAGCTACCGATTCTGCTACCGATCTTTTAACACAAGTGCACTCTCTCCCTCCCTCTCTATGAGAGGGAGGGAGGGGTGCGCACACACTTGAGAAGTTGTGCACTAAAATATCTTCCACGTAATTGAAAAATGTTTCTGGCGATTGTCAAATATGTAATGCACGGTAGGCACTACATATTTGACTATTGGTCAGGGAAACTGTATAGGTAAGTATGTATCGCTTTTGATGTATCTTAAAAAATATTCGCGAAGGACAACATTCGGAATATTTAAAAAGGTAGCTTTCAACTTATTATAACTTGGTACACATGTATGTGTGCCAAAACCTTTTAGTTTTAAAGTAAAGGTTACATCCTTTATTTCTTGCCACATTCTTTGCAAAAAAAGGTAGAGTATGTACCTACAATATATTTTGACCCGCTGGGGTAACCAAGGTTAATGTGTAACTCAACGATGTTTACATTTACCTACGCAGCACTCTGTCTGTATGAAAATTGCTCATTTGACAAATGCGGAATAATAAGCTGTACAATTCTAGGAGCAATTTACGCTGAATTTACAGCTGTATTAAATTTTAGGAGAAAAACAAAACCCGAGTAGGTACTTTTAAGCCTCTATTGGGTATCATCATCTTCATCATCATTATCATCACATTAACCCATTACCGGGCCTCTACAGGGCACGGGTCTCCACACTGGCCCTGTGGTGATTGGTGGACTTGCTCTATTGTTTATGCTAAGATATATTTTAATACCATCGATTACCGCAACTTTACATTATAATTAAATTCCTATACAAACTGTTATATGTTACACACCCCGACCCTCGGCGTCGCAGCGACCACTCTTTCCGGTACTTAAGTATAAATATAATGAACTTCCTTAATTGAATCGAACTTTATCCACAAGAAATAAGAAAACAAAAAGTAGTCTTTTGCTATGACTCTTCTTTAATATTTCTATATTATGTGTTATTTGTAATGTTGGTAGGCTTGTTATCATTGTATAGGTCTACAGTAAAGGAAATAAAAATTATTCAGTGTCAAATTACGTTGTAAGTGTTTTACAGTATTTGAATTGATTGCCAGTTATTTGTTCAAAATACATTTATTTCAAGTAGGCCTAGTTTAAAAGAACTTTTGAAACGTCAAGTCAGCCGGTTCGAAAGGGAAATTCCACAGAGAAGAGCCGGCAAGAAACTCAGCAGATTGCTCTTTTCTAACATAATTTTATAGTTAAACAATCTTTAGAACTTTTCTGTTTTGTAAGATATGAGAGGAATTTATTAATCGTGTAGGAACAACGATTGGGTAAATGTGTTGTATTCTAACCCGGGTATTTTGTTTTTTTTTTGAACCCGGGTGTATTTTTTTTTGTAGTGTTGCATAACGGACTAAGCATATGGCCCACCTATGTATGTGGGAAACCACCGCCTGTGAAAACTTAGCAACAGTTTGCAGGGCACACAAAGTGCCGCCCTGTGTCTATCAACCCGGCTAAGTTGTAAACCCTCATGTACCTGCATAAAGGCATTATAAAGGCAACAAGACCTTTAGACCTTCTTCACGGATGAGCTTTATCAAAAAAAGCTCTGATACTACTAAAATTTCCGCACGACTACAGCCCTTTCATTTCATACCCATAGAGTTGGGGAAAAAATGTAGGTTACCCACCATTTTGTGGTGGCGGCCATCTTGGATTTGAATTTTGTCATCGCGTATACTATTCTACTATTGCCCTTTTATTTTATAACCATATTGAGGGTCTACGTCTAGTAAAAAAATATGTAATCCGCTATTTAGTCTATCTTGGAACGATTTTCATTAAACATGGCTAAGAACACTTCCAACTAATTGACTTTTCAGACTAAAAAAAAAAACGAAATCATACTTGCTTGATCCGTTCGGGAAATACTAAGTCACATACACACATTCACACACACAAACACAGACACGTCAAAATTATAGCGACCCGTCGTTTTTGCGTCGTTAAATTACATTGGATTACATACAAACAGTAAAATATATTTTTTTTTGCCACATACAATTTTATCTATTTGTACTTCTAGGTAACATATTGCTTATGTTATGTTAAAGTGATCAAAACTTCCGATAATATGTGCAAATCCTGAACTAGTACTAAGCTCACTTTAGCTCCACCTTACCTAAGCCTATCTAAAGCTTTGTGAACATGTCTACACTAAAACTTGTTGCCAACAGAGTTAGTTAGAGTTGGCTAATGTGCAATTACCGACCTCCACCACTTGGTCGTAGCAAGACAATCGGATCAGTGCACTTCAATTGCGTCTAAAGCCAGGGTGGGCAGGTGCCTCGTTTGAATTGAGTACTTTGCTTGGCAAAAAAAAATATAAAATTGCTTGCAATAATAAAAAACACATAATAATCTATCAACTAAGCTAATCTGAAGTGGTGATAGCTCAGGTTGGACTGCGGCTTCATTTTCGGGGGCCCGAGTTCGTAACCCAGCATGCCTCAACATTTTTCTAAGTGATATGCGTTTTAAGGAATTAAAATATCACTAGCTCACCCGAGAGTTCTCCAAAAATGTTCTAAGACGTTTGAAGTCCACCAGTTCTCACTGGGCCAGCTTGTAGAACTATTATTTACTTGCATTCATGCCTTCACATAGTCATGAGGCCCGGAGAACCCTTCTCGGTGTGGGAGGAGACCCGTGCTCTGTATTGATCGGTAATGGATTGATATGATACATCTACTAGCTTTTACACGCGACTTCGCGCGCATGTTTTTTCGGAAATTTTCCCGGTAGGAGTAAGAAACATACCCACTGCAGAACAGTGCACTATTTGAGGACGCTTGTGTAAACTATGTTGTATCTCTTTCCATTAAGCGCACATTTAAGATTTGTACACACGCGAATATCACAATCGAAATCTCAAGCGAATCGAATCGAATATGCAAGCGAATCATGCAGTTATGCGCCTATATGAGACCTGTAGAGTTTGATGTTTATGACTAAAATGTTTATTCTCCGTCCTTTCAAATATCTGTATGCCAAAAATCAAGTTTACCAGATAGTAAGTATTACCATTAAATTATTAAAGGTATTGCAGTCATAATTAAACCATACTCCTAATCACTTCTACGCGACATTCTACTGGAACGCTAAATCGCTTTGAAGTATATCTTTGTCCTTATTTTGATTAAATTTACCACTGAGTTAAGTCAAAATAATTAAACCCTTATGATAGCAACAATGTAATGAAATAAACACATGGTTAGCCTAGTAGAAATGTTCTTTGTATTCAAACAAGGCTCTATTAGGTTTACAAGCGTTAACGACTTACGCAAGTGGCTTACCCGCTTGAATAAGCAGCCGCAAATAGGCTGCCGCTACACTACAGTGGAGTTGCTTACAGAGCAGTTAATTCACAGAGTATACCTACTCATAACTCGTGAGTGTGGGAATGTACTAGTATTCTAATTATACAGATATGTATCATAGGCATTTCGATAGAATCATTGTTCGTATTATCAACCATTTACCAGCCCAATACAGGGCATTGGCCTCCTCTCAGAATGAGAAGGTTTTACGCTGTAGTTCACCACGCTGGCCAAGTGTAGATAAGTTAGTAAGACTTCAGATGCTTTTGACAACGTTAAGGGAACGTTCAGGCATGCAGGTTTCGTCACGATTCAACGTAAAAGCAAGGAATATTCACATCTAGTGTTTTAATTAAAAATGTACATTACTCCGAAAAGTTAGTGGTGATCGAATTCGATCCAGAGAGTAAGCCGTAGGCAATCACCGCAAGAAAGAATACTGATTGTAGAATTTTTATGATGGCAAAGCGGCAAGGCTGAGTTTCTCACCGGCTTCTTTAATGTAGAATGTACCTCCTGAACCGATGGTAGAGACGCTATATCATCATTACTAGGGTTTCAGCTCAAAATCAGCGCTGCACCATTTTATGCCTGGCAGGGCATCTACTCGTAGCACAATGCTGAGCTGGATCCTTTTACTAGGTTGTGCCACATGACAAGCGTCATCGACAAGCGACAAGCGACAATCCTGGCGTTTCTGCTATGCTTATGTTTATGACGGCCGATTGGCGCAGTAGGCAGCGACGCTGATTTCTGAGTCCAAGGCAGTGGATTCGATTTCGAACTTGAATTGTTTTCATTGTCTGGGTGTTTATCTGTACATTATAAGTATTTATGTGTTTAAAAAATGTATCCGTCATTTTAGTACCCATAGCTCAAGTTACGCTTACATTGGGGCTAGATGGCGATTTGTGTATTGTCATAGTATATTTATTTAGTATTTAGTACGTAATAGAAGCCTCTAGCAGCACTTATGCAATTTCCCTAATAAGCACGTAAGTGTTGCAAAATGTAATGTGTGGCATAATTTATTAATTAAGATATTTTTCTTTCTTTGCCTTAACTTATTTTATGCTTGCTTCTAAATTAGGCCTTTATGAAATAATTCTATGATATTCTTAATTTTTACAAATTTCACAAAGTTCAATTTTTAAACTTGAGCCACATATTTCAATAGTTATATGTACCTACTTACAGGCGCGTGGTGCGCAAAACCTTGGGCGTGTAAAACAATCTCTACGTTTTTAGGTCACTTCTAATATTTTTACAGTTGCAAAAACTATATGCTCACTTAACTAATCCCAACCTACGCTCGAAAATCTGCAACTCCCATAACAGCGTGAATTAAAAGTTTTCCTTCTACGTAGCTGGATTTTAACTTGTCGGCAAACAAAAAATATTTACATTAAACCGTGTTATGTCGGAAACCTACCTTAACAAACAACGCAATGCTCATATTTGTTTTGGGCATATAAAGTTAACTTTGCCAAAAAAATATCACGGTGACATTTGTATCTTTAAACTGCGACCCATGAAGTACGTATATATTTATATATATATACGAGCTTTTACCCGCGACTTCGTCTGCGTCTGATTTTGTTTTTATCGTATTCAGTGTCGCTAAGCCTTAAATGAGTACATGTGACTGTCAATTAATTATAGAAAAATAATTTGCAATAAAATAAAATTGCGACTATAATTAAATATCTAAGCTATCCTATCTCATAAGTTGGACCAGACTGCTCACGGAGTGCCAATTTAATTTAAAATCGGTTAAGTAGTTTAGGAGTCCATCGCGGACAAACATCGTGACGGGAGATTTATATATATTAAGATATATGTGCCTACGTATACGTACGTTGTATGTTATTAAAAATAAGTTCAGTTTACTGTACTACTAGGCTAAGAAAGTATTTCGTAAGTTCCGTGTTTAACAAACATTGAGACTCACTGTCGTTTTTCGCGCGCGTCAAAGTAAACAAAAGAGGACATAAACAGTCGACTTACAAGAAATGGTCATAAATTAGTGTAATCTTCATATCGTCTACGAAAGGTACAGAAATCATTTGTGGGATTGAGTATACGCTTTTGTAATATGATTCGTAAGGTGATTTTGGACAATGCATATGTTTAAAGAATATGTTAAAACACATTTATTACAGCGAGCTTACTATACAATTGATAAATTTCTTAATGACAAGGTTGCTTGGAAGCATCCGTCTGAGCTTACATCTCTCACAAGATAGAAAAATTAATGTTAAAATATAAAATGTAAATTGTTGATGTTGGAAAAGAGCAACTGCTGAGTTTCTTGCCCGCTTCTTCTCGGTAGAATCTGCCTTCCGAACCGGTGGTAGAGTCAATACAAACAGACAGACTTGACGTTTCAAAAGTGCTTATATTAGCCCTACTTGAAATTAATGAATTTTAAATTTTGATTTTGAATAAATGAATTTTGAATATTGAAGGTTGGGTACGAAATGCTTTAGCTTTTATAGAAAGCCTTTGGTAGCCGTTTTTTTGGTTTGCAGTAAAAAAGAAATAAAGAGAAGTGAATATAAAGTTGTAAATTGCACCGTGCAGATTTGCCTTTATTTTCGCGGATTACTATAATCCAAGACATGATTATAAATAGTATATTATATGCGTGTGGGTGTCAAATACGTTGTATTTCATTTTTTTATTTGATTTAATGTATTTATTGTGCATAATAAAAATAAATATTAGTATTCTGCACTCCCTCTCGAGATTTCACACTCCTGCGTCCGCTTAGTTTTCGTAAAAAGGGAAAAAAGTTTTCACTTCACGTATATAGATATAATTAGTATAGTTTTTATCTAAGTACTCACGTAACAACCTTCCAGCTCTCAAAACGCTATGCAATTATCGAGAGACATAAATGTCGGCTGATACTGCTTGATAATTACTAAATATGAAAATCGCTTATCACAGCATTCGAAGCGTGTCGTGAACAACGCCCTTATGTACGCTAATTAGATTGCGGATATTGACAAACCATTGAAACGTTTTATGCGGACAGTTGGAAGTACTTTGGTAAGGGCTCATCGACAATTTAGTCGGATAGCTAGTACATTAGTAGTAGTTGGTAAATCTTTTTGTGACAGAGTTCGTCCGGGCAAGCATAAGCATGGCGATGTCACCATGCTTATTTCTGCTGCTAAGCAGTTTCAATGCTGTCTGAAGGGCGTGATTGCCGGTGCTATTACAGGCTCGTGATGCTTAGCACCGACGTCTTAAATTCATGTACATAGCCGTGGGTTTAAAGTGGTGTCCAAAGCAAAGTCAAAGTCCAAGTCAAAGTCAAAGTCAAAGTCAAATATTTCTTTATTCAAATAGGCACATAGATGGCACTTTTGATGCGTACATTACATGTAAAAAATGACATAGGAGTGAGTTGATGGCGATAAATAAATACGTCAACTTTAAACTTAAGCTACGAGGGTTTAAAACGCGCCATGGTTTAAGAAGAAGCCCACAACAAACTTAGCCGCTTATTTTGTTATCACCATCTCACATTATTTTTTTTATGTTTATAGACGAGCGCTTGACTGCAATCACACCTGATGGTAAGCGATGATGCAGCTTAAGGTGGAGCGCGCTAGCCTAGAAGATGCCTATTCACTCTTGATTTGAAGGTACTCATATTATATGAACTGGGGAAAATGGAAGATGGAAGAGCATTCCAGATCCTAGCGGTGCGGATCAGAAACGAAGATGCGAAGCGCTTGATTGAAGATGATATCAACTGGTATTTTATTGTAAAATTGTAGCCAGCAAGGAAATAAAAATTCATTCCTTGTCAAAGCATAATTCTAAAATAAAGGTTAAGGCCTGGCTTCAGACACTAGATTACGATAAAACGGAAAAGCTATTAAGAATTACCAGATAAAATTTAACCGTATCAATAATTAAACATATCCTCATATAATCTATATATTATATCTCAATTCTCTTAACTCAAATAAAAAAAAAATTAAATTGATTAAATAAATATAATAGTTTATAATTTTCATAAAATTATATTATTTGAAATTGTAACACTTAAAAGTTACAAATTATTATGTGCAATAACAGATACCTTCTATCAGGAAGAGATCCAAAAGCTATACCACAAAATCGCAAGATTTTAGCTTAGTTTTCGGTTCAACCATTTTAAATTAATTTATTATATTTTGCATCATTTGAAAAAGAAAACTGTATCTTAGATAAATTATGTAAAATTGGTATTTGTAATGTTTTCACCACTATAAATAAATAAATATATTATTATTATTATTAATTTTGAAACTAGGGCTTGTAGGTACTAAGAATTTTGAACAGAAAAAATCCTTTACTTGCATCTTCAATTTTCGGCCCGTTTCGAGAATTACCAGGATCTCATAATTCGTAGTAGGTACATGCTGAGCAACAAGACAACTATATTTTAGATATCACTACTTAGCATCAAAAATGCGAAAGTATATTGTATTATAAATATTAAGCTTAATTTGTTATACTCCGCGATAAGCAGGCGAATCTTGTACTGGTGTAATTTATTACTTCTTCAATCCTTATTCTCCACACCAAACAGATCTTCAGCAATGCGCACGTTTCGCTCCGAAACCGGAGCATCCTCAGGAGATTTTGACTTAACAATTATTCATTTTAAAGGCAACAAGTTTTCGCGGAGTATAGCATATAAGGCTTAATATTTATAATATATCATGGAATTCCGCAAATTAACGCCTGCTTCTATGCAATATTCGAAAGTATATTGGTTATACCTTCGTTGGTCCGTTTAGGCAGCAACAGAGTAACGTGATTTGTTGCATGCACAACTATCTTTAGTCAACAAATCACGCATGCCACACTCCAGCCTATAAACTGTCCTGGAGAGCACACATTTTATCTCGAAAATACGCAGTTTCTGTGGTATAGGCAATGGCGTGCACTTCATATAAGCGCAAAAGCTCTGCCTACCCTAAGTTTTCTGTATTTCTTATAAAGGGCTTTTTGCATTTCATGCCATCTTACTTATTTTTGCATACCCTGGTCAACAGTTGCGGGCACTGGATTTCTTCCCAGGGTATGCATACAGCAGGAATATTGCATAAAACGGCAAAAATCCTCCTCTTATACGAGTAATATATAAATTTTGGGGTAGGCAGTGCTTTTGTGTATGTATGAAGTGCACGCCACTGGGTATAGGTACAGCATATTTTGTTAACATATCCTTATGATATAGATTAATAAAATAGTTTTTTTATAGTACTAATTGACGGAACAAGCCGATGTCGAGCACGGAGGACGTCCTGTGAAATTCCGCCCTGAGTCTATCAATATATATCAAGGTAGGTGTTTAGCCTCGTGGCTGTAATCACACCGCAACAATGCTGCTTAGTGACAGAAATAAACAAACATATCTCATCTCATCTTATCTCATCTCTTCTCATATGTCTATTAATAACTTCAAACGCGCTTAAAAACATTATGGACGACTCACTGGCATGCAGATTCTCGCATGATGTTTTCCTTAATTAAATTAAGTTAAAATGCACATAACTCTGAAAGTAAGACGTGCGTACCGGGAATCGAACTCGGTTCCCCGAAACGAAGTGCTTAACACTAGACTATCACCGCTTCTTATAAACATATTTGAGTAAAGATTTTTTTATTCCAATACAATTTAGCCCTTGACTGCAATCTCATCTGTTAGTTAAGATGCTAGCGGGCTAAACTGTTAGGGAGTATGCCAGTTATATATAACTAGCCAATACATTACATACATATGTTTTATATTAAATCAATCTTTCTCGCGACGTACGCCAGTAAAGCTCCAAATCGGTATGACATCTTTAAAAAACATCGTTATATTTCAGCCAATTTACAGAAAACCATCGTAAAATATATACTAAAACCTTCCGCATGAGTCACCTTGTCCATTAGTGAAAACCGTATGAAAATCCGTTCGGTAGTTTTTCGCGCCCAGACAGACAGACGCGATAGATTTGAATAAGGAAAGTTTTAGTTTGAGTTTAGCTGCTTTGCAGTAACCAACTAAGCAATTGTTCGATCGGTGTAGCAAAAGTTGTACAGCAAATATGTGCACCAAGTTGGTACTCGTCGCCATGCATAAGTCAGACGTCCGGCTTTCAAAGCTCTCGAGGATGTTGGTAGACACGTTAATTTGCTCTTCCGGTGATTAAACTCATATCGATTATTGAATATAGCCTCGCGGATTTATTTATTAGTAATGATGATGAATATAAACATATAGTAAATTATTTTTATATATAATAAACCATTTTTGCGGCGTACGCCAGTAAAACTCCAACTCGGTATGACATCTTTAACAAACATTGTTATATTTTAGCCAATTTACAGAATACCATTATAAAATAAACACTAAAACCTTTCGAATGAGTCACCCTGTCCATAAATGAAAATCCGTTCGGAAGTTTTTCAGTTTTTCGTGCACAGAAAGACATACGAAGCGGGGGACTTTTTTTTACAATATATTACGTTATTATTACACGTATATATGCTATTATTACAAGTAAATTTGTTCTTCCGGTGATTAAACTCACATTGATTGGTAAATGCCAGTTGTAATAGATAGTATATAGACTGCGTGATATTATAGGCACATTTATTTCATTTATTTAGAATATTGGTACATGGTACCGCGAGAACCGTTGCAGTAGTATAAACTGTGTCGCAACAATTAACGCCCACCTCCAACAATAAATGTATGGTAGGTACCAATAAAACAAATGTAGAACATAGTAAATGCCTATAAGAAAAATGAAAGTGAAGTAAGTAAATTAAACAAAAATATACAAAAATAATGATCAAGTTTTAAATACAAATGTGTACAGTAAAAGCTGTTTTTACTGATATGTTTTTTTATAGTTTTTAAATTGACTACGCTGCTACGTCAATCGACACGTTCTTGTTCAGTATCTCCAATATCCAAAAGTGTGACCACGCGAAAGAAACGAAAATTCTTTAGTTTACTTTTCTACACATTAAATTTAAGGCCAGGACCTTTATTCTCTATGATAACGGAAAAAGCTCTCACAAACAATGTATGACGTATAAATATGAAGTATAAATCTACGGCCCTCGTAATATGAGGTACATAAAATTATTACATTTACGTCCGAAGTTATTAATCGATCTAATCCAAAATTTTCTTATTGCAGATTTAATTTAGTATTGCTATCCTTTTGTATAGGGTGGAGGAGGAAAATGTTAGCACTTTTAAATTCAATCTGTCATCTGAAGATTTGGCTATGAAAAGAGCTATGCAGCAAGGAGTAGCTCAACGTGGTGCAATCAGGAATGACGAAATCCGTAGAAGAACTAGATTTACCGACATAGCTCAGCGATTCGCCAAGCTAAAGTGACAATGGGCGGCGCACATAGCTCCGTCAACTGACGCACGTTTGGGTCCCAAAGTGCTGGAATGGTGATCCCACACCGATAAACGCAGCGTTGGTTGGCCCACAACGAGGGGGACAGATAACATCAATCGAGTTGCTAGGAGCCTCTAGAAACAATCGGTCCGCAGGGTGATTACGTATCTCGCGAAAGGCGTAAATCTTGCAATCACTGCTGTCAAAAGCTTCTGATTATTTATTACATGGAAAAGTGACGTTTGACAGCGGTGATTGCAAGATTTATGCCTGTTGCAAGCCTGTAACGAGATACGTAATCACGTAATCACAAAAGAACACGTAGGTCAATATTAGCAATGTACTTCAATCGGTTGAAGTCATGATGGTGATCCTATTTGATATTTTTAATAATGGCTGACCGTAATGCGAGACAGTAATATAAGTGTTTCCAGTTTGTATGTTGAAAGTTAATAAGTTAATTAGTGCTCCTACGAATTACGAGCATATGTGATACGTAACAAGGAAAGCAAGCAACTCTAAAAGTACACTATATTTCCCCCGAGATCTCTCGAAATCGCTGAGTAAATGTACTTCATACTGCAAACGCTGGTATATATTTATTTATTTATTTATTTTTTGCATCCATGCCTTTACATAGTCATGAGGCCCTGTCAGGGCATAGCAATAACAAACAGTTTGACCCTTATAACTATTACAAATACACGATTTCAGGATTCTAATTAGTGTTAGTAGAAATATATATCAGGTGTCAGAATAATTAGTTACTATTAAAGATCGTCAGGTTAATAAATCTATTTAATATTAAATAATTGCTCAGCCAATTGTTTTGTCATAAAATTATGTTAAAAATTACTGTGGTATGTCATGAAAATAAATTGAAATAAGGCGATTATTTAATATTATTTAACATAGTATTAGTATAGATTTATTATTTCCTATTATCTACTTTTAAAATATACACCCGATTAGATAATGCATGTCGTGATTTTGAGGTCTATAAATATTATTACTATATTTATGGTTATAACTAGATAGTCTTTTTTTATAGTTCCCTTCTTTCGTTTTTTGGCGCTGTAAATGATCTTGGCTCGCGATAATCACTTTACATCACACGTCGGTGACGCTGGGTTGGCGTAAAAAAGTAGAAACCTGGTTATTTTATAAAAAAGTAAACAGAAGGATTTGTTTACTTCAATGAGGAAGAATGAATGAACTTTATTTACTCGATACAAATTACTATTTTATGAAAACCTATAGTAAATTATTAGCTGTTGTTCATAAAGGAAATCCAAAGACAATTATTTAAAAAAGCAAATTTAACACACACACATACACACACATACACACACACACACACACACACGTGTATTAACCGCCGTCGTTATTGCATCGGGGTTAATAAAAAAAGAACAAACGAAATTGAAAATCAAAAATTTTATAGGTTTAATATGGTAAGTACGCAAATGTTGACGTGATAGACTACGGCCAAAACACTACTCATTCTGAAAGGACACCGTGGCCTGTAATGGGCCCGTCATGGTTTGACTATGATGAAATAACAAAGCCAATTATTTTTACTGTAACTTGATGTGTGTGTAAAATCGCGTTATATCCTCCTTTTTCTGAAGTCGAAGGTTAAAAGTGAACAAAGGTGAAGCTTATCCCTCAGACCACGTCGTTACTGTCAGCCACATAACAATGGATGTTGAATTCAATACTATTCCGTTCGTCTTTATGCAATATCACTTAACGCGCGCTCGAAGTGCATTGTCGTGAAGACGACGTGTAGAGGCGGTGAAGAGATCTCATATCTAACAATCGCCGGCTCAACAATAAAGCTATCTATATATCATAATATCTATATTCATATTAACATTATAAACTAGCCGTGCATCTTCGCTCGCTTGTAAGTAAATAGAATTGTTCCTAGGTCGCTTCCCACGTCGCCGCTCCCCGCTTTGGCATTAATGCCACTACGCCGCGCGAGCTAACTCCTTTACAATCGTCCCAAAAAGCCGCGTTCCGCCTCCACTGCAGTGTATTTTTTTTTTTTTTTTTTTTTTTTTTTAAATTTCAATGAACCCCTAACATGATTAAGGAGTTTAGATTTCGTGTTTCTCTGCTACCGGTATTAAAATTGAATGAAGTAGTCTTAATGGAAGACTACTTCATTATCAAGTTGCCTAATTGATAACTATTGAAGATAGTTTGCTTTTTTGGAAGAAATAAAGCGTTGGAACTTATACTAGTAAGGCTTTATATTCAATAATACAAGAAATACTATGTATCTTGGTTTCTCGCTTTATTTCTTCCAATAGCCTTCGTTGCAACTTTTACGCAAAACTTTTTGAATGCGTCTCTTGTCGAGTCGTCGCCCAAAATGATTGAGGCGGAGTCTCTGCACAGACTCATCTGCAGTTCTTGTTGCAGATCTTCGCGGATTGCGTCATGCTGGGGACAGTCTATGAGCAAGTGGATTATAGTTTCTTGTGTCCTGTTATCGCAAATGCAACCCGCATCATCCCTGCATTTGAACCTGTGCAGGTACTCCGCGAATCCGCCGTGTCCAGTCAGAACTTGGGTCAGCACCATGGATATTTTCATAATTTTATGCGCGAATCGCACATTCGGCAGAAATATTTTTGTAGTACCAGCAGTTGTTTCGGACATGTACCTCCGGTTCCATTCGTCAATCGATTTTTCTCGGAGCTGTCGTTTGGCGAATGAGACCGGGCACCGGTCATAGTCTGGCTTTTTCTTTAGTGATAGGGCTGCTTCTTTCGCGAGTATATCGGCACGCTCATTCCCCTCCAAACCAGCATGCGCTTTTACCCAGAACAAGGACACTTCCTTGTTCTGGTTGCGACATACCATCAGGTTGTCTCTAATAGTTGCTACCAGTGGATGGAGGGAATTTCTACCCACTACTGACTCAAGAGAAGACCTCGAATCCGACTGCAGTGTATTAGCAACGGGTAATTTTTTTTTAATTCGAAAAAAATGGTTGTTTAGAATTAAAAAGTTTTATTAAGACTAGGGCATTCGTTGAGACAAAAATAAGTAACGAACAACCAAAAATAATTTTGCATTTAAGAAATTAGTGGATGTCACGGTGAATTACTTGTTTACTACCTAACTTACTCCCTCACTGACAAAGACGCGATTATAATTTCATAAAATGCCTAACGAATCTTATAACTTTTCGGGATTTAAAATATCTTATATACGTTTCCAGGACTGTCTTTGCATTATGTATTATCAAGATAGGTGCAGCGGTTGCACCGTACAAAGGAAAGAAATAAAAAACAATCAAAAAAATTTAAATTATATATGTAGTTAGTTTGGATAAACCACACAGATCATATAGAAACTACTAACTAACTAGTGAAGGATCATTATTTGTCTCTTTCAGCCGAACATCGCTGAAGCGGATCATTTTAAGTGTGTAATTTTAATTATTTATGTATTTCATATAAATTATTGAGGATGTTATATGTTATATATTTTATTTGTATTTATATGTAAAATATTTATATATTATAGTTATATTTATATATATATATATTTTTTTATTTATATATTTGTATAATTTTAAATCTTATTTATTGCACACCTACCTTTTTTCTATGTTTTTTCCTTTTACGCCATTGGTTGCCTGGAAGAAATCGCTATGTAGCGATAAGGCCACCAAATTGTACTCTCTTTATATGTATTTATATCTTTGTAACTACTTTTTTTTCTTTGGTGTACAATAAAAGTGTATTCATTCATTCATTCAAGTGTATTCATAGAATACGCTGTCAACACACGTTTGACTTTGATACTGGAGCATCCCCAGCAGGGCACTAGCCCTGCTGGGGATGCTCCAGATGGGATGGGGATGCACAGACAGGCGCTAAAAATGATATCCCCCGATTATAACTCCTGACAAGGGATATAATTAACGTGTCCAACTGCTAAAGCACGGGAACAAGTAATAGGAAAAGTTTACCCCCGTTTATTATTACACGTATATTATTTGGATATTATTACCACTGGTGTACCAATGCTCTAAGAGTTGATAAAGCTGTGCGAGAATATAAATTTTTATCCTCTTCCGTGCGAGAAAGTTGTCTCCTGCCCATGCTAGCCGTGTTGGATATGTCGACTTCTCCACGTGCTTTATGGACTTTCGAAAAAGTTATGCTTGATTCTATGAAATGGTCAGAATTGATTCTCATTTCAAAAGATTTTAATGATATTAATCACTAAATTTTAAAAGTGCCTCTGCTCTATTTTCTGAATGAGTTGACCGTAAAGTAGCCTTTATTTTACAAAGGAAATTTAAGCCCACATTCTTCGTGAGTCAAATTTTGTAATTATAACATAGAGGTCAAGTTTGAAGGGGAACGAGAATGTTTCAAATTAAAACAATGCTTTACTTTGAGCTTTGTAAAACTTCCAGTAATGTATAGTTACAGCAACTAAGAGACAGTAAAACAGGTCATAGCAACTTAAGCGTTATAGATCATTGAACAAACCGGTATATACTTTACTACAAATATAAGTAGTATATTGTATAATAACTGTAATGAATGTATCAAAACACATATAATACTCCGGGGTTACTATGCCATTGATGACAGGCTTGCTTGGAAGCAATACGCTTCACTTTCATCTTACACAAGATAGAACTATGATTGTTGTGTGTTTGTGTGTTAGTATGTGTACGCGCGCGTGTATTTGTGTGTGTGTTTGTATGTTATAGCATATAGGTACGATAAATAACAATAGTAATAATTGGAATGAGGGCTAAAATGCTTAAGTATAATATTATCTATGTGCTCATCCTAATAAACTAAGGCAAAGTAAAGGAAAGGAAACGGTTAAGCCAAAGTTACCTCCAAATCTCTTAGGTATTATATAAATGGTTGTATGTACACCAACTTGTCAGTTTTTATACAAATATGTCAGTAATCAATGTCAAGGTAAATGAGTTATGATAAAATAAAAATATAATGATTATTGTTTCGATTAATTATCGAAGCTGTCAATGAAAATTTACCATCGTAACAAGATTAGACAAAAAAATGATTTTTCAGAGAAAGTTGTATAAATACGGAGAACAATTTGTTTTTACAAGACCATGGAAGTTTAAAATAGAATCCGTAAACTTAATGATTGCTCTTCACTTCAAAACAATTACTCGAAGTCGAACGGAAGTTTAGTAAAAAGGAACGACCTGCGAGTCGGAGTAACGCTTTCGCTAAATTGCAATTTGTTTTTAAAAGTTCCATTTGCAGTTTAAATTGGCGCTGCAAGTTGAGAAACCTAGTTTTAAGTCTGGAACGTCGAGATTTAGCGCGAAAGCGAGATCCTGCTAGTGTTAATTCGGTTGTACTGAAACTAAAGAAAACTGAATTTACGCGTCAATAAACAGTAGTTTTCTACGGGAAATAGTTTGAAAAGAATAGAAGTACTTTTAAAGATGATAAATTCGTCTAGTTCATTATTTTTATTCCAGCATCATTATCACTTCAACCGATTTAGGTTCGCTGCTGGATATAAGTCATTTTGGAGAGAGTTCCAAATTTCACGGTCCTGGGCTGCTTGTTTTCAGCGGATCACAGCGAATCTTACTCTTACCAATGTACTAATTCTTGGGCGACAGCTCAACAAGTAGCGAAGCTGACGTGGAGATGGGCGGTGCACATAGCGCGGAGAACCGATGGACGTTGGGATTCCAAGAACTTGGAATGGCGACCCTGCAGCGATACTTGATACTTGTTTAGGTGGAGAATGTTGAATGAAGGTGGAGAGGTTGGAAGTAGCTGGTGGTAAATGGCATAAAACCGTAGCGGATCGATTACACGCTACGCTACAGTGTCAATAACATAATGTCCAGCGTAAAATGTCTTTCGTTGAGATGATTATGTTGACTATAAATAATGATAATTATACAATAAAATGGGTACCGAAAGCTAATTTATTACTCCGAGTACGTAAGAATAATATCTCCATAAATTGGTTCTTTAGAAAAATTATATACATATTTCATTTTCTCATTTACCACGTAACAGTCTGGGTAATATTGCAAAATGTATCTGAGACCATTTATATTCCATTAAAGGAATGTGTACGCATAATTCAACAGCTTTGTTTTTAGGGGAAATACAATGCCAAGCATTTGGTTTGATGCAATCCTTAAAAATATTTAAAAAAAAATATTTGCTACTATTATTGATTCTTTTCGTGTCATCACCGCGGACGAAAAATCCTCGTAACAAAACTGTCGAGAAAAATCTTGAATAGTTCTCTAATAACAGAAGTGCTAGCCCTTATTTCAGGGCTGTCAAGTGGTGGCAAATTGGTACTCAATGCTAGAGGACACTGAGGTACAAGAGGGAAATAGTTCCATCCTGTAGGTTACCTACTTCCTTGTATAGTGTTACTTTGTGATAGTGAAAAATGAGTCTGCTTGGAAAGTTATGGAGCATTCGAGACCAAAATAGTGATATACGCGCTTACTTAACTATTGTGTCCATAGCTGGTGGTGCGAAGGAATAAATAACCGAGGTTAATTTTATCAGCCTCTTATATATATCTACTTATACGTATAAAAACATATTTTACTATGCGCTTACTATCTTCTGTAGCTGTCTCTTACGCCGCTTGTTGCCTGGAAGAGAGCGTTACGTAGCGATAAGGCACTCTTTTTTTTCCCCTATGCCATATACATAAAAAGTGTATTAACTCATTTATGATTTTTGTACTTTTGATTTATGTATAAATATTTAATGACTATCATAATTTGCCTAAATCTGTAGGTCCAGATGTTAAGCGCATATTGAAATATCAGTAGTATCTATCAGTTTTTTCTTTAGTATTTTTTTACGTTAGACTGTGTATGTATGCTGTGTGTGAGTTTGGTACCCAGTTATATCAATGGAAGGAAAGCTGTAAACCGTTTTGTTCAAATGGACGTTGATAAATGGATTATGGTTGAGCTTGTGATGAATCTGGTGTTGATTTTGAAATAAAAATATTGAAAGCGTTCGCGCTCTCACAGAAAGAAAATACTATTTTGACGATTATAGCGCAGTGGTTCGTTCTGGCCTTGTGAGGTCTCGGTTAAGACTCCCGGTTGCGTTGATTTTTGAAAAAGTTGGTGTATATAATACTTCCGCAAACGACTCGTACTCGTATTACTTTTAAATTACTGAGTTCAAAACTAAATTGCCACGATAAAAAGCATCCTATATCCAGGACTAACTAACTAACTATTTTCAAGATCGGTTGACAGTGAAGTCGTGTACAAATAGATTACGAAGGCTTTTTTAAACCCCCCAGGTAACGTGAACTTAGTGCTTTCCTGGGATGATAGAACTATTACGCATTTATAATATTAATATGGATTTAACTCAATGATTAGAGCGTTAACCAAATAGGGCAAAAAGATCAAGGACTAGTGCTAGGTCTCAGTTCTCTCGTATCCCTAAACTATCAAAAGGTCCTATAAGAGAGACCTATAACAAAGTGATGATATCATTGGATTTGTTTTATATGTAGATAAATACTGCACAATATCCCTATCTTAACCTATCAATACCTCCAAAACGTGTAAAGGATGGTATGTAAAACAGAATGTTCAGGTAAGATAAATCCTTTGACCAAAGATAATATATTCATAGCCTCACTAAAATGTTATCTATGTGTAGTAAAACTAATCGAGTTTTTGATAGATCGTTCCAGAGTGTTGGTAAAGATTTATCTTGTCTCAAAGTTGGAATAATATAGTTTATTCTAATAAACTTTTAAATGCTTTTTTAAATTGCCAAAGTTACTATGTTTTTCTATAGTAGCTCTCTTAATAGAACAGAGTGAAAATATGATCGCATATAAGATGGAACTTTTAATGCGTACATAAAGTTACGTGGGTTCCAAACGCTTAAAACGAAATTCACAAAAAACTTAGACGGGTGTTCTTCTTGTTATCGCCATCTCACTATCACAATATCATTTAAAATTATTACAAAAGCAACCTGGATACAGGCAACCTTTTTTAAAAAAGCTGGTACTAAAGAGTTTTTGGACGCAGAACCCCAAGAATCGAACTCAGAACCTCGTAAACAATAAAGCAATATACGTAAACGATATACCAATGTGCTAGAATAGTTAAAAGTTATTTTAATCCAATTTTGTGAAACAGTTGAGGATAAATACAATTCGTAGTAACTGAACAGAACGAAATAAAAGCAATTTTAACGAGCACCTATTTCGGGAGTTTAATTTGTTAAAAACAAAACGTACATTTCTGTGACATTTCTACGTTGAATCAAAAGTTGTAAATAATAATAATTACTTCGTATATATATATTACTTCTGTTGTACCTTTAGCACTTTTAATCCTACTGATGAATTGTTTTAGTACATCATACGATGGTATATTTTTATTACTCTCAGTCTATCAACGTTCGACTGCTTGGTTAGCCTAGGAATCTTCACTTATAGGAGAAGACCACCACGTAACTCCAAAGCGGGTTGGCGGACTTTAATGGTTTTTACTACTTTTTTTGTGATAATAACCGGGATTGACGGTACCGATTGTTTTGTCAGCTTCTTCTCGGTAGAATTTGCCTTCCGAACGTCGTCATAGGCAGCTTGAATTTTCTCTGTTCTGGTCTGGTTCCGGTCTTATTCGGGCGTGGCTAGTTACCACCCTACCGACCAAGACGTTCTGACAAGCTATTTGGAGTTCCTCTCCGATGCCTAAACCGATTAGCGGTAAAGGGTTAATATGTCTACCCAACCCAAACAGGCAAGTCCGTTACCATCTTCCGAGTATCTAACAAGAAATCAAATCCTGGAAAATAAGTACTTCAAGTAGTTAACATATCGTAGTCTTTTAAGCTTATAGATACACCAACAAAACAGCTATAGAGGATGATTTAAGAAGACTTTGAACTCTACGGATTTGGAGACGTGATACCTAATCTCTAGACTCTATCCATACAAACTTAAAATATGTTTCAGACTTATTTATTACCCCCTGGAGAAATCGGTACGACTAAAACGAGATAACTTTAAAACAATTGAATAAAGTAGAAAATTAGGAAATTTCACATAGATCATCTTTATATATATATTTCTTGTGTACGTGTGTATGTCGATGAACTCCTTCTAGACGGCTGGACGGATTTGAATTTTTCGTGTGCGTTTGGGTGGCACCCTGGATGGTTTAGATGCCAGCCCGACAGATGGTGCTGGGGTCAGCTAGTATAATATATAATTCTTAGTCTTTTGACGTCAACTGGGCACCTGTTCTCTCCTTATCAGTATCATATAAAAATCCATTGCTAGACTAAACCTATCCCAACTACCAATTTGGTGATCATAGGGTTTGCCTATGATCACCAAGTTGGTAGTAGGACAGACGATGCTACTGCCTGTTTTTTATATCTGTTCTCTCATAGGAGAGATGAATCAAAAGTTCCCTCTACACCGTATTGGATGTAGGATCATTAATCATATACAAATGTTTTTTGTATCTATAATGATTTTGCAAATCTTGAAAAGATAGTGGTCACTGGCCAAGTGGAAGGAAAGAGACCTCGAGGACGTAGCCCGATTCGTTGGTTGGATCAAATCCGTACTGCATTGTTATAAGTTACACAAAACAGGTAATAACTAAAAGTAGATCTAAATATAAGTAATAACAAGTTTTGTTCTAAGCTACAACCCAAAGTGTGTGTACACAACTTGGAATTAAATTAAACAGAAAGTAAGGAAATTAAAGTTGAAACAAAAAGAAACACTTAAAAAGAATATATATATGATTTCCCTAAAGATTATGTGGAATAGTGCTTAAAAATTTGATTTTTAAAAATATTTATCCTTTTGTTAAAAATGTCATGATATGATTACTTGATACTAAATCATTATAAAGGCGGCACATGCGAACGATGGGATTGTAAAAGGAAGAATTGTTCTTGTAGACACTAAGGACAAAGGGTTTAAAATATTTTAATCTGGTATTAACGCGATTATTTATAGTAATGAGCGAGAGCAAGACGGAAGAATCAATTTGGGAGTTTATGAATCATATTGCTTTACACACTGCTAAAAGACGAGACAAATGGCACAAAATCTTCCGAAACGTTTTACGTGGAAGGGTTCACGACCCTCAGCTGCTGGTGAGGTTGCCCAAGAAAGAATCGAGGGCACCAGGTCAAGCGGAAGATCGCCCATGAGATGGGCCAACCAAATAAAAGCTGCAGTGGCTTTCCCCTTACATGAGTGTGTAAGAAAGGCAGCTGCCCGAGAGGAGTGGCGACGGATAGTCCAGTGTGCCACAACACTTAGGTAATTAACGACCACGAACCGACTGAGAAGAAGAATGATTTTGCACTCTTGTATAGCTAGGCCCAGTGTTCTAAAGCCGACTATGTGTCATTTCAAGACTGGTCTAGCTTCAGTTGTAGCTCGTAACGTGCCATCCATCAATTTAGGGTTTCGGTATGATGTCTCGTAGAAACCGTAATGGGTATGGGTTACAAGCTAGTCCGCAACCGTCTTAGACTGCATCGGCAGTAACAACTACGTGAGGTTACAATCAAGAGCAAGAACCTATAGTAAGTGAAAGTCAATTATGACCAACATAGTCAGATTGATTTAATACTCCCTCTGTGCTACTTTACTGAACCAAAACTATTTGACACAACTCAACATAACTTGTCTCACCCTTGAGAGTAATTGGCAGTAATCTGTGATACAAAATCACAGATTACTGCCAATTACTCTGGGGAGACAGTTTATTATAGTTAAATCTATGGCCCGAAGTCGTATGATGATAATAATAATAAATAAATATACTACGATTATACACACATCGCCATCTAGCCCCAAAGTAAGCGTAGCTTGTGTTATGGGTACTGAGATAGCTGATGAATATTTGTTTATGAATATAATACACATAAATACTTATAATATACAGATAAACACCCAGACACTGAAAAAAAATCATGTTCATCATACAAACACTCTCCAGTTGTGGGAATCGAACCCACTGCCTTGGACTCAGAAAGCAGGGTTGCTGCCCACTGCGCCACTCGGCCGTCATGTTTATTATGTTGACGTATTATGTGCTTGTGTGACGTATTATGTGATGTCATATTTATTATGTTGACGTATTATGTAAAGGTTTTAATGAGAATTAAAACCAACTAGTCAAATAAATAGTATCAATGTCATAACGTTAGTTTTTCAACATCAAGCCAAAGAATTTTCTTCTTTTCGACAAGCAAAATTTTAAGAAAACGTCATGAATGCCGTCCAAATCAATTCGTGTTGTGTATATTTTTATTAGCATTCACTCCATACAGTTTTGGAAGGTCATTTAAACTATTTAATCAAAGCTCTAAAAACGCTTTCCAACGCAAAATCACAACACAGTGAACCGTCTTAACTTTGTAGGGTGAACAATACTTGCTATTATTATAACTTAAAAAAACATTTATTTGCAATAATTTTTGTTCCTTACATTATTTGTAAAAAGCACAATTTAATACAAATGTTTAAAGATAATCATAGCAAATATGCCTCATTTACTGATTATGAAATGGAAATGCTTATCAATAGGGGTAAACAATTCACAAATCACAGATTTGTTCAACTGCAAATGTGATAAATTACTTCACAGTTCAGTTCAGTTTATCAATTGATTCACTCATGAGCTTTATTCGATGTCAAATAATAAGTGCAATCAGTATCGTAACATATAAAATCATTGAGTGTAATGGACCACTGTGATGGCAGATGTGACCTAATTGCGTGAAAAGTAACGTATATTTTAAAACAAATACATTTTAAAGTACGGTTGTCACAACCCCTCCTCTTCCCTGTCGTACGAGGCGACTCAAAGATTATAACTGGAAGCAGTGGCGTGCAAAGAGGGTATGCACAGGGTATGCATATGATATAAAATGTACAGAACCAGTTATAAAAGTTTAAGGGTAGGCTTTTTACAACTCGTACCTACAGGAGATTTATTTTCATTTTATGAAAGAAAGAACGTAAAATCGTCTTTATTGTCACACATTTGTGTAAAATGTTATATTTGTGTCATAAATTTGTTAAAGTATAAAGCTGCAAACTAAAAAGCGCAGCAATTTATATAATCTGCCTGCTTTGAGTATACCCTGTGCATAGAGGATGCACGCCACTATGTCTGGGATCATGCAGCTACCTTTGTGCTACTATTAAGTACAATCTACAGCGATCACCATACCGTCTGCCCAGCGTGGTGATTAAAGTGGGCAAACCTTGTGTGCCTGTGTGGCCTTTAGTCCATCAGTAGACTGTTATAGGCTGTTGATGAAGATAATAAGTGTAATTTTGAATATATAATCTAACCTACTTGGAGCGGTGATAGCGCATTGGGTAGGAGTTCGATTTCACTTTCGGGGAGCCGAGTTTGAATCCCAGCACGCACCTCTAACTTTTCTAAGTTATGTGCTTTTTTTAGTTATTGAAATACCCCTTGCTATAACGGTGAAGGAAAACATCAGGAGGAAACCTGCATGCATGAGAGTTCTACATAATGTTCTCAAAGGTGTGTGAAGTGTGGAGTCCACTAATCCACACTGGGCCAGCGTGGTGGACTACGTCCTTAACCCATTCTCATTGTGGGAGGAGACCCGCGCTCTGTAGTGCGCCGGGTTGATGATAACCTAAGCTACTTAATAGTAAAACCTACTATGATAATTATAATATACAGATAAAATCACTAACAATATATATTATTCATTAAGAACATGAGAACCAAGATCAAGAAGAAATCTAATACTGATTGACATTAAAAGTGCAAAAAGGGCTGGTTTATTTGTATAGTGGTTTGAATAGTACGATATTTGCATAAGTTTTTTTTTTTATTTTAATTAACTTTATGTTACAAAAAGTAATAAACTTTAATATTACATAAAATTATTGCGAATTCCCATCCCACAATAATCTCATTGGGTGCTTTCTGGAAACAAGTACCTACCTTTGTTAATTTGTTGGTTATTTTCCTTACTTTTTAATAAACAAAGAAGGTACTTTACTAAATAAATACAATTTAGACGAATAAGTAAACAAATGACTACTGACAAAATGGGACCGAATATTCTGTTTAATTCTCAAACTTGTTTTAAAATACATTAATATTCTGCTAGGAAAGCAGCATTCATTTATTTGTGTTGTTCTTTTGTTGACTTCACAAATCGCTAATAATAACTATTTTAGTTTATTTTAAAGTAATTGAAAACGTAGCTGGTAGAACGTAAAGTATTTAAAACATTTCAGTTAGTAAAACTATCAGAACCACTAACCGGTAAGGTATAACGTAAAGTTAATTTCCGGAACGTTAGGTGCGGTCTTGCTCCGTTTGAGCAAAATGTTCGTCTGCAAACTATTCTCAAGTATTACTTAAATGGAGCTTGTATTTTTCAACATTTTCCATTATGTTCTCCCTTTAAGTCGTTTAAAGCTTCATTAATATATTATTCTCATAATACACTAATTAGAGAAATTGTAGTATTATAATCCCAAATAACTCGTATCAATATTTTAGTACATTTGTAATCACATTTACACGTGAATCTGTGTGTGAATGAACGTTTTGGTAAATTATGTTTTAATAATATTTATAGTACCTATACCGTGGTAACATATATACCATTAGGTAGTATCTAAGCCCTCCGTATCTCTGCTTATTAATACATTGAACCTAAGCTTAGTACCTAGGCTTTTACCAACTTTATAATTTTACACGTTACAGCGAATTTCAATCAATGACGATAAATCGAAGACTTTGCCAAAGTAGAAAAAAAATTTATACAGTTCGTCTTATCTAGATTAATTAAGAGGTAAATTTTATATATTTTGTACAGTTGTATTCATGCCACGTCGTCAACAAAATGTAATTAATAGTCAGTATTTCCAATTAAATAAAAGCTTTCGTTTTTGCCTTAGTTTTTCAAATCGCAAATTCTTCGTTACCAAATATCAAACAACTTTCTTTAAAAATACCGAAACAATATAAAATCACAGATCTCAAAGTTAATGTCAATTCAATGAAATGTTAGTATAAGAGAAATATCTTGAAAGTTTAAATTCTCAGCCCTCTCAATAAAATGTATTACATGGTTTAGAACAAAAAAACATTAGTTATTTTCTTTTAGTATTGTCCTCGTATCAATATTGGTAGAATTGGTATTTTGCTAAGAGCCAATTTTTCAAACGCCATGCGTTTTTGTTTTTGCCTGGTGGGAAACTTTTGCTGTTTCTGTCGCTAATAAGATCTGGCATACCTCTTATAGATTAGCCCGCTACCATCTTTGACTGCATCATCGCTTCGGTGAGACCATTGCGAGAAATGTCTGTAAAAGGCTACTTTTACTCCACTTCTCAGAAAATACATAACTAAGATACATTGTGGCGCCATATATGATTATTTAGTAATCTATCTAAGAACCCAGATGTTTCAAATCCTATCCAATAAGCATTCGTAAAAAATCAATTTGCCGTCTAAAGCTGGGTATACATTAGAAATGTTTGCGAATCTGATCGCTGCGAGCCGCATCGCATCGGATCGCAATTGTAATCGTGCAGTCATTCATTGGTGTGTATGCGGGCCGGTAATAGGTTGATATGATGATGATGAGACATTTCTATGCTGCGGATAAGTGCCCATGCAGAGCTAACTAAATATTAATAAATAACTCGTTGCCTTCTTATAACAAATGACTAATACCTTCTTTGTTCTCATTACATGCCCTGCAGGGTCGTACGATCATCAGAATTAATTTGTAACCATATAAAGCGCTGCAAATTATAAATGAATAGCGCTTGATTGCGAACACTGTCGCTCTAAATTCTACAAAAGATTTCACTTATTCAGATCATGTGAGATGTTCTTTATGTGCTTAAATTCTTTCGATAAACCCAGCGAGACTATTACTTTATAAAGCACCTTTTTTGCGATGCAAACTGGACGCCATCAGAGCACACTGATATCACGTCAAATCCGTGTGGTCGGCCCTTAGTTGGAGAGGAACAGGCTGCCTGCCTACATGGAAAAGTAGCAAATGATCTTTAGGCAACAATCATCTCCTCTAATATCGCCTATTTATAAAGTCTAGATCACTCTGACAAAAATACTATTACTTCCAAGAAAAATAAGTTTTTAACCAATCGCATTGTGACTGTGTCGAATCAAAGCTAAAAACACATTACACGTGGTGAGGTATTATCGTTTGAATTGTATCCTCAGCTTAAGACGGCTTACTGGAAGGACGGTTCGACGTTGACCGATTGAGGAGATGCGATCCTATTTTTCTTTCAATGATTACGTTTGATTTTGTTATTTCAACTTAGGTACCAAAAATTCTTTTGGTTTCTGGTGGTTGTTTAGACTTTTTATTATACCTATAAAAGTAGGTAATGAAGAGCTTTTTTTTTAGATTGGACGAGGCATCTTGTTTAAGGTCGAAGGTTGGTTTTATTTTCATTATAACGTTTTAATTGGATTAACTTGTTTCCGGAGATCATTTCATGATACCGTGTATGTATGATTCTTAGTTTCACTCATATGAACGTTTTGTTATGGGCTCATGGCAGTATTTAAAAGTGCTAATGGGTATGTAAAACACAAAAGTATAGTGTGACAATAGTAATCATGGAGTATTTATGACCAAAATGAAGGGGATCAAAAAAAAATTATTGTAGTAGATTCCGATACCCATCCTGCATTGCTTTCAAATTAATATTTTAAAAGAATATTGTTTTAAAATATTTATTATTTTAATGATTGCTATACTATAAATAATTTAATTTTTCGGTTACTGAGTCCATCTCGATAATAAGACCACATTTACCAAAGGGTACGTAAGGGTAAGAGTACAATTTGTTCACAGGAATCATAGTAATTCGCCCATTTAAGACACACCTGATTGGGCAAAGGGTTCTAATGCGTATTATTTGACTTACTTCTATAGCACAGCAATATCAAAGACAGGATTACGTTTGGAAAGCTTTTTGAACAGTAAAACGCTAAGTAGAATTAAAGTTAAATCAATGGCGTGCATAGAGGTTATGCACAAGGTATGCGGATGTTATAAAATTAAGAAAATCTCCCGTACAAGTTATAAAAAACTTAAGGATAGGCATTGTAAGAGTTATAAAATAACCTCTATGCACGTCACTGAGTTAAATAATATTTTTTTATCAGTTAGTTTATATTTTGCCAGCTGGTTGGCAGTGACCCTGCTTTCTGGGTTCAAGGCCGTGGGTCCGATTCCCACAATTGGAAAGTGTTTGTATGATGAACATGAATGTTTTTCAGTGTCTGGGTGTTCATCTGTATAATATAGGTATTGATGTATATTATTTATAAATGTATTCATCAGTCATCTTAGTACCCGTAACACAAGCTACGCTTGTAGCCGTGCAGAAGGTATCTGTGGGCCGTTTGAGTCGAAAAGAATACCGCTAATGCCGTTTAGCTGTTCGTTAGTAACATTAGCGGTTATTATTTTTATTGACCTAAGGTGTTTTTTTTTAATTTATAAACTAGTGCTCGACTGTAATCACACCTGATGGTAAATTTGTAAATGGAACGCGCTTGTTCTCATGATTTCAATGTACTGAAATTATTCTAAACGGCAGCCGAATAGGCATTCCAAATATTGGTGTTGCATGCCTATTAGACACGATGAATCCAACAACTTCATCTTGTCCATCAGCGTTGTTTTTCTTATATTATAATATTAAATTGTTCACTTTTCTACCAGTTTTTTAAATTTGTCATATTTTGACATTAACGTAATTCGTGTATGTGAAATCACTTAAATATATTATAAAAACAAATATAACTCGAAATTAAACCAAATTGTATTTTAATTACAGTTTTAGTTGACTGAAATGCGCAATCGACAAAAACAAATACTAATTAACTTTGATAAATACAATTCGCAGCTGTTTCCATAATGAATCTGTGGTAATTGCATCCACGTGGTGGATTTGTTTATTAAGATAACAATAGTCTATGGGAACATACGTCTGGTCTGTATATTGCATCGTACTGCTGATATCAAATTCGATTCTTGCTACAAGTGCTGAGTTGGACTGAGTTGAAAGACTGATGGCATTTTTGTCGCCGAAGATATAACTAATATGTACGGAACATTTATGTAAGATGCAAGTAGAGCGCTATATAGTCATCATCATCATCATCATCATCATCATCATCATCATCATCATCACCACCACCACCACCACCACCACCACCATCATCATCATCATCATCATCATCATCATCATCATATCATTACCGGCCCACTACAGGGCACGCGTCTCCTCCCACAATGAGAACGGGCAATGGTCTCAGTGCGGATTGGTGGACTCCCCACACCTTTGAGAACATTATGCTCAGGCATGCAGGTTTCCTCACGATGTTTTCGCTATCACCGCTTCAATAAAAATCAAAAAAATATAGACATCAAATAAAAATAAATCCAATGGCGAAATTACCCGATGTAATTTAAGTTTGATATTCGCTCTGTTCCAATCATCTAAACCTCGAACCATATTTCAAAGGGTTTATATAAATTTAATTATTAGAAGTTTGCAGATTTATTAAAGATTAGATACTGACCCTAGAGATTTTATTTAAAATTATATATATAGAATAGCCCAGTCCAAATTTTAAAGCGTATAATAAAATGTTATGATGATAGTAGCTCAATTAAAATAAATGAGTAGTTATAGAATTATTATTCGATCTGGTTCACGATTACCATGTGCTTTGTAAATTCCATTAAAAGTAATCCGCAGTTCTTTATTTGGTAATTCTGTAATACATTAATGCTTTTATTTGAATGTGGGATTTCATTTAATGATAGCTTTACCCCGGGGTTTCCTACTAAAAAAAAAAAGAGTATCTTCCTAATATAATGAAATGGGAAAGTTTGCATGTATAAATGTTTGTTAATACTTTACGCCAAAATGACTGACTCGATTAGAATGTAATTTCGAATCTTGATAAGCTTTATTTTATACTGGAAAATTTAAAATTTTATGTTAATTATTGATACATAATATATAGAGATATAAATTTTTATTCAATAATTTTCTACTCTCTCATTTGATTTTCAAGCAAATAAATTTAAAACATATATTTTAGATTTTAACGAAATAAAAAAATAATAAACTATTCGTTGAGTTACATTTTCTAATACGTAGATACAATCAATGTTCTACCATTTAGCTCAAATATACAGTGCTGTATTCCGGGTTAAAAAAATAAAGTCCTAATTTTTTCTTTTATGAATGTAATCATAACATTACGTTACGTTACCAAATTACTTGAAGAGGAAAATTCGAGTTCACAATGGGTCAGACAATCAGCTAAATTGAGAAACCCACGCTAATTTTTAGGTTTTATCACTTCGAAATAAGTTTACATTACCTATATTAAGCGAGGTGTTGAAAAGAAAATAAGAAAAGATACTTAAGTAACCTACTTAGTCAAGCTTTTTATCTCAGTTTCCATTCCTAATGATCTTCATCATATCAAAACGTTACTGGCCCACTACAGGGCACAAATCTCCTCTAACAATGAGAAGGGGTAAAGGCCGTAATCCACCATGCTGGCCCAGCGGATTGGTGGGCAAAAGATAAATCGTTTAATTTAATCGATAATCGTCCCCAAGCAGCAACTATTCCATAGAATCTCAATAACGTACAGTAGTACAATCGCTATATCTTTATTTAAAAAAAAACAGCACTATCACATTGAAAATATTGCGGTTTGTAACTTAAGTCGCTACATTACACAACAGGATAGTAAGATGCGAGCACCTCTAGAATAATCTACATGACTTCTGGAAGTGAGACAAATCGAAACCTTGCATTCGAATAGCTATTTTTATTACACTATTTCTATACATACTTACTTTAACTCATTTACACTCTCACGACCCAGAAAACGAGAATAATTTACTCCTCACTAATAAAAATACTCGTGTCATACAGATTATTATTTGTCACATTTTGGTTTCCAATCAAAATATAAACTATTTGCTCAGCAATCACATCAAATATAATAACTGCGACGGCTTTAGTGGAATAAAATTGAAAAGTGATTCACACGTTCTTTTTGCTTTGCTTCTGAGACCAGTTTTATTTATTTTCAATTTGGCGTACTATACACCGCGTAAATAAAACCGAAATAATACTTTACAGGCTTTAGAGGTACATTATGTGCTGTCTTTCAGAGTTATCTATGAAAACGAAAATCTAAAAGTTTTCTAGTAAACCACTGCCATAGTTTTTACCGAATGAAATCCGATACAGCCCTAACATCACATGCAAAATTAAAATCATGCGACTCCTGTCACTTTATTAGGTAGCGTAAGTACTATGCGCGTATCGGTATTTTGTCTTCAATAGGGTTGTCATAAGTAAACACTTAGAATGTTTTGAATTCGTTTGTATGGAAAACTAAAAATATGATATATTATTATTATATTATATATTTATGCTTCACTTATACAGAAGCTGGAACAACTCGGAATTAGAGGCCTACAACTACAATTACTAAAAAGCTACCTCTCAAACAGACATCAATCGGTCAAAATCGGCAATGTTATTAGTAGGGCACTCCCAATCAACCACGGAGTTCCACAGGGAAGTATCCTCGCCCCGACCCTTTTCTTAATATACATAAACGAACTCTGTAAATTAAACATTGCAAATGGAAAAATAATGAGTTTTGCAGATGATACAGTATTAATGATATGGGGTAAAAGTTGGGAGGTGGTATTTACTCAAGCTCAAAAAGAATTCAATAAAGTTACCCAGTGGTTAAGATATAATCAACTTAGCTTAAACCCAAAAAAAACCAAATACGTAACGTTTTCCATAACAAATAAATCCCAACCTCCTCCAGACGTTCATAATATTTACGCCCATTCGGGACTTTGCCAAAGCCAATCATGTCAATGTCCAAGTATAGAACGAGTACCCTACGTAAGATATTTAGGCATATTAATAGATAAAAAGTTAACTTTTGATGAACACATTAAAACATTAACAAACAGAGTACGAAAACTTTTAGCCATTTTTAAAAACTTAAGAGATGTTGCAGACCCTAAATTAATGAAAACAGTATACTTATCACTATGTCAATCACTTATAACATATGGGATTGACACATGGGGAGGAGCGGCAAAGACTCATATGATACAGCTCGAAAGAGCACAAAGACTGCTACTAAAAGTTAGCCGCTTTTTACCATATTATTATTCCACAACGTCATTGTACCGTGAAAGTAAGGTACTGACGGTACGACAATTGTTCATTTTTAAACTTGTTATGAGATATCATATTCAAAATAAAAATAAAATTAATAACATAGGAAAAAGGCGACATTATCAAAAATTTGCGACTAATAAATTTAAAAAAATATTTACACATAATTTTCCATGCTTTCTGGGGAGCTATCTTTATAATCAGGTAAACAAAAGACTCAATATTGATAAGTTAAACATACATAATTGTAAAACTCGACTATATGACTGGTTAAGTGGGCTAAACTACGATGAGACTGAAAGCATTATTCAGATACTGAAATGATTCACATATGCCTAACACACACACATACCCACACACAGCCACACACACACTCACACACACACACACACACACACACACACACACACACACGCTCCACACACACACGTACACGCATGAAAAACTATAAACTACAATTTATAAGACATTACAATTTAAAATAAATTATAACTAATCATTCTAATAAATCTAAAATCTTTGCATAAGTTAAATCTTCTGTTAAAATAAAGAAATTCATTATTTAAGATATAGAACACAAAGTTACTCTTACTTAATTTAAATATTACCGAATAACTGTGATTATAACATTACTTAAACTATATTATATTCATCCTTGTATACTTTATCCTGGGGAAAGGGCCTGGTGGCTTGAGATACAGGTTCTACCTAGTTCAAGCATCAGTCCCCACATTATAAATGTGTAACAAAATAGCCCGTAAGCAACATTATATTGTACTCGTACTTATAAGTAATGTGGAGAAATAAATAAATCATTCATTCATTCATTCATTCAAATATTTTTCCTTATGAAATATATTTATGCAATCTTCAATATTATTTCGTAATTCTGTTAAACGTTGTATATAGCTTCATCAATTGGACACACGGTAAATCGTCATCACCATCAGCCTACGATTAGGCACATATTGCCTCTCTCACAGAAAGAAAGGTTTTAGAGTTCAGGATTGTTGGGTTGTTTGGTGTTAACGATTTTTTAACATGAACCGGTGATAGCGCATTGGATATCAGCTCGACTTCACTTGCGGGCAGCAAAGTTCGAATCCCAACCTCTAACTTGTCTAAGTTATGTGCGCTTCTAAATAATTAAAATATCACATGCTTCAACGGCGAAGGAAAAAGTCGCGAGGAAACCTGCATGCCTGAGAGTTCTCCATAATGTTCTCAACGGAGTGGAGTCTACCAATCCGCACTTGACCAGTGTAGTAGACTTTGGTCTAAACACTTCTCATTCTTAGAGGAGATCCGTGCCCTGTAGTGGACCGGTAATGGCTTAATGAAGATGATAGCTTGACCCGGAAATTGATACTTCGTTTTAACTCAAATTTTTAAATCGATTCTTTGTGTCTACTTATTAATTTAACCGAGAGAGTAAAAATGAAACTTTTTTAATACAAATTTGCAAGGAAACAAAATCCGTTTTTTTTTTTATGAACCACTGCTAAAGCATCCACATAGAACTATATATAAACAAGTTATAACGTATTCATAAATCCTCTAAGTATGCCAGCGACATACTTGTTGTATGCAAATTAAAATAAATTACAAAGACAATGAATAATGCTAAAATTTAACGAACAACTTATCAAAATAATTTTCCATCTGAAACTTTCACTAATTGTTATGTGCTTGCGACACGTGCAATTATAAAATAACATTAATTAAAAAAAAAAATTAAGAGCCTTTAATACGGTTAACTTTCAAAAATCAAACAAAGAATATAATTCATATTCTCTAAAGAACAAAAGCAAAATAACTTTGCGCAAACCACAAGAGAATTTTTAGGCCGAAACTTTTTGAGTAAAAATTCAACTGCCTTTTCCGTAATATTTGAGAATTGCTTGCAAATTAAAATTCCACTCAAATTAGACGTGGCATAAACTTAACAAAAAATATTCCTTGAATTAATGTTTGGTTCAGTTAGTTTGCTTTGTGTTTACATGTTGTTGTAAAGTTGGTATTTGAATAGTATAGTGGTTAAATGACGCAGCACTGCGACTTTTTATTTGTGTGTTTTAATATTAAATACAATCTTTGTCACTTAAAGCTTCTTATTAGAGTGACAACAATTGCTATAGCTGTAACTGTATCAGACTTCATTCCTTTAATCGTTTATATTAATGCTCACCCCTATTTAACTGTACTCGACTCGAAAACGCAAAAAAAAAAAATACTAATAATATGCTACGACTATACACACATAGCAATCTAGCCCCAAAGTAACAGTAGCTTGGGTTATGGGTACTAATGACAAATGAATATTTTTATAAATAATTTACATATAATGTACAGTTAAACACCCAGATACTGAAAAACATTCATGTTCATCACACAAACATTTATCAGTTGTGGGAATCAAACCTACGGCCTTGGACTCAGAAAGCAGGCTCGTTCCCCACTGCGCCAATCGGCCGTCATATTATTTTCAAACCATCGTTGCTTTGAACAGGTAAGAAAGCTTATATTATCAGGATACCGACCAACAGGTGCCGCTATGCGATTTAGTGTTCCGGTGCGATGTCGCGTAGAAACCGATTAGGGGTACTACCATACTCCCCAACAGATTAGCCCGCTACCATCTTAGACTGCATCATCACTTTCCACCAGGTGAGATTGCATTCAAAGGCTTACTTGTAGTGGAATATAAAAAAAAAAGATGAGAATATGTTCACCGTGGAACTAGTACATGAATACTTTGTGCGACCTTTTTCGACAATGTTATCGTAGATTTTGAAGAGCCCGGCCTTACAAGTAGAGTTATGTGTTATTTATTGATATTATAAATGAGGAACAGTCAAAAGCATTATACTTTGGACCTGGGATAGACCCCGATCGAAAACCGAGCTCAGCTAGGCTTGAATCTATTACAGATCTCATAAATTTAAAAACCTAATACAGCGAGTCTTGCCAACATTATATGTTTTTGAGGATTATTTCACAATCATGCCTGGCTTCACAGTACCCTCGCAAATTTCTTTTGAGGCCAGCCTGTCGTGTGTAACAAACTTCAGTATATAAATGTTCTACCCCACTTATTCTACAAAATCTCAAATTGAAATAACTAACCAAATATTCGCTTTTGAATCTTTTAAGGACCGACAGAGAAATAATATTTTAAGTTTAGCCACAAAGGCATTAAACGGGACAAGTCAGTAAATAAAAACTCAATTGCTACTTTCGGAATATTCTACTACACTCGCTTGTAGAGGAAAAGTTTTCTCGAATTAGAGAAATTTTAAACGAAGCGGAAAATATACGTACCAGAGTTTCCAGATTTTACTTTTGAAAGTTCCTATTTTGTTGAGCTATGTAAATTGCGTTGTTTTAGTACTGCGTTTGGATCATTGGTATTTTATTTTGTTTGTGTTTTATTTTTTTTGGGTTTTTATTTTCATATATGTAATGTTGCGTACATAACATTTAAAATCAAAAGGGTCACTGTTTGAATATGAATAAAGAAATATTTGACTATGACTTTGAATAAGACTACTTAATTGTTATTATATATATTTTTTCTTTGCATTTGGTACAGGTTTATAAAGATTATATGTTATTTAAACTGCACTCTGACATTTACAAGCTGAGAGATAGTAAGGTGATGCGATGCGGTAGGTTGCAGCAGCTTGGACCATTGAATCCCTTATCTAGAAAAGTTTGCCCACCATGGGTGGGCAAACTTTTACGTCAATTTAACGTCAGACTTTAACGTCAGACACTAGGCTGACGCTGTCGTCATCATATGGAATGCTATGAAAAAAAAATAATGCCATTACGGCTCTTACCGAAAGAGCTTTTTGCGAGTGAGCGTGATTTGCACCAGTGTTGTGAAAAATGATGAAACTCACGTGATTAATATTAATTGTTTGTTATGACCAGTCGCCGTACTATATGATATTTTTTGGGTATTATAAAAGTGACGCGAAATAACGAAGTGTCAGGTATAATTGAGATCCTTTGTCCACTCGGGCGTAGCTTGATAGATGTGGGAATCACTTCGTAATTCGGGTGGACAGAATGGCATCTTTTATATTATAAGTTTATTTTATAGGCGTATGTACTGATTTACTTTATACCTAAAATCTACTCTCTAAACTAAATCAAATTGGCTTGTGTAATAATAGTGCTACCCTGTTCCAGGAGATACAGATTAAAAAGGGACAGCATTAATTTTTAATTCACTTTTATTTATGATATTTTTGGTATTACATATTCAGTACCAACTAGTTAGTTATAATTTTTCAAATGAAAAAGGCCTTTAACTCACTGAGTTTGTTTTTTCCAGTTAGAATTAAGCCTAGAATCAAAATTTTAAATAAATTTGTTTCAAGTAAACCTGCGTTGTAAGCACTTTTGAAATGTCACATTATCTGTCTGTTGTAGTGACTTTGAGAATGTACCTTCTGGTAAAGGTGGTAGCCTTTCAGAAAGATTCTACCGAGAATAATCCGGCTAGTAACTCTGCAACGTCGCTTTTTCAACAACATTTAACAATCATTTTACGTAGAGTACGTTTGTAACTTTTTTAATTTTTATTAATATTTGATAATAACATCGTTAAAGCCCGCCGACCTGCAGTGAAGCTGCGTGGAGGATCTGTGCACCGTTTCTTATAATTATGCGTTCGTGCGTTCCAGATATCGATCACCAAATAAAAGATTAACGAGAACAGTAGACTAGCATGAACTAGTTATATTCAATTCCGAATCAATCGGCTACATCAAACAAAATCAACGTTTTCCAAATTCTGCTACCCCAGTGGCACCCAGAATGTAAGATCAAACGAAATCAAGACAAGAATAGGATCAACGTTTCTCGATTGGTCAACGTTGAATACAAGTTCATTCATACGTAATTGATCTTTATATTGTCTATGTCTATGATTGAACTCATATAAGGGGCTTGTACACGGCGACATTCACTCGCATTTCTCGAATTGAATCGCAGCGACAGTCGCACCATGTTTTAGTAGTGCAGCTTCTGGTGACAAAAGTTATTCGGGGAAAAACTACCGCCATTTATTTATGCCGCATTTCTGTTCTGTTAAAAAGGACATTTTCATTCGAGTTCAAAATAACAATGAGCGGGGATCTAAAAAGTAATCCGTCTCTAATAGTAATAGTAAATCGCTTTTTTATGTCGTCATAATTTAAAGTATAATAGCGTATATGTTTCCTGCAAAATTCAGATAAATAGAGTCACAGTTGAAGGTAAACACACAGTCACGTAACATCTGCTCGAAATTCGCAATCATTTTCGCGATAACCACGCGCCTCGCATTCCGTTTAATGTTATAAATGTAATGTTAAAAACTTTACTCTGTTGGATTAAATCCGAAACCGTCGGCAAAAAAGTACCTGAACCAAAAATATTGGGCAGTAAAGTCTTACCCACCGAATTCAAAAAGACTATCGTTGGTCACATCCCTTTTCTATTTTTTTACTAACGTGTTACAGTAAATTTATAAAGTGCGTAAATAATTAAACTTTCGATAACAATAAATTCACATTTCCCAGATACTTTATTAAATAGTTAATAATAGTTTTCAAGAAACAATTAAAATTATATTTGTTTAACAACCCATGTTTATGTCATTGGTGGGTATTTTGATATAAAAAAGACTGCATTATCGATGCAACTCAGTCCTAAATGGATTCGAACGATGCAAAGACGTTGAACAATTAACACCTTATTGAACAGCATCGCCACGTTGGCGTAACTGGACTTCACAAGTCTTTAAGAACATTATGGAGAACTTTTAGGTAGGCAGGTTTTCTCACGATGTTTTCCTTCACCGTTGAAGTAAGTAATATATTAATAACTTCAGCCTAGCTCGGCTGGCTGGAGTGATCCAGCGGGGAGCCGCATCACTGGCCATATGTACAACGGACGATCCCAGACCAACCAAGTGCGGAAAAGGCCCAGGAACAGAAAAAGAAGAAGAATATTAATAAATTAAAATACACACTCAAAATCCAACATCACTATTGAATAATTATTTAAGAAAGGATTACAATGTTGTAATTTATCTAACTTCTATATATATAAAAGAGAAAGTGTGTGGGTATGTTCCGTATAGGCTCCGAAACGGCTGGACCGATTTCAATGAAACTTTCAGGGAATCTCCGAATTGACCTGGCTAATAATCCTGTAAAATTTGGTGATGATCGGGGCACTCCTATTTTTGAACTGTCAAACACAGCTTTTATTTACTATGATGATATTCTATTGTTGGGTGTACATGGGTGTAGATAATGATCTTCACCCGCTCGAGAAGAGAATAGAAGTGAATGAATACGCAGAGAAATAAATGATTTCATATATTATAAGACTTAAATTAAAAATTTAATGATGTAAGTTTATTGTTTAAATAAAATAAAGCAAAATCTAGCCCGGCGAAGCGGGCTCGGTACACTATTAATAGATAAAGGCATATAACTATGCCTATATTAGACAGAATGAAGATGCATGATTTTTAAAAAACAATATTGTACATCACTTTCTCGACATCCATGGTTTAATTTATGATTTTTTTTGCTCTGGTGTGGTGGGACGCTTCGGTCGTGGGTAGTTACCACCCTTACGACAGAGACGTACTGCTAAGTGATTTAGCGTTCCAGTGCAATAACGTGTAGAAACCGATTAGGGATTTGAGTTTAATATTACTGCCATAACAGGTTAGCCCTCTACCATCTTAGACTGCATCATCGCTTTTCACTAGGTGAGATTGCAGTCAAGAACTAACTTTTAGTGGAATAGAAGAAAATTAAAAATAAACAGTCTCTTTGTCTGTCAATGCTGGGCACAGGCATCTTGTCCTATAGGAGAGAGGGTTTTAGAGCATGGACCCACCACGCTGCTTTAATGCGGCTAAGCGGGCTATAAATAATATTATCTCATGTGAATTTTTTTTTAATGTCGTTGGTAACAAAATCAATATGAAACGTTTAGGCCACATTTGTAGTCGGAAAGCAGAGGTGCGTGATATGATTTTTAATTACCTGTATATTTTAGCATTTAAAGTTACGTGAGGATGTTCTGTTTCAGTACATATAATTACAACCGAAAAACATGAATTCGAATTAAACGCGTTAAATGAACTTTTAATATAAATGTATGGAACTGATTAAGAAAAATGTGAGAGCACTATTATTTAGTTCTATTAGTTGATGTATTACCTCTCTCTCCGATAAGATTCATTCCAAAACATTGTTATATACAAGGCTCATTATAATAAGGGGAGTAATTAAAGTATCAATAACCTGCTCTAGTTAGAGAATTGATTATAATAATATACTAAAGTATATTTAATAAAATATTTTTATTATATATGTAGTACTGATGTATATAAATCGGTATATGTATATATATATACACATGTACGCCATGGGTTGCCTGCAAGAGATTGCTATGTAGCGATAAGGCCGACAAATTGTATAGGTACATTTTGTAAACTATTTATTTTGTTTTTCCAGGGTAGATATATTTAATACAGTACAAGACCTATACCTACTCGTACTTCACTCTATAGCACTAATCCCGGAAGTTTAATACAAAAAGTTGCTTGAAGTTCAAATGAGAGTTAAAAACTTTAATCAGGTTTGTCGTGATACACATAGAGTGATAACAAGTTTACGATGGGCTGTTAGGGTTACATAAAACGTGTATGGCCCGATGAAACCAAATAAGCCCTTGGAGTTTGGAGTATATTAAAAACGCGGGTAGAGTCACATCATTTGCATTGTGCAAGACACCCATCACTTTAACATATTAGAGACAACCAAAAATATAAATCATTATAATATCCTTGCAATTAATTTTCCAATTATTTAATTAAAAGTATGTAAAAGGAAGCGGTGATAGCCTAGTAGTTAAGGTTTCAGCCTCCCTTTCGAGGAGACCGAGTTCGATTCCGGGCACATACCTGTAACCTGTTTTTTTTTTATTTATTTAACACACAAAACAGATCATTACAAATCATAAACATGTTTTTCTTACAACAATCAATAAAAATTAAATTTTCCACAACATACGTGTATAAATGCAGACAATAGATGAGACCGACTTACGTTCTTGGATTTACGTGATAATAAAGCCATAAAATATCACTTACTTTAACAGAGAAGGAAAGTTTACGATAGTATTGTGAAGTCGCGTGAGTCCGCCTATCCGCACATGAGCAGCTTGGTGGACTATGGCCCAAATCCTTCCCATCCTAAGAGGAGTAATATTTAGTGGGCCTATTATGTGTTGATTACAATGATAACTATGTTTAATCTTTTTTTCCTAAGTAGATATTTTTTAGTAGGTATGTAGAATCTTGTTGTTAGGCAGATATTTTGGATAAGCGACATTATAAAAATAACATCACATGCATATGTATGCAAAACCATTTAAAGGTAAACACTACACGCTAAGTTCATAAGCCATGAACTAATAAATCAAAAAATGAGTTAAAAAACATCAACAAAAGCAAAAACAGGAAGAAACTGAAAAATAAAATACTCGTTAGTTTTGTTTTACCTACTTTCGATATACATGTTACAAGATGTCGGGAAGAGATATTTTATTGAAGATAAGCTTTTGTCTTTAAGTATAAGATAAATATTCGTATGCCTCATTTACAAGTGTTTGTTATAACAGTTCTGGTAGTTAATTCTAACACCCTGCATTTGGAAGCATCGTAGCTTAAATCATAAGTTTACGATATAGTTGTCAACTATCTAACTTCTATCTTCTTATTTATTTGCATAAGTAAATATTTCACTTTGACTTTGGTCCGTGAAATAATAAAAAGCAAGCGTTTTCTATGCTATCACAACAATCTGCTTTTCTTTTCCTGCGTGGAAAAAATGGAAAACTACCAAACCGACTTTTGTTACTACTCGCTCTTAAAATTATTTAAAAACTGTTATAGTTGGTTTATGAAATTGGAATTTCCTTACCGTAGTTATAAGTTATGCAAAAACTAATTGCTTAGAATAGCTGAAGTGCATTCTCGCGTCGTGACAAAGGGCTAGTGCAGTTTCTTAATGAGAACCTCTTAAGAATTCCGAGTCACCAACCAAGATGTCTTTTACTTAAGAAAAAGAAGTGGAATACATTTTTTTAACACTAGGTACTAACTGTTTACCACGGAATTTTCAAGTTTTGTTTGTTAATTCCGCGGCGTCCGTATATTTTACTGAAATAAAAAGTATCCTGCCCGTGCCTGGAACCTTCGATATGCTAAATTATACCAAAATCGGTTTAGCTGTGAAGCGGTGCATAAAGGTAAACTTAAAAAAACCTGGATACTTTACTATTGTGTTTTCGATGCTAAAATTATAAATATGTATTCACTTCCCACGCGTAAGCTACTCGTAAATCTGCTAAAGTAGATGGAGATCCGTATAGAGATTGAGTTTAACCTACCTATAGTAACTCTACATTTTATTTGGGTTATTTGTGAAATTTAAGTTTCTAAACTGCAAAATCTTTAGTACTTGTAATCTGAATTACTACGTTATCTATAGTAAAGTAGTAGTAATAAAGTGTAGGTTGATACGTTGGTTTGTCCTTTTTATCATAAAGCAAACTAGGTAAAGTAAATATTATGCATTTATAGAGCCGGAGAGTGACTTGGTATACTTTTAATTCCGAAAAATCTAAGCGTAAAAATTCGCGCGTAGTTTGTTCTTACAAAAATATCACAATGCCGGAGTTAGTTTTCTTAGAATTTTCCCGATATCAAGTGGAAATGCACTCAGCATAAGTGCCACGAGTCTGGTTTTACGGTGAAAAGTAGAAATAATAGCGACATTGTTATTAAAACATTGAGCGAGTTAAAACTTTACGACAGGTGTGAGTTTACGAGTTGTTCTTGCTAGACTTTGTGAAAATTCGAGCCAAGTGTGATTTACTAAGAGTGCGAGTACTGTGGGTTCTGTATTTTGGAAACACAATTATAATTATTATAACTCAAATAAAAATCTGACTCAAAAGTTTGATTTTTTTCGCTGCCCTATAAGGCATTGCGGACTTCATATTTTCTTATTAAATTCAAATAAATACTTCCACTTTAAAAAAATTAACAGCAAACAGCTTTATTTCTCTTTTGAGTTTTGAAAATTTTCAAATTGACACAGAAATAAAAATAACCTACGTACCAAAATAAAACTAACTTAAAAATAAAACATCTTTGTACACAAGCAACGAGGCACTGTTACAAAAACCCATCTATATTTCTATTTTAGAAAGGGGTACTTAAAAGGAATAACAAATATTTAACTAAACTTCACAAAAGTTTCCTCACTCATTATTAAACGTCGGAAGAAGAAAAGTACGGGTGGTTAATCCATCAATGTATATATTTGATCGATAAGTATGTTGTTCATATCGACTTCGAATTGTTGATGTGTGTGACAAACTGTAGGCATTTTGAAAGCACTCAGGATAATTTAAACATCATAATCTAATTTTACAGCGTTAATTATTATCAGTTTGCAATTTAATTTGTAATCTGGATCATAACAGTTGGGTTTGTTTGTTACGGCCTCTCTGGAGTATCGGCTTCGATTCTCGGCTGGACCGATTTTAAAATTCATAGGTTGTCCAATAAAACGTAAGAGCATTGTAAGAGTTATAAAAGCCTACAGTTAAATATTTACTGGAACTTGGCTGACACTCTATCGTGTGTCTTGATATCTCGTAATGGATTTTCTCCATTTTATATCATCTGCCTTCTTAGTGAGCCCTGCCCTGAGCATACCCTATTTGCACGCTGTGTTACCACCTGGTCATACAAAACATAGTTGTATAATTTGTATAATTATACAGTTTACATTTTGTGTGGTAATGGCATTGCTTTTCTTTGGTTTCCTATTCAGCAACTGTCTGAAAAATTTGAATAGGGAAGGCAAGTTAGATCTTCTGGTTCTTTCAGCAAGGACATAGGAAATATCGTTACGTTATTTTTTGTAAATATTCATTACCTAAGTAATTTTCGTTTGTAAATATGTTTATTTAAATTATGTTGTAGACAAAGGAAGATAATATGGTTGCAAGACTACTATAGTTACTTGAAAGTGTTTTATGTCAAAAGCATGGATATTTTTAAAGTATATATACCCATTTCAAATATTGAAAAAACAAGAAATATCAAAATTTAACAAGGAAGTTAATTTACACTAATAATCATGGAGATCTAGGAGATTTAAGATTTGTTTATCCGTCGATAGCGTAAAAGTGTATTACTTTATCGCTCACGATTAATACGTAACCGAAAAAGCGCCATCTAGCGACCGTACTATTTGCCAGTATATCGTAGGTAGTAAATCTCACACAAGCACCCAGGTCATTTAAATATAGAATAGCGTGACTGTAAACGACAAATCTGTCATACGATCCCCAGGAGCTTTCAAGCTCGTATGACAATTCGGTAACCTAAATCAGTTACGTTACAGTGTTTAGACAGTTCCGGGAATGATATCGTAGAATATTGAATGATGTTTATACCGGCAATACAGTATTCCTTTCGTTATACTTTCATTACTCAGACAATACTTAAGACAGGTCCATCCCATGCTACTTCAATACAGATGACGTTCTTAGGTAAATAAATAATGTATTAATTATATCATATATTTACTAGGTATTAGGAACAACTTCTACCCAACCCCTAATAACGTAAGTGTCTTTTGTTGAAAAGATTATTATTTTAGATAAAAAAACGCCAAGTTTCTCAATATGCTTAAGTCTAAAATGGATATGAAATATTGCAATAATTTGAATAGTCTCTGTTTATAAAACTGCGCTTGCAATATATCGTTACTTAGTAATTAAAGTACTCGCAGTTAACAGCTGAAGTAACAAATACCATGAAGACTAAGATAATGTGGCCTTAACTTCGTCTTGATAATAACCATGCTAATCTAATCGTTAAAGCTCTATAAGATGCTATCCATACCTTCGTTCTAAAAGCCTTTGCTCCTATGAAAAAGGAGGTTATGCCTAACGGTGGAAGACTAACGAGAACTACGCCCTGTTTTTTTATGCTAGTTATATAGTAAGTTGATCGTACTATGTGCTATGTAATCTACTATTTTTCAATAAAGGTTTTTACACAGAATTGTTGCCTCCTGACCCCCATACGTCACGACACGGGAGACTCCAAAGATAAATTGCTGGAATTTCACCTTATTAAATCTGTTGTAGCGTTTGGTTTTATAAACCCTTTTTATTACTTATCTCGCTAGCTAGTAAATTGCTTCATAAAAAATATTTTAACTGTGCCTTTACATAACCAAAAATTGAATGTTTAGTAAGTTTTATGTATAAAACGAAAATAAATAAAAGATATTACAGAACAGTTTTAGTTTATTTTACTGCCCTGGTCTACTAAATTATTGAATTCCACTGTACGACGGCCGTTTCACTCATTAAAAAGTCATTTTCATCCTAAGCGTTGCACTGCATGTTACCAACGTTGTAGAATGTTTTCAATTTCCGTCTTAAAAATCGCGCTATGTAACACGCCAAACTTTAATGTTTAATTTAGTGTTGGCGGAGTTTACAACGTAACATAATTACACCTAGTACCTACTCAATTCAGCATCATTCATACCGGGCCGCAACAGGGCACTGGTCTCCACGCTCAGAACAAGAAGGGTTTAGGCCTTAGTCCATCAGCTCATCAGGCTAATTGATGATCAGAAGACTTCTCACGTCTTTGAGAACATTATGGAGGACTCTAAGACATTTATAGACATGCAAGTTTACTCACAATGTTTTCTTTTATCATCAAAAATCCGTTAAGTGGGAGGTGACACTGACGAGCATTAAACTCGGTCTCTTTAAAGGGAGGCCGAAATCTTATCCACTGGGATATCACCGCTCAATTCATGTTTTAATAAACTAGTAATATCTTACGTACTGGACGTTATTAGGTGCATTGGAGCAAAATTGTATCTGTTAACGCCTTGTTGAGCATTGCGATTCTTTATATGAGACCAAACAGTGATAACGTTATGGTTAGGACTTCAGTCTTACTTTCGGAGGATCGAGTTCGAATCCCAGCACACCCCACAAACTTTTGTAAGTTTTTGCAATTAAAATATCACTTGCTACAACGATAACAGAAAACTTCGCGAGGGAACCTGCAGGCCTGAGAGTTTTCTATAGTGTTCTCAGAGATGTGTGGAGTGTACGAATCAGAACTGAGCCAGCGTAGTTGACTATGGTCTAAACCCTCCTTATGTGTGGGACCCGAGCTCTGCAGTTGGCAGGTAATAAGTTGATATGATGATGATGATGATATCTTAATCTGCCTTGAGACCTACTTTATCAATACCCTTTTATAATACTTCTTCTTTTGCTGTGCCAAATTAACACATTGTACTTTGTCAATGTTACGTATATACTATTATGATATTAATTGATAACTAAAGTTTCATCTTAATAAAAAAAGTATTCAGAACTTAATAATTATTATATGTTTTGATATGTTTATGTATATATAGTTTTAAAAATGATCCGATAGAAGCAGATGTTAGTGTGCGGAATTAAATGTTATAATGAAAAATTTACATTTAATATTAATTAACAATAGATGTTTTGTCGATCTTACATAACGTGGGATAGTGCAATAAGAAGATTAATTTAAAATAAATAATATTTCACAAGTTGTTGTAATATTTTTCAAGTAGATATGTGGGATTGTGTTTACATTGGCCGAATGTAGCTTATATATTTCGCAACGGTTTAATTCGTTAACTCGGAAGCCAGCGAGATTATTCTGGTTAAAATTTAATTTATGTTATGCGTCTTCCACAAAAATTTATTTGCATAAATATTTAAGCTTTCCTCGCGAATTCTCCTCCCCGTGAGTACCTACGCATATTTTATTTGAATTTTGGAGAAAAACGTATATGTACTAATAGGCACCTATTACGCTTCATGAAGAGTTTTCTTTAAACGACTGCTCAAAACGGAGTGTATAGTTTACATCATCATCATCATCATCTCAACCAATTGACGTCCACTGCTGGACATAGGTCTTTTGTAGGGAGTTCCACAATGCACGGTCCTGGGCCGCTTGCCTCCAACGGCTCCCAGCTACTCGCCTGATGTCATCTGTCCACCTCGTTTGGGGCCGACCTACGCTGCGTTTACCGGTGCGTGCGGTGCGTATAGTTTACAGGGTTCGCCAATACAGAACTATTTTTCATCAATCATCAATGGATTACCAGTCCACTGCTGGACTAAAAGGATGTACCGATGGGAGGGTTTGCCCATAATTACTACGCTGGGCAGACTGGTTAGTGACCGTAGTAGATGTTAGTAGTAACAGTACAGCGTACACTGCTGCCCATACTCCGTTATATCCCCGAAGTCGCCTCGTAGGACACCCGCGGGAATAGGAGGGGTGGTGACAACTTGTATTCTCTCCCGTCACCACACGGTAAAAAACAAATAATTTTACAGAGGAAATAATAGTATCTATTATAAAGCTCCGAAGAAAAGGTCTAGCGAGCTTATGTGTATGAAGGGAGTTTACGTCTATGAGCAAGAAACCGTTTGGTCATGATAAGTAGTCTCTTCGCATATGACGATCAGGGTATGACAATGAAATCAGCATTAAATGTCTGTTTTAAAATTATGGTCATATTTGCTAGTTAAAAAGGAATATACAAAATTTTTTGGACAAAGATTTAACTTTATACATTCAAAAGTAACCATCAAATGTTTTATTTTTAAAATAAATAATCAAAAGTCCCTTTTTCTGATTCGAATTCCTCGACCTTAAAAATCAAACGCTAAAATTAATCACCGCATTGTTGAAAAAAAAACTATTCAAATCCACCCAGAGCGTAGCATTTTAATCAATCGGCGATGTCAAAGGAAATTTCGATACGGCCTATTCAAGAAAAAAATAATAAAAAAAAATCGGGAACAACAAGCGCGTAAAAAGTTACGGACTTTATACAGATGGCCGTAATATTTACGGTCCGTATCGTTTTATTTTTTTTCTGTGTTAGGAACCTCTTTACACCTGGTGTCGAGGGTTCGAAGTTAATCAATTTGCTGAATGAAATCTGTAACTGAACAGCCCGTCTATTTTTGTATATTTTTCATTGTTTTTGATACATTGCCTCGTTGTTATGTTAGATGGGAGCTTGTTGTATTGAATTACACGATAAATTAGAATACATGTTCACAGATTCTCTATAGCAAATAAAGTTTACAAAGGTAAATCACCATAATGGATATAACTCCCATCTACGAATGCAAAGTTCGAAGTGTAAAAGCACTTTTAAAGTGTCAAATATGTCTGTTTGTAGTGACTCTACAAACAGACATATTTGACGCTTTTAAACCGGTGCTGAAGGCAGATTGTATCGAGAAGAAACCGGCCAGAAACTCAACAGTTCTTTTTCAATATTTGTACTACCTATAATTAATAAAATAACTCTTATAAGTTACTAAAAAAGTTGGCTGTCACAGAACGCCTGGCAATATGATGTGCAACATCAAATTTGATACTAAATAGAACTTATTAATAAAATGTTTTTTGAGTTACGGTATGTAAAAAATTACTTTACTATTCAAATTTATTTATTTATAAATAAAAAAATTATATACTACGACAACGCACACATCGGTACTAAGATAACTGATGAATATTTTATGAATAATAAACATAAATACTTATAAAATACAGCTGAAGACCCAGACACCGAAGAACATTCATGTTCATCACACAAACATTTTACAGTTATGGGAATCGAACCCACGGCCTTGGACTCAGAAATCAGGGTCAGTGCAAACTGCGCCAATCGACCGTCCAAATTTCTTATTACTTTAATTATGATTTTTATTACAGAATATGACGTGGTAGATAGGTTTTACTAAAACTCCAAGGGTGCTCCTTGGAGTTAATATAAAGATGATTCACATAAAAAATAGCTTCATATATTATTATATTATTTGTTTGTTATCAATAGCCTATAACAGACCACTGCTGTATGTTGCTGGACTAAAGGCCCTCCCAAGGGGAAGATTTGCCCATAGTAACCACGCTGGGCAGACAGGTGGTTGCAGTACAAGTACATGGTAATAGTAGCACAGAGAACGCTGCTTCCAATTCTCCGTTATATTCCCTTAGTCGCCTCGCACGACACCCTAGGAAGAGGAGGGACGATGATAACTGTACTCTGATCTGCCGCCATCACACAACGATATTGTAAATGACATGATCTACAGTGATTAACTAATGGAATGTTTACCATGATACATATAAATAAATAAATATACTACGACAATACTCACACCGCCATCTAGCCCCAAAGTAATCGTAGCTTGTGTTATGGGTACTAAGACGACTGATGAATAAATACTTAGAATATACATATAAACACCCAGACCCTGACAAACATTCATTTTCATCACACAAACATTTTCCAGTTGTGGGAATCGAACCCATGGCCTTGGGCTCAGAAAGCAGGGTTGCTGCAAACTGCGCCAATCAGCCATCAACTATCAAATATAAATAATGCTGTTTTAGTTTAAATTTGAAAATTTGTATTCAGGTCTTTATGTTCAAAACGTTCCATGGGTGTGTAGCTTAAACTCTTAGAGAATAGTAAATAATTAGATAAAACACAGTAGCTACTACAATAAATATAACGAAATGGTTCATATTTTATTGTAGAAATGTTTGTCTTAACAACTTTAGGAAAAGCAAAATTTACGAATCGCATGTTAGTTTAGGCTACCTGATTCGATTGTCCCCGTAATTCTATTACGTCCTCGTAACATAACAAATTTTTTGGATCTCTCGTTACGGTAACATTGTTTTGTGGTTTTCTTTTCTCCTAATTGGAGGAATTTAGGATAACGTAATCTGATCGTGGACAACTCGGGCGAAAGTAATAAAATATAAAATACGTAATATTTCTATTTATTTAATATTTATTTCAAAATATTAAATAAATAGAAATATTACGTATTTGATTTATTTCATGCAGCGATATGAATTTCCGATTTCGCTGAGATAAAGGTTAAGATAAAATACAAGTCAGTGACGTAATTCTGTTATTTACTTATTGCTCACTTCGACTTAATTTTTTTGTTCACTGCTTTTGTTTTTTCAACTATAAATCACGAGGTTCTGGGTTCGATTCCTGGGATCGGCTAAAAATTGTCAGTATCAGGCTTATCACTTTTCCCGTATCACTTAACTTTTATATGTTAATAATATGTAACTGGGAGTTGCGATAGGTAATTAAGTCAAAACGCATTGCACCACCAACTGAAATGACTTATTTATTGTTATTAGCAACTTGTGGGATTCATTTTAATAATGATTATGTTTGTTAATCAGATCGCATTGAAGCATGGCGGGTATACGCTGTAAAAACTTGAAGGATAGGAGATCTAATGGTGACGAAATTGAAAGTTTGCCAATTCTAAAAACGCTAAGTAAAAGTCCTACACAATATAATATGCTTCACTAACCAGGGTCTACTAGGCAGGGTCGCGGGTGTCAATATCCGAGATTTTATTAAGGATGATAAATGACCCGTTGCGTAATTTTTTCTTTATACCATTGATACGTTCGGTTTCCATCATAGTCAATAGGCTTAACGGTTTTTGCCTCGTGATATCGTAACCAGCCCTTTAAATTTTATATATCTCTGTTAACGAGGTGTCCAGAAACTACATTTCTGGTCTTGGTGTCAGTCTGTTCGATCGCGGATAAAAAAGTTTTGGATTTTTCGAAAGGCATTTCAAGTCAGAATATTATGTCAGATTGTCGGGTAATTTTTTATAAACGACTCCATAATCGATAAAAAAACCTTGGGTATGAATTATTACTCTATATTGCTCTTCTAATAATTTTGATTAACAATGTGAAATGGTGGTAACAAAAAAGAACACGCGGCTAAGTTTGTGACGAATGAAGATGTAGTGACTTGTGGGCTTCTTCCTCCAGGGCGCGTCTGGAATCCTCGCGTAGATTTAAGTTTACGAATGTAGTTAACATTATCTCACCGTAAACACATTTTTCATGTAATGTACGCATCATAAGCCAACTATGGCCAACTTTGACTTTGACCTACCAATGCATAAGCCTTAACGCATTAGAACTCTATTGTTAAACGAAGTTATACAATTGGCAAGGTTGCTTGGAAGCAGGTGACTCCGCTTTTACCTCCCACAAGACCGGACAATGACTGTTAAATAATAGAAAGTTAATGTTGGAAAGCAGCAACTGCTGACTTACTCGCTTGCTCCTTTTCGGTAGAACTTACTTTTTGATCCTAAGCAATGCCTATATAATTTTAGTAGGTGCCGGCTTTTATTTAAATGATGATGTGCACAGGTTTCTTCTCTAATGTCAGATGAACATATTCCTCACCAAACTGCCTTAATGAAGTTTGGGGGGCTAAGGTAACGCAATGCTTTAAGTCAAAGATTTCATAACATGCAACTTAACTTAAACTAAACACTAGGCTATAACTGCGGGGGTAAAAGCTTTTTTTTTTTATTTATCAAAAAAAGCCTAGTGTTTAGAGATAATATAAAAAAATAATAATAGGGGTGTAGTGGGTAGGTAATTTAGATTAGTGCGAACATCTTTATACAATAAGTTTTTAGTACAAGAGTTAGCAAAAAAATTCGGCTAGAGTATTTATTGCTTTGCCGTATGTACTATGTACATAATAAAACGTGTTCCGCGTCACGAGGGGCTCATAACGCTGACGTCACGTCGACGTCCGGGGTGACTGCACGCATTTTTTGATCCCCAAATAGGCAATAAATCACCCCTTTTATGCTGGAACGGTTGTAATCAGAGCGGTTATGGCGTAGACGACGCTATCTGTGATAATATGAATGTTAATTTTATTACCATTTGTCGAATAACACACGGTAAATATGATTTAATCATATTATGAGCTATTGAGTTTCAATATACTACATTTGCGACTCCGCATTGGAAAGCGCTGTTATGGTAGACTCCTCACAACGTAAACAACCTCAAGCGAGTTAAACAACCTCAGGGACTTGCTGGATACATGCAAAACATGAATGTGGAGTATGGATTTTTTTTCAAAAGATATTATTATGTCAAAGTCAAAGTCAAATATTTCTTTATTCAAATATCAAATGAGTTTATTAAATGCAAAATGTATACATATTCGAAAACAACATTCGAAAATTAAAAATAAAAAGCCCTGGTCTACGAAGAAGTCCACAACATACTTAGCTGGGTGTTCTTTTTGCTATCTCCGTCTCACATTGTCATTTAAAAATATTTAAGAAGATATGCTACAAGTTATTAGCAAACAAAACTATTTAATTCCCTTACCTAAATTACCTACAACTTTTATTTGTTTTATCTAATAATTAATTGTAATAAGAATGCAATTTAGTACCTGTAGTACCATGTAGGTACTATGTAATTTGTATATAATACAGATAATTCATTATAGCCCTTTTTTAGTCTATTTTAATAAATTAGATGTCCAGTGAACTCGTCTATCACAAGAAATCGTGAGCTACCCATCTATTTAAGGTTACAATAACAAAAACCTATATGATATGACCACTGACGTAATCAAATAACGAGGATGTTACAGGAAAAAAGCAAAGATAATCAATTGATTTGAGATTTTAAGGAGTTTCTGAAAGTAATAATAAATAATACACAAGAACATATGCGGTTGTCTGGTGATAATTGTTGAAGAGTGTTAGTGTTAGTATTAGTAGAGATTGTGAACTTGTTCGTGAAAGTAAGATTATTTCTGCCGCCAAGCGATGCGGTGTTCCGGTCTGTAAGAAGCAGTTCAGGTTGATGGACACAGAGTGGCAGTTTGTAGGACGTGTTCCTCGCATGCCCTGCGAAGTGTTGTTCTGTTTATATAAGATCATATGGGTCATTTCTTTGGTTCATCAAGTACTCCTACTACTACAAAAAAAGTTGCGTTGTTTTTATTCTTCTTTAGCATTTTTTCCATTCGCAACTCCTTCACCGCAAAATGTAGGTGATGCCACGTGAATTTACAAGTTAACGTTGAATCTAAGTAACTGACTCATATGTTCAAAATAAATATTTGCTCCGCCATATTGGATAATGGAAGCTCGTAACTCTACCTCGGTCAACAAAACACTATTTGGCACCCAATGCTAGTTCTACAGCACCGTATAGTTTTAAACCGACTTCAGAAATAGAAGAGCTTACTTTTACGGGTTAGGTTTTTATATCTGTTTTATGGGTTTTGGCCACACAAGGACTCCTTGTCAGCCACCTTTATCCCTGATGGACGGAAAAGGGTGCGGTGGACTTCTGTAAAATGGGTGTGGGGTGGGCTTCTGTGTGTGTGAGAGCGCGATGGAGAGCGAACCGACCGAGGCGGGATGGTGGCAATCACCGTGCGCATCTGTTTAATAGTTCCACGATTTGATACGATAAATAGTCCCAGATGGACGCACATCGAGTCGTCAGGGGCCATAGTGGAAGCACTTGCAGTTTCATCATATAAACCCATCACTGGTCCACTACAGGGCACAGCCTTCTTCCACAGTGAGAAGGGTTATAGGCCGTAGTCCATCACGCTGGCCCAGTGCGAATTGTGGACTTCACACGCATTTAAGAACATTATGAAGAACGCCCAAACATGCAGGTTTCCTTACAATTTCCATCACGCTTAAAACAAGTGATATTATCCTTCACCGTTAAAGCACGTGATATTTATTATCTCAGAACGCACATAACTTAGAAAAGTTAGAGGTGCGAACTTGAATTCGAACTCGGCCCTGCGAAAGTGAAGCCGATGTCCTCACCACTAGGCCATCACCGCTTGCAGTTAACCTTACCAACTCATTTCTTACGACCTCCGGAAGACAGACGCTTGCCAGACACAATTGCGGTAGCCCATAGTGAGGCACATAAGAAAAACTGATTACTTAGCCCAACATTGTATACTTAGTCTTTATTGTGACACTAATATGTAGGTAGAATCTGTTCTAGTAAGATACCATCTTGCGTATCAAAAAGAAGGCTAAAAACAGAGGGCATATGCTGATAATGACGATGATGACATTGCCACTTAATAAGATCCCAGTAGTTTGAAGAATCGATTACATGAACCAAAAAACGCAAAAACAAAATTTAGCCTCTATGCAGCATAGATTATGTTGTCTAAGATTTATGACAAATGGACAATGGAAGGGAAAGGAATGTAAAAGAGATAAAGCGAAAGGTGGTTAGATGATTTTAAAAAGGTGACGGCACCAACGTGGCAGTGTGTGGAATCCGGGAGTGGAATTACGTGGAATCTCTAGAGAAATCTCCTTTATCGAAGAACAAGCTAATGCTTAGTCAGAATAAAGGCTATGATTATGTAATTGAAGCTCAGAAGAATGGATTACATAAACCGTAAACAAAGATATTTCGAGTCTGACTTTACGGGGCTTTAGACGTTTGCAGGAAAAAATTACGCTTAATTTGAATTCGGCCGGGCATATATCCGCCTTTGTAATTTATAATTTAAAAAGCAAGTCACAAACATTTTAAAGCGACTAGAAAAATAAAACTTAGCGGATTTACGTAAATCTGTCTACGACAACAAGGACTTCAAAGCTGACGTCTTGTGTGCGATAAGTGCAGATAGCCGAGAATGGTTTACGTTGGAGGATCGTCTCAATGCCTATGTCGGCTTATCTACAACGAAATTCAATTTTTCATTCATTTCCAATGTGTGCCTTATCTCACTTTACGCTTTGATTAATCGGAACAAGCTATTCGGTGAATTTGACAAGGACATTTTATTATTTTCTTTAGATTTTTTATTTTTGATTTTCATTTATAAAAATAAATAAAACTTATGAAACCGACTGTAATTTCGAAATAACTGCCCACTTACGCGTAATTGTCAGTGAGCTTAATATTACGGTCTAGAGGAAACCTGTTTGCCTAAGAATTGTGAATGCTCTGAAAGGTGTATGAAGTCTACCTTTCCGCTCTTGGTCAGCTTGGTGGAATAAGTCTTAAACCTTTCTCAATCCCGAGTCTCCGTCCGTCTCCAAGAGGAATCCCGTGGCCTGTATTGGGTAAATAGTGGTTGGACAATATCTAAAGAACATGTATGACAATAAAATATAAGCGAACAAGCTGTTACTGTACTTACGGCCCGAATAGTTACAGATGAAACCAACTAAACCTTTTGCTTTAATCGAGTTACCAATGCTTGTCTATCCAACAACAAATAACAAAACAACCCAGCCAGCAGCAAAGCTACACACTGACTGTTTATTTAATAGAAGCGTGTGTGTTCAGTGGAGATCTATGAAATTAAATAATTTTATTAATTCATTTGGTGGAAATTCGAAAGAAAATAATGAGGTCTGTATTTCTGTGTTTAATTAAGGAGTTTATTATTGCTGCTTTAGTCTTTTTGGGTTAAACTGCTCTTTCTTTCGAGAGTTTTATGAAATATTTTTAATAGCTAAATAATTTTTAAATACAGACGTTTGAAATATTGATTTAGGTTGGTTGTAATGATTTGAAAATATACCATACTTAGAGTAATTTTAGGATTGGGTATTATTGTAAGGTTGTAAATTTCAAATTACAAATTTTTTGTTAGTAAAGTTAGTTTATTATTGGTGTTTTTTAATTGAACGTAGTAATTTCTGGAGCTTCTAGTGGGATTTAAAAACGTGTTTTGCATTTGATAGCTTTATGTTAAGAAAGGCTACTAACCAATTAATTAATTTTCGTTAAATACGGGTATTATACGAACTTATATAAAGTTCGTATAATACCCGTAAATGTCTATGAAGAGACTAACATGACTAGACGAACACTCCGATACCTATGAAAGAGACACAAGTACCTTCCTTTCTGAATGATGGCCACTCTTATTGGCCATATCCATTGTCAGAAATAATGGTAAACGCAAGGAGGAGCCCTTAGGGAGCTACCTAACTTGACTCACTCTGTAATCGAACCCTGAACTTCCCACTACATAAAATCTACCACAAAGCTCCCAGCTATGCTCGAGAGGTCTGCAATATTTTACATATATTTTGAGCTTAGTTCAATGTTCGCGAAAATTTTATTAAAGCTCAATTTAATTTTACTATTTTTAAACGGTTAATAAGCATTTTTCAATTTATCAGTCCGTCGGTAGGGAAAATTTATTCTGAGGGCATCTCGGCGTTGAGTTAATTGCCTGGATAAACTGTTAACGAATAATTTGGAGCTTATCAACTAACTCGCATTTCGCTCTTCTTTTTTGGATGAGTGATGGAAATTTTGGTTCCTAATTAAATTAGTTGCTGAAAATCAAAAACAACTGTCTTTGAATAAAATAGGTTTATTGTTCAAATAGTCGTAAAATAATAATAGCGTACTTATTTTAGGTACCTTTCCACCTTCTTTATGTTATTTATATTTTTACGGATCTGTCTTTTACAAGAAAGCGTATTTTTATTTAAACTACAATTTCATTCAACTAAAACCTTGAGTGTTCTACCACCTAATTGTGATTGAATATGAAGCGTAAGGTTCGAAACAGCTCGTTCAAATTCAAAATTTACCCATTACAAGTAAGTCTACTTTAGACGCAATTTGAAAGAACAAGTGTGTCTGTTTGCGGTAACTAAATCACTGGTTTGGATAGCAGAATAATCCGTCGAGAAAATCAGAAGTTACTCATTTCCAAGTGCCTAAGGATATGCCGTATATTTATATAAATTATATATGTATTTGTATGTACATTTTGGTATTTATGTATCAACACTCTTGGAACTATCCCGTTCTCTTGCTGTAAGTCCTATCTACAAAGGTTGCCTATAAGAGATTGCTTCAGCAATAAGTACGTCTTTGCATGTCTACATTGTGTACTGTATACTCCTTACTGTTTCTTTTCCTGTATGTTATACGTGCAATAAAGTGTTTCTTCTTCTTCTTCTTTTTATTATAGATACGAAGGTATCCATATTATAGATCCGAAGACCTCCTCGGCGCAGTAGTGAGCAATGTCGTCTTGCCGCATTATTCTGCAGCGTCCTAAATAGCATTATAAGTGGAAAGTCACTGCCGGGGCAATCGAATTTAATAGGAGACTTCGGCCGTGTCTATTTACCATGCTACTGGCAATGCTTTGCTGCCAAGCGAATTATTAATGACGGGGAGAAACCAGGAGAACCAGGATAGCCTAGTGGCTTCGGCTTCACTTTCGTGGGGCCGTGTTCGAATCCCAGCACGCACCTCTAACTTTCTCAAGCGCTTTCATCACTTGCTTCAACGGTGAAGGAAAACGTCCGGAGAAAACCTGCATGCCTAAGAGTTTCACATAATGTTCTCAAAGGCGTGTGAAGTCCACCAAGCTGAACCTGTGCGGATTTTTGTCTAAGCCATCCTCATTGTGGGAGGGACCCGTGCCCTGTAGTTGGCCGGTAAGGGTTTGATATTATGATGATGAGAAAACGATTTAGGGTATGGGTTTATATAACTGCCGTACCCATAACAGGTTAGCACGCTACCATATTAAAATGAAAAACTCCAAGAACTGGCAAAACGTACGAAGTAACAATGTAGTGACAAATCGTATTTTCAAGCATAAAAAAGTACTCTTATGTATATATATATATATATATACCTGTGTGTATAAGAGTATTTAGAAATACGGCGTTGTTTTATATTATGACAAGTTTTCAAAAATATTCGCTGATATAGAATTACGGTTAAACGGCAAAAAATGTGTCAGTAATATTGTTTCACATAAAAAGATTACTTGAGATGTAACGGCTTACTTATAGCTCCCAACACAAAAGGTAAGAGTGACGTAAAAATTATGTACGAAAATCAGCTTACCTGTCTTGTCGTGAAAAAGAAAACATTTTTTATATTAAAGGTATTTTGACAAGCGGAAACTTCTTAAGGATTTATAAACAGTGCTACAAAGAATTTAGTGGTACTGTAAAAAAAATTAGATCCTTTATTAAATCAATATTTTTGTTTTACGCAAGTAAAGTTATTTTGGGAAATATGTGAAAAGAAAGATGCAGCCTACTGGTTAAGACAGTTACTTTTGAGAGGAGTGAGGCCCACTTTGATTCCCAAGACGCACCTCGTTATGTACGTTTCTAGCACTTAAATATCCTTACCTAACCGAGCTAGCATAATTTACAAATCAAAAACTGCAACTCTAAGAAATATCACAGTAAAATGTCAATACATATTAACGCCATCTAACAACGAAATCCCATGATTGTCATACCAAGGTATTAGGTAACTTTATATGAGTATCATATTGAGATACCTGATGCCACACCAATGTCAATAATCAACACGATTCTCAGAAAGTAGGTCGTCAATAAATAAAACACATCCAGAGAAGCTGGACTTAAAACAAAACGCCTGCCAGATGGTTTCCGCCTCGCTTACATGCATTGTGCGTGAAACCTATGCCTCTTTGAACACAATTATTCACGTAGGCTGCCTTTATCATATTTATTGACACTGTGAGATTGTGATAACAAAAAGATCGCCCTGTTTGTTGAGGGCTTTTTCTTAGACCAGGACAAAAAAAAATGCCATTTTGAATAAAGAACATTACATTACATTTCAAATATCAACAACGTGACGGGAAGAGTTTACTTTGTTGTTTATATAAACTAAATTAACAGGTTTATAGCCTGTAAATTATTTAACTTTGATATTAACTTGGAATACCGAAGTTTAATTGGCCAAACCACGACAATCGCCTCGAGCCTTTTGAGATTATTATTAAGAAAAACATTTGACCGAAATGATTTTTATATTGGCCATTACAGGTATTTTACCTGATTTTGTTTTAGTCAACCTAAAGTAGTAGACTTAGGTGAAAGAAAAGAAACTCGAACCGAATTTTCGAGTTTTTGTGAAAACTTGTACCTACTTAAAATTGATTTGTGCTTGATAGCCAGTGGTTAGGACTATTTAGGTTTTCTGAATTTTGTGCTTTTAAAATATGACTTGCTTTAACTGCGTAGGACGGAAACCTGCATGCCTGGGAGTTCTGCATATTTTGTTTTTTTTATAATGTTCTCAAAGGCGTGTGAAGTCCACTAATCCGCACTAGGACAGCTTCGTGGACTACGGCCTACACTTACCATTGTGGAAGGACAACCTTGCCCTAGTGTGCCGGTAATGGGTCGAAAATGATGATCATTTAATTTATAAGTAGATACATCTTATTGAATCAAATCAAATCAATATAGTTATCAAATAATAAAGTTAAAAATGGTCACAGTAAGTCCTAAATTAATATCAGACATTACAAATAACAATTAGACTCTAATGAGTCCAATCATTTTGGAATCCTAAAATTTATTACCATTAATTTATAATATTCGCCGAGTATTCCCGCCGTTTTAATTATTTCGGACAAAGGCAAATAGCTTAAATTTGTTTTATAGGTATTGGGATAATTTCGCAATGCCTTTCTCGCATTTGACAACAAGCATTTCAAGTGAGCATTACCAGCCGCATTTCTCTATAACAACATTTGCTTTTGTTTCTGCAAATATGGGGAGAAAAGTTTGCTTTTGATGACGCTAATAATTCTGACAAATCTCAGTAGTATTCAATGTTTTTTTTTATATTTAAAAATCGTACCTTTCGCCTAGTTTATTATGATACATTTAATATCAACTAAATATTTGCTAAAGTCCGCGAAAACCAGAGAACATACGGTATGATGTAGTCTACATAATATGAAGATTACAAGGTACGAATAATTTATGTCAAATAAAAATTAGTAAAACTATAACCTAACTGAAAGTAAGTTGTATTTCTTTATGAATAAGAACAAAGAGTTTTGTGTTTATCTCAAAGTACCTATTCGCAATACATTTGTTCTTGGGGTAAACGATAAAACTTGCTGAATACTATGATTGGCAATTAAAAAAACTAAATGGCTTGCAGGACCCTAATCATTTGAGCCTTGTGCAATTTGTATTGCTGTGTAGTTTATCAGAATATCCAATAAACGGTAATCTTTATTATGAAATATGTACTTCCGTAAGTTTCGCCTACTGCTATCCGTCGTTTACTATTTATGGAGTTAAATTAACGATGCCTCCTACGACATTATGCTGTATTAATACAGTTTGGGGAGGACGTGGCATTCTACGTCCTTTTGTACTACGCTCAAAGGAATAACTAGCATTCCTTGGTTGTATAACGTGCCAATATATTTAAGAACTTTTGTGTGGGTTCTCCTATGGATAGTTCAGCCAAAATGCATGATGTTAAAGGTCAAAATGGGCGTGTCAACGACTTCTACAGCATAATAATGTTATTTTGTTGCCGTTTTATAGAAAAACCTGCCTCATAGTGATTTGACGGCCGGTTGGCGCAATGGGCAGCGTCACTGCTTTCTGCGTCCAAGTCCGTGGGTTCGATTCCCACAACTGCAAATGTGTTTGTGTGATGGACATGAATGTTTTTCAGTATCTGGGTGTTTATATGTATAAGTATTTATGTTTATAATATTCATTAAAATATTCATCAGCTATCTTAGTACCCATAACACAAGCTACGCTTACTTTATGTCATGAGCATAAATTGCTTACCTACTTTGTACCATAATCGCAAGTGCAATAATTATTATTGTATAGTTTCTGTGCTCCTTGGTCTTCATGATCAGTTTGGCGTGATAAAATGGTACTTTTCGATAGAAAATGCTCAAGTCATCGGTGTATAATTAGCGGAGTAATCGCGCAAAACATATAAAAAAAGATGATAGTTACAAACAATTGAGAATTCTCTCTTTTTTTTAAGTCTGTTGAAAGAGAAAAGACTTGTTTTTTTATATGTATAAACATTTTTTTCATATCAAGACAATATGTTGTTGTAATACTAGCCCTTCGTTATTGGGCCACATAGTTCAAAGGATAAATTAATATTAGTGTCGCGCGATCGCCCCGTTGCGGATGGGGAGTTTACGTCTATGAGTAAGATACCCGCGAAGGTGATCTTAAATGCTTTATTATAACTTTATATGGCTTTTTATGGTCCCTAGATAGCATGGGGCAACCCTCTCGGTAGAGAGAGGTAGTAATAACTAAATTTGCATTTAAAAACCTTTCTCATAGGAGAGAGTTTTAAATTTTATTCAAAAACGTAATACTTATTGACTTATTATAATAAATAGGTTGATTATAATTTTAACAGACAGACGTCCACTACAGTGGACTTAAGTCTTTCGTACTTACAATTTAGCGCTACTACGCATTATAGGAACCGATTATATGTCTAAAGATTAGGGTCAAATAAAAAAAAAAAACTAAGATTACCGAAACCCTAAAAGTGCTTATTCGGAATGCGTAACAAATTACTTCTTTCAAAAGATTTTTGTCCCAATATTTTTCTAAGAATATTAATACAGTGTGTTTGCAGAGTCTCAAGCTATGTGGATTTCCCACAGTTTTCGTAGGAGGAAAATATAATAGAAAATATTGACCTCAGTCCCAGAGCGGTATACCTTTTCTTAGAGTAATAAAATCAAGTGTTAAATATATATATGTATTTTAAAATTCAAAAACTTCACTACGATTCTTAGTACAATCAATAAATTGGACTGATTTAAATGTGTCTTATATTATGCTAATGGTAAAAAAGCATTGTGTTTTATCCCTTGGTTTCCTTCATATATCTACAAAAATCGTAATCAAAATTCATCAACTGCCAGCAGAACAGCCCTTTCGAAATTTATTCATATTTAATAGAGATATTGTAAGCATATATTCCATTTTTTATTATCAAAGCAGCAAACATTTTTTTGATTTGAAAGAATGCATTTATTAACTCACATTTCATTTGTCCTAAAACCCAGTTAGGCAAGTCATTTCTAGTTGCAAAAACTACCAACCTTTATTGCTCTAAACTTTATGGTCTATATGTAAAGTCTCAATACAAAAAAGTGAATTAGTTCTTTTGGTGCGTCTAAATCAGAGGGTTAAAAGATCAAGCATAAAATCCTAAACGATTATTTTTATAATATTATTTTGGTGCAGAGGTGGCAAATACTCGTACCTACGCAATGTTAAGATACGATATCATTCAAGTAGTTTGAACGAGACATAATAAAAAATTGTAGTACAAAATACAATTTAATAAATTTCAAACCCATCAAATCGCCGTCAAAATGGCGAATAACATTTTTTTTTCATTAATCCCTCAATGAATGAATGAATGAATGAATACACTTTTATTGTACACCAGATAAACATAACAAATTAACAGTAAAAATTTAGCAAAAGGTATACAATTTGGCGGCCTTATCGCTACATAGCGATCTCTTCCAGGCAACCAAAGGCGTTAAAAACAGCTCAAGAAGAGAGGTAGGTGGTGCATTTAACTGTACTGTGTTGCAAATAAACATGCATAAACCTATATATACAAATATAATATGTACATATAACAAACTTACAATAAAATATATAGATAGTGATAATAATTAATATATACCTATATAATTAATATCAATAATAAATAAATATATACAATATTGTCAAACCACAAATAAAACAGAAGAGAATAGGCAAGTTAAAGATCCGCAGATGCAGACAGAAAATGATCTTTGACAAGTTTTTTAAAAATGGTAATAGACTGTGCCTCTCGGATTTCAAGAGGCAAGGCATTCCAAAGCTTAACAGCCTGAACAGTGAAAGATCGGTTGAAGAAAGATGAATTATGTGAAGGCAACCTTAAGATCAATTTCCTTGCAGTACGGAGAACTTCACCAGGGCGACCAACGAATTCAAATTTTTCCTTTAAATAAGGTGGAGAATCAATCAATGTATATCAATAAAAGTGTTTGTCTACTAAGAAAATATACACTATGTTGAAAGGGTATTTCATAATTTGTAATTTATATATTTTTCAACATTCATTACTTAGCACAATTTTATCATCTCGAAACCCAAATTACCAAATTTTATTTATGTTTACAGAATGTAAAAGACTTTCTAAGCTACTGTGTTTATATTTACCTACTCGGTATAAACTTTTGCTGTGTTATTTCAAGGTAAGACATACTTCTCGTAGACAGAAAAAATATTATTTCCCACCGCAACGAAATATTGTTTAATTTTCTTTCGTTCTCAGTAAGGAATGTGCGGGGTGAATTTATAATAGACAATGCAGAGTTTTTCCATTATTCTTGTTACAATTTTAACATAAACTTTGTATCCACTCCCGTAGCCAAGCCGTATAGTGTTTTCTTAAAACTTCGGGTCTTTCATGGTGAAATAGAGATAGAGACTTCCGCCTTGGCTATTTGGCACTCTATCGACAAAAACGTACCACCAAGCGATTTCGCGTTTCGGTACAATACCATATAGAAATTGATTTAATACTATACTAGGTTATTATTATTACACTTCATTATCACTTACCACCAGGTGAGTTTGCTGCCAAGAGACAAATGTATGTGTCACAAAAAAAAATGGAGAGCCTAACAGGCTATGCTTAAAACGAATATATAAACGAATCATCAATACAAACGAACATATATGGTCCAAATAAAAAACAAATTTTTAACTCTATCGCTATCAACTCACTTCTATGTCATATTTTACATGTAATGTACGCATCCAAAAGTGCCATCTATTTGTCTATTTGAATAAAGAAATATTTGACTTACACTTTGACTTGTAATTCAATCCAAAAATAAATCAACGGCATGCTTATTTGTGCCGCTAAGCAGCATTGTTCCAACCTTGCTATGTACCCATATTGTATATACGCTGTTTTGTTATTGGTTTTCTCTTTTATGGACTCTCTTTGGTGTACTATAAGAGTATTAAATAATAATAATAAATAATAATATTCTTAATTAATTAATTGCAATGCTGTGTTTCAGTCTGAAACGCGAGCTTGCCGATGTTTTTAGAGGTACCTGAGGCTTAACATCTCAGGTTTATCGACGTAGGGTGGCATGCCCTGCGAAGTGTCTCTGTCAATAGGTGATAATTTTTCAATTACATTCAGGTAGGCCAGCTGAACTGACTTGCCAAAAAAATGATAAATATATATAAAAAACTTGGACACTTGGCCACACCGCAGCGTGGTGGACCATGGCCTAAACCTTTCTCGTTCTGAGACGAGATACATGCCCTCTAGAAGACCAGTAATGGTTTGTTATTGGTGAACAACGATTCGCTATTATTTAGAATAGGTTTAAAGAAATTAATTCTCAAAAGAAACAGTTTCACACGAAAAATAAACAATGCTTTTTTAAATTGTTTTTAAATGATTTAAAAGATTTCTCGCAAAAAATCTCTTTGGGTAGACTATGTTAGTTTTTTTATAAATTTTTTTAGTTGGATAACGATAATCTAGTTGGACCAAGGTTTTCAAGAGTTTGTTTTGAGAAATTTGAATAATTTTGAGGTTTGTATCATATGCACTTCCCCATATTTCTATGAGGTATTCTAATAAGGATTTTTGCAAAGACTCAATACACAGTAATAAAACAAGCTTATGCAAGCTATCTAAATTTTGTAGTAGTAATTATTCAGCTTATTTAGTTCGAAAATAATTTCTGCTGGTCCCAAGAGTCATGTAGAGATATATCATAATCCATTAGTATTGTCCGGATTTATCAATTATGTTACGCGCAAACTTTTTTAATCAGCCCAGCTAAACTTTCCTAATACGATACCATAAAGTAATCGTAGTAAATACCTACGCACATTTTGTGAATATTCAAAACGGGATTATAGCGCGATTCCCATGGGAGACGCTCGAACATTTTGGATTGGAACGACAGGTAGTGAAAATTTATTCACTGAATTTGTCCTTTATAAGGAAGATTGAATTTTTTTTTTCTCACATGTTACAAGAATTTTTATCTCCTACTGATTTCCAATAAAGGAGAAGGAATATAATCAATCATCATCAACGGCCTATTACGGTCCACAGTTGGACTAAAGGACTCTCCCAACTGGATTGAGGGAGGCCTTTAATAGGCCCATAATTACCACGCAGAGCAGGCGGGTTGGTGATCGCAGTGAATGGTAGTAGTAGCACAGGGGATGCCGCTGTCCGCTCTCCGTTATATTCCCTTAGTTACCTCGTACGACACCCGTGGGAAGAAGAGGCGGCTGACAAATGGACTTTGATCTGCCGCCACCACACCGCACGTATTCTCATTCAATTCCGTTAAATCTGAATCGTTTTTTTTTGCCATATTTATACGGCGTCGTCAGGTCATGACGTTTGAAATTTAGAATGACAAAATAACGATAATACGTGTGTTTACTTAAAAACAAATAAATAGTTTTTATATTTCATTTCAGCACCTGTCAAAATGATGTTACCCACCCCCCACATGTTGTTTTCATTACATTCAAAAGGAATGCTTTTTGTAAATATTACAGTGTAGTGTAGGTACTTCAACCACATTTAAGCTGAACGTGTTTCAGCATTTTAAAAGTGAGTCACTTTAACAGTTATTGCAGCACACGAAACGTAATGGTCCCTTTAGAAGCACGTGATATAAAATGTACTGGGCTAGGGGTTTACTTTACAAAATAGCTCCCAAGTGTAGTATTTACCTACTAGAACAAATTGACATAGCTACTCTTCTTCTACTTGTCTTGTTAACAATTATATTTGCATTACTTAATCATAGAAAGTAAAAAAAAAAATAAAAAGAGATTTTCTGTAGTATGTATTTTTTTTAAGACTTACTAGACAGGAATTAGGAAAAGTTTTATTAAGTTTGCCCATTAACGCCCCATTGCTGGGCACAGGTTTCCTCATAGGAGGGAGGGTTCCAGAGCATTGACTCAACACGCTACAGCAATGTGGGTTGGCGATCTTTAAGGACTATTATCACAATAGTCTATTATCAGAATAGTAGAAATGTTAATGATAATTACTAGCACTGAACACCTCACGTGCTCTCCATGGCACAAAGGCTGCCATTGAATTTCGTAACTCCAGGCGGATACTGATAACTCTTTATCGTCGTCATCAGACAGTAATAATTTTCCAGGTTAGCTCTTTTACGAAACGGTGTTCTAATACAAGAGTCTCAGAGCTAAGCTGTAGACGAACATACAGACGGGGTATGGAGAAACTAAAGGGGTTCTATTTATTATGAAACCCTTAAAAATATGATTGTGACCCTGTACATCGATAGAATGCCTCATGATCTGCGGATAACATCTATGGAACATGCTTTCTAGACCAACTATGCAGCTAAAACTATTATAGAACAGATATCGCGTGTCCATCTGTGTCCAGGCTACGTAATTCGTACTTAGCCGGTTCGATGCACGTAGCAGACTCAATTACACGTACAAATGGATACCGAAGACCGACGCAGGATTTCTAAAATACCGCCATTGGAACTTTGGATTTGACCCATGAATGTCCTCTAATAATCGATAGAATTATTAAGTAAGAGCTGTGCCGTGCTGTTTGTCAGTGTCATATTTTACCAATTCGTGATTGACCCTGGAGGCCCTAAAACTGTTATAGCCTAGTTGGTAACGGTTCGACTTCACTTTCGGGGGGCCGGCTTCAATCCTCGGCATGGACTCGCACTTTTTTAAGTTTTGTGCATTTTAAGCAATTTAATATCACTTGGGAGTAAGACGTGACGTGTAACATAATACACGTCGGGAGAAAATTTTGCAAGGACAACTGTATACCTAAGAATTCTCCATAGCTTTTTAATGCTCAAATAAACCAGAGCAGTTTAGCCCTTATTACGTACTTTTAACGCCCACCATGTATTATGGAATACTAGCTGCGACGATGACTTCATCATCGCGTTTTTGTTTAAAATATCGGGAAGAAAAGTGTCATCAATCCATTACCGGTTCACTACGGGGCACGGGTCACCTCTCAGTGTGAAAATGTTTAAGGCTGTAGCTGGTCCAGTGTAGGTATATGTGTAAACTTCACACGCCTTGTGTGATCGATAGTAGGTAGATAATGATACATACAGATATGTGTCGTCGTGCACTTTTTACTGAACAACTTTTCTATCGAAAGCATTCATATTCTCTTGCCGTTTTAAACAGACCATTTTTTCAGAGGTTAGACCATTTTTACGTCGACTTACGTTGCAAAATTGTAACTATATTGGGCATGGCTGCAAATTTATAAATATCCACTCGACCATTGAGGCAACAGTAAACTATCCCAACCTCTACAAGTAAGTCATTAAAATATTCCTAACTAGTAAAAGAAAGTTAATACTAGAGACATTGTTCCCATATTATACAATTATACGACTGGGAGTGTTAAATATATTCTAAATTAAGCCATCCCCAGGAATATCTATGAATAATTCAAAGAGACATTTACAATTTTGTCTTATATAATAGTCAATTTATGCCCGAGTTCCTTTATAATTTAGTAAATATAATTTACTACGTCCTTCCCTGAGTGTCACTAGTCACGTGATATTATATATTTTTGTTCTAAAACTTGCTAGCATAGTCTTATCTAAAGATCTACACATATAAATTAAATTGAGTATAATATAATATATTATACTCAATTTAAATTTTTTGACACAATTATAAATACCTTTTGTACCTACACTTTTAAAAGAAATAATTGTGTCTGTTTGTTCGGGCTAATCCCTTAAACAACTGGATCGATTTTGTTCGGATTGTAAAAAGCTGGTAAAATATTACACAGAGAGTAACTGGAGCTACTGATTCTTTTGGAAAACTACCCGCTTACCCCCAAAAGAGGCAAATTGGGGGTTGTATGAATATATGATAGTCCCATGTTTTTGAAAGTTAAAGACATTCAAATATTTAAAGTAGATTCTTTTAAGAGGGTTGGCTTCCCCAAACAAGGTAATGGGGGTTAAAAGATTTAAAAAAGTACTAGCATAGACCTAGCAACCCGTTGCTGGTGTTGCTGCTGCACTACGGTTGGCTATCACGACTATTAACACAAAATAGTGGTAATAATATGTACTTTTGACTACGATTTTTGCACCTTCATTATAATTTTAGTAAATAAATGATTTCATTGTTATTATTTTGTATTATAACCGGCTTTATGCGCTTTCCGAGGCATTATGATCGACATCGTCCATTTACTAACTTCGGGCTGGTACTGGGAATTCTTTAACAAAAAAACTCAATACCTACGTTATAAAATATGACCGATTCAGAGTTCGAACTCAGGACCTCGGGGTTAAACTTGCTAACCGCTATATCAACGAAGCAGTTACAATTATATTATTTATTAATTTATTTATTTTTATTTCAAACACTTTATTGTACATACATAATAAACAAATTAACCGGAATGCAATTACGAATCCTAGGCAACCTATCACAGAAGCAAGGGAAAAGTTACAGTATAGAGTTAGGGTGTACACAAAATAAATAAGTAAGGAAAAGGAATACGAAAAGAAAACACAAATAACAATAGATTTAACGATTAATACATATAGTCTATAAATACATTTATAAAAAAAAAAAAGTTTTTTTATGTTAAATACGAAAATAATATTTTTCAACATAAGTACAATAATAAACAGAGAACTTTCAGGAAAATATTAATAATAAATATATAATAAAACCAAAAAATAAAGTGCTTTCGAAGGAGTCGCTTGCGACGATTGGACGTGACTACGCTTAATTTGAAGATGAAGAGAGTTCCACAAACGAACAGCTTCAACTGTAAAGGTGGGATTCGGACTCGGCCTTCCGAATCAAAATAGAAGGAATTACTATGGGAATAATTTTCAAGATTAAACTATCATTCGAACGGAGAGACTATGACGTCATATCAAATGCTACCCGAAGCTGATATTTAAATAAATTAGTGCTTGACTCTCCACTTTGTTTTTGTAACACAACAATTAAAGTCAGTATGGTTTACAGGCAGACAAATTTTTATTAAACATGACATCTGGCGTTAAAATTTTATTTCGGATCGTACAGCAATTTTCAGCGAAATAACCTTATAATCCTATGAAAACATTGCTCGTTTAACAGCAGATACGAGATAGCAGTACGTTCAGAATGTTAAGTGCGTACAACTTACATTTTCATTGTAATAACAAGGGAAAATAAGATAGCAATATCTGTGAAGATTATTTTATCCTACAAGGAGGAGGTTTAGGTTAATTTTTGTTTTCTGTTTGTAACTTAAGAACTCTGACATTTATTAACCGACTAGCTGTCGAGTTTCCAAATCTAATCCCGTGGGAACCGTTTTTTTTCCTGTTTTAAAAGTACTTCCTGTCAGAATTCAAGTTTGATTGAACAGAGTTTGCTTAGTAAGGACGTAAAAGAAAGATAAATAAAAAACAAATAAATAAACTCAATTTCGTATTAATAATATTAGTATGGTCTTCTCGCGACAAGCTTCGATCAACATCTTAAGAAGATTTCGCTTGGTTGTTGTATCAAGAATCGTATACAAAGGGCAGTAATTCTTAAAACGGGTTCCTTACTCTGGAGCCATGACCGCCGGTTGCTTGGGTACTCAAAAGCCCCACAAGCGGAGGAGTGGTTTTCTTTTATAAATTTTTTAATGGGGTTTTTTGTTTTTGTTTTATAATTTCACTATTGAATATTAAAAAAAAAGGATATAGAAATAAATGATAGATATATTAGTGGGGATTTGGAAAATTCCGTTTTTGTGTGAAACATTTACTTTCCTAGTTGTCCCATTGTCATGCGGTATTATCTATTGTCAGGATTTGGGAAAAATTTAGGGGACTCTTTAAATTAATGTCTCTTAAAAGTTGACCAACCTATAGAGATTTGGGTATTTGTGAAAGTAACTTGTACTCGTATATTTTCATTCTAAATGCAAAATGTCATCTACTATAGTGATACCTTCAGACCACGCCACGAAACTGGAACTAGACAATAATAAAAAAAACAAAGAAGCTGCTGATAGGCACTAGGATAATTCTTCAACAATTAAAGCAATATTATGCAAAAGATGAGGATGCATTTAGCTAAAAATGATAATTACAAACCAACCCACTAAAAATAGTGATAAAATTTTATTGAAAAAAAAACTTTCTTTTCAACTTGTCGCGTACATGTAATGTGTACAGTTGGCAGTTTACTACGCCCTTTTGCTTTTTTCAGTCTCCCTCGTGCCCTAGTTTACTCCGTATAAATGGCCATCAGTTGCTATTGATAGAGATCTGATTGATTAGATTCTCCGATTATAATGTGTCTTGTCAGTGTATCGTTTTTATCTAATGAGCCAAAATATTGCCACTTCCGTTCTTTTATTGAGAGCGCAAGTGTGCAAAAGGAATGGGAAATACACTGATAGTACAGAATGTTTGTTTAATTTTAAACCGAAAGAATACTTATAATTGTTAAAACTCAACATTGAATAACGTTTGTGATTATTATGCACCAGGCTCGACATAAACTTATATTTATAAAATTTATTTTAATTATTCTTAATACGTACTTTTATTTTGTAAAAACACAAAAAAATAAATTTTAATGCTAAAGGGCATCAGCAGATATTAAATAGGTATGTACCTATCTACTTTGTGCCTTATTGGGAGATCGTTAAAAGAAAAAAAAATTAAAGTTACCTCTAGCGAAAATATGAAGCTTCTTAGTCATTTATTATTAAAATAAAAAATACTCTTTATGGTTACTTTTTTAAATCATTTATTAATTTATACAAATTTTACCTCCAACGCCAATAAAAATATAAAATTTAATTTAAACTGAATGCGACGAATCCAAATATTGCAATAAAGAAATGCAAATTGCAACTTCATCATCGCAAAACCAACTCGATCATAAAAAAATAGAATTACCTTTTTGTGAAGGTCGGTTTCTATATTATGTTATATATTCAGTATTAATTATTTTCACAAATGAAACTTTACGCTGATTCCATCGACGCGATTAAAGACAACTTGAAGCTTTTGAAGAAAGATTAAAGTACTTCGGTGTACGATTATAACGAGTACTTACAGATGCTATTAAATGTCTGAAAGTTTTGATCAAAGAGCGAATGAACAGATAATTTCGATATTTAGAAAAAACATAATATTCTATTGTTTTTTATAATATAAAGTACCTACCTGAGCGGTTTATTTACAACTTTGCGTTTGGTCAGAGGTTTAATAAACGTACTAAAACAAAACATTAATTTTGATTTTTTTCTTAAAATCGGGTTCTTCCCTTGAAAACACTCATAATATATATATGAACTAATAAGATTATCTAAACAGAATTGGCTGCTATTTCATGTGATAATGTAATGTCAAATATATAAAAAGAATATATAAAAAAAAATACAAGTTATCGTGTCATCATAGTACACAGTTAAATGTTCCAAGGCTCAAATTATAATGCCCTAATTTTATGGTTACTGCCGCTATAACGTAATATGATAATAACCCCCTTTGGGGTTGCGGTCATAGCGAGATTTTGCCACCCTCGAGATAAAAGTTAATTTCAAATTATGCTAATAGGAATCCTCTAATGTTTTCCATAAGTTACAAAAATTTTAGTGTTTGTCGAAAACAGTGCATTTTTAACGTTACTTTCACACAATAATTCCAAAACTCATTTACATTTTCAGTATGCTGTTCGTCTGGGTAACTTATATCCTTTTTGTCCTAAACCCTTTTTTATTCTTGTTTTTTTTATATCCATAGAGCAAATAAATATATGCACTTCATAAAAGTCAAGAACAGGCTTGAGTACTTCAGCGAACTCCAAAAACTTTCACTCGACTCGAAGAAAGTTCTGATACTCTATATCCACCTCAATCTCTCGTAGGCTACTTTTCAGAAGTTACACTTCTGCCGTGTGTAAATGTATTGCACAGGATTTTTTAATTAAATTATACCTGGGTGGTAACAAAACCAGCAATACCTAATTGTAGTTTTTGCTACTTTATAATCAATATTCGAAAATTACGGAATTACTTATTGTCACCTACTTAAAAACCTTAACTCCCATTTAAACCCCTTGGTGACAAAATTTCAATTGCTTACGTCATTAAAATATAAACGAAAATACTGCTCTACGTTTTGCTTTCATCAATAGCCAATAACAGTTCCCTGCTGGACTATAGGCCTCTCTCAATGGGAGGATTTCGCCATAATCACCCCGCTGTGCAGATCACTGTAGAAGATAGTAATAAGTAGCTCAGAGGACGCTTCTACCCGTTCTCCGTTGTTGGTTTGCTTCATTGAAATGTAATGAAAAAACAAAATACGAACACCCAGACTGCAATATATAATCGAAAATTGCAAAGGATTTAATAAATGTGAAACAATGTTGTTTGTAATATAACAATTAAATAGCTTCCAAATTTAAAGGACTAATTTCATGATAAGTCAGTACGTTTGTGATAGATATATAACTTTACTAATAAACTTCTACCTTTTAGACAAAAAGCCTTCAAGCGTTATGCTGTTATTTTAAGAAATAACAAAATAATAAGAATTATGACGGTTTTATGACGCTTCGAAGCCATTTTTTTTTACTTTTAAACTAATGCCTTCCAAAATAAAAAGATTGCGGCCATAACGAAGTTTGGCCGCCGTGATGCAAAATTATTTTTAAATACCTAATAAAATTGACTTGCTTCAAACAATTTTATATGAAATACTTCACCAGTTTCGTAGTAAAAACTCTTAAAAAACTTGAACAATTTTTTTAACCATTCTTATTGGAGGTCAATAATAAAAAGAAATTATTAATTTAATCAAGAAACATTAGAATAAACTGCGAAATGATTTAATACACTAAAAGTATTAATTTTCAAAATCGTTAAAAAATCAAATTTCAATTTTACGTACTATTATAAATTTGATACAAGAAATAATTTAGGTATTTTTATACACTTCCCTCAGCTAATTTTATTTTTATAAGTTTTGGAGACAAAATATTCTAAGCTCATTTCGTGTATAGGTGATCTGTCGATAGATAAATCAAAACGTTTAGGTAATTAACAACACGTCAACAATTATTTTGACTATCTTTAAATCCACATAATGTGCATTTAAAAATCTACAAAATTATAAATAAATTAGGTACACGGTATAGTATTCCGTAAGAAAAACTCATATTCATTTCTATAAGTTTCAGACTTTTAAGACACCTCAATATTGTTTTACATATAGTTTAACAACTAAAGACTTCTACTATATGTAATAACCACTCTTTGGATTCAATTTTATTAACTTTGCAGTCTTACTGACTATAATACCATAATCAGATTTAAAATGGCTTTATTACAGCTGATAATTTATGGTGAACGCTGAATAATTCATGGTGTAGGTACCTACTCGTATCACATTCCAGCGAGGTGGAGTGTTTATTCGACTGTTTTCATTAAATAAGTATAGTTCGACTGTGAACGAGAAGATCACGGTACCTAGCCACAATTTCCTCTAAAAGGGTTCACTGAATTGCTGAGCAGGCCTGAATCCTAAGGCCTGGGAAGTTGATTATATATTTACCAGAGATATTTATTTATTACCTACATTTAAAGACATTGGTGTTTATGAAAGATAGAACTCTAACGGCATTTATGAGGAAAGCGAAAAATATGAGTACTCCTAAAACAAATATTAATGCTTTGATGTTTTAACAGCAAAACTATGACATAAAAAAATACCCTCTTGTAATAAAGTCTAGAGGTCTCAATGTAAAGTAATTTTATATTCATAACTGAATAATTTAAAAGAATTTTAATGCAAATAAGAAACGTAAGACAAAAACTTTTTACATTAATTCATGTTCCGGAACGTTCTAGTAGCCCGTCGCAAAATCTTGGGTAGATATTAATTGAAACGAAAATTTAATGTAACGAAGATTCAAGTGGGGAAACTGAAAAAGGTCTCCTCTCGTTTTATGATAAAGTAAAAATCAAGTAGGCTTAACAGCAGTTATAGTCAACAATTAACCATAAGTAGTAATAATTATTGAGTAAACGATGTAATAAAATGTAACGATCTTGCACGATGCAAATGTAAAAGATTTCACCGGAATTAACACTGTAATTTCAATTTATAGGAATATTGCTCATAAACTGGGTATTCAATGAAAGAAAGAGGCAATAAATAACGATGTGTCATTTTACATTAAATTCGTTACCGAGTGAATTCTTATTATTCTTGAGAGTAAGTATACCACTTATATTTATGACAAATAATGTAAAGGAAAATATTTTTTACGGCCGAATAAAGAATATCATCTATAATATCGGTCACGAGAAATAAAACACTTTCGGCCGAATAAATAAATGTGGTATAAAGTCGGAAACGTCAGTTATTCAATATTTTATGCACGCTTTGTTATTTGAAAGTAGCTTTAATTTAACTTGTAAAAACCCTAACCCTACAGTGTTTCAACCACAGGTTCACCCTTGTAAAGAATATATTCTTATTGCTCGATTATGTATAAGGAGTGCCCAAGTACTCCTTGATGTGTATTTTCTGTCAAACAGTCAGTACAAGCAATGTAGTCTCCTACACAATTTATAATAACTCATTTATAAATTTAATTCATATTTTAGTTTGATAATAATAAAGTAATTTACTTCACGCAGTGTACATAACAATTATATTTGCGCTCTTAGTGTTAAACTGCAAAACTTTTTATGGTTTTCCAACCACATAATGAACTTGGGTACTTTAGTTCGTTAAGTCTTACGGACGCCATAAAGACGTCGCGAATCGTGATACTCAGAAGAAGAAAAGGGAAACGCGAAACAACTATGTGCCTATTGCTATAATAGTTATAACTATAAAACTTTAAACTAGTTATGCTGTTTGAAACTCTTCACAACTCGGCCATCGGTATTTACCTGACTATTATATTCAATTTATATTCACTTATGTTATTCATTGTTATATTTACTTTACTACTTTAAACTATTGCACTGTTAAACACGCGTCCGTCGGATACTTTGATGTAAAAATATAAATGCATAAATATTAAACGGTCGATCCGTTATAATATTAGAAAAAATATAAAATTATCTTGGTCCCTAGTTATTTTATACTGATAAAAAAATTACAATCATCAGATTATTTATTTCAAATAACTAAGTATTACTTTTAACGTCGTAACGTAAATATAATACGTTTCACAAACATATTCAAAGAATTCGCTAACTTTATTCAGAAGTAGTATAGATTAAAAAGAAATTAATAAATATAATTGAATTCTGTAAGGCGTATGGAAAATATATAACAGAGTTTTTCTAAGTCACTTATATTTTTTCTAAACATTACGATACGTTTTTGAAAAGTTCACTTACCTTGTAGGTGTTGGTGAGGCTTCGGCGACCAAGCTTCGAGACCGCAACAAGTGTTGTGACGCAGCCCGCCCAACGCGTGCCTTATATACTGAAATCCGCCCGCCCACCGCGTCATATTAACACCGTTAGGATTGCAATCTTACAGAACAAATTAAAACACCTGGATTAATTTCATATGTCGCTGTACTTGTTTTCGCTATGCCTCTGTGTACTCTATTTTATACTTTAATGCAGGTAACTATACAATTCAGTTTAAGTAATAAATTAGTTTGAGCTTTTAAAGGCCTGTGCCCATGAGTAATAAATTACGATACTTTTTGTTTTCTAAAAGTTGCACCCCTTTTTTCTCGTATGCAATAAAAAAATTCTTGATATGTATAATGCTTTACTTTCGTAAGACCGAGTTCGGTCCCCGGCATGCACCTATAACTTTTCGGAGCTATGCGTGCTTTAAGCAATTAAATATCACTTGCTTCAAAGCTAAAGGAAAACATAGTGAGGAAACCTGCATGCCTGGTGCACAAATCCGGTCTTCTATAAATCCCTCGTGAACCCTACGTTCCCAAAGGATAAAAATTATGTCCCTCTGAAACAAAGAAATAAACAAACAGACATAATTTTGTATTCATAATAATATTATTGATAGTATGTCTTCAATAAGAATATAAAATTTGAGAAAACTACTTCTGTTATTTTTTGCATATTGATTGAATTTACGAGAACAGTGATGACATAATAGTTAAAAGCAATTGTTTACGAGGCGGACTGAAATCTAATAGGTATAGGTTCTGATTCAACATTAATCTATGGCTATTTCCGTACCTACTCTACCAGCTCCGTACCTAGGTTTTCATCTTAAAATATTAATTATTCTTATAAGAACACGCTCTTTCAGCATTGAATTCCGCAGTAAGACATGCTCAGAAGTGATACTTGATGCAATATTCGAACCTTGAATTTGATTCCGATTGTATAAAGCATATATAAAAGTTTCGGAACCGCCAAGATTTGGACTGTGGTTCTCTGGCAATTGCGGTTACGCTGCGGCTCACTGCCTATGCGATGATTACATTTTCACAGATATACGTATAAATTTGTCAAACTTAAAACCCCTTTTTTGGATAGGTGTTACTACCACTTCCAAATAGTTTTAATTGTCGACCTCTCACTGGCGCAGTTGTTTATTTTATATAGTCATATTGATGATGGTCAGTGGCGTGCATAGGGGGTATGCACAGGGTATGCAGATGATATAAAATAAAGAAAATCTCCAGTACGAGTTATAAATACTCAAGGGTAGGATTTTTATAACTCTTATAATACCTATCCATAAGTTTTGTATAACTCGTACTGGAGATTTTCTTCATTTTATGTCATTTCATAGTAGCTATTACTATGCTAAGTTTCATATAGATCAGTGCTGTGGTTATGGAGATCATAGGCAACAAACATACAAAACAAGGAAGCCGACAAATTTTTATATGATAATATTAGTACCTGAGTTACTAATATTATCATATAAAAATATGTTTAGTTAGCCTAGAGGATAGCATATTCAACTAGGGATTACGATGTCCATGGTTCGAATCAGAAATTGTTGTAGTACCAGCCATTCAAGCTATTGGTCCCGGGTACTATCATTAACTTGTTTAAGCCTACCAACCCGCATTGCTGTGGTGGGTCTATGCTCTACAACCGTTTCTCTTAAGAAAAATGAGGCCCATGCCCAGCTGTGGGTCGTTAATAGTGGGATGATGTAGATGATGATGGATATTATTGATTTACAATTCAAAGAGCAATGTTCGGTATAAGGAAAATCTATTCGCATAAGCTCTCTCTGTGTACAATACATTTCGGGGAAATAGGAAGGTATTGGTTTCATTCCATTATACTCCAATTTCTGAGTCGATACACAAATCAAAAGAAACTTATTGCCATGTTTTGCAATCCATGGCCTTTCTATCCAGCCTTTACCAAATAGTTTTTTTTCTTCCATCGATCATCTTATATGATAATAAGCTTAAGACACACGTGAACTAAAACTTACTGCTGTATATCATACTTGCAACATTTCTACTTATTAAAATATAGTTACGAAGAAATAGAAGATTTCAAACAAACTCAAAATGCTATTTAACTGATTTCTTCTATCTTTCATAATTTTTGATATTTTATTTATCTCAATGTTGCATGAATTTTATGTATATTCAACGTGTAAATGAAAACCGAAATAATACTTCACAGGCTTTTGAGGTACATTACTTACTGTCTACGAGACTTATCTGTGAAATCGAAAACCTAATAGTTTTGGAGTAAACCACTGCCATAATTTTTACTGAAATAAATCAGATACAGCCCTAACATCACAAATAAAATGAAAACAAAATTAAGTACGCGTCGCGTAGCGTAGGTATTATGCGCATGTCAGTCTTTTATTTTCAATAGGGTTGTCTCAAGTAAGCATTTAGAATACGTTGAATTCGTTTGTATGGAAAAATAAATATGCTTTTTTTTGACTTAATATTTTTACAGAGTGATTCCTTATGAAATATACTAATACACCTTTCAATATTATTTCGTAACTCCGTTACACGTTGTATATACGAGTACATAATATCCAAAGTCCTGACTGACTGATAATCAACGCACAGCTTTAACCGCGGGTTGACTACTTGGAATTTTGACAGTAGATTTCTGTTAAGACGTAGCCGCGCACTAAGAAAGGATTTAAGTATGAATAAATAAATAAATAAATATACTACGACAATACACACATCGCCACCTAGCCCAAAAGTAAGCGTAGCTAGTGTTATGGGTACTAAGATGACTGCTGAATATTTTTATGAATTATTTATATATAATTTAAAAAATATATATACCCAGACACTGAAAAACACGTCCAGTTTTGGTTATCGAACCCACGGCCTTGGACTCAGAAAGCAGGGTCGCTGCCCACTGCGCCAGTCGGTTGTCAAAAAATGAATGCCTGTCATTTTTTCAAGTTATATCAATGAAACATGGTACTTTGGCTCCTAGAATTAAATAATGAAATTTGTGTCACACATTGTTTCGGCGACAAATAACCTGTGTTATATAATATGTAACAAAGGAAAAATATATGCGTATGAAAGCGTGTTGTCCAATAAGTTGAATGTCCACAGCATGTCTATTCCTGTAGTACATTTTTGTAATTTTAGCTTGTTTATTTGATGGCAAAAGGTTTGGTCCGCTTTTTAGCGCAAAAGATCAGCCTGGCTATTAGCGCTAAATTGCATTCATCACACTTGGCACCATTTAAGATTTTAGTTTAGTTTATATTTTAAGTTTTCTTGTAACGTCATTGAACCTTTACCGGCTCACTACAGGACACGGGTATCATCCTGTAGTCCACGACGCTGGCCAGGTACGGATCGGTGGACTTCACACATCTTTGGGATTATGGAGAACTCGCTCACTCTTTTCGAGCTTTCCTTCATCGTTAAAGCAAGTAATATTTGATTATTGAAACACACATTACTTAGAAAAGTTAAAGGTGTGTGTCGGGGTTCGAACTCGGTATCCCGAAAGCAAAGCCAAAGTCCTAACCACTAGGCAATCACTGCTTATTTACAAATAAGTTTTGACTAAATAGGTAAAATTTAGTTACTTGAAATATGACTGTGGGTATTATTTTGGCCGATAAAATATTGAAAATATCCATCAAATTGGCTAGTGAACTGGGGCATACCGTCTGACCAACGTCAAAATTCAAAAATGTTTTATTCATGTAGACCACTCACACATCACAGGCACTTATGAAGCGTTCATACATTTAACATGTAAATTGTTGTAGATCATTATAGATACATAAAGGTCACTTAAGAATGAAACAGTGCCGTGTGGTGGCGGCAGATCAGTATACAGTTGTCACCACCCTTCTTCTTCCCGCGGATGTAGTACGAGGCGACTAAGGGAATATAAAGGAGAGCGGGTAGCAGCGTCCTCTGTGCTACTACTACCATCATCTGCGATCTTCAACCCGTCTGCCCAGCGTGGTGATTATGGGCTAATCCTCCTGTTGGAAAAGGCTTTTAGCCCAGCAGTGGACTGTAATAGGCTGTTGATGATGAATAATATGTATATTAGGTAGTTCGTTTCCATTAAAATGTATAGCGTAGAAAACAACTAGTACATTTTTTCCTGTTTCTTCCATAAAGGAACACGGTTAGCCGTTGCATAGCTATAACGAGCTAATAAATAACCGTAAATATGAGACTGACCGTAATTATTAAACAAAGTAGGCCACTCTCCCCACCTAACCGAAAGCTTAAAAATTAGGACAGCCGTTAAAACAGGAGTTTTACCCACCAAGCTTGTTTAGTGCGGGTTCGTGGGCTATTTAACTATTATCATTCGCCGACGGCCGATTGGCGCAGTTTGCAGCGACCCTGCTTTCTGAGCCCAAGGCCGTGGGTTCGATTCCCACTACTGAAAAATGTTCGTGTTATGAGCATGAATGTTTTTCCATGTCTGGGTGTTTATATGTATAATCTAAGTATTTATGTATATTATTCATAAAAATATTCATCAGTCATCTTAGTACCCATAACACAAGCTAAGCTAACTTTGGGGCTAGATGGCGATGTGTGTATTGTCTTCATATATATATCATCACATGTTACTCAGTACGGATAGACACAGTACAGGACAGGACAGGACAGTAACGGATACCGAAGTTTTAAGGTGTTCACCGAGGCACGAGGGTGATACTTATAATTTTAAACAGAAAAATAAAAATACCTAACAATTGTTAGTCCGATCCGGGAATCGAGTTTAGTTGAACATTCTAACCACTAGATCATCAAAGCAGGTTTCAGCTATAGATAATTTATAATAAACTTTAAAAAAGTGCCCGATATATCCCGGCAAATAATAAATAAAATTCTTATCACTTTCAGCGTTCTATTATAGCATGAGCTAGTTAAACCTAGATAACAAAATTGTTACACTAATTTAAATATCATGTATTTTAAATACTATGAAATAACGATATCACGCGTAACCACTTGACGATTTATTTACAATACCTTTACGTACCTTCACGTACCTATGCGTACCTACCTATTTTATCATAATAATAAAAGTAACATTATTAATTTAACCTGAATCTTAATATGATAAACGGAATTTTATATTATAATAAATTTTAAAGATTTACGAAAAGTACCATCATTGTGGGTCCACCGCTGGACTAAGGCCTATTCATAAACACGCCATCTTTTTCTATTGCTTGTGAGGTGAATCCAGTTCTTATGCTGCCTCTTGCTTGCCATCGAGCTGGTGTTCGGCCGATGCTTCTGTGTTCAGTGCGCGGTTGCCAATCCAGAATCTCTGGGCTCCACTGTCTACCATCCCTGCGACATACGCGGTCTGCCCAGCTCCATTTAAAGGGCTCAGCCTTTTGAACGATGTCAGTAATCGATGGTCAGTTGCTGATCTATACCTACGTCTACAACCCTATCTTATAGTGACAATTAGTGGCGTGCACTTCATATATGAACAAAAGCGCTGCCTGCCCTGACATTTTCATTTAACTGGCAACGGAGGAGGATTCTGCCATTTTATGCCATTTTACTTCTTTATGCTTGCAATCCTAACATCGCTCTTTATATTGTACGCTGAGTAACGCTGAGCTGGTGCACTACCTTATTTGTAAGGGTCCACGTTCCTGCTTTACATGTACAAAAATAAAAAAAATAAAAAATATCATATTCTGAGATAATTTTAGGCTTCAAGCTTTTTAGGTTTTCATCTTTTCTAGGGATGATTATTATGTTCTTTTCTTATTTCACAGTATGAGGAAACTTTGACCCATGCTGATTTGCTTCCTTGTATTTTAGCATCAACTTTATCAACCCATAACCAGCCCACTGCAGGCCACGGGGGCACACTCAGAATGAGAAGGGGTTAAGTTTAGAAGGCTACTACGGTTTGGTAGACTTCCCCCATATTTGAGAACAATATCGAGATTGTAGAGAGCTCTCAGGCATGTAGGTTTCCTCACGATGTATTCTTGCACCGCTATACCAAGTTATATTAAATGATTTAAATTAAAAACCTACATAACTCTGAAAAGTAAGAGGTGCGTTCCGGAGATCGAACTCGGTCCTCCGAAGGGAGAGCCGTGGTTTTAACCACTAGGCTTTCGTCTATTCAAGTATATGAAGGGAAAATCCATGAATCATTCCAATGCTGGCTTCAGTTTAAAATATAAGTATAATGTTTAACAATAGTGCATTTTCCATTTTCTATTTAGAAGTGGAACCTGGAATTGGCTGTTATTTCAACGTTTTATGATCTCTACGCCACGTAGGATACTTTAAGTACGTTTAAAGTCTATGAAAGTGTACTTTATCTTCCAAACTACACCCACAATACTGTCGCTCGCAGTATTATAATGGACTTTTTTATTTTTTATTCCAGCTTTTACTGGCTGCGTGAATTTTGATTTGTTGTCTATAAGTTTTATGTTTTTAATTTTGTAGTGAAAGTTTTCTTAACCTTGTTACTCATAAGATAAAAATTGTACGCATATGAATCTGTTGTATTGCATTTAAAACATATTTTATGAGCCATATTATGATTATATTTCATATTAGGTACCAACAAAGGTATATGATATGCCACCTTGAGAGCGCAATGCAGTGTTGTAAAATTCGTATAAATCCATCACTACCATTTTAATTCTGTTATTTAATTATAATTTTGATTTGATATAATTGAATTTTTTATTAATTTATTTTTGACAGATATTTTCAAAATTTATTTTAATTGCATTTTATTTGATTTTGTAACTATTTAATAGATATATAATGTTAAATGTTTATGCTATACAGTTAAGTGCAAATACCAGACAAGACAAAAGCTCCTTTAATCTTCAACAGCAAAACTAAGAAAGAAAAGCCATGACACAATTTAAATTCTTTTTGAAAAGCCACTCAAGGAAGTACGTGACTAGGATTATAAAATTGTCTTAGAACTTTAAACACTAATGACCCCGGGGGTCAATTATTCTTTGACTAGTGACTTAGCCCAAAAGGCTTGTTTGCCCGGAATAAAAGAAACCAACGATTTTTTTTCTACTTAATTTTAGCTACGATCTACGATCTCACCTGGTTGTAAGTGAGGACTTGTACGATGCATCAACAATCCTTTCAAAGAGACACGTCTTTACGAAAATTCACCTCTTTTCGCCATTTAATTATTTACGCCTTTAAATTATTAATATTCAATAGAATATCAATATCGGTAATTTTTCCAGAATACGAATAAGTTCATTTCTGTAATTTTTAATTGAATCTTGACAATATAACCGTCTTAGAAATATTTTCTTGTCGATATTTCTTTCCATTATTGTCACGTCAAAAGTAATTTAAGTTAAACCAGAAAACGGAAAAAAGTTAAACCTATGAGTACGAAACTCACTAGTTTAAAATGCAAAAAAATGAGGTATGATCGATTCATAGGAACCGTTTGAATTAAGTTTTTTTTTATTGATTTATAATTAATCACACTGGGTTTAATATAACGGCCATACCACTAACAGGTTAGGTTAAGTTAGGGTACCGCTACCATCTTAGGCCGCATCATCACTTATCACCAGAGATTGTAGTAAAGGGCTAACTTGTAGGGGTTTAAGAAAACGTAGGTACTCGTGATACGACAATATGCAAAGTATACTGTATAACAATTTTCTCGTAAAAACGGTCATATCAAACATTATCTCGCAGACTTTCATTTCTGACACAATAGTGTCGGGGCGGTGAGTGCAAACAATGAAATTATGATTGGCGCAAGATGTAGCAGATACGGGTAGAGGCGCCCACGTCTGCGGTGTCGGGTCTCTGCAGGGATATAGGTCGCATGTCCTTTGACGTATCTATTTGTTTTCATTAGAAAATCGTAGATAGGTTTATTCAACAAGACAATGAATTTTTACGTCACAAAAAATATTAAAGGCCATTTTATTTATGGACGCCAATAAAATGATTTCAGCGAGCAGAAGAAGAAGAGTCAGTGACAATTGACTCGTGTTGTAAAAGAACATTAAATATTTATAAGTACATTACATACATTATATGTTGTTTTATGCTGATCGTTAGCTAATTAAAATATATTTTTTTATGTTTATTTAAATTCACTATTATGATAACGCTGCGCTATTGAAGCGGTGACAGCCCAGTGGGCAGTGGCGTGCATACAGGGTATGCACATTGCATGCAGATGATATAAAATGGAGAAAAACTACAGCCCCGATTCATTAAAAACGTAAGGGTAGGTATTGTGCGAGATATAAATAGCCTACCTTTAAGTTTTATAACTCTTACTGTGGATTTACTCTACTCTATATCATCTGCATACCCTGTGCAGTACGGCCGCTGCGAGTGGGTAGGACTTCTACTTAAATTTTTGAGCGGCGAGTTCGATTCCCAGCAAGCGCCTCTAACTTTTCTTAGTTATGTGCATTTTTAACAAATAAAATATCACTTGCTTCAACGGTGAAGGAAAACATCTGCATGCCTAAGAGTTCTCCATAATGTTTTCAAAGGTGTGTGGAGTCCACCAATCCGCACTGGGCCAGCGCGGTGGACTTTACTCCTTCTCATTGTGGGAGGAGATCCGTGCTTATAGCGGACCGGCAATGGATTTATGTGGTGAGGAAAATGATTAAAATAAAAATGAAATATTAATTTACACTATACGAAGGCTCCTTAAGTAAATATAGATTATTTTAATTTGCAATTAAGACTTCTAACATTCGGCGCACTATAGTTTTTTGTATTTCAAATGCTTTTTATAGAGAGATTAATCATAAATCCATAAGATATCATAAGCCATGAAGGTATATTGATCCATTGTATACCTTCATGGCTCATGAATATACCTAAATACTCGTAGTTTATGAGGTACGAAGGTATATTTATTGTAATGGAGGACTTAATTAATAAATTCTCAGATTCTAAAAGGAAATAAACGCTCAAGACTATTTGCTCAGAGACGCGCGATTATAGTGTCTATTTTACGATTTAAATGTCGCAGGATGAGATCACGGTCAAGTCGAATAAAAAAATAAAATTGCTCATCCAATCACATCCATGACGTCACAAACAACATCAAACAACAGTATTAGAGCAAAGAACGTGAATACAAGAATTTATGATTAGCACACGAAACGTGACGAATAAGCGCCTAGACATTTTTGTTAGCCAATATTCGAGGGCACGATTTAGGTCATTACTTTCGCACTTAATATGAAATACCATTCTAGGATTATCTATACTAATATTATAAAGAGGAAAGATTTTTTTGTTTGTTTGTAGTTACCCTTTTTTGTTTGTGACCGATTCTATTAATTATCACGAATTATAATTTATTTCCCCGGCTAAGTTTGTTGTGGGCTTCTTCTTAGACCAGGACGCGTTTGGAACCCTCGTAGCTGTAGTTTTAAGTTTACGAATTTGGTTATCGCCATCATCTCACTACCCTGTTTTTCTCATGTAATGTATGCATCAAAAGTGCCACCTACTTGAATAAAGATATTTTTGACTTTGACTTAGACAATTTTTAAAAAATTGCAATAATGTAACTGAGAGTAGCAAAATTTTGCCATTAAAATTCATAATATGGTGTGCGTTGCGAAAACTATTGATGATACATAAAATTAATGTACTACATGATTAAAGTACTCATTATTACCTACAAAAGCCTTGTGTGGGAATATATCTATCTAATATAGTTAAGTCGCAATAGCAGCTTTTGTGTTCTAAAATTGTATTAGTGCGCCGGTAGAAACGAAACAGTAGTATCCCAGTATTAATTCTTATTCAAATAAATAGCTTTATCAAGGGTATTTATGTAGTAGTAAGATACTTTTTATTTCATTCCAATCGGACATTTAATTTAGAAGTTATCGCGAGTTTAAAAAAGTTAAAGACTAAACCTAAGTTATTTTTAGAAATACACTGAATAAGTTATTTTTAAAACCTCCCCCGATTTTTACAAGAATACTTAATTAAAAATATGATTTAAAAACTTTAGAAACTGTGTTAGGGTTGAAATAACACAAGTCAATAAGCTAATGCTGTCTAAAAGGATCAACGTGGTAGAAATACGATCGTATATTCTTTAGGTTCTTGTGGTCAGCATTTAGAATTTGGTTCTCTTTAAAATTCTCAGTACAAACGCGGAGATAGAAAATTGGCAGTGTTGTGGTTGAAACCTGTGCTTGGAACCGGAAAGCATTCGATCCTTGTTATTATTGATTAAGGCCCAACAGCCTGCATTGGAATGGTGGGTTTATGATCTATAACCCTCTTCCCTATACGTGAGCAAGCCTATGCGCAGCAGTGGAACATTAATATATTGAAGTTTTACTTTTTTTAATACTTTGTAACTTCTGAAGGAAGTTGTACGAAAACAGCTGTTAAATTTTTGTTTACGAGTACATTTAATTTACATAAATAAAATTCAGCCCCAACAAAATTGTATACTTCAAGTTAAATAACATTACTAAGTTCAGTTTACGGCTTTTGGTTTTACCGTCCTAAACATTGTGGCCAGCTCCATTACAGTTTTATGGGCGTTTATCTCATCCCTTTAACAGATCTAAGAGATTTGTTCGATTGAGTGTACGATTTACATCCTCGCTCGTTAATAATCTAAGTGGGTTAGATTAATTGGTATGATTTAAATAGAAAACCGTAAGGGTGTTTAACACGAGTGTCATTTACATCTAGACGCAGTTTACACATTTAATGACAGTGCACGTTTTGACAGTTTCGTCGGTGTTGTTTTGCTGTTACGAAGTTTTTGGTATGAAAATGTAAAGGGATTTACGAGAGGCTCCAAATATCGTCGAAATTGCTCGACCGATATGGCCACCCGCTAGATAGTATATACAGTGGCGTGCATAAAGGGTATGCACAGGGTATGCAGATGATACAAAATGAAGAAAATCCCCAGTACGAGTTATAAATACTTAAGGGTAGGCTTTTTATAACTCTTACCCTATTATATGCCTATCCCTAAGTTTTTAATAACTCGTACTAGAGATTTTCTTCATTTTATATCATCTGCATTCCCTTTGCATACCCTCTATGCACGCCACTGAGTATATACCAAATAAAACATGTCAAGACATGACAGAGCTCGACCGGGGAAGTAGTACCGCAATGCTCATTTCTGCCGCCAAGCAGCATCCAATGGCGTGATTGCCGGTGTTATAACAGGCACATAAGCTTACCTACGCCTCATTGATGGACACAGGGCGGCCCGTTGCAGGACGGGATCATTGCTTCATCCGATGGTTTCCCACTAACCATAAGCCGGGAATCCAACCGGCAACTTTCCTTTTAATTCTAATTCTAAAATAATTTTAAATGACATTGTGAGATAACAAAAAAAAAACACCCGGCCAAGTTTGTAGTGGGCTTCTTCTTAGACCAGGACGCGTTTGAAACCTTCGTAGCTTTAGTTTTATGTTTACGAAAGTGGTTATCGCCATCATCTCACTACCGTGTAATTCTTATGTACGCATCAAAAGTGCCACCTATGGGCCGGGCCTACTTGAATAAATATATTTTTGACTTAGACTTTGACTTTGATTCCACAGCACACCTCTGTGGCAAAGGGGTCTTCCAAGACTAGAACTTAAACCTATTGTTTTTTAGCTTTACTTTAGAATGGAAATCATGTAATTAATCAAGTTCGTAATTAGTAGGCTTTCCGTTTGTGAAGTGGCATCTATTAATGTGATTCGGGAAAACCAATTTAAATAATTAATTATCTACATATTTCAAGTTACTTAAGTTATACGGATCCCGTAATCGAATCACAATTTTTTTGCGTTCTACAACCGGATAAGTACTCGTTATACTGATATGTACTGAGAGTACCGTTGGTACTCCAGGAGTAATAGTAGAAAAGTAAAAATTACTTAACACAAATCCCTTCTCTTAATGATCTTAAAAAGTAGCTTTCTTTAACAAACAATATTTAATGAAGATTCATCCAGTTACAGATTTTTTATACCTAACTAAATGTATTTAATTTGATACCTACTGCTAAATATTGTACTGTTATATGCATATTGTTCATAAAGAACACCCCTCAATTTTAAATTATTACGTAAAAAAATTACATAAAATCTCGTTTTATAGTTAATAATGTGTTTTTATTGCACACAAACGGTGTAATCTGTCCGGTATGCGTCACTGGCTCCGCTTATTTACCCCGGGGTGAAGGTTTAGTGGGCATAAACTGTAAGTCCCAATATAAGTGATCACTTTCAAACAACTCACGCGGTAATAAAAACTAGGAATGTTATTGAATAAATTTAGACTTGTAGACTGAATACAAGTATACCTACTGACGACCCGTAGTACGATAGTAAGAGGTCCCGGGTTTGATCCCGACGGAGGCAATTTAGGAATTTATAATTTCTGAATTTTCTCTGGTCTGGTCTGGTGGGAGACTTTGGCCGTAGCTAGTTACCACCCTGCTGACAAAGACGTGCCGCTAAGCTACTTAGTGTTCTGGTGCGATGACGCGTATAAACCTATTAGGGGTATAACTACCATACTCCCTAACAGGTTAGCCCGCTATCATCTTAGACTGACGGCCGATTGGCGCAGTTCGCAGCGACCCTGCTTTCTGAGTCCGTGGCCGTGGGTTCGATTCCCACAACTGGAAAATGTTTGTGTGATGAGCATGAATGTTTTTCAGTATCTGGGTGTTTAATATTCTAAGTATTTATGTATATTATTCATGAAAATATTCATCAGTCATCTTAGTGCCCATAACACAAGCTCCGCTTACTTTAAGGCTAGGTGTCGATGTGTGTATTGTCGTAGTATTTTTTTTTTAAACTGCCTCATCACCAGTGGCGTGCATAGAGGGTATGCATAGGGTATGCAGATGATATAAAATGAAGGAAATCTCCAGTACGAGTAATAAAAAACTTAAGGATAGGCAGTCTTACAGAGTTATAAAAAGCCTACCCTTAAGTATTTATAACTCGTACTGGAGGTTTTCTTCATTTTATATCATCTGCATACCCTCTATGCACGCCACTGCTCATCACTTACTACCGGGTGCGATTGCAGTCAAGGGCTAACTTGTAGTGGAATAAAAAAGAATACGTTTAGGCTTAAAACTATATCCACCATGTATATCAATATCGTTGATCTTAGCGATATCCGATGTCCATGCCCTCAGATGTTCCTTTCTTTCACCGCACCAAGTAAAAGCTTTGTACAAAGTATGAAAGGCAAATGTGAAATGTGAACACAGTGTTATATTGTCAGCGCAAAAGCGGATGCACTTATCCTTTGTTTTCGCTTGCGATAAGCCGATAACATCGACGATACAAGACATGCATGATTTATATACTTATGCTTATATTGGAAAATGTACTTGAGTTTAAATTTTATTCTTCGCAGTCTCGGTTACATACCTACACGAAAAGGCGAGTAAAGGATAAGAGTCCCAAGGTCGATAAAGCTTTAACACTAAACAAGTGAGATACTGTTACCATCTTTTCAGTTAAAAGTAATTACAACGCTACCCCCTTTTACCGAATTGTGCCAGTTACTCCACCGAACAAAACACTCTCAACGAGAATAGCGCAAGTGGCCGGTTGTAAAAATATATGCCAATAAAAACATATCCTAGAGTTGGACACAAACTGCGCAAACCCCACTTAGCGTGAATAAAGAGCAAGAGTAATAAGTTATTCAAAAAACGTAGATGCTTTATCTCGCTCTAGCTAATTTCTTGCAGTCTTGGCTGCATACCTTCTCATTAATGTCGTAAAACGCGAGTCCCTTACTCGCGTTTTACGACATTAAGGTCATAAAGGTCGTAAGCTGGACAAAAAAAAACAATAGTTATATATAATAATAATCCGCAAGGAATAAATTTCTTTATCTAGAATCAATAGGACACACGGAATCGTATCAATTGAAACGTATAGATAATTTTAAGCTTTACGTTTTGAAAAACACACACCCACTGTTGAGATGAGAAAGCGGGGCGATAAGTTGTTTTTATTGCTAGAAAAAAATATTTCATATAAGCGTAAGGTGTGGTATACGTTTATATTAATCTACACTGGTATCGCACGAACAAAATCCATCCATCTTAACTCCGAAGCGTTCTAAAAATCTTACGATATTTAACGGTTAATGGGCAAACTGAAGAAGCGGTGACAGCCTAGTGGTTAGAACTATGGCTTCAATTACAGAGCGACCCAGTTTGAACCCTGGCACGCACCTCGGAACTTTTCGAAGTTTTGTTCAACTCAATATCACTTGCTTTCTGCACGCTTAAGGTAAACATCGTGAGGAAACATACATGACTGATCCATAAATTTTTGTCGGCGTGTTAAGTCGACCAAACCTAACTTGGCCAGCGTAGTGGTACGATCTATATACCCTTCTCATCCCTTAATTCGGGGAGAAGACCCTTTGACCTTTTGTGGGTCAGTAACGGGTTGATAATGACATAGATGATAATAACGCGCATGTAAGTATAGAAGGCAGGGACATGTTTGACGCTGCTAGCACCATTAAGGTGCTTGCCACGTCCGGCTCGTATGATTATGCCTAAAGTTAAAGTGGAAGTCTGTTCCAGTGACACCAGTGGTAATAAAAAAAAGTGCCTAAGTATATCTTAAATAAGAAAAGTTTGAAGGTAAGACTTAAATTTAATTTAATTAATTGATTAAAACTAGCAACTATTCTGGCGATATATATGCATGAAGATGTGTGAAAAAACCAAGTTAGAGAAAGGGAATGTCTTACGATCGAAGTACAATGGACGTAAATGGATATCGCCCACAGCCCAGACAGATATCAGATACGAATCAATGAACTTTTAACGTGAAGCGGTAAGTATAAATGCGCCGATTTTACTGGTCTTTTGTAGTAAAAGAAATAAAACAACAGTTCACATTATCGCCGAATAAACAAAACTGCACCGTTTATTTTAACTATCTCTCTGGCATGGCGATTATTTGCCGGTTTCATGCTGAGATTATCCCATAATTTTAGCATGCAACTTATAAATAAAGAATACTTTTCCTCTAATATAATAATAAAAAAAATAAAAAAATATACTTCGACAATACACACATCACCATCTAGCCCCAAAGTAAGCGTAGCTTGTGTTATGGGTACTAAGATGACTGATGAATATTTTTATGAATAATATACATAAATACTTATAATATACAGAAAAACACCCAGACACTGAAAAACATTCATGTTCATCACAGAAACATGTTCCAGTCGTGGGAATCGAACCAACGGCCATGGACTCAGAATCCCAGGCCCAGTTCCGCACCTCTAACATTTCTAAGTTATGTGCGTTTTAAGTAATAAAAATATCATTTGCTCCAACGGTGAAGGAAAACATCGTGAGGAAACCTGCATGCCTGAGAGTCTCACACACCTTTGAGAACATTATTTAATGTTGTTAAATATGTGGAGACCATTATTCCGCACTGTACCAGCCTGATGAACTACGGCCTAAACCCCATCTAATTGGGGCAAGTAACCCGTGGCCTGTAGTGGGCCGGTAATGGGTTGATATGATGATAATGATGGTGAAGATACCCCTCTTCGTTGCAGTGGTATTGTATGAGGAGACTTAGGGAATCTACCACCGCTTCTTACGACCTGCTCAAACTAATTATTGAAGGCCAAAGGCGACTTAGGGAGTCTATCACCGCTTCTTAAGACCTGCTCAAACTTATTATTGAAGGCCAAAATTATAATTATATATTAAAGCGAAAAATATGGCATAATCAAAAAAAATATTTCAGATATAAATAATATAATTTATAATCAAAAACATTATTCTTTTAAAATCTTATGGCAGGATCAGGTCAATGGGCAGGTCGGAACCGCGACACCAGGGCCCCAAGTCTGCTATTTTACAAGATTTGTCATTATGACACCATTCCATTGCAATCCAATTATCATTGTGCCCAAAGTCGGTAGTCTACTAAATTCACAATGGTCTTACAATTGGATTGTAATTGGATGATAATTGCATTGTGGTAGAAAGGGAATCAGTGTTGCCATTTGGTCAAACTGTGTTTGAGAAGTAAAATTAAAAAAACTACCATTAATTAATAATGTCCAATTAAGCGAATTTTTGATTAGAAATATTTTTAAATGTTATTAATTTGTGTTCTAAAGACGAACTTTGTATCACATTTGGTAAAACAATCGAAGGAACCCAAAAAAACAAATATTTTGTGTGCCAAATTTTGTCAAAAATAATTATATTTAATCTGTAACTGTCGAATTGACATTAAATTTCATTGACGTTATTTTGTGCTAGTGAAAATATATAAATTATAATCAAAACAAACAAAATGCTCCTCATCGAGCAAACTTCGTCGCTGCTTTTGGAGAGTTACACAGATCAGCCTGGACACTGCAGCTGTACCAATAACGGACGTTGCCCGGCGAAGCGACATTGGGTTGCGTACCTACGCTCAAATTTTATAAATAAATTCCCACTGAAGAGCGAAAGTAAGTAATGCAATCTTGTACTGTTTAAGCATGATATGAAGTCTAAGTAGGTATCAAATTGGTGCGTTTCCAACAGTATCTCTGGTAATTTAATTAAAAAAAACACAAATATGGGGAGTAATCAAAAATTTAATAAAATTCTTAAATTCTTTATTCATGTACGCTTATCACAGGTGCTAATGAACTTGTACTTATCATGGTGGTGCTAACTACATTTTTTAACTTAAAACTAAAGCTAGGAGGTTTTCATTCCATTCTATTTTCTTTTAAATATTTTTATCTTTTATTAACTTGTGGACCCATTTAAGGTATTGCACAAATTGTGACCAGCATCCCTGTAACAGAGTAAAAAATTGTTGTAGAATAATTAAAAACAATAGATTAATAGGACAAAACACTATGTTTAACCCTTGGAACACATATACTCATAATATATGCCTTTGTCCACAGTCTTTTGACAAGAGCCTGCTGCAGTGCCCAACCTTCAAGCAGACCCTGGTTTACTCGTTGAAGTCTCTGTGAACCAAGTCCTTATGTGATAGAGCTTTCCGACTCGGCTCTAATCGTGAACAAAGTGATTTGCTGTTATCAGTTGAAGAATTCTGTCCTCTATCTATAAGGAACTTCATCAGATAAAATAAATAATTCTTGGAATGAATATAAAAAGGGTAACAATAAAGGTTTGGATTTCAAAATGAAATTATATCCTCCTGCTTTTATTGGAAGCCAGCTGAAGAGTCTTCATTTTTTACATGTATTCATTTGTAAACTAAATTACTGTAAATAAAAATCATTGTTCAGTGTCTTATCTTTATTAACTTGTATTATTTGTCTCCTCATAGATTTATAAAAATAATTTTAATAACACACAAAAGTTAAATGCCTCTTGCAGAAGAATTGCTTTAATTGTGTTGTGGCTTTTATATTGTGCCAAACACAACATGCATTTGCAATCTTGCCAGCAGTGCAATTGTTTAGAGCAAGTATGCATTATAATGCATACTTGCTCTAAACAATTACCAGAAAAAGATATTTGGAAATAAAACACTTGACCATCAAACTATGTACATGATTTACTACAGTTTTCAATCTAGGAGACCCTAACATGCTATCTAAAGCATTTTATTTACTTTACCTGAAACATTCTTCCAATATACTTTTACAGCGCTCTACTGTATTGCATACAGTCACAAGTTTCATGCATAGAGTAGTGTGGTATATCTCCCCTCTATAGTATTTAAGTTGTGGTCATCATAGTTTTCCACAGAGGAAAAACTCACCTGAAAATCCAACCAATATTAACCTTGACGATTAAAAATCTATATTGGAATGAATTAAAAAAACCTAAAATAAGTAATACCTAAAAAAAACCTCATGCCCTATTATCATTTAATGGAGTTAAGTGTTGGCTGAGTGGGTGACTCTGCCACACATTGGAGTTAAGAGCAGAGCCTGGGTTGCAGGCACAATATATTTAAATCTGCGTCACAGATTGTTAAATAAATTGAAGATTATTGGCTAGATATATCACATAATATTAAAATATGAGTTAAATATTAAAGTTACTATTATAACAGTTAGGGAATGGAATACCTTAGTGTTATAATATTGCCTTTCATGAACAATTGGCCTTATTATTGCCACATGTGTCCCATCTATGATATCTGAAGTATTTTTTTTCATAGAAGCTGAAAAAGCATTCTTCTTGGTAAAGTACTCAGCATATAACTGGTAAAATATAATTTCTTCCTTCACCCATCACTCCACTTCAGCATCCTTATCACTCTGGACATTTAAAACTTTTTATTAAATTTGGTGTTAAGCACCTCCGTTATTTGTCCCACAGCTCTTGAGGCACTGATCTGAGAAACATTGTGGGGGGCTCTCTGCCCAATCGTTAATCGTTTTTTTAGAGCCAGATGCATAAAATGCTAGTGCTACCAGTAACTGCAACAGAAATACCAGCATTACAGCCATGCCATCATAACTTATTCTGAGATATAGGTACTATACTTAATTAAAAAGCAACGAAAATTAAAGTTGTTTTCTTACCGTGGTTTGGGAATGCCTAAGTGGAGCGAGCTCCCACACTTGACTCATTACAGTCTGCTTCCCAAGCAACTCCTTTTTTTATAAATTCCGCATCGGGAATATCCTAAAGTAGTCTACATTGTTTCTTAGCAAGCTGCGGGCTCGACGGCGCCTGCTACGCTTAATCAAATGGTATTGAAGAACATCAATAGTCTTAGCCAACTTAAAAATATTCCACCTTAATCTTAATATTATGATCTCACACTTCACAATTTAATTGTAATCAACAATAATATTGCTAAAACGCAATGACTGCAGAATTGCGTCTCAATGGTCTCACAATGATCAATAGAACTGTCAAAATATTAGCAGACTACCAATTCGTGCGATCATTGAATTGTCATTGTGCAGCAGACTAGCAAATGTTCATTGAAGTGTCAGTGGTTTTCCATTGGAAAATCATAATGACACCATAATGACACCATTGTGTTAGCAGACTACCAAATATGCCAAAATTGACAATTATGAAGTCACTGATCGATCACTGAAACACAATTGTAATAGCAGACTTGGGGCCCAGATGTTTCACAGTATACCGGCACAAAAATTTTCCTGTTTTATACTATTATTTTTTTATTTCGCGGAAACGATTGTTTTTTTTCACAACATAATATATAAATAACATGGCATTGTTATCTCAATGGTAAATAGATTTCGTTGTAAAAATAAGTTAATCAATAAAAATGAGTGCAATATTCTCGGCATTGTTGAATGTCGCGAACATTTTCTGCGACCTATGACACAAGATAACATGTGTGATAAACATTTATTTCTTCTTCAAACTTAGTATCGTAAAAGAAAATAGAACATGTCGTGTGTACCGACATACGTTTCATTTTAATTTTAGATACACATGAATACAATTATAAATTTGATACTTTTTTGTGTATTGTGGTCTTTTCCGGATAGGTACATATTACAACACACGTTTTGGTGTAAGAATTTATTTATTTACAAAACTTTTATCCCGTTTTCCGTACTAAACATGCTTCATCAACCAAAGGTTGCCTGTAGGAGACTTCAAGCGATAAGGCCGATTTTCCGCATATATTTACCTTTTGTTTTGTTCAATTTGTTTTTTTCTTTTCTGTATCTGCAATAAAGACTTTCTATCTTAATCTATCTTTACAGTAACTAGAATTAGTTCCTGCGATTTACTCAGGTAGAGATACTTCGAGTAATTTGGGATGTGTCTTTCTGTGGCACTAAGCAGCTTAGGTCTTGGCATAATATATATGCTTCTGTCAATTACGATCTATTCTGGAAGTCTATACTTATTTCTGTGAAGTTACATTACACTGTGATGCAAAATACATATGATTCTAAAACGTCACGTAGTCGGCACAATAAACAGTAATAACAAGTAGAGTATATTTTTTTAAATATTGAATATTTCACAAACTATCGAGTTAAACAAATATAAGTACAAAAGTTGTAAGTTTTAATGTAAAAAACTACAGGCCGAGAGCGTTCTGGTATTTTTTATTTACCCCTGTAAATAACACCGTATTTCTGTAGCTGTATAATTTACGCCATTGCTTGCTGGAAAAGATAGCTATAAGACAGCCAAATTGTTTAACGCTGTGTTGCGTGAGCTTTTCTGTTTTTTTTAAATGTACCAATAATGTGTATCTACTCATTAATAAATTCGGCTTGACTAGTCTTGGCCTGACTCGGCCCGACTAACGGTGGCAAACTAGGGCCGCAGATGAATACCACCTTTTGCCCAAAGCCGTACTACAAAGCAATTTAGGGGTTTAGTCCGATGAGTACAACGGATTAAAGGTATGGAGCTAATAAACTGCGTCTTTCTCATCTTTATCTTTGGAATAGGCCATAGGTAGCTACCTACGTCTAATCAGTTGAGATGCTTATCTTGTCATTTTAAAATATCATATTGATCAATAATCATGATTGCGTAGTTAAAATAAAAAGTCAAACTAATTCTAATAGTTATTAAGTTTCACATGGACAAAGTTTGGGGAAACTACTAGCATTAAATAGGTATATATTATGCACATATATAATTGTAAAGACTTGGTAATTTCTGTTTATTTGCAAAGTTTCCCGCACAGAAGCTTTTGTTTGTTGGAATAGGACAGTCGTGCAAAATGTTTGGGATACTCGTTATAGGAATTTTATTTGTTTTGGTGAGTAGGATTTGTATGAATATCGTACCAATTTTTAAACAAACAAAAGCGTATCCATTCAATTGATTTTGTTTATTTTTTACTGTATAAACTAAATTGACTACTAACTTAACAAAAATAAAATAAATAGCTACCAAATGAGGAATACCAGACCACTTTATTGTACACAATAATGTATAATAAAGGTCATATTCTCCCCTCAGCAGTCGCCATGCAAGCAAGCTAAGAAAAATTTGACTTTTTTTTAATATGAGAAAAGTATGCTATAACTGTAGTTGTTGATGTAAAGTCAATATCTTTTAAGGATTTGGAACTAGTAAAAACTGCATATGGATAAATGCCAATGCTTCACATTTCAGAGAGTCAACGGAGATTTCTTGGCTCAAGAGCGGACCAGAGGAGCTACTCTCGTAAGTACTGCTAATCTTAACCGCTTGTGAGTGTACTTAATTTTATAGATAGGTTACTAATCCGCAACGTAAGTTCTCCAATCATGACGCTTTAGGTCTTTTATAAAGTGATCAATTAACAGAGAACCTTGTTGGACATAGGTCTTTTGTATGGAGTTCCAAAATCAAGACAAGACGCTGGGCCACTTGATTCCAGTGGCTCCCAATGACTCGTTTGATGTCGTATGTCCACCTTGTTAGGGGCCGACCTACGCTGCGTTGTGAGGATTTCGATTTTCGGATGGACACTTGCCGCTAACCATCAGAGGGGTTGCTACGGCGTCACCGGGGGAGTGAGGCGAGCGCGAAAGCTCGCCATGAGAAGAGCCCCAGGGCTCGACGACATCGGGGGGAGAGTGGGAGACGTCGACCCGAGGGTGCCTCCTGCGAGGGCATGGACGTCGGCTCGGTTCGACATTAATCTGAGTGTTTCGCGTTGCGAGGTCTCCATTCCAGCACCTTATATCTGCGCATCCGCTGCTGATTTACTTCAGTTGGACGAGCTAAGACCTAGCTTAGATTGTGCTTCACACTTTCACCATAAAAATCACATTTTCACCATAATTTTCAACCTTTAACCACCCCACTATAGAGTACAGGGCTAGTCTCAGAATGAGAGCGGTTACAAGCGTAGTACACGTTGGCCAAGTTCGGATTGGTTGAACTACCAGGCATGCAGGTATTCTCACCATGTTTTACTTTCACCTTCAAAGCCAGTTTATTTAAATTTCTTGAATAAAACCGCCTATAACTCCGGAAAGTTGGAGGTGCGTGCCGGGAGCCGAACTTAATCCATCCAAAGTAGAAGCAATATTTTGTTTGCCCTTCCTCATAATTTTCTGCACCGATTAGTTTATAATATGTGGTACCTAACTCGTTTGTTCGTCTTACAGAAACCGATATCAGCATGCTGCGATATTCCGGAACTCGGTGATCCAGAGCCTCTTCGTGAATGTTCTAATCCTAAGCTATCGGGACCGGTAAGTAAACATGTTTATATAACCTACGTTCTCGGAAAGTACTTTTATGTTTTTCTGAAACGAGGTAGGAAGTACTGCAAGAGCGGAAAGTTCAGTGTTTATAAAAAAAAACACCAACTGTTCTCCATTATCATCATCACATCAACACATTACCAGCCTACTGCAGAGCACGGGTCACCTCCCACAATGGGAAGAGCCTAAGGTCCACCACGCTGGCCTAGTGCAGATTGGTGGACTTCACACACATTTGAGAACCTTATGCAGAACGCTTATCATTGTAAACCTGCAATTACACCGGCAACTACGCCCTTCAGACCGAGTAATGCTTCTTGGCGGCAGAAATAAGCATGGTTGTGGTGCTTCCCCGGACGAGTACGTATACTACAAAAACCTGTACCAAATACTACTATTATATTTTATATTCCTACTTACTCGCTTCTGCCGTGGCTTCAATAGCTTTTTAGTATTTTTTGTCAATAATTTCCAGTTGTTCGTTTTAAAAATCTTATTATTCCATTCCTCGGCAAGAGTACCTATTTGATATTTTTTTGGTATCACTATGACCTTACTAGAAATAGCACACTGCACAAAGCTACATAAGTGCCTGTAATAGGCCAACGTAAATAAATAAATTTGGAATTTGCATTTTGAATTTTGAATCTGGAACGGCCTCTCCGCACTGGTAAACGAAGCGTTAGTCAGCGTATCAAACGACTCGCTTGGAGCCGATGGAAACTTGCGGACGGGGACCGTGGAGTTTGGAGTTCCAAAGCACCTATTTTCAGCAATGGACGTCGATCGGTTGAAGATGATGATGATCATGACCTTATTTGCACACCTGAAACGTATAAAATATCATGGTGATCGGTTAATTCGTTAAGGAATGGAAGCCAAATAAATAAATAAACACATTCCCATGAAAGTAAAGTTTCTATTTATCCCCAGTGCAACGACGTGCAATGCGTGTTTGAAAAATCCGGCTTCCTAACAGACAAGCAATCTCTCAACAAAGAGGCTTACCGAGCCCATCTGAGAAAATGGCTGGAGGGGCACAAGGAGTGGTCGGACGCTATAGAGAAAGCCATCAAGGACTGTGTGGATAGAGACCTGAGGCAGTACTTGGATTATCCTTGCAGGGCGTACGATGTGTTTACATGCACTGGGATTGCTATGTTGAAGGTATGAGGCGTTGGTTTAAAGCTTCTCTGTCATTGAGACAGTGTCAATTTGTGCCGCCAAATTTGTCAGATTGATAATATATAAATAAATATACGACAATACACACATCGCCATCTAGCCCCAAAGTAAGCGTAGCTTGTGTTATGGGTGCTAGGATGGCTGATAGATATTTTTTATGGATAATATAAATCAATAGTTGTAATATACAGATAAACACCCAGACACTAAAAAACATTCATTTTCATCACACAAAGATTTTCCAGTTGCGGGAATCGAATCCACGGCCATGGATGATGATGTGTATAATGCAATTCGCGCGTAGCAATTTTAATATAGGGGATAATCTAAACCTTTCAACTTTAATACTGAAATCGAATGTCTCTTTAATTTGTGACGCAAACTTTAACAGTATAGACGTACAATTTTACGTCAAAAAAAAATGGCGCATACCTTCTTAAATGACATATATGACTGAGGACGCTGCTTATTTTCACTCCGTACATATTCTGAGAACTGGTCAGTTGTGAATGAAACGCGCACAAAAAGGATATTAAAAAAAACTTAATATTTTAGAGTCACGCACCAAAACTTATACAGAAAATAGAATACATAGCATAGCATTTAAAAACATCTTTTTTTCCCAGAAATGCCCGAAAGACGCTTGGAAATGTTAAAGACTACTTAACTTCTAAGACAATCTACTAATTATAATTATTATAGCTATTTATTTTCAACATGATATGTATATAATAAAGTAAATAAATCTTGCTTGTGCAAATACTGTTGATTGTTTTCATTTACTTTAAATCTATACATTATTAAGTTAACACGTTCCTCGCCATCCCTGAATGTATGTATTCCTCAACTCTCTGCTATACCAGAAACAGTGGCGCCCGGCCTAACAGTAGGTAGGACTAACATAGAAGTCGAAAAGCCGGGCTTGCGTTACAATATCTTTTAAATTTTGCTCGACTATTCCGAAATGCAACTGAAAATAATTAACACTTTATAGCAATGATGATAAAAACACAATGTTTTTACTTTTTCTCAATGATTTATGGACAAAAATACTCTTTTTCTACGTTACTGCAGGCACTACGTTACTCTGGCAGGTAGACTCTGTGGTAGGAACCAGCTTTTCTCTCTATATATATATATATATATATAAAAGGCAAAGGCGACCTGCCCGCCTGCCTGCCCGCCTGTCTACCTGCCTGCCAGCTCACCTGTCTACCCGCCTGCCTACACGCCTGTCTGCCCGCCTGTCTGACCACCTAACTGCCCGACTGTCTGCCTGCTTGCCCGCCTGACTAAGATGTGCATTGACATGGCAGCGGGAAAACCTGTTTATATAGAAGTTATATCAACTCATAATCCTAATTGAATTCTACGTGGTTTTAGATTGTTTATTTGTAACGCCTAACATCAAGTCGATACATCAATGCAATGCAAAGTTGTCACACAAGTGACAGAAGTATTCAAGGCTCGTACTTACACATCGCGAATCGTTGGTAAGGATATTATATCAGCTATGTGACATACATAAAACATTCGTTATCACTGAGTCCCACTTTCTTTCGATATAATTAGTTTATTAATTAATACATTTTGGGTGTTTATAAAGTCCCACTTTATTTGTCACTAGTAGTTAGTCGGGACTTTGTTCGCGTACACTCCTTGTACGCCTATATCTGACCCCTGAACTACCGCAGTGCAAAAAATATGTTGTTCTCTTACTCTATGAGAACCGAAACCATTCTCGTAGTATTGCCACAGCAAGCGTTCGTTTTTCCGGGATAAAAAGAAGCATATATGTGAAATTCTGAACGGGGGAACGATATCTATCTCTGTGCTAAATTAACCTCCATTGCGATTTAACATCCATCCAAACTTTCGAAGTTGCTTACCATAATAAAAATGCTTCATGATATGTTAGCAACAGACAGAAAACCTGCTGAATAAAAATCTGGATCGATGGCGGTAAAGCACGGTTTTTAACCGACTTCCATCAAAAAAGAGGAGGTTATCCCAAATCGTCTGTCTTTCTGGGAGGCTCCGGCCGTGGCTAGTTACCACCCTACCGACAAAGACGGCATTACTCCACTTACACACTTACTCGTAGTAGATAGTATTCTTTTTTGATTTATATATGGAAGTTTTAGTATGTATAACATTTATTTCAGACGTTGAATTTTTTTTGTTAAAATAATTTATATTTTGTATAACTCTGAGGTAAGCCAAACGTCCTTAAAAGTAAAAGTTCCGATAAAAAAATAGTTACTATCAATAGTTCAATGTACTATTGTTTTCTTACAGCACCAAGGCTAGACTCACACTTAACACTGAATCAACAAGCATGACGCTTTGAGGACATCCGACAATTACACACTTATTATGTCTGAACCTTGCTTTGGCGCATTCAAATGCAATTTGTTTGCTATTGAATTATATAAGCACCTTTAAGTTGTTTGTAACTGGATACTTTTAAAACCTATTACTTATGTAAGACTAGTACAAAGTAAGATTTATACAAAATAAGAATTCCTTTATATTTGGTTTGTTCTGCTCAAGAATACGATACTTACAATATAATATTTTATATCTAACATACATCGCGAAGCTGAAGTGGCAATGGGCGGGGTACATTGCTCGGAGAACGGTAAACGCAGCGTTGGTATACCCCTGACATGGACAGATGACATCAGACGGCACAGGCCGGCTGCATGTGACTCGTCTGTTCATCACCTGTCAAGATCCAAGCGGCGCAAAACCGTGGTATTTGCAACTCTTTACGAAAGACCTGCGTCCAGCAGTGGATATCAATCGGTTTATAAGATGTAGACTTACATATCTACACCACATCTCTCTCCTGCCTGTTATTTCTAGTGGAAGCATGATCAGCTATGGATCACGAGGGCTTCCGTTAGATTTCGTTTCATCATGGTTAAAAAGAAAATGTAAAAATATAAAAAAAAAGCTATTTTGAATTTTTGTGGAGTCCTGGCGTACTGATGAGCGCCTATCTTCTAATAAGAGGTCTTGAGTATGATCGTCGGTGGGGGCAATTCGGGAATTCATAATTCATTCATGCATTTGACGACCGACTGGCGCAGTGGGCAGCGACCCTGCTTTCTGAGTCCATGGCCGTGGGTTCGATTCCCACTACTGGTAAATGTTTGCGTGATGAGCATTAATGTTTTTTAGTTTCTGGGTGTATATATGTATATTCTAAGTATTTATGTGTATATTCATAACAAAATTCATCAGTCATCTTAGTACCCATAACACAAGCTACGCTTACTTTGGGGCTAGATGGCGATGCGTGTATTGGCGTAGTATATTTATTATATTATTATTTATTATTCGTCCGTGGCTAGTAACCACTGTGCCGCTAAGCGATTTAGCGATCCAGTACAATTTTGGGTAGAAATTGCGATTGTGGCTAGCTGATGATTTTAGACTGCATCCTGCCACCCCTCTTTTTAGCTCTATGCAAAATCGCACAAAGATCAGTTTGGCATGCATAAATAGCAAAAGTTTTTTTTAAATCACCACGTTTCCGTGGTGCAGTCCCGGGGTGAAAATAAGTGTTATGTCTATAAATAAGCAAACCATAAATCTCATAACTAAAAAAATAGACAAGCCTAAAAATAGAGCTGTCCTTTTCATAATGTTTCTGGTAGAAAAGGTTAGGCATGTTAATTCAGTTTCGTTGATAGGAATAGTTACAACAGAAATAATAGGATTTCTAATCTCTAGAATGCGAGACATACGTATTAAATGCGCCATATTTCATCCAGATCAGTGCAGAGGTTTAGCCAAACATGGTTAATTAACGAACAAACAGAAACATCCGCTATAATATTATTAGTATGGATGGCCTAAAAATATAACCCTTGCTACGCAAAACAAATTATCTTATTTTTGAACGCATCACTAATTAGTGTTTTTTTTTTTTATATTTTTTATTCCTTTTTTTATTTTGGTAATAAGGGCATTTTTGACGTAACATCGCAATTAATATAACATCTAATTAAGTTGCCTTGTCAAGTCATCAGGGTTAACGCCCGGGTTTCTTGATACCTTTTGCCCCTCAGCTACCATAACCGCTGCAAAAGCAAAGAATAGCAGGATCGCCAAGTACTAGGGGCTTAGAATGACGAGTACGAATAATTTACACCTATACTTATATATCACACACATATAAAATATGTTAGTGCAATTTAAATCGCATAAACTGCAGTGTTATCATTGGTATTATCACGAGACTCGCAATCGGAAGTGAGCAATGTGCATAATTAGCTCAAATAATTGGGTGTTTTTTTGTTAAGCTGTATATAAAATTGTGTTGTGAGTTGCAATGTTTATTATCATTTTAACACATCTTTGTCTTTTTTATGGTAGCTCTACCGTTTTATTTATATGCCAATATGTATAAATCTATTTATCTGGTATATAAAAACGATAAATTCTTGAAATTCAAATTCAAAATTCATTTAGGCCTACTTGAAGGCCTAATTAATAAGCACTTATGAAACGTCAAGTCTGTTTGTACTCTACCACCGGTTCGGAAGGCAGATTCCACTGAGAAGAGCCGGCAAGAAACTCAGCAGATTACTCTTTTCCAACATCATTTTAAAGTTTAACAATCTTTAGAAATTTTCTGTTTTGTGAGAGATGAGAGCGGAGTGGCCTGCTTCCAAGCAGCCTTGTCGTTTAGGAATTCATAAATCGTGTAGCAACCACGATTTATTAAATGTGTTTTAATATATTGTTTAAATTTAGGTAAAGGTAGATCTAATATTACCTTCGGTATCATGTTATAAAAGCATATACCCATCCCCACAAAGGATTCTGTTCTTTTTTTCGTGTATGAAGATATATATGTTATATTTAAAGCTGAAGAGTTCGTTTGTTTGATTACTTGAAAGCCATTGAAAAATTATTTCAGTATTGAGTCCCATTTGTCGAGGAAGACTATAGGATATATATCATCACGCTGAGACAATAGAAGCATAGGACCAATGAAGAATGTTTTAAAATCGGGGTTTTTTTCCCTTTTAACTGTTTCCGCTGCGTTAATTTTTAGTTGTATTTTTATTGTTGCACTACATTATTTTTATTCCCAGATATTTGAGCCCTAAGAAATACACACATTGCAAGCGTTAATAAATCCGAAACCGAAAGAATTTAATGTTATTTTTAATCAACATGCTTTGATTTTTCTGTTTCTTTTTTTTGGATAGTAATCCATGTCACTTTTCCTTTTATTTTATAACAAAGTAGTTCCCTTAAAAATAATTACTATCAATATGTTATTGTTGCTAGTTGCTAGTAATAATATGTAATTGTTGCTAGTTGCTAGTAATAATATGTAATTGTTGCTAGTTGCTAGTATTAATATGTAATTGCTGCTAGTTGCTAGTATTAATATGTAATTGTTGCTAGTTGCTAGTAATAATATGTAATTGTTGCTAGTTGCTAGTATTAATATGTAATTGTTGCTAGTTGCTAGTATTAATATGTAATTGTTGCTAGTTGCTAGTTGCTAGTATTAATATGTAATTGTTGCTAGTTGCTAGTAATAATATGTAAATGTTTCTTTGGTTTTAAAACCACTGACGTTATGAATGAGAGAGTAGGTTGTGCCTAGCAGTATAACGTTGTCGCTTCCATGTCATCAATTAGTAGAATTTCCGTCAATTATTATAGATTATAGTATCTTTTAAACATTCATATGATCCTTAAAAATAATCATCAACTATTATTATTACCAGCCCACTATAGGGCACGGGTCTCTCCCTCCAATGAGAAGGATTAAGGAAGCAGTCCACCACGCTAGCCTAGTGCGGACTAGCGGACTCCACACGCCTTTGAAAACATTGTGGAGAGTTCGCAAACATGCAGGTTTCCTCCCGATGCTTCCCATCACAGTTGAAGTAAGTGATATTTCAATTCCTTAAAACGCACGTAACTTAGAAAGTTAGAGGTGCGTGCTGGGATTCGAACTCGGCCAGACGAAAGTGTAGCCGAAGTGCTAACCACTAAGCTATCACTGCTTCTTCTTTATGGTGATCCCAAAAAAAATGTCTAAGTTAGTTTGTTGTATAATCGCCATCAGTGGCGTGCATAGGGTTTTTGACCAGGGTATGCATAAAGAAGGAAGATGCCATAAAATGGGAAAATCTTTCAAATTTATGAGCTATACAAAAAATTTAGGGTAGGCGGTGCTTTTGTGCATGTATGAAGTGCACGCCACTGATCGCCATCTAGCCCTAAAGTTAGTAGAATTTAAGTAATAGCTTAAGTTAATGTTGCTTATGATAGCATCGCCATTTTTTCCGCATTTGTCTTTCAAAATCCGCGCAACGGAGTTTTAGATTGACGTGGTTATTTGGATAGGCATAATCGAAATATTATAAAGCTTTTAAATTTTGTTTGGTTGAACGCGCTAATCTCAGAAAATGCTGTTTCGTTATTTTTTTTGATTGGTAGTAACAATTATGGCTATAATTGCTACGACCAATGGCTACTATCATTAATTAGAAATGTGGCAAAAACTGCAAAAAATATCATTTTTGAGAGATTCCTATGTGTGCGATGCGTGAACGGTAAACTTTACGCCAAACGACGGAAGTATATCGAAATTGTCTTTTGTTGTTGTTTCTTTAAAGTTCTATCTCAGTACCCATAACACAAGCTACGCTTACTTTGGGGCTAGATGGCGATTTGTGTATTGTCGTAGTATATTTATGTTATTCATACTTAGCCAGCATGTTGGACTACAGCCTAAACCCTTCTCATTCTAGGAGGTGAACCGTGCTCTGTCCTGGGATGGGGTTGTAAATGATGGTGCAAAAAAACGTTGAACCGATGTTGCTCCATTTTTGCATTTAAGCACGAGTATTATGTTACTAATTGTAGTATTGGATATAATATAGTATTGTGTCTATGTATTGTGCGAATACACGCACACCTTGGTGGCTTCCCGTCAGTACAATAGCCTGCAATAATTGCCGGCTATATAAAGCTGAGCCTACCATGTTACACCATCACTTTATTAGCGCTTTTCAGTCAATATCGACATTAAAAAATTCGCTAACGATGCTCGGAATTATCAGTTTTTCCCTACTTTTTATCAGTTTTCAAGTAAGTTATAAATAAGTAAATGTTAAAAATCGTATCTTTTTGCTTACCTTAGTGAAATAAAAAGTACACAAGATATATTTGTGGACTTTTTTTTTTTAATTTATATAAATTGCACTCTGTAGACTACTGGACAATTTTTTTTGAGACTTAACCTTTATGTTTCTATATATTTCAGGCTGTAACGTCCCAAATACCTGAGCATTGCAGGAGACCCCCTCCTGGAGTGGTAAGTGGCACTAGTTAATAGATACCAATTAATTAAATACTACTCTTTTTATTATTATGGAACATCACATATACTGGAATGTGAGAATGTGGAAACTCTTCAAGAGACTTATATCCAAAAGTAAGACGAACGTCAGTTCAAATGAGGCTAAATATAATCAACATATTCTTTAGCCTATTAAAGTTACTACTGGTTATAAGCTTCCTCATCTACGATAGAAGTTGTGATACGCTGTGGACTTGTCGAGCAGTAATTTATATTTGAAAATCTCTACAAGTTTATGTCATGTATGACATCAATCGGTTTTGCCATCGAACACCAAGTAAAAAAACACTTTTCCTTTTTATAAGCTGTGTAAAAAATTATGAGGTTCTCAATTGTTATGTTGTTACTTAGTTGTTTTATTTGATAGAAAAAACGCTAGAATATTTTCCCACAATAACTTTATCAAACTTAGTTGGTTTTTAACCGACTTCAATGACCATTTTGCCTTGTTATTCTGAAAGCACCTGCATAAAAAGATAGCAACTTAAGCAATGTGTACTATCATCAACCAATCAGCACTGGGCCAGCGTGGTGAATCTCGGCATAAAAACCCTTCTCACTTACCAAGGATACCCTTGCTTTGTAGTAGGTCGGTAAAGGGTCGATATGATGATGAACTATCATTGAATAGAATAGAATAGAATTTGTTTATTTACCAGAACAACACAAACAGACTTACATTGCTCTACAAATCACGTGAAAAACATAATTTTAAATATGAATAGCATAATAATTTGTTACAGTGCCATCTAGTATATAAATGGAAGACTAATATAACATTAATTTAATTATTTTACAATAAGTTTACAACTTATGTCAACAGACACCTTCTGATTGCTGCAAAATACCAAACGTTTTTACAAAGGAGGACCTTGAAGAATGTGGCGTTGAAGACCGTGAAACCAAAAAATCTCGAGGACCTCAAGATGTGAGCTCATTTTTTGGTGCTCTAATGACCTATCAAATCAGTATAATATTTATTAAATAAGTCAATTGTGGTGGTTAAGCAAAGTTAACTTAATTTGGTTACTGTATTCAGCGCAAATTTTTTCCCCGTGCCTTAGGTGGAACTAATAATGATCAGAGAACGACTATAATCGTAATACATGATGGCAGTCGTTCTCTGAGTTCTTATTTTTTGAATCAATCCTTCACCAACCACCTATTGGAGCAGCGAACAGCGCGGAGAGTCTAAGAACTTCAGTTCTCTCTTATAATAATAGCGACAATCTCGCACTTAAAGGGGACTCACACAAGGCCGCTTGTTGATAACCTAATTTTTTTAAATATTCATTAAAAAAGCACAGAATCCTCCTAGGCCCGTGATCATTCATGCCATTGTGAGCGCTCTGGGTTTATAATTGCGAGGTCTTGTTGATTATCTTTGGGAGTAGCAATTAGTAAATTTTAATCATTTCTGATTTTGGCACCTCGACTGTAAAATGCAATGTAACCGTACTTGATGCATAATATACTATTTCCATAGTCTCAAAATATTTAAGGGTTATTTTATTGCATAATATATCTGGGAAATATCTGCTGGCGGTAGCCACAGGTAGACTTGCTGTTTCAAAATTATCAAAAAACTAAGCTTGTATGATTTATGTTTTAGTGTTCGAAACACGTGTGTCTTTTGAAGAGGTACAACCTTATGAAGGATGATGAAACTGTTGACAGAGCAGCTATAGGCGATTTCCTTGATAAATATCGTACCGAGCATATCCAGTTCGAAGACGCTATAGCCAAAGCGAAAAAAAAGTGCCTAGAAGGAGATCTGCCTGGACCACCTCATATATGTGAACCAACCAAGCTAGGCTTATGCATTATGGTCGTAACCTTCCAAGTAAGTTTCTGGTCACATATTGGCGGTTATAAACTCGTCTCAGTTTGAAACATGAAAATGGATTCCTTATGGGATCAGGTCTTGTTTCGTGTGTATATCTGTCCTGATCCACTTTAATTATTGATATGAAATTTTTTTTCTAATCGTTTGCAATGTTCTTCTTTCCGATTATATTATTATTTTCTAAATAGTAACATATAGAACAAAAAAACATTACATTCAACAAATGTTATTTTTCATAATCTGAACACTCGCCTTTGTCTTTAAATTTCAATGGTATATTTTATTGAACGGCCATATTTTTATTTGTTTTCAGGAATGTCCGGTCATGGAGGATTCCGAAAACTGTAAGAAACTTAAGGATCACATGGATGAGTGCAAACAGTACTACCAATCTTAGATATCTCATACATGACAAGATAATCACACATAAATATGATTTATGATTATATTTATGCCATTTTCATTATAAGAACAATGATTGAACATTCAATTTAACAAAAGATGTACAACAAAAGATGTACGATAATGTAATAGCTTTTAATAAGTGTTCTTTCTTCGTATAATATATAAAAATAAATAATATTTGTTTTCTACTTATATGCTTCTTTTATTAACTGTACCATGTGTGTTACTGTACGTTAAATCGCTCATAAGGACAGCGCAGCTAATAAAAAAAGAAATTTAGTTAATTATAATCCTAAGTACGAAAAAAAATCTAGTTGGAAATTATTTGGAAATGTTTTTAAATAAGAGTAAAAAAATGCTCCCAAAAATGTTGCAAACAAATAAATAAATATACTACGACAATACACACATCGCCACCTAGCCCCAAAGTAAGCATAGCTTGTGTTATGGGTACTGAGATAGCTGATGAATATTCTATTATGAATATAATACACATAAATACTTATTATATACAGATGAACACTCAGACCCTGAAAAACAATCATGTTCATCACACAAACATTTTCCAGATGTGGGAATCGAATCCACTACCTTAGACTCAAAAAGCAGGGTCACTGCCCACTGCGCCAATCGGCCGTCGAAATTTACGAGATAATAAACACCGAAATTATTTCAAGGGTGTCAGACAAAAATTGACACTTTCGAAGAAAAACCAAAGGCCTGTTACGACACAGATGAACTCACAGTGAGTATCTACGAAATTACTGAAGGTAACCTAGTAATACAAAACAACGCGTGTAAAGTATCCAAACCAACAAACGACATTTTAACCAAAATCTCTTTAACTATGTTTTTCCACGAGAGGGTAATAAAGCCTCTCACATTTTTTTACAAATCTCTATGTTATGCCTCTTCGAATCAGTTACAGGAATATTTACAAATGGTTGAAATAGAAGAGATCCATTTTAATTTACATATTGTTTATTTATTTATTGTTTTACATCTATGTAGGTCTGTATTCTTCTTTTCTTGAAATCCCTCCTACCTAGCTTAATTGGAAAAAAGCACAAATAGAGATATATTTTTTATTGTCCACATCTTCTGTTGTATATAATTTATTACTTCTATTGCTACTCCATAAGAAGAGAGTTATAATTATCACACCCACGTTTTGCACCGTACTGATAGTTGAAAAGATAGACAGTATGTGACTTTTCCCACAAGTTATCTGTTATTAGGGTAACCCGATGGACAGAAACTGCTGGAATTTTGCATCAGGTTTCGTCACCGGTAGTTATACGTTACTGTCCTGGGTTATATTTATTTTGTAAGACTATGTTGGATAATTTTTTTTTATAAAAATGATCCAGGAGCGACTTTGTTGCATCTTGATCAATTGGCGGCCAGAGAGTGCGGTTCTCTCTTCTACTACGTTTTTACTGACAAGCAGCTTAACGTCACTGGCATTCGAAGAGATATGTTCGGCAGAGTAAGTAGTAAATCATAAGAAGTTTAATTTTGCGGTAAAGTGAAGATACCGGGCGAAAGCACCAAAGCTTTTTATATATTATATTAGAAACCAGCTCGTCTATCAGCCATCCTGGATTATTCACAGATTATGAAAAAACTAAGTATGACTATGACAAAACTTCGTCTTTTATGGAAAGTAAACCGGGATACTGCCCTCATATACAATCTGTCTATATAATCAGTTTTTGTTGCTGCGTCAATCAAACAAATTCACACTTGCATTTGGTACTTATTGCAGGTTTTGAAGAATATATATTCTTGAGCAATAAGTTTACAAAGGGAATTTAATTGTACCTATTGGCCTAAACAAAAGGATTTTCTATGAGGTTTAATATTTAAATCACATAAATAATTTGATGTCAAGGTTATTTAAAAATTAACCCTAATTTATTTCAGACCGATTATTAGCGTTGTATTTTAATTAAATATAAATTGATAAATGAAGAAGATAAACTGATTAATGAAAAATATTACAATTATCTTGATAAATGGGCTTCTCTTAATCGTGACTTCAACAGTATTCTAGCTACTGCCAAAATATTTTCTATGAATACTTATAGATATCGAATGCCTATAAAAAAACGTGAATTCTTCGAGTTTCAGCAGTGTATTAGGAATTATGGGAATTTGGTAAGCATTAAAAAATATAAATATTATATTCATTAACTGTTTTTTACTAGGAAGACGTTAGGCAGGGTATTTAGAATGAAAATCTTAGTATATCGTACCTAACCTTGGAAAAGCTATGTAATAACAATTAAACTGACGCAACTAAAAACAACCACCCGACTGATACGATTCGGACTATTTGTCTTCACAGACACTTGAGAAGACTATGGAGAACTTTTCCATTATTCCTCACGATGTTGGCCTTCAACGATAAAGCAATTATTATTTTAACAGCTTAAATTAAAACGCCGAAAAATTAATCCAAGCCGAGGTCTCGATAAACTAGACTATCACCGGTTTCATCACCGCTGTGCGTGCTTGCACCATATTTTGTGTAAGGAGCATTTCTTTCATAGGTATGAATGGCAAGGGGTCAAAGTCAGTATTTTTTTGTGTTTGAGTTAAGAGCGCCATCTGTTTCATTTTTAGGTTTGCTAAGATGTGATAATATAAACTTTAAAAACAGGATACCGTCAACTGAAATTGGGTTAGACATGTATGTGCATACCATTAAAGTAGATTGTAATGATTATATATGATTAATTTGATATTCTTTCCAGGATTGTCCAGTAATAATACAATCTAAAGAGTGCTTGGAATGGAAAGATTTTCATGAAGAATTCAGAGAGTTTTATATTTAAAAAAAGAGAATCGAGAATATTTTACCTTAATTTATTTCTCAACTACAGGATAATGACAATGAAATGACATGAGTTGTGAAAGTGCACTACTTACCTACTTACTTAATTTACATTTAATTTGCATATAATCTGTACTTTGTTTTATTTGCAATCGCTTATTTTATAGCGGAGCCAAATTGCGCTATGTGCTATTCGTAAAGTGACTTCGCCGTTTTCGCAAAAATGTATGTTATATGTGCGAACAACAACCATGCCCGATACAATATTTTCACTCAGAGCTCATATCAAATCGTAACAGTACTATATGCCTAAACTCGATAGCTGCAAGTTATCGAATAAGTGGTCGAAGTGTTGGCATTTACAATTGTCTTCTTTAATGTATGTCAAAAACTCTAGGATAGGCGTTTTTGCTATTCGCGTTATATGTAGAATAAGGCCAATATAGACGTTTAAATCCTACATACTTCGCCGAATGCAGGCGTATAAGACGCATAACGAATAGCGCATAAAGCAGTGAGGTTCCACCTTTATAACTACATACATTTCATTAAAAATTAGTATAGAGGTACGATCAACCCTGTCACAAGACAAAGGACTGAACAACCTGCATACCAATAAACTAACAAGTAATACTGTCACGTAAATTCAAAATGACATTACTTTCACATACATAATAATATATCACACGCGCCAGTATACCTCATCACTTTCCTTTTAGGAATTAAGTAAATTAAACTAAACTAGCAGTCTTTTTAAGCCTTCAAGGTAAAAGCCTTGGATTATATCGGCCAACATAGAGTATCATGCCTGATGGATTGTGCCGTACAAAGTAGAGGAAGGGCCTATCGAATTTTAATCGCGCTGGTTGCGAACTTCTTGCTGGGAGTCGCGCTTGTCTCGGCCGAAGATGCAATGGTAGATGCATAGCCTCACCAACGTCATGAGGATCATGGAAAGCACGTTGATAATCTCTAGGCTCGTCCCAGCCCATAATCCACCTAGATGTTCTTCGTTTGCGCAAATAATCTTGAGTATCTGGATAGTCCTCTACGTGATGTTGTCCACCAATACCACTTTCAGCGCAGGTAGCAAAAGTTGTCAATTGCAACATATCAGATAAATAAAGATCCTTTGAAGGGCCGTTCAGTCCGCCTAAGTCAGCGTGATCTGCATCAAACAGTTCTTTCAGACCCATTTTTTTCAAAGTAGAGGTAACGTTAAATAATGATTTGTGAGAGAATCTTGGGATTTGAAGTTCAAGACCAACACGAGGAAGCAGCGTACGTAACAAACCGTTCCAGGCTGGGCTGCTTAATGTTGCATCCAAAAATCGTTTTTCAAGTTTTTCTAAATCATCCGCATGAACGATATTTCCTTGTTGGCCTGGCATAAGAAACAGGGTGCTTACAACGGAATTAGTGTTGCCTAATGCCGCAGCTGTAGCGTCAAGTACCGGATCATACCCAGCCAAGAAATTACTTTTATAGACCACGGCAGGTACTGGAACCAGACGTCTCTGGCGGACGTTGGGTGACACGACGAAGTACATTTCGCCATCTCGTCCTTCGACTGATGATCCAGTGCAGTCCGTCTGAAAAATAACATAAGAAATGTAACCAAAATTATAAAAACGATCTCAACATGTATCATCCCAACGTGTATAATTGGGATACTATACCGCTTTTAATTGCCAAATCTGGCGACAGAACGGGTGTCTCAAAATGGGAAAATTTGTTTCATTTCGAAAATGAAGCCACCATTTTTGCATTACTACATGCACATAACATGTATGATAATATAATTTCAGGTTATGTTTAGCTTTATGTGTTATTAACTTTGTTACATGTTTAAGTCTAACTTTTATAGTTGCATTTTTAATTTAAAAAAATCATTCGTTTGTTTCTAATATTTCCACTTTAGGCACTGATTTTAATGGACGCACAAATTAAGGTTGTATCCCATAGATAAAATATACTTTTTATACCGAAACAACATTGAGGATCGGTTCCACACACTGGTACTGGTACCGTTTATTTTTTTCTCCAGTTGACTGAGTTGGCGCTGTGATACAAATTCAATAAAACTTAAATTGGCATTGCTAAAAACCAATATAATATTATTAGTTCGAGATACACTTGTATAACACATTCGGCGCTTCAAGTGGGGACAAAATTTGACCCCACAATTTGACAGCCAGTTTAGCATACAAAGTAACAAAGTTTAGCCTTTCCATGTGATCAAATTGCTTTTATTCTATTTGCATAGTTTAACAGTTATAACAATCTCGATAAAATTTCACAAGCGAATACCTTGGAATGTTGCATATTTTCAAAAACATAAAATTCTCGCGGGATATATTATTTACGTTTGGCTAAAAATAATAAAAATATAACTTACATAAAATAGATTAGCTGAAAATGCAGCAAGTGGAGGACTCATGGTTATGCTGTTTGTTTTCAAGTATTCAGGAATTTTTCCCCACGTATATCTTTTTACCAAAAGGTTTGTTCGTCTTCTTATTACATCGCCGATTAATTTGTAGTTAATCTCTTCGACATGCCCATTATAAAAATGTTGGGCCCGTTCTTTATAGAATGTCAACATTTTCCCTTTATTCCTTTCACTAAAGAGCTCTCTTATAAATGCAGATATAACTACTCCCGAAGCTGGACTTGTTTCAATAGAATCAGAAATATTTTTTAAAGTAAAGTGTGGGTTGAATGTAACCATGTCGTCTAGTCTTAGAATTTCATTCATTTCACCAGATGTAGCCCCTTTTGCACCCATAAACATCATTGCTAACATAGACGTTATTGAATAAGGTGAAAACACTAAACTTCGTTTTTTATCAACATTATCAATCATGACATTCCAATACCGAAAAGCTAATTCATTACATAGTTCTGTGAATTGTAAAATATCATCACCTAAATCTCTAGTAGTAACTTCCAAGCCTTGATTTTCTTTGGGAAACTCTAAGACAATATTCTTATTTTCATTAGTATCAGGCGTGTAAAACGCTTCTACCTTGTGTTTATCTTTTCCTATTTCATTAGGTTTTGGTGGATTTACTGATGGTATTAACTTCCATGAATTATTTCTATCATTTGCTAATTCTTTCTCGTCTATATTTACTTTTTGTATTTTCTTTTTAAAATCTTCAATTTTTGGTACTTCTTCATTTATCTTTTGTTTATGTACCTTGTCGAATAACTTGTTGGTATTATGTACCTCAGCTTTGTCATTAAGTGACGACTTGTTATTATTTATGGAGGGGTGATTATTAACTACAGCCGATGAATTCATATTTACCGATTTCACATTCGAACTTAAAGTTTCTGATAAGTCTTGGTTATTTGAAATAATAATCTTCTCTTCTTTTTTCTCTGAATTATTCATGCTTAAGTTTTTCATATTACTAGGTAGAATACTATTTTTAAGGTGCTCGTTTTTTGTGTTTTCTTTCAAAGTGTTTGTTTCAATTTTTATTTTACTGACATTACTTTTTATGATAGTAGATGACACAAGCTCATTGTTTTCTATTTTTGTCTTGTTATTAACCTTTTGCGTAGTATCTTCAGGCTTTTTTGAAAATGCATTATTGACGATTGACTGTGGCGTAACTGCAGTATCTATTTCTTTTATATCAACTTTAGATTTTTGACTTGCTGTAAAACTAGCAGGAGTTGGGGTAGTCGTTGTAATTTCAGCAATTTGTGTATTATTTTGAGAAAAAATTAATGAGCTAGGATCTGGACTACCATGAACAACCTGCGAAAGTAAATCACCCATCGATTCCGATATAACTGCATCTATATTAGGTCTAGTAGGGCTCATTACTGTAGATGTAGAAATAGGTAAAGAAGTAGTACTTGTTATACTCAGACCTTCTTTGTGCAGTTCTATTGTCTCCAAAGTTGTATTTTTAGTTTGTTCCTGAGGATCAAGGGTTGATATTTTTACAAAGTTTTCCACATTTTTTGTAGCGTTCATATTTACTTCATTGCCATCTCCAGATTCTGTTGGAATTTCCATCTCAATATTTTCCTTACTTTCTATTGCTAAGCTACTGGTATTGGTTGTATCAACAAAGCTGTTTGAGGTAGGAATAGAAACATAATTATTGCCAAGGTCAGAAGCGATTTGACTTATACTTTGAGCTACATCAAACATTGGTATTATTGACTGATTATCTCTATCATATTCAGTTTTATCATTTATTTGGTCATTAGTTTGGTCATTCTTTCCAGTGTCGGTGTTGGTATAAGTTTTTTGAGTAGTTATAATTTCGGTTGAAGAAACAGTTGTAGATGGAGAAACTGATTGAGTTGTTACAGTGGTCACATTTAGTTTTTCATTTTCCTTATTTGTTAATACAGGATGTGACGTAGTGCTAGTTGTAATTTTGGTTGCAACTGTAGATGTAGTTATACTATCATTATAATTTTTATCGTTTGTTGATTTCTGTGTACTCATTATGGGTTTATTGGTTGTTTTTTCAGTAATGTAGGCCACTGTGGAACTGGGTAAAAATGTGCTTATTCTTTCATATTGAATAGGTTCCTTTGTTGTTATTGGTGTGTTTTGGCTTTGGTTTGTTATGTTGTAAACATTTTTTTCATCACTCATATTCTCCCGTGTTTTATTGGGTTTCATAGAAATTGCATTATGTAAAGTATCTGCTGAAGGCTTTATTGTTGTAGAAGACATTGTAGGTTCTGTTGAGGTTGCACTAGATGAATGAGTTTTGCTTGTTGTTACTTTGTTCGTAAATTTAATTTCAGGTTTTTTAGTCGTGGTAGTAAAATAATTATTTTCTGTTGTTGAGGTAAGTTTTACTGAAGTTGAAGAATAGGATGGTGTACTGCTTAAAGTGGAAGCAGTAGTTGATAAGGAATTTTCAGTTTTCTTGGCTGGAATCATGTCTATTTCATTATTTTGTTGAAATGTTGAAACAGTAGGTATTTCATTACTTTCCTTGCTTTGGGAATTTTTGTAATTATTCAAATCATCTATTTCGAATGTTTCAGTTTCAGGTGTAATAAACGATCCAGATGTTTTATCAGGGACTATATCTACTCCGGTATTTCCAAAAATTGAAGGCAATATCAAACTCCAAGAATCTGACACATCAGGTGTATCTAATGTCGGTTGTATATTTGGCTTGTTTTTTTGAGCTTCCATTTGTGCTTTGAGGACGTTTTGTACATTGGTAACTACGCTATGAACTTTAGTTTGTGAGGGTTGAGTAAAATTAAACGCTATAGTAGGCTGATTGTCATTTGCAAAAGTTACCAGGCCCTCCGTTTCCTCTCCAGCTGCTACTATTGCCTGAATTTCTTCCAATGTCATTAGCCTTTTAACTAGTTCTCCGGATTCATCAAATGTATAAAACTCATATCTATCTGGAGTAAGAAGAGTAACTGGGCTTCCAACAGTTGCTGGAGCATTAGACGGCGGTGGTAGACTGTTGCCAACGGCATCCGCTACGTACGGCAGTTTTGTTCGCCTGAAAATCAAAAATACACAACTTTATTCATTAGAAATTATAAAAATAGTGATAGTAGTTTAGTATTAGTTTTTTATTTTTCTACACAGCATTTTATCAGTCTATCAAGGTTATTATTGAATTAAATTAATAATTATTATAGCTTAGCAGTGCATAACTCTAATGAAATAGAGTTTTTTCAAAGGCAAACATACAACTCTAAAAGGTTTTTTTACACAAGTTATTCTAACTTATTATAGTTTTGGACGACTTAACTAGCGAGCTACTTGTTAAGGTAATGCCAGATGATATTAAATAAAAGCTCTTAATCAGTTTTCACTAGACATCGTACTGGAACGATAAATTGCTAGGTGGCATGTCTTTGTCGGTAGGGTGGACCTAGACACAGCCGAAACCATTCGCCAGACCAGATCAGAGAAAAATTCTGAAATTATAAATTCCCAAATTTCCTCCTCCAGAAATCACGCTCACCACTGTTCCAGTGAGGTTGTTAATACCTGGCGCGTACCCTCCTCCCTCCACGAAGGCATTTAAACTTTATCTCACCTGTTCTGGTTATCAGCGAGTGCACACGCCGCGGTAATGACTATCCACAGACCTGCACGCATCCTGCCCTCCAACGCACCCATTCACCTGGAATTCGATAAAGTCCAAAATTATTATTGGGAAATTATATGTTAATACAAACTGAACTGCATTACAGCAAAACCTTTAACTATTCATGTATGATTAACATCTGAACGGTGGTGGATTTTTTTTGGAGAAATATTGATATGAAGGCAAGCGAGTCGTATTTTCATTGCTTAAATAAAAAAGGTACATAACTCCAAAAGGTTTGAGACTGGGATCGGAATTTGTGCCTCCGAAGAGACGTTAGACCGAAGCCCTGAACACTAGGATATCGTTATATTTGGCCCTACATATATATTACCTTTCTTACCCCAGGATTGGAAAAGTATCTACATTACTTACCTAAAATCTTACATAGATGTTATGTAAACGAATATCTTTATTTTTCTTTTTTAACTAACCTTTTAAACAATATATAAGCTTGTTATCTATACTACATTCTTATCAAACTCTTAGGCCCTTGTTATAAACCGATATAAAGCTAAAAACCGGATCTCAAGTTTGGTCTTAACCATATATTGACTTGAGAAGTCGTTCTTAGTTCGATGTCGGGATATTAAAATGGCCCATTGTCTATGATTTGTGACACAAAATTGAAAGCTCCTGTCTGAAGAGAGTTCCAAATTTACATGACCAAAATCTATTCTTCTTTAATTACTTTCGGTAGGTACCTTGATAATTGCAATATATCTTGAAACCTTACGCAACTTTATATGACCGCAGACTACGAGAAAAACAACACAATAGCAGCGAAGATCGGCAAAACGAACTGTAAATTAAAAAAAAAAAACCTGCTAAACAAGTAAAGCGACGGTCATTGTAACATAAACTTGAACTACGAGTTACTGCGTGAACAAATAAAACTAAGGGCGACGGCACATGCTGTGATAAACCAACACAAATAAGTATTACTACAGCTAAAAATCCTATGTGAAGTCAACTTATAAATATAAAATATAGTCATTAATATATGAAGCGGTGTTAGCCTAGTGGTTAAGGCTTCGGCTTTCCTTTCGTGGGGACCGAGTTCTAGCCCCGGCACTCACCACTGACTTTTCAAAGTTATGTGCGTTTTTAATTTAAGCCATTTAAATATCACTTGCTTTAAGCGGTAAAGGAAAATATCTTGAGGGAACTTGCATGCCTGAGTGTTCTACCAAGCCGCTCTTGGGCAGCGTGGTGGAATACGGCCTAAACACTTCTTATTCTGATAGGAGACCCGTGCCCTATAGTGGGCCGACAATGGGTTGATGACCAAAACGACGAATTAATATATATTCCTTAAATCTTTATTTTTTTCAATTCATTATTATCAGCTGAAGGGGTATTCTAGGAAGAACGAAGAACAATTAAACAATATTATAGTATTATTAATATTAATAGATTTAAATGACAATGTGAGATGGTGATAACAAAAAAAAACAACCGGATAAGTTTGTTGTGGGCTTCTTCTTAGACCAGGGCGCGTTTGGAACACTCGTAGCTTTAGTTTTAAGTTGAGGAATTTAATTATCGCCACCAACTCACTTCTATGTCATATTTTACATGTAATGTACGCATCGAAAGTGCCATTTAAGTGCCTATTTGAATAAAGAAATATTTGACTTTGACTTATTATGTGTCCTCATAATCAACCCATTACCAGGTTAAAATGCACATAACTTAGAAAGAGGTGCATACTGGGATTCTAACCCGAAAGTGTAGCGGAAGTCCTAACCACTAGGCTACTCGTATCATTGCTGTTGAAACTTGCTTACATTACAATACTTGAGTGTATAGGTGGCCTAAGCACAGCATTTATTTTGAAGCTAACTTTATCGTTTCTTTGTACGACTCGCAATCTAGCTCCATAAAGTAGTAGAAGTTTAAAATTGAGATGTTATTCCGATACTGAAGATTGCATTTTTTCACAGACCCTACTTTAATCTTATCTTATCTTATATATTTAAACGAGCAATTCTTATATATATATAATTGGAATCTTGGAATTGGCTCCAACGATTTTCATGAAATTTAGTATACAGTGGGTTTGGGGGCGATAGATCGATCTAGCTAGGATTCATTTCTATTGGAATCTCGGTATCATTTATATTGGACATACGACAATTTTTTTAAGTCGACTCATTCGCGGACGAAGTCGCGCAGGTCTGCAAGTTTAATATAAATGAACTAATACGAAGGAACGAATCAACGAAACGATCTAATAAGTAGTTACGTATTTTCAACCATTCGTTTCTAATGCTAATGTATATTGTATCCCAAAGTTTTGCAATAATTTGCGTGTCCGTTGAGGTATTCTGTTCTCTAGCTTCGAAGACAAATGGCCAAAACAAATAACAGAGACTCTTTACCGTTCAAGTATATCTATCTATCTAAAAGAGACATAGTAATAATGTCACAAAGAATAAACAAGAAGAAGTCAAAATAGCAACGCCTCCTTTCGGAAGTCACATGGAAATTCAACATTTTTGCATGTATAATTTATAGCTGAAGAGTTTCTTGTGTTTGAACGCTTTCATTTATTTTCCTGTTAGGTAGTCTGTTTGTTGAGGAAGATTTTTAAGAGATTCAGAAGAGAAGTCTGTTAGTTGGCGAATATTAGAACTAGACATTAAAAGTATAAAAGATGGTACAAGATCTCTGGTAATAAACGCACAGGGAGCTACTAATATCTCTTAATAACTATATTAATAGTGAGCAAATGAGCAAGTTGGTCACCTGATGTTATTATCGCCGCCCATAAACATCTGCAGTACCAGAGGAGCCACCGATGCGTTGCCGGCTTTTAAGGAGTTTGTTTATCCGTCCCTTGAATAACCCTAGATTGTATTTTGGAGTAAACATATTAGATGGGAGAGAAGTTCCACAATTTGCAAGTGTGCGGTAGAAATGATCTGGTATTGCGAATAGTAGAAGAAAAACAGGCATCCAGATGATGAGGACGGAATTATATACCTTTACATCCTAAAAATAAGGATTACAATTCCTAAACACAAACGTCAAAAACGTCACAATAATACTGCTTTATGCGATATAAGTGAATCGCTTGTACATTCACAAACACTACAATGTAAATGTACTGCAACCTACATTAACCTTTGTGTTTTGACTAGTTATTTACAAACTATCTGGGACATTAAAGATATATAAAGCTTCGTTCATATTGGTGTGGATTTGTCTCTAAAAAGTTCTAAATTAAATTGATAACTTTAAAAGTTATGCCAGCTATTTCCCAGTTTTTCCTCGTGATAGTAATTGCACTATTTCAAGAGTTGATTTAAGTTTGGTTTAGTTCAAGCATGGGTGAAAATTTAACTAAAAAACACTTTAAAAAACACTAAAAATAACTTTTTTTATATTGAATAAGTCAGTATTACTATGCCATAGTTGTCTTCTAGTTTAATCTTCGTAAGCAGTTGTGAAGTGGTGATAGCCCAGTGGGTAGGAGTTCGACTTCACTTTCGTGTGGCCGAGTTTGAATCCCAGCACGCACCTCTAACTTTTCTAAGCCATATACGTCTAGTAATTAAAATATCACTTGCTTCAACGGTGAATACAAACATCGTGAGGAAACGTGCATGCCTGAGAGTTCTCTATTATGTTCTCAAAGGTGTGTGGAGTCCACTAATCCTCACTGGGCCAGCGTGGTGGACTACGGCCTTAATCCCTTCTCATTGTGGAAGGAGTTGCAGTTGTGAACCATTTGTTGAACTAGAATCCTAAACTAATCTAGACTTTAAAATGCTGGCCGCGATTGCCCGAGAGTCGCAGATTCAAATCCTGTCGGTTCCGAAAATTGTTATATGCATTTTAAATTTATAAAATAGGTTATTCCTCCATGTGTAGGTAAAAACACTAATAAAAAATTATAAAAATAATCTAGACTATTATGCAACTTATATTTTTCCACTTGTCACCGTTCAAAAAGATCTTTTAAGATGCCTTGCAAACCTTTTTAGCTTACATATAACTTTTCAAAATGCTCACAAATGTGTTTAGAACAATAATAGGTAAACTCTGGTCAATGCTACCTGGTGTAAACATAAACATACTATGATTTTTTTTTATTAGAACTTGGGGTAAAACCTAGTCTACCTAAGAAATTATACTAAACTAGCTGTTTCGTTTTAGTTCAAAAAAAAAATTAAAGTATTCAGTATCGCTAAGCCTTAAATGAGGGGTTTGCTGCTGTCCGCTGAGGAGTTCTGTCCTCCAACCACATTCATCAGATCTATACAAAACTTGGGCAAAATTAAATACATATCATACTCGTATATAACGTAAAGAGTTATGGTGTGAAATCGTCAAACACTTTCATCCCCTCTCCCAAAGGAACCGAGCTTAATGTCGGGATAAAAAGTATTCTTTATTACTTCTAACACTTCAAAAAATATGTGTACAAAGTTTCATGACAATCGGTTGAGTAGTTTTTGCGTGAAAGCGTAACAAACAAACTTACATTGACATTAATAATATTAGTAGGGATATAAACCATAAACATAAACCATGCTATTCCACATGTTCTGTATAACTACTACTTTAGTTTTTTGGTTTTGAAACATAATAATCCTTTGTTATTGATTAGGTCATTACCATAAGATTGAGCGCTTCACTTGCTAGCTAACCCGCTGCATTTATTACAGAATTATTCAAAGACTCATCATTACGAACTCTAACAAATCGCTCTAAATACCGAACGGGTGTTTTGGGCTTATTAGACTAATCTTATAAGCTCGGAATCGGTAGGTCCACGCTAACTTTAGCGATAATCTGACCTTCTTTCGACTCCATCATACAATATTGTTGTTTCCGAAGTTAATAGTATTTTTTAACAAGTACCTAATAGTTAAGTCATTATTAGCTGTTCAGCAATATTGGTTAAAAAATTAAGTTCTTGACCCGAAACAAGGTAAGCTCTTGTCCTCCGTAGCTTAAATAAAAGCTTGAAAGAAGTCGGTATCGACATGACCAAGCGATATAATTTCACCCTTTCTTCAATTTCACTTAGCTGCTTGTGTAAATTGACCCTTGTTCTGGCACACGCAAGCGGTTGTGTTTTGACAGACCAATTAAGCAAGTCAAGTAAAAGATTGTTGAAAAAAATATTTGTATTGTACGCTTTTATTTTTGCCAGTTACGTGCTTCACAGAAAAAGGTTGTTGTCGGCATGACCAAGCGATATTATTCCATCGGTTCCTCAACTTAACTTAACTGTTTGTGTGAATGGACCCTTATTCTGACCCGCGCAAGCGGTTCTGTTTTGACAAGTTGTTTGCAAACGATCTGGGACACTTGACACTGGCACGATCTTAAGCTCTATACACACGCTCTACTGTTAACTAGGAGAACGTCTGGAAATTGGCTCGGAAACAAAATAAAACTTCAATTGATTGCATCTCTGTAATGACAGAGCGATACTGCGTTACTATTTTAATTTTTTGCCACGTTTATTATTAAGGCCCGGTAGTTATATAATTTAATTATTATTGTTTTTTATTACTACATTAAATTTCTTGAGAGGTCGAACCTTTATCTTAAAAAGGTGCACAAGGTGTTGAGGTTATCATTTCTTTTAAATTACCTTACTCCCTCCGCATCCCTGATAAAGAATAGTATTCTACTGACATAGGTAATTTTTTTATACGATTCTCTGATAGGAGCGATTTGTGAGACCGAAAATATTGGCATAAAAACTAAATAAAACCTAACCGTAACCTAAAGGTAGCAAGATTCATAATCGATTCAATTTTTATTTTTAAACTCGAAGTTTTTAAATGGGAACGAAGTATTCTAAATACCACAATATGATATTAATGTAAAATATATTATAAAAATAATTATACATGCGATGGAAAAGGTAACCAGGTGTTAGTTTAATTATATATCTTTAAATGTATTAGTGCATAGTTTGTGTACTACGACTGTGAACGAAAAAATAGATTATCAATATATTTGTGTCTGTTGAGAGGCTTCGGCCGAGGCTATTTTTACCACTTTACCGACACGACATCGCAAAGAAACCCACTAGATGTAGGGTTTTCTTTTAACTGCCATACCCATAACAGGTTAGCCCGTTACCATATTAACAGAGCATCATCAATTAGCAGAAGTCAAGGGCAAACTTGTATTGAAAAAAATCAAGTTTTACGGATCTGGACACTGCCCATTAATCAATTAACAGCTCACATATTATTATTGTTTGTTTCGGAATACACCATACATTAAAATCCGAACTGCAATCAGTGTGATATGATCGCGGTGTGCGCAATCCTTTACAGAGAGGTCAGTCAACTCGCGACACGCGACGCGCGACAAGATGCGGTAAGCGGGTAAGTGATACGAGCCAGTCTGTTATCATTACTTGTATCAGTGTGTGACCATCATAAATAGTGGGTCTTACTTATAACTCGCGGGCGTAACAATTAGCGCCTGCCTGGCGCAGTGGCGTTACTTCACGGAATTCCATTATATATTTTGAAAATTTAGGCAACGTTGACTTTACAATGAATAATTGTTCAACAAAACCTCACAACAACGTCGACATCACCTGATGATGCTCCGGTTTCGCAGCGAAACGTGCATAGAGGGTACATTGCCGAAGATCTGTTTGAGTATAACTATTGAAGAAATTATAAATTACACTATCCATATTCTTCTGATGTTCGCGGAGTATAGAAAATTAAGCTTAATTTTCATAATAGTGTTTTGGATTGTTTCAAGAATCATCTGGAACATTAGCATACTGCACTCCGTTACATAACTCGCAGGCAGTTATTATAGATTACAAAGATCGCGGCGGTTCCCATGGAAGCGTCTCACGGCCATCATCCTAACGGTCGCAGTTGGCGGCTGACGGCTGCCGCTGCTCATCGGAGCGTGGCCTTCTGGGCCAATGACTGCCTTTTGCTCACTTTGTACGCTAATTTTTTCATAACCGAACACTACATCAAAGTCAAGTTAAGAACTTAGTAAAATTTTATGTACTTAAAATATCACTTGCTTCAACTGTGAAGGAACATCGTGAAGAAACCTGCATGCCTGAGATATCTCCATAATGTTCTCAAGGGCATTCCACCAATATTACAGCGATATTCCACCAATCCACTGGACCAGCGTGGTGGACTACGGCCTACACCCTTATCATTGTGAGAGGAAGTCCCTGCCACGATGATAAGGAGTGGCCAGAGGGATGTGGGCCGGTAATGGGTTGATATGTTGATGATGTACTAAATCAAACGAAGAAGTTTTTCCTTTACTTGTTATGGTTCAACTTGATACAATTTCGTATACATGTAGCTTGCATCCTGGAGATTGACATAATTTTTATCCTGGAAAAGCGGCTGGTAAAAGTATTAAAAAAACTTGCCAAGTGCGATTCGGACACGCGCACGTAGGGTTCCGTCCCATTGTCTATAAAAACGGCAAAAAAAAAAATATCTGTTGTCTTCTGGGAGCCCCTCAAAATATTTGTTCTGTTTCTTAGTATTTGTCGTCATAGCGGCAACAGAAATAGATATCAGTGAAAATTTCAACTGTCTAAAATTTCAACTATCACAGTTCACGGGAACCCTAAAAAATTGCATTCGTGATATATGCGTGACTTATCTTTCGCTTAACTTATCTTTGTAAAATATTGCATACAAACAGCTTGCATCCTGGAAACAGCATTATGATACATTTTCTACCGGGAAAGTAAAGAGTGCTTGCGGGATTTTTAAAAAGCCAAAAACAAACAGCTAGTTTTATATACCGTTTCTGAAATTATTTGTGCGTTTTTTTTTTCTCATTCGGCTCTCAAATAAGCCTCATTATTTCGTTAATGAACTTACAATTCGGCGCTGCTATCGTTTTGTGACCCGCTAGTATATGGCAACTACTTTGTCCAGCCTTAGGTATATAAAATGAAAAAGATAAAACATTAGATACAACACCAAATGTTATGAAAAATAATCTTGTAATATAACTGAAGAAGGTCATAAAATATAGCTTTAATAAAATATAATACAAGCTCTCAGAGTAATTACAAACTTTATGGACCATTTCTGCTTTAATAAGATACCTAAGGCTGTTCAGCTTTTCGCGTCAAGAGTATAAGTGATTATTATATTTTTGCTTTTGTTACTAAAGTGTAAAAGGAAGACTCAGCTTTAGAATTCTTAGCTTTTTACCAATAACACCTGCAAGGCTCTGATTCTCTCAGTATTATTACACTCTATTAATCAAATGGATGACGTCAGAAATATATGATTTCACGAGAGCGTGCCCAAATTGACGTTACTAAATATAATTCATGGCAGTGCCATAATTTTACGAATCATAATTAGTTTTTCCGTTGGCATTCTGAGAGGACACCCGTGCCATGTAGTGATGGTGATGATGATGAATTAGTTTAACCGCATATCAAAGTGGATGTTCTTCCAATCCATTCCATTCGCATTTTAACACCGATTTTTCCGACCCTTCTAGATTTATGTGAATCGAAAGAAAGGAAAAAAAATCGAGCTGTTCCTATATGAATGTAAATAATAGTTAAAGTATATTTCAGCATTCTTATATAGATACATATATTATTTTGTCTATTTAAAACAACTTTTGTTAGAAGCATCCGGCTTCAAGTTATAGAAAAACGATGTTTAATATACCACTTCAAGTTTTTTTTTTAAAGGTAACCATTATCTTTCCTCGTCCAAACCTTTAAATAAGTTTCCAAAAAAATTTTTTTTTACTTTGTATTTACGTATTAGCCGTAATATGCCTGCTCTACGGCTTACGACTGGCTTCTAACAAATATTTAAAAAATAATATATGTATACCCACTGTGTATAACCTAATTGGATCGCCGGATTCTTATTTTAAACTTTAAAAAAATACATTTATCATTGCCAAAGTTCGTAAAGGGATGGTACTACTTGATTAATTAAGTTTTTCTTTGAAGTTCAAAAGATTTATTAATTACAATTAATTATTAACCTTCCTCTTTAAATCACGTTTAATACTTCTAAATGAAGTTCATAAACTCCCCAGAGCACTGCCCTAAATTAGATTCAAACAAAGTTAATTATTTCCTTACAAAAAATATTTGACTAAGTAGTTCAAGTTTATGATAACGACTGTACGGAATTAAATTGTGGAATGATTACAGTTATTTGTTTAATTAATTTATAAGTAATTTAAAAACTACGGAGAGAACAGTCTTTCATAGAAATAAAAAATATTTAATTTCTATAGAATTAATTGATTAATTTTTAACTTGGATACTTTTACTCTTTTTTTGGTGCATTAACATTGTACCATGAAGATTTGCCTGGTTTTCGAGTATTACAACAAATTTGTTCTTGGACTTTGGGGGTTCTGCAAAGTACAGACACTGTACAGAATTTCCAGTTCTTGTCATTCCTGTTTCAACAAAAAATAAAAACACAATAAATGAGGAAATTAATTAGTCCGAAGCTATTTATTTTTCGTTGGCTCTCCGATGCAATTTTGAAATTTCAAAATATATATTTTTTATTCTATTGAATCTACTAAAGTTTTGGAAGATTCCGATTTTACCGAAAAGCAGTCTGCAACATATTCATCTGTCGTACTATTCTTACATCAACATTTTCACAATTTTTAAATTTTGTAGATCTAAGAACAATGAATAATAAAGTGTAGACAAACAAAGTCCAGAAACACTTTTTGTTATAATATTTCACATGTAAGTTTTACCTATCTACTACAGTTAATATGTGCCATGTTAATAATAAACAAAAACAAAACTATTAAAAAATAAAAGACCTCCCGTTACAGTTCGATCAATTCGGTACTTAATTTTGTTAATTTACATATTCTGAAAATGAATAACATCCAACAGCACTGAGTTTAAAAACAGTAATTAAAAATGTTCATTAAATTAAGCTCTGTAATAATATGGGAGGGTTTTCGGTTTTCCGTTTGCCGGCAAAATAAAATTGCCCGTTTTGGATGATGACCTTTTAATTCACAAAAAGGTCTCGTTATGTAAACTCAGCCTTAATTTTGCACGTCATACTTACAAAAAAATTTTAACGTAGTTCCTTATTAGAAGGCCGATTGGCGCAGTTTGCAGCGACCCTGCTTTCTAAGTCCAAGGCCGTGGGTTCGATTCCCACAACTGGAAAATGTTTGCGTGATGAGCATGAATGTTTCTCAGTGTCTGGATGTTTATATGTATATTCTAAGTATTTATGCATATTATTCATAAAAATATTGATCAGTCATATTAGTAACCATAACACAAGCTACGCTTACTTTGGGGCTAAGTGGCGATGTGTGTATTGTCGTAGTATATTTATTTATTTATTTTCAGGCACTAGTCTCACTATTAACGACTATCTTAGTTTTAAACAGATCACCATCATCATCGTACCCCTACCGCCCGCTTTAGGGTGCAGGCCTCATCTCAGAATGAGAAGGCCTCAATCCGTCCACCAAGCTGGCCAAGTGCGGATTGGTGGACTTTACACGCCTTTGAGAACTATCGGATATGCAAGTTTCCTCACGATGTTTTCCTTCACAGTTAAAGCAAATGATATTGAATTCTTAAAACGCAACATCGCTTTGAACAATTAGAGGTGCGTGCCGGAGCTCGAACTCAGCCCTCCGGAAGTAAAGCCGAAGTCCCATCGGTATTTTTTGTAGTTATTATGTAAATATAGTGTGTATGTTCATGTAAGTTTATTTTATTTTTGTTACATACTTTATACACCATTCACTTTCCACCTTTTTGTCGGCTTCGCACGAAGCACGCAGGTTGCCTTCAAAAGATCACTTTTAGTGATAAGGCTGCCTTTGCACCCTAGCCCTAAGTACTACTACTGTTTTCCTTTAGTTTTTCCTATTGTGTTGTTTTGCAATAAAGTTTTTCTATTCTATTCTCGTCCCACACACTAGGCTATCTCTAATTCAAATACAAATCAAAATAGATATATCAAACATAATTATATTTTATTTAGTTTGTTGTTGTATTTTAGATGTTATGTGTATGTTTTGGTTTAAACTTTATCATGTCATGTCATTATTTTACTTGAACTTAAAACATTATTTAATATTATTATTATTTATTAATATTACTAACTTAGCATTACTTAAAACTTATAAATGCAGAAGTCAATTTGTTCATTCGGAAGGCTTTCACGCAACCTTTATTTAAGACATGGAAAAGAACATGCAGGAAGAGTCTTTATTATGGCTAACACACGTACACGCCACTAGAGAAATTATGTCTACCATTATCTCCTATTTCTACGAGATAGGAGGAGAAAATGTGTAGTTATACTAGGCAGGCCTATTTCTCGATAATCTCGCTTCATCTTAGATTATATCGTCTTTTAACATCAGTTGAGATCCCAATGAAGCGCTAACTTGTTAACAAATAAAAAAAAAACAATACAAAAGGGGTTCGTCGAACTTTGTTGTCACGAAGGCCCGTCCCGTTAGCTGTGCGTTTACTTTCTGCGAGACTTGTCGGAGGACGGAATTTCGGTGTTTCCTTGTAACTTGCTACCATAATTATGAGAATGCAATCTGATATAGTATTTACCAGAATTGGTGGTGCATTAGATAGCATGTTTAGCTACAGATACAGATATCTTAGGCCCTATAACCGGGTTATGCCAAGAATAGTTAGAAATTGTATTTTCAGTTTAAATAAATGACAGTAGGTACCTAACCTTGTCATCATCGTCATTAACCTATTTACATTTCAATGCAGGTTACAGACCTTGGTTTTATTGCATACTTAGATCCACCTCGCTGCTCCAATGCGATCTTTTGGGCATACTATAACATCTCAGTAATGATTTAGGGCTTTTAGGATATATTTATTTTTAGTGCCGCACACCAAACTTAAAGCGGTGAAAGCTCAGTGGCTAGGACTTCACGCAGTTGTAACTTTTCTAAGTTATGTGCATTCTAAGCAAATATCACTTGCTTCAAACAGTGAAGGAGAACATCGTGAGGAAACCTGAATGCCTGAGAGTTGTCCATAATGTTCTCAAGGGTGTGTGGAGTCCAAACCGCATTGGGCCAGCGAGGTGGACAACAGTCTTGATCCCTTCTCATTGTGACCCGTGCCATGTAGTTGGCTGGTAATTGGTTGATATGTAATGATACTAAACTTTTGCAGTGATGTAATAGCAGATGAGAATACAGTTCACACCTCATCTTCTCTTTACGCGGGGTCGTACGAGGCGACTAACGGAATATAACTGAGAACGTATGCAGCGTCCTCTGTGCTACTACTACGGTAGTCGTTATTGGGAAACCTTTCCTTTGAGAGGGGTAATTAGTCCAGCTGCGGACTGCAATAGGCTATTCCAACAATAAGTTTTTTTAAATTATTAACAAATAGCCTGCGACCTTGTCTGCGTTTGATTTTGTTTTTCGATGTGGCATTCAATTTAGTTGTACTAAAAAAAATAAAGTTTTCAGTATCGCTAAGCCTTAAACGAGGGGTTTACTGGCGTCCGCTGAGAAGTTCTGTCTCCAACCACATTCAGATCTACATCATAACCTCTATAGTACAAAAAAAATTATTTAAATTGGTTATAATTTGTCGGAGTTATGGTGTAAAATCGTCAAACTCTTTCATCCCTTCTCCCAAAGGAACCGAGCTTAATGTGGGGATAAAAAGTATCCTATATTACTTCTGACACTTCCAGGAATATGTGTACTAAGTTTCATGAGGATCGGTTAAGTAGTTTCTGGGTGAAAGCGTAACAAACAAACTTACATTCACATTTATTATATCAGTAGGGAAAGGGATAGGGATTGATGAACCAAGCAGTTAGCCCACCTGATTGTAAGTGGAAATCCATCGCCTATAAACAGAGCAACACTTCGCAGGGAATGCAATTAACTCATCCTGCAAAGTGTTGCCCAACGTCGAACCGAGCCGAGGTCCGAGCCCTCGCAGGAGGCACCCTCGGGTCGACGTCTCCCACTCTCCCCCCGATGTCGTCGAGCCCTGGGGCTCTTCTCATGTAAAGATGCGTAGATGTAAAGCCTCATGTACCCGTAATTACACCGGCAATCACGCCATTCAGACCGGAACACAGCATAGCTACAATCAGTAGCGTGCATAGAGGGTATGCACACGGTATGCAGATGATATGAAATAAAGAAAATCTCCAGTACGAGTTAAAATAAACTTAAGGATAGGCATTGTAAGAGTTATAAAAAGTTTACCCTTAAGTATTTATAACTCGTACTGGAGAATTTCTTCGTTTTATATCATCTGCATACCCTGTGCATACCCTCTATGCACGGCTACAAGTCAGTTTTCGATAATTTTCCTTTTCCCTCGCGAGGCTAAACAGCTGGGCGGTACTCGCGATTCCAGTCCAATATTGCGCAACCAAGACTTCCTCTTGCGACCGATGCGTCTCTTTCCAGCAACTTTGCCCATCATTATCAGTTGCAGTAGCATGTATCTATCATGCCGAAACATATGCCCTAGATAAGCAACTTTTTTCTTTTTGATGGTATTCCAAAGTTTGCGCTGACAACCAACTCAATGCTGCTTAGCTCTAATTGCTGCTTAGCCTTAATTAATAGATATAAAGAGAAAAGAAAAGTGTTAAAAAGATGTTGCACTATAAAAGCAACAGTAGGACAGTATAATAATTTAAAAAAAATGCTGCTTAGCGGCAGAAATAAGCATTGTAGTAGTACATCCCCGGACAAGATCTATCACAAATAGCTCTACTACTACTAAGTTTGGATATTTTTGATTTTTAAATTTGAAAATCAATAATTTCCAAAATAAACCCTGTATATCCTATGACACTTATAACGCAAGAACAATACAAGATATTTGTTTCCGGAAAAATATCATCTATTCTGTGTAACATACATGTATGGATAACATTTTCTTTGAAGTAGTTCGCCCGGAGTCGCACATCCAGAATACCTATCGCCTGTTTGTGACATCCAAAGGATTTCAATTTACATAACATAATGTAGAATAACTTTGAACTGGGATTTGTTTGTTATTAATAAATATACTGTAGTAGCAGATATCCGAACGGCATTTTTCCATTTCTCACGGTACAAGAAACTCAAAACATCTCTCTCTCTCACCCTTCTTATCTGACTTAAAAAGTTCTGTCGAAATCGGTTGTCTTAATCATAATGAAATAAGTAGTAGTGTACGAAGAAAAAATGGTTAAATTGTGGTAAATAGGCGCAAAATAATATAATGTGCACAATAATAATTTTTCCTCTATATTTTTGGAAAAAACTTTTTTTGTTTTATATTAATTGCGGGAAAACGAGCAAGTGGGTCACCTGATGATCGCCAGAGGAGCCACCGATGCCTTGCCGGCTTTTAAGGAGTTTGTTTATCCGCCCCTTGAATAAACCGAAATTGTATTTTGGAGGAAACACATAAGGGGGAGATTGTTCCACAATTTGCAAGTGAACGGTAGAAATTATCTGGTATTTCGAATAGTAGAAGAATACAAGGTATCCAGATCAGGGTGGAATTTATTTCTACGGCGTGAGGTGCGTAGAGAGATACGTCAGAGAACAGAGAAGGAGGTATCAATCCAACAACTCTTCAGAACACTCTCCATTATAGAGTCAATAGAAGGGAGCTAACATCTCTTCGATACAAATGTACGCAATTCGGTATTTGACGTTCATCAGTGGACGTTTTGATGACTGGAACAGCGATGAGGTTGCGGCTTTAAGTGGGAGGTCCTGGGTTCGCTTCCCAGTAGGGGCAATTTTGAAATTAATAATTTCTCAATTTTCTCTGGTCTGGGAGGTTTCAGCCGTGGCTAATTACTACCCTACCGAAAACATAGACGTGACCCTAAGTGATCTAGCCTTACGATAAAATATCGCGTAGAAACCAATTAGGGGTAGAGTTTTAATAAATAACTGCCGTATGCCTAACAATTTACCCCGTTACAACCATAGACTGCATTATCACTTAACAGCAGTTGAGATTGCAGATTGCAGACTAAAAAAATTCTTAAAATAATGATCACAGTAAAAGTTCTTAAAAAAAATGAACAGGGGATCTGATCTGCAGACGTCGATCACATATTCATGGATAGGTGAAAAAGGTTGCGTGATACTTTCGTTTTGCATTGTGCGATCAGCTTTATCGCTTGCTGTATAAGCTTATAAAAATTAAGCTTAATTTTATAATATATCATGGACTTCCGCAAATTAACGCCTAACGCCTTCTATCCAATATGCTGCATAAGCGAAAAATAAATACAGCGCGCTTTTGTCATAACACAATTTTTACTCAAGCATAGTTTCAAACTTTTCCATGAAACAACTCACTAGCGCTAAACAGCAAAGCTGTTTATAATGTTGATATTGTATTTAACGTTAATTCAATTGCAGCTTTTCACTAACAAGGTTTTGAAAATACCATAATTACTATACTTTATTGCGTAGTTCAATTAAGTAGAAATTAATAAACCTAGAAAGCGGCTTAAAGCGTTTTATATACCTTTTACAGCTCTAAGGTTCGCTAGATCCGTACTTTCAGCGTCTTTCTTTGGCCCACTTTTAGTTCCTTTTCCAAAATAGTAACCTCTTGACATATTTAGCCGTTCAAATATTTGCTTAGTTACACTGTTCTGATATGAATGGGTACTACGAAAAGCTTTCTAGCCTCAATAGATGTAAAAGGTGCCACGCTCTATACAAGATAGAAATGGAGTGTACGAAATGTGTCAGTACTTCCCATTATTTATTTATTGGTCTTTATTTGCAAACTAACACAGAAAATAAAAAACTACACAAAGATGAAAGGAGAATTTTAAAGGCGGACTTATCGCTTAGTATTATCAACCTTGGTATTTGAATAGCATGTCTATCGGTTGATATGATGATAAAGATATGCTAATGATAAGGAGTCAACCAGTTACCTAGTCTGTTCCGAGTGAAAAGTTATCATAATATCGCATAACAACACACTGGTCTTAAACAGGACTAGACTTAAACTGGGCAGTCTTCATTATTTCAAATACTACATCAATAACATAAAGACCAAGGCAACAGCCTTATGGAACAGCCAAGCTAATGAAGTAACAGTATTTTATCAAATTTATTAAATCTCGGGATTTTCGAGATTGATAAATAAACATTAATCTCCTTGGCATATAGTATTTTCAAGAAAGGTATAGAAATCAAGGTATAAGATCCAACCCTCTGATGCCAACTTGCTTAAGTATAAGCGGCTGCGGAATCGGTGTAACAAGATGTGCAGAGACGCTCAGCGCAATTATATCCACTCTTCAGTTGATGGAAAGAGTACCCTTAAGGTGTGGAAATTTTTGGAAACTTTGGGCATTGGTCGCCGGCAAAAAAGTGTTCCTGATAGTGTGGATATAGATGCTTTGAATCGTCATTTCAGTAATGTGACAACTAGTATTAGTCGCAAAACTGAAACTCTGGCTTCGATAAGCTCGCGTTCAAAGCCTCATTTTCCATTGTTCCAATTTAGCGTGGTCAGTCCTGGCGAAATAATAAAGCACATAAATGCAGTTAAATCAGATGCTTTGGGAAATGACGGTATCAGCCGTAAGATGATATTGTTAAGTTTAGATTACATCTTACACGTTCTGTGCTACTTATTTAATCTATCTCTCTCATCTAGTTCCTTTCCTAGTGCCTGGCGTATAGCTGAGGTCATACCTATTCCTAAAAATTCTAACCCGTCTTTGTTTTCTCATTTCCGACCTATTTCTATTCTTCCGTTCTTATCTAAAGTCCTGGAACGTATTGTTAATTCTCAATTATCTTTATTTCTTTCTAAAAATAATATCCTTAGCACTTTTCAATCTGGCTTTCGTCGTGGGCACAGCACTGTCACGGCTTTAACCAATGTCTGTGACGATATTCGTTTAGGTATTGATAATAAGCAGGTGACCATTTTGGCTTTGCTTGATTTCTCCAATGCATTCAACACTGTGGATTTTGAGATTCTCTTGGCCATACTAGATTCCATTAATATTTCTTCACCTGTAGTTAGATGGTTCCATTCTTATTTACATGATCGTACGCAATGTATCAGAGTCAAAGATAAATTCTCTTCTTACTGCCGCCTCCTTGCTGGTGTTCCACAGGGTGGCGTACTATCTCCTCTTCTATTCTCCATTTTCATTAATACCATGACTGATCTCCTTTCTTTACCTTATCATCTTTATGCGGATGATTTTCAAATATATGTGTCTGCTCTGGTTTCTGATATTCCTGAGGCTGTAAATAGACTCAACGCTGACCTTAGTGCTATCTGTGACTGGAGCAGATCTCATGGGTTATTGGTTAATGCCAGCAAGTCTCAGTCAATTATTTTGGGTAATTCTAGGCAAATTGCGAAAGTGAATTTTTCTGGTATTCCGCAAGTCACTTTTGATGGGTCTCTGCTGCCTTATAGCAAAACTGTGAAAAACCTAGGCATTCTCATGGACAGCAGTTTATCTTGGAGGCCGCAAGTAGCCCATGTAAGCCAGAAAGTTTTTAGTGCCTTTGGGTCCTTAAAAAGATGGAAAAATCTCTTGCCTATCAAGACTAAGATTTTATTAGCCAATACCCTTCTTCTTCCTATTTTAGATTATGCCGATGCCTGTTATTTAGACTTGACTGAGGACCTTCTGGATAAGCTGGAGCGACTACAAAACTTATGCATAAGATTCATATTTGGTCTTAGGAAATATGATCACATCTCTGAGTATCGCAAAAAATTGAAGTGGCTTCCTATTAGGCATCGGCGTAATCTGCATGTCCTTTCAATCCTGTATTCTACTCTTTTTCATCCTTGGACACCACCCTACCTTAAACAACGCTTTCATTTCCTTTGCCCGTGTCCGTCTCAAGGATCTCAGCGTTCTGCTAGGGAGAATATTCTCCGAATGATGAAATGTAAGTCGCAAAGTTACTCGGAATCCTTCACAATAAAAGCTGCAACGCTGTGGAATGCACTCCCTGACGATATTCGTCGCTCTAAATCCCTAGCTATTTTCAAAAGCCGTGTTAGACATCACTATTTGTCATTATAATTTTGTTGTTCGTATATGTGTACTTATGTATCTATAGTAAATGTAAATATTTGTTAATATATATATATATATATATATATTTATTTATATCTTATTTTATTTATATCTTATTTTATTTATCTCTTTTAATTATTTATTATATTAGTTATTAGTAGTATGTACTTAAGTGTGTAAATTTATGTATTGTTTATTTTAATTGCGATTTCCCGTCTCTCATGTTTTGTTGTGTACTATCGGTAAGGTTACCTGGCAGAGATCACTTTTAGTGATAAGGTCGCCTTTTGCTTTTAATTTTTTGTTTAACTATATTTGTAATTTCTCCTTTATTACGCAATAAAGATGTTTAAATAAATAATAAATAAATATTTTGTATAGTTTATCTACATATGTCATAAGAAGTTGATTTTTTGAAGTTTATCGTAAGTTTCATAAATTATATCTTATCAGCAATCTGCTGAATTTTTTGCCGGTTCTTTTTGGTGCAATCTGCCTTACGAACCGGTGTTGCTACAAACTAACTGACTTGACGTTTCAAAGGTGCTTATAAACCTGGCCAACTTGAAATAAATGAATTTTGTTTTTTTTTATGGATTTTGAATTATAAACAGAAGTGCCTAGTTTATTTATTTTATTTAAAAAAAGTATAATTTTGTTTAACCGCCTTTTTGAAGACTTAAAATAATGCTTTGTATACAATTGCTTTTTTGAAATTTCAGACACCTACATAAATTTACAAGACCGGTTTTTGTTGTGGAAACTGTGACAGTACTAATTGAATTCATTACAATGTCGTTGTATTATTAAGAGGCTCGAATGTTTTCCGACATTGTTTGTTTTGGACAGTATCTTATATACGGATAAGCGGGCTCTCGAACTTCTGTTATACTTAATGTATTCAAATTGTATGGGAATATATTAAAAGGTCACACTTTGTATTAATGTTTATAACAAAACTAGCGAACAGCCCCGACTTCGCACCGGTGCAATTTTAATACACATTTGTATAATTAGGGCAGTTTGGAGTGATTAATAATATTTAGATTCTACAGAGTCTATAGTGTACAATTCCGTGGTAAGTAAATTGTATCTATCTTGTAAGGTTAGAAAGCGTTTGCAATGTGTGCGCACAAAAAAAATGTTTGTTACGACATGACGTCATCATTTTACAAATCTAAATTTCTTGGCTTTTCTCTACTATAGAATGTATGTATACTATCTAAATTTCTCTTGATTACTCTATCTATTGCTTAAAATGGCATTAAATACCGCTACGCAAAAGAACTAGGCGTATAAACAGCTGGAGCGTCAGTAATTTATAAGTACGATGTAAATATGTAACCAAGTCACGTTATCACAATCACCTAACATTAGTGGTATTAGATTTATGAACGCTTCATAAGTGCCTGTGATAAGATCTACAGTAATAAAAAAATTTTGAATTTGAATCCGTAGTTTCGACGGAGGCATAAAGTTGTTGAAATATAAAACAAAATAGTTTTTATATCTTATGAGAAGATTGTGATGGTTTAAAATACCGTGTTATGCAAATAACAGTGTCAGTCAAGGAAGGTAGCTCGGCCTTTCTAAACAGTTAACAATAATAGTTTCAAACTTTCAAGCTTGTAGCAGCGCTATATTGAAAAAAGGCTTTCCCTTAGGTTAATATACGAATGTAGTTATCACTATTATCTACGATGTAAAATTATTACCGTTATAATTTTTTTTTTTTTTTTTTAGATATAATTGATTGAGAGGAAATCATCGCTTTTAAACAGAACAACACTTCGGAGAGTGCCGCCATACGTCTATCAGCAGCCACTCCCTTCAGATTGGAACACAGCAATGTACTTCCTCGAACGAGATATGACACAAAATCTCTGCTTATATTCAAACTTAGGTTTAGATTTTATTTGATAAAATTATTTAATTCCCTGAAAGATATGGATTAGCTAGTCAGTGGTCTATTGGACACTTATGAGAATACCAGAATTATTTTAATTGTTAATCACCACTGTAAGAAATTCAACACAGAATGTCTTCATCATTCGGCCGCCATTGTTATGACTACGTCAATGGTGCGGTAAAGGTGCTAGGGCCAAAACACGAATCCACCCGGCGTCAGCGATGGCGTGCTTACGGCCATTGATCCACCACCACGGACCACCGCAGGCGCAATGGTGAGTCTTAAAAGTTGAAGGTACGGGATTTGATCCCCGGCAGTCGCAAATTGGTGGTTCAAAAACTCTAAATGTGGTTTAGTAGGTCTGTTCTGGTTGTAGGCTTCGGCCGTACTAGTTACCGCTCTACCGACGAAGACGTGCCACTACTCTACGATGCCGCGTGGAAACTGATAAAAGGTAGATAAAAGGAAGATATAGGCTTAACTTAACTGCCAATCCGCTAACAGATATTCCCGCTTCCACCTTAGACCCAAAAGAAGAAGAAAAAGCGCGTTTTCGCACGAAGCTCTCGGAGCTTCATGCGGAATCCGCCTTGATATATAAATATTTAAAATTAAACCAGTAGTTTGCGAGTTTTAAAAAAAGTTAGGTTAGGCAAAGCAATCTGAAATACGTAGGTGTTTACTTGACAGGTAAAAATATTCGTACGACGCACAAGAATTTTCCGTAATCCTTTCGAACTTTTGTTGGTAAAGGAAAGATTTTTGGAAGTAATTTCCTTGGAAATAAGTCAAATGCAAAGAGACGAGGATAAAATTCAACCCTTCGTAAAGTAAGTACTTCTGGGAATTACGCTTCAACTCGAGTATAAAGTGGAGCGTTATGGACGGAAGCGGAACGACTTGGCTTGCTGATAACTTAGCTATCTTCCTGATAAATATTCGATACCTCGTGATTGTTGTATAAGTTTATTTGTTGGAACGAAATTCAAATTAAAATGTACGAATTAAAATAATACATACTAATATTATTAACGGTAGTGGTAATAGCCCAGTGGCTTCACTTTCGGGGTGCTGAGTTCGAGTCCCAGCAGGCACCTCTAACTTTTCTAAGATATGTGCGTTTTAAGCAATTAAATTACTTGTAACCCTGCATGCCTGAGAGTTCTATATAATGGTCTAAACATTGTGTGTGGAGTCTGCCCATTCGCACTGGGCCAGCGTGGTGGACTACGGCCTTAACCCCTTCCCATTGTGGAAGGAGACCCGTGTCCTTTAGTAGGCCGGTAATGGGTTGATATGATGATGACGATCACGATATTAATATAATTATTGCGAAAGTGTTATTGTTTATTCGATTGTTTGTCCTTCCAACCAATCGAATCAATTACACCAACTACCGTCCTTCCTTCTCGTCCCAACAAAGCAACTAAACAACTTTTTCACCGCGGGTATCGCCGTGGAGCAGAACTAGGTATAAATAAATAATATTTTTTTTATCTTTACCTTTATCTCTCTATTGCTATTAGAAGTTCCGTAAACTAAATTATTAAAACTTTATCATCAACAATAATGTGCGAATGGCTTTATGCTGTGCATTGACAACAATGCTCAGCGCTGATTTTCAGTTAGCTCTAGTATCCAAATGAGCAAACAGCCACGTCGGTGCGCCCGTTGCGTTGTTGCACTATTATGTTTAAGTATTTATAATGTTTAAGTAAGAAATACTAGTGGTAATTCAAAAAGAAACATGTTAACTTACCAGTAAAAAAGGTAGTAATTCAGTAAAAGAGGAGGTATATATTTATTATAATTATATGTATTTAATTTCATTGTATCACCGGTTGCACTATCCCGTTTTCCCTCACCTAATTCTCTACCATAAAGGGTTGTCTGGAGGAGATCGCTCAAAACGATAAGACCGCCTTGCACTTTTAATTTGTGCAATAACGACTTTATCTATCTATCTATCTTTTTTACTGATTTATACTGATACAACTTTTTAAGAAATAAGCATGGAATTCTAAAATATATCTACAAAGTTTAAACGAAATCATAATCTTTCAAAATCAAGTCATCAGGAGTCGGTTACAAACATACATACATATAAAGCGTTTAAAAATACACAATGTTTTAATTACAAACCTAAGTACAGAAATAAATCTAGTTTTGGCTACAATTAGAACATTTCTCGAGGATGTAAGAGATGAAGACGGGAAAGAAAATTTGACGTTATAGAGGTACTCTTTTCGCTCTTTAAGAAAGTAAAAAAAATGCTCTCCTGGAAAATTTTACATTTTGAGATGTGTTATCATTATTTCAAACAAGCGACATGTTCATGATTATAACCGAGCTAGAATGCTTAACATTCTTTAAGAAAAGTGAGTGTGGATAAAACCAATTTATAAAAATAAACAGTTTCACAGAGTATTCCTTACAGAAAAACTATAATTTCACTCAGTGATTATAATCGAAATAACAGCGCAAATTACTCGACTGTGCTGGTCAAGAAAATCGGTAAATATATATTATATCTATGTAAATAATTGTATCTGTGAAATATTACTCTCTTTCCATAGTTTGACTTGGGGCAACACACATATTATGACATATTATATTCCCAGCAAAAAATACGCTTGCAAACTTTACGCCTTCACACCAGCTTTATATTTACGGATACTCGTATAAATCCGACAAACAGGTATTTTGTATGGAAACGATTGAGCGCATAAAAGAAATACGGAAAAATGGCGGCCATAATATTTGATGATATAACACTTATCCACTATGCAGTGGAATGATGTAAATAAATAAAAGATAGATCTGGGGCTTCTCTCGCATATTCTGTATTATTTTATTTCCTACTAATATTACAACGGCCAAAGAACTGTGCATGTAACCAATTGGCACTGCTGTTTTTACAAAGTACGTTTAACCTTTATTAATTTTGCAGTGTTTCTATAATATCTTCCTTTTCAATTTATATCCTATCTTCTTCTCCTATATAAAAAAATGATATAAATTGGCGTACATGTTCCTCCCAGAAGCTCAAAAATTGCTGAACAGGTTTAATATTTTTTTTTCTGAAATGATTTCCATGTTTTTAGTTAGTGTTCGCGATTTCAGTTTTAGTATTTCATTAGTGTTAACATTGATGTTGAAAAAATAAGATTTAAATCCAAAAGAAACAGACGAAAAATAAGAAAAACGATATTGCATCGTAATTTGTCTGGTGGGAGGCTTTGGCCGTGGCTAGTTACCATCCTACCAACAAGTACATGTCGCGCGAAATAGTGTTCCGGTGCGATGTCGCGCAGAAATCGATTATCTCTAACAGGTTAGCCCGCTACCATCTTAGCATCATCACTTACCACCAGGTGAGATTGCAGTCAAGGGCTAACTTGTAGTGGAAAAAAACATCGAGAACGAATTGCCACTTCAGCAAAGCTTTTCTTTATAGCCTAGTTAGTAACTCGACAGGTAAATGGAGTTCTTTAAGTCGACAAGTTTACCGAGTCACAAGGTTGTTACTAAATATTCTAAAGATTAGTAATTTTTCAATAATCGATGCATTGAAAAAGGCCTAATTTCTTCCAGCAGCAACAACAATCAGCAGCAGCTGCAAAAAGCAGCAAAAGGCAGCTGTTAACAAACATCTCATCAACCCATCACCGGCCCACTACAGGGCACGGCTCTCCTCCCACAATGAGAAGGAATTAAGGATGTAGTCCACCACGCTGGCCCAGTACGTGTTGGTGGACTCCACACACCTTTGAGAACATCGTGGAGAACTCTAAGTCATGCGGGTTTTCTCACGATTTTTTCCTTCACCATTAAAGCAAGTGATATTTAAATTGTTTAAAACGGACATAACTTAGAAAAGTTAGAGGTACTGTGCTGGGATTCGAACTCGACCTCTGTTGTGTTAACAATAGGCATTTGTTATTGTAATTAAACCTATAGATAACGAATCAGAATCGGTCAGTAGATTCATTTGTAGCTTTCTACTTGTTAATCAGATCATCGGCATAGCAATAAACAATAATCACTATTGTGTAAGGGAAATAAAAGAAGTTTTTAATCAAAAATCATAAATAATAGAAGATAATATAAAGCCCCTACTAACAGTCAAAGCTGCAAAAGCGAAGATACATTTTACATTTTCAAAAATGTATAATTATTTTCTTACCTATTTTATAAGGATAACGTTTTTCGGCTTGGTTATAGATTAAAAGCGGACGAAATAAGCAAAAGATCTCTTGCCATCATCAATATTCCTAATCTTTTGAGGGCCGACTGGAGCAGTGGACTGCGACCTTGTTTTCTAAGTCCAAGGCCGGGGGTTCGAATTCCACATCTGGAAAATGTTTATGAGAAGAACATGAATGTTTTTCACTGTCTGATTGATGTCTATTAACCATAAAAATATTCATCTTACTTCGGGGCTAGATGGCAATGTGTATATTCTCGTAGTATATATATATATATTTTTTTTTTTTTCTTATATCATTAAAAAAAATTGGTATAAAGACAATATACATATCATCCAGCGTTAGTTCCCAAAGAACTAAAGCAAACGAACGACTGTTTAAATTAATATTTAATATTGTTTTTTTTTTCCTTTATTACACAAATTTAAATTTCTTGTACCTTTGTTCTTTCTTATTTATTTCTGTTTTGTTCTTGTATGCATTAAAGTATTCTTATCGATTGATTGATTTAATGGTGTAGAAAAGGACTTATGGGATGCAATAAACACTGTCTCAAAAATTGTAATAATTTGTTTTTATACTTTACAAGTTATAATATACCAAAAGAAGCTTATTTACCCAACAAGTCCTTAAATAAAAGGAAATCCATCGTTCCCAACATAGCGCGACACGTAGATACTCTAATATACGGAAAAAGCGCAACTTTCTAACAGTTTCGAGGCAATTACATTTACACACATTGCTTGAAAGCGTTTTAATGGTCCATTCGACCGGGCTTTAACCATAAACTTTTATCTTGTAGGTCAAGAATAAAATTGTTAGTTTACCGCCTATCCAATGTCTATAGCTCCTATTAAATATTAAAGAAAGCGTTTCTGCGTACTAAAAAAATACACGTAATAACTATGCGGAATAATAATCACAAGCCCCAACTTAACAGTGAGTCGGTCAAAAAATTACTTTTCCATTCCTCGGAAGCCCTATACGTCCCTAAAAGTTTGTATGCAAAATTTCATGAAAATGAAGTTAGGGTGAAACGTAAAAAATCATATTCGCATTTATAATATAAGTTATGTTATTAATAAATATATAACATGAAAATGTATATGCGTATTGACTCACCATTAATGTGAGTAAATTTTAACGCCACATTTCATTAAAACCAATAATGTGCATTTTTTAAATATTTCTTGGGCGTAATCTACACTTTTGTTGAACCCGCATATCTTCCTTGGTTTGATATTGTTTTTTTTTGTATTAAAAGTTATTTATTGAAAAAGGCTAAAAGCTATAAATAACTTCACGCTACTACCAATAGGAGCGGACCATCTATGAAAAATGTTGCAAGATCGGGAAAAAATAATCCTTTTCAGAGCTCCCAATACGTGCGATGCGTAAACAGTTAAAGTTACGCAAAAACAGTGCAAAGTAATGTAATTATATATATGTAATAGCATAAATATTACATAACGAAGTATTGTAATTCTTCAAAGTCCTAAAAAAAACTTTTATTGAGAACTTTTTGGAATTCTCTCTTCTAAGGAATTCACACCCGGACAAAGTTGCGGTGAACCGCTAGTTAAACTATATAATTACTAATTAGTTTCTAATGACTGAATACCAGTGTAAAAGTGATCGTAACCTATGTGCTAATCCAAAGTATAATCTACCTCCGTGCCAATTTTTTCCCACATCTGCTCAGCCATTCCCGCGTGATTGAGAAACAAACTACCATCAATACTTTCGCTTTTATCCAACAAGTCCTTATATATATAATATGATAATCAACCCATTATCATATTATCATCCCACTACCAGCCAACTACAGGGTCTTCTACAACAATGAGAGGAGTTAAGGCTGTAGTCCACAACTGACCCAGTGCGGATTGGTGAACTCCAAACACCTTTGAGAACATTATGCAGAACTCTCATATTTAAAGCCAGTATATTTTATCTATTTCGCCGCTACCCTTAACTGTCTTCAATTACTTTGAACAAAAGCGGCCTGAAAGAGATTGCTTTAGCAACAAAACTGCCTTTGCATACCAATATTTGTTTAAATTTATTAAGTTGTCAGTGCTTTTCTGTTTTGTGTGTGATTACACAAGTGTGGTTAAGAAGTGTTTTAAATATCTATCTTTTTGACATGCAGGTTTCCTTATGTTTTCTTTCACCGTTGAAGCAAGTGATATTTGCTTTTAACGCACATAACTCGAGATGGGATTCAAACTCGGCCCCCTGGAGGTTAAGTCGAAGTCCTACCCACTAGATTACCACCGCTACTTTTGAATATTACTCGTATTAAAATGAAAGCAGAATGCTATTACACACGTATCCTGCTACGGGTTCAGCTTCCATCACTTAAAGGTCGAGGACAAACAAAAAACACCCAAAATGAATTAAAGATAAACTAGTGTAATAAATTAAAGAGGGAAAGTGCTCGGGCTGTTCCTTTTAAATTACGGCAGGGGAAGTGAAATCAGGTCGGAGCAACTCGTGCCCTACTCAGTGATGGACCAGTCTTGTATGTATCTTTAGAAGTCGACTATAAATAGGGTTGTGTCGAAACTCAAAAAATTTAACTCGACTATTATTATTTATTTTTTTATTTGTAAAATAAGGAGATATAAATACATTTTTACAATAAATAAACTTAATTCTACTTCTACTACTACTTAAGTAGCTTTTAAGTGTTTACTCTGATAAACAGAGAAACACGGCCTGTAAAGGGCCCCCATACTTCGCTGGGCATGCAACGAATACGTACTCTGTAGTACGTATTCGTTGCATCTCTGTGTCCATCACCTGAGGGGTAGGTGATCAGCCCCTTGTACCCGTAATTAAATCGGCAACCACGCCCTTTAGGAACTCAGCAATGTTGCTTTACGGCAAAAAAAAAGCCTAGCGGGAGTACTTCCCCGGACGAGCTCTGTCACGAATAGCTCTACTACTCAAGTTTTAAGAAGGTGTACGCAATAAAAGTTGCGCGGAGCGCGAGTGTAAATAAATGTGAATATATTAACCCCGAACAAACTAGTTTCTAGTTTGTTCGGGGTCTTAGTCATGAGTTTTGCAGCTTGGCTGCAACACAAAGTTTCACAAGTGAGTACGTCACGTACTCGTAACACAAGCCAAAACGAAAGCTCGGTACTATCCATCAAAATAATAATAGTTATCTATTCATATATATATCTATTTATATAGTTAAAATTTATCTATTTATATATTTATTTATACTATGCTGAAGCGGCGATCGGTTTTCCTTCCTTAAAGACTGTGTTCGAGCCCCGGCACGCACCCCTTACTTTTCGGAGTTATGTGCGTGTTTAATTTAAGTAAAGTTTTTAATTTTCACTTGAGCTCTGTCTGGAAAATTTCTACTACTACTAAATGTACTTTTTTAATATCATCATCATATCAACCCATTACCGGTTCACTCCAGGACACGGGTCTCCTTACATCGAGAAGGGGTTAAGGCCGTAAATAAATATTCTAAAGATTAGTAACATTAGAAACCTTTCTACCTGCAGTACAGCTGTTAACAATCATCATATCAACCTATCACCGGCTGACTACAGGGCATGGTTCTCCTCCCACAATGAGAAGGGTTTAAGGCCGTTGTCCACCACGCTGGCCCAGTGCGGATTGGTGGACTCCACACATCTTTGAGAACATTATGGAGAACTCTCAGGCATGCAGTTTCCTCACGCTTGTTTCCTTCACCTTTGAAGCAAGTGATAGTTTAATTGCATGAAACGTACATAACTTGACAAGTTTAAGGTGCGTTCTGCGATTCGAACTCGCCCCCCCCCGAAAGTGAAATCGAAGTCCTACCTACTGGGCTATCACCGCTTTTTTCTTATAATGATGGTTCAATTAAGAAAATAAGGCGAAAATGATCAAATGGAAAATGTCAATAAAACTCGATTGGTAAAAGATAAGCCTTCGGTAATAGCCTTATATTTTGAGTTGCTTTGATTGTCTCGTATTATACGAATTAAACTTTCTCAATCAAGAAATTCTCTAAGCTTCTTTGATCTTCGCGAGGTAAGATTAAAGTTGTTTCCAAGGCGCTTAATACAGACGACTTGACGTACATTTTATTATCAATAATTGTACTTATTTTCTTATGAAATGTTTAAAAATTTAACAATATTATTAACAAATAAACCAATGGCTGATGTATGCCTAGGAATCTCTTTAGATTAAGCGTTACTTATGTAGGCATTGCTTTGTTCGTTGTTAGTGAAAACGGGCATAATACCTGTATAGTATGCGCAACACCAACACGCATTAGGGGAAGGTCCTAATCAAATAAGCCAAATGGGATATGGAGCCTGTATTACGTTACTCTCAAGTTACGTTTACTTTATATTTTCGCAAAAAATATATGTTGTATTATATTCCCAACCTCATTACTCTTTATTTAGATGGCGAACCCGAGTCATGAATTTGCGTATTTGCAAAGGCCGTTGCCGGGTTCCATACATGGTCAATTCACATTGAAGTGACTGTAGCTTTTGGGTACGCGTGACCTACTTCAAATTAAATTAAAAACATGTAAGCTTTGGGAGACCATTACCTTCCTCATCCAACCATTTTCCGCCGTAAGTCAATAGAGATAGAGACCAACCTACGTCATCATCAACAGCCTATAACAGTTTACTGCCGGACTAAAGGCTTCTGCCAACGGAAAGGTTTGCCCATCACCTGCAAGGCAGACATGTTTGTGATTGCAGCAGGTTGCAGTAGTAGCAAAGAGGATACTGCTGCCCGTTCTCAGAAAAGGAGAGCGGTTGGTAACTGTAATCTGGTCTACACGGCTCGCGGTATGGTACACATATCTGGCGTTTAGACATTAATATCGTTTCACACTCGTGACAAAAATATCCAACTAAAAAGTTTTATGTTAAATTTATGTAATAATTAGCTAATTTTTTTGTATTAAAACAACCAACATTTATTAAATTGCAACGCGTATAACACGCTATTAAACTTTATTCGCATTTTGGCGTTTCATGCATCTTGGCGCCTAAAGCAACAGCTCATTCTATATCATGCCTGCGCTAACTAACATTCTAGCAGCTCTGCTCAATCGATCAAACCATCAGTATTTTAGAATTGAACGTGGTCAAATCTTTGAATTGCAGTGTTTTACACACTTCAACTGGAAGCACCTTTCAAATAACCAAGCATAATAAAACACTTAAAATTATTCCGACGTTTATTTTTAAGGCCCTGAATCTCAGCCACCTCTGTGTGACTAGACCCTTAGATTGCCGGTTGCCGGTGAATGTCATCAATAGTCATTACCGGCATGCCGTTTCTTATAATGTATTGAATATTGATAAAGGGTTTTCTTTAAAAGGAAAAGTATTAGGCAAAATGGAAAACGAAACTTGAAAAAAGCTCGTTTGTTTTAATGGATTTAGGAGACGAGTTACTGATTTCGTTTATTTCATTCTTTAAAATCCTTTGTTATTATTTAAAACGATCTTTTAAAGGTACTTACTGCTATCGCATAAAGCAGTATTATTTTAATACAGCTGATGTTCTTGTTTCGTAATTGTATTCCTTATTTTCGGAACAAATCTATCCATCCCCATCACTAGTCTATGTTAACCTCATAATAGCAACTCTCATAAATACTCTCAATTATATATATTTACAAGTAGCTGTTGCCCGTTATCGTCTACATTCATTAAGGTTTTTTAACAAATCCCGTGGGAACCGTTGGTTTTTTTTGACTCAGATAACTTTTATCCCAGATAAAAGTAGCCTGAGTTACTCTTAGCCCCTAAAACTAGCTCTATGCCAAGAATCAAGTTGCTCGGTTCCTCAGTTAGGGCGTGAAGAAAGGACAAACAAACACACTTTCACATTTATAATATTAGTAAGGATTTGTTTTTTTTTGTCAAAAAACGTCCATAACTCAAGTAAGGTGTCTCCGGGGGCCCTCTTAATGTTTTTTCATTTAACTGTATTATTTTAGAGTTTTTAAGTGAAATGATAGTAACATACGTAAAGATGGGCAGACCAAACGAAATTATAAGGAACCTATTTTCTGGCTATGGAACTCAATTGTCAAAATTACTGAAACACTTACAGATTGCTTTCACAGTTTATTAAAAGACGTTAAGGACAACGCGGGCTTATTCTTAAAGAACGAGAACAATTATCGACCTCATTTAATCTGGACTCAATGTAGGTTGAAATAAGTTTAACTCCGACCTAACTCCGGTCTGAGCTGACTATTTAAACTAATTGGAATGAGAGTTTGAAAGACTGATCTATTTTTACTGGAAAACTCCCGATTGGTGTTCTAGCACTAAAGTCAAATTAAGATAATAAAAAAAATTGCGTTCAAAATCACAGTCGTAAGAAGATATACCAGTAATGAACTAGATTACGACTACAGCATGACGTTGGGGATTTTTTCAAGAGTTATGTGCGTTTTAAGCAATTCAATTACGCCTGTAGTGGTATGTAATGTGTTTGTCACCAAACACCTAAACGGCTGGACAGATTTTGATAAAATGTTTGTGCGTATATTTCTACCGAGTCCGTTATCAAATAAAACACATGTATCGTAATAAAAATTGCGTAATTCTATTGACTTGACGTAATTGACAACCATAATTATTTTAAAATACAATTTTACTAACATTATTAAGTTTATATTGTCAAAGACACAACAATATCAATTTTCCTGTTTTTTTCAACCAAATTATAATCCAATTTTTTTTTAACGAGTATATATAGTAGTGTGTATAAAATAAAAAAGAGTTTGTTTCGTGTATTTGTCAAATACATGGTAGTGTGTGTGTTGTTTTTTAATTCATTTAACTTATGTCTTGTGCATAATCATAAAAATATTTATTCATTAAAATAATATTTTGCTCCATATAAACTATAACAGTGGGAAATTACATACTCCTCCATTCGCGCATTTTTCGTAAAAGTTTTTTCTTCGTGTATTAATATATAGATGTAGAATCTGTATCTAGCAGACGGTTAACTACTGAGCGTCTTGTCTATGCCCTGCCTGGGCGAAACGTACCCTGAAGGCACATTGTATCAAAAGCGGCACACAAACACTACGACAAATTGGTCTCTCAGCTATGAAGGCTTTTGTTTTATATATAGCACCTCCCATTGTAATATTTCACAAAATTTTATACAATGCAGTTCTTTATTGTCTACTCTTTCTTTACGATCGCCGAAAGCAGTATTAATTCAAAAGTAAAATTTTAAATGATATCCTTTTGCGACCCTTTACTTAAGATTGTAAGTCTTACAACGAGATAACAACAATATTAGAATAATGCTGCTTTAAGCGATGGAAATAAACTCTTTAAAGCTTGCTATAAGATGTGTGTTCTTTACAAGACAAAGACAAGATCCCCATTTCACATACGTCATAGGTACGTGAACTCACTCCATGGAGTCCGTGGCCTCGGACGTACGGACTACACTACGATATACCGCCGCCCTTTCCCGTCATTAAAAAAAAACGTTTTTTTCCGTATAACAACATTGTTTTTAATAAAAATAACTACTTATACATATGACTAAGCTGAACCTCATCTAACGAAAATATCACGAAATGTATTAATATTAATAAACAAGAACTGCTTGTTTAAATAAATTAAATTATTATTAATATAATAACAACAGAAACTTTGATATCTAAAAGAGCAATCATACTTTCAATCATACTTTGATATCTTAAAGAGATATTAATAAATGCAATCTAGATTGCATAAATATATTAGATAGCTCTTTATGCATCATCTTCAACGTCAAGCTGATCACTGTTGCCAAATCCAAGGACTAATTAAGATAGGTAGATAGGTATAAGTATTACCGGACGGCGCAGTGGGCAGCGACCCTACTTTCTGAGTCCAAGGCCGTGGGTTCGATTCCCACAACTGGAAAATGTTTGGGTGATGAGCATAAGTGTTTTTCAGTGTCTGGGTGTTTATATGTATTTTCTAAGTATTCATGTATATATAATTTATACAAATATTCATCAGTCATCTTAGTACCCATAACACAAGCTACGCTTACTTTGGGGCTAGGTGGCGTGTGTATTGTCGTAGTATATTTATTTTATTTTATTAGTTTTACTTGGATACAGACTGTTTACGGAAACGCCAAAGAAAAGTAGTAACATATTAAATCAGTGCCAAAGATCGTTTCGCTTGAAAACTTACTCTTAGACGGACTATAACAGTTTGGTAATTCAGTATGATTTAATACTATGCCAGCCACAAAATCGCTTTCAATCCCTCCAAATCCCGTAAGCTTAGTAAAGATAAACGCTGAAACGGCTGGACTATGGCTCCGTTCACCGTTGAAAATGTGCGGCAACAATATTGCTGTTCTATCAAAGATAACCACAGGTTCCGATCCGAGCTAGGGCTGCCTCAAGTTATACATATTTGTTGCGGTTGTGTGCAAAAGCTTATCCGTAACCCATTCACATACACAAGTTTGACCACTGGGGTCTATTCGTTAGGAGTCCTACATAATCACTGCACTGTTTGGTGGTTTTCATGAGAATTACCCCAAAAAACAAAAAGGTGGTTCCATATAAAATTACGTACAAAACAAAATACATGAGTTATTAATCGCTAAAGCCCGCTAAACAGCATCGTAACAGAGTGGTGGGACAAAAAAATACTTATTATTAGAGGGATTTAGAGCTAAGTCCCCACACGTTATCATATATTCAAATCTAATATGTGTTATGAAGTTAGGAGTTAGGAAGTTGGTGGTTTCAACCTCCGTGTCTGGACAGTATTTAAAGCCGTTGGTTATTATTACGGTGGTAATAGTCGTTATAGCCCACCAACCCGCATTAAAACAGCGTGGTGGGTCTATGCTCTAAAAACATCACTCCAGTGAAAGACGAGGCCTGTGCCCGACAGTGGGCAGTTAATAGGCTGATGATGCGAATAATGCTGACGATGTTAAAACTTTCATATGCCAAACAAGGGGGCATTTTGTTTATTCTACTACAAGTTAGCCTGCTGGTAAATTATGTCTAAAATGATAGAAGGCTATTCCGTTAGAAATAAGACAGGTATATTAAGCCTAAGACATACCCGAGAGTCCAAAAAAAGTTCTAAAATTATGAATTCCCAAATTGGTCCTGCCGGGAATCGAACCCGGCAGAGATGAAGGTTGTCCCCGGACGGGCTCTGTCATAAAAACCCTCTACTACTACTAAAATAATATATTATTCATATTATGATGTTTAATAAATGTATACCTATAATATTTTATATATATGTATTTACAAATTAATAAAATTTTAAATAAATGTACCACCGACAACCCTAGTCCGATATCGCACTGAACAAAACGACTTACGAGATCAAAGAAGATTTGATTAAAGTAAAATTTTCTAAAGCGATCAGATTAAATTATAGATACACTGAGCACAATGATATTTTGCGACTGAATAGATATTGTTTTGGTATTGAAAGTGCCGTTATGGTTCATTTGACTTTAATCTAACACTTAATATGTAAAGTTGAAGAGTTTGTTTGTTTCATTGAACGCGATGATCTCAGAAACTACAAGTCCGATTTGAAATAGCTCATTTATCACGCTAAGAGCAATAGGAGCACAGCACCAATGAAAAATGTTTCAAAATCGTTTTTTTTCCTTTTGGAGCTTCCACTGCGTGCGCTGCGTAAACGGTTAAAGTTTCGACAAAATCATGTATGACAAAGTTATTTCCTTTTATAATTTCTAAAAAAAATCTACTACTGCATATGTGTCTTTCTTTTAATGGTGACTTATATGCGGACAAAGTCCGCTAGTGTATAATAAACGAATAATAAAAAAAGCTTAACTAATTACGACTTTGACCTAAAATTATGGACAATCAATCAATCAATCAAAATATTTTATTGCACACAAGAACTAAACAAAAATAAATAAAAACACAGAACAAAGGTATAAGTAATTCAAATTTGTGTAACAAAAGCGGCCTTATCACAGCAGTAATAGAGCTTCTTGTTTGACAAGTTTTGACTAAGTGACAGTTTCTGCTTTCAAGCAGCATTGCTGTGTCTGAAGTCTGAAGGACGTGATTTCCAGTGTTATTACAGCCACATTTGGCTTAACACCTACGCCCCAGGTTGATGGCCACAGAGCGACACTTTGCAGGACGTATTCCTTCTATTACCGGCAAAGTGTTGTTCCGTTTAATGGCGCAGCCATCTGCTTAGTTCATCAAATACTACAATTTAAGTTATTTTCTTGAGCTTGGTCGAACCCTGATAGTTTTTAAATCGTGTCCCTTAAAGATGTTTGTAGCCCCTCAAAAATACGTCATCCTCGTCACATGAACAGATGAACGTCCACAGCTGAACAAAGGACTGCAATCTCAGCTGGTTGTCGACGACAAAGTGACGATGCAATGAACAAACATACTGTCGCACAAAATTAAACATTAAGAAAAGTGTGTCTATTTGTTTGTTACCTTAATGCGACACTTCCACTGCACTGACCTTGACGTAATTGGGAACTTGCATCGTATAATACAATTGAATTGAATATCTGCATAGCTTAGCCTTTCCCGCATCTTCCTCGCTCATCATGGCTCCGATACATTGGTGTAATAAGACGCTGATAAACCGGCTGAACCTACATTGTAATATTCTTGGCGACGGCGTTTGACCACTTTTAGAGGCGCGTGTTTACCTTCTTTGCATATCTATTCAAAGATAACTGTGTTTGCAATTTGCATGTTTAGTGTGTACACGTAACTTTTATAAAGTAACGGTAAGTGTGCTATTAATTTTGTACCTAATTTAACTCTTGTTTTTTTTTATTCCACTACAAGTTAGCACTTCAGTGCAATCTCCCTCACCAGGCTAACATTTTAGGAAGTATTTACAAATTCATTTTAATCATTTCAAGTGGGCGTAGTTTATAAGCACTTTTGTAATGTCAAGTCAGTCTGTTTGTAGTGAATCTACCACCGGTTCGGAAGGAAGGTTCTACCGTGATGAGCCAGCAAGAAGCTCAGTAGATTCCTATTTTTCAACATCATTTTACAATTTACAATCTTTAGAATTTCTTCTTTCTTTGTTTCTTTAATCTTATGAGAGATGAGAGCGGAGAGGCCTACTTCCAAGCTTGTCTTTAAGAAATTCATCAATCGTATAGTAACCACGATTTATTAAATGTGTTTTAACACATCATTTAAACTTATGCATTGGTAGGTCCAAACTTACATAACTAACAAAAGCACATAATAAACACACAATTGACTTCTGTACTTTTTTTTCCAGACAGATATGCAGATGTCACTAGCTTATATCCGTTTTAAGTGCGTCGGTGGTTTATATCCACTTTACATTTATAAAGAGCAATGTTTTGTTTTACAAATACTATATTATTGTTATAAATATATTGTAAAGCTACGGTATGTATGCCAACTGCTTAAAAATTTTCACGAAGGGATTCGCGTGACTTCAGTTTACGAGTATACATTGATTATTGACCGTACAGCTCTTTTCTGCAATCCTTTTTTTTTTTTTAATGGCTTGCGTTTGTACCAATTGGGTACGATTTACTTCGCCAATGTCACGTGGTATGGAGGAGACACGCTTTTGAGAATGATCGGTGAAATATGAGGAAGACCAAATTTTAATCTTGACGCATTTAAATAAGTAGCAGATTTTTTGCTTCTCCTTTATGAGTTAATTTCCAACAGAAAAACAGATAATTAGAATGTTAGTTTGTTGGAGATAGGAAGGTTCTTACATATATATTTACAACTTAATATTATTACACTTAACATATTTACATAGGAATCTACAGAATGGGTCTGCAATCCTTATTTCAAGGATGTCAAGGTACGTCAAACTAACATGCGCGTTGGTAAGGAAAAGACTTTTACTATACATGCTTACTTCAATTTGATATTGACCCAAATGTTATCGAATGAGCACACCCCTGTGAGGAATGAATCTTAGTGCATCATTCATTACGGCGTGAGCACTATACGTCGTAATAACATTATAATAAATTATGCAATGCCGCAATGTACATGACCAATGAAAATTATATTGAACTGACAGTAATGTAAGTCGATTGTGCATATAACTGGAACTTGGCAATAAACGGTGGCTAGTTTAACGCTCTAGAATTTTTTAGTACTCTCGATCTAGTACACTTAGATGGACATAGGATACTTTTGGTCCCAGACATGCTCTCGAGAATCGTTCCCGTAATAGAATTGTTAGCTCTACGAGCTAGCCGAAATTTAGCGCAGAGATAGCCTGAAATACTTTTCATTTGGGGAAACTTACGGTGTTTTCACTATTGTTATTTTTATATCTTATTATATTAATAAATATATATCTGATATATATGTATGTACTTTATTAATTGTTTTTAGCATAAATAAGTTATTTATATACATTATAGAGAATGTACCTATGTGTGCATAATGTTTTCGTTATATCTATGTAGCCTTTCTTACATAACCTAAACCTAAACCACAATATCATATGTTACACATTACTAGATTTTCACAGTTTCACACTGATAGAAATCTCTTTTAATTTTGTGCACTTTTTGTGTGATAATTGTTATGTTTTGTTTAACTTTTAGAACAAAAGCAATAATAAAAAATTATTGGAAATGTCTTTTGTTTTGTGCTTTAATATTCATATAAGATTTTGTTTTAGTGTCATTAAATCTGATCCTTTATCATCCTCAGGCCATTATTGTACCACTCCGGCTCAGGCATCCCTTCTTCTAGAGGGTGTTATAAGAGGTTCTGCCATGCTGCTCCAGTGAGGGTTGTCATTAACGACTATTATCGTGTTAGGGATGATGACTGGAGCCAACGTCATAACGTCTTCCCCGAGGCACGGCTGTGGACGAAGCGAGTTTGTATTCATTACGTTGACTTCTGGTACTGAGAATTTATTCCTAACATTTGGCCCCAATCGAAAATTGCATTCAGAACATATTGATTACTAGACCAATGAAACAGTAATGCAATGCAAACAAAGTCGCAATACATGGTTGTATGTGGCATAGTCTATCAAATATTAACATTGTATTGCACAATATGTTAAGTCAGCCCGGAAGCTCGCACAAATCCTGCTACAGTACAGGAATTTGTAATTGTCACGAGAATGTAGACAAACAATATCGCGCGCAAATAACTTCTACATAGTGTTGAGCAATACGGTATGTAGATTACTTTATACTCGTAAAACGTAACATTTCAAAAGAAGGCCCAAATGAAACAATAGGATTTGAACCGGTTATAAGACCGGGTAACTGGTATTAACCAGTTATAAGTATGATTTAATTACCGGTTACAAGAAGCATTAAGGTGGCTTAAGTCTACGAGTAAAGTATCCGATTGGCCAATATATAATTACGTCACAACTAACCTTTATTTAACACGGGTGAAACCACAAGAAACAGCTTGTAAATATAGACTAAATCAAAAGCGGGCTGAATGGAAGTGCAACCATAACTAAATGGAAAAAGTCTAGAAGTAAGAAGTAGGTGTTTGTTGATTGGCAAAACGTGGTGATTATGGGCAAATACTTCCGTTGCGAGAAGGCCTTTATTCCAGCAATGAACTGTTATCTGGTATATTTTTATCCACGATGGTGATATTATTCATTGTTATCATTGATGTTGTACCAATCGGATTCGAAAGGGGATTGAGAAGGGGTTAAGGCCGTAGTCCGCCACGCTGGCCCAATGCGTATTGGTGGACTCCACACTCCTTTGAGAACATTATGTGGATACTCAGGCATGCAGGTTTCCTCACTATGTTTACCTTTACCGTTGATGCAAGTTATATTTTAATTACTTAAAACGCATATTACTTAGAAAAGTTAGAAGTGCGTGCTGGGATTTGAACTCGGCCCCCAGAGAGTGAAGTCTAACTTCTACCCATTGGGGTATCACCACACCACATACAATATTCGGTGTTTGTTATTTCATAGACCGCACCAGTCTATTCCAGCAATAATTTCAAATCATAATCAAATATTAATGACAGAATTACGAGTAGGTTGTCTGATGGTTTTGATTTTCCTGTAGAATGCATGAATGTTTCAGTGGAATTCCACTGAAACATTCATGCATTCTCGAAGCTAATTAGCTTACTTTGTCATTGCTATAATATTAACGGTGTGCGAGATTTCGGGATCGATTGTGTGACAAGGTAAGCCGTTACCGAAGGAGGACGGTGCATTACACATAGACAATCAATATATAAAAACGTAAAGCAACAACGTTGTACCCTTTTTTACAAAAATTGCGCAGACGTAATTGTTGCACTTATAATTTATATAGAGAAGGAGTGTAGAATACTAATGTTTTTTTAATTATGCATAATAGACACATAAAATAATTGAAAAAAACATTACACACACTACAACGTATTTGACAAACACACACGCATATCTACTCTTTTATTTATAAATTTTGGGGTTTTAATTTGTTGGAAAAAAGTAATAGAGTCGGTGTAAGTGACTTGGCAAAATCTGTGTTTAAAGTCTTGAACAATAAAACCTTAATAAAGTTTAAACTTTTAATTTAAATAAATTATGGTCGAATTTTGACCACTGAACCTTATAATTTTGACCACTAGTAGGTGTTCATCCTTTGGGATAATCCTACCCCACAGGATGTTTTTGGTAGCACGATAGCAATTGCACTCTCAAGTAAGTCGCTTAAATTCAGAGAATAAATACAAACAATTTTATGGGAGAACTAACACGACAATACCTTCCACATATTTTTTCCAAGAGTTTTAATCTCTCCGTATTATTTTAACTTAGGATATCAAAATATCATATACATGCAGTATATTGGGGGAAAGTATTTTGTTTTCATCATCATCATGAAAGTCATTCGGAGGACATCCACTTTTGAGCATAGGTCTATTATAGGTACGGTTTTATTCCGCTTTTAAATAGCAATTCTCTGCGACTTCTTTTATGTCATATGTCCACCTTTTGAGGGGTCTTCAACCCATTTCAAGCAATGGACGTCTTTCGATTGAAATGATTATGACGATCATATCATCCCCTAACCGACAATGATAAGGGTTAAGGTCGTAGTCCGCCACGCTGGCCCAGTGCGGATTGGTGGGCTTCACACGTCTTTAAGAACATAATGGAGAAAATTGAGAAGGCATGCAGGTTTCCTCACGATGTTTTCCTTCACCATTAAAGCAAGTGATATTTTAATAGCTTTAAACTCACATAACATGGATTCAAACTCGGCTCTCCCAAAAATAAAGCCGATGTCCCAACCACTAGGCCATCACCGCTAACAGTATGGATGTTATGAAACAGAAATTTTATGTTTCCTGGTAGCTTCCAATATTAATGTTTGTATTACACGTTGTAATTATGCTGATTGCGACGGTTTCGGGCGTGTATAAATGTCATTTCCACAGTTAGTCTGCATTTCTGCAGTGCACTGCATGAACCGGCGGTATATGAGTAATTTTGCATTTTGATGTTGTAAATTCTCACGTCGGATTAAGCTACTGCACCTAATTGTTTGTTTTTTAATATATTATTTGACAATAGGCAGTGACGTCCATAGATGGTAAGCACAGGGTATACAAATGATATACAATGAAGAAAACCGCCAGTAAGAGTTATAAATACTTAAGGGTATTGGATAGAAGCACGCGTTACTTTGCGGAAATCCATGATTTATTATGAAAATTAAGTATAATTTGCTATACTCCGCGAACAGCAGGAGAATCTGTATGGTGTAATTTATAATTTCTTCAATCCCTATACACCACACCAAACCGGTTCTCGGCAAGTATATATATATACATGGTGTGAGTATAAGGATTGAAGAAATTATAAATTTCACCATACAGATTCTCCTGCTGTTCGCAGAGTACAGCATATTAAGCATAATTTTCATAATATACTTAAGGGTAGGCTTTTTATAACTCTTAAATAACCTATCCTTTATTTGTAACTCTTACTGGAGATTTTCTTCATTTTTTATCATCTGGATCACTGGATCGTCAGTGGCGTGCACACTGACTATAGGCATAATACGCCAGAAACCTAAGCTAACCTAAGGCCTAAGATTTTGAATTTGGAACGTCGTTCAAAAGACCATAGTCCAGTAGATATCAATCACTTGAAGGATGATGATGTTGAAGTAATTACACAAAAAAATGAAGCTTAATTTGGTATAACCCGATACTTGGCGGCCATTACGGCGGCGGCCTTGGCGACTGGCGCAGTGGGCAGCGACCCTGCTTTCTGAGTCCAAGGCCGATTGGTTCGATTCCCACAACTGGACAATATTTGTGTGATGAACATGAATGTTTTCAGTGTTGGGTGTTTATATATATATTATAAGTATTTATGTATACATATTATTCATAAAAATTATTCATCAGTTATCTTTTGACGGCCGATTGGCGCAGTGGGCAGCGACCCTGCTTTCTGAGTCCAAGGCCGTGGGTTCGATTCCCACAACTGGAAAATGTTTGTGCGAAGAACATGAATGTTTTTCAGTGTCTGGGTGTTTATATGTATATTATAAGTATTTATGTATATTATTCATAAAAAATATTCATCATTCATCTTAGTACCCATAACAAGCTACGCTTACTTTGGGACTAGATGATTTTTTATCTTTTTTTTCTACTGTTTCTTACAATAAAGTTATTCCATGTGCAAATCCTTTGTGCAAACAGTAATTCATTGATATAATGTTAACTTTTTACAAATTATTGATGTTTTCTATTCGCAGTCGTTTAGTTTACGAAATCACAAGAAAAAGTTGCGGAACACACGTTTTTTACTATCATAAGTGCTGCCATTCCAGATCAGCTCACCCCATTCCTACAAGCCTTGTATAAGCTAGTACAATCTTATGTCTAGCGGAATACAAATTGTAGCCCCGGAGTTTCAAAGCTACGTCGGGACTCGTCGATTGCTTTTATCGGTTAATGGCTCAATGTTAAGGCATGGGCACACTTTGCCACTCCGGACAGAGTTTTTTTTTGTAACAACTGCTAACATGAGTTTGAATCCAATATAGCTAGGTATACGCTTTGCTTGATCGACTTTATTGCAATTCAGAAAACACAGTAAAATGTAGGGTTCAATATTTAAGGTGATGATATGAAAGGTCTAAGGACATTTTTACATTGGTTTAGTATTTTTAATGCGGAATCAAGTTATAGCGATAAATACCAGAGGTTAGTTATATTTTAGGATGGTAATTAGAAAAGCCTGATAGCGGTTTATTTAAGTAAAGGCCTTGACCCTCATTTTACCCCCTTATGTTTCTTCCACTTTTCAGAATCACATTGTCCAAATTTCAAAGCCCCAAATCCACATATTATGATGTAGGTTGTTTACAGAAAAAAAATTCTTACCAGCGTTATTAAGGAATCAGCACATTAACCACTAATACTAACGCTATTGTTAATATGACTCCAAAGAATTCGAATGGGTAACAAACAATCGATATTATTTAATATCGATTGTTTGTTACCCATTCGAATATCGCCCGAGCATTACTTGTCTCTGGATTTTTTATTTTTCATTATTTATGCATCTCGCTATTGACTACCCAGCAGTTTATTAGAATTTACAATCTTGGTGGGGTAGAATCCACCCACGTTGATAAATCCTTTTGTTTCTCCCTGCATTTTTGATGAGGCAAAAGCTCTCTCGATAGCTGATTTATTCGTTTTCGAAGCGTTAGTTGTATTTTCTGCCTAAGTTATACAAGTAACAAATCGACGGAGCAGCGCTTTCTAAGTTATGTCTTAATATTTAACATGTTATTATTACTTGGGTACTAGCAGTTAGTTACTCAGCTTTGAATGTATGTTTTTCTTTCTTGTACCTATTTAAGGTAGGTACAGAATATATTTGTGAACTCCTTGCAAAGTCTTCTTTGGCGTTCTCAAATAATCCACAACTGTTTTTTTAATTACTCAACATGTTAGGCGTCTCTGCAATCACCTGATTTTTAGTGATGACATATTAGGACTATGGCAGCCAACTCAGATTCTGAGCATAAAAATAAACCTAATTTCTTGCCTTTAATTTATCTACAATATTTATTGTCTCTTCTAGCTATTTATCAATTTCTGAGCCACCATTAATCAAGTTATCTAATAAGTGATAACACCGCCCAAGCGTTCGTGAAATGGCACCGTTTAAGATGAAATGCGCCTACAGATAATAAAAGCGCGAACATAAATCGGCTGATTAAGAATGGGACGTTAAGCGGTATTCATATATCAAGCTTAAATCGTTTAGATCAAAATATAGCACCACGATATATGTAGCCCTAACTAATATTATAAATAGGAAAGTGGGTTTGTTAGTTACTTTGTCCTTCCTTCACGCCCAACGATTTGATTTTTGGCAAAGATTAAGTTGAAAAGACGGAAAGAAACCTGAGCTTTTATTGGTCGTTGAAAAATGTCGAACTCCAAAAATTTCACAATCATCCTCCGTGTATCCTAACAAAACAACCAATTTCCTTGATATCTAGCATAGATATAGTTCAAAGGACGAATAGTAACATACGCTAACTCTAGTCCTGGGTGAACATCAAATTCCCACAGATTATTCCCAGGTCTCTAATATAGGCAGCTATACGTGGCAAGTTCTCGTGTGTCTAAAGCCCCAAAATGTACATGTCTAAGCGGTTAATGGAAAAACATTAAACAATGTTTACACAAGCGTCCTTAAACAGTGCACTATTCTATATTCATGGTCGGGCCCGGCATAGGTTTTCAAATTACCACGCGAGCGAATCCGCTAGTAAACGTAAGAAGGAACGTACAAAGAACTATTATAAATAAGATACGCGAAATCTGTTTATTTGTTTCTTATTTATGTTCGGCTTTAAGCGCTTATCTTAATGAAGTTTGGTACATATATATAGCTTATATCCTGTAAACGGACATAGAATACTTTTTATCCCGAATCAACACCAGGATATGATTTCCGGGGGGGTGTCTCATAAGTAAAAGTGAGGATGGAATGATTTTGGCGAAGCTTTGAATAGAGATGCTGTAGACGGACATCATACTTTTAAGCTCTGGATAAAAACAGCTCCCGCGGGAATTTTGAAAATCCTCAACCAACGATGGCGCGAGGATCACATTGGAAGCAATTACAGATAATTTATCTTTGTAGATTCAGCTATACAAGAATCTACAAGTGCTTAGAAAGTTAGACCTATTTGTATTATGTAATTTAGTTAGGTTATAGTAGGTACATTATTTGCTTCTTTAAGCATTACGTACGTAGAAGTTCAGTGGTTCTTACGTAATTCAGCGGGCCTCAGACCGAAACTGACATCAAAGGTTATGCTTACAAAATCTATTTAAGGGAGAGGAGTGGGAGTTACCTTAACCTATTTAACCGTTAACGTCATAACTTCAGCTTCAGCCACTAAAAACGTAAAAAAATATTATTCATCAAACGTTGAACCAAGTAAAGCAATCTTCACTGGAAGCTCGAATTAATTAACGTGTAAAATAAATAATTTCAATTTCGTTAAAAGCACCAAAGCGTTCATCATAATATTTTTTTATGACGCTCAAAGTAAAACATAAAACGGTTTCTGGAAATATTAAGAGTAATGCCCAACGGAGCGTCCTCTGGGATAATAAGTCATTGTAGCCAGAAAATAAAAGTATCATATTTATTTTTAAAAGAAATCTTACTTTTAATATTATAAATATGATAATGTGGATGTTTGTTACGCAATCACGCAAAAATTGCTGTACGGATTTGGATGAAATTTGGCATGTAGCCTTTGACATAAAAAAGAACATAAACTACCTTTTATTCCGATTCCTTAAGTTGTTCACGAGGGAAAATTTAAAATGATTTACGAGCTAAGCCGCTGGCAGACAACTTTGAAATTTGGTATGCGTGCCACCTATGCTATGGAAAAGGACATTTACTTTCTAAACCGATCTCTCAAATAGTTCCCGTGGTAGGATTAAAAATTGTGTACGAACGAAGCTTTAGAAATAATTGTGAAGTCCACGCAAAGTCACGGGCAGAAGCTAGTAATGTATAAATATAAAAGGTTTGGTCCTCACGTTGAATTGGGAATCTTCTTTACTCCTCTTCTAGGGAGAAGAAAGTTTGTTTAAAAGCCTGTAATGTTTCCAGCTATATGATCAGTGGAACTAGAGCTTTTGCTTAAAAAAAACGTATTCGAAAATACTGCACCATACGGGTTACTTAAGGAATGAGTTTGTAGGATATTCTAAGTAACTAGCCACAGGAAATCCTCCCAGACCAGAGATAATTCAGAAATATTCAATTCCTACATTGGCCCTACTGCAGGACCTCGTGATCCTCGTGATCTGCTTGTGGTAACCAATACATCAACGAGGCAGTAGTTAGTAGTAGAAGTAGTTTAGTAGTTTCCCAAATATAGTGTCATAGATAATATACACTTGATTGGTTATATCAGTTTGCAAAAAGCGAAATAAAATATAAATTCAAACGCAGCCCAGGCTAAATAAAAAGGTAGGTTTAATCACGTAGCATTTAATATTTTAAAAAGTTTCACGGAGTTTAAACCTAAATAAGAGCATTAACCGAAGTTGATACATAAAAATGCGAATTTATGTCCACAAGGTGCTAGTGAAATAAAATATTTTTTGTGCGTATATTTTCGCGGGCGACCTGCTTACTCCCGAGAATCAGAATACAACAAACAACTGTAGTTTGCATAATTTTAGCTGTTGGTACATGAAATCCTCATGAATATTTTCTAGGCCCGATGAAGTTAGAAGTTTAACATACAAAAGGAAAAATCCTTAACTCATCAGCATTTTATTCCGACTGAAGAGAAGTCACGACATTGGGTAAATAATTTATACCGAATGTAAATTATATTTACAGTAGGTATCCGAGTATTACATACGTATTACATACTCGGATACCTACTCATATTTTACCAATTATTTACGTACCGTTAATTTGTATTATGTAATTATATTTTGAGGAACGCATTAACTGATTTAGTAACAGCATATCATAATTACTCCTACGCACTTTCCATACAATGATTAATTCACCGCATATAAGTCAGCCTTAATGGATAGACATATGCTGTCGAAACCTTTCTTTAGAACTTTTAAAGAGGAACAACTTTAAAATACGTTATTTTATAGAAATTTTAACCGTTTACGCAGCGCACGCAGCAAAAGCTCTCGAAAGGAAGAAAAACACGGTTTCGGAATCATTCTTCATTGGTGCTATGCTCCTATATAGCCCTGGAAAAACGAATTGGGTAACTGCAATGTCTTCTCGGGGTGTTTTTACTAAATAAATAAATAATTCAAAATGACAAGTTTTAATTAAGTAACTTATTTTTGGTAAAAAAGTGTGGACATGAAAGGGGGGGTAAACAGATTATCCTGTTCCTGCTCCATTTTCTACGATACTACTTGAAATTAATAATACCAGCGGGAGAACAGAATCATACGGAAAATTGTACGTGAGCAAAGTAGCTGGTAACCGTAAGTGATTATATAAAAGCGTGGATTCATATAACTTTTCGCTTATTTATTTCGCAAAAACGTTTTAATTAACCTAATTAAGCGTTGAAATCATTAATTAAGGTAAGATTGTTCTATAAGTAACAACAACATATATACCTGCAGTATTTTTAACTAGCTATTGCTCACAACTTCGTTTGCAATTGTTCGTGGGGGACTGAGTTTTATCCCTGCACGCACCTTTAACTTTTCGGAGTTATGTTCTTGTTTGTTTGTTTGTAGCTTTATGGCACACACACATTATATACAGAAGTAAAGAAAATAGAGCGTGCAAAGGTGGTCTTATCACTAAAGCGATCTCTTCCAGACAACCTTTGACGTCAGGAAAGACGTTTGACCTCGTCCTTAATCCCTCTCATTCTGACCCGTGCCCTGTGGTGTGCAATAAAAAAATAAATATTCATTCATTCATTCATTCATTAGGTTGATGTTGATAATGATGCCAATATAACATACTGTGGCACGCGTTCCTCTCCCACGTATATAACCGCTAGTTTTTCTGGGATAAAAAGTAGCGGTTATGTTACTATGTTACTCTTCGTCATTTCAGGAAAGAAATAAACAAACACTTTCACATTTATAATATGACATTATTTTTCACAATTCCGCTCTGAGTTATAAGCGCAAAATTAAAAAACTGTTTGTTACGTAATTAATTATTTTTATTTTAGTTTGTAGTCTTAGTAGTAGTATCTTTTATATATTTTTTTTTAATTTATCTCTTTAGTTTTAGGTTCTGTATATTGAAGAATGTGTATATTTCATGATGCATGCAGAGTTATACAATGTAGAGCCTGTATACAATGTAAAATTCAGAATATTACTGTAATGTTTATAATAATTTTAAGACATTGTATATAACGTTGGCTTCCTAAATAAATAAATAAATATTAGAAGGATTAGTAGTTAGTTAAACACATCTTTTAAAAAAAGAGATCACAATAATATACTAAACTGTTACGAGCTAAAATAAAATGGTCAATAGATCTAATTAAATAGCGTCTATGCATCGTTAAGTGAGGCTGATTTTGTGATTAACGAAATTCCAGACATTTAAAAAGATAACTTTTTGAATAGCCCCGGCTTGAATAGGACCATAGTAAATGAATAATTGGTTTCAATTCAATAGAGTTCTAGTCACGTTCGAGCTTGCGGCTATTCTGCAATGGCGATGGGATGGTTGCCACTAAACGATAAAATGGCCGCTTGGTTTCTTTTCAAAACTGATTTTTCATGCTCGCCGGGATATCCAGCCTGACTATCCTAAGAGGACACGGTTTTTACGATTTACTAGCTGCTGCTCGCGTTCTACGTCCGGGATTTTTCTTTTTTTTCAAATCCCGTGGCAGCCGTTTCTTTTATGAATTTAGGAATGACAAACTAACAAACAAACACTAATATTGTCGTGTTGGCTATATATATAGATATATATTTCTAAAAACATCTTTATTGAAAATTATAGGAAAATATACATAGGAAACACCTACTTAAATATGTTATGTGACAAAGGCGACTTTATTAATAAAAGTGTTTTCAAATAAGTGATTTGAAAAGTGTTTTTTATCTACACTATTTCAAAAAAATATAATTAAATAAATATACGACGTCAGTACACACATCGCTATCTAGCCCCAAAATAAGCGTAGCGTGTGTTATGGGTTTGGTACCCATGTTAGATGATGAATATAACACATAAACACTTATAGTAAACAGATAAACACTTGTATACTTTTTGTTAAATTTTTATTAATATTTTTTCTATATGTTTATGTGGTGACACTCAAATACATTCATGTTCATCGCATAACATTTTTCCAGATTAGGGAATCGAACCTACGGCGTTGGACGCAGAAAGCAGGGTCGCTGCCCACTGCGCAAACTGGCAGTCGAAAAAAAAGTTTCTAATTGTTAAAAAGTATTAGTAACAATTGGCAACTTCCTCCTCGTAAAATCTATGCTTATATCAGTGTAGCTTACGTATGTTTTTTTTTCTATAGTAGTTCTAAGAATTATTGAGGCTCCAAGCATAGGGCTCACCTTTAATGGCAGAGCAACTGTTCACAGGGCATGCAAGGAACACCGCTTTCGGCGTCCGTTAAGCTGAGGCTTAGGTTAAGCCCCGTGTGCCTGTAAACACAGCGGCAACCACGCCCTTCAGTACTAAACACAACAAACGCTATAAGCGAGAATTTTTATAGTTTATAAGTTAACAAAAAAAATGGCAACCTCACCTACGTTAACATGTGTATGTGTGAGCGTGTGGATTATTGTTTTTGTATTATTCGGTACCTTAAGCAGCTCCGTTGACATCTCTCTAGAGTTGTAAAAAGCCTTACACAATGTTTACTTTATCCATTCGGAATAGTAGGTTCTAACCATTACTTAAGAATTTTGAAAACGAGCGCTTGGGTTATGTTTGTTAATAATCTAAGAGCATAGATTATTAATATAAGAGGCAGGTTTTCCAAACCACTTGCAAACATTTTAATGTTTTTTTATTTGTAGCTTCTTCATAATAGTACTTCTTCTAACGAAGTTCGGCGATCATTCTGAACCTGAATCAGCGACCAGAACTTCGGACACAGAAGCTTTGAAGAGTGACCGGTTGCTTTTATTTAATCACCTTCGCATCTACAGCCAGGTTGTTCCCCTCATTCTCACGCCCCGCCCGCATATATGTATAGCATGGTTTAAGTCATTGTAGGGCTTTTTGTGACAGAGCTCGTCTGGGACAGTACTGCCGCCATTCTTACTTCTGCCACAAAGCAGCACTGTCGCAATACTGTGTTCCGGTCCGAAGGACGCCGTTCATCGAAGTTGCCGGAGTAACTTCAGGCCCTTGCTTCACATCTCAGGTTAATGGACACAGGGCGGCGCTATACAGGACGTGTTCCTTGTATGCCGTCTTTATTGCTGCCCTTTACCATCAGGTGGGCCATTTGTTTGGTCCGTCAATTATTACCAATAGAAAAAAATAGATATTTTTTGACACAAAACACTTGTTGGTCTACGTTAACAATTATATAGACGGGAAGAAAAATCAATAAATGAGCTAAAATAAACAAGAGTCAATTAGTGTCAACCGCATTGCTTACGAATACCCGTCACAGACACAGATCGTTTTATTTTCAACCACCGTCTGTTTTATTTAGCAATAAAAGCCATTCAAAAAAGGGCCCTCTTCTCTGTCGCAGCGCTGTGGCTTTATAAGTGTACCGGGTTTGATCCGGTTCGGGGTAAAAATAATTATTTTTTTTGTTTTGTTTTATCTGGTCTGGTGTAGTGTGAGGCTCCGGCCGTGGCTAGCTTCCTACCTATCGACAAAGATGTGCCACAAAGGAGTGACAAAACAATCCATAGCAGCCGTACTCCAGTACGGCTGCTATACTCGTAACAGCTAATCTCGGTACTGTTTTAGACTTAGCATAATATTTAGCATAATCACCTCACCTTGTAATATGAAAAATATGAAAAATATTTGTTTGTTTATATAGAGTTTGTCAAAAAATTACAAATAAAACGTGTTTTTATTTAAAAGTAGGTAACAACATAAAATCCGTCTTCGTTAACCTATCTCCGCTCAGAACTTTGATATATTGTGACATACTCGTATCTAGTCCCGTGTGGGATTCCTCGAAAATCATTTGCGGCGTTTCGGAAGCATTTCCAAATAACATATCACGCTGTAAATGTGACAGTTTGTGAAGATGTCTGGATTTATGGATGTTACTAACTCAATCAACTAGTTGGAAAAATTTAAATTACATTTCGAACAACTTTCGCACCTTATAATACGGGTATATTAATTTCATAGTAATTTTATTTATTTCAATATTTAAACCCTGTAACTATTGGCCTGATTTGATTTTAATACTTGTTTTACCATTAGAAAGCTAATTGATCCTAGAAGTAACCTTTTTAAGAAAAGAACTTTAATTTACTTCAGTAATATTTCATTTACAGCCTGCGGTGTTAGTATTTGTAAAACAAGCCAGTGCAGTTTGTTAGATTTCACACATCTTTGAGAACATTATGGAAAACGCACTTAACATTGAAACGTTAGAAGCCGTTCCGGGCTTCGAACTCGGCCCCCCGAAAGTGAAGTTTAAGACGTAACCACTTGACCCACCGTTTACTTATATATATATATATATATATCTAAAATAATATAGAAAATTTATATTTTTCAGCTATGCTTTAATAAAACTATTTATATGTAATGTAGTTGTGTAATAAAACAGATTAAACCAAATCTTTATTAAAATTTGTGTGAAGATAAAATAATAGATATTGTACACGAAGGAGTACATACGTACCTACCACATAAATAAACAGACAACATAGCTTTACAGTGGTTTATTAATTAGCGAACTTATTGCTTAAAAGCGTTTTCTATCAGGCAGGCAACCTGCAGTGGCTATTGTTACCAGTACGAATATAATAATAAGCGAAAACGACAATGAAATGAACAATGAAATAATTATTAGATTTATTTTATTTTTTACTCTTACTTATCTAATTGTGTAAATATTTCTTATTAAGTAAAGAGTGTTTCAAAGAAGAATAAAACACGAGTATGTTAGGATAAATTAAATAAATAAGAAAGTGAGGGACTTTCATTTTAAATGTATGTTTTTATTATTCTTTAATACTTTTAACATACTAAAAAGTTATGAAAAAATTGACAAAATATAAATTTGCTATGTTTTCCATGAGAAACGATAACATCATTAATGTAGTTTAGCATAGAGATTTCTGTACAACAGAATTAAATGTTGAACAGAATTGGAATACTTATACAATATACCATAAAACGGAGAAAAATAAAAGATAAAAGTAAAAGTCAGAAGATGCAAAGGAAAATACATATAAACTAGGTATAATTTAATTTGTACTGTTGCATTAAACACGCTAGATTATTACTTTACTTACTCGTAATTTCACTTGTGTTTAAAAATCCCGATTGAGTTACAGCCGGTTTTTTTAATTAACATTCCAAAAAAAAATTACTGAAAATGTTAATTACTACGCGACATTTTATAAAGACCTATGTAAATAACTGGAGTAAATTTCGCAGCAAGAGCATTTCGAGCGCAAATTCAATATTCTGGAGGTGTAATTAGGTGCTGGAATAAACGGTCGGTTTGTTTAATAACACAAGAATAGATTTAAATGTAGGGAGAGAGACAGTTCGCTACATTTTTAAGATATTATTTAACAGATATTTCCCTTTTATTCGCCTCATATTTATAGCTGTTGCCAACGTTTTTTGTCTGTGTTTATTATAGTTTTTTACAAATCCTTTCCTGGGATGAAAAGTACTTTATTTTACTCTCCGTCCTTTAAAATAACTCAATGCCAAAAATCAAGTCGATTGGTGATGAAGTGGGATAGGTGTATAGAATCAGATATTTCTTCTTCTTCCTGAAGAAGAGAAAAATCTGATGTTTCATTTATTAATTTCAGAACTAATTTTTCTAGTGCCGAGCAGGCCAAGTGGCGTAAATATGAAACCTGGATAGCAGCTTCATTTTTGTGCCTTTTGGAGTAGAGACTTTTGGACCACGGGGTCCAGAGGCACGAGCTCTTTTCAAAAAATTATCGAAAAGGTTATCGAGTCTACCGGTGATCCTCCTTCCTCCATCCTTTTAACGGCCGACTGGCGCAGTGGGCAGCGACCCTGCTTTCTGAGTCCTAGGCCGTGGGTTCGATTCCCACAACTGGAAAATGTTTGTGTGATGAACATGATTGTTTTTCAGTGTCTGGGTGTTTATCTGTATATTATAAGTATTTATATGTATTATATTCATAAAAATATTCAACAGCTATCTTAGTACCCATAACACAAGCTACGCTTACTTTGGGGCTAGATGGTGATGTGTGTAATGTCGTAGTATATTTATTTATTTATTTATTTATTTTATTTATCCTATATATTTATAAAACAATTATTTTAAAGAATAAATAAATTCCCATTTCAGAGAGAGAGAGATCTTTGTTTGAGGTACATAACCACAAAACAATACGGAGTTTCTTCAGTATTCTTTGCCATAAAGACTGCCCAAAGCAAAACATCAAAAGTTTAAAGTATTCCGCAATTTATATTTAGTAGGTAGTTATAATGTAACGTACATAAGTAATTAACGGAAAACAGAATTTTCTATTTAAAATTGCTTAGGAACATCTGGATGACCGAGCTTCTCTCGGGACTTGAAATTAAATTTCTCGTAATTAGGAGTCTGACCAAATGGTTTTCCTTGGAAAACTCTATACTAATACTATAAGTGCGAAAGTGTATGTATGTAGTATTATTGTTTATTATGTTTGGCTCAAACATTGCAACAATATTGATGAAATGTACATACCTATATTCAGTAATCCTTCAGTAATCCTGCTTTCTGAGTAGAAGGCTGTGGGTTCGATTCCCAAAACTGTAAAATTGTTTGTGTGATGAACTTGAATGGTTTTCAGTGTGTGTGTGTTTATCTACATTTATGAGAAATATTATGTATATTATTCATAGAAAAAAGTGTGTGTATGTAAATGTACACGCTTTAGAAGTTATACTTCTTTGGCGTTACAAGATAAAAATCTATTCAAAATTTTTATCTGCTTTTTTTCGCCTTTTTCTACGTTTGTAGAAAAACGACACTAACAATAGAAAAAGGTATTTAATACATTGAAAGTTTTAACGCATTATCTAGTTATCTCATTATCGGACCACCAAGTTTCACCCAACAATATAATTTTAAATTTTTGTACAATGAGCACAAAATACCGGAATGAGCCCGCAGACTTTGACAATTGAAATTGTACACTGTCAAACCTTTTTATGAAAAAATGAAACTTCAGGGTGTCGGTTTTTTGTCATCATCGAATTCACGCTTCGCAAAAATCGTCATTTATCCCTAACGTGCCAAAAGAAGTATAACTTCAAAAATCACGTAAACTAAAGGAAAACTTCAAAGTTATAGTATTACCCATAACACAACCTACGCTTGCTTTAGGCTAGATGGCGATGTGTATACTACACATCGCCATCTAGCTAGTCGTAAAATATTTAGTTTATTTTTTTATTTACTTAGAAAAAAAACATTCTTACACAGCTTCACAGCCGTGCACGTCATATATGCACAAAAGCACTGCCTACCCTAAAATTTATATACAACTAGTATAGGAGGATTTTTGCCGTTTTATGCAATTTTCCTGCTGTATTACTTTCATACCCTGGTAAGAAACCCAGTGCACGCCACTACTGTTCACAGCTATACTGATCTTGCTGAAATTTTGCATAGGACAACGATACAAGCTGTATCCTGGACACAGACATAGGATTCCTTTTATCCCGGAAAAAAAGCTCCGCGGATTTTAAAAAATTCTTTGGGGGTAACAGCTATTTTATTTTTTAACCGAAAATACGATGTAACTATTTCATTTGACTTTGGTACTGCCACGTTTGATTAATAGCTCGACTAAGGATCATAAGAATTCTTTATTAGGCCTTTATTGGTTGAATGTCTTTACAAGTTCTATTTTTGACAGAGTGGAACTTATGGCAAAAAAATTAGACTATCAAAGTTGTATGCCCGTTTTTACTAAACCTAGGAATCTCTTAAATCTAATGCCTTATGAGTTGGGGGTTGTGAAGGTATCACCAACTCTAAGATGGTGGCAACGACGTTAGGGGCCATCTAAAGTTACTATACGATTCGGCTGAGCGTAACGTGTGCATGAGGAACTCTTAAACTGACACTTGACAGATGATATAACTATAGATTTTTTTTTTACCATTTAAATAAAAACACAAGACACACCTCGTGGCAAGAATCATACACAAGTTAGGTTATATGAGTTACCTAGTGAAAATCGATTGGTGAATGGTAAATGTAGGCCAAGGAATCTTCTTCAGTTTAACATTACTCACCTAGGCATTCCTTTGTAAGAAGCTAGTGAAAACGGGCATTAGTATCGCATCTTCAAAAGGAATTCCAAATACAACTTCTAAGACCACTGAGTAATGAAATGCAAGGAAAAAATTCAACTCGAATTTAAGACATCGGTGCCAAAGCCTAACCGGGGACACTTAAAGATGACTGGGGATAAATTAAGCTATAATTCATATCTCCACATCAAACTTTAAGAGCATTCTAATTAAGACTGTTCAATTAAAAGATAAAAGAATAGAAAAAAATATTTACAACGAATATTACCATAAAATTGCCATCGTAAAATATCGTACCTAACAGAAGTTTACACCCGCGTAGCTATAAAATTTTATTAGGCACTTCGAATTTGCTTATAAGAAGATATCTTCATAATTCCTTTGAAGAAAGTTTACCTACATTCATGACACCTCCGCGTGAAAAACATGCGCGATAAAGAGGCTTACATATTCAAAAATAAGCTTGTTATGACAAAATGGTTTTGGATATAGAATTTATAATATTTAATACAGAATAAGTAATATCATTCATTTTATACCATATAGTATATAATATACCAAATTTATAATATTGACTGCAATGTCATCAAGTGGTAAGTGGATCATGCAGTCTAAGATAGTAATGGAGCTAACCTGTTAGGGGGTGTTATATTAAACCCATACCACTAATCAGTTTCTATGCGACATCGTACCGGAACGCTAAATCGCTTTGCGGCACGTCTTTTTCGGAAGGGTGTAACTGGACACGACAAGAGCCACGAGAAAAAAAGGGAAAAAAAATTAGAAATTATAGATTCCTAAATTGCCCTTGCCGGATCGAATCAAATCGAATTGTAAGTAGATGGCGTTTTTCGATATAATATAAATCGGAGTTAACTTTTACACAATCGAATAGGTAGAAAATCTCACACTCTGGTTTCGGAACAAAACGTGCGTAAACAGCGTATTTTAGTAGATTTGATTAGGGGTGGTGAAAAAGATTATATAAATCAGATATTTGTCTTGATATCGCGGAATTTCACCTGAGTACACATTATACAACGTGTAACTAAATTACAAAATACTGTTGAAGGGGTACATGAGTATATTTCATAAGGAATCGTCCCGCAAAAATATTAAATCAAAAGAAGCATATTTATTTATCCTAACCTAACCTAACCTAACAAACGAATTCCAAACATTCTGAGTGCTTACTTATGACAACCCTACTGAAGATAAAACACCGACACGTAGTAGCTACACTACGCGACGGGTACCTAATAAAGTGTCAGTAGTCACTTGATTTTAATTTTGTAAAATGTAAAGCCACATGTGACTGTTATCACACCAGCATTCTCAGCATACAGACTGGAACACAGCAATGCTTGGTGGCAGAATTAAGGGTAGTTTTAGTAACATCCCCGGAAGAAATCTGTCCCAAAAAGCAACTAAACTAGCTTATGAAAATTAAGCTTAATTGTATATACTCAGCGAACAGCAGGAGAATCTGTATGGTGTACGCTCAGAAACCGGAGCATCCTCAGGAGATGTTGATTTTACAATGAATAATTGTTGAGTCTACATCTCCTGAGGATGCTTACAATGAATAATTGTTAAGTCAACATCTCCTGAGGACGCTCCGGTTTCGGAGCGAAACGTGCGTAGAGGGTACATTGCCGAGGATCTGTTTGGTGTGGAGTATACTGATTGAAGTAATTATAAATTACACCATACAGATTCTCCTGCTGTTCGCGGAGTATAGCAAATTAAGCTTAATTTTCATAATATAAACTAGATATTATATTTCATAATATAGACTAAACTAGCGTTTTTACACTGTACCACTTAGTGTTCACTTTTTACTATTCGTTTTGCGATTACTATAGTAAGTATAAATCTGTGGTTTGGCCCTCTTAATGAGCAATGCTGCCAACTTTTGGGGCAAAATGCCTCGATGAGGTCGAGTCGGAGAGGTATAAATTAACTTTATTAATCCTCTTTTTAATTGTCAAACTGTTGTTTTAGTTACGTTTCTGAAGCGTACTAATAATGCTTATGTAAATAAACATTTGTTTGTTTTAAATGTTATCATAAAGGCGGGTCTAAAGCCTCTGAGAATTGTCTACGGGCTAACCTTCAGAATTTACATTATTAATACGTAGGTATTTTTTGGGAACATCATTTAATTGAATATTGCTCTTATATTCTAATACCGTTATATTTATATTATGGTGAAATAAAATATAGTCATAGTTAATAAGTTACATAACTAATACTGACCGCAAGTATGAAATTTTGCGTTTTTTTCAATAACTACAATTGTTCAGGCAAATAGCCCACCTTATGTTTAGTAAAAACCATCGCCTAACCGATTAACTCTTCACAGGACATGCCAGGAACATGTCTTATAAAGTGTTGCCATAACTGTGTTCATCAATGTAGGCGAGGAGCAGGTGTTAAGCCGGTGTTAAGCTTGTAGTTGCACTGGCAACCATGCTCTTCAGACCAGAACAGACTCTTCAGTTCCATGCTGCTTGGCGGCAGAAAAGCAGCATGCAGGGCAGTAGTATATCCCCAGACGAGCTCTGTCACGAACACTCTACTACTACTACTGCTAGGAATTACACTATTAGTTAAAGAATGTGAGCATTCAAAAAATATTTTTAAGGGGGCCATATAAAAAATCAGCCGAGGATATGTTTTGTGAAAAATCTTAAAAAAGACTTAAGTACATTTCTCAAGCGGACGTCCAGACAGCGAGTCCAAAATGAGAAAATGAAGTTAATATTCGGATTACCTATGACAACTCAAGAAAGCTGTTTAAGATATTTTAAGCTTTATTTTGTACTAACTTCTGTCCTTTCTGCATGGAATTCAGAATTTCCCAGAGAAGAAGTATAAAATGTTAGAGTAAAAAACTAATGAAAAGTTGTTTCTGTGTGTGATTAAACTTTTATTCTTTTATTTTTTGACTCTATATATATAGATAAAGTTCATCAAAACTTTCGCAAGTATAATAACACATGTACTTATGTGTAATATGAAACTTTAAAGAGCTCTAAAGTTGCGAAAAAGTAACGCCTTAAAAGACAAGGATTGTTTCTTACCTTTTGTGCCCTGAGTTCGAATATTACACAAGTTAGGAGCACTTGATTAGCATCTTAATGATGTACTTGCTCCATTTCCCGGTAATCTTTTATACGTGAGAGAAAGTCGCCGCTCGACTCGCGGAAGTTTGCCTTAAAACTGGTGCAAGGGTTCAAAACTCAATTAATGTTTCTTGTGATTGCTAAGTAGGCTACGATCTCCTTTTCTAAAATAACGTTGAATAAGCTGAAATTGTATGATAGCTTGCTGCAAACATTTCAGTAATGTCGAGTTAACCTTTTTATAATAGTAACCTTTTTTATTCAATGTTCTTTTTGTGACGATTCAAGTCTTATACTACACCCGCTGCCCTATTCAGTAAGTTTTCAGTATTCCAGTAAGGTTGCTAACTGATCAATCATCGTGCAAATATGACAGCGCTTATTTTCATTGTATATTTTGTAATGAGATGACAGCTCGCCATCAAAAGAAACTGTCAGAAAAAATATCGCATACCCTATGTAAAATCGTTTAATTTGCGACCATATCGTGCCGGAAAAAAATCGCTTGAGAGTTGCCTAGGTTCGCGATGTTCTACTAATTTATTTTCTGCGTTTCTTTAAAAAATCGCTATTAGATTATCTGCTGAAATAATCCCATTCGAGACTTTCCTAGACTAGACGCGCATACTTATAAAAAAATGGCATATTATCGCTGAGAACTTCTGTTTTTTTACAGTTATGTGTATATAATACTGTCCATTCTGAGGCTTAGCTGATAAGCCTTTTGTATCTGTAATTACACCGGCAACCACGTCCTTCAGACCATACCACAGCATTGCAACAATGTATGGGTGCAGAAATAAGCATAACAGTATCACTGAAGCTAGTTGTAACATTAATTAAACTGTCAAGGATGTCCCATCCTATAAAATGAGAAAACTATCTACTAAATTGTTTCAGAATTAAGATTTTTCGGAAATAAACATTAGTATTATTTTTTTTTTACTTTGCCGGACGAGCTCTATCACAAAATTCTCTTCTATTACTTTCTCCAATAGTTAATCATGGTTAACAATACTACAGAAATAAATATAAGAATCGCATATAAGAAAGCCCAGCAACAAAACGTAACATCAAACTCGGTTCTCGTCGTATTGAAAAAAATGCAAAATTTCATACTTGCGGTCAGTATTAGTTATGTAACTTATTAACTATGACTATATTTTATTTCACCATAATATAAATATAATGGTATTAGAATATAAGAGCTATATTCAATTAAATGATGTTCCCAAAAATACCTACGTATTTGCAGACCATACCACAGCATTGCAACAATGCTTGGGTGCAGAAATAAGCATAACAGTATCACTGAAGCTAGTAGTAAAATTAATTAAACTGTCAAGGATGTCCCATCGTATAAAATAAGAAAACCATCTACTAAATTGTTTCAGATTTAAGATTTTTCGGAAATAAACATTAGTATTATTTTTTTTTTACTTTGCCGGACGAGCTCTATCACAAAATTCTCTTCTATTACTTTCTCCAATAGTTAATCACGGTTAACAATACTACAGAAATAAATAGTAACATTACTGTCTGAACAATATCGCATATAAGAAAGCCCAGCAACAAAACGTAACATCAAACTCGGTTCTCGTCACGAGTGGAACCGGTGTCAAGCGAGGGATTCTCTACCTTTACTACACTTACTACCTTTTCTACGATTACTTATTTGATCGGGTAAAAGTTAACGACCATTTATATGGTATTGAAAAATCGCCATCTAGTTTTCCAATATTGGCACGAGATGGCGCACCTTCGATTCCATATAAATCCTAGTTAACGTTCACGCATCGAGTATTAAACGTCGTGTTGGTACAGAATCTCACAATCTTCACTCTGGTGCCTAATGTAGTTGAGTTATACCACTCAGGTATATTATACAGGTGAGGATTCCACCTAGGTGATGTAAATAAATAATTACATTCACTACGTATTTTTACAGCTTTCCGCACTTCGCAAATAAAAGTTTACCCCTTGTTGTCTAGAGCGCTATCTCCTCGTAAATATTTAAATGGGTCGCTCTGTTTCGTTGCAATACAGTTAAGCTTTACATTAAAGTTTAAGAAAAGTTAAGTGAACGGAACTGCGTCAAGAGGAACGGCGAACGACATTACAATGTAGATAACAGAACACCCGGTATAAACCTTCATATAAAACGCCCTGTGGGCATTCTAGTATTCCACCATCGCCTGTAAACAGAGTAACACTTCACAGGACACACAAGGATCACGTACTAAAAAGTGCCGCCATGTGTCCATCAACCTGAGAAGTAGGGGTAAAGCTTCATATGCCTTCAATAACATCGACAATCATGCCTTTCAGACCGGAATATTGCAATGCTGCTTTATCACAGCAATGCTTCTTGGCAGCAGAAATAAGCACGGCGGTTGTAGTAGGTACTTCCCCGGACGAGCTCTGATTAGTAAGATTCATAGGAATTTGAACTTAGAGCCATATCTAATTTTTCATTTCTGTGATAGCCCAGTGAGTAGGACTTTGACTTAACTTTCGGGGGCCGAGTTCGAGTCCCATCACGAACCTCTAACTTTTCTAAGTTATGTGCATTTTAAGCAATTAAAATTTTAGTTGCTTCAACTGTGAAGGTAAACATCGTGAGGAAACTGGAATGTCTGATAGTTCTCGATAATGTTCTCAAAGGTGTGTGGAGTCCACCAATTCACCCTGGGCCAGCGTGGTAGACTACATCCTAAACCGTTCTCAATGTGGGAGGAGACCCGTGCCCTGTAGGGGAGCAGTTACGGGTTGATACGATAAAGAAATCATGCATTAAACGTAATATCAATAATGACAAAATAAATCTATTAATACCAATCTCTTCTGAGCCTAAGGGACTCTGAAGTTAAAAGTTGTCTGACTTATGGTCATCCCTGTCAATAGATTTAAACTAGTTTATACAAATACTTGTTCTTACTGTACTGCTATCACCTCTGCGCTTAAAACTCAGGCGAATATATTAACTCATTTATCAAGAGTCACAAATATCGTTGTGCAGAAAAAAGTCTCCATAATGTATCAGAACATATGCAATGTTGGTTTTATACTTTTAGTTTTCATAAAATTTTACCTATTTACTACTCTATGCTATACTGTTCTATTTATGTAAATTCTGTTTGTGAAAAGTTATAATGGACTTTACTTACTACTAGTAAACTAGTCTGTGTATTTTTTTTTTAATAGTAAGTTTTCCTTCTGATACGTAAGTGTGTTATAATTTATTTTGCACAAATATCAAAACTCACTTTTTTGAGTTAAATTTGTATGTGGAAATATCCGGAATACGATATACTGACTTAGACAAATCTGAAATTTTCTTTATTGCTAATATGTAACCTATCGGGAAACTTTTAACGTGTCTTTAGTTGTGTTATTTGGAACATAAAGGCGAAGTTATATGTAACTATTTATTAGATATAAGTAATTCCAGTTTAAATCAGGAAATGATAACACACTAGATTTTTTTTTCTAAAATGCAGTTGTTCTACCGCATCGGAGAAAATTGACCAAAATTTTGGCAATATTACTCTTTTCGATAAGCAAACTTAATATGACCGAAAAACCTGTTACCTCTACAACCTCAGTTGGCTCGCTAACCACTTAGAAATACTTACAAAAGGGCACGATCACGTTTTTTGGAATGAGGACTTTACGATATTTGGCTCCACCAAATATCTGAAAGTCTCCACTTCAAAGTACTAAAACGTTCATTCACTGCCTGACGTAGATCTTAGAGGTAGGGAAAAAGTGACTCCCTACAATTTGCTTTATATCGTCGGTCCACGTAGTGGAAGAATATATAACGCCAGCAGACATGTAATCTATAAATTAAGCAAATATTAATTAACCATACCAATTAATTAAGTTTATATTGTGGAATAATTGTATTTACTGTCCAAAATTAGAGTTGTATCATTTAGTTTTTTCAAGCAATTGGAAGCTAGATTGTTTCATCACAAAATGGACTTTACACTCTCTGACACAAATTCCAAAATGGTCCAGCCGTGTTTAGTATTTCACATCTCCTCGATGTAAAAAACCTAAAAAGCAACTGGCGATTCGATTATCTCGATTATTGAACTGAACCACTTCGAAGATTGCTTTTTTTACCCATATCTGAATGTAACATGAATATGTAAACAGTAGGGCTGGCCAAATTTCGAAACATTCTTATATGTATTCGATTTAAAACTTTTATAGTATTCTCTCGTATTAGGTATCTCGATTTTACTTTTTTATTCGTCAAAGGTTTTATAAAAAGTAACATTTATGGTTTGTCCTAAATTATCCAAATATTTTATAAAGAGGCCTTAAAAATAGGTAACTGTTTTGTTATTTTAGATAGAAATGTAAATAATACTTTGTAATAACATTTCCCAACGAATTGTAAAGCTTCCTTATTAATTGTTCCGTTGTTTTAAATATTTCAAGTCGCAGGGACTTGAAATATTGGTTTAAGACATCTTACAGAAGTAAAAATAGACAGCCGATATTTAAGACGATGTTAGTGATAATAACCAGCTCCTCGATTGACGGACTATTCCAACCAGTTGCCAACTCTTCGTCTTCATACAAACGCATAATTTGATAGTGACAGCTGTCAACTCTTCGCACATATTGTATGGGGATAACAAGGTGGCCACCACTGGGCAAATGTTGGAAAAGTTAGTAAATCGTGCAGCAACACCGAAAGTATCAAATATACCTTGCGGCATAGAATAAAGAACATACAGAGTCCTGATCCAGCCATTGCATTGTATCCAAAAACAGAGAAAACGCCCCGAGCACGTCTCACTTCACACCCGCGAAATGTTGCTAGCTCACAAACTTTTCCCATTTATTGGTAATCTTTAAGAACATTGGAGGTAAAATAATTACTGCCAACTGCCAAATGAATTTAGTGACTAACCGCCTGTTCGAGAAATAATACTAAAGTGGAGTATCAATATTAGTCGTCTATACGGTTTCTGTATGTTCATAATTCTGTGCCTGGCATAGAACACTATTTTTCCAACACCACTTTTGGTCTGACCCGGGATTCGAAGCTAGATCTTCATTGTCCACAGTCAAACTAACCATTAAACCAACGAGACAATTTCAAGGTAAATAATATTGTAGTAGTACCTACTACGTACCTGTACGTGGTGGTAATATTAGTAGTGACAGTTCCAGTAAAGTACCAGCCCTAAACATCCCGATGAGATTGTAAGCATGTTATTCACTTGGTTGTGCATAGATGTAAAAACGTATATTTTTCTCTCATTCCAGATCGGAACCAGACAAACCGCTTTTATGGTTGTTTTACTGTTTGCAATTTAACTTGAAACGTTACACCCGAGGCGAACAAAATATAAGAGGGAATTCACACGGAGCGATGCGATATCGGTTACTAAATCCGATTCGACATTCTCTGTGTACAGTACAGTACTTTTATTCATCTGCGCGTGAACTTCGGTTCGAAGTCCAGAGATAAATAAAAAGTAAAATATGAGTTCTACAACAACTTAAGTTGCGTGTGTAATTACTACGGGATTTTTTTGATTTTTCCGGCATTAGATGAGGTCTAGTAGAACGTACAAACTTTTACATAATATATACAAGGATACTAGAAATAATTGGGTGTAGTAACAATATCAATAAAGCAAATAATTATTCTCAAATTGCACATCGTGTTCTTTTTAAACAAATACTAGATACAAAACTATTGCTAGAAACAATAAGGTTGTATTAGGTACTGACTAGATGTAAGGTTTGTAAACTAGGACAAGAGTTTTGCAAACTGAAGTATATTTAGAGAAGATTAAAAAAAATAAAGTAATCTGTCTTTAGGCTCTAATTTTTGAGCCTTTCTGTAACATAAATTGTTATTGTTATACAATTGACCAATAATAAAGTCTTACTGCGGTTTATTTTGAAGCGAAACCCAAGACTGACGGACCAAATTACATGTTGCAAAACTTAATAGTGTGGATACTCGCACAGAGTATCCACACTATTAAGTAACTAACATACTCCGTTTTACCTAACAGATACGGATTGAATGTATGGTTCAGGGAAATCATTAACGTATCGCATCCGATTATATGAAAACGCGATAATATTAACTCATCTACGTTGTAAGAAATATTGAACCTCTGTGTTTTTACATTTAACTTAGGTGGCTTTATATCAGCGTACAAAGAAGAAAGAAAAATATTGACGGTACATGTGATTTAAATAGAAAAATGTTATCGATAGGTGCTGACTCAATTCTACTCGGCCGAGTGGCGCAGTGGGCAGCGACCCTGCTTTCTGAATCCAAGGCCGTGGGTTCGATTCCCACAGCTGGAAAATGTTTGTGTGATGAGCATGAATGTTCTTCAGTGTCTGGGTTTTTATATGTATTTTATAAGTATTTATGTATATTATTCATAAAAATATTCATCAGTCATCTTAGTACTCATAACACAAGCTACGCTTACTTTGGGGCTAGATGGCGATGTGTGCATTGTCGTAGTATATTATTTATTTATTTATTTATACATTTCCCTACTCCTAAGCAAACTACTATCACCTACTGCGATCTCGTCTACTCAGCGTGGTGATTATAGGAACGAACGACGCTACTGTCCATTCTCTGTTTCCCTTCTCCCTACGACACCCGCGGAAAGAGGAGGGGTGGTAAGAACTGTATTCTGATCTGCCGGTACTACACCACACGGTATAGCCAATTGTAGACACAAAAATATTTGACACAAAAAACCGACTTTGTTCCAACTAAACAACAAGAAATATTTTCTACAACATTTTGAAGTCAGTGCCAAGTAAAATGTAGAAAATTACTACTACTAATAGAAATTAGAATGGTATTCTAAGAATTTACCACATATTACCGACATACAGCTGAAAGAATCGCGAAGCTAAAGTTGCAAATGGGCGGTGCACATAGCTGGGTGATCCGATGCACGTTGGGGTCCCAAGGTGCTGGAATGGCGACCTCGCAACGGTAAACGCAGCGTTGGTAGACCCCCCTTGAGGTAAACGGACGACATCAAGCGATGCCACTCGCTTGATGTCGTCCGTCCGTCCGTCCTGCCGCTGGACCTAAGCTGCACATAACCGTGGTATTGGGACTCCCTAGACCTATATCCACATATTTTAGAATTTGATATTACTCTATAATATACTTAATATATTATATTATTGCTAAAAACATATAAAGAAAGAAGGGGCCAGGTATTCAGATATTCACTATAATACCCACAATGTTCAGGATGGCACTTAGATCTTTCATTAATTAACAGTATTATTGAAGCTAAATACCTAGTTTCTCATATTAAAGTATTAATTTTATAAAAGACATCATTAAAGCCCACCAACCTGCTTTCGAGCAGTGTTGTGGGTCTGTACTCTATAAACCTGACTTCCCAAGGAGTGAAATAAAACAACTAGACTGACTCTAATACTGTATATTAGGCTTCTCTATAATTCATATTACTTATTACCTTCAAATGACTCTACTACCAGTTCGGAATGCTGTCTTCGGCAGAGAAGACCACTGGCAAGAAACTCTACCGTTGCTCTTTTATTCAATCAATTAAAACAAGACTTATAAACACAATTACAACATTATCATATGTTATAACGCTAGGCCCTTTGATACAAGACATATAAGACAGGTCAAACATAACTACTATTATCACTTATAACATCAGGACTTTTGAAACAAATTGTTTGTATAGAGCAACGTATGCTACATAAGCTATCTGTATGAAATAATGCTAGGGCTCCATATATGATACCTGAATAACCCAAAGGATATAAGAGATATACTTATCTGATGCTACATCAGGTACAACCATAGTACCAACAACTTTTAACAACTTATCTCAACTCCATCACCAGTATATACGACTCTTGTTTTGCCACAACAATATTTCGTTAAGTATGTCGTTTCCATTATAAATCATCTATTCCCAATTTGTAACGTTCTATCCACAATACTTTACTTAATCTTCTATTCTCAATTCATTAATTTAAATCCGTCCTCACTTTTCTTTTGCCGCCAATCTAACTTGTCAAACTCGCGTCTCCCGCCATAGATCCTATACTTTTGTTTGACAGTTTACTAAAGTCCTTTATTCTATTTTCAATACATTATCAATGAGTATACAAACTATTATTTGTTGATATATTACTACCCATCATTATTTGAAGAATTTTGCATTACGATTGGTTTTAACTACAGGTGTATATCGACATCAGAAAGTCCAAACACGACACTCTCATATCGAAGATTAAAGTCCATCTATTAATAGAATTATAACAATAAACCGATTGAAGGAATATAAAAATCAATAGTTGAAATTAATACAAGAGCTATGCTGTTAATCTCCAAAGGGGTGTAGTGATTCATTGATTTATTACACAGCTAAAAAATATACCGCTAATATAAAGAGGAAATTCAGAAATCTTTTTTTTAGGCCCAACAACACAACAAGGTCCTCTAAAACCATATAACTATACAAAGCCAAAACATAGGTAATTAAATTAGAAAAAACAACAAAATTGTTATGTACTGTATACATAACAATTTTAAAATATATACTATACCTACCTACATAAAAAGCGTGTAAAAATACGTAAACGGACCTTTGAGAGATACAAGAGCTCAGTCAAACAAAGCAGTCATACTTATATAAAAACCGTCAATAGCCAATAGTTATAACAACCCCCATTTTGTACCACAGGTTAAAAATAAACAATTAAAAAGAAATAAAAAGCGATTTAATAAACAAACGTACGTGGCAAACGTACGTGTAGAAACCATTGTTTTTAATTAGTTCATGTCAGTATACTGGTTAAGGTGAACCCGATGTGCTTAGCCGACTGAAATGGGAAGATAACTTTTTTATCCGGATCGTCCGACCATTTGCAATCAATACACTACAGTCCACAAAGCTTCCGTCGGCATATTACTATCAGGCAAATACCATCTCTGTTCCCATTTCCATACGTACGAGTATTGCATACAGCTGCACTGTTATTAAAGTTTTGAAGCTGGGCGCTTTAGGTACTTTAGAACTATCCTGATCAATCTCCTGTTTGAATTATTGCATCCTGCGCTTCTATTTCCACATTTCCCAATACAGAATGCGTTAGCTAGTTTTAACGCAAAAACTCATTTGAAACACCTTCAGCGGAGAGATCTAGTTGTACCTTCATAACACTAGCTATCTCACTAATAAACCAAAAGTTTGTTTGTTAATCATAATTTTAAAAAGTCATATGTGTACGCACTTCATTAACGGCCCGCTACCGGGCTCGGGTCTCCTCCCACAGTGAGAAGGGGTTAAGGTTTTGTTCCACCACGCAGGCCCAGTGCGAATTGGTGAAAAATAGTAAAATTCAAAAAATTCTTTTATTTCAAGTAGGCCTAAAATAAGCACTTTTGAAACATCAAGTCTGTTTGTTTGTAGTGACTCTACTACCGGTTCGGAAGGCAGATTCTACCGAGAAGATGCCGGCAAGAAACTCAGCAGTTGCTCTTTTCCAATATCAACAATTTACATTTTACATTTTAACGTTCATTTTTCTATCTTGTGAGAGATGAAAGCGGAGCCGGATGGTTCCAAGCAACCTTGTCATTATATAAAAAGCATAATAAAAAAAAAAACCTGAATAACATAAACTAACATAAACATTTTCCCCTAACATAGGCACGCTTAAACGCAAACCGTGTTGCAGGTAATAAAAAATTTAACACGTATCAATTATAAACCGCCAACCCGCATTAGAACAGATTCGTGGGTATAAGTTCTAAATACCTTCGAGCGAAGAACCCTTGCATAATAAATGATAGATAGTCCAATTGAAAACATGTTTAATGTTTGCGATCTAACCCACTAGTTTATTAATGGAGATAAAATAGTGATGCATTAATCCCTCGGGACTGTAAATCACAACTATGTAAGTTATTGGATGCTTGACAAGCGCGAAACGTCGAGTTTTGCTGACCTAATTTTTATATGACCTGCAATGCACCAACAAGCCTACAAGTCGAAAGAAATGTGTTTATATGTTTGACGGCAAATTGGCGCAGTGGGCAAAACCCTGCTTTCTGAGGCCAAGGCCGTGGGTTCGATACCCACAACAGGAAAGTGTTTGTCTGATGAACATGAAATATTTAAATAAATAAATAAATATACTACGACAATACACACACCGCTTCTAGCCCCAAAGTAAGCGTAGCTTGTGTTATGGGTACTAAGACGACTGATGAATATTTTTATGAATAATATACATAAATACTTAGAATATAAATATAAACACCCAGACACTGACAAACATTCATGCTCATCACACAAACATTTTCCAGTTGTGGGAATCGATCCCACGGCCCTGGGCTCAGAAAGCAGGGTTGCTGCAAACCGCGCCAAATTTATTATATGGAGAGCGGGTAGCAGCGTCATCTGTGCTACTACTACCATCTACTGCGATCACCAACCCGCCTGCCCAGCGTGGTGATTATGGGTCAATCCTCCCGTTGGCAGAGGCCTTTAGTCCAGCAGTGGACTCAGATAGGCTTTTAATGATGCTGTATACTATTAGTTCGCACTGGGCCAGCGTGGTGGACTACGGCCTTAACCCCTTCTAGTTGTGGCAGGAGACCAGTGTTCTGTAGTGGGCCGGTAATGGGTCGATAAGATGATGATAATATCTATCTTCTATATATAAATGAGAAAGTGTGTGGGTATGTTCCGTATAGGCTCCGAAACGGCTGGACTGATTTCAATAAAACTTTCAGGTAATCTCCGGATTGACCTGGCGAGTAATCCTGTAAAGTTTGGTGACTATCAGAGCACTCCTATTTTTGAACTGTCAAACTGTCAAATACAGCTTTTATTTACTATGATGATACTGTTGGGTGTACCCAACAATAGAATATCATGAAGATCGTGACAACAATGAAGATCATTATCTACACCCATGGGTGTAGATAATGATCTCCACCCGCTCGAGAAAAGAATAGAAGAAAATGAATACGGAGAGAAATAAATGATTTTAATATATTATGAGACTTAAATAAAAAATTTAATGACGTAAGTTTATTGTTTAAATAAAATAATGCAAAATTTAGCCCGGCGAATCGGCCTGGGGACGCTAGTTATTCATAAAAAAATATTCACAGTCATCTTAGTACCCATAGCACAAACTATGCTTACTTTGGGGCTAGTTGGCGATGTGTGTATATTATTTATATTTATATAACATGGGTAAACTTCACATTCGAAATATGAACATTGCCCGAACACTGTTTGCTTAACTCCATCTGTATCAAAAGCATGATAATTAAAGGACATCATGCTTGAAAGGTTTTTATTTAAAAAAGGAAAAGAATTAATAAATGTTTACAATTTTCTAATCCCTTGGGGAAAATTAAGGCGTAACTGTATACTACCGTAACTTTTAATTTACGCACACATCATGATATCAAAATAATAAAGATTATAAAATATATAAGGTAAGATTTGATATAACAGGTTTTTCAGGGCAAAAGTTTTCCTATAAAAGACTGACAAATTTGATGCCATAAAATACATGCGACAATATCATATTAAAACATGAACCGGTTCCCGGCTAGTGACAGCCACTATATGATGATCTCTGATTGGTTGACATTTTTTTAATATGTTTATTAAATTTACACTGAATAAAACTTTCATAAAATTTATTTTTTCCTATTCTTACTTACACTGCCCGCAATATAGAAGCGAGCCTACTTGGAAAGAGGTTTTATTTGTTCTACAAACAAAGCCTCGAATCACGAGTTGCATAGTTCGCTAGCGGAATACGAAAAACTTTTTTGGCTCAATTAAAATATCTAAGTCGAAATTTCTCAACGTTTTTTCACTAACAAGGCTACGAATACCGAAGCAGTTTTCATTACAACACTTTTATTTAGCGAATCGTACAATCTGTATATAGGAATCAGTATTCCTTATTTATTTATCTTCTCTCATTAATATAAATATATTTTTTAACATGTTACCATGCGTTTGTCTTGCAAAAACCGATATAATTTGTTTATAATATATTTGACAGGTGGTCCACACCTGGTAAAAAAAAGCTAAAAATGGAAAAAAATTTCTTTTACAACCTTTAATTTAGCGAAACGTACAATATTTAATCCTCAAATCCTCAAGTCACAATTATTCATTGTAAAGTCAACATCTCCTGAGGATGCTCCGGTTTCAGAGCGAAACGTGCGTAGAGGGTACATTGCCGAGGATCTGTTTGGTGTGGAGTATACGGATTGAAGTAATTATAAATTACACCATACAGATTCTGCTGCTGTTCGCGGAGTATAGCAAATTAAGCTTAATATTCATAATATATTATGGATTTCCGAAAAGTAACGCCTGCTAATATCCAATATTTTGCGGAGTAGGTGAAGTAAATTAAGCTTTATTTTCATAGTATTCCGCAAAGTAACGCCTGTCCCTATCCAATAACCACACCTTTTACACCGAAACCCAGCTATGCTAGTTGCTGCGGAGATAAGCATGCCGGTAGTAGGTACTTCGCCGGACGAGCTCTCTCCGTCAAAAAAGCACCACTTCTAAGTTACAATCTTGCATATTCCATTCCAAAGTGGTCCGTTATGCGAAATACCATATAAAAATTGGCGCAGTAGTTTTTGAAGAAAATTTCCTCAATGTCCGCGTTGTTAAGTAAAAATCACACTCACACACTGTACAAGGAATCGCTGAACCCCTTTTTCTACTAATTTTTTTTCTCTGTGTGTTCTGAACACTATAAATAATTAATTCAAAATAAATAATATATATTTAAATAAAATATATTAACATAGCCTTTATTAACAATCTTATAAATTACATTTCACGTTATTCTACTTAGTACTATCAAAATATTTATTTAATTTATTTATCATAGGTGGGTTAAGGGTACAAGTAAAGAAAAGTAATCATAATAATTATACAACCAAATGCGTACCTCACATCTTATATTGATGTGTATGTAATAAATGTATTTAAATTACATAATGCGAGATTAACCTCAACTTATTTTAAGATAAACGTGTGTACATGATTTTGGTATCATCATCATCAAAAACCTACAACAGTCCCATGCTAGACAAAATGCCTCAAAATGGGAGGATTATCATTTAGGAATAGTGTACCTTAATAATTTAAGGATTTAAACCTTACATTCAATCAAAATTTGTTACCTTTTTTATAAATATTAATCAAGTTTTTCGTAAAAGTACCTATATTGATACGTTATTTTTATTTACGAACTCATTATGAATTGCGATATGTGGATACTTCAACTTTCTATAGAGAATGATTGCTTTACGAAGTTTATTACCCTTTATGCTGTCATACAAGACTTTATTAATGCTTTTGACACTTTACACTTCAGAGTTAATAACTTTTACGCTGCACTGTACGAGACTTGTCACTTTTATGAATATCTATATATTCAACGAATGTAATAAATTAAGTTTAATTGACATTCAAGACCTTTTTTTTTTTTTCGTATATGGTCACTTGGGAACTAGGGTTGTCTTTACGGGGCTAGGGTTCGATTCCAGGGTCTCTGGTAAAAATACTCTGTACCGAAGTTATAAAATTGGCAGTGTGGCCCCCTAATGTACTGTACTGTACCCTTACGTGTTTTTCGTCGCACAATGCAAAAGTTAGAACCAGATCTACAGCAGGTACCTACAGCAGTCAACATCAACCTTATCTATTATTTCCTTCAGCCAACGTTGGCTGATTGCTGGGCACAGGCTCCTTCCTTATACAGGCTTTATTTATTTATTCACTTTATTGCACAGACAAGAAACGGTTAACAAAAGGAGTATTTAATGCTTAAGCATTTTCTACCTTTCTACGTGCGAGAAAAACGAGTGAGGTTGTGGCCAAAAATTTTTAGAAAGTAAAAAAATTATATATATACAAGTGAAATATATTTTATTTATACGTGTACATTTATATTCGACCGTGAATTAAAACTGCCGTGGTCGGCTGGTACAAGGAATTTTTAAATCCTAATTCTAATCGGCCTGACCAGAAAATTATATCCAGAGACCCGTTAACTGCAGTAAAACATGTCGACCAATAGACCAAAGACGCAGTTAGCGACAGAGGCATACTATTGTCAATTTTAAAACGATTTAAACCATAAAACACATTAAAGCCAAATTCAGATGCAAATGATCGCTAAGCGACATTCATTTCCCACACCATCCAAGTACGTCCCCAGTAATGTAGGCTAAGTATTCACGCAAAGAATCACAGCGTTTTCAAACAAATTGATTACCTAGGTACCTCTGTATCCCTAGTATCTGAAAGCAATTTTACGCTCTGAATCGTAAAGTTTTGATATATTAGTTGCTCGTTGATATCGTGGCTAAGCATTTCAAACCAATTGCGAGTCTACTGTTCGATACCCGGGTTGACAAAAACTGTTATGTATGCCGCTCCCGCTTATTAGTATCACTGACATTTGATCACAATTATTATCTGATAACATTCGTTTTACCCGGCTAAGTTTGCTGCGGGATCTTCTTCGACCAGGGCGCGTGTGGAATCCTCCTAGTTAACGAATTTGCCTATCGACAAAGACTATCGACAAAGACGTGCCGCTAAACGTGTTAACTATAAAATTAAAGAGCACATAGCGATCCATCAGTAACTTTCGCAAACATGAAATTAATGGTGAAATAGAGCTACAGCGCGTAGGCTAGGATGTAGTTATCACCATCACCTCACAATAATTCAAAGTAATGTGTATAAACGTTTTATAATTGCCTGTGATAGGCCTACATTAATAAAGAATGTTTGAATTAGTGTTGGATACCTAATCATTGGAGCAGCTCGGAATTATAAATTGACTTCCCTCTCATGATGATGACTCATCATTTTAATAATAATTTTATTTCTTGATCTCAATTTAAAATTATTGTTAGATAGAGCTTCATCTATTTAGCTTTAGAATTTAAGTAAGATATATTTTATGAAATAATGGTATCCATTTATTGAAATAGAAACCGCAGCGATAATTAAGTATATTTTTTTCTCGAATTAACAAGTAAAAAGTTTATGTAAATATCGATTCCATCGAATCATGTACCGATTCATAAGATAATAAGATATAAACTTGAATAGTTACGACTATAATAAAAAAAATAAGTTTTCAACAGAAATCCAATGAGGATACAAACGTTGGAAACGAATCTGTAACCAAAAGTCATATACCTTTTCAAGAAAATGTATGCCAAGTATTCACACGGCTTTTTCACGGAAATCAGAACGTAAGGCTATATGTGGACAGGGAGAAGTGCTCTCGCTATTATGCGAAGTTTTTGTAATCCGAGCATACCTACGAAACTATGAGAAACGTGACCATAGTGGCACCGGAACGCGTCTGGAATAATTGCATTATATTACTATAGCTTTTTCAACTACAACGTGAGGAAAAGGAAAAGTTATGGATAGCTTTTACTTATTTACCGCACAAAGTTCTAACTTGGAATTATCAAAAGGAAAATAATAACAATTACATATTTTATTCAGTAACATTTCTGACATAAATATTAAAAGGTACATTTAGATTAATGTATTGTTTTCATAAAAAAATAATGCTTCAATTATTTTATTTTTAATAAAACGTATTTCGGCAAAGTGAATAGAGGTCAGTGTACCTATAAACTACTGATTTTGATGCATTATTTTTACAACTTTAATTCATTCTTTCTATTTAGTAACTAATTATTTAGTAATTAAATAGGTACACATTTGATACCATTTAACATAATGTTACAAATGGGGTGATGATTGACCCACTTGGTTCATTGAACCTTATTATCTTTTTTAGATTCTGTGCAAAATCATACCTCCAAAGTATTTAAAGAATTTTTTATTCGAAGCAATTTTGTTAATGCATTTAGAATTAAAAAAATAGCTTATCTTATTTTTATCCATAAAGATTAAGTTCTCCACCTGTTCTACTTAATAACGTACAAACAATCTGATTTACAAACGTAAATTGATTTAAGCTATGAATTAATGGCTAATTGCCTAATACATCCAGTAATTTAATGAAAAATATCACGTAGCATTCATATTAACAGATTATTATAGAAATTAACGGAATAATTTAAAAATTATTTTGAATATCCAATTTCAACAAGTGGATATTTTAATATTAGGTTTATTACCGAATATCGAAAGTACCCTTTGAAAATAAACAGTAAGTACTTATTCAGTCACTAAGAAAGTACTTAAAAATAAATAAATAATAAAAATATCATGAATACCAAATTAATCGATAATAAAACACTAGATAAATAATACTCTAGGTCCAAAAACTGCATTCCACCGCAGCAAATAAAATTGCATTTAATAACTCAATAATTAATGTAATAGCAGATAAAATACTTCAATTATTATCAAAGAAAATAAATAATTCACAGAAATTCAATAACATCCGCATGAAATACCGCAGAAGTAATATTTCAGATTGTCAACAGTAAAATACATAAATAAAGATAATAGAAAATGTAAAAAAAATAACGGAAAACTCACCAGGAAAACAAATCAGTGTTTATTCGAGCTAATCAGAAGTACAACGGCATCACGATTCACGAAAACCTTAACGAGATTTTGTTTCTTTCAAAATTAGTGTTCGCGCGTGTCTCGCGTACAAAGCCGCACGAGCTTTGTCGGCTGGAGGCGGGAACGAACTGATTCTCGACTTGAAGTCTCGCTCTCGGGTCTCGAGTCTCGACTCTAGGCGACCGGCGTGAGTCGTCGCGAACTCTACGCCGCTTGCAGCGGACCCCCTCCGGCTATCACTCCACTTTCTGTTAGGGTACTCACGCACTTTAAGGGTACCTGATCAACATTTTGGTAACTGAACCCTAAAAAAAACTAGAGGGTAGGCTATGGTATTATGTGTACGTTACTCATGTAAAGAAAACTGCCTCGTTAGTCTAGTGACAAGGTGGTTCTAAAAGAAGTATTAAAGTACGGTTTACAAGGTTTTATGTTCAATTCCCGGGTCGGGACGGTAGTTATAACAATATCTCTAACAATATTTTTTATATATTCTACTACTCGGTACTCAATATGTTAAACTTATTATTTTTAGTTTAAGTAATTTTCAGTTTCAAACCCTAAGTAAAAAAAATCGTTGTCCACCCCAGAGCACTTTACACGTTCGGCTTCTGATATTATCTTCTATATTATACTAACTTAAAACATACTAAGACATAATTAAAAGGAGGAGTAACACATACTCGCTGAAAGTAGGTTTTCAGCGAGTATGTGCAGTGCAGTTTTAAGCCTTTTTGGTCCAAAGATCAGATTGCCATAATACTCTCCGATCTCTTTTAGAAGAGGAACTTCCAGAGGAAGAGAATGTGATAATGATAGTTAAAACTCACCACTGCAGGTGCAGCGTGTAGGGTATATCCTTTGAATCTCTCTTTTCCTAAGAAGATCCTGGGGCCCCTAATGAGAATGATGTTTATAAGGTGCACGCCACTGTTTACTCTGTCAAACTCTTCCCGTCCGTGTCGTATCTCCTTGTATCTAGATCCGTCACTCCACATTTAGTCGAGAGTGGCAGCGTGATGGCACACTAGAGAGTTATGCCGTTTATCGTGATGCACTGCAAAGGCGCGCCAATAATTCCACTTTAAAAAGACAAAACCCACTCCATGTTGGATTCAAACAGGTGCTACCTTGCGGAAGTCAACGATTTAGAAAAGACGATTTAGATTTCTTTTGTATGGACGGGCTTCCATTACTGAGTTTCTTGGTCTGCAATTCAACGAGGCAAGCGCCGTAAGCAAAATTCTGTTGCCCATAAATGCTCTTATCGGAGTGTAAAGATTTTTTTTTGGAATTATCGGAGTTGACGCTGTCTAAGGATGGTTGTCGTGGGAAAGAGCGGCTCGGGTCAGAAATCAGAATACTATTTTTCTGACCAGCTCGTGCAGTTTGATCTGTTTTTTCAGCTGTTAATTGACTGACGATGTCTTGCACACGTTCTGGTGGAGGCGGTGGAAGACTGAGTTGCGATCCTCAAATGTCTGTCGGGAGGTGGTAAAGAGTCAAGACTGAGCGTTAGAAAAGTCCTTATCTTTGCCTAAAGTTCTACTTTTCTACTACAGAAAAGTAAGAGATTTTTGTCCGGGGAAGTACTAACGTCATGCATATCTCTGCCAGCAAGGAGCACTGTAGCGGGGCTGTGTTTCTGTCTAAATAGGTGCCTGCCGGTGCCGTTGCCGTTGCAATTACTGCCACATGAAGCTTAACACCTACACATCAGGTTGGTGGACACGGCACTTTTAATGGCTTGTTCCTTGTATGGCATGAGAAGTGTTGCTGCGGTTGCAGGTGATGGTTTTCCACTTACCATCAGATGGGCCAAATGCTTGGTCCGTCAATTTTATTCGTATAAAAAAAAATACTAAAACTTTGGTACGACAAACTGCATCATTATCACCACTGGTATCTCGTATCACTTGCGGTTGGGTGTGGAAGCGTTCCCGTGACTCAGTCGACAGGCGATGAGTTGGACCGTGGGGTATTACGATTTGACCACACTGCTCGGCACTTCTCTATAATATTATAGTAAGTGTATATATACACAGTTACTGTTATAGTTCAACGAGTCGCGAAACTGAAATGGTAAGGGCGGAGCACATTGCTCGGAGAAATTATGGACGTTGAGGTACCAAGTTGCTGGCAAGTGACGACCCGCACTGGAAATCAAAATGTTGGTTAACTCCCACGAGTCTCTACACAAAACTATAGCGATTAGAGATCCCTACAAAAGATCTATGTCCAGCAGCTCCAGCAACGTCCTTTGGTTGGAAATGATGATGATGATGATAATAATCGTACGCAAGGTTAATAAAATAGCCGGTTTTCGTCAGTAACCCTTATTATTATTGATCGAAACTTATTAAGGAACAGGTTCAGTTTATACCACCGGATAATTCATATGATAATTGACTCGAAAAAATCTAACCACTAAATACTAACTTAATTGAACCTTATTAATAATTGTTTCGGTTAAGCATTTAAAAATTAACCGCTAAAACGCGGAATATTATTTTAACCAGTTGTCACTAAACCGCCCTAAGCTACACTGAAGAAAGAATTAATTAGAATCCGTGCTCGCACAGTATTACGCATTTTCGTCCAGTACTAGTTCGAAATATCGAATTATCAAAACAAGCTGTCTTCTATATATAATTTTATGATTACCGTCTACTGTACACATCTAAACTTTGTATATTATCTCACTGTATATTTTCCTTTCAACTCTACTCTTTTTTTTTTTGGCGTGGTTTAAAGCTTGGAAATCACAGAGAAAAGTATACATTAGCTTAAAAAGATGAACAGATATATAACTTCTGGGGTGGATTTCAGGTGGTTACTATTTAATTCATATACAAGGCTAGTTAGGAGTGGATGTGTGCTAAACCAATGGGATATAAAAGTATTGATAATAATAAAAACATTTTGCTCCACAAACTTTTCCTGAGATCTATTCGAAGTATCTGCTCTATCATAAGATTTGTTTACGTTCAAGGTCAAATGGGGTCACGGATTACTATGGCAACAGCAAAAAGAATGTGGTCTTACGGTAACATTAAAACAACAACATAACGTAAATCAGTAATCACACACACGCTCAAATGCACACACACAAGTGGACTCCTAAATGCGATTTAAAGTCATTACAATAAGTTAGGGTTGCCAATTTTGCTTCCTTGGGTTATTTTTATACGAAATAATTACCACCCATGCTTATTTCTGAAAACAAGCAACATTGCTGCGTTCCGGTCTTAAGGGCGTGTTTACCTCATCAGGCTTATGGACGCAGGGCGACAATTTATTCGACGTGTTCCGTTAACGCCTGTTGTAAAGTTTTGCCCTGTTATCCACTAAAAATCAGGTGGACTATGTGCGCGGTCCGTCAATCTCTTTTTATATATAATTCCAGTGTCCCGATTTTAACCTTTTTTGTCAAATGTGTGTGTGTTTGTTCCTACTTACGAGTATGAGATAGTATAGTATTTTAATTTTTAACTGCCATATTTTTAACTTTTCATCATTGTTTACCAATGAATTCTTAAATAATACCTGTAGCACCTAATAATTTGACAAAAAAAGCAGTTAAGTAGAAAGAAATAACCAATACGTATGAACATTATGTAATAATTATATGTGTAGTATTAGAATTCATAGCATGTAGTATATTTAGCAATATTTAAAGTACAATTTTTTTACTGCCGCACCAACCCTACCACTATTTTCGCCAGTTTCGCTTTAGCGATTAGACCGCCTTTGCATGCCTAAACAATATATATATTTTTTTTAATCCTTTTTGTATTTTGTTTTGGCGTGTGAGAATTTAATAATAATAATAATAATTTAATTTAATAGTAACAAAAATTTCTCTAAACCGGGTATTAGTCATACTGTCTATGAGTGTCCTTTTACCCCTTTACAAACTAGCCTTTTGTAACGGTTAGTAGTAGGTATTGCTCGTGGCCTGGATAGTGCGCAACCGGCCTTATTCGCTCTCCTGAGACAAGCCGATTTATCACGCTGTATCTTTAATCCCGAAACATCCTTAACTCGACGTCCTTCATTTTTTACGAGTTTACGAGCTTTACTTATCTCACAGAATTGAATGTTACTGACCGCGTTATTACGGTAACTAAATCATGTTACCGCATCGGAGGTCCAGTTAAGATTTTTTTACCTTTTTTGGCGTTTGGGTCCAATGAACTAGCCGATGACAAAAATATAGTAGGCACCTAGTTTATAAGAGAAAGACACATCTACGAAGTAGCTTGAAAAATTAACAAGAAGCGATGATAGCCTAGTGGGTTACGCTTCTGCTTCCCTTTTGGGGGTAACCTTATTTTAAGCAATTAAATATCACATGCTTTAGCGGTGAAGGAAAACATTGCGAGGTAACCTGCATGCCTGAGAGTTCTCCATAATGTTCTCAAAGGCATGTGAAATCCACTAATCCCCACTTAGCCAGGACGGTGGCTTACGGCCTAAACCCTTCTCATTCTATTTCTAGTAGTCGTAGAGCTTTTAGTAACAGTGCTAGTCCGGGGAAGTAATATCGCCATGCTTATTTCTGCCGCAAAGCAGTGTTGCAATGTTCTATTCCGTTCTGAAGGGCGTGGTTGCCGGCAGTGGCAAAAATCAGAATTCATTTATTTCAAGTAGGCCTACTTTAAGCAGTTTTGAAACGTCAAGTCTGTCAGTTTGTAGTGACTCTACCACCGGTTCGGAAAGCAGATTCTACCGGAAAGAAACTCAGTAGTTGCTCTTTTTCAACACCAACATTTATAATTATTTTTCTATTTTGCGGGAGATGAAAGCGAAGCTGGCTGCTCCAAATCTATTATGGCCTTATAGTGATCCGGTAATGACTTTGATAATGATAACGATGGTCTAGTTGTGTGCATTGTTATTTTTTTATATTTTAAAATATACTATTGTGTACAATAATATAACAACATATAGAACGGGTGGAATATGCACATAACAAATGAGCCGCTTACGGCCGCTTTCATAATTAAAGCATCTAATTATAACAAGTCACACTCGTTCACCAGCCTGTCTCTAATTGGGGAGCATTTTCGAGTGATATTCGCAGTATTACACTTTGTCCAAAACAGGGATGTCAAAATTCAAATGAACTCGATGAATGTTTATTGATTGATGTACAAAAACCATAGATATTTTTTCATTCCGCTCCTGGAAAAACTGCGATTTAGCAGTTAAAGTAATAGGTAGCTTCTTTGTATTTTTGATGGATTAAATTAGGTTAAGGTTAAAGTTAACTGTTTAATCCAAATTTATCAGTGTCGCTTTACGTAAAAGTTTTCAACCAGTATTGCGTTTTTTAGCCTTTATGTGCTCTATGTGCTTCTATGTGCTGCTTCTAATGTAAGACTTTTTTTTATAATTTTATTATATAAGTGTGAAACTAAACGTACACTAGGTGTAAATACAATTTAATTTTAACATTTTTTACAAGACTATATTGTATATCTTAATGCACAAAATTGGTAGATTTATACTTAAAACTGAGATAACATATCATTAATATTTGAATTTACCTGCCCCTAAAGACGATTGAAGCGGTGTTAGCTCAGTTGGTAGAACTTCGTCTTCACTTTCGGGGGGCGAGTTCGAATCCCAGCACCTCTAACTTTTCTTAGTTGCGTTTTAGCAATAAAAATATCACTTGCTTCAGCGGTGAAGAAAAAAAAAGAGCGAAAATCTGCATGCCTGAGAGTTCTCCATAATGTTCTCAAATGTATGTGAAGTCCACCAATCCGCACTGGGCCAGCGTGGTGGACTACGGCCTTAACCCCTTCTCATTGGTGAGGGAGGGACCCGTGCCCTGTTGTGGGCCGGTAATGAGTTGATATGGTGATGATGATGCTGAATATGGCACGTTTAATGGGCTAGGTTAGTATGCATATCACAAATGAGTCCCTTACTGTTATAATACACACTCTCATAATTTAAATACCTAATTATAATATGTCACACTCGGTCACCGCCTGACTTCTAATTGGGGAACATTTTCGGACAAAATCTGCACGAGGTATTGGTTACACGTTGTGTAAAGCAGGGTTGTCGAAACTCTAATAACAAAATCGGTAGAAATCGGTCTATTAAAACCGATAAATTCATGTTATTTTATTATTAATAGTAATGCGATAGCTCAGTGGTAAGGGGCTTCGGCCTCCCTTTTAGGACTGAGTTCGATCCCCGGCAAATACCTCTAACTTTCGGAGTTAAGGACGTTTTTAATTAAAGCACTTTATTAAAGCTTTAATGGTGCATCGTGAGAAAATCTGCGACTCGTTCGATGTCGTCTGTCCGGGGTCGCCGTTCTAGCTACTCGGGATCCAACGTCCATCGTTCCATCGGTCCGACTTTGCATTATCGCATGTATGTAGGTACAACGTTTATATGTCGAATGTTCGTACTTATATTTTATAAATGTTAAGAACAAATAAAATAACTCTCGGGATAACCGTTCCTAAGCCCCAGCGAAATATAAAACCACAAGCCATTACTGTCCTTCGTTAATTTAAAACGACACCGGAACTAAATGAGTTTCTTTATAAAAGACGACAACGGTACGACTTCTACACGGAAAGTAAGAATAAGTGAACTGGTAAAATAAACATTGAAAGTCACTTACATTAAGTCACTCGCCATAGAACGAGTACGACTGAGAGAGTTCCGGAAAAACAGGGACAGTTTCATACAGAATACCGGTCCCACGTTAGTATTTTGTATAAGATACGTTCCATTTTTCTTTTCACAAGAATAATTAATGTACCAAACAGATGGCCCACCTGATTATGGAAAACTATCGCCGATAGTCAATAGTCAAAAGTCAATTATTCATAAAGATTAATATTATACGTCACAAAGTAGTTGTTAAAATTATCTCATACAAATGCATATGAATTCATAAATTCATTATATTATTATTCTATAATTACAAACTAGTAAAGTTAATTTTCACAATACATTAATTTCCCAGATTTCCCATTATAAATGTAGAAAACCTTCTCGACAAGCCTCAGTTTTTTTCTGAATAAATTATCCTTTGGTGCATTTCTTATACCTGGTATCCTATTAATAACTTCTTCGCCCATGCCTGCTACAGTCTTTGTTGCATTTTTAAGGCTGTGATATATATAGAAACACATATAGAAACACGTCGTCAGCAACGTGCTACCCAGTGACTATCAACCTGAAGGGTAAATATTAAGCCTAAGTATTACAGAAAAACCCCAGCTACCACCTCCTTCAGACCGAAACACAGCATTGCAACACGTAGTACTTCCCCGTACGTGCTCTGTCATAAAAATCTACAGTGTGACGCAACTACTACTAATTATAAAACTAAAAGCTCTAAAAAGACACGATCACCAACGCACAATACTAGAAAGTCTAATAAAATTAAACCGACTTTTAAACTCATACAAAATGAAACGAGCGAACATTAGAACAAGCCAATTACGTTTGCAGCTTGTTACCTTGAAAACAAAAGTGTATACACAAATGTCAATATCAACTCCACAAATCAAAACTCTCTTCATTCAATATAGATTATTGTACTCTTAGTAGAGACGTCGTATTCTAACGAAAGTTAAATTAAATCTGTTTAACTTGAATGGAAGTGTAAATTTTTGTCGTTTGAGCGTAAATCTCATTTATGGTTCCACATATGACCATATAAAATGACAGATTTACGCTAACGTGAGTGCGACGTAAGTTTATGTAAAAAGTTATATTAGGACTATTTTAATAACATGCGTGGCAGAACTCATAAAAGGTGGAGGAAGGACTCTCCGTGACCAGGGTGCCGCAGATCCGGGTTAAACGGAGATACCAAGACACCACCATGGTTGGGTTTTTGGCTCCTATCTGCGAGTCCCACATACCCTTCCGGGAACGGCTAAGATAATGTCTTCCCTGTTTCTGGGAGGGGTGGGTAAATTCATTTCTCAGCGTTAAAAAAACCGTCAGATTGCACAGTACCTATTGCGGTGGAAGAGTTAGCGTTGTTTTCAATAAAAGTCACATCGTACAATGTTAAAAGATCAAATGGTACACGACGACCCTTTCTGATTTTAAATAAGCTTCACGTTCTTTTTACCGGGAACTTTTTTGCGAGAAAGCAACAAAAAGTCGACAGTGAATTATGTTTCGAAAACTTACAGAGCATTGCTCAAGCTGAGCCCATTTCATTTAGAAATACTAAAATACACAAATAATATGTACCTTGTTATTAAAAATTAGATAAGAAAATTTAATATATAGTTGGTATATTGGTATATTATGATTATGACGTATGTTGTATTTTGTATAGGTGTTTGTATAGGTGTATGTATGCATTCCAATTTTATAATATTTAATTAATTGTTTTTATTTATATGTTTTTTGTGTATTAGATAGAAATACACAAAAAACATTTTAATAAACTTAACAGAAATTATAAATTCCCGAATTTTCTCCCCCGGTGATAAAACCTAAGATCCAACAATTCCAACGTTATGCCACTTTTAAAATATAGCACCTAGAATAGTCATCATCATCATCAAGGGCCTCCTCCCTAATAAGTAAATAGGATTTAGAGCTAAGGCCCACCAGTATTTTCTTATGACCATTAATTTAACAAATAAGTATTTATATATATAACTCAGATACAAATTGAGAGATATTACGTAAAAAATATGCAAACCTGTAAAAAACTAAACACAATTTAATAAGTAAATTGTAAAATTGAAGCTATTACCACTTGTAAGACAGCAATAACGCTTCGCCGCGTAATACCCAAGCGATTTACCTCCAGATATGGGTCATTGCATTTGTCGATGTCTGTAACAACATAAAATTACATGGCTATTCTTCCGCAGTGTTGAAAGAAGATAATCTAACTCAACGCAGTACCTGTTAAGTAGGTATCCATAGTTTCATCGTTACAGAATCACTAATGAGCTATTATTTTTTGCCTTATAGAAAAAATTTTAACATAAGCTCATCGTTATATACATACCCCATGAATTAATGAATGATTGCTCAACAAACAAAAGTACAGCAAAAACAACAAATAAAAATAAAAAACAATACAGTGTATATATGTCTGCGGCCTTATCGCTTCATAGCGTTCTCTTCCAAGAGGTACATTGTCCATATAATATACACATTGAAATATAAATATACAAACAAATATTTACCCATAAAACATGGAATATAAATAAGTAAATAACTTGAGAGCCCAGTGGTTACGACTTCGAAAGGACCGATGCATTTCTGACCTTTTAGGAGTTACGAGCGTTTTAAAATATCACTTGCCTTTCTGCAAGCGGGTGTTATTGCAGTGAAGTGCTAACTTGTAGTGGAATAAAACAAAAAGCAAGTGATATTTTTTAAGATACATAGTGATGAAACCTCCAAGCCGGAGAGTTCTCCATATTCTCCTCAAATGCGTATAAAGTCTACCAATTGTACTTGGCCACTTGTGGCGTACTGCCCTAACCCTTCTCATTTTGAGAGAGAGGAGACCTGGGAGCTTTGTAGTGGACCACTAGTGGGTTGGTAATGATGATGATAAAATACTAATTATAGTTTAATATCAATATACGTTACTAGCGTACCATCGCGACATCGTCCAACATAAAGTATAGATCAACCTTAATAGGTAGACATAATTATGATGTCGCGGAATTTTTTTTTATAATTTTTAAAGAAAAATTTTTTTCACATTTGATTTTATCAATACTTTAACCGTTTGCACAGTGCTCGCAGCGAAAGCTCTCAAGAGGAAAAAATCACAATTTTAGAAATATTCTTTATTGCTGCTATGCTCTTATTGTTCTGAGCGTGATGATAAATAGCCTATAAAATTCCTTGATAAATGGGCTATCCAACGATGACAAAATTTTTCAAATCGGACCAGTACTTTTTGAAATCATCGCGTTCAAGTAAACAAACAAACAATGTATAAGATTTAACATGATGATTAATCTTTTCACTCTTATCTCTACTAATAAATAAAATCGAAACGTTTGTCCGTGATATCCATACGTACCAGTATAAGTATTTAAGCGAAACCATAATGTTCCATGTTCCATCTTAATATATATTTGGTTTTCCGGGATAATTTTTGGAAAGCCTTTAGAAAGGAAAGGAGAATATACAGGGATGACAGCATCATGAAGAAATACACTTTTTATCCTGGGAAAATAGAGGGATCTTACTAGATTTACATAAATAATTGCGCTGGATTTGTTACCTAGGTGCGCCTGAGCTACTGAGGTGATCTTCAAAACATTTGGCATAGAAATATGCATAAAAGACTTTCAGTCCGAGATATTGTGGGGTTTTTTTTTTTTATTAACAAAACCCTACAATTTCATCATTATCTACCAAGTCATGCCATTTTGTCTGTTCATTTGTTTGTTTATAACCTAAATTTAAGAAAATACCGATCTAGTTTAACGCAGGGTTTAAAAAAACTATGTTAGTTAGTTATGATATAACAGCAAACCCGTTCATGAAAACATTTTCAAAATAATTAATTTAAGATAGATAAATATGATAGATTTTGCCCCGCGAAAAAAACTACAAAGGGTTTTTTTTTAAAACAGAAACAAAAGCAGACTAAGTGAAGCAACAGCTAAAATTTTGTTTTCGTCATTTATTATACGTTATACATGTGGGCAAAACCTCAGGGAATGGCTTATAGTTTTGAGTTAAACATATTATATACTAGCTGTTGCCCGCGATTTCGTCTGCGTTTGATTTTGTTTTTTGATATGGCATTAAATTTAGTTGTAGATCTAAAATAATTTAAAGTATTCAGTATCGCTAAGCCTTAAATGAGGGGTTTGCTGCTGTCCGCTGAGTTCTGTCCTCTATCTCCAACCACTGATTGGGCAAAATTAAAGACATATACCTTTATAGTACGAAAATAATTATTTAAAACGGTTATAATTTGTCGGAGTTATGGTGTAAAATCGTCAAACATTCATCCCCTCTCCCAAAGGAACCGAGCTTAATGTCGGGATAAAAAGTATCCTATATTACTTCTAACACTTCGAAGAATATGTGTACAAAGTTTCATGAGATTCGGTTAAGTAGTTTGTGCGTGAAAGCGTAACAAACAAACTTACATTGACATTTATAATATTAGTAGGGATAGGGATAGGGATATAATATGTAGGTACCTACTTCATAAAGTCGGATGAATATTAGGTAGCTCGCAAGTCCAAAGAATAATGTTGATAAATAGTTACTTTGTTGAAAAAGCGAATACTCGTAGCTACTTATTTTCGCGCAGCACGTCTCCCGTGAAATGTATGTAAATTAGAGCTCACCGCCTATCTTTGTTCTGAGCCCCTGTAATTCACTGATTTATTACTATACTCCTTGCTTATGTGCGTACACCAATCTTTTGTAGTTAAATGAAGCAGACATTCTGTTTAAAAACAGTGTTTTTTTTAAATAGGCTATTATTATCATCCTTAACCTAAAGTTTTTGCTGCGGGACGTTACCCGGGAAACGAAACCGGGGATCCAATAAAAATTCTCTTTTTCACCCTGTAAAGTACTGATTTATTATTTTTAAGTAGGTATACTCTTTGATCGCGAGCGTGTGACAATTATTAGTGGATAAATAATGCAGCAAGCTTTTCAAACCGCGTCTTTTTTAACATGGTTATAGACTCGCACTTTCATAGCATAGCATCATAGCCTAGAATTGATGTCGAAATCAGGGAGTCTTTAGGTAAATATTCTGTCTTTTCACCTTATAAACTCAACCTGATAAATGAAAGAAAACTTTTGATCTTACTCACTCAAACAAGGTGCAACTACAGCTTGCAGCTTGATTAGAATTAAGAAAAATAAACTTCGGTAACTTATGGGTACCAAAAGCGCTCTGTTAGAATCCCCTTTCATGGATGTTATATATTTTAGTTTGAAAACAATTTAAAGTTTGAAAACAGAAAATCCATCTTGATACTTCAGTGCGCTTTCGAGCTATTAGGGTTCCGCACCTCACAATGTAGAACTGAACATGACCATTTTAATTTTCATTTGTGTATCTAGGCCCTTTTTTTCAGAATCTGCTTTAGGTATCGTGGTTAATTATAAGGAGAGATCGCTTCCAGGACGCTGGAACGAGGTAAACTCGGAGATTGTCCTCAATAGTCATATAACACTGAAATGAGAAGAGCCGCATCTACCCACAAAGCTCATCAAATTTTGCTAAACAAGCATAAGCATGGCAACAGAGCAAAGGATAAGTTAACACCCGTTTGTCATTATAGGTAGAGATGTTATTTCCCCCCATGCGCTCATACTTGCAGAGTAGAAAAGGCTAGCAGGAGATACAAACAGGACGAAAATAAGTAGCTAAATATTTACTTATACACCAGCAAAGGCACGGCAACAGATGAAAGGTGAAGTTTACACCCATTTGGCATTATAAGTAGAGATATTATACCCAACATATGCTCGGAGAGTAGATAAAAGTGTTGGAGGAGATACAATTTTTGTGCTTTTTCAGTAGAGAATTTTCGAGCCATGCAGAAGTTCTGGCCGCCGAGGGACTACATGTCCCCACACCGGAAACTGCAGCGCTACTTTACTTAATTAGTGGCATAAAATAAGTTTCAAGGAATTTATTTAGATTTCCATTTTACCCCTAATTCCATAACTCAGTTTTAATACCTGAGTTATGGAATAACCTAATAATACGTTGACACACGAAATGGTAGATGAAGTTAACATAATGAAATTAATTTCATGTTACTAATTTTGTAATGTAAATTTGACTTTTAATACATGGAAATATTGCATCAAATTGAGTCACTTGGAGTCACTGGGCATAAACAACACAAAACCGTATAATTTAGAGATATACATACATAGTCTGTTTTCTGCGTCTATCTATCGGTTGAAATGACGATAAATATATTAATAATTGAAATGTTATATGCTCTATATGTTTATTTTTAACATTTTAGTTGAAAAGCCCAAGCCTGACTAAGTAACCTGAATAAACTGTTACTTTAAGGTATAGGTAGATAAAAATTATTTTGATTTATTATTGTAGATCAGCACAATCATAAACGGTAATTGATCTATCCGTTAACATTATAATTCACAAATCACTAAATAGGAAGAAGTTTATTTCACGAGTTATTTGTGTTGCTATTTTATGCACTCTGTTATTTTTACAATAGCTTTGTTGTAAAATTAAAAAAAAGACATATCATGAATCAACGGCAGACGTCCTGACAGACCGTTGATTTTTTTTTGTTTAATTAGTTACTCAGATGTTCCAGACATGTTCGAGGTTTTTCAAGATGCACCCACGGAAAACATCGTCATCATTACCAACCCATTCACGGTCCACTACGGGGCAAGGGTCTTTAATTCCATATTTTTCAAAATTTTAGACAGTGGTTTCGATGAGTTCATTTACAATGAGTTTTATAAGGTTTTCTAATTTAATGCTTAGTAAAGTTTATTATTTTGTCCATCAAAATATTATATCACCAAAAAAATAGTATTACTGCTTGAAAATATAGATAAAATATACTTCGCAGTGTTAACCAAAACGCGAAAAATCAGCATAATCTTCATTTCTCGTTTTACGTGACACCTATAATATCCGAAATATTCACCGATCTTATGTTTTTGTGTGACGAAGCACAAAACTGGTGCACCGTGAGTTACGGGATTGAACCGCTAAAGTTTATAACGATTGGTCATTTACTTTTTATCATAAAAGTAGCGGTCTGGGGCACTTCTGTACCGTAACGTCACGCTCCGAATTCGATTGTACTGCGTCCCTAACGCATCTCGCTGCAGCTCTTAAACTTTTTGAGATTTATTTCTTATGGTATGTTACTTAACAAGTTTACGATGGTAACAGATTGACCTGTTAGGAATATGGCCATTTAATATGTTACTATTTCTAAGCTCACTGGGCATGACAGTTATATTCAACTCTCAGTTCAACAATATTTTATGGGTATATGTATATATGCACCACCTAATTTTTTTATATTACTGTTTTTTATCTTCTCCATTGGTTGCCTGGAAGAATTCGCTATGTAGCGATAAGGCCGCCAAATTGTATACGTTGTTTTGTTATACTTTTCTTTTTGTTCTATGTACTTTTGCACGCCTCATAAGCGAAGCGTTGAGTGAGGTTGTGCTCTACTCTCGACATTTCAAAAAAAGCAGTTTTCTCGAAACTGAAATTGTTTTTTTGTTATTTATATTGCACTTACAGGTTAATTTGAGTACACTAATATCAAGTCAAATAATTTGTCAGGCACGTAAAATACATTTCAATTTTTTTTTTTTTGTTGTGTGCTATAAAAGTATATTCATTTATTCATTCATTCATTAATCTAAATCTTACTTGTAATGTATTAAAAGTTCTCAATCTCTACGCATATTACTTCAACGCTTTATTTTCTTGGTAGAGAGACGTGTTACACGACTATAACGTGTTACTTTTGTCTTGTCTGGAGCTTATTATCACAGTGTTTTAGAAGTGACACAACTAGTTCACCGGGTCTTGAGGTCTCGGTATCTAGAGGACCATCGCGGCCACGGATCTTACGTGGGCTTATGTAATATTTTGTTGATACTATCTTGCTTTGACTTGCGCAGAAGTAAGTGCTGCTACAGCTATTAAGAAACAAAAATCTATATATTTATATTGTTTGTTTTGCTATTACAGACTTACTGTCCCATATCTTGAAAATTCCACTATATTTAATAAGGGGATAAGTTATAGTGAATAGACTGTAGTAGTCCCGTTTACCTTAAAAAAGTAATGCACAAAATATATAAAGTAAAAAACACAACAAACAAAAATCAATGTTGATATTCAAACCAGCAACTTTGTTATGACCTCACCAAACCAACACGGCTATAATAAATTAAGTATATAAGGGCTACCGTAATTTATAACGGAGTACGCTGAACTAAATCCCAAATGTCAATCACTAGGGGCGGATCTTATAGTCGACGTAAATTAGTCAATCGGGATGCCGGTCGGATGTCTTGTGAACATCCTATTAAGAAGGATACTTTGACAGCAAGTAAATTGGGCTATTATTGGTCCAAATCGTAGCAGCCATCTTTGTTTTGTAACTAAGGCTTTGTAGTTTTTAGTGGTAGGAGAGTTCATTGGAGCTCTTCCGGGGAAGTACTTCTAGGTTTTACTTCTCATCTAGATTTTACTTTGTATTTCCACTCTGCAGTTTAAGTTTACAAGGTTGTAGTAGTAGTAGAACTTTTTGACAGAGCTCGTAATGTAAATGCTCGTAAAAATACTACAATGTTTATTTCTGGCGCAAAGCAGCGTTGCTGTGTTCCGGTCTGAAGGCGGCCGAAAATATATCCTCCTGAGGCGAGGGTATTAAACCTGAGGTGCTGTTAATTACACCGGCAACCCTTCAAACCGTAGCAGCGAGCATAGGAATGCTGCTTGGCGGCAGTAATAACCATTGCAGTAGTACTAATATTAAAACCTTTCTCAAATAAAGTTTTACTACTACTGAAACCTTTCAAAATTAAACTGCGTAGTGGAAATAAACAGTAAAACCTAGATGAGTTAGTGCACAAACTTAGAATTTAGCAATTTTCCAGTATTCCTAGCTAAAGTTTCCACTAGAGGACCTTAGTTAATGAGGTAGAATAAGCGTTTAAGTTCGTCATGATATATTTTATAAGCCATACGAGGTGCATACTTCCCGTAATTTACGTGAACAAACTTTCTTTTCTTTAAAATCTATATAGATATAAATTTACAAACATATAAATATAGTTGACTTTATTGGATAGAAGCAGGCTTTACTTTGCGGAAATCCATGATATATTATGATAATTAAGCTTAATTTGCTATAAAAGCAGGAGAGTCTGTATGGTGTAATTTATAATTTCTTCAATCTCTAACTCCACACCAAACAAATCCTCGGCAATGTATCATCTACGCACTTTTCGCTACGAAACCGGAGTATCCTCAGGAGATATTGACTTTACAATGCATGAAAGAAATGAGACTTAACAATTATTTAACAGCCAGCTTTAGGAGCCCAGCTATATTTATTTTTTTATTTTTAACGGAAACCCCCTTCACTGGGTTTCCGGAAGAAATGGTGAAATATTGTAAGAAAATTCTTATGTTTCGCAAAAGTAGGGACATAAAAATTTTAAAGGGAGATCACTTGCTTCTGTTTAGTCTTTAATAGTTTAACTAAAACCTAAAAGTACATGATAAAAGCATGAATGGATTAAATTGAACATGGAAAGTCCTAGGTTTAAGTAGTCAACGATGAATCAGTTAGAAAAGAGTTTATGAAAAAAAAAAATATTATGTAGAAAAGAAAATGAAAGGACGGAAATGTGAATAAAATCGGGGGCACAAGCTGGTCTCAAATATTATAATGTAGCAGGCAGGTAAATTTATGTTCCTGGAGGTAATCTAAAAAGTACCAAAATGAGACTGATAAATGGCCTCCACACATGTTCATACGAGAAAATGCTTTCTAAAGTTCAAAAAAATTCTGACACGTGAAACCAGAACGTGATAACGCAGAATTTGATATAATTTTCATCTTAAAATTTTTATGGGCAAAAAATACGATTGAGAGTAAAATCAGCATTTCTGGAATAGTTTTTTATCATCATTACCCAACTACGTTTTTTATTCTGAGGTTTTGTTACTACTGATCATTCTTAAAACAACGCGCTGTTTAAAATGCTAGTGACTGATTTATTAAGACAGAAATGAATTTTAAAGCAGTTTTCAACAATAGATACAATGTTTCTAGTGACATCTGCATATCGTCTGCGAAAGGTGCAGAAGTCATTTGTGGGATTGAGTATACGCTTTTATAATATGATTCCTAAGGTAATTTTGGACCTACCAATGCATAAGTTTAAAGAATGTGTTACACATTTATTACAGCGAGGTTATTATACAATTGATGAGTTTCTTAATGACAAGGTTGCTTGGAAGCATCCGGCTCCGCTTTCATCTCTCACAAGATAGAAAAATGAATGTTAAATGTAAAATGTAAATTTTTGATGTTGGAAAAGAGCAACTGCTGAGTTTCTTGCCGGCTTCTTCTCGGTAGAATCTGCCTTCCGAACCGGTGGTACAGTCACACACGGACAGACTTGACGTTTCAAAAGTGCTTGCATTAGGCCTACTTGAAATAAATGAATTTTGAATTTTTTAAATTTTTAAGTTTTATATTATATAGTAAACATGCTATTTGCAATCGGAGAAAAGCAAATAAACTCAAAGATTTGTAATGTTAGGTCGTAACAAACATATTGTGCGCTTACAACACTGCACGACACTTCATTTTAATAAAAAAAAAGAAATGTGGGTTCGTGAGCTTTTAAGTCACACCACCATCGATGAATCTTACTTATTTTATTAAAGGATAATAATCCTCAAGTGGGGACTTAGCCCAGTGGTTACTACTTTGGCATTCGGAGGACCGTGTTCGAATCCCAGCACGAACCTTAGCTTTTCTAAGCTATATAGTATCACTTGTTTCAACGGCGAAGGAAAACATCGTGAGAGAACCTGCAGGCATGAGTTCTCCACAACGTTCTCAAAGACGTGTGAAGTCCACCAATTTGCACTTGGCCAGCGTGATTGACTACAGCCTAAACTTTTATCATAGTGGGAGGAGACCCTTTGTCCTGTAGTCGCCCTTTAATCTGTTAATATGACGATGACGACTTAAGCGACAGAGAAAAATAAAAAATAACGATTCAACAACCATTTTGAGTGCACCAGTGCATAAATACAGCAATATAACACAAAGCATATATCATCGCATTGCTTGCAGCTGTATTCAGTGAAGCATTGTATCAAAGCAAATAGCAATCCCGGCTGAAATTAAATTCATTGCTTTGTACACCCAGTCAGCATTGTTGTAAAACGCGCATTCATGCAGAATATGAAACTAAAACGCACTGGACAACGTTCAAATAAAGCGTCCGAGGCATTGTACTGAATTCACTAGCCAGAAGATACTGAAGACAATATAGAGTTCTATGTATTTCCACAGCCTTAAAATATAGTCCTTATGTTACAGTCATAAGAACTAATATTAGGGCTTGTCTTGAACTAAATGCACACTTTGTAATTTTACAACCTGACCAACTTAGTTTGGCGGTTGCATATCAGATGCATTGCTATAAATCAGAGTTTATTGCGTTGCTATAAAACAGAGTAATAAATTCTATCGTGTTTCCAAATGGCACGTGTAAGTTTGTCGACCTGCATGTCAAAGGGACTTTCTCTGGGACGAATCGTGGACAATTAACGTAACTAATTATAAATGCAATGTGTGGACAACTCGTTTTGAGACGACGTCTGCTTTGTTATGTTAAAATATCTGGGTTACTCTGTCCTGGAGTCTAGACACTTAAATGCCTCGATAAACCTATTTTCTTCAAACGTAAGCGTGAGGGAAAAACTAATTTTAAGTATATTAAATTTACTGAGATTGCAAATGTAATCTTCATACAATTTAATCTTTACGTGAACCTCTTTGCAAAAAAATTTCGTCAACTTATACTCGAATTAGACTTACTTATGTTAAATCTCTTACTTATGTTTACAATACTATTTATCTAAAATTATGAATTTCTGTTTTTAATTATTATGTTCAAATCACATTATTAAAAAAGTAAATAATGTTTGTATTCTCATTGCTTAATGCCCTATAAATGAGGATATAAACACTACTCTGCACACCTAGATAGTTTATACGTAGTATTGATATCCTGTTTCAAGATAACCTCTTCAGTAAGTGTACAAGCCAAATATAAGCTTAATTAATAAAACGTACACAGAGTGTTTGAATCTATAAAATACAAATAGAACCATCGTGTTTTCGATGTTGGTATGACTTTGTTTTGACGTTTAATGTAATTGGAAGTTTGGAAGTGTACCGTCGACCTGAATGTTTTTGTAAAATATTTTAGCAGTTATTTTTGTTAAGTATTTATTTAACGGTACGTAGTATAAACGTTAGCCAAATGTGAGTATCATTTTCGATTTTAGTAAACTCTTTTGGTAAGTTATTAAAAAATATTGTGAAATTGTATAAAAAAAAAATATTGTTCACACACAATCTTTTGCCCACCGCGTCCTGTAAAAATATGCCTACATTACTTTTTACCCCTACTTGCCAATGAAAGTCTTTTCAAAGTTGCTTTTTTTGGTTTCTTCTTAAATATTTTCAAATGACAATGTGAGATAGTGATAACAAAAAGAATACCCGTGCCCTATAGTGGGCCGGTTATGTGTTGAATATGATGACGATTACTTATCCTTTATATATCGTTTATGTATCCCAAACATACAGTACATAACAGTACAACACTTTATTACACTGCAAAGGTTTCTTTGTGTCATTCCCTAAAGCGATGCGACGTTACACTATGCCCTCGGGCCAAATTTCCGAGCTGAGGAACATTCCGGGTTGGAAACGGAAGCACGTATGAGTTAAAGTTGATTGACCTGTGCGAATTTTATTTCTAAACTTTTGGTTTCTATGAAGTATTGTGATTCCGACGAGATGAGATACCGCTTCTCTCTGTCTATAGTGCCTTGACCAATTCGACCAGACGCTCGGAACCCCAAACCGCTAGTGGTTGGAGCCGTTGTCGGTTCGGATTTAGAGGGTTCGGTTCGGTTAGAGCAAAATTATAGTAATAATTTGCACAATCTCACAATTTTTTAATTATATTTATAATTTCTTATGATCTACTTTGACAGGTGATATGAGAGGTGCCCAATGGGTAGAACTTTGACTTTACTTTTGGGGGGCCGAGTTGGGGTTGGAGTTGGGCCCAGCAAGCACTTTTAGCTTAAGCTATGTGCGTTTCAAGCAATTAAAATATCACTTGCTTCAATTGTCAAGGAAAACATAGTGAGGGAACCTGCATGCCTGATTCCATAATGTTCTCAAATGTGTGTGGTATCCACAATTCCACACTGAGCCTAAGTGGTGGACCACATTGGTCCACAGCTCATTACCGGCCTACTACAGACCCGTGCTCTGTAGTGGGCCGGTAATGAGCTGATATAATAATGATGATTATTCAATCACTTTACAAATTTATTAACAGTGTATGTTAAAAATGTAATTGGAGCAAACAAAAATAACGACTTACAAACTGCATCTTTTATGGTAGCGCATCCTATCTGATGTTCATCTGATCACTGATGTGATCAGATAAACATCAGATGGGATGCGCTACCAAATTGTTGTATAATGTATGAATATTGTTGTCAAGACTGGCAATAATAAGAATGAAGTTGATTCTGCAGTAAAATAAAATTAATGTTAGACTTCCTTTTTTTTAATTCAACTTGCGCTTACTACCGAAAGTTTCTTGGATGTGTCCCGGGTATATACTATCTTATACTAATATATAAAGCGTGTTTGTTTGTTTTGTTTTTTTACTTGAATGCGATTATCTCCGGTAGAACTGGACCGATTTCAGTTACGGTTAGCCCATTTATCGAAGGCTATGGGCTATATATCATCACATTAAGATAAATAGAAGCATAGCACCAATGAAGAATGTTTCAAAATATGGTGTTTTCTTTCCTTTTGAAAGCTTCCGCTGCATGCGCTCCGTAAACGGTTAAAGTTTCGATAAAATCATGTAACACAAAGTTTTTCTTCTTTAAAAGTTCTAAAAATAATTTGCGACGGCACATGACTTTCTTTTAAAATTGACTGATACGCAGACGAAGTCGCGAGGTACCGCTAGTCGCATATGAATGGGTATATCATAACATATCACATAATGACGTGATATATACCCCTTTTTATCGATACACTTTTTGGGTCTTGACCATTTAGGAAATCCACAAACGGCTTTATGTCATACAGAGCTCTGAACGAAGCACGAGTGTAAGTTTTAATTAAATGTTAAATTTAAAAGGGCGCAACCATTTATGTAATTTATTGTATTTCTAAGCTCTCTGGGCGGAACTCTCAAACAAATTACGCTCTGAGTCTCCGCTAAGATACGAGTATATAGATAATATATTAACTCTTTTTAATGCAAACGTGGAGAGTCAATAATTAACTTCCTTCTCCATCATGACTAGTTATATGAGGAGGTAACTAATACTACTTATATTATAAATGGGAAAGTGTGTTTGTTTGCCGCCCTAACTTAGCAACTAGTCGACTTAAATTTTGGCATAGAGTTAGTAAACATAAACTGGGTTGTTGAAATTACTATACTAAAGGTTACATGAAAATTCGCATTAGTACACAAAATATCCATATATTTCCATCACAGCCTAACAAAGAACAAAAAATATTAATTCACCGCGGGTAACACCACAGGTCATAGCTAGTTATTAATAAATACAATTTTTTTTAACTCGATCCATAATTTAATAAGAATGTAAGCGGGTAACTATTCCCGGAATGGATCTTCCCGTATTACTTTACTACCATTTTGTTATCAAAGCTTAAATGAGCTCATGTTCTCGCAGTCCAATTACAGACCTGCCAACACTAGCCGGTGTAGTTAAAATTTATTATTTTGAAGAGATTTTACCGCAGTGAATGTAGGTAATTGTAAGCCTTGTTCATTTACACATGTGCGATTTTTTCTAGAAATTCTGTAACACTTGCAATCACATAGACACTTGCGATTTAAAATACGCGCGGTAAAACATTCTGTGTTTTGATTCAAATGTCGCATTCGCGCGGTTTATAAGTGAGTTTATGCCACGAAGTCAATTAAAACCATCAAAGATCGTGAGGAAATTTATTTGCTATGCGTGCGTGCGTTTTAAAATATTACTATCTTCAACGGTATGTTATGAAAATTAAGCTTAGTTTGCTATAGTCCGCGAAAAGCAGGAGAATCTGTATGGTTTAATTGATAATTTCTTCAATCCTTTTACTCCACACCAAACAGATCTTCGACAATGTACCCACTACGCACGTTTCGCTCCGAAACTGGAGCATCCTCATGAGATGTTGACTTCACAATGAATAATTGTTACTTAAAGAAGAATATATACTTATTTTAAGAAATAAGAATACTTCTTATTTTCATAATATATAATGGATTTCCGCAAAGTAACACCTGCTTCTATCCAATATATCTTCAACGGTGAAAAAAAACATCGTGAGGAAACCTACATGACTCAGGGTTCTTAATAATTGTCTCAAAAGTCAGTGGAGTCCGTCAATCTGCACTGGGCCAGCGTGGTGGACTGTGGCCTTAACCCCTTATTATTGTGGGACGAGACCCGTGCCCTGAAGTGGCTGGTAATGGGTTGATATGATGATGATGACATGTGAAATTAACTTCTCCATTTGCATTAGTCAGTTTCGTTTTCATCTATAAGACCGGATCTCAAGCAGGACATTTCCCACAAGCGCCGAATGAAATATACATTCAACGTATTCATAAGCAAAATTTCACTCTTTCTATATAAATAATGCATGGAGCGTTTGACCATGACCGAAGTTATAAATGCCATGAATACAAAACAAAGTTCGAGTACAATAGCGTGCATTTCTCCTACACCTTAGATTTCCCGCGATGTTTTCGTTATTTAGTATGCAAGGACATGCTTTATAGCTTTGTTATAGACGTAAGTTTATCACATGCACGGTGTAAAGCTGATCCCACATTTATTAGCGGCGAACTTGTTTCCACCTCATCATTATTTTTTGACGGCCGAGTGGCGCAGTGGGCAGCAACCCTGCTTTCTGGGTCCGAGGTCGTGGTTTCGATTCCCACAACTGCAAAATGTTTGTGTGATGAACATGAATGTTTTTCAGGGTCTGGGTGCTTATCTGTATATTATAAGTATTTATGTGTATTATATTCATAAAAAAATATTCATCAGCTATCTTAGTACCCATAACACAAGCTACGCTTACTTTGGGGTAGATGGCGATGTGTGTATTGTCGTAGTATATTTATTATTAGTTATTTATTAAGAGGTCTCCAAATGTTTTGGATGAACTGAATTTTGACAAACAAATATTATTTGAAACTTGTTATTATAATTTATATTGCTTAACTTACTATATTTTATTTATATTGTTGCAGAGATTTAATTTGTTGTTTTAACTCCATTAAGGCAATGTCACTTAACAAATCGAGGGATAGTTCAGTGTAAGTTTTTATTTCTGAAATTTCTTTAACCACACATTACATATACGCGAATCATTACGACAGATTAGACATTAAATGTTGGACCACAAAGCCGTAATAATGCAATGACTTTTTACATACATCGGTGCATCGAGGTTTTACCGAGGTCTTGCCGATCGGTAATATCACTTAGGTATATTTGAAGCTTTAGATTCTTTCATGAAATGTAATTAAACAAATAAAGGACTGTTTCAGTGATTTTTAATACACTGGTACGACTAATTATTGATATAATAGGGTGGATAACAAATCTGGCGTTTTCCTAGAATATTCTTTTAATTTAGAACCCCAACCTCCAATTTATTAAGTCATCCGGACTAGATTGCCGGCTAAGGGTAAAATATAAATCCAAAACGCTAATACAAACTTAACCCAACACTCGCAGTAGATGCCTTTGGGATGTCATCTCCCAAAATTGTTGTAGCCGGAGGACTATATCTCTGGTAGAGTAGCAGCCACGACATTTAAAAAGCTATATACAATCCGGAAAAAACGATTCTGAGCACATTTGTATACTCTTTTACCACTATATAGTAGAATGGAAAGGGCAGTCGCAAAATAGTTTCTATTAGATTTGAGGTATGCTTACTTTCACTTTCTGGTTTACCGGTTATTATTAATAAAATTTGATAATTATTTGCTAAACCTATTGGAGAAGCGTGGATGGTTTTTTAAATGCTTTGGTGGTTAGCCCGCGACAGGTATCGTACCCGACTGTTACGGCTTATCATTTCTATTGTAGGTTTCTGTAAAAAAATTCAGTACAACATTGGTCGTATCCACCGTGCCTTAGAGAGCACGTAAAGCCATCCAAGTTCAGCGCTCCTTCGTTTATTTGTAATTGTGCCACGTTCTAGTATTAAAACAGTTACGCCGGTTTTCACTAAACCTACGCGTCGCCTTAATCGGATGCCTAGTGATTTAGGTGATCCCTAAAGAAAAAAACGTTTTACGAATTCTTATGTGATGACTAACGCCATCTAAAGTTACGACACCGATTCAGCGGATCGTAAATTTTAAGTGACTTGTAAACTGGTACTTGACAGATGGCAATAATATAAATAAGTTTTTTTTTAATAGATCATTTCGAGAAATTAAAAATATGATAACACAAACACCGTATTATAAAAATTAAGCCAAATAATTGTGAATAATTGAATTGAATAATTGTTAAGATTCATCATTCATCATTGTAAAGTCAACATCTCCTGAGGATGCTCCGGTTTTGGAGCGAAACGTGCGTAGAGGGTACATTGCCGAGGATCTGTTTGGTGTGGAGTATACGGATTGAAGTAATTATAAATTACACCATACAGAGTACAGAAAATAAAGCTTAATTTTCATAATATATTATGGATTTTCGCAAAGTAACGCCTGCTTCTATCCAATACAAACACCTTGTGGCAAGAACCATAGACAAGTTAGGTTCTATTAATTGCCGAGTGAAAATCGATCGTTGTAAATGTAAATGTATGTTTAGGAATATTCTTTGATGGGCGTTTCTTGCTTAGGTATTGCCTTGTCCGTCGTTATTGAAAAAGGGCATTAATCCCTCTCCTAAAGCTAAAGCTAAAGCTTCCTCTTTCGTAGTAGAAAGAGGAAGCTTTAGCTAGGATCAGTAACTGGCTGGCCAACTAGATAGATAGATAGATAGACAAATTCTTTATTGCACACAATTAAGGGATAAAGATAATATAAATTGAAAACATAAATATAAGAAGAATAAAAATTCGCAAAGGCGGTTAAAGGCGCTTTAAGGCTTATCGCTAGGTTTTGTGAAGAAAATTGAAGAAGAGAAAGAAAACATAGATTGCTGTTTTTAAAAATATTAAGTAGAACTCTATTTCTTAGCTACTCAGGAGCATGACAACGAGTAAATAAGCAAGTTTGTTTGCAGAGCCGGGACAAAGCGCGCGTCACAATGGGAGGATCTGATGAGAAAGTTCTCAGAAGCGCACAAAGAGGAGTGCAAGTAAGTGAGCTATATAAACTATAGTATCACGTTCTCTGAGATCATCTAGGTTTAGGAAACGGTGCAATACAAAGATTTAAATCGTTAGATATTCTTTAATTCTATATTTCTTTATAATTTCTTTAATTTTATGAACCCTTTTATTTTATGCTTTCGAAGCCAAAAGCCGTGGGTTCTATTCGTACAGCTGGGAAATGTTTGTGTGATGAGCATAAATGTTTTTTAGTGTTCGGGTATTTATATGTATATTCTAAGTATTTATGTACATACCTATCCCTAATAATATTATAAATGTCAATGTAAGTTTGTTTGTTACGCTTTCACGCAAAAACTACTAAACCGATACTCATGAAACTTTGTAAACATATTCTTGGAAGTGTTAGAAGTAATATAGGATATCCCGACATTAAGCTCGGTTCCTTAGAGAGAGAGGATGAAAGTGTTTGACGATTTTACACCATAACTCCGAATAAATTATAACCGATTTAAGTAATTATTTTTGTACTATAGAGGTTATATTTTTGGTAGACCACACCAAATTCGTGTAGATCTGATGAATGTGGTTGGAGATAGAGGACAGAACTCCTCAGTGGACAGCAGCAAACCCCTCATTTAAGGCTTAGCGATACTTAGACTTACTTTTTTTAGAACTACAACAAAATTTAATGCCACATTAAAAAAACAAAATCAAACGCAGACGAATTTTCGAAGTTATCATCAGTCATCTTAGTACCCATAACACAAACTACGCTTACTTTGGGGCTAGAAGGGTAGTGGGTAGATATTGTCGTGGCATATTTAAAAAAAAATAGAATACTGAGATTCCTAATCATATACTCGTAGCAGAGGCGCGCTCAGTGTGTCGATCAGGAAAGGTCTGGCAAATGGAACAAACTGGTATCATATAAAAATACTTATAACATATATATAAACACCCAGACACTGAAAAACATTCATGTTCATCACTCAAACATTTTTCAGTTGTGGGAATGAGTTTACGTCTATGAGTAAGGTGTCGTGTCGCGTCGCCGTTCTTAATAATATTATGTTAAAATAATGCTTAGTAAACGCGGGTAATACCGCGGGGAACAGCTAGTCTTATTAAAAGCTCTCAGACACTGCGACGACTTCTAGCTTACCTGTACGAGTAAGGCGTCGTATCGCGTCGCGACGCATAATAATAATGTTAAAATAATGCTTAGTAAACGTTGGTAATACCGCGGGGAACAGCTAGTCTTATTGAGAGCTCTCAGATACTGCGGCTTCTAGCTTTGATGTTCAAACTACAAACAGATCAATGGCACAAAGGCAAGTATGTATCGGGCAATTACGCATGCCATATTGTCTTTGAAATTTCGTTTTATCTTTTTTTTTGTATGCTTGTGATCGGTAAGCATAAATTAATACTATTGCTTATATTTCGCTTGTATCCAAACATGCCGGAATGGCGATCCAAGAATCATACACCACAATACAAATAAAACCTGTAGCAAAACCATGAATACCTCAGATTTTTTTTTCTGCAATCTCATCGGGTGGTAATGATGCAATCTAAGTTGATAGCGGGCTAGCGAAACGCTTAATAACACGGCAGCACGTCTTTAACGGTAGAGTGGTAACTAGGCAATGCCGAAGCCTCTTATTTGACCAGAGCATAGAAAACTGTAAAATTATAATTTCCCAAACCGCAGAATTGCTTGGGATTTTTAAGTGTTTTGGTCGGGTCGTACCCTGTTCTGTAACCCTACGCGCCGCTGGCGTACTTTTTGGCGAAAGATCATCTCCGATAACTATCAAACTATAATATGTCCTAATATCTTAGTAGCGGCACAAAACCGTGGAATTACGTCTATAGGATGATATGATCAAGATAATGAATCTTAGTGTTTCACAGACAAAGCTTAAGGAACTAAAGTTTTCACACTTTGTGTAATATCAGAAGCGGTAAAGGTATTTATTTTGATAGGTATTAATTTAATATTATCAAATTTGAATTGTAAGTAGAGTATAATTTTTTATTCTATTTTATTGCTCGCTATTATAATGGCTGCTACATAAAGGATAGATATATCCCACATCGGACTTTTTTAACTTGCCGCTAAGAAAATTAAAAATTTCAAAAGTTGGGAAGTTATTGGTTTCACCCCGCTTTTCGAAAATCGAGCTTTCATCAGTCGACGTTTTGAGGTCCTAGAAAGCTTTCCTGACTATTACCGCGATGATGACATCATGTCTGTATGTATGTGTGTGTGTGATCGATTGGATCGCGATTGGCGACATTCGAAAGGGCTTTACTAAACTTTTTTTTTACGATTTTCTACTCTTCCGAGATCGATTCGGACGGATAGATTCCGAGAAATCAAAAGATAAAAATTTTTAAAAACTGTTTTTTAGAATATTTTTTAAACAGCTCTACAGATCGATCCCAAATACTTATCAGGTCTTAAGCTTGATAAACCCCGTCGATCGCCGCCGGTCCGGTCGAAGTCGGTTGATCCGTTCGAGAGCTAGTATCGAAAACGAAAAATTCCGAAAAAAGTGTTTTTTTAGAATAATTATGAAAATTTTCGTCGGAATGATTTTTGATCTAGAATTCTTCATAGGACTCAATAAGCTGGGTCGAGTGCCTCCAACCACGTTAAATCGGATGATTCGTTTAATAGTTATAGCAAACATCGAAAAAAAAATGTTTCATGAAACTTCTACCAGAATTTCGAGCTCGAAGAGCTCAAAAACAATGTAATAAATTCAGTTAACGGAAAATTAAAGAAGAAGTTAAAGATAGGATCTAATCATAGTATATATCAACAGAACTGTATCGTTGGACATTCCTCGGGTGCAGCGTTCCACGAAGCAGTTCCCGACTGGCTCTCAATACGAAGGCACTTGGGATTTGCTCGGAATGAGTGGCTTTGGTGTTTACAAATTTCCCAATGGTCAGTTTTTCAAAATATTTCTAATCATATTTACCAAATTTCATATTTTATCATATTTTTATTTATTTGATCATATTTTGTCTGGTCGAAGGCTTCGGCCGTGGCTAGCTTACCGCCATACCGACTAAGACGTGCCGACGACACGTAGTGGACACGTAAGGAATATGGGCTCAATAAACTGCGATTCATCTGACTGGTTTGTCTGTTACCATATTAGACTGCATCCTTATTCAGGAGGTGAGATTGCAGTCTAGGGCTAACTTGTAGTAGAATTTAAAAAAAACCTTCTGCACTACTGAAATTTCGGTCGAAACTAGCTATCAACAAAAAGCAATATCATTAAAATTTCATATATTGATCAGACATTAAAGAAAGTACATATACTTTTATCATCAAAGCGGCCCATAAGGGCTATAATAGCCTAATAGGATGGGTCTCTTCCCAGAAGAGTTTAAGCCGTAGTTCACCATGTGGCCTAAGCGCGGATTGGTTGACTTCACATGCCTTTGAGGCATACAGGTTTAGTCACGACGTTTTCCTTCACCGATAAAGCAAGTGATATTTAATTGATTAGAACGCACATAGCTGAGATAAGTAACAAGTGCTTGCCGGAAATCGAACTCTGTCCACCGAGCGTGAAGATGAAGTTCTTTACACTAGGCTAACGACGACTCCCGCACTGTACACTGTACAGAAAACTCAGCCAATTTATAACATAACCTGCCCTACCTGCGAATTGCATCTTTGTTTTGTTTAAACGAGCCATATTTATAAGGAGAACACTGTCGCTTAAAACACAGGTATAGCTAGCTAGCTTAGGGATAATTGATTTCTGTATATCATTGTAAATTATACGAATAAAAAAAAATATACTACGACAACACACATAACGCCATCTAGCCCCAAAGTAATCGTAGCTTGTGTTATGGGTACTAAGATGACTGATGAATATTTTTATGAATAATATACATAAATACTTATAATATACAGATAAACACCCAGACACTGAAAAACATTTATGCTCATCACACAAACATTTTCCAGTTGTGGGAATCGAACCCACGGCCTTGGACTCAGAAAGCAGGGTCGCTGCCCACTGCGCCAGTTGGCCGTGAATAATATAAGTTATACCTATTACGCAGAAGTAATGTAATTTGTACCTTTGTTTTTTTGAACAATAAACAATCATTATTATTGTTTTTACTTTGAATACACAAACAGCACGCCCCTAAACCATAAAACAAATTGGCGGCCTAATCGCTAGAAGCCGGGAAACAATGCATGCATTTTATTCCCTCAGTATTTGCTATGAAAGAATCCTTACTAAAATTATATAGCCCCTCCGTTAAGTACATACATAGGGTATAATGGAATCTATATGAAAATATTTAAATACAATATTTTCCAATCATCCAGAAACTCATTAATAATTTGTTTAGATTACCGATATACAATAATGCCACAAAGGTAAATCGTGACGCACCAATGTACTGCGGAGTGTACAGTCCTTGAAGTAGCCGACCGGCGCGAACCGGCGCCGACGCGAACTCACAAACGATTTGATCAAACTAACTGTAACGTGTGCGAAAGTTTGTTTGTTCATCTGTTTTTCGATGGCACAGCAACAGAGTAACGTATTGCCATGGCTATTAGCGAACAAGTTAATATTCTAGATAGTGTACTAGTAATTTTTATCCTGTTAAAAATACAGGGTTTTTATAGAATAGATATAATACGCAGTTCTATTAGCGTGGGCGGAGCCGCGGGTAAATCCATATCCCTGCGGTCTAGTCTTCTTCTTTTTTAACATCTTCCACATCTTTAAGCTCAAGCTGCATTGATTGCATCAAGCTGTCTACCTTTTCTTGACTTCGTCCTTCAAACGCTTTCGCGGTGTCCTTTCTTCCCATGGCTTCCATTCCAGGAGATGTTTGTACCAAGATTTTTATTTTATTTTATTTTAATATAGTTATTTTTTTTTTTTTTTTTAATTTAGTTATAGTTTTTTATTTGCTTAAAACTACAATGTTTTTTCTTAAATTACCCTCGACCCCCAAACTAGGATATCCCGTATCTTGGGGGTCAGTGTCTTCCCATATGTGCATCGAGAAAAAACAAAGAGAGCACATATTTAGAAGTTTACACTATCAACATTCAATTTATTATGTGTATAAGTGTGTGTGTGAATGTGTGCGTGTCTTAAGAGCCATATGTCCGGCCCACTTCCATTTAAATGATACTTGTTTCATTACATGCGTTCTCTTTTGAGTCCCTCGATGTCGCTCCCTCCAGTTTCCTCTCCACAACCCAGTTTTCGGCATCGTAAGTGAGCATTGGTAGTTTGCACTGGTTACAAATTCTGGCTTTTTGTTATGCTGAGTTTTTAATCTGAAAAAACAAAGTCCAATTTAGAATATGCCGCCCACATGTGCCCATAAATGTTATGAATCGTTTAAAACCATTAAAATTTAATGATGACAGTAGGAGAGGGAAAAAACTGTTGTATTTTAGCCAACATTTACCCCTTCAATTTCGTATAACTAGGTTAACCGAACTCACCATACAAGTGAGGTAGAGCAGGCTGCAGGGATCGTTTCCTGACAAGTACGTCGTTAAGCTTGGAAAATTTGTCCGTACTCGTTAACCTTAATATTTACTCGGACATCGTTAACTTAATACCTATAACGTTTTAGAGCATCAATATAACTGTGCATAATTTTATTAAACTTGAGCAAGTTCCTAGTTAAGTTCCTAATTACAGAATGTATTATTAACTAGGCAAAATTTGGGTAGTTTTTATAGTCATAATTTTCGGACCAAGCACATACCCTGATAATGAGTGATAAGGGGAAATCCATCTACAATCCAACGATAGAAACTTGGGGAAGAAGAAAATAAATTGGGAAGTTGGTAGGTAAGGAAGGCAAGAGATCTTGTGTGATGGCAAGCTATCAGGGAGGTCTATGTTTATGTGTTGTGTAAATCGATTGATTGATTGAATCGATTGATAGATCTCAGGCTGTCAGTTACCATCCAGAACTTCAATGGGGCCCACACATAAATAATAAAGCGAACAGACTTAGTTGTGCAGCATACGCGGTTAAAAAGATTCGCCACATGACAAATATGGAAACTGTTAAGCTTGTGTATTTTAGTTATTTTTACAGCATTATGTCCGACGGCATTTTATTATGAGGTAATGCTGCTGATATACGTAGATTCTATTTTCGTCCTGCAGAAAAGCAAGAGGGCTGTTCGTGCAATATATAAAATGGGCCCAAGAGAGTCATTAAAGGATAAATTTATAGAAGTAAAAATAATGACGGTGCATAGTCTGTAAATATTTGATAATTTAGGTCTATAAAAAAAAATTGTAACATTATAAATATTAGAAGCAAAAATAAACTCGTTTTGCAGTTCACTAGGCTTCATAAAATTGCTTATTCATTCAAGGGCATTTGTATATTATTTTATAACAAATTACCGAATGAAATCTTTGAGATGTCTCTCAATAAGTTCAAAGTTTATATAAAACGTAAGCTTACAGAGAAATCCTATTATTATGTTAAGGATTATTTAAACGATAAAAAAACTTAGGTGTGAATTGCTCTAACGTCATAGCTTAATATTAATTTACTGTGAGATGGTGATAACAAAAGAAATACCCGGCTAAGTGGTGTGGGCTCTTCTTAGACCGAGGCGCGTTTGGAACCCTCGTAGCTTTAGGTTTTGGTTGGCGAACAAAGATATCACCATCCCCTTACAATAATGTAAACATATATGTATGGACGCTTCATAAGTGCCAGTGAAAGGCCTACATGGCTAAAAAAAATTTGAATTTTACGTCATAAAGTCTGGTTCGATCTATCGATGCTCGTAGTCCAAAATCTTGCTATTATTCCAAAGAAACATCTTACTTTTTTCTTATTTATACTCTCATCAAATACCAAGGCTTGCACTAGTTAATTTAATTGTACCATTATCAACATTACTTCATAATTGTAAATAATCTTATTTCAATAATTAATATCTTTTGAATTTCTCTTTCTTTCTTTCTTTGAAATAATTGTACCAAATAGTAACGCCACTTAAAATTTAAATAATACCCTGATTATAATTTGCATGCCAATTTTGCGTGGTACAGTTAAGATCTACATATTTTTTTCTGTTACACAAACACACACACACGGTGTTACAGAAAAATTTGTACATTCACTCACACCTGTATCAGTAAATAAATGAAATTGATTGATTGATTGATTGACTAGATGACAATCATGCCCGATGGACGTATTTCAGATGTTATCTACGAGGGAGAATTTGACGACGGAATGTTTCACGGTCGAGGGGATCTTATTTATCCTAGTGGCGTTGTACTCCGCGGAACATGGAAGAAAGGAAAAATGACCGAAAGAAAACTCGTCTTTGCCGACGGTTTGGAGTATGACGAGGTGGATTGGAAGTATTGCAAGAAGCCTGACAGACGGTGCTTTTGCTTACATACATACAATTACGGCAGTAGCTTTTTTTATATATATTTCAAATTTCATTTTCAGCAACAGTGGAAAACATTTTATTTATATATTGCCATGTGGTTTTCTTCAGGCGAATTCACTGCTTCTGATTCTAATAAGCTCAAATTCGACAGGTTCAAATAAAAATTCCACCATGCACCATAGAGTGCCGCCATCAGGACCAGATTTTTTTTATTATTTTATTTAAAAAGATCCAGATCCTGGTCTAACCAGTTAGAGTACATTTACATCGTACCAGTGACTAAATGAAAACAGCTATCAGATGCTTTGCCTGAAGAAAAACATAAGGCTCGAGAATATTATATATATATATATATATATATACAACGTGTCAATGACAAACGAAATACTGCTTTACCTCTGTACCTCACATTATTTACTGTCTCTAAAACTTAAATGTGATTCCGAAACGCTAATAATTTTCGAGTATACCACTGCCATCGTTTGTACTGAGAGAAATTAAATACAGGAGTAACAACACATGCAAAATTAAAATCAAGTGACACCTGACACTTTATTAGGTACGCCTCGTGTGGCGTAAGTATTATTTACGTATCGGTAGTTTATCTTCAAAATGGGTTGTCGTTAACCCTTAAAATGTTTGAAATTAGTTTGTATGGAATAAAAATATGAAATATTCGTATGCACCCTTCAGTATTTGGTTATTCGGTTACACGTTGTATATACGTGAGCCAATAATATTTAAAAAAAAGATCTCTTCTGTGTCGGGCCTTTTTTCTATTGTTCGTGAGCGTTCTTTTTATGCTTTATTAGATTTTTATAGAGAAACCAGATTCTTATATTATCATCTTACGCACTAATGAACTCCGTAAAGTATATAAACCTAACAAGTACTAGCAGGTTTTATTTAAAAGGGCAGTCTCACTTCCATCTACATCATAAATGTGTATATGTATGTTCATTTATTTGTTACTAATGCCCAGATCACCCGCTGAACCGATCTTGACGCAAATTTTTTCCTGCTTTTTAAATATTTTCCTGGAGACATATGCATAGGTACTTTTTATCCAAGAAAATTAAAGAGTTCCACAAAATAAATTTGAATCTTAAATCATTAAAAAAATCCGCGTGAAATATCTAGCAACCCATCAATGTCTTATATTTTATAATCTTAAAGTGATAGATTTTGATTAAATCTATAAAAAAATCCTTAGGGTTACATTATGTGATTTTATTTTGAGATAGCATAGCGTGGCGTGCTGGGTCAACTCTGTAATAAATGACAAGTACCATTTCCACATCTATGTTTGTATATTATTTGTCACTTTTTATTTAATTTCGCTAGGTACTAAATATATAAATAAGTATATTAGCTTGTGTGAAATGAATGCGAAATGTGTAAGATTTTTAGGAATATTTTTCGTGAAATTTTTCTGTTTACACTCGTATTGGGTTCAATCAAAAGTTGAAAATTTTCGCAATAAAACTTTGCACGATCAATCGGTCTCCGGCCGCTATCCCGTAACGAGTTAGTCTAGTGCCAGCAAACATAAAAAGGTTTCTACTTTCGGCCATGACGTTTTTTGGCACCATGTGCCAAATTACTTAACGATTGTCGCAACATCTTTAGTTGTCCCTAATACGTAATTTTAACCGCAGACGCAAAAACGACGGGGTGTTATAAGTTTGATGTGTGTGCGTGTGTGTGTGTGTGCATGATTGGGTGGGTGTATGCGTGCGTGTGTGTGTGTGTGTGTGTGTGTGGATGTCTGGCGATGGCATCGATTTTCCTAAACGGATTAACCGATTTTGATTTTGTTTTTTTTTGGATGATCAAGATCAAGATGAGCTATTTTTGATGAAAATCGGCCCAAGATGGCCGCCGCCACAAAATGGTGGATTACATACTTACAACGGGCTTGACGACTATGACAAAATTCAAATGCAATAAGGCCACCACCGATCACAATTTCCTGAATATGAGTTGATATAACTTTAATGTGTCGGGGGTCTATTCAATTATAAATTAAAATATATTTATTTAATCGTTTTCTATGCAATATCGTACTGCCTTGATCGCATGCCTTAGAGGTCACCATAATGTCCTCAAAGACGTTTGAGTACTACCAATCTGCAATTGGCCTTATGGAATACGGCCTAACTAGCTTCTACCGCGACTTCGTCCTTGAGATGTGTCAAATTTGTTAAAAAAACATATAGCTTGAAAGCTAGTTTGTAATAGGTTCAGTACAATTCAGGAAAAAAATAGATAGAGAAGTAAATATAGTTATTTTTGGGAATAAATAGGCTTATATTATAGAATAGATCTAACATTTGATTTTGGAACGCATCCTACTTCCTTTTCAACTCCACATGTTGTCCCTTAATCGTTGTCTAGAAAACAATTCCTAGTTTATTTTTTTTTGATGTTTGTAACTATTAATCGCAAATGGGAAAAGAAGGGAAGCATTTTTGCCACGCCTCGGTAAGATCGTCGAGCCGATGCTGGCGCCACCAGGTAGTAGACAGTTCAAAAGCAACATCAATAACTTTCATCGTCACTATCCGCAGCCTTTAAAATTCCTACTGGGCACAGGCCTCCTCTACATAAGGAACGACAGTTGAATGAATGGATGAATGAATACACTTTTATTGTACACCAAAGAAAAAAAGTAGTTACAGAGACATACATAGCATAAATACATAGCAAAAGAGTACAATTTGGTGGCCTTTTCGCTGCATAGCGATTTCTTCCAGGCAACCAATGCGAAAAAGGAAAAAACATAGAAAAGAGGTAGGTGGTGCAATAAATCAGATTTAAAAATTGTACAAATATATAAATAAAATATATATATATATATAAATATACCTATAATATATATATATGACAGTTAAAGAGTATGGACCCACCACGTTGCTACAATGCAGGTTGGTGCATCACAAATTAGTGATACTAATCCTGACTGATGGCTTAACGTACTTTCCGAGACATGGGAGTTGACACCGCCGATTTCCTAATTCAGGATGGTAACTCAAACAAAGCAAAGAAGCTGTGAGGTAGGTACTGGTATACCTCACAATTTTTTCACCGACCCGGCATTCGAATCTAGAACCTAGAGATATGTAGTATATCATGCTAATCACTAGACCAACGAAACAGATGTGAACCATCCTTATAATTTTCACATAATGGTATGTTTCTCAGGTTTACTATAGAGTACGAAAAAGGTCTGCAACCGGCCGGCAAGTCTTTCATGACCGCAGAACAACCTACTCGGCCCATACCACCAGGGTTTTATGATTCTGGTGACGGATTCTACGACCCCGAAACTAAAGCCGTATACAAAGTTGACGATCTTAGCGCCATTGTAAGGTAAAATATTTTATACCAAGCCAACTCAATGTGATAATAATTATCGTCATCAACCCACTACCGCCCCACTACAGGGGTTCAGGCTGTCGACCACCACGATGGGTAAAGAACATTATTGAGAACTCTTAGACATGCAGGTTTCCTCACTATGTTTTCATTCTGCGATTCTTCGTAAACATGCCGAGATGCGCTATGACCCTAACTTAGCAAACACGAAGCGTAGATCATATATGGTATGTAGGATGGAGGCAACACCGCACCGCAGTCGCAAGACGCCATTACCCATTTTTGAGTTGCTTACTGTACAACAGACTAAACAAAGAAATTAATATCTACCCTTTACCAAGACACTCATGTAAGTTAAAATGTTTAAAGTGGCTTCAATCACTATCTTATGTAGAGACGGAAAAACTTTTAATTATTTTTAAATAGGTTCAATTGAAAGATTCTCTCACACACATGCACGCACGCACACACGCACACACACACACACACACACACACACACACACACACACACAGACAGACACTTACATACTTACACACAAAATACACACACACTCGAGGTCAAGATTAACATGTTGCATGTATCCCTTTTTTGTATCTCATTTTATTTTCATTAATATTTTTGAATGTATTTAGATTTTTTGATAAATATCAAGTGAACAGTGGTAAATTTTAAGTTTTGGAGGTGGGCGTGATCACCGTTACGCAGTTTCATACTTTTACAGTGTCGTTTCATTCATTAGTGGTTAAGATATGTTATTGTTCACAAATAAATAAATAAATATTCACCGATAGATCAAGTGTTTTTAACTGTCTTAAAACGCACATACCTCCAAAAAGTAAAGGCATCATTAGGTCTACTTTGACAATACAGAGTCTAATACTCGAAAAAGACTCCGCGATGGCTAGCAAGCTAATCTTGCACTAAGGCTACAGGCTGTGATAATATTTAGTAAAGCTCTTGAGGTAGCGTTAATGGTTTGTAATCCCACACTCCTGGGAGAGGAAGGCTGTGGGAGATAAATAAACCCAAGTATGACTACGCATTTAAAATTCTCTACGGCATCATAACTGCGAAACATGGGATCAAGGTAATTAAGAATAATGAATCCATTTAGCAGGCGAGTCACTTAACAGCGATTGCTAATTAAATGAAAATAAAGCTCGCATACCGTAATAATATATTCGAAAATGATACGTTGGAATTTTGGAGGTTAACAATCATTATAATAATAATTTATAACCATTCATTTAAAAATAAAAGGTTGTATCAAATATTCTTACATCAAAACATATAACTAACCAAAACAAACGTAAGAAAACAAAAGCAAAGTTCTACTCTCGCATTAAAACTCCCTTACAAGAGTCAGTAGATTAGAGTATTTAGATTAGTTCTTTACAAGCGGTGATAGCCTAAAGGTCAGGGCTTCAGCCTTCATTTCGGAAGGGACCCAGTTAGATCCCCACAAGCATTTTTAACTCTTCAAAGCTATACAACGTGAAACGGAATCATGAAATAGTTTCGAATGGTGCATAAGTATATTTGTTAAGGAATCACCCTGTAAAAATATTAAATCAAAAGCATATTTATTTTTCCATACGAATTAATTCAAAACATTCTGAGCGTTTACATGGGTTGTCATAACAACCCATTTGACAATAGAAGACCGACACGTACCTACGCGACACATACCTAATAAGCTATCGCAATGTAAAATGGTTTACTCAAAAACTATTAGCGTTTCGGTTTCACAGATAAGTAACAGAGACAGTAAATATTGTATGTACCTTTGAAGAATTATTTCGGTTTTCATTTACACGTTGTATATAAGATTTAATTTTTTGTAATAAAATTTCACTTGCTTTAACGTCTGGGGGTCGTCCTTTACGTTCTAAAAGGCGTACGAGTTAAAAAAACGTCCTTCCAGAATAGCCCTGCAGCAGAAGGAGCAATCTCACTTTTTGCTTAAAGTAGAAAATTGCCTTATTCATGAGCACGGCAGCATTGGACTTCGTAACTGAAATTGGAAGTACGTATTTAAGTAAACAAAAAAAAAATACACACAAACACACACGCACACACACGCATAAAAACACGCGCACACCCACAAATAAATCAAATTTACCTAAGCACCCGCCTCAAAAATGTATATCATCGTATTTTTTTTTTCATTTATTTATTTCTTTTTATTCTTTATATAATGTTGCCTGTCAAATTGTCAAACCTTTGTTAATAAGACCATAGATATAGGGAAGACAGTTTATACTCCTGTGACACAGTTTAAACTACCACAGGAGACAGGGCTTCACACTAATGAAATGTATACTTTTTTGATAAAATAAAGATATTATTATTATTATTAAGTATTGTAATGGTTTAGGTCACCATCCGTTCGTGAACAAAAATGGATAATCGAGAACTGTCGCACGAGCCCTGACAAACCATTAGGACCTCGGGGATATCTCTACGAAGAATGGGTTGAACCGCTGATTACACTCCCTCGACCTCCTAAACCATCGTCAGCCTCTCAAGCTAATGATTCTGTGACTTTGTCACAATTTATATACGAACAGGATCGCGAAATGGTATGTTTATCTAAGTTCTTAATTAAAAACACGAAAAGGATAGTAATTCTTAATATATTAGTGCAGAGTAAAAACAAGCGATACCGAAGGGATCTCGACATTGTACAGAGGCTAGGGGTATCAAATAAACGCTTTATATTAATTTATTTAAAATTAAAATCGGCATCAACGTGTTATTATCGCCAGCGCCTGAGTATCGTCAGCGTGACGTGACGAATTTATCGATCTGGTAAAAATGGTCATAATAAACAGAAAAATAAAAGCGGTCGATTGCTGTCAAAATCCTTTTTACTCAGTGTTATTAGCGTCCTTTAGTTCCGCCGAGCTGTATAAATATCTTTACATACCGCAAATTGTAACTTTTTATCTAAAAACTTAGAAATCACATCATAGTCAAAAGTTAATTATCTCTACAGGAAGTCGCTTTCGAAAATCTTGAAGATGACGAATCCTTCACATCGAGCAGCACAGAATCCATTTCTACGACCGGAACCTGCTGCCATTAATACTGTCGATACTTAAAAATTGGGATAAATGGCTTATATGCCATTATTACCTGGGACGTAAAATTACCAAATGGGATTTTTATATACTTATTCGATTTCTTATGCTTTTTCTCTTAATAAGTTGTTATTTTTCAAAGTAGGCTTAATAATAATACCCGAGCTTACGCTAATTCTTTGTTACCTAAGGCTGAACTTTCAAGTTGAGGACGGGTTTCCACCAAAGCAGTAAGGTGAGAAGACGAGCGTTGATAGCCTGGTTTCAGCCTCCCTTTCGGGATGCCCCTTCTCATTTTGAGAGGAGAACCGTGCTCTGTCGCTAGTAAAGGGTTGATCATTATAATTAGTGTATAGTGGGCACCTCATTTCCACCACGGGGAAATTATGATGCTGTGTCTGTATTGAGATAAGAAAAGTTTGCATAGTCGGTCAGTGGTGAGCGTACTTATTATCGATATCGAAATGTTTATTTACAAAACATATCTCCTCTCTGTTCCTCTCCGCTTTTTTTTTATATACTACTACAATACACACATCGCCATCTGGCCCCAAAGTAAGTGTTACTTGTGTTATGGTTACTAAGATGACTGATGAATATTTTGACTGATGAGACGACCAGTTGGCAACCTGTCAGAGATATTTTATGAAGGAGACAAAGGTTATTATGAGATTATGGCTGTGTGCCGGTATAAGCTTCTTTTAATTGTTTAAATTGAAGCGTGCCTTGTCCAGCGTGCGTGTTAAAGATTAATATTACACACACGTACGTATGTTACGTTATGGAGGTATGAGTTAACATGATAATAGTTGCAGTGCTGCGACCAAATAGCGACGGCATAGTTAGCCTAGCATCTAGGCCAGCGCGCCCAAATCCTCACCAAGCTAAGCGCAAGCCTTTGAAAAATGTCGCAAAAGATTAGAGTTGAAAGATAAAATGCCACAGTCTTCATTAAAAAGTTGCGGAAAGATGTTACAATTTTTCTTCTTGTTCTTCCTCCCTGGCCTGTCTCTACATTTCCAATCATTGTACGTTTATGCATATATATATATATATCTTAATATATATAAATCTCCTGTCACGATGTTTGTCCGCGATGGACTCCTAAAATACTTAACCGATTTTAAATTAAATTGGCACACCGTGAGCGGTCTGGTCCAACTTAAGAGATAGGATAGCTTATATCTTTAATTATAGTCGCAATTTTATTTTATTGCAATTTATTTGTCTATAATTAATTGACAGTCACATGTTATATATATTTATACAAGAGATTTATATATATTAAGATATACTACTTTACTCATTTAAGGCTTAGCGATACTGAATACTTTAAAAACAAAATCAAACGCAGACGAAGTCGCGGGCAACAGCTTGTATATATATATATATATTTTATTTATATTTCGAAGATTTTTTAATTATTTCCAAGTCAAAGAAGATGAATTTTTATGTTGCTATCAATAAATAAAATTATAATTTATACTACAAATAATTAATGACATAGTTTTTTATTTAATGTTTTTAAAATTTATGTTTTATAAATATAACCTAAAATAAACTATTTAAAACTAAATAATATCTAAAACGTCCTCGAAACCACCGCAGCGAGGCACAGTTCCTAAGATGCTGGCAGCATTGCCCCTTTGGATGGCCAACCTAATTCGTTGGCCGAGGTAACTAACTGCCCGCTCTAGGAATAATTAATTATAATTATTAAATAGTTTATATTACTTCTATGTTTATTGTTAATTTTCCCAGTTACAAGGCAAATATAAACCTAAACCTACCGTTCTAATATTATTATTTAATTAATCTATTACTATTTTTCAATCGGGAAGAGACGAAGTGAAACTTATTAGGTGTACCTAACTCAGACAAATAATAATTTATAATACTTAATTGTTTTTATGTACCAAGGTATACCCTATCAACGTATTTTCTGTTTTTTTTATTATTTGCAGACAATCGAGGATGGAAGTTTACTAAATTGGAGGAATTGGCGGAAGTCGTCCATGTGGAATCAACGTCCTAATATCAAATTTGATTCTCTGTCTGATACGAATGCTTAAAAGTATTAGTTTTTTTTAGTATTTGTGCTTAATTTGTTTTAAATATTTAATAATATTATGTTTATTTATTTTATGTACTTTATTTGTTTTTTATAACCTTTTTATATTTAAATACATACATCCAACGCCTGGTGGAGACAAAATTACTTAACCAACCATAGCCTTACTGAACCTAACTAGACTAAGTATGAAGCGCTTTCTCTTTGAACCTAATGCTCTAGTATTATGTACGAAGCTCGTGATGATAAGTCGTGACCACGAACATAGTAAATTATGAACAAACCCATTCTATGAACTGTTTTTGGAAGTGAAACAACAAAAGCCTACTGTAGCTAGATTTAAGCTGGATTTAGGTGACTCGATGATGTTTCCCAGTAGTCCTTTGCTCCAAACCGTACTTAAAGAGGATTCAAGAAGTAACGTTGTACTGGCATTATCTTAGGCTAGAAGGTGTTGTTCTCCACTTAGTATTAAAATTGTCAACACATTACGGGCACGTTGATTTACATTGGGTGGGACCTAAAATCCTAAAAAGCAAAAAAAGAAGAAGTTCACTGGTGGAAGTTTCTTACAAAAGACAATAGTTAGCTACATAAAAAAGTACTTCACTTGTTTAGACATTAATGGGCTTTGAAAGCAAAAATTAAACAAAACATTCATAAACATCTGCTGGAATTTTAAATGTTGCCTACAATTATTTTTAAATGAAATATTTGTAAAAAAAGGATAAAACTCCATAAATTATTCGAGTAGTCAAATATTTCTTTATTTGAATTGATAGCCCTTTTGAAGGCTTTTATTATTTATATTTATGAAGACTACTTATGTTTTTGAAGTAAAACTTCTATCAAGGCACATTATGTTACTTGAAAGACAAGAGAGAGACATAAAAATAACTGAATAAAAAGAAAACAAAGAGCGAGATAGTACGCGCGCGTACGCTAAATCTATCTATCTATCACGCCTAATAAATCGGGTTGAAAAAGTTCTGTATTTATTTTTGAGTGCAACAGCCACTGGTTGCTTATAATAAATGAAAATTATTGTAGAAAAGAACCTTGGCACTCAAATGAAAATTGTACACGGCAAAGTAATACTACAAGATATTCGCTTCGGATAAAATAGAACTATTTTGATAACACGACTGCATTCATATTGGTATTCATCGAAATAATATAATTGAAATCGTTGATTTTAAATTCTGTGTTTTTAATAATTCAACCTTGGAATAAAATACCAGAATACAAAAAATAAACAGAAAAATAGGGAACTGGGAAACCCTTTTCGTGTGCATGGCAACACGCCTTGTGTATTGAGAAAAAAAAAACGAGCATGGACGTCGTGCGGAAAGACATCGATCATTATTTTCAAAATAATTTAAGTTCAAACATAAATTAGTTAAGCGTGTTTAACATAATTAATTGAATTCCTATTATTTACACTTGCTTTGAATGTTCTTTTTTATGTATTCCAAAAGCCGCTTGTCAGGTTATAATAAATTTTCGCGACTGCTATTCCTAATCGAACAAGTCTTCTTTAAATATTATTGTGAAAGTTTGTTTATAATGTTATAAAAATGAAGTGCCATTACGATGTTTTGTGCGTGGCGAAGGAGGCAAGTGCTTCAGAAATAAAGAAATCCTACAGAAAACTCGCGCTGCAGTGGCACCCTGATAAGAATTTAGAGAACCTACAAGAAGCGAAAGAGCATTTCCAACTTGTACAAAATGCATATGAAGTACTGTCCGACCCCCAAGAAAGAGCATGGTAAGGAAATTGTTATCTAACAGATGTTATTGCTGCATAATTTTTATATTGATTAGAAAAAAAAAACTATACATTACAGCATCAAATTCAGTATGTTTATTGATATAACGATGGTTTCCTAGTAGTTTTTCTTGAGGTAATCTGAATCTCGAATAAAGACATTTACGAGGGTATTTTATATATTTGATTAAGACACTTTCCCTGTTTTAGTAATGAATTGGCTGTTTATAAACTGATTAGTCAGCTTAAAGTAAAAAATCGGAATCTTAAGTGATATTAGCTAACAGTACTGGCCAATGAACAGTAGAGGATTTTGATGGTTTTATTTTTTTTGAATGGTTTACTAACACATATAATAAAACCTAAAGACTTAATTTTACTTTTATATTTCTCAAGATGTAATAATTTCAGGTATGACAACCATAGAGAGCAATTGCTGCGTGGCGCTGGCAGCTCCTACAATGATGACAGCCTTGATGTTTATCCCTACTTTAGTCCGTCCTGTTATAAAGGTTTTGGTGATAATCCCCAGAGCTTCTATGGAGTTTACTTTGAGGTAACATTAATTTTCAAGGGTGTAGAATAAATAGTATATACTGAGTAGTTGTTGTGCAGCCATTATAGGAATGTGGCTTTTATCCTTGCAATAAGTTTCCATTTTCTTCATGGGTGTTTCGTTACACCATCAGGTTTCATTCCTCTGTAGTTTTCTCTGAAATAAAATCACATACAATTTTGCCTAATAAACAAATCTTTCTTCTTCTTCTGCTTGCGGCTCAGGTTCGCCTGGTCCCTGGTGTCACGTGCACCTGGCTATGATCTATTGTGACGCTGCTAATAAACAAATAATAATGTTGGTGTTATCTCTGCATAGATGTTGCATTATATCATAATATAATAATATCCCATATTTACATTTTAAAGGTATTCTCTAAGTTGGCGTCTGAAGAAACAGATTTCCTGGATGACCCAGAAGATGTTAATCATATCCCCAAGTTTGGTAACTCCACTACACCTTATGAAGAAGTACATGAGTTCTATGCCTTTTGGATGTCATTTTCTACTAATAAAAGTAAGTAAATCAAATGATTATCATGTATTATACCATAAACTATAGTTTATGACATATATGATGTAATGATATTAGACCATCCATTTGAAAAATTATATTTAATTAGATTTTTGATGAACTAAGAAAATATAGATAATTTATTTATGGCTTATTTTCCTTTTTTTTTCTTTGCTCACCTGACTTAAATTAAAAGTGAGTGATTTTTTCTGAGTAATCTGTTTGCCACCTGCAGGTGGTATTTACCAATTCCATGATTTTCTGTTTGTTGCCTGCTAAAAATAATTATGTTCAAGTTTTTGTAATGGAAAAATTACATATTTAATTCTAATTTCAGGTTACGTTTGGCTAGATCAATATGAAATATCCCAAGGTGATAACCGTCGAATAATCAAGTTAATGGAAAAGGAAAACAATAAAATAAGGCAAAAAGCACGCAAAGAAAGAAATGAAGAGATTAGAAGGCTAGTTAGCTTTGTTCGCAGAAAAGACAAGCGGGTCATTGAACATACAAAGCAGCTGCAGGAAAAGGCTGAAGAAAATAAAAAGAAGGTACTTATGGAAATATCGCTACCTCATACCTCAACCCATCCCGAGCAGAGGCCTCCTCTCTCATAGGAGATGGTTTAAGAGTATAGATCCACTATGCTTCTCCAATTAAGCTTAGTGGGCTTTAAAGTCAATTTACACAAGTTAGTGATAATAACCGGGACCAACAACTTAAAGTGCCCTCCGATTCATGGGGGTTTCCCAACTCAGGACTGGTACTGAAAATTCTTGAACAAAATTACCAATACCATTAATAGTCTTTTGAACCATTTTCAAAGAGTCAAAATTCTCAGTACCGGTCTGGAGTTAAAATTTTTGGAGTCCATCCCTTTGTCTTGGGAGCAAGTTAAGCCATCAGTCCCAGTTATTATTAAAATAGTGTATTTAAGTTGGTACAGCCCAAAAGGAGGGTTCTTTGTGGAAACAGTGTGGTGGTTGAATGCTCTAAACAATCTTATTCTTGAAAGCATTGCTCATATAAAATCCTTTAAAATGTGAAAATAGTTTCTTGTATGAAACTATTTTCACAGAATTCAATAAATGATGGATGCATTGCAGATATGTAAACAGCTACACTTTTGCAATAATGGATATATAAAAATTAATATTTGAATGTTGCCTTCATATTAAATTGAATGTTAAGAAAGTTTTCTGCAAGGCAAAGCTTACTAAACATCTTCTAGCTTAAAAACACAACTTGATTATTTAAAAATTTAAAAATTTTAGGCAGAACAATTACGAAGAGAGAGAATAATTCAAAGGCAGAAAGAAATAGCAGAGGCAAAAAAGAAAGAAGGCGAGTCATCTTTTCTGCAGAGTGAAGAGTATCAGAAAAAACTTAGTGAAATTGAGTCCTTACTGGCTGAAGAGTTTGGGATATCTTCTGATGACGATACCATTAGCGAAGGTGGCATGGAGAGCAGCAATGAAGAAAGTTCTAAGACTGAGGAGGTGTTTATAAACTGTTTTTATTCATTATTTATGACCTCAAATCAGTCTACAAATTTTTTGAGGAAATGAAAACATCAAATTGCAAATTAGCTATTGAAGTTTTGGCAGAATATTTAACCGTAATCCAACCTAGTATAACACAAGTTGTGCAGATTTAGTTAAACAAAAATTTGTGGGAATGCACAGATCTATTTATAGAATATTCATTTGGTGTGTTGAGCACATTTTGGGTGAACAAAACTCATTTAACTAGGGTCATCATCACCAAATTCATTCCATGAGCTCCATGTATACAGTGTACCTTTTAGGTGAACAAACACCGTGAAACTCGCGTCAGCGTCGCTTCCCATGACCTATATGTATATGACAATACACTTAGTTTTCACTTCTATCTGCAGTTATCAAAAATTGCCCTGCAAAGTTAATTAATTGTAATATTGTTTAATTTATTTTAGGTTAGCGAGACTTCTAGAGCAGCGAAATCGTCATCTAAGAACAAATCTGCCATTAAAAACCTATATTGCTCGGCTTGCAATAAGCTATTCAAAAATGTGAACTCATTCGAAAATCATGAAAACAGTAGGAAACATAAAGAAAATGTTGCCAACATGACTCTAGGTGACGATATTGAAATATCTGATCCTGATGGTAATGACGTACAGGAGAGTCCTAAGAAAACAAAGGAGGATAAAATTAATGGGCAGACTGAGGAGGAATGCGACAACTCCACATCGGATATTGAGGATAATGATATACGAGAAACTTTGAGTGATGATTCCGATCAAATACAGGTAGTTTAAGTTGTTAAGTATCTTCATGGTCATAGCCTTATCCTACTAACCTAGGGTACATACCTCCTATTGCAGTGGAGGAGCAGATATCAAACTATATCTCCTACTGCTCCTAGAACCACTACAGTGATTATAAAATAAGTAATGCAATCTATAAAAGCCATAAGTAGTCTATTTCTACTCAAACAACTGTGTTGGAATCAGATTAGATTACTTATTTTGCAAAAACTATAAACGCCTGTGGTGGTTGGAATAATGGTGTGCCATATCTCTCGGTTAACAATTATTATCATCAGGTATTCCTGAAAAGGTCTGGAACATAACAAAATCTCAACCTGCTTTCCAAAGCATGGAGGTAAAGTAAAGGCCAAGTTTGAAGTGACTAGTTGCAACAACACTTTAGAAGAAGTAGCTTTCTTCTAGTGCTGTTGAAACTAGGCTAAAGTAATCAAAAATTATAAAAGAACTAGCTGTTGCCCGCGACTTCGTCTGCGTTTGATTTTGTTTTTAAAGTAATCAGTATCGCTAAGCCTTAAATGAGTATAGTAGTATATATATATATATAACATGTAACTGTCAATTAATTATAGACAAATAATTTGCAAGAAAATAAAATTGTGACTATAATTAAAGATCTAAGCTATCCTATCTCTTAAGTTGGACCAGACTGCTCACGGTGTGCCAATTTAATTTAAAATCGGTTAAGTAGTTTAGGAGTCCATCGCGGACAAACATCGTGACAGGAGATTTTATATTAAGATAAAGCATACTTTACCTTGAAATTAATAAAAATTTGAATGGGATTTTATTTTAGTCCCTAGTAAATAAATGTTCCACCTAATAGTATAATAGTAAAATAACCAATCAAATTCCAGTTCCATGAAAAATAAATATTTATTAATTTGGACACACAGCACCAGAATACTAAAAACTATAGTTTCTTTCAATGCCACTTGTAAAAAAGTTAAAGATTGTAACCTTTGACTTGCTCTTTTTATTCCTATTTTGTTATGATTAATTGATTTATTATTAATTCTTTGACAGGCTTTGCCTAAAAGTCAGAAGAAAAAGAAGAATAAGAAGAAAGCATTTATTCCCATGCCTGAGAGTGAGGGCAATGATAGCCACGATGAGATGAGTTTTAATGAAATTGAGGGCCCATCTAGATGCAGAAAAGCCAAGAAATTCAACATGCTGAAGAGTCAAATTCAGGCTAAGAAAGAAGCTGATCTCAAAAAAGGATCTCAATCTCAGACTTCCACTGAAAACTTGTATGAAGTTTCCAGCACAACACCTACAGATGATCCTTTAGGTGAATCTGCCTTCCCTAGAGACAGGCCTGCATTACCTAAGACTCAAAGAAATGTAAAGGTCAAGAAGCTAGTTGAAAGGAAACCAGTACGAACAAAAGCTAGTGAAACTGAAGATTCCAGTAGTGCATTGACTCTTAGATGTGTTATTTGCCAAGCAGATTTCCCATCCAAGAATAAATTGTTTGAACACTTAAAAAAAACAGGTCATTCCGTACCACTTCCCCAAACTAGCTTCACACAAAAGAAAGGAAAAAAAGGTAATAGGTAAAATGTGCAATGAAATTTTAGATAGGAAGAGAAGTATTAATTTATCCATTGAGAAATCAAAATGATATCACATCAGATCCTAAAAAACTATAAAGTGACTTTATCAATCTATTTATTAAATTTATGAATTATGATCACTCAATAAAGTATGCCTAATGAAATTTGTATTTTATTTATTCATAATATTCATAAATACACAAGTATGACTTATTCAATAAACATTATTATGTACATAAATGCATACTACATAAGCAGGGAACACTTAACACTTAAGATGACATTTGCAATGTATTGTGCTATAGATGTCCAATGTCTATCTTCATTATCTTCCTCTTAGCATCTCACTGCGCTGTGTGTAGACATCTTTGATTGGTGAGGGGTTTAGAACTGAACCACTGCTCCAATTCAGCTTGATAGACATAATTATTATCACATGTTAGTAATAACTGCAACCAATGGCTTCATATTATGCACTCTGAGGCATGGGTTTGGGCAAAAGCACTTGCTAGCTTTTGACTGGTACTGACCAAAAACCCAGTATCTTAGAGATTTTGGCCCAACCTAGGAATCACACCCATGACCTCAGTATCTGTAGGAATCCAATCACTAAACCAACTACTTTTCTGTTGAAATTACTACACATCGACAATAAGACATCCTTTCCATTGCAGACACCTAGGTATGTGTGTGTGTACATTGCAACATGAATATCACCATTTGTGCATATCTTCATTATCTTCCTCTTAGCATCTCACTGCGCTGGGTGTAGACCTGTGCCATAGGTGAGGGTTTTAGAACTATGACCCTCCATGCTTCTCAAATTCAGGTTGATAGAGATATAATGATTATTATGTGTTAGTAATAACTGCAACCAATGGCTTCATATGCCCGCTGAGGCATGGGTTTTGGCAAAAGCACTAGCTTTTGGCTGGTACCAACAAAAAACCCAGTATCTAACAGATTTTGACCCAACCTGGGAATGTCCTCATAATCTGTAAACATCCATTCACTAGACCAATACAACTACTTTTGTTACACATTGACAATAAAACGGCCTTTCCATTGCAGACACGTAGGTATGTGTGTAGGGCACGCAAATAGAATTGCTTTATCTTCTACAGGAAAGGGGTACATTGTTTCACAGCTTATCTTCTAGCTCCTCTGAACATCCTCCAATATTGAAAGGTAGTCATGGAAATAATACACATAAGCATATTATATTACTGTAAGTAGAAGTAAATTCCTTTATTTGGTACAGTATTCTTACTCAAACTCTGGAATGTCTGAGAAACTGTAGCCTGGATATTCTTTGTACGCATAGTAAGCTATGCGCAGATGGTATGCTCCTGGTAAAAACATTATGGCTCCAAGAACTATCATAGGCCATAACCTGTCTGAATATTTTGTATCAATATAGCCAGATACAATGAGGCTGCCAACGACGAGTAGGGTTGTTCCAACCAAAAAGAGGAACGCGGCCAAACTCAAAGCTTTCCAAGGTATCTTTGGAGTCGGTGGTTCAAACTGCGCATCAGAAAATCCACTGTTGAGATTTGGTACGGAAACGTACCCGTTGTTAAGTCTTCGTAGACCTCTTAGTCTTCGTAGTTCGGAATATGTTATCCTCGACATTTCTGCAAGAATTCAATTATGTTTTAGGATCTTAAACGCAACAAGAGTGCAAGCAGAAAATATTCTTGTTTAAAGTAATAATTTATACCTTTCGGCTTTTTCTGCTTTTTCGGGAGAATTTTATTTATTTCTCGGGTAAAGTTAAAATATTGCGAATTGTGATACTGCTGTACAAAATATTAAGTTTAAGTAATAGACGCGAAAAGGAAAATTTAATCCTTTCACCTTTCGCCACCCTAATTTATTTTCACCCTGACAACTGACGTCTGACAGATACTAGATAGGAAAACAGACTCTATAATGGTATCTGGTATTCATAAAAACTTGATCGAATGTTATTAGCGCGCAAGTTCAATACACGTTCAATATTAGTGAGATCTGTGCAAACAAAAATATTGATTTAAATAGACCATCCAACAATACCATCCACGACATAATTAGACCTCTGGAGAGCCCAGAAGCAGACACTACCTGTCTCGCATTACCACACTCCGATACCAACAATGGGACAGGTTCTTGCGGGAGCTCTCGCCATCGTGTAGTGTGTTCTAGGAACTGGCGAGGGCTCTCAAAATGACCCGCGCTCGCGCTCTCCCTCCGTTCGCAGGGCCGACCGCCTTTGAAGATATCGATAAGGCAGAATGCATGGCTGACTGCCCGACGGTATCAGTAATAAAACCCTAAAGTTACTCCCAGGACAAATTATCAACCTACTGGTAATTTTCAATGTATTCTTGGCGAATTACTACTTTCCCGACAAGTGGAAGGAAGCAATTTTCATTGGTACCTATCCACAAGTTGGGCAAACCCCGCGACCTTAGCAAAGGTTAACGAGAGGTTAAAACTGCATAGACTGAAGGCAGTCGCTGAGGAGAAGAAACTACTCAACGACGAGCAATTCGGCTTTCGAGCCAAACACTCTAGCGTCCACCAAGTGCACCGCCTCATGAAGCACATATGACATACCTATCTAAAAATATATCTTTGAAAAAATACACCCCCTGCTCAAAGGAGCAGTATTCTTCAACGTAGCCAAAGTCTTCGAGAAGGTTTGGCCTTTACACAAGCGACATGCCTAAGAGCTCCAACGTGGAGCTAGCCCAATTTGCAGATGACACAGCCCTCTACACCAAATACCGAACCATACCCCGCATCATATCCCGCCTTCAAAAAGCCATCAACCGCCTAGTCGTTTGGTTCCATCAATGGATGATGAAGGTAAACCCAGATAAAAGTGAAACAGTGCTTTTCACCGGATGAGCCCGCCCTGAAATCAAGGACAAAAGGGATCTTAACTGATAGACCGCCCTATACCGTGGCAAAAGACAGACAAGTAACTTTTGGTGTAACTTTTGATAGTAGCTTGAATTTAGCAGATCACATTCGCGCAGCCCGTAACAAGACTGCGTTCGTCCTTGGTAGACTGTACCCCATGTTAAACAAGCGTAGCAAGTTGTCACTTCGTCATAAAGTTACTCTCTATAAAACCTGTGTACGTCCCATCATGTCAAATGCTAGCCGTCGCGCTTTGCACTCCATATAAGAGATTAGAGACTCTTCAAAATAGCTTCATGCGTAACGCTAACGCTACCCCGGATGGGCCTGGTTCGTGTGCAACGTCGATCTCCACTATCCCTCAATATTTCAAGTAACTTTACTTCGAGAAGTCTATCCGACATCCCAACCTTAGCGTCACCCTCAGCGAGGGTCAGCCTCACATGAGGCGGGGTTCAAACTATCCCTGGCAAAGCCTCATTCTGAGGATCGCTAACGAGCCCGCGTTACGCTGTTAAAATCATTAGGGTTAATCAGCTACACACAATCCGAAAAGACTGACATGACGTTTCAAAAGTGCTTATATTATTTCTTTCATTTTTTTATCTGAGCTTGGTGAAAAGTGTTTCAGATGACCTTGCTAAAGATATCAAAGTTCTTGCCAGCTGATTTTATTTGGTTTAAATGCACTGTCAGAAGTTTAGGTTTGAGCCATACAAGTCGTAAGAGGTATTGACTAACTCATCGTAATTTTTTCATGGATATATAATAAGATACCGGTCAGCAGACCAGATAAAGGGTATAGAGTAGGGATACAGGGGCTAAGCTGTGAATATATACATATATAATCTCATAAAGCCTGGTGCACGAAGCATAATAAAACAAACGTGTCAAAGAGGAATGCAGTCCGTCCTTGACCCAATGCGGCACGATGCAGAATTACCACATGACTGAAGTTGAATTCAGTATCCTTTGTTTTATCTATGACGCTATAAGGGAGTGGGTAAAAGTAGTCATTTTTACATAGAAGATATTACAATTTTTCACTCTTTTATATTGGAAAGTTGCTGCCAGTTGTTGTGGCAAAACACTGCATAACTGTTGCAAAGTTAGCAAAGCTTAGACCCAATTAATTACCTAATCTGAACTATGAGCTATTTTCTAAGTTAACCAAAACTACCTGCAGTTTTGTCTGCTTGTATTCGCATGTACTGTATTTCTACTTTCCTATAAATACAACTATAGATTTATCTTACAGAATCCGTGTACCTATATTGCGTAGTAAAAAAGTAGTAACCGGTCGATAATTATCTCTATACAGCTTTATCGAACCATCACACACACAGCACAGATTTATTCAGTAAACATTTAAAATTAAATCTTTATCTCCAGTATTCATTCTATCTAAAGCACAATAATTTCATTCTTGAAACACGTTTCGAGTTCAGGACTCCATGAACGGGACAAATCCGTGTTTTTTGTACAAGATAAATAATATAAGTAGGAACTAAAGAGTTGTTTAACTGACTTTACTTATGTCCAATTAAAATTTTTATTATAAATTGTGTCGCGGTCAAATCTATCCTGTGTATAGTTGTATCCTATTTTCTATCCTCATTAGAAATCTCAAAAACCGGAGAAAATTTGTGTTATAAGACACTTCGCGGTGCATGCAGGTGCAAACAAAAAACATTGAGAGGAATAAGGCATTGTAGTCTTGATTGTTGAGTCTTACGACCTCTCGTGTGTAGCATCGCCCCCTGAGAGATCCTCAAAGACACGTGAAAACTTGTTTGGCTCCGCGCCTATGGAAATTTTGTACTCCGTGGTCAAAATCTTCAAAACCTATACTCCAAGGTATTATCTCTCTCATCATCATCTCTCAAGACAACAGCGTGCAATGGAGCAGGCTGTTGTCTGTCTACTGATTTGAGTATCTCTACGTGATCAAATCAGGAATGAGAAGATCAGCAAAAGAAATAAAGCTCTCGCGTAGCGGTTCAAAATTGCTTTCCAATGCAAAAAGTTCAAAAAAAAATTATCTTATGATTATTTATAATAATACTAGCTGATACCCGCGACTTCGTTCACGTGGATTAAGGTTTATATTCCCGCGCGCTCGTTAACAATATTTTATTTCACCGCGGGAACTATGAAAGGATAATTAAGCCGTTTTTGCGTGATTGAGTAACAAACATCCATACTTTCACATATACAATATAAATAGGATAATCTTTTTTTAAAAAAAAAACAAAAGTTTTAAACAGAAAGTCGATATAAACAATCGACTTACTAGAAACGGACATAAATTATCGATATCTGCATATCGTCTGAGAAAAGTATAGAATCCTTTGTTGAGATGGAGATATGCTCTAATAATATTATAGCGAAGGTATATAAGGTTATTAGATCTACCTTTACCTAAGTTTAAACAATGTATTAAAACACATTTAATAAATCGTGGTTTTCACACGATTGATGAATTCCTTAACGACTAGGCCGCTTGAAATCAGACCGCTCCGCTTTCCTCCCTCACAAGTTCGAAAAAATCGAGTTGCAGTAGAAAGCTGAGTTTTTTGCCGGCTCTTCTCGGTAGAATCTGCCTTCCGAGCCGGTAAAGTCACTACAAACTTGACGTTTCAAACGTTATAGGCTTTCTTGAAATATATGAATTTTGAATTTAGTTTTTCTTTTCGTAATGAGAGTACTTACTCTCTACACACTATTTGTGCAACTAATATCCTGTCTATCAACCAGCCCACGTCGACATACTCTACAATCCCTAATTCACAAATCTAACTGCACATAAGGTGAACACCAATGAGTATACCGTTAGCACCTTGATGTTAACGCTACACTACACTCGGTGGGGTTTAGTTGGTAATATAGGTCGCGATCGAGTCCCACATTCATACCATTGAGAAGATATGCGTAAACGCATTCCCAAGACCAGAAAAAATAAATACCTAACAGGTGATAAAAGAAGTGGTGGCTCATAGTAGAAAAAAATTGCAACTTCTTAATTTAAATTTAATATTATTAATTTGATCAATATCAGTAAAAAAATTAAAACATCGTGAGGAAACCTGCATGCCTGAGAATAATCCATAGTGTTCTCACAGGTGTATGAAGTCTAGCAACCCGCACTTCGCCAGCATGGTAAACTATGGCCTAAGCCCTTCTCATTCTGAGAAGAAACCCGTGCCATGTAGTGTTGATAATGATGACGATGATACTACAATTGTACATGGATCGAGGGTATGTCAGAATCAGAGGTGCCACGTACATCGTTTATTTTCAAATATTCTATTTCTTAATTCCGAAGATTTAGGCCCTGTATTGTTAAACAGACATCGAGTTTAAAACAGACTCTCAAGTGCGGTATTAGATCTAGCTTGATCGATACCGGTTCTTAGCTAGCCCTAAAGAATATTTTATGTAAGTTTGTATTTTTGTAACAAATAAAAAACATATACACTGAACGCGAACAATACGTAATGGAATATTTGTCGTAGCTTTAATATTTTTCGTAGACAACTTTCTACGGCGTAAGCGGTGTAAACATCTACCCGCGCACGTACGAGTTCGTAAGTTCGCGGCTTCGTCCTCCTTTTTTTATACATATCCCACAGGAACCGTACATTTTTCAGGCATAAAACGTAACAAGTACGTTTTATCCCTGAACATTCATTTCATTCAACGCTAAAATCTTTCTCAATTGCAAATTTCAGTCAAATTGATTAAGTTTTTTTTCCGAGAAAAAGTATCTGAAATCCATCCAACCAGCCTTACAAATATTCGCATATATTATATTGATTGATTGATGATGGTAATGATGATCATTGATGATTTGATTGGTTGATTTGATTTAGTGATTTGACTAGTTGTTACCCGCATCTTCGTTCGAGTGGAAGTTTTGGTATGTAGGTATCTGGAAGCTTATTTTGTGAAAAACAAAAACTAATCTATCCCACGGGAACCGTATATTCTTCTGGGATCAAAATCATTCCATGTGCTTTTCGCAGACTATTCTATACATCATTGTGCTCAATTTTATCAGATACGTTGAACATTCTGGTTTGATTGAGTAACTATCTATGCTATTTTTAGTGAGTAAGGCTCCATCCCAAGAGTATGTAAAATAACTTTTCTTCAATATTTCAACAATTTCATCTTATAAAAAACCTTATTTTTGCAGTCGATTTAATATGGTCTCTATTTCTAAATGGAAAGCGAGTTAAGAATTTGTCGGTTACCATGAAGATTTTAATGCTATTAGTTGTGCTAAGTAATAAGCTCACGTGAACAAAGTGAACGTTAAATCATAGTTAGTGACTAAGTTAAGTCATTGGACAATGTCTTAGTTGAAACTTTTTAAGTAGCAGTTTAAATCAAAAATAAGTTACTCATTAGTCAAGTAGGCTAGATTGTAATAGGCAATAAAGCATCTCAATGATGCTTTATGGACAAAAAAAAAACTGGGTTCGTTTCCCAGGCCATTTAAATTTATTTTGACTCCTCTTCGTATGCATATTGTAATGTAATTTTTGGCTTTAAGCCACAGATTTATATAATTTTAGTTGATCAGAGCTACTTCGTCCCTAATTCAGAACCTCTACCAGATGGACAGAAGCACAAAAAGAGGTCATATAAACCACGCTTTGCTCATCCAATAAAGGTTTTTTTTCTATCAAGACTTCTTTGAATACTAATTTATAATACATATAGCTATTGTAGTAACAGGGTCGCTCGACCGTTTCTGGAGCGCCGCCAAAACAAAGAATGTACAATACTTCACGCTAAGCGAAAGTGCCACCGATCAATAGCTTAACCTCAACTTAACAGCTGATTATAACTGCTATATTCGTGGTTTTGTCAATGAATTTCCGAACGACTTCACTTATTATGTAAATCAAGGTGCCTGCTTGAGAACTGTTGCTATTTATGTAGTCACGAATCACGAATTCTCTGTCAAGATATCCGGATTTATGCTTATAAGAAAATGAAGCAATACAAAGAGTTTATTTAATTTATACAGAGGTGATAATCTAGTCTCGTGGGGTGGGGCGAGGTCGAATCCCAGCTTTTCATAGTTATCCTTTTCATAGTTAACCTCTAGTTTTTCATAGTTATGTACGTTTTAAGCAAATAAAATATCACTTGCTTTAAAGGAGAAGGTAAACATAGTGAGGAAACCGGCATGCTTGCGATGTCTCCATAATGTTCTCAAAGGCGGGTGAAGTCCACCAATCCGCACTGGGCAGCTTGGTGACTACGGCCTAAACCCTTCTCGTTGCAAGAGGTGATGCGTGGCCTGCAGTGGGCTGACAATGGGTTTATATGATGAATTTATCAGATGTTTCGTAGCTGATAAGCACCTTAGGGATCTTAACAGCGTTACAGGGGGACTGGGGCGATTGGGAAAGTTTGCCATGAATGGAGCTTTACGGCTCGACGGTTTCTGGGGTAAGAAGGAAGGAAGATGTCGACATAAGGGTGCCTCATGTTGGAGCTCGGACCCCAGCTTTAGTCGAAATTTCGGACTAAGTAGGCTTTTGAACTCGGTTTAGTCTAAACGCCCATGTGACTGTGGTAAGGACTCACGTCCGGATGTTGTAAGAAATCGGGGCCTTTGATTCGCCGGCGAAGACGCTGTGCAGACGTTGTGTGTGTGCTGCTTAATTTGGACACATTGTCGGTAGATACTGAACAAGTAAAGTGTCTGGGTCGTCAAGAACGTGTTTGAGCCGTCTCCGAATGAGACTCCTAATTCTCTTGCACAGCCCACTTAATACCAACAGAGGTGTAAATAACAGCTCTCTATGCAGAGCATGCGTAAGCGCGGATGAAACGCCGACGCACGTGATGCTGGAAAGCAAGGGTGTGGCAGACCAACGCAAAGCCTACATGGAATTTCCAGCCACATTTCTAATAGTTCGCGACAACCTGGGCTGCTATAGGCTTCTGGAACGAACTTGGGTACCTGTAGCAAGGTCAGTGAGGAAGAGTTCAACGTAAACCAAACGAAAAGGTTACTTGAGGAAAGCGGCCCGTGAAATAAAGAAGGAGACTCTTTTCTCTCAATTAAATCTATCCATACCTTATTTAGACTGGTGGGAGGCTTCGGCCTTGGCTAGTTACCACCCGGCTGGACAAGACATGTGGCTAAGCGATGTTGCGTTTCCGGTAGGATGCCGTGTGGAAAGCATAAAGGTATGGGTTTAATATAACCCCTAACAGATTAGCCCGATACCATCTTGGCTAACTTTTAATGGAAAAAAAACCAAATGAGATCTTAAAAGAGTGCGATCCTTTTTAAGGCAATTAATTTTGTACTTTAAACACAGACATCAATTTAGTTTAGGTTCAAGATTCTTATACTACAATATTGGAACCAATAGTTTTTTTTTTGTGAACGTAATTCATTCATATTTTTCATAGTAAGTAACAATTACCTTACCCAGGTTTTTTTGTATATTAATTAAGCACAAATAACCGACCACTAAAGTGACAAAAAAGTGTTTGTGTAAGTTGTTTGGGAATTAGTACCGAATTAACTGCAGTAATAACAATTGCCCGAATTCGAAATACGTGTACAAATATTTTTTTTTTATTTATACTGCGTAATGGATTTACTACTACTGTTCACATTATCACATCAAAGTCCACACTTTGGTATATTTAATGACGGTAGTTACAAAAGTTCACCAAGTTACCTAAACTGCAAACATAAATGTAGGTCTCATTTGTTTTTGTTTAACCAGCCTAGAAACTGTAAAGGCAAGGCCAAACCGCGGCGTCCAACTGCATCTTTCACTGCATTCAAGTTTGCGTCTAGAGGCGAGGGCGAGACCTTTTGATTGACCATCACAGAACGCAAACTTGAACGCCGCTATGGAAGTTAGGCGCGGCGGCCGTCGCTTTAAGGAATCTATATAAGTACCTAGTTAGTAGATCGTCATATCAATCCATTACCGGCCCACTACAGGGTACGGGTCTCCTCTCACAATGAGAAAGGCTTCGGCCATATTCCACCACGCTGGCCCATTGCGGTTTGGTGGACTTCAAACGCCTTTGAGAACATTATGGAGAACTCTCAGTCATGTATGTTTCCTTACGATGTTTTCTTTCACCGTTGAAACTTCACTTATCTTCAAACGCATTTAATAATTATGACAAATAAAAATAAATTAAGACAATCGCAGTATTTAGTTTCGGGAAACTCTCGACTTGACTGGAACTGCACGGTTTCACATGCAGAGAATATAAGACATACGGTGAAATGAGCAAGCTTAATTTTCTTTAGTGTCTTCAACATTTGCACACCAGATCTTACAGATCTACCAAAATATCTTTCTACGCACGCTCGGAAACAGGAGCGTCTTAAAGAGATGTTGCAATTATGAAACGCAAAATAGCCTAGCAGATTACTGGTTATGGCGGATTTTCATTAATAGCCTATAATAATCCTCTGCTGGACTAAAGGCCTATCCGATCGGGAGGGTTTACTCGTAATCAACACGCTGGGAAGACAGGTAGGTGCTCGCAGTAGACCGTAGTAGTAGCAAGGATGACGCTTCCCGGTTTCCGTTATATTCCCAAAGTCGCCTCGTACGACACCCGCGGTAATATGTAGGGTGGTGACAAATGTATTGGAATTTGCCGTCACCACACGTCGGTCGCGAATTATGTTCCTTGTAAATCAGGGACCTCCGCAAAATAACGCACGCTTATATTTTAGCACATGAGAGACCTGAAATACTCTTCCGATTATAAATCCGTTACCAAAATTTGCGCATTGCGACAAAATAAGATGTTCATGTAATAAACTACGTACGTTTACAGATTTCCGTTAGACTTTTTATCTCAGTGCGCGCCAGCACTTATAGCGCATTGTGCGTGTATAATGTGTAGATTAGTTTAATCGCTTGCGGCAGAGGTATCGGGCGTTTTCACATTAGGCGACACCGATCCGTTACGGATCCGATATCGGCTGATAGAACAAGCTCAAACATATAATCAGGAATGTTATCATAATGTTTAGTTGACATCACCGATATCGAAGCTGATAGCGACTGACGCCGGTATCGGCAACGACTTAGGAGTGAAGGGGGAAAGGAGTGCTGACTGATGAAGTCTTCTAAAAGTTACAGTAATAGTAGAGCTTTTTGCCACGAAGCAAAGTGATAGACACAGGAGGTGCTCCTTGCATGCCCTGTGAAGTGTTGGTCTGTTTAACTAGGATGGTTTTCAACTTAGCATCAGGAGGGTGATAAGCTTGGTCCGTCAATAATTACTATTAAAAAAATGTATGTTAACTTTCATTTCGCGATATTGTTTGCTAAGCGACGTAATTTTGCTTAGCTAAAAGTAGCCTATCTGGCGCAGTGGTAGCCACTGTGGTCTTGCAATTTTGTAATAAATAAATTGGGAATTTATAATTTTAGAATTTTTGCTGGCGTGGTCTGGTTCGGCGTCTGTCGTTACCACCCTACTTTAGCATTCCGAGATTAAGGGTATCTGTTTAATATAAATGCCATGCACCTTAAATTTCCAGCCTGTTTACTACTTTAGACTGCATCATCACTGGGCTAACTTGTATTATAAAAATGTCGGTGTCGGTATCGGATCGGTGTCGCTACGGATACGGACATGTCGGTATCGGGTCGGTGATGCGAAAACGCGCATCGGTAGGGACTAGGGTGGGCGGCGGGCGCATGCGCGGTGGTGCAGCGCGCGCACCCCACCGGCTGTCAGGGCCCACTCCGCCGGCAAACCGATCCCGACGCACACGCGCCTCAGTCCGCTACGCCGAGCAACGCCGGCCCTTAGCGGCCAGGAGCCCTGAACGGCGCTTCCACACACCCGGACATCCCAGCAGATACAACAGCGCCAGCGCCGGCGTTCGCACACAAGGCTCTGCGGACTAAAGGTAAGAACTATCGAAATTTCCTGCAAAGCCACATTAAACTGCCCCCCTACGAGGGCTTAGGGCTGCCGCAATACGACAGGGTGTCAATATTTTGTCACTTTACACCAATCAATTGTTTAATTAAACACGACGTGCTAAGTTCATTAATGTATTTATCTTTACGGCTTCGCGTTTACTTCAAAATTACCGACTCTAGGACAGTAGCTCTATCACAATAACGTCAGTAAGTCATTCAACCTGTAATTACTAAAGTTCTCGTTTTGGAAATATAAATTACTTGATCATCGATTAGTTTGATTTCGAAAATGGCAGTACACAAAAACTCCAGCATTACTGTATTAAGTATTATTAGATATTGTCTTTGTTTAAAGAATTTTTTTCAGTTTACTTTATTTTATGCTCTGATAAAGTCCAGAATCAGAAGCTTTGTGATTAACACGCAACATCGCGAGTAGATTAACTCCAATTAACCTTAATGAGATGTTTTCCGTGCTTACAAAACATCCTTAGTCCTAAACTTTGAGCTTTTTATCCTCGTAGAGTTGTTCCGAAGTGGTTTACTGTGTTAACGAGTACTCACTCTCCGGCAGACGTCATTAATTATTTTTTTCCTGAAACGTGTTTCAGACATAATAGTGGCTGGGAGAATCTTTTTCATAAAGTATATTTAGTAGGCATGTTCTTGGTTTTACTTTTAGACCTGCGAATCAAACCTATATATGTAATTCGATTCAGACTAAATGAGGGATTCAATGTAAGTTGACTCATACCTTAGACAGGTTAAAAATCTGTATCCAAAGAAGTAGCTCGGTTTGCATTTTGGAGGGTTGCCATTTGGTGAATCCACTATCACCAAAAGGTAACCATGGTGGACCAGTACTTTAAAAAATATAATGTTTATAATTATATAAGTTTTAATTGTTTATCTATATGGCTAGAAGGAACATTTTGCAAATAGGTTTATTTCGGTGTACGAGTTTATTGTACAAAAGTAGCAATAGTTATATCTCACAGACTTTTAAATCAACTGCAAGACAGAAAAATAAAATGATGATTTACGATATGATTTGAATTGTCGTATCGCAACTGTTTATTACGCTAAAGACTTCATAAATTCCTTTTTTTCTTCCAAATGATCTTTTAAATATATTGCTATATTACAAAGAGGTTAAAAAGTACTTTCATTATCTTCTTAATATCCACTGCTGCGCTCAAGCCTACTATATAGAGAGTTTTTACAGCATAGACCCACCACGATTCTCCAATGCAGATTGGCGGGTTTGAAAAATAATTTGCACTGAATTTAGAACTTACGCTTTATTTGAAGGTAGAAAATCAAGAAACCTTTTAGCTTCGTTCGAATTTTCAGCCACCCAAATGTATACATAGATGAAAATGTATATCTGTCTTGTGTTGCCCAACATATTGTAGAGTCTAATTTGAATATCGGCATTGCAGTGAAACGAAGCTTCTACGAGTACCTAGAAACTATACGTATGCGTAAAATTACGATCACATAATATAACAATGATTTATTTGGCCATATATATTTATGGCCAATTCAATCGAATATAATAATGCTAGTGCGTCTACTTACTTGCGTTACTGCAGGATTTGAAAAAACTCCAAATAAACGCCAGCGAAGGACAACAGCTAGTAAGTAATATTAAAGCAATGCTCTGAAACCCAGAAAAATAATTTCTTCACTGAGTCAGCGGTGTGCGCTGTGACTTTATAAGTGTCAAGTTCTGGGTTTGATTCCCGGTGGGGGAAAAAAATTGCGATTTCGCAATTGACAGAGATTTGCCTCTCCTGCCTATTGCCTACTTGTGACGATTTATCTCCCTCTATCAAATTATTGTCTTTGTTATGTATGAAGATGAATGCAGGCAGTGGTTAGGACTTCGGCTTCACTTTCGGGGGACCGAGTTCGAAACTCTAAGTTTTCTAAGTTATCTGCGTTGTAAGAAATTAAAATATCACTTGCTTGAACGGTGAAGGAAAACATCGTGGGGAAACCTGCATGCCTGAGAGTTCACCATAATGTTCTAAAAGGCGTGTAAAGTCCACCAATCCGCACTGGGCTAGCGTCGTGGACAACCGCCTAAGCCCTTGTCAGTGTGGGAGGCGACCCGTGCTCTGTATAGGGTTGATGTGATGTATATTTAACATTTTGGGAGGTTCAACCGAACCGGCTGGGTAAGCTTTAACACTACGCGATTTTACGTTTAGCGATGCAGAGTAGCAAGCCGTTAGGGGTAACTATATGCGTTTTATAAACTGCCCCATCAGGCCTTACCTGCTTCGTTTCCTTGTAGAACTAGTGGTTTGCATGTTACGTCCTAGGCACTGATCCCGGGTCAGGCTAAAATTAAAACTCTGAAAGAAAATACTCACCGTCGATACCGGCCAACCCGCTTTGGAAATGCGTGGTTGATCTATGCTCTAGAACCATCTCTTCTTTGAGAGAGTAGACCTTTGCACAACAGTGGATGCATATTAAGTGGAGTGCATATTAAGTTGTCGCAATAAGATATTTAAGCACCTGTAGAAAACATTTTTATGTAGAGAAATTTTTAGTATTGGTATAACACGCTGTCCAAGGTTGTGTGTTTTGTTTGACTAGAAACTTAAAATTTTACAGTATAAAATAGTTAGTTCCGGTTAATCAGTGTCAGGGGGACAAAAAGGCAAACAACAAAGTGTTCATACAATTCTTTATTTAAATCTTTAAGTTAAAAAAAAAAAAAAAGGATTAAAATAAAGAAATATATATTCTTTATACTTATGCATTTTATAATAAAATTCAAAAAATTCAAAATTTAAAAATTCAAAATTCAAAATTTATTTATTTCAAGTAGGCCTAATATAAGCACTTTTGAAACGTCAAGTCTGTCTGTTTGTAGTGATTCTACCACCATATTCAATAAAATAGTAATTCCTCTCCAGAATGGCTGCAAGTTCTTAAACAGCATCACGTTTTACTTATTATAAAAGTAAATAGTTAATAATAAAAGTTGAGGTGAACAGCTACCATTCAGTTTTAAGGTTGGGATTAAAAATAAAGGACCTTACTTTAGCACGTATTTCGATAATGCAATAGAAATACAAAAAGGCGGTGTAGGTAAGCAGTTGACATCTATTCAACGCTGGTATTGTGTATTGATCTTGCTTTCAAAACCGCTCCAACAAAGCCACCACGATTTAATCTTTAGTTTCTTTTACCCTAACACAATGTACATATTAATTACATTTCAGCCTTTATGATTCAAACGGCGTCGTCATACATATTATATTAGGATAGGTGATTAGAATTAGAGATACTCGTTATTGAATCATGCATGATTAAAATGTTTCCATATTTCCAAAGAGTTCGTTTGCATGTTTCTATGTTTGAACGCACTAAATTCAAAAGCATTCTACTAAAAAATATGAAATTTTTGCTTTGACCAGGGCTTCCTAACCTTTTAAGGCCAGCGTTGCACTTACAAGTTTGTGCCTACCTGTGCTGTAACAAATTAAGATAAGCATAAAAAAAAATATTTTATATTTAAAAAAAAACTGTAAATATCCTCATTAGTTTTATCTCAGTTGAATAAATATTCCGATCGACCCGGTTGTAGAGTACAACTTACATAAAAGCTCTACTTTTGACGGCCCACTGGCGCAGGGGGCAGCGACCCTGCTTTTTGAGTCCAAGGCCGTGGGTTCGATTCCCACAACTAGAAAATTTTTGTGTGACAAGCATTAATTTTCAGTGTCTGGGTGTTTTAATGTATATTATAAGTATTTATGTATATTATTTATTAAAATATTCATCAGTCATCTCAGTGCCCATAACACAAGCTATGCTTACTTTGGGGCTAGATGGCGATGTGTGTATTGTCGTAGTATATTCATTTAATTATTTATTTTGAATAGAGCTTCTAAGGGGCTACCAAAGAGCTTGAAAAATTAAGAATATTTTTGGAAAAGCTATGCTTACGCTCTAGATCTTGCTTATGATATTTTCGAGAAACCATTTCAATTGCAAATAGATCAGAATTTTCAAGCTTCATTGAAGCTTACAACCTAGTTCAAACTTTGAGAGAAAATCCAATCTGCCTTGTATATCTTTGATACTTACTCAAACTTGAAATGTGGACATCTTAAAACTATAAGCCACTGATACCCTGTCTCTATTAAACGAAATAGCTAAACACAAAATGTACCCTCAACACGACGACTAGGAGTAGTTCAAGAGGCGGATAAACCAACTTCAATGCAGTTGTGGGTAATATTTTCATAGGCAGCGATAATCCTTTAAAATCTTTTAAGGTTACTTTGATCTAACTTTATTAATTTACTTTATGAACTTTAAAATAATTGTTTTATAAATATAACCTAAAATAAACTATTTAAAACTAAATAAAATCTAAAACGTCCTCGAAACCACCGCAGCGAGGCACAGTTCCTAAGATGCTGGCAGCATTGTCCCTTTGGATGGCCAAACTAATTCGTTGGCCAAGGTAACTGCCCGCTCTAGGATCACCGGAAGACTCGATAACCCTTTTAGATAATTCTTTGAAAAGGGCTCTTGCCTCCGGACCCCACGGTCCCAAAGTCTCTACTCCAAAAGGCACAAAAATGAAGCTGCTATCAAGGTTTTCATATTTACGCCTCTTGGCCTGCTCGGCACTGGTAGCAGCCGCACCTACCATTGACGAGGTGGCCTAGATGTGTGATGCAGCTAGGGTATCAACACAAGATGCATCCCACAGAATTGACCTTCCAAGCCTCCAAGGTATGAGCATCATACCATCGTCTTTGATCTTGTATTTAATAAATAAGTTAGAGTTAGATAGGTAACGCAATTCTTGTTTGATCACTTGCCAACTTGTGGCACGGAAGGACATTCAGGGCCGTTGACGTACTCCTTTAACGTTAGTTCTTTTAACTTTTTCATACCGGAATACAGTTTATGGGATACAGGGCTATATCCTGTATACAGCTGTAGGAAATTAACAGGCTGACGATAGTGGCACAACAACTGTGGCACCATCTTAGACGACCTCTTTGGCGCAACGGTGAGCGGAGGTTTTGAGATGCAGGTCCTGTTTTCGATTTTCGGCAAGGGAATCTTTTTGAATACTTCTTGAATTTTATCTGGTCTGTACTTGGAGGCGTCGGCCGTGGCTAACCACTCTACCGACAAAGACGCGTACTGATTTAGCTTTCATAACTGCGATATACCCTAACAGGTTGGCCTGCTACTATCTTAAACTGCATCATCACTGCAGTCAAGGACTTGAAGTGAAATAAAAAAACTCTTTGCGATCTGAGTGCTTTGCCAATAATGAAGCCACAGTTTTCATACTACTGACTCCGATTTCATTTGTCATTATTTGCCTTTTTAGCTAGATTGTTGCGTCTAGTACAAAGGTAGGCTAAATAATAAGGTTTCGTATAAAATTAGGCTTGGCGGAACCAATGCCAAGTAAGTACTTCTTTTTATTAATGAACTTAGAATGGTTGTTCTTTATTTAATACTAGTTGTATCCAGCCGTGTGGCTTGTGTGGTTCAATATGGTTAAAGGAAATAAACAGTAAGCACAAGCTTCTATTATGTTTTCGTGGGTGTGTCAACGAAAGGTTTCCTCAATGCCCTAAAATATTTAGCATAGCTCATATTATTCGTTTTACAGAAGTTCAAAAAGGAAAGATATCAAATCTGGTTATTGTAAGAGTAAAAAATCTTTCTCTTTTGTGTTGTAGCTCAAAAGTACAGTTTGCGTAGACTTTTGAAGCTGAACTAATACTTTTTGTAGCATTCTTATTGCTGCTACGACTTTCTTATATCAGTATGGCTAAGAGGCAGACTTTCTTTCCTAAATTACTTAGCCCGAAATGTTGGGCAAAGACATAAATTTTATGGCACGTCCCTATTTTACCAAAAAAACCTTTTGTGCGTCTGCCAATTTCTGGGAAAAATTGGGTTTCTTTTTGTAAAAAATTGACATAGCCTTAAGATTGTGTTTCGTTTTACAATTTAGCTAAATTATTCACTCCGAGACCGTGAAGAAATTGTAAATTCTTTTTATGCAACTTAATTGAACGTTTGCGATGTGTCAGCATTTATTAATCATGTTGTGCTTTTAGATATCTTACTTTACTAAACTTCCTTTGGACGATGCCAAATAGATCAAATTTTACGGAGCATGTTTTATAGCCAGGAAACCTTTCGTGTGTCAGCCAACTTTTTCTCTTGGCTATCTATGCCTTGTTAGTCTGTCAATTTTATAGAAATGTTTAGATGAACTATTTTCGAAGCGAAGGTTTGTTCAACTCACTTTAGAAGCATTCTGGTTGAAAACCTCACTGAGATTCAGACTCAGAAAGAGAAACGAGTGTACGGCTAAACAGTGGTAATAGGTGCTTAACATCGCTAAAAGCAGTGTTATGTTAAATGGCAGTTTTAAACTCTAACGAAGAACGCGGGCCAGAGCTAGCAAGGAATTTAATTCTAAAACAAGACCGTCACCAATACTAGCGACCATAGTAAGTGGTATGAAGTTCCTTTATGGACAAATCATAAATTATATGAGTACCATCATGAAATCCTATGCCGTGCCAATGCTACGAAATTTTACGACAAGTTTCGTCGATAATTCTCAGGCTCAGGGTAAGTGGGTATATCGCATATATATTGATCGATCGATTGCGATGTTGTACGGAATTCAATATTTCATACGAGATACTTTACAGATTAAATGCTTTTATTGTTAAGTCGTAATTTTAGAAGAAGTGGCGACGCTCGTTCAAATACATGCCTACCTGTCATACGAGTGTTTATGGTAATGGCGAAAATCGGCCATTATAATAAGGGTGCAATAGAAACCAAGTTGTTATTAATAAAAACAAAGTTATTTTTAATTAAAGTTTTAATTGAAATTCTGCTATAAAAATTCAGTTATAAATATAAATAAATAAATGTACTACGACAAAACTAAGCCAGATGGAGATATGTGTATTGTCGTTGTATATTAATTTATATTCATATAAAGTAAGCATAGCTGTGATATGGGTATTAAGATAGCTGAATAATATTTTTATGAATGTAGTATACATAAATACTTATAATATAAAGATAAATACCCAAACACTGAAAAACACGCATAAACATTTTCCAATTATGGGAAACGAACCCACTGCCTTGGACGCAGAAAGCAGGATCGCTGCCCTCTGTGCCATTCGGCTATATAAGAACTTCGTATTGGTTTAGTGTTTGGCTATAATGTTCGACTACCGATGGCATTAATACCTTGACCTGGCTTAACTGTTTTATCATCATCATATTAACAGATTTCTCTTCTTTGGGCGGGATCATTAGGTACTCACCAAACGATGTGACTGAAAGCGCTAGTATGAATATAAAAGATGTATTAAGTACTAGAAAGATTCTCTTCGATTGCGTAACATATCGACGAAGCCTTCCAACAACGTTGACGGTAAACTTAGAGGTAAACATCCGCCGGAAGCTAAGTTTCCTCTGATGTGCGATAAGTTTCAAATGTACCCATTAAATACACGTTTTCTAAAGGGGATATCGGTTATAATATTGCTAAACTAAATAGTGACAAAGATTTATAGTAAAACTTTCCCGCGACATCGTGCGTGCAACTTTTGATAAGTTTCCTATATAAACTTTCTTTTGGTATTCTACGCAATGTACTCCGACCGACTGCCTCGCGTGATCCGCCCGCACTATTACTTTGTTTGCTCGGCTTGACGGATTCTGAGTATGCCAATAAATAGCCTATAATAACCTTTTTAAAGCATTGAGCTATCAACGAAAGATTTACTTCGAGGTTCCAGAGATTAGAACGTACTGAAATTAATTTTCATCTCCTATCACCTCCAAAGGAATTAAAAATATTATACATCTTATTATTTTATTTGCAAACCTATTTACAGAAGAATTTCATCAAAATCTGTAAAAAAAACATTATTCTTTATTTTTAAGTTGCTTAATTGAATACCTTTCTGCTAGTACAATAGACATCTAGCCCTACGTGTGCTAGCTTTTGTTATGGGTACTATGGGTAGCTGATTAATGTTTTTATGAATATAATACTTATAATATACAGATAAACACCCAGACACTGAAATACATCCATGTTCATCGCACAAACGTTTTTCTAGTTGTGGGAATCGAACCCACAGCCTTGGACGCAGAAAGCAGGGTCGCTGCCAACCGGCGGTCTAGATATTATTCGAGTGACAAGTTATTACTTAATTTGCTATTAAATGGTGAATCCAACTTACCTTTTTGATAACAAGCAACGTTAACTTGTATAATAATACAAAAGCCGTCAAAAGTTTTGCCTTTTCAACGTGAAAAGCCCTCTACGAGTTGAAAGGAATTTGCATTCTAAAGCTTTTGTTCTCAATTGTGACCTTCTTAAATATTTACGACTTTCTTTCAAGACGTTAAAGACAAGAAGATTGGTAGAGAGCTAAAACACAATGGTTTTGTTTTTCACATAGCTTTTATAGCAGCCTTGTCAAACATTATCATCATCTTCAGAATCCTCAGCGTATTAAATGCCACACTTCTCGCTATACGGTCGAGGTATTTCTAGCTTAGGACCACTTTGCTTCTATCTAGATTGGCGTACTCATTACTCATCAATCATCAATAGCCTATAACAGTCCACTGTTGGACTAAAGGCCTCTCCAATCAGGGGATTTGCTCATAATCGACACCCTGGGCAGGGTTAGAGATCGCAGAATCGCAGAATGGTATCGATTTACGAATAACTAGCAAGTCCGCGAGACTTCGTCGTTCCTATTTCTATGACTCCGCTGTCCATCTGACTGTTCTGTCTGTCTGGCTGTATCTTATGAACGTGACAATAACTAGACAATTGAAAATTTCACAGACGATCTATTTCTGTTGCCACCATAACAACAAATACAAAAATTACGCTTGAAAGTAAAGATTGCAATATCTAAACGTAAAAACCGATTAGGGGCTGGTCTATAACTGAGCTGCCTGCCTACCATCTTAGACTGCATCACCACTTACCATCAGGCGAGATTGCCGACAAGGGCTAAATTGTTGCTGTAAAAAAAAACATTTGCCCGTACATTGGTGTTTGTAAAGAAAATTATAATGCTAAGATTTTTTTATATATGGTCGTATATTCTACCAAATACTTACCAATAAGTTCAGAACGTGAATATATATATATTTTTTTCTATTCCACTACAAGTTATATGGTTGAAAATTTAAGGCTGTCCTACAGGTTGTTTTACAGAAAAAAACGTGACTTCCTGTTACGACAACGTGACAAAGAAAAGTTAAATTGCGCTCTTTTGAAATTATTTACAATACATGGCTTCGACGAGTTATATAACTCTACTTTGAGCGACCAAGTTCGATCCCAAGTTAGGAAACCTGCTTTGTAAATGTTTTAATTAAATAACAGTATTTTTCTACATAACATGTTTTATATATATTACCCACACATTTTTTACATAGTGAACATAATTTTATACTGATTACCTAGGGAAGCAATATAGAGCTTCCGACCCACCCTGTAGATCTATCCTATCTACTTTCAGATAGTAAAAGAAAAGATTCAATAAGTATTTCTAAAGGAGTAGATGTAGAAAGGCGTCAAGTGTATGTATGTTCATATATTTCAGAAAAGCTTTTTGCAAAGCGTGTCATGATATCGGTTGAACATTTTATTTTTGATCGCAAAGTTGATTTAAGAGTGTTTGCGCTGAGTTAGTATTTAACTACCCACGCGAATACACTGTTTGGTTCACCATAGAAAAAACAAAAAACGGGAATACAATTTATTTATTTATTTTACTTATTCGGACTCACAAACAACAATACAGTATCACATTACACAATGGTATACATAGTACAAATAACTACTCACTGGGGCGTCAACTGCATAAAGCACATAGTACAAGAAATATTTGTTAAGTGGGCTTATTCAAAACCTAATAAAACATTATTGTTGCAACAATTTTTACAAAAATAACAACAAAACGTTTCACGGAAATCTTATAATTATTTATTAATATATTGTGATCGCAAAACTTTGTCTGTAACAGTAATTGATTATCACCCGGAATACTATTATATAAATTTAATTTGAAGACTATTTTAAACGAACTATGAGCAACTTCTTAAAGGCGCCTATTCGCGTTGAAAGAATGTCTATATTATTAAAGTTCTCGTTATATGATTGTGTCATTCTAAATAATGGAGAACGCTTGCCTGCATTGGTAATACAAATACACAAAACAAAAGAGAGAGTAGCAGCCTTACCGCAATATAGTGTTTCATTTAAAAAATGGCTGCGGCCAAACTAGTTGTACCTACGTTACATTATATGATTAAATTTATTTTAAATCTTGTATTTTAAATATAACATTATGTATTGTGCTGAATAAATTTAATTTAAACATAATATAGTGATCGTAGGATGATGTCTCTACCAGGGGAATTCCCCCCGTTGTAAGAAATAGGCTGCCAAGTTTTTCCAAGTTGATCCGGGAATGTCTCTACGTTGCGTATTGTTAAAAAACTTTTTCACTCGTGAATGAATGAATGAATTAATGAATACACTTTTATGATGATCATTTTACTCGTGATGTATTCTATGCTCATAGTTTTCTTTCCATGTACCTACTTTATTTTCTTTTCTTCGAAATTTCGTTTAATGGATATTGACTATAATCTGAAAGACAAATAAAACCTATGATGAAAGTATTAATATTTTTTTATACATCGAGCTTAGAAAAATACTGGTAACATGTTAAATCAATGGTTTGATATTAATTTTATTTTAAGGTGCATTCAAATTAGCCGTGATACCTGCGGCATATAATTCTAATAATAATGTAGATTAGTATCAGGGATTAATATATCAATCTTATTCGGACAAATTATATTATGAACATTGAATTTTCAAGTTCATTCTAGTTCACACGCTTGCATGCAATACACTTCTGATACCCATGAAATTACGTGGTTGGGACGTTATAATAATTTCGATGCTTTGGATTAGTGTTGCCCAAATGCAACTCCTACCAGCAATTGACGTCCACCCATCAATGGTAAACGACATTTTAGATGATAATGGTTGAAGTCGTTCCTTGAGATTCAATTGGAGCTCTTCAAATCGCTCTTTGACTTTCCTTCTAAGTGTAGACCTTTTAGGAAACACCATATTAGGGCAAATACGTCGAAAATATACTTGTGTAGCTTCGTCATCGAAAAATGAGAAGGGAAGATATTTTTTCACCACCCAATCAACTGTAGCTGTCGTGATGTTGTCACTGCTGTTTTCCGACTGAATCAAAACAATAAATCTTGTGTTATTATTTAAAACATACTAGGTTTGAGCGTATAAGAGGAGGAGGTTTGTTGTTGTTAAATCGAGAAAATCGTTAAATTGATATTTGTTATATTAAGGTTGCACTGTACTGTAATTTACCAAAATAAAGTACTTAGTTGTTACTGGCCGATTAAATGAAAATATGGGTGTTTATAAAATATTTAAGACGATAATTACATACTTAATATGTCGCACCCCTAGATGAAAACACCACTAACTCAAAAATACTTACGTAAGTTAATGGCGTTTTTGAAAGTATCGCATGAATAGCTACGCGGAGTTAAAATTCTTTTAACTGTTAAAAAAATATTCTTACCTGTCCACTTCTTCCAGCGGTTACTAAAAAGCTTGTGATATCTCCACTTAATTTTGGTTTAACAGGAAGAAATATTTCTGATTCCTTTTTGTGGAAAGACATTAGATGTTTCCTTAAGCCTGAAGTGTTTCTGTTTTTCATTTTTATTTCAATCTTTTTATGTTGGCACAATTTACACAAGGCAGTTTGGGATGCATGAATTATTTCGAAAAACTCCTCAAATTTGCTTTTGGGTCTTTTAGATCTGTGACTCAAACTCTCGTTACTCGGACTAGAATAATTTGAATCTTCGTCACTCATATTAAATTGTACACGTGATACGTTTTTAGAAAACAACGAGAATTAGTAAAAACAATTATTAAGTTAGAATCGAAGCACAGCTCAATTGGAAATGACTGGAATTAAAATAATTCCTTCATTTATAGTACGTTTCCTTGCTTTTTACCGCGCCGCCTCGCCACGTGCCGGCTCTATGAAAAGGATGCCGCCGCAAATCGAACGATGCCGCGTGCGGCGTACAAACACACACTAAATATTACCTACTTGTACAGACGCGACCCGTGAATAAAATATATGTAAAGAATTAGTGCCAATCACTATTCTTTACATATAAGTGAATGTTTTGGCGTGCATCTATACTAATATTATAAAGCTGAAGAGTTCGTTTGTATGTTTGATGACAGAAGTTTTAAAATAAATAAATAAATCCTGAACGTCACTATACCTCCAAAGTTACTATTCCTCTTGGACGAAGTCGCGGGCACAGCTAGTAAATACTTACTCTCATCATCTCTCTCAGAGATATTCGAACACTTTTTTGCTATTTTTTCTTGTAAAAACTTAAGAAATATAATGACTAAATGTACAATAATAGTACCTAAGTAATTAGTTTAAAACCATATAAGTAATCAATATTATAATTACTTACTAGAATGAATTATTATGACATCTACTACCTATCCTCACCATTTTATCCTAATCATAATACTACTTGCGTGATCAGTATAATGTATTCATTTTCATTCTAAGCACTCTGAAACTTATTTATTCTTTGGAACACCTGTAGGTACTCTTAAAATTCGAAATTATTTTGCATGAATAGTGTCAAATGCTATGATTTCGGCGCGGCGGCAACGATTGTTTTAGATTTCAAAAGAAGCCGCCGGCGCGTGTATCATAACCATGTACTTCCGAAAAGCGGCAAATTTCTTTGAGAAGTAAGTACAAAACCTTTGATGCCGCATTATCAAAGTGCCGATGGTTAAAACATAACTATGCATGCACTCAGTTTAATTTTAATAGATATTTTTTTATTCGCTATGTTTATGGTATTAGTCGTAATGCGCATAGGTCCAGTTTTTCATATTCTTTGATATAGTTTTTTGCGTCTCATAGAATTCCTAAGCGTACCTACCTACCTATACACCGAACTGTTACAACTAACTACTCCGTGAAATAGCGCTAAGTCCTAGCTGCAAGACGCAAGAGTCTTGCAGGCTATGTCTTGTTCTTGCTCAAGTCTTGCACGGTCAGTCTTGGTCTTGGTCTTGCTAAAAATACGCGGTCTTGTTCTTGGTCTTGGTCTTGCAAAAACGCAAGAACAAGACCAAGACTGCAAGACCAAGACTGAATTTGGGCAACACTACTTTGGATAAAAAAACGCGGCTTATTGGTTTTTGGGTCTGATGCGTCATTATTATATGGGACCTTAATTACTAAACAGAAGATAGTTGTAGAGCTATATTTTAATTTCTTATGATCGGAATTTACAAAAATACCAACATTATTGTTTTATATTAATACTTTCTTTTTTGGGTGCATTCAAACTAGCTCTGATACCTGCGGCGAAAGACGCGCGCTCTACCGCGTGACTCAATGTGCCTAATTCGAATGCAGCCATAATACATTTAAGGTTAATTTTTATTTAACATTCATTCAAGTTCACACGCTTTACCGCGATACACATCTGAAACTAATCAAAAATTAAATAACATGGTTGGCATATTACAATTATTTCATCATCAGACTATTGATATACAACTGTCGTTTCAAGCTGAAGTCGTTTGTCGTTTTCTCTCATAAGGCAGGAAAGATGGCTTTGAAGCATAGACCCTCAACGGTGAACTAATGTCATAATATGGAGTGTTGGGTTTAACGAATAGGTATTATGACATATAACGGAGGCACGAGGGTAGACAAAGCCGATTTCCTCATTTCGGGCTGTTACTGATAATATCTAACCAATAAACTTAATAGAAAAGTTTCTTATGTAATTTCCCAAGGTACAAATTAGCCCTGCAGAGTCGACCGCCTGAAGTAAGGAGGAACAAAAAACCCAAATTTTAAACTCCAAAGTCGTACACCCCATTTAGTTATACCGCGCCTGAATTAAGAAAGAAAGAAAAGCCCAAGTTCAAAACTCCAAAGTCGTACACCCAATCCAATTATACCGTGCCCGAAGTAAGAGAGAAAGAAAAGCCCAAATTCGTACACCCAATCCAATTATACGACTCCCGAAGTAGGAAAGAAAGAAAAGCCCAAATTTAAAACGCCAAGGTCGTATACCCAATCCAATTATACAGCGCCCGAAGTAAAGAGGAAAGAAACACCAAAATTCTAAACTCCAAAGTCGAACACCCAATCCAATGAGACGATGTGCTTCGATTAAGCCATCTTATCTCATCTTATGAACGCCGATTGGCGCAGTGGGCAGCGACCCTGCTTTGAGTCCAAGGCCGTGAGTTCGATTCCCACAACTGGAAAATGTCTGTGTAATGAACATGAATGTTTTTTATATCTTGGTGTTAATATGTATATTGTAAGTATATATATATGTATATTACTCTAAAAAATATTCGTCAGTCATCCAAGTATCCATAACACAAGTTACGCTTACTTTGGGGCTAGATGGCGATGTGTGAATCGTCGTAGTATATTTATTTTTTTTATTTTAATTTTTATCTATTTATTTTCTCTACAATATTTACACACAACACTATTGCTCATAGAATAATAACAAATAGTTTTATAAGATATCAATAAGATCGTTTTATTGTTTGAAGATGATGCAACGTAAAACTTTCTGTAGCAGTTAGCATAATAAAATGTTGTAGTGCGGACTAATGAGAAAAGTTTTCGTTGGGTTTTAAATAAAGCTATATTACGCCGGGGACTAGGGGCTGTGGCTTTCTTTTCACCATTCATACAAAGATTTGCCCGGTAATGACCACGCTGGGCGGGGCACATAGCTCGGAGAACCGATGGACGTTGGGGTCTTAAGGTGCTGGAATGGCGACCCCGCACCGGTAAACGCAGCATAGGTCGGCCCCAAACAAGGTGGACAGATGACATCAGGCGAGTAGCTGGGAGCCTTTGGAGGCAAGCGGCCCAGGACCGTGCATTGTGGAACTCCCTACAAAAGACCTATATCCAGCAGTGGACGTCAATTGGTTGAGATGATGATGATGATGATATTACGCCGTTGTTTTCGGGGAAGCAATTCATCTTGATCGTGATCGTAAGCGAATTATACCTATAGAAAATATGCGTCGTTGGTCCAGTTGTTATAATATTCAACGGGCCAAAATATACTAGGCATTGTAATATTTCTGTTAAAGAATTTTCATTACCAGGATAGAGTTAGGAAATTAGTGGTGTCAACCCGCGTTGATGATATCTTATGTTTAACTACATTTGTCTTATATATGCATATATACGATTCTGTTCAATGATGTTGATCAATAAAGAATTTCTTAAATAAAAAAAAATCAATCACGATGATACTATGATGATGATAAATGACTTAAAGTCTAGTGGTTAAGACTTTAGCATCCCTTTAGGGGAGACAATCCTCGAGAACGCACCTCTAAATTTTTGGAGTTATGTGCGTTATTAGTTCTAGCATTAAAAATATCACTTGCTTTGACCTTAAAGGAAAACATCCCTGAGACCTGCGTGCCCGAGAGTACTCCAAAATTTTCTAAAGCGCGTGTAAAGTCAATCACTCCACTCGGCAACATCAGTGGACTACTGTCTAAATCCTTTAGTTTTAGGGAGAGACCCATGCCCTGTAGTTTACGATAATGATGAGGATAATGCAATGAAAAAAACTTTAAAAAAACTTCTACGAGTACATTTGGCAGGCCAAATATTAATAGATTATTTTTTGTTATATCTAAACCTAGTAGTGGACGTTTATTCGTTGATCGGTGGCTTTATGAGCCGCCCAGGTACTAAATCTTTATAGGAACTTACTGATCCGGCAAGTGATGCGACTTTGAAAATGTATATAGAATGATAAGCAGCGGCCAGCGGTCTATCTCTATTGTGAACTCATCCGAATAATTTCTAGGCTAAAGCACAATAACAAAGGTCTTCATATTGCTTTAAGATGAAATTTTAGAGTGACCTTGCGGCGAAACAGAGATATTTCGTAGCTTTATAGGAACTAAAAGCTTTCGTATTAAAGTGAACGCTTATTAATTAAATTTTCAAACATTCTTTCATCAGCTTCCCTACACAATATACGCCGACCGATCGCATGGCATCACCCACCCACGATTTTATTTCGCATAGCTTCTATAGTGATTGGCTAACAAATCTGGCTATTCAAATTGGGCTGGGTTTTTTTTTTTAAATCCCACTGATAGTTGTAGAGATAAGCTTGTTAAGTAAAAATGAAACTAGTATTTATTAGCATATTTAAGAAAAAAAATTACAATCGGATTGAGAACCTCCTCCTTTTTCGTAAGTCAAAAACAGTATCCCTGATCTGTTTTTGACTTACGAAAAAGGAGGAGGTCAACCTCTAGAGAGATTTTCCAACTGCACTGGAGACGTTATAGTACACACGTTATGCACAAACATATGTCTCTCTCTACTTCCTCACTCGCATAGTCCGATGGGATGGCAGATATGACACGACTGGAAAGAGATCAGGCGCAAGACCGACAGCTGAACAAGCTCTCCGGACTGGAACTAAGAATTTCTTAATAGGAAAACCAAATACTATTCAATCGCCCTACCCGAGAACCGAACATGCTCACCACTAGAACAGTGAGGCAGTTTGTAATATTAGTATAGTATAAAAATTAAGCTTAATTTGCTATACCCCGCTAAAAGCGCTACGACGGCCGACTGGCGCAGAGGGCAGCGACCCTGCTTTCTGAGTCCAAGGCCGTGGGTTCGATTCCCACAACTGGAAAATGTTTGTGTGATGAGCATAAGTGTTTTTCAGTGTCTGGGTGTTTATATGTATTTTCTAAGTATTTATTTATATATAATTCCTAAAAATATTCATCAGTCATCTTAGTACCCAAAACACAAGCTACGCTTACTTTGGGGCTAGGTGGCGATGTGTGTATTGTCGTAGTATATTTATTGTATTTATTGTATTTATTATTTTATTTATTTATTATTAAAAGCAGGATAATCTGTATGGTGTAATATATAATTTCTCCAATCTTTATACTCAACGCCAAACAGATCTTCGACAATGTAATGTCTACGAACATTTCGCTCCGTCACAGGAGAATCCTCAGGGATGATGACTTTACAATTAATAATCCTCAGGAGATGTTGACCTAACAATGAATAACTGTAACTAGTACATCGCAGAATTACGCAAAATAACGCCTGCTCCTATCCCATATTACTATAGATATAAAATATACCTAGTAGAGAGTGCGATGTAGAGAGAAAAATCTCGACGTGATCGATTGTTTTCGTCCACTGCATTACTCGTTCAAGGCTAGCGCATTGCTGAATTCACACGCAATATATGTCAGGGAATCGTTGGGCAATTAAACACGTGTTTGCATGCATTTATAAAGAGGCCACTGAATTGATTGGTTTACATTGGTATACCTACCAAAAACAAATTAACAATATTCTTATGAATAAATACAAGCTTAAAACTGTATCTTATACAACGTTTAAATGAAAACTCAAATAATACTGCAGAGGCTTTCGGGGTACATTATTTACTGTCTCTGAGACTTATCTGTGAAACCGAATCGCTATTAGTTTTTGAGTAAACCATTGAAATACTTTTTACTGAATGAAATGGTTATAAATAGTTAAGATACAGCCCTAACATCGAATTCAAAAATAAAATCAAGTGACTTTTGTCACTTTAATAGAAAACGTGTCGCGTGGGTACTATGCACGTGTTGGTGTTGTATCTTCAATAGGGTTGTCATAAGTAAACACTTAGAATGTTTTGAACTAGTTTGTAAGGAAAAATAAATATGTATTTTTTTGATATCTTTACAGGATGACTCCTTATGAAATATACTCATGCAACAGTATTTCGTAATTCTGTTACACGTTGTATATACTATATTAGAAAAATGGGTATATAAGTAAAGCATTATTGTTTCCTGGGCTGGTAAATAATCTACAATCGTGAAGATAAATTCTAAATATTATAAAGAACTTAAATGAAGAATTAAGATCATAAGATGACCGGATTCTATTCAGAACGTTGAAAAACGCGACCTAGAATGCTACGTGACCGCACTTTTCCATTTCCACCGTTTTTGACCCAAAGATTTTAATAATGAACTAAAAAAAACCCTTTGGGAAATTTGCGATAGAGGTAACTTTGTGATTATTTTCAAGAAAATATATATTTTATAAAGACAGTTCTGACAGTTTAAATAGTAGTATACATTGTTGGAATTTCATTTGGAAATACTAAGCAGCATAATTATGCGAGTGTGTGAAACTAAACATTCAGCCCATTCATATCTCACGTCTAAACAAAGGGATTAAAGTAAATTTATTATATTATTAAAGAATAGGGGATTTAGAGCTTCGACCTTTCAAGCTGTCTGGTAGGATTTTTACGATCAATAGCCATAGTCGAAAGTGCAAATTGTTAGTCGATGGCCCAACAATGCATGATATCATGCGAGCTCCATTAATATCCCATAGATGAGCACAGCCCTCCTGTCTTATAAGAGATAGGGATTTAAGGCTAAATCCCTCCACGCTACTCCATTGCTGGTTGGAGGGGATATAACTTATAGTAGATATATATCGATAGGTTCTGCAAAGGCTAGCAGCAAACAAAAGCCCGTATAATAAACATCGTTAGAAGTTCCGTTAAAAAAACTAGCCGAGAACTTTTATTATAGTTTTTTTAGTTTACCATTAAAAAAATTGAAAACTCGAGCCCAAGGTTTTGCGGCAGCAGATTTTCTCGTGCCAACATTATATCGTCCGCTATTCAAATTTTATCGCTGAATTAAGTGAGCTATTGGTGTATTAAAAATAAAGTTTTGCGCTATAGAAAGTGAGAAAAAAAGCTGGAAGTCATTGATCGCTGTCGGCCAGTCGGCGAACCGTCATTCGACACTGCAGTGTCTACTCAAGGGCGTCACAGTCGCCAATTGGATTCTCAGGCAAATTGTGTCAACTTCGCTTGATAGGTGTAGCACATATTTTGTTCTGTATTTTAGTCTCTTACGACTCACTTGTTGTGGCAAACTTTCATTCTAAGATTGTATTTTAATTAAATAAATAAATTTCCACCAATCCGCAATGGACCAGCGTGGTGGACTACGGCCTAAACCCTTTCTCACTGTAGGAGGAGACCCATGCCCTGTAGTAGGCCGGTAATGAGTTGATATGATAATGATTAAATATATATATAACGACCATAAATTCACACATCGCCATCTAACTCTAAAGAAGCTTGTGTTATGGGTACTAAGATGACTATTGAATATCTAGGGATTTTCCTTATTCCTATTCCTACTAATAATACAAATGTCAATGTAAGTTTGTTTGTTACGCTTTCACGCAAAAACTACTTAACCGATCCTCATGAAACTTTGTACACATATTCTTGGAAGTGTTAGAACTAATATAAGATACTTTTAATCCCGACATGACATCCCGGCTCGGTTCCTTTGGGAGAGGGGATGAAAGTGTTTGACTATTTTACACCATAACTCCGACAAATTTAAACCGATTTAAATAACTATTTTTTTACTATTATATGTGTTTCATTTTGCCCAAACTTTGTGTAGATCTGAATATGGTTGGAGATAGAGGACAGAACTCCTCAGCGGACAGCAGCAAACCCCTCGTTTAAGGCTTAGCGATACTGAATACTTAAATTTTTTTTAGAACTACAACTAAACTGAATGCCACATCAAAAAACAAAATCAAACGCAGACGAAGTCGCGGGTAACAGCTAGTATGAATATAAAAAAAAAAACTGAAAAAAAATTATGTTCATCACACAATCATTTTCCAGTTGTGGGAATCGAACCCACAGGCTTGGACTCAGAAAGCAGGGTCACTGTCCACTGTTTTTTTATGTTTATAGACGAGCCCTTGACTGCAATCACACCTGATGGTAAGTGATGATGCGCGTAAGGTGGAGCGCGCTTGCCTAAGAGATGACTACTCACTCTTAATTTGAAGATGCAAAGCGCTTCGTACGCGTCCTTGGTATATCAACCATGTAGGGATACAGATCCTTGCGGTGTCTCGCGATTCGATGGTAAAAGTTGTGCCAATACCATCAATTCAAATTGGGATGAATATGTGTAGAGGTAGTGAGCTTTTGCAGCATATAACTAGATCTGAGGTATTGAATTCCTGGTATCCTGTGATCCACTGCAAGAACGCACAGAAAAGTAAAACAGATGGTATTTTTAATAAATAAAGGACCAAGCAGGTGATAGTTAGTGGAAAAAACAGCTTTTAAACAGAGCAACACTGCGCAGGGCCTGCAAAGAACACGTCGTACGAAGTCCCGGTCTGTATCCCTCAACTTAAAGTGTAGGTGATAAGTTACACCGACAATAGCCCTACAAACCGGAACACAACAATGCAGCTTGGCACCAAAATTAAGCTAGGCTTTAACTTCTCCGGACTAGCTCTGTCAAAAACTCTAAAACAATGAACTTCCCGATCATCGTTATTCATGATTATTGAATTGGTATTAAACTCTTTATTCGATTAAAATGAATCTCATTACATAAATTGTTAAATAAAAATACAATACAAATTCTGGCATAAGTCTAGTCAAGTGGAAATATATGATATCAATCAAAAACTGCTGTAGATAGTGGAAACTTGACTTACAAGTTTCTATCGTTTAAAAGCAGAAACGTTGCAAGCAGTGCACTATTAAATCTCAAATCTAAACAAGCCATACAGAGTTCCCAGGATTAGGCTAAGATTTCATGAGACACGTGTTGCATCTATTATAATATCAAATGTTTATAAGGAAATATGGCTTTTAATAATATAGTTCTTGCTTTAGTTTTCAACTACCTACAAATAACATTATGAAACTCTACTGTTGATCGTTGCCCCTATTGGGTTGATTTTGAAAGGTAAAGTTAATCTGCATTATTTAGGGGAGGCATTTGTCTCTCTATTAAATAGTAGTAATTATTAATTTAGGTTCAACCCTTTATTCAATTAAAGTCAATTCAGTTACAAAAAGTGTTAAATAAATTTACATTACATGCCTCTTGCATTGCTCTTGCCAGGTGAAAATGTATTGCTGGAATCGAAAACTAAATAATTAATAAATAAATAAATATACTACTACAATACACACATCGCCATCTAGCCCCAAAGTCGCTTACTTAGCTTGTGTTATGGGTACTAAGATGCCTGATGAATATTTTTTATGAATTATATACATAAATACTTACAAAATACATATAAACACCCAGACACTGAAAAACATTCATGCTCATCACACAAACATTTTCCAGTAGTGGGAATCGAACTCACCTTTGGCTCAGAAAGCAGGGTCGCTGCAAACTGTGCCAATCGGCCGTCAAAGAAAACTGATGTAGTACAGTGCAAACCTGACTTACAAAGCTGCACAACTGATATATCGTTGACCAGCAGAAAAGAGACAAGCACTACACACTACTCATCTAAAATGCAGACACAAACAGGGCGCATAGAATTCCCAGAATTGTGCTACGATTCCATCAAACACGTGTTGCGAATTAGAATATTAATTTCCCTTTGTTATAAGGAAATATGTTATTTCATGTAGTTACTTTGTTCTCATAGTATTGTTGTGACTGATATATTTGTTTACCTGAATACCTCGTTTTTCTTGTGGTTATCATTTTCGACAGACAATTACGACACCCTTTATTTCAATTTCCCGGTCAGGCCAACATATTTGGGTGTTACTGGCCAAAAAATCTCTGCTTTTAGCTAATAAAAATGGCGTTGTCTAACACATGCCACAGAGAACACGTTAATCTGTCGATCCCAGTTATAATCAAGAACATAATTTATAATTAAAATCACTACGACTAAAGGCCTCTTCTTTTCAATAAGAGAGTGGGCCTGAATCCATATTAACATGCAAAATGTAGAACCAGCCCATATGGCGATATTTTGTGGAAATATCGAAAAGGGGCCTATACTGCATTGCCTGTTACTTTGTTGCTGCAACTCCAATATATATCGAAAAAATGATACAGATATATAGAAAATATTCTGACTCTAATTTATTTACTTGGTTTAAAGGTTATGCTAACACTCGCCGCCCCGATCTATTTACGTCACTACTGGATTTTAAATCCGAAAGGGAATGTATTTTCGGATGTTAGAATCTTTAAAGCCTTGCGGAATACGCAATGCGATTTTTACGGTACTAAAAAATATAGTGGTTATTTCTTTGTAAAAGAGAGTTCCAAATGTACGTTTTCAGCAATATAATGCTAGGTCTCTAAGTATATACCTTTTGACGTTTTAAATTCATTTCTCTCAACTTGTGTGTATTTCTGTGCATAATGCCACAGTATAAAGAAGAGATACAGTAGACCAATGCCTATGATCTCTTGGTAAATGCCGACGTCTTCTAGTTATGTCGCTATGGAAAATAGGTATATAGGGCCCTTAGGTATACTAAGGCCAAAAAGGGCGAACTAGCTTTTATAGAGATAGCTTGCATTCTGGGGACGAGCAAGCAATTCGGAAATATCGCCTCGGAGTCTTAATTAACATACATAATGCCAAGGTTGCTTGGAAGCATCCGGCTCCGCTTTCAGCTCTCACGAGATAGAAAAATGAATGTTAAAATGTAAAATGTAAATTGTTGATGTTGGAAAAAAGCAACTGCTGAGTTTCTTGCCGGCTTCTACTCGGTTGAATCTGCCTTCCGAACCGGTGGTAGAGTAACTACAAACAGACAGACTTGACGTTTCAAAAGTGCTTATATTTGGCCTACTTGAAATAAATGAATTTTGAATTTATTATAGATTACAGCAGCCAGTAGCTAGTTGCATAAAGTTATTAGAAAATGTAGAATAGTGTGAAATAAAAATTACCTCAAACACGGTCTACGCAGTGCTACGAATCTTAAAGCGTGCTACGAAACTTTAAAACCGCTGCAATAAAGACAATCCTGTCCCCATTAACGTAACTTTAGGTATGCGTGACTTTAGTTTAATCATCATTAACATCATTAACAGTATCGACCCATTCCTCATTTCCATGTCCCCAGAAAGGAATGGCTGTAGTTGGCTAACCACTTGACTAATAACCGCTTATTGAGTTGTAGCATGGGTTAAGGAACGGTGTAAGGTTGGGACTTCCGCTTTACTTTCTGGGGGCCGAGTTAGAATCTCAGCACGCACCTCCAACTTTTCTAAGTTACGTGCGTTTTAACACATCGTTAGAAAACCTGCATGTCAGAGAGTTCGTCATGATGTTCTTAAAGGCAAATCTGACAACCCGCACTGGGCCAGCGTAGTGGACTATGGCCAAACCTTTCTCATTGGACGGCCGATTGGCGCAGTTTGCAGCGACCCTGCTTTCTGAGTCCAAGGCCGTGGGTTCGATTCCCACATCTGGAAAATGTTTGTGTGACGAGCATGAATTTTCAGTGTCTGGGTGTTTTTATGTGTATTATAAGTATTCGTGTATATTATTCATAAAAATATTCATCAGTCATCTACCCATAACACAAGCTACGCTTACTTTGGGGCTAGATGGCGTTGATGTGTCATTTATTTATAGTACGAGACCCGTTCCCTGTGATGGGCCGGCAATGGGTTAATATGATGATGATAATGAGCTCGTTATGAATGTGATTATATAATTTATAGCCATGTTTAGTGTGCTACGTACTTTACATTTTCCGAAGTTTCCGGTGATGTTTTGCATATTGCGTAAGTTCGCGTGCACCTAAGCTTAAACCTTGACCCGCGATGCAGTGGCAAGTGGTACACACGGCATAAACCACAATCACTCTCTGTCTAACATGTGTATAATTAGTGCATTATTATTATGCAAAAGCTTTTACTTTAAAACATTTTGAGTAAAACGCTGAAACTATATTATATATCAACTATCGTTTCAGAGTACATACTGCTGTGGTTAGACAGTCCATTAAGGTTAAAGTTAAATGATTTTATTTTATAACGTGCCTTGCATATTTCAACTAAGTTTGTAAGGAACACGTTTCTCAGAAATGCATTGACCTATTATAGTCCTAACAGCTAGTATTGATTTCAACGTTATGAATGTTTTGTTACAAAAGGTCATTATTATTAGCTATCTATCGTGCTTATTACTTTATGCATAGACTTCTTTGTAAACCATAAAAGAAGAGAGAAATAAAAAAGAGACATGGGCATTCCTGACCACGTATTTTTCCTAAAAAGTAGATACAAAAGGAAGAAACATAAAAAACAGGACACGAAAGGCGGCCTTGTCGCTTAGTAGCGATCTATTCCAGGCAATCTTGGGATTAGGCAAAACAAGAGAAACCGAATGGTGGGGCGTATAAGTATGAGCAAGCTACTGATCATAGGTCTCTTCTTTAACAAAAGACGTGGTTAGTTTTAAAGAAGCTTATCACCAGCTATTTTCAAACAAAGTAAAGTCTGACAAGTAGTGTAGTAACCTAATTGACCCTGACATACTGAAGCGATCTCCATTTTCTACTGGAATATGGAAAACATTTATTTTATAAAGTGTTTAGAAAAAGTTTTTCTTTGTTTCTATGGCCTGTCAGGGAACGTGACCGAACTTAAAACGTGTTTGTTTCAGAGATGGAAATCGTGCCCGAGGGGAAAAACTTCCGATTGGTAAGCGAAGAAGAGCTCCCAGCGGTGGCCGATATCTTAGTGCAGTACTTTCCAGAATCTCTAAAGGTATAAACGATACGTTTTTACACTTATAATCTAAGTTAAAGCTAATCTTACCAATCTAACTTTGGGCCATTAGACTTGAAGTAAGTGGACCAACTTCAATGGAAAACTCTTTAAACATATAAATAGAAGTGAGTTTGAAGTGCTAGAAGTAAATGCTCAAAACTACTATCTCGATTCTATTTATCTAGTATTTTCGTATATTTTATATAAGCTAATATAATTACTTAACTTTGGTCAATCTTTTCAAAAAAAATAAATAACTTTGTTAAATGACTTTGGTTTACCAAAGACCAAAATTAAGATTTTTCTCGTAAACATCCAATATGGTGATAATTGTACTAATAAAATAAAAACCGTGCCATTAAAGAATAGGGTATTCACATTACAGATTTTTTTGAATATTTTGTGATATTGTCATTTAATACCTAATTTATAAAGTAGTCTAATGTATCTGTTTTAAAATCTAACTAATAATGTAAATCGTGTTTTTCAAGTTCCATCAGACGATTCAAACATATCTAAACAACAAGGTGTGGGACTTCCATTTTTATGTAGCGAAAAATTGGCCGGAGGATCCAATCTGTCTACATTTTCCTGGATGCACCAGTACGGTAAGATTCTTCTATTTTTAGTATACACGGTATTACCAAGGGCATAACGGGGAATATTTTTTTAATGGAAAAGCTATTAAATGATGTACTATGTATCATAGATAAAGTCAGCTTCATAAGCTTAATAAGCTTTATAGGTACATTATTGACACACTGACAGAATTGCAAAAATGCAAGACTGCAAAGTTCGGCAAACAACGTAGACTGTACCTACTGAAAACGGATCTGACGTCAGCAAAATGAGTTAATTTTCTCAAAAATTAAAATATTCTTTGGTATTTCGATATATAATTAAAGCCCTTACTTCCCTGATATTTATTTTTATAGGAATCGTGCATTTTGTTGTGTAAAAAGTAAATGTAGCCTCAATCACAATTGTTGGTGTAAATTTATGAATCGAAAAGCTACTCAGTCCACGGTGTCTTCGTCTCACCCAAGATGATTAATTATTAAATAGTAGCATTTGAATGCCGTTTTTTGGTTAAATTCAGTTAATGAATTCAAAACTAGTGTCACTACAAAAAGACACAGCGCGTAAAGTACCCTATTTTACACGGCGTCTTTTTGTAGTTCAACATTAATAAATTAATAACATTTTGATTGGACGAGACCAGGCCTTCACTTCACTGAACACTTTTCGGCGCGGTATTGTTTCTTTGCATATATGACTCCAGCAGTTTGCGACCAGAACTACAAAATTTCCTGACCCTTTTTACCTGATTATACACGAAAAAGTTCATCAACAAACATAATAATTCAATAAAGGACCCGATCTGCTGCCAGATTATTATTGAATGACTCCAAATTTCATGAAAAGATATGAATCAGATAACAACAAGATAACTAATGCCATTCACGAAAACTGCGATAAATTTTGATATCGATTAATTTTTATTTTTATCTATCTACCTATTTTTCCTAAAGAGCTATTTATTACATGAATGATACCTATATCATTCATGTAATAAATAGCTTTTATGCGCAGATTTTTTGGGTCAGATTTTATTGCCTTCAGCTTACAATGTCCTATTTGTCGGCAAAGGCCTATCATGAGCCGAAAAAGAGCTTAGAGCATAGACCCACCAAGCTGCTTCAAAACTTCTTGGTGGGCTTTATCACATATTAGTGAAGATGTCCTGAACTGGCGAATTAACATGTTCTTCGAGATACGGCGGTGGATAACACAAATTTCTAAACTAATAAGGAATTATAGCCGTAGCCGAAGCCGAATATGCCACCTTTGAACCAAGGTGTCAGTTGTACAATCTTTTTTTCCAAAAATATAATAACGGATGTAAATCCAAAGATGTATAGATCGTGTCACGTAAAAAGCTCTTTTATATGTCCTGCGCAGTCGGCAATACTATACGATGACAAGTAAATGAATGCGAAATTTTCCACCCTCCACAAGCTTGAGCCACTTGTCTCGCTCTGTCCCTGTCTCTGTCTGTTCTTAATGTTGTCTGACTACCTATAGGGCAGCCTATTTACTATGTTATACATTGTGGAGTCACCACTTAAACACCTCGTCCGGAGCTGTATTATGTCCCCGCCCCACCCATCACCATTTTAGCTTTGCATGGATTTCCTTTGGAAAACATACAAATTCGGTCATGTAAAAAGGAATTCAATAATATTATCTAACAAATAAAAATGACAGCTTTAACTTGGGTATAAATAATTATAAAATCACTCATTCTCAAGTATAAATCGCCCATTGTTAGACTGGCTGTCGCTATAAAAATGATAGCTCAAATTTGTTCCCATTTGAAGCGCCAAATGTGACATACGACTATTTCTGGAACGAATGATAGTGTTTTTAGCAATTTTAATTTTTGCTCCTTGATTCCACTCGTTATTAAAGATTCACAACAAAGTGCTAGAATGGTGTCAATTAATTGAAAAAAAAAAAACTAACAACTGACAGCCGCCAATCCACTGGTAATAATAAAGATCAGTGCCATAACCTTAGCGTCACCACTTTATTACGTGACGTTACTATAGGTATATGAAGACTTAAAAGTAATAGCTGTTAAAATTTCGAACAAATTTATATGTTAACCAATGAAACTTAAAAGATTACGCTATTTTCTCTTTGAACAAAATTAAGTCTAATTCTAATGTAGCTGTTAATTTAAATTTCCGATTCAGGCAAAGGTTTTGCTCGTCTCGAGCCACATTATCCGCGTCGGCGCCCTCGCCTGAACTGAAGACGACGCTAACTAGCCTTCAGCACGAGTGTTACTTTTTTTTAAGATCTTCTTGAATCTTGCAATTTTTATTTAGCTTCTGACATTTTTTATATTGATAGCGTTACTAGGTCAAACTTTATAAAAGAAAATATGATTTTAATTCTCTATTTTTTTCTAGTGGCCATACTTCATAAATCTTTTGTTTTACTGTATCATCGTAAGAAATAGTATTTATATCAACAGAAGACATTAATTGAAACCGTAGATCGACTAAATGGAACTAAATTAGATGGTCATATTTTATTCTGCTTCTATAGAGTTGCAGAGTATAGATATTTTAAATGTGTATTCATAAAATGACAATGTGATATAGTGATAACAAAAAAAACCAATCGGCTAAATTTATTGTGGGCTTCTTCTTAGACCAGGGCGCATTTGGAACCTTCGTAGCTTCGTAGTTTTACGTTGACAAATTTAGTTATCGCCATCAACTTACTTCTACGTCATATTTTACATGTAATGTACGCATCAAAAGTGCCATCTCTGTGCCTATTTGAATAGATTTGACTTTGAATTTGACTTTAAAATCGAATTAGTGTGACTTGCCTATTCTTTAATTTATTTATTTTGTAGAAAATGAAGTAACATGATCATGAACAATATATTCTCTCGACATGAGATCCCTAGAGAGGTCAGTGATTGTGGTACACTAAATATCTATGCAATAGGTGATTATTAATTCTATCACCGTAGATTGCATTGTCCATTGCGCAGTTAGACCGTCAGCGCTCTTTTTACGTGACACGAACTCGGATAACTGTAGTAGTGTAGTATCTTCAGCGCATTTTCAGGTTCGAAAATGCATTAGTTCTGACCTTGAAAATTCAATTATTAAAAATATGATGAAAAATTGTTGTGGTGTCAAATACAAGTGTATTAATTAATTCTTTAAAATTTCAGCCCAACAGTCACCCATACGAGAGCGTGACGATATTCTGTCCTTCGGAGCGTGCTGAACTAGTCGACTTGCTGACGTCCGAAGACATTCTATTAGATCTCACTCAACCATTGTACCTGAACTTCACTCACGAGGCAATCGTGAACCGCTTGGAGAAGCGCTATGAGGCTCAAGATAAGATCACTGGAGATGTCTACGTATGCGAGAAACCACCAGAAGAAATTTCGGAGGAGTATGTAATTTCATAAATCACAGTATCACTTGCGCGGTCTTGCTAGATCATATATTGCTATTTATCCCTGACAAGCAAGGTATTTGTAAAAAAAACCGCAATAAACGCTGACGAAGAACGCAGGGAAGAACTAGTATTAAAGCTTTGATTATGATTTTTCCATTTTTTTTTCATGTCAATTTCTCTGTTCTCATTGCTTTAAATTTTTACATCATATTTTTTATTACAATCCAAATGTTTTCCACGATACATTATTTGCATTTTTATCTCAACTCAGATTGCCATCGGACGTGGAGTTAGTTCGCCTTCGTCAAGAACACATGAAGGCAGTGCACGATCTGTATCCGGCAAGCGACATCGAGTGTCGTGAAGTGTTTGAGAAGCTGGTCGTCGAACTGCCTGCGTACGGCATCTTCGTCGAGGATCAACTTGCCGCTTGGATGGTGCAGTCCTACTATGGAGCCATGTTCTCTATGCAAACGAGACCCGAGTTTCGTAGGAAAGGCTATGGGATCTTTTTAGCGAGGCGGCTCACCAAGGAGGTAGCTAGCAGAGGCTACAAGCCATTCGTAGTGATTCGTCCGGAAAATGACGCGTCGCGTTCGCTCTACTCTAAGCTCGGCTTCGAGAAACGTTTCCGAACGGTGCGCGCCGTTTTGCGCCCTCGCTAACTCGTTAACGTTGATCACTAGCAGATTTTATTTTTTTAAGACTTTTGAAAAAATCAATTTAGCTTGCGATCATTGATCGCTTAGAAAATTTTAGTAGTAGCCATAAGATGGAGCGACTAGTGCTTTCAGATTATGTAGAATTCCGATTTTCGTAATGTAAAAACTGTGGCTCCAATAAAAAAGGAACTAACCGAAGTAACAAATTTACTTCCATTTGTTTTTGAGATTTTAGATGAAACTGCCAAAAACAATTTTGTAAACATAAAAACATCAGAATTTATGGAGCACGGTTCTTTACAGTCTATTCTTGCGGCACTATACCATGGCACTATTCGGAGCTTACAATATGTAATTATTTATGTTTATACCTAGTACATTACATTACAAACAATATAAAAATTACAAATGATTAACGTAAATATTATTTTCATTCATTTATGCGTTGTAAAAGTTTGTGGAACCTTGTATGATGAAAACAATGTTAACAGTTTTTTAATTCTTTAATGAGGCATTTAAGGTTAATTTTTATCAGGTGATCACAAAATACACACTGCTCTAAGTCTCTAAAATACTCTAAATTGACAGTTTTATTGACATGTGAATGTGTGTGATTCCTTTTCCACAGAATAAATTATGAATAGATAACACTGCTTTAAAACTGTCAATATAGTTTTGTGGACAACTGCATTATAAGCACGATAATAATTATAGGCCCTGCACTAATATGGTTTCTACAACAATAAAGTACCTACATCTTTGTTGTGTCGCAAATGCAAATATTTACAAAATGTTAAGACCGACTGACCATTGACCGACGTCAAAAGTGTCACTATGCAGTGCCGCAAGTGCAGTTTGGTATAACACATATAACAACCAAAATGAAAGTATAGTCGCTCGCTGCGTTTTAGCGCCTAGTTACCGATCTCATTGATGCTGTCCCTGTCAAGAATTGTCCACCTTCTCAAATTATTAACGGCTTCGTTTTACATTGTATCGTACTATGGATAACACATATACAAAATAACACATTGTAACGCTCAACTCTGTTTATTTAATTTTAGAGGATTAAGTTAATCGATCGGTAGACATTAAAGGTACAACTTCTTGACAGAGTTGTCATCAAATATCTCATTTAGGCGAACGCTTCATTACCACTCGTTGACCGAGCGGAACTGTTCTGTCTCATGGTTTATGAAATTTGGGACCCGTTTTGATCTGTGTGATAGCTTAAGCGTACTTTATTAACGTGTCACGGGAATCGTACACGTGTGGAAACTACGTTAGTATAAAAAGCAGCATGAGAAAGATAGTTACCGACTTAGCACTCGAGTTGCACAATTCTTCAAAAGATTTAAGCACCATTATTGTTCATCTGACGCTAGGAAATACGGTTCAAAAAAAAAAAAGTTTAAGCTTTAATTTTATGACATTCAATTAGTTTTATTTTCGACATAGAATCAGGTGGAACTATTATATGTACAATTTTCATTGTAGTATGTATTGATAGATTTTTATAAACATCTTAATACGGGCAAAGTTTTTATTTATTTTATACTTTTTTGATACGAGGAACGATATAAAAAGGCTGGAAGAAGTATTGAAAGGTATAGTGAAGTGCATTTTATAGTTAGTGGTTCATAAAATAGTGCTAATTTTGTTGTACCCAAATCTTTAAAGCACACTCAATTGCCAGCGTCGAAAACTGTGCTATTCTTCTCACAATGTTCCTTGTGGGCAAGAATCGTGTGTTTTGGACATGTCAAATTAGTTAATTTTAGAGATTCGAGTATAACTATATTGCCGCCTATGTCAGATGAGATGCGTGACCAGTTTTGGTTTTATTACTATAACTTTTGTAGGGAATATGTTTTTATAAAACAAAACATTATTGATGAATATCGCAAAGATACCAATAAAAATTTGATACGAAATGTAGATAGGTAGGTATTTTAAAATGGGAAACTATTTTACAATTATATATCGGCGTAGTTTATTCGTAATGTTTGTATTCAATATATACCAGAGAATGTTAAATATATTGATTTAGTCATCGATTTCTTTTTACTCTTATACTTATAGTTTTTAGTTACTGAGTACTTTTGTATTAGTGTGTACGCTTAATTTATCTTATATTTACGTGGATTTGTCTTCCTAAAGACTGTGTATAGTTAACAACAAAAGAAAGGCATGGGTAAAATGCAGGCAAGTATGATGTACGTACCTACGTGAAATTAATAAATATGTTATAACCTGAGTAAAAATTTAAAAATAAAATTGATACTAATAAAGAATTATTATGTTTCTGTAATATATTTGAAAAAGGCAATGTTTTAAGTAGTACATTGCTTCAATTAAAAAATTGGCATTTAAACTCTTTGCTCAAAACTTAAGAGCTTCCACCGTTCATTAATATTTGAATGCGTCAAAATTCAATTGACCGAAGTTACATTTTTAAAAAACATAAAATAAATTTTACCGTACTCCTCATTCATTAACGAAATAACAAAAACTATATCCTAGAATAATTACCAGTTTAATGATAACTATATGTGCATTAATTAAATCATTTTGAACTTTAAATTAAGTAGGCGAGAGCTTCTGATGTTACAAAAAAAAATTTTTTGCTTAAATCATTGAACACTACTACATACTAAAAAAAAGTTATTTTTTAATTACCTGATGCAAATGCATTAAGCCTTCTTCGGTGCATACTTTAATATAAACATTACAATTCTTGGACTTCGTTACAGTTTTATGGGTAATCGCTGAATATTGAAACGCATCTCGTGTTGGGCATTTTTCGAAAGAGCAAACTTCAATAATTCTGTTTTACATTTAACATGCCCAGAAAATACAAAGTGATGTTTCAATATTGACCGATTTAACTGCACCGTCAGTTGCAGCAGACCAAGGGTCTAATACCATAAGCATTGCCCAGCACTTTTCGTACGAAAACAAAAAAGTACCATTGTCCAATACAAAAATAGTAATAGAAATGGCAATTCTATTGAACACAAATCTCTCACCAAATTGACAGGTCTAAAAGTAGTCCTGTCCTTTTCTCAATTTTACCTGTGGAAAAAGATAGCACTAGTTTTAGATCAGTAAATTTTATAAACGCTAAAGATTTGCGTACAGATTGTAAACACGTAGATATCTACGTAGAACCGAATTTGTTAAATCATTCATCTACTTTCTGTTTTTTTTTTTATTTTAATGTTACAGGCTATAGCTTTATTTCATTAATAGTACTATATTTAATTATCTTTAAGGTTGACATTTTAGACGCTTGGTCTGCTTAGAACCTAAAAGTAGTTCCACACTTTCAACCAACCGACCGACAAATCAAAATTGTATTTACTTAATGTGAGTTGGTTATTTTTTTTTACTCCTACACGAGTCTACGGCATTATTTACACTTTGTTAAGTGGAAGGGCTGATGGCAAAGTGTTAAGTTAAAGAAGCATGTAAATAAAATGTAGCCAGTGTGTCCACTTACATGATAATTTTACAACTAACTTGACACTTAGGTACACATTTCAATTACATGTGCTGCTTAACAAAATGTAAATCGAGCAATAGTCACGTTGTTGGTCTCAGAGGGTAGTAATTTTTGGTAACAACTAGAAAATAAGCCTATCGACAATAAATCCAAAAGCCAAAAATGTCATTAATAACATCGAGTGTTTCGTCAAAATTCTAGAACCTCAACACTGTCGACTACTTATTTAAAATTCTATAAAAATCATTAACAACATGCAATCATGCTAAAGCTTCCCCATTTTCCTACTAATGGTAGGTACATACGATTTAAGTAGTTCGAATATTTCTCGAAATTTATTAATTGTAAGAACAGTTTTCTGAACACTTTCCCTTGCCTAAATAAACAATGAAGACATCAGGACACATTTCCGTCCTCGACACTGCAGTTGGTGCGAAAATATTGTAATCGCAGTATATTTTCAAAAGGATAATAATAATTGTAACTGCAGCTACACAAAGATAATCTAGTGTCCGTTCTGTATTGTTTATCACATTTACCTTGCAAAGGTATAAAAAAAAATAATAAAAATGATATATTATAACATTTGTTTTATTTTATTCTGAGTTAACTACAGTAACTTCTTTGCACGCCTCATAAGCGAAGCGTTGAGGTTGTGCTCTACTCTCGACATTTCAAAAAAAGCCGTTTCCTCGAAACTGAAATTGATTTTTTGTTATTTATATTGCACTTACAGGTTAATTTGAGTACACTAATATCAAGTCAAATAATTTGTCAGGCACATAAAATACATTTCAATAACATTTTTTTTGTTTAACATAGTAAATAATAACATTAAACATAATCTTTTCTGGACGTCCGTGTATGGACGGGTGTATGTGGCATCAAAATTGGTCGAAAAAATGATCGTATCGGAATATTTTTTTTTTAATTATCTAAAGTAACACACGACATAATTTCTTAGTCAATATGAGCGTTCAATTCACTGTCGTTAAATTTCCATGTAATTATTCTAGCTAATATTAATTGTAACTTTCAATGTGCAATCATTATGACATTCCCGTGTCTTGTTTACAAAAAATGAATAATAATTAATATGAAAAAAAAAAATTGTAATGAGCATTGAAAGTTTCAGTTAAAAAAAATTCAATTTTATTGTGAAAAAAATGAGATTATGAGACGTGCACTTTTGGATTTTCCAAACTTTTTTTGTTTTTATTCTTCTATATGTTAGCCCTTGACTGCAATATTACGTGGTCGTACCAGTTGGTAAGGCAATTATATTAAAGCCTATGCGGTTTCTACGCGACATAGTTCCGGAACGCTACATCGCTTTGCGGCACTGTGTCGGTGGTAACACGTCACGGCCAAAACTTTCCACCAGACCAGACCAAATGAAAATTCAGGAGTTATAAATTCCTAAATTGCCCCTATGGGGGATCGAACCCGGGACCTCTCCCTTAAAACCGCAGCGCTCACCGTTGGACACGGCAACAAAAACTCAGATAACTGTAGCTCTTGTCTACAACTACCTCAAGCTTACTTAACGCCTAACTGCATTCATCTTTAATCTGTACTAAACATTTCGCGACCTCAGAATCTGGACTTGCAAAACTTGTTAATTTCACTCTCAAACTCTTACAAGAGTCTGGAGTTGGAAGGAGTTTCGGTGCTATTAGTACGTAGTAGTATTTTGTAAAAAACTCTAAAAGTTTGTTAATCTTGAGTGAATGGTAGTAAATTATAGATCTACAATTCATTCTCTTTTTCTAAAGGGATAGCTCTAAAATAGTGACATTTTAAATAGACGTGATATAAAAAGTAATATGGATGATATTTTTTATCGCAAAAGCTGTTATACACAAATCCCATTAGCTTCCCGCACGTGTGCTGCGAGGAGCGTTGTCTCTACTAAATTGACAGTTACAAAAATAGTGCTATCCTTCTCCACGGGAAACATTGCAAAGAGGGCAACACTACACTTGCCATGCCACTGGATCAACTTCAGAAAGATATCACGGTAAGGAAAATAACTTTAGTTTAGTTCTAACTATAGAGGGTAGAGGTAAGGAGAGTCATCTTATATGGGAGAAAAGTTGAAAAAGTGTCCAGTGTATGCGCTAAATAACAGTTCAAAAATCCTCCACAATGGCGCTGGTGGATGCACAGGGTATGGTATGAATGTAGCAATCGTAGATGAATTGAAGTATGCCGAGTTAAAAATTTAATGTCATTATCGACTAAAGTAGTTAATTATTGAGAATTTCAACAACTTACGTTGTACAAAATATTGTGGTAAATATAACCTTACTTCCTTGTATCTCCATACTTCCTTGTTTATTTTTCAAGCCTACTCTAACAATATTTATATTTGGCGCTTCTTTTAAGAGTTACCCTGATGCAAATGTGGCGCCATCCTAATTTAATACATTTTGACGACACTTTTTCATATACACAGATGACTCTGCTTACCTCTACCCTCCATAGTTCTAACATACAAGCATTTTTTTTTTTTCTGTCGCAAGAGTCTTATACAAACCACTCGTTCCTGTGGTAAAGAAAACAAATCGCTTTGGTAGGTTTGACGATAGTAACATGAAATCAATAGTTTGAACTATTTATTACAAGGAAACTTTTCAATAAGAGAAAATGATGCTGGATTTTTTGTGGGCGCAGCTAGATGAACTGCGTTATGAAATATCGAATTAAGCGACGAAAGTAAAAAAACAAATAAGAAAATTATGAATACTTAAAGTTTGATTCCAGTCATGTTTATTTAGGTGTCAATTCGGTATAATATGTTTTTTATTTTATTATTTTTCAGGTCACGATCAATATGAAAACTAGTATGTTTAAATCGATAAAACACACATTCTCAACCGAGATATTACATAGTGTGAGTAGGGTTTTAAGTCTCGTTTTACAATCTACTATTGACCAATAATAACCAGGATCTATGTACTTTATTTCACCCCCATTGGCATCCAACCATTTTCTTCGCGATAATTTATTTTTTGTGAAACTATAATGCTTAAACTAGCAGTATAAAAGTACACATGTGTTATTTATCTCTTAAAATGGCTTTACGTATGAAACCATATTCCTCAGTAGAGGGTCTATTGTCTCAGGCTTAAAAAGGCTGGAACCCAGAGCCGTTAAAAAAAGTCTATTGTCTAATGTCTATGGTAGTTGCTCAAGTCAAATGTCAAAGTTACAATTACAAAATGGTGAACCGTGTTTTACTTGTTTTACGATCTGCTACTGGAACTGTGTGATATATAATTTTAAAAGTTGTACACCACTTAGTTTTTATAAACGATGACAACCTTAATAGATAAAATAGAGATGCTCATCAAAAGGGAAAAGACCACACCGGAGCGAAAAAAAGAAGATACTACGAAGTCGTCAAGCGAGATTCTATCAGAACTTTTCAGTGCTTTTAACGCTGACCCGCCTAAGATTGAAGAGATTCCGTTTAAGAAATCCAAAAAGGGTAAGAAGAAACACGAGAAAGATAAGAAGAAACATAAGAAAGACAAAAAAAAACGGAGTCGGAGCTCTAGTTCTAGTAGTGCTTCTGAGAGTAGTGATTATTCTCATAAACGCAAAAAAAGAAAAAAGAGTAAGCCCAAAAAACGACCAGAGCGTTCGCCGTCTACCGGTCGGTCTTGCACGCCTTTGTTAGTGAATTTTGAACCAGAAAAAAAGATAAAGAAAGAAAACATAAAGAAAGAAAACATAAAGAAAGAAAACATAAAGAAAGAAAACATAAAGAAAGAAAACATAAAGACAGAAAACATAAAGAAAGAAAACAAAATTGTCAAAATAGACCAACCAGAAAAAGAAAAACTTAAGGTAGAAAAAGATATAAATAATGAATGTCCTGTTAAGGTAGAAAAGGTAATGGACAAAAGTGAACCAACTAGTAAAATTGATGCAAGCAGTATCCCTATGCCTGTAGCTCCTACAGAAAACAAAACTGGTTGTAAAGATTTGCGTTTAAAGCTTGACAAAAAGCAAGATGCAGCAGCAGAAAGTGATAAAGCTAAGAGTAAAATTCAAATAAAGAACTTAAAGTTTAGTGCAGTGTTTGAAGAGACAGTGAAAAAGGCAGAAGAAGAAGCCAGGAAGAAAGCTGAAAAGGAAGAAGAAGGGGAATTAACTGACTCATCTAACAGCAGTGTAAAAGAAGATGTAACAAACTCAAATTTCCCAAAATCTGCAGATCCAGGGGGAATACTAAAAAAGCAAGCTGCTGAGGAGATTAAAGTGTAAGAAAATACTTAAACTTTTATACCATTTCATCTTTCCTATCTTTTTAGTTGTACAGCTACTTAATAAAAAGAATGGCAGCCTTCTTAATGTGTAAAACAGTATTTATATGATTATAGCTGATCAAATTTGAAGCTGATTTTCCCGAACATGTATAGGTCTTTGTAGTAACTTTTACTGGACGGTGAGACTCACCTAATTTAGCTAATTTTTTAAATTTACATATGAAAAAACCTGCAATTATAGAATACTACCTTGCAACTGCTGGCGTTTGCGTGTAATTGGATTTAGGATTATATTTATTCCTGTTGAACATTTGAATTTTCATAAAAAAAAGTATACTATACCTATTATATTGCAATGGATGTCAGGCTAGTTTGGAATCCAGCCTATATAGCTTTTGAGGCCTGTTGGCCAGCTGTCCCTAAAAAAAATAACCAAAAAGTAGTAGTTGTCTACTGCGCTGGTAAATTAGTAGACTTAACACACAGTTAAGAACATTATGGAGAACTCTCAGGCATAAAGGTTTCCTCACAATGTTTTCCTTCGCTGTAAAAGCAAGTAATATTTAAATTGCTTAAATTAAAAAGGCACATAATTCCAAAAAGACAGTAGTGCATCCCGGGATTGAACTCGCTCTCCACAAAAGGAAAGCCGAAGCCTTTACCTACAAGGCTTATTTAATATTTATAGTTTTAATTAATAACACTTAAAAAATAAAATCACATTGTTGCTATATTTGAAATAATGAATGTGAATATATCTGGTACCTACTCAAATATATCTTTTTTTTCTTTAATAGTGTGGAAGAAAAAATTTTAACCATTACAAAACCGAAAATTACTGAAAAGACCCACAAATCTTCACGTAGAGATAGAAGCAGATCTAAAAAAAGGGACAGAAGTAGATCTAAGAAAAGGGATAGAAGTAGATCCAAAAAAAGGGATAGAAGTAGATCTAAAAAAAGGTTTGTTACATAATTTTTTTTTTTATTTCAAGTTATTTTTGTTAACAATGCTTTTCATATGTATGTACTTCATTATCAGGAATTGTAGCCAAGACTTGTTTTATTCTGATTTAGAACAAGTGGATATTCATAATTCGAATCTGCGATCCTTAAGTGAACATGCCAACCTCTAAGCCACAAAGACAGTTAAAGTTCTAAATCATTTGTGACATATTCATATTCATATTCTGTTATTAATATACGAAACGTATAATTTTAAATAATTAAAAGAAAATAAAGTAAAGTATATGGCATACGCGCGAACACAAAGCATTGAAGAGCGTTGGCATGACGGCATAAGACAGCGTCATGTTGTTTGCCCTGACGGCATTCGGGTCGATTTTACTGCCAAGGCGCACCAATAGAAATTTCGTTGTCAAAATATAAATGTGTCATAAAGATACTGTACGAAATATATATTTTAAGATACTGTACGAAATTTGATGATCTGTTAAGGTAGGCATTTGTGATAAGCGTTTAAATATAACCCCAATAAATGTAGATCACGCAGTAAATCACGTCGCTCAAGATCTGGCTCAACTTCAAAGCGCAGCAGACCCTCTTCAACTAGATCCAGACGCAGAAGCCGTTCGTCACACCGCTCCAGGTCTAGACGAAGGACTCCGTCTAGAATACGGCATCGATCGCCTCCTAAAGTACAGCATAGAAGTAGACTGTCGCCAAGGCATAGAGGGCGAAGATCTAGGTAAGATCTAAATTGAGGTTCTCCGCCAAATCATTGTTTTAATAGCGCTTTTATATTTCTTTCGGAGTTTTATTTTACTGGTTTATTGCCGGCTTCTTCTCTGTAGAATATGCCTTCCGAACCGGTCGTAGAGTCACTAAAAACAGACAGACTTGACGTTTCAAAAGTGCTTATATTTGGCCTACTTGAAATAAATGAATTTTGAATTTTTGAATTTTCTGCGATAAAGGGAAGAAGATGAAATGCGGCACGAGGTATAACATGTCTTCTTTCTTCCGTTTCCCAATTATCATTTTAAATTTCAACTTGCACTTGTCCACCATACAGCACTGGGCCTTATATTTATTTATTTATTTATTATTTATACTATATACCCCGGGAGGAGACTCGTGCCGTGTAGGGTCCAGTAATGGGTTGATTTGATGATGATAATGATGATGATGATTTTAACTTGCACTCCTCTTCCCGCGGTTGTCGTACGAGTTGACTGAAGGAATATAATGTAGAGCTGGCAGCAGCGTCCTATGTGCTACTACTACCATCTACTGCGATCACCTACCCGTTCTCCCAGCGTGATGATTAAGGGCAAACTGGACGTGGACTGTTTGAGGCTGATGAAGTTAAACGACAGACCGCCGCGCGCCTGCTGAACTTCACCCCCTGACCTGATTTTTTGGTAGAATAAAATCCACCTAGTCAGATGGAAGGCTTCGGTAGTCTCGTCGATCATATTGTAAATTACAAAAAAAAAAACAGAAACAAAAAAAAGTAAAACGTAATCCGCTAAAGATTCTCCCATGTGGAAGCGAAACGTGCGTAGAGAGTGAATTTTGGATAATCAGTTTGTAGTGGTGTATACATTTCTTGCATACATTGTATATGAGTAGTTTTTGTTCTTTAGTGGTAGAGCTTTCTTTGACAGAGCTCGTCTGTGAAAGTACTACCGCCATGTTATTTCTGCCGCCAAGCAGCAATGCCGCAATGCTGTGTTCCGGTCTGAAGGCATCTCAGCGTTGGCTTGGTGGACATAGTACGGAACTTTGCATGTGTTCTTTGCATGCTCTGCGAAGTGTTGCCCTTAATGCGAATGGAATACCGCAATGTAAAAAAAAATCTCTTACCAGATCTCCAACTGGCGTCAAACTAGCTGACAGCGAAAAGAAGCGTCTGTTGGAAGTGGCGCGACGAAATGCCATCAACATGCTCAAAAACGGCGCAGTCCCGGCCGGTGCTGCGGTCCTACCTCCTCACACAAGAAACCAGGTCATGGCTGCCATACAATCTGGAGGTAAAAGCTATTATGATAATATTTGCTTAATAAAAACTAGTCTTTTGTGAAGCGGCGCGTTTTAGCTAAAGATCATCGCCAATAACTTTAAAACTGTGTGTTAATTACTTAGCGTAGACGACAAAGTCTATGAAATGTCAGAAGCGTTAATGGTATATATTGTTATAAGAATTAGTATCAAGTTGAAGTAAATACTATATGTTACCGAATTACGAAATACTGTTCAAGGGTGTATAAGAATGTTTCATAAGGAATCATGATCCTGTAAATATATTAAATCATATTTATTTTTCCATAAAAACCAATTCAAACATTATAAGCGTTTACTTGTGACAACCCTATTGAAGATAAAAGACCGATACGCACATAGTACCTACGCTATGCGACGCGTATCTAGTAAAATGACAGGTGTCACTTAAATTAATTTTGCATGTGATGTTAGGGCTGTAAAACTGTGGCAGTGGTTTAATCAAAAAGTATTAACATTTCGGCTTCTCAGATAAGTCTCAGAGAAAGTAAATAACTAATAATACTAACTAACGAATGAGTATTATTTCGGTTTTTATTTACACGATTTATATTATTGTTAAATTTTACCAAAATCCGTTCCGTTGATTTGCGTGAAAGGTTAGTGGAAAGAATTTATAATGTTAAACTTCTTACTAAGGTACTATTGGAAACGCAAGCAACCCGCAAGCGTCGCTGGCACGTAGGAGAACCCCAAACTCCTCTAACATATATATATAATTAACCATTTGATTTATAACTAATTATGGTAATTCATATACAATTAAAAGTATGTATTGTCTAAAAAAAATATTAAAATAAAATGGATTATATCCATTTTATTTCAATAATTTTTTCTTTTTGCGTATATTAATTATTTATTTTAGGTTCGCGTATTTTTATCTTTGCTGTTTATCTTGGAAGTTTTATAGATTTTACGTCAACGGGAAGTGACTTCAAAATTTTTGATTCCCTAGCGAGTGACAATAAATACGGCATTCCTTTTGAGGCGGCACACAATACCAATAAAATACTAATAAAACTTTTGTGTGAATATCGCTGAAATATAAATTGAATTTAATAATTCCCATGTTAATTTTGTTAAATACATGGGAATTATTAGTAGTAGAAGTTCTTTTAAAAAACCTATCGTTTTTGCTGCAGGTAAATCGGTTGACGAACTAACCGACTTCTGTAAGCATCTGTCAAAGAAGGAGGCCCTAGGAGAGCTGTCATCGGTGTCATCCAACGATGACGGCATGAGTGAGAACGAGGACACCATAGCTTTCCACCACCCCTTCCTCGTCAAAGAGAAGGCGCCTATCGTTATGAATATACGGGTGAGAATGCAAAATATACCATACTAATATCATAAACTATAGTCGTAAAAATGTAATAGGCCCGTTTTGACATTTGTCATCGCGACGTAACTAGTTATGGAACCATAAGACTTTGTGCTCGATACTCACGATAAATCAATTCAAGTTTGTATCAGTACTTGATTGATATTATTATGTATTGTAAAGTGTTCGTTCGTTCAAAGTATTCCTTTAACTTCACAACCAATACGCGTGACTGGCTGTTGATTATACATTTACTTTCAACATGTTGAAACAGAGTTAGTACTATATAACAACAAACACACAAATCACTATGTTTAAATTAATGTCCAAAATAGAAGAGCCATAGTTAACGTTATAGTAAACAATATATATCAAACTTAAACGAGCGCACAGTCAACTTTACAAGATGAGGAACGAAAAACTGCGCAGTGCGCGCGGGGACGCTTCAGTCATGTACCGCTTGGTCAGATACATCAACTCAGACTCATTATTTAGAACCCATTTTGAGAACCAAGCTCATTCTTTGCAGTAAAGATAACTACACAATATTTAATTTCGATATTCAGTAAAAAAATGGTTACAGCTCTAGTATAAAAAAAAAAGACTGAGAACGTAACTGTTTTCGGAACGTTTCGCAACAATTATAAATTGCATGCTACTATGAAGTAAGCGCAAAAAGAATACTCGCGATATATTCTTTCATATTATTTAACGTCCCAAAAAAATTTACGTATTTTTTAAAACACTGTATGTAATTGATTTTTATTTTATTGTTTCTTTCAGTTTCGTTCCAAGTTACATTCTATGGTCTTGCACAAATGTCAAAACGGGCCTATTACATTTTTACGACTATAGGTGTTTCCCGAATTCTTATACATTACGTTTTTTTTATAAATCCGTAGGAACTGTTTGTCACCCTGGAATTATCACCTTGCAACTAGTTCTGTGCAGAAAATAAACTTGATTAGATGGTTAGTTAGTGCGTGAAGGAAGGACGAACAAACAAACACTTTAACAAATACATTTATAATATCCCGTTGATGCGGTGATAACTTAGTGTATAAGGCTCGAGACCGAGTTTAAGCCCCGGCACGCACCACTGAATTTTCGGGAGCCATGTGCGTTTTAATTTTAGCAGTTTAAATATCACTTGCTTTAAACGGTAAAAGAAAACATTGTGAGGAAACCTGCATGCCTGAGTAATCTCCGTAATGCTCTCAACGGCGTGTTAAGTCTACCAATCCGCACTTGGCCAGCATGGTACTACGGCATATACCCTTCTCATTCTGAGATCCCTTGCCTTGAAGTGGCCTGGTAGTGGGCTGATGATGATGTGGGATTGAATTAAGCTGTGTGGTGAAGCACATATAAAAATAAAGTTGTCATCACCCCTTCTCTCGCGGGTGTCGTACGAGGCGACTAAGGGAACACAACAGAGAACCGACAGCAGCGTCTTCTTTGCGACTACTACCATCTACCGCGATCACCAAGCTGGGCAGAGCTGCCCAGCGTGGTAATCATAAGCAAACACTCCTATTTTCTTCCTATACGAACATCGCCATCCAGCCCTTAAGTAAGCTCGTGTTATGTGTACTAAGATAGCTGATGAATATTTTTATGAATGTAATACGCATAAATTCTTATAATATACAGATAAACACCCAGACACTTATAAACATCCATGTCCATCACACAAACATTTTCCAGTTGTAGGAATCGAACTCACGGCCCCGAGGGTCAGAAAGCAGGGTCGCTGCGCACTGCGCCAACAGGTTGTTGGGAAAGACCTTTAATCCAGCAGTGGACCGTTATAGACTACTGATGAATCTTTTCGTCCTTTCTTCACACCCTAATCAAGCAAGCCAATCAGCTAGATTTTTGCAATAGAGTTAGTGAAAGGATGGAGAATAATAATATAGACTACTTTATGTCCCAATACAATAAATGGTTCTTACAGGATTTGTAAAAAGTCGTGATAAACGTGGCAGTGGCAGTGGCAGTTTAGGAATTATTATAATTCCCAATATTTAGATATTATTTCCACGTTAGCGCCCACAGTCCGAGAGTTAATAAAGTTGTGAAAGTTGATAAAATTGTATCCTTTCCACGGGGAGAAAAATGTCTCCTGTCCATGTTACCTAGCAGTGCAGGTAGGTAATTACTCAGTCCATCGATTATAACAATACAAATAGAAATCGTTCGCTGACTACTCAAAATAATTCGGAGACTCACACAGCGGGCGATGGAGAGAGCTATGTTAGGAGTATATCTACGTGGACAAATCAGAAATGAGGAGATCCGTAGAAGAAACAGAGTTTTGGACATAGCTCAACGAGTAGCGAAGCTGACGTGGTAATGGGCGGGCACATAGCTCAAGACCTAGCAATTGACGTCAATCGGTTAATATGATGACGATGATGGAATAAGAAATCGTTGGTGTTTCTATCCTCAATGACTTTGTATAAAGATTCTATTAATTTTTGTTTAGGGCGGAGCTCCACTGCCGATAAAGACGAACGCGCTACCAGTTGCCAATAAGGAAGAGCTTCGACTTCAATTCCCTGTGTCTTCGGGCTCACAGCACAGGGAAAAGGCGTCAGAGTGGGTTCCGGTCTCGCCTAAGAGGGGGGACATGGTAATTATTGAAACAATTGTGGTTACGTTTTTTTTTAAATTATTTTTTATAATAATAACGCGTTGTTTTAGTTAATACTAGCTGTCCCGGCGAACTTCGTACCGCGGATCCTTTTTTTTTTGATGAATGTTATACCTATTTTAATACTTATTATCCTATTCCGGACTAAGAGAAATAAAAAAAAATCAAATATCATAAAAATTGGTCCACCCATTCTAGTGTTATAAATGGTGTAACTAACACAACTTCCTTTTATATATATAGAATACTGAAATAATTTTTCTCGTCATCTATTGACCTTATTTAAAGCCAATTAGCGCGGAAGCGGTGATAGCGCATTGGGCAGGAGCTCGATTTTCCTTTCGGGGGACCGAGTTCGAATCCCAACACGCTCCACTAAGGCCTTAACACCTATACGCTAAGAGACCTTAACACCTATACGCTGAGGTGTTTTATTGTATAGCATGATTTATTGACGTTTCCATGTCTTATAATTCGATGGAGCCGGTTGCACGCACGAAAAAACATGACTCATGCGGCGTTACCTCGCTCTGAGGCGTTCCATTTAAGGCTTGAAGTGCAAGCGAGAGCGCAGGTCGAGCGACATAGAGGCACAATCGGCCTCCGCTTTCGGCAGCGTTCGACATCTGTCTCTCCTACTTGAGTGAGCGATGCGTCCGCGTGGACAGCTGCTATAAAATAATACATTTACATGTTTTCGTCAAGTATGAAGTGCAGTGAAAAGTGAATGTGGTGTCAGTTGTTAAACAATTGCTAAACGCACATTGATACTTGTAAAAACTATGTACATTGTTAAAAAAAATTTACATTATTGTATTTATGCGTACAAATAAATGTAACTTGATCAATTCAATTGTGATTTCCATTTACCTCCTTCTCTATATCCATACAAAATATCTATCAAATAAATAAAATTCAAATTTTCTTTTGAAAAATGCAACCATTCCATTAGTATTTTCTTATGACGTTGTCACGTTCAACTATCGTCAGTAAACCGATTTTTTTATTCACGTAAACATATTTTTTCTTTTATAATGTCTGCGAAATGAATATTATTTTACAAGTATAACGTATATAGTGCTTTATGACTTAAATGTGTTTCTTTTTTATTATAGCAAGTTGCTAAGCTGAATTCGAGGTCTCCAGATATATCGAGCCCCCCAGGGGAGAAATCAAGGTAAGTAAGAAGCCTATTAACCTTCCATACAAAGATTTATAAGTTACAGCAGTGAGTTATATTCACTTTCTTGGTTCTTTGTAATTTCTATAATATAAAAATGTTTTATTTATCAGCAATCCCGAAAACTTATTTTAACAGAACTTGTGTCTGAACTTTGAAATAAATATTTAATTTTGACACTTAAACTAGTACTAAAAAAGACCCAATTGAGCTTTTTAACTATTTGTTTGGACTTTTTTATATTTATTTCTTGATCAAAAATAAATTATAATCAAAAATATTAATCGAGACTTTTCTGGAGACTTTAATTCTGAAGTTGTAAACTGACATCTTTTATATATTGATATCGAAACCAGCAGCATGTCTGCATAATCGCGGTACCATGTTTACAATACCAATTAATTGTACACATTTTATGTTGAATAAATAAATAAACAAAAATTATTTTTTTTACTATAGTTCTGAGCCGCTGGCTTTACCGGCACCGCCATCACCAACTTACTTGAAGAGTTTTACTTCTGGCAGTCGTAAGTAGACCTTTTAAATCCTTAATTATGTTGACGTTTAGGTACATAAGAGGCAAGCGCGAGTAAATGCATGTGATAAATGTTCCCTGAACTACCACCATCCAAAAAAAACATGTCTATCTCTTGCTCTGTGAAAAAAAAAACTAATCTATCCCACAGTATACTTGCATAGAATTTAGATCATACAGAATCCTCATTCAGCTATTATTGTATGAAGTGCATTGTGTCCAAAAACAGTGAAAACACTTCACACCCGCGTTGCGAGCTCACAAACTTTCCCATTTTCCCCATTTTATGGTTAAGTTAAGATCATTAGAGGTAAAATAATTACCGTCAACTGCTAAGTGGAATGAAGCGACTAGCCGCCTATTCGAGAAACACTACTATAGTGGAGTGGTTTTTGATGCTTCAATATTAGTCGTGTACACGGTTTCTTAATTCTTTGCATATGTGCTATTCAGCCGCCTGGTGCAATTGAGTAACAAACATCCATTTAAAAACTTTTTCGCATTCATTTAAATGAGAGACCAAGATATTTCATAGATAACTTTCAATTTTCAAATTAAATAAGTATTTGAAAACCGACTTAATGAGACTTGCAGTCAAAGGTTTCTGTCATATTCGAAACATTATGAAGAACGAAACAACAACAACATTATTAATGTTTTTATAGCGGCAGTGGAATATAGGATTAAATAATAACATGTTGTATGAAAATGTCACCTCTCTACCTGTAACGGTTAATGAGATAGTGCCCGTTGACAGACATACAGAAGGACAGCTGTGGGCTAGTAGCAGGATCCCGTTGGCAATCATCGGTTACTGCATCTCTTTTTTCGGAATAGGGTAAAAAGCTGTTTGGCTTTGACGAATCCTAAGAATTTTATACAAATACTTTATATTTTTTCAGAATTAGCCTCAGTCCCCGCCATAGCTGCCCCGGGACCGCAAGCCTATCCCCCGCGAGTTGACAATCCAAAACTGGTAAGTTTGGAAAAAAAATTAAATGGTAACATTACTTTAGAGCAGTCAACACGAAACAGTTAATAATTGCGATGTTACCTAGATACCGACCGACTGCGGGAATCCAATCCATTGCTTTTTTTTTTCCACTACAAGTTAGCCCTTGACTGCAATCTCACCTGGGGGTAAGTGATAGTGCAATCTAAAATGATAACGGGGCTGTTAGACAAGAATTAGGAAATAATATTGCAACGAAATAATAAGCGTGTTTCATAAGGACATAAAAATATTAAATAGATACAAAGATAGATAGTTAGATAGATATATAAAGTCTTTATTGCACAAATTAAAAGTGAAAACAAGAAATAACAAAAACAATAAAAATACTATTTATATGTAAGATGCGCAAAGGCGGTCTTATCGCTTATTAAATCAAAAGAACCATTTTTTTTGTCCCCATACAAATTATTCAAAACAACCCTATGACAACCCTTTTGAAGATAAAAGACCGACACGCGCATAGTACCTACGCTACGCGTACCTAATAACGTGACAGGAGTCACATGATTTTAATTTTGCATGTGATGCTAGGGCTGTATCTGATTTCTTTCAGTAAAAACTATGGCAGTGGTTTAATTAAAAAGTATTAGGTTTCGGTTCCACAGATAAATCTCAGAGACAGTACATAATGTACATCTAAAGTCTGTGAAGTATCATTTCGGTTTTCTATATACTCGTTGTATAAGATTAAACAAAAAGTTCGATGACATAAAATATTTTGTTACTATTTTAAATATGTATATTAGTATATTATTATATTTTCTTCACAGGATATGGCCATCATGGTATCACAAAAGCTGTCTCTGATTCGCAAAGAACAAGAACAAAATGAATCGGACCCTGTACAAAGTGTAAGTACCATATATTATTATTGTTCTTTGTCTTTTTATACATCTGTATCCATAGACTAATAATATAAATGCTAAAGTATGTATTTTTGTTTGTCTTTTCGACTTAACCACTGCACTGATATTGACGAATTTTATTGAGCACAGAGATAGCTTTGGACTGCGAAGAACTACTATTATGTGCTAGTTATGTCTACCATTTTCTTGTCTTAGTAGTATGAGATAATACGAGATAATTGTCTCTTGGCGCGCCTGGTTAACATATAGGAGACTGTTATAAGCTGAAAAAGCACCCGTTTACCCTTAGCGCGGGCTTTCAATGAATAATCTCTGTTATAACCCGCGCTATTAAAGAATAGATTTATAAAAGGCGGCCGATGTCGTGCTATGTCACTCACACAATATTCGCACGAATAGTTAGTCTAGACGAATTTATATGTATACTTATGAAACGTATTACTTATTATTAAATGGTTGGTACTCTCCTTGTACTTTTTTATCTAAGTACTTTTTACCGTACCTACCCGCATTTACCTGTATATCTTCGTTAAGTACTTATTATTTATCGCCACTTGTCATTAGTTAATGATCATTTAGTTTAGTTTAGAATACATAGTTGGTTTATTAATAAAAATATTATTCAATTCAAAAAAAAAGTATTATTTTGGAATTCAGCACGTAGATACACCATATCAACCGATAGACGTCCAATGTTGGACATAGGTCTTGTGTAGGGAGTTCCAAATTCCACGGTTTCTTATTTGATCGCGTAGAGACACTCCGAGCATAGCTCTCTCCATCGCCCGCCGAGTGACTCTTAGCCTTCTTATGAGGCTCATAGTTAACGACCAACTACGTAGTTATACACGACCAATGATTATCGACCGTGCATGGTGTAACGGTCAAACTCTCAAGAGTTTATATTTTACACCTTTTAAATATGAAACTTTTTTTTAAATGTATTTTTCGATTAAATAAAAAAATAATTGCTTAACGCTCTAACTTAATTACGTAATGTTATTTCAGTTCGGTTGGGCGGCAAAGGACTCCACGCTGGGTCAGTTCACGGGTTCCACGGGTGCGCAGATACTCACGCCCCGAGAACTTGCCAGCGGTACGCAGGCGTGGGCGAAAAAGGTATGCATTTACAGTTACATTAGCGTTATTTGCTTGCAGATATTTTACTATTGAACTCAGTTTTCATACGCAAACTGTCTTGTTGTTTAGTAAATTGTGTTTCCTTGAGATTGGGATATCTTTAGTTGTGTTTTTATCTTCAACGTCTAAACCCCCAATTAACTCTCGACTTTTCTATATAAAACAGACATCTAAAAAAGCATCGGTAAAAAATAAATAGCTATTAGTATAACTAACGTAATAAACAATTGTCGTAAAAATACATTTACTTTTAGTGAAAACGGTCATAACGTAGCAGTAACTTATGAAATCTCTCTTCACTTCTTCGTCGTTTACTTCATTACTGAAGCTCGTGTCCGGATTCAAGTTCATTAACAGCGTTTTTTATTACAGCCTTCCATCTTGTTCTATTCTCGGCCATTTTGATAGCTTCTGTAATAGGGATTCGTGTGAGCGACTTCACCTGCTCAGACCAGAGACGAGGTGGTTTTCGACTTATGTAATAACAATCTTATTTATACACAAAACATTGTCGAAAGGATACATTAATTATTAAAGTGAGATGATGAAAGCGTTTATAGTCGTAAAAAAGTAATAGGCCCGTTTTGACATTTGACATTGCGACGTAACTAGTTATGGAACCATAAGACTCGGTACTCGATACTCACGATAAATCAATTCAAGTTTTTGTCAGTACTTGATTGATATGATTATGTATTGTAACGTGTTCGTTCGTTCAAAGTATTCCTTAAACATCACAACCAATTCGCGTACGTCCACTTTTCAACATGTTGAAACAGAGTTCGTACTATATAACAACAAACACAAAAATCGAGTCAAATCACTATGTTTAAATCAATATCCAAAGTAGCAGAGCAAAAGTTAAAGTAATAGTAAACAGTATATATCAAACTTAAACGAGCGCACAGTCAACTTTACAAGATGGGGAACGAAAAACTGCGCAGTGCGCGCGGGGACGCTTCAGTCATGTGCCGCTTGGTCAGATACATCAACTCTGACTCATTATTTAGAACCCAGTGTCGTCAATTCAAAATTTTATTTGCGGCTTTGAGAACCAAGCGCGACGGCTTTCGATATTAAGTAAAAAAAATGGTTACAACTCTAGAATAATAAAAAAAAAGACTGAGAACGCGAGAAAACGCGCTGAGAAAAATTATAAATTGCATGCTACTATAAAGTAAGCGCAAAAAGAATACTCGCGATATATTCTTTCATATTATTTAACGTCCCAAAAAAATTTACGTATTTTTTAAAACACTGTATGTAATTGATTTTTATTTTATTGTTTCTTTCAGTTCTGTTCCAAGTTACATTCTATGGTCTTGCACAAATGTCAAAACGGGCCTATTACATTTTTACGACTATAGTATAGCAGTAGCAATAGGTAATAATAATTATGATCAAAAGCGAGCAAAAAAAAAAGAGATAGTTAAAGTGAAGTATAAAGGTTTTATAGGAGCAAAAGAAACACATACTGTTCTTTGTGAAAGATGTTTCAGTTGCTTTGTGAAATATGCAAGCCAAAAATAGATAACAGTAACAATAATTATAATACGGACTCAAACAATTTCTTCTTTAGTGATTGAATGTACACAGCGTAATAAATATTATAAAATATGTATATAAATAGACAGACAGTCTGGTATAGTTTTTTTTACTTCTTCTTATTGTTTCCTGTAAGTAAAATCAATATTCGCTATCGCAAAAAGTCTAAGATTACTCAGTAATCTTAGACTAACTACAGTCGATGTTTATATCAATCGATTGTAATACTATAAATTTATATAGGAATTATTGCACAATAATTATTGAAGTTTTTATTGCACACACCAAATATAAGATACAAAGAAATAAAACTTGAACTAGATATTAAGGAGTGCAAAGGTATTATCGCTAAAGCGTCGCTGATCTCTTCCAGACAACCTTTGGCGAGAGGACGTTCGAAGTAACCGGGTTGATGCGGCACTAAAATTTAGGATAAAAAATATACTACATTACGTAAAATTTCTAATACATGCTACACAAATAGTTATTTATTTCAAGTCTGTTTAAAAAATTATTTCGTAGTTTTATTTTAATATTGGTCGTATTTATTTGATCTTTTAAATTAGAGGTTAACTATTGATAAAATAGGCTGCTTTTCGCCGCACGTGTTAGTAATACATTTAACTCAACATAGATATAAAGATATAAAAAACGTAAACTAAAGATATTCCTGTCTGTGCAAAATTTTAAAAAGTAGTTTTGATCTTCTATTATAAGAAATATGTATACATTTACAATAATACTATTGATAGCACACATTGGTGATCTATATAATATCCGTACATAAGTATATAACATACATATAAATCCGCAGTATTAAACAGAACAGAACGTGCTTGATTTTGTCATTATTAATACAAAAATTCCTTATTTTACCATTCAGATCTACATACAAACTTCCCTATTTTAAGTTCTAAAATTTTATTATATTTATCTAATGTCATATAGATTCTATCTCAAATAGAAAGGTAATTACTGGTTTGATGACCTATGTATACAAAGCCAAAGTGAAATATGTCTTTATTCAAAAATTCCCATAGATAGCACTTTTGATGTTTACATCAAAATGTGTATACTGTAAATGGCACCGAGATGCCATGACCATTAGGGCCACGATTCCCTATGGGGTCAGTTTGGAAATTCAATAAATTCAAAATGTTAATTGTAACCGGGATGTTACGCCTACGGCCATTATACGTCAAATGACGAATCACAAATTACAAGAAATCATAAAATAGATCATGGCAATTCACCTTTTATGGCAGATATATTAGGGCAGCGTACCGGGGTTTTATTGCTTGGGAGCACTTGGGTGATAGGGTAGCAAGCCTCGGCAAACCTCTGAAATTTGTGGCGGAACCGCGCGCGGTAGGTATTCGGGAGCGTTCGTGGTCGCTCGAGTCCGTTCGGCTATCGGGATTCGCCAGTGTGTTCGGGACTGCCGTAGGTGGCACGCGCGTACGCACCGCGGTAACTCGCACTCCACGCCGCGCGGTTAAGTTCAGATTATTGATTTGCTTAGACATTTAACTTTGTATCTTACCTAAGAACCAATTATAAAGATACTTCATATATGTGGGTTTCATTACTATCGAACCCCTACAAATTATAATTTCCTACCGATGGGGGCCGAGTTCGAATCCCGGCGCGCACCTCTAACTTGTCTAAGTTATTTGCGTTTTAAGTCATTAAAATATCACTTGCTTCAATGGTGTAGGAGAGATATATACATAATTTTCTCAAAGGTGTGTGGAGTCCACCAATTCGCACTGGGCCAGCGAGGTGGACTATGACCTTTTATGACCCTTTCTCATTGTGGGAAGACCCGTGCTCTGTATTGGGCTGGTAATAGGTTGATGTAATGATGATGATAATATCATAGTTGTCATAAATAAAAAATCAAACACAAAATTGTTCTACGAAAAGCATTAATTACTCTAAATATAGAAATATTTCACTTTGAGCTACTTAGTATGCTTCATCCCAATTTGACTATCATTTACCCCTTATATACTTAGCCCATTTAAATACCCCCTTTTATTAAATGTAATAGCACTTACAAAAATTTAAAGACATCTTTCCTAAACGTCTTCTAAAACCTCGTTCTGTTTAATACTGCGATACTCTAAATAACTTTTCTTTCAGCTCGAAGCACCGGTCGGGATTCGCGTTACCCTACTCTATGGTCCGGCGGCTTTGGTCAGAACTTATAATACGATTGTATTATCCTTTCTGACTTTTAATACACTGTTTATGATGGTTATGACAACATTGCTTGATTTTTTTATTCGTTAAACATCCTTTTCTGTATCAATTTTTTTTTTTCGGAAAAATACGAATTCTTGGAGTGGAGGACGAAATTGTGAAAGAATTATTTACCCAAGCCTATGACCTTAATAATTTAATAGAAATGATTTTCAATAACATAAAAAGCAAGTTATATATGAAAAATTTTCTATTTGATTTGGTATTGCTAAGACTTTTATTTCCACTCGAGAAATATTTTTTTATTAGCTTTATTCATTTTGCCAGTGAAGTTAGAAAAAAATGATTTTATGAAACACATTCTTTTACTTAAAACAATAAAATTCCCGGTTTTTGTTAGCCGTTTTTTTTTATTTTCCAATTAAGTCAGTTAAAAAGGGTTTTATCAAAACCACTGTTTCAGAATTCCGCAAATAAAGAAACAACTTATTTTGTTACCGAGCTCCTAGTTGGAGTAAATGTTGTTTTAACCATCACGTCTCGATATTCAAACTTACGTGTACAGGCAGAACTGTTTCAGTTCGCTGGTTACACTCAATATAAAGCGCACAAACAATATCATTTAGTGGTAATTTTCATGCTTTGGCATGTCAGTTATCACTGTAGCCCGGTTTTTAGAAGGTGAAAGGTTATTTGTATCTAAAACGTCAGATGTCTATACCCTTCGTAGATTAGTAAGCCCTACTTAAAGGTTTCGACTATCGATACTCTGTAACGTCAGAGTAAAATGGAATTTATGCACACTGGTTTAAAGCTTAAATTCGTCGTACACTTCTACAGCACGTAACGTTTTTAAAATAAAAAACAAGTTTATAAAATTTACGACTCCAAAACCAGAAAAGTTAAGTCTGACACAGTGTTCGATACTCGAAATCTTCCCGCCGGATCGAATAATATTATGCGTACTTCTTTCAAAGGACCTAATGTGTTTTCGTTTTCCAAGGCGAGTCCAAGCGGATTTTTCTTTACGGATAATTAAATATTATCAGTAAACTAAACCCCTTAATTCTTACTGTTTTTAAATTTACCGTGCATTACTCAAAATACCTAACGGCATTATAAAACTTGAACAAATTCGATGCCTCCCAATACATACTCCGTTTTCGATCCGTTATTTGCCTCGACTCTTTAGTATCAAGTTGAAAAAAAATGGCTTTAACTTTTTGGAATTAAATGGTCCATCAAAAGTTTGTTATTCATCTCTGATAATGTGAAGGAAACTTTTCAATGATATAAATAGCAAGAGCATGTTATTTCACTCGCACATCCTGCATATTTACCTTTTCTACCATCGTTAAAGGTAAGCTGATTCTATGTGTGCGGAGTACGCTCAGACGGTGACTTTTACTTTCTGACTATAACTTGAAAATAAGGTTTTAATCAGTTTCAGGTAGAATTCTTAAAAGCATATGCTAAATAAGTAAGAAAAAGTCATGCCCCTTCAAGTATATCCAGGCTATGCTTGTATCGTACACCTATCCACAGGCGACTCTTTAAATATAAAAGCATTAGATATATTTTACTCTGACGCTTAAGTTTTTAACACTCGAAAACCTTGCTATGTGTCATATTCAAAACTTCCTTATTCTGATCGCTCATTATAAGATACGGCGCGGGGCATGTCACAATATGCGATTAGCTTTATATGCATTTATTTTGCTTCTTATGAAAATTTTACACAAGCAAAGAGTTTTATAATTTCTATTTTTATTCTTAATAAGCTATTTTATTTTTAACATTTTTGATTTGAAAATTTTTATATTTTTTTTAATTTTTTTTTGATCCTAGTAGATTATTTAGCGAAACATCAAGTTTTTTATTTATTACAATTAACTTTTCACCTTCAACAAAAACGAACCTGACATTCTTATGTATACAAATATTCAGTTTTCCCCCCTAAATAATTAACTATGACTGACTTATGTGAATTTTTTGCAAATTAAGTTACATTACTATAATCAATATTAAAACAGATTTAAACAGATTTGTCCTTTCATATGCAAAGTTATATTACTTTTGTAGTGAGTTTGTAAATTTAACATCAAGTGACAATTTTTTTCACTATGTCCCATAAGGTGGTTGCTACAGATTTAATTAAAAATAGTCAGTTATACTTACTTTAGAAACTATCAAATTCTAGCCTAGCGATTCTTCTGGCCATATAAAATTTAACAAATGGCTTTAAGAAAAACCTAGGCTTATAATGGGGAATTCATGAATATTTGTTGCAGCTTATAAAAGATATGGAGTCGCGTGCTACGATAGTCCAACTTCAGCCGAATGATAGGTGCATATTATGTGCCCACATCAGAGGTAAGGAATAAACAAGGAAGAAAAACAAAATGGAGAAATTGGCCAAAAAAGTTAACACGACGTGTATTAAATCTTGGGAGTTAATATATAGTGTTAAGGTTTATTCAGACATATCAAGGGGTGTGTTTTCCAGCCCACCCCGAAATCTGTCACGGCGTCATTCATCTACACACAAAATCGGAAAAGGGCATCAATGTTTTCAGCTTTTTTTTCTGATTTGACACGTACGCAATGTCGTCTGGATGGAGACAAAAATCAAAAAGTTCATCCGTGAGGTTTTATACTCGGAATGCTGATGGTCTCTGACTGGAAACCCCTTTTTTTCTCCATCCATTCCGAATCACTCATGGGCCCCGGAGTACAAACTACCATTGCTCAGAGCAGTACTATTTCAATATTGTTGATGTTCTTGTTTTATATTATAATCCTTATTACAGGTAGGACAAGGTAGGTAGGCCCTAAGCGATTGAAGTAAACCACAGGTGCTGATACGTCTGAATAGACCATTAGTTACACTAATGCTATCAAAGTGTGGGAAAAACTACAGGACAAAGAAGTGGTTGCATAAATTAATTTAAGTAAACACACTGGCTGTTTTTTGCTGCGACCGTTTTCGAGCAGTCATTTACAAGATACAACTCATACATAATGGCCGATAGCAAATTATTGCGTTACGTGTACTCTTCTAAATCTTCCAAATAAACATGGTTTTTCGCTGCGACCGTTTTCGAGTAGTCATTTACAACGTATTATAGATAATGGCCGATAACAAATTATTGCGTTACACGCACTCTTCTAAACCTTCAAATAAACATGGCAAAACGTCGGTAAATAATGCACCGTTTTTTCATACTTCAGCAGACACCAGTCCTCAAATGTCCGAGCGTGAAAAAACACTACATTTCGATTCCGAAGTTATGCCACTTTTATTTGCAAAGGCCTTGAAGTCCACGAGAAAGTCGTTCAGCAAACTCTATGTTTTAAGTATATTTTGATTGACTTAGTGCATATTGCATTGCTGCGAGATAGGTTTTTAAATCGTCATTTTTTTAACTATACAATCATCATGATCGTAAAAGTGACGGATATACATTTTCTCAAAATTTACAGTGGGTATCCATTTTAAATACTATCCAATGTTCTTTTATTTTCATAACTTCAAAAAAAGTTAATGACATTTTGTTATATGTATATTAATATAATGAAGAAAAAAACTTTGACAACATTTAATGTGGATATTCACTACTTCTGTCGACTACGATCATGCCCTTATTATTCTTAGTGGGCGGTTTATATCGCCAGTGCGCAAAGCTTAAGATGCGTATTGGCTGTATTGGCTACTTACGTCCGCGGCAGAAAACAGCAGTGCGTTCTCACGCAATTTTTTTTTTATGTGGATATATCACAGAACCTAAAATAATGTATTGTCTATGCTATGTTGTTTTATTAAAATTGTTTAATCAAAGGTTTTATGTAGGATCAATTGGTACGCGCGGCACCGGTTGAAGGCGGTATGGGAATGCATCTACTTCAGAAAATGGGCTGGACTCCTGGCCAAGGTTTGGGTAAAGAAGGAACTGGGACCCTTCAGCCTCTGCTGTTAGAGGTTAAATTGGACACTAGAGGTCTGACGTCGAAAGAAGAGGTCACCAGCAGGCACGGAAAGTCTGTGAGTATACTCGTAGCATAGTTTTTATTTTATGGTGATATTACTCCGAAATCCGTATCCATTCTGAAGGTTGCCGATATTGTTTTTTTTTTTTATTTACTCTTCATGTTCGTATATGATATAAACTACAACGGACGGACGGAACACCTCGATGTACGATAGCTCGCAATAAGTTTCAATGGTTTAAAAGCTTGTGGCAAGTTCAGAAAGAAAACTACAGGCAAAACTTCGATCTGAATACACATTCACATGTTGATAAAATTTGAACTAGAAAGGGATATAAAATAAAAAAGGCTCACATATATTCTTTCACCCCCTGTTTAGACCTTGGGGGTGGAATTTGATAAATAATTTCTTTCCCTCTTGGTTGCGCAAAAAATGTCCACACAAAGTTTCAACTTTCTACTATTATCCGGTTGGTCTGTAGGTTATCCGTTAACCTGGGCAAACTGTTCTTTTTTCATTGAGTTAAAATGCCTAGAACTCGGAACTCGCCAAGAAGTAAAATAATGTTTTTTATCGTAGGTAAAAACTCAGAGAGGTGGGTCAGGTCGTCGCTGCCCCGCCCCTCTGGTTGCGGGCGGTAAGCACCCGGTGTCGTTGCTGGGTGAATATTGTTCCAAACAGAAACTGGGCCCACCCGAGTACAGCCTATGTTTCGAGTGTGGACCGGATCATAAGAAAAACTTCCTTTTTAAGGTATGCTATCTTCTAGCAATAACGTTTTAGATATGCAATTTATCTTACAGGAAATGTGATGTGTTAAATCTATTGCTGCTGGCTTCGCCCAGCTTTGTTTTGAATTTTTTAAAATACCACAGGTACCCTATAATTAAAAAAAAAAAAAAAAAAAGGCTTTTAATTATTGCTTACAATACATAGACAACATTGCAATACATATTATGATTTTGAAACGTGAAAACATTAAGTAAAAATAACAAGTGGTTCTAAATTGCATTTAAGAGAATAATTTTAATTTACCGGGATAAAATGTTACCTGTAGCTTTGATGCTCAAGGGTGCAAATTATTTCTATGCGTAAGGGAATTGCGCAAAATGGGGCATTAAATTCTTAATTTTACAGTAACGAAAATATTAACAAAAATATTGTCTAAATAAAAGCGTTCTAATACAAATTTTAGCAATGTTGGTACTGTCTGCAAAAATGTAAATGAGTGATGAATTAAACGAATGCTATCATTTGAAGTCCCGCGGGTAACTTTCACCAGCAGCTTTTCCGGTATATATGCATACTGATGCAAGCTACGTGTTTGGAAAATTTTATCAAGAGCGGTGACGGTTGAGCCGAACATACGAGTAGGTAATAAACAAACACGCAGACAATCTATCGCATTTTTAATATTAGTATGGATTCCTCTACAAGTTCTACCACGTTCCAAGTTCTACCAGGTACCAAATTCTACCAAGTCTTTAATGGTAGGGCCGTTAAAGACGTGCGAAACGATTTAGCGTTCCGGTAAAATGTCGCATAATAACCGATTAGGGGTGGTTTAACATAAGTCAGTCGGTTATATTTACAGGTTTACCCGTTACTATCACAGACTACATCATGTCTTACCACCAGGTGAGGTTGCAGTTGAGGGCTAACTGGTAGTGGAATAAAAAAACGCGAAATCGAAATTTTTAATACGGAGAGATACCATACTTTTGGGTACTTTCAGTAACAGCCTTTAGTTGGCACTGGTGCATCACAGGGTATGTTAAAGCACATTTTCTCAACCATGCTTGGAAATTATTTTGACAACCTTCTAGCAAGCGAGCCATTTCGATTTATCTCGAATATATCGAAATTGCTGAACTGGCCAAATACATGCGAGCAGACCCCGGTAAAAGTTGCATGAAAATCTACATGCGAGCAGACCCCGGTATAAGTTGCATGAAAATCCTTATCTGTCGTGGTTTAACGGCCAAATAAATTACAATTAGCTTCAAGCTAACTCATAATATCTGTAGAGTAATTTAAAATGGAACGATCCTTTACTTCGAAACATGGCAACCAAGGATGTAACTTATCAGAGGTTTTATTCTAATTTCGAACTACCTTGCATAGATAGAAAACTTCATTGAAAAAAAAAAAACAAATGAACACTAATGCGGAAGAATTATTGTTGTTCGTTGTTGATTTTGCGAAGATTTAATAAAATAAGTTAAACTGGGGATATGTTTGAGAAGATATTGTGTGTTTGAGCCTTGACCACACCTTGCTTTTGCACGCTCGTCCTCGCCTCGTCATCAATGTGACGAGCGTGTAAAACCCATTTACACGTTCAACCAAATGTAATGTACTTTTGTGTAAGGATTAAACGGCCTATTTATTTATTTTCAGGTAAAAGTAGCAGGAGTAGAATATCAACCGGCCGTTGCGAGCGCAAACAAGAAACAAGCAAAGGCTGACTCGGCACAGCTTGCACTGCAGAAACTAGGCATTATGATTTAGCTAGTTATATCCACAGATAGTTTTACACAATATACTATATTTCAATGTGTCTACGTAATAAAATGTAGTATATTGTTTAAGAATATCTGTTACTGATATCCTTTTGGAACCAGTGGGGCGATTGTCTAAGAAAGTCTTAGAGGTTTGACTAGTCTTCCAACGTAATTAGTACTAATTGTGTTTTGGGGTTCATAGATGCTTCAAAAATTTGAATCGTTAAACTAGGAAAGTTTTTTTTTTTTTGGGTAAATAACATAAGGTTTCTTTATTAATTAGGTTACTTGAATCACATATGTTAATCAAGTTATTGTTATGTTAATGTAATCTATCCATTACTTACACAATGGCCCCACTGTTTCACAAGTTTAAATAATGCGTGTGATAAATTGATAAATCCATAAATTTCAATGCGCATATTTTTTTATTATTAAAGCTTCTTATGCATGCTAAGAGTTTTTGTGCATTGCGAGATATCTCATTGTAACAAGAAAACCAAGGAGGTAATCTCGTAGAAAAAGTAACGGTGCTTGTACATGTCAAACTTAAAGTAAATGTCAGATCATTTAAGATATTATTTATGGCCAATGCAAACCAACGCTAGCAGGGCAGAGCACTCCAATGCACGACAGGGGATTTCCAGGATTGATATCTAAACATTGGATGTATTTTACCAACAAATATCTGTAAGTTACCACAAGTCACGTATGAATTTACAGTGGGTAGTTGAACAAAATATCTTTATTTGCACACGTCAAAAAACTGTTAAATATTAAAAAATCTAAAAAACGTGTCTGTAATTATGTACGCGCGTTAAATGTTATACTTCTTTGGCGTAACACGATAAAAATCTTTTCATAAATTTTATTGAAAGTGTAACTGTCACATCTATAGCTAACTTCAGGGTCGGCTTTTTGTGAAGGCGTAAAATTTACCCTCATAATTTTTTCCTAACGCGACAACAGAAGTATAACTTCAAAAAAATAGGTTAGTGTATTACCTGGCGTAACAGTAACATTTAAATCATGAACGTCAAAAGTAATAAATATTAATAATATAATTTTGAGAAAATAGTCTTAAAGATAAAGAGAGTAAAGATTGCTCTGCCCTGGCGTTGTGTATGCTGGCCCTTATTCAACTATAGTCCGACAAACTTATCAGGCCTACACATGTCTTGTTCGTAGAGATTAAAATTTTAATATTGTTTCAATTATTTTCTGGCTATATGTTTGTTGTACTATAATATAAAAATGGGCAAATAAGCTTCGTTCGATAAGATACTAGACATGCAGTTGATAAAAATGTTTAAAGAATTAATAATCTTTTGTTGTTAATATACAAAGTTGTTTATTGTTTTGATAATATTACGTAAAATTGGTTACCATGCTCTTATTTAAAATAATAGCCAAACCATTTTGTGAGAACTTATTTGTCACAGATACTTCAACGAGGGACATATCTAGTATAATATTGATCGAAGCACTTGGGGCTTGGTTTGTCGGGTATCGCAAAACACGTTTATTAATTATTTGATTGTTTTTGCAGGTGAAAGTAGCAGGAGTAGAATATCAACCGGCCGTTGCGAGCGCCAACAAGAAGCAAGCAAAGGCTGATTCGGCGCAGCTTGCACTGCAGAAATTAGGCATTATGATTTAGTTTAGTTAAGTCAACACATAGTTTTTACACATCACAATATTATGTAATGTTTCTATGTAATAAAATGTATTACATTTATTGCATGTTATATGTTATTGATACACTTAGGCACTGTAACCAAAATAATTTGATACAGATTAATTCCAATACTTGGGATGGTTTTTGACCCAAAGCTTCAATAAGATAAGTTGCTGTATCAAAATGTGTAAAGCCAGATGTCACATTGGTAAACCAAACAACAGTGGAATAAAACAAATATTTTATTTAAATAAACATGTTATTAATTTATCTAATGCATAATTATAACATTTTCATAGTACATAAGGTGTTTTAATAAACAATGACTTTAGAGGATATAAAGTTTTCAATCTATTTAATGTTTAATACAATGGTCTAATTGATAACATCTAAACTATATCTAATCATTCGAACCCCCCCACAATTTTCAATGCCATCACAGATCTGTTCCAATATGTCCATCATAAGTTACATTTATTTATTAGCTTGTTGCTTGATCCTGTAGTCTGAGAGAGCTGCTTTGATGGCATCTTCTGCAAGCACTGTGGACAATGACACTAAATTTAAATATTTGAACTACAATGAACATGTAAGGAAGAGGTGATAACATTAGTAGGTAAAGCTTTGGCTTCAGACTAATCGAGGATCTCACTAATTTGGCTTCACATTTAAGGGTACTTCCATTAAATGCTCCTGTGTGTACCCTATTAAATTACACTAACTTCAACAGTGAAAGATAACATTGTGAGGAAACCTGCATGCCTAAAAGTTCTCCATAATGGTCGCATGGATGTGTGAAGTCTACCAATCCGTTGTTGGCCAGTGTGGTGGACTATGGCCTATACACTTCTCATTCTGATACCTGCGCCCTGATTATGATGATGAACAATGAAAACCAACTGAGGCAACTACTACTCCACTAAAACATTGCTGAACACTTGAAATCCTAAGATTCCACTCCTAATGTTTTCCCAAAATTATAAAAGAACTCATTTTGACAATAACTATTATACTATTGTATTATTTTAATGGAGAATATAGTTGTTGTTTCAATTAAGTGACTTGAAGAGTATGGTAAGAGACAGCCGTTATTAATATCACATACATATTATAGTAAGAATAATCATTAAAGCGTGGCAACACACACATGTTTGCAAGCTCTAAACCCACATTGCAATACAGATACTTACTAGAGCAGTGTAGCTTAACAGGTGGTAGCGACAGCTCCTTAGCAATATCCGTATTCTTGAGTTTTAGAGCTTCATCAACTGTCTTGCCTTTCACCCATTCCGTAGCAAGGGAGCTTGAAGCGATTGCAGATCCACAGCCAAAAGTCTTGAATTTAGCATCAATAATCTTTCCATTCTCATCAACTTTGATCTGCAGTTTCATCACATCACCGCAAGCAGGAGCACCAACTAAACCTGTGCCAACACTTTTGTCCTTTTTGTCCAGGGAACCAACATTACGTGGATTCTCATAGTGGTCAATGACCTGAAAACAAAAACAATTTGTTTATCCAGTGTCAAATTGGTACAATCTTAGCTAAATATTGTTCCTTTGATGATGTAATTTAGAGTAAAGTGCAATAACTATAAGGGGTAATGATGGACAGTAGCCGTAGCCATTGAAGTGATATTGTGTAGAATAAATGAATGGATGGATAAACACTTAATGTATACAATTTGCAAAATATGGTGTCGAGAAAAATTACATACACTGTAAACGTATATTGAAAAAAAATTGTAAAATTCATCCTAAAAAGGACATATTCATAATTTAAACTGAATTGCAACATAACTAAATACTCGTTGAAATCGTAAAGCATCCTTTAGTATACCCCAAACACCAAATGAAATACAGGTATGACCTAAAAACCATGCGTACAAAGTTATGAAATTTATTTTCTTACACAATCTAAACTCAGAGTACAGGCAATTTAGATACTAATCTCCCTCAAAAAAGGTCAGCCGCTAGAACTTACACCGCTCAGTACTTAATTTCAATTTTATCATCACGTAAGTTCCAAAATCGATAAACCTTGACATTGCACATGAAAAACAAACTTACATTCGCATGGTAAGACGCAGTTTGTACAGCGTTGAGTCCGTTGCGATGAGACCTCAAGCACAAGCACCTGCAAATGTTAGTAATTAAGAAAGCCATTTTACTAAAAAACAAAACTTGCCAAAAATCGCTTTTACTGATATCGTTTGCTTTTACTTAGAATTTTCGTGAATCGAAAACGCTTGACTAATGCGCAATCGGCAAGAATCAATAATGTTTTGACATGTGTCATTTTTTTCTGTTTCCTATAGGGTTCTCCGTAGGGAAAAGGCAAAGATATATCACCGTACAGCCACGTCTTCGTTGAATGAGAAACGGACGGTATATTTCCTTTTTCCACTGGTAGAAAATACAATAAAATCATTTATGAATAAAAATAACCTATGTACTCGCTCTGAACTAAAATAATCAATATATATATATTTAATAGAGAAAGTGTGTGGGTATGTTCCGTATAGGCTCCGAAACGGCTGGACCGATTTCAATGAAACTTTAAGGGAATCTCCGGATTGACCTGGCGAGAAATCCTGTAAAGTTTGGTGACGATCGGAGCACTCCTATTTTTGAACTGTCAATCTGTCAAATACAGCTTTTATTTACTATGATGATATTGTTGGGTGTACATGGGTGTAGATAATGATCTTCACCCGCTCGAGAAGAGAACGAATACGGAGAGAAATAAATATATTATGAGACTTACATTAAAAATTTATTGATTTAAGTTTATTGTTTAAAAAAAAGCAAATCTAGCCCGGCGAAGCAGGCTGGGTACGATAGTACTTAATAAAATCAAAAAGTCATCGAAACCACCACAGCAAGGCAGTGTGCCTTTTTGCCGTTTTGAATGGCCAAACGTGAGCAAAACTATTACTAAATACAAGCTCTAGGGCATTTGGCTGGTAAATTTGGGTCTTTTTGCATTATTTTAAAAAGAGCTCGAGGTTCAAGGTTTTTAATTTTGCGCCTGTTGGCCTGCTTGGTACTGGTAGCAGCGAGACCCACCATTTAAGAGGTCCGGTCGGTTCAATATGTGTTGCAGCAAGGATATCAACACACGCAGAATTTAAATATTTGTAAAAACCTAGTTAAACAGTATTATTGTTTCAAAATACGAAGGTTGTTAAATTATTTGTATTTTTCATTCAAATTAATGCAATATATTGAAGAATGTATTTTATGAATATTGAAATTACACAATAACAAAGTCAGCGTCCAAACAACTTTACCGTTGCCAAAGACCGACAACTTACGTATTTCGTATATTATTGTTTTCTAGGGCTGCCATATTTTGTTCCAATCGGATCAAGACGATTCCTTAGATTATCTCAGGTTACTAAGTGCTTTAGATTAAATAATGCAAACTCAAGTCACTGCAAGTGCCTACCTAACGAGTAAACTCAATTACATATTTCGGTCTGTCAGCATTACACAGATGGCGCAGTAAGTATTATACCACGAAATCTGAGGTGTGCCTTGTACGGCCGACGTAAAGCGTCAAGTAAGCCGGGCAAACAGGTCAAAAATGTTGAAATAAATAAAAAGAGATACACTGTACAAATGGATGCTTTTTTTGTATTTTACACTAAAGAGTAATTTTTAAAAGAATGCTTACATGATAAGACATTTACGAAAAAATAGAGTGTAGATAACTTCTTCTTTTTGGTTTATTGGTTCTGCGCGCTGAGCGATAGAACCATAGTCAATTGCTTATTCTGTGGTCAAGTGTTGTTCTTATTTATACTTTTTTTTTTAAACGAGGAAACTTTCTACATTGAAAAAAAAAACTAAGTTTTTTATAAAAAGGAAACGGAATTTCGAAAAGAATTAATAGGATCAGGAAAGGATTAAATAGTATAATAATATGGATTTAATAATAATATAATTTAATAATATGGAATACTTAAACTAGCTACTTATTTACAACTTAATATCATACAATAGGATAAATGAGGAAAAAAGTTTATATGTTCATTAATCGACAAGAGGATGTCAACGGAAGTAGGAAGTGGGATGTTTAACTTAATGAGGCCCTGGTAAAATGAATCCCGGTTATATTTTGAGCATGTAGATGACTTATATGCGGCGCAACTATGGAGGGTAGAGGTAAGGAGAGTCATCTTATATGGGAGAAAAGTTGAAAAAGTGTCCAGTGTATGCGCTAAATAACAGTTCAAAAATCCTCCACAATGGCGCTGGTGGAACCACACGGTATGGTATGAATGTAGCAATCGTAGATGAATTGAAGTATGCCGAGTTAAAAAATTTAATGTCATTATAGACTAAAGTAGTTAATTATTGAGAATTTCAACAACTTACGTTGTACTAAATATTGTGTTAAATATAACCTTACTTCCTTGTATCTCCATACTTCCTTGTTTATTTTTCAAGCCTACTCTAACAATATTTATATTTGGCGCTTCTTTTAAGAGTTACCCTGATGCAAATGTGGCGCCATCCTAATTTAATACATTTTGACGACACTTTTTCATATACACAGATGACTCTCCTTACCTCTACCCTCCATAGGCGCAACGCAGTGTTTGTGTCTGAGGAACAAGGTTAGTCACCACCACTCGCACGTCACTATAATCACTAATCATGACAATTGGATTTAGGGCGATTTCCAGGCTAGTCGTGCCCACTTTCGGAAACTTATTTTGTTTGACTCGAGTGCAACTAAGTACACTGTATGTATGAATCGAAAGTACTTTTAAAATTGCTTGATTGTTTTGTTTTCTATATTACATAACTCAACCGGCTACCGGCTCTGTCATTTAATTTGTGTTTGTCACATTCGTTTTATTTACATTTCACAGTTGAATGACAATGAGGGGTTGCAACTTGATTTCTTCGTTTTTTCACGTTCTTTCTCGATTTCAGCAAGTCTATCTAAGATAATATTATCTTATCGCATTGCGAGGCAATAACCAAGTAAATATTTTCCGATTACAGCAAAATGGCAGAAAATAATCCCGACTACAAAAGTGCTACTAGTGTTCATGAGTTTACAGTTAAAAACATAAAAGGTGAAGAAGTTAAACTTGACGTATACAAAGGTCATGTGTGCATCATAGTTAACGTCGCTTCACAGTGCGGTTTAACTGCGAATAATTACAAACAACTGAATGAGTTGTATGATCAGTATGCTGAAAGCAAAGGTAATAATTATCAGACATCATTCCATTTATTTCTTTAGCTTATGTTATATGCAAAAAGCCTCAGTCACAGAATAGGTCTGAGATCTATAGAGCATACTTAGCTCAGCCAAAGTTGTCTCAAAATGAGACAGATTTATGTTGAACCATAACTTTGTCTTGCTTAAACTTTTGCTCAAGTCTGAATCAACCTTAAGAGTTACACTAAGGTTTCAGACTTTAATGATGAATGAGACATACTAATTATAATAACTGGGCTTTGCTGGCTGACCCAACAAAAGGGATGGAAATTTTTTACTCTAAGCCAGTAGGTACTGAGTTTTTCTTGCAATCCCTAGGATTTTTGGCCAGACCTAGGAATCCATCTCAGAACCTTGTAATTGCAGGGTTAATTGATGCTAATTTACTAAAACTGAGTTAAATTTTACATCTTAACAGATACTAAAGATTTTGAATGATAAAGATAACTACCAGAAATAGGTCTTTGATTATCAATCTGGTTTTTTGTTGCACCTTTGAAGTTCATGGAAAAGTTTGTATAAAAAATAGTATATATAATAATTATATATAGTATATATAATAATGATATAATAGTATATATAACATTTGTATAATAATAATTACTTCCTCAATTTAACTGTACCCCCATCTTCTGGACTTGTTAACAGGTCTGCGCATCTTGGCATTCCCATGCAATCAGTTTGCTGGCCAAGAACCAGGCAATTCAGAAGATATAGTTTGTTTTGCAAGTGACCGCAAAGTCAAATTTGACATGTTTGAGAAGGTTGATGTAAATGGTGATGGTGCAAACCCATTGTGGAAGTTTTTGAAGGTAAGTGCTTGGTTTACTTACATATCCCCGTAGAACTTTACTATGTAAAATCAAACTCTCTTAAATAGATATGCAGCAATGTGTAAAATATTGTAAGTTAATCCATCAACTACTTTTCCAAAGTTTAAATAAAATGCTGATTTTTTATGTTTGAATGATGTATCTATTCAAATGTATATAAAGTATGTAAAATTAACTACTCCACATTCATGTTTGTCCACATATTCTGAAAATCAATATAAAGTCATTAGTAGTTCCTAGAAAAACCTATGAGTCATATTAAATATTCATTAAAATCTTGCCAGCGGTATCTTATTGATTTTTTTGTAACCTTGAGTTCTTTTGTTTTGATTTTTTGCGTAACTTAGTTACAAACATAATGTGCTTAAAATGTTCTTTTTGGTTTTGTATTCGGTTCTAAAGTGGTGTGAACTCCATATATGCATAAGGAAATGATCCTATATATATAGGATGAATATCTCAAACCTTGTGCATGCTTGGTTTTTATGCATGTGCAAGGTTTTACCAGTATTTGTTGTATCACACAATTTTAGATAGGTTTTATAGGTTAAACCCATCTAGATTTCTGTTTTAGTCCTGATAAATGGCATAGGTCCCCATCTACCTAGCTTTTTAAGCGGACAAATTATGAATAAATTGAGTTAAGATGTCATATTTTACAAATTTTCAGCATAAGCAAGGAGGTACTTTGGGAAGTTTTATCAAATGGAATTTCACAAAGTTCATCATCGACAAGAATGGGAATCCAGTTGAACGACATGGTCCTAAAACTGATCCATTGGATTTGGTGAAATCACTTGAAAAGTACTGGTGAAGAGTTACTATGGGTTTTAAAATCATCACAAATAAATATAATTTTTATGGTGGTCTCAATGTTGTTTTAAGGATTCAAATTTGTAATAAGATGTTTAATATTATGGGCACTGTGTTGTGTTTGTAATATGCACTGTTTGGCTAGTTATAATTTAATTGTTAAATGCATAAATATATTTTGAAAATTACAAATATGTAATTATTTTGTTTTATTTTTAAATTAAGTTTGTCAGCCTATGTTTACAGTTTTTGTCTTCTGCGAAAATTTGCGAAGTTGAAATAGCGAATAAACTACGCGAGTCGAGCCTACTGCGAATTTTAATAGTATTTTTGGAAGAATTTTCACGATAACGCAAGTGGTGAGAGCTGTGGTTTGTAAGTGTGCGGTTTGATCACTAGTGGGGGCATTTTGGGAGAACTTTCTTTTGTCTGAGCGGCACCGGATTGGTTTTGTGGTTACCCTAAAGAGAAAGACGTGCTGCCTGCGATTTAGCGTTCCGGTATGATGCCACGTGGAAATAGATTTGAGGTATAAGTTTAAGATATCTCCATATCCATCATCATTTCTTACTATCAATGGGGTGTGAGACTGCAGTGTAGGCCATAAAGATTCTTATTGGACTGCAGTTAAGAACTCTACTTGTGGCAACTAGCAATAAATAAAAAAGACTTCCCTAGCGCCAGGGTCCCGGGCTCGGTTCCCGGCAAAGGCAATTTAGTAATTTAAAATTTTAGAATTTTCTCTGGTCTGTTGCCCGATTCACTAACTTTTTCATTAGTTGCTAAGCGGTTAAATGAAATCCGAAATTCCTTTAAGAAATATGCGATGAGTGTCTCTATCTGTCTATCAAATTATGCGTTATGTATGAGCACTTGTTCCTGTGGGAGGCTCTAAGGCCGTGGCTAGTTACCACGATAGGTACCGACAAAGACGTGCTTCACAGCGATATAACGTTTATAACTGCCAACTGGTTAGCCCGCTGCCATATCTTACTTCATTAGCATTTACATCAAGGTGAGAGACAAGGGCTAGCTTTGTGGTGGATAAAAAAAAACGCTGAAAAGCACCAGTAAAACTTACTATTATCTCGGAAACTTGAAACTTCAGAAGATTTTGTGTAGGTGTGGCTGTTATTTTGGAAAAAAATAAGAAATGGCGGAGTAGTAGAATTATGAAAATCTATTTCCCAAAGGGTAAAAGTAGCCTATATCCCTTTTTTGTATCAGACATTTGATATCAAGGTACCTATACCTGTTTTTACAAAGTGATCTATCTTAAGTCGTAGTATTTACCAAAAAAATAAATAAAATAAAAGATTGGTTTGTAATCTCATCATTTTCACATTTTAAATTGGTAAGTAGCTACTCGTAATTATTTGCATAAACATAATATTAAGCCTAATTCTCAAACCTAGCCATCAAACAATACCAATATTTGGATACTATGTTGAATAACAGCGCTCCCTTCCCTAACGAGCGCCTGGCATTAAATAATCAATACAGCGAGGCTCGGACGTCTGAAAATAGAAATATAAAGCTGCGTTACATTGATTTCCATGCGTGCGAGCCCGGTAAACTAAACAAATATGAATCTCAATTTCCACTCAGTGTCGTGTCTAATGGGATGACGAGAGGTCATATTTAAAATTCAGAAACGCTGACATGTCGAATAATACGTTTTAAATCGCATATTCACTGGCATAGGTAGGTACCCTAATAATAATTATTATTATTTAGTATTTATTTAGGCTTGGCGATGGTGAATAAAGAGCCGCCCTAGAAGATCCTACATCACCAGTATGTGAAAGTGATGTAAAATACCTACCTAGACAAAGTAGTACCTACAATTTTATTTGATCTGTGTACTGAACTCATTGTGTAATTTTGCGATGTCAACACTAAAGTAATGCCAACATAGTAATTTTATTAAGTTACTTAGTGAGTAAAGGCTTTAGGCTAGCCTTCTCACTTTGTCACTCTATGGAAAAAGAGGACAACAAATATAATATTCCGTGTCCGTTACGAGATACCGCCATCAGACTATAACCAATCACAGCCTTTTTTTTTTCAAATTTTTTCGAGCGTCGTTGACGCTTTGCGACCACTCGCGACGGCGGCGTTCGTTTTTCTTGTTGAATGAGTTGATTGTTGTGAATTATTTACATTAAAAATTCCGATATTTTGATTTAATTGCATTTTGAGTTCAGTGCATTGTGCGCATTTATATCTATTATTTAATGCAATGACATCCGATAAGTTATTTTTTTAGTGGGAAATCTTTGCGTGTGGTGATGAGTTAATTATAGCAAATAATAGCTATTAAAAGTTGATTAACTGGTTGTGTGGTGTAATCATGATGGAAACAAGAAGCGGTCGGACGCGGCAGAGTATAGTTGAACCGAGTCCACCGAGGACACGAAAAGGAATATCCCCAACTCGGTCTCCCGCCAGAAACCGAAAGAGCTCGCCTGCGGCACGTTCGACTCAAAAGTCACCCGCTCGCAAATCACCTAGTAGGAAGCCTGCGCCGAAATATCCTGCGCGTAAATCGCCGTCCAGAAGCGTTAAGGAAACTAAGGAATTAAAGGAAACCAAGGATGTTAAGGAAAATATAACAAAATCTCCGTCAAAGCGACCAACTTTAAAAAAAGAAGTCGAAGTTAAACTAAGAGACGTATCAGCCAATATTGAGCTTCTGCGTAGTACTCGAATTCGGCAATCCGATTTTTACTCTATCTCTGATTTTTCTTTGCCAAAAACAGATTTTCTTAAAACAGATCTTAAATCGGAAGGCCTCAATGGTATAGAGGAATTAGAGACTAGAGACACGCTGGATGATAGAATTATGACCAGTTTAAGGAACAGAAGGACTGTTGAAGAGACTGCCCCCCGGAGGTCTAGCAGGTTGAAGGATGTAGGTGATAGTATATCAGATAGTATAAGACGTAGCTTTACTAAATCACCAAGTAAATCTGTGAGCAAGTCAATAAGCCAGTCCCTTTGTTCGTATTCAGATGAGGAAGATGAAATGTTGTTGAACGAAAGAAGTAAATCACAGTCTGTGACAAGAAAGCTTGCTACTCCGTTACCAAGTTTAACATCACAATTTGGCAACAGATTTGAATTTGCTGGGAGAGCGGGAGCTACAGCTTTATATACATTAATACCACTGACAGTATTTTACATACTCATGTCTTGCTCAAAGGCATGCTCGTACAAAACGCTCAAAGATCTACTGTTATACAAATCTATGTCAATATGGTTTAATGTACAATCAACAGTATTCATAGTCAGTAATTTGCTTATACAAGCAATTTTTCTGTCTATACCTGTATTTGGTACCAAAGAGGTTGATGACAGAGGTAGAAAGTGTTATTTCAATGCATTGTTCTCAAGTTTCTGTACATTAAATGTACTGTTTGGCCTAGATTACTACGGCATACTGAAAAATGACAGTTCATTGAACTCATATTTGCCAATGGCCACTGTTTCTTACATATTGGCTGTAATATTGTCGTTGATAATGTTCTTGAAGAGTCGCAAAGTTGATGACAATGATTTGAATCCATATGGTAATTCTGGATATGCATTATATGATTTCTTCATTGGACGAGAGATTCAGGCTGTTCTATTGGGAGTAAATGTTAAGCTTTGGATAGCAAGAGTCTCTAATATCAGCACTGTAAGTATATTATTTTGTACCAGCCTATGCTCTTGTATATTTTAGAGTGAAATAGTTTCTTTCGGGTAATAATTCCACTTGATATAAATTGTATTTAGTTTATAAACAATAATAGAACTTTTCAAAAATCAAATTAAATTGCAAATTGCTGCCAGTGATTTAGTGGTTAACAAATTCATAACCTGATCACATGCCCCAGGTTTGATTCCCTGATCAGGCCAAAAATTGTTTAGCATTGAGATTTTCTTGTGAGAAATGCTAGGGAGTTAGGAAACACACATGCTAGTCATAGTAAACTGGAATCGTCCAGTTTACTATGACAAGCATGTGACAGTAAGCACTAAAGCCCACCAAATTGCATCGGAGCAGTTTGGTAAGTCTATGCTCTGAAACCCTGACTATAAGACTGGAGAGAATAATGATGCAAATATAAAGCATGCAGAATTTTGCAAATATCATCACTTGCAAACAATTACATTTTTTCATTCTCACTTTTCTCTCACATCTCTCTTTCTACCTGATGCCTAGAGTGAACGCACTGCTCGTTCTACTCCAGAACCAGTGCTATAAGCTACTATATCTTATAATTAACAGTTTATTTTCAAGATTTCTATGAAATTATGATAGTCCTGCATATTGAGAATTGATAAAATATTGTACTACAATATTTGTTTTGAATTTAACTGGCTTTGAAGAGGTGTTAGAATGGTGTTGAGTCGATAAATTATTGTAGGCCTTCACAATTAACATATAACATAGATAATATAGAAATTTCTGTAGTAGCACAAGTGTTTAAATATAACCATGCAATAATCATGAAAAAAAGATACATTCTTATTTTATATTTATTATGTAAAGCATAGAAATCTTAATAACAATACACTTTAAGTAAAGAAAACAGTTATCAGTGAACAACGGGTCCCATACTGCAACACATACGTGATGCAAGTCATACATTTGTTTTTACAACTGCGTACACTTGTTGTTATAGACCATAAGATGCAATGTAGTTTTAAACTTGCAATAAAGTCGCTTTTGTTAATATTCGAGTGCTCTAAGATAAGGTAACGTGTACAAAAGAGTTCTAGTGTATTGTTATTGTTGATTTCAATGTTGTAACCATTTCTTGATGTTTTTTCTTGATGTTAATATTATGTGGCTCTAACCGGAATGCTTATGTATATTATAACTTTTCAGCTTTTTTTCTCAGTATTAATCTTCAAACATGGCATTATTCTTCAAGAGAAAGAAATTATAAATAATATCTCATTAGACGAGCTTAAAAATGTTCTTAATAAAGTGCAATTTAAGCCAACAATACTTGTGTACTCTATGATGCAAATAATTTATGCTTTATATTTCATTATGAGAGAGAAAAAAGTTGTGGCAACATTCTATTGGCATTCCGAAGGCTTAGGGTACCTACAGATTGTTTCAAGCGCTTTATATCCGTTTTTCTTCACAACTATATCTAAATATGTGGCTGATGCTGATATAAAAATGACAACTAATGCTCTGATAGCTGCTTCCACACTCTTTCTGCTTGGTGTCAGCATAATGGTTATCAGTAACACCATAAAATATGAATTCAGGAAAAATCCACTGCAGCCTAGCCTGATGTGTAAGTATAATATAAATGTATAATATAAATATATAATATTAATATAATATACTACGACAATACACACATTGCCATCTAGCCCCAAAGTAAGAGTAACTTGTGCTATGGGTACTAAGATAGCTGTTGAATATATTTAGGGATATAATACATATAAATACATTTAATATACAGATAAACACCCAGACACTGAAAAACAATCATGTTCATCACACAAACATTTTCCAGTTGTGGGAAACGAACCCATGGCCTAGGACTCAGAAAGCAGGGTCGCTGCACACTACGCCAGTCGGCAGTCGAGAAAACCCTAACATTATTTTCCTTTGTTAAGTTTTTTCCTTATTATAATGCAATTAATACTTAGTATATATCATAATGTGTAACCTATAATAGTACTAATAGTAGCATTAGATATTTTTAGGTAATTATTATTTTATCTTTATGTGCCCCAACTTTGTTTCAAAGGATTATTAAAAGTTTATTGTTTGATTTAATCAAGATAATTTATTTTCAGACTTAGATTCGATGCCAACATTTCACGGCAAGAAGCTACTGGTCTCTAATCTATGGGGTATTGTACGGCATCCTAACTATGCGGGGGACATATTGATACATGCAGCTTTGGCAATACCAGGTAATTTTATATTTTTTAATCTAACTTTAATAAGTAGTTGTTCAACCAATTTCATTTTGAGGTATTAGCCTCGCTCATTGCGAAAGGTTTTCGTGTTTATAGTTTTATTTCTTTATTCTGTTTGCAATGGCAGGCTATATAGTTTACAGGACTTCTCCAGCGCCGTGTTTCAGATCTTCTCCATTGAAGCTAGAAATTAATCTTTTACGCGATGATCTCAAAAAGTAATGGTCCGATTAGAAAAAAAAAAATTGTTGGATAGCTCATTTATCGAGACAGGCTTTATATCATCACGCTTATTATGAGTCAAAGTCCAAGTCAAAGTCAAATATTTCTTTATTCAAATAAGCACATAGATTTTTGATTCGTACATTACATGTAAAATATGACATAGAAGTGAGTTGATGGCGATAACTAAATTCGTCAACTTAAAACTAAAGCTACGATGAGCATAACAACGATGAAGAATATTCTAAAATAGGCATTTTTTTCTTCTTTTAAGAACTTCCGATGCGTGTGCTGCCTAAACGGTTAAAGTTTCGGTAAAATCGTTTATGACAAAGTTATTTCCCTTTAAACGTTCTAAAAAAAAAAAACGCGATATATCAGTCTACCAAACCGTACTTGGCCAGCATGGTAGACGGCCTAAACCCTTCTCATACGGAGATTCGTGCTTCTGTAGTGAGCCGAAAGATTTTTGGGAATTTATATTTTCTGTATTTTCTCTGATCGGGTGTGGTGGGAGGCTTCGGCCGTGGCTAGTTTCCACTCTTTTATTTGGTGAGGTGTAGCTTTATTACCTCCGACACTCGGGCAGGACGGAGGTTATGTGGGACTCGCCCCCTCAAAAGGGGGTATACCCAAACCAAAAACCGCCACGGCATCCCTCTTGTGTTACTTCCCTACCGACAAAGATGTGCCGCTTGGCGATTTAGTGTGAAACCAATCAGGGGTATGACTACCATACTAACAGGTTAGCCCGCTACCATCTTAGACTGCATCATCACTTACAACCAGGTGAGATTGCAGTCAAGGGTTAACTTGTAGTGGAATAAAAAGAAATCAATATTAGCTTTTAGTCTTAAATGCTGTTCTTCTGTCCCACAAGGTATTCTCTCCCGGCAACTGATCGCCGCGGCACCAGCTCTGATAACCATAGTGGTGCTCCTACATCGATGCTGGCGGGACCACAACCGATGCAGGCGCCGCTACGGGGCCGCCTGGCAGAGGTATTGCAAGCGGGTGCCCTCTGTCATCATACCAAAAATACTGTAAGCTGCATCGCCAGTCACCGATGTTGAAATATTTTGCAACACCCTTGAGGATATCTTAAATATTCGATGTTTAAACTATGAATTTATCACTAATATAATAATGATGTTATGTTCCACCAATCAATTTTAGCGGTAGCAAAATCAATGTTAGCGGTAGCAAAATCAATGTAAGCGACACTACGGGGTCGCCTGACAGGTATATTCAAAGCGAGCGTCGTCTGTCATCATACCAAAAGTAATATAAGCTGCACCGCGCGTCACCGATGTTGATAAAGTTTGGCTACAGCCTTGAGGATATCTTGTATATTCGATGTTTAAACTAGGAATGTATCAATGGTATAGTAATGACGTAATTTTCCACCAATTAATGTTAGCGATGGCAAAGACAACGCAGGCGACACGGGTCGCCTGACAGGTATATTCAAAGCGAGCGCCATCTGTCATCATACTAAAATATTGTTAGCTGCACCGCGCGTTACCAATGTTAGAATAGTTAGGCTACCTTAAATATTCGCAGTTTAAATTAGGAATGTATTAGTAGTATAATGATGACGTCATGTTCGTCCAACCGATGCAGGCGACGCTTTAATAGACTCATCATACCAAAAATATTGTAAGCATCTTGGGAAAGTTGGGCTTTTGTTTTTTTTCTATAAATATATCAATGGCATATTAAAGACGTTAATGTCGGCGGGATTACTTAAAAGTATACTTACAAATTGGGATGTATCTCTGTCCTGTGAGGTATTTCAGTCCTTCATCTGTGGTGTAACAATAACGTAGTTATCTTTTATTGATGTTGGTGAAACGACGGTTGATGTGGAATTAGTTATGTTCTGTATACGTATTGCGTATAAAGATGAGAAGCGGTGATAGAGTTGAGCCTTTCTTTCGGAAGGACTTGAGTCTTTAACGGTTAAGAAAATCGTGGCCTTCAGTTTTTGAAGTCGTGTAGAGACCGATCCGCACTTGGCCATTTGATGGTCTACGGCCTAAGTTTCATTCCTTGCCGCTGTAATGGGCCTATAATCGGTCGATGATGATGATTGCGTATAATTTTCTATCCTTCATTCGTTATACCAAATTTATTGTATTCACGTCACAATTAATATTTAATTAGTGGGTGGGGGCGAGCGAAACCATTCGCTGTGTAAATATCTTAAAGTTTACTGGAATATTGCGCAATTTTATACAATAAGATATTACTTATTATAATTATGTAGGTATTTTCGGCGCAGATTAAAGAAAAGGATAGACTAAACTAAATTCGGTTAGTGAGTAAAGATAAAGGTAAAGATACTTTTCGACGCGTATATAGTCAAAGTTTGTTTACATTAATTACCCCTTTTTGTTGTTTAGACCAGAGGTTCACAAACTTTTTCTTCTCGTAAAACACGTAAAATTAACCCCCTGCTGTACATTTGTACTATATTCCCAAAACCCAATACTACTATGCAAGTAGTTAAACATAATTTTTTTGAATAAAACTGTCTAATACACGATGATAAAAAAATTGCTAAAAATTAGAAGTTTCAAAATAATGATAAGTCGCAATACGACCATCTTTCGCCGTTATACAGCCTGACAAAATTCACCAAAACTTCACCAAGATTTTTTCCACCAAGGAAGTTTATCTACCTACGTTAATAGGTAATGCCATGACATCATTCTTGTATTTTATTACATTACATTATCGTGGATCATCACTAACAACTTGTGAGAATTGAATTCAAGTTGAATTTTTATTGTACGCCAATTTTAACTCCCGTCAAGCCTTATGTAAGCCGTCAGCCTGAGGATGTATGATGCACTTGGGGGGTCTAGACCACTTTGAGAATCTCTGGTTTAAACGTTGGCATAGGTTGTGTGTAAGCATAAGGTAATATGTTTTATAATAGCCCCGTTCGTTCGTTCTATCTTTGTTCTTTAGCATGTGTCTGAAAATGCACGACAAGATAGAGACTCTTTGTTATCTCTCTATATTGTCTCGAAACGAGCTCATGTAGTTAAAATTGTAACTATACATATTATATTATATTATATTGGATAAAATTTAAAATATATTGTTAAGGTAGGCACATGGCACCTAGCAGAACTTTATATGCCATGGAAATTTTTAAATACTATAATAATTAACTAGAAATTTACATGTTCTTACTTATTATGGTTGTGAGACCAAATTCACAGCATTTAACACGCTGATTGCCAAATGCCCTCCCAAGACTGCCAAGGCAAGACTAGTGGACTTTGCTATTATTATTACGAAGAAAAGAGGCTTCTCTTTTTGCATTTGGCCATAATTTCTTAAGTGTGTACCCAACAACTATGCATACATATATGTCTGTAGTCAGGAGTCAGTATGGGTGTGATTCGCTTTGGACCTTCCTATCCTTATATGTATTGATATGATGAAATAGCTCTTCTATTTTAAAAATATCTACATTTTAAATGTACTTCTATATTTACAACTTTTTTTAAAAAAACGACACGTACAATTTTATCAGGTAGTTTTATTTTATATTAAAAATGAATGTATTTTTGTTAATAAATAAATGTTTTTCTTACGAAATTATACTTATACAATTACTCTATTTTGACCACTAGAATACTTAAAAGTAATGAATGTTTTTAATCTAAATGTATTTTTCACGATTAGTGTCCTTGCCATAGACTTTACCACCGGACATTAATTAATTATTATTTAGCTCTCTATCAATAAATAGAAAATAATTATTAATTTTTACGATATTCGTATTTAAGGTAACTAATATATTAAACAATAGAAATGAAGCATAATAAAATCACAGAATTAAGAATATACAGAAACCGAGTACACGATTAATATTGAAACAATAAAAACCATTCTACTTTAGTAGAGTTTCTCAAACTGGCCGTTACTCCCTCCCACTTACTTCATCCCACTTAGCATTTGGTTTACAGTTATTATTTTACCCCTTATGTTCTATACGTTTACCATCATCATTTCAACTAATGGACGTCCACAGCTGGACATAGGTCTTTTGTAGGGAGTTCCACAATCCACGGTCTTGGGCCGCTTGCCTCCTGTATGTTCTTAATTCTATGAATATAATCATTATACATTTGTCAATAGTATTGCATCAATGTAGGTAACTGGGCGGAACCGAAATATATTGAATCTGTATTGGAAGTGACATTATAGTGTGTTTTCACGCTTGCTTTCTGCATGGCGGGGATTTGGATGTAATACTATAGACGCAATCTCTTAAATTGTAATTTAATGGAAGTAGCTTTACTCAATCGTAATATAATGTTAAAATAGTTATTACGAATTTAACTTACTTTACTATTGTATGAACTTATTGTAGTAGTTTTTAAGAAATGTTGGAAAGTGGAAAAGAAAGTGCCTCGAAAAGTTGACATTTATTTTATATTTTTGGCATGATATACAAAGGCATTATTCGCTCAAAACAATTACTATGTTTAATCTTTTAGAGTTTTAACTAATTATTGTGAGTAGTAAATGTTTAGAAAACAGAAATACGTATGTATTACATCTTTAAGACCTTTCTCAAACGTAAATATAAATATCATTTTGTAAATATATTAATCGTTGTTTTATTTACTTTAAAATTCATATTTAATTACCAGAAACACCAATTTCAAAGAAATCACATTAATTGTCATCAAGTTCAATCCCCGGCACGCACCAATAACGTTTCAGATCTATGTGCGTTTGTGCCCTTTTATTTAAACATCTTGAGGAAACTTACAGTTTTCCATAATGTTACAAAGGCGTGTGAAGTCTACCAATCTGGTACTGTATTCAATATAAAATATCAATAATATATCATAATCATTTAATGACAACCACAAATATGAATGAATTGAGTTTTTTATGTTTTATTGTTTTTAGATAACAGGGAATTTGGGATATTTTTTTAAAATCCCAACGAGGATACGGAACAGTAAGGAATTATGTTTGATGAAAATAAAAGTCTATTTACTTTATTTTATTTATTTTCTAGAAAATACACATACAATTTGTAAATAAACAATTCAATATTTATTTAAATACACATTTCGTTACTGATTTCTTACATCAATATCTTTATAACGATTATTTATGGCACGGCCACACAGACAACACGCCTCGCGACCTATGATGTGTCTGACTGAAGTGACTACAACTACACACATAAGAGTTCAAACTTCGACGCTACGTAGGTATACTGATTTAAATTAGAACAAGTATTTCATTTCATACTTATGCCATAACCAACCCCCGACAACAAGTCAGATCGGATGTTGGTAAGCCATATTATACAAATACGAAGATTTAATTTGAGTCAAAATTTTCGATAGGTAGTGCGGTGGCGTGTCGCTTAAGTTCTATAGGATTTACGATTGAACTTTCGCAACCTCCGGAATAGGCATGGTATAGATAATTAAATATAGTGAGTACTTAGGTATTTAATATTGAACAATTAGAAATCAACCAAAGTTAAAGCGACATCGATGTGGCGACAAGGTTGAGATGATTTAAATCAAGCAGCCAACATGAGTTACGCGCGCAAAGGTTCGACCACTGTCATTGTGAGTTTAAAACAATATATTGCACTATTTGTATCCTCTTTGGAGTTCGGTAGAGAAAAAACAAATAAAGAACGTGACTGAAAACAACACAAGCTTGATGAAATTTAGTTAAAATAAAATGTCAGCCTTCAGCTTAAGGCTCTGGTCGCCAAAGCTTTCTGGTTGCTCCGATGTGTTCGCTGTTGGCGCGGTGCACCGCTGCTGCTGGCATAACTGACTGAACAAGCATTACGGAAATAAACTACGAGGTTTCTTTCTTCAAGAGTTTACTCTTTTTCGCTTGAAGCGTGTTTGTTACTAGTGTTCCAATTTACTTCATATTTAATATTTAATCAATCTGAAGCTACTTAATAGGTAAAATTCCATTGATATGCAATTATCATGAATCTACCCAACTATTCAAACGAGTGACTTCGCTTAAAGCGTTCGCCGTTCACAATTAAAATATCTAACACAAAGATTGACCTGTTCCGTTATTTTCATACTCGTTTTAATAAAGTATAAAATCAGATTTATATCAGCCCTATTTTATTACTTCTATTATAAATATATATTTATATGGAATGAAATAGTCAATAGGTACATTGAGGGTACGTACATCTTACACAATAGTTCAATTTTTATTGATCTAGTAAGTAACTTTTTTAATTTGAAACCGAATGCCATAAATCGAATCGACCGTTTGATTCAAAACAATATGACCCTGGTGAATTTCGTACACCTCAAGAACGTCGTCTATTGAAAGTAATACGAAGTAGCGATTCCCATAGAAATATTTTTTTTTAGAATTTCCGGTTGTTCCTTTGGATTTTCCTAATTTTCTTTTCTGTTTATTGACAAACGACACGAATATTTTATTATTAAATATTCTTGATTCACCATCATTTAAATGTACTTCTTTTACGGTGTTCCTTACAAAGATCGATTAATGATTGTTTTATAGACACGGTATAAGTAATAAACGCAAAGAAACAAGTTGAATCTGAATCCTATTAAAAGAAAGATAACTATTATATTTTAGCTTGTACTGTGTAGCCAGCGAACGAAAAAACCAAAGAATAGCTACTGCTCAAAATGGTCCCTAACGAAAACATAGCCCCAGTGGGAGTGGCTTATGAAGTGTGCCCGCATGAGTTTAGTTCGCTAGTCACAATACTGAACGATTAACTGCCGGCCAATTACGGCTGGTCTTGGCTGGCTGTATGACATACAGTAGAACAAATCATGTATTTGCGATTAAATTCATGGTACGTGCGCCTACGGTACCAATCAGTCAATTCGCTAGAAAGGGCGATTTCTATGTTTTTTTGTTCGCTGTGTGTAGAATGAGTAGCATTGTTAGTACGCGCGCCAACCGCCATGTTGCACCTTCAAATAATTATTTTGCGAGCACTAAATCAAGGTACTTCCCGATTGCGCTTCATTCGATACACCCGATGTTATTTTTAAAAAAGAATGACAAAGATATATTTAAAGGATATATTATATATACTTTACATACCTATATGTATATATTTCGGGTCCGAATTCATAAACACCTAGTCTAGTTATCTAGTACTACTGCGCTTTAGCACTGTTAGAGTTTTTGAATTTTGATGTATCTACGGTTATTTAGCAATAGTGCCAAGCTGTCCCGCTGGAAGACAGCTTGGCACTATTGCTAGGAAGTCTTTCGTCTGTGGACAGCTATTGATGATTAGGAAATGATCAGCTACGACCTATCTCTTGCTTCTTTTATTATTTGTTTAAAAAATTTAGATACTTTTTTTATCCTTGGTTTTGAAGTTTAAACTAATTTAAATAATTAAACAATAGTATATTCGAGGCGGTATTACTAGTCGATAAGGAAGCTAAGGGTGTAATAAGAATGTAGGTACCTACCACACGCGTTTTTTACGAAGATTTTTATTACACTTGCGAAAAAACAGACCAAACTATTAAATACGTTCTCAGAATATAACTGACTACTTTTGCTGTGTTTCCACTGAATGAAAGTTACGTAGGCCGCTCTCTGGATTTTGGTGGCAACAGGCTATGCTCGCGATTCGTGCTTCGATCATTTATTATTCCCGACGGAGTCAAATCTATCATTGCTCTGCATTCCTAGTTATATTGGACATTTTAAATCATTAGTAAAATATTAATTACGGAAAATGGTTCGTATTTAAAACAAATCATTATAAAGTGTGCATAATTTGTTCAAATTAAACGTTCATTTATGACATAATTATGAAGGCTGCAGTAATTTTTGATTGGCTCTAAAGCGTGACGCTGTAATACCACTCTCCAAGGAGACAAATTAAGAATTACTAAAAAACACTAGGATTAGTTCCATAGACACTCGTATGTTACGTTTGGCACTTTAAATGGGGAAAAACTTTAAAGAATAAGCTCTCATTGAAAGCCAGGCAGTGCAGTGTTTGAATATTGAAGGGTGTCAGATTGAGGACTTTAATGAATGGAAATAGCGATTTATTCGATACAATTTGTGTAATCAATTCAAAATCCGTTCGTTTCAGACATAGTTACGTTCCTTTACATGTTTGACTATGAAAATGGTTTTTTTTTAATTTGACAGGTATTTATAACTTTTATAACTAAGAGTGTTGTAATACCACAATATAATAGTTAATTATTTTAAATAACATTGCTTATGTAAAAACCGTTTGGTATTAGGTAGGTAGTTTTAATGTAATGACTATTTTTATTATGTTGTATTTGTAATAATTTATGAAGGTGTCTTGAATTAGTATGATTTTATTAAAATAAGATTTATCTGTTAATTCCTCCTGTAAGTAAGTAGGTAATAGCCTTATAGCGAGATTTTAAAAGTTGTTCTTATTTTTAATTTTAACTTAGTAAATAGGTTTTTTGACTTTGCATAATTTTACGCTTAAGGTAGGTAGATAAGTATATCCTTTATTTTTTACAACTAAGTATACTAAACCAGTTTATTATTTTTTTCTAAGAAAAACAAGGATGTGTTTTAAAATATATTATCAGATCTCAAGTAACTTAAATGTTTGTTAAGAAAGACACATAAATTACTTAACTATGTAAGCTCGACCAATATTTATTATTTTCGGAGGAAAGAATATTGATAACATAATAATAAAAAAATTCCGATAACATGAAATAGGACAGTAGATAACTGCGGTACCTAATGAAATAAATAAAATAATTATTATTTGTAACTATTTACCAAGTTAAGTGTCATTTCAACATTTATTATGATGTTTAGCTAAGTATTTAAACAATATTTATTAAGCCATCTAGTTATTTGGTTCCATTTAACATTCACTATGAAAATATACATTTAAATCTATCAATTTTATATTTACATTTAAATATTTACAACTGTAATGAAAGATTTATAGAAAATACTTTTTTGTTAAGTTGATTGCGACAAAATGTTCTAAAGCTAGGTAAGTCGTAACTTCGTAAGGGTATCTAATTCGTGAATACTTTGAATATATTATTAAATTAAATATATAATATTTCTTTTAGGGTGTAAGATACTTCTAAAATGTTATTGAGATATCTAATAAATAGGTTAATTTATTTTAAATTAACGTGCCTCTAAAGAGAAAGAGTAGAAGTTACTTTAGTATTTCTAGATATTTATCGAAGTGGATTGCCGTTTCCAAAATAGCTACATCGTAACTTTGTGGTTATCTGATTCATAAATAAAAAATAAAATATTTATGAACAGTATAATGATAACAGATTTGTAGAATATAAAAGCGATTTTATATAGTCTAAATATAAATACGTAGCTTCTTGGTCCTGAAATACCTACGTAAACACCACACCTTTCCAACCTTCCAACCGAGCGACAAACTTAAAAAAAAAAAGGAAACGATTCTATTAGTTACTTGGTAACCTAAACGTAAAATTATTGGTCGGGCATCATTTCTGTTTTGGCTGCAAAATCTATTTCTTTAAAAATCAACTTTACTCTTTCTCTTTAACAGCACCAATAATAGTGATTTTAAACAATAATAAAGCGTTGACTAAATGGTTAAGAGTAGGTTATACCTCTATAATTGATACCTCTTAACGTAATGGCAGTGTTGAATTTTGTTTTATTTAAAAGCCTAGGTATAAGAAATGTTGCAAAGCCCATTTTTTGTTACGGATGCATTGCCTTGGGTAAGCAGATTTCTCCATCGAAAGTGGACAGAATAAGACCTGTCTTCGAGCTGCGAACTTCCGAAAGCCTCAAGTGCATCTTAATCAAGCAACTGCTCTAGCCTTCCTTAATTTCTGCGAAAATCCTGTTCGTAATCTGTTAGCTTTTGGGGGTTCTCATAACATTAAATTTGTCAGTTAAATAGTTTTACCATATTCAACTTCGTAGTCAAGTTCGTAGAACAGGTTACATCAACGTATCGATATCAGATGGGATAACGTGCAAACGCGCTGAGAAAGGTTCTATTACTACGTCTGATTCCAATACAAGATAGAACGGGTTATAGAGTTTCTCGACGAGCGGAAACTACAACTGAATTTGCATGTTTCTTGTGATAAGATGCGAATCTAGCAGAATGCGGATGCTATGGTATGTCCCCCGTGGCGATCTTACGCCAAAATTCTGAGACTCTCGGATAACTGTGTGTAAAATGGGGTGGTGGGGTTGATATCTTTTTTGAATTTTAATGAATAATATATAAATGAAAAAAGCGAATAATATATAGGCTTAAAGAACCACCCTATGGTACTGTCATGGTACACCAAACAAATTCTGACATGTAGTTTAGAATTTATGATGGTAATAATTGTTGATTAAAAAGATATAACAACCAAATGTTTTTCGTTACTATTGGCTTAAATACTTAATGTGCCTTATTACCGTACACGTACCTTCCACACTTCCGAGACCGACAACAGAATAAGGAAAGAAATAAATGTAAGATTTTTTCCATATCAGGCAACTTTATATTACAATCAATAGATGCAAAATTTTACCACTCATTCCTATCCCTTTATCTAACAATTAAGAGGTTGGGAAGATGTGGTACGGCTTACAATCCAACACATAGCTTCATGTAATGTTTGTGCATATAAAGATTTTTTTATTTTTTTGATTTACTTCCTCCTACACAAAGTTGAAACAATCGACTTTTATATTACACATCATTTTAAATATTTATTTTGGAATTGAATTTTGTTAATTGGTTAATTTTTTGTTATTCATTATCTATCGTGAACACTCCTTATTTTATTAAATATACATCAGTTCAATAGACACTGGTATCAATTCCGTTAAACATAAATCTCTCAAACTTAACTAAGTTCATAGGTCTGTAGGTAGTGGACTGTTCGTATTTTTCCAAGAGAAACAGTGTAACAAGGGCAGTAATTTAGTTTAGATTAGAGTTTTATGTAGGTAAAACAGAATTGGAAACCGCAGGGCAATTACGTATCTCGCGACAGGCTTGCGACAGGCATAAATCTTGCAATCACTGCTGTCAAACGTCACTTTTCCTTACGATAAATAAACAAAAGTGACGTTTGACAGCAGTGAAAGCAGTGATTGCAATACGCCTGTCGCGGGATACGTAATTACCCTGCGGTTGTCTAATCGCTGATGGTTTTAGAGAGAGTAGGTATGAGGATAAAAGCATGACATGAGATATTTATCATAGGTAACTAATCTAGTTATTTTAAATTATTACAGCAATAACTGAATATTACATTATCTCTTAAATGAACTATTACTCCTAAAAATTCTATTTAAAAATGGCCGGAATAATTTAAAATAAGGGTAAAAGCCTAGCTGGAATAGAATTTAAATATTTCGTTAAGCACTCTTTACACCTTCCAACAGTCGGACAAAAATCGGATAGGATTGGAGGTTAAGAGGTACACACATTCACAGTGAAAACATATTAATGATCATTATTTGATGAGGATCAAGTGGAAATTACATCATTTGAAGAAGAATCATTATAAACACTTTCATATCTATCTACATATTTTAATACATAAATATCTACGATTTACACAGCCATTACGTTGTTTGATGGCTTTTCTACACATTTATTATAGACACATAGGGTGAAATCAAGTTAACCGCTTAGAGCACACTCGAGGCACTGTCCATACAAATTTGAAAAGCGGCTACAGCACCAGGTTAGATCGTCACGAAAAAGATAGATATAATAACCGACAACTTTATATTCAACTTGTTAGGAAATAAGTAATGATTAAGGCTGTGAAACTTAATGTGCAACAAAGAGAGGTATATAATCGCAACGACTTACCCACTCATTATGTTATTCAATTATCGGTCGTTAAAATAGGAAGGTTGCGAGTCTTTTTTTAATCTGAGACTCCGAGGTGCTGCAGTCAGCAATATATCTCGAGGCACACAGCGGCTAAATTAATTCACATGTAGAAATAATTATTATCCGAAACGATTAATCGTATAGGTATTATTAAGAACTTATCATTTTTAAAACTACAACATCACCACAGTAATAATTAAGTTATAAATTATTCATAGCTTCTGGATTGACATAATTCCAAAACGTTTTAGGGTCCTCCAAATTATAGCTCATTTTATTTTGGTTAGTTTATTTATTCAGTGCCGGAGACGTGACGTCAGGCAGGCGAACGGTCATAAAAATTATGGCAAAACCAATCCGAGTCTGTCTTCAAGCCTGAAGATGTTTTGGCGACCCCACATAACGTAAAGAGTAAGAAGATTCTCGTTTATTCATAGAGAAGAAATGTATATATATTTAAATCGTTAATATCAACCAGCCACCCGATTCAGTATCTAGTTGCCAACCGGTCGTCTATTAATGGGAAATGCATTATTTGAAAGTAACAGACGAAAGGCGACAGTTCTGGAAAAGGTCAAAATTCACCTTTTCTATTAGCACGTCAGTTTTACACGGTTTTCAAGTTAAGGTCGCTAAGTATTAGGTGAGGTTGTGTTGATAATGGATTATGGTCTTTGGAAATAGAAGATTTAAATATTTAGGTAGTTAAAGAGTTTCAAGTTCGTGAGATTAGATTTCTATGAAAAAGTTTAGTTTTTACCTAATTCTATGATAGTCAGAAGATAGATTTTTAATCGAACTGAAGTTCAAATTCCTAGTTTGAAATAGGAATTCCATTTTTAAATCCTACGTACTTATCGGAAATATACCCGTAGCTAGGTTTTTTACAAATATTTATTTTATTATGGCACCGATTCAAAATACTTTCAGTAGGTACCAATTGTATTCACACCATAACACATATATGTACACATGTTGTAGTTGTTACGAAATTTACTTAAATTTATTCACATTTGGATACTCTAGGTACCTATAGGTATAATTTCCATCGATAAATAATTATTACATGACAAGATCATTTGGTACATTTATACCAAAGAAGCAAGTTAAACGACATAACTAATTAAATAAATATTGATTTACTCATTTTGTTTCAAAACTCAGATCGATCACACATAATTTTATAGATAACTATTCAAAATTTACCAAAAACCATTAGGGATGGGTATAGCCACAGCTTAATGATTGATATAACATAAGATGTAACAACTCTAAAGTCGAAGCGTTCAAGATTGCGTACAGCGAACAACAAATCACAAACGCACGCGTTCATTCAAGACTTGTGATTGGTTGCACGTAGGACGCAAACATGAACGCAGCTTACGTTGTAAGTAGAAGAAAGAGGCCCTCATTTAAAAGCCTAGGAAATTCAAAAGATCTTATCTCTAAAGAAATTTTATTTAGGAGCATGGTGTAAGTTGTAGATGTATATAATCTATTTATTAGTTTGGTTTTTGCTTTCATCGAAGCCCTCCGTTACTGCCATGTCATTGTAATCAAACTAGACTTCGTAAATTTATATTATTTTGGATAATAGTGCAGTAAGCGCGATCTTTAGCCGGTCTGAAGTAGCGAAGTTACGAGTGGCATACGCGGTTGCTTTTAAGAATTTTAAGTTATCTGTGAGCAAACTTCAGCCCGGCCGAGTCAGATTGTGCGAACTGCAGCTAGAGTGTAACAGTGTTATACTGCACGGCGTCGTCTTAGAGCACGCGCGTTCGCAGGGCGTCAGAAGTTGCTGTCGAAAACACCCATGGACCGAGAAATGCCTTCGTCTCGCACACAGCAGTCCAGGAACTCGTCCAAGGTTAACACGCCGTCGCGGTTTGAATCCATTTTCTGAAAAAATAACTTAAATTTAGACACGTTACTATGTACGGGTTAGATAGTAGGTAATACTTTCTTGGTATGCTCTGAGGTAATCATTATCTATTATCACAGATTAAGGATACTGAAAGGCACCAGGGTATAGGAAAAAAATATTGTGGTACATTGTGCTGTTTTGGCACAACGAAAAGCTATGAATCCAAAGAAGAAGAAAAATACTGTCAATAATATTTCAGCCAACGGAGGCCAGTAAGGGTCAGTGGTAGACTTTAACTTTGTAGAGAACTCTCAGGCATACAGTTTTTTTTCCTCCAATGTGATATTTAAACGCCTTTAACTCCGAAAACTTGGAGACACGTGAACGGCACATCGAAATCGGTTCTCCAGAATGAGAGGCAAATATCATAGCCTCTAGGCTATCACCAATTTATCAACACCACATAGGACCCCAAAATACCTACGCTCACTACGTCTGTCTGATTGTCACGGAATGTACGCTATTTTTTTTTATAATAATTAATTAAAGTTTTCAAGTAACTAGGCGAAAGCGTAGTAAGAAACGTGTATGATCGTTCAAACAAAATTGACCAACGTACCGTCAGATTGGCTAGTGTGAGATTCGATCGCACCAGAACCAGTTATTGATTTGAACAAGTTATGATACTTAGAAATAGTATTATCATTAGATGGCGCTCTTCCAATTCCATACAAATCTTAGTTAACTTCCACGTGATCGGAAAAGTAGAAAACAAAAACAATAGGTAGAAAACCTCACACTAGGCACCCTGAATTATTTTTGTCACTCAGGGTGCCACTATCGTTACTTTGAAAGCTTTCAATAGGAGTATTTGCCTCACCTGGAATAGCCTCTCCACTTTATCCCGAACAACTTCCTCGTCAACCATAGGCTCCACGATTTTACCCATGAGGTCGTAAATCGCAGTGACGATTTCTGTCATTTCTTCCTTCGTTATGAATCCGTCGCCGTTTATGTCGTACAAGGAGAAGGTCCACCGCAGTTTCTCTTCTAAAGTACCTCTTGATAGTATGGATAGACCCGTAACAAATTCCTGCAAATATAAATAAAAATAAATAAATTCATATATCCAACTGTTCTCCCAATTGCTCGGAAATTAGAAACCTTTTCTATATAAGCACCACAGCGGGGCTAGCACGGGCGGGAGATAAAAATTATATCCATACAAGGGATATAATTAACGTGTCCACCGGCTAAATCACGGGAACATAAGATAGGAGAAGTTTACCCCCGTTTATTAATACCCATAATATTCGACGTCGATTGGCGCAGTTTGCACCGACCGTGCTTTCTGAGTCCAAGGCCGTGGTTTTGATTCCCACTACTGGAAAATGTTTGTGTGATGAGCATGAATGTTTTTCAGTGTCTGGTTGTTTATAATTATATTCTAAGTATTTATGTATATTATTTATAAAAATATTCATCAGTCATCTTAGTACCCATAACACAAGCTACGCTTACTTTGGGGCTAGATGGCGATGTGTTATGGTCGTAGTATATTTATTATATTTGGATATAATTTCCACTTGTGCGCCAGTGCTCTGGGAGTTGATAAAGCTGTGGGAGAAGGTAAATTTATATCCTTTCCCCGGGGAGATAATTGTCTCCTGACCATGCTAGCCGTGCAGGTGTGTAACAAATTACAGTAAATTCACTAAAAGTTGTCTCTTAAATTAATAAACTATAATATAAATATAATAATATACTTTAATATAATACAAAATATAAAGGACAGGGGACGAGGTATAGTGAATGGATGGTTGGCTGTTATAACTGTTATAATAGGACCGTTACAAATTTTTAAAGAAAAATATACCAAGCGTCGTGTTGTCGTTGTTTGCAAATTGCACGTAGTGAACAGGAATTATTAATTAATTGCAGGCCTACGCCATCGATTGATCTCTGCATCAATAAATCACAGACCGCAAGATTAACCACACTTACCCTTGGCAATTAAAAGGTGACAGTTCGATGTTGGAAACTTTCAAAAAGTAAGAAAAACAGGGCGGCGTTCGGACTTACACCTTGACCAATTCTACAGTAACAATCATTAGCTAGCTACATCTGCGACCGTTGTAAGGCCACAACTTATGAAAGATAAGGCTTGTCGATGGGGACTTGCGACACAATTTAAAATTCATTTATTTCCAGTAGGCCTAATATAAGCCCTTTTGAAACGTCAGGTATGTCGGTTTGTAGTGACTCTACCACCGGTTCGGAAGGCAGATTCTACCGAGAAGCTGGCAAGAAACTCAGCAGAATCGTTTGGGGAAACCTGACTAATTTACTTGCCATCACCCATAGGTACAAATAAATAAGCGTGAGATATTGGGAATATTCTTTTCATATTCATCATCACCATCAAACCATTAACGGTCCACTACATAGCACGAGTCTCCTCCCACAATGAGAACGGGTTAAGGCCGTAGACCACCACGCTGGCCTAGTGCGGATTGGTGGACTCAAAACACCTTTGAGAATATTATGTAGAACTATCAGGCATGCAGGTGTCCCCACGATGTTTTCCTTAACCAAGCAAGTGCTATAATTACATAAAACGCAACATAACTTAGAAACTTGTTAAGAGGTGCGATTCAAACTCGGCCCCCCGATAGTTAAGTCGACTCAATGCGCTATCACCGCTTATCCGCCCCATATTGCTAACTTATAATTTAATTACTTATATTTTACGTTTGGTTTAGCACGCCAAGTGGCCATCGCGAGGGATGGTTGTACTAGGTAGCCTAACTACTTACCTCAAAACTTAACAATCCGCTTCGATCTTGGTCCAATGTGTTGAACACGTAGTGTGCGTACTGCGCCGTGTTTGCTAGAAAAAAAAGATACCTATTGTACTTTAAACTAAATATAGTTTGATCTTTACCGTGATTAAGAGTTAAATCTGTGCGCGCAATTTTTGATTCATTTGGAAGTAATTCAAGAGTATCTATAACTTCAGAAATAAGTATGTATATCGAATTAAGCACCTCCTCTTATCTGTTGACAATGTAAGTTAGTTTTTCTGTTCAAGCATTAATTTAATATTTATAAGTGGTTTCAAGTAAATAAAAACACATTAGGTACACATTTAGATACAAACTATTTGTTTTCCTATCGATCCTTTGCCCGTACAGCGAAGGCGTATAGCACACGACTTGCCGCAGGCCGTAGCTTACATATAAGACGCGCCGCGACTCCCGCGACGAATCGCCGCAGCTTGTTCTAATTTAATAGTGCACACAACTATTGTATTTATAATGTGACGTCAAAGGACTTTCACGGTTTCATATAAATTCTTAAAGGTAGGTCGACTGCGATTGATTGAAAGTATTTCAAGTCATATGCATGAATTTTTAAAAATCCACTAGCTTGGCTTGTCTGCATAGCGTAGTATACTTATCTCTTGGGTGAGTATGATAGTACAGGTCGCTCACTACTCACTAAGCATAATATTATTGTGGAAACTGTCGCGGGGTTTCTGGTGTGCGCGTTAATTTATTTGTTAACATTGTTATATTGACTTAAATGACTCACTATAAGGTATGACGTACCTATCTATTTCTCATAAAGTTCTTCCGCAACTAATTTAAAAATTTTATCATGCACGTGAACTCATAACGGTATTTTTTTAAAAGATAACTTCTTGAATGAAATATAGCGCCACCTATGGGGATTCAAAACAAAAAGGGTTCTAAATTTTGTTTTCTGTTTATCCAAACTGAGGCAAAGTAATAGGCATGACCAGCACAGCTTATTCATATTTATAATCTGGAATGGAAGAGAAAACAAACAAAAAAATGAAAATCATTAATCAATACATTTAATTTATTTACTTCCAATAGGTACATCAAAGATTAGAGATGACAGTTACTGAGATGGACACAGGTCCAATAAATTACAGTTACCCACATAGAAACACGTCATGATGCCTAAGCTCTTCAGCATTTAAAATACTGGCTGATAGTAGACACGTTAACTAAAAATTATCACAATGGAATAATAGTTGAAGTTACCTAGAACATTTGGTTTACCTCAAATTATCCACATATTTGTTTCGAATTTCCGAGACACAATCCGAGAGAAAAAAAAAGAATCAGTGATGGTCATTGTGTCTCCGAAATTAAACATTTTACAGATAATAATTTTAGGTATTAAAATTAACTTAATGTTAAACTTTTGAGATGGGTCGATCTTCCCACAACTGGACAGTTCCTTATTTTATAATTTACACTAGAGTGCCTCCCGTCTGCTGCTGGTACACCTCTATTGTATCACCCTCTTCCATCTCCAGTGACGTTGGTGTGTCATTTTCATTGATAGGCTGACCATCAAATCTGAATCGCACTACTTGCATTGATAGGCCCTGAAAGTAAGCAAAATGGAGATAATTAGATAGTGTGAAGAGAACTTCAATATTTAAATATTAACCATTTTGTTAATGTTTTAACAGACACAAATTATAAATTAATAATAATAAAAATGAGGAAACTAAAGAGAAACTAAAACTAAGGTAACTAAGAAAATGTAAACATTTTTATTTATACCATACCAAAACCATATTACCCGAGGTATAAAGGTCAGTGTAGAAGGACAGCAAATTTCTACAGATTCTTTCCTTCTAGAAGCCCCACTATCTGAGTATTAATTCAGAAATGAAATTTGAGAGTTGTTTTATTTGGATATATACAGAAAGTCAGCAAAGTTATGTTACAGCAAATAAGACTCATTTGTATACATAGAAATTTCCACATTATAAAGCAAGATATATTGTCATTGGTGATAACTAGTCATAAATTTAAAACTAAGTTATGAGAATTCTACACCCTTGTCTTTTTACACCCACAATAGTATCAGTATCCACATTTGTTATTTGAAGAATTTAGTTCTGCAATAAGACTTTTCTATTACCTTAAGTTTATTATAATGCATGTTTCTGCAAACTAGCTAATATGTTTATCATTACAATGACAGCTTCAACAGTATGAATAAAATTATGGTTTTTTTTTTTTTAAATAACCGGTTTACCCTGGGCAAGGATAGGCAAGGAAGGAAAAAGGGTAACTAAACCATATATTTTGTTTTAATAATAACAGTTTTTTATAATGGTGTAATTGTATATCACCTATTGTGCAGTAAATGGCCAGCATCCTTAAAGGATGCAACTATTTTCATTCTAGAAATATTGATGATGATTATTGATAATAACTTGGGTGTTTTAATAAATTTCCAACACGACAGATTCTTGGGAAAGATTTTTGTATCATAAATAATGTACAGCGGTTAGCACTAAATTTTGTTTATTTTAAAGTAAAAATAGATAAACAAAGTTCAAAATATTGAAATAATTACTTCACCAACAACCAGGATTTAGTTTCTAAGAAATTATCTCAATATTTTGTATTTATTATATTATTAATTTTAATATTCCCCTAGAGGGGTGTTATCAACCCATTTTTGTCCAACACCTTGGTACAGGTCTCCTTTCAGAGTAAGAAGGGTCAAAGCTGTAGTCTACTAAACTGTACTTGCCACAAAACTTGCAGCGATGCAGGTTTCATCAAGATATTTTTCTTGTTATATTAAATGATATTTGATTGCCTAGGGACCATTGCCTTATTGCAAGAATGAAAATGGGCTACCAAATGCATATAAAATATTAGTATAGATAGATATAGACAATGCTTGCACTTGACCGCAACATTGCCTGACGGGAATTGTAGATGTGGCCTAGAAGATGGGATTTGCTTGAATGGTAGATTTGACCCCATCCTCTTTAGTTCTACAGATTCAGTCAGAATTCTATTTTTTCACAATTCCAAAATTTAGCTGTTGCGTATAAAATTATAATACAAATTGCTTCAGATAGTAATCTGCAATTTGTGAAATTCTCTTCACATTGAAATTTAATTTAATGTGAAATGATAAAATCTTCCCTACAAGACATGCTCAGTAACATATAAGTACCCATTTAAAGCAGAGCAGCCACCATAAAAAAAATGAATACTATACACATTAATGCTGAAATGTTTGTATAGGTACCTGGTTGTGCAAATTCTCTCTTATTTGCATTAGATATTTTGTTTATCAAAGAATGATATATCCATTATATCTTAAAAATAAAAAAAAAATTGTGCAGCACCTACTATGCATTATTTAATATACAAAAATCTTTCCAAAAAAACTGTTGTGGTGGAGATTGATTAAACACACCCAAGTTATCATCATCAATATTTCCAGAGTGAAATCCCTGAAAACGGGCGCTGGCCATTTACTGCGCAATACACCATCACAAACAATATAATCTATTGTAATATATAAATAAATATATTGAATATATTATTAAGTTGCTCTATTAGTGAGATACCTACTGTATATAAACAAAGAAAAGTATAAAGATTATTGGAAAACTGTTACAAACTGCCTTACGAATGAATAAACGTGCTACACAACGAAATGACCGGCTTTTGCTTCTTTACACTTTAGCTTCCATTTGTCTGTATTTTAGGAGTTAATAGTCTTTAGAGTGACGACAAGACGATGGGATTTTACACTCATAACATTATTACACAAGCTGAGGATACTTACCGCTCTATCACAGTACGCATTCATCAATTTTCTGAGTGGTGTGTGTTTCTTAATTTTGAACTGCACTATAGCGTTATCCTGCCCTAAGACTTTCAAGTTGATGTGTTCGGTTTCTCCCTGGAAATAAATCAATTATATATACACTTTGTTGTAATCGCAGGATACACAGTCACACTATAGGATGAAGAAATAACCACATTGCATTGAGAACGCCATGTCTGTTTCGTTTTCATTATGATTAAGCTTCAACTGATATTATAGAATAATATGTACCTTCTTTTCGTCAGACATCTTGGGATAATTTTATTTATTGTTTTGTTTAAACACTGAACAAAGAACTGAACAGATTTATCAAAAAACCACAAAACTTTTCACTATGACAGATTTGCGACCCGGTGGCGTGGTAATGGCGGCGTCTACACGATCGAGTGGCTTGGAGGAAACAGTCAATGCTGCCAACATGCGCAGCAGAGTTAATATCGGCGCGCTTCTGCGCGCTGGGTTCAGAGTGTTGTAGCTTGAAATAAAGTGCACAAACTTGTATTTTTCTGTAACGCAAAGAAGTTATAAACCTTTGTTTAGATTTATTTCTTACTAAAATTATTGTATTTTATAAATTTCTCATAACTTAGTTAAGTCGTAAAAGATCTTTATGTTTTTGAATTCTTTGATTTGTCTTTTATTCCACCAATAACAGTATTATTGTAAAATGAAAAAGACTGATTATTTTTTATTATTTTTAGTTTAAAGAAATGTAATTGATAGAATGTGAATCAAGTACTTAAAGATAAACGAATATTGTGTTGAATGACTTCCGTTAAAAAATACCAACATAATATTTGAAATGAAGCTAAATGCTAGGGCTGCCTCTTGTTTAGCCGGATATACATAGTGATGTGCATTTACTGATAAATAAAACCGGTTCCATTAAACGACTATTATTTGAAAGAAGTAACATTGATAGGTATTTTTAATATAGACTAGTAAACCAAAGATTTTTTTCAAATTGCTTTCTAAATGTCTATATAACAATAACTAACAAGGATGTGCTGAATAATTTGAAACCCTTTTCTCTGTTCAGCCCAAAAAAAGTACGTCATATGGAATGGGGATGACTCACTTTGGTAGATTTCACAGGATTACAGATCCTTTAATATTCTAACCCACATCACACACAGTTCTATGTTTGACTGGTTTTTAATGTTTATACACCGAATTGTCCGTTATTTAAAATTGTGGGCCGATTTCAGTTATTATTTTATTTTAGTAAAAGTATAGGTATTCTCGAGGTAATCAATTAAAATAAATGAACATATTGTTTGTTAAACTCTCAAATGAAATTATATTAATACTTTAATGTTTCAGATGTATTTTAAGGTTGATGTTCTGTATAACAAAATTATAGGTAAGTTAACTTGCGTTGCTGCTGATGTTTAACTTATAAATTAATAGTAATAGTAGTCTCGAAATTAAAAACCTACAACAGACTAATTAATTATTGGTTGGTTACTAACAAGGGTCATATTATGTATTTTAACCGTGCGTAAGTTTAGTTCTTTTTTTATTTCACTACAGACTGCAATCTCATCCGGTGTTAAGAGATGATACAGTCTGGGATGGCAGACTTACCTATTAGTGGTATGGCAGTTATATTACACCTATTATACCTTCACTTTAACGGTTTCTATGCGGCAAATACATAAATATTTCTTGATCGTAACGCTTTAGATCTTCCACACGTATAATATAGCTAGCCGAGACAAAACATTACTCTTTATAAACGAAGAGTGGATATAAACAACCGCCTTACTCGAAATGGAAAAAAATTAGTGACATCTGCATATCGTTTGTGAAATGTGCAGAAGTCGTGTGTGGGATTGAGTACCTATATGCTTTTATGATATGATTCCCAAGGTAATTTTGGACCTATCAATGCATAAGTTTAAACAATGTGTGAAAACACATTCAATAAATAGTATAACAAGTTACTATACGATTGATGAAATTCGTAACGAAAAGGCTGCTTGGAAGCAGGTTAAGCTCTAATCTCTCACAAGATAGAAAATTTTAAAGATTGTACTGTAAACTGTAAAATGATGTTGAAAAAGAGCAATTTGCTGAATTTCTTGCCGGCTTTTCTCAAGAGTCACTACAAACAGACTGACTTGACGTTTCAAAAGTGCTTATATTAGGCCTACTTGAAATAAATAAATTTTAAATTTTGACTAGCACAATAATTTAAAATTTATATTTGGTCATAAATATTTGGTCGGTTATATTTCAGCGGATTATCATCGTAATCATCTTGTCAATAAATGGAAATCCACTGCCGAAATGGATATTACAGATTTTTTGTTCCAAATACCATGGTAGTGTGCCACTTGGATCCAGCGGCGACTTGCGACTAATTTGTTGTCGTCTGTCCACCTCATAGAAGCAATGTTATTAAGTTTTCTATGGCCCACCTCGTCGGGGTCTAACAACGCTGTTTAGCGGTGCGAGGTCGCCATTCCAGCACGTTGGGACTACATTGGTTCTCCGAGCTAAGTCGGAAACTTTGGTTCTGCTACGGATCTCCTCATTCACGTAAAGACATACCGAGCATAGCTCTTTCTATCGACCGCATTTATTGAAACCGTGCTAATCGTTATGCTAAGGGTTCTGGTGAAATATTAAGTAGGTATACGTTCATTATATCTAGGATTGCTTCGTATTTTTTATATTTATAGCACAATAATAAGCGGACCATGTCCATCCAACAGTCAACGTCGCTAACTGTGGCGGGCGATGGAGAGAGCTATGCTCGGAGTATCTCTACGTGATCAAATCAGAAATGTGGATATTCGTAGAAGAACCAGAGTTACCGACATAGCTCAATGAGTCGTGAAGCTGAAGTGGCAATGGGCCGGGCGCAAATTTCGAAGTTGGGGTCCCAAGGTGCTGGAATGGCAGCCCCGCACTGGTAAGCGCAGCGTTGGTCGACCCCCAACGAGGTGGACCGAGGACATTAAGCGCGTCGCAGGTAGCCAAGCGGTACAAGTACAAGCGGTACAGAACCATAGAATTGGAACTCCCTACAAAAGACCTATGTCCAGCAGTGGACCTCTATCGGTTTATATGATGAATAAGCGGACCAAGTAGATGGCCCACAAGTAAGGGCAAAAAATCGCCTTTGAACAGTGCATGCAAGGCAAAACAGTCCGCAACATGCCGCCCTGTGTCAGTAATCCAAGGCGGATGCCTGTAATTACACTGGCAACCACGCCCTTTAGACCGGAATACAGCATTGCAATGCTGCTTGGTAGCAGTGGATCCTGGTGGTATTTCCCCGGACGAGCTCTTTCACAAAAAATCTCTTCTACCTACTACTAATAATGTAATTCTAGGTAAAGCTTTTAGTACTGCCAACTGAAAACAGATTTTATTTTTATTGAAGCAATAACAATGTAAATTGGACTTCGCAATGTTTGAACATTTGGGAGCATCTGTAATATAAAAAGGCGTCGTAAAACTTGGACGTGCTTTGTAAAGGTCGAAAATAATAAATTCTGTATACTAACTGTTACACCAACCAATGGTTTCGAAAAGGAAGGGCGGTTTTAACGCGCTTGGAGTGCGTTACAATACCTGCTAGGAATTTTCGGCACAACAGTTTCTAAAGAATTTTCAATAAACTTTGGTTACAGTAAACAGATGTTTTTGTTGGGTCCTGGTAAAATTTTATGTACACTTTAGGCATGCCTGTAGGTATTCTATTGTAGTTGATTATTTTGTATGAAATGGTTGCAGTTTGCTAAAAACGTACTTAAATTAATAGTATATAGGTTAATTGTTCTTAGCAGGGAAGCTGAATTATGTAAAATTATTGGGTATTTTATAAAATATTTATTCGAAATTTTATCACTTAGTTACTACGTGGAATACGTTTCAATCGGTAGTTTCCGAGATTAGCGCGTTCAAATATGCAAACGAACAATAAATTCATTATCTTTACTATCACTACTCATAGTATAATACAAAGTCGCTTCCCGCTGTCTGTCTGTTCCTATATATGCTTAGATCTTCAAAACTACGCAACCGATGTTGATGCGGTTTTTTAAAAAATAAGTATAAAGTGAATCAAGAGAACGGTTTATATGTATAATTCATGCATCATAGTAGGGAAATTGATAATTTGATGTCGCAAATATGAAATAACACATTTTTTGCGCTTACATTGGAAACGCTGGCTGAACCCTACAAGATAGATAAAATTAATGAGTGAATGATTTTGTTATCTCCAAAGGATAATCCACAGTAACCATTTTTATCTTTTAAATGTTACAAAAAAAAAATCAAAAAAATCAAAAGATCAAATTAATGTACAACAGTATTATACACCTTTTAAAGGACTACAAAAAAGTCCGCAACGGTATATGATTATCTCCAAAGGATAAACCACAGTATCAATTTTTATCTTTAACATGTAACAAAAAAAAAATGGGTTATTTACAAAACTATTTAAAACAATAAAGTACCTATTATTCCTTATCTAATTAAATACATTAGATACGTTTTGCATTTCGTGGGGATCAAAATTGTCCTTTACAGCATATCAAATAATTAAAATTAATATCTTAGATGATTTCAGAGATTTAAAAAGCGGGGGCAAGCGGGTAGCAAATTAAAGTTTGCTACCTGCGGGCCACTAGTTATATAATAAAGTAGTTATATAATGAGTAGTTCCTCGGGACGGGCATTTGCGATTGGAAATGTTTACGTGATTAAAGGTTTTCAAATAGTTGGCGATTAAAGCTCCAAGAGCAAGAACAGATACGTGTATAATTTGCCCACACCTCAGTCGTTTGTTTAAATATGTTGGAATACTATCTGAACTTAACATCATAGGTTTATGTAATTGGCACTTCCAGTACAATTGAAAAAAACCCCTATTTTGATATCTGATTTACTCTGGTAGGTGCAGACTATTTAGCAGTACGCTACGTCCCGTAATTTTGGACGAAGTTGCACGGCTCATCTAGTTATTAGTAAAGTGTACATTAAAAATGAACTAGTTTTGTCAAATATTTATTACTGATAATTTGGTGCAAGATGTGCAATATTAATACATGATGCGCTGATAGCGTATTGGGTAAGAGCTCGACTTTAACTTCGGGGGGCCGAGTTCGAATCCCAGCTCGCCTCTTTCACTTTTTTAATTTATGTGCGTTTTAAGTAATTAAAATACCACTTGCTTCGTTACGTTCTCCAAACATTGTAGATGTCTTATTAAATATTAATTTTATTTACTTATTTGTTTGTTAATTTTAGTAGTACATTTTGATTTGCAAATTTTTTTTTATTAATTTAGCATGTAATCTAACGTTTTTCGAGTAATTAAAGTGTAAATTTTAATAAATTTTTTTTTTTATAAAAAAACTTCAACGGTGACGGAAAATATTTTAGGAAACCCGCATGCCTGAGAGTCCTACATAATGTTGTCAAAGGTGTGTGGAGTCCACCTATCCGCAATGGGCCAGCGTGGTAGACTACTGGACTACGGCCTTAACCACTTCTTATTAGACCTTTCTTAGACCCGTGCTCTGTAGTGGGCCGGTAATGGGTTGATGTGATGATGATGATGATGAATACATTATCATCATCACATCAACTCAAATGATGAGAGTGCAATGATTAATGCACTAGAGTTTTGTAAGCCATTTTCCAACACACTTATGAGGAAAAAAAGACTTTCTGATTTTCTGAGAACGTAAATACTTATTCATTAACGTTCTCAGAAAATAGCTTTGCATTTTTGCTGTTTTCCACTGTATGAAAGTTTCGCAAGCGGTATTTCTCTTCAGTTTTTGGTTGCAAGAGGCTATTCTTCCTTAGTGAAAGTAGCAGTAGGTAGTAATGATCAAGCACGTAGCGAGGAGGTAAACAAATGATTTAAAAATGGCGCGCATTATTGTTTTTTTTCATAATTTAACGATGTGCGATTATTTCTTTAACATCAATTATTGGGAATAATCTAGATTAAAATATGCTGCTAAGGAAAATGGGTATTGTATATAAAATACGATATCACAAAAAACGAGCTAGTGCGGGAATGTAAAGTAAAAACACTAGTGTTGAATATTTATTTATTTATCAACTTACGACTAGCATTACAGGGGTTTTTCTAATCGCTCGCGTTGACTATGTACAGACCCTTAGGAGCCGATTAAACAAAGTTACAGCACGGGATGGCGATGCGTCGCGGTGGGTCGGGGGTACGTTTAGTAGAATAGAAGATATGAGTTTGTTTTAGATTATTTTTATAAATTTGATTAAGGGTCATTAAGCGATGTAATAAGTTTGATGGGAATAAGAAACGAAGGACTGCACAATTTTAAATTACGTGTTAATGCAGTGGCCATTAAAGTTCCGATTTTTTTAAATATTTTTTCATTCTGAAAGAGTGGATCTAAGCGGAATTTAATATTTAAAGCGTGCTCTCAACTCAAACTGGAAAATGTCTCTGAATCGAATAGAAAGATTGAATAGTAATGGAGGCTATTAGAATAGGAAAAAATAGCTAACGAAGTAAAACGTCAATTTTGCTGAAGTGAATTGCATGATTTTTCTTCCTTTTTTCAGTTTTTCTAGGTTTTTTTTCTAATTGAATATTGCATTGAAATCATACTGTATCAGAGGGAACGAAATCTATCTATCTATTTTTTTTGAAAACTTATTTGTTTTGAATTCTAAAATACTTTTTAAATTATTTTTTTAGCTTTTAATAAAATAAATAAATATACTACAACACGTCGCCATCTAGCCCCAATGTATGCGTAGCTTGTGTTATGAATACTTTAATTAATAATATACATAAATACTTATAATTTACATATAAACACCCAGACACTGAAAAATAGTCAAGTTCATCACAAGTATCGAACCCACGGCATTGGACTCAGAAAGCAGGGTCCACTGCGCTAATCGACCGTCAAATTTGTTAGTCCAATTATTCAAGTAGGTTTTAAGATGTTAGCAGGAATTAGTACCTAAGTAGTAGTAGCAAGCGGGATATCTGTGTTCAGGTTTCAAGGGGTTATTTGCCGGTTATAGCGGTATTTTGCAGTACGTTCACTACGCTGGCCAGTTAGGATTGATGGAGTCCATAAACCTTTGAGAATATTATGGAATTCTCAGGCATGTAGGTATCCTCAGGATGTATTCTTGCACCGTTGAAGTAAGTGATATTTTAAGTACTTAAAACGCACATAACTTAGACAAGTTCGAGGTGCGTGCTCGTCCGGGAGGTATAAAACGAGCTCTCCGGGCGTCTAACAAAGCCAACAAGGAAATGCCGTGGTGGTTTTAGATTCACATAACCTCCGTCCTGCCCAAGGGTCGGAGGTAGCGATAAAGCTAAAAATGAGGTGCATGCTGGAATTTGAACTCGACCCTCGAAAGTAAAGCCGAAGTTCGAACCACTGGGTTCTCACCGCTTCAATCATTATAGAAAATATATCGTCTTAAAGAAAAGAAAAATTAAGGAGCGAGAATAACTCAATAAACTTCGCGCGGAAAATGCACCTTGCAAGCTTTTAAAGTTCGTGGAGTGACTTTCAAGCTGTGCTCTAACGACACAAGTGCCTCACTACAGCGGCTTTCGTGAAATACGGTTTGCGAAATATCACCGTTTCCTTCATAAGAAATTTTCAAGCTCAGTCTGGAATTGGGCTAGCGTTTTAGAACTATTTAAGACTTGACAACATGCCGTAGCTTAAAAGTACAAAAGTATTTTATAAAAAATGTTATTTGTTTATAAAATTATGATAACTCCTATCATCTGGAGATTTCTAGTAGTTTTATCAGCGAGTCGCTGGGAGCCGCTGGATGCGAGCGGCAAAAATCGTGGTATTTTGAACAGTGAGCGTTGACAATGATAACTTACGGTGGTCGCTGACTTTTAGTCTCATAAGAAGGCTCAGAGTCACACAGTTGGCGATTACTCGCATAACATAATTCCGCACCGCATTAATTAATTATCATATGAGTAAATGAACAACTTTATTATATTAAAAAATTACTAAGGTGGTCGAATATTAACAAAAAAAAAAGTGTGTGTACCTATACGTGTACGAACACGCGTTAGAAGTTATACTTTGGCGTATCAATATAAAAATCTTTTCACAATTTTTACCGTTCGCCTTATTTTAATTTATTCTACGTTTGTAGAAAAACTAAACTAACCACGGAAAAAAGATATTTCATCCATTGAAAGTTTATTATAACGCACTATCTAGTTAAATAAAGTTTATTCAAATATCACAAATAGTTGTCGAAAAACCAAGTTTCACTTAAAATTAAAATTTGAGATTATTGTACCATTGAATCAATTTAATCACTAGAATGAGCCCGTAGACTTTGACATTTCAAGATGTACACTGTCAAACCTTATAGCTAACTAACAGGGTGTCGGTTTTTGTGACGGTGTGCGCGCACATCGTAAAAATGTACTCTCATCATTTTTTCCTAACGCGCCATATGAAGTCGTAACTTCAAAAATATAAAAATGTTAGCTTTTTGCATACCTTCTAGCATATATAAAATTTGTTGCACTTAATATAGGTATAGCTTAAAAATGGGAACAAAGCTTTCACTTTACTTATTCCTAATAGACATACCTATACGAACTATACGTTTTAAAATGTTTCGTAAGCACCTACCTTGTTAATCAGCCAACTGTGTCTTCTTGCAGCTTCCTTTTCTTCTCTTCAATTATCTTTTTGTAAGGTAAGTAAAACACTTTCCTGCATTTTGTGATAAGTTTTATTAAGAAAAAAAATCGTAACCGTATTAAGCGACTTTGAAGAAAGAGTAGGTTATTAATTCGATCTACATATAGTTAAAAAACATATGTGCATAGGTTTTAGCTTTTTATCTACCAATGTTTGGTAGACATTAGTTTACGGATATCATATTATAAAGATTTGATAAAGATACGGAGGTAAAGTAGCAAACCTTAACAGAAAAAAATAATTATTTAATTAATTGTAAGTTTTTGAAACGATTTGGAGAGTACCCTATTCTCACCCGAGATGTTTGTAAATATCTACTTTAGTTTGAAGGTACGAATGGATAGCATTCTTAAATTTTAGATACTATTTTTCAAATCGATAATGATGAAAAAGAATAAACGCAAAATACGGTAAAAAGGTTTCAGTTATTTATCTGTTCGCCGCTTCATAAATTATTTGTTGGGTATCTTCTTTTAAAATTCATTAAACATAGAGAACTTTAAAAAGGCAATGTTTGTTTTTTTCACACGATAGGGAAGTTGGAACTGCGCCACAAGTAGTCACAGCGAGTTTGAAATATTAAGAAGAAATGTTAATTAACCAGAAATGTTGATCAACCACGAAAATAATTTTGGATGTCGAAATGCTTAATGTTCAACTTACCGCCCTGTGGGAAGAACTGCGAGTAAATAAGCTTGAATGTTTCTTCCCGCACCACGCCGGTGGGGCACTCAGCCTTGAATCCCCGGTACAGCCGCTTGAGCTCGGGCTCCGTGAAGCGTGTCAGCCTTCGCAGCGCTGCTATCGAGTCTGGCCGGTACCGGGGCAGCTGCTCACCCAACTCCTCGAGTTCCGAGTCTGGAACAGATCAGAATTATAAACATTAACACCTATTCATAACAATGTATCTACATCATGTATATAAAACTCGTAGGTGCACTTATATACGAGCGTTACATGTTTGGTATATCTACTAGATAGGTACTAAAAGAGAACTCCTTTTCTCATCTTAAAGTGTTTAACCGTTTAAGTATCTCTAATTACAGCATAACTCAAACATCAAACTGTTTAAACTTTTAACTTTAATCTTCTTCAATCTTGACACTCAGGTCCTCGTCCGCCATTTTTTTATACCTACTTTTTTATAATCTTCCTGATTCGGGTTCCTGGCATTTTTAATTGTCACTCTAACAGAAATCGGTCACAGGCATATGCAAAACTTCGCCAGTATGAACTAACATCCTTTGTTTTTAATAAACGAACACGCTAAATATGCAGTTTTGCTAACAGTTCATTGTTCTTTTATAGAAATGAATGTTAACTGACATAAAAATAGATCACAATCATAACGAGATTTATACGACCAGTGAGCTTATAACATTGTAACATATTAAATTATTGATAACAATAAAGTACTTGATAAAATACTTATAAGATAAACATTTGTTTTAGAGACGCAGCTAGTTTGACACAGAGCTTAGAATACTTATCTACAATTCCTATCACAAAAATACCAGCCGTGTCAATTTTACCAATACATTTGTTAAGCCTCTCGTATTTTTAGCATTTGCTTATTTGTTATTACTTTTTGTTTTTTGTACCTTTTCTGTTTTTCTTACGAACTCTCAAAATACCTGGGGTCTCTTGTAGAGATCTCTTAAAGAGATAAGTGTTAATTTGTCCGCATCTTTTCTTGTTTATGATTTTGTCACTTTGGTACCTACTAAATAAATTAAAAAGGGTACCTTATAATTTAATATGGTAAGCCAAGTCTATATAATTATAATATACTAGCTGTCCCGGTGAACTTCGTACCTTGTTTTTTTTTTTGATGAATGTTATATTTTAATACTTATTATCCTATTTCGGTCTAAGAGGAATCCAAAAAATCAAATATCATAAAAATTGGTGCAGCCGTTCGTGAATTATAAATGGTTTAACTAACACAACTTTCTTTTCTATATATAGATGGGTTTAAACGTATTATTTTGCTCGATGAAAATCTTAAAAACTTGTTTTTTTATGGGATAAGTTTAGTATGGTAAAGCGGGCAAAAATAATATCGACGATTGAATTTAACTTAAACGAAATGGATTCTTAATTGTAAATTGCTCTTCCACTAATAATATTTTATAAGAGAAATATTTCATCTCAGCAATAAGAATGTAATTACGTCCAAGAAACTTTCGTCGTCTTAGTTTCCTGCGAGGACTAAAGACCAAAGTTACTTTGCTAAGTCACTTCCAAGTAATTTATTCCCTTGTACCTATTACCTGATCTGCTGTTGCGAAGCTCCCATACTTAATTACATACAAATAAAAAAAAAGTAAATCCTTTGTGCAATTCACACACGGCAAAATTGAAACTTCTGAAAATTTGCCCATAGAGAATCAGGATTAATATGACAAATTACTTACGGATTTTTTTTTTTTTTTTTTTTTTTTTTTAATTTATTGTTCAAAATAAGAAGTTACAAATATTTTTCCAACATAATTATCCATCCCCTTAGAAACTATGCGTTTATGGTGGGGATGGCAGGTTCGCAAGTGTATATCTAAAAAAAAAAAAAAAAAAAAGAAAAAATTTATTCAACTACTTAATCTTAATGTAAAAATATTTAAACAATCTTAATCAAACAGTGGCATTTTTGAACTATTAGCTAAAAAATGTCTTTTACAATTTCTTAAAAATATATGTTTTTTTCCATTTACACATTGCAAAGCAGGTGGGAGATCTTCAAATATTTTGGGTAATATGTATTTATAATTCCTTCTTCCGTACACATTATGTGTTTTCGGTAGAATAAACTTTTTATAACTAGGCAGTTTCCGAAAATTACCATCTCGCCCTTTACGTCTAAGATGTTGTATATTACCAAATTCTTCCTTAAGTACAGCTAACGTAACTTTGCTCTGCACTGGCAATAATTTACAATATGTGAATAATTCATGGCATTCCTTTGAGTATTTTAGTTTGATTTTTTTAGGTACTATGGTTTTTAACATTTTTAGTTGTAGGTTGTATATTCGGGTAATATATGTTTTATATGTTCTACCATAACTACTCAGACCGTATCCAATTATTGAGTCTGCTAGTGCCAAGTATAGTAATCTCAGCGTCTTGTAAGGAAGTTTATATTTGAGTATGTATAACCTACTTAATATAGCTCTCAGCCTTTCGCAAATATAGTTTATATGGGGTTGCCAATTAAAACGAAAGTCAATTTTGAGACCAATATACATATGCTCCTCCACCATATCTATATGGGTACAAATGCAATGTTGTATCCTGCCGTGCAAGCAGTCGTGCGCATGCGCAACTATATGAGCTTTATATTCTGCTTTATTGTGAGCAGAATGAATATGCATGGCCTTCGTTTTTTTAATATTTATCACCAGCCCTAAATCATGCGCCCATTTGCATAGGGTGTCGAAGTTGGCTTGCATCATGCGCTCGGCCGCCCGCACGTCCCGATTAGCGACAATGATACATGTATCATCTGCGTATTGATACACAGATCCCTCCTGAAATAGGTTACACATGTCATTTACGTACATAAGATATTCGGTAGGTCCTAGTATCGAGCCCTGGGCTGTTCCTTTAGTCGTTTTTATCTTGTTACTAATGATGTTATCGATTTTTACACATGTAACTCTGTTTCTATGATAATCCTTGAACCATTCCAGGAGGGGTCCCTGTATTCCGCAATTAGTCATACTTTTATATAGCTTATCATACACTAACAAGTCAAAAGCTTTACTAAAATCAATAAAGACAACGAGTACATGCTTTTTGTCATTCAAGTACTCGTTTACTTCATTTGTAAACTGACATAGTAATTGAGAAGTGCTTCGATTTTTTTGGAAGCCGAATTGTTTTGTGTTTATAATGTTATGTTTTTGCAAGAATTGTTTTATACTATCACCTAGGTACTTCTCAATTACCTTGTCGATGCATGACAATATGGTGATTGGCCGATAGTTGTTAAAGATTTTGTGACCACCCCCTTTATATATGGGCCTAATTATGCCAATCTTCAGGGCATCAGGATATGATGCGGTCGCAATGCATGTATTAATTAAATGGGTTATCACTGGTGTTATGTATTTATTTAAATTCTTTAAATCTTTTGCTCTAATTTTGTCATACCCAGCGCTTTTTTTTTCATCGATATTCTTAATTATTTTAGAGACCTGGTTGTTCGTTGCCAGCCCTAGCCTCATTGACACCCCCTTCCCCCCAGATACTTCTGAGATACGGCACAAAGCTTGGTTACACGTAACAGCTGTCAATTTAACATTTTTTTCAAACTCTTTTGCGAAGCTGTTAGCTAGAACATTTTTTTCTAAGTTAAAAGATTTTAATAGTAGTTCATCGACTGATATTCTAAATTTGCCACATATTTCATTTATTAAATTCCATAATTTCTTAGAGTTTCTAAAATATTTCCTAATTTCATCCCTAATGTGTTTATGTTTGAGATAGTTTATGTATTTATTTGTTTTATTTCTATATTTGTTGTATAAAATTTTGTTATCAATATTTTCTGGATTCTTGAGCCATATTAAATATAATTTTTTCTTTTGAGAACACATTTTAAGCATTTTTTTATTTATCCATTTGCAATTACTTCTATTATTACCGTTTAGTTTTGTAACTCGCGAACAGTTACTGTAAATAGTATTAAACTGCTTGCAAATAAAGCTGTAAACTTCAGTAGGGCAGTTGAATGACAGCGCTGCGCTCCAGTCAACCTGACTTAGTTGCTGTGATACATTCTTGTTATTAAATATTGTAATAAGTCGCGATGCCTTTGAATTATCGTTCACGCGGGGCCGGTGACCTTGTCGCTGCACGTCAACTGCGCTCGCGCACATAATCGTGCATGCTATTATCCTATGGTCGGCTATAGGTTCATTTATAGTTGCGGTGTATACAGGCATAGCGGAGGCGAGCCGCGTAAATACGTGGTCTATACATGTTTGAGTTATAAGTTGGCCTTTCGTTTCTATTCTAGTGTACTGGGATATACCACAGCCAAGACCTAAGTCTGACATTTCGTTTAAGTAGGTCGCACTTGTACTGGTTATTTTTTTTAAATCTATATTTATATCGCCTATTAGTAGTAAGTCGGATTTATCCGTCGTTCTAGAAATATGCGACGATATCTCTGAAATGAATCTTCTTTTACAAGTATCTGGTGGCCGGTAAACGGAACATAAGCTTAGTTTGTAGTTATGATTAAATTGTATAAAACCAGTCACAGATTCAAAGTACTGGGTAGGTGAGGGTAACAATGTAAATGCTAGTTTTTTATGTACGTATACAATTACGCCACCCCCTCTTCTGTATTTTCGCAAGTTCGTGTACATATTATACTGTGGTAATTCAAACAGGTTTTTAGTTGAATCTCTAATATTAACTTCACATAATACAATAATATCTATACAACGTTGACTGTTAGTGATTATATATTCTATGTAGGAAAAATTGAGTAACAGTGATCTTATGTTGACTGTTAATGTAATCAATCCTTCTTTATGTTTTGGAAGAGAACTAATGTACTCGTTCCAAGAATCAAAATTACCTTCTGATAAGTTATAATCATTGTTATTCATTACGATGTAGTACAGACAAAAAGTAAAAAAAAAAAAAAAAAACAAGTAGATATTTAAGCTATAAGGTTATTGATGGATATTCAGACCTTTATATTATTCAGGCTTTGTTTTTTAGCGCTGTTACCCACTTCTCGACGTCACTCTCAGATCTTATTGCAAAGATTTTATCATTTTCGGACTTCCTAATTAATATATTACCGCGTTTACACCATACGAACTGCACTAGGTTGGTATCCTTGAGCTCAGACTTGGTCTTCCATAAAAGGTATGCCGTTGCTGGAGTGAGAGCTTCTCGCAGATGTATTCTGCCTTCTCCATCCTTCCCAATTACTCTTGGAGAGAGGGAACATGCTTTGGCTGCCTCTAGCCATTTGTCCCTGCATCCCTCTCGGAGTGTCAGCACAACGACCGAAGAGTGTCTTTTTTGAGATGCCGACCCTTTACTTTCTTTTCTATAAATCTTCTTGATGTCATTATTATCTTGATTGATAGCATTTCCAATTTTCCTTACTATTTCAGATAAATTTTCTTGTTGTTCTTTTGGTATTCCGCTTATTTCTAAGGTATTTTCAATTTTTCCTTGTTCGAGGGTATTCAATTTTATTTGCATAGATTCAAGATTATTTTTCATATTTATATGTTTGTTTTTTAAATCTTTCCACTGGTTCTCAATTGTTTTAATCTTTTCTTCATAGTTATCTATTTTTATTTGGAAATCATCAATTTTATCGGAGTAAAATTTTAAAGTTCTTTTAAGTTCTTCTTGTATTGAGTCGCGTATTTCATGGCGTATCGTAGATAACACGGTGGCCAATATTTTCTGGCTGTTGGAATCAAGGCTCACGCCAGCTGTTATAGAATCAGTGTCAGTGATGTCTTCTTCCTCCGGATCCGGCAGAATCACTGACATTCTTTTTTGCTTCGAGGATCCGACGCATCCACGGCACTTCCAATCGGCTTCCGTTGAGTGTAAAGCTGTCAGCTGATCGTGGCTTAGAGCAACACACTCCCCGTGCATCCATTTATTACATCGTCCGCACTGCAATCCTGGACTCTTTTTCGTTATCACTTTGTTACATTTAGCGCATTTAGGCATGGTATATATGCATGAATCAATAATAGAAAAAAATAATGCAACCGCGCCACGCGCACGATCGTTGGTAATTTTGAAGCGAAATCACTCTGTATACGTCTTTACGCGGCGCTTGCGCCGAGCGAACTACTACAATACAAAACTGAAAATAAATTATTTAATACTAGATATACCTTGCGGCTTCGCCCGCGCAAATTTCAGGACGCAGCGTACATAGTCTACACCTATAGTCATACATGAGATTTTCGACAAACATTTTGTTATCTTTCGTAAAAAAAATTTTTTTCTTTAAATGTCCTATATTACTTCTGATACCTCTAAGAATACGTGTACAAAGTTTCATGGTGATCGGTTAAGTAGTTTTCGCGTGAAAGCGTAACAAACAAACTTACATTCACATTTATAATATAAGGAAGGAAGGAAGGATATTTAAAATATATTTATATTATATTTATATTTAATATTACATTGTATTCAGTTTCGATAGTATTTAAAATAGGAAACAAAATGTGTATATCTTTTTCTCTTCTATAATTTTTATGGGTTTGTTTCCGTATCTACACATTATTCAGTTTCCATAGTGACTTAAATAGTTCTATCTCATTCTCACCTATACATTTATGTGTTTCTTCATTTTCGTTTTATCGAAATTCAAATTATGATTCTAGAGAACTTTCACTTCATTATAAAGTACTTACTAGCGGACCTGCGCGATTTCTTCCGCGAATGAGTCGACTTAAAAAAATAGTCGTATGTCCGATATAAATGATTCCGAGATTCCAATATAAATGAATCCTAGCTTGATTAATTTATCGCCCCCGAAACCCCCTGTATACTAAATTTCATGAAAATCGTTGGAGCCGATTCCGAGATTCTAATTATATATATATTTTCATTCAACCATAAATTAAAAAAAATCATCTTCAATTAGAATCTGAAAGCTGTGCGACTGATATGTCAATTATATAGAGGTAGGCATGCGAGTTTCAGTTCAGCTGTTATCTTTATATACAAATCGTATTATATTATATTATATATATATAACTATATTAACACTAATTATATAATTGCAGCAGTTTATTAATTTATTATGTAATTAACAGTATTTCAGATTTTTTTATTATTTTTTAGTATAATTATAATTTTGCTGCTTTTATTACTTTTATTACCTACTTTAATGGGAACAACCTGTACTTCACTTTATTTAGTTATTTCATTATTTTTTATTTATATATTTAGTTTGCCGTATCGTCACTCGGGTCTCAGCTGAAAATCAGCGGCATACTACACCCTTTCTGTCTGGTGTTACACACAGACATTGTATGTTGTATACTATGTTGTTACTTTATTATTATAAGATGTACTGTTTGTAACACTTAACATGAATAAATGTTTTTTCTTTCTTTCTTATATAGCCTATATCACCCGGGGATAGTGTAGCTTTCCAACAGTGAAAGAATTTTTCAAATCGGTTCAGTAGTTTGAAGCCTATTCGATGCAAACAAACAAACAAACAATCAAATCTTTCCTCTTTATAATATTAGTATAGACTACTACTGAAAACTCAAAATACTAAAGTGATTTAACGGGATAAACGGTCGTATCGACCGTGATCTGACCTTATTGTTCGCTTTCCATTGTGAACGTAAACCCCTAGTGCTCTCCCGATAAAGCACGAATATCAAAAGGGATTCAAGAAAGCCTTTCATCTCGCCCACTTCCCAGAGTCGGCATCCCCGCTCAGCTACTAATGGTGTCATTACCCCCTAATTTGCTCCATACGTCTCGATTTTTCGCGGATCGTCCCGATTGGAAAAACCGACAAAGTAAGACAAATACTACACGTTGAAGGTAAGATACGAACTTCAGTATAAATGTAGTTTAAACAAAATGTAATTTGTAAGTATAACAAGTGTATAAAAGAAGCCATCCGATAAAATTATCAAGCCGAACCGAAGACGAGGGTGGTTATTTAAATCGAGGATGAAATCGGTTTTGTGACCGACTTATACACTCTTGCTTTTCATTTCTGATTTTGAGGATTTATATAACGGTAATGGTATTGTAGTATACACTACAATTGCTGAATGTTCTTAATTCTGTGGAGATACTCTCCATAGAATCAACCGTACACAACTAATATTCAAGCATCAAAAACCACTCCACTTTAGAGTTGTTACTCGAACAAACGGTTAATCACTTCATACTATTTAGAAGTTGAAAGTTATTGAAAATTATTATTTTACCTCTAATGTTCTAAACGTTTACCATGTAATGGGACAATGAGAAAAGTTACATTTGCTTATTAAGTGAGACGTGCTCGGGGCGTTTTCACTATTTTTGGACAAAATTCACTACATACAATAATGGCTGAATGAGGATTCTGTATGTTCTTAATTCTGTAAGCATCTAATAAATTAAATTATTTTGTACCTTTGGCATTAAAAACACATTTTTTAAACTTTCTATAGGAAACTTTAGGCTTAGGTCGAGTAATACCTAGAACTATACCACGGAATATAACCATATCATATCTATTAGAGTATTCAACATCAGTCAGGTGTAATAGTTCACTTCTGGACACTGCCTCTCCCAACGAGAGGGTTTGATAACTACGCTGGGCAGACTGGAACGTGATCGCAGTACACGGTAGTAGTAGCACTAAGGATAGTGCGAGCCGTTTTCTTTATATTCCCTTAGGTGCCTTGTACCGCGGGAAGAGAGGGGTGGTGACAGATATTGTATTCTGATCTGCCGTAACCACACGGCACGTGTGGTGTGTACTGGGTTTCTTAGCAGGGTATGCATACAACAGGAAAATTGCATAAAGGGCAAAAATTCTCCTCCTATACGAGTTTTATATCAATTTTAGGGTAGACAGTGCTTTTGTGCATCTATGAAGTGCACGCCACTGACGGCACCTTAATTATCAGGCTATTCATTTGCAATATCCAAATTCACTTATGTTTATATCTTCATTGCCCACTGTACCGTAGTGATTGTATGCTCATTGTGATAATTTACTGCCCAATCTTCCAAGTTTGTATCCTCTTTGTTGTTTATAATAATGATTCTTCATGGAAAATAACTGGCACTATAGAAATCACATGCACAGTTTTTAATGGTTTTTTTTTTAAATATATTTGCGCTCGTGCATCTAGAGCAGTTTTAGTCTACATAGTAAGTATATTCGAATTTTACATGAGAACTTAGAATAACTCATAAAATTCGCCTTCGTAAAATAACATCGCACAGATGTTTACACTTTGTTATTTTATGTATTGCTATGTTATTTTATGCTGGCGCTCAGAGGCGACTGGGTTTCTTACCAGGGTATGCATACAGTGGAATAAATGCCATAAATCTACATATACATCAATTTTAGGATCGATCGGCTCTCGGAGCCTTAGTCACCCATTTCACCCTCTCTCCCGAAGGCACTGAGCTGAATATGGGGGTAAGAAGTGGTCCTATGAGGCTATGGCCTACATCGTCATATGTATGTTATCATTTAATGCAAAGTTTCATTTGAATTCATTCAGTACGGCGTGATGCGCGGCAAAAATACAGACGGACAGATATTGACAGAAAAAAATGAAGTTAAGGCTGTTAACCAGTGGCACTGGTTAATCCATACATTGAAGACATGATACGTTGAAGATAATGTATAAACATTATCAGAATTTCGATCGTTACAGTTTTATTATAATTAGATATAAGATATCACACTTTGTAAGCATACAGCTGTATGCTCGTAATGTATTCTAATTTCGATAAATGTATCGTAAAGATAAAGGGTACCTACGTTAAATGAATAAGACTCTGTCATTAGTGGATCTGAAACCTTAGAACGAGATTGCAAAGTTCGTGTAGTACTGCGAATTCTTTGACAGACATTACCTATGACCTCACGAATCGTAGACGAACAAGCTAACATATGGACGAATGAGTTACGACCATACGATTGACGTAATATTCGTTTTAAAATAGTAAAATAGTACCTACACATTTTATTATATATATATGAAATTCTAAACTTACTGTATTGTTTATTTATCTTCCAGCAAAATTAGTTTTAATGGGCGCAAAACTCGCTGGACATTGATGACCTTAGGTACCTACGATAGTGTTACGAAATAGTACGAGTTTAATACTATTTTAAAACAAGAAGTATTAAATCCATTTTATTCTGATAAAGTCGAACTTAAAATAACATAATTTAATAGGTGCGCGTATAGGTGCGTAACGTGCGCGTATATACCCGTATTTTGAAGGGAATAATTACACTCGTAAGCTTTGAATTGCAGTATTTTCTAAAATAAAAAAAGTTTGTTTCACAATTGGTTTCATAAATCACCACTAACTGTAAAAGTTCTCACTTCTCATATACCTACCTAATAATATTAAAACAAAAATTTCCACATACGTTCGCACGCTCTGAACCAGTACTTGAGTCTAATACTTGGTTGAGATAAAAAAAACTTCACAACACAAACACTAGAAATAGTTTGTTTTTATTACTATTTTTCGATTACTGACTTCTACGTTAGCTTATTGTTGAGTTAGGCTAGCAGTCATATGTTCGTAGCTGGGCAACATTTCGGCTTATACCACAACGATATAAAAATGTGATGTCAAAGCATGACATAAACAATTACCCCAGAACAATGAATAATACGTTACATAAGTAATTGTCATTTTTTAAGTTTATTTTATAAACAAACAAAAATTATACTTGAAATTTGATTCTCTAAAACGATCATTAGTGATACGTTTCACAGTGGCGTATTCCTGTACAAAAATAAGACCTTATAGATTAATTTGACTCGAATACCATCAACGCTTGCGATCTACGGATTCTCGCACTAATGGTTCTGCTATAAAGCTACTTTAATTAAAATAATTCAAGTGGAAAGATTACAGAGCTTTTCGAAGAAATACCGTATAAATTTTCATAAAATAATGTTAGGTAGCGTTTTCTACACCTACCTTTGTCCTAGATAGGTATTCCCCTACCTTAGTAATAATACAAATAATTATTGTATGTTAAAGTAATTATAACGTAATCTATGTTTCTTTATGAAATTATACAAAAATAAATATCTTTAAATAACGTATACTTAACAATTTATTTTTAATTGTTGATTTTGGAGTCTTTTTTATAGTCATAATTGATTCCATAACATATTTGTATGGTATTAAGTGACGGACAAAGCGGATTGCCCACCGGATGGTAAAAGGAAACCATCGCCTAAAAACGATCTTCCATACTGGAAGATCCAGCTATGCTGTTGACGACAGAAATAAGCATGGCAGTAGTATTTGCCCGTATTTTGAAGGGAATAATTACACTCGTTAGCTTTGAATTGCAGTATTTTCTAAAATAAAAAAAGTTTGTTTCACAATTGGTTTCATAAATCACCACTAACTGTAAAGAAATAACTGCAGAATTTTGAAATTTTTTTTTTAATTAATATTACTCGGTGATACCCACATTTGCTCTTAAGGTTATATTAGGTACCGGTTAATATTTTTTTATAAAAACAGAAAAAAATGAAGTTCTCACTTCTCATATACCTACCTAATAATATTAAAACAAAAATTTCCACATACGTTCGCACGCTCTGAACCAGTACTTGAGTCTAATACTTGGTTGAGATAAAAAAAACTTCACAACACAAACACTAGAAATAGTTTGTTTTTATTACTATTTTTCGATTACTGACTTCTACGTTAGCTTATTGTTGAGTTAGGCTAGCAGTCATATGTTCGTAGCTGGGCAACATTTCGGCTTATACCACAACGATATAAAAATGTGATGTCAAAGCATGACATAAACAATTACCCCAGAACAATGAATAATACGTTACATAAGTAATTGTCATTTTTTAAGTTTATTTTATAAACAAACAAAAATTATACTTGAAATTTGATTCTCTAAAACGATCATTAGTGATACGTTTCACAGTGGCGTATTCCTGTACAAAAATAAGACCTTATAGATTAATTTGACTCGAATACCATCAACGCTTGCGATCTACGGATTCTCGCACTAATGGTTCTGCTATAAAGCTACTTTAATTAAAATAATTCAAGTGGAAAGATTACAGAGCTTTTCGAAGAAATACCGTATAAATTTTCATAAAATAATGTTAGGTAGCGTTTTCTACACCTACCTTTGTCCTAGATAGGTATTCCCCTACCTTAGTAATAATACAAATAATTATTGTATGTTAAAGTAATTATAACGTAATCTATGTTTCTTTATGAAATTATACAAAAATAAATATCTTTAAATAACGTATACTTAACAATTTATTTTTAATTGTTGATTTTGGAGTCTTTTTTATAGTCATAATTGATTCCATAACATATTTGTATGGTATTAAGTGACGGACAAAGCGGATTGCCCACCGGATGGTAAAAGGAAACCATCGCCTAAAAACGATCTTCCATTCTGGAAGATCCAGCTATGCTGTTTGACGACAGAAATAAGCATGGCAGTAGTATTTGCCCGGACGAGCCTGGTCTGTCTGTCTGTCAGTCCGTGGGTCGATGGGTCTGTTGGTCGTACGGTCGGTCGGTCGGTCGTTCGGTCGGCCGGTCGTTCGGTCGGATGGTCTGTCAGTTATTCAGTCAGTCAGTCAGTCAGTCAGTCAGTCAGTCAGTCAGTCATTCACAGTTACAGATCCCGCATGAAACGGCCATTCACTAAAATTTCGTCTTATCATTATTCGGACCCAAACTCCAACGCCGCTCAGCGCAGTCCACACTCGCTTAAGTCGCGACAAAAGTAATAGTACCTAAGTAGGCACGTTAACAAGAAAAAACTACTTTCAGCAGCTAATTTCAGGGCGAACAACTAGTTAGACAGATTTAATCACCTCACTGAAATTATATCATACAAAAAATTTGCAATCCAGTGCAGAAAGCAGATTAGTTTCTTAATAAATTGCGGTCAGCGAGCTCGCCCCGTGGAACGTTTTTGCTGCAGATGATTGCTTGCGGGCGACCGTCTTTGACGTTTAAATATAATATTTCTTTGCAGGTTTAAAACGTCCCCCACACTGGGTCGGTGGCTGCACTTAAATGTGCAGTTAGCGTAAGCGTTATTTCATGAGTTTAGAGTACGGGATTAAATCCATACTAAGTAATATTTTATAAAGGTACTAAAGTGTACCCACACGTACTTAATACTTGATATTTTGGCTTGTCAATAAAATGTTTTATTGTATTGTATACGTTTTATTAAACGAGAAGTAATAATTGAACGGTTTTAGCCTTTGAGCAATCATAACGTGATCGTGATTTTAAGATGGTACGGTGTTTACGATGGTAGCGGGTTAGTCAACATTTTCAAATTGCTCTATGACCACAGCGCTTAGCAAGCCTAAAGAGAGTTGTAAAACATGGAATAAAAGTAAAGAGAAAAATTACTAACAAAAATATACTTAAGTGGTTCTAGGTTCGTGAAGTTTTCATTGCATATTTTGTAATGAAAACTTTTTATTCAAATACTTTATTTTATCAAGTAATACCCCGTTTTAGTTGAATTCGGAGCAACGCGGTTTTTCTTTTTTGATAAACGCGCGCATGGAATTGTTTGGTATATGACAAGTTTGGACGTGTTTAAAGTGCACCTTATTGGTTTATCTTTAATGATGTTATCTAACAGGCCAAAAAGTGAGTCATGTGAACTTAACAAGAAATGACAAACACTATCTTTGGAGCGCAAGGTCCCCGACTTACGCGAATTCGACTTTTGGTCGCTATCACGTAAGTCCGGGGTATTCATGTATTTCTCACAGACTTTTAATCACATGAAAAAGTTGTATAAGAAAAGTTTATTATGCATACTGAAATATCACATAATTTTACGTTATTCACGTTATATCTATCCGCGGTGCAGATTTTATCAGTGAAGTGTAGATAATGGCGAGCGCTCATACCAAGTGGGCTCTATCTCACATCGGGTCGACTACTTGGTCCGCTGTTTATGACTTAGCTCTCGAGGGAAATGTCTAGACTTCAAAATAATGACCTACCGCGTTCATCTTGAGACCGCGAGACATTGTTTGACATCGCACTTTTGTTTTTTGTTTTATAAAATAGTATCCGATGCTTGCAACGTTGTACGCGTTGACTTCGATTTTTTTTAAATTCATCTAAAACATACTGTTGATTAAAAAGTAGATTCAATTTTTTTTTTCGATGCATTGGTATGTCAACTTTATCTGATTACAGTAATTATAGTTTTACATGATTTAATGAAGTACTATATAGTAGGGCAAACGTAAGTTCAAATCGACTTATTCGAGAAAATCGTCTTGCACCCAGTTTCGTAAGCCGATATGGCGGAATTTATCGCTCTCTTGGGGAAAGCAAACCACCTGTTTAATGTCGCTTCGAGGTACCAAATCGAATTCGTTAGCGCATTTCGGGAAACGTATAGAGGTACTTTGTAACGAGCATTTTCCTCGTCTTTAACATCAAATTCTGGTAACTCAGATAGATATTATATTAACTTTTAGTCCGTACTTATATTATCGCAGTTTATGTTTACTAATATATTCTACACGAGTACCTCTACTGCTAGGTACTATATTATACCTATAGTAGCAGTAGAGTCAAGAGAGAGTTTTTTTTTGTTTTATTATGTGTGTTATCGTTTATATCGAATTAATATTTCCCTAACCTAATTCTCTACCATAAAGGGTTGTCTGGAGGAGATCGCTTAAAGCGATAAGACCGACTTTGCGAATCTTATATATATATATTTTTATTGTTTTGTTATTTCTTGTTTTCACTTTTAATTTGTGCAATAAAGACTTTATCTAAGATTTATATGTATATATTTATACTAGTTGTACCCTGCCACGCTTCGCTGTGGCACATTTTTATGTCATGGTTGAGAAATGAGAAACAAAACAAAGCATACATTACATATGTCAGCGAGTGTTTTTCTCGCTTTCGGCAGATGGCGCGGTCACTGGTACATCGATCGGAAAAAAAAACTGTCGTTTCGCGGTTGCAGATATGTGACTGATGCAAAAATAGAAAAAAACAATCTTTGATGCGTATTATATACGATGTTAAAATTTCAGCTCGATCGCTGCAGAACTTTTTGAGTTTTTGAAGCGTACACAAACCATCATAAAATTTTTATCTAAGTCGTAAACCACGGTCTATAAACAGAGCAACACTTCGCAGGGCATGCAAGGAAAACGTCCTGCAAAGTACCGCCCTGTGTCCATCAACCTAAGTCTTGCTGTCAATATGTTATGTGCTATGTATATATGTCAATACTCAATAGGTGATTTATTTAATAAAAACCGGCAAATAAAATCTTTACACTGCAACTCAGCAATGTTGCGTGGCAGAAATAAGCTTGACATACAAGTTAGCCCCTGACTGCAATATCACCTGGTGATAAGTGAAGATGCAGTCTAAGATGGTAGCGGGTTAACCTGTTAGGGAGTATGGTAGTCATACCCCTGATAGGTTTCTACGCGAAATCGCACCGGAACACTTAATCGCTTAGCGGCACGTCTTTGTCGGTAGGGTGGTAACTAGCAACGGCCAAAGCCTCCCACCAGAGAAAATTCAGAAACTATAAATTCTTAAATTGTCCCTGCCGGGAATCAAACCCGGGACCTCCTTCTTGAATTCACAGCGCTCACCTCTGCGCCAGGAGGTCGTCAAAAGCACTGTTTGTAATAATGATACATAACCGTAGGTTCTTTTCCAATCCAAGCATTGCGGCATAGTATTTAAAGCAAACAAAAACTATAGCCTTCTTATCAGTGGAGTAACATTTCAGAGTAGGTAATATGAAGTGTAACTTACATAAAGAAAGGGTCATATAGTCGTATGATATTGTAATTCAGGTAGAGCTCTTCAATAAGATATTGAATTAATTTTGAATCAATTACGGCCATTGTGAATCCGAAGTTAGAATATACAGACCATTCTGATTACTAATAGGTTGATTTCCGAATCCTTAAAGTTACCATAGCGAAAAAATCAGAAGAGCTTAAAAGCAGTTTTATAACGTTCCACAGAATATCTTAATTCCTACTTAATTACTGGTATTTTTTTTTATAATTTTTATTTATGTTTTTACCAACACTACGAGAAAATATCAATGTTATAAGCTAGATGGCACTACAGTCGCTATAAGAATTATATAAAAAGGCACTAATTTGGCATCGGCAGTAGAAGAGCCTGAGCGACCTGAGCGACCTGAGCGCTTTGACCACTAAGCTATGCTTAGTGGTCAAAGCGCTCAGGTCGCGATTGCCATAGGGGGTCGCAGGTTCAAATCCTGTCGGTTTCGTTATTTTAATATGCATTGTAACAATTTATAAAATGGAAACGGGTTGTTCTGAGGACAGTATACAAACTGTTATCGCAATACTTATTTTGCGATGATATTTTCCCCTATGATAAAATATATAGGCAGAGTAAATTGTAAAGAAAATGAAGCTGCACTAAATCATTTTGCAATAAGAGAAAAGGATCGCGTTTTCGAAATTAATGATTATTATGATTTGTCTCTAAGTAAAAATATCAATTATCACAAAGTAAAACTTAATTATTTTTATTAATTGTTTAGAAGTCACGATAGCCCAGTGGATGCTCCGAGTGTTTATAACGCATACAAGCATAAACGACTGTAGGTCCAGATTGGAAAAATATTTACTTATGAATGAATGAAAGTTCATTCATTCATAATCACTACCAATGGGTTACCACGCTGACCAAGTTCGGATTGGTAGCCTTCACACGCCCTTGCGAACGTTATGGAGAACTCAGTCATGAAGGTTTCCGCACAATGTTCTCCTGCACCGTTTAAAGCAAGTGATGTTTAAATGGCTTAAAATAAAAACGCACATAACTCCGAAAAGTTAGTGGTGCGTGCCGGGGTTGGAATTCGGTCTCCACGAAAGGAAAGCCGAAGCCTTACCCATTAGGCTATCACCGCTTCAGTCCACTAGTTGACTGTAACAGGCTATTAATCATGTATATTCGGAGCGCATTCCACAGTTAAACTTTATGTTTTTGAATGGTCTAAAATAATAAAGATAGACAGTGGAATATTTGGAAATCCCTACATAGTACTTACGACCACAACATCGGTTGATATGATGAAGTTTAGCGTCTTCTTCGCTCTCGCTTGACAATACTTCGCCACTCTTCTCTAACGGTTGCCTTTCTTGCGCATTCATGTAGAGGAGCCTCGATTGTGGCCTTCACTTGGTCCGTCCATCTCATCGGTGATCTTCCGCGTGCTCTGCGTACTTTATAAAAGCATTGCCTACCCAAATTTGGTATAGCTGTATAGGACGAGGATTTTCCATTTTATGTCGTCTTCCTTTGTGACTACACTGTTAAAAACCCTGTGCACGCCACCGCGAAACAACTGCATCTCTTTAAATGTCATAACTCATATTATCATAACAAATTGTTAGCAATTAGTGTAAAGCTGACTAATTTCAGAATTTGTCTCACATTCCGTTACCGAAATAATTAAGCAGTTAAGGCCAAATTTATCGCGCTCTCGAGGAACGCGAACCACCTGTTTAATGACACTTCGTTGCACGATATTAAAATTGTTTGTTCGTTTTTACTTCACGAACTCCACTTATATGGGCGTTAGCAATAAAATAAATCCATATTACTATTATAAAGCGGTGATAGCCCAGTAGGAGGAGCTCGAATTCACTTTCGGGGGGCCGAGTGCGAATCCCAGCACTTTTCCACCAACTTTTCTACGTTATGTGCGTTTTAAGTAGTAAAAATACCACTTGCTTCAACGCTAAACATAGTGAGGAAACCTGCATGCCTGAGAGTTCTACATAATGTTCTCAAAGGTGTGTGGAGTCCACTAATACGCACTGGGCCAGCGTGGTGAACTATGGCCTTAACCTCATTGTGGGAGGAGACCCGTGCTCTGTAGTGGGCCGGTAATGGGTTGATATGATGATGATGTTGATTATAAAGCCATCGATGATAACAGTTCAGCATAACTTCGAGGTGCATCATAACGCTGGCCAATGCGGATTGGTAGACTTTACACGCCTTTGAAAACACCCTTAAATCAAGTGATATTGAACCTTACTAATATTACAATTAATACGATGTGTATTTGTTCTGCCTTCACGCCCTAACTAAGCGTACAATCTAATTTTTGGCCTAGATTTAGTTGAAAGGTTGAAGCGTCACGCGAAGGCTACATTTAGAATTTTTGAATTTTCTGTGGCCAGACCACAGAAAAATTTATCAATATTTATATATTTGTGTTATGTTTATATCTTGTTTATCGTACCACGTACGTACTTTTCTTAGGTTTTTTCCTTTTACGCCTTTGGTTGCTTGAATCGCTATGTAGCGATAAGGCCACCCAATTGTCCCCTCTTGGTCTATGTTTATACCTCTGTAATTACTTTTCTCTTTGGCGTACAGTAAAAGTGTATTCATCATAATCACTAATATAGGCTGAGTTTTTTTATTAAGTCGCATGGTGAAGCTTGATCATTATCAAGGCATTACCGACGCACTGAACATACCCATGTTTCGTCTCAAAATGAGAAAGGCTTAGGTCATGCTGGAAAACTACGAATTGGCAGACTTCACACGCTTTGAAAACATTACTGAGAACTCTCAGGTTGCCTCACGATGTTTTCTTTCAACGTTATAAAGCAAGTGATTCGTCATTATAATCATCATATTAACCCACTACGCGTTAAAACGTCACGTAGGCTACTTTTTATTCCAGGAAAACAACCGATTCCACGGAATTTGTAAAAACCGTAATAATGCAGACGAAAAACGCAACAGCTACTTGCTTATAAAGTGCATACCGACGAAAATTTAACCTTCTATCTTTTCGTAGTTATGTACGTGTACCGCGTATCTACGTTGCGTGGATGAGTTCGAAATCTTTTCTCCAAAAGTGAAGTCTTAACCGCTAGACTATCAACGCTTAAATAAAATTATAATAAACTTGCTAGTTAGAGATAGAACCTTAAGCTGTCCGAAGCAAGACATTCAAATTAGGCAGAAGTCTGCCGAGCATCGCGTGATTAGAATTCTAAATGAGTGTGCACAGGACACTCGGATTTCAAATTGGGTAATTTCCCGAATCCGCAGCGATATTGCCTCAGTAAACAAACAAATTTTGCCTGAGGATATTTAGTCTGTATTCGTGTTAGGCACTGACCTCTGTCATAAACAATTAACTGGCTGTCCTTTAACAAATGACAGTTAAAATTTTATCTCCATCTGTAGATTAGTATTGACTAACAAAACAGTAAGGGTTTGAAACCCGGGGCTTTTTGTAAATTTAGTTGCCACGAGCCCCGGGGACTTTTGAGTCCAGACTCGAGACACTGTTGTTGAAAGTCTTAAGTATAATAATGTTACTTTTATTAGGTAATCTTTACTTATAATAAATACCTACATAATAAACTTTATTAGGTCAGTCAGTTTAGTGTCAGTTGAAAGCGCCATCTATTACAATGATTCTAAATCCGTTCACCGCTAATGGTTCGTTAATCGTTTGTTACCGCCAAATCTTAAGACAGCATTTTTTTTATTTTTCATCGTTGAGGCATGGTAGTTATGTTAAACCCACACAATGATCGCTGATTGGCGCGGAGGGCCACGACCCTGCTTTCTGAGTCCACGGCTGTGGGTTCGATTCCCAAAAATGGAAAATGGTTGTCTTATGAACATGAATATTTTTTAGTGTCTGGATGTTTATCTGTACATTATAAGAATTAATGTATGTTATTCAAAAAATAAACATTAGTCACCTTAAAACAAGCTACACATACTTTGGGACTAGCAGACGATGTGTGTGTTGTCGTTAAAAAAACACGTTTCCCTAATCGGTTTTTAATCACGTCGTAGCAGAACAGTGGCAATTCTTTGTTGGGCATAAATAACCAAATTATCCCTGAAGATCGCAAATAGGCCTTATTACCTATACGACCATAGTGGCCACCGCCACGTTATTCACAGTTTCAGCATTCAGCACGTCAGTTGTAACTGTATATTTCAGTGGTTACGGCCTTAGGTGTCCAGCATTTCATATGAGAGACAATTTAAAGCCGAACCTCGAGGCAGACCGCAACACGAGCAGGGATTTATAATATCAGCTAGCCATTTTGACAGCATGAATACCCTAACAGCAACCACAAACTGGAATTAGACCCAATAATTTGTGGGCACGCATATAAGATTTATAGCAGCTACAAGTGGTTTAAGTTTATGGTGATTGCCGGTAAAGGCGATGGTCTAAAACGTATGGAGCGTTAGATAGTGTTTTTTTGGGTTCCGTACGCAAAGGGTAATACTCTATTACTAAGACTCCGCTGTCCGTCTATGTCTTTCTGTCCGTCTGACACCAAGTTGAATCTCGTGAACCGTGATAGTTCGACATTTGAAATTTTTACATATGATGTAATTAGACGGCCGATTGGCGCAGTGGGCAGCGACCCTGCATTCTGAGTCCAAGGCTGTTGTTTCGATTCCCACAACTGGAAAATGTTCGTGTGAAATGAATGTTTTTCAGTGTCTGGGTGTTTATTTGTATATTATAAGTATTTATGTATATTATTCATAAAAATATTCAGCAGTCATCTTAGTACCCATAACTCAAGCTGCTACGCTTACTTTGGGGCTAGATGGCGATGTGTGTACTGTCGTAGTATATTTATTTACTTATTATTTCTGTCACCGCTATAAAAAAAAAAAACTGAATAAAATAAGTATTTAGGAGGGTTTCCATATAAAAGCATGACCTTTTTTGTCGTTGGTATAGACAATGAAACCCTTAAAGTGCGAGTCCGAATCGGACTTGGCTGGAAATGGATTTTATTATTTTGCTGCAATCTCAGCATTCTCAGCTGCTCAAGGTACAGCCTTAAATGGTAGCGGGCCAATTTGATGGTTAGGATTGATTCGATTACTAAACCCAGTCATATTAAATCCATAAACTTGCGTTTTCTACATGGCCTTTTACCGGAATGCTAAAAGGCTTGGCAGCGCGTAGAACAGACCACAGAAAAATCAGAAATTATAAATTTCCTAATCGTACCCACCGGAAATCGAACCCAGGGCCACCCACTTATAAGGCTACAGCGCTCACCAAGCACCAGGGAGGTCGTCAAAGTAGAGCTAAGAGTGTACACAGAATAGAACTAACTTCTTCTTTTCTGTTTTTTTCCTTTCACGCCTTTGGTTGCCTGGAAGAAATCGCTATGTAGCGATAAGGCCACCACATTGTTTATTAAACCATTACCGACCCAATACGTAGACTCATGTCTCCTCTTAAAATGAGAAGGGTTAGGTCACGCTGGAAAACTACGAATTGGCAGACTTCACACGCCTTTGAAAACATTACTGAGAACTCTCAGGTTCCTCACGAGGTTACTTTCAACTTTATAAAGCATGTGATTCACCATTATTATCATCATATTAACCAATTACCGGCATTCTACAGGGCACAGGTCTCCTCCCAAAATGACAAAGGGTTAAGGCCATAGTCCACCACTCCGGCCCAGTGTGGAATGGTGCACTAAGCAACTGATAATAGCTACTAAAAATTAGAGGCGCATGCCAGGGTTCGACCGGGGCGCAAAGACCCAAGAAAATACCACTCTATTGTATGTGCTTTTGTAGTTATTTTTCTGTGTGGCGTACAACAAAAGAGTATCCGTTCATTCATTAACATTGCTATAAGATTTTTACAACAAATATTCGAGTGAAACCTTCATTTACTTTAGTAAAACAACTTCGCGTTGATCGTATTCGATCAAATTAGTAATTCTACCCGAATCAGCTTCCAAAGTACCGCCGCAGTGCGACTCATTACAGGACTGGAATTCGAATAGTCGGAAAAAATCCGCAAACAAAACAACAAATCCGCAACTCGTCAGATGCTGGAGGCATTGCCAACTTGTGTTTCGATAAGAATTTCACTTATCCTATTAATGGGAGAAAAGTATTAGTATTTGTAAAGGGAGATTAGACCGACCTATTTTTGTTTTATTACCTACAATAGACTTATAAGCTTTTTTATATTAAACTTTCGTTGAGCTCGGTAGTACTAGAGCTTTTTATGACAGAGCTCGTCCGGGAAGTACCTATTAACGCTATGCTTATTTCTGCTGCATTGTTGCAATGCTGTGTTCCGATCTAAAGTGTGACAGAAAGTATATATTGCACACAAAGAAACACATACAACAACGACATGAACATCATATTGAATATAAGTTCTAGTTTTGGCGGCCTTATTAGGTTACGAAGCGATCTCAGCCAGACAAACCAAACTGCAGAGGAAATAATGATTTATGGTTGGGCTATACAAACAATAATATATACAAGTTACAGAAACAATATTATCTCCAATATATAAACTTATATATATACTAATAAATAAATATACGACGATAATACACACATTGCCATCTAGCCCAAAGTAAACGTAGCTTTGTTTTGTTATATAATAGATAAACACCTAGACACTAAAAACATTCATATTCATTGCACAAACATTTTCCAGCAGGGCTAGCACAGGCGAAGACAAAAATTATATCCCCCGATGATATCCCCTGACAAGGAATATAATTACGTGTCCACCTGCTAAAGTACGGGAACATGGAAAAGGAGAAGTTTACCCACGTTTATTATTACACATATATTACTGTTTTTTTAATGACAAGGTTGCTTGGAAGCATCCGGCTCCGCTTTCAGCTCTCACAAGATAGAAAAATGAATGTTAAAATGCAAAATGTAAATTGTTGATGTTGGAAAAGAGCAACTGCTGAGTTTCTTGCCGGCTTCTTCTCGGTAGAATCTGCCTTCCAAACCGGTGAAAGAATCACTACAAACAGACATACTTGACGTTTCAAAAGTGCTTATATTAGGCCTACTTGAAATAAATGAATTTTGAATTTTGAATTTGAATTTGAATTTGGGAATCGAACCCAACCTCAGAAAGCAGGGTTGCTGCCCACTGTGCCAATCGGCCGTCAAGATCATGCGGTATAAATTTTAAATAAATCGTTAATTGGAATATAGGTAGTAGCGTTTTAAAATAATTCTTGAGCTGCGCGTTTGTTTGGAGTTGGATTTTTACTTTACAGGAAAATACTTTTTTGTAATTTTATCTCAATCCTAATCCACCTACCTATGTTTTTTCCTCTTACGTTCTTGGTTGCCTGGAAGAGATAACCATAGCGATAAGGCCACAAATTGAACACTCTTGCTTCAATTATTTTATATCTCCGAATTCCTGGATCCTGGTTATCGACGCTTGTTTTTAGTGTACAGATTACTTACTTAAAATATTAAATTTCTACTAGTTACCAGTTTAAATAGTTACCAGAAACGTGATAAACGAAAACTCTCATGTTGATTCCAGCATCGTAACAAAATATTGGAACGTTAACTTTATTCAGTGGTTTACGAGCTTGCCGACATTGTGGAGTGCTGACGCTGCACGCGATCGCGTGCTGTAATATTATGCAATGTGCCAATATTATTGCTGATTCGGTGCCTTGACTATCACTTTTTGAGATCTAAAAAGCCTATTGAGTAAGCATCAAAAACGGTTTGTAAAACATAAAGATAAGATCACATTATTTATACAAAATGAAGTAGTCTAGACCTTCTTTCTTTCTTTTAAGCAACATATTTTATAGATTTCTGTCCATCTTGTTGATTCTAGTATAAGCGTCTAAGCGACTACGCTCTAAATAATTATTTAGAACATCAATATTTTAAAAAATGAAAAACTATTTTTGGTTCCCTGAATGTTTGAAAATTGTGAAATGTGTGAAATTCCAGCAGTGAAATTCAATAATTACAACTTAGTAGTTCCATAAACTTTTCAGCTATAACGTGCTAATGGCGGCACATATCCTACATATACGAAACTTAAATGAATTAATTATTCAGTATTTCTGACTAGACTTAAAAAAAACTTGCTAAAATATATAATGATAAAGAGGTATACTAGCAGCGAGCAAAAAACTAATAATACTACAGAAATGGATCTCTTTTAGAAGCGCAATACATTTTTCTGAGCGTTTAAGAGCTGGTAAATAATTGCACTGTCTCCGACACTTGCATTGTGCAAAGTTTGCTGTCGTTTTTCATGAGCTTAGTATTTCTTTGTCGTCACTTACAAATTGCTCTGTAGCTTTTCGTGAATCCAAGTCTTATTTGAATTTATTAAATATGCGTATGTTACATTCCAGTTGAATAGAATACAAGATAGCTCTTGACTGATTTCATATGCGGTAAGTGATGATGCAGTTGAAAATGGTAGCGGGCTTACCTGTTAGGGGGTATTTATATTAAACCCTAATCGGTTTCTTCGCTGCATCGTACCAGTCTGCTAAATTGCTTCACAGAACGTCTATGTCGGTAGACTCTACCACTGGCCACGGCCGAACCCTCCCACCAGATTCTACTGAGAGGATTCAAAAATCATTCAATCCTAAATTGCCCTTGTTGGGGATTGAACCTGTAATCTCCCACTTATTAGACCGCAGCGTGCAGCGCTCTCTATACACTGCGCCATGAGGGTTCACAAAAACAAAAGTAGTACTTCGTTTTTTCATAATAATGCATTCAGGGTGTTGATGAAGCTGCCCCGCTTTTGTAGCGCCTCAGGGATATTTGCGGAAGCGAGAGACTGCATCTATGCCACAATACGCAAAAGATGTGGTTCCGTGGCGCGAAGGTTGCGGGGGAGCACCAACAGTATCCTGAAGACGATTGCCTGCAGGTATGCGAGTCACTGCTGTGCTATTTGAATTGCACTGGGCCAGCGTGTACCCTGCACCCTTCTTATTGTGGGAGGAGACCCGTGCCGTGTAACAGGCTAGTAAAGGGTTGATGTGAAGATGATAAGTATTCTTATTCTGTTTGATAATTCACTATGGATTGCTTAAAATCTAAACCGCAGGGTGATTAAGTATCTCGCGACAGGTTTGCGACAGGCGTAAATCTTGCAATCACTGCTTTTATTTATTTATTGTATGGAAAAGGGACGCAAGATTTACGCCTGTCGTTACGTAATCACGCTGCCGATCTTCATAAATGATGGCATCGTGGAATCGGACAAAAACCGAGACGCGCGAATAGACGCGAGAATAGACAAATATACTACACACGTCGCCATCTATACCCAATGTATGCGTAGCTTGTGTTATCGGTACTAAGATGACTGATGGATATTTTTATGAATCGTTAACATAAATACTAATAATATACATATAAGAACCCACGGCCTTGGACTCAGAAAGCAGGGTCGCGGCCCGCTGCGCCAACCGGCCATAAAAAGAACAAAAAACTATCTATAAATAAAAAAAAAACATGTCTATTGTATAGGAGCCCCCTTAAATATTTATTTTATTATGTTAGTAAAAAACATAATAAAAAACTTGTTCGTATATCGGCCACAGAAATAATTCATTAGTGAAAACTTCAACTGCCATCACGCCTCATGAGATACAGCCTGGTGACAGACAGACAGACGCATGGACAGTGGAGTATTATTAATAGGGTCCGTTCCGTTATACGGAATCCTAGCAACATTGCAAGCCTGAAAAAAAACGGTTCTGGAAGTATTTATAAAAATCTAAACAAACGTGGACAAACCTGTGGGCAAAGGTTAGTTTTAAAATATATTGATATTGTGTGTGAGAGGACCGCACACTAAATTACATATTGCAACTTATTATATTATTATTGCATGCACCTAATATAATCATGATATTATTAAAATCAATATTGATCAAATGAAATTGGATCCCGAACTGAAATTATTTATCGCGTTTTGTATATTTATCTTGTTAACTCATTTATGATATAATCTTCTTTGTTTATTTGTTATTCAATTATGTCGCTATGATATATTTACGTGATATTTTAAAGCAAACATCATCATCATCATCATCATCATCATTATGAAAAATCATCAGAATGAGAAGGTTTTAGATCATACTGACTTAGTGCGGATTGACTTCATACGTTGGAGAACTTTCTGGAATGCAGGTTTCACGATGTTTTCCTTTACTCTACCCATAAATGGCTTCTTTTTTTGGCGTGGTGGAAAAGCTTTATTGCTACCTCCAACCCTTGGGCAGGACGGAGGTAATGTGTGACTCCCCCTCTAAAGGGGTATACCCAAACCAAAAACCACCACGGCATGTCTCCTTGTTGGCTTTGTTAAACGTCCGGGTAACCCGTTGTATACCCCCCGAACGTACCTAAAAATGGCTATCAAATTCAAAAAAGCTGTTTTCAAACTTAATTGATAGTTACAGTGAAGCGCGATCAAACAAACGTAAAAAGTAAACAAAATTCGGCTTCCTTATCGGTATATATTTAAATAGATATCTCCACGAGAATGCGACGGTGTCAGAAGGAAACGTAGAGTTTCATTTTGGGAATCTACACTGCAACTAGAGTCTTGTTTCACCACCTTCTGATAAGTGCCGAATTGCTTATTTACTTCGTCTTTTGTCTTTGTCATATGACTTATAGTAAGAAAGTATCAAAACTTATGTAACTATCCGACACTTGTCAGAAGTAGAGAAGATTTACTAGTATTCAAAGCCGGGTTAATTAAGATAACAATACAAAGGTAACTCTAACACCGGGAGGTTGTTTCAGATAACGAAAGCAAGGTAACTCAAAGTTTTCTCTAAACAAGTAGGATAGCTAGGAATTTTCTCGTTAGCTTCAGGCAGCATACGTCTTGTATTTCTTGGGAATTATAATAGCAAGGAAAACTCGTTACTCCTTGTGTACTATGGACTTCCTTCCTCGGTATTAAATTATTTTAATAATATGTATGTTTACGATTTAATATTACAACGGAAAATAATAAAGCGTTGTGAAAGTAGTAGTAAATACTGAGTTATTGCAACTTTTAAACCTGTGTAGGTTTTTTAGTTTTTAACAAAAAATACAGAAATCAATATGTAGTGTAAATATTTATATCGGTTTGTGGGTTTTCTGAATATTGGGGTTTTTCATTATAAATTTTTTTTTACACTATAAGTTATTCCTCGACTGTAATCTCACCTAAGGTAAGTTATCGTCTTAGATAGTGCAATATAAGATGGTAGCGGGCTAACCTCTTTGGGAGTATGGTAGTCATATCCCTAATAGGTTTCTACGTGAAATCGCACCGGAATAGTAAATCATTTAGCGGCACGTCTTCTTCGGTAGTGTGGTAACTGGTCACGGCCAAAGCCTCCCACCAGACCAGAACAACAAAAATTTCAGAAATTATAAATTCCCTGCCGGGAATCTAACCCGGGACCTTCTACTTAAATTCTCAGCGCACACCTTTGCTTCAGGGAGCTCGTCAAAATTATAAAAATTCAAATGTCGTATTTGATACTTGTTCAATATCGTATATTTTATCGCCTAGTAGTACCGTCATGTGAAATAAAATATACCTAGCTATAATTGCGATAAGGCCGCCTTTTGTATCCTACAACTTGAAGTGTCTTAACTTATTGTGGAGTACAACTAAAATAAATAAATAAAATAAAATAGCCTTCAATACCAGAACATAATTTCATACATACTAATAAACAGTTTAATACTTTTAAATTAAATAAACATTAATACATTGATTGGTTAGGTAAGTTAAGGTACTTCGGTATATTTCTGCATAATTGCTGCGACCACAGACAATTTTCGGCCCGATCCGGCAGGGTGATTACGTATCTCGCGACAGGCGTAAATATTGCAATCACCGCTGTCAAACGTCACTTCTGTTTATTAATTGTATTGAAACTGTCGCAAGCCTGTCGCAAGATACGTAATCACACTGCGGGAATTGAAACAAGGAAATCGTAGAAACAAGGAAATCAAAACAACAGATAATAAAACTAACCAGGAATTTTTATTTCATTCGTATAATAGTATGATAGAATTAAAATTCTATTCATAAACAAAAATAACCTAAAATAACCTATGTACCAAAATAAATTCTAAAACGTCTTCGAAACAGACAGTTTATAATTAGGATTTTTCGATCTACTTTACGATTACTTGTAGGATGCCCAATGACTCTAATGTTAACAATTATAATATGCCTGTCTTCATACCTAGATATTGGCCAGCAGTTTGAAATTTAAGCCCGTTTTACATTAAATTTCATTAGGTAGATGTTTGTGAAAGGCCCACAGGTGAAGTTAATTAAAGCTATGCTAATGAAGTTTAGCAAACTACAACTTGACTAGCTACTTATAGAAGTCGAGGCTTTATTGACTCTAGAAATTTGCGGCGAATAAAATTGGTTGTTTGTCCTTACGAGGTTGAACTCTATTTAAACTCTACACTGTGTTTCAACTAGGTACTAAAGGTCATTCCTCAAAATTATCTTGTTAATTCACCAAGTTTTGGAATAACTTAGAGTAATTCTATATTTTATACTAGCTGACCCCAGCGCCATCTGTCGGGCTGATTTGTGCCCATCCAGGGTGCCACCCAAACGCATACCGAAAAATTCATTCAAATCGGTCCAGCCGTCTAGGAGGAGTTTAGTGACATACACACGCACACAAGAAATATACATATAAAGATAAGCGGTGATAGCCTAGCTGGTAGGGTGTCAGCTTTCCTTTCGTGGAGACTGTCTTCGAGCCACGGTACGCACCACTGACTGTTCGGAGTTTTAAATTGAAGCAATTTAAATATCACTTGCTTTAACGGTGAAGGAAAACATCGTGAGGAAACCTGCATGCCTGAGAGTTCACCATAATGTTCTCAACGGCGTGTCAAGTCTACCAATACTCACTTGGCAACCCTTTAGCAGTCTGCTGAGGAGTGCTGGTCCTATTAACTTGAATAATAGTCATCATGTGTACATACAATTCAGGCAAAATTAAACTGATACAACCTTTCCTGTGCAAAAATAATGAATAAAACTTGTCCCCTTTTGACTGAGTGTGAAATCCTAATTAATGTGCCGTGCGGTGACGGCAGATCGGAATACTGTTATCACAACCTCTCTTCTACCCGCGGGTTTCGTACGAGGCGACTACGTGGCAGATAACGGCCTAAATCCTTCTCATTCTGAGAGGAGACCCATGGCCTGTAGTGGGCCATTAATGGGTTGGTGATGATGAATTCTTATATCCCAAAAATATTATGATATAAGAAAGCTTTTTCATTATTATTCCGTCAGCCGATTGACGTAATGATGATAATGCCATGAGGCTTAAAACCTACGCCACAAATTTATGGACACAGGAAGGCACGTTGCAGTTCGTGCTCCTAGCATGCCCTGTGAAGTGTTCACATCAATTATTACAGTAAAAAAAAAAGTTCACTAGGCATAGACATTTAGTAAGGCGGATTTCGTCTGACCACCTCGTTGCGGGATCGCCATTCCAGCACCTTGGGAACGTCCATCAGTTCTCCGAGCTACGAAAGATATTAAAGACGTGGTAAGCAAACCAGCTTATTCTTCCTATCATAAGAAAAAATGAGTTTTAAAAAAAATTATTTATATTAATATTTTTTAAATAGATAAAATATTATTAACTTTCTGTAACAAATCATGAACATTTTAAAGTTATTCCTAAATGGGCTTGCGCTAAACTAATGCTTCATTTTATGATTAGGTCAATGTTGGAGCATGCTTGCATGGAAAATGCCTATTTACTCGCCTTGAAGGTACTAAGTTATACGTGGGAGGAAACACATATAATTTCATCATGTTTCCGATTCGAATTGCATAAAGAGGTCGTTATAGCTTTGTCGGGACGCTAAATGCCAATGGCGTGATCATATGCTTTAAATTTCGAACTTGTCTCGCCATCGGTCGACATTTGAATGGTTTAAAAACTTTAAGGCACCGTTACAGGAACAATTCAAATTGAACAATTCTGGCCAAAGTATAAATTAACGATTGCATCGAAATAAATATGTTATGATAATATTGTTACTGGATATCACCCGTCCTTATTAAGGTATACGGAACAACTAAAGTTCAAATGAATAATATAACTAGCAATTATTTATTTGAGCAGTCTAATTTTTTTCGGGTCGCTTTCAGTGGTATCTTGAGTTAAAACTAACGCTAAAGTAAATAGAAGAAAATAAATAAACAGCGTTGGTGGGTAACAAGATAATAAGGCTATATTTATTGTGTTATGGGCTGGAAGCTATTTATCAATATCTGCCCAAGTTTTCCAAGCCAACTAAGTACTAACTCGAAATATTTGGAAATAACGACGACATTTAGCAATACAGAATAAATAGATGGAGGCATTGGAAGTAGTATTGAATCAAATTTATTGGATTGATACAGATGGTTCTACTAATTCCTCTATCAATTCCAGCTGGTATTGTCGGAAAATTGCCAATTATAGCTTATAATATTGCCCGTGTAACTGTTCCTTAACCGTGCCTAATAGAAACAACAAATCCGCAAACCGACAATAGGTGTTTACGACAGTTGAAATTTGTTTGTTTATTAAAATTGCCGAAGTAAAATTAGCGCAACCCTCTCTTGTTGGGAGGGATTTTAAATTCATTAAAACAAAACCCTCGACATACGATTCCGTGTAACTTACCACAGTAATAAGTTGTGTTTAATTAAAATTGTCAGACAAAAAAACAAAATAAATGTTAAGAATACGTCGTCTCAGATCCGTTGTAAGTAAAATAACCATTTAAAAAATTGTCTACGTGTTTCTTACATGTTCTGCGAAGTGTATTCTGTTTATCACCAAAGGTTTTCCACGTTCAGCATACGTTGAGCTAACGTTTAGCCATCTTCCGTCAATAATAAGGGGAAAAAATTACAGTTTATTTGACAAACCTTGACGCTCTAATAATACGCATTATAATTATTTTGAAACAAAAAGTCCACGATATTTATATAATACTAGCGAATACTGCTTTAAGCGACGGAAGTTAGCCTCCTGTACTGTTTTTTTTTTTTAGGAACTAGTGCCTTAGAGACGTGTTCGCTTAAAGTCCTATCACAAACCTAAATATAAAAAGGGAGCCAAATTAAAATTAAAATAAATTATGCGTGGTTGATGACTTCGCCAACAAAAGAATTGAGATTGAAATGAGTGCCAATGTTAGATAATCCTGAAGTTTATTTATAAGAATGTACAAAATTGTAATATAAATTGCACGTAATTGAAAGAAAAGGATCAACACTGAGGTAGTTTTTAGACATTAGGGTTTTACAATAAATGTGGCATAACGTCGTCATCAAGCAGTGTATCACACTTTAACTGAAAGCACCTTTCAAATGCAACTTTATGCCATATTCAAAACTTTTAATGTCCGAAAATTACCTTAGAAGTCGTTTTTTGTATTGGACGTTAACTACGTCCAATTGAAATCAAGATTTTTTGTTTTTCTGCTGCAACATTGTTTCCAATCTAATAATATAAGTTCTTAAATTTGAACAGTCGAATTACTTAGCAAACTTAGGAAAAATTGCAACCAAGGATTTGACTTGTGAGCCTGAAAACTCCCTTTAGAAGAGGGTATAGTGGGTCTTCTAATATTACATGATAGTACGATTGGTAAAATTGTAAGTTTTTCAAAGATCCTAGATTCCAACCTCATCATCTGGATGCCTGGTATTCTTCTACTATTCGAAATACCAGATCATTTCTACCGCGCACTTGCAAATTATGGAACAATCTCCCATCTTATGTGTTTCCTCAAAAATACAATCTAGGGTTGTTCAAGGGGCGGATAAACTAATTCCTCAAAAGCCGGCAACGCATCGGTGGGTCCTCTGGTGCTGCAGATGTTTATGGGCGGCGGTGATCACTTAACATCAGGTGACCCACATGCTCGTTTGCCCGCTATTAATAAAATAAAATAAAAAGATTATATATTTTTATCAGATTGCTCTTCGGAAATTCATATCGTTTCGCATATCATGAGCAAGTTGGCAGCTTTTACTCGGGAAACGTGCGTAGGCTTTAACCGCTTTCATGAATATCAACTAGTCCTATCAACTGTGTCGCTTGTCTAGTGGTTAGCATGTTAGACTACGTATCACGAGGTCCTGGGTACAATTCCGTAGTGGTGTCCAAAATTGTTGGACTGTGCTCTCTACTAACAAGTTCTTTGACCTGATTCAAAAAGCTTTAACGAGAATTCAAAAATTTTTCAATTTATTTCAACATGGTGTCTTCTTTTGTGTTTTACAGGTATATTTTAAATTTTACCTGAATTTTCTATTTAGTGGTTAGATTAATGGTAATTAAGCTTGTTTTGGTCGTTTCATGAAGGTATTTTCTCTTTCCTTAATTTCATGATGTTGTCATTGCTTTTTACCAGTTTAATGAATCAATTAAAAAAGCGGCGCTGTCTACCTTCGTGATTTGGAGGAAACATTATTCCGTCGGGCTCGGTTGTTTTGGTCACTAAGTTGTAATTATTCCGCTTAACATAAGGTTTTTTTTAATATACTTATTATAAATGTGAAAGTGTGTTTGTTTATTTGTTTGTCCTTCTTTTACGTCCTTACGAAGCAGCTAATCAATTTGATTTTGGCACAGAGTTATTTGAAAGGAAGGAAGAGTAACATAGGCTAATTTTGTCCTAAGAAAACAGCATCGGCATTTGTACTCACATTCAACTAGATATAAAAACGAAGAGTAATTGCCAGGTTAAGCTAAAATTGTAAGTTTTTTAAGTTTTCTGTCAATAAATTTTCAGTAAAAGCCCGGAGACAGAAAATTGGCGTGGTCTACATCGTACCTGTGATAATATGGTAAGCATCCTAACTCAAATAAGAGCAGTGTGGAGTATTTGAGCTACCTTTTAGGAAGTAGGGATTCGCAACTATAAAACTACATCCTATATAACTGTGAATGAAATAACTGGAACTTCAATATTTGTAAAATTGTGGAATTAATTATTCCTGTAGCCTTTTTGTGGTTCGTAAAACCAGAAGTGTAAAATTGTAAAAGTGCACTAGGTTTACTCTACAATTATTTATTCAGCGTGGAGCGGAGAAATACGAGAATTTTCCGGAACTAAATTCGTAAAATGAACGTGTTGTTTTTGCACGATCATTATGATCTTTACAAATGGTAAAATAATATTCATCGACATACGGAAAACGCCTCACCTATATTACCGTAAAACCGGGTAACTTTGCCCCAAAAAGGCTACTTATTTGGTCTAATCTCTAATTGAAGCAATGTATGATTGAATTAAAATATTTGAACACTTAAATATACATTTATTTTTACGGACTATTTGAAAATGCACCACTTGAAGTACGTAATTTTTATATCAAAATATCACCATTAAGGTCACGCTTAGAAACAGGATGTTCTGGGCTCAATTTAAGAAATTTATACCAGATCGGAGTTAGGAAATTGGTAAATTCCACCCCCGCCTCGGTGAGCAAGTTAAGCGGTTACGGTACGGTACGGTATTTATCACTTATATTTGATAACAATAAAATCTTTGAATCCCTCCAACCCGCTTAAGAATAGCGGGTTGGGTAAAAGATTACATTTCTCTCTCCCTCCTATAAAAGAGAAAGACATAACATATGGATATGTCTGGGTTGTTTTTTACAGAGGTTTTGCAGGAAAATAATATAAAAAATATAGAACAGACCAAAGAGTCAGACAAAACAAATGATAGCACCTGCTGTGAGTTCCGGTGTGAGGTACATATTTGCAATTTGCAATAAAGAACTAGAAAATGTTACTAGCAGCAAAATATAACCGTGTAGTTCGCAGAGCTGATGTGGCACATGGCACGCGGCATACAGCGCACGGCACGCAATCGCGTAACCATGCGGTATATGCCAATTTTATGTGAGGGCGCGTTCACATAGAACGTCCGTTTAACAGGTCCGTTTAAACGTATATGTTACTAGCGTATGTAGTTGTATGAGCGAGTTCACACAGAATACAGTATTCCGGATCGAGTATAATATCTATCCGGGAAAATAAGCAGCAGTCCGTTTTACAGGTGTATATGTTATTCGCTTATGTAGTTGTATGAGCCCATTCACACACACGACAGTATTCCGGATCCAGTAAGAACAGAAATACTGATCCGTTTTATTGGATCGAAACCGCGCGAGGCTTGGCAGTGGCACGGGGTTGCGCTGGGTGCGGTGTGCTGCACACAGCCGCCATTTGCGACGTCCATCCTCGTGGAAAGTAGACGATACACTGAAGAACAAAAGTCCAGTACTGTTGGATCTGTTAAAATCGGTCCTGTAAATGCTGTGTGAATATTACCACCAGTAGCGACGGATCAGTTAAAAAGGGTCTTGTAATATCGGATGTTCTATGTGAACGAGCCCTGAAGTCGTTGTCTGTAAACGACAATGTTTCATCATCGTATCACTGAATAATTGGTTCAGATTTGACGGAAGAGATGAGGAAGCATCGGCTAAATATTGTGAACTTGAAAATGTTTACAATTAGCACACAGATTTCCTCTCTTTCTCATAAGATATGGATTTAGAATATTGACTTTATACGCTGATCGAAGACTTTATGGTGTGCATTATCGATTATTGATAATTACTGAGACTGATGGCTAAAATGATATTGTATTGAAATAATATAACAGTTTTCCTGATTGATTTTGTCAATCTACAGAGAGACCTACGCAGTACGCTGATACCTACGGTGATATTATAGTAAAAAAGAGACGCCAAACTCAGGTGATCAGGTGAACTCTCTATTCTCTCTCTCTTTTAGTTCGAGGGGGTCGGCAGGACTGACAGCTTTACGTGCTCTACAAGCGTGGTTGCTAGTGTAATTACAGGCTCATGAGGCTTAAAAGCTTCACCTCGGGTTGGCTCAGGGCGTCAAGTTGCAGGGCGCGTTCCTTGCATGCCCTGCAGAGTATTTTCTGTTTTTCTCCGCCATTTATAACTATAAACAAAACGAACAAAAAACTCCACAGTTTTATTATTTTTACACGCTTTTTATTAGCTTTACTTGTATGTATGTTGGTATGTTTGTAACCAACTTCTTTGGGCGCGATTTAGACCCACTTTGAACGATCAGATTTGATTCAAACTTTGTAGACATATCGAGGGCCGATGACAATACACTAATCTGAGAAAATTATTCCAAATTTCAATATAAAAAATAAGATTTTTTAGTTTTTTCGAACTATTAATTACAATTACTACAGCGCCATCTAGACCCAAATGTAAAAAACCCTAGACCCAAATGTAAAAAAACCTATGGCGTTTCCAACAGATGGCGTTCGCGTACCTAACAAATTCCACAGAAAAGATTCAGCTACTACATGGTATAGGGCGTTAGCTGTTCTTTTTAATGGGCTGTTTTAAATAAGTTATCACGGAATTGATAGTAGATTAGATCAAATAACAGTTTAAAATAAACCAAACTAAAAAGTAGAAAATAAATAATAGTTTAAAAAAAATTCTAAAAAACACGCTTTTTATAGAAAACTGAACTAAAAAATAGAAAATAAATTTCAATAAATATAAATTAATAATAGTGTGAATAAAAAAAAAAATATTTTATTGTTATTTCTATTATTTATTAGTACCTGCTTACAGATATCAATTACTACTTGCATATTATTCACAAGTTATGGTAGACAACATTCCACAAATACCATACCGATATTGATGTAAGTATTTAAGGACATAATATGCTGCGCTAAATATCAATTAATAACCAAATTTGCTGAAGCCCGTGAAATCGGTTTCTCTATCACATCAACACACAATGCACATATGCATGCTGCTCGACATGAGTGGTACTACTGAGAAGACCAAAAAGGACAAAATCTTTTGAGTTAGTTAATAATCATAGCTTTGAGTTTTGAGTCTTATAATTAGTGAGAGGTCCCCAAGTATGAGGTTCTATCCCAGGCAGCAAGAATTAAGAAAAACGAATTCATAGTTATCAGATTTCCTCTGCTCTGTTTCTGATTTAAAGTCCATTTTTCTGTTATTTGTAAGAATTTTGAAATAAATTAAGAAAATACATTATAAGTAGAAATTAATGAGTATTTTCGATGTTTTTATTTTTTTTAATTACTAATTTATACTGATATTCCTCCACGTGTAAGAGATAATAAAAATATAAAATTTAATTTATTGTGAACTCAAGCTGTCCTAGAACGAAACAAAAATGGGCAAAATAAAAAATAATGCTAAAAATAAACTACGAGGTTCTTTTTCAATCTTAAGACAGGTAAATACTTGTATGAACAATTTTATAAGCTTAATTAACCATGATCATGCATAAACCTTTCTGGCGCAGCGGTGAGCGCTTGGGAGGTCCCGGGTTTGTTTCCCGGTGGGGGATTTTAAGAATGTATAATTAATCTGCTAGCTTCGGCCGTGGCTAGTTACCATCCTACTGAGAGAGACCTGCTGCTAAGCAATTACCGTAAAAAGTGTTCCGGTACACTGTCGCGTTTTAGACGTATGGGTTGTACCTATATAACCGCAATACCCCTAACAGGTAACTCGCATTGAACTAAAAATAAATTTACCAAAACTTTTCAGATAGCATGAAATTTTACTTACCTAATAGCTTTCCGGAAAATATTAACCTTCCATACGACAACACTACACTGTGTTTTACCGTCCCATGTTCATACACTTTTGTTAATTAAAAACAATTTGGGTCACGCCAGTTATCAGTTAACTATTCATAGTGTAGGTAATTGTTATTAATGTGGGTGTGTACAGCAAAAAGAATAAGTGATTAACTATTTATTTATCCCCAAATCCAAAATATCGCTGTTTTTAAAAGAAATGAGATTCGGGTCGAACACATAAACCAAAAGTTTCCTTTTACATAAATTTCACCAATATAATCCCTAGAGAAACCTAAAACTTGCATTCGCACAAAATAAATTGTGGACCTTGTACCTCGGGGCCATACCTAACGTAGCAGAATTATTCCCTTCACACCTTTAAGGACCCTCAATAACGCCATAACTCTTCACCGAATTCTAGGAAAGGGATAATGCGAATAGTTTTTCGGATATCTGAAATATTTTAGCTGGGTTGCCGTTGAAAGCCTAAAATACTTTTGGAATGTCATTCCTACATTACGTGACACAAATATAGATTTTAGTACGCAAAGTCCTACGTAACAAAAAAAAAACCCCCGTTAAGTTGGTCGTGGGTTTCTTCTTAGACAAGGACGCTTTTGGAATCCTCGTAGCTTTAGTTTTAAGTTTACGAATATGGTTATCGCCACTACCTTGTACTTCTCATATAATATACGGATTAAAAATGCCACCTATGGGCCTACTTGAATAAAGGTATTTTTGACTTTGACCTTAAAAATATAGTATACTAGCGGTTGCCCGTGTAGGCAAGCGATTCTACGGTATTTTTCCAAATCCCGTGAGAAACATTTTTTATTCTGGGATAAAAAGAAGCATGTTCAAGTAGTAGATGTTTTACGTTTTTTCAAATGACTCTGTGCTTTATTATCGCGTAAAGGAACAAAAACAAAAACAAACAAACTCACTTTCTCATTTATAATATTAGTAAGTATTAGAATTTTTGTCTAAGTATGTTTAGAGTAGACTACTCAAGTAGTAAATTACATATAAAATTCAAGGGCGCTCAAAGTATTTTTTCCTTTCAACATTTACAATTTCTACGTTCAGCCGTTTGACTACCTTTAAACCAAACGTCATCCGTATGGGCTTTAGGTAGGTTGTCAGTCAGTCAGGATAAGGCATTAAAGATATAAATAAGCTATACGTGTCAGAGTTCAAATTGGTCAAAAGTTATGGTGCCTTTCTTTTATTTGAGACGTACAATCAAACTAAAACGTGTCGTGTATAAAAGTTCGGAAAAGCTTCTGCCCATAACTTTCCTTATCGCCCACAGACGAGGATAAAAAGGCTCGTAAAATTTTGCACATTCATATAGGTATTCGCATATCGCTTACTTTCGACTTTTTATCGCATCATACATTCTAATTCGCCTTTCGATTCGTAAACGCTAAATTTATTACTTTGAAACTGAGCCAAACCGTGACGGCTGTGCGATGTATATTCGCATATACATCAATGCATATATAGCATATACATCAATGCATATATATATTTACTTGATTCATCATCATCAACGCCCTCTACAGTGCGCGGGCCTCCCCTCAGAATGAGAAGGGTTTTTCTAGGTAGTCTTCCACGCTGGCCTTATAGACTTCACACCTCTTAGAGAACATTATAGAGAACTCTCAGGATACAGGTTTCCTCACCATGTTTTCCTTCACCGTTGAATCAAGGAATAATTACTTGAAACATACAAAACTCCGAAAAGTAAAAGATGCCTGCCTGGGTTTAAACTTGGACACCTCGAAAGGGTAACCAAAGCCGTAACCCATTGACCAAAATAACGCAACGTACTTACATTTTATTTAATGAAGTGTTTTGTTTATTTCTCCTTTTTTATAATTATTTGTATGTTGCTTAAGAATTACTGTGGTATATAAAGCTTATTTTTTTACTATTATTCATTTATTTCGTTTTTCTTTGTCTCAGCAATGTTAAATTATTATAATCCTACTTATAAACAGTAATACAACTTTACAAAAAAATATCCATTCTGACCGCCGGTTGCTTGGATTCTAAAAATCCAAGCAGGAACTGGATACTCAGGATACTGTGTGGAACATCCTCACAGTATGAGTGAGGAACCTTCTCACAGTTTATATGCGGTGGTTCTCCATTTTCACTCACCATCTATTGGACCATCAGCAAGTCCGTCAATTAATACTATAAAAAAAAAAGACTTCATTTCCTGTATAGCGAGTGAATAAGTGGTAATACGTATATTAGCCGTAGCTAAGTGTTCATTTTGCGCCGAGTGATAATGGGCTGAGCGGATTTCATTGTGACCTCGTGAATTCAAAGGAATATAAATACGAAGGGAAGTTTCAGCTTTTATTTTAACTTTTATTTATGTTACTCACTGAACTCTTAATACTGGACTGGACTTATCAGCTAAAATGTTTTCCTCATTTAAAGCGCCGAATATGACATATGTGTTTCTTTCGAACCATGCATATAGTGTTTTTGATAATTAAAATTTTAGTTCCTTCGTCAAATCAAATCAATCAAATCAAAAATACTTTATTGCACACAAGAAAAAAAAAATAAGAGAACCAAGGTACAAGTTATTTAATTTTGTGTAACAAAGGCGGCCTTATCACTTATAGTCATTTCTTCCAGGCAACCATTATGAGGAATTGGCTCACATATGAATCCTTATCGTATCCTTGGTATAATCCTTCGTCATGCGTATTAAAGCGACACGCTTCGAAAATAATAAACTACAGACTTAAAAGGGCTCGAACCCAGAGCATAAAGCAAGGAAAAAATGCATCATCACTTAACCACTACCTGAGGTTGCAGTCAACTGCTAACTTGTAGTGGATTAAAAAGAAAATTATTAATGGCTATACTCCGCGAAAAGTAGGAGAATCTGTATGATAATTACTCATTGTATAGTCATCAAGTCCTGAGGATGCTCCGGTGTCGGAGCGAAACGTGCGTAAAGGGTTCATTGCCGAATCTGTTCGGTGTGGAGTATAAGGATTGAAGAAATTATAAATTAAACCATACAAATTCTCCTGCTTTTCGCGGAGTATAGCAAATTAAGCTTTATTCTCATAATACGTCATGGAATTCCGCAAAGTAACGGCTGCTTCTGTCCAATATTTAAAAAGAAAAGTTTTCTCCCACAATCAGAATTGGTTAAGGCTTGGCCACCACGCTGGCCCAGTGCGGATTAGTGGACTCTACATACCTTTGAGAACATTGTGTAGAACTCTCAGGCATGCAGGTTTCGTCACGATGTTTCCTTCACCGGGAAAGCAAGTTAAAAAATATTAATTACTTAAAACGCTATGTGCATTTTAATTAATTAAACAATATCTTAGTTAAGTAAGAGGTGTGTGCTGGGATTCGAACTCGGCCCCCCGAAATTGAAGTCGAGCTCCTTACCCACTGTGGTATCACCGATACGATCGAACACGGCCATATCGCGTCTTTATCTTCATTGTATGTCATAGACATCCGCGAAGTACCACGTGCTTCTATCCAATATAATGCATTTCCATTCTATTCAACAATGAAGGCTTTTAATTTCCTGTTTCGAATCGCATCGGCTAACTACCGGCGCGAGTTGACATGTTCGTTAGAGTCTGGTGCTGGCCTGAGGGACGCAATTCAGTTACAATACTGGGAAAGCGGTTATAGCCCAGTGGGTAGGACTCTACTTTCGGGGGGCCGAGTTCGTATCCCAGAAGAATACCTCTATTTTTTTTAAGTTAAAGCAATTAAAATGTCACTTGCTTTAACGGTGAAGGAAAACATCGTGAGGAAACCAGCATGCCTGGGAGTTCTACATAATGTTTTCGAAGGTGTGTAGATTCCACCAATCCGCAATCGACCAGCATGGTGGACTAAGGCCCTAACCCCTCCTCAGATGATACGAAAAAGATGGACCCACCACGGTGTTTCAATGCTGGTTGGCGGGGAATTATAGTCTCGTGGTAAGGTCTACCGCCTCACTTTCGTTGGGGCCAAGGTTGATCCCCGGCATGAACTTCCAACTTTTCGGAGCTAAGTGCGTTTTTAATGGAAGCAATTAAAATATCACTTATTTATAAATTCTGGTATATGTTCTGTGATAAGTTTATATTACTTTACGATTTGCTACGATACTATTAAGCTACGATTGAAGTAGTTTGTATCTTTCATTCTTAAACTACTTATCTTATACCTAGAAGATTAGCGAAAGAGGTCAGTTGTAACTTTTAGGGAAAAACAAGGTTATGTAACATCCGCTAATGGATTGGACTCGAGGCTGTCGCTTAGGTGCGTTACCTAGCCAAATAATAAAAATATGCTTCCCCGCGCTCTCTAGTTGAAAAGGAAATTGGGAAATAGAAAAACTACGAGTGTACGTGACATAAGATTTTTGTACTACAAGACCTTGACTACAGTACAGTACAGTATAGTACAGAGTAACTTATCTATGGTAGAAACCTAGCTAGTTCTTAGGAGTATGGCAGTGGTAATAAATCCATACCCCAAATCGGTTTCAACGCGGCATCGTCTCACCTGGACTCTAAAAAGCTTGGTAAAAGGTACGTCATCGTCATGTTTCGAAGGCGTATGAACCCTTAATCGGCCCACTACAGGGCACAGGTCTCCTCCTACAATGATAAGGGTTTAGACCGTAGTCCACCACGCTGGCCCTGTGTGGATTTGTGGACTTCATATGCCTTCAAAAACATTATGGAGAACTCTCAAACTTTCTCATGGTGCTTTCTTTCAACGTTGAAGAAAAAAAATATAAAATAAATATACTGCGACAATACAAAGCCCCAAAGTAAGCGTAGCTTGTGTTATGGGTACTTAGATGACTGATGAATGTTTTTATGAATAATATACATAAATACTTAGAACATACATATAAACACCCAGACATAGAAAAACGTTCATGCTCATCACACAAACATTTTCCAGTTGTGGGAATCGAACCCACGGCCTTGAACTCAGAAAGCAGGGTCGCTGCAAACTGCGCCAATCGGCCGGTTGAAGCATGTGATATTTTAATTACTTAAAAAATTAAAACGCACATAAATTGGAAATTTAAAGGCTGGGCTTAGAATTCGGCCCAACGAAAGTGAAGCCCAAGTCATAACTACTGGGCTATCACTGTTTCCCATACTGCACCGTATTAGTCGGTTTTCATGGTAACCAATCACGGTGTTACATACGAGTATCAGAAGTATATTAAGAAATCATACGTGTAAATTCCCAAATTGCTACTGTAAGCGATCGAACCCAGGTCGTCCCATTTATAAGACAACGCGTATCACTGCGCCAGGAAGATCGATGAAACCTAATGTAGGAGAGAGAAACATAGGTACCCTATTCTATTAGTTTACCGAAAAACGATATACCCAATCTCTAAATATAGCTAACAGTTATGCAATATTTCCTTAATTAACGAGATTATTTCGTGAATAATTATCGATGAATTTATAACGAAGGGATTTAAATATTGAAATATGCAAATTAACGAGTTAATAACGGGAAAGTAATGAAAGGGATGAAGTCTGGTAATTTTTACCGCTTTATTGCAATTTGAGCTTTACAAGAAACGTAATAAGGTTTTAAAGGAGTTTTTTTAAGGAGGTATATAAAAAGAAACTGCTTTTACGCTTATAAATCGGAAATTCTTTAATCGGAAGTTCGCTTATGTGGTTGGAAGGGGCTTTTTATAGCAACTATGTACTAACATGACGAACAGTGATTTCAGATAAAAGTTTTTTTTTATATCGTTGCTCGGTCCAGAACCTTTAGCCAAGACAATATTTTTAGATATAAATATCGGTAGGATTATACTTTTTTTCAAGTTGGAAGGTTCTAGAAAATAGCGCGATGGGCTGTTAGTTTACATTAATGAATGAATCAATGAATACATTTTTATTGTACAACACATAAACATAAAGAAAAATTGTAAATAAAAATTTAACGAAAGGTATACAATTTGGCAGCGTTATCGAAACATAGCGATCTCTTCCAGGCAACCAATGACGTAATACACAGCGTATTGAAAACTATTGAAATTTTATCATCATCATCAATATATTATAATAGTTCCCAACAGGAGGGCTTGCCTATATTCACCACGCTAAGCGGACGGTTTGGAGATCGCAGTTGATAGTTATAGTAGCAGCTTTAAGAATGCTGCTAACCGTATTCCCTTACCCCACAAGGGGTGGTAACACCGGTATTCTGATCTGCTGTCACCGTGGCAGGGCAAAGATTCACTATCATTCGAGATTCGGTTTCACTTGAGGATCTAGGTTTCACTTCAGTTTTGATAATGTGAAATCTGCTTTACATTCGAGATGTTTCACTTACATGATTTCTATTACCTCATTAAATATGTATTTATTTATTCTTTAAAATAATTGTTAAAAATAAAGTATTTAAAACTAAATAAAATCTAAAACGTCCTCGAAACCACCGCAGCGAGGCACAGTTCCTAAGATGCTGGCAGCATTGCCCCTTTGGATGGCCAAACTAATTCGTTGGCCAAAGTAACTGCCCGCTCTAGGATCACCGGTAGACCCGATAACCTTTTTCGATAATTCTTTGAAAAGGGCTCTTGCCTCCGGACCACAAGGTCCCAAAGTCTCTACTCCAAAAGGCACAAAAATGAAGCTGCTATCCAGGTTTTCATATTTACGCTTCTTGGCCTGCTCGGCACTGGTAGCAGCCGCACCCACCATTGACGAGGTGGCCTGGATATGTGATGCAGCTAGGGTATCAACACAAGTTGCATCCCACAGAAGTGACCTTATTTGAATATACATACGGGGAAGTTTTTCTTTTAACAAGTTAGCTGACTGCAATCTCACCTGTTGGTAAGTGATGATGCAGTCTAAGATGGTAGAGGGCAACCTGTTAGGGAGTACGGTAGCCATATCCCTGATCAGTTTCTACGCGACATCGCATCGGAACACTCAATCGCTTAGCGGCACGTAAATTTTTTGAAAGAAAGAAAAATTGTCTTTATTATCACACATTTGTGTCATAAATTTGTTAAAATAACAAAAAAAAAAATGTGTGACAAAGGAGCTGGCTCAGTATAGCTGCATACTAAAAAGCACAGCACCCTTATCTTCGTCGTCACTGAATCCTCGCGACTAAAAAATAACAAAATAATCATAAAAAGGGACAATAACATTGAATATAATATATAAACAAACGAAAGATATTTTTTACATTAACGCAAGCTTATTAACCCCTGAAGGACATCGTAAAAAACAAAATCATCAAAAGCTAAGTAACATGTAAATAATAAAAATAAAACCACAATCAAAAGAATTAAAAATAAAATGAATACCGATATAACACAGCAATGTTTGTTCTAAAGCTGAGCAAGTTAAACTGCAGACCACGAGGTTCCGATAACGAATTCCCTGGTCGGGCCGACGAATAATATTGGGGTTTTCTAGTAGTGTCGGAGCTGTCGCCCCATCGGACTGTGAGACCAAGGTAAAAGTCGCTGGCAATAGTAGCATAAAAATTAATAAGTTAAGTTCATGTCATTAAGCAAATGATAAAAGCTTAGTGATGAGTTAAAATTGACGGTTTCCGTGTCCATTGATTACAAAATCAATAGTAGGTTTTTCCTACTAAATATTATGTACAAGTGTGGTTGGTGAAAACATGACTGTAACAAATATTACTTATACTTGATTGAGAGAAATTATTATGATTTCAAATTACTTATATTTAAGTTTTCATAATATGAAAGAAACCTGAAAAATAAATTGATAACCCTAACTAATTGTTATTACTTGAAATCTAATTTAAACGTGTGTGTTAATTATTATTTTAATATTATCTAAGACATTGAGCTTTCTGACGTCATCGGTATTGTCAATATAAATTTATATTATTAATTTTAATTATAGTCTTTGTAAACTTTGCATTAGGTATACCGTATATAATAGGCAAACGCTTCTGTACAATCACATCTTTTATTTAGGAAAATCACCACAGGGGTTTTTTATGTTAAAAATGACGGAGCAAGCAGATGGCGCACTTGATGGTAAGTGAAAACCGTAACCTATAAACACAGCAGCAATTTACAGTGCATGTAAGGAACACATCCTGCAACATGCAGCCCTGAGTCCATCAATTTAAGGCGTATATGTTTTTACCTCATTTGCCTGTAATAATACAAGCAAACACGGGCATTTAGGCATACCTGCAACATTGCTGCTTAGCGGCAGAAATAAACATACTTATATATGCAGTTTTTGTCATTACAAACATATTCTTGCATATTATTTTATTAAATATATTATTTTTATAACCTCCAAATTGGATGGACTGATTTAAAAAAAATCTTTTATAGGTGTTTAAGTGTTAACTATATATGTGTGATGCAGATAGTGAATAATAACCCGCAGACAAACTAAGGCAAATAAAGTCAAAAACATCTTTATTCATACAGCCATAAGTGGTACTTTTGATACGTAATACCTACAAAACATTGCGTAATAGGCTCAAAAAAACAGAAATAACAACTTGTTGCAATCTATATCAATTAATATATCGTACAAAAGACGGATTTAACGCTAAACGGCATTATCTTCCAGTATAACCTTTGAAACGTGCGAGAAACGTACATGTGGGCGTGCCCTTTGTATAATATGAGCTTTGTGACCTTTGTGAGCCAACATTTTCATTTATTTTTTCTCTCCCCGGAGTCGTATTCCGCTAATCCTACTACGCAGAACTGTTTTATCTCTTGAACGTGTCAAGACTTTTTGATAACGTAATGTGGTTACGTAGGTAACGTGAAAATCATCTGAGTCCCATTTTTTTTATATATTTGTAATGAACAAGAATATCAGCACACGTGCAAACAAAAGTAAAACCTGAAAGTTTAAAACATAAAAACAAACATTGTGTCCGTAATCTGGATAATTAGTTTGCTCTGTTATGAGCCAAGAGCTAAAGTGATTAGGTTGACTTTGGTTTGAACTAGCGTGGTCTAGGTAAGTATTTCGGCTGACGCGCAGCGTGCTTGCAAGCAAAATTCAAATTAGCGCTGCGCTGTTAAGGTCTCTATCGCATTAATGGTGACGACGAGAAACTTCTGTATTTTAAATTCATTGACATCATTATCATACCAATCCATGGACGTCAGTGTGTAGATAGAGATCATATGTCCAGCAGCTCCTTACGATCTCTTTGATTTCATCACGACCTAGTTGGAGACTACCAAAGTTGAGTTTTTAGGTCGCCATTTCAGCACCTCGAGATCCTAGCGTCCATCGGTACTTCTAGCTATGTACCTGCCCGTTCTCGCTTTAGTTTCGCCACCTAACTATGCTTTGACTAGGAATCGGTGCGCCCCGCCCGTAGATAACAATGGTCTATATGAAATGCAGCAACATAGGAATGGCATGTGCATATAGTAAACCTACACATTTTTTAAATGTACGCTGCGATGTTTAACGAAGCTACATGTAAGCCTGTCCTATCAATAAAAATAATAACAATTATTATAAACTCTTATAATAATGTCCATATTTGTATCTAATTTTGGTTTAGTGGTTGCCAAGTTCCACTACAGATTACGAGGTCCTTTCGGTTTTTTTCCGGTCAGATTGTATGGTTGGTCTGCAATGGCTCATCATTTTTCTTGGCACCGACTTAAAAATATTGTAGAAAATATTTATTTCGTTCTTTTTAGTTCTAGGCACAACAAAGTAGTTTTTTTTTGTAAAAAAAATGTATATATATTTTACGGAATGAATAATATCACTTACTAGTTTTTGTAACAATAAGATTTTACTAAAATTTGAATACATGCAATTGGCCTCCGTAGCCTCGTTATATCGTTGATACGGCTGATATGGCGGTAACTACGCCCTGCCCTTGATTTATTTTGGGTCGGCGATCACAATAATAATTATTTTACCTACTGACACAATGGACGATTCAATTTTCTTTCCCTGTAGCTTATCCCGTCAATCCTATTGCCCCGAAGTGTTTATCTCTTGAACGTGATGAGCATTTTATATCGCATGTACTTAAATGCCGCTTGATTCCCAATGTACTCTGCGCGTTTTTTTCTTAAACGTAATATTATCAACTTCGTCATTACCAGCCTTCTACAAGAGACAGGTCTCCTTTAAGATATACGGGGTTTAGGTCGTAAAAAGTCCACCACTTTGGCCAAGTACTGAAAGCGGAAATACAGTCGATAAAGCTACAAAAATTTTATTATTACATGAAACTAGTGACTCGTCCAGAGTTGGTTGCCATATATATAAATTTTTTGTGCTCACTAAAAACTTATATAAACGATCGAAAGTTACTTACTGTAACCATTTGTGAAAATAATCTAAACTAAAATAGGCTTTAAAATCTGCTGAGTGGTTAGGAGGAGATAAACAGACAGAAGCGGAAAGCAGCGTTTTATACCATGAATTAATGAATTGATGAATATACTTTTATTGTACACCACGAAAAGTACATAAAAACACAAAATCATAACAAAACAATTTGGCGACTTAATTACTTCATAGCGATTTCTTCCACACAACCAATGGTGAATTAAAAACAATTGCAGAATTTAGGTAGGTGGTGCATATATACATATACCCGTTAAAAAATATTTCATGACTTAAATTAATATACATATAAAAAAATTGGTATTCATTTATTGCTGTAGGATATTATATATATTCTTTAAAATAATTGTTTTATTAATATAACCTAAAAGGTGGTTTCGAGGACGTTTTAGATTTTATTTAGTTTTAAATAGTTTATTTTAGGTTATATACATATAATATAATATATATGTATAACAACGCTTACCATGTAAAGATCATGTAGAGACGTTCACAGATTAAACTTTAAAGTGACAGCTTATCAATTACCTACCACATATCATTATATCTATCATTATATCATAGCTGACAACTAACTAGTCTACCGGGATTAATATATCAAAGAAATTCTCTAATTCTCTATTCATAGATCTACACCTATGAATAGAGAATTAGAGAATCTAGGTCTACACCTATGAATAGAGAATTAGAGAATTTCTTTGATATATTAATCCCGGCAGACTAGTTAGTTGTCAGCTTACAACTTTATTATTAAATCAACAGTAGATATTATTATTGCATAATATCTACTGTCGCGGAAAACCCTTGGAATAACGTACAACGGAAGGTTCAGGCCGACCGAGTACGTAGACAAGCCCCGGAAAAGAAGAAGAAGAATCCTTGGAATCTATACTAATATTCTAAAGAAGAATTTTTTTTTGTTTCTTCGTTGTTTATTTGTCACCGCTTAACTTTGAAATTACTGAAACAATTTCAATAATTCTTAATCCTAAAATGGGTGCAATCACAGGAAAAAGCCAGTCTTATACGTGTATAATAAACGTACTTTAATCTGTTTGTAGAGAGCATTAAATATTTGCCTACAAAACATTATACAGACTGAAGTCGCATAAGCTCTAGTAAATAGGTAATTTAGTTTCAATTCACACAACGCTTTTAATGGCAGCGGTTAAAGAGGCATTATGCGTTGTTGATAACCATTATTTCTGCACATTTTGCAATCACACGGAGAGCATAATTCCAAGAGCCTTTTCGTTCTAGAACATCGTCACGTTCAAGTGTTCATGCTGGGAAAATCTCATTTTTGTTACAGGCATTTTGTTTATTCCAAAGTTTATAAAAATGATTTAACGCTAACTTTTACAACATTAATAATATCAAGTAGTATGAAATGTATTATCGTGACACTCAGAGGTTGGATAATTGTAAACATCGATTAGAGTTTAATTACGTAAACGTACGTAACCTAACGTACTTACGTATAGTTACATTGCATTTGCATTAGTACTTACTCTAGGGTTCCATAAGAAGAGCGCCAATTGGATTTATGGATTGGATAGCCTCCACTGTCCGTACGACAATCCGTCTGTCAGTCTGTCCGTCAGCGGGCTGTATTTCATCAACAGAAATACGAGTAGTTTGCAGTCTTGTGACGTCATCACTAGATTATCAACTGAGAGTTTTTAATAAGTAGTCTAACTATAGTGGTCAGATGATGAAGCCATCCTAGAAACAGAATTTCCCAACTAAACAAAAAAGCATAACAGCTTCGTGTTTATTTTTCAATGGATTTGTTTCGATAGGAACTATAAAAGTTATCATAGAATATATAGGTGACTTCATTTATTACTTGTAAGTACTAATGCAAAATATAATTTACAAACATGGGCTGTACGAGAGAATTTCCGTCAGCAACTAAAATAATTAGCAAAGTACATTTTGGCCAACGACGTACTCTAATAGTGTTAAGAAAGTTGGTATTATCTACTTAAGAGCTTGTAAACCTTATCCAAGTTTTCGTGGGAGTTGCTGAATTAACTTGAGAACTATTTCCGACAAGAATAATCGAGCAGCTGTTATTAAAGTTGAAAGTTTACAGAAAATCGACTCGGAGCAACGCAGTATTATATATCTTTCGTAAGAGTATGAAAGGTTATGAAAGTTTGGAACCTGTTTTTTATAGATAACTTATTGCACGCCTCATAAGCGAAGCGTTGAGGTGGGTATTATTGTCAGTTTACGCACACCGAGTGATTCTCCAACTTAAAATGTCACACTTTTTTATTCTTTATTGCTTTTATAAGTGAATATAAATAGACAAATGTTGAGAACAAACACTATTTTTAACACTCTTGATATTTTTAAATCTATTTATATTATTTAAACTAATTAATAATTTGTTCTGTCTTGGACGTCCGTGTGTCTGTATGAGCGGATCCCGTATCTTGTGGTCACGATAACGAGCGAAATACTTCACTTATCGAGTTGGTTTTTTTTTATAGGCTTCAGTATTTTGAGGAATAGATGCCTATTACTTTTCACGGTATAATTAAATGTAGTTCAATTATTATTTACAAAAAATCTCAATTTTATTGTAATAAATGAGATTATGAGGCGTGCACGTTTGGATTTTCCAACATTTTTAATGAATGATTCTATAAATAACTATAGCTAAATAAAATAAATAAATATACAAACAAAAATACACACACCGCCATCAAAAGTATGCGTCCCAAAGTACGCGTCGCGTTGTGTAGGTACTATGCTCGTATCGGTATTTTATCTTCAATAGGGTTGTCATAAGGAAACACTTAGTGTTTTCAATTCGTTTGTATGGAAAAATAAATATGCTTCTTTTGATTTAATATTTTTTACAGGGTGATCCGTGATTCCTTATGAATTTTTTTTATGCAGCCTTCAATATTATTCCGTTATTCTGTTACACGGTGTATATTTAAAAGCGAAAGGTCACTGACTGATTCACTGACGGATTCATCACGAAGTCTTAGGATAAAGCCTACAAACTGGAAATTCAAAGGGTAGGTTTCTTCTAGGATGTAGGTGCCATAGTGTGATAATGTAAACTTGAGACTATGTGTTTCTGTCTGATTGTGATCTGACAACGTATAAATCATGACTGATTTTGAGGTTCTGGTGAAAATTGGCGTAGGTGGTCCCAGGTTTTTTTTTATTTTCAGGACAAATCAAAATTTCATCGCGGACGAAGTCGCAGGCTACGGCTAGTTTATTTATATTTAAATTAAAATTAACAAAGTGGTTAGAGCCCCGTTAAGTTAAACCATCTCACTTCAAATGGTAAAAGTCGCACTATAAAGGTTCAATACTTCAGTGCGGAACCCTAAAACATAGCATAAAAATAATCTCTTAGAAATGTATAATATAAAACCCAGTGTCTTAAGATAAACGAATAACTTCGGAACGTTAAGCCAAGTGCAAACCTGACAATAGTTACGACTGTAATATCTGAATAACTTTTATTGCAGTAGGTTATTCAAACTAGAAAGTATTTAAAATATACTTACTATATTTTAACGTCGACTTTGCACTCGCGTATTTTAAGACAAATAACACAAACTCGCCTTTAACCTATTGACAGAAGAAACAATTTTTTGGCTGTCATAAGATTCAAAATTACAAAATGTGTTTTTACACTCAGAGAATTCACTATTCAGGGAAATGCGTATAAAAAAATATCTAGACTGATAGCAGTAATGGCTTCCTAAATAATTTATTTTCATAAGTTTAATTTACAGAAGCTGAAGTCTACAATAAATTAAAAAAAAACAGAAAGAATGCGAGAACAATCGCGACAGAAACCTTTGTCCTTATGAAAAAACCTAACACTAGACGAATAAAGCTTAGATTCGCTTAATTGGTATTTGAATTTCGATAACGGCATTTTCTCGAGACTTTTTATTAGTATTTTTCATTAAGTAAAACTCCAACTTCTACATTGACACACCGTGTCAACCCAAAATGATGCACAATAAATTGAAGTGCATATCAAATCAACATCTTTATTTCATTAGTGCACTGCATATCTAAAAATACATATAAAAATTTAAAACACTATATTACATTTCTTGTTTACCAGAATTCTCTATTTTCTCGGTAAAGGCCTCCTCTAAGCTAACGCCCTATTGGTGGCTTTGCATTACCACATACCTGCAATTTCCACAATCCAATCAGGCCATGTCTGACCAACGTTCGAGCGTTGGTCAGACATGGCCTGAGCGAGGGTTGATGACCTCCACTAGCGCATTGATAAGCGCTGTAATCTTATACGTTTAGATCCCGGGCTTAATCCCTTGCAAGGCAGGAAATTGAGATTTCTCAATTTTCTGTGGTATTTGTTAAAGGCCCTAGCCGTGGCTAGTTCTCACCCTATCGACAAACTTGCGACCAAGCAATTTAGCGTTCCGGCACTATGCCGCTTAGGGATGTGTGTTCAATATTACTACCGTTATAGGTTTATCCGCTACCATCTTAGACTGTGTCATAACTTCCTAACAAGTAAGATTGCAGTCAAGGGCTAACTTGTAGTGAAATAAAAAAAAAACAACGAATACTCTGATTGCCCTTCCCCGAGTGTCGCTGTTTAATAATGGCGCTATAATTTTATAGAAAAAACAGCACCAAAAATCTCTAGTTTTTTAATCTTCATTGTGTAATCATTTGTTATGTAATCTCCTTATTTAAATTATTCTTAAGATAACAGCATTGTTTACTTAGCTTAATATTTCCCAAATCAGCTCTTATCAACAGAATAAAAACTCAGCAGTCACTAAATCAATCTCAGTGAGACTTCAAATATGGCTGACAAAGTAGCTGTCGTGACAGGCTCAAATAAAGGCATAGGATATGCTACAGTCCGAGAACTGTGCAAACGAGGTGTGGGATCTGTATACCTAACAGCAAGGAATATACAAAAAGGCCAAGAAGCAATTAAAAATTTAAAAAAAGAAGGTTTTAATCCTCTCTTCCATCAACTCGATGTAACGGATAAGGACAGTGTAAAGGTATTTGCAGATTTTTTGAAACGAAAGCATAGTGGTTTGGATATTCTTATTAATAATGCTGGAGTCATAACTTCAAATTTCACCGAGACTACATATGAAGATTCGGTACGTGTGCTTAACACTAATTACTACGGTGAGGTAACTATGCAAAATTATATGTTTCCAATTTTGAATGACAATGCTCGAGTTATAAACATATCTAGTGATTCTGGTCATATTTCTAATCTAAAAAACACCTACTGGATCAATCGACTTACCAAAGAAGACATTAAAGTGGAAGACATAAATGCATTTGTGGATTGGTTTTTGGATTCTGTTAAGAATGGCACTCTCAATGAAGAAGATTTTGAGGAAATGCCTCTTTTAGCGTATATAATTTCGAAGATTGCTCTCTGTGCTTTGACAAGAGTCCAACAAAAGGAAGTGGGACGAGGTATATCAGTAAATTCCTTAAATCCAGGGTACGTCAAGACCGATATGACAAATAATACCGGTTACTTAACTATGGAAGAAGCAAGTGATGCCCCTGTTTATTTAGCTCTGGATGTTGACCAATCTGTTAAGGGAAAATTTTTCTGGTTTGATAAAACCGAAAAAGAGTGGGCAGACCCGAATCAAAAGTTATTTATACCTTACGCGGATATGGAAAGACTACTAAATCTAATTTAATTTATTTATTAAATTATAATTAACTAAATATAATTCGTATAATTAATTATGATTTTATGCATATCATCTGTGTAACGTAAATATACTACGACAATACACACATCGCCATCCAGCCCCAAAGTAAGCGTAGCGTAACATGTTATGGGTGCCAAGATGACAGATGAATATTTTTATAAATAATGTACATAAATACTTATAATGTACAGATTAACATCCAGACACTGAAAAACACACATGCTTATCACACAAACATTTTGCAGATGTAAATACCCTCTGCTTAAAAAGAGCCAAGGTGTTCTAACTCACCATTTGAAGGCGAAGTTACGGCACCACTTACGCATAAGATCGCAACTTGTTCTGCTAAAGAGGACCCACCTTCGGGTACCGTTACGTGCGGGCGACGGAACATTTGCGCATCATCCACGTATTAAACGTATCCACGTATCCATCTCTTGGTCCATCCGGCAATTAATGAAGGAGGAGACAAAAAGTGTGGTGCTTTTTTAACCAAAATTCTTAACTTTTATCGATGACTTCTAGGAAATGGAAATGGGGTAGTTCAATCCCCACAACAAGGTCCTTGTTAAAGTTGATGTGGTATGGTTTCCACGATAATTCGCTTGGTATGTAATACAAAATGACGTCTTGTTCACGGAACAGATTACAGTTTCAGTATACAGTTCTGCATTCTGAGGCCCAGACGTTTCCTTTTTCCCAAGTGACCACATTGGTACTGAGAAATGTGCATACGATACACGCGAAGAAGAACAGTACAACCAGCGTAGGTTTTTTTTATGCTAGACTGCTTTAAATATAACGGTTACTTAAACGGTATAAGTTTATTTCCCTTAAAACACGACGGTAGTTTGAGGTTATTTCGAGTTTTCATAATAAATATTGTTACGTGATGTAGTTCCCAATCACGACGTTTATTATGGTAATACGTCTGTTGAATGTAAATGAGCAATAATATCGGATAAGCTTCCAGCAACAAGTTGGTCAGGATGTCATTGAATTATTTATTGATCTCTGCCTGCGCTAGTACGAGCGGATTTGTTTTCCATATTGTACAGATTCTCCTGCTTTTCGTGTACATAAAGCAAAATGAAATTCCACAAAGTAACTAAGTAGAGGATTCATTCTTTATTAATAAACCAACGAAAAATATATTTTTCTAGGGCAATAATAATTACAAACTAAAATAAATATTTACAATAAATATAAGCCGTCTAACTGTTCACTTATGGGCATGGCACCCAAAATGCTGGCGCAATTGCCCCTCTGAATTGCTAGACTTAGCCGTTGGGCTAAATAAGCGCTAGCTTTTAGGTCACCAGACGTAAGGACCGTTTTGAGAAGTTTTGAGACACGATGTTAATACAATTTTTCGTGTCCGAAGACCATGGGCCCAGAGAGCATTGCATCATCAATTCCCAGGTCAAGGACCAAGTCGTAGTGGATTAAAAATAACGTAGCAATATACTAGTGAACTAAGAAGACACAAGTGCTCTCTTCGTTCGGCCATAAAAAAATCATCGATTTAAGTATTAGATAGAATCAGGCGTACTTTGCGGAATTTTATGATATACTTTGAAAATTAAGCTTAATTTTCCATGCTCCGCGTAAAACGTAAACAATTTTTCATTGTAAAGTCAACATCTCTGAGGATGAAATTAAAAAAAAAAGATTGAAGAAATTATAAATTACACCGTTCTGATTCTCCTGCTTTTCGCGGAGTATAGCAAATTAATATTTATTTCCATAGCACGTCGATGTAAGACCAAAAAAAATTAGATTGGAAGGACTGCCTTCCGTTACATATTTTTCGCCGTTAGTATAAGTGACGGTGATTGAATATTAGGGTGATGGATTACGTTGGGTCCCTCGTCACGTTTGCGTCACGTCAACGCATTGTGCGGTGTGCGGCGGGACGGAATGTGCGTGTCCTGCTTTTAATGGAGCGCTTATTTATTTAGTTACATTTTATTTATATCTTCCTTCCTGCACTATATTTCTAACGTTCGTTTAATGTTGAAATATTGTACACAATTACAGGCCCACCATAGAGCACGTCTTTCCTGTCAGAATAGATGGGTTCAAGGCGTAGTACACATTAGACATTAGAAAACTCTCAGCAAGCATGCAGATTTCCACTCGATGTTTTCCGTTTGAAACGTACATAACTCCGAAAAGTAAGAGGTCTTGGGCCTAGGATTGAACTCGGTCTTCCGTAAAAGAAGCCGAAGCCCTAACAATACTGTTAACAAAAAATTCTAAACATAGTTGACAGGTCTAAATTTAGTGAAGAGCATAAGTAGAAAATAAACAAACAAACTGAAGCACTTTTGCATACATAATACTTATTTATTAACTTGTCTGTGAACCACAATTATTGATGAACATTCTGAAAATGTTTTAATATTTTGGCGGTACAAAGTGTACCGATACGTTCAAATAAAGGGACATTGGTATGAGTTAACAAACAGAAGCATTTTCGAATTTATAATATATGCTACAAATATGAAACGAACTTACCGATCTTTATTCAATTATTTTATCGGTACACCGTGTTCAGATGAAATTTCAATAACGGTATTTTTCTAAATGGTCGTTGTAAATTTGCCAATTTTTTCACAGACGCATAAAAATGAAAAGGTCATGGTTAGAAGGAAGCGACCATCGTAATAAATTTGCCGACGTTAATATAAGTGACGTTGATTGAGTGCTAGTGTAAGGCTGACTTTCCATAAGCCCTGTGCAAAGTCGCTATGCGGTGCGATGGTGATGTCTATCGAGAGGTTTCACCAAAACTAAGCAACGTAACAGAGAGGCCAAGAGAGTTTTTATGCTTTTAGTAGAAGTAATGCTTTTTGGGACAGAGCTCGTCGGGAAATTACTACCACTTATTTCTGCCGCCATAGCATTGCCGTTCCGATCTGAAGGACCATAAGCCTTAATAACTTCGCCTAAGGTTGATAAGCACAGGGCAGTAGATTGTAAAACCTGGTTTTGCATGTTGGAAATCTCTTGGTCCATCAATTATTACTATAATAAAAGAAGAAAATAAATTTATTCTATTCTATTGGTACAAACAACACATCTCCTTATAAAGAAACATAGCCGTCTTGTGACGCGCTGCAGAACAGATGGTGTACAGCTCGGTATATTATGTATTGCATTATATATAGCTAAACGTGCGATAAACGACACTGTTTTCAGCTGTGACTCAAGTGAGGAAAATAAATATGTAAAGTGTGTAACAGTCACTAGAGTGCGCGAAGTTATAGATATCAGCACAAAAGGTATACTGTGTGGCCTATATGGATGTGTAATGGCTTTAATAACGCACTATTTTTAAATCGCGCCCAAAAATATTCCGTTCTTGTTTATAAAAAAAAGCACCGTTATATTTTAATATCTGTAGAGTCGAAAACACCCATATGCACGTTTTTTTCCTATGCCACTACCATTTAGCCATTTACTGACTAGGTCGTTAGGTGTATGGCAGTTATATTAAACCCATAGAGACCAATCGCTTTATACGCGGCATCGTACTGGAACTCTAAAACGCTTGGCGGCACGTCTTTATTGACATGGTGGTAGCTAGGCCGAAGCCTCCCAGCAGACCATAGAAAATTCAGATATTATAAATTTCCAAATTGTCCTTGCCGAGAATCGAAGCCAAGACCTCCACTTATATGACCAAAGCACTCACCACTGCGCCAAGGGGGTAGTGGAAACTCATAATGAAACTCTAAGTGCTCCATATGCAGATTTCAATTACAAATCGGTACATATGTTGATAAACAGGAAACAGTTATCACAACAGTAGTTTAGCAACAAACGTCCGTAGTATACGAGATTAATTTATTTAACGTATTTAAAATATATGTTTTACCTGTATACCTCCACTGACTTAATTTCCCTTTACAATTAATTTATATTGTAATATGAAATAATATCTTGTTGTTCAGATAGCATGATTCACTGCAGATCACAAAGTTCTTGGTTAATTTTATATCCGGAATTTCTAAGTATGAGCCCGAATTAAAATATTTTAAGGGAGCATGTATCATAATTATCAAAATCATCAAAATTTAGAAAACCTTTTTAACCTAGGATTTGAACCTGCCATTCTCTGGCAATCGCGGCCTATCCCATTACAAACTAAGCTGCGATTCTCAAACCATCGATTACCCGACTGTGCAAGAAGAAGGGTTAGGTTTTATATCAGTCTTATAACGACTGTAGTGGGTTTTTTTTTAATATTCATTGTAGTATATATCGTCCAAGTGTACCTAAAACACTTTAATAAAAACTATATAATTACGTAAGAAATTTATAAAACCTTACATAGAGATTAATAGAAAGTATACAATTGTCTTGGCCTGTATGAAATTTTGGATAGAGGTAGCTTAGCATCCTGGTGATAATATTATTATTGCATAAGATGCTTTTGCTATAAATGCGAAAGTATGTTTGTTTTTAATTGTCAATCAATCAGTTAACTTGATTCTTGGCATAGAGTCGAAAGGCGTAGAGCTAGGAGGCTACTATATATACCAAGTAAACCACGGTTCCACGGTTACCAGGGATCCATGGGATTTGTGAAAAACTGTAATACACGCGGACGGAGAATGCGGAAAATAGCTAGTAAATATTGAAACAATTGATGTGGACTAAGTCGCAGACGGTTGGTCAGAACCCACAATCAACCTGTGCACAGTGTCTTCGCCGGCGAAGACGAGGTCCCCGACTTCTGACGTCATCCGGACGTAGGCTCGCACCACGTTCTCTGAAGCGTGCGGACTAATCCCCATCCGTAACCCTTTCACTCCAATCGTCGCCTGAGCCGTCACATGAGGTGCCCTAAGGCCGACGATCCCTTCGCTTCTTCGAGTCCTAGGGTACAGACTCTTCTTGGCAGAGCCCCATTCCGAGGCTCGCCAACAGGCCCGCGTTACGCTGTTAAAATCATCAGGGTTAATCAGCTACACACGATCCGAAAAAAAACGGAAAACGTCTAATTTCCTATAAAGCGTAGGAGATCACAAGCAGGGGTAAAATAAAACAAGATCCTCTAATATTTTATTGACCAGCAATACGATACGCTAGAGAGTATCCGATCGACACTTTCACTTACCACATATTAACGCAATGGCGAAAAGGGATCGTGAAAATGAATCAACTTGAGCGGGAAAACCAATAACGAGCTCTGCGTAAAAACATTCACCGGAGAGAGTATTTTATTAGCAGAAACATTTATTGAAGAGACCTCCTAGGTAATTCAAATCGTCATCATCATCACTATCAAACTTGACGGCCGAATGGCGCAGTGGCCAGCGACCCAGCTTTCTGGGTTTATAGCCGTGGGTTCGATTCCCAATCGAAAAATAATTTTATATAAATATTCTAAATATTTGTGTGATGAACATGAATGTTATTCAGTGTCTGGGTGTTTATATCTATATTTAAGTACTTATGTATAATATTCATAAAAACATTCATCAGTTATCTTTATATACATATTTCTTGTGTGCGTGTGTATGTCACTGAACTCCTCCTAGACGGCTGCACCCTAGATGGTTTAGATTCACAAATCAGCCCGACAGATGGCGCTGGGGTCAGCTAGTATATATATATATATATATACTACACAAGTTACGTACACAAGTTACGTAAGTTAGTTGTAGTATATATATATATATATATATATATATACTACACAAGTTACGCTTACTTTGGGGCTAGATGGTGATGTGTGTATTGTCCTAGTATATAATTAAACTATCACGGGCCCACTCTAGGGCACGGGTTGGCAATAAGAATGAGAAGGGCTTAGGCCGCAGTGTAGACTTCACACGCCTTTTCTTCTCAATGCAAATTTCTTCACCAAGTTTTCCTTCGCAGAGCAAGTGCTATTTAATTGCGTAAATTAAAAACGCACGAGAGATGCGTGCGTGGCTGAATCCCTAAACACTAGGCTACACCTCTATATAATCGCTAAAGTGTATACAATAGGGAATTAAGAGATCTATGTAAGAGTATATTGAGGTCAAACGTGTAACATTTGGTAGCAAATGGGCTGCTATCACGCGGCCACAGAAATAAGGGTTGGCTTTATAAACATCGTGAATAGCCATTCGAGAACCGATAGAGTTAAGAAATCGAATTTTCAAGATCGGGCAAAGTCGAAGAAGATAAAAGAATGCTGGCACACAACAAATCTTTTTTTTTAATTTTTTTTTTATTGAAAAATAAAAGGTCTGTCGCAATTTAGGTCGCAATACATTGAGGCTTGATAGAAAAACAATAGAGTATACCAGTGTTCGCCTACTGATTGAAATTCGACCATAAATAATTAAAATTATAAGGTGGAACATTGTTAATGTTGTATTGTCAAAGACTGCACTTCTTTATTCACAGATTTCGCCAAGGCTGTCAGTTTATAATCCAAATGGATTGAATAAGAGTATATATATGCGTGTTTGTGCCAAATACATGGTAGTGTATGTAATGTTTATTTAACAGCAGGAGAGCAAAATAATTACACAACGCTTACTAATATTATATCCATTACTAAACAGTTCAAGAATAGAAACTCTTAAAAAATTATGCCCTGCATTATTCAACTCTTAACAAAGCTCAAAGTCGAAGGTTTGCATATTTCCAGTAGATATATGAGCGAATTTTAACGGTTCACATATTTTCCACATTTCGCTTGGGTTTGTATAAAAGCCTCTGACAGACAGACGGAATGAGTTGCCACAAAAGGAATATAAACTCTGGCTATAAAGTTCTGTGAATTTATGAAGACTTTTAATAAACGATTCAATGTATTGTAGACAATGTTCCACCCAAACTTTGACAGAGTTAATCTCAAAGGTTTCTCGTTCCAGTAGAATGAAGTAGTAGCGCATATAGCGCTGCCCGTACTCCAATGTTGAAGTGTTATTAAATTCTGACCTGCCATCACCACACAGCAAAAAACTGAGAACTTTATTGGAGAAATACTGTTGTGCAACAAAGTGTTAGTCAAAGTCAAATATTTTTTTATACAAATAGACCTATAGAAGGCACTTTTTATAAGTTATGTACTTATCATTAGTGCCTTAACATTTTTACCGTGAAACATAAATAAATAATTGCAGAACTATCATGTATTTTTATATTCTGAAATGTTTACGTACACCTTTATATATATATTTCTTGTGTGCGTGTGTATGTCACTGAACTCCTCCTAAACGGCTGGACCGATTTGAATGAATTTTTGGGTATGCGTTGGGGTAACACACTGGATGATTTAGATTCACAAATCAGCCCGACAGATGGCGCTGGGGTCCGCTAGTAATATATAATATCATTGACTTAGATCGTAGCTGACGAGAGCTAAACGGTCCTGCCTCAATTGGCCTTTTGTCTTATACATAACCATCGAAGTTACTCCCAAGTGAACTATCGCCGCTTAATACAGGAGCAACAATAAATAATTGCTTGCTATCAAGACCTGACTTTCCCTTGTGATAGTAGCTTTACCACTATTAAACAACGCGTAAAAGAAAACCAAAGTAATACTTCACAGGCTTCAAAGGGACATTATTTACTGTCTCTGAGACTTATCTGCTTCACCGACAGCCTAATAGTTTTTGAGTTTTTGACCCCTGCCATAGTTTTTACCTTAGTTTTTACCCTATTTTTTTGATTTTTATTGATTTTAATTTTGCATGTGATGTTAGCCCTAACATATTTAAAATTAAAATCAAGTGACTCCTGTCACGCGCGCGTACGCGTAATACGTTGCGTAGCGTACGTAGCGTAGGTACTATGCACGTGTCGGTCTTTTATCTTCAATAGAGTCTTGAATTAGGTTGTATGGAAAAATAAATGTGCTTCTTTTGATTTAATATTTTAAAAGGGTGATCCTTATGATATATACTTATACCGCTAAACATTATTTCGTATTTCGGTTACACGTTGTAAATGAGAAAAAAAAAATACATATTTTGTGCGATTAACAGTAACTTTTGCGCGGATAGATGTAGTTATAGTTTAGGGGTTGGATACTCTTTGTCTGCGTATAAAAACGCTTAAAATCAAGCTTAATTTCATAACATCTAGCCTAAATATTACATAGTATAATAAAAATAAAAACAAATTATTTAATTAGTTTAAAACCAGTGTTTTATGATAAAGTTTTGGATAGGCTTTTTTATCATATCAATGACTACCTAAATGGAAAATTGTAATAATTAACGATATTATTTTTCTGTTATTTTAATTTCGGGATTTCCTTTTTTTTGTGTTTATACTTTCAATTTATTTAAATGTGACTTGTTATTTAATGTGGAAATTTAATAAAATGATTAACGACTTATAAAAATTAAATAAAACATATGTAAACAAAATAAAAATTGTTTGATTGATTTACGTACGATCTTTACACTAAAAAGTACTTATAAGATCGTGGTCATAACAAAACATGTAAGAAAAATACAGTGTAATCATTGAAATACTTATACACAAAAAATTATTATTTTTCTAATTACTGCTAGTTGAAGCTATAAATTTGTATAATATATCGTTTTATTCCTAGTGACGCCATTCCGAAACTCCCATACTAAGTGAACCTTGTCCTTTGGGTACAACCCAACCCAACTTTGGTCCTACAAACAAAACAAACAAACAAAGAAATACTAGAGGTAGAATGTAAAATTAAACATAATAACGTTAAAGTTTGATAAAGGTACCTCATTTTCTTGGTATGTATGAATAAACGTAATAATTGCGAACCTTTTTTTTTACCTTCAAGACATACAATTTATTACGGACTGCTTTTTGTCTTTACTAAATTTATAACTTCTACCTTTCAGCCCCAATTGAAAATCGATTATATCGGGGTAGGTCCTTTATCTGCGTCGGACTCCCAAGTGAGCTATCACCGCCTTAAACATAAATCACGCAGAATCGTTTCAAAGCGAAGATAAAGCTATCTTTGTTTCTAAGTTCTGCGCTCGACGAGGGTTTGTGGTTCACAAACTGATAATCATGACAAATGAGACCTGGCCAATATAAATTTAAACGCCTCTATTTATAGGAATAATTTAACGCAGGCTAGAGACTGTTTGTCTAGGATAGAAATCAAACTAAAACATTCTATATTCAAAATAGCTCATAGTAACCAAGCCCATTAAAGGATAGATTTATAAAAGACGGCCGATGTCGTGGTGGAGACGAATGCTGAACATCACCTGGACCGAGCACAGTACTGACTCCATATTAAAAATGGTGGACTTGCAAACACTCTCTGTCTGCGAAAAACACTCGAGTACTTTGCTCACATAGCCAGGAAAGACGGGCGTGCGGAAATGGTGTGAATGAGATCGCACGACATTGGTCCCCTTTTACAAATCTAATAGCGGTCCCAGGCTGGTCCTAAGTCAAACTTAAAAGATAGACATATGCAGTCGCATACATATTTTTAGAACTTTTAAAGGGGAAGAACTTTGTGATACATGATTTTAACGAAACTTTAACCGTTTACGCAGTGCCCGCAGCGGTCAGCAGTCTCAAAAGGAGAAAAAAACCCGATTTTGAAACATTCTTCATTGATGATTTGCTCTTATTGGTCTTAGCGTGATGATATTATGCCTATAGTCTTCCTCAACACTGATTTTTTTTTATCAAATCGGACCAGTAGTTCCTGAGATCACCGCTTTCAAGTAAACAAACAAACAAACTCTTCAGCTTTATTGAATAAGATTATTTAATGTGCGAGTTATACATAAATAAAAACACGTTATTGAGAAGATGGTCATAACTACATTCGTAATCAAGGAACTAAAGCTACGGCGGTTTAAAACACGGCGTCAAACATCACCAAACCAGTACTAAATGTCACAAGACTAATCTCAGTATGGGAAGAGTTTAGGCCTTACTCCACCACGCTGGCCAAGCACCGATTGGTACACTTCACACGCCCTTGAAAACATTATGTAGATCTCTCAGGCATGCAGGTTTCCTTACGATGTTTTCCTTCACCGTTTAGGGACATTTATATTTAAATTGATTTAATTAAAATTTAAAATGCACGTAACTCCGAAAAGGAAGAGGAGCCTGCCAGGCCTTAAGACGGTCCCCTGAAAGGGAAGCCGAAGCTACCACTAGATTATTACCGCTTTACTTAATATACATTATACTAATTAGATTACTAAAAAAAAAAAAACAATTTGTATATCTAAAAACCTAAGAACAATGAATAATAATTTTTCGCTAAAACCCCGATTATCTTCATTTAAGTGGATAAAACTAAGGTTGTCACTTTACTTACCTTACCTACCTACCTATAACTTTGGACATCTACCACTGGACAGCAATTTTCAAATTCGACGATCTTGTTACCGCAGGCTGCCAATTAGTAATAATATAGGTATAGTAATGCTGCATATTCTGGTGCAAAGACTCCACTCCAACAGGAATATCCATCTAACTTTGAGATACGTAGACCACCTATTGCCACTATAGCTTCTCAATTCGGTGAGGTTACTGTAGTTCTTCCGCGGGTCATTATATATCAATTTATATAATGACCCGCGGAATAATCTGAAAATTATTCCACAAATTAATTGATATCTACGTATACCTACTTACTACTATCAGTCAGTGTAGTTTCTACTATCAGTCTACAGTCTACTTACTACTATCAGTCAGTATACCATGGTTACGGATACGCCCAAATAGAAGCAGTGGGCTTTATGAGCCTCGTTAGTTAGATATTTTAATTGCGGTTTTGATTATGCGTCATAGTAATGTAACGTAATACCTAATATATTAAAGTATCACACAATAAGCATATCCTCATATGAAGTTACTCGTATATAAAATTTAATAACTATGAGCGTCATAGCATTATTATTCATATTATGTCTGAAATTGTTTTTAATTTCTTGTCAATCGCAGTGCAGAAATTTTCAAACTTGCAGTGGATGTATTAGTTATGGAGCTGAAAAGTGTGTTTGGTGTACTCAGGTAAGCATTGCTCGCTATCTAGGCTTGTCTATTTTGGATACTTCGTCAATCGGAAGCAGGATTTTGCAATAGGGCAATTGCTGATCTACAATCTAACTATATTTTTAATACAGAAAAGAGCTAGATCAATGTTTCGATATAAAGACTTCGGTCACGAGAATCCCTTCGCCGGGAATTTTAAAGGATTAGGCATACTAACAGTGGCTTCGCAATATATTTATAATAATACAATCTATGTAAAACAAAACCGTAGCCTTTATGAACAAAAATATCAATTCACTAAAAACTTAGTGATGTTTGAGGAAAGTACAAAAATCCTTAGATTTTCCACGCCATTTAAACAATTATATAATACCAAAACACATTTTGTAATTTGTGGTGACTACATAATTTATGAATTTCATTGCTTGAAAGTAGACCGCTCCGCTTTCATCTCACACAAGATAAAAAAATAATTGTTCAACTGTAAAATTATGTGGGTAAAGAACTGGGTTTCTTGTAAGATTTGACTCTGTAGAAACTGCCCCCCGAGCCGATGATAGATTTACTACAAACATATCGACATGATGTTCTAAAAGTACGTACATACAATAAATATATCTGTGTTTCCTACGGTTATCTTTTTTTATTTTACTATAACAGACTATCTTGACCACAATCTCCTGATAGAAAGTGTAGATGTGGCTTAAGATTGGCGCTCTTGCCTCTAAGATACCTTTTCACTCTTGTTTTAAAGATACCCAGGTTGTAAGAATTAGGAATCACAGAACTTGGAAGGGTGTTCCAAACCCCAGATTTTGATGAAAATTGGTAGAAAAAGGTTGATGCAACTTGAAAGTAAGCTTATGCTAGAATCAAACAAAAATCTATTTTTGATAAAAATACTATTTGTTTTCTATTTCAGAAAGATCATATCGGTCGTAGATGTCAATCGAAAACCCTACTAGATCCAACGTGGTGTAAAGAAGTATACGATCCAATAGAACAAGTTATTACCACAATAAACAAAAGCTTGGATGATAGTATTCAATTCATACCTCAAGAAATTAAAATTAAAGCACGGACTAAAGTTCCTATCGTAATTAATATGGTTTACAAACCCGTGGACTACCCACTAGATGTCTATTATTTAATAGATTCCTCGGAATCAATGAGCAAATATAAAGAAAAACTTTACCAATTTGGTGTGGACATCTATAACAAGCTGTCCAAAATGTCCAACAGCGTCAGATTAGGTGTTGGCAGTTTTGTTGAGAAACCTGCTTTACCCTTTGTTAAGTATGTTATTTAATAGTTAAGTATGTTATAGAATTCAAGAGGAAAAATCTAGATTGTAAATCAACTCCCACTATATGTCACCGTGATAAATATATTTTGTATCACTCATGCGGGGAAAGTAGTATCTTGACGCTCGCTGTTGCGGTTGAAAAAGAACCGTTTGCCCATGTTAAAATTTGAGTGCGACAAGAATAATTTTTGCCCGCACTTTCTCCAAGTCAATCTCAATTTTTTTATCTTTAACCCCGATTTTGACCTCAATTTTCAAAAATCCTTTCCTAAATGATGTCTATATAAAAGTCTTGTCTCTAATCTGTATTCCAAATCTCAGCCTTATGGTTTGAGACAACAGGGGCTTGAGCTATGCGTTGATAGGTTGGTTAGTCAGTCAGTCCTTTTCGTATCATATACTAGCTGACCCGCGCAACTTCGTCTGCACCAAATCGTTTTAATATCTTAAAAAAACATAAAAACTAATTGCAGCGCTACCTATCAGGTCCAGTTTTATTTCCAAACTATGTTTTTTGCGGCCCGTCGCGTCGTTGCCCGTACGTGTTATTCTATACCCGTCGCAACTTCTAAGCGATAGGTACAATAAGAATAATTTAAAAATGAATTTGCAGGTATATAATCCAACTTAATATTTATATTCTTTTATTTCTTTCGCATTTATAGGATAAGTAGGATGGTACGCATGTATTCGATCGTTGTCCCATATGCCTTGCGACTTGCTGTTATTTGTGAAGAGTTATGGCCTTTATCTCCGACAATATTTATCAGAACTTCATTAAAATTAGACAATACATGCTTTATAGTATACACTTCGAATGAAAAATAATTATTAAAATCGGTTCAAATTTAACGAAGCTATGAAGTAAAATTGATAAAAATTTTCATCCCGTATCCCGGAGGAAACTTATTGTTTATCGGGATAAAAAGTTTTCTATACGTTGACCCGGAATACCAACTACCACGATACCAAATTTTATTTAAATTCGTTCAGTAGTTTTCACGTGATGCCTGGACAGACAGACAAACAGACCGATGGGGTCTGCTTCCAGAATTAGAACATTAATAGTGTAAAGAATATGAAGGACACGCCTGTAATGTAAAACTACGCACAAAATATTGAATTTTTTGTATTTTTAAAGTGAATATTATGTTTTAAAGGTAGACAGACAATACGCAACTGCCTCAATTAACGTTGGTAACGTGGTACCCCGATTATAATGGGGTACCACGTTACTATAATAATGGTATTAATATTGGTTATTATTCTTTTAGCGTTGAAAGACAGACAGCGTATTCATTCCAGCACCACCAAAAAATTACCAACAACGTGAGTTTATTCTCAAAAGCCTTAAAAGATCTTCAAAAAGTTCACGGCTCTAATAATGATGGACCCCAAGCAGATCTAGATGCTTTATTGCAAGCAATGGTTTGTACAGAAAAAATCGGCTGGAATCCCGATGCCCATCGAATTATTCTACTTAGTACTGATAATACTTACCATAACGCATTAGATGGTAAGTTTGTGGGTGCCATAAACCCACCCCGTATGGACTGTCAGTTAGACGAAAATGAATACAAAAGTGCCCTCAAATATGACTACCCATCTGTGGGTCTGATTAATAAAGTAGCTACAAAAACTAATACCATGATTATATTCGCTGCCAATACTACTACCGAAAATGATTACAAGGCTTTGGAAACAAAAATTAAAAATGCCAGATATGTTCCTTTGTTGGAGGAATCTGATGTAGTTGAAATGATTTCAGAGGAATATAAGGTAAGTTAATTAATAGACTTAGCAATATTTTTATTTGTGTTTTTATTAATTATTGTACTAGCTGTTTCTTAACGGTTTCTAAACGCGATAACTAAGTGTCGTAAGTTATTATATCGCCGTTGCCTTCGTCCGTGTGTTTACAAGTACTTATTCAGAAATAACATATATTTTATGAGACAACAGATACGTATGAACGCCTAAGCAGGTTTCATTAATCATTTTTTTATTTTTATATATTATTTATAAAATAATGACTGTGTGAATGAATGAGAATGTTTATGAAAAAGTATCAAATCCCCTATCCTCTATATCTGTGCATTCTTAGTTATTTATCAAATAAACATTTTCACGATTTGTTACAACACTGATAGGTAAAAGTAAATCTTGCGAGTTTGACAACATCAACAGATGTCTATAGTAGTAGAACAAAGTTGCAACTATCGTTTTATTTTTCAAGTTATAGAACCTCTCCATATATTCTGCTCTATGTATAAAAATAGCTATTTTGTTAAATAAATCGTTATTAAAACGTACCCTTTAATTCTTTTTGGCTTTTGCCTCTAGGTATGTTTTGTATATGTACATGTTTTTTTATATGCAAAACAAACAATCAAACAATCGTACAAGATCACTATAATCACAACCGTCAAACAATTAAAATCTATTAAACTTTCTTTTTTGTTTAAAGAAACTTGTCAGGAGTGTTCAAATACATGCAAATATTGAACCTTTTATGAGTTTAACACTCGAACCAGACTGCACTATCAAAGACAGATGTATCTACGCTAATAATGAATCTGTTAACATAGTTGGCACACTAATTTTTAACTCATGCCCATTGAATCACAAATACAACTATGATGTGAGACTCGGACCAGCGTCAATTAAAGAGAAATTGAAATTAGATATAGAAGTTGACTGTCAATGTGATTGCGAGAAACCAGAAAAGGCTGAGAAGAATTCAGATCAATGCAGCAACGCTGGGACATACCAATGCGGTATTTGTGAATGCAACGAAAATAGGTAACTTACTCAAAATAAAAATTGAAGAGAAAATTTACTAATTAATTAATTTTCAAATTTTTTTTACTAAGTTTTTTTTTACATTTTAATATTTTTGTTGATTTTTTGTCTATGGTAAAAAGCTTTTTTTGCTTGTTTTAATATATTATAAAATCACTAGGCGGCATGCCTAGTGATCTAGCGTTCCGATTAAATTCCGCGTAGAATCCGATTGGGGTATTGGGTTTAATATAACTGCTTACATAACAGGTAAGTTCGCTACCATCCTAAACTACATCTTACCACCAGAAGATGAGATTGCAATCAAGAGTTAACTTATAGTGTAACTTGTTTTTAAAGTAATTTATTGTGTTTCAGATATGGAGACATCTGTGATTGTAAGGAAACAAGAACACTTGATTTAGAAAAATGTAAAGCAAATACCGATGACCTTAACCCGTGTAGTGACCGCGGAATTTGCAGGTAATTTGATAAATTTCTGAATAGCAAATTCCCTTTAAAGCAGTTGCCTCTACTTTCGTCTCAGTGAAGATGAAAGTGTAAAATGTTTTTGGAAAGAATAACTGCTGAGTTTCTTGCTGGCTATCTCTCGATAGAAATTGCCGCATCGGATTTAATTAAGTGACTTTAAAAATTTCCGCCACATTTGCTTCAGTGATAAGTCAGTTATTTGGGTAATCCAATTTTAAAATTCTGATGCCACCGTTTTTGTTCCGTTTGCAATGAATAAAAATATTTTTACATGTTTTCAAGTTGCTTGTTGTAAATTCAATGTAAAATTTTGCATCGTATTGTGAAGTTGAACCAAGTTGATGGAAAAAGGGCAGTAGTTTTTAGGATGTATCCCTAGCATCCTCAGGAAAAGTAGCTCTGTTTATAATTGACTTTTTACTTTCACTTTATTTACGATAGTTTTCCGTTAATTATAACTTTAAAAAAAACACCAGACGGCAGACGATTTGGTGATCGCAGTGGACGGTAGGATGCTAGTACTGACATCTAAAAGACGTTGCTCCCCGTTCTCCTTTTTATTCCATTTGTCGCTTCTGCCAGCACCACACGGTACACAATATATATTAGCAATTTTTTTTAACAGTTGTGGAAAGTGTATCGATTGCGAAATTGGATTTTCCGGCGATTTCTGTGAATTTAACGACAATTCTTGCCCTCGTCCCGGCGGTGTGCTGTGCTCGGGGCGAGGAGAATGCATATATGGCGCGTGCCAATGCGATCCGCACTGGCTGCCTGACGACTGTCTTTGTCCGGATAACAACAACACCTGCGTAGCACCCCTTGCTAAAGAGGTAACTTTTGACTTGTATGCGACTAATATGCTGTGCCACTTTGCGACTTTCCTCAACTTTACGTACCGCTGAATCTGTGACCTAACTTTTAATGTCGCCTAATGTCGCTAGTCGTTGCCAAAGAGTTAGAAACAATTAATATCGGTCCTAAGAGTGGGATGTTTTCGATGCGTTTTCTAAATTAGTTTTAATTAATAAATAAACTAATTAATTAGTTTTTCTAAATTAGTATAAATCTATCACCCAAAAGTGTCCTGGTAAAGCAACACAAAAAAAGCGGTGTTAGCCTTGTGGTTCGGCACTTCGGCTTCAATTTCGCGGGGCCGAGTTCGAATCCCAGCACGCATCTTTAACTTTTCTAAGTTATGTTCTTTTTAAGCAATTAAAATATCACTTGCTTTAATGGTGAAAGAAACATCGTTATTTAACGTTAATAATGCTCTCAAAGATGTGTGAAGCCCACGAATATGCACTGCCTTAACCTTCTCACTGTGGCAGGAGACCCGTATTAACAAAGGCCAACGTTCAACCTGCTTTTCCGTTGTCGTTAAAGTTTTCGTCCGAGGTGCGATCAAGAAGCCCGTTTGCCCAAGGTCGATTGGTCGTATGCAGGACGCGTTCTGAACCTCGCTGTGGATGCAGGTTGGACACCTTGGTGTGCGCTTCACTTTAGCGTTTCGGTACGTTGTCTCTCGTTGTTTTGTACCCGATAACAAATTTACGATTCAATATCGAGTGCAAATTACACAACAAGGACACAGTTTAGCGCTTCGTTTAATATTCAACATCAACGCATTACCGGCCCGGATCGAGCACGGATCTCCCCTCAGAATGAAAAGGGTTTACGCCGCAGTCCACCACGCTGGCCCAGTGGGTGGACTATAATTGTTCAATATATTATTGGTTTTTCAATGATATGCACCATAATATGCTGCCATTCGTCAAGGTGTCATTTTTTTTATAGTAATACTTGGAGGACCAAGCAGATGGCCGACCTGATAGTAATCCACATGCAAGTGCACGTCCTCCAACATGCCGCCCTGTGTCCATCAATTTGAGCCGTTGTTGTTAAGCCGCATGTTCCTGTAGGCACACAATCACACATCTGGCATTTATGAGAAAACCAATGGGAGGTTGCCAATGTGATGGCGTGTCCATTAAAATTACAGAATATCTTATTTTAAATAGCAACCTATATCATGAATTTAATTGATTATTTTTAAACACTCAAGAATATAGAAAAGCCGGAAACTTTTCCTCCTATTGCTAAACATGAAGACTTGTTAGAGAGGTCCTGGCGTCGATATATATCTGGCAGGGTCAATTTGGGAATTAATAACTTTTGAATTTTCTTCGGTTCGCTCTGGTTGGTGAAACCAGCTGTCGCTAGATACCCTACCGACACAGGCGTGCTGCGTGAGCTTTGAATATTTAATTATTAAGTGACTTTGAGCATTCCGGCTCGATACCGCGAGGAAATCGATCAGGGTTGCGGTGGCTTTAATATAACAAACCCATTAACAGTTAAACCCGCTACTATCTAGACTGCATCATAACATGCTAACAGGTAAGAGTTACAGCCCTGGACTGCAAGTGAGAGTGCAATCTAGGGCTGTAGTGGATTATTGAATGAAAAAAGAGTAGGTAGGTATTGTACCCATCGGTAGGAAATTATGAATGAATGAATGAGTACACTTTTATTATCATCATCATCATCACTTCAACCAATTGAAGTCCACTGCTGGACAAAGGTCTTTTGTACAGAGTTCCAAAATCCACGGTCTTGGGCCGCTTGTTTCCAGCGGCTCCCAGCGACTCGCTTGATGTCGCCTGTCCACCTCGTTGGGGGCCGACCAACACTGCGTTTCCCAGTATTCCAACAACTTGGAACCCCAACGTCCATCGGTTCTCCGAGCTATGTGCCCCGCCCATTTCCACTTCAGCTTTGCAACTCGCTGAGCTATGTCGGTAACTGTGGTTCTTCTACAAATCTCCTCATTTCTGATTTGATCATGTAGAGATACTCCCAACATTGCTCTTTCCATCGCCCGCTGAGTGATTCTGAGCCTTCTTATGAGGATCATAGTAAGCGACCACGTTTCGGATCCGTAAGTCATCACTGGTAACACGCAATGTTCGAAGACTTTGGTCTTCAGGCACTGAGGGATTTTGGACGAAAAGATGTCTCGAACTTTTCCGAACGCTGCCCATTCGAGTTGGATTCGGCGGTTCACCTCTTTCTCAAAACACTTTCTTTTGAGACACTTTTATTATACACCAAATAAAAGTACAGGAAAAACTATAAATAACTAGTTTACGATGTATACAATAAGGCGGCCTTATCGCTACATAGCGAACTCTTCCAGTCAACCGATGGCGTAAAACACAGCTCAAGACTCGTCTTAGATGGTGCATATAAATATATTTATTTATTATTAGATGAATAAGAAAATATATATTTTGCAGCCATGCTCCGGAAGAGGCAATTGCGTCTGCGGCAAATGTGTTTGCGATGATTCAAAAATGAACAAAGACAATTGCCTCGGGACATACTGTGATGAGTGCGCCAACACCCCCGCAGAACGTTGCGCTGAGTTACAAGACTTTGCGTACTGTAATTTCAAGGAGAATAAGACCTACTGCGATGTGAAGTTCAGCTTCAAGAACACTGACGTAGTTTTATCAAGCAAGGCTTTAATGACTTCGGATGACTGGTACATGGCTAAGATGTGGTGCAGACAAGTTTTGGACGACGGAAAAATCCTTGTGTTCAGATATCATTATCCGAAGTCTACTACTAGCAGCACTTTGCGCTTGATAATACAGAATGAGCTGGATTTGCCACCGGTTGCTCAAGTATGGGGTTAGTATAAACTTATTTCCATTCAACGATTACTTGCGACTTTATCAACGCTTGTTTTAGTTTTGACTATCTCCCTAGCGGAGTCGTAAGTGCTGTGATCTAATAGTAAAAGAAGAACTTTTTTGCAACAAAACACAATAGGAAAAATACCAGCAAAACAATTATTGTAGGTGTATATGTAGGTGGCCTTATCACTCAAATTGATCTTTTAAAAGCAACCTGAGCGTGCGAAGCCGATAAAAAAGGTGGGAAGTGGGTGTTGCATTAAGTGAAAAAATTAGTGAGGTCCCGGGTGTGATACCCATACCCATAGGCAAATTAGAAATATTTAAGTTTTGAATTTTCTGTTTTAACCCACCGACAAATAGGTGTGGCCAAGCATTTAGCGATCCGGTAAGATTGCGCGTAGAAAATGTTCATCTAGCCCCAAATTAAGCGTAGCTTTTGTTATGAGTACTATGATGACTGATGAATATTTTTATTAATAATATACCTACGTAAATACTTATAACATACATATAAACACCCAGACACTGAATTTATTCATGTTCATCACACGAACATTTACCAGTCGTGTGAATCGAACCCATTGCCTTGGACTCAGAAAGCAGGGTCGCTGCCCACTGCGCCAATCGGCCGTATATAATGGGTTTAATATAATTACTAACTGATGCACCCCTAACGTGTAACCATCTCTGTTTGTATTATCATTTACCACCCGGTAAGGTTGCAGTCAAAGGCTAACTTCTAGGTCCACCAATGAAGTTTACCAACCATCATATCCAGCATGGTCAAATGCGGCCTAAGCCTTTCTCAAAGTAATGGGTTGATAGAGATGATAAATTATGATCCGAGATATTGTTAACATAATAGTAGGCATAATATTAACTATAATGATATTTGTTCCACAGTGACGGTCGGTAGTGTTGTTGGTGCCATGTTATTGATCGGAATCATAACAATTGTCGCGTGGAAATTTCTAGTGGACCTTCACGACAAAAGGGAATACGAGAAATTTAAAAATGATTCACTGGCTGCCGGATATGACGTTCATAACCCTCTGTACCAACCTCCCGAAACGAGCTTCCCGAATCCTGCATATAAAAGAGAACATTGTGATTGATGTGAGAATGTATGAAACTGCACGACAAAAGAGATTCCATAGACTTTTAACATATTGACTTTATATTAAACTTTTTGGCTGCGGCAGGAAATCTTGTATCTATGTTATTGACTCCTGAACTACCAATATGCTAAAAACATGCCGATTCTCTTGGCTTGTGAAAAACAAAATATAATTTATCATACAGGAACTGTATATTCTTTGGATTTAACGTAGTCTATGTGCTATTCCAGATTATTTGTAATAAATTTCATCCAAATCGGAGAAATTGAGTAATAAAGATCCATCAAAAATATGTACGTTATTATAATAGTGTGATGCTGTTTTTGCTCAAAATAGCAGTCTTTTTCGAATATCGAAAACCACTGTTGTCTTTCACTTTATACACGTGCAAACCAAATAAGACAGATATTTCTTATTGCCAAGCATTTTTTAAACTGAATATGCTATAGCTTTCAAAATAAGTAAGGTTAAGGTCGGAACGCACCCAGCAAGCCGTTCAAGTAATTACAAAAAGCACTGAAACAAATTAACGAAGGCTCTTAACGACGGTTTAAGCACCGTCATTAAAAGGTGCTAAGTAAATTGCTATTGTAATGTATTCATTCCGCGTAACATTCCTGGAATAGATGCCAGCGACTCTTATTGTTCAAAGAATAGGGGTTTTAATTCTGTAAACATATGTAAATAGAATTAACGTGGAGACATGTTTCTGTTATTATAATAAAGCCCGTGACATGTAATTCGGATTTCAGACTTCTGTATCAAAGTAACTGCTGAGAATGAATCCAAACGCACGATTTTTATATATAAACATATTAGGTAAACTTTGGAACGACTAAACCAATTTCGACGAAACTTACGCAGGCAGATTTTTATTTCGCATTAACTTTTGTGGGCAACTTTTTATAAGCCTTTGAATAGACGGGACTTTGGATGTACCTTTCTGGGCTCCTTTTTAGTAAGCCTTAAATGGACGGGACTTTGTAAGCAGTTTTTTGGACTATTTTTTACTGCGTGAAGAGTGAGCCGCAGTAGTTTTTCATCAGGTAGGAAGAGGATTTGTTCAATAATAGTGCTTAAAAACCGAAAAACCGAAATTCTGCGCGGACAAAGCAGCGAGTCACTGCCAATGCAAAACGTTAAAAACTTTTTAAAAGGCATTTATGTTTGTAGTGACTCAACTACTCGTCTCGAAAGCCTGAAACCTACCGTGCAGATGGAAAAAGTTCAGCTGTAAAACATTTCTTAGAAATCGACAGTTATTTCTTAATAACAATATTTAATGCCCTTAATTATAGTAGTCTGTATTAAATAAGAGTTTAAGTGTCAATAGTAACACATAGGAGCTTTAATAACGTTTATAAGGTCTTTACATCTATACAATCGGTATTCTTGGTAAAATTTGTTTGCCGATTTTATTGCAAATTTCCGAATAACAGTCGCCCTTTAAGTCAAACAAAATAAAGGCTTCAAAGTTATACAGGAATGGTTTACTGGTAGCAGATCGTCCAAAGAATGCACGTATAAAAGTACTGGAAATACGTTCCAAGCAAAGCTAATTTAAATATCACTAGCTGAACCATGCAACTTCGTTGCACCAAATCGGTTATTACCGGAAAACACAAATAAAATGACATTTTCTAAAAATGAATCCTAGCTAGATCGATTTATCGCCCCCGAAACCCTGTATACTAAATTCCATGAAAATCGTTGGAGCCAATTCCGAGATTCCAATTATATATATACATACAAGAATTGCTCGTTTAAAGATATAAGAATATAAGATATGATACCTTGGGTCCTTACTGAAAATCCTTAGCTACTGCCATGGTACTGCAACATAGAGCTAAGAAGGTGACCCGCTGACAACTACGACGCAACGTACGTTTTGATTATTTTAAGTATTTTTCAATGCATAACCAGGATGTTAAGATATGAATAATTTAGATAGTGTTTTAAAGTTATCACATAGCCGATGCCAATCAGTCTCAGTCACAACGTTTCCTACAAAATGGTGTTACAGTCGCTATAAGGATGATATAATGGCATATATTATTTTAGGTATGAGAACCGTAGCTTAGTTGGTAAAGCTTAGTTCGTAGCTTAGTTGGTCAGGCCTTGCCAGAGAGTCGGAGCAGGTTCAAAACTTTTAAAGTTGTCTGGAATACCCACTGTTAAAACAGAAGGTGCTGGTATAAGGCATTTCAGAGTAGGTGTGTTTGTTCGAAATAGGCTGTTGCGGTGTTGCCACGTGTGCTACCGAATAATGGGATTACAGTAAAAGCGTCGTTGGGGTGAAATTCATGAACACGGCGTTTTTTATAGCTATTTTGCTATCGGAAAAGCAGACAGCTGAAACAGACTTTTATGACAAAAATCTTTTAGGTGCTTGATCATATAGCCCTATTTCTGATAAATACATGATTATATTTTTGATGTGGAGCAACTTATACATCTCCCTTCAGCACGAATGTGTAATGTACACAATAGGAAATAGATTTTATATTTTTAACAAGCAGTTTTATGTTCTCACTTGAAGGATATATTATACAAATACAAAAGAAAAACAGTGATATTCACAAGGACTGCTGTTGTGTTCTGTACATTGTTTATACTGGACTGTATCATATAGGTGCATGTTTTACTATTTGGATGGGAAATCTTATGATGAGTTTATCACAAGATGTCACCCATATGATACGGTCCAGTATAAACAATGTTATAATATACCTATGCGTATACATGTACACACGCTTTGCTAATCTTGCGCAATACGTCACGAGCGTATCAATGTCATTGGTGACGCACACCCTTCCTTGATTTTCCTCTGAAAACTGCATTCTTTGCACCATTACACGCGTGCAAAACTTGTACAGTAATTAGGGTGTAAAATATGCATTTAAAATTCGTCAGGCCCAAGGCTAAAAAACGCTCCAACGAAATCTACTTTGCGGTCTCCGTGGCAAGATACGCCGTCCTACAAATACGTACTAAATCGCTCTGTAATGTCTTAATTATAAATTGCGAGTGAGTTAATATTAGAAACACTTGGCGTAAGCGTGTTAAATAGTTATTCATTCACTATCATTATCATCATTATCAACCCATGACCGACACACTACAGGGCACGTATCGAGAAGGGTTCAGTACGTTCTGGTCTACCACGCTGGGAAAGTGCGGTTTGGTAAACAACATACCCCATTTGAAAACGTTATGTATGTATGAGGCTCTCAGGCATGAAGGTTTCCTCACGATGTTTTTCTTCACCGTGTAAAGCGAGTGATACTTTAAGTGCTTAAAGTAAAAACGCCCATTACTCCGAAAAGTGGTGTGTGCCGGGATCGAACTCGGTCTTCCCAGAAATCGAATTGGTTAAGCCGAAGCATTAATCTGCTATCACCACTTATTCTTTACACTGATGCAATTCTAATACACTGATGTAGATCTAAAACAATTGGAGCAATCTGTATTCGCCGTGATGTAGATTCAGGCCGCAATAGTGGCAAATACACATTCAAATGTAAACACGCAGTGTGCCAGTGTCCCTGCCTTTGACACAATTTACCGGAACTGCGGAGGCAAACTCAAATTTTGATGAAGGCGAATAAACATGACACCATTGATCATAACATTATTGCTGAATTAGCATCATGCTATGAAGCTAACTAGGCACAAATTTAATATCGTTTCGTGCTGGTGAATATATAATAAATCAATACCATACAATTGACAAAATAGATGACCGACAGGGAACCTGCTTTCTTAGTCCAAAGCTGTGGGTTCGATCAACGGGATCGCTCGGGATTTTCTCAAGTGGACAATGTTTGTGTGATGAAAATGAATGTTTTTCATTGCCTGGTAGTTTATCTGTATTTCACAAGGATTTATGTACATTATTAATAAAAATATTCATCCGTCACCTTAGTGAGGTACCCATAATAAAAGCTACGCTTACTTTGGGACTATATTTAGTTATAGTATATTTATTTTTAATTGTTTTTTTGTCTCGCATACACATATTATGCTCAGGGCCAATAGGAACGTTACATACAACTCAATTTTATTATTAACTGAACCAGCTGGTCCCCCCGTTCTTCGTTCGCGATTGTTACGGTTTTTTTGCATTCTCGTAGGTACCGTTTGTTTTCTGGGGATATAAAGTAGCCAAAGACAATTTTCGCCTTTTCAATTAACTTTATGCAAACAGTCAAGCGTATTGGTTGCTGAGTTAGTGCGGTACAAACAAACAAACATATGCTTTTCACATTTATAATATCAGTAAGGATTTATCAGTTTATGATCGATAATTATTTTTAACTCCACTACAGTTTAGTCCTTGACTGCTGCAACCCCGAAGTTCATAGCGGGTAAACCTTTTAGGTGTGGGTTAGGTAGTTTCTATGCAGCAGCATCGCACCGGAACGCTAAATCACATGGCGTCTCGGCAGAATGGCAACTAGCCGCGTTTAAAGTCTTTCACCATAAATAAATAAATATTCTGAGACCAGACTAAAATATTTTTCGACTAGGACTAAAATACTAAAATTACTCTGTTTGTAGATGATGGTCACTACGTTAATGCAAAGGATAGGATTAATAATTTAGATTAGCAATTAGATCTATTATGTTGCTCAGTGGGCAAATCTCAGAACAATAATAATTTACCAGGTTTCTCAGGTATATCCAATATACATATATATTATATACGAGTATGTAGTTAATTCGTAGATATTATAATGTGCTCAGATAATATTATTATGTATTGGCAATGCCGCGAATTCTCACGACAGGTAACAAAGATCTTAGCACGTTCTGTGTCTGTGTGTTTTTTTACAATACAGCTACCAGCGGCAAGGGGTGATTTCCTAGTGTTTAAGCCCTTGACCTCTCTTGGGAGCAACGAATTCGATTCCCGACACCTCAAACTTTTTAGAGTTATGTGCGTTTTTAATTTATTCAATAAAGTATAACTTGCTTTAAAGGTGACCTGCATATCCGAAAGATCTTCATAATGTTGTCCATAATGTTTTGAAAAGTGTGTGAAGTCCACCAAGCCACCCTCTTCCAGCGTGGCGGCATACGGCCTAAACTTTCCTTTCCTTCTGAGAGGACACTCGTGTCCTGTAGTAGACCGGTAATCGGTTGATAATGATTGTGATGATAAAGCTACAAGGGCAAGTCCCTCTGCTGGGAACAGTCCAACCCGTGTGTGCTCTGGTTATAAGTTGGCTGGTTTCTTCCGCTAAGTTCGCTATTTAATTGCCTTACGCATAGCAAAAATTCTGTCCTCCAAAGTTTAATTTAAGAGCACCTATCGAAAAAATGTATGAATCTACAAATTATGATACAGCTATGCAAAAAAACTCTTGAAATAACTCAAAAGTCTCAACGGACATCATATTTTTAGTTCTGAGATAAAATAATTTAGAACGAGAACCGATTTATACCAGATTATTCTAGAGGTAGAATAATATGTTAATACTAAGCCACAGCTCAAGTGTAATAAATTCAAAGGATCAGAGGATAATCGTCATGATCGGTAGCCTATAAGAGTCCACTGCTGGACTGAAGGCCTCTCCCAATTGGAGGTGTTGCCCATAATCACGCTGGGCACCCGGGTTGGTGATCGCTGTAGAGTCAAATTCAAATTCAAAATTTCTTTATTCATGTAGGCCTATCACAGGCACTTATAAAGCGTTCATACATAAATGTTTAGATAATTGTAAGGGGATGGTGATAACTTCGTTCGCCAACTTAAACCTAAAGCTACGAGGGTACCAAAAGCGCCCTGGTCTAAGAAGAGCCCACAACAAACTTAGTCGGGTATTTTTTTTTTGTTATCACCATCTCCCATTAAATTTATATTAAGCTATGAAGCTAGAGCAATTCACACCCAAGCAAAGAATTTTTTATCGTTAAAGTAATCCTTAATATTATAATAGGATTTTTTTGTAAGCTTACGTTTTATATAAACTTTGAACTTATTAAGAGACATCTCAAAGATTTTATTTGGTAATTTGTTATAAAATAAAATAGTCTTGGCCTTGAGCACGGTGCTCGTTCTCCTTTATATTCCCTGAGTCATCTCGTACGACTACTATCTGCAGTTTGGTACTGAGAATTATTTTAATAGAAAAATCAAATACGTAACTAGTTTTGGTGTGAAGCGTGATTCGAAACGAGGTTAAACATTCTAATCACTACCAACGAGGCAATTCATGTATTACGCTCGACCGTAACAATAGGAAAATCTTCCTCCGACCGGGTGATCGTGCTCGGGGAGCGAGGTCCGAACATTCATCTTTGGAAGTTGTATATATAGTCATTCTTTGTGAACACTTCGCTAGCGCGATGCACGATTTTTGTGGCGCCATCTAGTTCTGTAATGTGGAGACCGCTACATACATTACTTCATTGTGGGTTCGCAGACTTTAAGAACCAATAGGTTCTAAAAGTTTTGTTTGTTTTAGTTCTTTACTGCACAATTAAAAAGTAATAACTGCATGGGCGAAACTTAATGCGTGGTGGCGTGCACAGGGTTTGTGACCAGGGTATGCAAAAAGAAGGAAGATAGCATAAATTGAAAAATCCTTCCCCTTTATGAGTTATACAAAACTGAATGTATGTACAGGGTTTTAATTATTGTGCGTAGATAGAGAAGACATAAACAATAAAAACGAAATAAAATAATGGAAGAGATATAAGATTTCGAAAGTTTCTGTAATTTTTATGTTTAAAGGGCTTCTTTATCCTTTTTACGGTTATAAATAAATTATTACTTACTCATTGTCATATCTAAGAAGTAATGCGATAGTGGTATGAAACTTTATGAATCTAAAGACCCCGTATGACTGGATATTCACCCCTCTTTTATTCTTAGTTATGAAACGTGGACAGAACTCATAAGCTACAGGGTTGGCTTAAAGCAATAAGCTCTCCAGACTCGTGAAATTGACTGCACAACATCGGATTGGATTTCCATTGTGAGAAATATATTGGGTTTATCTAGTGAAAAAGTTATTATACCTTTAATCAACATTTTCTAATATTGCAAAAGTCTTAGACACTGTGACTTTTCTAGCATTTTTGGGCATCTATCTATCTATTTTAATCTTAACTATCTAAATGGATAATGATTAACATCATGATACGAATGTCATAATAATTTATCCATATTTTTTCCGGCCCACTACAAGGCACGGGTGTGAGGTGTCCCCACAACGAGAAGGGGTTAAGGCCGTAGTCCACCACGCTGGCCCAGTGCGGATTGGTGGACTTCACACACTTTTGAGACCATTAAAACGCACATAAATTACAAAAGTTAGATGCTATAGTGCAATAACTGCGACTCAGTCTTGCATTATACCAGTATTATGGAATTTGGGTTTCATGATACACATTACCTTATTTTGTACTATTTAATTTTAATTAACTTTTTATTTATTATTTTTTACCTAACCCTTATGAATCTTCCCGTCCATTAGTGAAAATAGTAAAAAAATTCGTTGGGTACTTTTTAACAGTTAGGCAGACGCAGTATGGGATTTTATTATGGTATTAATGAATCGAATAACACAGAAATGGTTATGTCTGTGTGCCTACATTTGTAGAAAATTGGTCCTGACCCAGATATCATTATATTTATTGAACCGATTATATTGCTATCGTGGAGGATTATCGCTCCAGTTTAATCCAAATTAAGCTCATAACAATACGGTTGTACCGCCAGTAATCCGGAAAATTGTTCTGTCTTCTCAACTTCCCCACATAATGAAGTTTAATTACAATTATCCGCGGGTTTCATATTATTATATTACATTGTATGAACGCTTTGTTGGTCTATTGGTTAGCATGTTCTACTGCTGGCTATGATGTCCTGGGTTCGTATCCCGGGTCGGACCAATAACTGTTAAGTATTTTCTGTTAAAAAATTTCAGAACCAGTCTGGAGTTTTGGCGGTGTCAACCTCCATGACTCGGAGATCACGTCAAGCTACCGGTCCCAGTTATTATCACTGACTTTGTGATAATAGTCGTTAAAGCCCACCGATTGGCATTGGAGCAGCCTGATGGCTCTTAAACCATCATTCATATGAGAGGAAATGCTTGTCCAGCAATTGGACCTCAACAGGCTGCGGATGATATATTTTATTTTCCTTAATTAAAAACGCACCTAAATCCGAAAAGTTAAAGGTATGTGCGGGGATCGTACTCGGTTCCCGGAAAGAGAGGCCAAAGCCCTAACCACTGAGCTATTATATATAATGGACTTTTTATCAACCCTCAATGATAAGGTTAACCCTAAACTATGGACACATTTTTTTTACTAAACAAGCATGGGCGTGAGGTCCAACAAATCCCGTTTGAACATTTAATATCTCGACGGTGTTTGTTAATGATACCAGATAAGGCCATCTCATTCTTTACTGAACTTACTTTTACTTGAATCCATAAAGACATTACTGCGGCAGATAAGGAAATATGTTATAAAAAAAATTAGCAATAGACAAAGGTCTGAGAGACTCCATGACCACAGTTAAAGGTTAATGACCGAGACCGAAGCATAGGATATAGGTTAAGGATACATTCGGGGCTCCAAAGTCGATTACCTTTACTTACTATCAGCTTGGGTCAACATGACTAATTTGCGATATTACTAGTCTATATTCCCCTATCTCTTAGCTCTTGACTAATTAAGCACGGAAAGTCTTGCTCGAACAGGACTCCTTTCCCAAGAGTATTCAGTTGAAGTTATGTTTTTTTTATTCTATTCGTTACGTGTTCATAACAAGTGTAGCGCACCTACATGTGTAGCGTACATGAAACACAAAAGTCAATATTATGAAAGTAAATAACTAGTTGTATAATATCAAAATATTCCTGTTACTATATTTAGACTTTTTAATATTCCTCTGTAGAGAAGTACAAAGCAGTAGAAATGCTTTTCGGTAGGAATGTATCTAGCTTTTGTGAGTGCAACAAATATTAGTATTGGTATATACAGCGAACGGAAATTTATTTTCTTTCGCTGGGTATATAAAGAAAATCTAATATGGAAATATTAAATGAATAATAAAAAAGTATTTCAACAAGACATTATAATGCAAGGAGTTTCAGTTTAACTGACAAGAAGCTAATGCTTTTATTTAAGTGTGCCAATTTTGTCGTAATTAAATGTATACAACTGAAACGTGTCCACCAATCCGCACTGGGCCAGTGTGGCCCTACTCATTGCGGCCCTACTCATTGTGGGAAAAGACCTATGCCTTATAGTTGGTATAGTAATAGGTTGATATGAGGATTTCCTTCGGTCTGGGGCTAGTTACCACCTTATCGACAAAGACGTGCTGTTTAGTATGTTTTCTTGTAATATTTTTTTCACTACAGGTGAGCCCTTGACTGCAATCTCACCTAGTGGTAAGTGATTGATGCTGGATGCAGTCTAAGATGTTAGCGGGCTAACCTTTTAGGGAGTATGGTAGTCATAATCCCTAATCGGTTTCTTCACGAAATCGCAGCGGAACACTTAATCGCTTAGCGGCACGTCTTTGTCGGTAGGGTGGTCACTAGCCACGGCCGAAGCCTCCCACCTGACCAGACCAGAGAACATTTAGAAATAATAAATTCCAAAAACCCCACTACCGGGAATTGAACCCGGGACTTCTTACTTAAATTCAAAGTGCTCGTCGAAATATCTTAAGATCGTCGACACAAATGAACATAATGGCCGAATTTAGGAATTTCATTACATTTTTAATTATGGAGAGATTCCAAGATCTAAACATACCGACGTGGGCGTAGGCTTGATTGATATGTAATTAAAATTAAAATAATCTAAGCAACTTCAATAAATAAATTTACCTATGCTATTACTGAACGTTGTCAGAAGCAGGTTTTGGAATTGTAAATTATAATGAGAAAGGCTTAAATTAATTAATTTAACACTTAACGGTGCCTCATTCTGACGAAGCTCTTCGATATAATGTAATTAATCAGGGACGGTTTTTAATTTGACAAACTGAGAAATGTTTTTGTTTTCTTAGAAAGCTTCCTTCACGGTCACGATGAAAATCAACTGTGAAATAACAATCTTTAGCTCGTTCACATAGTTATTTATTTTTACACATGCTTGTATTTAGTTTCAGATTCTTAGATAAGTACTTAATGCTTCCTAGCTGCAGTCCCCGAGCAAGTCGCGTATATCGATAGCCTACAACAGTCCACTGCTAGACTAAACGCCAGTGGCGTTCCTAGGGTCTTGAATTTGCGCAAGTTAGTAGTACTAATTTGATTCTTCATGACCTGCACTCCACACCAAACAGGTCCTCAGCAAAATAACCTCTAAGCACGTCTCGCTCTGAAACCAACTTACTTAACAATTGACAACTTACTTAGAAATTAATAATTATTCATTGTAAAGTCAACATCTCCTGAGGATGCTCCGGTTTCGTAGCGAGACGTGCGTAGAGGTTATTTTGCTGAGGATCTGTTTGGTGTGAAGTATAAGTATTGAAGAAATTACAGATTACACCATACAAATTAAGCTTAACTTTCTTAAAATATTATGGATTTCCGCAAAGTAGCGCCTGCTGTGCAGTTCTTGTTGTACTAAATAAAATTTGAAAACCACCACGATTATGGCCAAGACGCGATTCAGGAAGTTTCCATTGATAATTGCATTTATTGCTGGGAATTAAAAGCACTGAAGACTTTTTAAAGCATCGAATAAGTTATTTTAAATCTCAATAACCAGCCGCGTTCCAAACATTCTGTTTTTTAGAAAATAATAGTTGGAGTATTGAAAAATTCGTCCTACAAGATAATTATAAATTTGGACGGTGGATTGATGCAGTGAGCAGGTACCCTGCCTTCTGAGCCCAAGGCCGTGGGTTCGGTTCCCACAAATGGAAAATGTTTGTGCGATGAACGTTAATGTTTTACAGTGTCTGGGTGTTAATGTTTATTTTAAGTATTTATGTATATTATTCCTAGAAGTATAAGTTTGGTATCTCACAGTGGCGGTACTGCCATATAAGCCGAAAAGCCGGGCTTGCATTACAATTAATACCTCTATTAAATTTGGCTCAACGATTCCAAAACACAATTCATAAAATAATTCATATTAGAAAGCATATAAATTCATAGCTGATATATTAACAAAATGTTTTAACTCTTGCTCAATAATGTAAGGACAATGAGTAAAGAAATACTACGTTAATCTGGCAGGTAGACTCTGTGGTAGCAACCAGACGATAGAATTACATTAACAGTAACTTTAAGGTAATAACGGGTCAAATTAGTCCGATAACTAACTGGGCTTGCTCAAATTGAAGACCCTAGGAACGCCACTGGTATCTCAGTCTCCCATTACGTGTAAGAGTCCTTTGTTACTTCGTCTTCTCCGTTCTCCTATATGGGGTAGAAACCTGGACACATACGGAAGCCCTATGCAAGAAAATAGAAGCTTTCGAAATGTGGGTTTATCGAAGAATGCTGCGACTTTCATGGGTAGAGCATGTAAGGAACACCACAGTATTACAGAGGCTAAGCAAGAATCTGGAAATACTTAAAACAATTAAGCTAAGAAAGTTAGAGCATTTTGGTCATATTATGAGAAACAATAAATATGAACACCTTCAGTTTATTATTCAGGGGAAAAAAGGCAACAAAAGGCCGCCTGGCCGAAGAAGAACATCGTGGCTAAAAAGTTTACGCCAATGGTTCTGGAAAAGTACCCGATCTTTGTTCTGTGCAGCTGCGTCCAAAGTCCAGATAGACTTAATGGTTGCCAACCTCCGATAGGAGTCGGCACTGAAAGAAGTAGATTCCTAAAAATATTCATCTGACATCTTAGTACCTAAAACACAAGCCACGCTTACTTTGGGTCTAGATGGCGGTGTGTGTATTATTGTAGTATATTTATGGTATTGTGGCTTATTCTATTTAATATTCTGTAAGATAAGCGACAGCGGTAGCGAATGCGATAAAATGATTATGACGTCTTTTAATATACCTACTGTTTGATATTTTAGATTGTAACACATGTACCATGGTTCCGAAGGTGATTACAGAGAGGTTACAATACAACTGATGAATTTTTTAATTACAAGGTAGCTTGAGAATGTTCTGCTCCGCTCTCATCTCACTCAAGATACAAAAATGATTGTTAAATTGTAAAATAATAATGCTGTAAAAGATAAACTAATGAGTTTCTTGCTGGCCTCCTCTCGGTTGCCTTCCTATTGGTAGACACTACAAACAGACTTACTTGATATATAAAAAGTGATTATAAAGTAGGCTACTTGAAATTGATGTATTTTGATTTTCATTCTTGAATTCTTTCTTTATATCCCGCAACATCCCGCATATTTTATATTCTCGTAGTTAAGTCAATGTTTATTAATATTTTTATCAATAAAAAACAATTGAAAGGCATTCCATAACAGCTGCCAGAAAATATTTCTTAGAGTGCTTTTTATACAAAGACTAATGAGATTTTTTTAAAGAAGACGTGACAATTTTATTACGTTATTCTAAGGCCCTCCTGCGTCTATTAAAATTAAGTAGCACCGAGTTAATTAAATTCTGGTTTATTTAAAACCATAGAACCAACAACATGTCTACCGACAAAACACGACAGATGGCAGCACTAACAACATATTCTGTAGATATTAGATCTTTAACGCCCCCACTATATCTTACAAAATGGATATACAAAAAAAAATTAAATGAAAAAAAAATGGTAAATCATTTAATTCTATCTTGTGTTGTGCCAATGAAAAGAAACACAGAGTTAGTTAGCCTACGACTGCAATTATATCGATGTATCTGAATGAGTGATCTATGAGTGACATACACTTGTACTCTTTTTTTGTCCTACAACACTGTTAAAAATTTAAAAATATAACCCAAGATTAGTCCCAAGCACTTGGTTGCGCAAGGCATCTGACCCTGAGTTAAATACAATACATAAATATACAACGACAATAAACACACCGCCATCTAGCCCCATAGTAAGCCAAAATTGTGTTATGGGTACTAAGATAGGTGACATAAATACTTATAGTATACAGATAAATACCCAGACACTGAAAAACAGCCATGGGTATCTCACAAACATGTTCCAGTTGTGGGAATCGAACCCACGGCATAGGACTCAGAAAGCAGGGTCGCTGCCCACTGCGCCAACCGGCTGTCAATAACCCTGGGTGGCGCAAGCGGGCCCTATTGATATATTGCTGGGCCCTTAATCTTTATGAAATTGAAATCTTGGGAATTGAATGTATCAGATGCAATAAGCGAAGTAAATTTTTGCACCAGTTCAAGCACCTTCAGTTAACATTTTAATGGGATTAATAGATAAGAGACAGTTATTTCGATATAACAGACAATATTTAAGTAATTTTTGTATAAATTTTCACAAATGGGTTTTGTTGAAGCCCTTAGTTTAAGCTCTAAAGATTCAGTCGTCCATTTATTCTAGGTGTGTACCTAAACACTTAAGTTTGGATCGATATCCACTTACTCGTAGCTTAGATATCGTAAACTGTATTGAGAACTCCCGCAAAAGGCAAAGAGCAATAAAATGAAGGCTTTTAGGCCTTCTTTGGATTTTCCTTTACTAACGTAGGATTGTTTTACTATTGGAACATTTTAACAAGCTTCTATTTTCAGAATAAGAAAAATGTTGAACGAAACTTTATGTTACAAAATTAAATACCTAATTCAGGGAAACTTCTTAGAAAGATAATTGTCATCATTTTCTTTCTTTTTTAGTATTTTACAGGTATATGTATTTTGTTTATATTTTATTTCCAATATTAGGTATTTCTATAAATATCTTCTAATGTATTACATATATTATGTATTATGTATTTGTAGTTGTTATGTGCAATTTTGAATAAAATAAAATAAATAAATAAAGTGGGTAATATTTACCTTGACTGCAATCTCTGCTGTGCAAAGTGGTGCTGCAGTATAAGATGGGAGCTGGCTAATTATGGGGTACCAGTTACCTAGATTAAAACCACAAGCCTAATTAGTTTCTCGCATCGTATCGGAACGTTAAATGGCAAAATCTCTCGACGGCACGAATGTCGGTAGACTGACAACTAGCCACGACCTAAGCTACCCAAACCCAACCCAAAAAAAAACAGATATTATAATTGACCAAATTGAACCTGCTGATAAACGAACCAGCGACCTTCATTTGCAAGACCACAGCACTCACCACTGTGCCACAGTGATCGACCAAAGACGAAACTTACTTGTGTCCAACCAAACTAAAACTTCACATAAAATACTCAATAAATACATCTTAAGTTTCAAGTAGAAGTAAAGAAAAGTGAAAGTGATCCTTAAATTAACTTCACGAAGCGTTGAAGTTGGTAAATTACGAACTTAACCGGCCACAGCAATTAAGCAAACGGTCAGCGATTTGCTGAAGCGAACTGAAAATTTCTCTTTCCGACCTATCTCACTGCATTTAAACTTGTCGTTGTAAAGTATAACTAAATGCTATAAATCAATTAGGCTGTACAAATAAAGAAGAAGAAATACTTTATTGCACACAAAGATCAAAATATGCATAAAAATAAAAGAGTACTGTTATTATTTAAAACAAATATACAAGAAACGGAATAATATAAAAAACGTGTGTACGTTAGAAGTTATACTTCTTTGGCTTAACAAGATAAAAATCTTTTCGAAAATTTTATATTTCGCCTAATTCTACGTATTTAGAAAAACGACACTAAAAAAAGAAAAAAGGTATTAAATACATTGAAAGTTTTATTATAACGCATTATCTAGTTATCTCATTATCGGACAACCAAGTTTCACTCAACATTAAAATTTGAGATTTTTGTACAATTGGACCAATTAAATCACCGGAATGAGCCCGCAGACTTTGACAAGTCAAGTCACAACAAACCTTTTTTTGAAAAACTAAAATGTTGAGTATAGCTAACTTCAGGGTGTCGGTTTTTTGTGACGGTGTGCGCGCGCGCATTGTAAAATTTTACTCTCATCATTTTTCATAAATTTTTTAAATATACTGCTAAGCCGCTATAGGTATGTCAGTTATAGTAAACTCATACCCTTAATCGGTATATATGCGGCATTGTACTGGAAAGTAACGTCGGTTTTTTTGTCACTAAGGTAGTAACTAGCCTCCCACCAGACCGAACCAAAGATAATTCAGAAATTTTAAATCCCTAAATCGCCCCTGCACGGCTAGCATGGACAGGAGACAATTATATCCCTGGAGAAAGGATATAAATTTATCTTTTCCTAGTGGCTTATGAACTCTCAGAGCACTGGCGCACAAGTGAAAATAATATCCAAATAATATATGTGTAATAATAAACGGGGGTAAACTTCTCCTATCCCCTGTTCCCGTGCTTTAGCTGGTGGCCACGTTAATTATGTCCCCTGTCAGGGGATATAATCCGGGGATATCATGTTTCTCCTGCCTGTGCACCAAGGATCTAATTCACCTCTGCCGGGGCACCAAACCATTTCCAACTCATTCATAAGATGATCACAGAGCTCACCATTGGGCCAGGGAGGTCGGTCAAATAAAATAACTCAAGAAGGGCTTAGTTTTTATAATACTATTATTACATCTATATCCATATAGTTAGCGTGTCAGTTAAGTATTTTTTTGAGGCATATAAAAGATTTATTTCGACATAAAAAGCGTTCCACTTATCGTACTTTCCGATATCGGTATTTACCTTTGTATTGACTCGCAAGGGTCTTTTGTAGACGAACCAATTTCTTACATACGCCAGATGGTGCGCGATTGATGAAATGAGAAAAATGTTATCTACGTGAACTTAATACATTAGGAAAGTAAGGTCTTAATACTTTAACGTTAACGGTTACGTAGGTACGTTACGGGACGTATCAACGCAAGTGAGGGTTATGCGTCCCTCACTTGCGTTGATAACAAGTTAGCCCTTGATTGCAATATCAGTGCTGGTTAGTTATGCTGCGGTATAGGAGTTTGACGCGCAAGAAAACTTGTTGTTATTTATAATGAAAACATTTTCTAAATCATTCAACATTATGAGGTGTGTGTTAAGATATTATATATATATATATATCTTAATATATATAAATCTCCTGTCACGATGTGCGTCCGCGATGGACTCCTAAACTACTTAACCGATTTTAAATTAAATTGGCACACCGTGAGCAGTCTGGTCCAACTTAAGAGATAGGATAGCTTAGGTCTTTAATTATAGTCGCAATTTTATTTTATTGTAAATTATTTGTCTATGATTAATTGACAGTCACAACTCACATGTTATATTTATATATATACTACTATACTCATTTAAGGCTTAGCGATACTGAATACTTAAAAAAACAAAATCAAACGCAGACGAAGTCGCGGGCAACAGCTAGTATATATATATATATTTGTATAATTTTTAAATCTTATTTATCTGTTTTTTCCTTTTACGCCATTGGTTGCCTGGAAGAAATCGCTATGTAGCGATAAGGCCACCAAATTGTACTCTCTTGCTATTTATTTATTTCTCTGTAACTACTTTTTTCTATTGGTGTACTGTGACAATGAAAGTGTATTCATTCATTCATTCATATTATACTAATAGTACAAACAATACTAAACACGGGCACCCCACAAGTAACTAGGTAAGGGTCCGTGTGGTGTTATGTATAACATTTTATTTACTGTAGTATAAACCTTATATAAGGTAAACCAAATAGGTTGACAGTGAACTAATTAACTTTAGTACAATAACTTGTGGTGGCAGTGTAATATTGTATTAATATAATTCAGTGGTTACTGACAATAATAATTACCATTCATTATGTCGCAAGGTTGAAAAAGCGACACCATTTTCCCAGCGGTAGAGTCGCATTGTTATGGGCTTAATTTGGATTAAGCTAGGGTGATAAGCCGGAGCTTTCGTTCCAATGAATGTGGCGACATCTCGCAGATTAACTACAATTTTCCGTTAAAATAATATTATTATGAAAGGAATAAATCCTTTCATAATAATATTATTTTCTGTTTATTCTGAATCCATCATATTTTTTTTCAATATTTGTATTTGCCAATCCCATTTAATAATCTTTATAAGATCAAGCATAATTATTAGAGCGTCTAGTTTTAAGTTAGATAAAGTTATATTACGAATCTATACTAGTAATAGTAGTATAGCTTTATTTGCTATACTCTGCGAAAAGCAGGAGAATCTGTATGGTGTAATTTACAATTTCTTCACTCTTATACTCCACACCAAACAGATCTTCGGCAATGTACTCTCTGCGCACGTTTAGCTCCGAAACCGGAGCATCCTCAGGAGAAGTTGAATTTGAATGAATGTTGAAGGAGGTACAATGAGTAATTATTTATGGTATTGTATTGTTACTATGAAAGTGTTTGTATTTCTCAGCTCTTGGCTGGTTTTAACTGCATTTAGGGGCCTTAACCAAGTAAATGCAGCGTGTGGTGTGTTTTTATATTGTATTTTTATGTTAAACCTATGCTTTCGTCAACCTGCAAAAACTTTCTTACTATTCTACATGTATTTAAAATGGCAGCTTTTTGCAAACCGATGTAGAGAGATTCTTCCAGACCTAATATTTTTAAGCTATGTAGAAGGTTATTGGGAATAACCCCTGTAGTAAAAGATAACGATAGGTAACACATACACTTTGGCTTGTTTCCAGATTCTCGTAATTTCTTCTTTATTTTCAGTGTATTTGCAAATTTTTCACTAACTGTTTTCTGTATGTTATGGGTATTAGGAACTGCAATATCTATGAGGTAAGTGGTTTTTCTTAATTTATCTTGTAGAATTATATCTGGTCTATTATAGTGTATGGTCGTATCTGTAAGAATAGCACGGTCATAATAAAGTTTGTGTGTGGTATTTTCTAGTATCGTTTGAGGGGTATATTTATAGTAAGGTGTGTTGTGCTTGAGTGCCAGTTTTTGATGAATGATGTTGGCGACTTGGTTATGTCTGTGAGTGTAGTCGGTCTGAGGGAGTGTTGTGCATGCTCCTGTAATGTGTTGAATGGTTTCTTGGACTTGATTGAATGTGGCATCTTCGGCATTTATCGCTTGTAATGGAAGAGTCCTTGATGATATATTTCCTGCAGTTTTTGGTATGGATGATTTGATCTTGTATGGCTATAATGAAGCCTTCGGTTTCTGGAAACAGGTTTCCTATTTTAAACCACTTATTTGAGGCTACTGTGTTTATATGGGGTTGCTCTAAGTCATGGCGATGCCTTCCATAAAGAACTTTCTTTTTTCAGTTTTCTACTTTTTGTTTTTGAGGGTCAGTGATACTTGTGTTCTGGGTATCTATTTTTTCGTTTAAGTTTAGCGGTGTGTAATTGGATCTATTATAGTAATAGCTTTATGTATGTCACTAGTGCGAGATTTTGAATGAAAAAATGTTAATATTGTAATTATTATTGTATTTTTAGCCAATTAAGATTAATTTTCATAATATATTATTGATTATCACAAAGTAACGCCTGCTTCTATCCAATAGACAAAGTTACTCAATTGTGGTGACCTATTTCTGTCTTGCTTCAGCCCTAGCCACGGCTGCTAGCACTACCAAACTACCACCTAAGTTCCGGTTCGATACCACCTAAAAACCTATAAGGTTAATGATTTAACATAACAGTCATACTCCTAACAGTTAAATTTTAAAGCGCATAAGCTCTTAGCACCAATCGAGATTGCAGTCAGCGGCTAACTGGTAGTAGAAAAATACATGTTGAACGATATAAAATTAACAGAAGATGTTGACTTCTCACATAATTTATATAAATAAATGTATATATAAATAATCGCCTTATTTTAATTTATTTTTATGACATACCACAGTAATTTTTAATATAATTTAATGACTCAACAATTGGCTCAGCAATTATTTAATATTCCCTATAATAGATTTATTAACTTTTTTTTTATATAAATATATATAAATATATTACGACAACGCACACATCGCCATCTAGCCCCAAAGTAAGCGTAGCTTGTGTTATGGGTACTAAGATGACTGATGAATATTTTGATGAATATTATACATAAATACTCAGAATATATATTATATATATATATAAACACCCAGCCACTGAAAAACATTCATGCTCATCACACAATCATTTTCCAGTTGTGGGAATCGAACCCAATTTAATTAATAAATTCAAAATTTTTAAAATGCATATAAAAAAAATATGAATCTACGTGTCTCTGGCAAATACGGCCAGAGCGTCTTACGACTAAGCTAAGGCGAGTAATTAATTAATTTTCAAGGCATATATTAATTTTCCAGCAGTGCCGAAATTAATATATGCCCTCTTTATCCGTCTATATATATATAAGAAATATGGGGTGCCCTCCAAGTGTATATAAAAAAACCAAAATATTATAAGAATTATTTTGAATGTGCTATGATTTAATGTCCTAGAGAATTAGGGTCCCGTTCTATATTCTAAACTCGTAAACAAGCTTACGAAACTAACTCCAGGGTTATTTAGTATCGGGAAATAGGGGAGCATTTCTCTTAAGTCAGGTAAACTAAACTTTGTCATATACCAACATCCACGCTAAGCGCTCAAACTTTGTACTCTATATCCAAGCTAATGTTGCGGTGTTCTTCACAACCTAATGTTATTTCATGTAGGATTTGTACCTAGAAAATACGAAAGGCAACCTCCCGTCAAATTTGTCAAATTGCCCTGAAAGTTCAATTCAGGGTTGAGGAAAAAGCTGTTGGGTATTGCGTTATTCTGTCAAGACTGTCAGTTTTTCAGTTGTAGTTAAGAAATTGTTGTTGTACAATCGCGTGAAAACACCTTAAAGTATAATATAATGACGACGTTGGAATTATTAGAAATTGACATATATCAGCATCGTCTGCAATCATCATATAGTCTGCGAAACGTTACGAAGTCATTTGTTTGATAAGCTTTTATAGCTTCTAATAAAATTTTGGACCTACCGATGCATATGTTTGAAAAATGTGTTTAAACACATTTATCACAGCAAGATTACTTCGCAATTGATGAACTTATTAATAACCGGTTGCTATGAAGCATCCCGCTTCTCTCTCATCTACCATAAGATGGACAAATTAATGTTAAAATGTAAATTGTTGATGTTGCCAATGAATGTATTGCGAGCGCTTATACTTTATAAGCGCTCGCAATCGTGTAGTCGTTTTCAAGTTTGGAATACCTAAACTGCGGAGTAAAATCTTATTTGTTTTGATTTAAAGCTCTAATTTGCCTACAATTCTTATTCTAGAACTTTTGACAGAACGTTTGTAAAACAAAATTCTGTGCACTGGATTTGCGACTCTAATAGGAGTGACATAAGGTCCATTTATCTTTGACGTTACAGAGTTTGCAATGCGATAGTGACTTCTCGATTGAGAGCGACCAATTTTTGTGCTAATGAAGTGGACGAATAAATAACAACGCTTACTAATTTCACAATTTGTGCAACAACTTACATTATTCCGCTTGACTTTAATCTTAATTTTGAGTGACATTGGCGTTGAATCGATATGGTGTTGATCGAAAAGAAATTATAATATAATAAGATCAGCTAATGCCCATCTTTACTAAAGCCAGGCATCGTCGAAATCGAACACCTAATGACTTACGCAATGTCTATAAAAAAGAAACCTTTCACCAACTCTTAGGTGATAACTATTGCTGAACGTTCGATGAATGTTTAGGTATCTCCTTAAATAAGGCGTAACTTATTTAAACATTGCCTTGTACGTCGCTTGTAAAAACGAGCATTACTCTTTGTATATCATGTTTCTTGCATTAAATCGCAGATTTTTTATCCTTCCTTTTATATAAAAGAAACGTAAACAACATTAGATTAATAGCGCCCATATATCCGATCCTTTGCACGAAAATCTAAGTCGAACCGGCCAATGGCCATCCATTCGCTGTCGTCGTAACCCCTATATCAGCATAGGTGTTTACTCGCTTTCAGTGAAATTTGACTTTCCTACCACAACTCCAGTGAAATGTATATACAACGTGTGAGTGAAACCGAAATAATACTTCAGAGGCTTGAGAGGATCATTTTACTGCTTCTTGAGACTTATCTGTGAAACCGAAATGCTAATAGGTTTTGAGTAAACCATTGCGATAGATTAATTGAAAGAAATCAGATACAGCCCTAAATCACATGAAAAATTAAAATCAAGTGACTCCTGTCACTTTATTAGATACGCGTCGCGTTGCGTAGGTACTAAGCAAGCGTCGGTCTTTGAGCTTAAATAGGGTTGTCAAAAGTAAACACTGGAAAAATAAATATGCTTATTTTGATTAAATATTATTACAGCGTCCTTATGAAATATACTTATGCAAACTTCAACAGTATTTTGTATACGTCTGAAATATTACCTACCCACTTTCCTCTTCACCTTTTACACACTGTTGTTCACTGGAGGTCTTCGTTTCGATCCCTGGCAGGGCCAATGTGGGAATTTAAAATAACGGAATTTTCTTGTCTAGTGGGAGGCTTCGGCCATGGTCAGGTTAGCGCGTTACCATCTAAGACGGCATAAGCACTTACGGAGATGCGCACAGATTTTTGTACTTCCTGCAGTCTGTTCTCTTCTTTTTTCCCCCTAATTATAATGTTGCCTGGCAGAGATCGCTATTAAGTGATAAGGCCGCCTTTTATATTGTTCTTCTTTCTTTATATATATTTGTTCTTGTATATATTATCGATGAAGTGTTCATATAGGTACATACTTACCCATGTTATTGTCCCTATGTCCACAGCGTTGTGACCTAAAAATTCGAATTTGTCAGTAGCTGAGGTAAACGTCAACATCAGGAGCACTTTACGTGTTTACGTTTTCAAGCATGTTTACCAATATTAGCATCGCTTGTGGTTGCGTATAATTCACTAATCCTATGCCAAACCAAGTTGTATAGTAGCTAGTTAGGGCATGGAGGAAGGACACACAAACAAACATACTTTCGCATTCATAGTATGATGATATAAGTAAGGTTTCATAGCGAATGTTCATGACATCTTGTCAGTGGTTCTACATAAAGATGCGGGTGCATTTACGATACAATTTAGTTCCACCCCACTATGTCAATCCCTGAGGCATTGTACATGTTTACAATTTGGTGCGCCAGTCTGTACCAGTACTTGTAATCTTTCAGTACTAATATACTAGGTACTAGGTATTACAAAATTATGTAGGATTCAAAGGGTCTCATCCATTTAATACTTGTTCATACTAAGGCTAAATACAAATCTCTACAAAATTTGGTAATAAGAAATACTTTATAAGAACTAGAATAATTCTAATATAATGTTAAGAAAGGTGTCTCTGAATAAAAGCAGATTATCAAAATAGATTAATTTCGAACGTTGTAGTTACGACGTGACGAAAATTTTCCTGTTCCAAAACTTGAAATATCTCATCCGTCAATAAGGTAAGCTATAATATTTTTTGCGTTCAATATATTTAAGCTGCACGTTTTATCGTTTAGTTCGCATAGTTACTAAAGTAAGGGACTTGGCATAGAATCCAAGCCATTAAGTACCATTAGGCTTATCTCTACGTGCCACTCCAACAATGGAACCTAAATCAAAAACAGAATGGCAAACGGCAATAATTGAAATATAGGTATAATACCTGCCTCACAATATGTAATATTGTTTAGTAGATTTAATGAATGAATGAATGAATACACTTTTATTGTACACAACAGAGAAAATTTACAGAGATACAAATACAACAGCACAATAAGGTAGAACGTACAATTTGGCGGCCTTATAGCTAAATAGCGATTGTTTATCATTGGGGTGATGTCTTACGTTACAGATGCCGGGATATTAAAGTAAAACCTGAGATGGTGTTGCACCCAGAATCCTGAGCTTAGCGAGGGTAAGGTTCGCCAAGACAAACACAGCAGTACCGCCGCGTTGAATTTAAATTTAATAATTTATATGGTATCATAGCAATCAATTAAGTTAAATGTTTATTAACTATTATATCACGGTATTATAATTATGTTAGCGATTTATAAGCATAGAGCACTTAAGAACTTGCAAAGAGAATAAATATTGTTTCATCTGATTTAATACCTCATCCTTTAACCATCGAACCAAGAGATTTTAAATGGGTAGATTTACATAGCTATGTAATTTTCCATGGACTCACACGAAGTCCTTTGCTTCCTCGTTTCTTAAACACGTAGAAAAATATCGCTGGTACTCTTTTAACGTCCCTTTTCCCGTGAACCTGAACTGAACTAAACTGAACCGGTATTAAAAGTACCTTGAAATCAAGAGTGCCGATAACATTCCACTGCTGGACTAAAGGCCTCTGTCAACGGAACGGTTTGCCCATACTCATCACGTCGTCGCAGTAGATTACGTGATGATTACGGGAAAACCCTATTTATACGGTAAGAGAACAGAGGACGCTGCCGTTTTTTATTATACTCCCTTAATCACGTCGTACGCCACCCGCGGAAATAGAAATAAACTATATACTAATCTACCGTTACCGAAAGGTACATAGGCTGTATTATCATTATTCCAAAGTCAATAATCTCTAAATATTCAAAACAAAGCTTGACACAAAAGTGTTAAATGTATTTCAAATAATACTATTCGAGAGGCATTTTCTTGGAAGCTTGACTAAGGTTTGCTTTCGATGTAAATACAGTCTACAGCTGTCGTTGTTGGCGGTTCGATGAAATCGTTAAAAGCTTCAGCGCGACAGATTTGCCTTTGTTTTTGCTTCGTTATAACCGGATTCAAAAGAAAACCTGTATGAATCGCTGTTATAACAATATTTCTGTTTATTTTAAATCAGAATGGTAAAAGTAATTGTTTACTATATCCTCGGGCTAGATAAAAATTAAATTTATGCACTTAAACCTTTTACTTACGATATTGAATAATTCCAAAGAAAGAATTTAAATTTGAATTCGATAGCGGCAACAGAAGCTTCTCACTAAAATAGGTAGGTATTTTTAAATCGATTAAGTTTTAATGGATTTATCATATTACCTAACCTAATAACTGTTCAATAATTACTTATGTATGATAGTGACAAACACGGAAGATTTTTCATCGTTTCTGCGGTCTCAAACAGCAAAAACAATGTCATTAAAGAAAACTACTTACGTTTTTTTTATTATACCATTTTTCCATTTAGGACATCCACCGGTTTTCCTAAAATGCTCATAATTTGTGGAGATTCAAGAACCAAGAGATGCCAAAATACGACCATAGTCGCGCTGTCCCAGTGTGGATTAGTGGACTCCACACGCCTTTGCGAACATTGTATATAACACTCAGGCATGTAGATTTCCTCACGATGTTTTTATCGCTCAAGCGTGTATTATTTTAATTGCATAAAATTCACATAACTCTGAAAAGTTAGTGCTGGTTGCTGGGATTCGAAGTCACAATAAAAAAAACTAAAATACTCAGTTATATCTACGTAGTATTTTTTATTTTATCCTTAAATTGTAATGGATTACTAAGAGAAACGTCCCTCAAGTTTTCTTCACGGGTAACTTTTTTCAGTCAAAATTTTACTGAATCATGTAAACTGTATAACTAATACAACATAAATATAATCATTATTTATAGTTTAAGTTCTGGTAACCTCTTTTAGTAGCACTTTGCACCTTAAGACACTGAGTATTCAAAGTTAAGTTAAAAAAACTTACCTATTTTAATATTACAACTTTAATAACATTCCATACCTATCCTATAAAATGGCAATCCCACAAGAACAAATCCGGGAACTTTAACCTTTTATATTCTACCGCAAAAGCTAAAATTACATTTGAAAACAAAAGTGCGGATCCCGATTTATATTTGAGTGGATTTAATATTTCTGTGGAAACTAGAAGCGCCGTAAAATCCTATTGATGTAGCCAGCCTGGTGCCGTTGATATCTATTAGCCGATTTTATGCCCGCGTTTGCGTGTTTAAAAATGGAATATTATTTTAAAACGAAGGAAGGGACTCACTACAGTTATTTAGATTACGACCTCCGTGACGTAACGGTGAGCGCTGTGAATTTAAGTTGGAGGTCCCGGGTTCGATCCCCAGTGGGGGCAATTTCGGAGTTTATAATTTCTTAATTTTCTTTCATCTGGTCAGGTGGGAGGCTTTGGCCGTGGCTTGTTGTAGCGACAAATACGTGCCGCTAAGCGATCTAGTATTCCGGTGCGATGTCGCGTAGAAACCGATTAGGGGTATGACTACCATACTCCCTAAAAGGTTAGCCCACTACCATCTTCGACTGCATCATCACTTACCATCAGGTGAGATTGCAGTCAATGGCTAACTTGTAGTGGAAAAAAAATAATATTATTAGTTCAAATTCGATTTCACTTTTATCTATCTTGTTGGTTGATTATAGCTTCCGGATATGTCACTATGCACCATGTTTTATTGCGAGGGAAAATTAGTATTTTAGATGATCTAATTTGTATGTGTTTTTGTGTGTGCTAATAAAGTGTGAATGAAGATATTACGTAAATTGTACGTTTTGTATATTATAGATCAATTATTAAATAGTATTTCGGCAAATCAAATTTTGGCCCATGTCAAGTACTTGACTCGAAAATTTCTTATTAAAGAAAAAAATAAATATATAAATATTTATACTACTAGTGATAGCGCCATAAATTGTGTTTCAGCCCAAATATTTCAATGTTACACTAAAAACTTTATTTCTCTGTCCTTTTATTTACATCGAATTTTGACAGAATTCGCTTCCACGGTTCCGTGCAATTGTGTCAACACCAACGCTAAACCACTGCGTATTTTTATATATCTGTATAACATATATATTTGTATATATGCGGTAAAATTTAGGACACATTGCAAATAGATTTACCAATCAGACTGACATTGGATTGCACTGAAAATCAACGCATGCCCACATTTTATTAACCCTCAACACAATCAGAAATGGGTTAAAAGTTTGATTACTGTCTGACTATTATTGGCATCATAATGGCATTTAAAGTCATATTATAGTATAAAGGACTACGTAAACGCTAAAAAAGCTTGGGTGTAAATTATTGCTCTTACCAGGTTGCTCTTCTAATAATTTAAAATGACATTGTGAGATGGTGATAACAAAAAAAAAACACCCGGCTAAGTTTGTTGTGGGCTTCTTCTTAGACCGGGACGCGTTTGGAACCCTCGTAGCTTTAGTTTTAAGTTTACGAATGTGGTTATCGCCACCATCTCACTACCGTGTAATTCTTATGTACGCATCAAAAGTGCCACCTATGGGCCTACTTGAATAAAGATATTTTTGACTTTGACTTTGACATAGCTTATATGGATCGATTTTTATCTATATTGAAACTCTTTGGAATATCCCAGGTTTGATCGCTAGTAGAGACAATTAATCAATTTAAAATTCCTGAATTTTCTCTTGTCTGGTATGGATGCCGGCATCGACTGTGGCTGCCGTCCTGCCTCAATATATGCTTTGCGATTTAGCGTTCTGGTACAATGCCCGTTGATTACAAAGTATATATTTTCTTCCACTGTAGATATTTTTAACCGACTTGCAAAAAAGGAGGAGGTTCTTAATTCGGTAGTATTTTTTTTTGTGTTTCATAGCTCGTAGCTCTGTCATTTATTTTTAAACCGATTTGAAATATTATGTTTTTGTTTGTATACTTTCCATGTGATACCATTTCTATCTAGTCTAGATCTGTTGAAGGGATCCTGAACAAATTGAGGGAGCTCTTCAAATATTGTTTATTGTTTATTGTTGTTATTGGGTACACATAACACCTCCTTCTCAAATTTGCAGCGCTCAATCGATTCTTTCTACTATGCATATAAAAGGCATTACACGTTACTTGGCACCGTCTTAAAAATGTTATAGAAAATATTTATTACTTGCTTTTAGTTGTATTACGCAGTCGGTTCTTTTTTGTCAAATAAATTCACTTTCATCTTTATGGGGTTTATGGAGATTTCACCAAAAATCTGCGAGAATGATCCACTCTCTCCGCACGTTTTGCTCCGTCACCGGAATATCTATGGGATATTATGTTGACTTTAAAATGCACAGTTGCTACGTATTTAACATCATATCATACGTTGCCCGTGTTCTTCATCCGCGTTTATTACGGTTTTTACCAATACAGTGTGAAACTTTTGTTAAAATTACTCTCTGTCCTTACCACTAACTCGATGCCGAAAATCAAGATAAGTGGCTCAATTGGGGCGTAGAGTAAAGAGAAACAAACAAACACACTATAGGATTTTTAATATTATTGTAGACTAGTATAGCGGTCATAGCGCATTGGGTAGGAGTTCGAATTCACTTTCGGGGGCCGAGTTCGAATCCCAGCACGCACCTCTAACTTTTCGTTTTAAGTAATTTAAATATCACTTGTTTCAACGGTGAAGGAAAACATCGTGAGGAAATCTGTGGAGTGGTAGAGTGTGGAGTCCACTGATCCGTACTGGGCCAGCGTAGTGGACTACGGCCTTAACCCCATCTCATTGTGGGAGGAGACGCGTGCTCAGTAGTGGGCCGGTAATGAGTTAATGTGATGAGTAGAGAATGTCAGGATTGTTTGCTTAATTTGTAAGCTTAATTTTCAGTGTATTAGGGTTTTAAATCTCATAAGTCAAGTAAATAGGCTAGATTTTGATAGGAAATAAAGCATCTCACTGATGCATTATGGTACAGTACAGGAAAAAAAACGGTTTGAATTAAGAATATCGTTATCGATATCGATTTGGAATTGTAGCAAGACAACCTTATAACGTGGGTTTTTCCAAATTATTATTTTTTTCAGTACGCTTCGTCGCCGTATCGGTTTAATTTACGTGATGTTTCATATTCTTTGGTCACGAACTCACTGGATTGGGTCACGTAGTTTAATTTGTAAATAAGCCAACAAACTCATCGTACTGAGTGGACAGCGTATGTAATCTTGCAGAAGGTACATACAATTCTAGTATTTGGTAATTAGAAAAACTACCTCGTTGGAGTGATTAGAAAGTTCGACTAATCCATCCAAATTACAAGGTCAATTGTATGTATATTAAATCGCTAAATACATTTTCTGTAGGTTCCATGTTTGAGTGGTAGTGGGAACCTTTTGTGGGCAAGTCCAATTCACAATTTCGAAAAAATAACTTTGTGTTTCGGTTTGAACAGAATATTGACACGAGGCTTAACATCTTCGTTTCACAGCGCGGTACTTTTTAGGAGTGTTACTTTCTTGCCCTGCCTGCGTTGCTCTGTTTGTCACTCTGGTCGGCCAACTGCTTGATCCATACCTCATTACTTTCTACGTAATAATTAACAGCTTATTCTTAAAAAAATGATTGTTACGCTTACGGAATAGCAGGTATTCGATCTCTGTACTCAAGAGATAGATCTCCATACAATTTCGTCAAGATAAGGTTAGTTAAGGTAGGATAATTCCGTTATAAAAAGTTCCCTTTCTATCTCCCTTTCTAACATTGAGTGTATAGGTAATAAAAAACAAAAAAAAATAGAAGAACAAAAATTCACAGAAAACTTATGACTTTTGACTTAATAAGGGAAAAAATAAGATTTGTTTTTTGAATGTCATTTTGATTAAATATTTCAAATGTATCATACAAGCATCGGTGGTTCAGTGGTAGAATGCTCGCCTGCCACGCGGGCGGCCCGGGTTCGATTCCCGGCCGATGCATAATTTTTAATTTTTTCAAAACATTAACCAAAAATTATTGTATACTAACCAAATTATTATTATTTATTTTTTCTTGTTTTTCAACAAGAAACACCCTTTTTTAAGACTAATTTCTCTTGACTTATATAATTCTATTTTAGGACCTTGTTTTTTTATAAATCTAGTCTCATACTTACAGTGTTTTGATTAAGCAAAATTAGTGACCTTTTAATTTTTAATGAATCATAGAAGTGTATAAAAATATCTCCGGTTTTATATTCTTTATTTAAAGTTATGCAGGTACACCGTACACGTCATAAAATGATTAACGTTACATTTTTTAAAATTATTCTTCTCTGTGATAAAGCGCTGTGAAATAGCTTTTTGTAACAGGTACCTACTGCCGAGGTCTCATTAAAACTTTAATTATCTCCGTGCAGCGTTTTTAGAGACGTTCCACTATAATATGATGTAATAATATTATTAAAAACCTCTTTATAAGTTCTTTTGATTCTGCCAACATTATAAGTTTATGATCAACATTTGTCGGTAAATTACTCATCTAGCAGACCTAACCAACTCAAATTGGGTGGATCTATTATAGTTATCCAGTTAGTCACATAAATTATATCATACCCTCGCTCGTATGTATGATGGCATTACATACGAATGAGGGAATTTTTAATATTCCAGTATGTAACCTTGCTATTGTCAGCCATTACAATATTTTTTCAAAATAATGGTCACGAATGAAACCTGCACATCTATATATTAATACGTGAAGCAAAAACTTTGTACCCCTCTTTTTACGGTGGACGGGGAGTCCGAAAATTCCCACGTTTATATAGAGACGTATGTTACCGCTCATATTTTAAATTACGGATAAAACATAAATTAAATCAATTAATAAAACATTACACACACTACGATGTTTATGACACCTACACGCATATTTACTCTTTTTTAATAATTATTCCAAAAGAATATATATATATGCATTTGAAAAGAAAGATAATAAAGAATAATGAATGTGATTAAAGAAGTATCGTCTTTGACAGTAGAATCTTAGTAATGTTCAATATATAATTTAAATTAATTATATAGTGGAAAAATAATTATCATAAACATTATAAACTTTGAATGAATGAATGAATGAATATACTTTTATTGCACACCACAAAAAATACATAGAAGAAAAAGAAAAGTAAAACAACACAACGTATACAATTTGGCGGCCTCATCGCTAAATAGCGATTTCTTCATATTGCATTACTTAAATATATACATATAATAAATAAACTTTCTTAGTATTCAAACCTAAACAAAAATGAAAAGTACGTATTTGCTCTGTAATAAGTAGGTATGTATGGTTTTATGAAAAAATAGATCTTCAGGAAACAAACGTCAAACACTCGAATTTTGAGGTGGTGAGTGCTGTATTATAAGTGGAAGTTCCCGGTTTCGATTTCCGGCAGAGAGATTTTGGAAATTATTATTTCTGAATCTTCTTTGGTCTAGTCTGGTGGGTTCGACCGTTGCTAGTTATCACGTGCCGCGCCTAAGCGTTTCGGTACGACTCATACACCGATAGAGGGTGTAATATTGGTTTAATATAACTGCCGTGGTATTTTCGAATGTATACCTAACAGAATTTTTAATATGTCGTACATAATCGAACCTTTGTTATTGGTACAGATGCATTATGGTCGATACGTTATCGATAAATATTTAAATATTCTTATAACTAAGAAGCGAACTAAAAGTAAACCTTTATGAAGCATCATATCAAAGTATTATTATCCTCATTGGCCGCGTGGCATTCGGCACTGCTACACAAAGCACTCAGAAACTGGTAAGTTTGTGTAGCCAAGTTGAAAGTTCCACCTCATTTAAAAATGACCTACGCTCACCCTTTTATATTAATCTTTTGATAAAACTGAGCTAAAAGAAATTTCTTAGACAAAGAAAAGATAACATTCTAAGAGATTGAAGTTATGAGACCCAGCGCAGGCGAAGTAAAGATATAATAATATTAATAGGTTTAAAAGTACTACCTAGACGAGTTTACAACAATAATTTTATCATTCATAATACTATAATTATATTCTTGTAGGAAAGGTTAAGTTAGGTTTCGACCTCATAAAGTGTATTAAATATGTGGGAAGTTACGTAACAAAAAAATATTTAAAATAAAAAAAACAAAAAATAAAGTCAATACTATTTGTACTCAAGCAAACTGGAACCGTTTATTTGCCAAAATATGGATTTACAGCTTCCGCAGAAAGGATAAATAAATTAAAACAAAATAGTATAGCACTGACAGAACGAATGTGTGTAGGTACGTCCGTACATTATCCTGAACACCGACGACTACTGACGACTTTCAGAGAGACTAATTATATGTAGGTATATAATAAAGGTTTTTTCGTATCGGACGGACACTAAGGGGGCTCTTTATTATTTATTTTTTATCCTCGTAAAACAGCTTTTTGGCTACCTCTGTCTTCTTCCGCTTGAGCAAGACAGAGCTTATTATTATAGCTTAGCCCACTGAGGGTATTCCCGAACTCAAAAGCACAACAGCTCACCCCGTGAACCCGTTGTACACTTTCTGAACTCCTGACCAGGTCAGGTCAGGACAGAACTGTACAGAAAGTGAAAATGTCTGAAACACAAATTCCACAATAAGTTAGCCCTTGACAGCAATGTCGTCTGCGTCAACTGGTAAGTGATGATGCATTCCAAGATGTTAAGGGGCTAACCTTTAAGGCTTTGGCAGTTCTATTAAACCCCTGATCGATTACTACGCGACACCCAATAGACTAGAAAAAAATATTCTAGGGTCTAGATAGTAAATGATATGTACAAACAACAGACGTTCTAGACTATAACTATATAGACTTGCTTCTTATCCTTTTCTTATCATTTTAAATCAGAAATGACGTCGCGTAAATATAAGCGTAGCGACGTTGGCTACTTGAAAAATATTATTTCGTCGTTTATAAATAACGTAGTACGCGAGCAAAATACAAACCTTCTCACTCAATATTTCTGTTCAAAATTCCTCCGGACCCACGAACGAAAATATTTGACAACTTACCCTTAACTAAAAAAATAGAAAAATACAATAAAATAAGAATACCGAAATCTCTATGGTTATTTTTAATATTTTATTCTAGCTGTTGTCTGCGTAGAATTTATCTTTTTGAATGAATGAATAAATACATTTTTATTGCCTACCACAGAAAAAAAAACAACAGAAAACTCTTCCAGGCAACCAAAGGCGTTAAAGATACTTACCAAGATAAAAATAGACCTTTATTATCTTTATCAAGTTTAGGTTTGGTATGAGTTTCTCAAATTGTCTATGGTCTGATCTGGGAGGAGTTTGAGCTACGGTAAGTAATTATTGTGTTGCATGTAGCAGATGTTATAAAGCGATGTACTCATGGTATTTAAACATTATTAGTCAAGAGCATTGACAACAAATAACAAATGTCATTCATGTAAAATGTTGTACTCCACGCAGTATAGGTCAATATTGCTGCTACAAAACTTTTGCTACTTTTACCGCCACGTTTGTATGAAAGCCGTCGGCTACCGTAATAAGAAGCCGAACACCCAGCATAAAGCCCGGTTGAGATCGCAAGCGCTGGACAGCGAATTAAAAAAAAGACTTGGTCGATCACAGTTTGTGGGTTGCACTTGAAGCATTTTTAAGCGCGTAGTTTTTCGCGACGTTCTCAGAGTTTTGAATAAAACATCTGGGCAATGTGTGCTCAACGGCGAATGCATCCGTGTTTGTTGTTTCACAAAGAGGGCAATAACAAACCGCTGAATTATTAAACAGGTCTGTGTTCCTTTGCTGTCTTGAAAACTATTTTTCCGGTTCAAAAGTAGACCAAATTTAACTGGAACATAACTTTGTGTTCTAACGCTTTTGCTTCACATGTCAGGGAGTTCTGATGTCTGCTATCTAGAACGCTCTGCTTGTTGAATTATGTCCTAATCTATAAATCAAAATAAGATACTGACGGCCAAATGACGACTGACTTGTGCAGTGGGCAGCGACCCTGCTTTCTGAGTCCTAGGCCGTGGGTTCGATTCCCACAACTGGAAAATGATTTGCGATGAAAATGATTGTTTTTCAGTGTCTGGATGTTTCTCTGTATATTATAAGTATTTGTGTGTATTCTATTCATAAAAATATTCAACAGCTATCTAAGTACCCACAAGCTACGCTTACTTTGGGTTTAGATAGGGATGTGTGTATTGTCGTAGTATATTTATTTATTTATACTGTAAAGGCAAGTATTATCTATATAAACCTGTCTTGATACTTGTTTAGATAACAATTAAGATTTTTAACAATGCGCACTGGGCTAGCTTTGTGGACTATGGCCTAAACATGACGGTATGGTGACGGGTTAATATGATATTGATGATGGTTACAATAATTAAGTTCTCGACTGCAATATACAGGGTGATGGTAAGAGTGCATCCTACCTTATTTGCCTGAATTACAGGTGGCGTAATATTTCCTTATCGCTTAACACCAATGAAAGTTATTTTTCCGACCTACACTTCAGGACACCTTGTACTTGTGAAAGTACTGTAAGTGAAGAGGATTGAATTTCATGCACAGATTCACAGATACCGTGCTCGGATACCGAAATAGAAAATGTCAAGCCACAATCTTTTTTATGACCTCGCAGTGTCATCCCAGTTCAACTTTTTTACTTTAGAAATTTTCCTTGTTTATTTAATATGGCCTTGAAGCTTACCCCAGTTCAATTCATTTTTACTTTTAAATTTACATTACCTCAGAGTTTCGTAGTACTTGAACTTTCTTATACTGTTAAGTTTTCTGTGGCCTTGAAGTTGCATCCCCGTTTAACTCAAAACTTAATCTTTTAAATTATCATGACTTTTTCTAAACTTACATGACATTTTTATTCTAAAATATTAATTCTATGATGATCGACGTACACTAGTTACGTTAAGCTAAAATCGTTCTTTAGCTTTAATAGCAAGCAGTTTTATGTCTCTGGTTTCACACGTATAATATTAACTATAATAACATACTTCTGTATATACGACCGCTATAAGAGGTTTTTCTTAAATTAAATTTAAATGAAATCACTTCACTTCTTTTAGATTGCCGCATTGAAGCATGTAGGACGGGCTACTCGACAACAATATTAAGTGAACAATTAATGAGTCCTATGTGTAAGCCAAAAACGAAACCGAGTTCACTAGGGTGAAATTGCACTTTGTCCGTCTATCTGTCTTTCTATCTATCCTGTCTTATCAGAGTCCTGAACTCTAAAACATCATGACCATGATCTTTTGTCAAACATGCATACCAATTGGGCTATTTTTTAAATGAAAATATACAATATCCCCAACACGCGTGATAAAAACGTCCAGTGAGTGGGGAATATAATTATATTATACTCAGAAGCGTCTACACCATTTTATTTAATAAGGATTTCGTCTGACACCAACTTAAGATTTCCCCCAGTGATTACGCCAAGGAATTTGTGTAATTAAGAAATTCATCCGACAAAATGTAATTTTGTTTCTTTGCCTTAATAAATTTCTGAACAGTATGCAGAATGAATTAATGGTGACAAGTTCAAATTCTATAAAAAGTATATATAAACCACACTTATGTATTATATATGTGACTCTTCATTCAACCATAACTTCTATATGCCTGTATAAACGGATTTGAATGTATGAAGTTAAGATATTTACCTGATTATAAAGGCTATATTTTTTTTGGATATCCAAAGCAGCGGCTGCCTGCTGCCATTTTTTAATTCACACATTGTTTGGTAGACGTATTTTTTATTTATTATTTAAATGCTTTTGAGGTTCATTTTTAATCTCGTATTTTATGTTCCTAATAAAGGCATTTTTAAATAAATTATTATTTTTAATATTTGTTTTTTAAATACTTTATAGTAGTTACCTCAAGCCAAAGTGAAAGAATTGCAGCTAATTTAAATAAAAGTACTTTAAAGGCCGACTAAATTGTAGACAAACTCAAAACTATTACATTATGTACATGACAAAAATAAAATTGGAAAAGTAAGACCCAACTCGGTCGCACGGGATCAAAGTAACTTTTTTTTACAAAGCCCTCACAAACTGAATAACTTGTGAAACGAACCTGAAAATTCTTTGCTCCATCATATAAAAATAAATTGGTGTAGCGTGATTGGGGCTTTCGCAGAAAGGGTTCCGCATTCGATATCAAGTTAACTCGATGTTATTATATTGCGTGGAGCTTTATTCGATTTTCCGATCACTCTAGACTATCTATGTAACCTTTTCCATCTATTGTACATTCTTTCAATGGATGTTGTATATTTCTACTATGGCTATTATTTTTCGATATTCGAAGAAAGCTTTACGAAGAGTCGTGTATGAAAGCATTATGTTGCATAAGCTTGCATTGCTTCATGCAACACGACTTATCTCGTTTTTGCACAAAATAACAAATTGTTCCTTAATTCCTTCGATTTATTTGCATAAAACGCTTTGCTTGTCTATTGTACGTACTATGTACCTGCATTGTATGTACTGAATTCATACTACATATAAATGTTGATGTTGGAAAAGAGCAACTGCCAAGTATCTTGCCGCCTTCTTCTCGGTAGAATCTGCTATGCGAACTGGCGTGACTACAATCAGACATACGAGTACTTGACGTTTCAAAAGTGCTTATAACATAGAGCTACTTGAAATAAATGATTTTAGAATTTTTATAGTAAGTTTTGAGACTTTGTCACAGCTATGCTCTTAAATTTTTGTTCTTGTCTTTAAATTTTGCAGATTCGTTTAAACTTTGGGATTGCTAAGATAAATAATTTGCTTAAAGACATGGGTTTTAGTTTAGGAACAGCGACTACACGAGCTAGTAGGTACTCTTGTATTAATAACCACCACCTATTTTCAAAGCCGCCAACGAATTCGACCTAACTGACTGTAGGATACGATACCATTTATTTGGATTATAAAGGTAGTTTATATAATACCATGGAAAGAGGTCCCATTTTTTATTAAACCCCTTTGGGGTAAATAATGCTATGTCAGCAGCATTTATGCAAATGTTTAAAATTGCTTTATTCTGGTTGAACTGTTTGATTTTGATTTATTACCGCCGGTCGTTAAAATATTGTTTATCACCAGAGGAGCTATTTACTACTGTTATATGTTCGAGCTTTATCTATGGGAGAAGGATAGTTAATTAATAAATTTAATAAATATTCTTCTTAGGCTTGGACTTTAGTTTTGGGGTTCTGAGTTTGCTCATACCTTTAACTTTAATAAGTTGTGTGCGTTCGAAACAATTAAATATCACTTGCTTAATCGATGATAGAAACATCGTCATGAAACCTGCATGCCTTAAAAAAACAATTATAAAATAATTAGTCGAAGTTTAATTTCGCCCTAAAGCTAAAGAAAGTGTCATGAAAAAGATGAAAAGATGTTAATGTCAGGGTTTTTTAATTTGTTATAAACATAATAGCATGTATGGCGTTCGTGTGATTTTAAAAGAGGAATACCGAACCATCAAGTTTGAGACAATCGTCCGAAAAACACCACCCTTTAGTGCAGTCGGATAAAGGGCCATGAAGTAAATAGTTTCAGTAATATTTTAAACAACTGTTGAGTCAAGGCATTTTTGGTAGGCACTAAAATAGTATCATTTTATTATTTATCCTCTTTCACTTTCTTACTGAAGTCAAATGTTGCTAAGTTTTGATATGGGTCTGATTTAGGTCCAACTTATGAATATTTTATTTCGGTCAATATTTGGGATGGGAGTTTCATATCATCCTTTTTCATTTTGTTCGAAAAATAGAATTTGACAAAAAAAAGAATAGTAATAATAACATATAGTAAAAAGAATAGTTTGTTATAGTTTAGCAGTAATATAGCTTTTTGTAAACGAGTTCGTCCTGGGAAGTATCGTAGTAGTACAATGCTGCTTAGCGGCAGAAATAAGCCATATGTTCCGGTTTGAAGGGCGTGGTTGCCGGGGTAGTTACAAGTACATGAGGCTTCACCGAAGCCACAAATTGATGGGCACAGGGCGGCATGTTATAGAACGTGCTCCTGTAAAGTGTTTCTCTGTTTATAGGCGATGGCTAGATGGCTAACGGCGATACCCAAAGTTCGATTACTGCGTCCAACCAATTGACAATTATTCGACGGCCGACGGCGCAGTGGGCAGCGACCCTGCTTTCTGAGTCCAAGGCCGTGGGTTCGATTCCCACAACTGGAAAATATTTATGCGATGAACATAAATGTTTTTTCAGTATCTGGGTGTTTATCTGTATATTATAAGTATTCATGTATATTATTCATAGAAATATTCATCAGTCATCTTAGTACCCATAACATAAGCTACGCTTACTTTGGGGCTAGATGGCGATGTGTGTATTGTCGTAGTATATTTATTTATTTATTTAAAGTGTTGCTCTGTTTACAGGTGATGGTGGTGGCATGACGGCGATTCCCTAAGTTCGATTACTGAGTCCAACCGATTGACAATTATTGTATTTATTTGCCAAAAATTCTCAGCACAAGACCGGAGTTAGGGAAATGGTTTTGTTTGTCAATCCACGTGCCTCAGAGAGGACGCAAAGCTATCGTAACGCTAAGTGGTAACATGACCACGACATAATTTGATAACCTCATAATTTGACAAATATATCATTTAGAAACGTTATAATTTTACTACACTAATGGCCGTTTTCTATAGTCAATCTATTTGTAATTTGCAGATAAGTTGCTAAGCAAATTTGTTATTTGTTTAAAATTATATGTATCTTTTCGACAATAACAACGTTGCTAAGTTATAAATATCGAGGTTACGGAAGGATTGAATATTGAAAATAAACATAAATTGGAAGGTGAACTTACCGTGGCTGTAACATTTATTTAATATATTTCTATCTATCTTGTAATGAGGCCCGCTTCAGCGGGTGCCCTTCGACCCTCCAGGATCTTTTGTGCTCAATATTTAATATATTTAATAATAAGGTAAAATAACCTTATCAAGACAATACAATACTTATCAATACAATGGTATTTAACTTCAACTCTTTGCGTCACAAACTATTGTAACGACCCCGAGGCACCAAAGGGGATTGCCCAAGTCGATCTGTAAACATTGGAACACAAGTTACGTTTGAATTTTCGATGGATGAAGATAAAAAAGCTTCACTCTGCTGTCTCCGGTGGCCTCAGGGGTTTGGATTCTGGATGATATTGAAATCGGTCAAGTTTAGTGTCATAAATTATAGTTACGACCCCAAGACAAAATAGGCAATTTTTCAGGTTGATCTCTAAACATTGGAATATGTATATTGTTACCACAAGTTACGTTTGAACTAACGTGAGGTAAAGATATAAATACCTTTTTACCCGATTTATGCTGGTCCTAAGGGCTTGGATTCTGGGTGATATTAAATTAGTAGCTGTCAACAATAGTCAATTTACAGATACTATTTAAATATCACAGCGATAATGGACCTCGCTTGAATAAGAATTAATCTATACTATTATGGTATTCTTATTCTATTATTTTATGGGGGAATACCAGACCAACTAGTTTCACCACGCTGTTTAAGTGCGGGTTACAGTTCTATGACTAAAATCCATTCTAAAATGACAAGACACTAATTATATTAAACCTATAAAAGTTAATAATGTTGAATTTTTTTACTTACCGTTTGAGATGCATAACTTAATAATGAAATCATTAATACTTTTCAAAACATTTTTTTTTGTAGTTTTTGTTACAAACTGTAATAAAATGTTTGTAACTCACTACGTCTCATGCGCAAGAATTGATAAAAACCGTCAGCATCCCGAGTTAGGTTTTGAGTAGCTTACACTCGGAATACTGAATCAAACAGGGAACTATCTAGTGTATGGAACTTATGAAAATATGTAAGAGAGGGAAAGGTTTTAGTTGCAAGTCCAATCTTAAATAAATATTACAAAAGGAAGAGATGAGAAGATAAAATTTGTGTATTGACGTCCCAAATCAAAACGACCGTCGTTATTGTTCATAAATACTTAAATTTGGAACCTAACATAAAAATCCCTACAAAAAAAGGGAACTTGTACATTTATAACATCAGAAGTGGGATCATTTAAACGTCTTTAAAGTTTTAAGTAATTAAAAAGACTTGCAACTAACAAATATTAAAAACTAATTTTTCAACCACAATGGCGTATGAAATGTATTGGTAGTTATTTATAATGTAAGTAGATTATAGTAAATTATCGAAGTCTACATGGATGCAATAAAATGTGAAAGAAATGTACGGATCGTGAATCTAACATGCTGTATCGATGTCTGCTTACTTTCTGAACGCGCTGTGAGACCTGGGAATAACAGTATCTTGTTAGTATTGTATAATAAAAATAACAAACTAGGCGATTTGTATTCAATGAAGGTAAATACTACAAAGTTCTTATTGGAGTTAGTTATGAGTACGATACTCTTCTGAAAATAGGAAATTGGCATCCACTTTCAGGATGGGGTCGCCAATTGTATGCAGCTCATATAAACGATCGCTTGTTGTAAGTTGACCCAAGTAAATATTGGTTGGGTACCCACCGTATCTTAAATACCACATAAGCGTCATTTTGCATGCTACTGTCATCGGTTAATATAATTGAAATAATAAAAATTAGCACGAAACTATTTTATGTTCGTACATCCCCTAGAAGATAAAATGGCACAATAAACTGTTAAAATAAGGCGGGATTATGACAGTGGTGTCTGTAAAAATAAATATAGCATTATTTTAATAAGACTATTTTCCCGCTTCAGCTTGCATAGCCGTACAACTTACGTCGATGACACTCCTTTGTTGCGTGAAAAGAGTACAAACCGAGAAATATATTCTCGTTTTAATATTTTATGTCTATTTAAATTAAACAAAAATATTTTTTTTTTTTTGAATTTTCGAATTCATAACATGAGAGGTGTTCTCTACAAAGAAAAATATTTCATCAATCCGTTTAATCAATTTTATTTTACAGTACATTAAATTCATATAATGTACAAGCTAATAACAATTGCTACTATTAATTTTAGATATCACGTATGACTTTCATACAATTTTTTTTTGCTAGCACAGATAATTAATTCATTTTCAAACATCCCTTCTTTGCGGACGTTTACGTTATAGATATCGCCTCAAATTAAAAATAATCAATCTAGTCCAAATCATGATATGTCCTTGTTGCATGTTTTGTATTTTTCTTAGAGTATATGCAGATATCTCTAATTTATTAACGTTTCGTGTCGATGGTCATATGAAGTGTGCGAAAATTGCTAATGTGTTTATTACACCTTTTAATAGAATTAGTTATAGTCTAAGTGCTTTAACTAAGAATAAGCTCTAATAAACTTTGTATATTCAATAACGAATGACGTTATTCATTTACGACGCACGATAACCTTTGTAATAGCCAATAAAACTCGTATTACGTAAATATTAGTTCAACATTATGAAAACGGTCCATATTTTTCTCGAAAATCCATAATGTTGTTGATTTTGCACTAAATCTTCAGCTTTTCGTAAATTTGGATAAGTAAAAGTGTGAGAGGCTTAGAACACGGTTAGTTACTCTACCTGTAAAGCCGCGCCGCAAAGCGGATTAGCGTACATTTCCAAAGCTTATTTATGAGATACTAGCTGTTACTCCACGGTTTTAACTGTGGGTCTTAATGTATATATGACCATTTGAAAACCATACACATAGTTTTTCGTTTTCTAGGTCCAAAACGATCCAAAAACACGCTGTAAAGTGCACTTATTTTCATGACTAATTTTATGCTAAAACATTACTTTACTTTGGTGAAACCACGGGGAATAGTTAGTTACTAATATACAGAGTTTCCGATTTTACACATATGGGTACCCTTAATAGCCGTAGCGTGCATATGGGGTCTGCTCATAAGAAGGCTCAGAGTCACTCAGCGAGCGATGGAAATAGTTATGTTAGGAGAATCTCTACGTGATCAAATCAGAAATGAGGACATCTGTAGAAGAACTAAAGTTACCGACATAAAAAACTATACTATTATATTTATACATATACTAGTTATACAAACCAACTTTAGGCATTTTATGAGATAAAAAGCACACCCTTAAGTTTTTATAACTTGTACCTGAGATTTTTATCTGCCCGCTTAGTGCATAACTTGTGCAATGTACATACCCTGTATGCACGCCGCTGCTTAATTCACAGTTATCATTTGTACTGACGTTTCTTTTGATTTTGGTTCCGGTATTTTTGGGTTTGATTCAAATTTTATTGAACATCATCACCAACATAATTCATATATGACCAACTGCTGGTAGCAAGCCTTATCTCATAAGAAAGTCTGACTAATAAATTGAGGATGATCGGTTTACAGTGCGTGTTGCCAGTGATGACTTACGGAACTGAGACATGGCCGCTAACTATGGGCCTCATAAGAAGGCTCAGAGTCGCTCAGCGGGCGATGGAGAGAGCTATGCTGGGAGTGTCTCTACGTGATCAAATCAGAAATGAGGAGATCCGTAGAAGAACTAGAGTTACCGACATAACTCAGCGAGTCGCAAAGCTGAAGTGGCAATGGGCAGGGCACATAGCTCGGAGAACCGATGGACGTTGGGGTCTTAAGGTGCTGGAGTGGCGACCCCGCACCGGTAAACGCAGCGTAGGTCGGCCCCCAACGAGGTGGACAGATGACATCAGGCGAGTCGCCGGGAGCCGCTGGAGGCAAGCGGCCCAGGACCGTGTATTGTGGAACTCCCTACAAAAGACCTATGTCCACCAGTTTACGTCGATTGGTTGACATGATGATTATGATGATGATTGGTTTACATGGTATGACTTAGATTACCTTTTGCACGCTCAAAGGAGCAACACTAAATAATATTTGTACCGACTAAATCATCATTATTATCATTGGGCCCACTACAGGGCACAGGCCTCCTCTCAGAGTGACAAGTGACGGTAGTCCCAGTGCGGATTGGTACACTTCACACTCCTTTTGAGAACATTATGAAGAACTCTCAGGTATGAAGGTTTCCGCACCATGTCTTTCTTCATCGTTAATGCAAGTCATATTTTAATTGCTTTAAATAAAAATCGTACATAGCTCCGAAAAGTTAGAGGTGAGTGTCGCGGATTTAACTCGAAAAGGGAGGCCGAAGCCACTTTAACCACTAGGCTATTATCGCACTCCAGTATATAGTATCTCTTCTCTGCTATTTTATATTTCTATTATTTTTGTATCTGTTGAGTTACATCCAGCTAGTTTTAGGCTCCGTAACTTTTATGTAGGATGATGTCGCACGTAGTTTGCAAAACGGATTGGCTGCTTTTGCCCCATACCAAAGTCACGGAAACCTCACATCCGCACGGTGATAACGTATCTCACGACAGTCTTGTGACAGTCTGGAAATCTTTGCTATCAAACGTCACTTCTCTATGTTTTTTGTATGCAAATGTGACGTTTGACAGCAATGATCACGAGTCTTACGCATGTCTCAAGCATTCATTGAGACACCTTATTACCCGGTTCGCACATTCTGTCCTTTAGGCGTAAGCTAGGTTAGGTTAATATTACTGCGGTTTTTAATTTAAAATATAATTTTGGATAGTTGTAGTTTTTTTTAACGCCCTGCAAAAATAGGGCTTTCATTCATTGCAAGCCTAGTGCGAGAGAGATAAAAAAATAATCAATGCACTTCAGTAGTTTCATTCGTTTTTCAAAGAGTCACTCAGCGGAATCGGAGTCGGTTTTATTGCTTGACCAATGAAATAGAAAATGTTGATGAATACAAAATACTCAATTAATCACTGCGGTCGGCAACGGTACTCGGTAGTCGGTGCCGGGCTGCATCAATATATCAGTATTTGCATCGTTAATCATTGTATATACTGTAGTGACCGCGCTTGTATTTGATCTTTGGAGAGCCATTAAAAACAGCGGTCCACTCATTGTAAACGGGTGGTATATTTTAATGTTTTTATTCAATTTAATATTTGGAAACTTTGATAGATCTCTATATATTATTTTACTGCTTCGGTGATGTAGTGGTGAGCATTCTAGACTGCAGATCACGAGGTACTGGGATTGATCTGCGTGTTGGTTTCTCTATCAAGGAATTCTTAGTACCGGCCCAGAGTCAGCCAGTCCTACGCTTAATTTCTCTCGGGTCCTGTAGGAGCTGCTGTCCCATCACACTTTGAGAGTGAGGTAATAGGGAGTGCACCTGTGTTTGAGCACAAACTTGTGCACTATAATATATCCCGCGTATTTGGAAAAAAATTGCAGATTGATCACAGTTGTAGTGTTTGTATCTATTAAATAGATACACATACATTGTCTCACGTAGACAAGTAGAGCTCGAATCCCAGCCCAACCTCTAACTTTTCAAGTTATGTGCGTTTTGAGTCATTTGAATTTCACTTTCGTTGAAGGAAAACATCGTGAGGAAACCTTCATGCCTGAGAGTTCTCGATAATGTCCTCAAAGGTGTGTGGAGTCCACCAATCCGCAGTTGGCCAGCGTGGTGGACTACGGCCTTAACCCCGTATCATTGTGGGAGGAGACCCGTGCCCTGTAATATAACGGTAATGGGTTCATATGACGACAACTACATTTCTTTTCTTGAAAACTGATTATGTGGTTTTGTTATCATATGTATCCATTTTTAATGCAGTATGTAAACAAATCACTACTAGAGATACTAGAGAGTTTCGGGTTCAAATCCAAAAGCGTAGAACCGGTTCTGAAATTATAAAATTAAACTGCATGTACAGTTTAATGTTTTACATTGATATTAACTCCAAGTGTAGGTAAAAACAACATGTTTAAAACATAGTATTCAATCTTTGTCATAAATATAAAATGGTAGAGGTTTTTATAAGACTTAAATGATTTTCTCTGTCGTTATGGAGATTGGTTAAAAATGACTTTGTAATTTTACCCAGTAGAACGAAGAGGATGGCAGCGATTTAAAATAAAAGGACGAAGCGAAAAGCTTTAAAGAAAAATTGATAAGTCACGGTTTGTGGAAAATATCCCAGCTTATTTTAATACTTTGAGCCTTGATGGTTACTTTTGATAAAAAATAATCAAAACTCTTCTTTTAAATCATTCGCTCTTGGCATTAGTCGTTGCTATGATATTGTGAATCTGTTACAACAATTTATATCGGCCCTTGTTATATCCTTCGAGTGGTTAAATCTATTCGTTACATTAAGAGAAAACCCGGTATTTTTAATTTTTGATTCATAAGACCACCGACTGGTGCTATATTAATGAAGAAGAATAAATTTACAAGTAACAAAACACTTGCTTTCCTATAGCTTAACATTAAAAAACAAGGACTAGCCTGGCTGTTCAGCGTGGAAATGCATGAAGTATTCATTCCACGCGTGCATGCCTTGATCAAAATTCATTTATTTCAAGTACTTTACAAGCACTTCAAATGTCAAGTCTGTCTGTTTGTAGAAACTTTACAAACAGACGTTGCTTGTGCTTAATTTTATCCCGGAATATTAAAAATATCGGAGACGAAGCCGCGAGAAGAAGTTAGTGCACTATAAGTGTGTTTATTTCGAAAAGCTAAAAAGTGTATTATTTATTTTAATTCCAAAAAAAGAGTAAGTAATTAAACCTAAGCGTTTAAGGGTAGGTAAACTCAAATTCAAGTGAAATATTGTCGGATAAAACCCAGTGTGATCTGAAACTTAATTATTTCTACGAATAAAAGAGAAAGATGTACGTAAGATACAATAGCTACTTCCAACGTAAAAACTCTCATACGTGATTACGCAGAAAGTATTTCATAACAATAATATCTATTATAAAGGGTTGAAACGTTTATCTCTGAAAATGAAATGGGCGGAAAAGAAAAAGAAAATTAGTTAGGTACTTTTAAGCTACTGGATTCTCAGTTGATATATAAAGGGCTTTAATATGTTAATGTGAGAAAAACGAATCCTTTTCTCATACCAGGAATCCTCTCTCCTTCCTTTAATAACGAATGCTAACAGAAAGGTCACGAAGAAACGTATAAAATTATTCTCCCCGAACCTTAGTGAAAGAGCAATTCGCCATTATCCTGAACCGTCAGTTTTCTCGTGACGTTTCCCTGAAAAAAACCATCGGTGTCTGACGAAGATATCATATAGCTTAAATAGCACAAAGAGTCATTTCTATTATTTGGCTCTGTGAAATCTTTGGAATGGCATAAAATAAGCTATACAAGAGCTTTTTTAGCCTCTTAACAGAAAGTTATATATATAAATAACTCTGCAATTTTTTGCTAATTGGGAGTGCAACTTGAATACATAATAGAAAAGCATATTTCCATTAAATTACATTTAAGCATGGCTGTCTCTTATAACATTTTACCAAGTGAGTCAAGAATGCATTGTAAATTTTCCGCCGTACATATAAACGTAAAGTCTTTTATCGATTCGGGTCAAAGAATACGACTTTCTAATGATGCATGAAAGGTTATAATGCGTTGATCTCAGGTCAAAAAACTACATAAACTAAAATTATCTTAACTAATCCATTCATACCCAAATCATTTTTTTTTAAATACGTCGTAGAGGAGACTTCATTTTACTTCGACGTCTTAGAACTAACCTCTGGCAAAGAAATGTGAAATTTGAAGCAGTTTACTAACCGCAAACTAAAAAAACGCATACCTTCTGTATGCGTTTTTTTTAGTTTGCGGTTAGTAATCGTAATATCGTTTATAATTGGCAACAACTTTACATTTCGCAACCTACGGATATCTAAGATTATGAGGGTAGATTTTTGTTTATTTATATGTATACCTAATAATAAGTTTAATGTCATTGCTAATCAAATAATGTTAGATCTGAATATGTAAAATTATTCTTTAAGAGATATAAATGATTCTTTTACCAGAAAGCTTGCGAATGAAAAAAATATATACAACTATACCAAGCATGCATTTTTGCAGAATAATCTGTGCATTTATTCGCTTATATCTTATTATGAGGTATTTTATTGCCCGCACGCAAGATCCGCTGTGAATGTGCCACGGCAGTTATTCCGACATTTGAATCGTAAAAGAGAAGAAATGAAACGGTGTTCGTTTAAAAGACGGGCTAATGTAATGGAAACTCACTATAAGATAGCACCTTGCTATTAAAAGGGATAGTGTCAAAACATTTTGACCTTACAGAAGGGCAACCTTGGCTTTCAAATTTTTGGACAATGCTTCTAATTAAATAAAAACCCTTTTTTTAAGGGCAAATAGATTCGCGGCCATTAGTTTCACATTTAACCCACTTACAGCGAAGGTTTCCCAAATTATTTTTATATACGTAGAATTATTTCTTATACAGAAATAATTTGGTAGCATGTTTGGGTGAATACTCCTAACTAAATATCTATGTCTAGGATATCATAATAATCTACCACAGACTTTCGGCTTGTAAGTACATATTATGTGCATATTTGTTTTAGCAAACCGTAACATTTAGCTGTTAGCTATACTTATAATAAAACTGTAACTGGAAAATTTCTGTACATTAATATACTTTGAAAATTTTGACCTGGGGATGCGTTATAATCAATATTGAGTCCAAAACAGTTTTTTTTTTAATTTTTGTCTGTCTGTCTGTCTGTCTATCCGGGCATCATATGAAATCTACTGAATGAAATTCGGTTTAGTTGTAGCTGATATTCCGGGTCAACATATCCTACTACTTTTTATCCCAATAAACAATAAGATTCAGTTGCAAAAATATCCTTTTTACGATGCGTGAGATAAACGGAAGTATGTCGAAATTGAAATGGATTGAAATGAAAATACACTTTATTGTACACCTAACAGAATTAAATTATAAACAAAAACATTAAATATAACACACAGGTAAATAGTTTCTTTAAAGTTCTAATAAAAATCCGCGACAACATATATCTTTTTTTTTGACGTTGGCTCATGCGGACGAAGTCACGAGGGTCTTCTAGTTTGTAAATAGATGCGAACACTATTTACCTATGTTGAACATAACATAATAAACTTACCTAATAACAAAGCACACACAAAAAAATTTAATTAATGACACTAAAAAACTCTATCCAGTACGTTATTTAAAATAACTAAGAGGAGTATTAGCCTATTACTACTCTCCAGATTCAGAGGTATAAAGATTGGGATAGGACCATAAAAAAGTTCTTTTACAAAATGGTTACCTAACTTTTTCTCGCTGATGATCATTTTAGACAAAATTACCCGACAAAGACGTGCCGCGATAAACGACCGCGAAGCCATTTAGCGTTTCGGTTCGATGACGTATAGAAACCCTAGGGGTTACGTTTAATATAATTGCCATACGGGTAAGTCCGTTGCCATCCTTGACTCGTCATCATTTACCAAAATTTGCTAACTTGTAATTAAATAAAAAAAAGTTTTCAGACTTCTTAACCTAGAATACACTAAATATGGTTATTTTAAGTTAGTTAAAAAGTTAACGAAATGATTTTTTGTAACATTTTTATAATATGGCAATATATAAAAACAAAAGTATGACAAATGAACAATGGTTGCGCATACCTATGTACAAAAATTGAAAGAGTGCGTACGGTCTTTAGAGAGCCATTGAAAACAGCTGTTCATGCGTAGCGGCCAACAATGGCGGCTCACAAATTATATTAATCGTCAGAGTATATTTTGTTGCTTTAATGAAAAAGCAGCCTTTTATTGTACCAAAAAACATATAACCTTTTATGTCCATAACACGGATGCAATTACGTCGAAAGATACATTTTTCGCAAACTATATGATACATTAAATGTTTGAGTATATCCTCAGTAACTTATCGCAATCAATCGTATAAATACTTAGTCTCTAATGCATCATCAATAACTTATAACATCCCACTGCTGGACTAATGGCTTCTTCCAATGGAAGTGTTTGCCCTAGCATAGAGGACACTGCTTGTCACTCTACGTAATATTCCCTAAGACACTTCGGACAGCATCCGTGGGAAGAGGGGAACATTATGAAGTTTTGGTTGGGTTTTATATCCATCCAAATCTTCATAATTTATGCCCGTCCCGGGAACGGGGGAGGTCCTACCTCGTGATGCGTAATGGAACATGTTGTCCACTAGACCATCAATGGGCAAGGCAGTTTGTTTAAAGTTGAAATTTACTCAAAAACGGTCGAAGTACAGAGTTACTTCTAAAGATAATAAAATCTAATCAAATGAAAAACTGAAAAATAAATCAAATCTGGGATATTTAGCAAGTCAAGTTTCTATCTTCTCAAATTCTTCACGTAGCAAGTAGGGCGGGCGGAGGGCGGTTTTCGTATTGAATAATTTATGTTCTATTTTATTGCAAGAACTTAGTGACAATCTAAACATTGCGAGACCTTTAAATGTAGCTGTGTGCGGGCAATAAAGCGTGTTTCTATAAGGTAAGAATCCTTATTCCATTTAAATGCTGCGATACGATTTTGCCACCGAGTATGCCTTTTTTTACTATTTACCAGCTGTATTTTTTTCGATACTTTTGTTGCCGTTTCATTCAAGTTCAGTTTTTTTAAAAGGGTATATTTTACGAGTATCTTATGAAAATCTTCGCTTATGTTTGTGTTTTGTGCACTTTCTGTGTGTGGTGTACACTGAAAGTGTATTCATTCATTTATTAATCATTGAAATAAAAAGTAATAAACTTTTGCAAAAAAGAGTCCTTTTGTACCAGACAATACTGCGGGTAGACACAATAAAGTGAAAATTTTAATATATTAACTAATTGTTAGATAAAATAAATAAATAATATAAATTGTTTTTTTTATTATTATTGCTACCAAATCACGTTTCTTTTGTGTGTTTAACTATATGAACTATGAATGGAAAAAGAAAAATATGCAACAAAAAGGCTAGTTATGACAAAACTAGAATTCTAGTACTTATTTTTATAGAAAAATAGCTGCTGCCCGCGACTTCGTCTGCGTTTCTTTTTGTTTTTCGAAAGACATGTTGCATTCAATTTAAGTGTAATTCCACTGATTTTTTTTTAAAAGGGAGTAAGTAATTATTTAAATCGTTTATCATTTGACGGCGTTATGGTGTAAAATCGTCAAACACTTTCGTCCCCTCTCCAAAAAGAACTGAGCTTAATTTCGGGATAAAAAGCATCCTATATTACTTCTAATACCTTCAGGATTATTTGTACAAAGTTTTATATGTTTTTGCGTGAAAGCGTAACAAACAAACTTACATTCACATTTAAATTATTAGTAGGGATAAATGCGTGGCCCAGGTCTCTTTATACCGCTACGTTTATAGAAGATGGCGTATTTCGGATCCTATTGGCCATAACTGAATATAACAGTAGTTTAAAAAAAAATACTTTAAAGTAACAACACCAATATAATATAAGAAATACTAATTACAGTATTACACTACGGTAATGTTATGAAATAAAATAAACCATTGTGTTACACAATGACAATTATTTAATTTAAGATTAACGTTACAGATAAATAGGTTAAACCAAATTGAGTACTTTCAAAGTATTTCATAGGCAAGTGCATCTCAACGCAGACCTAATAATTGATTTCCAGGGCAGGCAAATTTGTATTATGTAAAAAATATAATATATGGTTTGTGTGATATATGAAAATCGTGTCGATATCGTGCAATGAAAATAAACATTTCATGAAATGTATGAGTGGGCTTAATAAGACACTTCATTTGGTAGCTGAAACGACCTGCTATAAATTTCAAAGTAGAATTTACTTTTATTTGTTACAGTTATTTACGTTTTAACTTATTCAACGTAATTATTTTTTAAAGAACGAGTGGATGGGTATTATATGTACCTGCTTATTATTGTAATAATAATAATTTCCAAGGTAGGTTTGGAATTAGCAATGGCTAATTTCAAATTTATTCATAACTTAAAGGTTTACTATAAAATTTAAGAACTTGTTAATGCCAGCAACCTGATTGGAACCATAACATTCCACTTTTATGTCTTGCAAGATATAACAATTAGCCTTAGCAAAAAGCCTATCGTTGCTTACGTTACTAAAATAAATTAATTCAGCTTTTGTTTTTTTAAATTCTAGACATTCAGTAAAAGTATAGTAATAAAGTATCATTATGAATTTTAATTATTACCCCATTTAAAACCAGATCTTACTGTGAATCTTGCTAACTTGGAGAAGAATGAGTATGGACGTTTTTTTTAAACCAAACATCGTGCCAAAACTCTTAATCACTTTATATATGGCTTTACGATGATGCTGGATGCTAGCCAGGGCTTATTCGGTAGGTCTTTTAGGTTTTTACGAAGACAAAATAACTGACTGTTGGCAACCTGTCGGAATGTTACAGAAAATATCGGACAACCCTAAATAACATTGAAAGTAATTTGAGTACGTCCCGGGGCATTATTGTGAAGGCGAGGCTCTCCAAACCTAAAAAGTAAATGAAGTAAATTTGTTTGCTTTTTAATCAAAGCAATAGATGGTTAAAGCCCTCCAACCCGCATTGGAATGGCGTGTAGGGTCTCCGCTTTACATCCCTTGCTCCTATGTGAAGCTGAGTAGTCTCCACCTTCAGTAGTGCTCATCATGTCTGAGGGTCTTGACCACCTCCTTTCATGACTCTCCTGTTCACGATAATACGCCATTTTATTCCATTGTTAGCAACTTGGAAAGCATCGTAGACGGTAGTGATCATCGGACTGCAAGGCTCAGTATGATGGTGATAAAAAAAAGAAACGGTGATAACCATAGTGGATTCGGCTTCGGCTTTCGGCCGCTAATTTTTCTGAGTCATATACGTTTTAAATTTAAATTATTAAATATCACTTAGTAAAGGATGACATCGTGACGAAACCTGCCTGAAAGTTTTCAAGGTCGTGTGACAAAACCGCAATTGGTCAGCTTGGTGGACCATGGTTAAAACTTTCATTTTGGTAGGAGATCCGTGCCCTGTAGAAGGCAGGTAATGGTTTGATGGAAGATGATGGACTAAAGTAATCCAAAGGCCAGAATAATAAAACGATCAGTAACTCTCAGTAAGCTACTCCCATTTTTATACATTTTTCAATCACTTTCATATAAATTGACGTATGATTCGTGAGTGCTCCAATATCCGCTGAAGTCATTACTTTGTATGCAGCAATCGCTTATGCCGCAATTTAGTATGTATGAAATTGTATGCTTACTCCGGCATACTATATTTTTGATTTCGATTTACCTTTGCTATTTAGTTCTCGCTGCATATTACGATTTGAAATCACCATTTAAGCGTTAAGCCAAATGTATTAAAATACAATTTATTCATAAGTAGGAAATGAGAGTTTTCATAGTATTATTTAAGATTCCCAGTTCGTGTGACAGACTTCTGTTATTACAAAAGCTTTGTTTGCATTCAAACGTATGTAAGCCAAATTCGAAGCCCTAATTATTTTATAATCGTAACGCATATATCCAGAATTTTTTGGAAGAAACACTACACACAGTCCACGTTTACGAGGTGCCATTTAGGTACATCACTAAGTAGCTTGCTTTCTGTAAGCGATCCCCAGATCACATTTTTCTTACGAGATATCAAAAATCAAAACAGACAAAGCGACATCCGCTAGTCCTCTTTAAGATAAGCTGATGGTGATAACTATCACTACTAACCTTGAGTATTTAGTTCTGCAATATCGACAAAAAATTCATTGTCTCGAAAACTTTAACAACTTTTACTCGGCTTTGATTCAACAGCATTGTATCATTCACACTATATTTTACAGATTCGAAAAGCATTCGATTTTGAATGATAAAAGAGACGCATCGAATGGGCGTCCAATGTCCATTCAAAAATTGTTCAGTATGGTGTTGAAATTCTCGAAATAGAAACAAAAAACCGCCGGAAACCCAGTGATTTTGCTGATTGGGGACCGTGTATGAAAAAGAGAGATAAAGTGGAATACTGTTCGACAGAAATTCATTTATATTTACTAACTAAAAAGTAATCAATAGGTAAACTATGAATAAGTCTCAATTTCTCTAAAGCTGAAAAGTTTATTCAAAATTCAAAATTCATTTATTTAAAGTAGGCCTAATACAAGCTCTTTTGAAATTTCAAGTCTGTCCGTGTGTAGTGACTCTACCACCGGTTCGGAAGGCAGATTCTACCGAGAAGAAGCCGGCAAGAAACTCAGCAGTTGCTCTTTTTCAACATCAAAAATTTAAATTTTACATTTTAACATTAATTTTTCTATCTTGTGAGAGATGAAAGCGGAGCCGGATGCTTCCAAGCAACCTTGTCATTAAGACTAACATTTAACTAACATAACCCAACAGCTTTATAAAAGGCCTTATTAAAATAGTAAATCAAGCGTCAGTTCATAATAATTATGTCACAGTAAACTAACTCGTCAAATAATAATGTCCATCTTAATTTATCTTGAGCTGGATGTGATGCTGTATTCAAAGATAAATTATAACCAGCAGAAATGTCCCAGATGTAAAGTCCTCAACGATATGGTTGAGTTTCCATTTAAAGTGGTATGAAGAGCAATTCAGAACTGACGACTCGACGTGTTATAAGCTGATAGGGCCATCGAGCACTACTTAAATGTCACGAGAATTTTAATGACCTTCTTAAGTTTTCATATCTTGTTGGATAACTATGTGCAAAGTAGTTTTATAGAGCGACGAACAGATTTGTGGCATATTTACTAAAAATAAAACGAGGAATGGTGGTCAATAAATTAGTTGAGAAGCTTTATGCAATGTAACGAAAGTTAAAAATCAATTCTATTGACGAAATCTATTCGAGTGACGGCCGACTGGCGCAGTGGGTAGCGACCCTGCTTTCTCAGTCCATGGCCGTGGGTTCTATTCCCACACCTGGAAGATGTTTGTGTGATGAACATGAATGTTATTCAGTGCCTGGGTGTTTATCTGTATATTATAAGTATTTATGTATATTACTCATAAAAAAAATCTTCAGGCGTCTTAGTACCCATGTCACAAGCTACGCTTACTTTGGGGCTAGATGGCGATGTGTGTATTGTCGTAGTATATTTATTGATTTTATTTATTTAAAACTATGCGTGTAAGACCATAGAAAATACGTCTATTGATAAATTTCGCAGGTTATATGCATCTCCACAAAGATATGTCAAAGCATGCAACTCGCATGCTGACAGGCAAGCTTTAAAAAAGCATAATGTACTTGTTTAAAGCTATACACAATTGCCATGGCATTAAACTGCATTCTGCATTCATGCCTGAGTACTTTTCTGCGCCTTTAATTAGTATTTCTACATTTATCAAACATGCCAACTGGGCATTTTCCTTTAAATCGATCACGAAATGTTATTCGCTTTATATCTATATCCACTTTACACAAATATTACAGAATTGTGGGGACTGATTGTTGAATGTGTTGGTGATCCGTAGTGGATCCAAGTTATGAAGAAATATAAATAAAAAAATTAAAGAAACCTGTCTTGTAATGTAGTTAATATTATTCTACTAGTCAAACCCTTTCATTTGATAACCATACCCAGGGAGTTGTGAAAAACTATTTAATACGCATTTTGTGTTGGCAGCCATCTTGGTTTTAAAATTTATTACAGTGAATAGTATTCTACGAGTCAAGCTCTTTCATTTGACATCCATATTGAGGGAGTTGGTCATCTCGGACAAATTTTCAACAAACCCTCTCGACTAATTCAAACGAAAAGAAATCAAAAGCAAAATTGGTTACTCACTACGATGCCACTGACAGCACGCACACACACACACAAACACAAGGTTGGTACTTGATACTATTAATAATACTCGAGTAGCTTGAGTATATTGTCACAGTAATATCTAACTATTGTTGTTATCTTGCTAGTTCACAAAGCCCGGAAGCTCTAGGTATGAAGTGAGTCATCCAAGGATGCCTAGCGCATACAAAATGAGCTGCTACCGCTTTACAATGAGAAGTTATCCATTTTCTGAAGCCATATTGCTCTGTAAATGGCATTTATGTGGAGTTTATTTCCTGGCTTTATAGTGATATTAAATATTGCATTCTATTTTCATGTGCAGCTACCATATATACTACACTGTTATTCTCATGTAGTTGGTAACTTTGTTTTTCTTCTTCTAGTTTTGCTTTTTGGCTTTCAGATCTTTGAGTTTGTATGATGACATTGACACTTTGACGTTTGCAAATTTACTCAGCGTCTTGTATTGTATTGATTTTAATGCATAGGATATGCTGAGCTGTACAATAAGCTGACCAGGGTTGCAGACAGACGTGATGTTAATATATTAATGTAAGATAATAATACTAAAATATTAATTTTGTTTATTGTTTTTGTGTTGCCATTATAAAGTTGCGTAATAAACTACGGGTAACAGCTAGTGTTAGATAAAAATATTTACTTTTATCTAATATTAACTTTTTTTACACTTTTATTTATTTTTTTTAATCATGGCAAATTGATTTTTTAGCTCTTTTAACTTGAGTTAGTAAATCTGCTGTTCAGGATTTATCAATCATTTTAAGTACTTTTCACAATATTTAAAGTAGCTTTAACTTCTCAGTGTTGGTCATTCCTATTTTTAAACTTACACTATTCATAAATCTTTTAACATCCCATGTGAGCATTTTCCTTTCTTACCATGTAAATTCTATCTGTGAAAACTTGTAATTGGCTATACTTTAATACTTTATTTTAATTTTTTCTTCTGTTATTAGCTGTAAGTTTTCCTGTACAGTAAAATAAAATAAAATTAACTTTTGATAATTATAATTTTTAAAATTATATACATACTACTAAAATAATATCATCATTATATCAACCCATTACCGGCCCACTACAGTGCACGGGTCTACTCCAACAATGAGAAGGGCAGATTAAAAAGGAACATTGGAAATCCTGAAATAATATTTTATTATGTGGAAACTAATTAATATTTTAATTTTAATTATTGCATATGCCACTTAGGCGTTCCTGTGGCTTAAGAAAATAATATTTACCGTAATAAAATATCGCGGAAAATATTTCAATATATTTGCCTCCCGCAGTCTCCGCTTGAAGGAAAACCAACAAAGAGAAATATGATTATTTTCGCTGTCATGTTTTATACACGGTAACGAGCTTTGTATTAGTCAATGGAGGGATACGGTTTGTACGAAAAAGTATCGATTTTCGGTTTCGGTCTTTGTCTCATTTATTATTACTGCTATACCCTTAATAGCTTAGGTAGGAATTAAAAGAATTAAATATTCTTTAAAAAAAAAACAATATCCTTATGTTCGTTTGGTCAATGTCGAAAAATTGACCAATCTCGTTTAAAAGCTTAGATCCATAAATTAAATTGAAATATGACTGCGGTGTTAAATATTTTAAATGGAGCGAATGATCGTTGAGGGCTGGAACATGATCCTGGAATAATACGAGCAATTTTTTATTAAAGCCATCGCAGATGCGGTAACCTAGCGTTGCTTGATCCTCTAGTCTGTGGACACTAAAAATACTGAGAAGTTTTAGTTGTCTAATTTGTAATTTCGACATAAATCTTCACATCTTACTAGCGAGAAAATACTGGTGTAAGCATAGAAAATTAATAAAAAGACTATTAAGATATCCATGGGGTTAAGTAATAAATTTAATAGAATAATATTCACTATTTTTTATATTTACAGATCAGACTTAGATCCCTAACGATGCAACAGATTAGTTTTTGTTTCTTTCCCGCCATTTTTATATTAAAACTTATGACTTTTTTTCAATACATAAGTTACTATAAACATAGACATAAATTTAATGTTTTGACAGTTTTAATAGGAAGTAATCAAAATTAGATCGAAAGAATTAAAATGTCTGCTAAGGATATTGCATTAACTTGAAGAAAACTTTTTTAAAGCAGGTATCCAGCTAATAAAATTAGGGATGCCAATTCGCAACGTTCTAAATTCAAAACATTTATTTTCAATGCGCGAGCAAAGCTAGCTGGTTTTAAAAACAATGCGCTCTATCGGAGTAAGTTAAGTGAAGAATATAATATAGTTTCAAAAAATGTTCCCTTCCACCGTCTCCTCTTGAAGAAAGCCATAACAGCAAAATTGGATTATTTTCGCTGTCATGTTTCATTCACGATAACAAGCAAAATTTAAGCCCTGCCTATTTAGTATTAATGGGAAATACGTGATGATATCGTTTATTAAGAAAGTCACGTTTACTAAAATGTATGAGTTTGGTTAACAAGACAGCTCATATTCTAGCAAACTTAAAATTCACTCTAACAAGTTATTTTAATAACTTTGACTCTAGTTCACCGTGATCATGTATCAAATACAGATCCTGTGATATCGACACAACTAACTGTGTTCGTACCGCTCTCCCCAGCGAGAACAAATAGTTCCCATTTTTGAAATAGGAATACGTTATTTTACGTCATCGCTATCGACTGGATTTTTATTTCTCTAGTTCTTAGTAAATTATAGACAGGCAAAATAACTGATAATTATTTTTATGAATAACATACATAAATATTTATATAAATATTTATATATAAATACTGAAAAACTGTCCCTCAGCCTTGACTCAGAAAGCCCACTTGCTATATCTTAAAACTGATTTCATCCGCTGACTTATGATTTGTAGTAGTTGTAGTTACTCAATTTTAGTGCTCAGATCTTTAAAAGCACTAAAGTAATAACACTACTTAACAATACTTAGTTTCTCAGTTAAGTATAATGTAACATAACCTTGCTTTTCTCTATTTGCTTACACAATTCGTCAACTCGACAAATTACCCACTATGAAAAAAGATGTGCAATGAAATTTATTGGAAGAATAATGTAATACCTTTTTAAAATCAAAATTCATTTATTTCAAGTAGGCCTAATATAAGAATTTTTGAATCAAGTCTGTCTGTTTGTAGGGACTCTACCACCGTACTCTCACCGAATCTACTTTAATTCTTCTACCACCGTTGAACTTTAATTTTAATAATAATATTTGTCACAATTTATATCAACAGCTACAAAATATTCAACTCGCTATGTTTTATAGACTGCTATATTGAATGAATTATAAGTATAGTTGATCCGTTATAGATTCATTCTTTTGTTTCGTTTGGTGCTCTGTTTCTGTTTCACCTCAATGGATTGTATTCTTTGAAGTCTACAAAATATTTTGTTATTCAGTGGAACAAAGTTTCCAGTTTTCATGATAATATCGAATAGAAACTATTTTTTGCTTTTATTTGTCTTTGTTCAATAAGAGAGGTTCTCGGGGTTGTTATTGTACAGAAAAGAAACAGAATGCTTTAGTATAAGTTGAAAATGTGTTCGATTAATATTATGAAATAGCGGCAAGCGGTGAAATCTTTGTGACAGAATGGTATGAACGTATGAACGTTCTTAAAAAACATAAACTTGGAGCATTAACCCGCTGATGAATAAAATTACGAAACCGTGGCTATATTCCTTTTATTATTGAGAAAAATAATAACACTAGTGAGTGAAGAAACAAATATTGTAAATCAACTGAATTAAGAAAAACCTTGTTGCGTAAAAATGAGAAGTAGTAAATAGTATTAAATTCATAGCATTTTAATATTAATAACAAAGAAAAATCTCTTCGTTACTAATTTAAGTAACACACTACAATATTTTAACGCTATGCAACCAAGGCCACCTAGCACCTCCTCTAATATAACTCAATGCTCAACTAGCCGAAACGCCAGGATAAAACTTGTCATGTGTGGCACAAACCAGTAAAAGGTTCCAGCTTAGCATTATGCTACATTGTTAAGAATGCACCGCCGATTTTCAGCTGGCACCTCAAGCGAAGTGACGCCACGGAAATAATTATCCTACATATACAATAATAATAATAATAATTTAAAAAAAAAGAAAACAAAAGCTACAAATAAAGAAGTACAACTTACAGCACATGACACATTATATAATAAATATTAATAAAAGGCCACTCTAGTATAATAATCATGCAATATAATGCAATCGTATTACGATACGAACCAATACGTTTGAGAATTAATTGTTAACTAGGTCTATAGCAACCAAAACTTCGCTCCTGAAAAAATAATTGTTTACTACTTGAATACTTAATAAGTATTCTGTAAAGAAATAACTAAAAAATTTGCTATTCGTATTAAATTTCGTAATACTAATCATCATATCGACAGTTTTTACACAGGTACATACAAAAATACCCAAACTCCACAAGAAGTAAGAACAGAATGGCTAATAATAAAATATATATTTAAGGGAGAGTGAAGAGTGCTTTAAAATCGATGACGAGGGCAGATAAGGCCATCGTAACAGGAACCGTTCAAAATTTTTGTAGCCTCTTAACTCTCCACTTGAGATTTACAAACTTCAAGGTTGATATACATTATATATTTCCGTTATGTTATAAATATATAGCTTACATATTATTTAAATCAATATAAGTAATGTGAATTTTAATTTTTCTTAGGAACATGTAAGGTGATGATCAAAATAGTTAATAGGAACGAATAATACAACATAACCAAACATAACTATTTTTCTAATGAGAAACAATTCCTTTTTCCAAAATACATTTAATCGAATTGGCAATTTGGTGATTTGTGCCATTGAAATACGCAATTACCTTTACTTGGACGTCATATTTTTAACTAAAACAGAGAATTATCCAAATCGATATATAAATTTTGGAGTTCTGGGGGAACGGTGATCAAAAATATACAACTAAATTGGCATTGGAGTCGATTAAAAAATATTTCCACCAAATCTAACCTCTCACGAATTCTGTGAGCTACTTAACTTTATACTGAACTTACGTTTAAACTCTCACATACATAGCGCAATGGTAATCGCAATTGGTAATATATTATAAGTTTTGAGACGGTAGGGGCAATTTGGTTTATAGTTTTTGATTTTACTGTGGTCTGTAGGTACTAGAAGCGTCAGCCACAGCCTACCGACAAAGACGTGCCACTAAGCGATGTATATTCCTGTACTTTGCGTCATATACCTAACAGGACAGACCAGTATCATCAGACTGCAGCATCATTTAATATTGGGTAGGATTTCGCACATATTTTTAACTTTGCGCACATATTTATTCATTGTTCATGGTATCCACGGACGGGTTGTTGTTATAGCACTTGTAGCGGTGCTAAAAACACTCCTGTTTGGTCTCCGATAGACACTGGTACGGAAACCCGTAGCACATCTTATATTCCTATGCATGCCTCTAATGTAGCACATGCATGGACGACGTAGACCGTATCTACGGTACTCATGATTATCACATAGGAATTGAATGAGTTTTTTAGACGCAATGCAATGTCGCACGAAAATATCTAAATGAAAATACTGAGGGCTTGTTTCGAAAATGTCTCGAAGGGACGCGAAGTCACGGTTACCGTTTAGTCACTTTTTGAGATTAAGGAACACGGATATTTGCTTGTAAAGTTAGATCTGGGTTACGGTAATTTTATAAAGTGGGTAAATAATTAAACTTATGTTCATGACATTGAGTTGGTGGGTATTTTGATATAAATACGGGTGCATTTTCTATACAATGCAGTCCGACATGGACTCGAACGATGCAATGATGCCTCCCGGTGTCTTAGTCGTTTATCATCTGTGTAATTTATATGCCTTAATTGTATTCGTCGGTATATTTTAATGTACGAGCTTTTAGCCCGTGCTTGCTGCGTATTATATATGTTTGAAGGAGGATGATTTAAAAAAAGAAAATTAGGGAAGGTCGTATAATTGCTGTACGGGAGCTATACGCTCGACCGTAACAATAGGAAGATCTTTCTCCGAGCGGGCGATTGTGCTCGGGGACCGAGGTCCGAACATTCATTTTTGGAAGTAGTATATATAGGCATTCTTCGTGAACACTTCGCTAGCGCGATGCAGGATTTTTGTAGCGCCATCTAGTTATGTAATGTGGAGACCGCTACAATTGCTACTTCTGATTAATTTACTAATGGCGTCCTTTAGGTACTACGAAGTTCACCGGGTCATTAAGTTTGGTATAAAATAATATTTTGTGTCTGTAGCAGGCCACTTACATGGAAGATTAATCTTAAAAAAAGTTTTCTGATTCAAGATTTGTGGCTTTTAGAAATCGGCGCAGAAACATTAAGGAATTTACTAGGAATTCTATTGTACACAAATCTGTGAATTGGCATATTAGTCACATTGAATTTGAAGCATGAATTTGATAGCCTAATGGTTAGAACTTTGACCCTCGGGACTGAGTTTGATCCCCAGCACTTTTCGAAAATATGTGAATTTTTAATTTAACCTATTCAAATATCACTTATTTAGTGGTGAACGAAACTTCGTGATGAAAACTGCACGCCCGAGAGTTCCCCATAGTGTTCAAATGCGTGTGCAGACTATCAAACCGCATTTAGCTGGTTAGATTATGGTCGTACCCTGTGGGCCTGTAAAGGATTGGTAGTAAAAAAATGGAATGCCATCCTTTTCACTACGTACTTTGTGGAAGGAGATAGCATATTATGAGACCTGTCAATTTAGTTTAGAGATTAGTATACAGCAGAATCGGCACCATTGTATTGTTGAAGAATCTAATCAAACTAAACTATCTACGGGCACTGAGGACAATCTTACTTGCGGGGTTTTTGGGATTAAAGATAACAACGCAACCGTCTTTGTCCCGACTCGGTGGTGTGAAAGGATTAAAGGGATACCCTTCTCTAATTGTGGGATATTAAGGGCTAAATTTAATTATTTAACTTTGAGTGTCTATGTGTATGACGTTGTATTAAAGCTTTACTAAAGTATACTATTAATATACTTTATATGAGCACCACGAAAGTTAAGGACAAAGAGAAAAATAAAAAAGAATTACACAAAAGGCGGCCTTATCGCTCAAATATTATATATATGAAAACAGCCCCTTCCTCATTGGCGTGCATGGAGGGTATGCACAGAGTATGCATATAATACAAAATGAAGAAAATCTCCAGTATGAGTTATACATACTTAATACCACATATACATACCACATACCCTGTCCATACCCCCTATGCACGCCACTGCCGTAGTGGTATTTTATAATCTTAGTTTTTGCTCCCAGCACTTAGTTTCTAATCTTCGATATATAAGGAATATCATAAGCACATACGAAGATCTAAAGGAGAAATGGGCAAAAATAAAAATCACAGCGGAATAATATATAATAAATACCGCCGTCGTTTATATTTTTGCCTAGCTTTAGTTTTGAAGTATTTAGAAAATAAAACAGGAGGTACTCGTACAGTTTTATCTTGCGCTACCTTAAAGTTTGTCTCTCTATCCACCAGTCCTAGCTTACTACGCAATAAAACCACACCAACTAAAGCCTTGTTGCTGTTGTTACGCCGTCATAAAAGTTTTAGCAAAAAGCCTAATCAACGAAAATTTCGCAGCTAGAAATTTTCGCTCAGTGGTAAAATTTTCATTTAAGTAGGAACGAAAGAGGGCTTTAAAACTGATGACGTGTTGGAGGCTGATAGGGCCATCGGGGCCCATTTAAGCGTCGCGGAGGCTGGGTTCTTAGCGAGCCTCTTAATCTTTCATACATTCTAAAGGAAGCATAATGATAATGGGTTGTAGGAAAATTAACAATCTCAAAGCTGCGTATTATGTTATTATACCCTGTTGTGATTTAGTAGCCCCCATGGGATTACTATCATCGCTTAAAGCAGTATCGTTCTAATGTTGTTGACGTGATTACAAAATTATAAGAATGTACTCGAAAATTGTCTCGTCTCATTCAATCATTTAAGACAGTATTTACAAAATAATACTGCTAGAAGCGATGGTAGTAAGCCACCACGACTAATAAAATATTGTTGTTTTATTAGTTTTGACTTGTGTGGCTTGTGAAACATCTAATCGTTCTTTTTAGAGGACTTTAAAGTTAAAAATATTGTTTTAGTAAATAATCTGTCTTTGATTGTAAAGAACCTGACTGAGTTTCATATGGGCTTTTTTACTAGCTAGGTTTCTATTTTGCAACCACCATCTCACAATGTTACTTACAGCTGGTACACATGCATTATTTATAATATAGCAGTAACGTAAAACGCCACGATATTACTGTTTCATTTTGTTAAGGAAATATTTCGCTACAAATATTGGCGTACCTATGTACGAAAATTTATCGTAGTTCCACATAACTCAGGCTCATTCCTTGGAAACATGGTCATGTTGTCATATTTAAGTATCTAATACTTGTCATTGTGAGTGGCATAGATTTATGTACAATAACAAAATTATATCGTCTTTCAACATTGCACAGTAACATTATTAACTCGTGCTCCAAAGTATTCTATGTCCACATAATATAATATTTTTGTATGTATTTTTAGTGTTTTTACCTTTAATTTTCGAAATTTTTTATTTATGAATTTTAAAATTTATAAAATGAATAATACGATATGTTTTAGCTCGAGGCGGTTCCCTTGAGATTGACAGAAATAAACCCGGATTAAGTATCGGGAAACCGCTAGTTTTGCATATACTTCTTCACTTCAGATTCTAAGTTTTTTTTAATTTGAAGTTTATGGGGTTTTGGTTATGATTTCATTTACAAGTTGACGAAACCGAAATCTAAAGATTAGAGGGTTCCTAACGTACCTTTGTCTGAGAAGAATCGCAAAAAATTTAGCCGAGAATTATTTTTGTTACCTCACTTAACAACGAATCAGCTATAGTTATATTACCTGACAGCCCGCTGATTTAATGTGTAAAATATTTATTTTTAAATATTTGTTTAAATTACTTATAATTTTAAGGAAATGTGAAATATATTCTAAGGTAATGTAAAAAAATAAAGATAGGTACTTTGTTTTTTGGGATACAAAAAAAAGTCCGTTCTCTTTGCCCTTATACTCAAATTCGCACGCCCTCGAAAGATTTTGCATAATAGTACGTCAAAATACGTGTAAATTAATTTTTAACGTAATATAGTGCTCGTTGCAGGCGTGAAGATCACAAGTCACGACATAGTTTGCGAGCGTTTATTGGATTTTGTGGCTTCGCTGGTTCATGTAGTTGGGAATTTTCGTATGAGTCGAGCTGAGTGGAAATTGTTTACGATATTAGGTACGGTTAAATGCTTCATGAATTTACTTAATATAAATAACACCTGCTAGAGTCAATTATTAATTTAAACATTTTTAAATTTAATAATTAACTCTAGTTTAGTTTTAGTTTCTGAAGTTATACTTCTTTTGGCGCGTCAGGGAAAAATGATGAGAGTTTTTACGATGCGCGCGCACATCGTAACAAAGAACAAACACTCTGAAGATAGCTATAAGGTTTGACAGTGTATACTTTCAATTGTCAAAGTCTGCAGGCGCAATCCGGTGATTCAATTAATTCAATTGTACATAAATCTCAAATTTTAATTTTGGTTGTCCAATAATGAGTCTATTAGTGTTCCAAATTTATCTATGTTTTTATGTACATTTCTTTAACTGTACAGACATATATTTTTTGTGATATTTTAATAAACTTTATTTTTACTATTTAACGCATTATCAGTTGATAATGCGTTAAATACCTTTTCCTACAAACGTAGAATAAGACGAAAAATGAAAAGATTTTAAATTTTTATCTCGTTACGCCAAAGGAGTACAACTTCTAACGCGTGTACATAAGTACACACGCGTTTCTTTTTTTAAGTAGCTTTTTAAATGTAAAAACAAAGAAGACAAAGGCAGATTTATCAAATAAATATTTAATATAACCATAAAGTACTATTCGTATTATCTTAGCTTAAGCTGGAATATTCCTAAGAAAGTTTAGAGAAGACTTAGCTATATAATTTTTTTGGGGTGCCAGGTCGGCACACCTCCACCTGCGCCTGAGTACTGGGCGCGCCTGAGTAAGGGCGTGGTGGACGGAATCAAGAGGTTGAAGGTCCGTCTGGTAGGGTGGTGGTGGAGTTCATCGCATTTTAGCCTTCTTTATTTGACGAAATAAAGGTAAGAGATACTAAACATTACCTGGAATTTAATTAAGCGAAAAACTTTTGTATAGACTTAAGATGAAGTCGTAACTGCCCGTACTTCCATTATATACAATGAACACTAAGCTTGATTTGCTTTCCGTCAGGAAAATCTATATGATGCCATTTACAATTTCTTTTATATTTTTATACTTAACATCAAACAGATCTGCCAAAATTTACTCTCTACGCACCTTTCGCTCCGACTCCGGAGAATTCTCAGGAGATATTGACTTGAACAATGTATTTAATAAATATATTAAAACATTTCTATTTAATTGCACACTTTTATTAAGAGTAAGCACAATGGCTTATCAATGCCTGTCCGGTTCAACAGTTTCCATTTGATACTGTTTATTGTTCCAATTCAGTGAATATTTTCACTCATTATTTAATGTATCGTATTTTCGCAAATTGAACCTCAATTAAGGATTTTATTTTCGGCCCTCGAGTGAATAAAGTAAATGAAAGCGAGTGGATCTGAACATCTCGTTTGTCATTCTGTACATTTCGCAGAGGTCGACGTTTACGGCCGCCGTCGTCCCGCCTTTTATTGCGATACAGATCATGATTCTTGACTGAATATTCGTAAATTTTTGAATAAAATTTGTATTTTTGTTAGGGAGTCTCCTGCAGCAATACCACTTCGCAAAGCTGTTCCGGAAAACGATTTACCGTTGCGATATCAAACTGCATAAAATTGCCATTTATTATTACCACCCTTGATGATATGCACCGTTGTTTGTGCTGTGGCCTGGAGATGTCCCGGGTTCATTCAGGGCATGGGTCACACTGAGAGTTTCATCATCATTATCATCAAAACAACCCATTACCGGCCCACTACAGGGCACGGGTCTCCTCCCACAATGAGAAGGGGTTAAGTCCACCACGCTGGCCCAGTGCAGATTGGTGCACTCCACACACCTTTAAGAACATTATGTAGAACTCTCAGGCATGCATGATGATTTCTTCACCGTTGCAGTAAGTGATGGCCTCCAACAGAAGTCGATGGAGACAGATTACCAACGCGAAGTTGAGATCTCACCAGGACCACGATCTTCAGTGATTTAGGAACGACCATAGAGAGAGAGCAGTAAGTGATATTTTCATTACTTAAAACGCACATAACTTAGAAAAGTCAGAAGTGCGTGCTGGGATTCGAACTGGGTTCTCCGAAAGTGAAGTCGAGCTCCAACTCAGTGAAATGGTAATAACCCATATCACCGCCTCAGAAGAGTTTTTCCTGAGAGTTTATAATATCATAATAGGCTGTAAACGCAACAGCGTTACTAACGTTTTGGAACAACTAGGTAGGACGAATGGACTGGGTTGTCTTCAAGGTTACGCAAGTTTACTGATGATAAACATTCTAATAACCATTTCCAACGTAAGAATTAAACAGTAATTATTATTCTCAATCAGCTTAGTTACTCTAGAAGTCAATGAAATCAAAACCGATTTCACTTATAAGGATTAGTATTTCAAAGGAACATCGTCTTACTGTTCTAAGTTATTTGTCCCACTTGGTAAGGATCTAAGAAGCTCTTCAGATGTACACGAAGGAATTCCTCAACGGTTGAAAACATATCACTCGCAATCAGTACAAAACTTCAATAAATAGTATACCTACAACAACTCATAATGACTTTTCAACCATAAAGCTCTGAAATCGGTTTATTCTCAAAATGTTATTAAATGAAGTACTTTGGTCTGACTATTGTATAATGCACCGCGAATACTAAACCAACCTTCCAGCGCTTTACAATGTGAAGCTATTCATTTTGTGGTGTCACAATGCTTTGTAAAATGCCACAACTATCGGATTTATTTATCCTCCTTGGCAGCCTTATTATTTTATCGAACTTCTGATGTAATAAATGTAACATGCTTTATTTTGCATATTTTTTTTGTATGGTGGCAGGCTTCGGCCGCGGCTAGTTACAACCCTACTGACCAAGACTCGCAGCAAAGCGAGGCGTTTCAGTACGCCGCATAGAAGCCGATTAGGGTGGTATAACTGCCATAACAAGCTAGCCCGCTACCATCTTAGACTGCATAATTACTTATCGCCAGATGAGATTACGTCGAGTTAACCTTTCACTGCAATCTCACCTGATGGTAAGTGATGATGCAGTATAAATTGGTTGCGGGCTAAACTGGTACAGTTTATATGAAATCTATAATTCTCATATTTTCTACACTACATCTTACCGACACAAAGACCTTTGTCGATAGGGTTTGTAGCTAGCCCGAAGACTCAGAGAAAAGTCATAGCAGAGAAATTTCAGAAATTTTAAATATCCAATCTGTCACCGCCGGGAATGTAACGTGAGAACTTCCACCTTTTCAACCACAGCGACCACCTATGCAACAGTGAGATTTTAATAAATATAGAAGCAGATTGTACAAAAGCGTTCTTCTATCAAACAACGAATGATAGCTAATTTGAAGGCACCCTAAAAATACCTATCCGCATATAGTAATTTGCATCTAATTTGTCAAAATTAGATGCAAATTACTATATGTCTGCAATTTTACTTAAATAAGAACGCGTGAAAAAACGCTATGTGAATACTAAAACTGGATATCTCCATATAAATTGCTCCTTTAGCATAAACTAAGGCTGCTTAAGTTCAAATGCGGCATTCAAATTAGTCTTAAGTTAAAAGTACCCAAATTAAAAACGTAAGACTTCGGAGGTGCCGTTTGGTTCAAAGTAACAAATTAGTTGGACTCGTCAATAAAGGCTAAGGTCTACGCAAAGATCTACGTTACGCTACGTGCATATGTATTTGATAGGTGGTGGTGGTAATGATGTAGTCTAAGATGGTAGCGGGCTAACCTGTCAGGTAGTATGGCAGTTACGACAAATTAGGGAGAGGATTGAACGCGGATTGAACGCGGATTGCATACCCTAAATCAGGCCGAAGTCCTAACCTAGTGTTAACCTAACCTATGTTAGGACTACGACTTTAGATATATACATAGGCTATAACCACCGCATGTTATAATTATACTTTATACTGCATAGTCTGAACTCGTTTATATTCTGTGAGATGAACGAAATTATTATTGGAGAATCTGCTCCAACGCAATTACGGATAAGCAAACATTTGTCGACAAACACAGCACGGAAACAACCTTCCACCAATTGAGTTACAAGTTGTAATAACCTTACAGCTTTGAAATAAATATTTTATGTTGTTAACTTTAATTATCCACTAATATTTTCCTACATTATTTAACAGTTGCTACTGTTTTCATTTTAAGTAATATTAGATCTCAGAGGCTCAACCATATTACAAGATTTCAACACACGAGAATGATTAGTTCCCAGGTCAAAGTAAATATTTTTTACTTTGATTTGATTTCACGTCACTTTTGAAACAGTATTCCGATTTTGATGCTTCTTTTTTTACTGGATAAGGAACCCAAAGATCATGAGTCTCCTCAATACAGGGCATGAGTCTCCTCCCACAATGTGGGGAGGTTTAAAGCCTTCGTCCACCAGGCTGGCGGATTAGTGGCCAAAATCATATGACTGAAAAAGTAGGGGATGTTTGATCACCCATTACAATTTTACCTCTTCATCGACTCTACCACGGTTTCTTCTATTCAATATTTATGTAAGATCCAATTATTTTTCACTTTATGGAATTAAAATTTTTGGCTTGACTAAACGCCGACTAAAGATATTTTTTTTAGTTCTAGTTTTATCTAAAGACCATTAAGCTGAATCGATCAGGCCGCATCATCGAGTCTTTTATTCCATAATTAGATATAATTTTATTTTTTATTTTATTCACTATAGTTTTGATTAGCAACGATAAATCACAATAACTATATTTTATGCTCACATATTAAGCTTCAATACTCTCAATACCTCATGTGCCTAATTATAAATTTAAACCTAGCTATTTACTTTTTAAAGAAAATTTCTTTGAGAAGTATACAACTTGATGCTCTCTTAAATCTCAAGGCAAATTCCTTAAATTTCATCTGCAGTTTTAAAAAGTATCAAGACTTTCTAGCTAGTCAAGAAAAATATAAAATCTTTTCCTAATTAAGTATTAAGCTTCGCAGAAAGCTTTGATAAAGTTGTGTGCGCATCGCTCTATTTATGACGTTAATTAAACCGAACAGAATTTCTTACTAATACTTCTTCTTATATCTTAAGTACTAGCGGACTGATTGTGGCCGCTATTTGAGTGTTACGTTCAATTAATAAGAAATTAAACATTTAACCAATGAAAAAAAGTTTAGCTTGCTATGCTGCGCGAAAAGCAAGAGAAACTTATAAATTCAATCTTTATACCCCACACGAAGCAGATCTTCGGGACTATACCCTCTTTTGTTTCGCTGCGACATGGGAGCATCCTCAGAAGATGAAGACCTTACAATGAATAATTGATAAGATATACGAGGACATCATAGCAAATTAAACTTAATTTTCATTTTATGTCATGGCCTGCTTCTATTCAATAATCATTTAACCTTCTTGAAAACATCATGACATGCACCGTATAAATGTCAGAAAATAAAAATTAAATATCTGCAAAACAATGATTATAGTTTCATATCCTTGTTAAAGAAGGAACTAAAAACAATAGCTGATGTGCTCATTCATGAAACATTTCCCCTGGCTTGCCAAAAGCATAAGCCAATCTCCAGGATCCACGCTTCAAATGAATAGACACAGTTTCTTATTTAAAATACTATACTATAAGAGAAGGGGTTAAGGCCATAGTCCACCGGCTGGCCCAGTACGTATTTGTGTTCTTCACACACCCTTGAGAACATTATGAAAAACTCTAAAGCATGCCGGTTTCATCACAATGTTTTCCTTCACCGTTGAAGCAAGAGATATTTTAAATGATTGAAACGCATATAACGTAGAAAAGTTATGTGAGAGAAGTACGGGCGTGATGGGATTCGAACTCATCGAAATTCTGCCCTCCGAAAGTGAAGTCGAAGTCCACTGGGCTAACACCGCTTCTTATAAACACGGGTAAGGCAGTTTCTTTGAGATTTTAAATATTTTTTTTACAATTATTAATAACCTACCAAATAAAGTTCAAATAATAGACGTCTTAAAATGAAAAGCAGTATTTTCGGGATTTAAAATCAGTGTCGTAGTAAAGTGCCGCTCTACATAATTCAGATGCTTCTCTTGAAATTGGGTTTAAGGGTATAATTTATTCACGAATCTCACACCCTCCACATTACCATCCCTTTTTGGAAAGATAATAAAGTATAAATATAGTCTGGAATGTGATGGTCAACCACCTCCTTTTTTTTAATATACATTAAAAACGTAGTTACTCTTTTTCTTTTTTTTATGATGCAGTCTAAGATGGTAGCGGGCTAAGCTGTTAAATGTGTGGCTCTAATACTAAACCGTATGGGTTAAGTATAACCCTAATAGATTTCTTCATCGACATCGTAGCGGAACTCTTAATCGCTTAGCGGCACAACTTCGTCGGCAGGGTGGTAACTAGCCACGGCCGAATCCTCTCACCACTTTGCTTTTATTTATAAATTTAACAACTCTCTTTCTTTTCACAAATAACGAAGTCTTACTAAATACACCTAAAAGTTCGCAGGTGGAAATTAAGTTTTAGTTAAGTAAAGTTTGCACGAAAACAGCAAGTTTAAACAAAATTTATATTAGAATTTTCACTCAAAATATTTTAATTATAGCTACAGCGTTTAATGTTGGTCTTGTGACGAAGATAAATTTACAGGGCCCTACTCGTAAACAAGATTGCCAAAGATGAAACCCATTCAATTACGACTACGACGTATTTTTATGCGAATCATTCTGTTAAATATCTTCTAAAACAACATTATTCTTATCAAAGCTTATACTAATAATAAGATAGACAATCGACATAGTGTAACAAGTTTTAACTTTAACTAATGTGGTTTACAGCTGTGATAGGCTAGTGGGTAAGGCTTCGGCTTTCCTCTCTCCGAGTTCGAGCCCAGGGACGCAACACTGGCTTTTTGAAGTGCTGTGATATCATCATGAAAACATCGCCAAGAAACCTGCATGACTGAGAGTTCTCCATTATGCTCTCAACGGCATGTGAAGTCTACCAATCTGCATTTGGCCAGCGTGATAGACTACGGTCCCTTCTCGTTCTTAGAAGAGACCCGTGCCCCGTAATGGACCTGTAATGGGTTGATGATCACGAATGTGGGTTTAGCCAGCCAGCTTGATTTGTTAATGCTAACAATAATCAGAACTTTGATTTCATTGCAATATAGATGTTCTAAATTTAAATTCGTAGACCTAATCAAGAAAAATCGTTCTCTGTCACTTTGTGAGGTTAACATCGCCTGAGGATTCTCCGGTATTGGAGCGCAGTTATAAAGCGTATACAGGTGTATTGCTAAAGATACGTTTGGCGTTGCGAATACAAATAAAAACAATTATGATTTCCATCACCGCCCGAACAGATTTATCAGGCTATCGAGATTATAGAAAATTAAGCTTAATGTTTACAAAGGTTAATATATCATAGAATTCCGCACTATATATATGTGTAACTTTTTTAAAATAGATTATCAATGTGAATTTCCCCGAAACGTTATAATATTTCTAGTAGGTAAATCCACGCTCATAAGGTCACGTAACCGCAACTTCTAACGCACTAACCAAACATATTACATGCTGGCATATTATCTATTTTGTGACGCAGGCAACTCTAAATAGATGTGCGGCTAACCGAAGTTAATGGGAATTATTAAACTCATTTGTTCTAAGCAATTGCTTTAATATAATTACTTTATTTTAGACACAATGCTTTGTTACGAACTTACGAAGTTATTCTCGTGACTTTAGAATGTAGAGTGCCGTTAGTGGCAATTCTTAATTACAGTAAATTGTTTACACAGTAATAGGACTATATTAGTATGTTGACTATGTAACAGAAAGCAGAATATATCTAATTAATATTTGCCAATTATCTATTATCGTTATCCGTTATCCATAAATTTTAGTTTTAGAGTCACTTGATTTTAATTTTGCATGTGATGCTAGGCTGTATCTAATAAATAATAAAAAAAAACAGCTTAAAAAAGTACTGCGATTCATCGCGCCCATTAAATTATTGTCTTATGTAATATTTTGTCATAGGCCTAAGCAGCATGGTCTTTTTAAGAGATAAACGCTAAGTGTTCTCTGTTGTTTTACAAGGCGAAAATGAAAAAACTGCTAAATTACATTTTAACATTTAGCGCGTACCTCGTTCGTTCATTTAACACGTTTTCTAAGAAAACTTTCAGTTCGGAGCACTCCGTGGTTAGTTTAATGAAATCAGGGGAAGCAATGTCAACTTTGTAAAAGATGTTAAAGTAAAGATGCAAAGTTCACAGTTATTACAAAGTTTTCAAGTTAGTTAATCCATCATGGCTTAGTTAACATTGTAAACAGAGTGGTTTACACAGGTTTTATGAAAAATTTAATATAAAATTAAAAAAACGCTATTGATTTAGTTTAGTACCTAGACACTTATTTGCTTAGTTAAGCTTGGGTGCTTTTATTTTGGTCGATGTAAGACTCTATCTACACTGGACTCGCTGTCGTTGAACAAAAAACAGCTTAAAATTTGTTTGTTACTAACTGATCGATTAGATGGCACATTTGGTGTTAAGAGGAGACTCATTACCTATAAACAGAGTAGCACTTCACAAGATATGCTGTGGACACGTCCTGCAAACTCCATCATACTACTACTATGTGACATACAGATAGATATACTATGTGGAACTGCTATTATAGTGCTTTTTAGAAATTCTAACTTTCATTCGTTAAAACAGTGCCAACTGCCTTTTCAGTGATAATGATAGAGGTCTGTAAACGATGCAGTCTGTATTTAAAGTTGATGGCTCTGTTTCCAAAATGGCGCCGTGGGATGAGAGGTCGTCGGCTATCAAAAAACTATCACCATTCGTCATTTAGTTTCAGGTGAGACTGTTCTAAAGGAATTAATAACCTCCTAGAACTATACTTGTTTTTGAGTGCATAATGGTGTATACATATCTATATTAATTTATTTTAACATCCGTTAATTATTCAGGCAACGGTTCGCTCACACGTATCGAAGCGAATTCCCCACGGGCATGAGTAGCTTAGTGATTAACCGTTCAGAGAGAGAGTCACAGGTTCAAATCCTCCGCTCGGTTCCGAATTTTTATGAAGTGTTCATACATTTAACATGTTAACACTAATATAAGGTGATGGTGATAACTGCATTCGTTAACTTAAAACTAAAGCTAGGTGGGTTCCAAACGCGCTCTGGTCTGACAAGAGTTCACAACAAACTTTGCCAGGTTTTTTTTTATACCTTCTGATAAAAAAAGTCGTGACACTAGAAAGTTACGCGTTCTTCCATGAAATGGATTACACGTCTACATAGGTATAATATATAGGTTTAGCCTCTCGCAAATGGAAAAGGTCGCGGTCAGGAAATGCTTACACATCAAGCTTAAGGGTGAAGGGTCGTATAAGAATGTACTTCTTGAGGAATAGCGGATATGAAGAAAATTATATACGTACATTACGGAAACCCTAAACAACCATTCAACTACCTATTTCATATACATAGTTGATAGAGAGTTCAAGTAAAAATCTAAGTTTAACTTAAATCAATCAAGTAGACCCTAGAAGGCGCTTTTGATTGTAGGTACATATTTTTTCCACTTAAGTGACCATAGTCGTAACTAATATCGACTTAAAACCGAAGCTAAAGATTTCTAAACGCAACCTGTTTTAAAAAGCCCTTATTACAACCTCAGTAGAGAATTTTTGTTATCTGACGCTAAAACCAACGTGAAAGTAAGAGCAATAGTTAGGACACGTCGTATTATTTGAAAAATATTTAAGTAGAACGTTTGAAATGTTTGAAATTAACTGAATACTTTCTCCATTTTCTCGATCAAGTTGGAATCGTAAGGAATTACTTCTTATATTTTTCAACAATATTAAATGTGCGTTTGTGAATATGGTTATACGAGTATGTTGTAGGTAGTATAAAAATTATGTTAAAATTCACCTTAATTATTTTCCTCTAAAGTAATGACAAGTTATACGGAAAAAAATATAAAAAAAAAGCATACCTTGTCCAAAGCATTTTCAGTTTAAAATCGTACTCTACTAATAAACTCGAAGCAAATGTATTTTATTTCAAATAAATAAAACTATACGAAAGCATTAATATTAAACAGCTTTAGAAGTAGAGTTTATGTTTTATGAACTTAAATTTTGTTCAAGAGAACTTATTGAATATTTTTACATTTATGTAATGTTCCATATATATTTCTTTGAATCTAACTCTCTTGTTTTTAGCAATTGTGTAGAATTGTATCGCTAGGTCTGAGTGGTGAGTGTATCGATTTACTTAACATTAAAAAAGTGAAAGTTAGGATGAATGTTTGTTACTCGATCATGCCACAACAGCTGAGCAGATCTGGATGCAATTTAGCACAGTTATAGATTGTAGTGTGAAATGGCACATAGACTAATTTTCATCCTGAAAAAAATTATAGTTAGCTCTGTTTTCGTTTTTCTCAGAGCAAAAGATCGATTTGTTTTTTTTTGCATAGTGATAGTTCAGGGGTTAAAGAATAACTTAGGCATGCACATACAAAAGAGCACCCGAGTGAAGTTGGGGGCAACAACTAAATAAACAAATAAGTATATTACGAAAATAAACAAATCTCCATCTAGCCCCAAAGTAAGTGTAACTTGTGTAATGGGTACAAAGATAACTGATGAACATATTTTATAAATAATATAAATGAATACTTATAATATACAGATAAACAACCAGACACTGAAAGACATTCATGTTCAACAAAAAAACATTTTCCAGTTGTGAGAATCGACACATCTTTTATTTATATAGTCCTTCGAACTATATAAATAAAAGTAAAAAAAAAAATAAGGAAACCCACAACTATTAAACTTTCACCTAAACACGAATTGCTAACAATCATCTAAGTATTTGGTACTTAGTATATAACTTAACACAAGGAATAACTTTGGTACAGTAGATAAAACGTAGACATTGTTCAGGAAGTCCTTCCCTTTTCAGCTGTCCCTTAGCTGTTAATTAACGAGAAAAGTAATGGCAGTATATGCGCAACACGAACCTTATTAAAAAAGATCGGCCTGTGTTTAATGTACATCCGAATTGTTCGCCAAAGTAACTTTTACAATCGACTTAAATGTGCACTCAATGAGCTGAACTCAATCAGCTGAGCTGATAAAATTGGTTATATAGAGCAAATCCAAAGTTAAAAATAGAGTACTTAAGAGTGTGACATGGTGGGGTTAGATTTCAGTTTGCAAATTTGCTATTTCTAGGCGTTCAGTAAAAATGAAATTTAATTATTTATGTGTTTACTTTTTGAAAGGACGGAGAGTAAAACGGGGTATTTTTTATCCCAGCGAAACCAACGGTTCCCACGGGATTTGTAAAAAACCGTAAAATACGTGAACAAAGAACGCGGGCAATCATCATATTGACCCATTACCGGCCCACTACAGTTCACGGGTCTCCTCCCACAATGAGAAGGGGACCACGCTGACCCAGTACGGATTGGTGAACTCCGCATATACCTTTGATAAAATTATGTAGAACGCTCACGCATGCACTCACGATGTTTTCCTTCACCGTCGAAGCAAGAGATATTTTTAATTACTTTAAATGCACATAACTGAGATAAGTTAGAGGTGTTTGCTGGAATTCGAACTTGGCCCCCCGAAAGTGAAGTCAAGCTTCTACCCACTCCGCTATCACGCGGGCAATAGCTAGTATAAATTAATTATAAGTTAGGTTGTTAGGTAACCCTTAAAAGACAAATGGTAATGCTTGACATCCCGGTAACTTAGGTTATTCGACAGACCTTATTTCTGATTTGAAAGCCTATGTCTCGAAGTGGATGCCCCTCGGTTGAGATGATAATTGTGAGAGAATTAGGTTTCGGGTTTTTTTTTTATACTAGATAGGTTTGCGCATGACAACTATCTATATAAGTTGGGACAAGCTTGCTTAGAAAACTCTTATTAACTCTTGCGTTGAAGGCATTCAAGTCATATGAATCAGGAAACACCAAAGCCAGAAGAGCGTTCCAAAAAAATTCTATTAATTTTTAAATTATGATGAGACTACGTCACGCAAACTTTCTCTCATGAAAAATACTTTGAAAACATCTTGCTATGTTAATTTAAAGGTAACCTTAATATAATAAATAACGAGAATAAGATGTTTCGGTAATGACAGCCGACGAGGCTCTTTATAGAGGGGAATGAACACCTGAAGATGTTTAATGACACTTTCATTAATGGTGCTGACGTTTCACAAAAAATGCTCGACGTATTTGTTTGTTTTGGTACTGCTGTTCATGATCTGAGTGTCAATATTGATGTCTAAGCTGCTCTAGGCAAGTGCGCCTTTTGAACAAATGTTCTCATGCACCTTGGCGGTTCTATGAAGAATGACAACATAAGCGCTGATGTGAGTGTAATCCGAGAGAATGGCGAAGCGGGAATGCAGCAGTCACTTAGATTATCAATCTTCTTATGTCTATAAGGTTCTCGGTTAGGGAGCCTCGTGCAAAGAAGAAGTGTAGTGAAGTTATACTATGTAGCTCAGATTAGTATTAACTAAAACCTGCCTGGAGCCTGGGGTTAGGAAATTGGCGATGTCGATCCCGTGCCTCGATCTCGAACTTGAGGTATATGGTATACCTAAAGTTCAAGATCGAGACCACATGAGTCTATTCTCTAAACTCTCTTTGTTGGAGGGTGTTACTAGCCACGGCCGAAGCCTCCCGCGAGACTAGACCAGATAAAATTCCGGTTAAATTGCCGGGGACCCGCCACCTTCCAATAAAAATCACAGCGCTCACCGCTGCGCCAGATCGTCAAACTCTTTCGTATGAGAGAAAAGTTATGAATAAAGCTAACCTCAGGTTAGGTGTCATTAGTAACCTAAGGCTACCTTTATTCATAATTATAATACATGTAATTTTGTTGATAGTCCTAATACGGCCGATTGGCGCAGTTTGTTGCGACCCTGCTTTCTGAGCCCAAGGCCGTGGGTTCGATTCCCACTACTGGAAAATGTTTGTGTGATGAGCATGAGTGCTTTTCGGTGTCTGGGTGTTCATACGTATATTCTAAGTATTTATGTATACTATTCATTTAAAAAAAATTCATCATTAGTCATCTTAGTTATGGGTAACACAAGCTACGCTTACTTTGGGGCTAGGTGGCGATGTGTGTATTGTCTTAGTATATCTATCTATTATATAATAAAAATAAATAAATAAATAAATAACAAGGCCTGAGCTTAGCAATGGAAATAGGATAGAATTTAAAATTTTATTCAAAACCATCATAGATTATATTACACTATTTATATCAATGTTGCAGCGCTGGTAGACCCCCGACGAGGTTGATTGATGACATCAAGGGAGTCGCAGGGATCCGCAGGACCCAAGTGGCAAAAGACCATGGTATTTGGAACTCCCTTCAAAAGACCTATGTCCAGCTGTGGACCTTTATTGATTAACGTGATGATGATGATAATGATGACCATAATATAAAAAATGAAAAAAAACACTCTCAAGTTTGAACGCAAACAGTGTAATATGTTGCTTAAACCGCACACATTATTATGCGTTAGCTTTCAACCGCTTGTAGAGTGCACATGTCGACACATCCAAACTAATGGGCGACTGTTATTGCTGTTAAAACATAGTCAGCGATAGTGTTTATGTACCTTTTATTATTTATATTCCACATATACAATTTTTGTATTAAATGGTTTGTTCTTGATAGAAAAACTCTCGCCCACTTTCAATTTTTCCAACTCTTGACGATTAAATGACGGGGTGTATAAGTTTACCTATGTGCCTGTGTGTGTGTGTGTGTGTGTGTGTGTGTGTGTGTGTGTGTGTGTGCGTGTGTGTGTGTTTGCATGTTACTGTGGGTGTCTTGCATGGTATTATCTTATTTTGATTATGTTTTTTATTGTTTTGAAAGTAAATTATTCAGGATTTTTGTATGCTATTATTACTGGTACAAGATGACCGCCGCCGCAATGTGGTGGATTACAAATTTTTTCACATCTCTTTCATCATGGCTCACTAAAGGTCTTGACTAGTACAGTTATATACAATATATTGCAAGGTTAAATAAATAAAATAAATAAGGTTGTAAAGTTTATATATTTAATATTTAATTAAGTCCTCACTGTATACACCTTGTATTATTCTTGTTTTTCGAGATAAGACCTGTTACGTTTGTCTTTAGTATGCAAGCTATCGCTATGCATAATTTTATCAAAATCTGTTTAACTCTTTTGCTGTGCATAGGTAAAAAACTGTAGTATTAAAATATTATATGGTAGTTTTTTTTTAATTTTACGGAAAGGGATTAAGTTTCTATTTTGGGATAAAAAGTAGTTCCTTGCCAAGTTTTACTATCGGTTTAGTTTCGTACATTTTCGATTGTCATGTATCCGTTACACGATGAGAGAATATGTTCGCCCATCGTAACTTGTTGAAATCTTTATTGTTTTCGAAACGTCGGACGTGATGTAACACTTTCCAGACCAATAAAATACCTTGACTGCACTGTTTACACGCCAAAAGGTGCTGCCCATCTTATCACCTGATTGTTTTCTTACAACCTACTCTTATCTCTATTAATAAGACTAAGACGAAAGTTAGTTTGTTATTTGCTATCCTTCATTTACGTAGCAACAGAACAAAAGATTCGATCAAAGTTTTTCATAGTATTGGTTTATGGAAGGAGGAGTTAGGGAGATATTTTTTAATCTCGAAAAATACATGTTCTTTTATAAGACCCAGGTTACAGTAATTTTCTAGATAAAACTAACAAACCGTCAACATATGACGGCTAGGTGATTACGTATCTCACCACAGGCTTGAAACAGGCGTTAATCTTGAGATATTTGCCGTACGTCACTTTGTATTTTGTTTGTACACAAAAGTGATATTGACAGCAAAGATTGCGAGATTTACGTCTGTCGCAAGCCTGTCGTGATATACTTTATCACCCTGTGGCACCGTTTTATTTCTCCAGCACCATTTGTTTATTACATATGCGACACTTAACGAAGACAATTAGGAAATTTTACTTATTTACAACGTTTATTTACAACATTTCTATTTAATTATTTTACTTCAATGATTTCATATTAGCCTTTTACATACGCAATTTTACTCTGCTGTTAATCCTGATAAGCCAATAACAGTTCCACTTTATGAATATTCTTAATTAGAATTAGGGCAAGAGGGCGGTCACCTACGGTGGACAGATACGGTGAAATCATTAACACAGGCAACTGTGGTGGAATGCTTCCGACATGCTACCAACCGCCAAAGGTGGAGAAGACTCGTGCGGGAAGCCGTGCGTTCCAATGATGCCTAACGCCATGGAATTCATCTCAGCAGCCACGATCACTCTGCCAAGAGCGCACGACTAAGAAGAAGAATTAGAATGAAAGGGCGAACCCACTTGATAACTTGGCAGTTTATTTTATTCCAGTAACATTTGTGTTATAAATTTTATACTTTACTCAAAGTTCAGAGTAACATTAGGAGAAAACCATTATAGTGTTCTTTTAGTTTCAAACTGCTTTAAGCTTCAAACTTCATATGAAATTTCTAGCTTTCCAACTGACAGATAATACGCAATACACTACCCTCAAAAAATAAAAATTAAGTTTTTTTCTATCATAATTTATATTTGCAAAGTTATGCAGATCTTTGAAATGTAAGCAAATTGGTGGCCTCTACAGCATACGGATATTTAAAATCGTCGTAAAAAATTGATTACGTTAAAACTTCGCTTTCAATGCAAAACATTTTCTATGAGTAATTTTAAGATAAAAGTATACAGACTCCTCCAATTTATTGATAAACTGAAAATAGTTTCTTTTATAGCACACGTGGCGTGACGTATCAAAGTCGAATTTGAAACTTTTTAGTTTCATGCCATTATAATAGTCCTCAGATTTCAATAACCCATTTATTGACAAGCCTTCTTTTCCTTAAGAGGCCTCCCTTTTCAGGGTTTAGATCTTCTATGCTAATTAAATGTCAGTTCGCGAGCTATAATAACTACTGCGATTGACAGCATTACGTGTTCTCCTAAGCATGGGGTCAGAACAATGGCTTTTTTCTGATGTCGAGCTATATATGCATTGAATTGAGTTTAAAGCCCTGCGATCCGTAGTTGAGCAAGTTATACCAACGAGGCTGTTATTTTTCATGCACATAAAAACTGGTAACTCTTTTTAAAAAGAAGTGTTCAGATTATTACTTAACTTTATTAGATTCCAACAATAAATGATTAAAATTAAACGTTTTATCACTTTATTGAATTGAATAACTAATGCTGATATTGGCATTATTTTCGTGCTGCAGAAGAGGGCTGTTCGTGCGATCTATAAAATGGGTCCGGGAGAGTCATTGAGAGATAAATTTAAAGATGTTAAGATAATGATAGTTTTTAGTCAATACATATTTGAAAATTTAATGTATGTTCACATAAATATATCTAAATTTAAGAGAAAATGTGACAGCAATAATTTGAACATTACAAGCAAAAATAAACTTGCAGTGCAATATACTAGACTACATAAGATAAGTTATTCATTTAAAGGAAATTGTATACAATTTTACAATAAATTACCAGTTGATATCTTGGAGATGTCTCCGAAAAAGTTTAAAGTTTATATAAACGTAAGCTTATAGAAAAGTCCTATTATAGTGTTGTGGGTATTTTGATAATAAAGTAGTTGTCATCCAACACGAGTTTCATTAACATAACATGGTGGCAGCGGTGGGAAATTAATTAAGTTAATGTTGATATAGTGCCGTGTTTGCTTTGATTTACTATAATAAAAGTAGTAAACGGTGGATTGCATATTTATTCGCAATGGAGCATGCAAGACCCCCGCCGGAACTCAGTGTGGATGGCAGCCCAGTCAGCCGGGCTGACGCGTGGAAGAAATGGAAGACACAATTTCAGTTATTCATAAAAGCTGCAGGTGTGCATAAGGAAGACCCAGCAGTACAAGCTAGCTTATTGATCAATTTAATAGGATCGGACGGATTTGATGTTTATCAAACGTTTACTTTCGAAAAGGAAACCGATCGCGATGACGTTGCAGTTCTATTGAAAAAGTTTGACAGCTACTTTGGTGTGAAGCCGAATATTACATTAGCCAGATACAACTTTTTCACAAGAAACCAAGTTGAAGGGGAATCGATAAATCAATACGTCACGGCATTGAAGCTTTTAACTAAAACTTGTGTGTTTTCATTGCTGGAAGAGGAGTTGATCAGAGATAGAATCGTGTGTGGCATAAGAAATACGGTCGTTCGAGATCGCTTACTGCGTACGGACGAGCTAACTTTGGAAAAGGCGATAAAAATATGCCAAGCCGACGAAGTTTCAATGGATGGCACGCGCCAGCTAGAAACTCGTGCAGGTAGCTCGAGCGGAGCGTCCATCGATGCGGTGGAAGCGCGCGGCAGAGATCGCGCCTCTGGCAGCCGGCGATGGAACGCGTACAGCAGTGGAAGTCGTGCGGCGCGCGGCGCGCCCGCGCATCGGCGCGGAGGTCATGCCGCCGGTCGGGTGGAAACCCGAGCAGCAGCGGCGTGTAAGCATTGTGGGCAGTTTTGCGAATCGCGATTTCAGTGTTTTGCGGCGGGCGTAAAGTGCTATTTATGCGGTGGGCAAAATCATTTTGCCAGGATGTGTAGTGATCGTGCTAAAAAAGTTTACGACATCGATGTTTATGCGGAGAATGACGGGGTAAATTCCGATAGTGATAGTGGCGAGTCGTTTTTTATATCAATGATAGCGAACACCTCGCAACGTAGATATGCGGAGGATTGGTTTGAAACATTGACTGGTGAGTATGGCGTCGAAAGATTTAAGCTGGATACGGGAGCAGACATAAATGTTATTTCTTTCGAAAGATTTCTATTGTTAGGATATAATATCAGTGTAATAAATAGAAAGACTAATGTCAAACTTCAGTCATACAGTGGTAATATTATTCCTATAAAAGGAATATGTGATTTGAATTGGTGGTATAAACACAAATTATATAAATTGAAGTTTGCTGTAGCGAGCATTAGCTGTCAAAGTGTTCTTGGAAGGCAAGCTTGCACGGAGTTAGGTTTGGTAAAGCGTGTACACGATATAAATCTTTCATATTATGATAACTTATTCCGTGGCATAGGCTGCCTTCCCGGTACATATAGTATAGTTATAGATAAGTCTGTGAGTCCTGTAGTTAGCGCTCCGCGTAAAATACCTTTAAGCCTACGAGATAAATTGCAGGTGGAACTAAAGAGAATGGTTGATTGCGGCGTGATTAGAAAAGTTACTCATCCCACTCAGTGGGTTAATTCATTGGTAATTGCAGCTAAGAAAAATGGTGGTATAAGGCTGTGTCTTGACCCTCGGCCGCTGAATTGTGCGATTCAACGAGCGCACTTTCAGTTGCCGACGATTAATGAGATAGCCACCAAGCTTACTGGTGCGCAATATTTTTCTGTTTTGGACGCCAACTCTGGTTTTTGGGCAATTAAACTAGATAGCAAAAGTGCGGATTTATGTACATTCAGCACGCCATTTGGGCGATATCAGTTTCTAAGATTGCCTTTTGGTTTAAATTGTGCATCTGAGGTTTTTCACTCAACACTTAAACAATTATTAGAAGATTTGGTTGGAGTAGATTTGTTCATTGATGATATTATTTGTTGGGGAAGGAATAAAAATGAGCATGATCAGCGGCTTACTGCTTTATTAAATAGGGCACAAGAAATTAATTTAAAATTTAACAAAGATAAATGTAAAATTTGTGTCACTGAAGTGGTCTATTTAGGACATGTTTTTAACAAAAACGGAATGAAACCGGATGCAGATAAGGTAAAGGCTATTAAAAATATGCCTATTCCAAACGATAAAAAATCCTTAGAGAGATTTTTGGGTGCTACTAATTACTTGTCAAAATTTATTCCCAACTATTCGAATTATACCGTACAACTTACTCAACTGTTAAAAAAAGAATCTACATGGTATTGGGATAATATTCACGATAGGGCGATTTCGAAGTTAAAGGAATTAGTTAGCAGTGCTCCGGTACTAGCTCTGTATGACGTCACGCGGCCCGTGGTGTTATCGGTGGACGCCAGCAGCGTCGCGCTCGGTGCAGTGCTGATGCAAGACGGTCGTCCGGTCGAGTACGCGTCGCGAACGCTGACGGATACACAGACTAGGTACGCCCAGATCGAGAAAGAGCTTCTCGCCATAGTGTACGCTTGTGAAAAATACCATCAATATATATTTGGAAAAAAAATCTGTAATTGTAGAAACGGATCATAAACCGTTAGAGAGTATTTTTAAGAAAGCTTTAGTCTCTAACCCAGTGCGTTTGCAGCGAATGTTACTTCGGCTGCAGGGTTATGACTTAATTATTAAATATGTACCCGGTAAATATATGTACATAGCGGACACTTTGTCGCGTGCGCCGCTTGCAGAATCTTTTGAAAGTGAATTGGATGAGAAACTAATGTATGAAGTAAATCTCTTGTTCGATCATGTTCAAATGTCTGCAAGTAAGTTAAGTTTAGTGCGAACGGAAACTTCAAAAGATAACGATCTTATTCAGCTTTGTGAGTATATTGTATCTGGATGGCCAAAACGTAAAGTTGATATGCCCGATAATTTAAAGGCTTATTGGTCTTTAAGAGATGAACTGATTGTTGTAGACGGAATTATTTTTAAAAATAAATTAATATTAATTCCTTATTCCCTAAGAAGCCAAATGTTAAACATTGTTCATGACGGCCATCTTGGAATAGATCGTTGCAAGAGGCGTGCGCGCGAAGTTTTATTTTGGCCTGGTATTTCAAACGACATTGAGTTATATGTTAAGCGATGCGAAGTCTGTCAGGAGAACTCAAATACGCAAAGTAAAGAACCTTTAATTCCAGTGCAGATTCCTCAACTACCATGGAATAAAATTGGTGCTGATATTTTTGAGTATAGGAAGCAGTATTATTTAATTCTAGTCGATTATTATTCAGGTTTTGTTGAAGTCAGTGATTTGAAAAATATTTGTTCAAGATCTGTAATAACTACTATGCGAGAAAACTTTGCCAGGCACGGAATCCCAGAAATCGTAATAAGTGATAACGCGACTCAATTTTCTAGCCGTGATTTCAAAAAGTTTTCGAATGAATGGGGATTTAATCACGTGACTTCATCGCCTAATTATCCTCAATCAAATGGGAAAAGTGAACGTGCAGTTCAAACAGTAAAAAAGTTACTAGTGAAATCAGTAAATAGTAACAGTGATTTCTATCTTAACCTACTTAGCTATAGAAATACACCACGTGATACCAACTTGAGTTCTCCTGCACAACTTTTGATGGGTCGAAGACTAAATTGTAGATTACCTGTTCATCCCTGTTTATTAAAGCCAAAAGTTGTTAGTAGAAATGAATATAATTATATGGTTAATAAACAGATGAAGAACAAAATGTATTATGATAGTCATGCTAGAGCGTTACCCGAATTGGAAACGGGGGATCAAGTAATCATTTATAATCAGGATAAGAAAACCAGGGGCGAAGTTATAAGGAAGGCGTCTACTCCGCGTTCATATCTTGTTCAAAATAGGATCGGTAAAACTTATCGCCGAAATCGCCGTCATTTAAAAAAATGTGAACCCGAACATAATGTTGATTGCTCCGAGCCCCCTTCTCAGCCGGGTCCTAGCACAAGCGGTACTATTAATGCTTATAGTAGTCCCATTGTTTATGGTTCTGATGTTAAGGGTGAAAAAGATCCTTCTCCTATTATGCCAAGGAGAAAAGCTAGGAAGTTGTACTCAGACGTCCAGAAATATCTTTAATTTACGGAATTTTATATTTTTTCATACTTATTGTTTTTTTTTTGTTTTTTTTTGTTTGAGGGAAGATGATGTACATGTGAAATTACTCTTTAATAACTAAATATTAATGGGGGAGGTGTTGTGGGTATTTTGATAATAAAGTAGTTGTCATCCAACACGAGTTTCATTAACATAACAATAGTATGTAGTATTGGCTACGCCAACGATAAAAATGCTTGGGTGTAAATTATTGCTCTAACCAGGTTGCTTCCTTAATAGTTTTTTAAATGACAATGTGAAATGGTGATAACGAAAAAAAAAAATAACAATCGGCAAAGTTTGTTGTGCTTCGCTTTGGGCTTCTTCTTAGAGCAGGGCGCGTTTGAAACCCTCGTAGCTTTAGTTTTAAGTTGACGAATTTATTTATCGCCATCAACACACTCCTATGTCATATTTTACTTGTAATGTACGCATCAAAAGTGCCTATGTATCTATTTGAATAAAGAAATATATGACTTTGACTTAGACTTTGAATGCAAACTAAATATAAATTTAAAAAAATGTTGTAACTATTGGAACTTGGGCTTTTCCTTTTAAATATTCAAATTGGCGCCATATCAACGAATAATAATGTATATATTTTGGTAATGAAAGGGTGATTGTTTTGTATGGAGCTATAGCCTTTGCCACCCACCACTCATCTGATTTAGATGAATGGTGGGAGGCAACTTAAATACCAAAAATAAGACTGAATTCCGTATCACGTGTATTAAATAACAACCTTAAAATTATAGGACAACTTGTGGAAAAAAATCCTGGTGAGTCCGAATAAAATATTATGAATTATCTCCATTAAATACATTTTTATCTTTTTAAGATATTCTAGTAATAGTCGGAACAGAAAGAAAGATTTTTAGGAATTCGTAATGGTGAGATTGAATTCTTGTTTGATTGATCTTGCCGTCATGGCTCCTGCCTTATGCCTCTGTGAATACGTTAGGCCGTCGGTCTCAGTTATGATCACTAAATTGTCATAATAATAGCTTAAACCCGCCAACCCTTATTTCATTCACACACAAACTTTAAAAAGTTAAGGGCGTTGAAGTTTAAGATTATAAGTTTTCTTTCACAGATTAATTATTTATTTAACACAGTACCAAGAAGATTTATGAAAACTCTCACAGAGATAATTTAGCAAAGAATTTTTAAAGATGTTGAGGAGGTGAATTCATAATTAAGAGAGGACGAAGCTCTAAATATTTAAAAACTCTCACAATACTTACTTTTTCTAATTAAAACTTCGTGTCGCCAAACGCCGGAGTTCCAAAACAAAACCGTACAAAATTTCACACAAGCGCAACCTTAAAAGCCGGCGCCATACTAAAATGAAACTTGTTTTCCAGAACACAATTTAAAAGCACTTACTAGCGATTTGCCTCAACGCTGTCACGGCCGATCGAATCGTATTCAGTGTTCGACGTCTTAAATTCTTCTTGAAAGAAAAGGTTTCCATATCTATGTTCACAGACATTTTGTTTTAAGCGCACCTTTTGTATGCGAGGCTGCGAATATACTAAATGCATGTCAGTATCAGACAGTTTACATCCGAAAATCAACTGTCTAATCTGTCGAACAGGGAGAAGAATAGAGTCGAAAAAAATTATTATTCTTTCTCTACGTTAAACAATATGTAGTTAGGCGTGTTTATTCGTACGTAATGTCTAACGTTTTCTATTTAAGCACCAATTAACATATACTATAATTAAAATAGTAAAGTTCTTCACAGCGATAAAATATGTTATTCTTGATAATATTTCTGGCTGGTTATTCACTGTACAATATTTAGCTTTAACGCCATTTTGTAGTTATTTATTTGCACTTTCATATAATCATAACTACTATCTTCATTTTATCATTATTAACCCATATAAATTAGTCCGTAATTTTAGGGATATTATGTTTTATATAGGCTACTAAATAGGTGCATAGTCCCAATGGAAGGGACTTTGGGTTATGACCAGTCAGAGTGGCGGATTTGAAGCTTTACTGTATCATACGAGTATGTGGCTCTGGGCAGGATGGCAGTTGGATGTGGCACAGTCTGCCAAATAAATTTGGGAAAGCGTTTTCTCCGGGACATGCCTAAAGGGCGTCGGACAAGGGAGGAACCGGTGCGTTCTTAGGAGATCTCGGAGTCTCCTATCATGTGCCAAGTGCTGCCACCGAGGGTGTTTTACAAATTTCGCTTAACCCAATTTCCTCCCCCAAAAATTTGGGTATCTTGTAATAAGGATATTTCCCAAAAGAGGGCCAGGCTGCTTCAATGAAGAAAGGCTAATTGCGATTTGTGCAACTGTAACTATCAGTCTCTACGAAATAGTCTTTGGACATAGTCGCTTTTATTACAATAATTGCACTAAGCAGATGCAGAGAAGCAAGCACCCGATACTAATTGGAAATAGTTAGTTATATAAAAGAAACAATACAGTTTATGCAAGAAACACGTCATACAAAGTGCCGCCCACGAAAAACCCCTACCTTTTTTTTTAATTTCTATTCATTCTAGTATGAAGGAAATATTTGGAGTTTTTGGAAGCGAAAAAGACGTGTTTGTAGTAGTGGTTTAGTTCAAAGGAGTAGAACATTTGGTGTTCCGGGACTACAATTTTAAGTTGGTAATTATTTTCTTGGGTACAGTCTGACCTCCAACCTTTTATACACTGTGACCACTGAAACTATATAATCTTGCATTCTTAATAAAGGTTTTGCACAAGGTTATGAACAGTATAGCAATAAGAGCCGCTTCTATGCATCCTAATACCCTAGCATAATTTTAGCATTTGATGAATTTAAGGCCTATTTACAACGTTGTATACACTGATGTAAACAAGGGATCTATTCTTGTCGAGAAGCCGTCAGATTCAGGTTCATTACGGACGACCTCAGCCAACCTCGCCATCATAACAATGCTGTTTCTAATTTAGTTTTACGACTATCTCATATACTCCGTTCAATAAACACCAGAAAATATGAGTACAATACAAGCTCGAAGAACAAGAAGTATTCAAACGCTATAAGGGCTATATAAGAGAGCTATCACCAAGAGAGCTAGCACTCAATTGTTATTTTGAAGTAGGTTTTTTTTAATTTTAACGAAGTCGTATTTTTACATGACTACAAATATGTCTTAAAATAATTTGCCAATATTGCAATGCCATTTTGACGAACTACTTAAAAAAGTGGTGAGCGATCCATTATTCATATCCAATATTTCTGAATTCACCTTTTAATATAATATTACTTTAATATAACTTATCAAAATTAAGCTTAATTTGCTATACTCCCCGAAAAGCAGGAGAATCTGTTTGGTGTAATTTATAATTTCTTCAATCCTTATACTCTACACCAAACAGATCTTCGGCAATGTACCTTCTACGCACGTTTCGCTCCGAAACCGGAGCATCCTCAGAAGATGTTGACTTTACAATGAATAATTGTTATATGTTATACATCATGGATTTCCGGAAAGTAACGCCTGCTTCTATCCAATGGTTTATTCATTTTACATTTGTTAGTACGGCACACTTACATGAACTAGATAGAACTATATACTTTATGGATAACTATAAGACAAATGAATTAAAGATGACATTAAACATTATAAAAGACATGATATTAATATAGTGTACTATAGTGATACTCTGCGAATATTGAAGCAATGATCACTTTATATTTCTCCATATAATATGTCAAGCTTTACCGTGCTTTAAATTCATATGCGTATAAATACGATTGTGTTTTTGAATGAATTGTTTGCTGCGCATTAAATGAATCTAGACATCTAGACAATTAAATAAATAGACATGTAAATGTTTAACTAATGTTAATTTAACATTTTTTCGTAACTTTTAAATGAAAACTGTCAAATACGTTTTTTTTTAATTTTATCTTTGGTGTAAATAATGTCTGTCAAATATATGTGTATAAACGGTTTACACATATATTTGACAGACATTATATTATATTATATATATATATTTATATATAACAATGAATAATGACATCTGCAGGCAATATATTTTATGGTTAGGGACCGAAAGGCACAAGTTTACGGGTTTGGAGCGGGTCAGGCGCGACGTGACCTCAGCCATCTGGTTTTATTGCCGCATTTGCTTTTGTGTAAGCCGCCTTTATTATTATATCACTTTTACATCAAATGTTAGAGTAAAAGTGTTTTAGTACTTGTTTGATTTATATGACGGACTTTCGGCTAAGTCATCTTCATCATAATGACTCTATTAATGGGGTTAGAGCTTATATCCAACCACTGCCCCAACGAGGGTTGGTGGGCTTATACAAGGTCGTATAGATTATGTTATCTATACACTATATATACTACGACAATACACACATCGCCATCTGGCCATAAAGTAAGCGTAGCTTGTGTTATGCGTACTAAGATGACTGTTGAATAATTTTATGAATAATATACATACGAGTAGATACTAATATTATGAATAATAACATTTATGTTCACCACAGAAACATTTTCCAATTGTAGGAATCGAACCTACAGCCTTGGACTCAGAAAGCAGGGTCGCTGCCCACTGCGCCAATCGGCCGTCAAAATGAAAAAGATATTGTGAAAATCCAAATGTAGTAAATAGCAAATAAATATTATGTTGAATGGTTTACTTCTGTTTTAACTAGTCTTGTTAATAAAATACAAGGCAATGTTCATAAATGGAACTTCAAAATACCAATGAGTGCTAGCGGTTTAAATGTTATTTAGAACTGGAAAATTCTAATCGAACGGTCACCAAACGAACATCCGTTGTAAAATGACACACCAGTTATTATAAATTAATTTCGGATGTTTCTTCAAACTACGTTTACTGGAAGTGATTCGAAATATCCATATTCGAGTAATTGCTGCCAAGTCTTTTAAATATAATACGAAGAAATTACGACGCAAACAAATATACCGTGTGGTTTAGTGGTTAGCATGATACAGATAGCATGTGGATTAGGAGTTTCTGGGTTCGATTTCCAGCATTGGCGTTGTCCAATTCCGTGTCTCAGAGAGCAATCAAATCATATTCCTCGGTAATTATCTAATGTTGTTATAATCTATAGACTATAGAAGCCCGACCTGAATTTGTGAAGTGTGATGGGCTCAAGATTATGACAGAAATTAAGCCTGAGCTAAGAGGATTTTATAAGACTCGGGATGATGTTGATTAAAAAAAATTACAATTGGTTTTTATTGTCTCCGTTAAACTATTCCGAACTTTAAACAAATACTGTCTAAAAATATTTGAATGTCAAATCAAATAAATGTAAGGCTCGCCTTATATTACCTCATAATTAATCATATCGCTTTAAATTATATAAAAATAATGTTTTTGTAGTACCTACCTCAAAAGTTTACTTTAAAACCCGCTTTCAAAGAGTCAGAGAGTCAATTGTATTTATATTATTGTCAATTTATTTGTATACTCATTGGGACTACCGGCGCGTAAAAAAAGTTGAGATGGCCTAGCGGGTAGAGGTTGGAAACAAAACTCTTCAAAACCGAGCCTATATTTTTATGTTTACTCCGTGCACAATCCAAGTGCACTTTCCATTTAAATTATATTTATATTTTCTCTTTTTGTTTTGTTGCAAAAGTTATTCTATCTATCTGTCTATTATTTGCTCGCTTGGGCGGCTTATATAAATGGCTGTTTCTATAAAAAGTAATAACAATTGCGTAGCAGTATTGTGTTCACCAATCCGCACTGGGCCAGCGTGGTGTACTACGGCCTTAGCCTCTTCTCATTTTAGGAGAACCCCCGAGAGTGGACCGATAATGGATTCGATTTAATGATGACATCAGTATGATAGCTAAATAGACTCTCCTATAAGAATTTGAACCTAGTCACAGTTCCTTTAAACCTATCTTTTACGATAGATATACCACAGTACCAAATCAAATGTTGTTAACGAGAATCTGTATGATGTAATTTACGACTTCTTCTCTTATATCTTTATACTCTATACCAATCAGATGGTCGGTAACATACTCTCTACGCACGTTTTGCTTCGACACCAGAACATCCTCAGGAGATGTTGACATTACAATAAATAATTGTAAAGATTTACTTGCAGAGAAAAAAAAGGTTACACACACTTAACTTAATGCAACTAGGGAAGTGTAAACGACAAGCTTTCAACGAAGAATTGCGATGTAATCAATATCCGTTTCGGATATTTCATTATTCCAGCAAAATGTAAAAGTTTTCTGAAGAGTCTCGATTACGTCCGGTCTGTTTCTCTATAAGTAGTTCAGTGAAATAAGTTTTCAAAATAGCCTATTGTGGATCCATAACAATTAAATAGTTTGGCAAGATTTCTAAAGTTTATATCTACGCTAATTTGTCTCTGTCAGTAATTCAAATAGATGTAATTGGGCAACAAAACTTACAATGTACACGTTTAATAATATAATTATTGTGAGATAATTGTAGAGATTAATAGTCATCATTACGTTTGTTGGACGACCATTGTGACGTAATGGTGAGCACCGAAGAGGCAATTTGAGAATAACCTTTTTATATTTATTTTCACGCTGTACTGCTCCGTATAGGAAAACTTTATAAATTTCACTGGATATTCATTACTTCAGGACGCTCGAAAACTATAACTTCGTATTTCAGTTGTACTGGAGCGTAGTTAATGCATTTTAACGTTGTGTAAAAAGGTCACTGTGTGTTTTAGCACTTCAAAAATAGATTAGCAATAAAAAGACGATAAAACTTACTCCAAACAATTTTAACTGTCGTTCGCGTACAACTCCAAATGTAATGAAAAAACCGGACAAAACGTTCCCCAAAAGAAATCTTCTCGGGGAATAACTCAGTATCAACAAATCTAACTCTTTTCTTTACAGTATGCCCTTTGTCTTTTTTCTCGAACCTTTTGCTCTTCACTAAATTAGATTTCTGTGTTTTCACTACAACCACGTTCGGCAGTTCGTTTATTTGTTGAGAAACATTGTCATTCACTAAGTCTAATGGTATAACACTATCAAATTTCTGCTTTGTACTGGCTACATTTTTGAATATTTGTTTTCCTTTGATATTTAAAGGTCTCGCTTCAACACTTTGTGTTTGTTTATTGTTTTCAAAAGCCGTGTTTGAATTGCGATAGCACTACGATAGGTTTATTATACACGATATATGTCTTTGTGTGTACACAACACAATGCGGTACTGAGTGGTTTTCTACTGTGACGCCAATAATTTGCAACTCGACGACGCGTCTAGACTGCTCTTGGCGTTGTTTCAAATCTCAGACTTTAAGGGCGCACTTAAATATGAACCAAATGAGGATATTCATAACAAATTAATCCGAATGTATGACTATGCTCGCTTACATAAATTAATTCAGTAATAGCACAATAAGATCCGACGTGATTGTGACAAAGCGTTCCTATCGCGAAGGTATGTTTGAGTAACGTATTCGTAGTGCAAAAATAGATTATAGACTTTCGCTACATACATAATAGATTTACGAAATTGATTCGATGGTTTAGTGCTATAACAGTTTATGGAGTCTTGGATTCCATTGGCAGATCGTAACTAAAATCATCATTAATAAAATAAAATTATTATAAAATCTCTGCAACCTGCATTAGAGAAATGTTTATGGTCTAAGATCTAAATGCCCCTCTCCTAGGAGAGGAGAGCTGAGCCCAGCATTTGGACTACTAGGCTGGGAATGATAAGAAAAAGGTATGTAAGAAATCATCTTCATCGTCATTATAAACCCATTACTGGCCAAGTGCAGAAAACGGGTCTCCTAACAAAAGAACTCCTTATGATGATTTCTTTAATTGCTAAAGAAAGTGATAATAATAATAAATATTAATAATTTATTGGATCAAAAAGGTTACACAGAATATCAATACAACATACAAGTAAAAAGAAAAAAGAATACGATACAACACAAGAAGTAAAACAATTTTATATTAATTGGTAAACATATTTGTAATGCTGAATGCACATTATATTGATATTTGCCTCTTATTATTGATAACCTCTGGACCCCACACTAGGCGACCTGTATAGTGGGGTCCAGGAAAGTGATATTATAATTCCTTAAATTAAAAACGCAAATTACTAGATAATAGTTAGAGGTGCATGAGGAGTATGGAAGCCACTAGGCTACCGCTATAGGCCATAAAGAAGATATAACTTTAAGAAAAAAAAAAATTCTGATATAGCGCACACAAGAGGAAAGGAATAGCGAGAAGCAATTCTCACCATTTACGAGTGCTTACTACTAATTTCATTATATTATAAAGAATGGGCACTCCCGTCCTTTATATTTTTGTCAAATGTTATCATAAGCCACTCGGCCCAGACCCTTAATAAAATACTCTATACATTGGAAATTATGAGCCCATATAACGCGATGTGGGTGCGACCTGAGCTTACTGCAAAATATACTATTTTTCCGGACATTATGACTGCTTACGTGACAAAATTTAGGTACGCTCATAAGGCTTTCCTATTATTGTTATTATAGGTATCTAATCTTTTTTACTACTAGGCAATTCTTTCTGAACCTCAATTTAATTAAAAGGGTTTCGTACCCATATCACATATTCTATTTATACTTGAAGACATGTTGATTTGGTTTTAGCATATTTTTTATGTCCGACCGCCTATCTGGCGTCAACCTACATAGCCCACACTTTGCGGTTCAAGGGCTGAGGTGAAGTGGGTGGAAGACAAAGACATGTTGTGTCGACCCCACTTAGCATGGGGTAAGGGCAAGAAGTAGAAGTACCCGAACGGTGGCAACGGGACCCTATTACCACTCTCCGTCTGTCCGTCTGTCCGTCCATGTGTCTGTCAGCGGACTGTATCTTATGAACCGTAATACTCGTAGTTAGAGAGTTAACATTTTAATTTGCAACAAAAAATCGCTTTTTTCTAGTGCAGAGTATTTTTTCATTTCATCAAGATAGTTTCATAACGAAAAAAATTGCGCTATAACGTCACATTTTCTTTTCTGCCTTTACCTTACTTTATAGATTCTTTTTGTACCTTATCAAGTTTATAACTAACTAAAAAATCTATTTTTTTAGCCACGTCATCCTTGAGCAAAAGAAGAAATGAGCATCCCAGTGAATGAGAGAAATTATAAAATAAATGACTTGAAAATTTAAACTTGGAATCCATACAAGAAACTTGCTAGATCTTAATAAAATAGTGAATATGATGTAGTATTCATAGTGCACCATGGTACGGAACTATTTCTTTGCGAGCACAACTTGTATTTAACCAGGTTTTTTAGTGTATGAGACCCTACAAAATCGAGAATCCTCAATATCACTTTACGTACAAAATAAAATATTTACGAAACCATTTTTCATGAAACATCTTATTAAAAGCTTGCTCAGTTTAGAATTGAATATTTTTTTAAACAGTCTTCATCATTTGCTTTTCCCGTTACCTCTTGTATTTTATTTTCAGTTTCAAAATACTCGAATCAATTTCAATTAATTTTCCGATGCTGAAAGAGATTTACCGAGTTTCGAATATTCATGACTGAATGCAGATTCATGAAAACGCAACGTGAACTCGATTAAAAGAAACAAAATCAGAAACATGTTGCGAGATTATAAAATAAAAAAGTTACTTCAAAATAGAGGTCTATTAATATTGTACATAAATATCACGCTTTGTGAAGATGTGTACGAGTATAACGAAATAAAGCATTCATTGAGTAGAAAATGGCACGCGGACAGTCCATGGATCTGAATAACATATAGAAGGTTGGTTTATCTCAGAAAATATTATGATCAGGCGGGAAAACGAAAATCCCACGGCCAGGAAACTCACGGGCGGAAACTGGTAAAAACAATTTCTTTCTTTGCCCATTTCAAAGTTTAACAGACACATTGTTACTCTTTTAAAATTCTGAAACTTTTATTTAACAGCTCTCTTAACTCCAATGAAAAGTGCTCCAACAACTTTTCCCTGTTTGAATATTTTTGTCGCTCTAATATAAAAGAACTTGTGAAATGCTCAAAGTTGACGGCCTTGCTTTGTAAGCATTTTGAAAGCAAATAAGCTTAAATTATATTCAGTCTCTGTGTTGGAAAAAACTCAACGATAGTTGGCATTCTCTGTAATATGACTTCAAGGTTTGGGCGACTGCAGTTCAATTGTAAGTGCATTGTGCAGCAATCATGAATAAAACTGAAAGGATTTTTTATAATATAGGTCTATGCAAGTTTTTGACGTGTATGAAATGATTCACTTTTCTGCTAGTTATTGCTCTATTCAATTCATCTCTTCATAGCCAAAACTAACACTTCTCCTACTGGCTCTACCTAATTGTCTTCTATAATAATAAGAACTAAGTCACTTTATAATACGTAGTACCAAGATTAAGGTAATATACAAGTTAAACATAACAAACATCTTGCGTTTGTCCACCTTTTACGAGATAGAATTTTAAAAAGACGGACAATAATATAAGATGTCCAAAACGCATTTGATCTGTATATTTTTTTTTAATAAAGATTTAAAACATACTATGTAAAAATTTATACTTTCTGGCTTTGTATCGGACAGCGAAGGCTTATGAATAGGATGATAAAATAGTTGGGTTATTTCATTCATAGGTTCATAGTTATTAGCAGTGGCTTGCTTAGATGGTATACACAGGGTATGCAGATTATACATAATGAGAAAAATCTCCAGTAGTATTTATAAATCCCTTAAAGATAGGCATTGTAAGAGTTATAAAAAGCCTACCCTTAAGTTTTATACTCAAGATTTTTATCATTTTAATATGATCTGCATACCCTGTGCATACCCTCTATGCTCGCCACTGGTCACTTATTAGCTTACGCAAATAGGACCACGTCACTAGATTTCAAAAAAAGCTCAAATTGCATCGTAATCACCCTCGCCAGAATCTGGACGTAGTCGTACTTTCGCTTTTGTACTTTATGCTAATTGGTACTAAACCTCCTTCATATATAAAGGAGCAGATTAAATTCCTTGAGAGTATGCATGCCCTACCACAAGACGCAGTTCTGTAAACCATCTTTTACTGTGAAAGTAATGCTGTGAAGTCGTATTATATTTTGCATTGAAGACGACTGGTATATGTTAGGGCAAGAGGTCATCTTCTCTTTGAATAGATACGGTGATATCGTTGACTCAGATAACTGTGGTGGAATGCTTCCGACACGCTACCAACCGCCAAGAGTGGAGAAGACTCGCGCGGGAAGCCGTGCAATCCAATGATGCCTAACGCCATGGAATTCATCTCAGCAGCCACGGCCACTCTGTCAAGAGTGACGACTAAGAAGAAGAAGTTATATGTTAAAGTTATTTGAACGCAGATTTATTATATGTTTGCAGTACCTGTTTTAAGCGTTGATAGATTAGTAGCTAGAGCTTCAGCCGCCCTTTCGGGGGGACAGAGTTTGATCTCCGATAAGCAATCAAAGTTGACGACCTTGCTTTGTAAGCATTTTGAAAGCAAATAAGCTTAAATCAAATTCAGTCTCTGAGTTGGGAAAAACTCGACGATAGTTGGCATTCTCTGTAATATAACTTCAAGGTTTGGGTGACTGCAGTTCAGTTGTAAGTGCATTGTTCACCAATCATGAATAAAACTGAAAGAAGTTTATCAATTGAATAGTTATTATATTTGTCTAATACTGTGGTCATAAGTTGTTCAAACAAAAGTAAACTCTATCTTAAAGAAAATCTAGTTTATAATTGTCTGGATGGCCGAGGCTTCAGGTTCCCGCGTGTGAGCGCCGTTGGTACTACATTTGTAGAAGAGCTTTCGCCGGGTTTGAAATACATTTTCCTATTAATCTACCTTCAATGGAACGTACATGAGAAAACCGAAATTTTGAGGGTTTTCTTTTCACGGTGAGTAAGCTGGCGCTGCATACGAAACCAAATAACATTATAAAACCTCCAAAAATAAGCGGGATATAATTTAATCGTTGTATAATAGGGTTCCTGATAGTAACCTACCTCAATGTAGCACATGTTCTTACTGCGTCATCTCCGATATTTAGTTAAGTATTAAGGCCATGGCTACTATAGTAGCTGCTCCATCCGAGGTTTCTTTACTCTGAGTAATTTCACATTTGTAGATACTCTATGGCTTAAGCTGTTATCTTATTCTGTGGTGGTGCTTGTTGTTGCAGTTCATCTTCATCCGCTAGTATATATACATGCGCCACAAAGTGGCTTTTGTGGCGCATGTATATATACTAGCGGGCCCAAGCGCCATCTGTCTCGCTAATTTGTGTTGCAGTTCATCTGGGCCCGCTAGTATATATACATGCGCCACAAAGTGGCTTTTGTGGCGCATGTATATATACTAGCGGGCCCAAGCGCCATCTGTCTCGCTAATTTGTGAATCGAAACCATCCGATCCATTAGACGGCCGAGTGGCGCAGTGGGCACCGACCCTGCTTTCTGAGTCCAAGGCCGTGGGTTCGATTCCCACAACTGGAAAATGTTTGTGTGATGAACATGAATGTTTTTCAGTGTCAGGGTGTTTATCTGTATATAATAAGTCTTTATGTGTATTATATTCATAAAAAAATTATTCATCAGCTATCTTGGTACCCATAACACAAGCTACGCTTACTTTGGGGCTAGATGTCGATGTGTATTGTCGTAGTAGTATATAGTATATATAGTATATATCCAGGGTGCCACCCAAACGTATACCAAAAAAATCATTCAAATCGGTTATAAAGATTTTAAAGTACTAATCGTTGGACCAAGTAGATGGTAAGTTGAAAACAGCCAATAAAGAGAGCACCACTACACAGGGCATGCAAGAAGCACGTCCTGCAACATGCCGCCCTGTGCCCATCAATTTGAGGCAAAGGTGTGAAGCCTCATGTGCAGGTAATCACACCGGCAACCACGCCCTTTAGCCCGAAACACAGCTCTGCAACAATGCTGTTTAGCGGCAGAAATAAGCATGGCGATAGTCCTTCCGCGGACGAGCTCTGTCACAAAAAGTTCTACTACTACTACCTACTACTACTATTATATCTGTGTATTTCTATTTACTACGACTATACACACATCGCCATCTAGCTCCAAAGTAAGCGTAGCTTGTGTTATGTGTACTAAGTAAGATGCCTGATAAATATTTTTATGAATTATATACATAAATACTTAGAATAAACACCCAGACACTGAAAAACATTCATGCTCATCGCACAAACATTTTCCAGTAGTGGGAATCGAATCGGCCTTGGGCTCAGCAGGGTCGCTGCAAACTGCGCACATCGGCCGTATTTTTATTTGATTAATGATGCACAAATGAAAATATTAAAAATAAAATAAATAAATAACAACATCTCCACCTATAGCTTCAGGTTGTGCCCTGAGGGCTTACATAATATAATAGCATGGAGTTTGAATATAATATTCTGTAGACTGTAGAGTTTTAATAAGGCTCTGTTCAAAAATGTTACAAAGTTCGTAACATTATTATAAATTAGCATAATGCATTATAACGTAGCCAGTGAAAATAGACGAAAACTATTTTTCATCAGCTCAGCTTTCATTGGGGGTAACTACACCGCTCCCTTGTGGGAATACTGTATCCAAGTAATTTTATTCAGCAGCAAATAAAACAAAAATGGTCCCTCATTCTAATTTTCTATGTCTAAAGTATAATTGGAAAATTCTCATGATTTATTAAAATTTGTAATAACTTCTGCCGAGAATATTTTACTCACATAAATATTTCAAATAGGTACTTATAAAAATTAAAGAACAACTGGCAGGATTTTATGATAATGAAATTATGATAAAAAGATTATTGGAATAATTAATAGCTGGACTCACGTGAATTTTTGTCGGATGGGTTCAAAACTGTTGGGCACCCTCTGACAAAAATTCATACGAAGTGAATTTTACTTATGATTGTTAAACTCCAAAATCGGGAAGAGTTAAAGCAACATAAATGATTAAGATTGTAATAATCATTATTCACATCACGTAGAACCTAAATAAATGTATAAAGATCTTGTATTGATTCCAATTATATATGTAAAAGAAGAGTGTAAACCAACTAAATGGGGAGTAAGGAATAGTGATATTACCTAATGCGAACTTGACCCCGGTCCACGCGGTGCGGACATAGTGGAAGAGTCTGCGGTAGAGCGGTCGGTGGCGGCGTCGACGAGCGGGTGCTTCCGCGTCGGGCGCGGGCGGCGCCTCGGCCTCGCCCGCACCCTCTCGGCCCTCCTCCGACGACGCCGTGGCGTTGCGCACCCAGCTTTACACTAAACGCTCCGCTCGCTAATGAAACCGCACCATTACGCACCGTGCGCGCACTGTTCGCACATCGAAACCAACCATTGGGCACACTTGAAAGTACTTTTTACACTTATTTAAAAAAACAACACCACAGTTTCAAAACTCTTACTCAAACTACTATAATATGCGTCTTTTTTAAAATAAGTTTACTGAATATCTGAAATATTAACTACTTCATTTAAAGTTCACTCGCGTTAGTTAGTTAAAGTTTTTAAAGCGCTCTTGATTAGAATTTTTTAGTGAATCATGCGCCAAGCTTTAAGGTAAAATGTGCAGCCGGAAATCTGTGAACAAAGAAAAACCACGTGTTAGTTTTGTTAGCCACATTCGAGATGTAAAATAAATTAATATTTTTTATTTTAAATAATCATTGGATAGAATCAGGCCTTACTTTACGGAAATCCATGATATATTATGAAAATTAAGCTTAATTTGCCATACTCCGTGAAAAGCAGGAGAATCTGTATGGTGTAATTTATAATTTCGTCAATCCTTGCCATCCTTAACAACAAAGTCCTCTTAATCAAAGAAGACTAATAAAAATAATACAGACTAAAAACTTTTTAACATTATGAAAATTATTCTTAATTTGCTGTACTCCGCAAAAAGTAGTAATTTATAATTTCTTCAGTCCTTATACTCCACACCAAACAGATCTTCGGCAATTTACCCTCTACGCATGTTTCGCTCCGAAACCGGAGCATCTTCGGGAGGAGGTTTCGGAGCGGAACAAAATTGCGTATAAATGTATATTGCTAATAAGCAATAATGCATTTTCCGTAACTGAATATTATGAGATAAGTCTGCGACCACCTTTATTGTAATGTGACGTCATAAAGTCATGAAAGCTAGACTCGTTACGTTTTCTGTAGCGACCTATTTAAATCCAATCTTCTTAAATGTAGACTAGGCGTAGTTATGAATAAAGCGGTTTGAGTTCGTTTGTTGTTTGCGTCTGATTTGCATTAGAATTGGATTTAGCGGGCGTATGTAAATCAATGGCACGTACGGAGTACACATGCCGCGAAAAACGTGCCACGTGACTCTAAGAGCCGTAATTACGTGAGCACAGGGCACGTTCATTTTAAATTGTGCTTTACTTAAACTCGCCAAATTATTATTTTTGTACTATAGAGGTTATATTATGTGTTTAATTTTGCCCAAACTTTATGTAGATCTGAATGTGGTTGGAGATAGAGAACAGAACTCCTGAGCGGACAGCAGCAAACCCCTCATTTAAGGCTTAGCGATACTAAATACTTTTTGAACTACAACTAAATTGAACGCCACATCAAAAAACAAAATCAAACGCAGGCGAAGTCGCGGGCAACAGCTAGTAGAATTAAAATTCCCTTAAATCTATCTGACAGATATTCAAAATGACATCGGTTAAGTACTTGTGTTATTATTTGGTCGTGGAGCTAATGACCGGAATAGTCTGAATCTGTCTGTACTGAATTAATAGTTTTTATATCCCTAACAGATTTTTTTATTTAGTTTTTTTTTATATAGACTAGTAGTGGACATTAGATACCTGCTTTAACTCGTATTTGTATAGCTTTTGTTAAATTTTATGATGCAGTAACATAAATAATAGTCACTAAAGTGGGGTCTACATTTCTATAATAACATGGTGAACAATAGATATGCCAGTTGTTTTAGCACTTGACTCGGGATCGTAGGTAAATAATAAAGACGTAAAAAAGTCATATGAGTATTTAGTTCAGAGAAAAGCACTCTTTTGTAGCTATTTTCCTCAACAACTTATTTTTTTTTAATAAATCAAATATAGACTAGCCCGTTATTGTGAATAAAGGATTTCGTGTTCGTTTGCTGTTTGTATTAGAATTGGATTTTAGCAAGCGTATGGAAATCAATATTACATGTCCGGAAAAACGTGCCACGTGACTGTATACGATACGTAATTTCTGGCGCGTGCCTAATTTGGAATAGGTCAAGTTTACTTTCAAACGTGCTCCACTTAGCTTAGAAAAATGTCATACCCATAAGACGTAATAGAAGAGTTTGAATTGTTATTTTACGGCTCATATAAGTTGAGTATAAGTTTAGTTATATAGCTCCCAAGTTGTATGGTACAGTCCTTTGAGTAATAATCGTAAGTAAATTTGATGCTCTTAAATGTTACCACCATTCCACTAATATTAACAAAGCGTTTTTTTTAATCTACAGTACGTAATTAAGATAAAATGTTTGCAAGTTATCAGCGATGATCTTTAGCTATAACAAACCGTTACAAAGATACTCGTAACATGGCGCGCAGGGTGGAAGGGAAAGGTACAATGCGAAAAAACACTTCTTACCCGTAACATATCGAAAATTTAACGTAGATTATGTCCGCATACAAAATCATTATCACAAGTAAAGACGCGACATATAACGTGACACGTATGATATTAATTTGCGACATGGGACACGTGATTAAGTCACGTTATATCACGACATAACAATTAATGTGGACCCTGCCTAAAACGCATCCGTACATGCTACGTGTTGATGACAGACATTAATTAAACTTGCAACGAATTTGGCTTTGTAATCTTTACAGTCTCGGCATATGCTTAGGTTCTATCAAGAGGTATAAAAGTAATATTTTCAAATTGTATAAAATAAAAATGTTTATTTTTGTGTTTAAGGTGTAAAATTGTATGCGTACCAATGTTGCGCTGATAGCTCAGTGAGTAGGAGCTCGACTTCGATTTCGAATCCGTTATGTGGGTTTTAAGTAATTAAAATATCGCTTGTTTCAACGGTTAAGGAAAACATCGTGAGGAAACCTGCATGCCTGAAAGTTCTACATAATGTTCTCAAAAGTCCATCAATCCACACTGGGCCAGCGTGGTGGACTACGGCCTTAACCCCTCCTCATTTTCGGAGGAGATCCGTGCCCTGTAGTGGGCCGGTAATGGGCTGAAATGATGATGAAAATGATAATACCAACGTTTATTCCTTACACGTAGTAGTTATAATTCTGATGCCCTCTCCAGTAGCTCACCTTTTTATTTTTTAATGTTTATCTTCCCCGTATCTTTAGGCACACTCAATCTTATTTATGTTCTTCGATTACCTTGTATCGGTGCCCATTCAAGCGGAATTACTTCGACTCCTGTGGATCAATGATACCTACTCAACTCGATTTCATTTCTCTCCTGCTCATTTCTCATTAGTTATCAAGTTAAGTGAAGTTTAAAATATAATCGTAAGCTTTAGTATAAGTGAACGTTTATTTATGTTTACTTTATAAAATCACTGCTGTTAAAATTCACTCCACTAAGATATTCGCCCTGTTTTATTTCCCAGGGACAATGGCCGCCCAGAGTGCCATACAAACCTGTACAACTTTATACGGATGATACTTCATGCGACTTTGGACGTTAAGTCAATAGAGCAACCTCATTTCTATGGCATAAAATGGTTTGCAGGTCTATAAATTAGAACATGCGTCACTGTCATCGTAGGCAGTGGTAACGAAAGGACGCTTTTGTAATAATCCGTGAAACGAACGTTTGATGACTGGTTTGCTTTAGAAAATGTATAGAGCTCCTTACTTGGGTGGCGAGGAATAATGACGTTATCTAAATGGGTGACTATGATTAAACTTGGCTTGAAAATTTCTAAATATTCAGGAAGTTTTCGTGAAATTATACTAAGAACATTTTCTTTAGGAAATTATTCAGTAAATATTTTGGTTAGAATTCCATGGATGAATTATATGTATAATAATGTGTCATTTTTGAAGTTCGCAATATATTTTTTAAATAAAACACAATTATCTGGTGACAGGAAAGAAAATTAAGAAGATTCTTTAATATAATTATTGTTAATTCATTATATTACTGTTATGGATGTGCTGCCAGTGCTGAGTTATGGCTCCAAACCTAGTTGTTACTTAAAGGGCTCATGAAAAGGCTTACTTGTTAATGGAGAGTGCTATGCTTGGACATCTGTAGAAGAACTACAGTTACCGACATAGCTGAAAGAGTCACGAAACGAAAGTGGCAATTGCTGGGGCAAAACCCACGGTAGGTAGTCTAATGGACCTTGGGGTCTCAAGAAGCTGGAGTGTAAAACGCAGTATTAGCAGATCCTCCTCTAGGTCAACAGACGACATCAAGGAGTCATCAGAAGACACAACCAACACAATACCGTTGCGTGTTAAAGTTCTAGCAAAATACACAGCCATATCCAGCAATGGATGTCTATAGGTTGAAATTATGATGACGAAGAACCAAACTTTCATTACTAGTAGAGTAAAGTAGTGCATAGCTCTTTTTTTAGGATGATTTGATATCTAATATTTCCAATTTTTAAAGAGTGATCCAATTTCGAATAATGTAGAAAACGTTGGCAACACTTTTAATCAGAAACCTCTAAATAGATGCAGAAATTTTAAACAAGAATTTATGATAATCTTAAAATAATCAACGATTTAAATCACTGAATTATAGAGCGTTAAAATGTTAGAGCAAAAGAAAATTGGGGATTATTTTTCAAACAAATGTTTTCTAGAACATTTTTATCTCTGTGTACAACAGTAACATACGTATTTAATGTGATTAAAGCATTTGGGGGAGTGAAATCATCACGAAATATATGAGACACCAATGCATACATCGGAGCAGGTGACGTAATTGAAACTTACTTATTTAGCAAAAAGAAAGCGTTATTTGTTTAGCTTTTTATTCTACTACCATAAGACGACTGCAACCCCACTTGGGTGGATTTTTGTAATGGCTCACCTGGCTTAGGGGTATGACAGCTTTATTTAACGCAGCTAAATCAAAGATAATCTTGAATCTAGCATGATTTTTTGTAATGAAGATAGTTTAGAAATTGGATTGAATATCTCTATAGGCAGTGATTATTTCAAGCCGATAAAGAAAATAACAACATCATTTCTAACATTTTCGTAAGGTTATGCACATAGTTAGATATCAAAAGAACATATTTTTATTGTCAAAGTCAAAAATATCTTTTTTTAGAAAGAGCAGGCCCATATGATGCGTATATTACAATACGTTCCTACATCATACATGGTAGTGAGATGATGGCGATAACCATACATGCGTTACCTTAAAACTAAAGCTACGAGGGTTCCAAACGCGCCCTGGTCTAAGAAGGATCCCACAAGAAACTTAGCTGGGTGTTCTTTTTTGTTATCACCATCTCACATAGTCTTTTAAAATTATTAGAAGACCTGGTTAGAGCGATAATTCACACCCAAGCTTTTTTATCCTTAATACTATTGAAATAACTAAATAAGTTAACTAACTATGGAATAAAAAAAATGCCCATCAGTCCTATACTTATTATTATCCTCGAAATAAACTTAATGAAAGAATATACTCGTATTTAGGGAAAATATGCAACAAGCACTATAGTTTTATCATTTTTGATATAGATGGATAATATTAGCATGCATCATCCTCCTTAGTCAATCACTCTTGACAGAGTGGTCGTGGTTGACGATGATACATTTTCTTTGGCTACAGCAGCATCCGCGATGCCCCTCCACTTGTTACGGTCTTCAGCGTTTCGGGAACTATGGAGGTTTGTGTTGCAGCTTTTATTATGTCTGTCCGACGCGTGGGTGATCGACCGCGTGACCGTTTGCCTGGACAACGAGGCGTTCCATGGAATGTTTATTCCTAGCAATAGGTCCGAAGAACTTGGGGATTCGTATCTGCACGCCGTATCTTAGTCGTCGATAATCTCACTTTGACGTTTAGTTCCTCCAGTTACGTTAGTCCGAAAAGTTGTCCAAGGGAGCCGCAACAGTCGCCGCCAGCGTTTCATCATATTTGATATAGATAGATTATATAAGCATGCATCGTACATGACCTAAAAACTGGTTAGGTGCTCGAAAAGTTCGGATGAAACTGGGATAGTTAGGTATATTAGTTTGCTGTAAATAAAACTTTCGCAAAATGTTTGCTTTAGCTCGTAAAAGCAAACTATGCAGTGTTCCCGAGCGCAACGTAGGTGAAAATTCTAATATTTTATTAGTCTCGGGAAAATTTCAAAGATCCTTTTCCTTAAGCCTTATTGCTGAAAATGAGGACCTTTATCACTAAATTTGAAAATATTTGATGATGAATTTGAAAATATATAACATACATACTAGTTTAGTTACTACCTTCGTTCGGTTATTTTTATGTGATGGTGTCTTAATATCTGTATGTTTGTTACTAATTGATCGAAAGACAAGTGCTATTTTTGATATGCAGGGTGATTACGTAACTCGCGACAGGCTTGCGACAGGCGTAAATCTTGCAATCACTGCTGTCAAACGTCACTTTTCCATTCAATAAATAAACAAAAGTGACTTTTGACAGCAGTAATTGCAAGATTCACGCCTGTCGCGAGATACGTAATCACCCTGCCGGTTTTGCGCTACATATAATATAGTCATAATTAATAAAGGTCACGAGGCTGTAAAAAAGCCTTAGATAATTTTATTTTTCAATGCATCACGCCTTATTTATTGTAGTATTTTTAATAATATGTAAGTTTGGAGCATTTTTTAATCAATGTGTTCATTGATTGTTTTATATATTCAATTAACGATTTTGAAAACAAACGATTGTGTAATATGTTGTTATTCCACTTTATATTTAACTAGGAAACTATTGAATGCTGATAGCCATAAATGCTGAATACAGAGTTAAGATGTGCCGTCAAAATATCATCATCCACATTCTACAGCTTACGACACTGACCTATCTTCTCTTTTATTTTAAGATCTCTTAAACGCTGCCCATCCCACTTCACCAATACGGGTTTGCGGGCTTTAACGCATATTACTATTATCGCATATGTTAGTGATAAGAACACGACAATTTCTCAACTCCGGTACTGTGAATTCCTTATAACATAAACAACCTAATCAAACTCAAACGTTTTCAACGACACAGGATTCGAACCCAGGATCTCGTGTCCTGTAAGCTAACTTGCTTACCACTGGGCCAACGGTGGCGGTGAGAAAAACATGACTCCGATAAATTGCTTTATTTTTTGGACATGGCCTCCAAATGAAAATTGGCGTAAATATTGTGGTTGCAATTTAAACATCTCCCAAACGTATTTTTACCCAATGAAAAGTAGAAGGCTATAAATTCAACGCCTATTAAGGTATATTTTGATATAAGGTATATTTTGATCATATAAGAAAATATGCCTACGAAGACGTATAGGTCTGGTGAAATGGTCATTATTTCCATTTCCCCCGAGCCTATTAATTAACGTCGTGTGAGAGAGAGAGAGAGGGATTCAGATTTCAGATCATAACTCGCCACGCTGTTTCAATGTAAGTTGGCGGGCCTCATCTCAAATCCAAACTATTTGACCACTATGTAATAAAAAAAGAAAGGATATTCAATTTTGTTCATCGCCATCATGGGGTAGACTCAGGTCTAATCTCTCATAAGAATGATAGTTTTAGAGCATACATCCACCACGCTGCTCCAATGGGGGTCGGTGGGTTTGAGTGGTTATTATCAAATATAAGTGAGAATAACAGGGACCGAAGACTTAATGTTCATTTCGCGACACCAGTGCTGATACCGAGAATTTATGATAGATAAATAAAATCCCTAAGAGTCTTTGGCCTGATGTGGGAAACGCTCCCAAGAATAATGCGAACAATTTGACGGCCGATTGGCAGAGTGGGCAGCGACCCTGCTTTCTGAGTCCATGGCCGTGGGTTCGATTCCCACAACTGGAAAATGTTTGTGTGATGAACATGAATGTTTTTCAGTGTCTGGGTGTTTATATGTCATCAGTCACCTTAGTACCCATAACACAAGCTACGCTTACTTTGGGGCTAGATGGCGATGTGTGTATTGTCGTAGTATATTTATTTATATTTATATTTATAATGTAGTTGGTCTCATTATACTTTCTAAACGGACAAAACTTCATTTTATCCCGGAAAAGCATACAGGAACAACTGTTCCCCGCTGCTCGATATTATAACCACAACTATGGGAGTACCTAGTGAAGCTTTTTAGCATTAGTATTTTAGCATAGTCATGCTAATTTACTCCGCATCATTTCAGTGTTTAGGTCTAAAGGGGTGTGGTTACAAGTACATGACGCTTAACACCTACGCCTCAGGTTGGGCACTGGGCGGCGATTTGGAGGACGTATCCCTTGCATGCCCTCTAGAGTAGCTCTGTTCACAAGAGATGGTTTTGTATCATCCATACCCATCAGGTGGCACAGCTGCTTATTACGTCAATTATAACTATTAAAAAATAAAACGTGTGTGTACTTATGTACACGCGTTAGAAGTTGTACTTCTTAGTTATCTTTCTTCTTTGGCGTAAAATGAAAAATCTTTTCAAAAATCTTTCGCCTTATTCTACGTTTGACACTAACAATATAAAAGAGGTATTTAATACATTGAAAGTTTTATTATTAAAGTTAAATTAAAAGAAATATTTCTACATGATTAAAGAAGTGTACATAATTAACATAAATACATTTGGAATACTAATAGACTCATTATCGAACAACCAAGTTTCACTCATCATTAAAATTTGAGATTTTCGTACAATTGAATCAATTAAATCGCCGGAATGAGCCCGCAGACTTTGACAATTGAATGTGTACCTTATAGCTAACTTCAGGGTGTCGGTTTTTTGTGACGGTGTGCGCGCGCATCGTAAAAATTAACTGTCATAATTTTTCCCTAACGCGCCAAAAGAAGTACAGCTTGAAAAAGAAAAACTCAACTCCGCATATATAGTACTGTACTCTACAGTATAGTACTACTGTACTGTACTATATATAGTACTTATGTATATATAGGTATATATGCAAATATATATATATAATATATATTTAGGCTATCTGATTGGTCCGTCAATTATAAATAAAAAAAGAAGTACCTACTTAAATTCAAGTCAGCTGTAAAGAGTTCTATTAATCGCTCGCTCTGTACTAAATGTTCAACAGGCGATTTAATTTGCACTGGAATACCTACACGTAGTTAGCGCTATTGTTCAAGCTGTTTCAATTGTGCTGCTATGTAGGTTAGAGTTGCCTTTTTTTAGCTGGAATCCCAAGTAGGGAGACGTTAACGTGTTTAACCTTTGGTTTTCTTTTTTTAAAAATCCGGATTATCCTAATCTTTTAAGTGCTCACTCGGTTTAACGCTTCGTTTAATATTAGTGTTATTTTTTATTTGTATTAGTACTTTAAAGTGGAATTGGATGACATTGTTATTGTGTTTGGTTGTCATTATGTGCTGTTTTGGTATATCATCAGACCAGCCATATAATATAAAATTTTATTGGAGACGCTGGGAGCCACTGGAAACAAGCGGCCCATGATCGTGGATTTTAGTACTCCAATCAGTTAAAGTGATGAGGATTGATGTGTTTTTATTCATCATTTTCTTTTAATTCATTTGACTTTATTCCCCCTTTTTCAGTTTGTTTTTAAACAGTCTCTTTTTTTCTTTTCATTTCTGACTTCTTTATGACATATAAGTATATATTGTATAAATTTTCGTGTACACCCTAACCCCCTTCTCCTTCAATTACTTTGGTATGTTGTCTGGTAGAGGTCCTTTTTTAAGTGATAAGGCCGCCTATTGTACCTTTTAATTGTGTTTTTTTTATTGCTTTTTTTTTTTTTTTAAATATACTAACGACAATACACACATCGCCCTTTAGCCCCAATTTAAGCGTAACTTGTGTTATGGGTACTAAGATGACTAATGAATATTTTTATATATAATATACATAAATACTTAGAATATACATATAAACACCCAGACACTGAAAAACATTCATGCTCATCACACAAACATTTTCCAGTAGTGGGAATCGAACCCACGGCCTTGGACGCAGAAAGCAGGGTCGCTGCAAACTGCGCCAATCGGCCGTCAAATTTGGCTTTGAATTTGGCTATCAGTGTACAATAAAGTGTATTTGATTTGAACTGATTTGATGATTATTGGTGGAGTACAATTTGGTCGCACACAAAAAGCAGATATGGCAATCACTTGAAAGCATATCATGATGCTAATGAAAGTCATCATTATCCCTCGATTACACACTCACACAGTTTTCCTAAACGATTTTCGCCAGAGAGATTGACCACGCGGTAGATATTTTAGTGCACGAGTGTGTGCGCAAACAAAGTTGCACTCTCTATTCCCTCATTCTCATAGTCCGATGCGACGGCACATTCGATACAACCGGAAAACGATCAGGACCGACAGCTTAACGTACTCTACGAGGCACGGGGTTGAAGCACCACCGATTTCCAAACTCCGGGCTGGTACTAAGAATTTCTTAAAAGAAAACCCAATACTATTCATTCGCCGACTCGGGGTGAGAGCCCAGTACGTCATGATCTGCAGTCGAGTATGCTAACCACTAGACCAAGGAGGCAGTTATCTCATGATTATATCCTCTCACAAGGGATAAAAATTATTTGCCCGTTGATAAGAAAAATAAAAAAAAAACCTTTTAATTCTTGCTTACAATACGTAAGGTTACATGACTATACATATTAAGATTTTAAGTGAAAAAATAAAAAATAAAAATAAGTAGTTCTTAATTCAAATTTAAAAAGGGATTATTATATTAACCCGTTGATATAGGTGTATTTTTTGGATTTTATTTGCCCATGCTCGGAGAGTTGCTAATACTTTGGACGGGGATACACATTTCCCCTTGGAGAAAATGTCTCCTACCTGTGCTAGCCGAGCAGAAGGAATATAAGTGTAAAACATGTGCCAACAATAAAAAATATACATCAAACATTGTGTGTCCGGCATACATAACTCTTTGAATTTGTGCGCAATCTCTCATTGTCGGTTTGTCCTTTAATCAAGGAGTAACATAGTTTTAGCATATAATTTATGTTTCGGACGTAGAATATAATCTATATATATAAAAGAGAAAGTGTGTGGGTATGTTCCGTATAGGCTCCGAAACGTTTGGACCGATTTCAATGAAACTTTCAGGGAATCTTCGGATTGACATGGCGAGTAATCCTGTAAAGTTTGGTGACGATCGGAGCACTCCTATTTTTGAACTGTCAAACTGTCAAATACAGCTTTTATTTACTATGATGATATTCTATTGTTGGGTGTACATGGGTGTAGATAATGATCTTCACCTGCTCGAGAAGAGAATAGAAGAGAATGAATACGGAGAGAAATAAATGATTTAATATATTATGAGACTTAAATTAAAAATTTATTGATGTAAGTTTATTGTTTAAATAAAATAAAGCAAAATCTAGCCCTGCGAAGCGGAATGGGTACGCTAGTATTTTATATCGAAAAAATGTATGTATGCGTAAACATTTAAAACTGTTGTTATCTTTTTATACTAAAACAGCTGAGTGGTTTTTAATGAAACTTGGTATCTTGGTAATAGGATATATTTTTTTATTACTACAAGTTAGCCCTTGACTGCAATCTCACCTGGTGACAAACTTAATGGGGTACATTAGTTATATTAAACCCAATACCCCTTATCGGTTTCTACGCGTCGCTACCGGAACGCTAGACTGTAACAGTAGCGTGGTAACTAGCCACGGCCGTAGCCTTCCACCAGACAAACCAGACAAAATTCAACAGTCATGAATTCCCTTATTGCTTGGGATAAATCGAACTCGGGAAATCTACTTATAATAAGACCACCGCTCATCACTCATTACTGCACCAGGGGGGTTTCCAAATATCTCCCGAAAATGAATTCTACAAATAATTGCTTCAGTGATTGACGGCCGACTGGCGCAGTGGGCAGCGACCCTGCTTTCTGAGTCCAAGGCCGTGGGTTCGATTCCCACAACTGGAAAATGTTTGTGTGATGAGCATTAAGTGTTTTTCAGTGTCTGGGTGTTTATATGTACTTTCTAAGTATTTATGTATATATAATTCATAAAAATATTCATCAGTCATCTTAGTACCCATAACACAAGCTACGCTTACTTTGGGGCTAGGTTGCGATGTGTGTATTGTCGTAGTATATTTATTTATTTATTTATTATTTTTTGTTTGCAACAATTAAGTACGTAGCAAGTTTCATATTTATAATCTTAAGTGGGGAAATAGGGATACAGAACAAGCAAGCTAAGCGTTTAAATCTAGTAAATTTCTAACCATCCATGTCTTAATTGATTGGGTAAAAAAACATCCAAACGATCAACAGGCGATAACAGTTCCACTCGGCTAGTCTTTACCAGTTTTAGATGTAGGTCAGTCCAACCTTCTTGCTAGTATCCGGGTCTGCAACGAGACAGTAACGGGGTTTTACCTTTTATTTTCTTTTATTGAAAACTCGGATTTGCGCGTAATCTTTTAAGTGCTCCCTCGGTCTCTCGGTTCTTTTAACATGGCCGTTGATTGTTTTAGTTTCTGTAATCAACTTGAAGGAGAACTTAACTGAGTTCCAATTTTTATTCCATTTTTATAATAGTTCTTACTCAGAGAATAAAACCCGTTTAGTTATTTTAAATAAACACAATTACAACTTGAGACTTCAAAACTGCAACACTGATCAATCAGTCAATTGATTATTGGACCACGTTGTAAACTATTAGGTGGAATTGACTAAAATCATTTAATCATTTTGTTATTGCTGATTTATCGAACTTCGGAGATAAGAAGGCGCTTGAATAAGATATTATGTATTTATGTTCTCTTTTTGAATCTTTGTTCTCTTATTTGTTAACCGTCAATAATTGTCGAACTCCCTCAATAATTGTTGACTGAGCTTGAAAGAGTATACTACTCGTATATCTCGAGATGGATCTATTGTCATACGTGGCATTATACTGGAACGCTAAATAGCTTAGCGGTCTTTTTCGGTAGAATGGTAACTAGCCACGGCCAAAGTAACTGGTTGGCTTTTCTTCTGACCAAAGAAAATTTAGAGATTATAAATTACCAAATAGCTCCCCGGCGGGGTTCACTGTAGCTTAAAAGTTACCTGTTTAAGAATATGCAAATAATGTACTTTCCTGGGTTTACGATTCGGAGTCGGTTTAAAGAAGACCAATTTATTAAAACTTGAGAGTAATAAATAATTAATCAGTATGTTTGCATAACGTAGCACAAACAAATACGCGACAGTTTAAATATGATATAAAACTTTGTTTTCATCGTATACGCATTTATGCCTTAAAATCAAACTTCTGTACCCATTCAATGAAAGATCCGTAATCATAACGAAAGTAGGAACTTTCGACATTAAAGTAATTTCACTTCAAAGTTTACCTCGCAAAGTGAAATTCACTGAGCAGCAAATATAACTTTGGCTCTAGAAATATTTTCTTATAATACCAATTGTTTAATGATCCGTGTGCAAATGTCCTTTGTTTCGATACTTTCATTTTACCCAAGTTAGAAATTTAATACATTGTCACAAGGAATGGGTAATCGTGGAGAAATTTTCAGTTTGTTATGAGATTATTTTCAGACTGAATTGAGTTTCAAGAGTCGTTAAATCTTTGTATCACTATAATCATAATGATACAAAGATTTAAATAGAGGATTACAATGATACATAGATTATTTGTAAAAAACATGAAGTATTGATATTTAAGGGATGACGTCAAATCTTTGGGGTTCTAAAGCAAAAGATTTTTGGTTATACATATTCAAGCCCTGCGTATTTTAGTTCAAAAATCTTAAGATTACAGAAACTGATGATGCCTTATGGGCCGTAAAAAAAGGACGGGATATAAAGAGATACCCATACTATAGCAGCCACAATTTTCGCAACGGTCAAAGATTTCAATCTTAGCCCAAAATGAAAGCCGAAGTTGCATAAGTTACTCAGATTTACTAGATTTAGAACTGTACCAATAAAATAAAAAAAAGAACGATCGAAATTGTAAGGAAGATACCATAAAAAAAAATTGAAAAGATAAAAAAAGATAAAAAAAAATTCAAACGATTAATAAATAAATATCTGCTGTGGAATATAAGCCATTTCTGTGTCCAATTAAATCAAATTCTTTCAAAGTTTGAGTAAAGAAATATTATGGTGACATTTAATCAGTTTGAATGTCAAAAAAATTGTGAAAATACAGCTTATTATCATTCCGACAACTGACCTAATATCAAATACGTCAGTGATTCCGATCTAAATTCAAATTTTGAATAGAAAACTAAATACTCTAAAAGGAAAAGAAAAGAACTATGAGTGTTTTATTGTAATTTCACATTCGATTTAACCTCTACAAAGTCCTAAGCAAATACGCGATTTAAGTAATGTATTAAGGTTCTATTTGTTCTCAACTCGAGGGCAATTTATTTCGTTGCCTCCCCATTAATTTCCAAAGTTAATGATGTTTATTTTCCTCTTAACATTAATATGACGTGAATGTAGCGTGAACTATGGCAACGTTAATTAATGTTAGCTAAACATTTAGTAGCTGCCTAGTTGCGGTTAAGTGTTCATGTTCGACCTCGGGCCTTACGTGTGCATATTAGGGTTTTCTATGCTAAAATTATCAGCACCTATCAGTCCGGACTAAGGAGATTGGTTGTGCCCTAGTACCTCGCAGAGCACTGTCAGCCCCAGATGCGTGTGATATCCTGTCCATTATCATTGGAGCAACAGGGAGGGTCGAAGCTCTTAATTTATCTCTCTTATGAAAGCCAAATGATGAAGGTTTGTCCACTGCTGAGGGACTTATGTGGATTAAATTCAAAGTTCTGACTGACTGTTAATCGACTCACATATAATACTGTTATCAACTTCACTGCACCACATGTACCGAGTTATATTCATGAAACTTGGTACTTTGGCTTTTTATTTAAAATAAAAAATATATTTATCACAGGTTTTGGAAGTTCTGCTTTAAATAAAGAATGAAATACGGCTGAAAAATCTACGCACAGCCTAAACCGCTGGTCCCAGAGACATGCATGTTGGATATTTTGAAATTTCACACCGAAGAGCGTGAAATTGTGAGAGTAAGGGTTGAAAACTTATTATTACTTTCTGTGGTACATTTAATATTTTTTGAAAATTTTAATCAGATATTATTCATTACACAGAAACCATTGAACGTATTTAAGTGCAATTTAGCACACTTATATCTGATACTATAAAAAGTTACTATATAAATAGCTACATGCCACATGTTATATGAGAGCGTGACAGTCTTCATAAAAAATGTGGGAATTGTGTTAGAGACAACAACTATTTATTATTATATAAGAGTAATATCTGAGTTATATCGTCTGAGTACTATTCGTTTTTGGTGATAGAAGGTGTAACCGACATATACTAAATTCTCCTTCAAACCTTCACCCTGCCATTCTAAGTCAAACATCTCTCAATTATTAGCAATAAAATGTCATAGGAAATGAAGCATATAATTACGTAGTAGGTAATGTGTGATTGCGAAAGTTTATCTGTCTGTTGATTTATCATTTACTAGCTGTTGCCCGCGACTTCGTCTGCGTTTCATTTTGTTTTTTGATGTGGCATTAAATTTAGTTGTAGATCTAAAAAAAATTAAAGTATTCAGTATTGCTAAGCCTTAAATGAGGGGTTTGCTGCTGTCCGCTGAGGAGTTCTGTCCTAATTCCAACCACAGTTTGGGCAAAATTAAACACATATTACAACCTCTATAGTACAAAAATAATTATTTAAATCGGTTATAATTTGTCGGAGTTATGGTATAAAATCGTCAAACACTCATCCCTTCTCAAGGAACCGAGCGGGATGTCGGGATAAAAAGTATCCTATATTATTTCTAACACTTTCAAGAATATGTGTACAAAGTTTCATGAGGATCAGTTTAGTAGTTTTTGCGTGAAAGCGTAACAAACAAACTTACATTGACATTTATAATATTAGTAGGGCACAAAGATAAGGTAAGGACATAGGATACTTTGTATGCCGAAAATTTACAGGGGTACAGTTTCCTGGTGGTTAAAAAAAATATTTTTAAGTAGCTTAGCAGTTAAACCGATCTTGAGAAACTTAGCCGGGTGTTCTTTTTGTTATCACTATCTCACATTAGAGCAATAGTTCACACCCAAAATTTTTTATCGTTACTACTATTATTGTTCAAAATTCAAAATTCATAGAAGCAAAACCCGGCCATAGTGGGGGGACCCACTCTTAAAATAAATTTCATGCTCGGTCGTACAAGAAAATTTGTATGCCTATATGTCCTTGAACAACAAGAGAAAATACTTGCGCCGAACCCCACTTAAATTTAAAAGCACTTTTGCAGAAAAATTTTAAAGGTTACAATTAGTAACATTATTTTATAACTTCTTGTAAATTGACTTTTGCCTGTCTGAAAACAATATACTTACCTACCTAATTTAACCTAGATTAACTTATCTTCGATATTAATTGTAACCTTGTTTGCCAAAAAATAAAAGTAACGGGCAACATTTCACAAAGTTTTAAGTTTGTTAGGCGAAGGTTGTGACAAGCTGGGCAGTATAGCGCGACTTCATATGAAACAAAAGAGGAGTAATATAAATAAGGTGTATCTGAAAAGGAATTTTCACTGAAAAGTCACATAAATTTAATGATTGTTGTTTTTAGACTAGACAGAACAAACTCCAGATTACAAAGTAAATATAGTTAAGATTTTTTTTTTTATCCCGAGTTACAAATATAAAAAGCTCTCCGTCCTTCCAAGTTAATCTTTAATAATAAAAAGACATCTAGTTGACAGAGTAGACATAAAAAAAAACATCTAGTTTATTGGTTGTATGGGGGTTCCTGTTGTTAAAATGAAACCCACATATATAAAATATCGTTTATATTAGTTCTAAAACAAATCAACAATTTAAACATAACCACGCGGCGTGGTGTGCGAGTTACCGCGATGCGTACGCGCGTGATGCCCCCCGAGGGTCCCGAACGCACTGGCGAATCCCGACAGCCGAAAGAACTCGAGCTACCACGAAAACTCCCGAATACCTACCGCGCGCGGTTCCGAGACATCATCATCACAGCCTAGTGGTGAGAGCTTTGGCCTTCCCATCGGGGATCCAAGTTAGATCCCTAGCACGCGCCTATAATTTTTCGGAGTTTTGTGTATTTTAATCAATACACATATAACTTGCATATTAATAAAAATTGTACTACACGAGCATACTAACGGTGAAAGAGAGTTCTCCATGACGTTCTAAAAGTTCTGTAAAGGCTACTTTGAGGGCTTGTCCAGCGTGTTATAGTGTATTTTTAATATCATATTATGATATATACATAATATAGTTTTTTTGCTCATTATATTATGTTAAACAATAAAAAAATGCCTGTACACTGTAAGCAACGTCACTTCAAACATATTATCGTCTTATCAATCTCGACCTCTCAGGAACATTATTTCAACGGCCGAACTATACTTATTTGTGTGTTTGTGATTTAAAACGTACATATATTACATTATAAGCTCTATTGTGACTTTTTCATCCGGACAATTTATAGGCTTCCTATATTAATCATACTTAATAGCGTAAGTGTGTCTGGACTGATTTCGATGAAATTTGTCATTTAAATAGTAATAGTAGAGTTTTTTTGACAGGGCTCGTCCGGGGATGTACTACTACCATGCTTATTTCTGGTGATAGCATTGTATAATGCTCTGGTTAGGAGCCAATTGGAAAGTAACCCAGTCATTTGGGCTCCACATGAGGTTAAATATAGCCTTATTTTGGAGCGAGTGCAAAATAAATTCGTTAGGTACCTGTACATGAGGCTTTATGGGGTATACCCATACTATCCCTTAATGTACCCAACATTATTTGTTCTGGGTATGGTACTTTCGTGCCGGCTTCTTCTCGGTAGAATCTGCCTTCCGAACCGGTGGTAGAGTCACTACACACAGACAGACTTGACGTTTTTAAAAGTGCTTATATTAAGGGCCTACCTACTACTGAATTATGCCTCTGATTGATGGAACGTGGTAGGACAATGACCAAGCAGATGAACTATTGAGCTTGGACCATATTGCATTTGCATACATTGACATAGGATGTTATTATTCAGAAAACAAAATAACGATTCTGTCGGGATTTTTATTAAACCGAAACAAACAAATAAACGTTGACTAAGTCGCTTGCATCAGTTTGTAAGATTATATTTTCGCTTACATTTTTAATAATCTTTATTTAATTCCGTAATTTTGCTTTACTCTATTACGTCTTGCTCTAATTCCGAAATGATATATTATGGCACTTGTAAGAAGTTTTATCAACAGGCATTTTCAAACTATGTGACTGCAAACTTCTGTGCCAGAAAAAATGAGAATAATCAATCACTAAAGTTGAAAAATCACGTAGCGTGAAAAAATACCACGCAGCCCCCAAAAGTTACAAACAAAACAAAAGGTTAACATAAAAGTAAGACTTCGGAAGACGGATTAGTTTCAAGAAGAAAGGTATCATAGATTTTTACACTCTTATAAACATAAAATAATAATACACACGGTGACTTTTCTCTGACAAACAAAAAATTATATTGTAAAACTAAATAATAGTTTATTGCATTAGAAGCACCTTGTATTGATTGTGAGCGGTGCAGTGCGGCGGTGTCTCCATAAATTCTATCAAGTGCGGTTGTTTACGTCAGACGTCTGTGTAGTTTCCGCTATTTAAAAATAATAATTTCGATTGGTCATAAGTATATGTCATATATTCCACGCTTCTTGACTTATACGCCAGCTAGTGGCAAATATCATAATCAATTAGGATTATTTATTTCCGATATTTTCAAACAACTCAATTGTTTTTTGAAATCGCTAATTATACTTGTTTATTAATTATTAATATTAATAAAGTAATTATGAATAAATTTCCTGACGATTGCGACATTCTTATAATATTCAATGACAAGGTTAAATTTACATGTAATTGAATATTATAAGAATGTATTAAATTTTCTGCTTTCAATAATTCTATTTAACTTATGAAAATATATTTATAAAATGTGAAAGTGATATTAATGAATTTTAAATAGAATATAAAATATGAATATTAAATGAAATAGCGGAGTCCCAGGAACATTTTACTCTTTCATCAAGAAATACTAGTAAAAGTTTTTTTTACTTCAATCGCTCTTAAAGGTTACATACACAACTGATGTCACAAACTTAAATTATTTTCAATATTGCGTAGAGATGATGGCCTTATATACGGGAGGTTCCGGCTTCGATCTCCGGCTAGTTCTTTGGTCGGGTACTTCAGCCTTGGCTAGTTCCCACCCCACCTTATCGGCAGGGACATGCCACCAAGCGATTTAGAGTTCTGGTACGATCTCGCGTAGAAACCGATAACTGCCGTACCCCTAACAAGTAAGACCATCTTAGACTTCTTACAATTAGGTTAGTTTTTAGTCAAGAGCTCACATGTATTAAAAAAAAAAAATTCTAATGTCGGATAATGGATAGATTAAAGGGACTGACGATTTTCGACGATAAATAATTTCGTGTTTATTTTTAACACACACGTACCTATCATACACTTACATTCATGGTACGTGAAGCTCATTTCATTAACTGCTAATCGGTACCTGAAAATAATGAACAACATTATGAGAAGATTTATAATGTTAACGTAGGTTTATTTTTTATTAGACTCTAATCCGCTCCGCCGCAGAAGAGTCGGGCGCAACAGCTGGCGCACAACAAACGTCTTCCCCCTTCGAGAAGGATCTCCGGGCGATAGATACGGGGATTCTATTGCACGTCGGAGATAAGTTCTCGAGTTGAGAGGCACAACCCCGTGTTCCTGGTGTTCTTTCGATGGTGTTAAGTGGTTAATGATGTTTTCACAGAGGAGTGCCTGCCTCTGTAGGCATCGCTGGCTGGGTGCTTGCGGTTGTGTGCGAAAGCGTTCCCATGACGCAGTCACCAGGCGATGAGTTCGAACCCCGTGAGGTTTTAGTCGGTAAGAGTCCGGCATAACCACTGCACCTCTCCGTGGTTTAGTAGTATCCATGAGGATTTACCCACGAGAATAAAAAAGGTTTATTTATTACCATCAATAATAATTTTATTATTTATTTTTAGCTACGCGACTTTCTTTTCTGAAAGAAAACAGTTTAAGGGAATGCCAATTTCACGCGGCGTAACTGATCTGAGTTAGCAAATAATAAAAAGTTATCACAAGAACTCCACGCCTGCGGGTATTGTGGGATAAAATATATGTAAAAAAACAATTTTTAATGGAATTGACAAAACTCATAAACTTAATAACAAATCTTGGATTACTTTCACAATTTCGTGAATAATAAAGTAATCTAAATATGGAACAGCCTACAGCTACCGCTTCCGCTACGTTAGAAGATTTTAGGGAAAGTTGTAAATTTCTTTCGGATTAGGTTCGTCATTCAATGAGTGATTTTTAGGGTTTTCAATTTTATGATGTGTAATATTTATTGGCGCGATAAGATAGTAAACTTGACCTGCCACAGAAAAACGCATCACGCTCTCTTATACCTTCATACCAACACTCTCAATGCCTTTGAGTGTTTATAATAATAATAATAAAATAGTTTATTCACAAGAATGTAGGTCTATGTACCTATGTACATATATATAACCTACCTACCTTTTTATAATGTAAAGTAATTATTATAATATTTATACAAACAAATGCGTACCTCACAAATTATAGTCGTGTGTATGTAATAAATGTATGTACAGAAATGTTTGCGCGGTATACACAGAAAAATATATATAGGGTTTATAAACGAAACTCAACACTCTGTTCTGTTGTATTTATTATTTTACTCCATATTTTCTTTATAATTATTAATTATGAATTATAAAAATTAAATGATACACTTCTACCGTACGTAACGCAATGGTACCGTCTTCATTTCTTTGAGTAAATTAAAAAGTATAACAAACGGGTAAAAGCACGCGTCAGAAAAGATTTAGTATTACGATACTGTATGATGTGTTTTCCCAGATCATTTCTAATCAATGCACTCGTGAAATATAGAACGATCTACGTTTACGTGAAAGCTGCTAAGTATGTGGGGTTCGTCAAAAGACCGAGTAACAAATTCCTTAAAACGAAACAACGCAACGTATAGCTAGCTCCTGGGGTGCTACAAATTTTAATGCAATTTCTAGTTGACTAATTTTCTCGCATTTCACATACAATAAAAAAGTGTACTTCAAGCATATTATTGTATGATAACGACTAGGACACTAATATACACGTATTTTTGCCATCCGAGTCTCTCACAAGACTAAAGCATAGCGAAAATGCAGTCGTATTTATATCATACCCACTCGAAGTAGCTGTGAATTAAATAAACATTATTTTATTAGTACATTCGTTAAAATGCCAACCAATTGAGTGAAATATCCGGCACACATCAAGTTACAGTTATCAAAAGTTTAATTATTTACCCACTTTACAAAATTAGTGGAACATGTGAACATGATAAATAGGTGGAAAGTGGATGGTGCATAACGTATGTTACAAAAAATAAAATATACTGACATGAAAATACATACTATATCAAAAATACCGGTATTAATGTATATATACTAGAATAGATATTTACATAGATATGAATATTACATATTTTTGCTATTATTAACTTACATAATACTCAATAACATATATAACTACCTAATCATTTTACCGGTAAGATTCAAAAAATCGAATATTTTCCTTCTACACAATGATTTAACGTAGAGTGTTTCAGGAGGGAACTTATTCAGAAAGAATACAATATTCAACAGAACCTGTTCAACAGAAAATAATGAAAAATACATTCAAAATATTCGGCAATTCGCCGAAAGCCATTTTTGTCCGCACTGTTGCATTTCAAAGCTTCCCCGATACAGTATTGTGAAACTTAAAAGACTTATGCGCTTATAACCCGGTTTGTGAATTGTGTCATTGTACTTCATACGAAATTCAAAAGAGTAAATTATTTTTTAAATAATTCACTTCAAATGTAGTTAACACATTCGTTAAAATGCCAACCAATTGAGTAAAATATCAGGCAAACGTTAAACGCAAAAGTTAAGTGCTATTTAAATGAAGATTTTCAAATTAAACCAAAAATATTTTTCCAATAGTAAAAAAAAATACTCATAGCAATGCAAGGGTGCCCTGAATTGTCTATACGATTTTTTTTCATTATAGTGGGTTGATGGATTGTCATCGTTCAACTCTCGTGGGAATAAATAATGTAGTAGTATCCCGTTGCTTTCTACATCGCGGTACTACAGACATAATGTCCGTAGAATTATGTTAGTGAACCGATTCAGAACATATCGTTCTGGCGCTTCCCCACAGTACCAGTTGCTACCGCTGCCCTCCACCAGGATCCAGGTACTACGCCCCTGTGGCTTGCCTCCTCCGCTGGTTGGACCGTACCGACAACTATTGTCTCCGCTCTTCTCCATCGTTGAGGTCTTCACCCGTTACCCCGGGCATGGGCTCTGCGTTAAACCCCGCAGAACTGGGTCCCTGCTAAACTTCGCCATCCTCACACTTCGGATTACTGAAGTATAAGATGCCCACTCCCGCGACATGGAAGCGCCAGACAGGAATAGTTCAAGTGAAGAGTAAAGAAAGTGAATCTACTCCCCCAGGAGCCGGGTTAATGGGCGTGTGTATAACCCCACGCCCAAAGATCACCCACGCGTTGGACAGACATAATTAAAGCTTCAACACAAACCTCCAATGTTCAATGTTCCAGAAACGCTGAAGATCGTAACAAGTGGAGGCGCATCGCGGAGGCTGCTGTAGCCAAAGAAAATGTATCATCGTCAACCACGACCACTCTGTCAAGAGTGAACGACTAAGGAGGAGGGTTGATGGTTTATGGTGATAACTACAATCGTTCAATTAGTTGGATGGAATGGATTGAAGAAGAAGCCCACAACAAACCGTCGGATATTCTTCTTTTGTTATTACTATTTCGCAATCATATAAACCTTACCCCCTATATTGTTTGAGTAATTTATAAGAAGCACGGGAAAAAGCTTGGTAAATTTTATCCCGTTTCTCTAATTCTTCATAATGGGTTATAATAGGATTTTCCTATAAGCTTAAATTATTAACGTGGCTACGCTACGCTGTGATTAAGTCTAATAAAAAATCTTACTGATCAATTAGTATATATTAAAAAATAATTTTATAAAGAAATTAAACTTTTACTGCTAATTACGAGCTGTTATTCGCGTTCGGCGTACAGGTTTATTATGGTTTTTACCAATCCCTTAGCAACAGTTTGTTTTCCTAGGACAAAAAGTAGCCATTCTGTCACGTCTGCTAAACTACCTCTTTGCCAAAAATCAAGTTTATTGGTTGCTAAGTTAGTGCGTAAAGTAAGAACAAACACACTTTCGCATTTATAATATTAACCACACATATCTACTGAACTAGCTGACCCGCGCAACTTCGTCTACATCAAACATAATTAAAATATTTTTAAGCATTTCTATACCCGTCGTAACATCTAAACGATAGGTACAATTTGAATAATTTAAAGAGGAATGTGCAGGTACATAATCGATTTTAACTATAAAACTATTTATTTGGATAAAGATCTTATAGGAACGTCACCATCTTAAGATTGTATCCGTGTTTTGATTGACAAATTATAACAAAAAGCCTTAACAGTTAGACATTTAGCCTCCCGGACTTTTTTTTAAGTAATAATGATTACTTTAAACATCTCCATCGATCCATACATACATACATCCATCCATCCATACCTCCATACTCACAAACTTTCGCATTTATAATATAAGTAAGATGGTACGCATGCATTCGATCGTTGTCCCATACGCCTTGCGACTCGCTGTTATCTGTGAAGATTTATGTCCTTTATCACCGACAATATTTATCAAATCTTCACTAAAACTACACAACACATGCTTGATAGTTTACACTTTCAAATAAAAAAAGAATTATTTAAATCGGTTCAAATTTAACGGAGCTATGAAGTAAAATTTGTAAAAAATTTCATCTCATTTCCCGGGTGAAGCTTATTGTTTATCGGGATAAAAAGTAGCATATATGTTGACCCGGAATATCAGCTACCACTATACCAAATTTTATTTAAATCCGTTCAGTAGATTTCACGTGATGCACGGACAGACAGACAGAGAGACAGACGGACAGACAGTCAGACAGACAAAAATTAAATAAAATCTGTTTTGGACTCAGTATCGATTATAAAGCATCCCCCGGTCAACATTTTCAAAATATATTAAATGTACAGAAATCTTCCAGTTACAGTTTTATTATAAGAATAGATATAGATATAAACACACTTTCTGGCCCAAAAACCTATTTGCAATATCTTTCTTATAACTACTATAAAGAAAATCGTTTATGATGAACCAAAAGTTTTCGCATTGAAATACAGCTTTTTGCAATTCCACTCCGCTGCGCGTGAAAGCTGCCACGACAGTAATATGACGACAGGGCTCGTCGACGCGTCACTTTGAATATTGATCGCCGTAATTAAATACTGAGGTAGGCTACATCAAAGTTACTGGAGTTGCTGGTGTTACTGCTCTGTGGTAAAAACGTTTTGTTTCCTATCATCATCATTATCAAATCTTTACTAGCCCACCACAGGGGTCTTCTCTAACAATGCGAAAGGTGTATAGTCAAAGTCAAAGTCAAATATTTCTTTATTCAAATAAGCACATACATGGAAAATATGACATAGGAGTGAGTTGATGGCGATAAATAAATTCGTCAACTTAAAACTAAAGCAACGAGGGTTCCAAACGCGCCCTGGTCTAAGAAGAAGCCCACAACAAACTTAGCCGGTTGTTATCACCATCTCACATTGTCCTTTAAAAACTATTAAAGAAGCAACCTGGTTAGAGCAATAATTTACACCCAAGCATTTGTATCGTTGGCGTAGTCCTTTATACTATAATACGACTTTTAATACATACTTTGAAATTTTTCAGAGACATCTACAATATATAACCAGGTAATTTATTGTAAAATTGTATACAATTTCCTTTCAATGAATTACTTATTTTATGTAGTCTAGTATATTGCACTGCAAGTTTATAGTCACCATAAGGCTAGGTCACCACTCTGGCTAAGGGAGGGTTAATTTATTATTCGGACTTTAACCATCTTTGAAAATATTATGGGATAATGAGTCATGTAAGTTAAGTTCTTGATTAAAATTGGGAGATGTAGTTGCCATCCTGGATAATAACAATAATACCGCAAAAACTCCAGGAAAAAGTTACACGCGGATTACAAATAAAATTTGTTATCTATAACTACTTAACTTATCTTTGTATTTTGCATTCCAGGAACGGCCATCGGTATATTTTAACTTGGGAAGAAAAAGGTTCCTGCGAGATTTGTAAAAACCCTAAATAAACTCGGTCGAAAGTAAGTTTATGATAAACCAACAGTTCGCAACGCAATATATCTTTTTGTAGTTCTACCTACTCGACTGCGAGTGAAAGCTGCCACGACAATAATGTGACTACAGAGCTCGCCGACGCGTCACTTTGAATATTTATCGCTAGAATTAAAGGCTGAGGTACGCTTTTTTAAAGTGACTGGAGTAACTGGTGTTGCTGCTCTGTGAAAAGGCCGAGTGCAATTTATTTTCAACACAACATGCAATATAACGTGCAATGCAACATTTCACATACATTTTATTTTGATCGCAAACACAGTATGACCTTGTCTAGGAAAAGCAGATTTGCTCAACTCTCATGGCACTGGAGCACAATTGGAAATAATATACAAATAATTTATGTGTAATAAAGCTTCTCCTATTCCATGTTCCCGTGCTTTAGCAGATGGACACGTTAATTATATCCCTTGTCAGGGGATATAATCGGGGTATATAATTTTTGTCTCCTGCCCGTGCTGTAGTGGATAGCCTTCGGGTTAGTTTTTTTTGGTGCTTTGAATAGGGACAGATGTGCCTCAAACATTTCTAATTCATATTTTACCGTTTGATATCTCTAACTTTACTCTTTAAACTCTTTAAAGGTACAGTTACTCAAAAATATATGAATTTCCTTTGAGTAGGCCTACTTTATAGACACTACAAAAAATATTTGTGTGATGAACATGAATGTTTTTCAGTGTCTGGGTGTTTATCTGTATATCATTAGTATTTATGTGTATTATATTTATAAAAGAATATTCATCAGCTATCTTAGTACCAATAACACACGCTTACTTTGGGGCTAGATGGCGATGTGTGTAATGTCTTAGTATATTTGTTATTATTTATTATTATTGCTTTATAATATATGACATTCTAGAATATTCGGACCTTAATGTTTATTAAAACGAGCTATACCTTAATGTTTATTATACCCTACCGATTGCAAACGGTAGGGTATAATAAACATTTAGCTTCGCAAATTTTAAAGCGATATCGAATACACTAGTCTATTAAACCACAGGAGAGATAGTATATGTTTATATATTATTAACTTATTTCTGTGGAGTTTTCCTTCGTGGTTGTTGCATTAAAGGCCCTCGAAGCGACTGAGGTACAGAAATAAACTTATAATAAACAAACTAACGTAGGCTTAGATATATCGATATATATATATATGTAATAATATATAAAATTATATATTATTATATCATCACTTGGATTTAAAATATTAAAATAGAAACAGGGGTCAATGGAGATTCGTGATTCACGAAAATGACCGCAATATTTGCGGAATGAAAGTGTCGCGAAGCTTGCAATTATTTGTCAGCTTTTCAACGCTCAGAAGAGCTATTTCAACGTTATTCTATATAGAAACGCTAAATTTGTCTAGAAAGACACCATACGCTTCGTTAATATTACGAAGCGAGTAAAATATTAAACACGTAATCTTATATTATAAAGGTAAAGTGTTTGCATTTTTGTTTGAACGTGCTCATCTGAAGTAATACCATTTGAAATCGTCTCTTTTTGTAATCCTTTTGTTTTTGTCTTTTTCTTATCATAATATTTTTAATGCTAATATTATATGGTGGTAATATTGACAAGCGGTGATAGCCCTTTGGTTAGGACTTCGGCCGGATTTTCGGGGGGAATGGAGTTCTTAAATATGTTTAACTACGACCTTTGCGGGCCGATTGGTGCAGTGGGCAGTTACCGCTGTGGGTTCAGTTCCAACAACAGAAAAAGATTTGTGTGATGAACATGAATGTCTTTCCGTGTTTGAATGTTTTTCAGTGTCTGGATGTTTATATTATAAGTATTTATGTATATTATTCATAAAAACATTCATCAGTAATCCTAGTACCCATATCACAAGCTTCTTTGGGTTTAGATTGCGATGTGTGCATAGTCTTAGTAGGTACATTTATTTATTTAACTTCAGAGCTACAAGAGTTTTGAACAATCTCTGGATCTAAGGGTGAAGGAAGATGTAGTGCTAAAACCTGTATACCTATGAGCATAGCCCCAAAAAGTTAGAGGGGCGTACCGGGGATCGAAATCCATCCCCCAGAAAGTTAAGCCGTTGCACTAACCATCAGTATATCCCCTTTTTTTTAGTACAGAAGGCAAAAATTTAGAAGGATTCAAAGAACATTTTAATTTGCATTGAATTTTTTTATTGATAGTGCAAAAAGTTATATTTACTCTCAACATATAGAGCTCGCTCAGCAATGCTCTATGTCAAGGGTCATCACGAGCACTCGGGGCGCCAAAGGGCGAATCACTCGTAGCGACGATATGCCAATTGTGAGTATCATGACCTAATTGTGGCTAACACTCTCGACATACTTAGTTTTTACTTTCTGCATCATTGACGCTTTCAGAAAATGTCATCCCGGTAGTTTTTTTTTTTTGAAAACAGTTTTAAAGTTCATTTCATACTGACACGCGACGTGACGCGGCGTGCACAAATCTCAAATAATATAAAAAATAAGAAGCCTTTCTATTTTCTATTTCTATTCTCACATCTCTAACTGATACAATTCTCGGTAACTAAGCTTTATACGGCGATGTTCTGACCTTCATGACATGTTCAAACTAAAACTCCCAATTGAGAACACAAATTGCAATGTCAATAACATTTTTACAAGACTGTGTACGCAACTTTATGTTTCACTTTTAGTCCAGAATAACTTCTAAACTCCTGAACAGATATGAATGTAAAAGATTTTGTTAGAATCCTCCAACCGTCCTAAGTGACACGAGCTATAAATTGTTTGAAAAAAATGAACATTGTGACTTAATGGCACCATTTTGAAATGTTAAAATTCGAACCGTGTTCGGCAATCTTGTTTTTTTATAACGTTTATCGCTGCGTCAATGTCTGCAAGTTCTGCAAAACTTTTGGTAGTACAAAAAATCCTGATGTGAGTTTTACATTCTGTGATTTGGAGGCAGGAAACGTGCGGGCTTAGATACACACGTGATACTCGTACCATAAATAGTGGTTAGGGCAATCGAAACCGACAGCCAAAAAACAGGAAGAAAACAAACATGTAGATATGCGGGCCGGAAAAACCGAACAGTTACTGATAATTAATTTACAAAGAAGTGACGTAAAGTCATTATTATTATTATTATTACTATTTTAGATAAAAGACAGGACTGTTATTTCAAAGTTTTCGTGCTATTTACATCGGTCGGTAAGTCACTGACACCAAGCCACCGATTGTGTTAGCGTATCATCGGCTTTATAGTTTCTTGGCTCATTTATCTGTCTGTATTTGTTAAGAACACATGCTCAATTATTAAATACTGGTTGATCATCACATTTTTGTTTCGTGTCATGGATGTATAATATCTATTGGTTTTGGATGTTTTACTTAAATTTTAATAAGTAAGTTTTTCTTAGTAATAAATATTAACATTTTGTGATAAAATACAGAATGTTATATAACATATTGTATATGTTATTAACCTCACTAGGTTAATAACAGCGAACATTTTTGTTGGTTTAATCTTTTTTTTAATTTCTATTTTTTCTGATATTTCCTGCAAGTTACTTAAAAATAAATGATTGTATTAAAAAATTGCAACGAAAAAAATCACAAAAAAATCCAATTGCAAGTTGCACACTTAAGTCTTCGCAAACCAGCTATGTCAAGATTTTAAGTATTTTTAGTTCTATGTTAAGAGTTTTAATAATTAGAAGATGGCATTTAGAGCTCTGAGTTTAAGCAGAACCAAACCGTTTGTATTTACATAATGGGATTCTGCACCGTGCACATTTATGTATCTACATAGGTATGTAGATACTGCATACCAATTAAACAGGTACTACAGTGACTACTAAGGCGGTGTAGATAATTGGGTCACTAGTCGCCCGTTAATTATTGGCGACTAGAAGTCCATTATTAATGACAAATTGGTATAAGGAATACTGATGAGGTTAACTCTACTGTGAATTTTAAATTGCTATTGATCCAACTACGCTTGTGATGGAAGTTTCCGCACAGTAAGGGTGCCTGTATAACGAGTGACCAATAACAGTTTCTCTGCTACTAGTTAGCACGTTAGACATCCCACTGATAAGACCATAGCGTTTGTCACTGCGTCTGGGACGTCAAAGAAATTAAAAAGTTAAATAACTATCACTGTATTTTTTATTTTATTTATACTCTTTATTTGCACAAAAAAAATCAGAAGAAGAATAAAAAAACGCAGACAGAAGCAGTGTACAAAAGGCGGCCTTATCGTTTAGTAGCGATCTGTGCCAGGCAACCTTAGGACGAGGAAAACAAAAGGGTAACAGACTGCAGGTTGTCTGTAGTAAATGTAGCGTATAATAAAAGCTATACAAGCGAGCAATACTCATTAGATAGACCTAATAGCGAAGAAAACATATTTTCAACTCATAATGTTATTTGATAAGATGCGTAAAAGGTACTTGTAAGACCCCGAATATAATCGATCTATTCGAAAAGCTTTGCTGTTTAGCATAACTCTCGTTAAAACACTAGTGATATTGTAAAAATGTATATTATGAACATTACTGGTCAAGCTACGCTTGTGTTTGAAGTTTCTATACAGCAACGCTTCCTGAAGAGTTATGTGGATATGGTAGCTGTTTACTAGCGATATATTTCTGTTACACACACTTTCTGTTTCTGTACATAAACACTGTACATAAAAATTAAATAAAAATAATATAATAAAAATTAAAACAAATATTTATTATAATGGCATTTAGTTCTCTTAGTCTGTATAAAACGCCAAGTTTTGCCTGTATTTACATAATTGGATTCCACCCATTCCGTGTCATACAAACCCATTAATAATGGAAAATTGGTATAAGGAATGCTGATGAGGTTAACTCTACTGTGAATTTTATGCTATTGATTCCAACTACGCTTGTGAACGAAATTTCCGGACAATTCAGATGCCTTCCCAACTAGCGGTTAAAATACCAATGTAACAGAAAAAATACTATTACATACATTGTGTTATTGCATATGTATGTGTTTAATTAAAAAAATAACATTTTTTAATTGTTGTTAGGTATTACTAACATCGTTTTCCGGTCCTTGGTCTCTACTAGTAGAAGTAGAGATTTTTTGAGAGAGCTCGTCCAAGAAAATACTACCGCCATGGTAATTTCTGCCGTCAAGCATGTTTGCTGTGTTTTAGTCTTAAGGGCTTGGCTGGCGGTGCTATTACAGGCAGATGAGGCCCAATATCTACACCTTGAAGGAAGGTTGTTGTTCCTTGCCCTGCGAAGTGTTATTCTGTTTATAAACGATGGTCTTCATTTACCATCAGTTGAATCTAAATCTATGACTTTAACCATCAGTTAGGCCAACTGCTTGGTCCGTCAATAATTATTACTATAAAAATGTAATTTAATCTCGCATTATCCCATTAAATGAGGTCGGCCTTTCCATCATGAGCTACAGATAGATAATAAACCTATTTTTGTTCTGTGCATTATCTTCTGCGAGTCGCATCTCCCTTATGTCACTTTGGATCTTGGGCATTCAAGTTTTTCCATGTTGTAGTAAGAATCGACGAAGCAAGCACATGGTCCACCTGATACTGACTGTTATTGCAAGCAACACGTCATACAAAAGGCCGCATAGTGTGCTATATGAGACAAAGTTGATAAGCGAAAAGCGCCTATAATTGCACCGGTAACCGTACCCTTCCAAAAGCTATACTTGGAGGCAGAAATTATTATGGCGGTAGGAAGCTCTTCCCCGAACGAGCACTTTAAAAAAAATGTTTTCCTATTTAGTTAATTATTAAGTTTATTTTTATTTTTATATACATGCATATATATTTTAAATATAAATATATAAAATAATATTTTAAACTTAAATTGCTGCACCAACCAGTTTCTTCGTCTTTCCTAACGTCAAAGGTTGTCTAGAAGAGATCGCTTTAGTGACAAGACCGCCTTTGCACGCTCTATTTTCTATTATAAGTTTATTCTGTATATGTTATCTTTGTATATAATTTGTGTGTGCAATAAAGCTTTCAAAGAAACAAACGAACAAGGTAGGTTGATATAATAGTGAAATTTTAAATATAAGTATATGAAGTGGGGCACTCAGAAAATTAGTTTAAAAAAAAGAAAATAAGTTAGGTACTTATTCGACTAAACCAAAATGTGAATATTTTTCCGTTATCAATGCTCTAAGAACTTTTCTAAGGAAAATGCAAGTTTTACAACGGCGAAGATCTGTGTCAAGGGACGCTGTGCAATGAAAGCTCGAATTGTGAGCCTGAATTATAATGAAACGTAAATTTAAAGAATTACATTGTTTAATTATTAAAATATTGTTATCATGATTACAAATGATAATGACTAGACGCGCGCTTTTTATATATACTATACTTTACTATAATAATATGCTTGTATACTACATGCAAGTCTTCCTCTTGAATCACTAAACATATCGTTGAAAACTGCATTAAAATCCGTTCCGTAGTTTACAAGATTCAAGCATATAAACAGGGGGAGAGACTTTGTTATATAATATGTAAAGATAAGTAGATATCATTAGGAATAACTTAAATGATTAAATTATTACTAGAGGACTTCGTCTGCGAATAAGTCAACTTGAAAAAATATTCGTATGTTGTCGCGGACTGTTTTATAGAACTTTAAAGAAACAACAATTCCGACAATTCCGATATACTTACTACATACTTCCGTCGATATATATTTATCGATAAAACACGAATAAAATTACATTTTCTAAAAATGAATCCTACCTAGATTGATATATCACACCCTAACCCCCTGTCTACTAAATTTCATGAAAATCGTTGGAGCCGATTCCGAGATTCCAATTATATATATACAAGAATTGCTCTTTTAAATATATAACATAATAACAAAATTCAAATCCAATATAATTTCATTTATTTGCAACTACTCGGCAGTCAATACCAAGAATAAGTAGAACATACAAATAGAATAGTAAGACTTTAATATAACTAGGTAGGTACTTCGACCATACCATATAGGCTTTATTAGAGATTTAAGCTGAAAAGAAAGATGACGGTCTCACAAGCGGATGATTTAGTCTTAGGTGCTACCTTGATTAGGTATAACCACAAAATAACATAGCATTTACTAGCAACTCGATTTAAAATTGTAATGTTAGGGATTTTTCTGCCATGGAAATAGAGAAATTGGCAATGTTGAACTCTTGTCTCGTTGGCTTGTCTTGTTTAAGCCATTGCCGGTTATTATCACTTATGAATGAAATAAGTTGTAAAATCCCGCAAACCAGCATGGAGGTCTACAATCTAAATTCCTCAGTCCGATAAAAGAGGAGGCTTGTAACCAGTAGGACGTTGATAATGATGGCGAGCGAGGCTTACCATTGTTATTTGTAATACAACTAATTTTAGTTGTTACTTTAACACTGAATAAATATTACTTAATCGTGAGCTCACTCTAAATTAAATCTGAATTAACTTTCCAGGTTAACTGTCAGCGCTCATTTTGCATTGCTTCTAGTATACTAGGTGAACAGCATCTGGTAAAAAAGTATTTTGTAGATACAATATAGGTATCAAATTCAAATTTCTTTTCTCGAAATATTATTATAAACAGAAAAACTTTTAACGTGTAAAAATTTATAATATTCTCTTTTCTAAAATTAATTTTCTCCTCAGGTTTCATTGTTGAAAAAGATAAGCAACAAATGAAGAGTCATTTATTATACAAAGGCAATTTGTTTCAGTTTTATTCATGCATAAATTACAAGAAAAGTTTCAGATATTTTTGTATTATTAATTACTTACATCCTCGTAGTACCTACTTATTAAAATATTTTTAAATTGCAATACATGTTATTTAAAACGTCTTGATCCAGGAGAAGAGGCTCGATTAAGTAACATTCATACATCTTTACAAACTCGCCTTTCATAAAAAAATTTACATAACATGACCAAGTTACTGCTAAATTGGGAAACAGTTAGTTTTTTCTTTCAATTTAATTTATTCCAGTACAGAAAAAATCATATTTTGTCCACCGTTTTCCCTTAAATGTTCGTTATTGTAATTTCTGCAATGATTTCAGATTCCCTCTACAACTATCTCCAATCAGTCCAACATTCAGCCTAAATCTATTCCCATTCGGTGATGCATACAAAGCTTACATTATAACAATGGAACCCTGCGCAAACCGTTCGTTTAGGCGATAACTCAGTCCGATTAGATACCCTGCTGTTCCATTACGCTTAACTGTTCCAGATTATGTCATCTTTGTCTCCTGAACATTGTGCATTGATGGTACAACGTTGTGACGTCACTTTTAATAATGCTTCATTAAATGGCCTCGGACAACTATGAATATCCTTTGCTTCTTTTTTCTTCTTCCTCTGCTTTACAGCGGAAAGAGGTTGGGTATCTTCTTTCTTCTTTACATCGGGGAAGTAGATGGTATTAGAAACAGGATTAGGATTGTAGGATTTAGCCAAGTACAAGGCGCATCTTATAGGGATTCATGTTCGGACCTTGTCTTTACTGTTGTAATTTTTCTTTTTATTTTTTCATGTCGCATTCGTGAATTGAAAATGTTCATCATCACCATCATCATCATCATCATTAACGGCCCACTACGGGGCACTGGTCTCCTCCCACAATGAAATGGGTTAAGGGCGTAGTCCACAGATTGGTGGACTCCACACACCTTTGAGAACATTATTTAGGACTCTCAGATATGCAGGTTTTCTCAACATGTTTTGCTTCACCGTTGAAGCAAGTGATAATTTTTGAAAGAGATATTTTTTTTTTTTTTTTAAAAGCAGATAACTTACAAAATGTGGAACGCGCCTCCAAATTTTCTAGGATTTGAGGCGCGTGCTGGGATTTGAACTCTGCCCCACGAAAGTGAAGTCGAGCTCCTGCCCACTGGACTATCACCGCTTAGAAATGAAAATGCTCATAATGGAATATTTCCTGCATACTTAAGAATAGTTTGAATTTGAACAATTATTAATAATGGAAAATTTGAAGTCTTTATTTGAAACCAAATCAAAGGGCTTATCTATTAATTTGGTTCAGCGTGTCTCTAGTAATTTAACAAAACATTACATTATACAGTGTGTCAGGTAAGAAGTGCTCTCAGGCTTATACTGCGCATACTAATGCCAGTTTTAAACTGTTGTTTTTTTGTAGTAATATACGTAAAAGCGGGCCAAGTGGGTAAAGTTTCGACTTCCCTTTCGGGTGGACCGAGTTCAATCCCCGTCACGCACCTCAAGTTTTCGGAGTTTGTGTGTTTTTAAATAAAGCGATTAAAATGTATTTGTAAAAATTATATTTTGCTGGTAGATCGTTGCAGTCTTTTTACGTAGCACGACCTTTACCAACTGATACATAAATAACCAAGATCGTGTAACAACCCTTGAAGAGTTATTAAATAAATTAACGTAGAAAACAACAAACAAGTACATACAAACCTTGTTGTAAAATTTCTTATCTTTGGAAAGTTTCCATTCGAAAACGAACATCAATTAATAACCCAGGAGTCATTATCGACTTTCATATCGAGTTGGAACATCAAATAAATCAGCTCACATAATCTAATGACCCGACGAATGAATGAGGTGTCAAGCGGACTTTATCAGGCAAACAATAAATTGCTGGTCGAAACTCGGTCAGGAAAATCGGCGGCCATTGTTTAACTTCGTTCGACGTTCCGTTCGCTCTTCCATTCAATCTAAACCTTTTAGTGTGGTTTGGGAATACTGGTGTTAAAAAAAAATTGTAGCGGGTATATAAAATTGCACACGCTAAATTCTAGTGCATCTCGCTAACTGTAACTTTAATTATGCTTAAAGGTTATTTAGAACTAATAAAAGTTCGTACAGAAAAAGACAAATCCTATATACATTTGAAGGAAAGTTTTTTTTTCTTATCATTAATCCGAAGCATCTTAAGCTGAATTTAAAATCGTTAGCTTCCACTAGTTTTACAAGAAGGTGCTAAAATGGAGTTTTACAAGCGTAGTAAACAAGAATAAAATCGATAATTATCAAAACAATGCTTAGTTATCTTCATTCTTCTACGTGCACTATTACTCAATAACAATTATAGCAAAGTTTAAATTGGTACCTTGATTATGGATAAGGTATTAAAAATTGTATATTTATTCGCTACTATAATCTACTTTCATTTGCTTATTTAGAATTCTTTTGTTTTAATGTTGAATGAAAACATCGCAAGGAAATCGGTAAACCTAAAAGTTTCTGTTCTGAATGGGTTACTAATGATGATATTAATTTATTAATTAATAATAAATATTATAATGGAATATATACACATAGGTTGCAGTTGAGGGCTAACTTATAGAGTTATAGGTTAAATAAAAAATGCCAGAAAGTGCATCATTCAGGAGAATCATTAAAACGAATAACGTTTGTTCTAAGACTTTTCAAAATTCACGGGGCCCATAGCTCGGAGAACCGATAGACGTTGGGGTCTTAAGGTGCTGGAATGGCGACCCCGTACCGGTAAACGCAGCGGAGGTGGACGGATGACATCAGGCGAGTAGCTGGAGCCGCTAGAGGCAGGCGGCCCAGGATCGTGTATTGTGGACTCCCTGCGACCTATGTCCAGCAGTGGACGTCAATTGGTTGAGGTGATGATGATGATACAAAAAAGATGATTAATTATGTTATTTCTGTAAAGTGACATTACACTATGCAACAAAATACATGTGATTCGACAACGTCGCGTAGTCGGGTCAGTGACCGCGCGATAGACTCATGGTTCGCTCGCTTTTGCCGATGTTACATTACAGAGTAGTAACAAGTAGAGTTTCTATTTAAAGATTGAATATTTCACGAACTATCGTGTTAAGAAAAGGCTTCGAACAAAAGTTGTTGGTTTGAATGTAAACAACTACAGGCCGAGAGCTTTCTGGTATTTTTCACTTAACCCTGAATAAAAATTAGGCCTCAACATCACGTAGATAATATTCTCACGTAGTGTTTAGTAATAGTGATATTATAGATGGCTATCTTGCTAGAGGTATGGCAATTACATTAAAAACATACCCCTGGCCGATTTCTAAGAGAGTCAGCGGGTGATAATCTACAAAACCTATGATCTATCATAGATTTTCTTCGTAGATTAACAACTTCATTATTTATTTAAGTATCGTATTACTATAATCAACATTATCCTACTTTAGAATCTGTATTGTAATGCATCCTACAAAATTAATAAATTCATAATTATATCCTATAGGCAAATATAAAATTAGTAACCGATATTGTGTAGTGCATAATTGAACGCTTTATTAATATGTCACTGCATGTTTTATGTAATATTACATTTATTCATTAGAACATTCATACAGCTGCTAAATACCTGGGTATATTTAACAAGGTTAAGCGGTACTTTACACCACAGCAACTTCAAGTCGTACGAGCAGAGTACTGCAGTCACTTTTAAGATGGCTCTACTAAATACCAGCTCGAAATATTACGCCTTTATACAGTCAAAACTGTTAAGTTTGGGTACTCTCCGTTTTGCCTGTTAAACGTTTTTGACGACCTCCCTGGTGCAACGGTGAGTGCTGTGAGTCTAAGTAGGAGCTCCCGGATTTGATTCCTGGCAGAGCAAATTGGAAATTTGTAATTTCTTAATATTCTCTGGTCTTGTCTGGTGGGCGACTTTTATTTATTTTTTATTTATTTATTAGACTTTGGCCGTGACTTCTTACCACCCTACAGACAAAGACGTGCCGTTAAGCGATTAAGTGTTCCGTTGCAGTGTCGCATAGAAACCGATTAGGGGTATGTCTACCATACTCCCTAACAGGTTAGCCCGCTAACATTTTAGACTGCATCATCACTTACAACCAGGCGAGATTGCAGTCAAGGGCAAACCTGTAGTGAATATTTACCCGGCTAAGTTCGTTGTGGGCTCTTCTTAGACCAGGGCGCCCTCGTAGCTTTAGGATTAAGTTGGTGAACGAAGTTATCACCATCCCCTTACAATTATGTAAACTTGTATGTATGAACGCTTCATAAGTGCCTGTGATAGGCCTACATGAATAAAGAAATTTTGAATTTGAATTTGAATTTGAAAAAAAAAATGGATAATAGCTTAGTGTTCCTTTTGTAGTAATATTAGACGGAACAAGCAAATGGATCACCTGATGGTAAGTGGAAAACAATCTCTTATAAACACAAACAGTACACAGGGCATGCAAGGAACACATTCTACAAAATGCCACCCTATGCCAATCAACCTGTGAATGTAGGACGTAGGTGATGAACCTTAACGCCTGTATGTTTAGTCGCAACCATGCCCTTCAGACCGGAACACACTACTGTTACCACAGTACAAAAAGGTGCCGTAGTGGTACCTTAGCGATTAATGTGGCATACATCAACTCGCAACCGTTCATCTCGTTGTTTAATAAAAAAAACAAATATAATTACTGCAATTCATGCAGCCAATTGAAATTATGCTTAGTTAGTTTTTCTATTTATTTCTTTAATATGAATAACATAAGAAAATTTTGCATAATTTTTCATTTAAAAAACCTATGGACCTTAATCAAAAAGTTACAGAATTCATATTGTCTTCGCAGTATTTATAATTTGAATAACTAATATCTAGATAGCAAGCTAGACCTTCGTCATTGTATTCCAACATATTTGATTACGGTCAAGATCTAGCCTCAAGGCTATTATGTAAATAAAATTACCATTTTATGAATAAAACTAAGAGTTTAATGTGTAAATTACAATAGTAAGTTTAATATGCCCGCGCAATAACGCAAATAGAAAACAATAACTTTCCAACAACACGTAGACTCTTACATAGCAGTTAAAACATCTTTGTTAATAAGAAAAATGCAGCATGTTTTCTAAACCTTTCCATTTTGTATTTTGCAACTTTGTATATGGTCCTATAAAAGGTTCTTTTTTTTTTTTTTATCTAAAGCTCGTTTTCCCCACTCGAATATATCTGGGTTTAAAAAGCAGAAGATAATCATTATATTATTCTTTGACTATTAATATCCCACAGTTCAGCTTCTTCTGTTATATTATGAGAGACTTTGAAAATAATTAATAAATAAATAAATATACTACGACAATACACACACCGCCACCTAGCCCCAGAGTAAGCGTAGCTTGTGTTATGGGTACTTAGACGACTGATGAATATTTTTATGAATAAGATCCCATAAATACTTATAATATACATATAAACACCCAGACACTGACAAACATTCATGCTCATCACACAAACATTTTCCAGTTGTGGGAAACGAACCCACGGCCCTGGGCTCAGAAAGCAGGGTTGCTGCAAACTGCCCCAATCGGCCGTCAAAATAATACACAAAATCGGTGATAGCTTAGGTGGTAGGACTTCGGCTTAACTTTCGGAGGTTCCGAGTTCGATCCCAGGCATGTTATGTGCGTTTTAAACATTTGCCATAACGGCGAAGTATATATGTAAGAATGCATGAAGTCTACCAATTTGCACTTGGGCAGCATGAGGACTACGGCCTAAATTCTTCTTCATCATCATCATCACATCAACCGATAGACGTCCACTGCTGGACATAGGTCTTTTGTAGGGAGTTCCAAGTTCCACGATTCTGAGCCGCTTGGATTCAACGGCTACCTGCGACGCGCTTAATGTCGTCTGTCCACCTCGTTGGGGGTCGACCAACGCTGCGCTTACCAGTACGGGGCTGCCATTCCAGCACCTTGGGACCCCAACGTCCATCCTTTCTCCGAACTATGTGCCCGGCCCATTGCCACTTAAGCTTCGCGACTCGTTGAGCTATGTCGGTAACTTTGGTTCTTCTACGAATCTCCACATTTCTGATTCGATCGCGTAGAGATACTCCGAGCATAGCTCTCTCCATCGCCCGCTGAGTGATAGGTCTTCTTATGCTGTGAGAATAGCTGTGTTTTATATTGTAAGAGGTTGATAATGGTGGTGATGACTAAGTATATTATACCAATACGTTAATGACAACAACAAAAACCAACGCTTAATTTGCTTTACGAGGTATGGAGAAGGTTTATGCCTTTGAAACTAAGAATAACATTATTTTATATAAATAATAATTTATTAATATTATATTTATAACGAACCTTCAGTTTAGGTCGCTCCAGTCATCTTGAAATCGATTTTAAGACCAAGCGCTTTCGAAGCGAGTATTTGCATCGTTGCTTCAGAACTATCAAACTACGATCATAAAGGAGGTACACGTAGAATTAATTAGTTCAATTTCCCATTAATTATATTCAATAACATAACCTAATTTAGATAGATTTCAACAAGTGCTCATTATACACGCTTGGACTTTGTGTGAAGTAGAGTTTACTACAATTGGTTGGAATTAATCATCATTAATAAATTCCCCTATAAATTACGCATTTCAACAAATATAACCAAATAATTGTTTCACCAACACCTCATAAATTTTACTGTGCAGTACCGGTAAACTAACCGCTATTAATAAAAGCAAATGCGTATATAGGCAGTGATATGCTATTACCTATAGAAAAACTTCAACCTCACTGTGGGCTTTTGATGTCCAGATATGTGATTTAGCTAGCATAGAAAATGACTTGATAGAGTCAAGACTTGCCACCTGTGTTGTTGACGGTCTCAAAATAAATCTTCCAGTAGTTAGGACACGCAACCTCGTCCTCGTATTCGGGAATCTTGACTCTGGGTCAAATTCCCAAATCCTTATCTCTTGGGAATTTATAAATTCAAAATTTCTTTTTAGTTTGTTATCGTGCAGGCTCTCATAAGTGGCACCTTGCTAAAACTGTTGATAAACGATTTAGCTTTTCAGTACAGTGCCGCACTGATACTACTTTCCCAAAGAGTTGTCTGGAAGAGATTGCTTTGGCAATAAGACCGCCTTGGCATACCAATGTTTTTGTAAATTTTAGTTCACTGCATTTGTTCGATCTACTTAAAAGTATGATTTAATATAAATAACCCTAACCGGCCAGCTCGCATTTTAGACTGCATCATCATTGACGGCCGATTGGCACAGTTGGTAGCGACCCTGCTTTCTGAACACAACTGCGCAGAACTGGATAATATTTGTGTGATGAACATGAATGTTTTCAATGTCTGGGTGTTTATCTATATATTATAAGTATTTATGTGTATTATATTCATAAAAATTATTCATCAGTTATCTTAGTACCCATAACTCAAGCTACGCTTACTTTGGGACTAAATGGCGATGTGTGTATTGTCTTAGTATATTTATTTATTTATTTTTTATTTACTACTAAGATTGCAGTCAATGAGTAACGGTAGTGAAAAAAGGCAATTTAGTAATAAAGTTACAGTATAAATGCTTAGTTTGAAATAACATCTCATTTCATTTGATAGGTATGCCTGATTTTTTGAGCTAGGTTAGTGGTAAACTCTCACTGAAAAAAGGCAAAAAAAATTATTCATTTGGTCCAATCTCTGCTAATTAGTACGAACTAAATTAGCTGGTCCGATATAAATTGCATGCATTGAACTTAATTGCAATTTGTAAATATTTGTTTATTTATGTATTTATTTTGATTTTGATCTCGGAGAAGCATTGACCGTCAAAGCAATATATATGCAATATAAATGATAAAGCAGCTCAGAATACAGTTGCCGACACACCACTTTTTCCCGCAGATGTCGTACGTGGCGACTAAGGGCATATAACGGAGCATGGGCAGCATCCTCTGTGCAACTACTACAATCTACTGCGATCACCAACCCGTCTGCCCAGCGTAGTGTTTATGGGCAAATCTTCTCATTGGGAGAGACTTTTAGTCCAGCAGTGGGCTGTTATAGCTTATTGATTTATATATGTTCGAACCCAGGACCCGGTGATCAGTAGTTGAACACGCTAACGACTGTATAAACGAGGCTGTCAAAATCGTGAAGGTGTGTCTGTTTGTTTGTTTGTATGTTCTGCTCAATTACTGTGACCAATTTTACGGTACCTTGAAGACGATAAGGAATACGTTTTATGTCGGAATAACAAACGATAGTCACTCTGCGGGATTAAGAATAAACTTTGTGACATATGCCCGGAAAAAAAAATAAAAAATATCTAGGAATAAAGTATCTGGATTCACGCGCCTAAGTTCATATTAGTTCGTTTATATTCCAATGAAACGCTTACAACGCCCGCTTTTCTATTCATACGACACTATCTCGGCGTTATCTGTCCGTTCCCTATGAAAAATACACTTCTACACGGGTTAGCCGCGAGAATGAAATATTAGAACACTCTCTTAGGTACCACATCATTTATCTTGGTTATTCTACCGTTACACTGTACAGTGGTAATATTTTTCGTAGACGGAAACACGGACCGAGATGAAAATATTCGTAGGTACTAGAAGCTGCATTGGCTGCGTTGTTCTTGTGGTTAGTGTCCTAAACCATGGCTCACAAGGATTTGATTTCCAGATCAGTCGAAAAATTTGGTATTGGATGTTTCTGTTCAAATATTAAAATAAATAATATACTACGACAATGCACACATCGCCATCTAGCGCCAAAGTTTGCGTAGCTTGTGTTGTGGGTACTAAGATGACTGTTGAATATTTTTATGAATAATATACATAAATACTTAGAATATACATATAAACACCCAGACCCTGCAAAACATTCATGTTCATCACACAAACATTTTCCAGTTGTGGGAATCGAACCCACGGCCTTGGACTCAGAAAGCAGGGTCGCTGCCAACTGCGCCACTCGGCTGTCAAATATTCTCACCCCGTCCCGTGTACACGTGGTCGTGATATTTGTTAAAGCTCACCAAATCACGATTGAATTGGCGTGGTGGGCTATGCTCCGAAATCCACCCTCGTGAAGTAGCTACGGTTTAAAAAATGGTTATCTGGATGAATCAAAATTCGTATATTGCATGCTATTATGGATGCAAAATGTCGTTTTTTGTAAATGATACTACTAAATTTACTATAATTTATCAATTATTTACATTAAAATTTCGTTAATTCTTGCCATTTTGTTAATGCCGTTCTGGTAAAAGTTTACGGAAATCGAAGAATTTAATTTCTTGCAAAGATTTATTCAAACAATCAAAAAAGGGTAAGTTAGGTTGACTAAGCTATAAAGGGAATGGTGGTTGATTATTTCTTTAATAGCCGAATACCCGGCTATGGTTATAAGAAATATTTTCCTAACAGAAAAAACTCAATACTATGAGTCAAGCCCGGCCCGAATCTCGTTTGTTACTCTAGCACGCTAACCTCAAGACAATAGGCAGTATTGCTATTTAGAAAAATAAGTAATGAGAATTATAATTAAACAAATAATAGGTGCTCACAAATGAATTACTCATTTCATTTTGCCTACCAAATACAACGAAGACTCCAAGTCCTGTCAGGCTATCTTCTAGCAGCGGTGATAGTGTAATATTTCCATTTTGTAGCTCGACGAAACAAGCTCATTTGCATTTCAGATTACAATTAGTCTTTACTAAATAGGATCGTAGTTGCAAATTAGCCAGCCGCCGGCAAACTAATTGTGTGCAAGGCTCTCTCCTTGTTACTAACTATACGTATAAATAGAACAGAAGCATCTATTAAACCAAGTTTAGCATTGAAGCCAGCGATCCAATAAGCAGTGATGGCCAAGTGGTTACGACTTCGGCTTCCCTTTTGGGGGAACCAACTTCGATAATCGGTATTCACCACAAACTTGTCGGAGTAAGGTGCGGTTCAAGAAATTAAATATGCTATGCTTTAACGCCGAAGGAAAACATCATGAGGAAATGTGTGGGAGTTCTCCATCATGATCTCAAGTATTCCTGCACTTGGCTAACATGGGTCACTATAGAAATAAATAAATATACTACGATAGTACCCAAATCGCCATCTAGCCCCAAAGTCAGCGTAGCTTGTGTTATGGGTACGAAGATGACTGACGGATTTTTTTTATGAATAATAAACACAAATACTTAAAATATACAGATAAATACCCAGATACTGAAAAACATTAATGTTTATCACACAAACATTTGCCAGTGGTGGGAATCGAACCCGAAGCCTTGACAGAGAGTACGCTGCCCGAAGCGCCAATCGGCCGTCGATCTAAACCGTTCCCATTATCGTTCCGCTACAAGGTATCCTACCTTGTAGCGGAACGATAATGGGTTGATAAGCCAATCAAATTATAAATAATTATTTACTAGCTGGTCCCCGCGGTTTCATCCGAGTTGACTATTGTTCATAACGTATTGTTCGAATTTGCCACATAGGGCACGGATCTCCTCCCACAATGAGAAGGGGTTAAGCCGTAGTCCACCTCGCTGGCCCAGTGCGGATTGGTCGAGTCCACATACCTTTGAGAACATTATGTAGAACTCTCAGGCATGCAGGTTTCCTGACGATGTTTTCCTTCCACATCGAAATAAGTGATATTTTTAATTCCCTAAAACGCACATAACTTAGAAGAGGTAAAGGTGGGATTCGAACTCAGCCACTCGAAAGTGAAGTCGAGCTCCTACTCATGCGCTATCACTGCTTTTCTTATAATATTAGCATAGATATAGATTGATTTCAAAAGATATATCAAGAGATACACCACAGTTTCTTAATTCACCTCCTCAGGCGATCATGTTCCTAGGATGTATCTATATTGCGATACAGAGGTGTAAGTAAGTTATCCCAAACGATTGGAAGTTTCTAAGCCCGAGCCTGAGGGCTTTATATTCTTTCTATGAAATCCTGTTATATGTTTCACACAATATTCGCCCGTGTATTGTGGGAAAGAGTCGGCTGCCTTTTATAAATCTATTCTTTAATTGCGCGGCTTTTATTTTCTTATCTTAATTTATTGACAAAAAAATATGGTATAAGTTTATCTTTTTTTTTTCTTGGGGAAATGGACTCGGTACGAGTCCGACATAACCACTATGCCTCCCCGTTGTGCAGTGGTATCCATGAGGATTTCCCCAAGAAAAAAAAAAGATAAACTTATACCATATTTTTTTGTCAATAAATTAAGATAAGAAAATAAAAGCCGCGCAATTAAAGAATAGATTTATAAAAGGCAGCCGACTCTTTCCCACAATACACGGGCGAATATTGTGTGAAACATATAACAGGATTTCATAGAAAGAATATAAAGCCCTCAGGCTCGGGCTTAGAAACTTCCAATCGTTTGGGATAACTTACTTACACCTCTGTATCGCAATATAGATACATCCTAGGAACATGATCGCCTGAGGAGGTGAATTAAGAAACTGTGGTGTATCTCTTGATATATCTTTTGAAATCAATCTATATCTATGCTAATATTATAAGAAAAGCAGTGATAGCGCATGAGTAGGAGCTCGACTTGTTTAATTTGTAGTATTTAAGTTGAAAAATGACAATTTGCATTTAAATTAATAAAAAAGGTGATAAGGTTCATACATATTGGCCTATTATTTATACACTGTTTATAAATATATTGTCAATGCTAAGTGCCATAGTGGCCTATCTGCAAAAAAAATTACAAATAACAAAAATACTGATTATTTTTACAGTTCATCTAAATTTTATCAATAACTAATATCATATTTTACAAATTTTGAATACAGTGTCTATGATTTTTTTTTTAATTACATCTACTTAAAATTTCACCTTAACTATTTTGGCACATATCCACATAATAGTAGCTTGTGTTTGGGTCACTCTGGTTCTGGTGGCCTCCAACGGGTGACGGATTTCCCGCATTCGTCACCCGGAGGTCCTCTTCAAGGGGGCAGGCGGCGTTCATGGGCGAGACGCCTCCGCCGCCGCCTTCTGCGACATAACTTGACAATATACCTCCAATTTTTTTAATCAATTGCGCGTGGCAGATCTCTTTTCCACTATCGATGATTTTTAATAAGTCTTTAATAGATGGCCAGTTTCCTGATATTTGGAAAGAAATTAGAATTGTTCCTGTTTACAAATCTGGGAAACAGAAAGATGTGAAAAATTATCGCCCTATATCAATCATATCTACCATGGCAAAAGCTTTTGAATCTTTAGTGTATCAACATATGTATACACATTTAAAAAACTATGTAATCGACAAGCAGCATGGATTTATGTGCAAACGCTCTACTAATACCAATTTATTACTGCATGTAACAAATATTGCTGAATGTATTGATCATGGTTATCAAATGGATGCAATATACCCTGATTTTTCAAAGGCTTTTGACAAAGTTAATCATCGACTACTACTGAGCAAACTGCAGGCAAATGGTATCTCTGACTCTTTGCTGAAGTGGAACAAATCATTCCTTGTGAATAGGAAGTCAAGGGTAGTAATTAATGGACATCAATCAGAAGTGTTTATAGCGGAATCTGTGGTGCCTCAAGGATCGAACTTAGGACCTCTGTTTTTTAATATATTTATTAACGATATAACTGACATTTTCTTCAACAGCAATGCAAGTCTCTTTGCTGATGATTTGAAACTGACGCGAATTGTTCACTGTGATAATGACATAAAATTATTACAGGAAGATTTGAGTAGATTAAATGATTGGTGTAATACGAATAAAATGTTCTTAAATGTTGACAAGTGCTATCACATAAAATTCACGCGGAATAAAAATACATTACTATCTGTATATGACAAAGATGATAGGCAGTTGACTGAAGTTAGTGTGACTTAGGCGTTGTTTTAGATAGCAAATTAAATTTTGTACCCCACATTGATAAAACTCTTGACCTAGCGAATAAATCGTTAGGATTTGTACTCAGGACTTCTAAAAATTTTAAAAGATGTGCTACTATAATAAGACTTGCGAAGCAAAGTTGAATATTGTTGCGCAGTATGGTCACCATACACTAAAATTTATATTAAGAGTATTGAAAGAGTACAAGAACGATTTTTGATAACGATGCAAAGTCTTGAACATCGACGAGAGCTGTTGTCAATGACATTCTTATTTATTTTGTTTAACATTGGCGTTGATTGTCCTGAATGATTCACATGCCTTATAGAACGAAGTTGGTTAAATATTCTCCCTTACCAAGAATATACGACATTTATAACGATTACGTAAAAAAACAAAAAGAAATAGACTTATTTCATAATAAATACACTGACTTTAGGCGTAAAATTATTGACACTTTTTATTGTTCTATCTGACATTTCAAGATAAAAACAAAATAAATACTTGACTTCTTATGTTATCAAATATTCAAAATTAAATAAGCTTAAACCTGGACATTGTTGTTAATTTTTTTTTTAATTTAATTTTAATTTTAATTCTATTTATATTTTTAACATTATAATCTTATTAATTAGTAAAATATTTTTAGACATTTATTTTGTAATGCAGTTATATATAAAATGAAATTATTTGTAAACGTTGTGAAAACCTGTAATAAGCTGAACATTCACTTAGCTCGCAAACTAAAAACTTGGACAAGAAAAAATGTTTTAGCGGTTGGTTTTCCTAAATAAATAAATAAATAAATAAACTTGCTCGCAGAAGGAGTATAAGTTTATCCTGCTCTAACGTGTGTGTGCCATTTATTTGTTTCACTTCTAAGAAGTTTTGTCAGGATTAATATTTTATTCGGTCTCTATTTATGAGACTTTGACAGAGTGTAATGATAAGAAGTAAAGCTACGGAATGTCGCAATTATAATTGAATGATTATATTGAATTTAGGCGTTTAAGAAGACATATTGAATAACATATGTGTCATAAGAACTCCTTCTACATGGCACACCATATCCCCAATTAGCCCTTAATATAGTACTCGTATTCACATATCAGGTGGCAGTTTGTGACCTGACTTGTATTCAGGCTGGATGTTGATTACATTCACTAATAGTGCACAGTGTATGACACGGTGCGGATGCAGTCCAATTATGGTAACATATGACCCGGACCAATTAATTTAAACCTGCATTGCAAACCTTTATTATGTTACATGATTAATAATTTAAAAAAAAAGGATTTAGAACATTCTCGCTGCCTCAAATAACTACGTCGATTGATACCAGTGATTATCACCATCATATTATAATAATGATTGTTACCACCCGCCAACCTACATAAGAAAGGTCTGAGAAATTAATCCTGTAAAATCCCTTCTTATGAGAGAGGAGATTTATATGATAAAATGAGTTTCTTTATTTGGCCAAAAATGATCTATTTGTTACTAATCTAGGTAATATTACATGTTTACCTTTCTGTGCGGTTTTTTAAATATTAAAATTCATTTGTTTATGACAAATATTTTTATTAATGCACCGATGAACAAGTGAGTCTAACGTTCCAGTTCTTTTGTTTAGCGTAATGCTTGAACTTGTCCCAGCCTAGCCAAGAGGGATTACTTCTCGATGGATTATTCACTCGTAATTTAAAAAGGTAAAGCCTTTGCAAAAACAGTTTGAACGGTCCGCCAGGAGCATTTTTAATTTAGCCATAAAACAAAACGGTCGAATTGTGAGCGTTGCCAGTGATGATTTATGGTTCCAAAATGTGTTCTATAATTATGGGCTTTATAAGAAGCCTCAAAATCAATCAACGGGCGATAGCTATGTGACCAAATAAGAAATATGGAGATTCGTGGAAGAACCAGAGTACCTGACATACCTCATCGAGTCGCGAAGATGAAGTGGCTATGGGCATTGCACAGATGAGCGTTGGTGTCCAAAGTTGCTGGAACGGCTGCACCGCACAGATAAGTGCAGCGTTGGTATACTTCCACCTATGTGGACAGAGGATATCAAGTGTGTCGCAGGGAATCAGACGCAAGTGACACCAAGCTACAAAAGAAATATGTCCAGTAGTGGACGTCCATCAGTTGACATGACGGTAATGTTATAAACAAATTAATATCATAATCATGTTCAGCATTTAGTACGCAACTGATGGGACGGGCCTCCCCTCTTATAGGAGACAGGGACTTAAGACCGAAACCCCGGCACAGCACCATTGCGGGTAAGCGAAGTGATTGTCATATTTTTTCGTGTTCTCGCTTCGAAATGGGTCTAACTACGAAATCGAATATTTGCCATTAATAAACCCGAACTGGAGTAAATGTAATCATCATAGAAGATTACATTTACTCCAGTTCGGGATAACATTTACATCATAAGAAGGAGTTAAGGCAGACACGCTGGCCCAGTGCGGATTGGTGGACTCCACATGCCTTTGAGAACATTATGGAGAACTCTCAGGCATACAGATTTCGTTACGATGTGTTCCTTTACCGTTTAAGCAAGTGAAATTTTAATGATGAAAACGCACATAACTTAGAAAATTCAGTGGTTCGTGCAGGGATTCAATCTCGTCCTGTCGAAAGAGAAGTCGAAGTTCTACCTACTGAGCTGTCACAGCTTGCTGTAATAATAAATGTCAATCATAAAAGTTATACCTATTCGGGGCTTTATACCAAAAAATTTGAAATAAAAGTGAATAGCGAAAATAAAAACAGATGGAATTTTATTTTTACCATAACGAACTATATCGAATTTGTTAGAGAAAATAAGATTGGTTTTCTTTTTGCAAGCGTATGGTTTTAGGAATTCGCAAGCGTAGCAAGGATCTGTGTCAAGGGACCTCAGGAACGCTCGAGATGTCGAGGGACGTGACGTCAAGTCGCCAATTATAGCTCACACTACCGCGTTTGTTTGGTTGATACGAACTGGGTTTTCATAATAATGCTAGGTCTCCACGTGCATACATGTCCTAAATTTTTTTAGGGTTCCAAAAAAGGTATTAGAAAACGGAACTCAAATAACATAAAATGGAATCTCTATCACCAATGCCGTGTCGATGTCGTTATGTAACGGCAGATCAGAATACAATTGTAACCTGCGGGTGTCGGGCGAGGCGAATGGAATATAAAGAAGAGCGGGAAGCAGCGTTCTTTGTGCTACTGCTATCACCTACTGATATAACCAACTCCTAAACCCAGCGTTGTGATTTTGGGCAAACGCTGCCGTTAGTGCTGGAAGCTGGAATGGCTACCTCGCACCGGTAAACGCAGCTTTGGTAGACAGATGACGTAGAACGCAAGAAGCCGCTGGACCCAAACGGCACAAGACCGTGGTGTTTGGAACTTCCTAAAAAGACCCATGTCCAGCAGTGGACGTCAATTGGTTGATACGATGAAGTTGTTGGGGGTAGCCGTAAGTCCAACAGTGGACTGTTATAAGCTATTGATAATATTTCTATCTTTTGTGAGTCAAAAACGGAGCGGCTTGCTTCCTAGCAACCTATTTATTATATTAATAATAATTGATTTACATACGTTTGTATTACATTTGAATGTACATATTTTCCCTGTATTTTGGCCACGGTGGTCAACTTCCAGAATGATCCCTTGTCTGGTTATATTTGCTTAATAAACTTGTATCGCTGGACGAAACATCAACCTTCTTCTTGTTAAGCATAAACCTGCCGTATCCAGCATATAGCAACTAACCACACATTTAACATAGAGTAGTCATACCTGTACTAACACAACTGCATATGTGAACAAGGCCTGCACATATTAAGGCCGCCTGCCTATTACCTACTACGAACCCATTTATCAGAGCTAATTACTCCTGGAATGGAAACGAGCTTATTTTGCCTTCGTTCCCCTGCGCTTGCGATATTAAATTATTTTAACTTTCATTGCTTGATTACTCTACATTGTTGATAACTGACATATTATGCAGGCGTGATTAGCGGGTAACCGTAATTTATAGGTAAGTTCGGAGAAGAAAGCCAACCCTTTCAGCAGAGTAACGTTGTATATTGAATTTAACGTGACAAAAAAAAAGTTCAAGAATCAAATACGTATGAACTGGCCAACTACAGGGCATGGGTCTCCTCCCACAATGAGAAGGGGTTAAAGCCACCACGCCGGCCCACTGCGGATTGGTAAACTTCGCATACCTTTGAGAACATTATGGAGAACTCTCAGGCATGTTCCCCACGATGTTTTTCTTCATCATTGAAGCAAGTGATATTTTAATTGCTAAAAACTTAGAGAAGTTAGAGGGGCGTGCTGGGATTCAAACTCGCACCTTCGAAAGCGAAGTCTAAGACCTTTCCACTGGCCTATCACCGCTTGTATATTATAAGTATTTATGTGTGTTATACATAAAAATAATCATTAGTCATCTTTGTCTTTGTGACACAAGCTACGTTTACTATGAGGCTAGATGGCGATGTGTGTACTATCGTCATCATCATCATCGTTCGGAGGTCAGCCGGTGGAAAATCGAACGATGATATGCCATCTTCTTCAATACCGAGTAGGTATGTCAGCTCCACTCTCTTATATCGTCGAACCACTTTTTCCTCGGTCTCCCAGGTGCTCTTTTCCCGGTAATTTTCCTTTCAAGATCAACCTTGGAAACTCGAACAGGGATCCTCTCTGTAGGTAACAGAAAAATGCAACCTTCCTTTGTATAAGGGTTGTCATTACTTTCCGTTGGCATTTGGCCTACGTAATACTTGAGCGTTGCGTTGCGTAATAATTGTCGTAGAATATTTATTTTAGAAAAAAAGCTACATATAACAAATATCATCAAGATTGGTGCATTGGTTAAACCAAGCATAGGTTAAAAATTAACAAACGGACACACATTCGCATTTATTATATAAGTGTAGATAGTAAAATAAAAATAAAATAAAAACCATCATGAACTGATATTACGCGCTTCGCTGAGTTTCAAAGCTGCCGTGGCAATAATAAAATGAAAGAACCGGGAGACGTGACAGCATGTGAAAAATAAATAAAGGTAAATATGAAACGAAATTATTCACGAGATGTTCTACTTCAAATTGAAAGGAATGCAAAACATACTTTGAACATGTATATCATATATATAACACACGCGATGTAATAAAATTCTAACTTGTTCTTTATGAACAATTAAGATAAAATTCGTCTTATTATATAAACTGCCTTGTTATAAATTTTTGTTACTAAAGTGCGTTTTAAAATAGAGATTAAAATAAGTGTATTAACAAAGTGTATTATACAAAATAATAATAATTTTCTTTTAAAATGTCTGTGTTATTATATTGTTGATATACAAAAGTATATCAACAACTGATGTTTGAAAACATATTTTGCGATCCATTATGACTGACCATTGGAGCAATTCTTTTAAAATATATTTAACGCAACTTGATCCGTAGATTTTATTGTTTATAAACTCGTATTTATATTGTCATTTTATTTGTAAAAAAATTTTTGTAACACATAAGTTATTTCGCAGATCCAGAGATTTAATTTACGTACTCGGTGCAGCTGTCTGCTGAATAGGGAAAAATACTTCAAATCCTGACGTTAGCCATTTTGGGAATTATAATTTATTTAAACAAGCTGGTTAGTGGGAACCTTTGCCTTTTGACACAAAATCCATGCGATTAAGCGTTCTGGTACTATTCTTAGTAATACCAATATTAAGAAGGTATTTTGTATCTTTGATTGCAACATCACATACCGTCAGGTGAGTTCGGAGTAACTTGTCATAAACTACCAGCAATATAGAAATCATATAAACCATAATTATTTGTACGCCTTATCCGCCATAACGGTCAACTAACCTTTTTGTAAAAAGAAACTTAGAACTCTGTCAACTCAGTTAATTAAAAGTTCACCTGTAAAAGTATCTGAAGTTGTGGAATAAGCTCTTTATTAAAACTTCTTATTATAAAGTCTTGATCTAAGTTTTTGATTTTTGACACAAATTATGCAAATCAAATGCATTAAGTTTCACTCAGTTTTATGGCTTTCAACGCTGCCGCGATATTAAGTTGATGCAATAATTCCGTGTCACGAGAGTATGGAAATAGTGGAATATAATGTAACAACAAAGCAACCCAGGTTCTAATTACACGTCATATTACATTTTATAGCGTTTAATCTCGTCTCAGTGGCCTTGCTTTATGTGTAAAGGATTGTGTTTTTATTCGATAAAAAGCCAACGTAATGAAATCGTTTTATATTGACGGCCGAGTGGCGCAGTGAGCAGCAACCCTGCTTTCTGAGTCCAAGGTCGTGGGTTCGATTCCACAACTGAAAAATGTTTGTGTGATGAACATGAATGTTTTTCAGTGTCTGGGTGTTTATCTGTATATTATAAGTATTTATGTGTATTATATTTATAAAAAAATATTCATCAGCTATCTTAGTACCCAGGGGGCTAGATGGCGATGTGTGTATTGTCGTAGTATATTTATTTATTTATTTATTTATTTTATTCCAGTACAAGTTAGCCCTTGACTTCAATCTCACGTGGTGCTTAGTTTTTTTTTTAATACTTATAATTGACGGACCAGGCATATGGATCACCTGATGGTTAGGGGGAAACCCATCGACTATAAACAGAGTAACACTTTGCAGGGCATGAAAGTAACACGTCTTGCAACGTGCCGCCCTGTGTATATCAATCTGAGGCGTATGTGATAAGCCTGATGAGCCTACACCGGCAACTACACCCTTCAGAACAGAGATTAGCAGCATTGATGCTGAGCGGCAGAAATAAGCATTGTGGTTGTACTAATTCTCCGGACAAGCTATATCACAAAATGGTAGCGGTAGTTTTAAATTCGCGGCCACTAAATGTTGGAACGACCTACGAGTACCTCCGCCATTACGAGATATCAGCATGTCTAAACTCTCTTTTGAAAATAAATTAAGGGAATATCTTTTCCAACAGCAAAACATTTGAACAAGGGTGCCTGCGTGTTTTATTCTTTTTTATTTTATTTTTATCGGTTTTATCGTAACAAAATATTATATATGCATACAAATCTTTTATATTATTTTTATTTATTATTACACATTTTTTTTTTTTTTAATTATATAATACCTTTAAATTATATTATTTTATAGCATATCCATAGTTTTTAAGCGTCGCTCTGTCAGTGCCTACCGTCCAAACGTCACGTCTGGCTTAACGGAAGATCAGCGCTGTGTCTTTAACAGGCACTGCAAACATGCTGAGTGAAGACCATTTTGGGATCACACCGTTCCTATAATTGTTGTGTAAACTATTAAGTTGTTTTTAATTCTAGTGTGTGTATATCCAAATAAAGATTTCTTTCTTTCTTTCTAAAATATTCTACTTCTACTAATTTCATTTCTTTCAAGTAGGCCTACTTTATAAGCACTTCTGAAACGTCAAGTATGTTTGTTTTTAATGACTCTACCACCAATTCTGAATGCAGTTTCCACCAAGAAGACCTGGCAAGAAATTTGTCGTTGCTATTTTCCAATATCAACATTTACAATAATTTATGAAAAGTAGTAAAGATGCAGTCTAATATGGTTGCGCCAGGGAGGTCACTATGAAACGAAATAATGATTTAGCAATAATCTGTAATTTAAAAACACACAGACACAAAGACAGGAATCGTAAACTGATATATACGCTATACACCAATTTAAGATTTGGTGGGTCGACTAAATCGCCCCAATTCAAAGTTATCTTTGCGAAGTTTTATCGTGCTTCCGAACATTTTCCGCCAAACGGTTCCAGTGTTTGTATAGACTGACGTGCAATATTTCAATGGTGGAAAATAAATAGGGTATGAATACTGGCAACAAGTATCTAGCGAAATGTAATACGCCCGTTCCACGAGAGCTTTCGTTCAGCGTTGAAAGAGATGAATGACGCATACTGCAATTTATACCATGTAATAACAAATAAGTTTCGTATCGATAGTGGGTGCCCAGATGTGCAAATTAGTTGATTGTAAAGCAATAAATCTCAAGTAAAATAAATATAAATAAATAAATATACTACGACCATACACACATCGCCACCTAGTCCCAAAGTAAGCGTAGCTTGTGTTATGGGTACTAGGATAACTGATGAATATTTTTATTAACAATGTACATAAATACTTATAATATACAAATAAATACCCAGACACGGAAAATCATTCATGTTAATCACACAAACATTGTCCAGTTGTGGGAATCGAACCCACAGCGTTGACTCAAAAAGCAGGGTCGCTACCCACTGCGCCAATCAGCCGTCAAGTTGTTTTAAGAAATAGTTGTACTCACGAGAATTTTTGTCGGAGAGTGCCCAACTAGTTTCGAACCCATTTGGATTCTTAATCATGATCAGGGACTCGTCGCTTAGTTTTATGTATGTTTATGAATTAAGTTATCGCAATCATATCACTGCCAACTATACGACTATTTTATGTAAGGTACGCGTCAAAAACCACGATTAAAAAAAAAATTGGACTTTGACTTTGATATTGCGCGCCCAACACATTGTGGGAGTTTGCAGTTACCGAATATAAAGTAACGTGATTTTATTTAGGAAGATATTTCCAGAGCTTAGATTAATAAACAAACAAATAAAATACTGAAAAGATAGGAGTTTTAAATTTTTTATAGGAGGATCCAAAAACTTATTTATTGAACAACCAATAAAATTAGTAATGGTGTTAAGGACTCTTTTAATGAGAAGCACTTTCTATTTTTAAAGTTATATTGCCAATTTAGGATATCTTAGGCAATCCTTTTTCAACTGTAGTGAAATATTAAGAATGATTTCTTATTATTTCACGTTACGTGTTATTAGTAGGCACGTGAATTTATTATTCTTCGAAAGAAACTTCTCTACCGGACAAATCGTAAAATCCATTTAAAACATAGTTAATTTTAAACAAATATTTAGTTAAACTTACTTACAATATAAACTGTAAGTGACAGCGTAGTTATAGAAAACATAAATTCATTCCCGGAATTTGTATTTAAATGTTTCTGACGAGCTTTTAGGAGTAATCTACCTTGAAGCAGTTCTTTTGTTTTATTCTTCGTTGTTTATTCCAAGAAACAACTCCACTCTTCTGGTTCATTTTATAAAGAAAATAGTAAGAGAGATTCTCACAGTTTTGTTTTAACAAGATCCACTATAGCAAAATGCAATTAATTTTCTGAATTTCGTAGCAGTTTGCTACGTTTTTGTAGCAGTTTTAGTCACATTGTGCTGTAGAACGTTAAAGCTCGCGTTTTTGTATAGCTTTTCACGTAGATGGGTAATTTAACTAGTAGAAATAGGTATTTATCGAATACTAGCTGTGACCTAAGACTTTATACGCATTTAATTTAGGGTCTATAAAATTCTGCAAGAACCTCTTATTTTGGCCAGATAAATGTAACCTATGGCCTTGCCCAAGGTGAAAACTATTTGCAAAATTTTACCAAGTTAAGTTTACGGGTTAAGGTAACCAATGCTATATTTAATGAACACTTTCACTTAAGTTTTGAAGAGGGTTCTAATGGAATATCTGATTCTGTTTCAATTTGCGAAGCAAAACAAACATAATCTTAATACTGAACGTCATTATCACTTCGTCGAAGTAATATTAAGAAAACTCTCGTTGCTTAATTTGCCTAAAATGTTATATCTATTCAAATATTATTCCATCTAAATATTCCATTGCTATTATATTAAGAATAGTAACGAATTTATTCATTTATTTACTAAGGTTTACTAGCGATTTTTACATAAACTATGTAATCATCATCATTATCAACCCAGCCTATATCAAGTCACTGGTCTCCTGAATGAGAAAGAACTGAGACGACTCATAAATTAATTGTAAAAGAAATAAAAAAAACATGTGTATGTTCCATAGTGTAGCAGGTTAAATACAAAATGTATTTATTTTTAAATATATACGCTTGAGTACAGGCTAATATTGTAGTAAGTTATGACTACTTAAATGCATTTCAATTTTCTAATTTTATGGAATTGGAATTTTATGGGATGACTCTGAGAATTTCAAAAAATCCTACAGTTTTTGGAGATCCTCGCCCTTGAAGTTTACATCATAATTCAGTGAAATGTAAAAAGTAAGAAATTGGCTTTATAATCATAGCTTAAATTTTTATATAAAAATAGCTTAAATTTTTTCAATTTAAAATTAGCTTAAATTTTTGGAATAACAGGTATTAGTGAATTTACAAAGGTAAATTGTACAAGGTCTTTTAAATTTTAACAGAAACATAAAAGAAGAAAAAATTAAACATTGATGACTACTCGAATATAAAGTACATAGATCAGTTGTCATATCCACTCGGTGATAAGAGGTTCATCGCTAATAAGTTACCTCACAACATTGTCATTTCTTAAAACCGAGCTAAAAGGCTCGGTTTGAACTTGAGTTATGAACTTCAAAAACAATCTATTATTTTTTAATAACAATAACCAAGCAAATGGATCACCAGACAGTACGTCGTCGATAAACATAGAAATACTTGGCATGGAGTGCAACGAACGAATCCTGAAAAGCGCTGCCTTGTATATTATAATAACCTTTAAAGAAATAAACCTGGTGGTAGTACTTCCCTGCCCTGTTTCCTAGATGTACTTCCACTACTAGCTTTTTTGCTATTAGCAATGCGTTTGACTTATGTCACAAGTATTAAAATAAAAATTTTTAGGACATACCGATGTCGATAACAAAAGACAATATTGTAGCTGTTTCCACCAAGTTCACAGATTCTTGTTGCGTTGAGGGCCAAATAAAACGGATTATCGAGGACATGAATATTCATAAGGTCGCGGTTATCCTACGAGCGAGGTCTTTATTCTTAATGAGTATTGTTTTAATAAATAAACTGGAGACAGCAACGTTTTGGTACTTCCGTCGTGTTTTATTAGGGTTAAACGGTTAGGATGTAGAAATAAACGTTGATAGCTCAACAAATCTCTTTGTTTTTAAGAATAAATTTTACATTTTTGCAACACTTGTGTGTATTTATAAAAATGCTTGTAATTTGCTTTTCTGAATACTTTCTTTTTAGTTCACAGCATTCGTATGGACACTGCTTTGAACTTTAGATCTAGTTCATAATTGAAACAATATAAACACCCAACTTGCCATCCCCATTCCCCAGTCTTAGGACACCCCACTTTTGGGCAGATGCGTCTTTTTTATGGTAATAAGATACGGATCATGCAAGTGGCTCACCAAACACGGGACACTTCGCAAAGCATGCAAGGAACACATCCTACTATCTCTGTATCCGTCAACCTTAGGCGGAGGTGTTAAGCTACATGTACCTATAATTGCACAGTCAACCACGCCATTCAGACTGGAACACAGCTCCAACAACACAGCTTGGCGACAGAAAGCATGGCAGTAGTAGGTAATTCTCCGAAAAAGCTCTGACACAACCTTACTCATAGTCAACTTCAATCACTGCACAACTGCACTGTATTATGGTGTATTTTTGCAAAGAGATTAATATGAGATATAAGATCCTTATAATTCTTACAAAAGAGTAAAGTATAGGTCTTTGCGTACGTTTGTATATAATGGATTAACTCAAAACGATTTGACTGAATTTAAAATGAATGCAAGGTTATAATAAGTTCGTATTGAATCGGCATAGTGGCATTCAAGCACTTTTGGCACTAGGCGGCACTAATTGGGCCTAGTGATTAGTTTACGTCTAAAATTACGCGGTTCTTGAACTCAATTATTAAAATTACGTTACAATTCTTAGTTAAAGTGAGTGAAACCGCGGCGAAAAACTAGTTGTGAAATCTTAATTAAAATAAATTTTATTTGATTTAATATTTTCCTTTTAAATAATATTTTACATGAACTTTTGTAAATAACAGTTCACATCGTTCCTAGAATAATAGCTGTAGAAAAGTGTAACAAGACCTTCATTATTATGAAGGTCGCTTTACCTAGAAACTACCAAGGCTTAAAAGAATTATTTTAATATTATAATAAAAAAATATTCATTAGTTATCTTAGTACCCATAACACAAGCTACGCTTACTTTGGGGCTAGATGGCGATGTGTGTATTGTGGTTATATATTTATATGAAACTTTTCAACCCGGAAAAATGTACGGTTCTCGTTGTCTAAATTTTTTTTGTTTTTCTCATAGCAAGCAATATGTTTTGTTTGCATAGTGGTAGTTTAGGAGTTAGGGAAAAACAGGCATTCACATGAACGAAGTCGCGGGCAGCAACTAGTATTCTCTAAAATCATAACTGTTATTCACTAAACACATAACATACCAACAACCTTCCAAATAATATTTATTTTGAGTAACATGCTTTTGAATTAAAATTGCTCGTTGAGTGAGGAATTCGGTATAGCCATGCAATTTTGCGCTATGGCACGTGGCAATCAATTAATAGTTGGTTTTTAATACATGGTATAGCAGAGAAGCGGTTATTATTTATTAAAAAAAAAAACTTTGTTTTTTGCGCGAAGCTTTCATTCATTTTTTATGTATATGGCTATTTCATTTGTAAATAGTTTCACATATTCCTGTTTTTGGTGTTTAGGCTATTAAGCTAATTGTGTTAAATTTTTATGCCACTCAAGTGTTTATAACAGTTTATAACAGTTTTCACAAATCCAAAGTTTTAATTCCATTTACACGGACATTTTGTGGCATACATTTTGACAATTTTTACATTAGAATTTTCACGTATGCCATCATAAATTGTTGCAAACACTGTGATTTTCAATGTCGTAGAGAAAACTAGAGTGGGGCAAGATCATCGGAAAAGACTTCAATAACTAAACTAAGTTGGTCCGGGTGTACGGGCCTATAAGTTTTAGCTTTCTTGCCTGTTCGCTCGGTGAAGGCCCCGAAAGGCACTCCTGGGATCACAGCTGCCTGGTCAAAACCAAGATGCGACATACCACAAGAGAGACTAGAAAAATGGCTATGGACAGACTAGCTGTAGTCTCTTTAGGTTGTGGGAAGACCGAAGACCGACCGACCCCTGATACTTTCTTTTTTATTCCTTTACATTTAAGCCCTGCAATCTCACCTGGTGTTAAGTGACGATGCAGTCTAAAAGTTAATGGGCTAGCCAACTGCCTACCTTACAACAGGTACCTATTAAACCCATACATGAGTGATCAGTTTCTCAACGACATGGTACCGGAACGCTAAATTGCTTAGTGGCACGTGTTTGTCGGCTGGGTGTTAACGAGCCACGGCCGAAGCTTTCTTCCACATCAGAAACTGTAAATTCCTAAAGTGCCCATGCTGTGTCAACGAACTCGGGACTTTCCGCTTACAACCACAGCGCTCGCCGCTGCACCAGGGAAGATGTCTGGATGATTTATGTTGAAAGTAGGAGCGAATAGCAGATTCTTCAGGGAAACTTCATATTCTATCCGATTTTGAGTGGTAAAAAAAAAGATGAGTTATTCCAACAAAGGGAATGTCAGTTACAAACTATACTAGGTAATAAATTATTGGACATCGCTTGATTGATGAAACGTTTCATACACAGACAATCATGACCATTTATTTTCTCTATGTTTTTTTCTAAGCTTGCTGTCAGATAAATCACAAATAACGAAGACTGGATTAGAGGCTCCATTATCTGAAACCTTGAGAATATTTCGTGAAAATAAATATTAATACTTTATTTTTATATATTCTTTTATTACTATTCTATTTTCTTTCTTTAATTTTCTTTAATCCTCTATCTTTATCCTTTATGTCCTATATTTATTTATTTAAACTCTTTATTTGTATACCACTACCACTACACAGTTAGGAATGCAAAAACTGGAGCAGAATACAAAATACAAAATATCGCTTAAAAGCGATCTCTGCCAGGCAACCTTAGGATTAGGACAACAAGAGCGAGAACAAATAGGTGGTGTAAAACTATTATAAATCTACATTCAAATAACTACATACGAATACATAAGCAAAATATACACAATTAAAAAATTAAATCTTCAATAAAAATAATATTTTCAATCTCGACGAAATAGTGAGACGATTTTATATATTTTTGCGTTTTGTTCGCGTCAATATAGAATAATTAGGTGGACATAACAATATTTGGATAGTATTAAAAACGAAAATTAGACAAACAAAGGAATAGCTATCAAATCTTTAACAAATCTAAATTGTCAATTTTCTATGAGAACTGTTGTTTGTAATTATTTCAATTAATGACAATGTGGATGATTAGAAGTTTACCAGGACATCGCTAAGTCATCCAGTCGTTAGTCATATAAAAATTTACTAAACCACAATTTAGAATTGTCGTCCATCTATTCTATTGAGAAGATTCGTCCGTCTCCAATTCCAATGATCGTCATCTGATCTACAAAAATAAATGTAATCAGCCTCAAATTTTTTTATGAGACCTCTTTTACATTTATCCGCGAATTGTAAGTCACTTTGTTCCATAATCCAAAAGTTTCACGACTCTACAGACTGACAAACTATCTGACCGACAATATGTACAAATGGACAAAGTGCAGTTTTAACCAAGAAACCTCTCGACGCTCGGTCAATTAAAAACAATGCTGCACCTTGAAACCTGCTACGTGTAATATTGTAAGCAACGTGTTAAATTGTAGCGAAACTTTCAGCTACGAGTATCTTCAAAGAAAGTCGTAAGAGGGTTTTAAACGTTTCAAGCTCCAATAGTTTGAGAAACTCCCCTTTGCCCCAGGTAAAGAATGGTAAAAAGAGAATTTTCTTTTTTGAAAAAGTAAAACTAAGATATTCGAAATATGTCCGCTATTATTATTATGACACGTAAAAGTGAGATGGTGTGTGTGATGATTGACCAGCGCAAAAGTAATTTAAAAAATGATGTGATATATATAATATATACAGATGTATTATAGAGGAATTATCATCATGTAACATGTTATAGTACAAAAGAGACTTTGTTAGCAAGCTCTCCAAGGACCTATGCCTCTTGTGTCCAGCAACTGCTAACCTTTCGACTCATTTAACGTCATTGGTTTCGACTTTATCAAACTTCGTCCCCCAAGGTCTATGTGAGAGCTCAGCAATCAATACAATTAGGCAAGGCAAGGCAATATAATTTTGAAATCAAATGGCGTAGTTGCAAAGTTATTAATATTATAGGTTAACCGCAATCGTATAGTGCTAAAAATATACATTGGTTCCGAAAACTACTTCTCGACCTCTGAACAAAAATATTTCATCCGAATTTCCACGATATTTCTGGCTTTTAACTTATTATACTTACCACGTATAACCTATTATTATATTAAATTTGAAGATAGCCGGCAAAGTTATAAAACTTTAATATATGATTCGGCAATCTCATAAACGTAGCACCCATTTAACATGACTTTCATTTTACTATTTCACAGTATATTATCTTGTAAATTTACTGGAATTGATGGTATAAAAGCTATAAAGGGAATTAATAAGTGGGCATTAATGTGTTTTTTTTTTTTTTTTTAATTTTATGGTCTTCTTTAATATATATTTTTTTTTCAACTATAGGCCAGCGCTTGACGACAAATGACTCTTGCGTTGAAGGTACACTAGTTATACGTGGCAGGAAACACACAATGTATATTGCTAACTAGACTAAAATTATTAAACAGCAAAAAAATATACTACAACAATAATATATTATCAAAAACTTTGGTAGCGAAGTGGAGCTCATCTTTAATTTCGGGGGCCCGAGTTCGAATTCCAGCACGCGCCTCTAACTATTCTAAGTTATGTACGTTTTAAGTAATTAAAAATGTCACTTGCTTCGATGGTGAAGGAAAACATCGTGAAGAAACTTGCATGCCTGAGAGTTCTACATAATGTTCTCAAAGGTATATGGAGTCCACCAATCCGCATAGGCCAGATGAGACCCGTGCCCTGCATGGCTAGCATGGGCAGGAGACTATTATATCCCCGGGGAAAGGATATAAATTTATCTTCTCCCACAGCTTTATAAACTCTTAGAGCACTAGCGCACAAGTGGATATAATATACAAATAATGTATGTGTATTAATAAACGGGAGTAAACTTCTCCTATTCCATATTCCAGTGATTTAGCAGATGGGCACGTTAGTTATATCCCTTGTCAGGGGATATAATCGGGGGATATAATTCTTTTGCCATTCGATTTTGTCTTGTCTATAAAAACTTTTATAAAAGCTAGAGCATTATAAGCTATTTTGAGCATGAGAAGTGATAAGGGAATTTAGTGACTGGAAAGCTACTAACCGATTTTAATTTTTCAACGAATTGCTGAAAGGAAGTCTACCCTAAGGAGGAAATAATAAAAGTTGGTACAGTTTATTTTCAATAAAATTTACGTTCCCGTTACAAAAGCAGTATTTACTTAATATTTTAGAATTAGAATTCATTTTCCCAACGGAGCGTGAATTTCTTCCACTCCTTTGTATTTCAGTTTATTTGACGAGCTTTCCGAGATAACTGCCTTAAAACGTTTTCTTTGTCGTATTATTCCTTGTTTCCCTTTTGAAACTAAATCGCTCTATTTGTTTACAAATAGTTGTGGTAATACTCTTGACACTGATATGTCTCTAACAGTTCTGAGGCCTCCCGAAAAGCCTTATCCCTCATTTTTTGTAGGTTTCGTATATTATTTGATATACATCTTTCTGACGGTGTAGGTTAATAAATAGTGAAAAAGTTTTTAGAACATTGATAATGAAGTCCGATAATAAAGGAAAATTGTAACTTCAGCATTCGAGAATGATTTGAATAGAATCGTTAGTAAGATTATCAGCAGCTACCGGCTACACCTATTTCTTTAATTACTATTCTCGTCTGTGTAAGTAGTCTAGAAAACATCATATAAAATTGTTATCTATCTAACTGAAAAGATTTCGTCGTTTCAATCTATACTATCTATATTTCTAAACTAATATAGTTACATTTCAATTTAATGTTATAAAGGGAAAAGTTTATTTTGTATGTTTGTTTGGGACCCAATAGCCTCCAAACTTCTGGACCCAGTTTAATATTATTATTTTTCAATCAAAAATATTATATATCCTTAAGGGAGTGGGCATAATGGAACGTAAATTTGGTTTCAAAATTTATTTTGAGTAAACTTTTGATACATAGAAGTTATGTACTAATAATACAGTTTCGATCTACTTACTTTTCAATGGTCCACATTACAATGAGATACTTCAAACAGTAGATGATACATTGCTTCTTAATACTATCACCAATCATAAAATAATTAAACCCATTTTATTATTAAATATTAGTAAGATATATTTGATACTCTCTCTAAGTAAGTTAACATACATTTACTTATTTTACAACTTATCGCGCTGTATAACATTTTATTTTCGCTTAGATTTTTAGAACAATTTGTTGAAATTTGGCTGATAAAGACCGATTGCCACCTCATCCATTCATTTGTAGAGCCATTATGCTTTGCGGGTTAATTTATTCGATATTTCATCGAAACGATTTCGCGTGCAGAGTCGATAATGGTTTTTGTGTGATTAATTGAATTCGATTTGTACGGAAAATTGTCGAAATTGAACATGATTCTTATTTATTTAGTGATGCAAAGGCGTGGCAAATCTATAGATATATTTAAATGATCACTAAACGCAAAACCTTAAATTGCATGTATTACTAGTTTAATAAATTACAGCTTTTTTTCCTATGCGGCCCAATACAAGTGACTAAGTCGGTTATCTTTGCGGAACTTTATTAGATGCAAGGTACATTTAGTTAAAAAGTAACAGTATCAGTTTACCATACAAAAAACATTATTATTATTATTAAATTCTTTATTGCACACGCAAAAACAAAATTCAAAGAGGAACACATTGACAAATAAAAAAAAAAAAACTAGTTTAGGTGTGCAACGGCGGTCTTATCGCCAAATCGACCCCAGACAACCTTTGGCGAAAGTAGTTTTTATAAGGAGCGGCAATAAAAATTTCTACCTACATAAAAATATTACAAACTAAACTATACGATACATGGTATAAATTTATATATAATACATATTGTTCATACACATAATAATAATAAACTACATAATATAACGCTATATAGTATGTATATAAAAAATAGTTTTTCATAAGGCTTTTAAAAAGAGGCTAGGATTTTGCATGACATTTGTCTTCAGATAGGAAATTCCAGCATTTTCAAAATCCGCCCAGCAGTTTTCAGTATAATTGAAACACAATATTATATATTAAGGCCTCTATTGCAGCTTCTATTGTGTATACCATTAGCAGTAAAATAATACAAAGGACCTACTTATAAGATTTATTTTAATTACTTATATAGTTGATTGTTAAGGAACTTTATATTGTATAGTTGTATATGCTTTTCGCGCAGTATAGCAAATTAAGCTTAATTTTGATAATATATAAGGAACTTTATAAAAAATGGAATTTCGCATTCCATTTTTTCCATATTTCACTTTTCACTCCTGATTATGTTGCTTGGTGGACGATAGCTCAAAGAATAACTGTGTAATAACAATAAAACCTCGTATTTATACTAATTATGAGTCACTGAACACGTTACGATCCTAATTAGCTTAATCACCCCCCCTCCAATCCTCCCATTCCGCGAACATGAAAAACGCTCCGTCGTAGCTTATTTTCACGTCCAAAACCCGAATTATATCGCCTGGCAAGGTATAAAATTAACGTGTTCACCTGCCAAAGCACGATAACAGAGAATAGGATATATATATTATCCCCGTTTAACGTGTACAAGCGTATTATTTAGATATTATTTCCACTTGTGCCCAATGCTCGGATAGTTGATTAAGCTGTGGGAGAAGATAAAATTTTCCCTTTTCCCCGGAGAGAAAAATGCCTGCTGCCCGTGCTAGCCCTACAGTTAATAAGAGAGTTGATCTTTGAAATAGCTCAACTGATTTGTTTACTTAACATACTTGACTTCAAAAACCCACTTCACATATTAACTCTATATAATTTTTCAGCGGCCTCAAAATTATATTATATTCATCGGCCTATTGTGAAACAGGGCGCGTGCCAGTAATTTATCTCCACTGCAACGTGGTCAGTTATTCAGCGAGTGACAGTCATCTGACAGGGAGTCCTGGTTCAGACTAAAACAGCTGACACAATAACAACCTGTAATGGATAATTGGATACTTAACACGAAACCCTCTGAATTAGTACGTACCAAAATAAACTGACTAGTTATTTCAATTGTATGCAATATGGTGTATTTAAACGCTAGTGTTCTGGGTTTAATAGTAGATTTTCCTACAGCGGTAAAAAATGGGTTACTAGTTACAAACTGCTTTTAACTTGAAATGCGGGGAGTTTTTCGAGGTATAAGGTTCGACTCTCGGGTCAAATCAAAAGTTAATATTTAAGTGAACGATGTAATTGGTTTTATTACTTAGCACTGCTTTATATTTTGATTATAAAGAAACAAAATATCGTTAATAAAATAAATTATTTCTAATAAAGGCCAGATAATTCATAGACGTGCCACTTTTTTTTCTTTAAGTGAAAAAAATTTACATGAAAAATGTACTTAGAATGTTTAGTTATTTTTATGATACTACTCGCATCAGAGATGTTATTTGAAATATATACTTATAAATAACACATCGAAAACAATTTATAGACCTTACAGAATTATTTCAAATTACCAACAATGCTACCTAATGATTAAAATCGAATAAAACAATAACAACCTAATAATAGAACCTCAGATAAAAATACTCCGAGCAAAAAATAAATCAGATAGGTATTTAAAATAAATAGCTATTGTAAATTTCTTAATGCAGACTTAATGTTTTTAATTTTGTCTGGTTGAAATCGCTGGCCTAAATCACTGTTGCAGAAAATATCAGTTGGGTGGATAGTGAGGTTTGTGTAGAAGACAGCAAGTTTTACAGACCTATAGAATGGGATATAGGCCTATGGCGTAAAGGCAAAAGCAGAAAGCAAAATTCTAAGTCAAAATCATCTTATTGAAGAGACTTTTAAATCTTAATAACATAAAACCGAAAGTTGAACAACATTTCCACAAAAGATGTTCCGTATTTCCAATATGAATACAAAGTACTCTAGATTATACGTTGTATAACAATACAAAGCTCGTAATAAATACAATATAATATAACGAATATATTCTGCACCGTAATGATGAATCGAATACTTCGCTTAACATGAAACGTCATTTGTTTGAGGAATCCGCCCAGGGGCTCTTAATAAAGGTTCCTTTTGACCGGAATCTTTTGTTTACATTCCTTTCTCCCTATATTTCTGCGCTGCGTAGGTAATATCAGAGTAATATTTGTACGAGGAATATTATTAACAACACTGAGCTCGGGCTACCGTCCGTTTTCATGAAAAATTGATTTCTAATTGCCTTATCAGATCTGGACCTCAATTAAAATTATAAATCATATAAAATGAAACTGTTGTAGCGACAAAAGTCTTTATGTGCAAAGTTTATGCTCTCTCCCAACCGTTTTCTCTAATATGTTTCTTCAACCAAAGGTTGTCTGGAGGAAATCGCTTCAAGCGATAAGGCCACTTTTGTGCATATGTATATAATCTTTCTTTTTTTTTTGTTAACCTGGTTTTATATTTATGTGCAATAAAGACTTTTTCTTCTTCTTTTTCTTTTTCTTAATCTAGAAATGTTATAATTATCTATAATATACCTATTATCATTTTAGTGTAACCTTCGCCGAATTCGCCGAATCGTTGTTAGTGTATCTAATTATTTTAAAGAAAGAACAGGCAGCATGATTGGATAGAGCGATGACTTGGGTGAAAAAAAAGAAGCAAAAAGAGCGTATAGAAACGCGAGATACGGAGGATATACGCACACAGACGGACAGAGATCAAGCACTACGCGGGTCACGCTAACAAAATGTGGTATTGAATAGTTCGGTCTAAAATTTTCAGTATCAGCTCGAAGTTAGGAAATTGGTGATGTAGAATCTCGTGCTTCAGAGAGCTAATTAAGCAAACGTCCCGAGTCCTCAAACCCATATTAGGGCAGCGTGGTATGTACCTTTGCCAAGATTATGAAATCCTATAAAAGGCGTCATAGTGACTACATAGCTGTTTTTTTTTGTTTAACACGCAAAAAAAATAAAACTAGCCACTCTCCATCACACACGTGTATAAATACATCCAATAGATGTAACGGACTTATGTTCTAGGATATTTTGCTAAGAAAAAATCAATTTACATATCATATAAAAGAATATAGTGTAAGAGAATATAGTGTCGAGTTAAAGTACGAAAAAATTTTTTTTTTTTCTATATTGTTAAAAATAAAATAATTTATCTAATTTAATATATCTTGTAGAGATTCTACTGTTATATTTTATTTTACTAACTGTTGATTAACACTACATGTATTAAAATCCCACGGGACCCTTTAGTTTTCCTTGTCGAAAAAGTAGCTCATGTCCGTCTTCAAGACGCCATCGTGCAAGTAGCGGAACAAAAGTAACAAATAGACAGAAAAACAGGCATACTTAAGCTTTATAATATTAAAGTATGAACATTTTTTGTTACATGAGTTAGTTTACATCCCGTTAACTGCAACCCGAAATCTGAGGAAAGGTTTGTTACAAGTAAATATACTTTATTGCAGTATACTCGTACTTTAGATGCTGTAGAGAGATTGCGGTAGAGAGATTGCTATAGCGAAGGTCCAGGATCATGCAACCCTCCTATCTACAAATTACTTCCTTTGATAACAACTTTAACCGCAACTTCAAAGTATCCTAGAATGACATCTTTAATATATTATCCAAGCAGTTACTCAGCTTTTACAAATATTAATAAGAAATCAATTCCTAAACATATTTATTAACGAATTGTATATCAAGTTTACAATGTTATTAAGGATGTAAATATAATCACATTAGGTGCCTACAACTAACCTTTAAGACAAGAGTAAATAAGCATTTTGTAGGCAATAGCACCAAAACCATCATTCGTCATTGCTTCTTTTCCTGAGGCATGACAGTCATCGAGCATTGGAAAAATTCAGCCGGCTATAACAATAAATTTTAATAAAATGCAAAAATATTGTTGCCTACTGTACCTAATTTATTTACTTAAGTGAAGAAACCATAGGTTAAATCATAAAACTTCAGCGCTCTCGGAGGAGTCGTAGAAACACTGTTGAGAATCTACGTCAAGAAAAAGGGAAGGTCAATAAATGTTACGTGGTTTTCGGTCCAAAAATGTTTAACGTAGAAAGATTATTGAGTCTGTATGTAGGTATTTTATACAAAACCCAATATTATATAGTAATGATCTGCAATAACGATATACAGAATAATTTAATATAATAAATATGATTGCAGAAATAAGTAAAATAATTATTGCAGGATATGTTTGTAAACCTTCCCGTCAGCATGTTTTTTCCATCACATCCAATTCACGGAAAACTTTAATGACTATGCTCTCCTCTAAATCTTAGACGAACACTGAATGGGCAATCCCTCAGCATAGTTTATCAAAATGGGTTGGGGGGATGTCCGTTCGAAGCCCAGCTCGCACCTCTAACTTTTCTTAGCTATGTGCGTTTGAAGCAATTAAAATATCACTTGCTTCAATGGTGAAGAAAAACATCGTGAGCAACCAGTAATGGGTTAATATGATAAATGAAAGACCTATTTATTTTCTCCGCGTTTTTTTACAAATACATTATAACTGTTACAGTTTACGTGCTATTCTGTTAGGCAGTTATAATGTGGGCACTGGGGCTTGAACTACGTAAAATCTGTGTTTCGAGCTTCAAGCCACCAGGTCCTTTCACCAGCACAATTGTGTACAACATTAGAATACACGTTGTGAATACATCGTAGACGTTATACACCTATACATTTAGGAAGTATTCTGGACTGGGAACTATTGTAATTTATCATGGTGGAGCAAAACGTGTCTCCACAATATCAGAAATGTCATTGTCTACTATGATTACAAAATAATATATTCTACGGAATACGCATACATTTTATAATATCTATCTCAGAGGTAAACATTTACGAGTATTCTGGACGAGTAACGGCCGTTCCCTAATCATGGTTGACCGATTTTTTAAGGCACAAAAATAGCGTTGTTTAGTTGTACAGAGGTAATGTAGGTCGCCGGCGAGGACGTCGCTTGATTGATGAAACGTGTCTCCGAAATAGCACATATATGTACCTGTTTATTACTCGAAAGGCTTTTGTGTTCTGTTATTTATAAATTAGGACACTTTTGCCGAAACAATACACTATGGCTTTCGGTATGTGCTTACAATTTTGTGGTAATGGTAACTTCAGGACTATGTTAACATTTCTTTCATATACGTATTTTTACCTCTATACACGTACATAAATAAAAATTAAGTGTCTGTCAATAGGTAGAACATATAACATAAGATATTTAGAGAATCCACACCTAAAGAGGTTTTTTTTTTTATTAATTTAGTTTTCTTACATTATATTATTTTATATGCTTATAATTAACCGTTTCGTAAGATACAATTTTAGAAAAAGAAAAGTACAGCCCTGCTTCTGCGATTTGATACATCGGCCAGGCTGTTCTTCCTATATACATAGATAAACTAAAACTATAAAATTTACACACTTATAATAATTATTACTAAAAATTTATAATCTACTAAGTAGTGTTGAATTTCTTGAGGTCACTCAGGATGGAGATTACCATGTCGGTGTAAGATTGCAAGGCAGATCTTTTTCGCATCAGAGAGCGCAGCTCATAGGGGGACACCCCAAGGTGCCCGCAAAGGAAGTCATGGTCCAGGCGGAGTCTTCCGAAGCGGGGACATTCCCGAAATAGATGGTCAAGGGTTTGGCTGGTGGAGTTGTCACAAGGGCACTTATCGTCAGTGGTGATGTGGAAGCGGTGTAGGTAGTGTTTGTTGTATGCCTAAAGGGGTAAAATTTAGAAAATTGAAGACTGTGGGACAATCCCACGTTTTTCAAAGTTTCTTTAAAATTAAGAAGGTAGGTAAAGAAATATTTTTTGTAAAATAGCCCTGTTAACGGTTTCAACACCCGTTTTCGCACCTTCAGGGATTTTATTTTGAGGCACATTATTATGTATCATATTATCATGTTTGTGGTAATAGAATATTTGCAAAAGTCTCAGTTTCACTACATGCAGACAAATAACCTAACGTATCTTGAGAGTTTGTAAAGATTGCCTACTTAAAGCAAACGAAGTCATTTGTATTTTTTCATAACGGGCGACCGCGTTGGCTCTGCACGACATGTAGGTAATGGCGGCCATATGCATATTTTCAAAAATCCATTGATTCGTCTAGTTTGAATGCGCTTTAGGACCGGTTAAACAACAATAGTCACAGTGGTTGTGTACTTTTGTGGTTAAAAAAATAAATAAACTTGATTGGACATGTTTATTTTAACAATTCACCTCGATATGTTTGTATAAAACGAGAAAAGCGGCTTTCATTACGAAAATAATTGCAATTTATTTGAAGACATCAAAGTATTATTTACCCTAAATTCTCTTTATACTAAGTATTAACATACCGTGCTTCTGACACAAACTACATTTTCATTTCGATAAATTATTAGTTAGTTTTTAAATATTAGTATACGATATAACGAAATGATTTGATACAGTGGGTATATTGTTTTTCTTTAACTGGGTTCCTCGTAAATCAACGTGCGTTTACGAAATTTAACTCCGAACAAACAATGTAACCCATCGCAAATTAATATTCAAAGTTGCGATTTTCGCGCATTTGAGTGGCGATTAAGGTACATGTTTCTTCTAGAAATTACCTTGATTTTTTTATTTAACATAGCCCATAAGGTAAATGCGGTTGTTCTTTATAAAACTAAATTGCATTTTATACATTCTATTGAATAATAATAATAATAATAGTTGTGTTTACAGAACGAGCTAAATTTTCATTAAAATCTAATTATTAGCAGATAGTTATCAAGCAAAATTCGATTAACGAAATGTGATACATACCACCGCCCTTATAAAATATTCCAAATGGAGTACAAGTCGTTGAACCAACCGATTATAATACGACGCAAATGTTGACCCGAATTCAATCCAATCCCCGGATCGATAGCGACCGAACTGATGAATGCCAACCTTACTGGACGATTTGAAATAAAAATCGGGATGTATCGTTTCTTACTCAATGTTTATTATCACTGTCAGAATTTGTTCCATAAATCTATCCGTGAGCTAAACATTACAGTTGGTAATGAAATAAGTGGTGTACAAAGGGATGTTATTGTTTAATTGATATATTGAACTGAAAAGTTATAATTTAAAGTCCCTAAATTGAGAATGAAAGGACATTTGTGACGTCAAGTTTCAGACCGTTTCTTCTTACAAGAACTGCATTTTGACTTAACTATTGATGTTATGGATTGTTTGTTGTTAATATTAATATTAAGAGTAAGACAATTTTATAGTGTCAGTTGTAGCTTTGGGGAACTTTGGAAAATTATATTTGGTTTTTAAAAGCCTGTGCTACATCACGATCTAAGGCTATTCCAATTATTGGCACGCTATACATTTAGCTAGTTTATATTTTTTTCGATTCGATTATAGTTGTTTCTCTGGGCACTTTATCTCGGATAAAATGTACCCATTAATTAAGGGTACGTAATAACTATCTCGTTTGAAAATTTCTGCCGAATCAATTAAGACATGTAGCATGAACGAAGTACAAACACCCAAACACACAAAGAATTATATTTGTAATATTAATAATGGATTCGAGCGATATTTGAACATCTTTTATTGTGGTTTAAGCCTATAAGGAGAGCAATGTTTAAGACATGTTAGAAAAAAATCTCATAATATTAAGAGCAAATTCAGTGCGCCGTTAAATCTGGGTTGTGACACTTACATTATCCGGCTAGGGATCTCAACAAGATGTTGGTAAGTGTCTATGTAGGTTAAGTTTAGCCTTTCAAATGTTGAGTATTTAAAAGGCTAAACTTAATTAGGCTAAAAGCTAAAATCGCCTCTCCTATTAAATTTTTCTACGAAGTATATAAAAACAGACATTACTGCAAATATGTTGATTAAGTGCTTAACATGGTCGACTACTGATGAAAAGTTCCTGTGTTTCATTTCCGCGCCGGGGCTAAAATTGTTTGGCATTGGATGTGTCGTTAAGAAATTCTCAGAACAAGCGAGCAGTAAGGAAATTGGTAAGGTACATTACTCCGTGCCTTAGAAAACACATTAAGCTTCAATCCCGGTTATTAAAATTACCATGCGACCATTATTTTTCTCTTATGAGGCATTATGAGGGTTTTGATTAGCAATGAGCAATATTTTATCGGCTAAAGATGATTATGCTATAGCAGAGTATAAGGTGAGGGTCTTAGTTGTAGATTACAGATAAAATGTGTGCCAAAAACAGCTAAAATACCATCAATCAATTAATAGCCAATAACGGTCCACTGCGGGGCTAAAGGCGTCTTCTGAAGGGTTGCTTATAATCACAGACAGACAGGTTGGTGGTCGCAGTGGATGATAGTAGTAGTACAAAGGACGCTTCTGCCCTTTCTACGCTATATTCCCTTTGTCGCCTCGTACAACACCCGCGAAAAGAGGAGAGGTATTCTGTTGTTCCGACACCACATGGCTATATTAACGACAAATCAATTATCTATAAATAATTGATTTGTCTTGTTTGTTTTCGTTAGATTCATGATAGGTACCAACTATTTTAACTATTTGATACTTAGGCAATGAATAATCAAAGGTTATCAAACTCAAAGTAAATAGTACAAATGTTGTATGTATGTTTGTGATATATTTTTCGATATCAACAAATTCTGATGTATGTGTTCTTTGTAATGTTGCAAACTTTAATACTACAATAGATACCAACAAAGTTTACGCACTTCGAAATCAAGAACAAGGCGATATTAACCTGTTTCGTAACTCGTAATAAATCGTAAACTTTAAAGTATGTCAGTGATAGCTATAAATTAAGTACAGATAGAAAACTTATCTACTAGAACGGAAAGGAATCTAATCCGGATTTATTGGACTCAAACGTCCGACCAGAAGCAATCGGGTGAATTAAAGGATTTCACCAACTTAAACGATCAATGCTCGAGCACCGTCCGTAATGACAAATTAAAGAATGATTTCTTTTGAGATATAATTAATTTGCCCTTCATGTTGAACGATTTATTGGAGCAGTTTCCATTGTCAACATGTTTACCTCAATAACAATCACGAAGTTTTCAAATTTGAAAATATGTATCAGAATACCTCAATTTTTGAATAAATAAAGTGGAGATCTACGAAATCGGAGGATTAATTCAACTTATCGTTCCTAATTTTATTTTTTACTGTTGTAAATTAGGAACAATCCCGAACGAATATGAATTTAATAGAGGTTAAAATAATAATTAATTGTTAACTTTTTATTTATATTTTATACTAGCTGTTGCCCGCGACTTCGTCTGCGTTTGTTTTTTGATGTGGCATTAAATTGCTGCTGTCCGCTGAGGAGTTCTGTCGTCTATCTCCAACCACAGTTTGGGCACACAATTAAACACATATACCTGTATAGTACAAAAATAATTATTTAAATCGGTTCTAATTTGTCGGAGTTATGATGTTAAATCGTCAAACACTCATCCCCTCTCCCAAAGGAACCGAGCTTAATGACGGGATAAAAAGTATCCTATATTACTTCTAACACTTCCAAGAATCTATATATATCATATTTACATTCTCCGTGGAAAAATACACGGTCATACCAATTTTTATGACAATCGGTTGAACGGGGCGGAAGTCGATACTTGACAGCGCCGCCTGGTGGGGAGTTACATCAATGGACATAGCATGTTCGTTTTCTCCGAGGAAAAATACATGGTCATACCAATTTTTATGACAATCGGTTGAACGGGGCGGAAGTCGATACTTGACAGCGCCGCCTGGTGGGGAGTTACATCAATCGACATAGCATGTTCGTTTTCTCCGTGGAAAAATACATGGTCATACCAATTTTTATGACAATCGGTTGAACGGGGCGGAAGTCGATACTTGACAGCGCCGCCTGGTGGGGAGTTACATCAATGGGCATAGCATATAAACCTTCTCCGTGAAAAAATACATAAGCATACCAATTTTCATAATGATCGGTCAAATAGTTTCTGAGTTTATCGATGACATATATACAAACATCCTCTTTTATATATATAGAAGATTATTTCCAATCAATACGTATAAAAAATAAATTGTTACGCATTTAACTAACATTGCAATATCACTATTAACAAACTATTAACTCTCGAAAACTAGGGTTAAACTTTACATAGCTTAAAGCAAATTAACCTTCGACCCCCGATGTAAAAATAAAGTAATTACAGATTAAAGATATAATGTGTTCTAAAAGTAATATTGTGCTATCATGCCCTACCTTTCATTAATCTTCGCATTATAGTATGGGTTGGAACCACTTTTACGACTACCTTAAAATAATATACTAAAAGTTTTTCTATTACCCTTCCGAGGGAAATGATCTATAAAGTTTTCTTTCTATTATACCAAACCACTGGGTCGTAGAGATAGCATTTTTTATAAGCGATAGTGCTAAGGATATTTATATAAAATAAATGCATGTAAGACCTTATCCAGTTGTGCTAACAATTATATTATATAGGCTACAGTAAGGGCGATTTAAGTTGGCATAACTCATATTCAATTTTTAAAGAATCGATGGAAATATTTTTTTTTTCGGTATTTAATGGTGACATGATGCATCCAGCCTAACTTAGGAAAGATTTTTTGTTTTTTTGTTTGCCAATATGCTCCGAATATGATCCGAAACTACTGGACCGACTTTAGCCATTTCTTCGTCAAAAGAAAGCTAAACTATCACGAAATAACATAGGATATATAAATTGTTATTTTTGATTGGTGATCTTTAAGAAAGATGCAATAATGTAACCGATAGTAAATAATTAAATTGCCTATAAAACTGATTACTAGGCGTGCGCTCAAAAATATTGATGATACATAAAAAGTATGTACTAAGTGGTTTAAGTACTCATTATTACTTATAAAAATGCGAGGTAATAAATCTAACTAATCATTGTTAAGTCACAATACCATCTTTTGGTTCTAGATTTTTATTCAAATGCCGGTGGAAACAAATGTGATCGCAGTATTAATAATACCTAATTTTATCATCAAGGGTATTTATATAGCAGTAAAGTACTTTTTTATTCATTCCGATTGAACATTTAATTTAGAAGTCATCGCGAGTTAAAAAAAATTAAGTTAAACAGGTATTTTGAGAGATCCACCTATTGAAAAGTTCTTTAAAAAAAATACCTGATTTTAAATATAAGAACTTAAAAATATTTGTATAACTACACCTTATATGAATACTACACATCTCTCAAATAAACTGCTTGAAAAAAAAAACAAATGTAGACTTAGTCACGGGCAACTGCTTGTTATAAAAACAATTCGAAATTGAACAGTATAATAATTAATGTATTATTTTATACTGTACAACCAAATAATATGTAGTGCTTTTAAATGCAGTTGTGAGTAATTGTGCCGTATTAAAATTCGCAGTTGACGAAACATTACTTCGTTGAGTATTGTCACTCGCTTGTTTGGAGCCCCGTTTCGCGAAAAAATGCGAGTCAGTGAGATGCTTAATAGTTTCACATGCCTACCTACTTCGTAGGAGTATTATATCAAATATCCATGCATGTATTATTATCTCTATGAGCTACACTCACACACCCGTACATGATAAATATATGTATACGTACGAACCTATGATCTAAAATCCTCTCTGCTATGAGACTTGTGCTCTGCCGCGGGGCATGAATAGTTTGAGCAAGATATAAACGCACACAAAGATTGGTCAGCCGATTGACGCAGTGGGCAGCGACCCTGCTTTCTGAATCCAAGGCCTTGTGATGAATGTTTTCTGGGTGTTTAACTGTGAATTATATGTATTTATGTAGGTATATAATAGTAATATTGTTTCTTTAAAATATAAATATAACCTAAAATAAACTATTTAAAACTAAATAAAATCTAAAACGTCCTCAAAACCACCGCAGCGAGGCACAGTTCCTAAGATGCTGGCAGCATTGCCCCTTTGGATGGCCAAACTAATTCGTTGACCAAGGTAACTGCCCGCTTTAGGATCACCGGTAGACTCGATAACCCTTTTCGATAATTCACATGAATTATCGAAAAGGGTTGATGAATATTTTTATAAAGACAATATACCTACACAGGTATATTGTATTTATAAAAATATTCATCAGCTATCATAGTACCAATAACACGTAAAGGCAAGGTTCTGTTTAAATCTAAGGCAATCAATCAACTAATTTAAAATAGTGAACTTTGAAATAATAATGAATAATAAAAATATAATGTGCAATAATGTATTAGCTATTAAGAATCACGTAGAGACTGTAAAGTGGAGGTAACTTGAAAAGGGTTACGAGTAGGTATAATGATAAATAAACCAAATTAGATAAGGAATAAAAATGTACGTTTTAATAAACATTAATGTTCATCTATTTTCTGTTATCGGTGAGTGGAGTAATTACTTTCTTGGCCTTCATTTTCTTTTAAATTGCCATAATAAATTGTAGAGATTAATTAAATCTTATCATTTGAGGCACCTACAAAAAGGATTGTCAAATTAAAACGATGGAACGAGCGTATGAGTTTGTTTGTGTGTTACCCTTTCACGCCTTACCGACTCAGCTGGTAATCATGAGGTTTTGTTGTCAGGGGCAAAGAATAGAGCATATTTAAGTTTAGTTACACAGGGATCTATATTAAAACAAGCGAAACCGCAGGCAAAAGCTCGTTTACTGTTATAGATATGATATGATTTTGATTAGAATATTCATTATGGACAGAAGAAAAATCCATCAGCTTTTGTTTTTAAAATGATAATATTACTGATGTTATAATACGTCTTACCATAATACATTGAAAAAATATTTATAAACGTGTCCATGTACTAATTAAACAAATTACAATTCGATTCAAATAAAATTCTCAACAATAGAAAAGTAAATCAAAGTATTTTGTCTCACATTTAATTTTCTTTTTGCAGCATCGTTATTTTTTATTTCAACGATGGCTTTCTACTGGCACGAATCGTAGTGTATTTATTTGGCTAGCACGTGACGAGAATGACTGAGGACTTCCTACGCAGCCCAAAGATTTACAGTTGCGTATTCCTTTTCATTTAAACAGTATCTAAATCAAATGTTTTAATTGATTTTTTGTGAAATTTTGAATAAATGCCTTTATTAATAAAACTAAGTTGTAAGAGACAGGGCTAAGGACTTCTCTTTAGATTAACTAAAGACCAGTGTTTTTGTAGAACATTGTATTTTGGTCTGAAGGACCATTAAGTCAGCGCACGCGAATAAAATAGGTCGTTATCGTTTTCTCTCCTAGGTTAGTCAACAAATACCTGCCATTATTTGGTGCTGAAATCTTATTTTTACTGAATTGTTCCAAATCCTATGTTACTTCAGGATCAAATAGCTTTTCAAAAGAATGAATAAATTCGGTTTACTGCTTCAAATTGTATCGATTATAAACAAACAAACTTTTATTTAAAAACTTGTCTCCTTCACAATATTACTATAGATGAAAAAGTATTAAGTTAATGACATAAACAAATAAGCGTAACTTAAACTGAAACGCAACCCGGAAAATTGTGACTCGGTAGAATTTATAAATGGACACGTCATTTGTTTTAATTAAATCCAGTGCCTCGCCTTGGAAATAAAGAAATGAGTCAGTTATTAATGTTTGCTTTGTCTGTTTTTAATAGCTTAAGCCTTAAAAGGCATATCGAGTGATGAGATTTCCCTCGTTACTGGAGCATCGACTACTGATCGAGTTATAACGAGAAAATAGGACAAGTAAAGGTAATAAATACGAATCAAGTTTCAGCCATAACTCTGAATAACTTTTTGCGCTACATTGAATAAAAATAAACTATTCTAATTTCAATTCGGATCAACGAACTCAGATTATTATCTGAGTGAAATAGGATCTACATATTGTCGTCACCGAGTGTGTGGTATTAATTTAAAATTTACTTTTTGGGATTACCATAAATTAAATTTTACAGGAAAATTAAAATAACTGATTTTAATGTCACTAAGTATTTAATGTACCTAGTTTAAAAGTAAATTAAGACATATTGATAAAGTACCATCAAAATTTTTAGTGTGATGATGCAGTGTAAGATGGTAGCGGGCTTACTTGTTAGAAAGTATCTACAATATGAGTACCTTCAAATCAAGAGTAAATAGGCATCTTCTAGGCAAGGGCGCTCCCACTTTGACTGCATCATCACTTACCATCAGGAGTTATTGCAGTCAAGCACTCGTCTATATCAATAAAAAAAAAATATGGCAGTTATATTAAACCAATATTGCTTAATCAGTTTCTGCAAAAAATCGTTCCGGAATGCTAAATCGCTTAGCGGCACGTTTTTGTCGATAGGGTGGTAACTAGCCACGGCCTAAGCCTCCCACCAGGCAGTTGAAAAAAAAAACCGAAGTACTTTTATTTTATAATCGAAGCTCCTAAGAGTCTATGTTGTCCTCAGTATGCAATAAATAACAGATGGTTAACTCAAAAACGGGGACGCCAATATTTGGTGTTCCGTTTGTCACTAAAGTGTAAAATCAAGGCGGGTCTTAGAATTGAAGGTAAAAAGAATTCTCATGCTTCATTGGTAAGGGTTTCCTTTGACCTTGGGTCAAACAATTGACAGTTATGGAATCGTTTAACCCCATACCAAATTAATATTTAGTTTTTCGTACATATTACAATGGTTAAGTTTTCCGTTGCTATGGTAATGTCAATGAATACCTCCTACTCAAGTTGCAAGTTGAATGTACGACTTCTTTAAATATACTTTCCAATCTATTTGAGTGCCTTTCAGATGTACGTGAAATTGTGTAACTAAATGGGGAAAGTCCATTCACTTCATATTAATAATAATGCCACTCCCTGACGAGAGTGGAAGAAGGGCGTTTTCGATTTGGGTAGGTATAACGTAACAGTAATTTGGCTTTTTTCGTCCTGAGATATTTTGCAATTACAACGAATCATTTTTGACGGCCGATTGGCGCAGTTTGCAGCGATCCTGCTTTCTGAGTCCAAGGCCGTGGGTTCGATTCCCTCAACTGGAAAAAGTTCGTGTGATGAGCATGAATGTTTTTCAGTGTCTGGGTGTTTATATGTATATTCTAAGTATTTATGTATATTATTTATAAAAAATATTCAACAGTCATCTTAGTACCCATAACACAAGCTACGCTTACTTTGGGGCTAGATGGCGATGTGTACATTGTCGTAATATATTTATTTATTTATTTATTTATTTATTTATTATTTATTTATTTTCATTACTAAATTTTTTTCATGGTCTTAGCTTTACAATATTACTTACCGTCTTTTTGTTAATACTTAATGATTATACACTAGTTAAAATTTCTTCGTTTTTAGTGAATTCTAGGCAACTCTATGACAATTTTAAATGATGCCCATGAATATAAGAAAACCACTGTCACAACAAGTTATGGTAAATTAAAAAAAAAACTAATGTGAAATAAAGAGATGAAGGCTATTGTAAAAGCGGATCCATCGCAAACCAAGCCCGAGCTAGCTAAAGGCTGCGGTGTTAGTGATAAAACTGTTTTCCGGACCTTTGTGGATGTAATTTAAACTAGAACTAGAACTAGAATAATAATTAATGTATTGAAAAGGTTAATTACTTCCTTTTGAAGCCCGAAATTAAATACTGTTATTCAGAAAAATCATGGCACAAAATATTTAGATTGTGTGTAACGGAAGAGCCTCATTATTGAATAATCTTTGCGCCTATACTCGATCTATTCAAACAGTTTTTTTAAGAAAGTAACTATATGTTAAAATAAATTTAAATATTTTAACATTACCCTATGTTAGGAAGTTCATGTTAATAGTAGAACAAAAGGTTTTTAAATTAATTGTATTGACCGACTGGATAACTAAGTCAACAGTAAATGATGTAAAACTCTTTTGTATTCCATATTTGTATTAAATAAGATTACATACAGAGAGTATGATAAAATTTCCTTATAATTTGCATAAATATTGCAAGACAAACTGATAAACCTATATAAAAGAGAAAGTGTGTGAGTATGTTCCGTATAGGCTCAGAAACGGCTGGACCGATTTCAATGAAACTTTCAGGGAATCTCCGGATTGACCTGGCGAGCAATCGTGTAAAGTTTGGTGATGATCGGAGCATTCCTATTTGTTAACTGTCCAACTGTCAAATACAGCTTTTATTTACTATGATGATATTCTATTGTTGGGTGTACATGGGTGTAGATAATGATCTTCACCCGCTCGAGAAGAGAATAGAAGAGAATAAATACGGAGAGAAATAAATGATTTCGTATATTATGAGACTTAAATTAAAATTTTTAGTGATGTAAGTTTATTTTTTAAATAAAATAAAGCAAAATCTAGCCCGGCGAAGCGGGCTGGGTACGCTACTGAGGTGTATTAATTGCTATTAAATTGCAGACTTTAAAAGTTTGATTATTTATTTACATACTGATATAAACCGATACTGATATAACTATATTGATTTATTTTGTCAAAGGCCAAATGATTGATGATGAATGAAAACGTGCCTACTATTTCTGCTTTACTATTTCACTTTTTGATTATAATTTTTAGTTTTCTTTTGTTATTTTTTAGTTTTTCTTATTGTGATATTACTTTTGTTTAACTTTTTGTATTTTGTAGTGTTCATATCGGTCATTTTGTGGTAATTGCACACCTTTAAGTGGCTAGTCACACTGATTAGAAACAAAATTTTGTAATTTTCCTTTACCATGTATTGTAAACAAGGTGTGTTAGTGTTCCTTTAATAAATAAAATAAAAAAAATAAACTAATAACTTTGCTAATAGTATCTCCATCCTTGATGTATTTCACAGGTGATTACCTCACAAATCTGCTCACTAATGTCGGTTTTCTTAATTCAATCTATCTTTCATCGATAAGTTACTTGGCAAGTTTATTATTTAAAAGGTTTCTGACAGTAATAACTTCGCCAGTAATAAATCTTTATAATGATAGATGACCCGTTGAACTTCGTACCACCTAAATAACGCTATCAATTGAAAGTATTACTGAGTAGCGGCTTCCCATACGAAATTATCAATTAAGTATTTTTTTATGATTTTTGGATCCCTTTGGTGGTTTCTAGCCTAAATTTAGTAAACACAAAGAAAAAAAACGTAAGCCATTTTTGACCTTTTCTACGACACATTATACACGCACGGCAAATATTTTTTTAATAAGGTATTTAAAATTCAAAATTTTTTTTTCTATCTTTATAAGTAATTTTAAAACGCCAAGTCTGTCTGTTTGTACTGACTCTACCCCCGAGACGCCTATATAGATACAAAGAGAAATATTACAGATTTAATGTAGAAAGTGAAACCTCCCAACCTGAATTTTTTGCTTTGGCATTATTTTTAGAATAAATATATCTCAAAATGGATTTTAAGAAAAGTTTGGCTTATGCTCAGTTAAATCAACTGTTAATACGTGATTCTTAATAAAACCTAGACAAACGCGGCCGAAGTCGCTAGCAAAAGCTAACTATTGGATATTATACAAGACACAATTTTGCCAGGGTTTTCAAAATCAGTACTACCTTTGTGTAAATATAGGTATACAACGTTGAGTTTGATGTTTATTTCAAGATACTCTCATTCCGACGAATTCAATCTGTGTGAATTCGGTTAGTACGTGACTGAAATACCTACCCATTTCCTACAGATTTTCCAATAAAGCGTAAATGATAGACAGTGGAACGGCCTATTTCTCACACCTAGTTTTCTTAAAACTTTACTCATAAATCGATAAAATTTCTAAAATCTTACTCGATAGAGCTCTTATTAAATACTAGCTGTTGCCCGCGACTTCGTCAGCATTTGATTTTGTTTTTTGATGTGGCATTAAATTTGGTTTTCGTGTTGTAGATCTAAAAAACTTTAAAGTATTCAGTATCGCTAAGCCTCATTTATGAGGGGTTTGCTGGTGTCCGCTGAGGAGTTCTGTACTCTATCTCCAACCACAGTTTGGGCAAAATTAACCACATATTATAACCTCTATAGTACAAAAATAATTAAGAATCGGTTATAATTTGTAGGAGTTATGGTGTAAAATCGTCAAACACTCAACTTTGGGAGAGGCCCAAAGGAACCGAGCTTAATGTCGGGATAAAAATTATCCTATATTACTTCTAACACTTCCAAGAATATGTGTACAAAGTTTCATGAGGATCGGTTTTGTAGTTTTTGCGTGAAAGCATAAAAAACAAACATACATTGACATTTATAATATTAGTAGGGAAGGATAGGGATAAGGATGTATTAGAAAATATGCTCACAATATCTCTAAAATGTAAATTGACAGTGACTTTTTCCCAACCAAGGAAACTGATCACGAGTTTCGTTTTGAACCGCTGGTTGAATCTGTATAGACTGTCAACGACGTATCTTGAAGGAAGATTTAGTTTTGCACAACAAGGACTAGGTATTGTGACTTTCAACTACTTTCAACTACTTAGTTGGTAGTACCAACAAAGTAGTGTTCTTGAAGTAACAGTTGGCTATTTTCGTCCTGAGATATTTTGCAATTACGACGAATCCAATATCGAAAAAATCATTACTAAATTTTTTCATGGCCTTAACTTTAAAATATTACCTACCGTCTTTTTACATGTTAGTTAAAATTTTAATTTTTTAGTGAATTCTAGGCAACTCTATGACAATTTTGAAAGATGCCATAATATAAGAAAAACACTACCATGTTACAGTAAATCTTATTAAAAAATATAGCTAATAATAATATTATTTCTTGTGCAATATTTTGTATGAAATAAATAGTTAATTGAAATAAAATCCCTTTAAGAAAGAAAGGATAGGGATTTCTTTTTGTATCTGACATTCAATGAGCATGAAAGAGTTAGAGTAATTTCGTTTTGCACAGCAAGGACTAGGTATTGTTGCACTACCAACGAAGAAGTGTTCTTGAAGTAGAACTTCGCCATGCCCTGCGAGGTTGAGAGGGTTTCTGCATTGTCATTTTAAGGGCGTTCTTGCCAACTGACTTCTCCTACTTCGAGAGGTGCATAAGCCTTTGTCTTATTTCGTGATAATAGAATTATCTAATTTTCTGTCTTCGAAAAACAATAGTTCTTCAGTTCGTGTTCTATTATCACGAAATATAAAACAAAGGCCTATTAATTATTGGAAGTTGGAGAAGTCTGTTAGCAAGAACGACATTAAAATGGCAATGCATGCAATTTTAAATTTTAAAGCAGATAATTAATAATTACGCTCAAATTGTACATGCTTAAATTATTTTTTGCTCATCAGATCTGCATCAATGATGAGCAGAATGCGCGGAAGCTTCAACAATATTTTGAAAATATTAAGCAATAAATGGGAAAATCCTTTTATGGAGTACTGAGTTGGTACACACAAGTGCTCAAGAGGGTACTTACCTTAGTTAGGAGATTCCTAATTATTTATTATTTTTAGGTTAGGGCAATTTTAATTTATAATATCGTAAATAAGATAATTGTTATTGTTGAAGCTACGGATTTTTATCTGAATTAAACTTTAATATTATTATTATTCATTATTTTGTTACTTTTTTGTTACAAAAAATGGATCAACGCATTTGGTGATATTCAATCTGAATTTTAAGTCATCTGATATATTACCGCTAGTATAATAATTGAGCCTGTCACTTTAAACAGTGTTTTTAAATGTTTATTAATATTTTATACCAGTAAATATTACTATCTGAACCGATAATAACGACAAAAACAGAAAACGAAGCATTAACGTGCTCTGCCGGGCACGTAAATCGGCCCATTCCTCTTAATGCTCCTTTATTAGTTTCTTCACCATTCGTTTTAAGAGATGTTTATTATCATTATAGAGTCACGTTTTTTTACTACTTTATTTTACTGTTTTCTTTGTAGACGTCCAGTCGTTAAAGCGGGTTTATGAGTTAATATATATTTTAGTACTCGAATTATATGTTGAGATATAGCTTCTTTTTTCACTGACTTAAATAATATTAAAGTTTATTAAAAAATTGCTTATCCACCACGCATATTTACATATTTAGTTTCGAGTTGTAGATTATTAAATTTCCGGTTGGTAATAAATATAATATATTGAAGTTGTACAAAATGTAGATAAACAAAATTATATGAATTATTTTCTTTTCTAGTTGATGTTGATTTTCTTACACAAACTACTAAGATTAATGTTTTTCGCAGCGTGAAACTCAAATGAGTTTGTTTGAACGCTGCACATTCCTCTAATATCTACTATCCCTACTATACCTAGAACACTCAAATCTGTTTATAGAGGTGTTTGTACCTACATACCGTTTTATCTATCCACTTATCTCGAAAATTCTTCTAATAAAGTATCATATAAGATTTTGTTGGGTATTTTGATAACGGTAATTCAGAAAAATCACGCCATAAAATTGTAGTGTCTCTACCCAGTATACACTCATTATAAAAGAATCTTTCCTAGTAGTTACTCGTTATTTTCAACAAAGTAAATGATGTATTATCTACGGAGTTAATACAAGTTTAAGTATTTGATGAAGAATATGGATTTATTTTATGACAGAGTGTCCAAAGATTCAGGAAAAGAGGCTTAAGGCTTGCCATAATTGCCAAGAATTTAGGCAATTTCGATGCCTATAACTACCCCTGAATTGGGTTTTACTCTTGAAAACGCTCTCGCTTTTTATCCGATTTATAGCTCTAGTCCATTGAAGGCAGGACAAGTTAATTTTTAGTTCTCGTTATATTATATTTATCTTTTTACCAACCGTTTATTGGCTATGCAGATTAGGGCTAGATTGCTCTAGCTGTGTCATTGTCTGGAAAAACAGCCTATACAACGTGTAAATGAAAACCGAAATAATACTTCACACTCATTATTTACTGTATTTGAGGCTTATCTGCAAAACTAAAACGCAATTTTATTTTTGAGTAAACCATTGCCATAGTTTTTACTGAAACAAATCAGATACAGCCCTAAACATCACATGCAAAAGTAAAATCTTGCGACACTTTATTATGTACGTCGCGTAGCTTAGGTACTATGCAGTGTCGGTCTTTTATCTTCAATGGGGTTATCATAAGTAAACCCTTTAGATTGTTTTGAATTATTTTGTATGGAAAAATGAATATGCTTCTTTTGATTTAATATTTTTACAGGGTGATTTCTTATAAAATTCTCCTCAGTGACAGAACCCAAAGCTCAGTGGCAGAACCCAAAGGGTTTGCATAAAAGACATTAAGTCGCTGGGGTCGGCTACGTCAATGGGTATCCCACAGGGTTCAATTTTGGGTCCCTTTCTATTTTTGGTGTATATAAATGATCTACCACACCATGTCAGTGAAACCTGTGACATTGTACTGTTTGCAGATGATACATCTCTAATTTTTAAAACTGATAGAGGTAGAGATAACTCTGACGATGTAAGCCGTGCTATGTCGCATGTGTCGCACTGTTTTACTGTCAATAATTTACTTTTAGATGCAGAAAAAACTAAGTGTGTGGAATTTATTTTACCAAATGTAACGAAAGTTAATATAATAATAATCGGAGAATAACTAAAAATGAAAGATTCCACAGTTTTTCTGGGCATGACCTTGGATTGTAAGCTTCAGTGGGGTACCCTTATAGATACACTAGCAGGTAAAATAAGCTCGGCTGCCTACGCCGTCAGGAAAATTAGACAGATTACTGACGTAGAAACAGCAAAACTTGTTTACTTTGCGTACTGTCATAGTATGATGTCTTACGAGATCTTATTATGAGACAGAAAAGATCTGTACGGTCAATATATAAACTTAAATCACGTAAATCCCTCCTCATAACAATATAGTATTAGTAAGACAACTTATTAGTCTTTATAAACAAAAAGTGGATATATACAGTCGACTTACAAGAAATGGGCATAAATTAGTGACATCTGCATATCGTCTGCGAAAGGTGTAGAAGTCATTTGTGAGATTGAGTATACGCTTTTATAAAATGATTACTAAGGTAATTTTTGACCTACCAATGCATAAGTTTAAAGAATGTGTTAAAACACATTTATTACATTGAGGTTATTATACAATTGATGAATTTCTTAATGACAAGGTTGCTTGGAAGCATCCGGCTCCGCTTTCATCTCTCACAAGATAGAAAAATGTAAAATGTCAATTGTTGACGTTTCAAATGTGCTTATATTAGGCCTACTTGAAATAAATGTTTTTTTTTTGAAAATTTACTCATGCACCCTTTAACAGTATATTGTAATTCCGTTTCACGTTGTATTAAATTAAAGAAATACAAAATAAAATGTATAATGTATTCTCATACGTATATCATAAGCTGGCACTTATTTAAATGCTAATAGAATTTAAGAAACTTAAATCATAATCATTTTAAGAATAAAAAAGTGTAAAAATATATATCACGTTAGGGCTTTTAAAGTAAAAAAATTATACAAGTTATCATTACTAATGAAAATCTACTTGACAGTAATGGGGACATTCATATCTTTTTTAAACCGCCGAGAAAATTTCTAACGCCTATTTATCATCACTTAATTGTAATTAGCGAAAATTTGTAGGACATAAAGTATACATTTCCTTAAAAAAATCCGGACGATAAATAGCCTTATCCTGTTAACGTCGTGTGGCATGATTGATTACGTTTTATTTCGGTAACTTCGCTAATAAATAATTCCTACTGACGAACATATCACGCAACACTTATGTTATGGTCGTTAATATTTCATGTTTAAATGTGAAATGCTTAGTTGAAAGCAGCGGTGTGCATAAAGTGTATAAATGAAGTTTATTTTAAATACAAGCTATACGTTTCATATTATTACCAACTGTGCCCCTCAGTTTTGCTCAAGCTAAACAAAAAAGGGGTGCTTAACCGATGGAGTGTTACAATATTCATAATAACACAAACATTCGTTTCACAAATATTTTACTGAGATCAAAAATGACTGTAACGGTTAAGTTGTCATTTATAAATACGCAGTGTCAACCATAATATCCGCTGTGGTTTACAATTATGTTCTTATGGAGTTACGTTTTACTATCATCATCATTATTAGCAATCCATGAGCGGCCTACTGCTGGTCGCGCGTTTCTTCTCAGAATGAGAAGGGTCTAGGCCGTAGTCGACCACGCTGGGCGAGTGCGGATTAATAATCTTTTCAAGCCCTTGAGAACCTTATGTTGAACTCTTAGACGTGCAGGATTCCTTTACCACTAAAGTCAATAATATTTAAATGCTTAAATTACAAACTCATATTACTTTGAAAAGTTTGAGGTATGCCCCCCGAATGCGAGGCCGAAGCTATGACCACAAACAGTAAAAAATTAAAATTAGAAAATATCTATTTCTCTAAATTGATTATTTATTAACTGAAAATTCTTATTTTAAAGCGCGCATCCTTAAATTTGTTCAAAGTTACATTGGATTTTAGCGTAAAACAAAAGTTGTCTCACGTCTGTTTATTAGTTTGAGCCGAATATACGCTATTCGGCCTGATACTAATAAAATTTGACACATGTCAAATTTTACAGACGATTACATTTTATCCCATAAAACCGTGGTAACGTTACTGGGGATATTTAAAAAAACCTTTAAAATAATTGTTTTATAAATATAACCTAAAATAAACTATTTAAAACTAAATAAAATCTAAAACGTCCTCGAAACCGCAGCGAGGCACAGTTCCTAAAATGCTGGCAGCATTGCCCCTTTGGATGGCCAAACTAATTCGTTGGCCAAGGTAACTGCCCGCTCTAGGATCACCGGTAGACTCGATAACCCTTTTCGATAATTCTTTGAAAAGGGCTCTTGCCTCCGGACCCCACGGTCCCTAATAAAATACCTTTTGTTACAAGATTAAAATAGACCGATCTGGGCGTTTGGAAAGACATAGCATTCTGGAGACGGACACAGTATTGTTTCTATCCCGGTTCACTAAAATAAAAGAAACACACGGGGCAACAGTTAGTATAAGATAAATATACGAAGTAAAGCTGGTGCAAAAACTGAAGCCCATGATTTTAATTTAAAAAAAGTTGACGGGTTGTAAAAACAAGGCGGTAATATTTCAGGTTTTTCTCGCAGAGTGAAATATGCTTGTTTGAGCGTTCATGGTTCACGCTTACATTTTTCTTTAGATTTACGAGGAAAATTCCATTGTGAATGCACGCAAATGCAAAAGCGATAGCTAATGCGTTTTTGTGATTTATGGTAATGCCAGCTAAATACACTATTAATAGAGTGGAAGGCTTCTGATGAAAATGAAATATTATTAACCCGTTAACTTTTTACAATTAAAATCATTAAAAATAGATTTTTGCTTCACGCTTTTTGTATCGAAATTGGAATCTTCAATGTACAACGAATTTCTAAATTCCATTGCCAATAAGATTATTGGTTCAAAATATTATTGGTTTTGCGAAGGGTTAAAAAAGTTGCACATTTTGATAAAGAACTGTGTGAAGTATACCAAAATTTTAAGTCTGGTAACTAATTAATATAATGCGATTATATTTTAAGGGAAACATATTTTGAGCAGAAACATTTGCTTTAAAATGAAATTTACAAATAACGAATTTAAAAACGAGTAGAACCATGATTAGGTGAAAGCTTCAATTTCGGGGAAAGGAAAACACCGTTAAGAAAATATTTTATGCCTTTAAATCTTCTGGAATAAAAAATAAATCACTTAGCTTGGCTTTATATACAACAAGGCAAAAATAATATTTATAAATATAATTACGACAATACATACACTCATCGCCATCTAGCCGCAAAGTAATATATCTTGTGATATGAGTACTAAGATACTCGTAACTGATGAATATTTCTGTGAGTAATATACATAAATACTTATATACCCAGACGCTGTAAAACATTCATGTTCATCACACAAACATTTTCCAGGTGTAGGAATTGAAACCACGGCCTTTGACTTAGAGCAACATGGGATTACTGCTTTTCCTAGTTTAAGAGTTATCAATATGATTTTTTATACCTACAACCTTCTCAGTTTTGATTTTATAATGCTCTATAATCACTACACAAAGAACGAATAGATGCTTATGAGAATATGTTTAACTAGATTTCTAGATAATAATAATACATTTTAGTATGTTTTCATGATGTATGTGTGAGGTCACTATACGATTGTATTGTTGTTGATGTAGCTTTTGACTTTAACTTAGGCCTTATAATTATTGAAACGGAAGTTATTAGGAAGTTACTTACTTTATACTTAAATGAGTTTGATATTAACATAGATTTTTACTAAAACATACTCTAAGCTTAAAAGGCTTTACTCAATGTTAAAACCTTTAATAATTCATTGTTATATAACTTATTTGTTAAATTTAATAAAGGGCTTATTCAATGAAGGTATTTGTATGTAAACACTGTTCAATGAAAGGTATTGTTTGCATAAATACCTTTCTCAATCAAGGTAAAACAATATTTGACATTGTAAAACCCTTACTAAGTTATTACCGACCAATATAATGAAAATGTCAGTGAACAAATGTGATAAGTGACAAGGATTCGAGAAACAATATACCATTTCTGCACAAATATTTTAGGCATAGTAAATTGCAGCCAAATTAACTCAAATTAAATTATGTGTCCTGAAATGTATTTCTTTTGGACGAAATTCAAATGGCAAGCTGCAGATTTCTACTTTGGAGCAGAATTATAATATATAGAAGAATCGACTAAGAATCCAAATAACGTATTTCTACACTGTCTACATTGTCTGCCGGTCTGTTGATTCGTCAGTCCGTCTAACTGTCAGGGGCCTTTATCTTATGTCAATGCCGTAATAGGTAGAGTTGAAATTTTTATTCTCTGCCTCTATGAATTATTTTTTTATATAAATTATTAAAATTTGATTAAATATATGACAGAAAACAATTAGTAATAAAAACATTTTACATTGTATTTATGAGTGTATTATTCAGAGTTCACTGCAATCAACAATATCTTTTGTTTTTTTTTTTGAGTAGGATAAAAAAAAGAATAAAAAAGGTTTTATTATACGATATTGTTTTTTTTTATCAAGATCGTCCTATGGGTTAAAAGAAAAGGGACACATTTTCACACTTGTGTTAAAAATATGGACACAATTATAACCATTATATCAACAAAGTTGTTTAAAGTATAAGTAGCATCAACTTATTTGTACAGTATCTTATTGTGAAGATCTCCTGGGCATTGTGCCGAGGAGTTAAAAACTTTTAATGATTCCGCCTGCAACACGATATCTATTCAAAACTCGTATCTTATTTCAACATCGACATCGCTCATAATGTTGCCTTTACGTTTTAGAGGTCACGGCCAAAGTCTACAAGTTGTTTTATGTGTATTAGTTATATTTGGCTTTAAAAAATTTTGAATTCTCCAACAAGATTTTGGTTTGGCCAACATATTTTCATATTTATTCATTTATTTAAATATTAAGAGCAGTATCAACATGCATATTACACGTATTACACCTTATATCTGCTTTTACTTCACACACGTACAATATTTCATGTTTGTGGTAAAAAGTATAAAAACGCATATATAGCCAGCCACATATAAGTTGCCAGAGTTATTGAAACGTTAGACTCAATTTAATTTTATGAGTAATGAATAGTAAAATATTACTGCTAAGTAGGACCTTTGAATTATTTTAATCCCCGACATAAAAACGGCGGAGAGTTATAAATTTGAAGTTTCTGTGTCTGTGTGTGCGTGTGTGTGTGTGTGAGAATTTCACTTCTGTACTGTGTGTTATTTCATCTAAAAACTCCCTCGTATTTAAAAGAGAAGTTCACTTTTCTTGGTGAGCAATCTGATTTAAGATCGTGCCGTGCGCTGACGCTGTGTATGCCTTATCATAGGACAAAATTTTATAAGCGTTCGTTTAGCGTACGAGCTGTGGAATTGTGGAAGGCGCTTGCATTGAGCATACGACGATCCAAATCACTGGTGATATTTAAAAGGGCAGTTAAGCCCCATTATATTGTTAACGACTATTAATAGTATGTATATACTTACTCATTTATTGTATGTTAAAGTATTTAAATATGTAAGTGTTGTTATTATATATATTAGTTTATTTTTATATTTATTTATTAATTATATTATTGACTTTTTATCTATTTGTGTACACTAGTTTATGTATTAGCATGTAGTTATTCGCATGTATGTATTTTAATATTTGTACCACCAGCAGTCTATTCTCCTCTTCTTTTTTTTCCTAATTCTAAGGTTGCCTGGCAGAGATCGCTATTAAGCGATAAGGCCGCCTTTTGTATAACTACTTCTTTCGATATGTTTCTGTTTTTGTTATATTTTAAATATGTTAATGTTGTGGTATACAAATAAAGAGTTTAATAATAATAGTTCAAAAATTTTCCTATTATATAATTGTGCCTGTCATTAACGGTTTAACCGGCATACTGTCGTTTTAGAGTAAAAAGTGTGGATACACATATTAAAACAATAAAACTTGAAGAAGTTATTTAAGTGGCTTCAACTTCGCAGTGTATCGTCGTGAAGCTCCCTCGAGTATTGTACCATGGAGTCAGAATAGTTTTAATGATTGCGGCTGCAACGCGATATCTATTCGAAACACGTATCTTATTTCACCATCGAAACGCTTATAATGCTCTGTTTACGCTTTTATCCTTTTAGTGGTCACCACCGTGAATATTTTTTTTAATGTACCGTGTTATTAAGTGTATGATAAGTTTTTTCACCATAGGTTCAATAATTATCAACCCTTTAAATAATTGAGACGGAAAACCGCGTAAGAAATAAGTTTTCTTCATTTGTATTTACCTGAAATAAATGATTGGTCACCCCGTATAGTTAAGTGGTGCGTATAATAAAATTTGTTTAAATTTATTTTGCCTAAAAATATCATCAAGATCGGTGTTTAGATTTCAGCTTCGTCTCGTACTAAAAACGTTTACTTCTTGAGGTTTATAATTAATTGTAAATATCGATTAAGTAGGGACCGTAGATAGTTAGGTAAGCATAGCTGTAATTGTGATAAACCATTTATATTGTTATGATACTCTGAATACATCTGTCACTATCAGGCCAGTGGCGTTGACATGTTTAAGATATAAATAAGGTAATTCTGTTCATTGGGCGTTTTTACATTTTGTACGCTATTAGTGAGTGTTTATTATTTGCGTAACTTAAATAAAAAGCCTAGGTGCTATTAAGTAACAAAAACATCTAAATCCTGCCCTACTCAATGTTTTCATTTACAATGAAATGATTTTTCCAGAATATTTATCAGTTATAAATTAAAATAGTAAATTTTAATTTTTAAATCGCTACGTTACGTTTGCCCTTAAATTGGTTTAAATGCAATGATACAATGCATGAGTTCATTTTTAGGAACGTTTGTGCCCGCTTACATTCCTAGGGTTGAACAATTTTTTTTTTACCTACCTTCATTCCGCTTGCGAATGATGTGACTATACAGACGTTCAAAATAATTTATTATTAATGTAGATACAACTCATAATTTGTTTGCGCGTATGAAATCAACAACACAATACACACAACACAGTACTACTGTAATATAAAATCGAAAACTAAGTATGGTGTGGTCGCACTCCTTTGTATAATCCTCAGGCGGATGATCAGCATTCTATTATGCGAAATTTACGTATATCAGAACATTAAGGCCTCTGACATAGACTGATTTCTGGAAGGTCCGAAAATCGCGTCCGATAATAAAGTAAGTTAAATGTTTTCGAACCTCGAGGCACCGTAAGGATCTGGAATGCCCCTCCTTGGAATGGCTTACATTTTCCCCAGTACCTAAGTATTTTCAAATCAAGAGTGAATAGGCATCTTCTAGGCAAACGCGCTCCACCTTAGGCTGCATCATCGCTTACCATCAGGTGTGATTGCAATCAAGCGCATGTTTATAACATTAAAAAAAAAGTTTTATCGACATGAAATTGGTCAAAGACTGTCAAACGTGGGCGGTTACCCATAATATGGTTATTTCTGTGGCTGTTTATGTGTCCTCCATGATATTTGGGTCATCTTGGGGCTAATGGAAACCAATATGCATATAATAATCACTGCCGTTGCAGTTTCTAATTTGCATTAGAATCTCTTTGAGTCTATGTACTACATTCACTTGATCTGGTAATTTGTCTGCGTTAGGTAACGGGTAACGGCCTGCTTCTGCCTCGGCCAATACTACCATTCTACCGAAAAAGACGTGCCGCTAAGCGATTTAGCGTTACGGTACGATATCGCATAGAAACCATTTAGGGGTATGAGTTTAATGTGCCTTCCAAACTAGTGAAAGAGTCAACAAACTGACCGACTTGACGTTTCAAAACTGCTTATAAACTAGGCCTACTTGAAATATTTTTTTAATTTAACTGCCATATCCCTTAGAGGTTAGCGCGTTACCATTGTCCGTTCGCTAAAATAGTTTTTTGTAGCGGTAACCGGGTAATGAGGTGGGCGTTGACTACTTCATAGACTCGGCATGCACTGTACACACATAGGATATATTAATGGTTTACATTTTGATGAATTCAAATGTAATAACTTCGTATTTTATTTTCTGTTGATTCATTATTGAAAATGTCAAAATAAAAATAAATTATCGATAGATTCTTAATGACCAACGCTCGGTCTGAGGTCACCATTCCAGCACCTTGAGACTCCAGAGGAATTACTGGAAGCCGCTAGAATCGTTTATTTTAAAACTTCCTACCAAAAGACGGGCAGTGGTGTCGATCGGATATCATGATGATAATAATAATAGAAGAAAGATCTTATGAAGAATATATTATAAATGCAATAAAGTTACCGATTAAGACTGCCTGTAGACATATTAAGCTCCGCCCGCGTGCTTGCCATTGGCGCGATCATAAGCCTGCTAACGTGCTACAGCTGTCGCTAATTGTACTAGATATTGCTAACCTCCGCTAATTTAAATTATTGATAGTCGTCAATTAGGCTTTTACTTGACATAAAGTCAAATTAGTTGAAAGTGTAATAAACTAATTGTGGTCTCCACGTACTTAATACGAGAATCCCACATTAAGAGCCTAATGACTGTTTTCAAGTTAGATGATACACTAATACTAATTTCTATTTTGATAGAACTACCCTATAGCCGTACCCGTCATCGGTCGAGGCGTTGACTTCAAATTCCCATTCCAATGCAGATCTTATCAATATTCATGCCAAACACTTCGTTTACGACACGGGTGATGAAATAACGAGAGACT